>NW_028259152.1:2500000-5000000 GCF_977971745.1 Zootermopsis nevadensis | reverse complement strand
AAATGTAAAAGTTTTTTTTCACTAACCACCCTTCATAGTTTTTAACAGTGACGTTGCTTTTGAATAAAGAAAGCAAATTCTGCCCTTTGTAGCGTTCTTGTCATCATTTCAATGTACTCCTTTTTGAGTACTCTTTGATTTGTGTGGTGGAGACGTGTCAGTGTTGTTACTCTTACTATTGTCTGATTCTGATAACTGTGCATCCACAAACTCTAAGTGTGGAACCTCATCAAATGGTCACAATAATACAAAATGACATCACTGTATAAACACTGTTACTTGGAAATTGTGGCAAATCAGAAGAAGAAGAAAATGTTACAATTTCTGCTTTGTATGATTTCCCCAACAGCCTCCTTAAGTAGTACTGTATCCATAGCTGTAAATGATCTTGTATAACATCATTTGATTAACTACACTAAAAGATGCTATACTACTTGCTAATATTGATGGTATCAATGACAGTGAATGAAGGATAATTTGTAACAAGAATGCATGGAAAAAAACAGATATGTGCATCCTTTTAGGTAGCATTAAAAGATGATTTGTTTTACACATGATGCCCGTCTTCTGTCTGTGTATATCCACTGAGATAAATGGAGTGGACATCAGCTGGGAGGGTGTACTCAGGAGCTTGGGCAGTGCTGTCATTGGCACATACTTAATAGGTATTGTTATGAAACTAGTAATTCTAAAAATCTCAGAACAGCATCTGTAAGGACAAAGTGATATCACTGAACATTTACCTTCGAAATTCAATGTTGATATCTGATGCTACAGATACCCATTCTGCATTGGGATTACAGAAACAAGCAAGAGTCTTGGCTACAGGATGTGACTTCCACTGATTTCGCCACCAGCCCCATACCAAGTACATTGCTGCTAATGGTACCATAACAGCAGCAAATACAGACAATTGCCATACTGCACTACCTTGCCAAAACATGGTCTGGGAACTTGAGTTACTGAGGAAATACAATCCCATTAAGTAACCTGCAACAAGCAATCATTAATGTCATCATATATGATGTTATATCACAGAATATGACATAGGAAGTATGTGGAGAAGCTGCCACAAAATAATTTTGTAATAAAGTCATCAAATACTTGGAAAAACTGTTGAATGAACTGCTAAATGGCGCTGTTTATGTCCAGTCCTCCCACTGTGCTTCTTCTGCCTAGCTTTAAGTTTTCCTGCCAAAATTTCTACAGCAATTAAGCAACAGCTATTCATAAGAAATGTATGATCTACTTGGTGAGATTCCAGGTTCTAATGGCAGCAAGTAATGAAGACGACCATCTTCTGTCAGCATTCTCTACTTGTATGCTCTGCATTGAACAAAACCTTGTGGCAATAGTAGTACATTTAACACATGTACATAAATGATTCTGCTTGTCATGTTGAGTGAAATTGACACGTGTGTTCCTTGACCTGTCTGGTACCACAGACCCCATCCCCAAAATTATCTCATACATTCTCATTAAACAGAAAACACAATGAATTAAGATACAGAAGTACAGTTTTTTGTCATGTAAATAATTTTCCTAGCAGTAACAGCACTACAGCTAAGATGAGGAAAAAACTAATCAACCAGCAAACCCCTTAGGCACAATTGGCAGACCCTTAGGGGTTCATGGACCCCAAGTTGCCACAGGTCTAATGGATTGAACACACAAGCATATACAATATTCAATCTTTTGTACATACACTGTTGTACCCAACATTAGCATTAGCATAAAATTACAAAATTTCTAAAATAAAACTGCTTATTAACTCCATAGAGCAGAGTTCCTCTTGAGGGGTTAGTAATAATCTACGCTAGTCAAGAAATTCCCTGCATGTTATGGAACCTGAAGGTTCATTACTGTTCACAAGAGCCCACCACTGGCACCTATCCCACACCAGAGAAATCCAATGCATAATCCTAAGCTCAATTTCACTCTGATCAATTTTAATATTATCATCTCAGCTAAGCCTAGGTCTTCTGACTGGTCACCTCCCTTCCGGCTTTAAAACCAGAATTTTGCACTTTTCTCATCACTCCCACATGTTGCTGCATGCCCTACCAATCTCATTCTCCATGATCTGATCACCCTAATAATCTTTGCTACAGAGTACAAACTGTAGAGCATCCCACCCCTTCCAAGTTGGAGGACCACTCCCTGTCAGTCTGTAACTGTTTATTCAGTATATTTGCCTACCCTCCATATCTGGATTCCTTCTCCAACATCCATAACCTGAGGACATGCCAAGGAGCTGACTTACCATGGACTTTAAAACTACTAAAGACAATGTTACATGAAAAAATTTCTTAGAATATAAAATAACTCCAGTTACTCAGGTAGTTAAGGGCACCGTAATAAACTTTCAGGTTTATTACTATGTCAACAAGAGCTCATCTTCAGACATAAAACTTATACAAAAATTGTCATTAAATCTCAAGGGAAGAGACAGCTCACAAGACCATGGCATAAATGGATGAATAATACTAAAATAATATTTAAGTAAGGTGTGGACTGGAATCAGCTGGTTTTGCATAAGGACCCATGACAGACTCTTGCACACATGGTAATGAAAATTAAGGTTCCACAATGGTAAAATTCTTTAGTGATTGAGTGAGTGTGCTACAGTGCCCCAACCTAATTTTGTAATTATTATTAACTGAAAATTGTCAGCAATTCTGTTAATCATAAAATGTAAAATATGTTGTTAATGTGCAAATGTGATCATGATAAATGTTACTAAATTAAATGGTCTCAGGGAAAGACACTGGATTCTCCTTCAGAGGGTTCTGTGTACAATCCCTGGTCAGATCTATGTTCACATTTTTATGTTCACAGACTGATGCTTTCATCTCTGACAATGATAAAACACTGTAGTTCAGAGCCCACATTGAATAGTTTGTTCCCTCTGTCAACCATGTTGCTCATAATCTTTCTAACAAGGGGAATGATGGAATCAACCCTATACGTACCCTAACCCCAGAAATAGATTCAAGACTTGCCTAGGATCAATAGAGGGTAATAAAGGTAATCTTTCATTTTTTTTCAGGATATATTTCTGTGGGGTCTTAATGAGCTGTAACAGCAAAACATTGCATAGCAGTGTCAAATATTTAAATTAAAATGGATAAAGGCTGTGCATGATGATCAGTCAATACATCCACCTACTTACTGAGCTGAGTCTGAACTTCAGTTACGACATCAACTATCCTGTTTGAGGCTTTGCCCTCCTACCAGGAAAATGTAAGAACAGTACCTTGAAGCAGGCCATTTCCTCCCTCATCCTTTCCAATTCACCATACATAACAATCCCACCCTCTAATTAAATGAGACAGTATCAATCTTATAAGTAAGCACAAGTGAGTTAATCCCTTAATCTTGCAACTTCTTGGCTTTGAATAGCACTAGTAGCATAATCAGGCCACATGACAAAACCATAACTTACAACAATACAGTACAAATGGTTTTAACATATCTAAACGTACCCAGTGGCAAAAGAGAATGACAGAGAAGAGTTGCAACAATTCTACGAATATGATACTGTATAAAACATTCATTCTCGCTTCCAAGCCAAGTAGACAATATGCACTGAACGGTGAATCCTGCTGATACAAATTCGTTGGGTGGATACACGAAGCACAGAGACATCAGTATATAAAGTATAGTGAAAAGTAATGACGATTCCATAATAACCTAAATATAATATGTACTTAATGTCATTCTCTACAATAGTCTGGCCCTGATCCAACACAATTCAACCGACACTTCAAACTTAGAACGTTTATCATTTGTTATTCATCATAGATTAATATTGTTCATATTCTATAAATTGTGATCAAATAGGCTTGCACATGGATACTGGCGTGACTCTCGAGTTCCTATTTAAACATAAAATAATGCTATATGATAAAGTAATCAACAAAAATAAGACATCATAACATATTTTTGCCATTGACTACATAATAAAGTAACTTCCAATTCAGCAACAGAGCTCATCGGTGAGAAATTCAGAAGTCTCTGGCACAGAGAACTGAATCTAGAAAGATGACTTTTGAAGTTGGCAGATGCCCAGCTGTTTTCATGAATTCTCCGCGTAAGTAGAACCCGAAGGTTCATTACTATTGTTAGCTATTTTCATGAATTCTCCGCCTATGTAGAACCCGAAGGTTCATTACTATTGTCATTACAATGTTCACAGAAGCCCATCACCTGATCAAAAATATCCAACCACATGCTTCGTATCTGTACCCTCGGTCTTTTATCCAGTAAAAACAACTGATAATGAAACACCAATCTTATCATACGAATTACTTGTGACCACAGGTTACTTCTGACTGCCTCTCATTGTCTGCTATGATTTACTTATAACGTCCACAATTCAGCTAGGCCCTACACCATTTGCATTGTTGCTCTAGTGTCCGTGAGTTTCTCTTCCACATTTTCACACCTTCATGCTTGGATCTGGAGAATATCCCTGTGTTGGTCTTAGCTCAGCAGACTATGGATCTGATGAGAGATTTAGCGTTACTTTCTGTAAGTTTATTTGTCAAATGCTGTCTGCTTTATTTCGTTGTGGAGATCCTATTTGCGAATATTTTTTAGCCGTTATATTAAGTACCATGTTACGGAATCCTTGAGTGCCGTTAGAAAATAACACCGGCAGCAAACCAACATCTTTTGTAGCTGCCTTCTGGGTTGTTGCGTTGTGTAGTCTGGTAGAAGTTTACAGACATTTCAGAGGTCCTCGCTGCCTCCACCATGTCAAACCTTCGTTTAAGAACCACACGAAAGTTAATAATGTCAAACACAACAAGGAAAACTGTATTTTCTTAACTTGGATAATACAGCTGGCATGTACGTTAAAAAGGATAATGGTTATAGTTCTCTATAAAACTATGTTAGTAACAGGAATTTCTAAAAAGTCTCAAATTTACACATGTTTGGTAAAAAAAACTTAAAGATTCCTGTCTTCTGGGTTGTTGCGCTGTGTAGTCTTGTTGATGTTAGCCAACGTTTCAGAGGTCATACTGCCTCCGTCATCAGGGCGATGCATGTGCCAGTGGGGTGTGGGGCTAGTTTTATAGGTGCCGGAATGTGAATGGAGTAGCCTGCCCCGGCACCAATAAAACTAGCTCCACACCCCACTGGCACATTCATTGCCCTGATGACGGAGGCAGTATGACCTCTGAAACGTTGGCTAACATCAATGAGACTACACAGCGCAACAACCCAGAAGACAGGAATGTTCATACTCACCGCTGTGAAAACCTCAAATCTTACAAAAAAGAAAACTTACTTTGTGATGCACGTGCCCAGAAGGTAACGGGTAATGAAATATGACTTTTTTAAAAAGGATTTATCAATGCAAAGCGCGCCTGTAACATCTATTCCAGACTGGGTTATCGTTGATATACATATTCACAGCTTTGAACACCTGAAATTACTTGATGGTAATTAACCCGAACAAGGTATAATAGTTTATTTAACTTAGTGTTCAGCGCAACGTTGCGGCAAGCTACACTAAAAGATAATGTGTTGTCAAAAGGAAAACACCTCCTTGAATGACTCAGAGAGGACAATCCTGTTGTAATTGGAAAGTAGCCGTTGGTTTTGGGTGTGTTTGTAAATATGGAGTTTAAATTCGCTTATGTATTTTTGTCTGTTGTATTCTTGTTTTTGTGTTTAATAAGTAACTGCGAAGGTAAGATAATTAGTACTCAAACTCTATACTGTACATTGTTAATGTATACAAGTAAATATGAGAAATAGTATAATGAATTCCTGTTTCAGAGCAGAGTTTCTGTTCTGTTTAGGTTAAGGTAATTTGATATAGCACGAATATGTATCACACCTGGATGAATAAGATATAACTTGTGTTGGATATTTTTTCTATCTCTGTATTTTAGGTCAACAGAATGCAGAAGACAGTAACAGAATTGTGTGGTGCACAATTAGTTCAGAGGAGCAACGGAAATGTTTGAACTTTGCGCAAGCTGTTGAAAGGGACTGGAATTTGTTTGGAACAGCAGCAATGAGGCTAGACTGTAAACAGGTATGTATGATAATTAATATATTTTTATTAATTTACTATTACTGTCTGATACAGCTCACCCTTTACATCAGTATATGCATGCTTACAAAACTGTAGTTTTTAACAATATATTTTTCTGTTTATAAAGTGAGTAAGTGTTGAACTTATTGTCATCAGTTCCTTTATATTATAAAGTATATATACTATGAATTACAGCTTTGTTTGTTTCATACAATTTGTTTTCTATTAAAATTAATTTTATTTGTTTGTTGAATTTTTAGTGGCTCTGATATATGGTGAGTAACAAAACTTATGCATGTTTTTTTCTCTTGCTGTATGTTTGATTGTTACAGAGACATGGAATGCAGCAAGATAAAAGAGAGAGATTATATCTTGTCACTGGACATGAGCCTGTAACAGTTCCATTTTATTCCATTCCTCACAATGTGTCTCCTGAAGATCAGTTTTAATGTTATGCTCTTATCTTTATCATAGCCATTTAGATTTAATTATTGTGACAGTGTTAGGTGATCTTATAAATCATTAAAAGTTTCTCATTGTGTAATGTCCCAAATTGCTCACCTCATCCTATTTAGGTCTTGATGGTTATCTGAGCACATTGTTTACTTATGTTCATAACTACAAATAACATATCACATTTCTGACTCATACAAAGAAACTGGTAAAGTTATTGTTTTATATATTCTGATCTTCAGAATTTTGAAAAGAAGATGTGATAATAACAGTTTTTGAACAGAATATTAAGAAGCAATTTTAAGATTTATTCTTCTAATTTCAGCATGTTTCTCATAGCACTGTAAGTTATTATGCTCCAGTTACTACACTAAATGCATTTAACATTATATTTTAGGGCTTTAACAAGGAAGATTGTATGACTTACCTTGATGAAGAAAAGGCACACATAACTAGTCTGGATGCTGGGGAAGTATTTGTTGCTGGGCGATACCACAGTCTCATTCCCATAATGCAGGAAGTGTACAGTGGTAGGGTTTTCATATGAATATTATTGTTTAATAATGTAAGTGAAGTTTATGCTGTGTTGTATACTGCAGGTCTGATTTCACCCACCTGCCTATGAATATGGTGGAGAGGGTTATGGTGTCAAAACCTGCAGTTAGGTGTCTGGTACCTTTCTGCAGAGATTATGAAGACGTGATTGTGAATCTTTTAAAACTTATGTTCTTACTTATTCCTTATACATATGCATTTAATATAACTACTGTCATGTTTTCATAGCTTTCAAAATATGCATTCAAATAAGTTTTTGCGTGTAGTAAGAGGTATGAATTGTTAAGATCTAGGTTATCAATAGTGAAACATGATTCAGCATGGATTGAGTAATTGTCTTTGTCAAGAGTTGATCATTTACTTCTGCACAGGTAACCAGAGGTCCTATTATGCTGTGGCTGTCATCAGGAAGGGCACTTTGCCTGATGTTCAGACACTACATGATTTGCGTGGGAAGAAAGCTTGCTTTGCTGGAGTTGGCACTTTGGCAGGTTGGGTTATTCCAGTGTATAAGGTAAAACTCCATTATTATGTGTTCTTTGCACAAGGTGCATATTGAGAATGCATTATGGGCTGGTCATGTGTATCGATCCATCTGTCTGTTCAGTCAGTTCATCTTGAATACCACTGGATGGATTTGGATGGCATTTGATGTGGAGGTTGTGCTATTTTGCATGACCTCAAAATCATACTTTAAAAGCAGTGGTAGCAAAATGAAGGATGAGGAAAGTCATGAAGTAGATATTGAGGTGCTATGATTTGATGGCCAAAGCAGGAACTATTGAACAAGGCATATTTAATACCTCTAATTGCACATTGAATGCAGATATTATATGTATTCCAATATGCAATACACTGTTCAAGCTTGAATGAATTATTACTAAATATTAGTTGTATATTGAGGTACATGTCTCTCTGGCTGTAAGGGAAACAGTTTTATGTGTGTGTGAGTGCATGTGCGCACACGCATGCACTTGGTTGTATGTATAAAATATAATGACAGAATTGGTAATGTGTTCCCTCTGAAAGCCTCCATGAAACTAAGTGGTTGCATGTCTATAACTTTGAATGCCAAGGGAATTTTATGATTTTATTTGCAGTAGATAAAACAGTTTTACTAATCTTTCACAACGTTCCAGATTTGTTTTTAATTCATACTCGCGTAAACTTATGTAGTGCATTATTTGAAAACTAAAAATGTATCAGGGTATATGTCTTAAGTAACCTGTCCACTACATTTTGTCATCAGAAAATATTAGTATTAGTATTTATTGGGATGATGTTGGTATTCATGGCTGATAATTGCTAGGGTGATTAAACATAAAGACAACAATCAGTTTTAAAAATTGTGAAAAATGCAGTCAGAGTGTACTTTGTGTGACACAATATCTATGTAACTACTGAGACAGGCAGGCTGTAATGTGTTGCTCTGTGTGCCTGTGCAAAGATGACCATGAAAGATGAGGGATTTGTGCTGCAATGCACATTTATTACCATAATAATTTTTCACAAAATGAACTGCAATGTGCAGACCCACAGATGAGGAGGGTCTGCTGAAATACAAATAGTGTGATTGTATGGCTGATCTTACCATATATATGCTTTGGGTTAAAGTGAATTCAGTACTGCCATAAAATTCCAAACTAGGAATGAAGTTGCAGAATGTCTTGGCTAGCTGTGAACAAGTTCTGTAGGGAGAAGATAAAGCAAGCAGCCCAGTTCTCATAAGATAAATTCTTCAGGAAATATGGCCATCTCTCCATTTTGATGATTCAGAATTGTAATAGAAATTGTCATTAATTTCATAAAGAAGAGTGATGTTTAATGATTGCAACTACTACTTATAACAATTATTTTGACTCACATGGACATCTTCAGTAAGTATGTTGAGTTGAGTGAGTTTTTGTTGTTGAAGGTGTTTCATTCCAGCTATTAAAAATAATTGTCATGTTACTTTCATAGTTGCTTTTATGGATTTTAATAAAATAATTCATTTAAATTTACAGCTTATGCAGAAAGGAGGCATGGATGTGATTGATTGCAACAATCATGTTAAATCTGCTATCAAATATTTTGGACCGAGTTGTGCTGTAAATTCTCTTATAGATAAATACAACCCAATTGGTATGTATATCTTAATGTGTATTAATTTATTTCACCTGATATTAACATGCTCAGTCTTTTTCTTCCCACTGTTACATGAAACTGAGAAACATTAGCTTTTACTGCATATGAACACTAAACTGTGAAGCATATGATTTAAAGTAGCATGATTATGCAATTCAGTGAAAGTAAGTATCCGGTTATTACTCTTTTAATTTCAGTTGTATAAATATAAATACAGAGGCATTATTTGGTAGCTATGCCAGTGCACAGCCATTGTGCTATTCTCGGTTACTGAATCAGTTGCTACCTTTCCCATGCAGTCAGCTATGGTATGAGTCTGCAGCAGTGATGAGAGGAAATGCGAATATTTTTGTGTGTGACTTAGAGTATTCAGTTTTGTGTTCTTGCACTTGATCTTATTATATAACTGTACCTCATTACAGGCTTGTGGTGTTATATTTATGTTTGAATGTCATATATTTTTGCAGGTGACAATTCAGATAAGCTATGCAAGTTATGTATTGGAAAAATTCCCGGAGATTGGTGTTCCAGTGCAGATCCATATTTTGGGTTTGAAGGAGCTTTTCGATGCTTGGTGGAAACAGGAGAAATTGCATTTTTAAAACACACTACTGTTGATGAAATGACTTCAAACAGATTTGATTTTAGTGAGAATATTTTTTTATGTTTTATGCTAATCTTTATGTTAATTTCACATTCAACAATTTAACTCTCTGAGAAATGATATGTGAATCCTAGTCATCCCTTCCATAGACTTTTTATCAGCAGCAACAATAAATATTTTTAACTTGAAACATATGACAATGAAGCTTACTTAAACTCCTAGATCTGAATTTTGAAACCATGTACATTTTTGAAGAAAAACATGCAGATAAGTATTGTGTAATGACATTTCTGTACTGACTGCTGAATAAAGTAAGTACTCATGTTTTGAAACATTATATCCTGCAAGAATGGTCACTCAAGGGTCCATCGCACATTGTATGGTAGCGCAAATTGCATATGACATGCTGTCTTTTACACTTCCAATTGATGTAGTCACAGACTGTGAAAAATGTCCATTTCACACATTAAAATACTTGCCACTATTGGTGATATCATGTACTGGTATTGGCCAGGGACCAACTATACTGATGACTGAGTTTTTTCTTGGTATTCCTCAGTCCCTCCAGGCAAATTCTGGGATAGTGCATTGCAAATAGAGTGAATTTTAATTTTAAGAAGCTTCCCATGTAATTTCAATTATTATTTATTGTTATACTTTTTGAAAATCCGTATTTAATTTGTAGGTGGTGTGTCAAAATTGGACTTTGAACTGCTTTGTCAAGATGGCTCACGCAAACCAGTAGATGAATATCAGTCCTGCTACTGGGATATAGTTCCAACTCATGCTGTTGTTACAACTTCAGCCAAATCTACTGAGTTGCGGAAGAGCTATCAACGCTTCCTTAAGGTTAGTAACAGACCCCATCTTCAGACAGTCAATGTTTATTGTTAACTAGGAAAAAACTGATCTTGTTGCATTCTGCCATTTGCATGACACATATTTATGGGCATACTTTTGAATGCCATTAGAGTTTACTCTGAAGGTTGTTTTCCATCATAGGTAGTACCATTTTATCCGGGCAAACTGAGAATTCAAAAATTGTCGATTTTCAAGCGAAGCAGAAAATTGTAAATACATAGATACAGTATAATCCTTTTATTTGTACTTTTCTGGGGATTAATGCAAAGTGGTGTAAATTCAATACATTCACCTTTACCATTGACTGGCATGCTGAACATTTGTTATAGGTAAATTACCAATCAATATATGAACATTTTTATAACATGCAGTCCCCAGAAACTAAAAATGCAAGTTAAAATAAATTGTCAAACCAAATCAGCATAAGAATTTAATCTCCTATAAATCAGTACTTTAATGATGCCCTTGGTACATTTGAGAAAATGTGTAGATATACAAAGAGACAGGTAATGTAGATAGAATTTGCAAGGAAAGGTGGCTGAAAGTAGCATGAAACTGCAGTCCTGTGGGGTGAAGAGTTTGTGAAAGACTAAAGGAGTTACTGTAGAGAAGATCTTGTAGCCAATACAGGCATTGAGATGCTTAATCTTAAAATGAGAATATATCAGTATCGTGTATGTGTTACTCCTTTTCAGATTATTTATAACAGTGTTTTTATTTGTTTTTATCTTGACTGATATGCATAAATTGTAAAACTCTATTAAAATATAGAATATATTATTTTTAATCTTACATGTATCACACTACAGAGAACTTCTTGTTATACTGTGGGGAGTAACCACAGTCATATTTTGTATTGCATGAAATATCTACAATATAAGCCAAATTTGGTTTATATCCCTGAAAATACATGTGTTTGATGCCTTTAATATGTTTTGTTGCAGAAAGCAATTGATATGTATGGCACAGTGAACAGGACATTCACACAGAACTTTCAAAATGACTCATTCAGCTCAGTACCAGTAATGCCATATGAGTCATTTAATTTATTTGAATCTGCACCAAGGTATGGTCTCCATCACAACCTGCTTTTTCAGGTGAGGAAATAGTAAAAATAAAGCTTCTTCTGAGAAGAATTTTTCAGAGTATTGTTTTACTATCAGAATTTCCATAAATATGGATATACAGAAAATTCCTCTGTCACTTCTTACTTGATACTTTATAATCAAGAGACTGTTTTGAACTGTAATTTTAGATTTCTCTTTATCTGGAAAATAACACTGTAGCAAAAAGAATTGCAATTTCATTTGAGAACAAATATGGAACCTGTCATGTACTAGTGGGATTTGAATTAAGAGATTTCACGCTCTGTGACAGCAATGTGGAAAATACGTATTATGTGCATCTAAACCTCTTTAGTATAAAGGGGACATTGTAAACATACATACAAACTGTTTATGACATATTATATGTTTTGGTTGAAAATTAATACATTTAGCACACCTTTTATTTTAAGCCTGCAATCTTACTGGCATTGGAAATCTATAGTAACATAAATTCTGAAAGTGATAAATCCTTAACATTTATCTTACTAGCGTTCCCTGTCTGGGACGTAAGTTGTGTACTCAGCCCTACGAGCGTTCCCGGAGCGGAACTCAAAACTTGCAACATTGTAAGTAGACTTGGCTACGTCTTTTGGCCTCTTTTAGGGGTTGCAAATATTGAATCACTTTCTCTAGGGTTCTGACAAGTTCAGCCTGAGATGTCAACCCAGGAAATATAACCATAAACAGCAATAAACATTGTTATTGTCAAGTGGGTTTCGGCTTCATTTTCAGACCCCCTAATCAAAGATTCTCACATTCCTCCGCATGATCTGTGAAAAGAATGTGTATCCACTGAAGTAGGGGAAACAAATTTTTCTGTGTGGTCATTAGTTCACAACCATGGCTTCTACCATGTCGAATGAGCTTCCAAAGAAGAAAGTAATGTTACTAAGGCCTATATAGACAACTAAGATATTAACTTCATTTTTAAAAAACTCTATGTATTCTCTGTTCTATTCAAATAAATATAGCTTTTATTTCGTCAATTTATCATGTTTACTTTAGATAATATTAAAGTTTTCCTTAGAGCATGCACAAGAGTTTAAAATCCTGCAAAAAACTCCGTAGGGCTGCTACCACTTTGCCATTTAAATCCCCGCCGTTTAAAGGTTAACTGTATCTATAATTTAAAATTATTTTGTCTCCCTGGTTTCCTTCCATCCACTCTGAGGCCATATCATACATTTATAAATATATAATATTTATATAATGTATAAATTTTAAGAGGTGTTTATGGCCCGATTAAATTGAAGCATGTAATTAATAAAAGCACAATTCAGTGTGCCACCATATGGCTCAACAGATTTTTCAGACATACACATCACAGACTGCATAGGTACATAGGGCTGATAAAGGTTAATACATTAAGTTATGTATGTCCATTGCTGTTGTGTCAATAGGAAACCATACATTGCATAATACACAATATGATTTATGTCATCATTATTTTTTCACTATGCAAACTAGTGCAAGTTAAAGCTTAAAGTGATCTGTATGGAATTTACAAGACTTATCACTGTTCAGTAGGCCACAAGCTTAAATAGAACCTAAATTTAATGATTAGTAAGAATAATTCAAAGCTTGTTTCTTTCAGTGCACTTTCATGTGTAAGTGCCTTGTTACTGTTTGAATTGTTCATCTTTAACATGTTATGTTCCTCTAGAAGTATCTTACCTCATACAAAGTTTTGTATTTTACATGGTTTCACCTGTGTAAACCTGTTGCAACATTCAATGTGTATATCATTTGTTTGCCAGTTTTACTAAACATTTATTGTTGTTTCTGTAGCCTAATGCTGTATTGATTTTTTTCTTCGACAAAGCACTTGTAGCTCTTATAAAATATACTGAATTCAAATGGTGATAGTGTGCAGTACATTAAAGTCATGTGTTCCACCAGGTGCCTCATTACCTGTACATGCACTTATTTAAAAAATGTCAGTTTGGTTATTACTGTCCAACCTTCAATGTATTAAAGAAAAATGTTATGTGCATTTTAATTAAAAGATACATTGAAAATAAAACATGGTTATGTGACAGCATTTGTATTACCTTTGCTAAGGACTGCATGTTGTTCTACAGGATGTTGCCATCACATTGTCTCCTTTGAGTGAGTCACAGCAGACTTATGCTGGATATCTAGGAAAGTCACTCAATACTATCCTTGGTGTTCGTCATTGCCCGGTCAACAAAATGACTCTTTGTGTCACTTCAGATCCAGAACTAGAAAAATGTGTCAAGATGAGAGTATGTACATTTTTAAAATTTTATTTGCAAGTTCAATGTGTGAGGTACATTCACTTATTCATGGAATCAGCTGAGCTCTCCAGACCATGTAGGGCCAAGCTGAAATGTAAACTGGAGGGGAAAGAAATCCTCCACCAATAAATCAAGCTTATGTGTTGATCTTTACAGCATATTTTTATTTTACATTTAATTTATTATTTTAATAGCCATAGAAACAAGTATTGTAGCCCATTACAGTGTAAATTAATATGTTGTGTCAATACTCTGTTTATTTGCAGACAGCTTTGAAGGCACAGCTTCTGAAACCAGAAATGGTGTGTCACAAAGGCCACAGCCAGATAAATTGCATGCAGGCTATAAGCAATGGGTATGTTTTTATGATTAGTGAAATGGACACCATTAACTGTTCTGTGAAATGGGATAATGGAGTGGAAACTATTGCAGATTATTAAACAAGTAATGACAACATTTGACATTGGCATGATGCATTTTAGGGTTCCAAGAAAATTATATGTTGTAAGTCTTAATACCATTCTACTGGGTCTACAATTTATGCGACAGCGGTCGTGCTTGCATTGCATGGTCAGCCGGTGCACTGTTGATGTGGGAGAGAGTATAGCGCGTTCTTCCCATGAGTCACCGGCTAATCAGTTTCATTGCGTCTCTCGTTGCTGATTGCCGTTGATAATATGGTGTATAGTATTAAGCAATGTGTGTTCTTAGTCGAAACATATGCCAAATATTTATCCTACGGAAGATGCCGCCGTAAATATCGTAGACATTTTCCTGGTGTAAGTGTTCCTAGCAGGTTCATGATAGAGAGATTAGTAAAAAAAATTCGTAGTACGGGATCAGTTTTGGATAAAAAGAAGAACAGGAAACGGAGTGTATTGACGGAAGAGAAATTGGATGAAATTCGCACACTGCAGAAGAACTTAAAGAAAATATTCGAAAACTGATTTCGGCAATTACCCCAGAAGAGCTTCGTCGAGTATTTCGAAACATGTTAACGAGATGTGAAGCTTGCCTGCAAGCACAAGGAAGTCACTTTGAACATCTTTTGTGATTTAAGGTAAGAACAATTAAAGTAATAACATGTATTAGTGATGAGAAATATTTGCAGTTTGCTGTTACTAGCGGCACTGAAACTGATTCGCTGGTCACCCACCGGAAGAACGCTTAATATTCTCTCCCACATCAACAGTGTGCCGGCCGACCACGCAATGCAAGCACGACCGCTGCCGCATAAATTGTAGACCCGGTACTAGCAGTTGTGTTTATAAATTGCCACTGTTTCTTATGCTTAAACTGCAAATGTTCATTAGTAACTGTCAATCACACCAAAATATTTTGGACATTACAACATTATTATGGTTTTCTTTAAAATGTTACATCAGTAAAAGTTGCATATTTTTCAAATATATATGATTGTTAAACATTCCAAGACCCTACATTGAATGTATGAATATATTGTTTTCATGATCTCTAGGATGGTAGTGTTTTAGGAAATGCTGAGATGTGGATTTCTTCCATGGAATGATGTGAAATTCTCATTTGTGTGGACTTGTGGGCAAATGGAAGAATGGAAAATATATTTTAAATTTAAGCTTGGATTTAGTAAAAGTGGCAGTTATATTTTTCCCACCCATGTGATGACCTCTGGGACAGTCAACTCTTTTATAAGCATCCCTGTGTAGGCAATGGTTTGGACATGCCTGTGCTAGAGAATCTGCCTACAAATTGCAAATATGTAAAATTATCAATTAACTCAAAAATAGAATTTGAGGTGCATGTGAATCATCTGATGTTCAGAAGTTGTATTTTTTTATTCTAACTGATTAATTATTTATGTATGCATGGATGCCAACTCAGAATTAAGTGAAAATAAAAATGTTTTAGTTTTACTCATAGTGTTCTGAACATTTATTTTAATATGTGACTTTGTTTTTTTGTTTTTGAAAGTGTTGATATAATTTATAATCAGTTATTTGTTGCTTTGTGTCATATATGTCAGCTGATTCTCTCGCTGCAACGTATATGTATATTTCTGTAACCTCCTCTTCTTATTATTTCATGACGACAGCATTGCAGATGTGGCAGTATTTGATGCGGGTGATGTGTATACTGCAGGACTGAAGTATGACTTGATTCCATTCATCTCAGAAGTTTACAATCTGGGGGAGCCTGAATATTATGCAGTTGCTGTAGCAAAAGAAGAAGATCCTGACACAGAACTTACTTACCTAAAGGGTAATTACCATTCTCTTTCCAACCTCTTTACACATACTTCTTGTTTATTGACTAACATTGTAAGAACAACGGTAGCCGGAGTTCTTGCTTAAAGTCATTGTCCATTGTAACATAATGAAAAAATTGTCAAGTGTGTGAAATTCAGAATGAAAGTTATGTCACTGTAGATTAAACTTTGTTGGCAGCCACAACTTGAAACTTTAACTGGAACTGTATAACTAGATTGATTTCTTAATTCAGAGTGCAGCCCTTTCTTTTCATTGGCTCTTTGTGTGGTGGCATGCTACTTGAAGAATGAACTTTATTATGGGTTTGTTCTTTCTTTCTTTCCCTTTTTTTAAGTTTAGAAACTCTTTACTGAATAGTCTTTTGTTGTCAGCTCATGGTAATGGCATCCTCCTGTTTCCATTATTGATTTTTGTAGCATTATGGAAATGTTCATTGTGATTCTTCTGTGTGAACTGTTACAATATTGGTGGAATATCATCAAATGCCTGAAAAAGAGGCTGGATGGTTCTTGAAGTCCACTAGATGGGGGATGGTATCTTATCCCACCATAAACAGCCTGTTTGATTCTATTATGCACTTAACTTTATAAATCTGTGTGCTTTAATCTCTGATCCTGTTCTTATTTTTAATTTTATTTCATTTGCAACCTAATTATGACTCAGGACCTTTGAAATATGTTGGAAGAGTTGACAGTGGAATTGCTTACTTGTTAGAATACTGCTTTTAGGTTTTACTTATTTATTAGAACAAAATATAAATAAAAATATTAATTTCATTTACCAGAATAAAATAATAAATAGATCTGACTACTGACTATTGTATCTAAACAAATATGTAATAAATACTGGTACTTTAAAGGAGTATTTGGAACAACATTCTTAGCTACATCCATGGTATGATGTATTACATACTTTATTTTTAGGGTAGTTCAATCAGTATAATGACTAGGCTGTGGACTGGACAGAGGGGCAGCAGGGCAGGGATTTTTCTTTTCACCAATGATTCAGGGGCTCATCCTAGGGTAAAGCAGTCAGGTCATGAAGCTGACCACACGGTTCTGTCTAGTGTTAAGCTTAAAGTGTGGAGCTATAAATTCACTTCTCCATAAGTACTTTTTAAAAATACTGATTATTGCTTCAAGTGTCTTATGTGATTGTTGTTTGAGGCATATATATTAAAAAGCATATAAACTGCTATGTTATTGGTTGAGGAGTTATAGTAACTTTAAAATACACATCATATTGAATAATACAAAACTGAATTACTGTGATTTTACTGTAATATAACAACAGGCTGTTAATATACTTTGCATAGCTCATTACAGTGACATTATATATTTGTACTTACATTTCATCATTGTTCTACAGTACAAACATTTGAATCTCCAAAATATAATAATACAGAGATTTAATTGTATTAATATTACTTAGGAATGCATGACACTAGTTGGTATATTTTTTTTATTTTTTGTATCTGTGCTTACAGGCAAATACACATGCCACACAGGTATTAACACAGGTGCTGGATGGATTGTTCCATTAGCATTTCTTATTTCTAATGGCTGGATCCGTAGCTATGGATGCAATTCAGTACGTGCTGCTGCTGAGTATTTCACCAAATCATGTGTACCAGGAGCCCTGAGCTCGGAGTATAACACTGGAGTGCCCTATGATAATATGTGTGATCTATGCCATGGCATAAGCTATCGATATTGTAGAAGAGATGCGTCAGAAGACTACTATGGATACACAGGTCAGGTTAATTTTGTGAAAGACAACAAATATGAAGTGTACTCCAGTTTGGAGTGAGCCAGGCTGGCTCAGTCACTCAAGTGTCTGGCTACAGGCTGGACTACTGGGTTTTGATCCCTGGCAGGGACAAGGATTTTTCTTCTAGTCTCTGTGTCAAAACCAGCTCTGAGGCATACCCATCTCCTTTCCAGTGGTTACTGGGGGTCCTTTCCCCATGGGTAAAGTACAGCTAGTTTATGATGCTGATCACTCATCCACATCTAATGCCGAGGTCAAGAATGAGTAGAAGCTACACCATCTTTCTGCCCAAGTTGCTCTGTGGCATGTAGCAAGACAGCTTTACTTTATTCCAGTGTGGAATACTTATATTTTAAAAATGAAATATTATTTTGATCTGTGAATTATGAGAAACCACATAATCAGATCTTATATACAATTTGGGAAATGCATCAAAATATTATGAATTCCTTCTACAAATTGCATGAAAATGCATTATGGGGTGGTAATATGTCTTTCCACATGTCATAGCTCCTACACTAATGAAAGATTTTTGATTAAATTTGGTATTGGTGAAAATTGTTAAGCACATTTAATTTTGGATGATATCACTGCAATATACTCCCACTTTACATAGCTCATACATAAACAATATAAAGGCCAATGAAGTAATAAGAAGATACACTTACATTTGAATGTACCACTGAATTGATTTTTTTGCCTATTTTTGTGGTTGACTACAGTGCAGATCCAACTTCGGTTAAGGGGATAAACAACTGCCTATGTGACTGCAAGCCATTGTAAATCATTTGAATTTTACTTAAAACGTCCCACAAAACCACCTCAGTATTAAGAAACATTTTAAAATGGGTGCAGCAGGAAAGGAAAAGAACAGCTAAGTATATTCTGAGTTATGGGGTTTCATCACAGATTTACAATGGTGTGTACTCATAGTACCTTTTCATATTAAACTTACTGACCCATGTTTATACCCAGTGCAGTCTTTTCTCACATCATGCCTGCCTCTTCCAAATCCTTGTCCAAGTTGATCCTATTTTGTGTTTGTGTAATTACACAAAACAGATGATCTTGGTATATCCACATGGTACATACACAAGTAAGTGATAAGACATTCTGTTTTACTTTTATGAGCTGAGTCAGTATAGTAACTGACTATGGACTGGACAATCATGATTTGATCCCTGACAGGGGCAGAGGATTTTTCCTCTAGCCTCTGTGTCCAAAATGGCTCTGGGTCCCACCCAGCCTTCTGTCCATTAGGTACTGGTGGTTGTTTCCCAGTTATAAAGTGTGGCCAGGATGTGATGCTGACAGCTCACCCTTATCTAGTGCTGAGGTTAAGGATGAGTAGGAGCTATACTTCCTTATTTGGTGTGTAGCAAGACAGCTTTATTTATATTATGATATTATTTTCATGAAAATCGATTAATGAGAGATAATTTCACTATGCAACACCAAAGGACCTATTTGAATGTAAAAAAGAAAATGTGCTCTTTCACATTGACTCAGATATGTTGTCTGCTTATGGAGGTCCATGGTTTTAATCTTGAAGCCATTTATCATAATATTCTTGTCCAGTAGCTCCTAGCTGTTTCAATGGCAGTTGATAAATGTTGTGAGTTTACTTGGCTGAGGAACATTGTTTTTTTCATACAGGTGCATTCCGCTGCTTGGTCGAAGGAGGTGGCCAAGTTGCTTTTCTGAAGCATACAACTGTTATGGAGAATACGGATGGGAAGAGGAAGGAATGGTGGGCACGGAATACTCTTACAGATGACTATGAACTTCTCTGCCCTGATGGTGTGTAATTTATTATCATAGCTGCCGTTCATAATTTATGTAAGATATTTTTATCATATATGTACACATGGAGGTCACATGTTTTATTCCATAGCTGTAGTGTGAAATAGTATGCAAATGTAATAGGCATGTTTTGCTCTAGAGAAAATTAGCATAAATAAGTGATATGTGACATCTGCGGGAGAAGGAAGTGTAGTGTTTTCCAAATACTGATGGAACTGGTAAACTGTGATAGATCAAATATAGCCTGTAACAACAACTTCATTATAGCAAGTTAAATCATCGGCAAAAGGTATCATATCCTCCGTGGAATTTGTGTATGTATTTTATCTAATTAGAACTTGCTTTCCATGACAAGTTCAAGTTATCCAGTATACATATAGAGATGAGGCATATATTTATTTTTGTAAATGTGAAACTCAATGTATTACAATATTAAAATCAGGAATATTGCAAGTTGCTTTTCTTGCTGAACTATAACATTGTTTTGTTTTGTCTATAGGTACCCGTGCTGCGATGCAAGAATATGAGAAATGCAACCTGGGAAAAATCAAAGCAAATGCAATTGTGGCACGTGGTGGGAATGGTTACAATGAGACTGAATTAAATGCATTTATAAATCTTTTTATTTATGCACAGCAATTTTATGGGCGCAAAGACCAGGATGACTTCAGGTAGAATTTTATTTAAGACTTGTCAAAATTGGGTTCAAAGTATATATTCATTCAATGAAAATTTTCTTATTGCTGGTTGTAAGATTAGTGAGTTTCTCAGCTGGTTTGTTCATGCCAGTTAAATGTATTTATTTTCCTCTTTTTGTGTGTGATTTTGTCTAGTCCTATCTCATCTGTTTTATGATGGAAGTAGTGACACATTGCAGGAAAAAAATTGTGTTACATTTGAGATCAAATCTGAAACTAGAAGAAAAATTTATATTGATTTTGCTTCATTATTTCTGTGCAGTTTTGGCATGTTCTACTCACCACCACCCTACAGTGATCTGATATTTCAAGATGCAGCCCAGCAGTTGCAAGTGATTGATTCAGCACATCGCAGCTATGGAAGCTACTTGGGAAAGGATTTCCTGCGAGCTCGCAGAGTGGTAGATTGTCATGCAGGAGCAACTGTTTTTAAACTGTCCATTCTAGGGATTTTTGTTAGTACAGGTTTGTCTGTACTAGTATTGTAGAAGAGGGAGGCCAAGGTACTCAGAGGACCGTAGAGCCACGGAGGAAGGAAGGAATATTGTAGAAGAAAACTGCCTCTTAGTTGCCTGTTTAATGAGGCAAATGGTGGTAATGAACATGTAAATAAATTTGTGAGATGCTAAGCATGATAATGTGGATATCATTGTTCTAGATTCATGATTACCAATACTCTGTATTATTTATAAGTTAATATTTTACAAGAAGAACTTATGATGTGCAGGAGGAATTTTCTGGATGTTAATGCTGAAGGATTTGTTGTTAGGTAATTTGTTTGAAAAATTAACACACACATACAGGCCTTTTATTCTAACATACCATAAATGATTTTAAGTAGCCCCTACAAACAATGCCTTATTAATGACTACAGCCACATGCAAGGATAGTGGATGGTGTTGGGGCATTCTTAAATTAGTGCTGAATTGTAATTTTCCTTTTCAGCCTTCTGAATGCAAAATAAATTTGTTAGGCAGTAATATATGTTAATATATTCACTATTCTTCCTGTACTTTGAGATGCAGTATTAAAAAATTGTTGTATTTTTATATTCCGTCCATTTGGTACATTTTATACGTGAACTTTTGTCTGTTTGTACCTCACAAAGTGTGTGAAATCTGTATTGCATCTATTATTGAATATCTATAGTTTTTTCTGAGTTGTATGAACTGTTTGAATGACTTGAAGAATGCCTTGAAGGCTTCTTTAAATGGCATCCTATTTGCCCTTGCAGCTACATTTAAATTGTAGCAATTCTTCTTTTCAAAATGTTTCAGAGACATGATGCAGCTAGCTGTTTGGACAGAACAGCTGATCATGTCATTGAGATGATTTTAGTTTTCATCTTCAATGAGTTAAATTTATCTGACACATTAAATTAAATAACTGATATATTCTTATATATAAATCAATTTTGCATATCATATTATTCCAATAAACAGTTTAATTCTTAAATATATACCATTATACTCGCACATTCCTTTGTTATCTGATTCAATATGCTGTGCTGAAAATGTATCATGCATGCAAAATATTAGTATTTGCAGGTTATAAGCAACAGTTAAAGCTCCTGACTAGAGACAATTTAGTAATAATAATGCCACTTTATATAATGTTTTGATTTCCTTTATGAAATTGCTTAGATACAGAGCCTAATTTTAGAAATATTCATATTAATGATAATATGAAAGATAATTTTCTCAGATTTAGCTGTAATTCATGCATAAAAATTCCAAGCTCTATTTTTGTCTGTGATAGAATCATTTTGGAGATAGGCATTTGGGCCTCAATGGCCTGCAGTAGCTTTCAGATAATTGTGCTCTACCATTCGTAACATAGGAACCTCTCTTTCTTTTTTTGGAAGTGCACAATATTCTATTCCCAGGATCTGAATCTCACACATTTTGAATATTTTCTTTTAAGTGTGCATTCTCTTGAAATCATATACTGTGCATTATTTTTTGACTGCTTTGCTAGAAGACTAATTTTAAGGTAAAAATTTTCACTCATTGATATTTATAACAAATTAACCTTTGGAAGTACAAATAAATGTTGTATGAAGATGAATAATAAACATTCCTACAAATTCTGTATGAATATTATTTGTAAGTGTGATGTGTGGTATTGAGATTATATCAAGCAAATCAGCATAGAATATATTAAGTAATATGTTCTTTCAAAAAATAAAATATAATAATTTGTACCATTTTTACTGTTACAGGTAATAAATATATTTCTGACTTACATAGCATTTGACACTGTGACCATCTATGCATGAACCCATCTTGTTTACTTATGAGTTCAATTTTACTGTTGGATTATAACTTACAGTACCTAAAATATAACAGTGGCTATACAAAATGTGTGGAAATGGAAGTCTGTGTAGTAGAAAAGAAGGCTTAAGAGTTCTGTCCAGAACTCTTTGTCAGTTAGTGATTTGTTAATTTTAAATGGTTTATAGAAACATTTCTTCAATTGTTAAATTGTGTTGGGTTAATTATTGTAGGCAGGCTGAAATGAATACAGCTGAGCCTATGCTGTTTAGGATATGTGTGGAGCAGACATCAACAGACACTGACCAGAGAGCAATATCATAATGGATTTTTATTGGTTATGAGCTGGAGAAGTACCTCTGAGCATAGCAGCTGATGATCAGATTAAATAGTTATCTTGTAATTGTGCACTATACATACCACTTGACTGTTCTTAGTCTTTGTTCATGTTTATTTCAACAGAGCATAGCTCTGAAATGGCTGTGAAAAGTTGAAATGGTATAAATTGACTGATACTGATCAAATTCCAGAAGAAGTGATAAAAACATGAGGTAAAGCATTTCATTTCATTCATTATTAAATTCTAGCAGTACAAAGCTATATTGGATATAGAGTAACTGTCTATATTAACACCACTGCAGTAGAAGAATATTAAGCATTTGAACCTGATGAACTGGAGATACCCCCATGGTTCTGATCAGCAAGGCTTAAGATTGTTCAGTGGTGTCTGTGTTCCTTTATTGCAGATTCTAACCTTTTGTAGTAAAGCAAATGGTACTTGTGGTTTAATACTGAGATCTGAATCTTGTATCAAATACAAACCTTTTGTTTCATGAGCTGTTTGAAGTTTAGTTTCATGTAGAGCTTTGTGGATTCATACATACTCAGATGAATTCACTTTGCAGCATTTAGTGTGAATCCCAATACCAAATTTTGTTTAAATCCATTACAGTTTCAGAGACAAGGTCTGAAACAGTTGAGTGTTTAAATGATTCAAGAATAACCTTTGGTGCTTAGTCGTTGATACTGTTATGGGCTATAAGTCATAAGTGAAACTCCAGGCAGTCTTTGTTATCTTTGTTGCCCTTGTAATTGTGACAAGGTTCAGAAGGTTTAGAAATAATTTAAATAAATTATTTCTTGTATGTTTTATCATTCATGTCACTAACAACTATTTTGTTGTACCATGATGAGTGTCTGTTATCAAGGTGATCAAAGAGTATTGGAAGAGTAGCAGATAAGGAATCAAATTCTGCCTAGACATTATTTCCTAGCAACTGTACTTTGTAGCTCAGTTTCAGTTGTGTCAGTAATGTATTCGGTATACATAGCATATTTGTTGTTTTCCTTTTACCCCAAAAATAGTAACAGGCGAAACGTACAGTTTGGTCCCAGCTACTGTACTTTAAAATTTATGTATGGCAAAGCCATGTGATATACGGATTTGTAGGTCATTATAACGTATGGCAGGCATGTATTTGGTCCGTGGTACCAGACGACGAACGTCATAGTCCAAGTTATTAGGCTTCTACGTACTGAATATATTATGTAAAGGTACAATTTGGCTGCACGCGACAGAGACAAGCGACCGAGGCAGGCGACAGAGTTACGAGACCGAGACTGGTTGCTTCCTGTCTGCTCTCTGTACAATCGTATGAAGTACAATTACGAGCGCGAGACAAAGACAGGCGACAGAGACAAAGCACAGGAGACCGCTCTCGGACCAGTAGTGTTGAGTAAAATAATGACAGAAATTAAATTTACTGGTGACCAAGATGAGCAATTGGTAGAATTAGTAGCAGAAAACCGACCACCGACAGAAAGAACCTTCTTCACGTCTGGTTTTGAATATTGAACTCATAGGTTTTCTTTGTTTCTTTCGCAACAAATAACACAGGAACACATCATCTTCTTCTTATTCTTCGAGTAACCTTTTTAGAAGCATTTGTGTACTCATTTTTCACAGAATATGTGCACGTATGTCTCAACAAAACAAAGAAAACAAACACTTTGCCGCATGTCTCGGTCGTCACCTCAGAAGTGTTTGGCGACAAGCTGCGATGTGTCCGTCTCCCGTCTCTGTCGCCTGCCTCGGTCGCTTGTCTCTGTCGCGTGCAGCCAAATTGTACCTTAAGACTTGAATATATTATGTTTACGATAATTTGCTATGAAGACAAAACTTATTCTTTCATTACAGTAGCATTTTATTTATTCTCGTTTATAGAAAATATATGGTGAAATATGATAATGGCAATACCAACTTCCTTTTGGATGTCGTGTCGTAGTGGGGGTTTATCTGTGCGTCCGTTCCCTACCCACTTATATCGTGACGTAGAATGATTTAGAAAGTGTTCTACGTTAACATGCCAGGTATGTGCAGCACACGTGGACAGTTCATTGAATGGTAATCGTAAAGTGGATGTCAGCTGCGCTAATATGGCAGATGTGGTATCTAATGTTAAAAAAGTTGGGTTAGAAAAGTATCCTCGTCAGGGACCTAGAAATATTCAATATGGAACAGCAGGCTTTAGGACAAGGTGGTATTAATAATGTGATATTATGTCATATTTACTAGAGGGTTAGATTAGTGCCTTTTTCCTACAAAAACTACGCGAAACACCGTTTTAAAGGTGTCCATTGTAAATGACCATTTCCATTCATCATGTTATGGAATTACTTCCAAATCAAAATATCTTAAATTTTTAAATGGATTTCCAATCATATCAC
This sequence comes from Zootermopsis nevadensis, assembly GCF_977971745.1. NCBI lineage: Eukaryota > Metazoa > Arthropoda > Insecta > Blattodea > Termopsidae > Zootermopsis > Zootermopsis nevadensis. Next base: position 4,974,467 of record NW_028259152.1, on the reverse strand, counting down.
GGTTTGTACACCATAAATAATACTAACCTGGCCAAAAATAACCTTTCAAAATCATCCGGTAATATTTTGCAGTCATAAGTAATATTTGATTAGCAGTCCCTGGAAGGGTGCAAGGCCTGGGGTAGAGCCATATATGTGTGGCCCTCTACTTAAGATTTGTACAAAAAGAAATCTAGTAATCAGTAATTATGATACTACTGGTGCTGGGCTGCATATTTATTGAAGGGTGTGTTCATATCACTGTTTTGGGATTACAATGACATTAATATTCTTTAGTATGGTATTTGTTAAATTTTTACTTCATGGGCACTTAAGGTGCCATTGTGCATGGGGCCCACAGAACCATGAGACCTGGGATGGCCATCCTACTTGCTCAGCCTAAGGGTAACATTTGACAGTCCATTTGGTGAAGCAGGTCAGAGTAAATGGTGCTCTTATACAAGTGTAGCTTTCTATTAACCTATAACTATCATGTCTAAAGCTAATTGGACATGTCCTGTGAAAGAATTGTGTGCCATGGTTAGTGTGAAGTCCAGGCATCCATAATAAATTTTTATTCTTTATACAGGGCTGAAGACCTTGACTATGTTCTGTATCGTGTTGGTTTGTTGGCTGTTCTTAGATCAAAATCCAAAGGTGGTAAGTTGTTAAGTTTTTGCATATAATACAGTGTGTCCACAAAGTCCCTTTGGGGTTTTGAAAAATTATGGCGTGCAAACAAATTAAGCTAGCCACATGCGGTTTGCGGCAGATTACAGTGAAACTCTGGAAGTTTTTTACTGACCTCAGTAGACCTCGATGTGGGCTCCCTTGGTAGCATGGAGAACGTCCAGACGATATTCGAGCTCTTGCCATGTTCTGTGGAGCATGTCCGCTGGAATAGCCAAGATCGCATTATTGATACAGGTCTTCAGGTCATCAGTCCGTTAACTGGTGTTCGGAACACAATGCTCTTGACATAACCCCACAGGAAAAAATCCAGTGGTGTTATGTCTGGTGAATGTGAAGACCAAGGCATTGGACCGTCTCTCTATCTTCCTGAAAATGTCCTATCTAGGTATGTGCGTACCTGCAGACCCCAATGAGGTGGAGCACCATCTTGATGCAGAATGATGTGTGGCCGTAAGTGCTCAATTTGTGGTACTGCATACAGTTCCAGCATGTCCAGATAGATGTTCATGTTGATCATCTGCTCTTGAAAAAAGAAGAGTCCAATAACCTGGTCATGCATTACACCACACCACATGTTCACTTTCGGACTATCGTGTATGTGCTCCCTAACAACATGTGGGTTTTCAGTGCCCCATATGCGCACATTATGCCTGTGAACTTTACCCGAGACATGAAATGTTGCCTCGTCTGTGAACATGATTTTTTTCAAGAAGTCCACATCAAGGTCTACTAAGATCAGTAAAAAAACTTCCAGAGTTTCACTGTAATCTGCTGCAAACCGCATGTGGCTAGCTCAATTTGTTTGCATGCCACAATTTTTCAATACCTTGAAGGGACTTTGTGGACACACTGTACATGCAGTACTCATATTAAGGGGGGGAAAAACAAGAAGCAAAATTAATGTTTTTTATATATTGATTTTTATGTTGTGCATAGTAAGTGGATTGAATGTTGGGCCAAGTGGTTACCACTCCTGCTTCATATTCAGGAGGTTCTGGGTTCAATTCTTGACCTGGAAACTGGCCATCCTGTTAGAAGTTTTCTTGGTTTTCCTCAATCCCTCCAGACAAATGTCCAAGCCTTAAGCAAGGCCATGACCACTTCGTTCCTGTCCTTTCTAGTTCATTATTTATCATATAATTTGACACTATATATAGTCTGATTTGCCAACAGTGCAATGAAGTAAGTCATAAATAAATAAATATGCAAAGTAAAATAGGTAGATAATGTTTTCACACTTGATTAATAAAGTTTCACATATTTATTCTTCCATTAATTTCAAGTTGGTACACATTTATTTTCATTATTATTGTTCTCAGGTACATTTTGAAATTATTTATTATCATTATAGTGATTTGTAATGATGGTAACCAGATTTGTTTCATGCCAGAGGCAGGGATCTTCTTATCACCATCATGTCCAGACCAGTTCTGAGGCTTATGCAGCCTTTCATACAGTAGTTATTCATCTAGTGCTGAGACTGAATGCCTGGACCTACCTTTACCTCTCCTTATAAGTATACATTGTGTATTGTTACATAAAATTGAGCTCTTATTTACTTGTATTTTAACTTTTTGCTGATTTTGGTTTATGTAATAATCATATGTGTATGTTTATCTATATTTACTTTTATACTAATATTTTTTTCTGGTTTGTAAAAGAAGTTTTGATATTATTCTTTGATATCTATATTCTTGCCCAGTAAATTACTTTCTTCCACATAAACATTTACCTAATTTTGGTAATCCATTTCTAGCCCTTCCTGGTTCACTTGAACTGCATACATTTACTTCAGTTATTATTACAAATTGCATAAGTGTTTATTGTGAAATAATTACTATTTCACCACAAATGTCTGTGCTTACTTGAAAATTTGATAAATTTAGAAGCTGTGGAATTGTTAAAGAAGCTTAAAATGGTCATGTGTATCATTGTTTTGTTATCCTTCAATTATTTTTTGAAATATAAAGAAATTTAGATGCCAGTTATATTAGCCTAAGTTACTATCATTGGTTACATTTTTTCAAATTAATTCTGCTGTACACAGTGACAACACAAGGAATAAAAATCGGCTTCATAGACCAATTGCCTACCTCTCATGTTTTCAGAAGAGTGCATATTATGCAGGGATCAAAATTTTCAACAGTCTACCATCAAGTCTCGCAAGTCTTGTAAATAAAAAGGCACAATTTAATGTAGCACTAAAAATATACCTAATTACACACTCCTTTTACTCTGTTGATGAATTTCTATTGTTCACAAATAAATGATAATTTATCTTCTGTATGTAATGGGTAGATTTATTTGTAAGTTATCATTTCTTTATGTGAACCCTTTGATTTGTATAATGTGAAATTTATATAATAGTATGACTAGTATTTGTATAACATGTATTGTATTATTATGACTTTTTCCACATCCTATTGTCATCAGACTATCTTATGGATCCATGGAATGTAATTAAGATGTATTATTAAGCTACTGTATCATTTTAGGTGCAGCTATTGGGCTTATGATAACAGCATCTCATAATCCAGAACCAGACAATGGTGTGAAGTTAATTGACCCTTTTGGTGAGATGTTGCAACAAAGATGGGAGAAGTTTGCTACAAGACTTGCAAATGCCAGGTATAGTTCGCGACTGTAATCTTGAGACTTGTGGGGTAAGGAAGTGGGGTGAAAGAGGAAGGAGGAAAGACAGCGTCAGCCTTTAATGCTTCAGACTTCTTGCATTCCTTGCGAGTCTCAAGATTACAGTCACGAACAGTACTACATATTTGAATCTGTTTACTTTCATAGCAAAGCAGCAAAACAGAAGTAAAATTTATAACCGTTTGTGGACTGTGGCTTTTCATTGTGTGAAATTCAGCATCTAGATCAGATGATGAACTGAGTCTGTCATGTCATAATGGAACTGAATGTAAAGATTGGTAATGTTCTCAGAACGCATACAGAGCAAATTTCCTCCAAGAACAGGGCTTCTTATGATTATAACTTCCTTCATTTCTTTTAAAGAGATTGCTTTTTCTCTCACTCCTGACCTAGCTTTCTTCCCTGGTGCACTAAAACAATTACATGGCATAACAATCCAGACCACGATCTATATTCACTGTTCTTTGGAAACCTCAGATTCTACAGGGTTACATTAATTTGTTTTCTACTTTCTAGTGACACTGAATTGGACTCTGCACTTCTTGAAATAGTTGAGGCAGAATCAATCAGTTGGGAAACTCAAGCACTTGTGTGTGTTGGGCAGGATACAAGGTATAGTTTTCACATTTCACATCTTTTCTGTTAAACATAGCTGGCACTCAAAATATTATTATGATACTTCTCATATTAATCCCCATGTGCATGAATTAATTTTTAGCCTGCAGAGTGGCAGATTTTGGACACAAAATCTCAGACCCTTGGTAGCTGTATAACAAATATTTGCTTCTTGGATCATTTAATAATGTTTATATTTGGAATTGGGAAGAATAAGGTCAGCAGTGATTATTACCTTCCACATTTGAGTGTTAACTTTATTTATTGCCCATTTTAAGATCATTACATGAACAGTGAGTTCATTAGCTGTTATAATTATGAGTGGCTATGGTTTAATATTCTGTCAAGTGAGTGTTTTTGTATGAATTGTGTGTGATGTATGCTACTGTTAGTGTCAGAGAAAGTTTCCCATTAATAACTTCCAGGATAGTAATTCAAAGCACAGTAGGCATTCACAACTTATTAATAAAGTCAGTTTACTTGACATTTCTGTAAAAATAAAAATAAACATTAGAAATGTAGTGTACTTATAGAAGAGACAGTGGATAAAACAGAGACTAGGCTAGAACATTAATCATGAAAGTCATTGAGTAGTCTAGCATGAGGTTGACATTTCAAAATCATTGGCAGCAAAATTGATGATATTGATTAAATATCCATAATTTAACATTTCCTTAGTTCATGCTTTGCAGCCAGTTACATTGGTTCCTGTGAACAGTTCATGGTAGAGGATTTGGTCTTCAATTAACCTTTCACTGTGATGAAACCTGCTTAAAATTAATACATCATTAATCAAGAACAAATGTGTTTAGAGTAGAGCAAACCAAAATGTGTGGGTAAAGTTAATGCTTCAGGATTTTCAAATAATGCAGTTTCAGTATAAATAAAGGATAAAAATGGGAATGTAATTGGACAGTACATCAGCTATTTATTTGTAGACTTAAAAAAAGCTTCTGATTAGTTATGTGCAACATCATCATAGAATTTGGTATTTCCATGAATCTAGTTAGGTTGATTAATATGTGTTTAAACAAGAGCTGTGATAAATTGCTTATGAGAAAAGATCTGTCTGATGTATTTCCTATTCAGAGTGGTCTGAAACAAGGAGATGCTTTATTACCATTTGTTCTTAACTTTATTTAGAATATGATGTGGGAAGGACCAGGAATATCAGCAGTAACTGGAATTGAAATAGAATGGTAGTTGGCATTTCTTGCATAATTTAGACACTTTTTAATTCAGAACTTCTGCATGTCTAAGTGTTTAGGTGAGGATGGAAACATTTAAAGGCTGTTTCTGTAAAGAAGCACTTGTATTTTGCAATGTTAACATATAGTCATTTGAATTATTTTGTTTTTTATATTAGACCAAGCAGTCCTGGCCTTGCCCAGGCAGCTGTAACAGGAATAAGAACTATGGGAGGAAAAGTGAATGACTATGGAATTGTAACTACACCCATGCTTCATTACTTTGTGGCATGTATCAACAACATTGGTAGTGCATACAGTGAGCCAACAGAAGATGGTTACTTCAAGAAAATAATCACAGCATTCAAGAAACTTAGAGGAGATGTGAGTTTTATTAGCAGTGTTTACTGTGTTATTATTACCTTGCACTATTTTAAAGCCTGCTGTGTTACATAGGTAACTCATAATGCATGCTTATGTACTGTTGATGTCTGCAGTTTAACTGGATGTTTTTATAGAGGTGTAATTACCAACGTCCTTCAGTAGATAGTGTTTACGTTTAATGTGTGTTATTGGAGAAGTCATTCTTGAAACAGTTTTACAGTACACATTTGAAAGATGATCGCTAAAAACATCTGCACAAAGAAATGAGGCATTATCAATAATGAAATAGTGTAACTTAAAAAGGGTAGCCATTGATAACATCACAAAATATGCACATTTCAAGTTAAGAATATTCACAAAAGTACAAACATAATATGCTGATTTCTTTCTTTTTTCTTTTTCTTTTTTTTTTACACTTTGCTTCACTGTTTCTTAAGTTTCTGAAATGGTGTATTCTTAAAAACTGTTCCAAAGTATTATTTTGCAGTTATTGAATATGATTTGAATGTATTTCATAAATTGTAAAATTATTGAATGTGATTAGGTCATAGACATTTATAGTTCAAACAAATTCATACAATTTTAGCAATTTTACATTTAAAGTTTATATCTTTCTGTACTTACCACATGTCCTTTTCCAGAAGCCAGAAAATGGTAAATATGTACCAAGTGTAATGTTTGATGGAGCAAATGGTGTTGGAGCAATGAAACTTGAAGCTGGTTTGTTGCACTTGCATGATTCTCTGCAGGTGCAGCTCTACAATAATGGTACTGGACAGTTGAATTACAAGGTGAGTAATGAGGGCACAATAATAAAAACAATTCACGGATATTTCTTCCTGTTTTTCCCAGTATTGCTTCATACAGCATGCTTGAAAATGTATGTATGATATTTTTTATTGTCTATAGTTTTAGTACTTGTAAAATATGCCATGGGTTTGCCACTCTGTTCCTTACAGTGTGGTGCAGATTATATAAAAGTGCAGCAGTGTGCACCAGTAGGAGTTCCACAGAAAAGTAATGCTCGCTGTGTATCTGTGGATGGAGATGCAGATCGGATTGTTTATTATTACATTGACACACATGACAAGTTTCATCTGCTGGATGGGGACAGAATTGCAACCCTGAGTGAGTTTTATTTCTTTTGACTACATTTAAAAATTGTTCCAATGGTTAAAAGTTATTAGAAAAATTAAGTAGTATTTATCTCCTGTAAACATTTGGAAGGAAATGGTATTACCCCAGTATTTGTCCACAAGGACTGAAGATAACCAAAACAACCTTCTGTAAGGATACCTGGTCTACAGCTGGGATTTGAACCAGGTACCTCCAGAATGTACATCAGATATACAAAGGGAGCACAAAGTAACTTTATACTTTCAAAATAAAACAGGAAACAAATGTGTACTCTTAGAACTTCACACCTACACCAGTCCTAAGAAAAACTTGCAAAGTTTTGTACATACCTCACAAAGATTCAATATGTGGTCTGTGAGTCACATGGCAGATGTTGAGATGATAATCCAACTTGTCCCAAACTTTGTGCAGTGTGACCTTAGTGACAGTAGCTATGGCAGGTGTGATCTGCTACCTCAGCTCTGGCAAAGATTATAGCAGAGACTGGGTGGTTCCATGTGAAATACATGTTGCACAGCTGTTACTTATTCTTCGCCAACAGAAGAGCACACCAACTCATCTGTTGTGGGGTAGCCATTTAAAAAAATAGTGGTATCTAGCAGAGGCAGCAATCACCTGGGTCATTTGAAACAAAACTTTAACTTTTTCTGTTGACTGGTGTGTGTGTGTGTGTGAAGTTCTGTTATGCTCACTCTGTATTTTTGCCATCTTTACTTCTTGCCACTGTTGCTTTTTGATAGATGAGGTATAAGAATTGTTTATTGGTTTTTTCACATACTTATAATAGCAACAGAAGTTATAACAAATGGGCACATCTGCTTTCTCTCAGGTGTCACATTTGACATTCCAATTACATTACACATTTCAGCTTCATATTTGGGAGGTCGTGGGTTAAATCTCAACCCACAGACCAGATATTCTAAGGTTTGTAGTGTATTTGTTCAGTTACTCCAGTTAATGAGTTTCTAATGTAGTACCTTCCTTGTTATCATTCTCAGTTGTATTATTAGGCATTGCATAATCTGTAACCAAGACTGTCTATTCCCAGTCATGTATCAAGACTACTTGAAAATGTTAATGTAATTTACTGTTATATAGTTAAATAAGTTCTTTACTTTTAACAGTTGCTGGATATCTCATGGAATTGATTAAGAAAAGTGACCTGGGTCTTCAGCTAGGATTAGTGCAGACAGCTTATGCAAATGGAAGTTCCACTAGCTACATATCCAAAACATTGGTAAGAAGTCTTCTGTAGAGGATATTCTTTACTGAAAAACCTGGTAAGGTAAATTTGTGGTAGGAAAATTGTATTTTTTCAAACAGAAGGAAATGTTAACAGAATGTGAACATACATAATCAAGTTCAGTAATGCTACAGAGCTGCTGTGACCCTAAACTGGTATTGCTAGCAACTCCTGCCTCTAAGGCTCAATCTTTCAATCACTTTAGTGTTAGAGAAGATAGTTCTGATGATTTGGTATTATTTTCCTGAGGATGAACATAACCTTGATTATGCAACATGGTGCCTGAGGTTTAGAATCACTGCTGTAGTGTAAAACCTTCGCATAACATAATCTGGGGAACAAAAACACCTTAATTCATAGTACAGCAGTTCTTGTACAGATCATTCTGATTGCTAGAACTATTTTTAAATTCAGTTTGTTGATTTTCTGTACATAGTATACTGGAAAGGTAAGTGCAGATATATAGTATCTGTCTAGTTTTTTGACTGACTTGTATTGTGTTGTGATATAGTTTCCATTTTTGTTTAGGAAGTCACCAGTTGGAATCTAAAAATTCTGTGTGTATTATTGTTTATAAGTCAGCAGTTGCAAACATGGTGACAGTGCAAACTTTGAGATTATGCCAGAAGAATTTAATGTAATCAGAATCTTTAATTTGTTAATAAACTCTTTCCAAGAAGAAGAATAATAAAATAATAATAATAACAATGACAACCGCAACAACAACAATCTGTAACTTTTCAATTGGCTGCAATAAAATATTTTTACCAGATTGTGATTCAGCAATATGACTATCTGTGTGCAAGCCCAGCATGCTAACTCGTTAGTTAAGTAGCATTATGTTGTTGGATTATATATTTACATTACCGAAATAAGGTATTAATACATTTGTTGCATTAGGAAACTAGGTTGTAAGCTTTACCCAGAACTCTTGTGTGGTTACTGAATTGTTAGATCAAATGCAGTTTTTGAGATGCTGTCTTCTGGGTTGTTGATGAAGGCAGCAAGGAACTCTGAACGTCGGTAAACTTCTACCAGACCACACGGCGCAACAACCCAGAAGACAGCCATCTTCAGACTCACCGCTGTGAATACCTTATATCTTACAAATGTAGTTCTTTCTGGTAAAGGACAAGTTCTAAGGTTTTAATGGTTACATTTTGATTTCAAAATCAAGAGTTCTGCTGTATTCTTCCTGCTGCACATTAAAAACTGAGGTGAAACTTAATCACTGAGTAACTTCAAATTTAAATTTTTTTCCCCCTCTGTAGTGTTAATATACCATCATGTACTTCATACAAACAGAAAGTTCCTGTGGCTTGTGTACCAACTGGTGTGAAACACTTGCATCACAAAGCTATGGAATATGACATTGGAGTTTATTTTGAAGCTAATGGACATGGAACTGTTACATTCAGTGACTTCGCCACCAGATGTATCTGCAGTGCTGCTGAGGACTTAAGGTTTGATTTATTATGTCTCTTTATGTTTATATAAAGCGTGCACATATTAAAATACCTATTCCCTCATGCCTTTCTTTAAAAGGCATGCTACCTTATTTTAGACCTGAATTTATGTGGCCAAAAGTTAAAACTGCCTGGAAAAGGTCAATGTGGCAGACTCGGGGTAACCTTGGCTCATTCTTAATACATAAAGAAATAACAGATTAGTATATTAAGAAACACTTATCTTTATCCAGTGAAAACTTGTGCAACTTCCAGAACAGTGAAGATTTAAATCTATAAAATTTTTGCTGTGTCTGTTTTGTATATTTATTATTATTATTCACTAACTAAACTAATTCCATGGTACACAGTCTTCGTTGAAAAATCTAATAGTTACTGAGCTGGTGAACAGATACTGTATTTTTGCGGAACCTGAATGTTCATCACTGTATTCATAACAGCATCTCCATGCCATAAGGGAAGATGCCATATTGGAGGACCTCAAAACACAAAGAACTGTATTCAGAGAGACATAGTCAAAAGGGGAATTAAGAAAATGATGGAAGGATAATATCACTATTGCAAAAACTTGGTAAGGTAGACTGGATGTAATTAGTTCAGGACAGTCCCCATCAGCAGCTCGTATATTGGAATTATTATTAACCTTTGGGTTCTTATGCCAGAAAGTGTGGTTAGTTCCTTTTCATTGAATTTGTGTGGCCTCAGTTTTTTTGGGTTCCTTACTCGTTTTTATGTTAACAGCTTACCTGCAGACCAGCTGCATGCCACAGAAACATTGGCAACCCTGATGGATGTCATAAACCAGACAGTTGGTGATGCGATATCAGACATGCTGATTGTGGAAACTGTTCTGCATGCTAGAGGCTGGAGCATAGAGGACTGGGAAGCTACATACACTGACTTACCCAATAGGCAGCTCAAAGTAGTGGTGAAGGTAGGGGGTAAAGAGTTGTTTTATTTTGTCTATTTTAAGTGGTTAACATTCCAAACTGGTCACATAAAGTGTATTGGAACTTGTTTCTGCTTAAGTAAACAATGACACATTTTGTTACATCAGTATCATATGTATTGACTGAAAGCAATCACTGGGTACTGTGCAGGATTAGGCTTAATTGCCTATTGATAAATCTTTTTAGGTTCAGTTGGTCCATCTGTCTTTTATTCTGGTGCCCAGTATCTGTCATCCAAGCATTTTGTATTATAGCACCTGCTTTGATATTTTGTTTTTGTTTGTGTATGTGCTGTAGCCATTTTGTATTATCTTTATTTTCACCTGTAATGTTTGAAGCATTTCTTTTCTGATGTCTGTAACCTTGCAAAGAAAGTTGAAATTGCAAAACTTTCTATTTTGCTGTTACAGGATCGAAGAGTGATTGAAACAACAGATGCAGAGAGGGTGTGTGTGACTCCAGCAGGACTCCAAGATCAAATCAACATGCTTGTTAAAAATTTCCCAAATGGTAGATCATTTGTCAGGTAAGGATGGCTGAGTGAAGTATGAGTCGCTGGTTACCTAACTATATTTTGTTGATGGTTGTAACACTGTGTGGGCTTATATTTAACTATACATCCACATGACATTAAAACCCAGAAGACTAAAATAATTATCATAAGAAACTAAAATTTTATATAATTACGCATTTATGACTGAAGTAATTATTTAAACCTGTAACAGTGAATAGAATGGGCAGTATAGATGCAATAAAATAGATATTGGAATAAATGATGTGGAAAATTTATGAATTGAGGTACACATGCATCATTTCAGTTTACTTCACCACAAATTGTGCATGGACTGTGTAGGAAAATGAACAGAAGATTCTACAAGTGGAAAGTGATTTCTAGAACTTGTGTACTAATTACATTTAGACCATCATCATAATAATCATCTATTCGACAAATCCTCCTGCAAATTATTTATGTGTTCAAGGATTCTCAGGGCATTCAGTCTTCTGATCTCTCTACCTAGTCCTGCCTCTCTAATGGTTATTTATCCATTTCCTTTCTGGCTTATCTCTGAATACTCTGTAACTTCATCTTTGTAGCCTGTAATCTGCTTATATCTCTCTTAGTTAATGTCCAAGCACATTAAAAGAGGTAATATGTTGAAATCCAGAGGAAGGTTAGTATAACATGCTGTGCTGTTGTACACACAGTATGAGCAGTGTGCATCTGTAACAGTGGAATAAATCTCTCTCTCTCTCCTCTCTCCCCCCCCCCCCCCCCAATGAATATATTGTCATCTATTTGCATCAAACCAAACCGTAATTAGCTGAGCCAAAATCGCTATTGTGGAGTGCAGACATGATGTAATCTGATGTGAACATTACTTCCTGTTTGAGCAAGCAAGCTTCAAAGTTTCCCTTTTCTTACAACAGAAATATCAACTGTTGTCAGTCATTTCAATGTAGTCCATAGCAACAGCTGTCTCAGCCAAACTGATCCTTCATTAGCAACAGGTCTTCAGTGCTGTTAGAGTGGCCTGTAATTACAGCTATGGGAAATTAATCAAAGTGACTGCAGTCACTTACTGTCAGTGAGAAAATGAAGATCTTAAGAAAAGCAGAACAAATAGGAAATCATGCACCTGGGACCAGACACAGCTGATATTGTTAAAAGTTCTAAAAGCATAAAAGTTCAGGCAGTTTAAATGGCTGTGAGGATGATTTCATTTAGACACTGATGATAAGATTAATTCACGTGGAAATGTGGTATTGTTTTTATTCATTTTTCGCCCTGTTGCAGTTTTATCGGTAATCACGTGCTTGTGTAGATTTGTAGACTGGCGCTTAAATCAGAAAGATGGAAGTTTTTTGTTGCATGCAATTAAGTTAAAATGTAGTGGCTGTTATGATTACTGCTTTGAAATATCTGCATCATTACTTTGGTTGATACCTATGAATAAAAGTATTAAACAGTGCATACCAACTCCATTTAATATTATGTGTGCATGTTATCTTGTGTGCAGACCTTCAGGAACAGAAGATATTGTTCGAGTTTATGCAGAGGCAGACACACAGGCCAGTGCTGATCGACTGGCACTTCAGGTCGCTTCTGTGGTACATCAGTTGGCAGGGGGAATAGGTAGTCCTCCTGTACCAGAGTGATTGATAATGAATAAAGCAAGTGGCTTGCATGTGGTGAAAGGATACAACTTAAAGGTAATAATTACATATTACATAAAACATTTTGATTCCATGCCTGGACATTTTTGACTCGCAATAACAAAATAATTTCAGTTTTCACGTGTAATTATTAATGTATGGAATTTGTCACTTCAAGTTTATGATACTAAAGTTTCCTGTTTGTATAATTCATAGTTTTCAATTAACAAAATACTGAAAACTACTAAAAGTCAAGAAAATAAAACAAAAGTCTTGTATCATGAGTGTTAAATTTTTTGTTGATTGTTCATATAGTTTTTCCATATCACTGCCTGCTTCTGCATTTTTGATTATTAGTAGTGCCAATTGAGTTGTGTGGTCAGTTTTGTATTAAGGAGATTCTTAGAACTGGAGAGTAGTAGAGGTGAGTAACACTGTAGATCCACTTTGCTCATTCCTTGTGCTCTTAGTACCAGCACTTTGTCATTGGCTTTGTTCTGAATCCTTTGAAGTTGTCTTCCGGGAGTATTTATAATGAAAACCAGATCATCCCTTGAAATTTTGAGACGCCGTAGCCTGTGGATCCAGATTCAACTAATATGAAATCTCTTACAGGCATTGATTTCATGAAGCTACTTAGGCTTATGGTGTATTTTAATGTGGTCTCTGTGCTTGGCATAGGTTAATAAGTTCTACATTCTCATACTTTGTTGCAAGTACTGAGAATGGAGTTTACACATTTGAAGGGTATGAAGGGAGTCTTACGGTTTTCTGCCTCATCACGAGAGTACTTCCATCATCAACTTTGCCCAAAAGATGCCATTGAAGTCATTTTTGTAAAATCTGTTGTATGTTTAAGTCAGTAAACAGTTGCAGGAGAGTATTTTGTTATGTTTTGTTACTTTGGCCAGAACAAAAACAAAGGATTAAATTTTACCTGGTATAAGGTCCGTGAGACTTTTAAGGTGTCTGATGTTATTACCTTACATATGCTGAGCAACATTTTCATTTTCAAGTCAGAAAATGCAGGAAGCAAAGTGTAATATATCTTCAGCTTCCATAATTCTAATTTCTTGGCGGTTCAGTCTTCATCTCCATATGCACTTCATCAGATGTAGCAACAATTTGATCATCACTTAGATGTGTGTGTGGAGTGAGAAATGGTCCTTAGATTGAACTTCACTGACACAGGTAAACTCTCATAGTGTATTTTCCTTTCATGCTTTGTTCATGTTTCTATCATTGTTACAAAATAACAAAACTGGGAAACTGCAATATGACCTTGCAGACATTCTGTATATTGACACTGTTTTTTATTGAAGAAGATATGCTGGTACATAGGTACAATGATTATACTTTTTAATTCTTCACAAAAAGGTTAATAAAGGTAAGTTAAATTAAAAGGTTTCCTTATTGCCATATTTTACATTAAATAAAAAAATTCTTCCATACCCTTATATGGATGTGAAATGTGGTCTCTCACCTTATTTGAGGATGTTTGAAGTGTTGTGTGTAATAATGGGACCCAACAGAGGGGACAAATGGAGTGATAGAGAAAATTACATAATGAAGGACTTAATAATTTCAACTCAACAGATGTTATTGGGTTGACCATATGAACATAAATGGATAGTTAATACCAAATATCAGATGTTGTTTTGTGTGTGGTGCCCTCTTTGATTTTATTTGATCGAGGCCCAGCACTGCTGTTCAGTGTCCAATATGTCAGACCCCACTGTAAGACTGGCTGCAATTATTGTTGCTGGTGACAGTTATGGTTGTAGCTCATCTTCCAATAAGCATCACTGTCACTTTACATTTCATTTTATTCAAGACTGAGTTTCTTGGCCGAAGTCATTATTGAAAATGCTCATACAGTGAGAGATTTAAGTTTTGTATCACTCTAACCCACAACTATGTGTTATGTCAAGCTCTTGACCAAATTATATAGCACTGAATGACAATACTTTAAATGAATAATGAACTAGTAGGGATCTAGAAGGAAAGAGTCATGGTACTATCTCAGCATTTTCCTGAAGGGACTGAGGAAAAACACAAAGAACATTAGTCAGGATAGGTCTCTAGGCTAAGTTTTGAATCTGTTATATCCACAATATGAAGCAGGAGTGCAAAGTACTCGGCTGTGACACTTGGTGAATTACATGTAGGAATGTATTGTACACGAGTAAAATAATTACCAAATCAATCACCCATTTATTGCATTATATGTACCATCTATCATTTAGATAACATTTTTCAATATTCCACTATAAGGTTTTGGGTGCATCAACCCAGTCACTGTTTCTCTTGATGTTTACTACTAATATTTGCTCACTGGAAGATAATTTCCAGAATTTTGCCAAATTATTTGAAGGCCCCATGGTAAAGTTTTATTTTTCACACATTGTGATAATTTCTCAAAACTACCATCAATGTTAATGGTCTCTTCACCATATCAGATTCTCAAAATTTACAATTTGTAATGTTGTATTTTCCAGATGTACCCATCAGTAGGAATTTTCTAGTGTTCCTTAATTATTTGCAGCACTAGCACAGTGAACAGTTGCATTTTTTTGACAGAACCTTAAACATATATATATTTGTCGAGAAGTTACTGCCTTAATCATGGAAAATTGTGATCTCAAATATTCCGCTTTACTGCTAAAACCATGTGGAAATCAGCTGTGTTGCTAACATTTCAGAAAAATATACTGCCTCTCTATCATGAGGGCCAAAATGAGGAATGCTGGGAAGACTTCAGTTTATATAGGGACAGAAGCAGATGGATCAGGTTATAGGAATTGACATTACATTTATTCTGTTTAACCTTTATTGTCCTTGTGTCACGTTTTACATGCAGTCCAGTTTTACATCAGAATTACTATATTTCAAAATTGTGAATAATTTCACAGTATTCTTAGTTTACTGCAGGAACCTCATAGTGTTCACAAGAACGAGGTCAGTAACGTAGCTTACATGGCTAATACCATATTCTGGCACCTCAATTGTATGCCTGACATATCAAGAATAACACAAACTTAATCAGCTGTACATCACAGCATACACAAAGTCCAGCTGGCTATACATCGGGGTAACATACCATTAAAGTCTGGTCAGAAGCCCACGGGTTTTAAATTTGAAATTCTCGTGATGAAGGATAAGTCACCTCAATGTAGTTGAATTTGTATACAGTGCAGTACTTCGGCAACTGCAGAATCAATTAAGCAAATAATATAAAAATATAGAGGGAGAAAAGGATTCTAACTATGTGAACTGAAGCAGAAAAAACTAGACAAAAAAACATGTGGAATGTTTAGATTTTATTTACTTCTTTAATTGTGTCTTAACAGTGAATGATAAACCATTCTAATCTAGCATTTTATACAAACATCAAAAACAACCAGTCACTACTAATAACATATAATTCATAACATCAAAACTGAGTAAAAGGACACAAAACATGAATTATAGAAAATGATAATTATATAGGGTATATTGGCTTCATGACATTGAACTTCAACTCAACTGTAGCCAAAAGTTAACTAATGTAAATTGTGGTGACTGTATATTCCATTAAGTGTAATTCTTGGTATTATATGATTCAGGCTGGTGGTTAAAATCAAAGAGCCATTTACTCCTTACTCTTTTGCCATGTCAGTTTTAGGTTAGATACAGTTTTCACCCTGAATCCTCTTTGGAATGTTTTATTTTCACGTCCCTGCCATCTACTTGGGGATGCTTCAGGGGATGAAGCTCCTACTGCACCACCTTCATTTCTGTTATGGTACATGCTTGAATCTCTGTTCCCAAAATTTTGACTCATATTATGTTGGCTTCCTTCCCTACCATAACTGGCATCTCTTTGGAAATTCTGCCTTCCACCTCCACCCCTCTTAAAACCTTGTCTGCCATCCCCTGCTCCTCTGTAAAAACCCTGATTATTACGAACTTGTCTTTCTCCTAGACCAAACTCCAATTTACTTCCTTCACGTACCTGCAAGTTTCTGTCCTCCTGACTGTTTCTACTTTTTGGTCCACCACCAAGGCAACCTTCTTTCCAATCTCTACGTGTGTCACTACCAACACTACTATTACTTTCTGTTCTTATTCTGCCTCCAAAATTTCTGGGTACATCTGAAGCGCTTCCAATGCTACTGAGACTGTCAGTTCTAGATCTTGGGTTTCCATCATGTTTCCTGACATGATCTGACCGACTATCTACACTGCTATTGCTGCTGTCACGTTTATGGCTCATCTTTACGTCTACAGTTTGATTAAAGTCTCTTGGTCCACTTCGCCAGTTCTTGTCCTGGCTGCTTCTGCTCTCATTACTTGAATCCCTTTGATACGAACTACTGCCAGCATGTCTTTCTTTACTGTGATGTCCATCCCTGCTGTTAGCGCTTGAGTCACGACTTCCACCTCTATAACAGTGTCCACCCCTCTTGCTACTCCTATTCTCAGTGCTAAAATCATGGGTTGTGCCCCTGCTGTATCTGCCATGGAAATTTCTATGAAGACTTCCACCTCCACTACTTTCTCGACTCTGGCTCCTGTTCCCTCCTCTATGACTGTCACCTCTACTTATGCCCCTGCCCCTACCCGAGCCACGAGGTCCACCTCTACCTCTACCTCTACCTCTACCACGGCCACGCAGTGAACGTGATCGACGAGAATAAAAACTACTTATATCATCCAGAACCATCTGGCGGCGAGGTTTTGGAGAATTCTGCAACAGTTCTGAGAAAAGTCCAGAGAATTTGATAATTATCTGGCGAAACAATGTGCGGTCTTCTTCAGACACAGACCGACTCTTTTCTGGGTCTAGTCTTAGTCTTGCCTCATCAATGATTAATTCGTAGATATTTATAGGTGTTTTCATGCGCAAGAATGTACATTTGTGAGTCTGAAATTAAAGTATCTTGATTATTTTTGACATTGTAACTTCATATAATGCAGTGCTCAGGTGAATGATTATTTCCTGAGTAAAGTGACTGGATAAATCTGATAATGTTATCATAAACATCACTATTTTTGGGGGGGGTATTCTCTGCTGTCTTAAAGTCATTTTCAAATTCCACATTTTAGAAACTGGCTCTCTCAGGCATCAATATCATTAGCATCCTGTTAAAATTTAATTACATTACAATGAAGTACAGAAGTGGTCATTTAAAGCTTGTGGTTTTCTGGCTATTATTATCTGCTGGAGAGGAAACAGCCTCACTCAGCTTCAATCTCTCTTTTATCATGAGTTTAACACTGACAAGATGGCAACTAAGTGTGCCAGTCAGCAGTACCATGCATGCCAATGACCAACATGAGATAATTATAAATCAAGTGACCAAAATTCTTGGAATTAATTAGAAAACCTAAATTCATTTCAAATAAATTTGGAAGTAGTCAACATAACTAAATTATTATTGCACAATCAATTTATAATTTTAAATTCTAGATTAATAAAGAATTAAACTAATAGTTTTAATGAGATGAGACAATTATTTTAGCAACATGATCACAATTTTAACAACACTGCCTTATAAAATATACCATAAACATATGCACCCACATTATCCAACCCTCCAGTTATGTAACCCTACCATAAATGTTGACATAACTATTACTGTAAGAGATTAAACATCACTACCAAATTTATTATGTTTTAAGTTTATAAGAAAATCCCAAGTTATTACTTTGAAACAATGGGAAAGATGGAGAAAATTTCCATTCATTTCATAACTATACAAACCAAATTCACAGAAGACAAGATATACGAGGCGCGTCCCAAAAGTAAGTTTCTCTGGGGCCGTTTACAGAAACAAAACACAATTTCATGGAAATATTTATTGCAACAGATACAGCAAGTGTCCAGCTATTTTTCAACATATTCGCCTCCGGAATTGAGACATTTGTCATACCGTGGGACCAACTTTTAATACCTGTGTCGTAGAAGTCTGCCGCCTGGGATTGGAACCACTGTGTGACAACCATCTCCGCCTCTCTGTCATTCTCAAAACGCTGACGCTGACCGGACAGGAATTTCTTGAGGTGTAGGAAAAGATGGAAATCACTGGGAGCGAGGTCCGGGCTGTAGGGTGGATGATTAAACACCTCCAAGCTGAACTCCTGCAGGAGACTTGCTGTCCGTCGAGCCGTGTGCGGCCTAGCGTTATCGTGCAGGAAGACAATACCGGCACTAAGCATCGTTGCAGCTGTTGAAGATGGAGGTTCTTATTCCAGCTCCCGCCGACTGTGAAGTGCGGTCAGTGATAAAGTTTTTGAATGCACAGAGCATAGCGCCGATCGAAATTCATCGTCAGCTGTGCCGGGTCTATGGGCCTAACGTTATGAGCAAGCAGATGGTGCGTCGCTGGTGCAGACAATTTTCAGCGACGGGCCATTCAGAACAAGCGGCGCGGGATGCTTAGTGCCGGTATTGTCTTCCTGCACGATAACGCTAGGCCGCACACGGCTCGACGGACAGCAAGTCTCCTGCAGGAGTTCAGCTGGGAGGTGTTTAATCATCCACCCTACAGCCCGGACCTCGCTCCCAGTGATTTCCATCTTTTCCTACACCTCAAGAAATTCCTGTCCGGTCAGCGTCAGAGTTTTGAGAATGACAGAGAGGCGGAGATGGTTGTCACACAGTGGTTCCAATCCCAGGCGGCAGACTTCTACGACACAGGTATTCAAAAGTTGGTCCCACGGTATGACAAATGTCTCAATTCCGGTGGCGAATATGTTGAAAAATAGCTGGACACTTGCTGTATCTGTTGCAATAAATATTTCCATGAAATTGTGTTTTGTTTCTGTAAACGGCCCCAGGGAAACTTACTTTTGGGACGCGCCTCGTATAAAAGTGCCTACAAACACACACATAAATACAATGGTATATTACTTTGTATTACCTTCAACTTGTCTGAATCTGGAGTAGCAGAAATGACCTTACTCCAGTATTCCTTATAAGCTGTAGACAGGTCATTCCTTATGAAAAGGTAGAAGGAGCCCATTTGACATAGGGTCTCCTCAACTCTTGGTTTCTCTGTAAAACGGCTCAGCAGAAACTCAAAATCAGGGATGGGATCATATTTGTCGTTCTGTAAATAAGATGATGAATACAAGTAATTCTAGTTATATGTATGCCAACAAGTGAAGGTCTATAGACTTAATCTTCAAAGCCAAACTATGAAACTTGTGCTCATAATTAGTGCAGTACTCATACATCATGACTTTTGGATATATTCCCTACAGGTTTTTGATACTCTGATACGTACAAACCAGGATTACAAAATGAAACCTAAGGCAAGCGTTAAATCTGTCAAACAGTAACGTCTATGGAAAGGAAATACATGTATTACATTTGGATATGTAATGCTTTTGTTACTTTTTAATTTATGAGTTGAAGGAGACTGGATTTTGTTGGCCCAGAACAGTCTGGTGGAGGGCATTCGTGAATTCGGTGATGAACCTTCAGGTTCTGTAAGCAATCTAGTTAGTTTAAGTGTTAAAAACTTATACAGTAAATCCCAAGATTTAAACACAGAATTATATGCTGCCTCATCAGTGATCTTTGAAAGTGTGCATGCTGTTAACAAACCCGAATCTTTGGAAGTGTGTCATAACCTAAAACCTCAACATGTGTTACATGTCATACCTCAAGAAACAATTTATTATTTGAATTGTTGTTAATGTGAGCAGGTATGTGTTTTACATGTTTTGGTGTATTTAGCCATCCTCAGGTAGTACTAAACTTTCATGTACATACCATTACCTGCATGAAATGATATTAGACCAGGTGAGCACATAAGAACACTACACTTTCAAAGTGATACTGAAAACAAATGTTGAAAACTTCACACACACATCAGTTGATACAAAACCTCTCGTTTTGTTTAAAATGACCTGGGTGATTGTTGTGTGCCTCTGCTAGATGCCACTAATTTTGAAAATGGCTACCCCACAACAGAGGAATTGGTATGTTCTGCAGTTAGCAAATAAAGTGTCTGAAACAGCTGTGCAAATGTATTTTGCATGTAATTTCACATGGAACCATCCAGCAGAGTATCCATTTATGCCTGGTACAATTTGAGCAGACAAGGTGCATTTTCAAATGGGACACTATGCACAAAGTTTGGGATGAGTTGGATTATCGTATCATCTGCTCTGTGACTCGTGGAGCACATATCGAGTCTCTGCGAGGTGTATACAAAACTTTGAGTTTTTTTCTACTGATTGATGTACGTGTGAAGTTCAAAGTATGTCACATTTGAATGTATAAAGTTCTTTTGTGTTCACTCTGTATTATATTATATTATGATGCTCCAGCTTTATACTATGTTAACCAGTAAGCATAACAGCTGATAAATATAGAGCATGTTAAACTGTCCTAATATGCATGTTCAAATTACAACAGTGAAATGTCAAACTTTATGATCAGAACTCATTTTTCTAACCATAAGGTCTCATTGAAAAATTTGTACTTCTGCAATGTTTATTCCTTTATTTCAGTGTTTCCCAACCAGTCCATGACTAAATTTAAGTTGGCTAACAAACTCTAATTAGCATTCTATATGTAGTTTACCACAGGTAGAAAACTGAAAATGTTTTAACTGCCCACTTTGCCATTTTATCAACTAAATAACTTTAATGAACATCCTCCACTTTTGAACACAGGTCTCCTTGGGAAGTCCATTGCAATTATTTTTCTTCCTATTATATATCAATTTGTTAATACATTTGACCACTTGAATTACCTAATTATTCCAGTGTCCAAAGCCAAAACCTTTTAATTTATGAAAAAGACACCAAAATTTGGCTGGACACAAAAGGCAAAACCCTGTAATAAAATTCTGGCATTCAATAAATTATGATTACCTCACTGAACTTCAATTTGTAGAGGTCCAAATATGCACCGTAAGAACCTTGCTCACCAGCCATCTGATAGTGTTTCTTTGCTTTTTCTAAATCTCTCTCATACCAATCAAAGATAGATCCTGCGACATGATTAGCCATTGCATTACTGGGAGCAAGTTCTAGAGCCTTATAACAACACTTTTTTGCTAGTCTTAAATCTCTGTATGGAGCAGGAAGTTTAGAGAAGCCCTGAGCACAGCGGATGTTGATGTGTGCACAGTTACTTCTCAAATTCAGTGCTTCCCTAAAAAAAATTTAAAAGTAATGCACATTTTCAGGACATTCCTAATTAAATAAAAACTGGCTGAAGCAAACTGTTTTATGGACATTATCCAATGTCCAAGATTAATAAAATAAATAAAATCACGATGTTTTGGAGATGGGAGTCTCTCCATCTTCAGGTAGAACCTACTCTGTTGGGTCCATCGATAGAGCCAATCCCTACCTCAAATTGGGCCCAACAGAGTAGGTTTTACCTGAAGAAGGAAACAGACTCCTATCTCCAAAATGTCATGGTTTTATTGATTTGACTTTATTTAATCTTGGACGATGGATAATGTCCAGAAAACAGTTTGCTTCAACAATGCACCATCATCACAAACTTTCAAAATTAAAGAAACTGATTAATTCCCAGCATATGTTACAAATCTGAAAGGCTTCATTCTTGGATTTACAGCATAGTGAATATACAAATACAACACCAAAATCTGCAACAGAGTACACGATTATAGGTAGTACACCATTTGAAAATGTAAATACCAGTGAATGACAGAAACAAGCATGACACTCATGAAGAAATCAAGAGAATATAGCCAGGACATGCTTGATGCTATCCAGGCCAGTACTCTTCATCTCAGCTACCTTCAAAATCATCGGATTACCTTTTTGTATGAGTGAAAAATGCGGTCATCATGGACATATATTACAATTCTCTGAAAACAGAGTGCACAGAAAATATTTGGACACATGAGAAACAAAGTGGGGAATGAAGAATATTATATGTGTGAACTTTGTGATTTCAGTGCATCTAATTTTCTCTAACATTGGAATCAGTATCTGAGCCAAGCTGTTTCTTGGCTATGTCAATTTAGCTCACCCAGTACCTCATTTATATCTACCCCAAGATCCTTTCCTATGCCTCTCACATGGTTGTCCCACCTCACCCCTTCTCTCTGCTAATTAATGTTGGTCTGACAGAGATGAAGAATTCATTGTTTTGATATGGGACACCTGCATCAGGTCTGCATTTGGGTTAGCATAGTCTGGAAGGTGGGTGTAGCTTCTAAATCTCTTGTGTTCCTACATGTAAGCTCACCTCACCTCAAGGTAAAGCTTAACCACATCAACACAGCTTCATTTATTATCTCTGTGTAGCTTATTTTGAAGAGATGGATTCCAAAATGAAAAAAATCAATTTTTACATGTTTTAAGGTAAGGGCTGATCTGAAGCCTTTTTCTTGGGGGTGAAAAAGAATTTCCATATCATATTTACTCATGATGACTTAGCAAGGTAAAATGTTGGATAACTGATTTTAAGTGTTCATGATGATTCACTGTTGATTTTGATCTTGCTTTTGGATGGTTGAATCACGTGAAAGCAGGATGTGCTGTGTGTGTAGTCACTTCAGCCTAGATGAAAAAGGCAACATGTTCCTTTGTAATGCATCCCACTTCCACATGATGAAAGCACCCAACAAGAGCTTTTTTGTAGGATGTGAGGTCTTCAAGGCGGTGTGTCTGAAGATGGCAGTCTTCTGGGTTGTGCCATGTAGTCTGAAGATGGAGGCAGCAAGGACCTCTGAAACGTCAATAAATTTCTACCACACTATACAGCGCAACAACCCAGATGACAGCCATTTTCAAGTGCCTCTTTGCTATGCGTCATAAGGTAAAAAAATACTGTAAAGTATGCAGCCCTCAAATTTACTTAGAACATAAATATTTTATATCTGATGGAGTTAAAAGCAAATATCCCATCTTTCTAGAAGAAATTATGGGTGACTGTAACAAACTAATGTCCTGGCTATATAACAGCCAATAATGAAATTAGGCCATTGTTCCATAAGAAGTCCAAGATCCACAACAACATATATGCACTATGATTACTTGCATTCTGTTTCAGAAGTCCAACTTACCTATAAAGTTCAGCTGAGCGTGTATTCATTCTTTCAAGTTCAGCCTTTAGAGAAGATAGATTATTTCTATGGAGGGAGTAAACCCTGAATGATGCTTCTCTGTAAGCTTGTGCTAAGAAAATTATATACGAAGGATTTTTTGTCATTTTAACAGCATTTTCCAGTGCTTTAAGTTCCTCCTTTGCTGGAATCTCATTGAAATTGTCAATTCGACGAAGACGACCAAGGCATTTTGCATACAAAAACTGCCACTCACCCTGCTGTGGGTCCAGTTTTAGAGCCTTCTTGATATATTCAACTGCAGCCTTAAAGAATTTAATGTAAACACAAATTATAGTTTCATTTTGTGAAGCAACAGTTCTACAATCTAAGAAGTGTTCACATTAATTAATTTAACCATACTTTTAAAACTTTCTAGTGTAAAAAGGTATCAAGTATAATGAAGTTACAATGTAATGAAAATTTATTAGGTTGTTCCCAACATCATTAATGTATCTGTGCTGCAAAATGGTCAGAGAGATTCTTGAAAAAAATCATTTTTAATTTATTGATGTTCTGGGTTGTGACCATGTAGACTCATAGGTAGATAACACTTCAGAGAAACATACTGTCTCCATTTTCAGGAGACAGCATATTTCTCTACAGTGTTTGTATCTGCCCAAGTCCACATGTCACAACCCAGAACATCTACACTTTTACTCCTGTGAGAACCTCAAATCTACTTTTTAGTAATTTTGAGTGGTTCCTCTCATTAATTCCTTTTACCTAACAATAAATATCAATACCATGACATGCAGAAAACAGCCAAAAGTTCAGTATGCCCTTACTGCACCATATTTCTCTCATAATCTTGTCTGAATATATACATAGAATACTTAAACTCTTTAAACTGGGATAAGTCACTCAGTACAGTGGCTAGACTACGGGCTGGATAACTGGGGTTTGATTTCTAGTGGAGCAGGTTTTTTCTTTTAACCACATTGCTCATCCAGCATCTTATCCAGTGGATATCAGGGTTCTTCCTTAGGAGTAAAGTGGCCAGGGCATGAAGCTGATCACACATCTCAACCTTTGTGCCAAGATTAAGAATGTGTGCTTGGTTAAGCACCAGGGACTTCAACTTAACCAGATTTGTTTTGCTTCTTATTTTAGGACACTTATTAATGTCTAATTAAACAACTCCATGAAGCAGTGTTCTTATTGATAAGGTAATCATGGAATTCCTTAGCTATTTGAAGGGCCCTAACAACATCAGGGGTGCAAGTGCCAGGAACAACTGAAATTCCTTGTCTTTCATGGAACCTGAGAGTTCAATACTGTGTTAGTGAAAGCCTGTGGCTGGACTCTATCATGAGCTAGATGAATCCAATATATAATCATACACCATTTTAATATTATTCTCCAAATTACAGCTACATTTCCTAGGTGTTCTGTTCCCCCTTCATATTGCTTGTTTATCTACTATAAATTAAGAAAACAAACCATTTCCTTTCCTAAATTTTAATGTTTTATATTATGATCAAGATAATTTTTAATACATTCAGGTACATTTTTTTCTCTTTTCCTTCTCCTGTCCTCTGTTTCCTCTCCTATTCACCAAGCTTTTGATTTCACCCCATTATTTTCTTGAAATCTGAATCACTGATCAAAATACATAAATTCTAGTCATATTCGTTTTGTGGTGCAAAGCCAAATGTTAAGAAATAAAACACAACTGATGGAGTATTAAAGTTTGCCAAATTCTGTGGTACAAATTCATGTTGTTGAAGAAACTGAAGATGTCAAACTTTATCTCCCTCACTAAAAACTGACAGTTTAAAGACAGACTGAATCAGCTCAAAAAATCCATATTTTATGTATGTAATCATTTCTAAACCATCAATTTATGTCCATTTGTTTCTAAGATACTGATCACAAAAATCCTTCCTAAGTGTAGATATGTATGATTGCGTATGTATTCATTCCCTCAGAAGGCCAAAAGGAAAAGATAAGAAAAAGTACATATGCAGTCCTCTAGTCCTACATTTTACACATGAACATTCCAGTACCAACACAGCACAATTACCTTGGTTCCCTCATAACCATATTCCATTGAGACAGCTGCTCGAATGCCCCAAATGCCAGCTTTGCATTTATTTTCCATTTCCTCATATTTACGCACCTTTTCAAGTGTTCGTCTTGTCTCATTCAGTACACCACTTTCAAGAAACAGGTGACACTTACATGAATAGATAACATGTGACAAAGCATCTTTTATTGCTTGAAACAAACTTTCATATATTCCTTTGGAATCTGACGGATTAAGAATTTCTTCACATCTTCTCTGTTTATCCAATGATACTGAAATGTCACCTTTACGAAAATTTTCATAACAAATAACAAGCATGAAGATAAATCTGCGCCACTGAAAATTACTTTCGTCTTCAATTTCTTCCATTTTTTCATATGTTCGTGCAATGATTGATTCAGGTGTTTCACGAATACTTTCATTTTGTATTTTCCAAGTAAATGGACACTCCAGCATATTTAACTGTTCCCTCAAAAAATGTTTATCATCATGGGTTTCTGCATGCAACTGTTTTCCAGTTTTTAATGTTTCTACTACATGATTGTTTTCTTTCCCTTCACATCTGTTAATGTTATCATATTCTACAACTTCATCTCTTGAAGGAAAATCAGTCAATGTGAAGTTTCCCAGAGAAGCAGCCAGTTTATTTACTCTGTCTCTTTCAAGCACACTGGATGAAGACTTGTCATTTGAGAAGGTACATCTGTTAACGTCATCATACTCTACAACATTCTGTTCTACAACTTCATCTCTTGAAGGAAAATCAGTCAATGTGAAGTTTCCCAGAGAAGCAGCCAGTTTATTTACTCCGTCTATTTCAAGCACACTGGATGAAGACTTGTCATTTGAGAAGGTACATTTGTTAACGTCATCATACTCTACAACATTCTGTTCTACAACTTCATCTCTTGAAGGAAAATCAGTCAATGTGGAGTTTCCCAGAGAAGCAGCTGCTTCATTTACTCTGTCTATTTCAAGCACACTGGGTGAAGACTTATCATTTGAGAAGGTACATCTGTTAATGTCATCATACTCCACAACATTCTGTTCTACAACTTCATCTCTTGAAGGAAAATCAGTCAATGTGGAGTTTCCCAGAGAAGCAGCCGGTTTATTTACTGTGTCTATTTCAAGCACACTGGGTGAAGACTTATCATTTGAGAAGGTACATCTGTTAATGTCATCATACTCCACAACATTCTGTTCTACAACTTCATCTCTTGAAGGAAAATCAGTCAATGTGGAGTTTCCCAGAGAAGCAGCTGGTTTATTTACTCTGTCTATTTCAAGCACACTGGCTGAAGACTTATCATTTGAGAAGGTACATCTGTTAATGTCATCATACTCCACAACATTCTGTTCTACAACTTCATCTCTTGAAGGAAAATCAGTCAATGTGGAGTTTCCCAGAGAAGCAGCTGGTTTATTTACTCTGTCTATTTCAAGCACACTGGGTGAAGACTTATCACTTGAGAACGAAGAATCCATCATTTAAAACCTGAAATAAAGTATTAAAGGAATGTATACATCAGTACATAGTACATGTATATTAATATAATATCTCAATAGCCTGAAATGGTTTCATTAAGTACTTATATTTACTTATCCTAAACAGACACAATGTTGTAAAAGACATACAACTTTACAATACTAATGCATACTGGAATAGAACAGAATTTATTTAAATTCCACAGATCCTTCAAAGGCCCACACACAGAGCACATAATAGCACAAATACAATACTTGTTTCTATCATAAATTACATAATTGTGACTAATTTATGGTTAACCATAGTATGTCACAAAAATAATTACACCACAAAACATACCAACTGTTGTTTACATGTATTTATAATTGCTGAGAATTTTTGGTTGAGGTAAATTATTCTACAGAGTAGAAGTGAGACAGGAGATACTGGTACACAAAAATATCCCAATATAAGCCGTATATGAACTGATTTTATGTCACACTGTGTTACATACAGAAAAAGACTAATAATGAATACAGAACATAAATTTGTTCTTATCTAAAAATACCATGTCTCATAAACAGCAAAGGAGCTACTTTTTTATTCAGTAGTAATTAATGTATACCGTCCTTTATTCCAAACATACAACTTATTTAGTCACTAACATTTACAGCTGAAATTATTTCAATCCAGAATATATAAAAAAATACTATAATAACTGAGAGGCCTATGCCAAAGAATACCTGTGCAGTAAATGAACAAGGTATATGTTGCCACTATCAACTTTTAAAATGGTTGCAGACATTTTATTTTTGAACTGATCTGAATGAAACTGTAAATGACAGATTATTCAGCAAGATTTTATGCACAATATATCAAATTTCCACGTATGCTTCTGCACTGTCAGCACAGTTCCTTCAAAAATAATATTCACACAACTGCTCTGAAATAGGAAGAGACTCATCACACACACTGTACTTTCATAACAGTACAGCTTTTAAATGTCACTTACATACATGTTCAACTACATAATTGGTTTCATTTCCTTGGCATAAAACTTCCCAAAAGAAATTAGTTTGAGACTATGAGATCAAATTCTCACATATTTACAGACACTTCAGACAGCTGCAAGGGAAATGGAATAGTTGTTGCGTTTATGAAATTCAGCTTCACATCTTAAAGTATCATCCTGTGCTAGTGTCAATACAAACACCCAATGATGGGCATGCAATAACAATGCAACTGGAACATTTTTAAATGTTGTAAGGTAAACCCCAACTTATACCCAAAAATGCACTATGTATACCATTAAAAACAATGATGGGCATAAAACTTATTAAGTAATAACAAGTCGGTCGCAGAAAATTATCACATACGTGTCATGTACGCTGCGCACGGATGGAATTCTGAAAGCATTAATGTCATATAAATCAATTATGGTTTACGGTAAAAGGGCCTTTGGCTCTAATTTTTAAAAAACCATGAAGAAAAATAAGTAAATATGCATGATTCAATGCTTTTAAAATACCAAAGAAAAAGTCATATTGGGGATTCCCCACTGGTCTCTGATTTCCGAATAAGGTATATGAAGATCATAATATCTATTTACAAGGCAAGAGTAGCACTCTAACTAATTAGTTCCCAATTAACACATGTCTCTAAATCAATATACAGACCATATTGCAAGCTTTACCTTGCAGTATATTCTTCCACGCGAAATTATAATCTACTTCCCAATAATACGTGTCCTTCTTAATCTTGTCTGTTTA
This sequence comes from Zootermopsis nevadensis, assembly GCF_977971745.1. Lineage (NCBI taxonomy): Eukaryota > Metazoa > Arthropoda > Insecta > Blattodea > Termopsidae > Zootermopsis > Zootermopsis nevadensis. The sequence goes on along the minus strand of NW_028259152.1, from coordinate 4,945,657 downwards.
CAGTCTTGCCAATATAAATTGGTAATTCGTCCACAGGACAGCAGGTCTGAGTCCTTTAATGTTTCTGTGAATTTTCATATTTGATGGTGTAACATGATGTAACTTCAATCTTTGACGAACGCATTCTAAAAGCGCGACAGAGTTAATCTTGTGAATCGTAAAAACCTTATTTTTTTCGTGTCCAGTATACACCATTCAGCATGGTGTGCATTGGTGGTTAGCAGGATTCACGACCGGTTTCGATCGGGACCGCGACATTTAATGCTCCTGCTGTGATGATGATGAAAGTGGAGTAATTGTTGGGATACCACGGAGAAACCGGGGAAACCCCGGACGAAAACTCCGTGATGCCTAGACCACGGCCTTGCCCAACACAAGTTGTAAATCTGAGCACCGCCGGGAATCGAACCCGGGACCCCAGTCTTACAAGTCCAGCGTTCTAACCGCTAGACCACCGTAAGCCCTTATTCCTTTCTCTCTTTCCAGTGCCTCCAGATTCCTCACCGTTTGGTGTTCGCATGTCATCTCCAATGTGTATGTCACAACTGAAACAATATTACCACTTGATAGTATTATTGTTTCAAGGGACAGACGTACTAGTTGTTCATGTTCAGCATTGCTATTATTCTTTGTTTAATCTGTTCCATAAATGGCATCCCATTTTGTTAAAGTGTTGATGCAAAATGTTTAAATGTATCGACTGTATCAAACTTCTCATACTTGAAGAAGACTGCTATTCGTAGCTACTGTGCCTCCTTTCCGGAACATCGTAATTACAGTTGTCCTTCCGTTCATTTTAAACCCATTTATATTAGCCCAGTTTATTGAGACACGTCTGTAGATCTTCTTTGGACCAAGATGTGATGATCATATCTTATGCATACGTATAGCATCACACTGCCTGGCTTTGGTTCCTCTGGATCAAATCGACCGTTAGTATTATTATTATTAAGTGTTCTGTCTTACGACAGGTCCATTGCTCTGCCCAAACAGAGCTCTCCGGTTGTCCCTATTCCCGTTAGTATACTGATTAAAAAAGGGTTGAGCTGGTCACCCTGCAGGGGCATGCTTTTTAATAATAACAGTTTGTGTTATTGTAATGTGAACATTGTGTTGTATTGTATTGTAGTGTGTTTGTGTGAATATAAATGTAAACTATCGTGTTTCAAGACGGAAAATAAAAACTGCATAGAAAACAATACCTTATGACTTTGTTTTGTATGCCTTACTTTCTATAGCATAAGTATAATCATACACGACGTATGTACATTTGACTGAAGTTGTGTTCTTCCGGTTGTTTCTTAAATGTTATGAGATGAATACTCGCACATTAAACAGAATAAATAACATTTAAATTGTATTAACTAAGTTTAATAATTATAGCGTATTTGAATATTATCTGAGCGTTTAGTGTAACTTAAAGAATTGATTATTATTGTGTTTGCTATGAGTCCGTAGTCTGTAACAAGACCCACAGTGCTTTGAGCTGCTTTGTTCCTACGTCAGTCATTGGAAGAGAGATGTCGGCGTGTTGGTGGAAGTGGTAGTGTGTGTGTTATTGATTTAAATTTGTTCATTTACCTTTCTGAATTTCAAACCATCTCGATATACCTAACTTAAAAATGGCAACCTCAAGTTTATCAACAAAACAAGAGTTTATTGTGGGAGGAAAATATCGTTTAGTACGAAAAATCGGTAGTGGTTCCTTTGGTGACATCTATTTGGGCATCAACGTCACGAATGGGGAGGTAATTTAGCTCCTATTTGATTGTATGACATGTTGTGGGATAGTGAAAGTGTTTCTGGCTGTATTAACGTTCTTGTTTGATTTTTGCTTTTGACCAAAGTCTGTGCTTGATTTCAAATGGCATGTATTCGATACTCCTGAGTTATACTTTACAAGAGATGTATGGCAGCCATAATCCAAGTAGCGTTTTTTCCACCCCAAAGTTCCATAAAGTTTTTGCCTATTGACTAATAGTTTTGTAATATGGGCCAATAAAAGAAGGATTATATTGTATTTTTTAGTTATGTATTACTATATATACACATACACACTAGAGCGCAATCATGTATATTCGTAATTAAATTTACAGGAATGCAGTAACTTGTGGTATGCATAGTTACGGGTTTCCATGGCTTGGTCTGACACTACATAATTGCTGTTGTCTCTATCTAGAATATATTTTTTTGAAAATATTCTTTGTATTTTGCAAAGGAAAGTATGGCTGTGAGTGAGAGGGAAAGGGTATTGTTAAGGAACTACTGAGATGATAGCCTTGTGAGAAATCTTGTTAATAGCTCTTAATGAAGTATAAACAATAATGTGTTTCACTGCTTGATTTGGAAGAGGTGCAGGGGGTATGTGACAGAAGTACATATTGATTTTTAAACATATGTTCCTTAAAAGTATTTTGTATCAGTGATTAATTATAATTAACCATGGCTTAGTCAATACTAGGTGGACTAGTGGTATGGATTGTTTACTGTTTAGAAAATTAAGTGGTTTTAATAACTATGATCCTGACTGCAAATAGTCCATTTTGGCTGAAATTGATGATACAACTTTGTTACAATGGTTGGTATGATTTGTCATAAAATCATTTGATTAACATATGGTTTTTTGCTGAGTTGTGAATCTCTTGATGTATAATCACAGGGCTTTTATAGAATTTTTGTGGAATTCAAAGAAACAGAAATTTGTAACCCAGTTTCATCCACACACAAAAATAAATAGTTTACCTTGTTATTTTAATTACAGACCAACAACTGATTTGCAGATAAGCTATAATCAGTATGCACAGGAAGTAAAACATAGTTCCATGGTCTATGAATTGCTAATAGTTACACTGGAAAAATCATGTAGATCTCATTTTTCTGAGATTAAGTGCACCGTGTTTTGTGACAAGGCCCTTGTATTAATAAACAATAGAGAGATCCTAAAAACAAGATGTTTCCACTCAGTTGTCACATACTCTGGCATTCCTTTTCTAACAGCAAAATATTTATATTACAGAAGTAAGTTATTTAGAATTGTGGCAGGTGCAAAAAAAAGCTAATCATATTTACTTGTTATAAAGGCATTCAAAGGGGGCAGGGTAGAAGTGGTTCAGACAAACTTAACAGTTTAATGCAGTCAATATGAGAAACAAGCATGACCTTCACATGCCAATTGCTAATCTTGCAGCCTCTCAAAATGGAGTCTTCTCTGGAAAGGGGGAACTGTTTTGCAAGCTCCTCTTTGGAATTAAATGTTAATTCATTATCACTAAATGGTTTAAAATAGGATTGAATGTTTTGTTGTTTTTTTCCTCACACCTTCTACTGTATATTTAAAATTTTACTAATAATTTATTGCAGTCATGTGTTTGATTATACATTTTGTATTATATAGCTAGGTTTGTGTGTCTCTATCTGATTAAAGGTTATATATAATTGCATATCATTTTATGTATATGGAAGCAGCCAGATGTGACATTTTTGTCCACCTGAAGTACATTGAATTTAGCAAAGTGGAAGATGCCAGAGTCAGTCTACAGCCACGATTAATCTAGTGTAGCGTGTAATGGGCACCCACAATCGTGCATTTATTCCCATTACCGAGACTTTTGTGATGGTGAAAAAACACACTCATACTCTAAAAATACTGTTCAAAAATATTCCCTTCAGCACAGTCAGTGATTAAATTACTGCAGTAACTGGTGGTTAGGATATATAATGGAGAAATTTGAAGAAACTGGAGAAATCCAAGTTGATTCTTACATGCACATGGACCAGCAGTAATTTCCACATACCTTGTTCACCTGGATGAACTGCCTCTTGCAGTGAGCCAATTTTGTCATTGCCTGCTCTTACTTCTTAAACTGGAATAACTTACGAATTCAACTCAGCAGAAAGAAATCGTGTATCACAGCTGCTAAAGTGATTTCAAGAGAATATAACATTTAAAAGAAAAATTAATTCCATGACCCACAACTAAACATGTATTTGAGTCTTGTGGTTCAAAAATTACTTCCCTTTTGTGTGATTTAAACATGGAATCCAACAAGGTACTCACAAGTTGAAAGCATTATTTATATAGCTATATATTTCGAGCTTTAAATCATGAAAAATATATGAATGTTACACATAGCCTGAACTTTAAACCTACATTAATGCAAAATTAAGTTTATATAAAGTGGCCAATGCTTAGTTATGTTCATGTACAGTTCTGTGTATTGTAGAACCTCAACAATTTTGCAAATTCTTAATAAAATTCAGTACAAGTTCCAAAGTTCTTGTACTCCCAGAATTATTTTTAGCATGTTTTGAGAGAGTTATGTGGCTGACACTTCTGACAAATAATAAACCAATTCCAGATGCTGTTTTTCTGCAATTAAACTCCCATTAATGATAATGAGGCAGAAAGCACCTTTGAAATGTCAATAAGTGTCTACCAGACTACATGCTGCAAAAACCCAGAAGACAGTCATCTTCATGCTCACTACTGAGAATCTGAAATCTGGCCTAAGTTAATCTCATAGGCTTTGTGAATTACTCTGCTGATGTATTGGAGCAACTTCATTGAAGTCCAGGGCTGTATAGTCAGAGTCTGTAAAAATGTACCGACTCCGACCTCGATATAAAATCTTAAGAACACTTTCACTACCGTGTGAGCCGGCTGCGGTCTCACGCTTAGGGGATTCAACGACGCGTTGAACCACATGGTGTGGGAATAATGCTTTGTAACTTTGGCTCCGGCACCTTAAGAACAAACTGTCTACAAATCAAATGATTTCTGCAGTAACCATTATATGTATATTTAAATATATGTTGCAAGTCTAAAAAGCAGCCTGATGATTAACATGGTGGTGCTGAAATCTCTTGTGGTACCATTATTAATACATAATATGGAGGTTTTAATACTGACTCCACAGCCCTGTTGAAGTCATTCTGTTGTCAAACTGTATCTGGTCACCCTGGTTGATTTGGTATTCTGGCACTGCTGAGTGTTCCACATGGTAAAGACAGAGGTCTCTCTTCTGCTTCTTGTATGTTCTTTTGTTGTGTGATTGGTCTCATTGATGCAGATGGCCCTACATTCACATTGATCTTATAGATTCAGCGGATTAACTGTTCGCAGTATCCTCATGCATAACATGCTGCATATAGCATCCAAAAGCATTGTCGCCTTGTATAAGGAATGTTATGAAGCTTTAAACATCATATGTATTTGTCATACCAGCTGTGGGTCTTATGACATCACAGTTAGTGTGAAGAGTTATATTTGAACACTTGTTCTAGTTGCTCACAAACTTGAAGTATTAAATACTTTTATTGTGCTATTGCTCATACCATACAATCAATAAATGTTATCAACTTTGAGGTTCTACTATTAGTCAAGATACTGGTCTTGATCTTTGGGGTTGGGGTACGATGTGGACTTGTATGTAGATACCAAAATTTTGGAGGAATATACTGCCTCCACCACCATCATCATTTCAGACCTGAAAACCAACATTGACAAAAGTTATATTTCCCATCATATTTTGCATTCACTGAGTAATATATTGCAGTGTAAAAGTGTTTGTATTTTCTAGTACACCATAGGAAAAGTACTGGCATTTTGATTAAAAACATAATAATGCATGGAGTTAATGATATTGTGAAAATGAAGCATGGTACAATGTACACAAGAGCATTTACTTATCCCCCTCCCCCAGTTCTACTTGAATTTATCACTTGGCACTTTGTCTATTTTCTACTTTTGTGACAACATATTATTATAAGTTGATGAGATTGTGCTATTTAAGATCAGAATATTATGAATGAACAGCCCAGTACTTCTGTTGATCAACCAGGTATTGAAGAATGCCATGTACCAAGTTTAAAATCAAGGTAAATGATTGTTATTGCATTGTTTGAAAATAACAAGACACTTGTTATGGATCCTCACTCCAGAACACATAAATATTTTGTACATGTGTATTGATATCTAGTATAAAAACATTTACTTCAAATTACAGTAAGCTAATATGCAGTAACCTGAAGTTGATTGAAATCTACATAAAGTGAACCAGACCAACTACTGAGGTAACTTATAACTTTATTGTGTGTTAATGTCACTGAACAAGGCATACTGGGACTGGAATGGGCAGAACTAAATCTTGGGGTAAGAAGTGCATGACTTCATAGGATATGTGGTTATGTAACACAGACTCTGCAAATGAACCAAATTACTAGCATAAAAAATACCAATGTTTTGAATTTTTTTTATTTTTATGCTGCATTGTATACTACATAATTTTCCATAAATTATAAGGAATAAGCTTGCTTGTGTTAGTAAGATAAATTTTGTAAAATAATATATTAGATCAATTACTGACCAAAGTTTCTGCATGCATGTACATGAAGGAAAAAAATCTAACTAGCAAGTGTCTTTCATGCTCATTTCTATGGAATAATTTGTTGCTGTGTGTGTTACCAAAGAACTGTTACTCAACCTTGAGACTGGTGTGGGGGTCGGTGACTGTTAGTTACATGAAGCAGAAGGCTGATATGGCAGACTTATGTTTAGAATACTTAGTTGATTGGCATCTTAAATAAAAATCTGGCTTTATTAATTTTATTATAAGTGTACACCAAGTGGGGAATGGTTTCTCTTGGTTAGAATGAATTGTTCGTGAAATTGTAGTAAGTAATAGTAAAGTGCAGTGTAGATAACTGCATCACAGAAAATAATATTTATCACAACTGTATTGATGCTTTACCTTAGATTATTACTTAGAATTTGGGATCCATTAATTAAAGCAAGAGTTGCGTAATTTGTTAAACAAGTGAAGAAGAATGATTTCCTCTAAGATCCTCCATTAAATTTCATTTGTGTTTCAGGCAAAAAACTTGAGTTGCATGTGTTGACACAGAAACCTTGTATTGCAATTTTTGTGTCCTAGGAAGTGGCTGTGAAGCTAGAGTCAATAAGAGCAAGACATCCACAATTACTGTATGAAAGTAAATTGTACAAGATTCTGCATGGTGGTGTTGGAATTCCACATATCAGGTAAGATTCTGTACTTCATTCTGTTGCTCTGTTCATAATTGGGACGTTCAAAGCATTGATTGTGAATCCGTAGATTTTTTGTGTAGAAAGAAACATTGCAGCTTTCAGATAATTGAGATTTTATTAATGCAATGTCATGAGTCATGTTTGAGATCGTTTTGTGTAAGACATTGTTGAAATGAATAGACCATATTAATTTTTGAAAAGCTAGTAAATTGGTCGATATCTTGCACCATTATAGTCTTACGTGTGTATAAAATGTATGGCAGCCCAAAAATGATTGGTTTTATAATCTCGTGTGACAGAGAAAATGACACTAATATTTATCTGGAAAACTTGTGATTGAAATATCAGAGTATCAAGTTGAGTCCTGTAGCAAACAAAATAATTTACAGGGATCTTGTACTATGCGCCTTCTGCAGCCATGCACTTATTTATTTCTGCCATTGTTAGAAACACTTGATAAATCTGTGACAGGGCTAAATACTGTTCATTCATATTCTGCCACTGATTTGCTTTGAAGCCTTTCGTTACCTGACGGGAGAAAACTTGCCCAGGTGATATAAGATGGATATATGGAGGCTGTAGTTATTCATGTGATAAAAATTTCTTGTGAAGTATTCAAGAATTTTTTTTGTCAGTTTTCTCCAAATTGCTTCACAAAAGCTTCTAAATGGAAGTGTTGATTCTTTGTCCTGGTGCATATTTGTACTGAACAATTCTTTATTTAAGACAAGTGGTTGGTTTTACATGTATTTTGTTGAGGCCAAAGATATTTTGATGGTGATAATTTGTTCTGGATTATTTGCATACTGTCACATGTTATCAATTTTACATAATTTTGCAACTAAAAGTTTAAAAAGTGCACTGATAGGTTTGCCTTATTTGTTTTATGCTTCTGTCTGCTTCCATGTAACAGTTCAAGAACTGCTGAACACATTTGCTTCATATTTGATACTGGGAAATTCTACTAAAATTTGTCTGCACATTCCTGTGTCAGTTAAAATTGGACATCGTGTATCTGAACATGGAAGTGAAGGTTTGCTTGGTTACTAAGGGAATTAATTACCAGCTGTGCCAGACAGGTGCCAAACACTGCCACACAAAGGTTACTGGCCCCAGATGACCCTGATGTAATTGACTTTATTCACAAAGGTCGAATTCTGATGGATGTATAGTTGGTACACTTTGCGTACATTGCTTTTACTTTATTAGGTTATCAGTGATAGTTCAAAGCGAGTCTGACATGATTATACTACATTTATATTTGTTTGCCACTCACCAGCATTTTGTTGATGTGCATTTTCGTCCAGGATCACTGGTTAATGTTGGCGTGAATCAGTTATTGTCCTGACTTAATTATTTCAGCCACCTATCACGTTGAACCAATGTTATTTTGCCCAAAAGTTGATGGGGCCATGACAGCTCTGTTCAGAAGAGCGTTACAAAATGCTATTTTACACGAGTAAAATGTGTTACGTGCCATTTTCCGTATTTTCATCCAGTAATTTGATGCATTCGTATTTGAATGAACTGAGGCAATGAAATGGGATTGTGTACAGTATCTCAGTTAATAGTCACAAAACTGGGAAACACTATGACTGCAAGAAAACCTGTTTATCCTGGACATGTTCAGGAAGTCACCATATCTCTTTATTCGGCAAATACTATAAGGTTAATCTTAGTCTTGAAACATGTTTTATGCGTAAATGCGTGGAAACTTAACAGACCTAACATTGTTATTACTTCAAACATTTTATTAATCAAGCGAGGATATTTGGCATGATCTGAGGCAATGCCTGCAGGGTCCCAGATTATTCCCGGGTATTCAGTAAAACTGGCAGGAAACCTTTTGTGTTCAATTTTTGTTACCTGCAAAATGTGTAGGGTGCCTTTCCCTTAAGTGATGGGGAGAACAGTATATACTGCCGGTATATGCGACCCCATACTCTGCTCATGCCTGCGTTTCTGAATTTTATAATTTTCTTATGATTTACCTGTATTTTCAGGAACATCAGTTTTTAATAAAAAAATGAATGCAATGTATGAAAGTGGACATATCAAATAGAAGAGTACATAATAGTGTCTTAAGATTCGAATGGGCTTTCTTCATATATCTCCGCTACATCTCGTTCTTCCTGCATCACAAAAATGTCTCTCAGCGCTTCTACCTCGAACCAAACAATACTTTGCGAGATGCAGATAAAAATATGCTTCCCTTTTCTCTTCTCCACTGCTTTCCTCGTCGTTGATGTAAGGATGGCTGACCCATTAAACAGCCGACCGTGTCGTCGATCTCTTTGGATAGCAACGTTTTCAAGCCTTTTTCAGCAAGCGTGCTCTTTGAATTCTCTTTATCGACACGGAAAGCTGGTTTATTTCCGGTCGCTTGTTTTCCACCTTAGCCATTCATCGCGCTTATTCTTTCAGTTAGGCCTTAAGTGTTAAATGATCGATTTATACGAACTTCCAACTGTTGCAACATTGATATAAGCCCTCCAGGGGGTGACGCGTGGTGCTCAATATGACAATGTGATAAGGTATGCATGGTCTGGCACCAAACTGTAACATCACATAGTTTTCTGCGCTCTAAACCTGTCCGCAATCACGGCTGAAGAAAAAGCTACAGATAGCGAGTGCAGCAATTAAGTAATGGTTAGATATTTTTGGTGCAGCAAATGTTTGTTTCCGTTGCATTTGTGAGGAATACCATCAGGAATCCTGCAAGCTTCGCATTCTAATCTGTCGTTTGATGTGTCCGAAACTGTTTTGACGAAATTTGAAGCCTCGCTGTTGTAAAATATTGGTTTGTAGAATATTCACTGTTTCACGTTGAGAAACTTTTTGCGCTCCTCTTATTCTGGAACTTGAATACGTAATGAAGACAGCAAATAAATTCAGAGTCTTAAAACGTAGATTAAATTTGACGGCCTCCACAGCCATTACGGTCATGGTGATAAAAAAAGGCAAACTAAGATTTTAAACCGGGTCCCCACCACTGTCAGCGTAAGAGGGTTTCCTTTTACGAGACTTATGAAGTAACTGTAGAAAACGTATTACAACGAAACAGTGGAGTCTCGACACCTACTCTGGCCAGGAAGTCAGATGAGAGCCCATTGCCTGACTAGAAAACCGGAGACACATCGGAGGGAAACAGTCGACCGACCCCCAAAGCTGTCGGAATATTTACTAGTTTGCGTTTGTTAACTTTCATTGTCTGAACGAATAACTCCGAGAAGGTACATTTTTTGGATTTTTTTTGTGGGTTAAGGGGAGTGGAAACTGAAACGTAGTTAGTATCTGCCCCGTTAAAGCCTTAAAAAGGCTGAGACGATATGGAATCTATCTAAATATAGTTCTCGGCTGCCAATCTGATGCGTTCAAGTCTGACACTTTATCGCACTGAAACTATACAGTGACTATTCATGATGCTTCGAAATTCAAAGTGACTTGCCGACTTTACGTTTTTACAATTTCGTAATTATGAAATTAAAAAAGCGATAACAGGAAAGTCGATTAGTAAGAAAACCAGGACATTTCATGAAAGGATGTGTGATGCATGTATTGGCATGAGTTTCGTTTTAAATTGGTCGTCTAGTACTCGGCAAAGAGCCAACGATGCCATTCCAGTCCTTCATGCTTTCCGTTAGAAGCCACCATGGCTTGGCTTAAAAGCTGTAGCGCATCTAATACATGCAGGCAGTTTCTTCTGAATAAAATCCCGAAATTAGTGAAACAAAATAATTCGGCCACTTTGATAGGGTTGCTCATCTGCCCTTTCTCCTCACCCCCAACTTGCAAATGTAAATTGCATTGTTCTTTGGCCATAAAATTAGAATTTCATTGTTCTGTCGACATAAAATAAGTATCACATGCACGTTTGTAGCAGATTCTAACGATGCGTTAAGGTATGACGAGATTAACGTCGTATGAGCACGAAGAAAATTGCGCTTCAGTGCGAAATGGTCTTGTATTTGACCTGTGCTCGTGGCAGGAGGTACAATAAGCAATTCACTGAAATCGTATATCCAAAGATGTTTTTGAGAGAACTGCACGCCCAGAATTTGGGGCCCGTGTTTTCTGCCATCGGCTTATTTTCCTGGAGCTGCCTCAGTTATTGTACGCGCATCGTTCGGGATTTGTTTTGTGAAAACTGTTTATTGTTACCCTTTGGTGACATTACTTACAGGTTTCACATTTCTGCCCTTTTACGACCACAGGGGACTCCCACGTTCTCCAGTTTCTCCCACATTGAGTGATGTATTTGCATTCATTTGTAGTTTTATTCAGTGCTGGCTTTCACATTCTCAAAGGTTTTGACTTTGTGAGAGGTGATGAAAATATCTTTTTGGCACCGGCTGGGGTCAAACAGAAGACTTTTGCATGGAAGACTAACGTTAAATAAGATGGTCCGCTAAGAAACTGTATTATTCCCTTGTGTGCCACTCAGAAACCTCGAAACAATTCCTCACGGCACCAAAACCCAAAAGAACACATCTCGAAACATTTCAATTTAAGCGTTACAAATTGGCATAAAGTATGCGTCTTAAAATCAGGACTTAAAAAAAGTTGGTGCACTGGAATTTCAGTAGAACTAGCTGTCTTGCATCATTAGCAACTATACTTTTTATATCACAAGTTAAGCTTTTATTTTTACTTAGTTTTAAGACATTGGCATTCGAGGGGCCTGTCGTATCTACGTATTTTCGTAGTCAGCGGTGAGGGAGGAGTTAGCCAGACATCGGTACAGGCTGGCGCATTTATGGCTGTAATCGGGCAACACTCATCCTTCGGAATATTTTCTCTGCCAACAGAGCAGAGAGTTCTGATGAAGTGGTTGGTATGCAGAATGACCACAGTACTTTGATGATAACATAAATATTTTGATAGGATTGAAAAAGTTCTGCCAAAAATTATTACAATGTTGTGTGTCCATTGTCTCCACTTCGCGTCCTTAGATCGATTATGTGTTTAGAGTACTTCCAGTTCATGGAGGGTAAATGCGGATATTTTGAATAAGCAGTCTGTGATAGCCGACAGGGTATGTTCGTTCGGCTTTAGGTTCTGCGTATGCCAAAACATCAGTGCCTTTATACAGACTTCGTTTGAAGTGTCAAAATATGTTTCTGTAGCCTAGCCATGAGCTCTCAGCGTCCCCATACGCAATCGAGGACGGAAATTTCCCTGTCAGTATGTTAGGCATTAATATATAATGATGATTAGAGGAGTTTAAATCTATGTAGGATTTGAGGTTTTCACAGCGGGGAGTATGAAGATTTCTGTCTTCTGGGTTGTTGCGCTGTGTAGTCTGGTCGATGTTTACCAACGTTTCAGAGGTTATACTGCCACCGTCATCAGGGTGATGACAGAGGCAGTATGACCTTTGAAACGTTGGTAAACATCAACCAGACTACACAGCGCAACAACCCAGAAGACGGAAATCTTCAGTTTAAATCTACATACAAATTCAAGCATTTTAAAAGAACATCTTAATGGTTGCAGGTAAGTACAGCTCCGTGGAATGATAATTATGGGCAGTGCGCAATTTCTTCGCAGTTTATACTAATTAGAATTTTTTCATGCAGATGGTACGGCCAAGAGCGAGAATACAACGTTCTGGTTATGGATTTGCTTGGCCCATCGCTTGAAGATTTGTTCAACTTTTGCTCACGTCGATTTACTATAAAGACGGTCCTTATGTTGGCTGATCAAATGATTGGCCGTATAGAGTATGTGCACTGTAAGAGTTTCATTCATCGAGATATCAAGCCTGACAACTTCTTGATGGGCATTGGAAGGCATTGCAATAAGGTAGGTGAAGAAAACGCTGTTCAGATGCTGGCGTGTTATTTAAAGAATCTCGAAAAATTTGTGTGACTAGTGAATAAGATGAAGGAAGTATAATTTGATTGTCATTTATTCACCTCCATCTGCGTCCATGTACATCCTTATCACCGTCAGAAAATGTTGAGCACATTTTAAAATACAGACTTTTGTGACGTTGAAGAATACCATAAGTCTGGTGATAACGTTGTTCATCTCCAGTTTTGGTGCATGTTCGCCGACCTGCCACTCCCTTTATGCCGCTGTTAACCCACAAGTCGCTTTCCTGTGGTTGCAGTCGAAGATGTTCTATTTCCAGATCGCACTGGAAGATAAGCTTACTAGTAGAGTGTTTCTGCGGTAATTTCGACATGTTCTTACGCTTTTACCAATTATTATTTCGCAAAAGTTTTCCATAGGCCTAATGATTTGATACGTATCGTTGAATATCACATGAAAACATTATCCCGAAACGCGATATCTTTACCGGAACTCGACTCAAGACAATTTCCGGGTTTGTGACCTTCGTTCTCGTCACCGAAGATAATTTTGTCCTGTCGCCGTTTTTCTATTGTGCTTAGTTTCCGGGCAACAGAAACCATCTTCACTGGGAATCATACCCAGGATAAATTTTTGGGGTCGTGGCCTACGAATTAACCGTGGAAGGCTACGTCTCATTTCCTTTCGTGAATTTGTTGCAGGAGATCGGAGTTGTACACTTCTGTTTATATAGGTCTGTATGTCAAGCCATGACGGTCTCTTAACTCCATTTTTACTTTTGAATGTGGTCACTCGTCCATGATTGAACAAAGTTTGACCATTGTTCTTATTAATGAGGATTTTCTGCTATCTGCAAGCTTCAAAACCTCAGCCAAGATCTTTGTTGCTAAGGTTCTGATTTACTTGGATATCGGACTACTTGGTTCTGTGTAAAATCGCGTAAGCTAGGGGATAACTGATTCATTGTTGTTTAATCACTTCATCGTTGCTGGCTACATGTCATCACTTCACGTTAGAATTCTTGCTTGTTTTCTTCATTTGATTTTGATAGCCACGATATTTGAGCCAGTTGGAACCGACCTTGTACGAGGCGAATTATTAGAATCGGTTAGATATCGGGAGTCGTACTCGTAGAGCGACTATTGGCGTACATTTGGCGAACTGTGAAATAGACGTGTTGTAAAGCTGTTGTTTGCTCGTCTTCATGAAAGTGAAATCGTCATTCATTAACACGGGCAATTGAGTGAAGGAAAGCCTTCAGCTCCGTTTTGTGGTCGGTCTTCGCCAGACTATTAATTCGCGTTTTTCTTTAAATTAGGCAGACGTATGGGTTTCTTTGCTTAATAGATATACGGTATAAATAATAGCAGTTAATAGAAAGTAGAGAGAAACCACATAGGACAAATATAATAGATTACGATTGACTGGAATTATGCCTCCAGCTCTGTGCTTACGTCACCTTCGGTTTGAAGCTTAAAAAATTTCAGCCGCTGAATTTTTTGCGCGGTGTGTACATGAAGGTTACATCCGGTGAGAGTGGAGGCCGTGTGCAGTGTCCTCTGTTGATCCATCTACCATAAACCTCTTCACAGTTGAGCATGTGCGTATTCGCGTTCGTGGATTTAGTTTGCTAATCTGGGACTACATCCGAATTTCAAAGTATGTCTGTGTAGATGAATCCCCCATAGAAAGTAAAGTAATGCGAGAGTTTCGTTCCCACTGCGGTGAAAATGTCGATGCAGGACTTGTGTGTTGTAACGCCGTGTGGACTTGTAGGCAGATGATGGAGACAGCGTTTTTTACTTCGTACAAGTCTGCAGCATCGACATTGTTGTTCCTCCGAGACTTCCATTCTGTATATAGTTTTTCTGTTTACGAAGTCATTTTAATGAAAATAACCCATGCAGTTACTGATTTTAGTTCTGTAGCAGGACTATAGCAAAATCTTGTCTTGGATGGAAATGGTACTTACGCATACTTTATGTATATCATGGGTACTGATATGAAACAGCTAGGCTATCGGTTTTTTGTGTGAAAGATCCCATACGCGCTGTATATTTCCACCATATGCAAAAATTATTCGGATCTTGAAGGCTGCCTGTATCTTAAATTGTACTGCCTATAATACTCTTCCATTCTGGAAGTTCGTTATGAACTATTTTTGCTGCTTCTGTATTTTTCCCCACTACCTACCGGAAGTGCTGCTGTAAACTTTCCGGAACTTGAAGGTAGAATATTTATTTTTTGACCACTGGATCATCTCCAATATTGGGCTGTGCCATAACGGGTTCTGAGGGTTGGTTGTGTTGTCATAGATTCCTACTACACATTTTTGTATTTAATAAGATTTCGTTGATTTGAGTTTAAGTAGTTGCGGGTGGGTCTGCTTATACTCGAGGAAATTTTGTTGTTGAAGTTTCGCAGACCACACCAGGAAATGAACGATGGTGGTCACTAGCTGATTTTTCCGGGATTCGTTGACGATGCGGCATTGAGGCCATATTGAACCTCTTACATTGCAGTTTTGTTATTTGATTTCGACATTTTGTTTAGTAGCTGACGTATACACATTGCTTTGAGTTGCTGCAATATGGTGTTTGTGTAATGTCATCGAGGTAGTTGGACATTTCGAACGCCCTTGTGTGCCTCCTCAGTTTATACCAGTAGGGTTGGTTGGCGGCGTTTTGTGTTGAGTTGTTCGGTGACCTACTTCTTTTCTCGGTCGGATCCCACACGAATTTCTCCTATTACCAACAGCAGTAGAAAAGTTCTTGCTGCTAGGGCACTTTCACCAAGTGTAGTTAATGCAGTACAGAGGTGGAAGGGAGGAACGCTGTGCGCGGGTCTGTTGCGTACTCGCCCGAGCTTTTGGTGGTGAAGCAACTAGTTATCACTGTTGGAAAGCTGTTCAAACCTCACTTTTAGAAACTCTTTTAATTCTTTTATGTAATCGGCACTAGCGTGTGGATTCTTGCACGAATCCCGTAGCAAGTGTGTTAGTTCCAAATAAGAAATGAGTTATAAACATTTTCGCCAATTTGCATGCATTGATTTGAACGTAACTTGAGGTTGGCTACTGCATGATCTTTGTTTCACCGAAAATTTTTAATAAACGTTGTAATGAGTTTTATATTTATGTCATGTACAACTTCTCGTTTTTAAAGAAACATTTTCTTTTCTACATCCCTTTCATCCTTGAGTGCGTTTATTCTTCTTCATAAAAATGGGTATTCAAGTAAGGGAATAGGTCTGAATATCATCTCACTGCATTGATTTTGTCACACTTACAAACTTGATAAATTTTTATGGCATGCTGGTCAATTTTAAAGGGTTCTGACTATGGTCTGTTACACTTGGGATTACTGAAGTCTTCGACTTTGTCTGACATCCAGTGACTCTTTCTAATGGACCCATCTGAGTATGTGCCCCTTCCCCTTTTCACCTGAGGGTGGAAACATCCAGTTTCTGAAATGTTGTGTTCTTTTGAATTCTGGATTATGTACCAAGTTAAGGAGTTTAGTAATCCCAAGTCATGGCATATTGGTCAATAAAAACTGTTCTGATGAGCCATTGGAATAAACAAAAGAAATTATTATGAAGTAATTATACACCATTTAAAATTTGTTTATACTGCCCAGGCATATCAGTGCCCATTTGAACTATTAACTACATTTTGAAAAAAACATCTTGTTTGCTGTGTGTCATCTTTTATTCCTGCAGTTTGAAGATGGCCAAAGTTTAGTAATAGTTGTTATTATGTTACTATTATTGCATGTTATTGCTTTTATATTTGCTCAGGAGTGACTTGAATTGCACAAAAATTATTAATGTGATATTTCAAAGTTGTGAGATGATGGTGATTGTGATAATTTTCTTTTCATTTTGTTGCAGCTGTTTCTGATTGATTTTGGGTTGGCAAAAAAGTTCCGTGACTCACGTACAAGGCAACATATTGTATACCGTGAAGACAAGAATCTAACTGGGACTGCACGGTATGCCTCCATTAATGCCCACCTAGGTATTGAGCAAAGGTGAGAAATGAGCTGGTGTATTATGTCTTTATTTCTTCATTATACATGAGCCAAGGTCTGCTGGCATGTGCTTTGCTGCTTTTTTAAATTCCGTATCGCCATCTACTCTGTTTAGAAAATTACCAACAGAGTTTTGAAGAGGATGCTTTGTTCTGAGATGAAGTAACTTTGGAGAAAAAAAATTGAAGATTAATAAATTCATTTCACATCGTAGGAAGGCCTCACATCTGTTAAAGCCGCATTGTTGAGCTTGATCCACCAAACCTGGGTCATCCAACTGTTGATAGACTGTTATTTTGAGTTCACATCTGGATTGTGGGTGACTCACCTTTTTAATCAACAGTTGCCTTTTTTATCAGTCTGTGGTTCACAAATAAAATTATTACTTGTAACAGTAAAAGTGATGAACTACAGACTGAACTGGGAAAACTACTTTTGGTGATAAAATTGAGAAAAAATTGTTTTACAAGCATCTGTACTCAAACTGGCACAACTTAGAGATATTTTTGTAAAATCTTCATATATTCAGTAATACAGTGCTAATTCAGTCGTGCCTCAAAGCCAGTTAGATTGTTAAATATCCAGAGAAGACACAGAGCTATGAAAACTGTCAGACAGGACTGGAGACCACAGAACAAAATTATTTTATATTAAACATAAACTTTCTGGAACTATTAGCATTAGTCATGCGAAACCTAAAAATGGTTTCTATATCTTATTGTATATTTTATGGGGGACTGTTACAGAATAATTTAAGTTTTTATACCTTGAGAAATGTTGGTTTCCAGGTGAGTAAGCTTAATTTTTAAGACTTGAATTACAAAATATCAATCTACTTACTCCATGGAGCCATGTCCTTCCTGAGAAGCCAACAGTCGCTCAGCCACTCAAGAAATTAAACATTTTATGGAACCCAAAGGTTTATTCCCGTTTTCACAAGAGCAGATGACTGGTCCTTGTCCTGAGTCAGATGAATCCAGTCCATTTTAATATTGTCTTCCTCGTTGTCTCTCTCCTGGTTTGTCCACCAAAACCCTGTATGCATTCCTTTTCTCTCCCATACAGGCTGCATACCCTTCCAATCTCATTCTCGTCTTGACCAGTCTAATTATTTTTGGCGAGTACAGCTTATGAAGTTCCTCTATGTGGTAAAGAAGTTGGTTGCTCTTGCAAATACTGGGCCCATTATACTGGTGTGTTTACAAAGAGAAAGATGAGGAATTCCTGCTTGTTTCAGTCGTCGAGATGACATGGAATCACTGGGCTATGTCTTGATGTACTTCAATCGAGGAAGCCTACCGTGGCAGGGTTTGAAAGTAAGTAAAATGTTAGAAATAGGTGTTTACCATATGGACAGTGGCTGTGACATTTTTGTCACATTGCTTGTGTACTAAGTAGTTAAAAGTATAACATTGAGATTTCAAACAATGTAGTTGTTTTTAATGATTGTAGATATTTGCTTGATGTTGATGGAGAAAAGCAAATGATCTTTTTCCTAGGTATAAAATGCTGTTATAGTTTGGTTCCGTAAGGAACACTTATTGTAGGCAGTTTAAAGATCTCAAAATATGTAAATTGCTTCAAAAATGTAGTAGGAAATATTTGCATTTCTTTAATTGTAATTGTAATTTAATTGATAGGTGTGGAGTTATAAAAGAATGGATTGGTTATTCAGTAATACTAACACTTTGTGTAAACCTAGTATTCAAATTTTAATTCAGTATGCAAAATTAAAAACATTAAAGTTTCACAATATTGAATATTGTTATTTCTAAAAATTCTGAATACGTTACACAGTTTGAATCATCGTCTGCATGGTAGTAATCATCGAACAAGCAGTTGTGTAGCATCACCAGTTGTGATAGTATTTTTGCTCTCGTTTGATGTTTTCTGAGTATGCTTTAGAAATCCTTTTGTGAAAAATATCATGCTGCTATGCACTGTATGCAACATCTCACTGTTATGACTGTGTTGGCTTATGCTATGAGATGCTACTGTTGTTTACACAAGAAATGAAATCTGAACAGAAACTATCAAAATTCACTGTGTTTGGCTGTTGTGGTTTTTAGGCACCAGGAAAGGGTGTGTAAAACAATGAAAGATATGAGAATGCTATGTTGCTATTGTGCTCATTTGACTAAAAAAATAATAGAAATTAGCAGCTAAGCCATTTAATGACAGAAAAACACTTGTTACATTGGAAAGCCTGAAAAGTACTCTTATTAAAAATATATCAATATGCCTGATTAAATTTACAGTGCATAAAAATTGCTATTAAAATTCTATTTATAGGCTGTACACGCTATTATGGGAACTTAATTTCTTTCACTTTGTGTTTCAGGCTGCCACAAAGAAGCAGAAGTATGAGAAAATTAGTGAGAAGAAAATGTCTACACCAGTTGAAGTTTTGTGCAAGGTAAACATGTAGGTCTTAACTTTTAAGTGTGGTGGTCATAGAAGACAGCGATTCTGTCATTTACTCCAGTATGTTGATAAGCTTTGCAGTGAGGCATACTCTGTCACTGTGTGTATTGTTCTCAGAATTAAGTAGGCCTATATGACTTAAGAAAGGAACATTAAACTTATATTTTATAGTTTGTATAGAGTGGAAGATGATTAAAGTATTTTTGTCAAATTTAAAAGTCTTTAAAATAATGAATTGTTAATGCAGGATGCAAAATCGGTCAGGAATAATGTTAAAAGTTTAGTGAAAATATGTTTAACATTTTACCAAGTACAAAAACTTGCAATCATTCCTGTGAAGTCATATGAGAATCTTCTCTCATCATTAAAGATTATATAAACATACCATTACAGGAAAATATGTAGTAGCTCTGTTGAAAGATGACTAACTATTGTGTGTCTCCCAGGTATGCTACACTCAGAAATAAAGAAGTCATAATTAGAATAAGTAAATATTCTTATTGGGAGCTGGGGTAGCTCAGTTAGTATAGCAACTGGCTACAGACTGGATGGCTGGGGTTCAATCTCTGATGGGGCAGAGGATTTTTCCTCTAGCCTCTGTGTGCAGACCAGCTGTGGGGCCCACCCAGTCTCCTATCCAATTCATTCCCGGGGGTAAAGTATGGCCAGGGTGTGACACTGACCACTCACCCCCATCTGGTGCCGATGTTAAGAATGAGCAGGAGCTATTACCCCCCCCAACAAGTGCTTTCAAGGCGTATAGTGGGACAACTTTACTTTTTTTATATATTCTTAATAAAACATGTCATTATTGTGGATGAAAATTATGGTCTGAGGATGTCCAAACATGAATGAAATTAATTAATGTAATTTCAGTATTTCTGATGGAAGTTATTTAAAACCACAAGAGATTTTTGAATACCATCATCACAACTGAATAAGATGTTTATTTCAGTTATAGTAATAAAATGTTCACACTACATGTTTTGGAAAAGTTATCAACAGGTATATAAATATGTTGAATGTCATAAAAGTTAAAATACTAAGAGGTTACTAGCAAATGAAAAGCGGGAGATATATTACAATGGTTAAAAATGATAGAAATTTGGATGTGACAAATAAAAATCCGGGTTCTTCTTGTAGGAGATCGATGTGACTTCTGTTGGTGAATTATGATGTAAGGCTAGGTCAGCTGAAGTTGCTTTGACCTACTTGCCTGAAGATACTTTGCTTTGTGAACCCACCTCAACCACAACTCAAAAATGTTTATATCACATCAGGCCACCTCTTTAATATCTATCTGCAGCTACATACTTTAAATTAAGAACACCATTGATGTTTACAACATGTAGAATTTTCAGATTTTTTTTATTATTTGGTGTGCTTACAGCCTCATTCAAGATTGGAAATGCACACTCTGTTTTCAACTGTATTTTCACTATTACATCATGTTTGTGAGGGCTGTGATTAATGTCTTGGTCTGGAGACTGGCTATCCTGACTTGAGGGTTTTTGTGGATTTTCTTCGTTGCTCCAGACAAATTCTGAGATAGTACTTAAAATTCAGCCACGTCCTTTCCAATTCATTAATTATACTATAATTTGGTGCTACTTAGTCTAAGCTACTGGCAACATCTTTGAACAAACAGCAAATAACTACAAGACTGACACCAGAAAATCAGGTATCCAAGAGATGGCACTTTTGGGTGTTTCAAGTGGTAGTGGTAATCCTCTAGAAAGGTGCTTAGGGTGCATAAGACAGGAAGAGTTAATATTGTGACCTTCATTTTCAAATTTTATGATTTATTAATTGGTTCAGAGTTTGTTTAATAATGATGATACATGCATACATATATGATTTTTGTAAACATTTGAGAAATGGAGGTTGAAGACTGTGAATTAAACATAATGTCAGTTTTATGATTTATTGTTCTGTCTTCCTTATATTTATTATCTTATGTTATGCAGGGTTTTCCTGCTGAATTTGCAATGTATCTGAATTACTGCCGAGGTCTTCGTTTCGAAGAGGGCCCTGACTATATGTACCTACGCCAGTTGTTTCGCATTCTGTTCCGAACATTGAATCATCAGTATGACTACACGTTTGACTGGACTATGCTGAAGCAGAAGGCTGCATCAGGTACAGGAGCTGTAGGTACAACAGGTGCTGCAGCAGGCATCACAACTCCAGGTGAGAAGCCTCCTGGATCCACATTGGCTGTCCTACCTCCCTCCTCATTCACCATCAACAAGGATAAAGAACGAGGTGTCAAGAATGCCTAGGACTTGTACCTCCCTTCTTTGCAGTGATATAGTGAACATCCCAGTTTCCTTTTCCACCAAAGATTCTTCCAAAGTCCTGTAACTTTTGTAAAAGAAACCTGTGCTGCCAATGTGTGTGTAGATGTTCGTTCTTCACTGTTGGACTGTGTGCAATAAAGATTTCAAGTAAAGACTTCTTCCTACGGGACTGTCACATATATCATCTGCCATTGATTAAGAATAATGGAAGGTTGCAAGAGAAAAGATGTTTAAGTGTTTTTTTCTTACATTTCAGAAATAGATTATAGAAATTATATTTTATTCATTCTAGATAAATCTGATTTAAGACAACATTTAATTTTAATGATGTAGTATCAACACTTGAAGATGTTTGCTTAATGATTTGTTATGTGTAGTTACAGTGTTCTTTTATTGGTCCATGGTTGATAATGCCAAGTTATTTCTGTCACTTATAGTTAGCTTTTGAGCTTTTTTAATGAACCCACTAACCTGCACAGTTTATTACCCATATAACTTGGTGAACAAATTTGTTTTTTGCTTTTCCGAAGTTGTGTTTGAAACAATAGTGAGTGATTCCAAAATTCCTTTATCTTTTTAGAGATAAAATTTCATTGTAGATATTCAGAAATTTAGAAATGTACCTTGTAAATTAATACTTTTAAAGATGAAAATAAATATTTGTTGTATAAACCTCACATTATTAACAAATTTGTGACATTGTGGGTAAGGTGTACTAAACTGCATACTGTAGCATCATATAATAAACTCTTGATATCTCAGGCTCATTCTGTTTGGCTTTGTATTTTATTGAATGATGTTAAGATCAAAACACTGTTTATCCACATGACCACTATCATGTTTTATTGCCCAATTTTTATGTTTTATAGGAGACTAAAAAGGAATATGTCTGGCCCAACAAATAGAATCCTTTCATCCGCTTGTAATATTAGTTCTTTCATGTGTATTTCATTTCAAATGTTTTCTTTTGTTACAAAATCAGATATACAATCAGAATATTAGGGAAACTTATATTTAACCATAGGAAGTCCACACATATTCCTTATATGGCAGGTAAGATCAACTTCTTTATCAGAAAATTAAACAATATACTCAACTGTTGAAAATTTGACACTTGCATTTTCAGGACATTCTTACCTGCAAAAATATTATAATGTGCTACTTCTTTCGTCAAAAGTAATTATCCTAATTTCAGCTGTTAACTGGTTTTTTGATACCATGCAGTAATAGCATGGTCTCATTGTATACAGTGAAATTATTGTGATGTATTAATTGGTTCCATTGTATACATTGTTCATACTACTGCTAGTCTACTTCACAAAGTCTTTGTGTGACATTTTGGGAAGTAACCATGAGGTTGAAGATAAGGTTGACCAAAGTGGGTGCCATGGTTTTTCTTCATTCTTAATGTGGTATACCACATACATGCTTTTCCTTATCATATATAGTACATCATACATCTATTACATTCGATGGATCCATAAGTTAGCCAAATGACAATACAGTGGGGAATAAGTCACAATAACATAATACATATATACAAGTACAATTCACATAATAAAAGGAAATGGTTCACATAAAAGTAGTGATATATTAACGTCCACACATTACATGCAGTAGATAAATTGTACTGCCCATTTATATTATATAAAGACCAAATATTAATAAACATTATGACATTTGTAAGATTAGAAATTCATCAACAGAGTAAAAGGAGTGTGTAAAAAACATCCTTTTAATGTTACTTTAGATTGCGATTTTTTATATATAAGACTTATGAGTCTAGATGGTAGATGGTTTTTGCTGATTTGGTCGATTGTAATGTATAATTTTATGTCAAATATTGTCATTGGATTCTCTATACCCATGAAACTAGTTAAGCTAATTAAAATAAATTAATCAAAACCCATAGTAAAATCTCAGTAAGTAGATGCGTGATGGACTGAAACGAGGAGATTCTTTATCATATTGCTTTTCAGCTTCAGTTTTAGAATACATGAAGTAGTTTCAAAAAAATGAGTGGGGAATGGAATATATAACATTTACTACTAATCTATGCTGTTGGTAATACAGGTTGTCCATAAATTTGCAGACTTGTATACTACAAAACAGCCATACAACATTAAAGTTTTTTCGCATGTGGTCATGGAAGTTCATACATCGATTTTATGTATGTGTTATAAATGAATAAAACACTCCCTTCAAACCTTTTACTAATTTAAGGACATTTGAAGAGTGTGTAATTATTTTTTATAGCACAAAAGACTTATGTGCTACAAAACAGTCCCACATCATTCAAGTTGTTTCAAGTTGGAAGTTCATACATAAGTTTTTGTTAAAATTTTTAAATTGTCCACTAATTTATGAACACTATTAAATTTGGGGAATGCCTGTTACCATTCACTTCGAAATATTTTGTCTTCCCATGATATATATATATATCTTGAAAAGTGATACCAATGTAATGATGAAAACACATCATCAGACCCACCCACAGTCAGACTAGTACAGAAGTACAATTTTTGTGTAACTCAGTAGACTGGTATACGTATTTACTTGCAATGTTTGAAATTATTCAGAAATTTTGTGGGTGTGATATATATGGTAATGATAAATTTGATGTTGGCCAGAATATTGCAGAGAAGTTTATTTGAGAGTAGTAAGGGCAAGATAGTGTAAACCCTCATTCTGTACTTCAGAGGTATTTAGTTCAAAACTTTGGTTAGAAAGGGAAAATGAGGCAAGAAAAATATGAAGTTTTTTAATGCTGTCTGTATCTTCAAGTTGCACAATTATGAGATGGCATTGTTTTCTTTCTACCCATTGTTTCTTCATGTTGTATTATTTGTGCCATAGCAATACTTTAATTTATAGCATTATCTGGCTTAGTGTATGGACCAAGAACAGGCTTTTCTGAACATGATAATCAACTTTCAGTTACTATAGCATGATAATGGTTTTCCTGACTAGCTGAGCAACTGCTAACTTCTCAAGAAGGACTCTGTTCCATGGAATTAGTTAATTGTTAAGTATTAACATTTTATTTGTAATTTTGTCCTCATTTAATGTCTTTCTTGTTGCAGGTGGCCGTTAATAAGCACAGTAGGCTTTGTTCTGGGAATCAGACATGACAAAGAGAAAAAAGAAAAAAGGCTGCAGATCTGTGGTGCCTGCAAACGAACAGGGGGGTAGTTCATATTCCTGTTGGTTGAAAGAGAAAATTCCCATGGAATTGAATATTAAAGATTGTTTCAGTGATTAAAATATAGTAACCATGATTTGAAAGCAAGATGTTTGACATGTTGGAAGGAAAAGGAGAAGTAGCAGCAGCAGAACTGACTAAGCCCTTGTTTGATTGGTGGACTGTATTAATTAAAAATTGCGTACAAGCGTGTGTGTGTGTGTGTGCACATGATGCATACTGGTATTAATGTCTTGTGTCCAAGAACAAAAAAACAAAACAAAAAACAAATAGAATGCATGAGTGAAAGCTTAATATTTAAATATTTCACAATCAATGTAAACGGTATGTTTTCTTCTTGTGTTTGAAAGAACAGGTAGAAGTGGTTGAAAATATGGAAGGATAGAAAATAAAGGATGCAACAGGAAATGTATAATTTGTTAATGGATCATGGAGAATGTATGAGGAAACAGAAAGTTATGAAAACCGGATATGAATAATAAAAGTTTTTTTTATGTCTAATTCATATTAGCTGCAGTTTATAGCTGCCGTAAGAAGCTGCATGTTCTGCTCTAAAGCAGTAGTTGGTTTGTTAAGGAAAAGAGCAACTGCCAAGCTTGTCGTTTGTTAACATTATTAATATGATGTGACCAATGTGTGATCTACAAGAAATGGATACTTAGTAACCAGGTTGCTATAATATAATAACTTGAAGGTAAACTGTACATAGTAAATGAATTTACTTCTTTTTATTTCTTATGCCAGATTGTGGATGTTAAACCCATGTGATTTTTTTTACGTACATTAAAATTAGGTATGGCACTTTTATTGCTTAGGTATTTTAAATAATTCTTATAAATATATTTATCAAACTTAAGTCTGAAGTGCACTCATGAAGCCTAAATGTTTGGTACTTTTCAGTCTGCCATTGTGTTTTCTGTAATTATTCTCATGATTTGGTTTATCATTGTTCCCATATGGTAAAGCTTCTGTCTGTGTTAATGTTTCTTCTCACTTAAGTTAATTGTTTGAAATAAGATATTCACAAAGTTTTCTCCTTTTTTCATCACTACAATGTTGTGTCAAGATGTAGGGAGGACATAGGAGCTCAATTTTTATTACACCATGTAGAGGCTCCTGCAAATATATATGGGGTACATTAATGAATATCTTACATTAACAAGTGAGTTACAGTTTACATATGGAAGGTATGTGACACATCTATTTGATTCATTGGTAATTTAGTGTGCTACAAAACTGTAAACAAATACGTGGCTATAGATGAAACTGTGTGATTAATTTTGCTTCACCCAGAATTGATTAGATAAAACATACATGACTATGTATAAATATAGGCCTACTGTAATAATCTTTGTTATATTGAAATGATATATTGCTTCCCATGGATGTCCGTTCTTAACACGTAAGCCTATGAAAGTGTGCATGGGTCTGAGAGTTAAAATGTTCTATTGCTTCCTCTTATATTTATGATTCTTTATTCTCTTTGTCTATATTGCATATTAGTGTTGCCCAGTGGAAGAGGCTACTTCCTATATTCATTGGCATGCTGACACAATTGATATGTTGTAGTTGTAGTAGTAGTAGTAGTAAGAATGAATATTTTTTACAAGTTCATGCAGATGAAAATTAAGAGTGTTAGTGATTTGTCAAGTATTCATAAATTAAATAAATGGGGTGTGAATTGTTAATGCAGAATGGTGACCACTATTGTCCTATAAATGAAGGATCCTGATAATGCACCTTGGGATATTGTTTAAGACTCATAATTGTTCTTTACATTATGTGTTTATTAAGAATCATGAGTGGGAATGACTGCCATATGCATAGATCCCAGAAGTTACTACCATACTGCCAGAGATGTAATAAACAATATTAGAATATCATGAACTGATGTAAATTGTTGATGATCTTACACAAAATGCTGTGAGATCAGTGTACCTTTAGTTTAATACTAAAACTCTTTATTCTTTGAGATTAAAGCAAAGATAAATAAAATCAAGAAGCAAGTTGAAGCCTTTTGCCATGACAGGCAAGACTGTTGTGCATTCAAGGCATAAAGGTGATCTTTATTTCTGTGGGCCTTAGGTTTTCTTGTCACAAGAAAATGTTTCTTCCTAGTTATCAGTGAACCATTTCATAGAATGTTTCGTCACATTTTACTGTGATTTATCAGAAAGTCGTGTCTGTTGTGTACTTCAAAATGTTACTGTAGAGAAAACAGATACTGACAATAAAGGTAAAGAAAATGTTTCTTTGGTTTATCTGTGGTATTTTGGAACTGAGGGAATTCCCATGTTTTGTTGTTCCTTGCAATTCTCTGAAAATAATTTTGAACAACTCACACTCTCTCAGGCTAAAACTCAGAAAAATATGTTATAGGCAGCTGATTATGCCAAAGATGGTACATACAAAATGGCAGTTCCATAGCATTGCCAGAAATGTGGTTACTTTTATTAAACATGGAAGAAACTTGGTAGTGTAAAAATGCAAACATTTGAAAAGAGGGTAGCATCAGGTCCTTCAGTCACACTGTGAGCTGTTCATTACAAGCCTGAAAGTTTATCAGCAAGCTGTCATCAGTTGATGGTACCGGCAAGTGAAATTCCAAATAGCAATTATATAGATCCTACTCCCCCCCCCCCCCTCCAGTTTTAATTTCTCCACATAAACATCATTCCAGCCCTGCTTCTTTCCCAAGACGGTTTAAATTCCAGTGGGGACGTTTAGCTTTTTCTCTTTCCCATGTCCAGAATGACTGGCATCTATCTGGAGGCGCTCCCTAGGGGTTAAGTGGTCAAAGCATGAACTATCACTTCCCTAATCCATCAAGATTGCATGATGTATCTCATTTCCCCCCTTGTGTAGGATTTTATAGTTTGCAGTGAGGTAGATTGCAGTCTTCTGCAGTGCTGTGCTATTTGGAAGGATTGAAGTCTTCAACCCTGAAGATGGAGGCAGCGTGTTCCTATGATATGCCTGTATACAATTACAAGACTACAATGTTCAACAACCCATTGGAAGGCTGTTATCTTCTCATTTTCACCTGTTACCTAAAATGATGGTATCTACGGTTGCAACACAATCAGGATATATGAATTAATTCCATTTGTGAAGTCTTTTAATTAAGCTGTTTGAGTGGTTAATTTTCAATATGATGTTGCTATAGAAGACTTATACATTTAAAAAGTCTTTTCTTGTAAACCAAAATTACTGTGTATTTCCATTAGCCCTCTTTTTGTACATTAACCACACCAATTTTATCTACATTATGTTATGTATCTCACTCATGTTTTAAGTAAGAATCCAGTCATGATTATCATACTTCAATGAGAGGTGTCAAAGTATAGCCTTTTATTAAACAAAAGTAGATTAGTTTTCATATTACAGAAACTTAATGTTTCTTATTAGGGTGCTTAAAATAAAATTGGTTATCCAGACAGGCAACAGAGCATTCGATTCATTTTATTTTACCCTGTACATCAAATACATTGATATAGGACTTATCAATATATATTATACATTATCAAAGTGCAGTAGTGTTTATAATATAATCTTATTGAGTATACAACATTCTATACATCTGCTTGTATCAGTAGCCAATTTTTGAGAAATCTTCATTCAGATAATCATCTATTTAGTAGTACCCCTTCAGTTACTTTTTAAAATTGTTGTTTTAAATTTGTTTTATATTGTTAGGCAATTTGTTATAGAAGATACATCCTGCTACTGATGGTTTACTGTTATAGGGTTGTAACTTATGTACCAGTTTATGATGGTCTTTATGCACTTGTTTATTAACCGTGCAGTTTCTTTTACATATAAGATTGTTTCTTGGATGTATAAAAGGTACACTGTTAATATCTTTAGATGCCTAAAACTATCTCTGCAAGATTCCAAATGTTTTATGGTACAAACCACAAATATACCAATTACGACTGAACCACCCACTGACCTTGGGCTACAGTATGACCAGGGTTCAACATTATTGCCAATCATAGAACGAAAATATTCCAGTATTGTCCTAACTTTTTTAACCACCTTTATATTTGATATTCATACTTGCACTGCCGGCAGAAACCTAAATTCGGCCCCTGGGCGAAAAGTAATTCCACCATAGCCCCCTCATTTAAAACACCAACTTTCTCAGAACTTCGTGATAATTACGTAAGTCACAGACATTGCTTCCTATGGAAACCTTAGTCAGTGTTATAATTATTAATCTTAAAACATACGTAAATGTACTAATATATAACGACACGACACCTGGCCACAGCTAGCACGAGTATCCACTGGAATTGAACGTGTAAGAAAGGTACTACATGTGTAGTCTTCTGTGCTTTTAAATCCATGGAGTGGGAATTGAGTTTCCAAAATGGCGTTGTGTAGTGGCCAGTTTTGTAAAAGTCTTTTTCGAGTAAATATGTTCACTGATATGTACAGTTGTTCATTTTACAGATTTAGTAGTATCGTTAGACATTTTATGAGTAAATTGATAAAACTTTGTGTTATGTCTAGCAGATTTTGTAAAAATTGCCAACCATATTTGTGCTTACGGTTTTTACACTTTATTTACAGGTTTCACAAACTGTTCCTGTAGTATGTACAAGAACATTTCATCCGTCACCCACAACCCCGGCCATTGTAAGTTATTGTTTGGAGGTCTGGAGTGTTTCAAGTTTTATTACAATTTAATAGTGTAATGTGTATAGTATATTGCTAAAGTATTCCTGGACAAACATGTCTAGTGTAGTGTTAGATATAAGAGGTGGTGTACAGATATTACCATAATAAATGGGTATTATTGTTGGAAATAAGTTGTGGAGAATAATATTCTCATGTCTCATTTTACATGCTTTGGCACTCCAGAAATTGTTGTTTGGGTTATAGTTTATTTACTTTCCATAGGTCCTTTGGGCTAAACCAAAGGATGTAGAGCATGCCATAATACAAGTATAGAACTTATTTCACATATAGATATACACAAACTTCAGAATTTTCAACAGGTAAAATCATCTAGAGAGTAGACTGTTAAGAGGTAATCTTTTAATGCATACTTGAATACTTTATAACATGATTTAAACTTTTAATTGTAGGTGGAAGATTAATGAATAGCTTGAACCTGTATAGTATACTCATTTTTGATATTTAATGAGTTTAGTATTTGGCATATGAAGGTCATATTTATGTCTTGAGTATAATTGTGTACATCTGTATTTCTTTTAAATTTGTCCATGTTTTCCCACCACAAATGATAGAAAGCAGGGTATGAATTAATTTGCAAGTGGAAGTATAGTAAATTTCTGAAATAATTTTCTACAGGAGACACTGCTTTTAATTCACTCACTCATTGTATGGTGCAGGATATTATTTGAAAAGTCCATTGTGCTTGGCTTGTCAAAGAATAGCCATCTTTCTTTATGAAACCTGAAGGTTCATCACTGTGTTCACAAAAGCCCACCACTGGCCTCTATCCTGGGCCAGCTTCATCCAGTTTGCTCCATCGATTCCTGTCTCCCTAAGGCTAAATAAGTATTTATGATGAGGAGTTGTTAGCCCAACCCCCAAGCTGGAGGGCCACCCCTTTTTGGCCGTCCGTGACTGGTCATTAAACTCATTCACGGTTACCCTTCATATCTGGAGGCCTTCTCCATCTGTATCCTGAGGATGTGCCATGCTGTGGTGACAAGGGACCCACCTGATATGGTTCTGCTTTAAACACCTGCTGCTATTCTAATTATTTTCATTTGGATGTAAAATACTGTATTACTGTCTGTTAAATTTCCCCAGAAGATTAACCCATATGACTGTACAAAATGGACATAAGCGAAGCAGACCAATTTTAAAGTATTTATTGTCATGAGTGATATAACTGTTCCCATGGTAAAGCATGAAGAACAGTTAAACTGGAAGAAACACACTGAATATACTACTATTCCCATTCCAGTTTAAGTTATTGTGAATTTGTAAGCCAAGGAATTTGTTGCTTCTACTTCCTCAATTAATGTATTGTCAAAACTATATTTAAACTAGGACATATCTTGTTCTTAGTAGCAAATTTCATGTAATTTGTTTCATACACTTTATGCCACCATTTTAGTTGAA
Source organism: Zootermopsis nevadensis (assembly GCF_977971745.1). Taxonomy (NCBI): domain Eukaryota; kingdom Metazoa; phylum Arthropoda; class Insecta; order Blattodea; family Termopsidae; genus Zootermopsis; species Zootermopsis nevadensis. Next base: position 4,914,736 of record NW_028259152.1, on the reverse strand, counting down.
TTTTGAATGTCCAAGAATTTGGCTCGGTTAAATAATGTGTGTATGTGTGAGATGTCAAATGAAGTTCAGGACAATTAATAAGTGAATTGTGATGAACTGTGAAATTTATCTACTCATTTAGTGTTGTATCATTGAGTGTATGATGTACTGTAGATTTAATAGGTAAATAAGAAAAGCATACAGAAAATCTCTTGAAACACCAAAAACAAGATGGGAGGATAATGTTAAAATGCGTTAAGAAAGCAGGTTGTGAAGATATGAACCAAATTTAACTGTATCAGGTTTTTCATGTGGAATTGTTGGTGTTTTCTTCGCCTTTTAGAACTAAATAAAAGACACAAATGGGTGAGGGGTTGGGGGATTACATGAATATATCATGAACTCATGAGTTTGGTTTTTAACCCATGCTGTATTTTATGTTGTCCATTGAGAATTTTTTATAAAGCTATAAAAATAGTAATATTTTTGTATGTGTGCTATAAAATAACTTGTGTGTGGTATTATGCTTTCGTTGCTGTATGATCTGGGATCTAGTTTTTGTAGAGCCTTGCTTAAATATTGCACAGCGTTTTTTAGAATATTTTATGTTGAATGATTATCATGTTTATTGTTACCATGCATCTTTTTCTTTAATAGCAAGCACCAGTATCAAAGCCAGAAGGTCGTACAAAGTGTACATTGATTCCTGGGGATGGCGTTGGACCTGAGCTGGTGTACTCTGTACAAGAAGTATTCAAGGCAAGTTTATGCATTCACAGTTTAATCCTTTAATTCATAATGTAGGAATATGCCTACTTCTGAAAACAAAAAAATGTTTATATCTCAGGGTGACTCAGGGAAGGTTGAATGGATATCTCATCACTGGACATACATGTAATAGATTTATAAAATCAAAATTCTGTTTGTAAACTCTGAAAGTGTAATGTGAAAGATTTAAATTATTGTTGGGTCACAACCTGTATACAGGTTGAAGTGAGGCCAGATAGCTTTATAGAAATGCACGCATTATGATCAGTACAGAAGTATATTGTGTTGAAAGTGATAAATATTGGCATGGTATATTTCTAAGGCACCAAGAAAGTAACATTGTCTGTACCTTTACCATAGGGTAACAGAGGATTTAAACCCTCTATTATTTGGCTGCCAGCTAGATTTGGCTTTGGGGTTAACAGTGTGACACAGGTTGGATCATGCTTAAGCTGTGTCACGTAGACAGTAAAGGTGAAAGATGTGGACTTTTTGTTGAATGAGGATGCAATTTATTAAGTTTTGATGAATCTGAATGTTCTTTTTGGAGACTTTCTCCTGAGATATATTGAAGAATAATAAATTTAGTTTTCTGTCTCTTATTGCATGAATCTGTAATGTTGTGCTTATTTCAGGCTGCTGGCGTTCCAGTGGACTTTGAAACATTTTTCTTCTCAGAAGTTCATCACACAATGAGTGCTCCACTGGAAGATGTAGCTAAATCCATTGCTACCAACCGTATTTGTCTTAAGGTAACAGATAATTGGCAGTACCAGACAACCCTTTCCCCCTGTTAGTCTGTTAAATTGAGGGTTTACTGTATCTATATTATGTCTGTACAGGGGATCCTTGCAACTCCTGATTACAGTCATACTGGGGAATTGGCGTCACTGAATATGAAGCTGAGGAATGCATTAGACCTGTATGCCAATGTAGTGCATGTGAAGAGTTTGCCTGGTGTGAAGTGTCGCCACCAGAATGTGGATGCTGTTATCATACGTGAGCAGACTGAAGGAGAGTATTCTGCACTAGAACATGAATGTGTTAAGGTATATAAGAGCTGTGTATACATTTGTTGTGAGGAAAACAATCCATTACTAAATAGTTAACAGAGTTTATAACTAACACATTAGGTTGTGTCAGGCACAATTTCCATTTGTTTATATACAGTACTCATAATTAAAGAAAACAAGGTTGTGATCGCCTTTTGCATAACCAAGTCAGAAAGTACAGAAAAACAGTTTTCTTTATACTCCTGTGTTAGCAGTCATGGAATGAATTTGGCTGAGGCATGTCTCATTCAAAAATCTTCCTTTAAAAAGGCTTCAAATGAGCCATAATAAATTCCTGTCACTTCACACATTTTGTGAGTAGACATTTGTCTAGAATGTCACATTATATCATACACCTAAGCTACAGATTCATCATGAGACACTTATCGTGCATGATTGACATTCTTCTCTGTTTGGAGGATGGACCTCTCAAAAGCTCATCAGTGCATTCTTTTATATCCAAATACTGTTTCCATCAAATGATGAGTTTTTGTTGCAGTCTTCTTAATATTCTCATTGACACATGCCAAACAGTTTAATGCTTATTATGAACAACCAGAGGAATAGAATGAGCTATAAATGTGCCTTGGCATGAACTGTGATGACATGATGTGTTCATCACAGCTGTGACCCTGCACAGTATGATTTATGTGAGGGAAAACCACAGAAATGTGTAATGATATCTGTTCTTCAGTCAGAGATTTGAATGAGGGATGTACTGAATATGAAGCAGGAATACTAACTATTCAGCCACAGCATTTGCTTGCAGTAAATTTCCTTGGTATATATTTTTAATGTAAATTTTGAGGTTTTCGATTTTTTATTTTACAGGGTGTTGTCGAATGTTTGAAAATTGTAACAAAAGTCAAATCTGAGCGCATAGCTAAGTTTGCTTTCGATTATGCAACCAGGAACAATCGCAAGAAAGTGACAGCTGTCCATAAAGCAAACATCATGAAGTTGGGTGATGGACTCTTCCTGAAGAGCTGTCAAGAGGTATATTAATGCAGTATTTAATTATGTGGTAAGAAAATAAGAACATGCTCTGGATCCAGCAATTGCACTAGTAGGATGTGGGGACCTTGTTGGTGATCTGCCGGCCTTCCACGTAGTATCTTGTTAACAACCAGGCAGTTCCCATACGTTTGTCTTCCCCTTCTCTTATCTCTGACAAAGTGAGAAGTTTAGAGTGTAAAAATTACTGTGTCTATGTGTGGAATGGATGTCATGTTAAAGATGTATCATCAATGTCTTCACTGTCATCTGACCATTGGGAAGAAAATGGAAACCCTGTTTGGGTTGGAGCTAGTGTTAATCTGGGAAAGCATAATGAAGATATGGATTTTGGTTTTCTTTCAGATTGGTGCTTTGTTCATGTTTCCTTAATTTTTAACAACTTCATAAAAAGTTCTAAACTTATTTCTCAATTTCTTGAATAGATTGCGAAACTTTATCCCAAGATCGAATTTGAAACCATGATCGTTGATAACTGTACCATGCAGATGGTTTCCAATCCACGCCAGTTTGATGTGATGGTAACACCAAATTTGTATGGCAACATTGTGGATAACTTGGCATCTGGTTTGGTTGGGGGAGCTGGGGTAGTTGCAGGAGCCAGCTACAGTGCAGAATGTGTTGTCTTTGAACCAGTAAGTACAGTTTTTAGCCCACTTTCTTTTTGTGTAAGGAAGAATAGACTTACAGTATCACCAGTATCATCATGTTGACTTAGTTTGTTTCTGTTATTATATATCTGTCCACCTAGAATGACTTGAACATCTTGGTTGATATTTGTGAGTCTTGGTATGAGCATCTCGCTATTAGACACCATCCTACCTTTGTACTTTTACAATTTTAGTGATGTTATGCAGACTTATGCATGATCTTGACCAATTAGTACTTGATATTTTTATTTAGTTTTAAATTTCTATTGAAATATTGAAAAAATGAATGTCACCAAGTATAGATCAAAATGTGGCAGAATTAATCCAAGCATGATATAAAATATTCATATTCTGAAGTCCTCTGTTTTTTTAAGTTTGTTTGGAATGAGGAAGAATTGTCATGGCAGTGAAAGGATTCTGTTATTGTGTTCATTGTAGAATTTTTCATGGTGTACCATTTGTTTTTTTGGCATAGCCATACTATCTCATTGGCAGTACAGTCATAATCGTAATGAACATTAAAGTCTTTCAAGTTAAAAGTATCAAGATATGTGCATCAGTTTAAAATAGTTTCATAATAAGTTGCCTATAGTTTTTTTTATTTGAAACCGTGATGGTGGAGCTGATTACAGGTATATACAACTTGGATACAGCTATCATCTAAATTTAATTTTGTTTTAAAAGATGTTTTATTCTTAAGATTCCTTTATTGTATTTCTGTTTTAATAGTAATAATGTATGAATACTGGCCAGGAATCTGGCTGTGCTGGGTAAAGTGTTGTGTTGTTTTCCTTGGTCCTTTTGGCAGATGTTGAAATACTACTTAAATATAAGCCATGAGCACTTCCTTCCAAACTCAACATTAACGGTCATTTTGTTATTTCTTATTATTTATATTATCTTGGCAGATGTTGTGGTGTTGAATAAATCAAGAAAGAAAGGGTTAGTCTACTTATATGTGTTTATAAGTTCTCAGTAATGCATTCTGATATAAGTTCAGGTTATCTGTCCATATTTATTACTATAACCAGATTACTGCATTGAGATTTTGACAGTGTTTTTACTTTTACTTGTCTAGGGTGCAAGGCATACATACTCCGAGGCAGTAGGAAAGAATGTAGCAAATCCCACTGCAATGCTTCTGTGTTCAGCAAAAATGCTGAGCCATGTGAACCTTCTGTATTATTGTGACATGATTCGCAATGCAGTGAACAGGGTTCTGAAAGCTGGCAAGGTTTGTATATATATTATATTTAATTAAATAACCCTTACCTCAAATATAATTATGAAAATACATTAAAAATGTTTAACCTGATCAGTTCTTTAGTCAAACCAATTTGTCACCTGATTTGATGTGTCCACCACAATTCGCAGCATATGTGGATGGGTAGTATAGAACAGTGTCCATAATAAGCCCTGAAATTTAAATCCACACCACTTTTTATGATTTTAATTTTGCAGGTCATAAACTAATTACCCTTTATATTTATTCAGAATTTCAGACCTTATGTATGCATGTGAGGATGTAAAGAGGTTGGATTGAAAGACAAACAATTTTTTTATTTTTCAATTTTTTTGTGTGTGTTAAACACCATTTTTGGGGACTTCCCTCCGTAGTGCCCAAGTTATCTGTAGATCATCTTGTGCTACCAGATGGATGTATTGATGTTCATGAGTTTAAAAGTACAGTTTTAATATGCTTATAAATTAATCAAGATTAATCAAGGTAAAATATTGGAAAACTACATGTGTTAGTTGAACCGTCATGGGTTCAGCAGTATTCATGATTTAATTTATCTTAATTCACTTTAATTCAGATTAATTAAGGAATATGTTTACTTTATTTTGCGTTCGTAAGTGTTAATGTGTCTCTGAATGTAAGTAGTTGAGTTTTTTTATTTGATGAACTTATGTATAGTGAATGAAGTCTGGTTGCAGTTTGCATCACGGGGAGTCTTTGTGTAGGTCATTGGTTTAACCAAATAGTGCCACAGTTGATTTTTACCAAAATGTATGATACTGTATTTTCTATAAGATTCTCAGAGTGAAAAGAGCATGAACTGATAGTGTTTTTTATTTAGTATGTGTAACAAGTATGTTACTGCCACAGTGATCTAGCGGTTAGAACGCCGGCCTTGTAATCCTGGGGTCCCGGGTTCGATTCCCAGCGGTGCCCGAATTTATAACTTGTGTTAGGCAAGGCCATGGTCTAGGCAACACGGAGTTTTCCTCCGGGGCTTCCCCGGTTTCTCCGTGGCATCCCAACAATTACACAGAAGAAGGCAATGGCAAACCACTTCTGGATCATCTGCCAAGAACGTATATGAACAGGTCCCTGTCCGAGAAAAGGGTGGAAGGATCCTGTTCATAATATGTCGCCAACCTCCTGTAAAGGAGACGGCGTAATAAAGAAGAAGAAGAAGTATGTTGCAAATAAAATATTACAATGTGTTCTACATATACAGGCTGAATGTGAGCCTATATATTTTTTTGTTAACAGGTTAGAACAAAGGACTTGGGTGGGCAGTCAACTACTAATGAATATACATACGCCATTATCAACAGTCTCCGTTAGTGTAAGGTATCTGTGTCGGTCATGGTAGTTGTTTGAAGTTGAAAGAGAAGCATGCATGGGCCAGTTAGATCTGATGTTCATAGTCTCTCATGCATTTGAATTTTGGAAGTCGTTAAGAATATTGAAAAATGCTTGGTACATATGACACTCGCAAGGCACGTGATACAGCGCAATGAAGAGAAGTATGATGTTTGTGAATTCCTTTATAAAATGCATTGTTTCATAGCAAGTGTAATTGTAAATAAGTAGCTGTTATTGAATAAGAAAATATATGTGGAGTATTATTTATCCTCGACTTCCTGACAACTCGTGCTTGAAATATGTGTTCTTCAGACATGACTTATAGAGGTGAGTGGTCAACGTCACGCATGGGCACAGCTTTACCCCTGGGAAAGAACCCTGATACCTATTGGAAAAGAAATTTTGTGTACCCAGATCTGGTATGGATGCAGAGGCTAGAGAAAAAATGCCAGATCAAACCCTGTCCACTATACTGACTGAGCTACACAAGCTCAACATCACAAAGTCTCTAGCAAGAATGAAAATTTATAGTTAATACTTCAAATTCTTATTTCCAAGGTCATTCACTGAGTTGAGTTCTCTGTGCAGATGACTGCGTCAATCAAACGCCGAGTGTTACGGACTAAGCCTAATAACTATCTCTAATGGTGCTACACAGTTATACTGGCATTCTTATAACTGGAAACCTACCCTTCCACTTAATCTTATTTGTTTTGTTCTTTCATTTTTCCAGCTTAAAATAAGTATTATTCTATTTTCCATAATTTTACACCCTTAGTGTGTTTCATCATTCTCTTACAAGCAGTTTTGTTGTGTATGATAAACAGTTTCTTGCTCAAAGAGAATTGTTTCCTCTTCTTCACACAACTCGTCACAAAATGCACCTACAAAGGGTCCTTCAAACCGAAGGAATTTAAAATAGTTTTTTTTTTCTGGTGAATCAGTTGCACTGAAATTTGTGTGTGGAGACATTTTGTAGAAACTGACAGGAATACTGACCAAGGATACATTTTAATAATAGGTGATTAAGTGCTAACTATTTTCTGTTTAATGTAAATAATGATATTATGCATTTTCACTTTTTGTTAAAAAACTAAACTTGGGGAAATCTGCTTATAAAGACAACGATGCCATTTAACTCGATTCCATAAATATATCTAAATACCCGTCAACTAGTTTTCCAGTTAAATTTAAAGATATATTCAAACTAAAGAATGACTGGATTACAGAAAGTATAAGAATATCTTGGAAATGGAATGTCTCTGTGAATAATATATACACATACACAAGGTGGTCTGAGAGGACATTGCTATGGGTATCTGATAGGAAATGTGTAAAATATTGCCTATAGACATTTACATTTCATAAACATGATCAGGATTATGTCTGTAACTCTACTCATTTGACTTTTTTTTTGGAATATCACATGTACAAGTTCTGAACCTCCTTGTGCAAGCATTTAATGATGTACCCCCCACCCCCATCACATGTTTTTTTTTAACATCGGTGGGTCCATCAACACTGTCACTACTGATAATGATATTTCGATAAGAATGGGTCGGAGCGGTTGTAGTCAATTTTTGGAAGACTAGAAACCTTTTGGCAGAAGACAGACTTACTGTATAACAAAAAAGACAGGGAAAGGTTAAATTTCCTCTTCTGATTTTAATATTAGATGAAACTAGTGCCTTTAGCTGTGCAGGAAACTTGGCAGAGTACATTGGTACTGTACTTGCATTCCGATTTGGGGGGGGGGGGGGGTGAAATTGTAATCTGGTCATTATGTACCAGACTACATGGCACATCTTCCCAGAAGACATATCTCAATACTTGCCGTGAAAACGAGAAATCTCCCGTCTTCATCATGTCACCTGTAATAGACGAACAATAAGATAAAAATTGTGGACAGCCATTCAAGAAAGGTCAGAAATCTAGTTGCATGGCAGCTGAAGTTTTCAATGATTTTAATAAGCGTCGTGGAGAAAGTTTCGTGAGTGCACAATAGCTGTGCTACCACGATCGCTCTCTTACTATCGACTTATTTCACCGTTTTATCTTACTCTATTACCTCCGCTCTCGTACAGGCCAGATGCCTCCACAGTCTAAACGAACAGTACATGTACTCGGCGTTCAGTGGGGTGTAGTACGAGCTGTGGTGTGTAACCCCGGGGTAGCAAGTTTGAGTGATTCAGTGTTCTGCGTGTGTGTGTATACGTGCTAGCAATGGAAGGGATACTAGAATTGTACGTGACATGTGAGTAACTGATGTTTTATATTCCCTTTCTCTTCTTAGGTCGGCCTATATTTGTTTGTTCTTGAAGCTGCGTGATGTAAAGATTTCATTATTTTTGTCTTCTTACTCTGAATTGTTAGGTTAGGTTGGGTTGATGTTATTTATATCGGGTAACAATAATAATCCCGAAGTTTTTTGCTGTTTGTGGGCCAACCAAACGATTCATAATAATAATAATGTTTATGAATTTTACCAGAAATGGGCACCGACTGTGCGGGTGCCCTGGGGTTGGGTCAGTAAGTGAACTATTTCACTTGGCACCTTCTGTTTTTCCATTACATTCAGTTAGGTTTTAAGCTATTTCCTCACAATAATTCGTTGATCAAACAATTTATACTCATTTGGACATATTCGTATATATTTATAGTTGTCCATAACGCTACCCGCCTCCGAATTCTTGTATTTAGTGGAGCCAGTTGAGTTGTTTGCGATCAGTTTTGATTTGACAAAGGAGAATCTTGGAATTCAAGACCGGCAGAAACGAGTTCATATTCTGTAGTTTCACCTCGTTTGTTCCTTTTGTTTTCGGTGTCATTTAGAAGCAAAAGCAGATTTTCAAAAATACATCGCCGAAGTTTTTGGAACTAACATTTTGTTTTTACTAATAAGAACTTCAAATCCATAGGACAAAGGGTTTTTTTTGCGCTTGAGAAATATTTACACATTCGTTTAATTTGCTATTGGCAGTCTTACGAAAGAGTCCTGGTGATAGACTTATGATAAACAGGTAGGTGGGAAGTAGGCATTGAAATGGTTATAACCTCTATATTTCCAACGCAAAGATAATAGACTACAAACACATTTAACCCTGCAGCCTCATGACACTCGGAGTAAACCTTTGTTTCTACCTGGGACTCAGCCGTAACATACAAAGAATTTATACAAACTGCTCATTAATTTTGATATTATATATGGCGATGGCTTAATGGACTAACTCGGTGGCAAAATGGGATAACAATTAATAAAAGTTAAAGCGTTAAACTGATAAAAATAATATAAAGAATAACGGAAGCGTTGGTACTTGCAATGGAATTACAGTATTCGTTTCGTCTGTGATCTTGTAAAGCAGATGCACTGTGACAGAAATAAGACTGAATCATAAAAATAACTTTCGTAATTACAACTTTCATTACGAGGAATGACAGATTTAGCACATGAAATAAACGCACATTTGTATGAATTGTTGACTTGATCTGAACCTTGTCGACTAGAAATGACTCCAGTCTTGCATTTATTTATAATACCGTATTCTACAAGTGGCTGCAACGACCCTTGCTAATTCGTCCCCTGGAATGTGCGGCAACTTCTCTAGCAGCGGTGCATGACGTGAAGCCGAAAGCACAGACGTACTGTATACAATAGCAGAAAACAAAACAAAGTTGGTTTTCTCACGTTAAACAGAAAACATAAATTGAGAATATTTGAGAACAAAGCACTTATAAAAAATCTGGACTTAAAAGAGAGGAAGTAACAGGAGAATGGAGTAAACTACATAATGAAGAGCTTCATAATTTGTCCTCTTCACCAAATATCAGTAGAGTAATGAAATCAATGGCGATGAACTGGGAAGGAGATGTAGAAGTATTAGAGACTTAGAATTTATACAAAATTTTATTTAGAATACAAGAATAAATGGACCGCTTGGGAGACGTAGTGGTAGATGGGAGAATAACATTGAACAGAATAACTCACTCCACGAAGCAGAGTCGTTCTTGAGACACTACCAGTATGATCAGCTAGTCAAATTCCCAGGCTTTTCTTTAAAGACAAAGGCTGATTACCATGTTCACAAGAGCCCACCACTGGTTCCTATACTGAGCCAACTGATACCAATCTACAAACTTCGTCCCTTGTCGGCTGTCTGCGACTGCTTCTTCACTCTTTTTGCTGGCACCTTAGTACCTGGAGAACTTCTCCACCACCTACATCCTGAGGAAGCGCCACTTACAGTGACGGTAATATTAAAACGGACTTTAAAGAACTAAGGGGTTCAGTATAGGGCATATTGGCTGGATTTTTACAACAAAATTAACTATTTTTGGGGGTGAGATATTCTGCGGTATGACATCTTGTATTCTTGTAGGTAGTTACTAAATGACGACCGCCGTGAAAACCGAAAACCTCACGTATTGTAAGCAATGTTTATCCCATTATCATGTCCTATTTCAAATGCCACAAAATGTCTGTTGGAGGCTTTGGCATCTGTTCAGGTACACTGATGTGATGTGCGCATATCAATTCACATGTGGTTTCTAAAACTCACATAGAATTAAATACACATTAAACAGAGTTACATTATCTAGTAGTCTTGGATCCAGTTCATTCGTATTGTGTTCAACAGTGTAAGGCTGGTAATACATGTTCTGTTAAACTACGAAAGTAAAGCAAACCCACTTCACGCCAAGTAGGTTGCTTGGGACCGGGGGGGGGGGGGGGGGGGGAAGTTGGTATAGCTTCTACTCATTCTTGGCCTCTGCACTAGATAAGGGTGAGTAGTCAGCACTACGCCCCGCCGGGAAAAGACCCAGGTACGCATTAGATAGGCTGGGTGGGCCCCAGAGCCCGTCTCGACGCAGAACTGTTGAACCACAACAACACTAACATTCACTATAGTAGTGCATAATGAATATTTCCATTTGTCTGTTGTGGTTTCTGGTACCACTCGGCTGCTGCTGAAATATTTTGAACATTGCTATTGCTATCGTCCTCATACATGTTCCCACTGCTGTAGTATTATTCAAATCGGAACTGTCATCTAACGAGTCGTATATTTCTGTGGTTCGGTTGTGAAGTAGTAATTGTCGATTATGCGGTTTTCATGCGATGGTTCGGCAACGTAATGAACTACGCGATGTTCCTTCTTCTTAAACGTGTCGTAAAGCATGAGTCCAAATGCAGCCAGGCTGATGATAAAGGCCTTCTTGGCCAAGACTGCCATGGCGAATGTAGTCGCCAGAGCGGCAAGGGCCATAGGTACGATCTGAGCCAGGCGAGATGATATTCGAAGGAGAAGGGGGAATAGCATCCTTAAGCGGTGTCGTCCCTGTGACGCCAGCTTTGCTTCTCCTGGAACACGTGAACATAGTTCGCTTAAGTAACAGAACGCAATGATTTAATGCCGGTAACATCACACCACGATCCCGTCCTACTTCCATTCACATCCCATCCTCACTAAATGCCTCAAAAACGTCAATCTTAATGTTATCCTACCCGTCTTCTTTTCGGTCTTGCAAGTAGACGTTACTCAAGAGGTTTCTCCACAAAAATGTTGTACGAATTTGTCATCTTCTTTATTTTACGCGTCTGTACCCCCTCGTTGCCTCCTATATTTTGTTAGGTGACATGTATGAGAGTAACCACGGAGTTCCTCGTCATATCGTAAACTACCCTCTTGGCCCTTCTTAGGTACAAATATTTTGCTCAGTCGTTTGCTTTCAAATACGTGCAGTTTGTTTCCCCTCAAAGTAAGATATCACATTTCACATTTATAAAATGCAGCTACAGAATTGTTTTCTATATCCTGGTTTTCATATTTACAAAAAGTCGAAAGTGTGAGAACTGTGAAGATTTCTGTCTTCTGGGTTATTGCGCTGTGTAGTCTGGTCGATGTTAACCAACGTTTCAGAGGTCATACTGCCTCCGTCATCAGGGCGTTGGTTAACATCGACCAGACTACACAGCGCAATAACCCAGAAGACAGAAATCTTCATACTCACCGCTGTGAGAACCTCAAGTCTTACATGTGAGAACTGTCTTTGAACTGTGTGGGATTTGAGGTTTTCACAGCGGCGAGTCTGAAGATTGCTGTCTTTGAAGTATTTAATAACCAGCATCTCCAGAATATATTTTTCTCCTAATTTTACCATCATGCTCCTTTACATCTGATAGTGCTGTACCCTTATACCGGTGCTTATCTTTACAATCATTCTCAAAATATTATCATTACACACACAAACAAATTTTTCTTATAGCAAATGAATGTCGTACAGCTTTATATTTTATTGCAGTCTCTGATGAATTCGGTGAGATTTTTGGTTCTGACTGAGCGAGTATAAAATAACTGTCTTATGGGATACTGGGCCGCGTATTCTGATAGAATTCATCGCCCTGATGATAGAGGCAGCAAGCACCTCTAAAAGTCGGTAAACTTGTACCAGACTACACGGCGCAACATCCCAGAAGACAATTGACCCTCGAATGAAGAGTGTTGCTATGACACTTACCTAGATGGTGTTTATGGTGCCCTGTGTCATCACTGATCTGATATCCATTATCAGTTGGCGTGCCTTTCGCCGTAGACCAAGTGAGCAAAATGACCACGACAGTTAGGACTAGATTCATTCTCCACTGTTGAACACAACAAAAATGTTTCATTCTGCTGATACCACTTCATAAGTTTCAAATCATCGTTAATGTTATTTGGTTTAATTCAACTGCTAGCAGATTTTAAATTCGCCACGACTTCAAATTTCACACGAACGTGTGTGGTGGATCAACAATTATAACCAGTTTCTGTGCGATTATTAGCACCATGCACGCGGCTGCATGACGACTGAACAACTGTGGCGTGGAGTGAAACAAGCGGCTGGGTAAGTGTTACGTCGTTCGAATAACACCCCCCCCCCTCCCAAGCACACGCACGTACGCACTAGAGATTAGAGATATGGGCGAATTGGGATGATACCAGAGGAAAATATAAACGCGCATTTCACATTCTGAACTGAAGGAAAGCTGTCGATACTTGGAAATGCGTTTTAAGCATGTCGGAACTTGCCATGTCTGTAGCACTTCAGTTATGATCTACATGGCATAGGGATATTATTTGAGTTACGAGGTTTTTCTTGGGGGCAGGCATGATATGTTGTTAATCCGGTTAACTGGATGATGGCATCTGACACATTCTGTGGATTCACGTTACTCTCTCTTCAAGGAAGTTGGAGGAAATTTGTTGTTTTATCACAGCACAAACTTCTCATTATCTCACCACAAGCATTATACACGCTCCAGAAAGTTCTTGCATAAAAACGTTAAGACTCACGTCTCCCTTAAACTATGGGCAGGGAAGCAGAAAAAGAAGATGCCAATCTCTGAGGCGTGAAAGGATCCAGTCTTATTTACAGCGAGTCTTGAGTTCTCGGAATAGAAATATGCATACCTCTGCTTCAGGATATACCAGGTGGTCTGTCTGGTGAAGGGTGGATGTACAAAGATTACTTGCTTTACTCTTGCTTTTTCTTTGCATCCCGAGTTTGGAAATTAAAGCGTGTACCGGCTTGATCGTTACAGCATCCTAACATCATTCTCGATCCCATGTCTTCATATTTTCCGACTCTTTCTATGTGTCGTAATTCAACCATATTTAAGATGTGGCGTTTCTGAAGTATTTCAGGATTTGTCTCATCTTTCGTGTCCAGCTAAGCATCTGTTTATCCCCTTCTGTTGTTTTTCTGTCTGTTGTTACCTCATATGATTTTGGCTCATTACCTTATTTTACAGTACTTATCCAATGTTTAGTATTAGTGTTATTAGACGTAGCTCCTAGAACTGAACTCTACGTTATTAAAATGATATGCATAAACATTTCTTGACACACTTTTAAAAATATACTTGATCGTTCTCTTGAATTTTTACATTGTTCCCACGGCGGTGTACACACATGCAGGCTAATTACGTACTTCACAGTCTACCACATAAATCCGATCTTAGACTGCACGTAATGTTGACAGTTTACAATGTTAGCGGGACATTTTAATTGTAGTGATTACGGCTGAACGAGTAGCTACACGCATGGTTTAAATTTAAAACTATGGAGTAAACAATGACATTTTGGACTTGGGCATTATTTTTACTCGGTGGCCGGAAGGAGAAATTTCGAAGTGACCGCGGACACGACAAGAATTTTGAACTTAAACATACCGTATTTTTAACTAGCCACTATTTATTCACACCGACTGAACATGCTTAAATGTATACCAGAAGACACAAACATAGAATTATTAGTAATTAACTCGGTCAGGATATCGTAAATTTGTAATGGTTTCTTCGAGATACGTATTAACGTACGCTCTGAACTCAGTTGTGGGTTTAGTAAATGAAAATAAAAATGCTAAATGCATGTACGAGGCACCAAAAGGAAACTGAGCTTACTCTTTCGTTAACATCTCAATTTTTGCCTACCTGGATTCTGAGTCATCGTCGAAAGCGATGCTTCTGACGTAGTTTGGAAATAAATGATAAAAAACAAAATATTTGATGTCGCACATGACTTCGATTTACCCCCCCCCCCCCCCCCCCCCCAGGAGACCTGGGAATTCCGTGAGTAGACAACAATAAGAATTGGAAAAGTAGAGAACGGTAGAGATGGTTAACAGCTCAGAGATCCACATGAATATGGAGAAGGAAATTTTAGGAAATTAACTGAGAGGAAGAAAGCGTAGTGTTGTTAATTAATAACAAGTTAAGATAACGATTTTAATGTTGAAATTACGCAGCGAAACGTAACATCAGGGACTTCAGAACAATAAATACGTCATAACAATCGGTCTCATAGTGACATGTCATCAAAATTGGAAACTCAGGACCTATACTCCAGTTTGCATTACACAGGTTTGCCAAGCACGTTCTCTGCGGGTTGTCATGCCTGTCTTCATGTCCATTTATTGCTAACAGTCAATTGTTGTAAGGCCAACTGCTCTGCATACAACAATTAATAAAATCACGAATTCTTGTGTTTCGTTAAATGTACATATCGCCAATTGTTCAAGCCATAGCTCTTATTCTGTATTCCATATCTTATTATTGAGTACGATCAACTATTTGTGATGCAAATAATAATTAAATTTAAGCTTTATATAAAGGGACGTTCATTCGTATTGGACCAGAATCTGATTGAGATTTCAGGTTGTCAATGCGGTGAGTATGAAGGTTGTTGTATTTTGGGTTGTTGCACCGTGTAATCTGGTAGAAGGATGATGAATATTCATCGCCCTGATGATGGAGGCGGCAAGTACCTTTAGCAGACCACACAACTTAACAACCCAAAAAAATAGCCATCTTCAGATCCAATTTCCAGACGTTCAGTGTAACCAATCCATTCCCAATACAAAATTAGATCAAAATCTATTTCAGGCAGGCAATATGCAGACGATTGGACAGACAGAAAACCCCATTAACCTGATGTTTCTTTATGATGGTCTATAAAAGGCCTTCACATGTCGGTAGAAGTCCAATATTTAAGAAATTCTGTAGCTGCATAATAGCCTTTCTCCTTTAATACAACGCAATTTTCAGGGCCCTGGGATTCATTTGAGCTGCTACAATGCAGAGAATGCCGTTATCATTACCGGACTAGAACTAATGTCAGATTTGCGTTCTAAATCCAAATCCTTAGTCACTCAGTGCCATGCATTCACCTACGCACTTAAAGTATGGAGTAGACACCTGAGAATACTACACGTTCAAGTATTTTAATGAGTTGATTCGGAAGAGACAGCAGCTGACTTAGGGTCAGGACTCTTCAACCGAGTAGTTAGTAATACATTTCTTTTGAAATGGGAAACAGAAGACACTGCCATTCCTAACAATGAGTATGAAGTCATGGGAATGCAAGTGAAGACAATTGAATACGATGTACGGGAGTACAGGTTTCATAATAGACAGATTAATTTAATACAAACATGTAACGGGAGAGGGAATAAGAGGAAACTGTGATGCAGAGAAACGGGTATTTATGGAAACTGCAAAGAACAAGTAAATTATAACAAAAAGCTGAACTTCACAGTAAGTAGGGCATCGTGAGTGTGTATGACAGGGAATTTATTTTTCTTGTATTATTGTTAGTTACGTGCGCACTGGCTGTGAGATGGCGTAAGAGCGACGAACTTTGTAATTAACATAAGCCACCTAATATTATGTTTATAGTGGAATTTAGGTGGCCAAATTTCAGATTCTCGCGGTGAAGAATTTGAAGATGGTGTCTCGTAGAAATTTGCCGACATTTCAGATACGCTTAATGCTACTCTATCATCAGACTATCATCGTGATCATTGCCCCGATGATGGAGGCAGTAAGCACATCTGAGTCGTCACTGCTTGCACGGCACAACGTCCCAGAAGACCGCCACATTTATAGTATGTGATATTTGTATTATGACGCCTTATACGCACTGTTAGTGTGCAGCCTAATTATAATAAACCCATAGGCCTAAGGAACCCTAAAATATGCCACTCCGTCGCAAAATACATATTAACGTTTTTGTGCTCGGACAGCTCAGTCAGTAATGCGAACGACAACGGAATTCGCGAATGGACTTCGATATCGGACAGGGCAGGGCAGGAAATATTCTCTTTGTCACAACTTGCAGAATAGCTTTGGAACCTAACAGATCCCCTACCTGCTCCAGAGGTAGTGCAAGAGGATGGAGTTTGGAAGTGGCAGGAATAAGTTTGATCCCCCATTCATCTTAATGGCGTGGAGTTTAAATACAGAGACAACTTTACCTTCATCTTTGAATTAAAATTGAATTATTTGGTTATTCCGTCAAATCACAATGTATTTAAGTAAGATAATTAAAATAATTAAAATATCATTCTGTGTTCCATATCGAATAATCGATTTAAGGTTTATTACTTCAGTAATAAACCTTGTTCGGATACGGTAATACTTCTGGATCATCTCCAGACACAACTGTGTTGTCTACTATTTCATCTCTGACCGATGTAAACATCAAAAGCATCACTTCAAACAATAAAGTTGATCCATTATATGAAAATATCTGGATACGACCTCCAAAAACTACACAACGAAAAATTGTAAAAAATTGTAATTGAGTTTTAAATTTAATATAATTTTACACCTGATGATGGTTTAATAAAACCGAAACATGTTGTAACTGTTCCAATTGTAAATCGGTTATTCGATATGGAACACAGAATGATATTTTAATTATTTTAATTATCTTATTTAAATACATTGTGATTTGACGGAATAACCAAATAATTTAATTTTAATAAGTCACAATATGACGCAACTACACTATCTTATTTCATCTTTGAACTTGTTCCTTCAATGTTTCGGCTGTATATCTCTTCTTTGTAGTTAGAACAGGCCTATAAATAGAGTAAATGAAAACTACAATTAGGGAAACGGAGATACGCACTGAATAGGACGAATTTAAATAAATAATAAAAGTTAGGTGTGGAACATAAAAACTACATAGGCGACGTTTAAATATGTTCGAAAATGGTGAGACACGATATCTATAATTTTTAATTAACTTATCCATGTATTGCTCACTTGAAACCACGACGTTTCGGAAGTTAATTCTGCTCTTGTCTTCAGGTAACCGGTAGAAGGGAGGATAAGACCCTCGCTGGTAGAGGCAGTCTGTCTTAAGAACGAAGACCATGTCTTTTCTAAAATTAAAACTCTTGTCTTGACCGCACTTACGAGTTGTTCGTTGATGAGTATAATTATTTTATCAGTCAGTTATACCATTGACCACTCTGTGAGTTTCCTTTGTATTGTCTCGTATTCTCAGCACAAAGAGACTGCTTTAATACTACGTGTTCCTGTGATATAAGGTTTGAATTGAACGATGTCGCGAAATTTATAAAATACAGCAAAATTATTAACACTATTCTTACGTTTCCTAACTTGTTATTGCTATGGAATCTGTTTTTGATACCTGTCTTACACACTAGTCAAAAACAAACTCCTTGGCACTTACTACTGACATTGGTATGCGTTACACAACATTAACTGGCACAGCAGTTCAAGAACTTAAAAGGTGTGAAGAATTATGTTTGTATAGAAAATACTTTATGAATAGAAGACACAATCTGTGGCATGAATGAATTGAGGTTAAAATGGCAGTGAGGATATTGATATTTGTCTTCTGTAACACCGTATGGACTTTGGCATGATGGAGGAAGTATGCTCCTCTGAAACGTTGATATCTACCTACAGGTCCACATGGTGTTACAGCCAGGAAGACCAGCACTGATACAAAAGAAATTGTTCTGCAAAATATATAGAGTTCTGTAACATTTTATTTTGTATAAAGAAATTATACAAAGAGAAAAAGTAATAAATTGCTGTCAAGATACAAATAATAATATATTTTAATACATAGGGGTAAAATATGGCATTAAAATCTAAATTCTTAGATCTGGCTGGTTGTATGTTAACACAGATAAACATTTCCTCATCGACAATGGTAAAGTTGATTTTCATAGGACACATACATTTCTGTCAGTAGAATGTATTGTGCAGAATGATAACAATTGGAAAAAGGTAGAGTTAAGGTATTTCTTCAGAGCAAAATTGCATTTTTATTCTCAAAGTATCAATAATAAACTATAAAATATATTCTTGTATGAATCAGTTCACGTACTCTCTCTACATCCATTTTGCTCTCTCTCTATTTCTCTCATACACAAACAATTCAATGTGTATCAGGACTATCATTTTTAATTTCAAACTTCAAATTTCCACGTATTTACTTTAACATTTATGCCCACCATTTGCAGTCTTCTAACTGATACAATGAAGTTCAAATGTGTGGGTCATTTGGCTTCAAACCAACAAATGTTTCACTCAGCTCCCACAGTTTCTTTGCTGTTGCAGCATCCTTGGCCCGATGTGACAGAGAGTATTCCTACGAGATGACCAGAGATAAACAGTTATTTTAAAGGCATGACAATAGAATATCAAGTAAATTATGCGAGGTTAGACTGATGGCCTTGTCAGTAAGAGTTGATAAGTAGCTAAGTTTGAAAATCACATCATGACTCTGTAGAATGGATGGAAATTACAAATGAAGTAAATTGTTATTTACAGGATTCTCCATTGTTACTAAGGCAGTTAATGAAATGTGTTATTCTGTGTTGGGCATAGATGTAACTGACCATGCAAACAGAATTTTGTTATGAAGCCACTTAGATATAGAAGAACAATAAGGCATTCATTAAAAAAAATACCTGTGGTGTTAGGTGGACATCTGAGATGCAGTCTGTTTTGGATGTCATCCTTATTATGATAAGAATGCTCCCCTGTATCAACAGTCTTTGAGTTTTGCTCCATACTCGTAAAATTCAACAGTTAATGTGTTATCTACTTTCATTTCCTGTCACGCACTGTCAGCATGCATGCACTTAAAACTACTGCAGTGGTAATAAAGCAACCAAGCAATCTCCTACATGTTCAGTTAGGCAATTTCCTTCATTTTTGTTGTGTTAATATCAGTCTTTATCAGTCATGCATCATAGGTTACACATACTCCAGCTGTCTGAATGGTGTCAAATACCAGATAACTAAAGTTAAATGCCCAGAAATAAAAATCCATCCAGCAGCTCCATGGTATGTGCATTTAAATCCTCTATTTCTATATGACAAAGGCTAATTAACATATGTGCATCAGTGAACACAAACCTTGCAGTCGAGAAAATATTTTCCAGACACGCCTTCCACACTTTCAGACACTGACAGGTATATGGTTGTCTGGGCACCTTCTTCAGGAGACTGAAGAGAAGAAAACATATTTCATTACAGAAGATTAAAACATACTGTTACTGTCAAAAAACAATCATACCTGGACCATGCATGATTTAGATAATGGCCCAAAAATTTGAAATTATTCTGTGATTTAAATGCAGTACTTCCTATAACAGTAATACAGAACTCACCTTAAAGAAACCTTTGATTATGATTTTTAGTGGCAGACTTAATGGAAATGGTACATTTCTCCATATTCCTGAGTCAATCATGCCAGGATGCAGACTGTTTACAGTTACTCCTGTGTTAGAAACAAGCAACAAATGTAAATAGTAGAGCTTAGAGGAGTAGCATTATACAACTTATATTAGGAATTTTATGTTTTGCTTTACAAGAATTCCTTACTTATCCAAACCATTTATGCATATATAGAGGAGAATGATGGAAAAAGTAGACACTGGTTCAACCAGATCTGTACTTAAAACAATTAAAAATTGCCTTTCTAAAGCATTTCCAAATGGAATTAAAAATGAAACTCAGTATATTTTTGAAGGTACTGTGGTATGATTTCAAACTTGGGGGGAATTTTTTAATACTGTTCCACGTTTTGAATCTTCTAAACATGATAGTTTTTTTTTTTGTTCTTGAAAATGTGTTCTAGGAAAGCAATAATTTTTTGAATTTTCAACAGCAGGCACAAGATGTTTAAAAATATGTTCTATATATTTTTATTGTCAATCAGAGCAAGAAATAACACTGGAAAATAAAATGTTTGGTTTTATTTGCCTTTCCCATAAAGCACAAGAAGTCTGTTTAATTTGTAAACATTTCCATGGTGATTCTTTGAAACCTTGAGAATAAAAAATGTATGTACAAAAAAGTAAATTTGTATTCCATAAAAAATTAACAAGCTGTTAAACACATGAATATGTAATAGCCAGAGTGCCTCAAATATATACTCTATGAAAAGTATTATGTTGGCTTATTAGTTTTTCAAGCAACTAAGAGAGTAGGGAAATAATGCTCACCTGTGCCTTCAAGTCTTCTGGCCAGCTCCTGTGCAAACACAATGTTGGCATATTTGGATACATAGTACAAATATGCAGGAAAACCACTTACAGGGTTGAGGTTGTTCAAGTTCAGATTGGCAAGGCGGTACAGCTCTGAGGCCACTATAACAATACGGCTTGGTGTTGACTGCTTCAGCAATCCTAAACATAAAATTGCAAGGTATACTGTAATACACAGAATAAATAATGCAGGGTGTATATAAATTATCCTTACAACTTTACTCATGAATAAAACCTTTATGAGAATACACAGACACACTGTTTGAGCATCATCTTCGACAGAAACTCTTATAGTTTCATCAAGTTCCCAGTAGATGCTAGCACCCATTGTTTTCCACTGTGACAGGTGGCTGATGAATTAGGACAGGGGTAGGAAAATCTGATCTGTGCAAAATTTTCAGTCTGGCCTGTAGTGATGTTCAGATATTAATAATACAGTCCTTAAGACCTTTAACCTTTCCATAAACAGTTTAAAGAAGTAAATGACTCACCAATTAGAAGATGTGTCAGGAGGAATGGGCCGAAGTGGTTAGTTCCCATTGTTAGTTCTAATCCATCTTCAGTGATCTTGGGGTCAAACATGTATGCCAGTCCTGCATTGTGCACGAAGACGTTAACTTTTGTCACTGTGCGGTTGATGTCGTCGGCAAAGTCACGGACCGATTTGAGAGAACTTAAGTCCAGCTTCTTCACGATCACTTCTTCGTTCCCTGTGTCCTTTATGATTTCATCTGGAAAAATCAAACTCTTATTGCACAGGACACATCTTCTAGAATACTCTCAAACATTAGGTGGGAGCACGGATTAACATTACATTCTAAACCCTTATTTCAAGCAGCTTTCTTGTAATACCAGCTATCAGCTAAGTTAATGGTTATCCTGAATGGGGGGGATATTGGTTTTCCTCAGGTTCCCCAGATGGTCACCAGGATATTACCTTCAAACAGGTCATTAGTGTTCCCTTCCAAATCCTTACTTACTCATCAGTCATGGTCATCTTCCTGTGTTATTATGTCTTTGAAAAGTCACTTATTTCAGGGCCAAAATGTACTGAATATCAGGTCTTTGTAATATAGCTGCATGAACACAAATTCTCCATACTACTGCCATAAATATTACCATGGTTCTTACAGTTTTATTAGACAAACCACTTTTAACTGAAGAACATAATTATATATTATTTTGTATATATCAAGCTTGCCTATTTACCACAAGTTTTTGCAATGTATTTAATCATTCCATATTATCTTCTTCTCTATATATTGAGCAGCCGTGTTAAAAGATCAAGGACTGAGGTGTAAATCTGAAGTTCTGATGCTTTAACAATAAAAGAATCTTCATATCTAATGAAGTCTATGGGAAATAAATGCATATGAAATATATTTTTCAATGAATGGACGTCATTTACATTTTACAGAAAGACTTCATAAATTGTGAATTTTAACATATTAATTAATATAAGAACTTTCAGTGTTCAACACTGATTGTCAAGATTTTACAAGATCACTTCCACTCACGTGATATCTATGTCATGTTTGATGAAAATCTACCAAGTCATTCAGAACATAATAAGGAGATGTACATACAGGATGTATGAACATTCAAGGCTTCTCTTACTTCTGAAAACGAGTCAAAAGACTCAGTTCATTTGTACATATTGTATTGCATGATGGTGCAAGAAGTGGAGAAAAAATGAAGTATGTGTGAAAGGACGTCATTATGCTGGAGCATGTAGGTGTGATCACATGATTTTATGAATGACATGCATAAATTATATGGAAATGCTTTAGCTCTTGCTTTTTCAGGCACCTGATTCCTTTGCACATTCTCACATTATATAGTACCTTGTTATGTTCAGAACTAACCCCTTGCTTTGTGTGCAGTCTCCAAGTTTCTGCAGGCCATAATAACTTTGGCTCCTCTCCTGGCAAGGTCACGGGCTGTCTCTTTGCCAATACCTGCGACAGAGAAGATGGAGAAGAAACTCTCGTACAATGATATTTGCATAACAAGAATTTAACATTTATGAGAAGTATGGTACTACCTAACCAATTGACCAAGCAACACATTGCTATAAGGCCCTCGGTCCCCAGTAAGGGTTTCATCTTTCACCGGGCACTTAGCTAGTCTCCGAGTGAAGGCAATGAGACCTGACCAGTTAGACATAAAATATAGTATTTTATGTAGTTGGAAGAATTAATTCATGTATGTACATCTATAGCGATATTCAGCAGCATCTAAAGAAATGTGATGTTTAAAGGTTTCTGAAAGTGGTGTCAAATTATGCATAACTACTTTTTTACTTTTTCCATCATGTTTTACAGACATGTTAAAAGAGAATTTTCCGGAAATAGATTCTATTGCCATCTTCAGATAGCCGGGAAAGAAGAAATCAGTATTTTGATGGACTTCTACGCAATCTTAACTGTGTAACTTCAACATTTATAGATTCTGTTTTCAACTCGAAGAATCGCCTAGTATTGCTACAAATACGTGTACCTGAGTTGGCCCCAGTAATAATGACCGTCTTGCCCTTCATGCTGGCAGTGCTACGGCAGATGCCTTTCGTGAAGAAAGCGAACAAGCGGAGCGCTGCAACCAGGATGAGGAGAAACAGGATGCCTAACACGACACCACACTGCAGCAGCCACATGATCCTGCGCAACAACACATGAAACGTGCATCGTCATTAGAAAGTGAGGTTCGTTGGTCAGAACTGCATACAGTACACCGACTACCAGGCCCAAGTAATAGGAATCATTGCTTATGCCCCAGACGTTCGTACGCCCGTCAAGTCATGAAAATCATGTTACTTGGATAAATGGCACAGGGACACGTGTGAGGACTGCGTATCAGAATTCTTTGGTGGTGACATCATATTACTAGTGTCTTTGTTTTGGATTTCATCCGACGTCTGTTAAAAAATTTCTGAAAGTCGTAAAAGAAATCACAAAGTTTCGAAAACTTGATCTTCCTTAGTCTTCAGGTAAAAAAGGGAGAGACATCTACTCAGTTGGATCTGACAGATTGACCCGCTGTAAACAGTAATAAAGTCGTTGTTAATTAATTATTCTTCCAAGTAACTTCATGAAAGAATCCGGACACGTTAAGCCTAGTCTGGAAACTGACGCATAAAGGCACAGTTTGTAAGAATTATTACACTGCAAGTTCCGGAATCCGTCTCTAAATGGATAATTGCCGGGACTGAATAGTTATGTCTTATGGCATTAGAAATACTTTTGTTTTAAAAGAATTGCTCTAAAACTAGTATAAGGCGTCTAAACGCGTCACTGGTGTTAGTTGAACTGAGCCATAGAATACATTCCTTGGAAAGCTGATAGTCACTAAATTGGCCAACGAAATTTTTCACGTCTTACGGAACTCTTTAAGTTTTATTACCGTCAGTATCCAAAACAGCCCGCCATTTGGTCCTGTCCTACGTCAGTCAAGATATAATAATATAAAACAAATGAAAACCTTATAACCAACTTATTTGGTGGGACCACAATTTTTTTGTTTGGGCAATCAACTGTGGATATGGGAAGTTTCTTTTCATTGTCATTGTCAAATACGATACTCTGGTATCCCAGGGGGTGATGATACGACCAGTTTGATATCAGAGTCCCCAGCGGATAGTGGAGTATACTTCTAAAAGGACTTGGCCCAAGGCAGCAACACCAATCACACCAAACCCGTTCACCGTTTCAACACGAATAGCTGCTTGGCGAGCGAAGCTGTTCTGTTGACTTTGCGCCGTGGGCAAAGTGTGCGTGTGTGAAGTTCTTCTATGACCTTGATATGCAATTTAGTGATTATTACTAATTAAAGTGAAGCAGTTGATTTGAATCTATGGTGGACGTTGTTCACTGGGATCGTGGGTTCGAATTCCATTCAAGGCGTCTTTCTGTGTTGTGCTGTCGTGTATAGGCAAGTGCTGAAATTGCGACAGGCTAATCACTCGTCCAAGGACTACTACCAATGCCTAAACAAAGTTTTTATGCATTTTCCTGCCTCACAGCCCGTGATGTCACTTGTGGGCTTTTCCTATGCGATCTGACGTAACAAGCCATAACGAGTTAGGTGTTGTGTTGCTAGACCCATTCACATAATACATGGAAACTGCCGACTATTTCGACCCTTGCCCTACTCAAACAGCAGGCATCACAAGACTTCAGCTAGCCATCCTTGTCTGTACACTTAACTGAAGATTTAACAAACAATGTATAACCACGAGTAAACCTGATGCAGACTTCCTGTCGCCCTTATTACAACACTTTGGTGATGGAAAATCTTAAATCTTCACAAGTACTATTTCCAGAATATTAACTATATTTAATTACCAGAGCCCCTTTCCATTATTTTAATAATTCCATCTCTTTCACATATACGAATTTAAAATGTCTGTCTCATTCGCTATATCTCTCGTCCGTTAGAATTTTGGAAAACTATAAATTTGTCGGCGTGGGAAGTTCCTTTTAATTATCATTGCAGAATACAATATTTTAATCAGAAGCAGCCAGTTTATAAACGACATAATTCGTGCATGAGAGGAAAAATGTAAAACAATTGGCAATATGTATTGCTTTTGCGACGGTAAAGCTGTAGACTTGCACACAGAAGGTACTTGGTTTAAATCTCGACCAGGTTACTATCCTTATTTGTTATGGCTTTCCCCAATGTATCCAAATGAGTGCAAACAGTGGCCTATCGAGTTTACGTTCAAATTAGTTATTTCTGTCTCTTATGCTACATAAACCTGGCAGGTGAAACAGCGTCGTGAAATAACCTAAGGCAATCATAATAGTTTCTCCTTCAGCGTGAATTGTCACTTGTGGAGAAACGCAAGCAATGATTTTAGCTTCATAAAGTATGGCGAAGGTGAAAGTGTGTAGACGTAAAGAAGCTTTCTCCTGAGTCATTTCGGTTCCCCTTAGATAATACGCAAAGCCACTGTTTCTCAGCTTGTGCGTCGTAACTACAAGTCGGGTACGCCACGAGATTACAATGACTTTTGAGTTCAAATGATTTTCTTCTACAATATAGTGATTAAATTATATTTTGTTCTGGAAGTGACATGGTTGATAACTGATTTGATGGATTTACATTGTCTTCTTCTGTACCTTTAGATTCGCCCGAGCATAAACAGTTGGTGTTAAACTACTAATCGATATGAAGTGGCTATCTTTTGGGTTGTTGAGCCTATATGTGAGGATATTCCCTGAAACTTCTCAATCCCCGTCCGTAATCCACAAAATATATTATAATATTTTTCACTGTCAACAATCTAAAATTTTATTAAAATGTAAGAAATTTTAAAGTTAAACACAAGAATGTCACTTTAAATGCAATGAACTGCGCATCGATAATTGTGCTGTCAGATTCAGCTGATAAAAGTGGTGGGGGGGGGGGGGGGAACTGATCGTTCCCGTTAGTGTTCGACAGAATTAGACTCTCACTTCTATTTCAATCCATCGTGTTATCCTTTTATTCAAGTAACTGAAGTGTAGGGCAAAACGCTAATTTGGTCGTCCACGGAGTCAATCCGACGGTAGTCGGGCGTGGTTAAATAATTATGAATTCCTTACCGATGCATAAACTAGAATATAAAATTCATACATATATTTATTCTTCAAGTCTATACACAAACTATATTAATATTGATGTTAAAAATTAAAATTGATATAAATATTTCGCGCTATTCATCGTTTCCACGATGTTACAATTTGCGCTATATATTACAACATGTTTCGATGTCTCAGCATCATCTTCAGGTTTTATTTTTAAAACTATTCAATATTTTTTAATGCACGCTTTTCAGTATTTGTAGATTGTAGGTTGTAGTTGTGGATGTTCCTTTTTTTTTCTTCTGATTCTTTTGCATATTATGTGGTGTATTATGTTATTTGTTCATTATTTCTGTAAAATTATCAACAATATGATTATATAATTAACATTATTAATATTATTTATATGTAAAAGATTTTGGATATTGTATAAAAGTTTACTATAAACATAGAAACACAATAACATACCAGGAGTTTGATGTGTCGTGTGTCCTCGGCTGGTCAGGTCTGATCAGGTGAATGTCAGTTTCTAGACTGGTTTGGTGTACTGATGTGGGTCGTACATATAGGTAGAAATGGTGTTAGGGGGTTGGGTCAATAACCTGGATTGTGTTAAATATAGGATTATTTAAATATGGGTTGTTGTCGTTTAGCGCAATATTTTGTTTGTGTGTACGTTGTATATAGTATTTTTCTATAGTTTCTCTATGTCGTCTATTTTGCACGATTTTTATAATATCCAATGTTTGTTCGATTCCCCCATATGTATGCCCTGTGTTTAATATATGTTTTGCATAAGCTGAGTAATTCTTATTATGTTTGATGGCTGTTATGTGTTCTTTGTGTCTTTGTTTAAAGGTACGTCCAGTTTGGCCTATGTAGGTTAAAGGGCAATCTATGCATTTTAATCTATATATGCCGGGTTGTTCGTATTGGTTTTTTGTGTCTAATTGTTTTTTTTTGTTTTAAGATGTTTTTTATTGTATTTTTTGTTCTGTATGCAACTTTTATATTATTATTTTTGAATATTTTGGATATGTATTTAGTTTCTTTACCTACATACGTGAAGGTGGCCCATTTGTTTTGAATATTTTCGTTTTCATTTTCATTTTTATTTTTATTATGTATTTTGTGTTTTGGTTTTTGTTCATACTTATTATATCCGTTTTCTTTTAGAATTTGTTTTATTATATTGCATTCAATTTGTTTGTTTTTAGTGGTTATGGGGTACGTGTTTTTTCTGTTTATTAAATAATTTATGGCTGATTTTTTGTGTTCATTAGGGTGGCATGAAGATGCATGTATTATTGTGCTTGTATTAGTGGGTTTTCTGTATATTTTACATTCGAAATTGTTACTATTTCGTGTTATGGTTAAATCTAAGTAATTTAATTTATTATCTTGTTCTGTTTCGAGAGTAAATTGTATATTTTGGTTTATATTATTAAATTCATTTAGAACGTGTTTTATATTAGTTTTTTCTGTGTAATATATCATAAATATATCGTCTACGTATCTACTATAATATTTAATTTGGTTTTTGTTTAATATGTTTATGATGTGATTATGTTCAATATATTGTAGAAATATTTCAGATAGTATACTAGACGTAGGTGCACCCATTGGTAATCCGGTGTCTTGTTTCCAGTAATTGTTATTGAATTTAAAATAGTTTTGACTAATATATAGATTAAAATGCATAGATTGCCCTTTAACCTACATAGGCCAAACTGGACGTACCTTTAAACAAAGACACAAAGAACACATAACAGCCATCAAACATAATAAGGATTACTCAGCTTATGCAAAACATATATTAAACACAGGGCATACATATGGGGGAATCGAACAAACATTGGATATTATAAAAATCGTGCAAAATAGACGACATAGAGAAACTATAGAAAAATACTATATACAACGTACACACAAACAAAATATTGCGCTAAACGACAACAACCCATATTTAAATAATCCTATATTTAACACAATCCAGGTTATTGACCCAACCCCCTAACACCATTTCTACCTATATGTACGACCCACATCAGTACACCAAACCAGTCTAGAAACTGACATTCACCTGATCAGACCTGACCAGCCGAGGACACACGACACATCAAACTCCTGGTATGTTATTGTGTTACTATATTTATAGTAAACTTTTATACAATATCCAAAATCTTTTACATATAAATAATATTAATAATGTTAATTATATAATCATATTGTTGATAATTTTACAGAAATAATGAACAAATAACATAATACACCACATAATATGCAAAAGAATCAGAAGAAAAAAAAAAGGAACATCCACAACTACAACCTACAATCTACAAATACTGAAAAGCGTGCATTAAAAAATATTGAATAGTTTTAAAAATAAAACCTGAAGATGATGCTGAGACATCGAAACATGTTGTAATATATAGCGCAAATTGTAACATCGTGGAAACGATGAATAGCGCGAAATATTTATATCAATTTTAATTTTTAACATCAATATTAATATAGTTTGTGTATAGACTTGAAGAATAAATATATGTATGAATTGAAAACACAAACATGACGCATCTAAACTATAAAAATAGAATATAAAAGTTTCTGTGCCTCAGTTATTTCATTAACTAGGGTGAGTTCTGAGAAATAGTGTTTTTGGAAGTTTTCACTCTATATATAAGGTCTACTGCAGAGCAAAGAAAATTTCGTTGTTCACAAGTACCTGAGGAGATGGAAAGAAGCAAATTTATTTTGCATGAATTTGCAGCAGTTCCTATAAACTAATTTGACATTTTCTAATTAAAAGGGGAATTTTCTTCAATGAACAGAGTTTTTCTTGAACTTTTGGTACTTCTTAACTTAAAATTCTTTGTTATGAAATTTGAAGCCTCATTTCCGTCATTTAAAACCACCATTCTAATTTTACTGTTTTAATTTGTGCGATAATATTTTGCATACCTAATTCATCTAGATTTCTTATGAGCTCTGCCATCTCCTGCTATTCCTACCGCACTTTACCTGTCACAATAAACTGCAAAAACAGTAGTGAATATTTACCAAATTTCATCTATAAAAATCAGAAAGTAAACAATATTTCCGACCTTACTATTGCGGCTATTGTGATAAAGTGGCTATTGGCTGTTTCATTAATTCTCAGGCAACGAAACCCGAAATTTGAATGCGCTGAGCCAGTTTCATCAGAAATTTGGCCTCATACCAACTGTCACACTGTAGTGCTCTGCACTGGTGCCTCGTATTCAGAATGTCAGCTATCCTAACTGGAGTTTTTATTTTCATAAGTTCTTTTATTTTATAATTCACTGTCTTTCTGCCATTCGAAGCTATACAGTCTCAGTGTGTACTATTGATAAAGCACTGTTAAATAAGCCGAGAAAAGGAAAGACGTAAGAACGGAAGCAAATATAGTCTCACAATATTTATTATAAAGTAAAGTTTTAGTTATCTAAGTCTTCCAAATATGATATCAAAGTTTTCTTTGTAGTTCTTGTCCCCCAGTTAGAGCTACGTGCCCATCCCATCGTAATCTTGGTTTAGAAAGGAGGTAACCAAACGTAATTACGATTAAGACAAACTTACAGCCAAGGGTTTAAATACTGCCCATCTCCCGTATGAAATACACAAGCAGTATAAGAGATAACTTCATATTAAAGCAAGTAATTACAAGAAATGTGTGAAATGAAACTGTGTTGTAGACTGCCTACCTGTTTGGAACAATCAACAGTTGTTACCACGGCTGCAACCAGTACACTGACGAACAGTGGGCGCTTGGGAATATGGCGGCAAGGAGAAAGTTGTCATGTCAAGACAACGGAACATGGCACTTTCCTCGATTCCTTAGTTAGGAAATCTTTTCAGCTTTAAAATTTGTCAGGTTATATTTATTATATGTTTAATCTGGGAACTGAACGGCCCTGCATAGTTGTTAGTACATTTATTTCGTAATTGCAAGGTCACCATTCCTGTGCCATGACTGGTGTTTTCTATGATAGTACATTTAAATAGGCGACGGCCGCTTCCTTCCATGAAATCCCAATTTGTCATTTACAATCCTCGTTTTCTTTGCGGTACGGACTGAATTATTAAATGTTATGTAGGAGAGCTTCGTTTCTAAGGCTTAATATTTTAAACTGAAATTATGTTATTTTAAATACTTCTTGTAAAGCAACATAGCAGATTATACCAACAGAATGTCTTGGGAAACTTGACATAAGCTTTGAAAGATGTTTTGTTTTAGTTCAGAAATCTAATTCATTCATTTCCATTCATTTTTCACCTCACAACTTCACCCAAGTATCACGTTCATTTTAATGAGTGTGGAAAGTCACAAAGTGTAAGTTTGGGGTTGACCCCCAAATGGAATAACATCCATACTTAATTTAATTTAAATCCTCACATGCATTATCTAGTTATTAAATATGAAAATCCTTGCAGTTAAACTTCCTATAATCACGCAGACGGATATCACATATCAAGTTTTAGTTAGGATAGGTCATGTGCAAGCATCACTAAACCACCCTAACTTGACCATCACCTGTGTTATCCGTCTGTGGGCATTTCACATTTATATAATTTCTGCTCATATTAGTAAATCATTCTCCTTTTACAAGTCATCCTCCAATCCACGGTTTTGTTGAAAACAAAGGCATACTTAAGCGTCGTTGTTAATTATTCTCAATTAATTAACGTTGATAAACATGTAACAAAATGTTTCCACTTTCAGCAAACCAAAGAGCACGTTACTGACCTTTCTATGCTGTCTCCTGGTATTCAGGCGACTGTGCTGCACTAAGTCGCCATACAGAATGACTGTTTACTAACACTAGACACACATTACACGGGGACATGCCAGCTATTTGTATTACACTACTACAGCAGTACTTCAGCCGATCAAATTCCTTACGAAGCCATAGCACACGTTGTTTCGACAATAAAATGTTTTTAGTGCAGTAAATTTTCCGAATTCGACTTTCTATATTGTTTGTCGTGGTTTTTCTCAGGCTGGGATATTGGTTTGAAATTCTTCAATTAACATAACCATGCTCAACAAAAATGAGTGCCCCGTTATACAAAGCGTTCCTGATTCAAATCCACTTAATCCTTTTCGGATCATTAAACCAAGCTACGTTGAATTAGGTTTCCCATAATTTCCTTCTGTACCCGCATTGAAGTCCCGTAGTTTGTATTAGCTACGATAGATTCCAACACATCCTTTACCAGTTCAGTAATTATTACTGCATTGTTATCTCTCATCTGAACTATTAAGTCAAATAAATATGACTGTCTCATATAATACGATGTTAAACAGCCAACCCTCCAAAAAATCACTATAGGAAAGAATACTTCAATCACACTGCCAATCGAAATCTGCAGTCTTCATGCAACATAATATGGCTGCTATGTTAAAGTATTGAGGAATGTTAAGTTATCTCACGAGTTTCAGCCGTAAAAGACAAAAGTTCCATTCTTCGCAAATTAACTTCAACACAAGCGGTTCTTAGCCTTACAGTTTCATGTGTACGGTTATATAAATCGCGGATGATAAAAACAAATTTCGATAAATCTGCCGATGTGAAACGAATCATATTAAGATGGACGACGTAGTAATAAAAATACAGTAGTTTATACAAATAAAAACGTGACTATAATTTATAATTTATTTCCTCCGAGTGTAAATCCAAAGTTAAACGAAAAATCAATGCTCAGCCTTTTGTCATCTACCGCCGAAAGAATTATAAATTAATATTTGAAACATACGAATTCCACTCTTCAGCAAAACGGGCATTTTACTGTATTTCACACGATCACCAACCAGTTAAGCCGGAAATTCGTTTTACATCGATAATCTTGAAATACGGCACCGTACAACCTTCCGTCTGCTATACACACATTTAACATCAATATAGGCCATCCATATCTTATTCTTTTTCTACTTCCATCACACTGTTTCCATTCAATATGGGTCTGATCGAAAAGTGTTCTGGGCCACCCCATGTATGTCCTTCCTCAAAAGCTTAATGCTAATACCCTTCCTGGTATTAAAACTGCACATGATAATACTAGCCAAGGCATATGATACATGAGTTTTCAAAATGCAAAACTCTTTGTTCTTGAAACAGGAAATTATGAATCACAAAGTAAATTATATTTATTTTGAACAAATTACATTGTAAATTATGTTAATTTATCGTATGTCATGGCAAGCAATTTAACCAAAATATATTCAAAGTTCCATGTTTGTTCTTTAGTACAGTTCGTTTATATAACGAAACTATGGGTACATTAATTGCAGTCATTAATATAGGGTCAAGTTGGAAATTACATTTTTTGAGAATATTTACAAAATATAACTGAAGAAATTCATCACCTTGTAATTCGTGACTGATATTAAGAAAGGAGTTAGTTTTATGGTGATGTCAGAAGAGGTTTGTCAAGGGTGGTGGTTAACATATAAAGAAGTGTCCAAACCTCCCACCCTCATAAAATTGAATATTAGTTTTCATTGTTTTAAGTCTTCGTATTTGTTGATCAGACTTCGTACAAGGTAAAGTACACAAAAATAATTATGTACCACAGCCTTAAAGTTTATTAGAAATTTGAATTGTTAAACCACATGTACAGATTGTGAGTTGGTTGTTTTTCATTCAGCACGTTAGTAAAGTTCACGGCAGGTCATAAATAGATGCATGTATATGAACATTTACAACCATTGTATGACTTGATGTTTATAATCTTCAGAATATCACATTCTATGAAATAAATGTAAATAACACTTAATGGTTATTTAATTAGTGCCTACAACTTTTAAGAGGAATATTCTTCATCTACCAAATATTTATTTAATTTCACTTGCAAATTTATTAAGGACCAATTAATTAATTAATAGCAGAGATATTTTATTCACACAGATACTGTAAAATACATGTTATTTGTAACAGAGAGAAATCACAAATATCATTCATAATGACAGGCCCCATACCACCATTCCAACACATTTTATACTCAAAATCATTAATTTGTATCCTGACATCTTGCATTGCAACAATATTCTATTCTACAGATACTCTAATAATAAATTTGTTATGTGAAGGCTTATTAAGAATTTTCTCTCACATTGTAAGAGTCTGTTATTAATTTTTTATATTTTTACTTACGTTTACTATAACTGTACTGCCATATTTTTATCGTGATGATAAGTAATATTTATTAAAGACCAAAATCATTCTAAAATTATAGGTATTATAATTTTAGAACAGCTTCTAAGAGATGTTCTGGTGTTGGTTTTGAAGCTACTGACCACACTTTCAATTTATATTCAGAAAGAGCTGCTTCTGCTGTTGTGGGCCCAATGGCAACCAACTGAAAAAGAAATGGGGCCAGATTGTTTCCTACATTGTAGGGATATGTATACATTGTTAAGGTACATGAGACTGAATATGAGGTAAAGTAATTTTCAGTTCAACTGCAGAACAAATTTCACATTTTAATTACTTGAGATGACATTTATATATAGTGTAAACAATAATATACATTGATATTAACTAATCTGAAGAAAATAACATAAAATGACAAGAAAGGAAAGAACAAAGCTGAAGTTTTATAGTGATGCAGTCTGCACACTTTTATAATGTAAGTGGATCTTAGGTTATGAAGAAAAAATGTTTGAACAATCCAATCAATGGAAATTAAATTTTTAACAAGTAATAAGAACTGTACTGGTACTGAATTAGACAGAATTAACCTGAAACTACGTGGATGGAACTAAATATGTATTTGGTAAACAGAATAATACAGGATATTAGATATTGTAGGTGCATCATATTGTGATTTTATTTAAAAATAGTTTTAAAATATATTAAAATTGTCCGTCAATCACAATAAAGTAATATAAGATAATTAAATGGTTAAAATATTATCCTTTGTTCCGTATCGAGTACTCGATTTACATTTGGAACATTCTCGACATGTTTCAGCTTTCATAGAGCCGTCATCAGGTGTATGTTATAAACTCTTAATTCAATTACTAATTTTTAATTTTCGTATCATTTCTTCATTTTTCACATTGTATCAACATTTGTTGATGTATTATATATCATTGATATTGTATCGATACGGAACAAAGGATAATATTTTAACCATTTAATTATCTTATATTACTTTATTGTGATTGACGGACAATTTTAATATATTTTAAAACTATTTTTAGAATAATACAGGACAAAAGAAAGAAATAGTTAATCCATGTTAAATAGAATGCTCCCTGGCCAAAAACAGACTTCTAAAACACCATCTTCTTTAAAAACCAAAGGATAGTGATACAAGGGAAAAGCTTTTGGAAGATGACTGCCAAGCGGAAAGAGACTTAACCCTAATTAGAGGAGGGCTGACTTCAGCCCAGAAATTGGAGGCAATATGTTTCCCCAAAATATTGGTATCTACCTACACTGTAGTTACAGTACTTATTATTTATCTTCTGAATGTGCTAAGTGGGTGCACTGCATTTTCAATTTACCTTACAGTTGCATTCTGTAACCTTTAACTGGGCTTAAAAATAGTTCCTTCCTTTCTTAAGTTAAAAGCTTTTAACTTACTAGCTTGTTAAGATGGAAGTCATACCTTCAACTGGTGTAAAGGTACTTGCATTTTCTCAAGGATAGGAATTGTATATTTCATTCCCGATGGACTGAAGTATACCACTGTCTCCGGAAAACCAGAATTCTGCAATACAATTTCATCCAACCTTTGCTCTAACTGTGGATGAACATGTGTCTGATACACTGTAACTGCAATGACTCTGATATGTTTGCTAGATAACTTAGTTGAGAGTTCATCCCTTTTCAGATTTCCACACGGAAACAATAAAGGATGCTCATATTTACCTGCAATTAAAAAAACAACATAAAATTTACCCTTGTCAATTCTTGACTTGAACTATTAACTAACTCACTCTACTGCATTTAATCTTTTATGAGCAGTTCACAGCTATTAACACATTCCCTGTTATGGAAACTGAAGGTCCATCACTATTATCACAAAAGACCACCTATCTTGATCCAGTTTCATCAAAGTTACATGTTTACAAAAGCTATTGTCTTTACACTGTCCTCCCACCAGTTAATCATGGTGCAGTGGTTAGAATTCTTACTTCATATTCAGGAGTTCTTGGGGTTAAATTCTGGCCACACTAAAGTTTCTAGTGATTTTCCATAGTTACACCAGCTAAATGCTGTAACAGTACCCTCAAACGAATGATGACTGCATCCCTTTATTTAATTTGAAAATTATTCCAAATTTACCAAGTATCTGGGAAGGTGCTAATAAATATAAACAATGAACATGATTAAATTGAGAACAGTGTAATCTGCTTTCATTATTCAGTTCAAAAACTATTATCAAGTTGTCTACTTTCCAAAATGCTTAAGGTCAGGATAAAAAAAAACTAATTTTGCCAGTGATTTTGTAAGGCATAAAACATGACCCCCTTCTTTGATGGATAACATAAATACGCGGTGTTAAAAAAATTGTCAGGAAACTGTTTGGACCTAGAAGGACAAAGTAGATTAGCTACTTAGGATATTACACTGCAAAAAACTTTGTTATTTATAGTCACTTGGCATTGTTAGGACAGTCACATTTAGGAGGCTGTGATATGCCAGACATGTGGATAGGATCAGACAAGGAATGCATGGAGGCATGGTGAAATTTGAAGGCTGTGGGAAAAAAAAGCTTAATTCATGTGTCCTTCAGTTGTCCCCTGTAACTCACTTTGGAAAATTTCATCAGCTAAAGCACTTGCATTTCCTGTGGTGCTTCCTTTCCCATTCAAGTGCAGCAATTTCTTTAGGACATTTGAAGTTCCCTCTCCAACAACAAAAACTGGGTGGTTCTGCCACCCTCCAAGCAAGCTTTTTGCATCCTTGATGCATGCAACTGCTCTGACGGCTCGTGGACTTGTGAACACAAGCCCTGAAATGCATAGTATCAAGCATTTAATTATAAAGTTCAATCTACATTACAGAAGTTTTCATTTAAGTGCAAAATACAAGAATGGAATCACAGAAGGGACAAATGATTATGTGGTTAAAAAACTGGTTACTTGATCGGTATTTTAACCAGTTTAAGAGACAAGGAGTTCCATCTTGTGTTGTTAATCTTATATTTGGGCACTTAAGTTTGCTTTAACAATGAACAGTGATTTAACTTGTGGGTTTGTGCATCGATGGTTGCATGATTGTATCCTACCTTCATCACATTCCATGGGACGTTAGCATGTTAACAATACCAAACTACTGGTACTTATCCTGGGACATACAAATCCAGTCCACATACTTACACCATATTTTCTTAAGATTAATTTTAATACTGACCCCCATCTATGCTTATGTTTTCTGAATAAAATCTGGGGTGCATATTTAATTATCTACCCACTGCATGCTGTATGCTCCACCCATTTCATTCTTGATTTTATCACCTTAGCAATATTGTGTGTGGAGTAAAAATTATGCAGCTCCTCATTATAAAATTTTATCCAGCTTCCTGTTACCTTCCCTTAGGTTCTCAGCACCCCATTCTCAAACTCACTCTTGGGTTGAGGGATCAAGATTCACATCCACACAAAACAGGGTAACATTATAGTACATATATTAATTATGTCCTTTTAGATATGTGAGAAGGTAAACTATTCTGAACTGAATGGTAGGAGGCATTGACCAAATTTAGTCTGTTTCTAATTCATCGGTAAATGTAATTTTAATTTGTTACTGTCATTCTCAAATATTTTAAGTCTGCCACAGTTCGAAAGTAATATTAGCCACCATTTTTTTTTTACAATTATGTCCGGATTTATAATGATACATGAACATATTTTTCTGCATTCACTTATAGAGCAACCTTCTTAGCAGTATGTAATAAAGTTTGTGTTATTCAATATATATATATATATATATATATATATATATATATATATATATATATATATATATATATATATATATATATATATATGCGGCCTGCAAATTAACCTCACTAGCACACACCATGAATTGATGCATCCAAAAATACATAGATAATAAATGACTACACAATTTACGGTTTAATAATAAATATTGGGTACATTTCTATTTTTGTAGTGTCTTAATCCCAGCCTTGTACTAAAAATCATGCTTATAATTCGAAATCAAGTTGCAAATTTGGAGGCATTTACCTGAAAACAGACTAGGATTTTTAATTTTTTGTTCCAACACGTGTAAGTTACAGTATTCGAAATCTAATACAGTAACATTTTTGGTACGTAATCCCGCTTCTTCTAACTTCGTTCTGTAGGGATCATAATCCCCGTCAATGTCATCCGTGGGTGCTCTGAATAACAGTACCTCTCCTTTTACTGTTTTCATTTTCTATTAATCTGTTCTTAAAGTGATAAGAATGTTGATATTGAGTATATCCTAGAAACATTACACATATTACAAAAGTATAAACTTCACAGCTAACATATCTTCAATCGTTTGCGTCCAAGTCGTTGGTAATTAATGATTGCGTTCATCAGTTCGAACGGAAAAGTACTAGAATTTAAGAACCTTAAACCCACATAACCTACATAACGTTACAGCAACAGTCTGTTCCCTAAACTAAATTGCATCAGGTGTCATCTGTGAGCACATTATACTATTTTTACATGTGCTGAAAACGGTAGATGAGACCGATATATAGAACTTATCCATCTGTATTTACGCAAATGTGAACTTATCATGTAGACACACAATTTTGTTGCTTTACACATGTAGATGATGACATCTGTCAGTCATCTAGTAAACTATAACATATACCACCGTTCATGTGTTGTGTCTTTGTGGTGGATACAATCATTGGAATCGTAGATGTTGGAAATGTTCTACTGTAAATTTGATTATTCTTCTGTCCTTCGCCCCACTGTTTCACTTACATGTTCGGAATGTGTGGGGGTCTTGTAGTGGTATTTCGATAGTTTTGTCATGTTAAAAAATGACTTGGTAAGGTTTTATTTTGCTATGGTAATGGAATACTGGTGAAATGTAGTCCTGTCTTCAAATAAAACTAATGCATGTAAATTATAGGAATCCCTTGAGGAGAAATTACTTGTCCACCAAGCCAAGTCCAGCTCCGCTTGTTCTTGCTAAGATAGATGAACGAAATTTGGAGATTGTATTTCAAAGACTACAAAAGTAAGTTGGTTTCTGAAAAGGTGAGGTTATGTATTAAGATTCTTGTGTTAAGCGCATCAGTATATCTCAAACTTCTTATCATGTATCTAATGTTAAGCATTTGACGTCACAATATTATTAGTGTAAATGCATTGCTTCAGACTTTGCTACCTGGGATCCAATCTGTATACCCAAACTGACCATTCCTGTACTTGTGAGTCTATTTATGCTGGAGTGGCACAAGGTCAGTCACTCCTAAAGAAGGGCCAGACTCCTTTCATCTTTGTTACATGAGATGGAACTGTATAGTTTTTGGAATGGCTACTATACCATTATTCAAAATTCCTGCATTGCTGTAACACCTATGTAACTACTTTTATTGGCAGCATTGAAGAAACTACAAGAAGACTTCAGAAAGATATGAAGAAGTACCTTGAAAATGTAGCATCTGTAATAAAGTCAGAGCAGAAAATTACAACAGACTTAAGTGGGAGTGCACTTTGTCATCAGAATGCTGAGCTGAGGAAGCTTGTAGAAGATTATCACTCTGTAACCTCACAGGTAGGTATTCTGTTGTTTACTAAGCAGGTTGGCTCAGGTTGTAATACTTCCGACTGTATTTGGAACGCAATTGGTTTTAAATTCAGTTAGGTCATGAGTCCCAGCCTCCTGTCCAAAAGGTTGTGGGTTCCTTTCTTGGGGGTAAAGTGTGGCCAGGGTGTGACGCTAAGCAGGAGCTATCCCCCCAAACACCTACGTGGCATGTAGTGGGACAGCTTTTAGGACATGAGGACATGTGACTGAAGTATTTTATGGTTGTCCTCAGTCCCTTCACATGAATGCTGGGATGTAAATTTGATTTAGATCATGGCCATTTAATCCCTACTCCTTTCGAGTTCATTGAAAGTGATTATCCTTTCATATCATTGGCCCCATGTAACCAGTACAGTTGTTACAGGAATGTTAAATAAACTACATTTGTGTTGTTGCCTGCAGTTGAGGTGTACAAAATTTGGATTGTTAGTGAGGTTCTTGGATCAAAAACGTTATGATTTCATTTTTCTTTTGCCATCCCATTTAAATATGCAGTTGTGGTGTTGCTTTAAAAAACTATTCAGCAATTGTCTGGAGACATTGAAGAAAACTAAAGAAATATGGGTCTCTGATTAAGACTTGAATTGTGTATACATAAGGTGCATTACTGCTTGAGCTGACATATTTGATAATCCACAATATGTTTACTGTTCTTTTTTATATAAGGAAAGCCAGGCTTATGATTTAGTGCTCTTACTGTTGTAGGTTTGTGTAGAACTTCACCTAATGTAAGCATAACTTGTGTCTTAAAAAATCAATTAAATGTATAATATTATGTTAGTATACTGGGATACTGGGAACGACCCGTTCTTCAAGTGCCTGAGCACTGCAGGTCCCAACTTTTTGTTGGCTTGATCTATAGACATTTTGGTAGGATTCCTTGGACGAGGGATCAGCCTGTCGCAAGGTCTCTACCTGTACACAGGACAGCACAACACCAAAAAACGCAAACATCCATGGCTTGAGTGGGATTCGAATCCACGGTCCCAGCAACCAAGCGGCACAAGGCCCATGCCTCAGACTGCGTGGCCACTGTGGACCCCTATATTAGTATAACATTTGTAATATTACAGATGCTGGAATTATTTTCCTGTAACCTCTGGGAAATAATATTACCCTACAAAATTCTTGCCTGATCTTGAAACATATGTTTTATAGTCTTAGTAATAATGTATTATATTTATGAAATAAATATATTGCTATGTAGTTATGCTAGGAAGTAAACTTCAAAGCAATATACTTTTTTGTTTCAGTTATATAATTCTGCACGAGATCTCTCATCAGTTAACCAGCGAACATTTCTGGAGCCATTAAAGAAGTATGGTGGTATATTTAATAGTGTTGATTCAGCATTTCAGCGCCGTGAGCAGCTACTTCAGGAATGGCGCAACCTTGCAGCAAAAGTTCACAAATTGGAAGAACGGGAGCGGACAGCTAGTAATGTTGTGAAACTTGAACGTGAGAAAAAATCTCTTGAGGTGTCAGCCAAGGAACTGGTGACATGTCATGCTTTCCTCCTTTCAGAACTAACTCAGTTTCTTGAGAAAAGGATCAGTTACTTCCACCCAACACTTCAGGCACTGCTGAGATCACAACTTGAATATTATGGAAATACTACCAGACTCTTCACTCACCTTGTACTTGGTACCAATGCTAAAGAAGGTTCACCTTCATCATTATCTGTTTCAGACTCAGAATTTGAGGCCAGTATTAACAGCAAGTTGATTCGCATCCGTGCTTTATCCATTGTGAAAACCTAAGTTTATGACATACTTTGTACAAAATAGATCTCCGTATCGCAGTATGTTCTGATTTGTACTGTATGTTTCAAGTAAGGATTTACTTCACCTTCTATCTGATTGTTATATAACAGTAGAAGTCCTGACAAGTTACTTGATTTCACTTACAATTTTAAAGTTATATAAATTTTCCACAGTTTTATTGGTTAAAATGTGGGAAATGGAGATGCAATACATGAAAATGCGTTTCTTAAGAGAAAAGTACACAGCTAAAGTGTGGATCATATCCAATGACTATTCCTCCTATTTTAAGTATAGAAAATGTCTGACATAATGACTCTAATATTCTAGTGTGACTGAGAGTTTCTACTCTGTGCACATCTAAGCACTTCATAAATTTTTGTGGCTATCTTTGTAGGTTTCACTGTAATTCCAGCCATTTCAAAATGCGGTAACTAGTATGAAAACTTGTGTTAAAGACTCAGAAGTGGTACAGTCCAGTGCCTTCCCTCCAGCTCAATATCTATAATTTATTGTCCCTGTTATGTGAGTTATTGGCTTACAGTAAACTCAGTCCAGAAATGTTAAGGTCATTTCTCACATACGCACATCTCGATATTAGTATTTATTGGACAAATGTGTGTTCAATGATGAGATGGTGTTCCCATAGTATTTGTTAGAATTTACAGGTTTTTGCTTGCCTGGTGCAGGGAGTCATAGTACAGAGGTGAAGATAATATTATTGAACAACCTCATTTATTCTAGCAGCTGCACATATTTTATGTTTTATACCGAACTGGTACATTGTAAACAATTAAAATACATCATCACATCTTTAAATATATATATATATATCTATATATATGCAATTATTAGCAGGTATATATTGAAAGGTAAACATAAATATTAATAACTAATAACATTTACTTAATACTTACTGAGTCAGTACTATGGGTGCCCTGTCATTTGAATTATTAAACCAATTTTTTAAGTGACAAATCAGCTACTTCACAATTAACTTGTTCTGCAAACCAAATTATGTTAATTAAAATTGGGCTCTGGATATCACTACATGAACAGTAGACATGCTATAATGATGGTTGAATCTATACTCTTGTACTATAGAGAATGAGAGAATTAGTATCAGCTTACCGAAGGTTTTTCTGTTACACTTCACAGTATGTATAATAATAATGTGCTGTGACATATATGTAGATATGCAATTAAAATTAAGTAATGAAATATTACTTTTTGATTAATGAACGGGCATATTGATCATAATTATTGCCCCCTTCAAAAATATGCAAATATCAATTACAGTTGTAAATCATCAAATATTAATACAAGATCCTACATTTTAATACTGTGCTATTTCAAATGCCCAAAAATTTCTTCTTAGTTTCCATAAGAATAGTTTTATGGTGATGAAAATTGGCAGCAAATACTGTGATGATATATCAAGGATTAAAATCTTACAAAAAGAACTGATGTTGAAATCCAGCAAAACTTTATTTACAACCAATACTGTCAAACCAGAAATGGTTGGTCAGTGGCAGTAAAATATGATGTGAGTAAAAATAATGACTTGTCATTTCCTAAAATAGACTGTGGACTAGTATTCCACAAATGGTGCTTTTTCAGGAAGGAAGACATGACCAGAGTAGAGGGATGTTGTTTTATGACATGTATATCTAATAATTATAAACTGTTTTTCTTTTACTTTATTGTTTATTGGGGGGAAGTGCTGTCTTATTATTTACAGGTACAGAATATCTTTAAAAAACTTCATAAACAGCTGTTATATAAATAGGTAATAAAAATTGTTAGTTTAAAAAATATCTTTTCCAGAATTATTCTATGATTTTACCATTTCCTGGCTAACTGCTAATTGCAGTGATAATAATTAAATGGTGGGTCCCTGTTCCTTAACTGTATGTCACCTAACAGCCCACAACAACCGCCATTGGCACTCGCACCTCATTAATCGTTTATTTGTAATATGCTTAAAATTAAATTATAAAAAAAACTATACATATTTTGCACTATATTTATTATGTCCTACCAGTAAATATTTTTAATAATAACAATTAAATATGGCTGCCTTTTCATTTGAAATGATTTAATCTTGTGAGCTAGCTACCAGAAATGTTTTCTTACAGTCAATAAAATAAAAAAACTTATAATTAACTCACTATTATCTGATTTCTACGAATAGGTAAATTTAGTGTTAGAACACATTCACAAAAAATTATAATAAACTGTACAGGTATTAGTAAGTTTTGTTCTGTTTCCTTTGGTACAAAAGTTATGGCTTCTTTGTTTTACAATAAAATGGGAGCTGTAGGCACAAAAGATGACGACATTTAAAGTGTGTCAATATAGAAGCAAGAAATATAAATCTATCGCCAATTTCTGTTTCATATAGCTCTCGAGAACTTGCACGATGGGAACAAGTTTCAGTCAGTTAAACTAAGCTGTGGAAGGTTTGAGATGTATCAAGACATTTTAAAGAACAATCATTGCAAAACTGTGGTATCATAGGTTTGTGGTAAGGCTGCCCTTTATGTGATGTGTACAGTCGGACATTTCAAAGGGATGGACACACCCTTTCTGTAATATATTTCAGTAGAATATATATTATTTTCATTCCTGCAACACCTCTAATGTGTTTAATGCATTCAGTATCTCTATTTGTATCATGAGACACAACTGTATTTATTCTCTGTTCTTGTCTTCACTTCTTCCACCAGTTAACCCCGTAAAACCCTTTAGTAATTGCTTTAAAAGTCAGTAACTCTGCATTTTGCAATTATGATTTTGTATGATTCAGTAAACAGCATTAACCAGTTGATCTTTGTAGTGGAGAAGTGTATAGGTGAACTTCGGCTTTAAAGGATTAATATTTCGTCGTGTTTTTGTGTTTACTGTAAAGTTTCCTCTAGTTGAATGTGCCAAATTTGGTTGACAGTCCTTGTTCCTTCCTCCAGGCTGAAAGGCGTTGAGCATACCATGCCTGAAAAAAAGAAGACATTTGTCAGGTCTTGAATTCATTAAATGCAACACAGACTAACATCTTTGCTTAGTGATGTGAACTTCCAAAATAAGTGATTTGTTTGGCCAGGTTTAATGTCAGATAATTTTGGTGAGGTAGGGCAAGTATTTGCGGTGACACTAATATGTGTGAGGAAAATATAAAACAAATTAAGGCTGTTTTAATTTGTTGAGAGTGATGTTGGCAGTGCTGAAAAAGATGATTGGTAGCTTGTCTATAAACTAAAGATGTTTCACACATTTGCAGCTACTCAGCTTTTATTTTAAGTAGTGATGATTGACTGCTGCTCCAATGACTGGTTGATTGACTGAAGGGTTTGTGGGTGAGTAGCAGGCACAGACTGACTGACAGGACAGATAAATATGTAGTTGCAGGCCATAGATACTAGCAAGCAGGATGTGACACATCACATTTATGAAAATACTTAGAAATACAACCCGCAGAAATATATTCCAAGAACAACAGAACAATTTACATAATTCCTCATCAATTGTACTGATTATTTTTCATGCATTTAAAAATACATACTCACATGTAAATATATATTTTCATTATTCTCGCTGTTTGCAGTTAGTGGATAAACTTTTAACGATTTTTTGGGGGGGGGGGGGGGCAGGTTGTACAGTTTCATCCAAGCACAGTGGATTCCTTAATAATAGACTGTAAGATTAATAACTGGTCTGGAAAGATCATGATTGTATCTCATACAGACTATATTAACCTCTGACTGTTCTCCGAAACATTTATCAGTTGTAAATTATAAATGTTATTACAGCTAGTAAACGCTCACTGGCTAGAGGTTGCGCATGGTACCTCTCAGAGCTGCAGCACCCCCTATAATTTTTTAAAAAATAAAAT
This sequence comes from Zootermopsis nevadensis, assembly GCF_977971745.1. Classification (NCBI taxonomy): domain Eukaryota; kingdom Metazoa; phylum Arthropoda; class Insecta; order Blattodea; family Termopsidae; genus Zootermopsis; species Zootermopsis nevadensis. Next base: position 4,869,814 of record NW_028259152.1, on the reverse strand, counting down.
ATCTTTTGTATTTATTTAATTTGTAACACTTTTTTCCCCTCTATATCATTATTTTAATATTGCCCCTTACGTTGTCATTATCCACTAATCGGCTGATCTGATAGTAAGTTCACGGGCGAGGACTGCGGAGCAGAACGGGGCTATCATCTGGCTGCAAGGATTTCAGGGGGGCCAGCCGGTCAAAAGCAGAGAGCGCGGCGGGCGGTAGAGTGAGGGGCAGTTCACTGGTAGAGCGCGTATCGGAGCTGCAGTCCCTACAGCCGGCTTTTAGTAAACACCCTTGTCCGGTACCACGTGTTTTAGACCGGTTTCTGTATCACAAACTGTTTCGTGGTTATTGTTAATGAGTGTTCAGTAATTCTGTGTGCTGACTATTTTTCGTTCTAATAATGATAATGAGCAAAGGAAGTGTATCATAGTTACGGCAAATGATTTTTTTTGTCTTAGAGTGAAAAAAGTTATGTAAAAAATTATGGCCGCCCTCTTCCGGACTTCCAAGTAGTTAAACCTTCGCCGAGCACATGGGATTTCTCCTGATGTAAATTTAATTTCGTTTATTTATATTGTTATGTTTTGAAAAACTATTCTTGCGTAGCACTACCACTGCTCAGACTCACGAGTCGCCTCTGGTACCTAGTGAATAGGATTCCATATGTTTATTTTTTATCACTTTCCGCGCTTCTAACAATTTTCTTGGGAAGGATGGATGCAGAATAGCCATTGTCTGGCTGATTTAAATCGGATAGTCATAGGAACCAACCTGCACATCTGTTTCCTGTAGGCCTGTTTCTGCTGCTAGCAGAACCAAGTCTGTGGTGTGTGGGTTCTTGACGCGTCCGAATTGGGCCTCCAGCAATTGCTCCTGTTCGACACTAAGCCTCACAACAAGAACCTCTGAGTTGCTGTTCGGAGACAGCTGAGGGGAGACAGACTTCAGCATCTGTAAAACCAGTCAGAAGTAAATATGCCATATAATGTGATTAAATATGAGCAGTAGGTGTACGAGCTATCTTCTGGGTTAATGTGCCATGGAGTCGGTAGAAGTTCACTGACGTTTCAGAGGTGCTTGCTGCCTCTATCATCAGGGCGATACGAAAGTAGCTCATGTTTTAATAATGTCGGGATTGCAATCCATATACGTCCATGGGCACCAAGGTGCCCGCGAGAACTTTTACGTAAGAAGGTGAGAGTAGTTGCTCTCACCCAGATTGGCGACAAGTAGAATAACGTGTCCAAAATAAAATTACGAAAACTCTGAGTCGTCAACGGAGACTGGACTGAAGCCGGAACAGGCTCACAGCGTAACCCCGAATGGCGGAAGAAGATCTAGTACCAAAGCCGAAAACATGTATCGTGCAAGCAGCAGTTTACGTCTGTCGTCCTGTTCGGGCAGTTAGAATCTCTGGCCATGGTCTGTACAACGCGTGCTTTCTTTACATGCGTTGTTTTCCACGACCTTCAAGCTGTAAAATGAGAACACGAAAGGGAGTGTGGGTTGTATTTACGATACACGCTTTCTTTTCTTTGTTTCGATTTCAGAGTAAAGTGTGAGTGTGGGCCTACATTCACGTCACGAACAAAGATGAGAATGGCACTGCGCTGGAAACGAGCCCAAAACAAGATATGTCATGGGCATATGTGGTTATAAAGAAGACATTTGCGAGCTATATGTAGGCCAAGTTTAAATTGGTTCGGTCGCGCAGTCTACATGGTTCTGCTGCTTTGTGAACAAAATATGAGATTAAACATCTTCGTAACTCGTCTCTAAACTAAACAGAAAGTCGAACGAACATTTTTTTGCATCGCAAAGCCGTCTGTAATTTGTGAAATAGAAGGCATTTTTTTTACGAAGCACCGATGTGGATGCAGGACGCATGAAACTAATAAATAGCTAGGCAGTGGCTAGACGACAGGGCGAAGCAATCATCCAGTTACGCTATTAACATCAAGTAAGGAAGAGAACGAGTCTTAAGATTTAAGCAATTTAGGTCAATTGTCGGGTACACTTGGCACAAGTAGAATGAAATGACAATGTAACTACGTCAGTTATCCATGGAGCAGAGCTGACAAGCCCTTCGTATTTCCTTAAGACCCATTTTAATATTATCCTCCCATGTAAGCCTCTGGTCTTCCGACTCGTCCTTTCTCTTCACATTTTCCAGTCAAATTTTAATACGCATTCGACACTGATGCCAACATAGGCGCTCCTCATCGAGGCTTAGAACTGTTATTTCGAGCGGAATAAGAGAAGAAAAATTTCTGGCTCTTTTCGGTGTGATGTCTGGAGTGTTTGTAGAGCGGCAGATTAGCAGATACAATAAATTAACATTACGTCCGGAGATGTGTGCTAAACAGAATAGAACTAATTAAAAAATAAATGAACACCGCCTGAGTAGTCTACACTTTTGCACTCTTCTTTTAATTTTAACATGCAAGATAGGTTGATTGTATATATAACGTAAAACCATAACCTTTTGTGTAAACAAATTTTGACATAAACCGCATTCATGTGATCCTCGAAATCTTAGTTGTAAACGCCACTGTACACGTCAAAACAGACCATCTCATCTTACAACTCCATTCTTTCTGATCCTTCAGAATTTATCTTAACATCCATCACCGTCTGAACAAATCCGGTAGCAAAGGAGAAACATAATACGAGCTGCACCTGGCACGCAAGTCGACGGTACGTCCGAGCCAAATCCAGGAAACACGAGTGTTCGATTATGTTTTATGCACGCTGCATCGTTCGAAACGTGTTAAATACCTCCCAGCTGACAAACTCGTTGTTTGTCCTCTTTAGATGAACGGCACATTACTTAAGCAACTTCATAATAACTCCAGGGTCTCTCTTAACCTCGCCAAAATTTACGTTCGACTGAAGTGGAGTACCTATAACGATTTACTCTTTTCTTTCTTTCATTCCTTTGTGCTGAATTCACGATAAGTTAAATTGATTTCATGTCTGATGAGAATCTGAAACTTTATATTTCACCAGGAATGTTGGGGCACCCAAGCATTTTAAACTTGTAAAGGCAGACACGAAAACATAGTTTTCTACTGTAAGGACATTGTTTCTCATCACGACCAACATAAGTGTTAGAATCTGTACAGCACCTATGTGAAAGCCTCTATTCACATCTAGAAATCTGTATAAAGGAGAACAAGGAGAAAACGTAAGACAAGGATCTTCTTCTTCTTCTATGGCTCTCCGGTCCGTATTCGGTCCATGGCCTCCTCAATTCTCCTCTTCCATTCGGTCCTCTGCTAGGTCCGTCTGTCCGAGGCTTTGATTGAAGTTTCGAAACATCTTCATTTTTACGGTGCAAGGTTGTTAGCCTTGCGACCAACCCCCGACCTGGAGGACCAGGGTACCTGTCTTAGTCTGACCTCTCCCCCTCGACCAATCTGGCTAGGAAGGCCCTACCAGTAGCTCTTGGGGTCACTGAGGTACTCGAGCACCACCACCAGGACAAGGTGCAGGTACCATTAAGTGGGGTAAGAGAAGGATAAATAACAGAAAACATGATCAAAACGAAAGCGACAAATTACGAAGTTGTGCACAAATAAAATAAGAAGAGAACAAAGACATGATAATATTGTAGGCCATCTCTGCACTTACGTTGAAGACCCAGAAGACAGCCATTTTTATACTCGCCACCGTGACAACCTGAATTCTCACTACATTTATGTTGCTCAGGAAATCGCTACTCCCAAAACATGTAATGCATTCTGGTTACTTGGATCTCAAAAAATCAAAAAGAAAACATACTTTCGATGACAGTACCTCGGGGAACCCAGAATTCCTCTGGTGAAAACCGCAGACACAGGAAGACTTGTTGCGTGTAAGTGAGACTAATAAGAAATGCGAGGTGACGGACTATTGGATTCTCTTATTAGTCATATACGAAGAACGTATGCAGCGATGAAGTTTCAACATTTTGGCGGGGGATATTTGTTGACATTCTAGGAACTAGAGGCGGATTCGCCAGATTATACCACCTCCTGTTGTGACGTCAGTCAGCTGACGTACTTGGCTTGTACCACGAGCAGCTCCACAGCAGATGGTATCAGCTGTTCCTAACGTAATAATGATATGCTGTATGCCTGTTTTGCTCGTAGGTTTCCAACTGTAACTTTCGTTTTTAGTTGCATTTAATGAGCACGAATGGAGATCTTTAGATCTAAACCGAAGAAGGACAAATAAATCGCAGCCATGCACAAGCTAATTAGGAACGTATCTAATTTCATGAGAATGGAAGCTGTGAAATTCGCAAGTAAGAACCAGTCTAAAGATTGCTTTCTTATTCCTGTTCACAGCGCTGCTCTGGCGAGTGTTACTTCCCTTAGGCCAAAAACTAAAAGGAAAATATTTCATGAAGAGCAGAATGATCATGAAACATCATGAATCTTCTGGTTTTCCTTGAATATTAATTAACTTACCAAAACAATTACAGCAAGAATTCTTGCAACAACGTGTTCTAACAATTGGAACCACTGGAACAACTAATGCACACCAATTGGTTTAAACGTGACCTCATAGCCCACTGTTGCGAAAAAGCGACAGGCATAGATGATAACGCCCTTAATCTTCTTCACCAATCAAAGACGATAACAAAGAGTTACCATTCAATAAATTTAGTAATTTTTCAGCTACAAACACCCCCTTTCCCGAACACAATCACGTAGCAGTAAAGTTCATAGAAAACAGTTAAGAATTATCCTATATTAGAGGGGGGGGGGGGACAAGAGAATTAACCACAAAAAAACACACAGCAAGTAATCACTTTCACCTGCATGAGAAAGACAGGAGAATAACTAAAATATTTTAGAATACCGATATTAGAATCGCATGAAGGCCCAATAATACGACAGAAAAAAATCCACACCCTAGAGCACAAAAATCTGGTAAATTCGTCCGATTCAACGATAGCAATGTCTTAAGTATCAGTTAAAGTTACAAGATTGTAACAAGAAGTACGCTGTTCAATTTGGACAAAATTTAATGTATAAGTAGCATATTATGTTGTTATATATAATAAAATTAAATTAGGGTATTCTATATCAAATCTAAAACTTCTTGACGATGGTGAAGAGTCATTTGAATAAAAATTTCCTTGGATATTATCCATCGTCTAGTAAATATTAAACGTAAAACGACGTTTCGGAGATGGGACTCTATCTCCGTCTTCAGGTTCCTACACAGTTGGGCCCACTAGATAGAGCTAATCCCTATCTCCGGACGGAGATAGGGATTAGCGTCGTTTTACGTTTTATATTTACTAGACGATGAATAATATCCATGGAATTTTTTATTCAAATAGGGTATTCTAGTTTTTTTTTTTAGAATCGGGTCAACAATATGGCAGAATGGTGAATATCATGAACATACCACAAATAAAAAAGTATTATTCCTGGATGTGTTTGAATAATTTTATATCTACGACGATGTCAAATGCACCTGAACGACATCTGTAGTGATAGAACAACCCCATCTACGACGTATTCCTGTCCCTTACATCACAGCAGCACAACGCGGGTGGTAGTGGAACGATACAGACCACCCTCGCAACCACTGCTTAAGCAGGACGATACACCGATACCAAATCTTACACGTGAGTAATTTTCTATACAAGTAATTAATTTAGAGGAAAATTCTTTATTTTCCAAAAAAAATTTCTCGATTTTGTTTCATTTTAGATCAGGGTCATTCGATGTGAGTCTATGTACGTCGTTAGCACACTCACTAAGGAGTAACTCACTAACCCAGTGAGACAGAAGAAAAGATGGTAAATACACACATCAGTGTAGTAGCCATTATAGTAAAATAACTTTACAGCGTGTACTCATGAAATGTATTCCATTTTACTGCAACATTGTTCATGAAGTGAAAGTCAGAGGGAAATTAAACACACCTGATAAATCTGTCCGGTCAAGTTTATAATTCGTGCCATTGGCGTTTCCAGATCTTTTCACCGAATTGTTAAAATGCCATCTCAAGCAGAGGAATTTCATGACAAGGTGTTCCGTCATTTCCACAAGGGAGTGACGGATTTCGTAAATCGCAAGTTTCCATAAAAATGGATTGGCGATGAAGGGTCTATCATGTAAGATTTGAGGTTTTCACAGCGGTGACTATGAAGATTTCTGTCTTCTGGGTTGTCTCGTAGATATTAACCAACGTTTCAGAGGTCATACAGCGATGAATCGCCCTGATGACGGAGGCAGTATGGCCTCTGAAACGTTGGTAAACATCGACCAGACTACACAGCGCAACAACCCAGAAGACAGAAATCTTCAAGGGTCTACCATCTTGTTTGTCCAACTCACCTTGAAGTCTGCTTTTGGAGGTTCATCAAGTACGTTCCAGCATTGGATACTGCTTTGTCGACATTTGATGGAAGAAAAAAACCCCTCGATTTGCTTAACGTGTGGATTAAAACTGAAGACAAACTCGAGGAATGTCTTCAGTAAACATTTTTAAAACGTAGGTCAGAAAACCTTATTATATAACCTGCTCAGATGCGTTTAGTTTTCATTCCCTCTGTACCTTCTGGTTCATGAGCAGTATTAGAGTAAAATTGTATATATTTCGTATGAACTTCCTATATAAATTTCATTCAGACACATTTAGGCACTTAAAGCATAACATCTTAGTGTTACTGCGAAAAGTTGTCTTTGCATCTCCCTCGTCTCCTTTCACTGACATTTCGTACTTGGAATTCTGTTATAGCAATTTCAGTGTTCGTGCTTCTTAAAAACACGTGCCAGGTGAACTATTTGTACAGAATTCGCATCTTTACTTCCCTTCTTAACGTCTTAAAACGTTAGTCTGTGTAAATTCAAATACAAGTAACTTATTTAAATATCCTTGAACTTCACACTCTTAAGAGTAAACATTAAAACGTGCTGTAGATGTCGTATGATATGAAAGTAAATATCACTGATGTCTCCATCCTGACATCACCGTCCAGGTTAGTATACACGTGTACACAGTTCGACTAAAGACCGAGTTAATCTGCAATGCTGACAGAAATGTTTTGTATTCTTCTGTCACTCCGCGCAAATGTCTCGGTGCTCTGAAGTACACAACAGTCGCTTCCTTCCAAATCTTTACACGCCCATCGTTCCTTAATGTCTTTAGTGGTGGTTCAGCGCTAAAGGTCTACGAACCTCGAAGCTGATGCAGCGTCGTTAAATAACCTATCAATCATACTGACATCAATTCGATTCCTCTGAATTAAAGTGTTATAAAAAAGAGATAGGATTTGTTAAGTGGTCAACTCCTTAAAGCAGAGTCCTTCTTGATAAGCTTTTTGTCGCTCAGCTAACCAAGAAATAATCCGTCTTTTATGGAAACCAAAGATCCATTACTTAGGGGCCCTGTCCAAAGCGAGCGCGCAATTAATTTTGTTGTAACTTCTCATAGAATCTGCATATTAACTTACGTAAGTGTTAATTTTTGCAACTGAGAGTCACAATTTGTGGAAGCAGGAACTGGGTGAAATATTTGGTGAATATCGCACATTTGGGACAAGGTCTCTTGGAAGAATGAATGGTTGCTCGATTATTTTACGAAGTTTTATGAAATACTGAGGTTGTGCTGATGATGGTCTGGGTTTTGGCGCTGTGTAGACTCGTAGGTAGATGTAAAAGTTTCGGAGAACACAGTGTCTCCATCTTCAGGACTAAGAAGGCGATCTTTTCAAACTGGGTTTTAATGTGGCTGCCTACATATGGTTCAGTGACAAGCACTCGATTCGGTATAATGAGCTTTCCGGATCAACACTGCACCACCAATACTTAAAAGTGATTATTGCTGTTTACTTAATGACGCACGTCGAATGCTTAAGGTGTCTGATAGGCAGCATGCCTAAATAAAAAATAGTTTCACGAAAAAATATATCATGAACAAACTAAAATTAATTACTTCTGAAGAAAAGTAACCAGCTCCTGTTAAGTAATTCTGTAATGCAAGTATATATCACATGTTAACTACTTCAGACAGAAATGTCAAGAGATGTACCAGAATATACAAAATGAAGACGAAGGTACGTAGAAGATACTCAGTATTTATTGATTAAATTCAAAAGTTAATATTTACAGAGAAAAATGATGAACCCATCATAACAGAACGGGAAATAAGAGACTCCCAGTACAAACCGATATTATGCAAAAATACAGCGAAGACAATTAAAATATGGCTTCGGCGTAATCCGTGAAGGACAGATGAAAGCTGCAGAATACAAGGGTCGTGGAATGGCTGACAAGAAAACGGGGTAAAAAAGTTCGACTGTGAAACTTTGTCAACACCTACACAGACGTCAAACACGGATCCACTTTGTAGGAGAAACCAGCTACAACGGGATTGAGCCATGTTATTTCAGAACGTACAGCATTTATTTTGGGAACAAGAAACCGCAAAGTCTTTCATCATAACTGCAGCCGTGGCCAAGTACTGGTGACACCATAAGCGACCGGAAGTTTGCAGAATGTCTTGCTCGTGTGACGCCGTTTAACGACTCACTGTCGATTCATTTGCTTCAGACACACTGACACAAGAGATCCGTATTTTTGTTTCATCACATCGAATAACAATTGTGGAAAATAACATGACTTCTGGATTGTTGCGCCGTGAAATATTCTAAAAGTTTACCGACGTTTCAAAGGTGCCTGCTGCCTCCGTAATTGCTAAAGACTAAACATATTCATAGATCTACCAAGACTCCGATTGATGCTTAGAATGTGTAAACCGAGCCTGACAAATTATTTACTCGTCTTGCTCATTCCTTTTGTTGTTACAGTAGGCGTCGCTAAATTGAATGTTTCAAGGTCACAGCAAAATCATAGAGAGCTCAGGCGAGTGAATACAGCTCAGAAATCGCACCGTAGCAAAGCCAGCAACGCTGTACTGGTGACTTAGAGCCGGGTGGTGGGGGGGAGAGTGTACTTCAGTGGCCTTGAAGCATGCAATTTGGCGGCCATAGTCTGTATAAACTGCAGTAGTCCTAGGTGTACAGAGCAGTATTGTTCTACGCCTTGTAAACTTAAATCAGAATTTAAAGAGCTTCAAATTGTTTGGTGGGATTTCCTTTTTATAATCAGATTAACACCGGTGTCTCAACGCTAATATTCCGTAAACACACCAAGGCCTTGAAACCAATGCCCGATCCTACTATATATGGCGAAGTCCAGTCCTGTGTGGGAACTGTGAGGTACGATGCAGCCCACCTTGTAGTTCCTTCCAGTTAATGAAGCGAGGAGCTTGTCTGAGATAACCTCGCGTGATCCAGTTTTTCCTATTCATATATTATTCGGTTATGCTAGCGTTTTCCTAAATTTCAATTTTCCGGTGATATCCGAGGCTGTCAGACGTGTTGATGGCTGCAGGAGCGGTTATTACATTTTGTGTTGTTCGCACAGTGGAGATGCCTGAATGTCCGTACTCACTATTCGTCAAAATTACTGTGCGAATTACGATTACATTTGATATTAATGAGGAAGACGTCAGACGTTAGAAGTTGTACCGGCAGTTCATAAAAACTTATGATTTCCAATTTTACTTCCCGATTAAAAATCAGGCGTCACCAAAGTCTTTCAGATGTGTAATGTGTGAGGTTTGATATTCTCAAGACGCTGAGGATGGCGTATTTTTTCTGGGTTTTCTTCATTACTGGAGACGGTATGTATGTGTTGGAATCTACCTACAAGTCTACACGGTGTTAGAACCCAGAAGACTACCATTGCCAGATATATCATCGTTAAGGAACGTTAATGACATTCCAATAACGTATGTCGTATTGTGTGGAATTAGATGATCATGAATTGTGAACACATAAAGATTTGGAAGGTTCTATTTGGATATTTTCCTGACAGGACGAGGAAAAACAAGAAAAAATGAAGCAGTCTAGATAGCTGTATCTGGTACTTTCAGAATACAAGTTTTGTTTTCGCCACACCACTCGGAAGGAGTGAGCGTTAGTGTGAAGTAACGAGTTGATTTGTGATAGATGTAGCTGTATTGTGAAGGTGACTGACATTGACTTGATATTTAAGGGGAACCTGACTGTGACTGCGCACATGATACGTGCATAGCAGCGCCAACAAAACAAAGCGACACTTGCGAAACAAACAGTTTCTATCTAGGTTACCATTCATGGAATTTCTTGTGCACAGCTGGCCTCGAAAACGTCACTGCCCGTCTGTGGATGTCACATGTCTCGTGCGAATATAACACTTCTGGTGCCAATTCTGCTGCCCTGAGACCTTGACATGGGGAGGAAAGGGCATAATTTACAGATTATCGTGGGTTACGTATCGGGAAGAAGCAACACAACACCAACCCCAGTGAACTCTGCTTGTTGCTTATAGAATGACCATATTCAGTGAACTACTTATTTTCTTGCTGATGTTAACAGCAAGACCACTTCTCTCTCACGTGTACTGTCTCGACCACCTAATGCTCTTTCAGTTCAATAATTTGACGTACACTAGGGTTGAGAGTCATATTCCTATCTTCCACGCAGACGACACGAAATGGCTACTTCGTAAAGTTTACAGTTTCGCGCCAGTTTTGAGTTAATGCTAAGTTAGGTTAAGCTACAAATGGATGAATACTCACGATTTCAGTCACACGTGTAGCCACCAGCTCTGCGTATCAGTCCGCACTCTACCCTCTCTCTCGACTGTTCGACTGAGCGCTGTGGCCAGTGCAATGAGATACCAACCTACTCCTAACACTTTCGCGCACGCGTGCCGTGTCTGTTCTGACACACTGCTGAGAATGAATACTTTCTATGGAAGCCATGCGTTCTTTGAAATTCATAAAATTAAAATACAACGAGTATGTCGTGTCATCTGGTCTGCATGTTTCACCTCAGAGCCCAAGTTATTTGAACAATTTCGACAAGGCCTAATATAACTTCTACTTTACGTGGAACTGGACGACCGGGATCGATCCCCGACAGGGCAGAGGGAAACAGATGGAGGAAGGAACTGCTGCCTATTTTGGGCATTTTCGACATTAAAGGAATGTACAGAGTGCAAATGCTAATAAATTATAACTTCTCTTGACATGTAACAATTAATATAAAAACAGAAAAACAAGAATCAATAATTTATTTATATTTATGAAGAATCTACAAAAGTTACCAATTCTTATGCTAACGAAAACATAGAAAAAAAATTTTTGCACAGATTTTCCCAACTCTCCAAAAATTATTTGACTTTTTGCTGCAATGTAAATACTTCTATCTTCTATAAACTGGGAACATAACAACACATTAAGTATGAAATATGTTTAATAACACTGGGACTAATAAAATATACAGTGTGTTTCAAAATCGTTCTGCATAAAGGGGCGATCTGAGAACTAATTTCAAATAAAAAAATGTTAATACAACAATGATCCTACTTTTGACCATTGCAGAGCTATGGCAGTTTCAAGTTGCACACATGGCAAAATAAATCAGTTAAATTTCTCACATTTTATGAGACAACTTGTAACTGTTCAAAATGTATGTCAAAGTTCAGTGTGTGCAGCCTTGCTCATTCCAGATAAGAGTTTGCAGCCCATGAATCATTTCAAACTGCTGCTTTTAATGGAGGCCATGCCTCTAGAGACAAGGCATAGGGTCTTCATTCTGCATGATGAGGTGACTCCATGTTTTGATTCTCAAGTCCTGGCTTGCTCAAATCAGCATTATGAAAATTGTTGGATTAGTCATCATGGTCCAGTATCTTGGCCATTGAAAACTTTGCACCTAACCTAACTTGATTTATTTTTATGGGGTCTAATAAAAGAAATTACTTGTAGAACCACAGTATAACCAAAAGAGGAAACCCTGCAGATTACAGATGCTGTTGCTTGCATTAAAAAATTATTCAATGGAGAGTAAACACTTTCATAACAGTTTTAAGATGTAACTTATAAAAACTAGCAATGCATTCATGCAATTAGGACTCTCATTTATTTTCCTTGCATGCATATTGAAACTGTGGAAGTAGGACCAATATTGTATCAACACTGTTTACTTGATATTACCTGCAACATCCTCCCCATATGGCAGACCAATTGTTAAACATTCTGTGCATAAAATATTCACTTATGTTTTATCTTTCATAAAATAAAATCTTATACTTACAGTAACTGTAAATGAAAATAAATACAATGAAAGCTTGAGATACTCAGTCCATCATTCAACTAGTTTTAACATCTATGTTGTACCACTTACCATGTGATATAAACCACTGGTTAACAATAATTAAAAAAGTTATAACAATGTCACCTGCTCGGTAACAAAGATGACTGAAACATTCAAGAACTGTGCATTTTTAAATTACTCCTTTAAGTCAGGAGTGATAAGAGGCAAAACACCTGGAGACACACACATTCAGACACAATTACACATTTCATTCTCCTAAGGGTAATTTCCATATGATCACACACAGCAGCAAATCACTGAAGGGAATGAAAAATACGGTTTTCTTCTTAATAAAATCAGTTACCCTTATGACTTAATCATATTTCAAAGAAATTATGGTCACGGTGTGTTGGTAATGACAATATTATATTTGACATTTTAATTTCTATCTGACAAAAATGTTGAATTCTTTATTACTGTTTTATCACTTTATGACAATTTTTAGTGTTCACTGTTTCCGTCTCCCAAAGTACCGACATTCATCCAAAAATCAATTTCACAGGCTCAGTCTAAGTTCCTATATTTCACCTGGTCACATTAGCAGACTGCTGTTCAAGAGTAACGGGACTACTATTTTGATATATGGGTTCCTCAGTTTCATCACTATTATTTCTCGTAGCAGAAGTTGAGGCTTCATTATTACTGGAATCGACCATGTCACCAATTCTGAAACTGTCTTTCGGAGTTTCCATCTCAACTTTGTAAAGAATGTCATGACAGAGTGGACAGTGGTCCTGCACATACAGCCACTTTCGAAGGCAAACACCGTGGAAGAAGTGATTACAGCGAGTGATCTTAGCACTCCTCATTTCCTGGTAGCAGATGGCACAGACATCATCAAGGCGATGGAGCTGTTCAGTGTTGGCTTCAGGGAGGGAATTAATCTTGTTGACTGCTGTGCGGCGCTTCATGAACACGCTCCACCCAGCCCGTGCCTCACACCAGATGTTGAAGTATGCATGGATACACATCATGACTGCTCTTATTGCACCTCCAGACTCAAAGATCAAGATCCAAGCACCATTAAAAAACAGAAAAATACCGAAACAGAATTCCACTGTGTTACCAAATGCCCGTATGTAATAAACATAATCATCCAACTTCTCCCAGAAAGAACTTCGATAGGCATCCACCAGAAAGAGCGAGTATATCATAAGAGACACCACGACCTTAACTATGACTTCAATGCTGAAGGCAGATACAGCTAGCAGCCAGGTGCTAGTGGCATGTTGAGACCATAGATAGATGAGCAGTGATGCTGGAAACAGGATGAGGAAGGTACACACAGCCAGAGCACGCACGTGTCGATGCAGAGAAGGATTGTGTGAGGCACTAAGTGACATCAGCAAAGGATTTACAATATTGTGTACAAAGTGGAGGAGGGCCGTGAAGAGCAAACAGAAGTTCCGACACAAGCGAATAAAACGTTTCTCTGGATCAAGTCCAGTAAGACCCGTCTGCAGTGCCAGAATGTAAAACAGGATGGCTGACACTGTTCCAATGCTTCTGTCATCATCATCCTCTGTGAGAAGGATCCATTGGAAGAAGTTACCAACATAGTGACATATGTATGACACAATGCTGGTCATCCCAAGAACAGCTGTTAATGTCTCACACCCACTTACAAGCAAACTCTTGGTTATGCTAAACATAGCTGTGAAAGCCAAGAGGTTATGTTGGGCTTGCTGGTCATCTGAAACACTGAAATAGTCTGACAACAATGAAACTGCATGTTCTGTAACACGGAGAAGCCAAAATGTACGCAGTACTACAGGTACATTCAGACGTACCCATTCTCTTTCAACCAGTGCTGATAGACCGAAGTTACTTACAAAATTACATGCACGTTGATAACAGCCACAGACAGTCTGAATGACGGTGAGAGCACTGTACCACAGAATAAACTTGACAAGTGCCAATGGAAGCAAAGCTGCAAACACAGGTGCATGATGCAGGATGGAGACAGGCAGTGGTAGGATGGCTAAGATGGACGGAGCCATGAAACTGACAAGAAGACATTTTTGGATAATAGGGTAACGGGGCCCTAGATATACATAGGAGAAGATGAAGGCTAGCATGCACTGCATGGCATAATTTTGAATCACAATAAAAGCATATCCATTTGGGTCCAGAAGTCTTCCTACATCTAGTGATAAAAGGTCTTCCAATATGCTGGTATAAACTTGAGTTCCCATTCCACTTGCAGTTTCATTAGCTGTCATGGCTGAGATCATGATCTTCATGGTGTTCACATTTGTCCAGAAGGAAACAAAAACGATCCCAACAGAAATCAAATATGTGTACACGACGACTAGGTGCTTGGTCCACAGCATAAAGACACACACAGCTGTGACAATTCCTGGGGAAAAGAAAATATAAGTTAATTCGCTGTTCAGTATATATGTATCAACTCTTGAGGGTGAGTTTGTTATAATACAAGGTGTGCTATAGGCCAGTTTCCATGGATCTTGAATTTCTGCAATTTGAAACTTCACAGCCCTGTGAATCTCATGTTTATGCAGCAACTATGTTCCTAAGAGGGTAGGATATATGCTGGCAATATGCAGAAGCAATTTCCTATATTAAAAATATTTTTTTCACATAAAATATCACAAGATTGTTTTTCAACTCTACCAAATTATAGCTAGTGTTGTCATGATGTTAAGTGGCTTTTGATAGATGTAAAAAGATTGCATAAGACATCAGTAAACTCTTATTTGCACATTCTGAATCACAGGGTGAATGTAGGGATATGAATATTTTAAAAGTTATGTAGGCAAAGAATTTTGTACCAACAAAAATAATGCAGAAGAAGAGTTAATGGCTAATATTTTGAGATATTATAACAGCTGTATGTGATTATGCAAATACTAATTAGTAGAAACCAAAGAACATGATATGATTTTTACTCAAGATAATCAAGCACATACCTATGAAAAAATCATGAAACTAATGTAGAAAGATAAATTAATTTGAACATCGTGACACACATTGTATTTTACATTACAGAAACATAGTTTCAATTAACATGTAATCCACATAATGCATTTGTACAATAAAATAATATCCGTTAGGCACAGTGATTAAGCAAGCAAAAGTTTCTGCTATATAATAAACAGCCCCTGAAATACATGACTGATAAGATGATAATCATAATCATATACATCTGAGTTGTGCCCTATATCAAGTCTTAAATCAGTTTCATTCGAGTCACTATCACATATTAACAAAGGTAAATTTTGTACACTGTAACAACTACAACTTACCCAAACATGAGAGGATGTATTTGAAGGCTACAACTAAAATTGCTTTATAAAACTGGTCATCATATTGGACTAAGTCTGGATAATCGGGCATAGTATATGCCAGTTCCTCTCCTATTACGCTGGCACCTGCATCATTTACTTCAAATGATGAATTAGAATAATTATTGTCACCCTGAGGAAGCCCAAACTCAAATCCAATTCTTAGCAACTCATCTATGATAAAAAGCGGAGGCACACGCAAAATTACATATACAAAATCCAAAAGTTTCGTTCGGAACGACATCGGAGAAGTAAATTGAGACTTCAATGTTCAAGAAAAGTACAGACTGTACCACACTACTATAGTTATAATTTGCCTGAAACTTTAGATTTCCAGAGCAATAATGTTGTAAACAGAAAATAAACTGTGCATCTAAACAGCAGATGGTGCTGTCTACCACATCCTAAAACAGATGACTCACAAAATTCGAAGTTGCATGACGTAATTCTGATATTGACGTTCTTGAGCTCTGGCCCTCGTACTTACTCTTTCCGGTAACAGATGGCGGAAGCTTCCTATTGTAATCCTCGTTACCAACTGTACCGTAGCTGGGCCAAATATGTGACCCAAATTGATCTCCAAACAACCACTTAGCTGGATATGGAATATATTATTCATTGGCGTGAGTTACTGATGTATTGTGCTACAATTTGCATGCTTTTACTTTTAGATTGTTAGTTATTCAATTATTTCATTATATTGTGTTAACTGCTGAGGTTATGTATGAGGCGTTGAATAAATAGATGGTAGGATGATTATGGTTATGAAAGACAAATCGTTAGAGATTTGGAGGAAGCCCTCATGGCCTGTTTTAAGGCACTGTATTTACTTGAAGAGAATGACGTAAACTTTAGTTAGCCTTAACTGTCGCCGGATGCAATTCGAAAGCATCTGCTCCTTTGAATGCAACACAAGCTCTCTGCCTGAGAAAAGATGGATTTGGGGTTTGGTGGTGAAGTCCACTAGCTCTATATCTCGCCTCTATATAGGGTGCGTGGTCAATTTTAAGTTCAGAATCTTCTACGCAGGCAGAGTCCCTGGCATAACATCGCTGGATGATAAATATAAAATGCAGAGTGTAGCAGAAAGAACTATGTGAACAGTATTATCCTTCGGTAGCAAGAGGCATTATTTTTGTTGTTGTTTTAAAGTCCAAATTAGAAATGAATGGTGTAGCGTGTTACCGTGGATCATACCTTTGGAGAACATTTTTATTCCCACTTTCATCAGATGCAAATCATTGCCACCATCACAAAAGTACTTTACTACCAACACAACATGTAACACACAACAAGAATCGATTTGAAGTTTATTGCCAACGCTAGAGAAAAGAAGCACACACTCCTAACCATCGGGAAATGAAAACATAGGCATAAGTTTTAGTCCGGATAATCATAAGTCAGTCACATTACACAAAGGAAAATAACAACCACAGAGAGGTCTGACATTTTTTCAATTCTGGCTGTGAAAGATTTTGAAGATTTATTTCATTGTCTTGCAGTGACTAATATGTTGTCAACTTCTTCTAGTTCAGTGTCACAAGCCTCCATTTCTGTTTATTACGGTATGATTGAAGACTGAGCCATTAAAATGCGACTGAAAGCCTTCTAACGACCCCATAAAGTGAACACCCCTTGCGGGTCGCAGTAATTCACACGTCTCATCCAACCTTAGTTAATTCCTCATTGGAATTTAATTAACTTTAAGGTTATGTGGAACTTTATAGGTTTGCTGAACAGGATATTAAAAGAGGTTCACTATGCTTGATTTGCATAGAGCAGCACGCAGGGTGTACTCAATGTACAATAATTGTTTAATACGAAGGACTGGGTTACGCCTTGCTTTTGATATTTAGGAATAATATTGCATGAGGAAGTGGGCTTAGTACGCGCTTTGCACTCAGTATTTGAAATGAACACTAAACGAGATGGTCATATCCATTCAACATGTATCATTTTTTAAACCAGCTAACAGATTTCGATTGATTTTGGTTTGTAGGCGAAAGCTACAGTGTATCGGAAAATTTAATTTTTTCCCTACTCAAACTTTACGCGAAGCTACGATTTATCGCAAAAGGCCCATTTATTATTGTTGCGATGGGACGAGTCCATCCCCCAGATGATACTTGCGTGAATATGGAACAGCTGTGGAATACTCTGACCTACTGATAGGGGAAACCCAAATAATTCGGAGAAGGACCTCTCCCAATGCCATTTCGTCTACCACAAATTCGAAATTTACACGCTTGGGCGCAAATACTGGGCCTCCGCGGTCAGAAGCCGACGACCAAACGCCTGAACTGTGTCACGGACTATAAGTTGCTCGTAGGATCATTAACTTCATGGTTAGGTCCAGTGGTCTGTTCTGTATCAATTGTAATCGTATTTCGTAAATTCGTTGCTCTAACGATATAAAATTTTCGTCGTGGGCCATAATTACAAATTCTGTTTGGGATGTGATTTTCTTATATTCTTTCAACATGATCCCTGTAGTTCAGAGTTCTGTCTGAAGTCCATGCTTCTGACCCTATAAAAGACTACGTCATACTGTATATCAAATCTAAAACTTCTTGACGATGGTGAAGAATCAATTGAATAAAGATTTACTTGGATATTACGTTTTTACGTTTTATATTTACTAGACGATGGATAATATCCAAGTAAATTTTTATTCAATTTACGTCATACTGTTTCGTAATACAGTTTTAGAGATTTTAATTTTATAATAATCTTTTTTGTTGTTCCATTGATTGGAGTTATAGTAATGTACCCTACATAATTAGTATCTTAGTATATATAATATTTGATACATCAAATAGTTAATAAAATTAATTTCAAGATTGTTGGAATGTAAAAGTACCGAAAATATACATACTGAACAATCTTCTCGTTACCCTTGTTAACGTTTATATTATAATTTCGACTTCTTTTCTAACAGCTGTTTCGTAACGACGTCTTTTTGAGAGAGAGAATGGGGGTAACACTTCAGTTTCGAGAAGGCCGTTCGAATAAAATGGTAAGAAAACAGTTATTTTATGATTATTTTAAAAAATGTCTTATGTTTCCTGGATAAGTTTAAGTTAAATGTAGCTTTCAACTTACTTGAGCATATAGTCATAAATTTTTAGTATGGCAGGTTTATGTATAAGTGTCAAAAATAGTGAAATCTCAATTTATTGTCTGTCTTGCTTTATGCTAACTCGAAACTAAAAACCAAAAGTACTTTAACATTGCAAATAGCCTACTTTTTAGCAAAATAATCACAATTAATCATTTATGTACAGATTGCCTAAAATATATTTGGTTCTTTGTGTAACTGCGATATATTGGCTAGCTGATATTATTATGAGTCTTTCAAACTGAATATAATTTCTATTCGCTTTAAGAGCAGGCCCGATTCCCCATTGTTTTGGGGTGGTTAATGTATGTTTTTATACTTTTGGTGGCTTCAATGACGAAAACGAAGAGCAGCATTTGCTTTCTTTCCCGCTGTTGCCATCTTGCCATTAAGTTGAAACTGCTGCCAATAGATGGCAGTAGTATGCACATAAATCGTTGTCTACGCCAAGTTTGTCTCGCAACTTGCCTACAATGGATGCTATATAGAAGAACAGAATTAAATAATTCGCCGATTTGTAATTCATCCTCAGATTAATCAGAGTCAACAACCTATCCTGGTGTTCGCGAAATAGGGATAGCGCGCACATTTATTTTGCGCCCTAAATATTGGATCAGGAGTTCGTATCCCGCTTGGGTTACTGCACATTTATTAGCTGAGTTTAAGTTTTCGAGGCGATTCATTATCGATGTTGAACTTACTTCAGGGTGTGGTACCGTGTAGAAGTTGGGGTGTTGTCGACGTTTCAGAGAATATGTTGTCTCTGTCTTTGACATAAATGGAAGTTTAGAGCGTTGAGACAGAACCAGTAGAAGTATTTTGACAGCAAAATGGCAGGTAGTGGACCAGTTGACCATTTATGGATTGCATATTTTCTTAGAGTTGAATTCTCACTTCAAATGGAGGTTAGGCGTATATATTTTAAAACATATGGTGGATGGAAAATTAAATTTTCTTAAGGAAGCAGGGTCTCGTGACGACGTATCACATGAAAATTAAATTTTCTTAAGGAAGCAGGGTCTTGTGACGACCTATCACATGAAAATTAAATTTTCTTAAGGAAGCAGGGTCTTGTGGCGACGTATCACATGAAAATTAAATTTTCTTAAGGAAGCAGGGTCTTGTGACGACCTATCACATGAAAATTAAATTTTCTTAAGGAAGCAGGGTCTTGTGACGACGTATCACATGAAAATTAAATTTTCTTAAGGAAGCAGGGTCTCGTGACGACCTATCACATGAAAATTAAATTTTCTTAAGGAAGCAGGGTCTTGTGACGACGTATCACATGAAAATTAAATTTTTTTAAGGAAGCAGGGTCTTGTGACGACCTATCACATGAAAATTAAATTTTCTTAAGGAAACAGGGTCTTGTGACGACCTATCACATGAAAGGCGGCCAGTTTCTTTATGACCTGAGATACTGTCAGTTTCTAAAGAAGGACTTCATGAAGTTAATGCTAGGAGTTCTGTATTCTACCGAAATTTTGCAGCGGTTTCGTGCAGATCACGTGCTGACTTTGTGATGAAACTTATACAAAGTTAATTTTCAATTCAGATTTAAATGCAACAAATTTGATAGCTAATCATGAGTTGTCATGGTTTTAGGCTATACTGGTGATACAGTGATCTATTATAGATCTTCACATTACTTGTATTGGAAATGTAGAAGTAGCGGAATGTAAGTTAAATGCCACTTATATAGAATATTTATTGGGCTCTCTGTAGCTTGTCATCATAAAACACTGCACGGGAAGCTATGCAGACTGTGTAAAAATTCACATTTACAATTTTTCGAATTGTTTGTAGGTTCGTGGAGTACGTAGATGAAAAGATAGGCCACAAAATTAAAATAGGCCTTAACAGAAAGTGAGGGCGTGGACTGGGTTTAGGACAGAATCAACCTACGAGATTTTTTGAAAATTTCGGATTCCACATTCCACAGAAACTGGCAATGTATTGCCAGATGAGAAGGTAGGAACTTGTGACGGTAATCCTGGAACGGAGAATAGGTTTCTGGCCAAATGTCTGAAGTTTGTGCAGCGCGATGCCGTCTGCACGCCACTGTGCCCTGTGCCCTGTGCCCTGTGCCCTGTGTTCCTACCACTTTCTTCATTCGCTGAGATAGCTGAAAACGTATACAGCGCGGTAAATCTTAGTTGTTTGCATTCCATGTCTGAATAACTGTGTCTTTCCTTCCTTCGCTACTGTTCGTGTCTACTTTATTTCTGTTTTCCAATGACGCGGCATCTCGAGATCAGCTGTTGACGTGTAAGATGGCATTTTTATTATGAGACTGTAAGCAGGAGAACAATTTCGATCCGTTAGACCTATGAACATTTGGAGACTCTTGAAGTATTTTTCAGCTTGGTCTGTTTATTTACTGTAACACCAGAACGCGTTTCTCTTTCTCGGGGGTTCATTAAGATGCTTTAGTCTGTTTTTTGTCGTGTTCTTTTTATTTTTTTACTTCTCTCTATCGCTTTTCTGCTGTTCCTCCCCATTAATTCGTCATTAGCGCCTTGGCAACGGCTCCACATGTTCGGCATGTGTGCGACCAGTGCTGCCATCTTTCCAGTATCGAGGGTGTTACAACGTAAATAATGTTGTAAGACTTGAGGTTCTCACAGCGGTGAGTATGAAGATTTCCGTCTTCTGGGTTTTTGCGCTGTGTAGTCTGGTCGATGTTAACCAACGTTTTAGAGGTCATACTGCCTCCGTCATCAGGGCGATCATCGCCCTGATGACGGAGGCAGTATGACCTCTGAAACGTTGGTTAACATCGACCAGACTACACAGCGCAACAACCCAGAAGACGGAAATCTTCGTAAATAATGTTGGCTATTAATAAGTCACATAACTGTGCATGAAGAGTTAAACCACGAGGATCCGCGAACCAACTGACCAGAACTGTACTTGAAGTACCAGCAGGGCGCGTCCTATTTACGTATAGGACGCGCCCTGCTGGTACTTCAAGTACAGTTCTTCCTGGGAATTGTAGCGTTTATGACGCTCAGAAAGATATTTATTTCACAAAACTGACACCAGTTCGGCTGTCAGCAGCTCGACTACCGTATTCGAAAGTAAAATACGGGTATACTAAAGCAGAACTATCACATTTCTCACTCTCACTATAAAAAATGTGTAACCGAAATACGGCGACTTACATAAAATTACTCTCAAGTCTTTTCAACAGAAACAGCGAGAAAAATATTACATCTAAAGACCTCAAATTAGTAATTTCTGATGGTCGGCTACAAGGCGTGTAATATGGAATTAAAATATGCCTAACAAATTAATCTGTGACTATGTCTTGTCTTCATATTATTTTAATTGATGTTAAGATTCAAATAAACAAATTAATTCATATAATACAATTCAATTTGAATTGTATTTTATGAATTAATTTCTTTTGCCGCTGATGACGACCTCTCGAGGTCGAAACGCGTTTGACATTAGTGTCCTTTTAAGTGTAAACAGTTTTGTTTGTATGCATGATTTTATATCTCATCTTTCTTGATTTCATCATCATAATGAGAAATGCTGATGAGTAGTAGTTAACGAAGCCCTTCAGTCAGTGGAAAAGATGGAAAGCTAAAGCAGTGGTACGACTATTCTTGAAGATTTCAGCTTTTCGAAACAAGATAAATTGTTTCTTGTGAATACAAAGCTTACGCTATTGCGGAATTTTGCGGGATATTTTTCGATCCCCGTTCCTTCAGTCTGGTTTGCCGTGCAGCACGGTTTCCTGTACATCTGTCTGGACGCGTCGCCCGCCAGAAATAGGAACATTCAGCTCACTAATCTGCCAGCAAGACTTTCTAATAGCCCGTGTAACTCAGCCACGAGAAGCGAGCAACAGGGGAAAATTAATTTTCCCTTGGTTTCTGAATTGATGTAATGAGACAGCGTAAAGCAGTTTTTATTTACGGACGAGACGTGGGTGTGGCCGCCATTTAACATTCAAGACTAAATGACAAACCGTAGTTTGTATTTAAATTGGTAGAAGAAAGTTGTTTTTAGGTCTGGTGACACAGCTACAGCCTTGTTCCTTTTTATCTTCATGTGGCCTATGAACCGGCTTTGGCATGTCACACTAACACTCCAAAATAAACCAAACAACTGTCTTCAAAGTGCCTGTGCCTTGTAAAATTGATCTTCGTATTACTTCAGCATTATCTGCGGTCCACACAGACAGCGCTGATGTAAACAGTCATTTCTTCTATAACGTTTGTTTTCATAAAGCCAATTGCCTATAACGCGACTGATTCACAACCGAAAGCTGTTTCCATAACGCCGGCGCATGTTGAATAATTAAATAAGGAAATTCAGAGATGTAACCATAAACGCAGGTATGAAAACGGCTCAGATTGTTCTAACTAGGCTACAGATACATTAATAGTGAATTTTTCTGACTGCCAGCTCTACCCCTAACCCCTTAATTCCAAATGAATCAACTTATTATGAAACCCGATTTGTCTATATCGCGGTGTTTTACACGGAAGCATCTATCGCGTCAGAGGAGAAATGGCTGCACTTGCTTTCGTTAACGAACACCTACTCATAGTAAGACGCCAATCAACGTGTATAATTATTTCATTCAGGCTAAGATTAACCAACCATTGGATTCTGGCAGGAAAAGGGCCGCAATAATTGTGGCTGATATGAGAAGACTACAAATAGAATGTTTTAAGCCTACGTAATATGTCGGTCTATAGAAATTATCATAATTGTTTACACATTTTACAAGAGCCCATATTCGGTACAAAATTATAACGATGCAGGACTAAGAAACAGAGCTTGAATATTTGAGGTTCTAGGACGAGGCTTATGAAGATGACTGTCTTCTGGGTTATTGCACCGTGCAGTCAGAAATTTCCCGACGTTTCAGAGGTGATTACTACCTGCATCATCAGGGTGCCTAGATTGCTTCCATCTTCGGAGTGGAGGCGATGCTTTAGTCCGAAAGTTGGTAACTAGCTAGCTGCAAGACAACACGCCATCAGAAGGCCACCATCCCCAATCAACACAGCTCAGTCTGTTAAACATAATTTCTGAAATGGAAAACGATTAGTGTGTGCATTCTTAACCCTTTAAAGTAAGTTTTGTCGTGACTTATAGTTGAGTTTATTGAGACGGACTGTGCGTGTAAAAAGCAGGCAGTTGGCAATGTTGTTCACCTCTCCCTTTTTATTTACTCTGTGTTTCTTTTTATCCCCGTTGCTTCACTATCCGCCCATCATTCAGTCGCTAAGCATCCGGGTCTTCATCTGACGTGCGAGAAGAAAATTGCGGATGTTAGGTGTTGGGGTTCATCGGGTAAGGGTGGTTTACGTACTAGTAACACTTAGGCCGCACTTGCAGGAACGTCCTATTGTTGCCAGCGGGGGGGTCTGAATTGGGGTTGAGAAGGGTGTAGGGTGGAGTAATCTTTCCTGGCAAATTGATCGCTTGGCGAATACCGCTCTGCTCTCATATGAGATAGCAGACCTAGTGCAGGACCAAGAAAGACCATTAGGGGGCTTTAGTCCTTATACTATGTACTTTATACGTGCACTACTAACAGTTACAAAAAATACAAGCATGGGTTCTTTAAAAATACCTGCAAAATTTCTCAGAAGGCAGGAATTGTCGAATATACATTCCATAAACAAGGAATGTTATCGACACCTAAAGGTTTTTGACGATGGTGCATTGTAAGATGTAAAGTTGTTCTAATGTATTTTGCCCGTCATCTAAATTATAAAATAATAAAACTACGTTTCCGAAGCTGGATCCTGTTTTCACCTTTATACTTAGTCAAGGTCTGAGGCTAGGTCAACCAGATAGGCTTTCTGTCTTTCTTCCTTTTATACCTGAAGACGGAAGTAAATCCCAGCTTCCGAAACGTTGTAGTTTTGTTACTTTATAATTTAGACGCTGGACAAGACCAAAAGCACAATTTTATTTAAACACTGTAATGTTCTGCTTGTTGTTCCTTTGGATCCTTATCTATTCATGTGGTAAGAAACAAAAGATCATAATTTGAAGATGCTGTACTGTAGTGTCCATGGTGACCTTCTCATACGTCGACTTGCAGCGGGTACCGACGTTTCGAAGGAACATACTGCCTTCGTCTTTAGGACATCACCTATCAACAAGTCGACACGGGGTGGAGTCGCAGACCATCATGGACATCTTCACCGCCGTGAGGACCTCAGCTCTTAGCCACGGTGTAAACATGTGATCAGCTCTGTCCCTAGGCTTAGATCAGATGATGGTATTAAAATGGATCTTAAACAGTCGAGTTTTAGGGCGTGGACTGGATTTTACTAACTTGGGGTAGAATTCAATGGAGTTTCTTTGAAAACGTTCGTAAACTTCTACCTGAGTACACGGGGATTCAATCCAGAAGACAACCATCTTCATAATGTTGTTATCTGTGTAATTACAGTTTAAACAATAACTTTATCGAGATGAAAGCCTTTTGTGCTGTTGCACCGTGTAGTATCGATTTCACTTTGTAACAGAATGTCCTGTGGTAGCAGTTATCTTACAAGTCTCGTACCACGACATACAGAATCCAAGTTTTGGATTCAAGTAGTATCACTGGGATTCCCTTTTTAATATTAAGAGCGTCGGTATAATATCTAGGTTCGTTTTGATTCAGAACGCGGTATCACTGAAATGTTTCTTATTGACCTGAACATTTTTCATAATGACGGAATGTACAATATCTTCATCTTTACTTCTGGATCTTAAAACAGTACCTGCGGTTTATCTAATCAGCTTATGTACCTCGCAGCCTCTCATAAAATGCATTGTTCTTCAACAGGAATGGCGAAGAACTTATGCGAACTTTTCCTGTTGGTAGGAAATTTGTATCTTAGCTTCGTCACAACATTTCTGGTACATTATTATAACCACGCATATCCTTGAAATAACAATGACGTTGACTGATTGTCAGTTTCAAATCACAGACTAAGCCACATGATCTAGGAAGACTGCTGTTCGTCCCGCCATATTCTCAAAGACTCTTTACGTCGCCATGCTGTATTGGTTAGCTTATCCGTTCTTAGTAAGGCTTGTTCTTGAAATAACCTGTAATGAATCTGCTACGTCACATGCTTATTTACTGTTTCACACAAGTTATATTTAATAATTCTACTTGTATGTATATTCCGCCGATCTTCTGCGTGCATCTTTGACAAAATTCATAAATGTTTTAAAATATAAGAGGGTACTTAACCCCTTCCGTTATCCATGATGTAGCTCAGTGCAAAAAACAATCCCGCTGGATACTGTTTAGTTAAGAACACGGCACATCTCTTTAATACAATATTTGTTTTATTTTACCACTATAAGGGTAATAATGGACAAGTTTACTGTTCCTTGAAAGACCCAGAAATTTCTCTTGAGTAAACATCAATATAAAAAGAACCTTGCCGTATGAAGCATTAGTGAATTTTCCATCCCAGTGTTATGTGATAGTAGTTTCTTTGAACCTTTGATTTTTATTTGATCTCGCTGGTTGAACTCCCTCAATAATGGAGAGCGGGTGAGAGACATAATGTGTCCGGCCTGCTCTCTCGGCTTCTCGAGAAGCTGTGCGGGATGCAGAGGCCGTCGTATCGGAAAGCAATTTCTTCTTGTGTGTGTGTGTAGGGGTCAGTAAAAGATTCCCCTAAGAGTTGCAGGGGTTAAGGCCATAATAGAGAACCCCTTCTTTTACTGCTTTCACGATGGGAACAGAATTTGCTCCAATTCAGTAAAAACCCTCCCTAAAAGTTACCTCCCCATACTCGCGACTTTCCTTATCTACGTGACTTGTGGTTCAATCCGTTGAATAGCTGAGTCATACTAACTGTTCCAAAAATATTATAGTCAGTTGTATATGTATTCTATTATCCTGTATTTCCTATATGTGCCCTATATGTTCCTTTGTAAAATCATCATTCTTTATATAAACCGCTAATCTCTGTCCTGCTAAAGATCGCAAAAATTTTATTTCTGCTGCCTGTATTTTAAAACAATTATTTTTGGTAATATCCAAATCTCACATCCATACAGCAGAGTCGGTACAGTCGTAAATGACGTCGTAAAATTTTAATTGAGTATATTTTAAATTTTCTCCCCTTTAGCGTGGCGCTTGTCTATCCAGTGGCCAAGCACAACGCAGGCCTTACGATAGAAATACGGAGGCACAAATTATTAAGCTGTTGTTCTTCTTTTTAATTTATATTTAACTCGTTTTTTATACTATTGCCCCTATTATTTCCCCTCGTTCTGTTTCTTCCAAACAACCTACCTCCCTAAAAGCCACTCATCTTATCATTTCATTCCTTTTCCCTGTTACAAGTTTCTCCATCAAAATTCTTCATGCATTCTTTGTCTGCCTTTCCTTTCCAGCATGCCCACCCCAGTACAGCTTCATGAATTTACTTTTCCTACCTGAGTAACTTGTAGGTGTTTGTAGGTTACATCACGAAGTTCTTTGTTCTATAATATTAATAGCTTGCATTGCTCTCTTCATTCGCGCAGGAGAGCTATATTTTGTTTTATGTTAGGTTCCGGTAATTAGTCTGATTCGCTTCACTTAAATGTTGGCCTCATTGTCACCAAGTCTTTAATTGTTTAATAAACATGGACACACAAATAATTGTGTATGTCTTTCCTGAACCCTCTTTTCTTCCAAATGCGGCCGATGTGTTAAATGACTTTGCCCACGTTTCCTTCTCTTGCAAAACGTAAAGTAAAGTTTGTCCCACTGTACGCCATGTAGGCGCTTGGGGGGAGTGGAGGTATAGCTCCTCTCTTCCTTGACCTCGGCACTAGATGGGGGTGAGTGGTCGGCATCACGCCCCGGCCGGCTTTACCCCCGGGAAAGGACCCCGGTACCCATTGTAGAGGAGGCTAGGTGGGCCCCAGAGCCGGTCTGGACACAGAGGCTAGAGGAGAAATCCTCTGCCCCCGTCGGGGATCGAACCCCGGTCGTCCAGCCCGTAGCTAGTCACTATACTGACTGAGCTATCCCGGCAATTTCCTTCTCTTGCATCGTATTTAAAAATAAAAGGAAGCCAGGTCACACCTGTATCGAACAGAAAGACCATTAAAAATAAAGCGCAGCTCTCGAAAGGTGTGATTCTCCTTACACAGCAAAGATTCTGATACACACTTGTATCTGTCTTGCTTCCAACGTATCTTATTTCTCTTTATTTCTTTATCTCCTATCTCCGTCTTCCTCTGTTTTCTTATAAGCATGTCGTTATTGGTCTCTCTCACTCTCCTTTATCTGAACAACATGGCGGCTTGATTTATGGTCCAATTAGTCTTGGGGCCGCGGTGTAGGAAGGCCAGCAGCAGTACTTACACTGGCTACTGCAGAATAACATGTGTATGTCAACACACTGTCACTCAGAGCCTCGAGTTCAGTTCTACGGGCCACCCATCCCTGTCCGTTGGCAGGCCTGCTGCTTCCTTCAATTTTGCAGACATTCCAGGCCAGAGACGTAACAGTGTTTCTCAGTCTTTTCCTCTGGGTTCGCACCGAAATAATGTTCAGAGTCCCACAACACTCCATATCGCGAAACTTACAGGTGTCTAAGGCGTATGAGAATCTGTGAGTGTATGCATGGATGCGTGCATGCTTGTATGTACTGAGGAACATCGCGATTTATGCCTTCTCCTAGTCTAGGACAATGAAATGTAGGTGGATAGAGACTGTGATGGGCTGTAGACCAGGAATGCATATAGAGATTTCCTGGAGGGAGAAGGGAGGATAACTTTAAAATTGATAATTGTTGCAGTATTGTTAATGCCTGTCTGTAGGTTTGCAAGAGTGTTCAACCCCAGCACCGATGTTTACAATAGGCCTAATATAATTTATTGCATGAAGATTTCTGTCTTCTGGGTTGTTGCGCTGTGTAGTCTGGTCGATGTTAACCAACGTTTCAGAGGTCATACTGCCTCCGTCATTCGAGTATGAAGATTTCTGTCTTCTGGGTTGTTGCGCTGTGTAGTCTGGTCGATGTTAACCAACGTTTCAGAGGTAATACTGCCTCCATCATCAAGGCGATGAATATGAAGATTTCCGTCTTCTGGGTTGTTACGCTGTGTAGTCTGGTCGATGGTAACCAACGTTTCAGAGGTCATACTGCCTCCGTCATCAGGGCGATGAGTATGAAGATTTCTGTCTTCTGGGTTGTTGCGCTGTATGTTCTGGTCGATGTTAACCAACGTTTCAGAGGTCATACTGCCTCCGTCATGAGAGTATGAAGATTCCTGTCTTCTGGGTTGTTGCGCTGTGTAGTCTGGTCGATGTTAACCAACGTTTCAGAGGTAATACTGCCTCCATCATCAGGGCGATGAATATGAAGATTTCCGTCTTCTGGGTTGTTACGCTGTGTAGTCTGGTCGATGGTAACCAACGTTTCAGAGGTCATACTGCCTCCGTCATCAGGGCGATGAGTATGAAGATTCCTGTCTTCAGGGTTGTTGCGCTGTGTAGTCTGGTCGATGTTTACCAACGTTTCAGAGGTCATACTGCCTCCGTCATCAGGGCGATGAATCTTCATACTCACCGCTGTGAAAACCTCAAATCTTACATAATTTATTGCAGGCTTATGAGTTGGGTGTGCATTACTTAATTTGTGTTTGCGACATTGATTATCCATTCCAACACGAAAATAATTTTTTCCTCGTTACAAATGTGTAGTGACATGCTATACTGCACAGTGCGTGTGGTGTCCCTTTACGTCAGTTCCACATTGTAGTTTGAGTCCTCCAGGTTGACTAAACCGGTTCTGTTGGATTATTCGCTCTGATAAATTCTATTTACGGATGCAATATTACAGCAAATACACATGAAGTGATAGTTAGGTTCTTCATTATACTAGACTCATCGAATTTTAGACCGTTTAATACATTGGGCATAATTAATATCTTTCTGTGATACAGATGTTCAAAGCGGACCGATTTGGGTTCTACCGACATGCAGGCAATGACTTCTATTTGTTTCGGTCTGATGTATCAGATTAGCACGCGTCAAAGTATAATATACATCGGTATTAAAAATTACTAATGTGAAAAAAAGTGAATAATAAATCCGTGACAACGCTGAGACGAATTTTTTAAATACCGTGTCACTGTTACCTTTTCATAGAGGGAGTCCAAGTACAAAGTTCTGACTAGAATATTCTCACCCAAAAGGGATAAAATAACAGGAGGATATAAAAATTGTCTCATGAGTAGATTCATTATATCCTTTCATAAATTATGATTAGGATATGACTCCTTTAGCAGTGCTGGGCTTTTGTGGACGCAGTAATGAACCTTTGGGTTGAAGATTTATAAATTCTGAAACGTTGGTAAATATCGACCAGACAACACAGCGCAACAACCCAGAAGACAGAAATCTTCATACTCATCGCCCTGATGACGGAGGCAGTATGATCTCTGAAACGTTGGTAAACCTCGACCAGACTACACAGCGTAACAACCCAGAAGACAGAAATCTTCATACTCACTGCTGTGAAAAACCTCAAATCTTTCAACCTTTGGGTTGCATGAAAGTAGGGATATTTTGATCAGCTGATAGACTACCAGCTTTTCAAGTAGAACTCTTATCCATGGACCAGCACCATTTCACGATCTTTCGGTGGCGAGTTTGAAGATGGCTGTCTTCTGGGTTGTAGCGATCGCTCTAAAGATGGAAGCAAAAAGTATCTCTGAAACGTGTGTCGTCTTTGAGGAATGTAAATTACTGCCAATCTTTATGTCTGTGTGGTCTTGGTTGTATTAAACTCTGGGTAGCTGAATTGGCTCTTGTTTGGAGTATAAAATTATATATGCAAATGAAAATACTGCCTAGTGTAGGTACAGATTATGTGGTGGATTAGTCCCCAGTACAAAGAGACCTATTGACTATAAAACGGATTAAATGAAGTGGAAGTCTCCTTATTATTAACTGTGCTGCGATTCAAACGAGACTGTTGATAGTTAGTTTCGCAGAAGCAAGAATTGTCACGTTCGGAGAAATAACCAACCGGGGTCAATCAGTCTTTTTTATTCCCTCTGTAGGCTTTCTCTAATTAATATAATTTTATAGTCGAAATGAAGTCTTTCAGGAGATTGGTGTTGCCGACTTTTACTGTGTTACAGAAATGTAAGACAAAGGTCTCAAGCGTTATATGTTTTATTATTTCATTGTTTATTTAGCAAAACTATTTATAATTACATACATTAATTTAGGATGTCGTGATATAAAATGTCAGATATTAAACTTGAATTGGATAGCCAGAAAGATAATAAAACATTCGTCATATGATATTAATTTAAATTTAAGAGGCGTAACTGTCACACAGAAGTGAGCACAAAGGAATTGATGAATAGCCTATGGCACACAAAATATATCTTGTGTGGCGTTTTAATGGTAATAAGCTTTGTATGTTAGGAAGTAATAAACAGGAACTATCTAAATCTCTTACAGTAAGCTACACTCCAGTCTTCGACGTCAACAGATTGTTCTGTCTGAAAAATCCTTCTCCAAAAGAGATCGAAAACGTAATGAACCTTGGGGATACCTCATAAATACACAACTTTGATCCTTATCCCCTTTAAACTCGAAGGTCTTATAAATAATATTTGAACGTTCAGTCCCTAGAATAAAAGAAATATTACTTACCATTCATGATTTTTTAAAATAAACATTTTGTCTAACACCCCAACACAGATGAACATACAGTAACACTATAGAAATGTCTACTAGCACCAATTCGTTTCTTTCTCCTTTTACGGCCTATCTTTTTACAAGTTTATGTACGGTAGCGTAATGGCTTGAAGGTACCAATTGGTTCGAGATTCTTAAAAATGGGACGAGGCAGCTTGCTGACGGCTGAAGATAGTGACCGTCGACAATTTACGAGTTGATTCTGCTACTGTCTTGAGGCCTCTGTTCGTAGATTCACAGTACTACCCCCAGTACAGCTGCTGACATAAGAAAATGTACACAGATGAAGTTGAGCAGCTCCGAAGTCTTTGTATTTTTTCTTTCCGAATGGGCTTCTTTTGAGTGCCAATTGTGAAGTATTTTTTGACATTTTTCCCTGGAGGTACTTAGAAAAAAATTAGGACAGTCGGTTTACGGGCCAAGAATCAAAAGGGTAATCTCTAACACGAGAGCAGAAGTATATGTCTGTTATACACTGAATGCCGTCTTATCTATGATTTCATTATTAATTACGCGTATAAATAACATAAGACTGCAGACAGTCACGAAGAGCATCAGCAGTTTTGAAGCCGACCATTCATCTCAAACGAATGTGTGGAGTTCTACCTCCGTGTTCCCTATACGCCTCTTGGCAAGGAGTGAGCCAAGTTCCGTATTGTCAAAACACAGCTTCTTGCATCGTTTGTATTCCCTTTCTGGGCGGGTAATGCGAACTGATCATTCCCCAATTCTATTGAATTTGAGAGCCTCTTTCCTACTTCTTCCACCCACCCCGAATCGAAGAGGAAAACTAGTCGTCCGCCATCTTGATAAATGTCCCAGTCGTACTTGACATATGGATGTCGAATGCAATTTAAAACAGTCTGCTTTGCTGCGAGGAGTTCTAAAGCTTGACAGGCTTTCTCAGAGAGTCCGTATCAGATCTCCCCCGCCCTTCTCAAGTAACAACAACCTGATCTTAACCAGCGAGCCACTTTTAAATACGGGATACAGTCAGCTTGGATAGCAACAAGATCTACGAAGTTCGTTAATGCGGTCCGCATTAACTGTCATAACACCCGCAGTAAGTTGAATTCATCTGAATACGAACATCGTGTGGAGACACTTGATGTACAGAAATGTTTTTGCAGAAACATTTCAAATCACTGTTGAAACTCATTTATTACTCAGTTTGACCGGATTGCTAAAAAAATATTTCGAAATGAGATCATGTTCTTGTAATTATTAAATGAACTTCGATGAGGGTTTTGTTGATTAAATACCTCAAGTCTGTACAGACGTGTTTGTGTCTTTCGATGATATGAGCTTTTAAAAAATGGGATTTTCTTTTCGTTTTTGGGACTATGAATACGGACTTAAATGCTTTTCTGCTGGAGTGGGATCGATTGAGGTATCCAGTAGTCTATAATTTCTAAAATTTAACTAATAATCTCGTTTGTTCAGGATGAACGGGACATTTCTTCACTAGATTGTTTGCCAGTCCGGTCCAACTTTGACGCCAAACTTTACCCGGAACGCTCTTGTGACCTCTTCCAGGCTTTTAGATAATTTAATATATTCTTCAATAATGAATACCCACTGCTTGGTACTCTCAAAACCGAACGAAAACATATGATAAACAAATGGCATAAATACTATAGATGCCAGTCAAAATATTTTTATGTTTTAATTAGTCTTTCCTGGAAAAATTGAGTTTATACTTGGTGGACACACTTTGGACCACTGTGTAACTTTTGTGACTCTAAATAAGCAGAACATACAAAGTCTTTATTCATTATAGTCTGTGCTGTTCCATAAATCGTTTTTCCACCCGCCATTCCCCTACCTGTGTTGGGTACCACAGAACCAATTAACATAACATCGGTTGACATTTAACCGTATCAATTTATATCCGTTCCCATTTATGTTAAAATAATTCGAGTGACGGGTTTGGTTACACTGTGCAGTAGTCTTTTCGACATCTCTATGACAGTTACTCTAAATCCTACAAATCAGCATAATTATGAAGCAATGTAGATGTGAGAGAGGAACCGGTACAGTTGGGCAGATAAAGTTGTCAACATTTGCCTTTAATTAGAATTAAAGAAGTCGCCGGTTGTCAGTCATGTAGGTTTAAGGTTGTTTTACGATGTACTGCCTGAGCTTGCTTCCTTTGTAATTGCCATCCAATCCATTAAACTACATTTTGTAATTATACGTCTTTCCTTTGGTGTGCCGATATAAATTTTCTGCATACACCTAGAAAAATAAGGCAAAATTAATTACGTATTTGTAATTAATTAATTAAATATAGGGTCCTAATTAATACCACATTTTCACACCATGTTATGAGTTTTTGAAAGAAATTCTAATAGTTATGGCGCATTAAAGAAACAAGTTGTATTATATAGAACCGGTTCGATATGTTTTACTATTCACAGAACATTTTAATTTTGGTGGACAACAGTGCCAGTTCTGTAAAATGAATAAAGCATTGCATATAAAGTGTATCTACCTGGCATTAAATAACAAATGTGATATCTCGTAGGGTATTGTGTAAAGAGAAACTTCGTTATTTATATGGGTCACCCAACACTGGTGGGATAGTGAAATCTAGGAATAAGATGGGTGGAAATATGGTTATGATGGGAAACGCAATGAATGTAACTTATAAGACAGTTTATTTGGGAAACATTTTTGAAAGTGTCAATATGGAAGACCGAGAAATAGATGGAAAAATATCTGGGCACATTTCGGTGAAATTTAGAGAATTTAGTGAATTTAGTGAATGAAATAAAATTATTCCTGTTACCTTAAAAATACCATAGACATATTACATTATTACTGTGTGACTTGCTCTGAATTAACTTATGATACTGTGTTGTTGTCTTATGTATATTATATTGACGTTATAATTTGTTAATCTAAATATATGATATAAAAAGGAGTGTCGTATAAGAAAAATAAATATCGTACTTTCCCTCACTTTAACGTAGGTAAATATACCCAAATATTATTATCGCAAATTTGATAATGAATAATGAGGGGAGGATTTAGAGTAGATGTTCTAAGGCTGTCTTGGCGTTTGCTGGAGATACTGAGAAAACTCACGAGAAACCTCATTTGGTATCGCCTAGAAGGTAACTCGACAGAATTTCGAATGGGAGACCCCCAGAATAAACGTGAACTTCTTCACATTGTTGTTATTCTGGGTTTTGAGGCTGTGTAAACACGTAGGTAGATTTCAGCGCTTCGGGAAAATACACTTAAAAATGTACTTTCCCCATCTTCTGTAGTGACTGATCTCTCCAGTGTGCGGATCATTAGAAATAAATTTGTTTGCGGATAATTGTTCATGATTTTTTGTTGTTGTGGAGACAGTGTCTGGCAAGCAGAATTCTTGACTGAGTGATGAACTGAGCCAACGTTTGTTGAAAACAGTGTATACCCAGTTTCACCGCTCAAAACACGCTGCTCTTCATAAATGGTCATTTCACACAAATAGCCTACTATAGAGATCAAGTTGAAATTTTTTTTTTAGTGTTCCAAGAGTAAACTGGTCTTATTGAAGTCCGCTGCTGGTTATTGAAGCAGTAATTTATTTTCTTTGATGGCTGTACGAAAGGCAAACAAGAAACAACTACATAAGACACACTAATTCCATATAAAAATCTGCAGAAACAAGTTCTAAGACCTACATATATCCAGTTTGTTTGTAATTAACATTCACAGGCGGCATTCTGTGTCTCCTTGTTCGAGAAATTATTACTCAATTACTGTACTATGCGAGACTAATTTTCTTTTATAGTTGTTTGTGATATGCTGCTAATTCACTGCTATTTTTACACTATTATTTATTATAGCAAGTTTGAACAAGGTAACTTACTGCGGAAAGAACGGAATTTTTAAATACAATTAAATCAGCATTACAATCCTACAATAAAATAAATAATTTTATTAGTAGGCACTGAGACAAAGAAATGTCAGAAACAAGAGCAACACGTATACAGCAAAAACACCTTTGAAATACTATAATGAGGCCTGAAAGATTTAAGCGGCACTAGTGGGATTTCTGAGAGCTTTAGTATGCTTTGAAAAACTTAATGACCGTCGAAATAAGGAAAGAGGAGGCTTGAAGTGTAAGAAATTGAATTGTACCAGAAGATTTCACCACAGTACATACGCAGAAGGAAAAGAGTTTCTATTAATAATACACCACACTGAGCTCTGGAGTACAAACTGTTGCAACGATGAGGTCGTTAACGCCTGAAGAAGTGGCGGAAGTCCCGGATATTCCTTGGGGTGACGGAGACAGCATTCACCTCTGAAACGTAGACAATCTTCTAAATAGACTACTCGGCGCAACAACCGAAAGAGAGCCATCTTCATATTCCTTGGAGATTTAGTTAAGGTGATTATGAATAGGCTAATGTGAGGTTGTGAGTTCTGATCTATTAATGGGAAAGATACAGCAGCGAACAGGAAGGCATTTAACTAATTAATTGCGTGAGATATAATAAAATGATACGAAGTCGTTTTGACTGTTTGTTTCCATACTTCTTCATTCAGGATTAAGCTCTCTGACTTCTTTCTACTCAAAAGTAATTCATAGGCGATGAATTTTCTTTTCTTCTTTGCAATATAAGACTGCATGGACTGCTGACAATAGGCCGGATTAGCTCAATAAGTAAAAGGTCTGGCTACAGAACAAACGATCGGAATTTGATTCCCGGTGGGGCCAGGGGTTTCTCATTTTGCCGTCGTGTACAGACCAAACTTTGAGCACGGTCAAACTGCTATCCATTGTATATCGGGGGGGGGGGGGGGGGGGGGGGACGAGATTATTGGTGTGGGCTACATCTAATGTTGAGGTTATTTCTAAACGTGATATCTTCTCTAGGACTCGATCCCAGGGTCATTTTCGGATTTATAGCCTCTGCTTATGTGTTCTCCCAGTCGATATAAAGAATTTTGTTCTTGGTTCCATTCTTCTATCGTGCTTAGTTGCCGAGTTACAGAAACGTTTTCCAGGACTTGAAACTAGTTCAGATTTTCAGGATTATGGCCATTGCCCTGCGATCTTGTTTTTAAGGAAACAATTTTTGTTATTGGCGAAGTTTTTCCAACGTGCTTAGTTTCAGAGGTACACGAACCACCTTCACCGAGGCTCGAACTCAGGAAACTTCCAGAGTATTGACCTTCCTGTCTTCTCTTGCTGGTCTCAAAAAATAAGCAGGCCAAGTTTGGTGTAAATTGAGATATTCGTTCTCGAGCTAAGTGAACGTACATTCAAACAAATCCACAATTTGAATTTTATATAGGCTATAAAATAGTGAATGAATTTTTTTATTTATATATATATATATATATGGGAAACAAGAATTGATAGCGAGATTGGATTAGGCGATGGGTTCCATAAATGAGAGGGAATGTATTGACAAACTGAGCAACTATCAGTTTCTGAACAAGGACTCTGCACCGCTGAGTAAGTTGGATTCATTCTACCCGCGTGCCATTCATCGCAGTTAACTGTCATGAAAATTTATTTAGTTTCTTTCGTTTAAAATTTATGCGGGTGTAACAAAAAGAAACACTTCACACACGTGAAGAGAGCATTTGAAGCTTACAATCTCCGCTCACTTGATACACCTATAATGAAGATGTTTCCATTTGTCAACTTGAAGCCGTGCTTTTCAGGCTTGTACGAGTACAATGCTTCCGCATTTTCAAAAGCAACCTGAGTGAATAGGTCCTACTGAAACCTCAAAGTACGTATACAATCATTTTCTAAACTACAGCAAAAGATTGTAGCAACAGGGCAAAGCTGGAGAAATTCCAAACATTTTGTGAATTGAAAAAGGCAACACAGTCCTTAATAGAGTCACAGAACATTAAGTTAGGATAATTCGCATAGTGTAACAGTTAACTGGAAGCCATAAATGTCTACCACGCTTTTAATTTATAGCCATACAAAAATTGTCATTTATATTTCAAGAAAAGACTTTTTGAATGAAATAAATATAATTCCTTTACCAGAAATCCAGTAGCCGCATTACAGCTAACGTTTGCCTGTATTTACATTTGAATGAATGACGCTCAGTAATTGAAATATCTGGAATTCCAGAAAGTTACTTCACCCATCATTTTACAATAAGTGTAACTTACCACAATGTCCTACATTCCTGTAATTCTGGTACGTTGTGTTACCATCGCCCGACTGTCTGACCTGAACCAGCGTTTGAAATATTCTCATACGCTTCACCCCTAGTCCAAACAAAAATCAGTACAGTCATTATGGCTGTTTGAGAACAGAGTGTTGAGGACAATATTTGGACCACAGAGAAAGAAATTGAGACTGAAGAAAATTGTATGCAGAGATTAATAGTTATATTCTTCATCACATATTATTATTCAATTCAGTTCAATTCAATTCATTTATTTAAGTGCTTGACAACAGCCAAGCACTAAACCAGAGTTCAGAATGAAATATAATAAGTAATTAATTTATTTCAATAATAATAAAAGTAAAACAAACAAATGAAACTAAATATATAAATGTACCATATTAATAATAATAATAATTAGATTCATTTATTAAATCATATTTCACAAATAAATGGGCTAAATACGATACCAAAGTAATATAATTCAATTTAATAATTCTAAATAAAATAAGTAATAATAAATAATAATTATAATAATAATAGTTAAATTACTTTGTTAATTGTTATGGTAATATTGTTAAAGAGGGTCAGTTGGGTGCAGCACATGGCACATATTGGAGAGAAAGTTTGGTCGGAAAAGCTGAAGGAAAGAGGACTACTTATGAAACCTTGCGAAAGTGTGGAACATTCTCGGAAGTTAGGCGTACTTGTTGATTACACTTCTTAGAAATGCTGGTGAAACGATGTTTTCCGCCTGCTTTCATTTTTATTTCGGCACTATATTTCAACCTTTTTATTGCTACTTCTGAATACATTCGATCTTAATGTTTCCATAGTCACTTATAGTGAGATTTTCAGGTTCTCTTGGCGGCGATTATGAAGGTGGCTGTCTCCTGCGTTGTTGCGCCGTGTAG
Source organism: Zootermopsis nevadensis (assembly GCF_977971745.1). Taxonomy (NCBI): domain Eukaryota; kingdom Metazoa; phylum Arthropoda; class Insecta; order Blattodea; family Termopsidae; genus Zootermopsis; species Zootermopsis nevadensis. The sequence goes on along the minus strand of NW_028259152.1, from coordinate 4,831,425 downwards.
TCTGATAGACGTTTACCAAGATTTCGGAGATGCTTTCTGCTTTCATCGTCAGGTCGATGACTGTAAGGCGCAAGAGCCCAGTAGACAGCCAACTTCATCCATATGCTGTATTTATTATATACTTTCCGAACGTTCGAATTTTAACCCTAAACTCAAACAACGATAATTTAAAATAAAATCTTCTGCTAAAATACAGAATATCGTGCCATATAAAAGGCTGAGAAGTCTTGATCAGCCTTGTTTCTTTAGAAAAATGTGGAAGTTGTAGGGTTAAACTGTGATCGGTATGAAACCAGACTAATACGGAGATCGCGGTTTCGAAACTTGTTAAATTCGTGGAAGATTCTCAGTATCTTTATCGCTGCAGACCATCATACGAGTATCCATGTCCACAATATTCTACACAGACTTAAAGTTGTACCATTTCATTCATCTCCCATAAGAAACTGAAATACTTCAGAGAGGATTGCACTTGAGCGGTTGTTCCGGGAAGCTTGTCAGAGAGACCTTAAGCAGGACTGAGCCAGTTTCAAATCACGCCATGAGGCATAATAATATTTATTAATATCATAGTAATCAGAGTAAACACCTCAACTTATCATAGAAACTCCTTAAATTATAGATCAGCTATTTCTATTTTCAATATATTTGTAAACAGTTATCCCGTGGTATGCCAAATTGTTAACATTAACAGCCCGATGTTATGAATAGAGTATAGAATAAACAAGAGGACGATCATTTCATTGGCTATTCTTTTCCGACTGTTATTGGTAACAAACTAGCTTCCAGATAAAATGGCCGAATTAAATTTTGGTATTATAAATGCAGTAGTCGAATTTAACCGTTTGGACTACTCAAAACAATTTCTTCCTGGAAAGCGTTAAGTGCCAGTTGTTTATTCAGGATAGAAACACTGAAGACAAGGATTGTTACGAGCTCTTAACAAAGCACCTCCAATATCTTTCAAAATTAATCACGTAAAGTTTACATAAATTTTATTATAGAACCCTGTCAGCTCATGTGTCCCCATCTCTCTCTCTCTCTCTCTCTCTCTCTCGACATGACGGTGTGAGCAGTACACAATTCTGCTACACGGTTGCCAATTTCCGGCCCCGTGATTGGCTGACGACTCAACCATAGACAGGAACCTCCTCTGACTAAAGTCAACAGTGATGCAAGTCTAATATTAAATCTTCAGTAGAACTACATTATGGGCTATTAGCCGTTACCAAATTTCATGCTTCAAGGCCACGGAACGACTCCACCCCAAGCGGCTTTGCTACGGCTCAAATTTTGAGCTGTCTTCAGTCGCCAGCTTCCAATGATAATGTTTCAACGTTGTGCAATTTTTATGTGACCTTGACACACACAGTTTCTTGATGGCTAACACAGACCCACATGAGGATACAAAGAAGAGCTCAAGAGCACCTATGGGGAACTCTGCTTGAATATTTTGTTGTTTAAGGACGCTTTTCAACTGCGCAGATCATGTACGATTGTTTGTGAACTGGAAATGATGTGGAAAATTTCTCTCGCTGCCTAATTTAGGGTACTAAAATAACGTATGCCTAGAGTGACTAAAGAAAACTGTGTGAGTTGCTTACGGCTGTAAAGATGTCGATGTTAAAAATCAGCCGTAGGTTTCCCTGAAACATATTTCGGACAAGAGATTCTAAAAAGAAAGCAGGAAAGGCGAAGAGTAGAAAATATATTTACATATTACCCTGCTATTTCAACAATTTCAGTAGTCAATTTTTGATTTGTATTATTAGCGGAGGATACCTCATAGTGTGATCGCAAGAATCAGTTTAAGAATCGTGATTTATTTTTAATCTTGTGCTTCACAAAAAGGCGAAATTTTTTAAATTTTAGTATTTATCACAGAGTTGCCTAAAATACGAATTTATAATCGAGATCTAAACTGTAAGCCTATACATTCATACGCGTTTATATTAGCCCTGTAATATTTTACTGACTTAGGAGGGTATCTTGAAGTCTGACATTTATTTTCTTCTAACAGTTCCATGCCACAGGTACATATCAACGTTATGCGATTTAATTGGATACAATTACGCCCATTTTATCTGCAGCAGAACGTATCATTTAACAAATGTAGGTCTGTTCACTAGAAGCGATGTGCGTGGAAATGCGAATACATCTTTGTTCACAGAAATATGACGTGTAATTAAAACTCTGGCAACAATTAGCTATCGACCGTATCTGGAACCTGCCACCCCAGCGTGTGCATGAAGCTTTGTAGTTAAGGCGGCCATATTCAGCATCCTTCAACTGTCAGCTCGTAGTAATGATCTGAATATGATGAGTTTACATTCCATTTCTATCTGTTTTCAAGTTTTCGTGTCATCCCCATTTGTAAACTGTTGATCATTGTAGCACCGTATCACCATCATCTGTAATATGTTAGCATCATAATAGAGCGCTGGTGTATCGTCAGCAAACTCCAAGCCTCATTCTGCTACCTCCTAATGCACAGAGAAAGAACGATTCAAGTTACATTTTGTTTTGTTTATCATGTGTAATGATGCGTATGGTAAGCATGTTCAGAATTATTACCAGCCTGGTTATATTCAGTTCTGCAGTATTCGCTCTTACTTTATACAAAGTCACAGCGTCACCCACTACTGTGGCCACTATCAAACTATCAACTAACTCCATAGAGCGGTATTCCTTGAGAAAGTTGCAAAAAAAATTCCTCACCTTTTATGGGACCCGAAGGTTTATTCCTGTGTTCTCAAGGGCCGGTCATGCTACCATGTACTGAGCCAGTTGAACCTAAAAACACGGGGCAACAACCCAGAAGACAGCCATATTCAAGCATACGATATGAGAAACTCAGATCTCAATACCTTAAACCTACTTCGCATCCTCATACCGTAACTCCTTAAATTCAATTTTAATATTATCTTGTCATACACATCTATATCCGTTTCATATGGACAAAACCATTTAGGTTTAGTCTGTAGGGGAAGTGAAAGAAAAGTTGTAAGATTTGAGGTTTTCACAGCGGTGAGTATGAAGATTTCCGATCGCCCTGATGACGGAGGCAGTATGACCTCTGAAACGTTGGTTAACATCTACCACACTACACAGGGCAACAACCCAGAAGACGGAAATCTTCATACTCATCGCCCTGATGACGGAGGCAGTATGACCTCTGAAACGTTGGTTACCATCGACCATACTACACAGCGCAACAACCCAGAAGACAGAAATCTTCATACTCATCGCCCTGATGACGGAGGCAGTATGACCTCTGAAACGTTGGTTACCATCGACCATAATACACAGCGCAACAACCCAGAAGACAGAAATCTTCATACTCTGATGACGGAGGCAGTATGGCCTCTGAAACGTTGGTAAACATCGACCAGACTACACAGGGCAACAACCCAGAAGACAGAAATCTTCATACTCTAATGACGGAGGCAGTATGGCCTCTGAAACGTTGGTAAACATCGACCAGACTACACAGGGCAACAACCCAGAAGACAGAAATCTTCATACTCTGATGACGGAGGCAGTATGGCCTCTGAAACGTTGGTAAACATCGACCAGACTACACAGGGCTGCAACCCAGAAGACGGAAATCTTCGAAAGAAAAGTTCTTCGGCACTAAATGGAGGTAGGTAACCACTTCACGCTTCGGCCGGTTTATACTGACGAGAAAGTTTCCAGCACCCATTATACAGGAGACTTGACGGTCCCTAGGTTCGGTCAGGACATGAAGACGAAACACCAGCATTCTAGCCTAGAGTCAGTCACTACTTGGTGGGATTTCAGGTTCTCATGGCGACGAGTATGTGTATTCTGGTTTGTTGCATCATGTAGTTGGACGTTTCCTGATTTGTTTATATGTGACAAATGTTGATATTGAACCAGGGACGTTTTTATTACAAAGCTAGTGGGGTGACCACTAACGTAATATATTATGACATTCAATGAAACTTCAAAATTACAAATAACGCTTCTATTTCATTACTGTTGGCTGGAATCAATTCTTATTTATGCTGTTTCTATACCGAGCCTTTAACACTTTGTGTCAGTTGTGTGCCTCTTGGTAGAATTTTGCTTAATTTTCTGATACCAGCGCTATATAATGGCTGCCGTGCGAACTTAGCAAAAATAGCGCCAATGAGATGGATATCTGCTAGAGAAAGGAGTAATTAAAACGACACTGTCAAATCCTTCGGAACCGTAATATGTAACGCGCCAACGTCGAGCGCTCTCAATGCTTGTCTATGTTTAATGAAATCACAGTTACTGTACTATTGGTCTTATGACGTTAGTGTGGGCCTGTCTGATATCTTTCCTTTCATTGCGTACGTGGATTTCATCAGAGTTCTCCAGTTCTTCACTGCGGCATTCGGTGAGTAGAAACATGGGCCTAGGCCTATTTATCACTTCCTTCAACCTGAATGTCTGTATTCTGCGCTGTGTGAGTGTAAGGAAAGTGTGTGTCTGCACACTAAACTTATTCGTAACTTGCAAATGTTACGTAAACTTGTAACATATTTCTGTTTTGCACTTCTTGAAAACTAGTTGTATGCATAATTAGAACTGATAACCCTAAGCATCACCTAGAAGACCCCATAAACCCCTCTCGGTTTCTAGACCACTGTAAAATACACCTTGAACAGTGTGGATCACATGACTGCTGTTTCTTCTTGGCGAAAATAAGTTGTTAAATGCGTCTTGGTGATGCTTCTTTGTGCTTATCGTGTCCTCTTAGGACGTAAGAGTGATTGAAGTAGACTTAAGGGGCATGTAGCACACATAGGAAGGTGAGAAATGTACATACAAGCTGGCCAGAAATCCCGAACTAAAGAGAGTGCTTCTGAGACTCAAAGTTGTCCCTGAAGGTACACGCGAACTTACGCTCAATGCAAGATGGACGTGAATTATCAACTTTTGTCCGGCTGTTTCATCCCGTTGAAAGACACCCATTAATCGTTGGATTTGAATCTGCATGGCGGCGAAGATAAAAGTCCCAGCACGTGAAGGAATCGAATCCCGGTCTTCCAGTCCGTAGGCAAGCTGGATCAGAGCTCAAATTATAAAAAACGAAATTAATATAGAGTTATTGTCGTGTTTTCGTTCAGTCCAGGAGAAACATAAGTGTGCTGAAGAAAATAAACCCTTCTATATAAAATGACAGACCACTGCAATGCAACGAATTCGACATATATCACTGTTGCACGGATTCCCGCGCCTTGGGTTACAATTTATCTAGACACCTCAACAACAGCTGACAAGCAACTGACGAGCCCTCTAGCAGACGACGCGTCGAATTGCATTCTGATGGCATTGTCGCGACGCTTGTACTACACTGTGATAACAAGACAGAGATTCACAACTCAGGGAGATAATGTCCTCTCTCCACCCCCACCCCCCTTGTGACGGGTAATGTTGTATTGAGTGGGGGCTGGAGGTAGTTTCTGCAGTTTCAATGTGATATCATCATATCATCATCTTCATACAAATATTTATTGAACTTTACTTAGAGTTGAGTGAGTCCTCGTGGAGTAGACGGGTTGCGAACTTTAAGCAGGGTTACTTAGGAAATGCGCATCTACTCTGGAGATGCACAACAATTACAAAGAAATCTGTCAGTCTACTTGGAATGCAGGTACATACGTACAAAGGTTACAAGATTGAATATCTTCACTGTCGTAGGCCTAGTCATAGACTGGATTTGTCTTGAATCAATCGTTGTTTTATGGTCACGCGGATAAAACACACGTTAACAGGCTATAACGAAATGTTCTAACAGAATATAAAAATACGTTTGAATTTAATTTAAAAAGTACTTTGATTATCGTAATTCTTAAGTAGACGTACTTTGCATTGCTTGCTGCATTTGGACGACCTCCTACAATTTTGTCGGTTGTGGTTTTACAGATTGTGACGCCGTTTTGGCTTAAAGGTGGTTACCTGAAAGTACATGGCGTCAAAACCCAGAAGACCACAGTCAACTGTGTTTATAACAGTGATGGAAATGTAATGAATCGATACTGACGATTGTCTAATCCAACAAGAAAAATAATTATCAGTATCACTGAAATATTTAATCTAATCTTACGTAGATGTAAATGTACAATTAAAGACGACATCAGAGTTAATATATTTTAAGGATACTTAACTTTAGTGTAAACTAATTTCTAATGAACTTGTATTCTTTAATGAACACACTGTACCTTCAGTCCACATTTAAACAGCACGATTTTCCTCCCTATGCTTGATTTGAAACTCTGCTTTCGAAATGTTTTGTGCAGTACCGAGATAATGAAAATTCAATTGACGTACGCCCAATCCCTTTTGCAGTGCACAATAAATGGAATAGGCAGTTTGACATAGGCCTGCTCAGATATAGAAATCCCAATTACTGAACCTGCTCATGCGGATGTGTAATTCTTTCTCTCACACACACACACACATAAAACGTATTTTTGTAGCGAGTTTTGAAAATTGAGTTTTCTCGCTGTGTGAATTTGCAATTTGGCGTATTGCGGACAGGCGGACAGATATTATACAGTTACCCACTATAACAACATCCCCCAGTGGCGGGCGTTATTGTGGTAATTCGAGCAGCTTGTGGCGTGGTGACAGGGGTCGGTTCGAGCATGACTGTCCTATGTCGCTCTGTACAGAATCCGCAGAAGGCTGGGCTTGCTACCAGACACCTTAAAATCGTGAGAGATTTCAGGTTCTTACGGAGGCGAGTTTGAAGATGAGGTGTCGTCTCATGTAGGCTGGTACAAGTTCACCGACGTTTCAGAGATACTAACTACTTTATAAAATAGGTAGTAATGACCTCTGAAACATCGGTATACTTCTACCAGACTACATGGGGCAACAACCTAGAAGACGATCATCAACATGTTCCTGGTTTGCGTACAGACGCGAATTGTCGACGATGTACTTCGTATTGGTTAAGGAAGTTTGAACCCTAAAGCCACGCATTAAGGTCGTTGATTCGAGTCCTGCACGGGGCATGAGGGTCTCTCCGTGTTGTTGTTTGTCCTGTGTTATCCTGTTATGGTTTGGCACGCATATAGACAGACTGATCCTCCACGTAAGGAGTCATATCGCGTTTAGTGGAGATTCTGCCTCGCAAAAATCAATTAGAAGGCGTATCAGAAGACTGAATGCGTGTCTGATTCGTGTGAGGGGGAGGAGGACTAATTGCAGGAGAATGCTTGAAGAAGGTGTCGGTAACTTAATTTATTCTACCGGCCGTGAGTCGCGTCTGTAACCCTGCGAAGCGTCTGTTTGAAACACCTCCGGAAAGTATAAAAATATTTTGATTGATTTGATACAGGAACAATTTACGAAAATTGTCAAGGTGTTTCAGTTTATATTTAGGTAGGAAAAATGTTTAAAGCTCACTTTTCATAAGAACGTACAAGCATTTAATATCACAGTGGGTCATTACACGGCTCAAAATTTTGCAGTTGTTTCAATATAAGATCACATTAAACTACAAAAAAAATTCTTGATTGAATTTAGAATGCGTTGAAATCAGAGCTGGTTCTTTTTCTGTCCTTTATTGCAGCACGACTGTGAAGTACATGTTAAACGAGTTATTTAATTTATAGTGCTAATAATAACAGTGAACAGTGAAGCCTCAGTATTTATTATTTACTCATTCAGGATGTAGTTTCGACTTCTTGCATCTGTAATTGCATTGTGCTGCGTAATTTAGTCTAAGAGAATGATTGTTACCATTCCATTTCTAATTCCTCCTGCCGAACGCGACTGTTAAGTGTTCTCCAGTCTCTTCAGAAAGCGTAGTTCACGTGTTACGTCTCCAGAGTCAAGCTCAGGCTTCTGGTGTAATTATCCTGATACGTTTTCAGTTGCAGGAACAAGAAACCGATACTTTCCCCTGGACTACCCGATGGTTGTTGCCACTGAATTATTTTCTTGCGTTCTGTGGCTGTAATTTTTCCCTTGTTCTGCCAACAACTTCTCCCATTGTGACAAAGCACATAGGATAAGGAACTTCAATAAAACTAAATTGTGAAACTCTGATATGCGTTTAAAGCAATAAGCAACTGACAGTCCGCATAATACCATTTTTGCATGAAACACCACTTATATATCATGCCAGAAATGGACTTTTCGCCGTGGATAATAGAAACTCCATATAAACTGGCAATATAATATAAGATTGGAATAAGCGAATAATAGTCTCTCTACGATATAATAGTCTATTTGAGGCGAGGCCTACCTCTGTTACAAACACATGCACACATAGGATGATGTTCTTATCAGAAAATGAGTCATTTTAGTTTAGGATGAAGGGGTGGGAGTACAGTGGAGGTTGAGAAGTAAAGGAGGGGCAGAAGAGGAAGGGAACGTGGAGGTTTGCGTTTTGACAGACAACGGCCGGAAATTGGAATAAGAAATTCGGGCGTAAATGAAAGATAGAAGCGCAAGTGGCGCGGTATGGGAGACTTAGCGAGAAGCTTCTGTTTTAGAGCAAGAGTGATTTAACACTTGTCACTATAATTAATTGGGGGAGGGGTTACGTTTACATCACTTCTACCCCATTTGATGCTAACAGGATGCTCTTTACTTTCTCTTAATTAATGGCAACGGCAGGGGTAACAAAGCCACGTAAGTGAACAGCAACGAAATGTTGGAACATTGGTTAAGCATTGCAGTCTTTTGAAGTGAATCATAAACGATTACAGGAAACTGATTGAGACGCAGAGTTTTGATGAAGAGTCCAGTTTGTTTTAAGAGAAGGATGAGTTGTGGTTTTGATGGTTGTTTGTCAAAAATTAGTCTTATAGTCATATTATAAATACTGGCACATTGCTATAACTTTGGTTCTTCGATGTTTCATAAACACTGCGGTCTCCATCGTCAAAGGGGAAGTGACTGACAACATAAATAGTTGCACCATGGGATTGTGGGTAGTCTTAAGAATTCATTACTGGATCTGTAACTATGTGCATACCACGGACTTGTGATTATTTTGATATCTTGAGTGACTAATGGAATTGGCACTGGATCAGAATGTTCTTCGAGTTCTTTGGATCTTCCCTCTTAACCGTCTTTCCACCATTGCCCCTACTCATCTGTTACTACCCTACGAAGTGTCGATAACTCTGACCAATCAGCTCATTATTATACCCTCGGTCCTAAGATAGGGATTTCTATTGTGATCCGACACGTAATTGGTCTCGAAGTAAAGGTTGTTTTGGTTATGTGAGACCTAGAATGTGGTTCATATCATGTAGCTTTAACAAGTATTTTATCCACTGGGCTGCTAAAAAATTATATTTGGTCTTTGTGTGACAAATGTCCACGTTTGTAGGTCCCCAGTTTGAAAGCCAATTTACTAATCTGGAAGAAAGAACTTTCAGATAATAAGCAAATACAATTTCTCCATCGTGCGATTATTTTATACTCTGCTGAAACGGCCCTAGTGCGGAGGTTAGCTGCGGATATAAGCAGTTATGAGTAACCGAAAAGGGATTACCCACCGTCTTGAGGACTGGATTGACTTATGACTTAAAATGTCCTTTACACAGAAAACATTTGAAAGGTTAGTAACATGTAGGGTATTGCTAAGGATTAGACGTGGGGGACATAAGGTATATATAGGCTATGCAAATAGAATTCTTAGTAAGGACACCTCTTCGCGTAGCCCACTAAAGACAAGTAGTTCAGTAGTCTGTTGTATGTCTATATGACATCACTCAACACAAGTAAAATATTTCATATTATTAAGGCGACATGTTTAAACTAATCAGCTGAAATAAGTGGAACGGCCGTATCATACTCTAGTACCTGATGATCTTGAATAGTTGAAACATGTCACTGTAATAGCGTGAAATATTACAGCTGTGTTGGCTGACATAAGTTATATAGACTGTATATCTGTGTTTGAATGACCACATGAAGGGCAGGGAATGAGGTAGGAGGATTTCATTAAGATTAATCTAGGAGGGAGAAGTCATGAGTGTCGGACGTGGATGTAAGTAATTCCGAGTCTTCTCCAGTAGCGGGATTTGTTGAATACTGGGTTGTATTTTAGTTCGATTAGTCTGTCCAGAGACCCCGTGGAATCGCAAATTTGGCAGGTAAACAGAAGCCGCTATTGTATGAATTCAAGTTTTCTTCATAACTGGCAGAAACAGGTAATCCGTAGGCCTGACATTGAAGTTTATAAATGCTGAACAAATTACATGAGTTGATTGAATGTGTCTAGACAGAATAGCTTAAGCCTCGTATGTCTACCAACGTACAATATTACGCTTGAACAATATTTTTAAGTGGGTTGTTCTCGGGCTTTGCGAGTGAAGCCCATCGTACTAGCCGATCTTAAAACATCGACCTAAAACCATCGACGGAGACTTGATTAGAGGCAGCAGGTAGTTCATATTTTTGGATCAGATATAACATATGCCTAAGTCCGCTCTTACTGCTTGCCTTTATGCCTACAATGAATTTGAACAATTGTGAACTTGACTTCAATGTGTGGCCTTTGCTTTGCACTAAATCATTCAGTATATATGATGAATACAAATTTACGGGAACTTAATATCGTCCATAATTTACATGCACTTGTAATATACCCCGGAGCCCTTCCGATCGCTTGTTCAGGTTGAAATAGATTGGCCGTTTTATTATTTCGATTCGATTTGTGCGGGAAAATTATCATCTGCGAAGAGTGTTAATTGTTGATGAAAATAAGGCATAGGTCACAAGGTCAGAAGGGTTGCCGCTTGAGTCAGCTCGCTTTCTTAGTGTTGCTTTTGTCATTTGATTTCGAATGCTTAAAAACGCAATTCGATATCGATGTCACTGGAGAAACCTTCATTGTTCCGGGGTACGAACTACGATCCCAAGCTATTCCTAGACTGTCTGGGAAGTCAACTTGCGTCAGTTTTGCATGGAGAGACCCGCATGAGGGAGACAGGGAGGGAAAAGTTAGGGAGGAAATTTCCCTTTCCCTTTGCTTCCATTCTGTTTGTATATTACAAGCACGCTGCTGGCTTCCTCTGGCTTCAACAAGAAAGGAAATTACGCAAACTATTTTCGAATAGACTCGCGCGCTTGCTGCAAGGGGGTGGTTGCAGGGGGAGGAGGTTGCAACTGATAACGCGAGTCGTATGAGGGTAGTGCTACAGGGGATGAGAAAGGGGGTTGTATGTGTGAGGGAGAGTGTGGGATAGGCCCCTTTGTAATAGGTGTTAGACCAGGGAAGAGGAGAGATTGTGGGTGGGGATGCTTGATGCCTGACTGGGATGCCAAAATAGGGGTTTGTATGATGAAAAGTTTTTGGAGGGATGCTGTGAGAACACATCCTCCCTCTTCACAAAGGCAACTCTGTACCTATGAGCAGAATGTGGACCAACTCCATTCCGAGAGACCTGAGGTTATGTACCATCCTGATGATAATGGCCGGCAAAATATTATGTCTCTTAACATTTAATAATGTCCGATGTCTACTCTGCCATCTATATCACTGGAACCAGACCCATTTATGGGAGGTCTTTAAAAATTATAAATAAATATTCCGAAGGTTTTAGTCGTTAAGAAATTAAATTTTAATGTTCATCAAAAATATGTTTAGAAGGATGTGGAGAGAAGCTGGTGTTTGGAGTAGGTCTAATGTTTGCTAAAATTCAGATTAGAATTTTTTGTCTTCCCGTCTGTCATTTAAAAATGTGAATATTAAAATATAGGCCACACCTGTTGTTTAATCTGTTGTTATGTATGATCGTCAACCGTGGCATGTCTGTTTAAGCGAAGAACTTATCTTGAGTGTGTGTCTGAGAACGAAATGCAGAAGACAGAGCTAGGTGTTAAGTGAGGTCATGTAACAAGAATGAAACAGCTTATATAATATGGATACTTATAATTCGTCCGCTTCATAAAGTATTATTTAGATGAAATGAACAGCCTATCCTTACTTAAACGTGAATTGCGTTAGTCTACTTCTAAGTGGAATTTTTTAAAATCGTTTAAACAAAAAAATTCAATCTCAGACATTGTATTATTTGAAATTCAACTTAAAGTATAATTTGTATATACAGGCTAAAATATCCTTGTCATTTTATTATTTAAAGATTCAGTATACTTCATTTGTAGGATTAAGCTTTAAACGTAATACAAACGTGAGACCTCAATAATAGGTCTAAATACATAAGGTGTTCGTGACGTTTCAAATCTTGGCGCAGAACAGCTTCCCAGACACATATACACAAATTAGAGATTGTGTAGCCTACTTTTCTCCGATATCGTATCCTATCAATACCAATTGACATTGTTAAGGCCGAGCCATATGAATGCTGCAATGTATTTCCATCTGTCTGTGCCTAGATCTTCCCACTGGTCTCTTTTCTCCAGGCTGTTAAACAAACATTTTCAACTTTTTGTACTCATCTTTGATTCCTTTATGAGCTCCGATCATCTCATTCTCCTTCAATTGGTAATCCTAATAATATTCATGGACAGTAAAAATTATGAAGCTACCCACTCTAGAATTTTCCTCAGTCTTTCCTCTTAGATTCTACGAAGTTCATAATTTAAAAATAATTATATCATTCGACGTTAGAGTTGAAAAGTTTCCGTTATAGGAACCAGCAATCCTTAAACCGAGATTCAGACAGGGTTAGTCCCGAATTTAAATCTGGTAAACCAACAAACCAAGTAGACAAGAGATTGTTGCCAGGAATAATGCAGAATTTTTTCCCCACCAAGTTGTACGCCCTAAGAATTCATTAGCAGAATCATTCTACTCGCCAGTGAGGGCGGGCTCCATCAATCCCTAAAATGTGTTGCAGATTTATTGAAGTATGCATTACCAAGAGAGAGGGATATAGGAGAGTTAGCGAACCTTGCGGCCAAAGTGAAAAGCTTCATCCAACTCTCTCTTTCCCCCTGACGCTTTGCTACATCGAAGGAGCAATTTAGATAACCACAGCTCACACAATAGATCGTTTTTAAGGGTGGCGCGGGGCGTACTAGGGGGCTCAGATTGACTAGAAGTGCGATAAGGAGCCTGCAGTGGGATGAATCAAGGGACTCGGGTCTAAAATTTGACGTAACTTAACCTAACCTAACCTAACCTCACACCATCCTCAATCTTATTCGATACGTACTTTCGTCTCTTACCCTTGTGTACGTATTTCTATCGATACATATCGATCTTATGTTAAGTTATTGTGTACTAGCTACAGTCTGCTAGAGGAACTGATACAAAATTTCGATATTGGCGTGTCAAAAGCTCTGCCACCACTCCCGTCAACCTTCACCTCACAGAAACAAGTTGATTAATTTATATTTTAGAACCAACTGCTGTGAAAATTAAACAGCGTTTACTGTCATTTCCCCTCCACAGTGAAGCTCAATGAAATGAATTATTAACGACAGCTATTTTATTGGCTTGGTACAGTGACAAGGAAACTGCATCCATGACACAAAATGTGTTGCCATTTAATAACAATTTTCATGTGCAAAGAAACTTAAAAAGTCAGGTCTAAAAGCGACGGCTGGCGCAGAGTTAATTAGGAGTGAGATAAGGAGCTTGTAAGAGATGGTGGTAATTAGTAGCTGGTCTGGTTAATTGACTGCTATTAGACGCAATGAGGTGCGCGTCTTAACACACTTTCACCTGTGTTCTAATTAATCACAATTTGTGTCTGTTCGTTACTAGTACAATAGGAATGTCGATATAAATGATTATTTGTTACAAAGGAATATGATTTATTGGCATTATCGTATGTGAGATTGTCATCAAGTAGGCCTGCTTGTCAGTGATGTGGCGTTGTAAAATTCAGATTTGATTTTAGAGCACCAAAAGCGACGCAATATAGCGATGTGTTTCTGAAGACAATAGTTTGTGTATGAGTGACAGAATTTGCAAAAGGAAGCTACCTGCGTAGTGAATCTAACTTGTTATTCAATAAATGATAATATAGATCTATTTGAAGCTTTCTGTCTTCTGGGTTGTTGCGCTGTGTAGGCTGGTCGATGTTTAACGTCATCAGGGCGATGAATCGCCCTGATGACGGAGGCAGTATGACCTCTGAAACGTTGGTAAACATCGACCAGACTACACAGCTCAACAACCCAGAAGACAGAAAGCTTCTTATTCACCGCTGTGAAAATATCAAATCTTACATAGATCAATTTCGTTCTAAAGGGTTTTGACGATCGTATATTGGTCTGTATTGTTAGATTTCTGTACTTTGGCTGTCTTCTCGTCTTCAGAAAAAAGAGTTTTCTAAACTGAGTCTGTTTTGTCCTCAGGTGAAAGTGTGTCTGCAAAGTGGGCTCCTTAGAAAGAGTTAATCTTAGTTACTAGATTGAGGTAACGATTAATCTCAATCACGATGATGGAAAAAGATCCAATTTCCGAAAAGTGCTATTTAAGGAATCATCATTATCTATGGTTCTTCGGCCCGTTTTCGGGCCATGACCTCCGCACTTAGGAGGTTCCTTGGTTTTTTGAAGAGTGCATTTGTGAGTAGTGAGTGACCAACCCACTGACTTATTTAAGGCATATTATACCATATTATTTCCTGGACAAAGACCAGAACTTCAGTAGCTCTGACAGTAATTACAAATCTGCTGTAAAATAAATCAACAATACAGATAGGTATGCCTTTTGTTAGTTTTAACATATTACCTTTAAGTTATTTACTCAGGCCAAGACGCAGAAATATTTGACTTTATTTTCCAATCTTCGTTTGTTGCATTTCGTAAATATTTAATCTTACGCCTTTTTATTGGTTCATTATTCGTTTCATTCTTCTATCCCACTAATTGTTTTCCTTTAATAATAATAATAATAATAAATATAATAATTATAATGTAAATATGAATACAATTTGACGTGAATGCAATCATTTGGGTGGGCCTAGAGCTTGTCCCCATGCACTGTTTCCGTTCTACGCGCGGTGGTCAGCATATACAATTAATTAGCTTGACAGTGGACGCAACCCACAGTAGTCTCAGTACTGGACTGGTTCCCTGCTCATTAGCCACCAGTTGGACCTAATTGGGTCCTGCTTGGAACGCAACGTTGTACCAGTGTTTCCCCCACCAGCCCCTTTCAGTATGTACACTCTGTTGCCAGTTGCGAATAGACGTGAAACAGAATAATAGAATGGGTCTTGCGAGTCAGTTTCACAGTGATCGGATGACGGTCGGCAACCATTCTCTTCCTCATCATTTAGCTACCACCCACTTACGGTATGTATAATTTGTAGATTGTTTTACAGCCGTCATTTGCATACTTTTCATTTGATTCTTACAGTAATGCTGAGCTAAAAGTAATTATCAAAAGTTACTAAAATAAAAGTGTGATATTTTCAAATCAAAATAAAGCAAATAAACGATCTTGGGACCAATCATGTTGTCTGCCATCCGCCTGTATTCGTATTTACTCGTAGTGGTGTTATGCATCAATAAGATCGTTTTACCTTAGTTCATGCTATCTTTGGTTAGAGCACTTAAAAATAATTCTACCATAGCACTGCAACGACTCCGTTCAGACGCACAAAACCAGCGATGCCAGCGAGTAGCAGATAACAGAAAATGCCCCGGATCGCGTACCCGGTTACGCTCGACAACCATTATAAACGTTTCAGTTGACAGTATTATTCACAACTAGCATTACACTTATTTTTCACATCGACTTAACATTTCCTCACAAAGCGACTACAGGGAAACTGAAAGAGTTGCCGCTTTCTTTTGTGACTTTAAACCCCACGCCCCCTCCACGGCCGCCATGCGCTTCCAATTTGCATAACTTGTACGATGTGGATTTATAGTGAAGTGTATATGACGTGACGATGAACATGTGTTTGTAGAAGTAGCACTGCTGACCTTAGAGAAGTCAGGAGACGTGACAGGACTTGCATGACCTGTGTGGGCCAACTGACTGGCTGTTCTCAAACGGCCAAGAAGGATGCATGGAGGGGAGGGGAAATACACAGTGTGTCTAGAAAGGTATTAGGGGATGTCGCACCCCGGTCATGAGATGATAGCCGCACAGTACACTGGACTATATATCAAATGAACGTGAAATAAACTCATAAAAGAACAACGAAAGGATGGAAGGAAAAGAAAACTGAAAAGACATACAACACTTCTGTTATTACAGCTGAAATGGTATGTGGTTTAGTTAAAGGATAACATGTAGGACCAAAGCAATATAACATGTTTAAATTGGTTTAATAGTATAGCAAACACAAAAATATACAAGTAAAAGAAATTCAAAATATATCAGGTGACTGAATGATAATAATTACATTTGGAACCGGATGAAACCTGATAGCATTCTCCATAAAGACGGAATCTAATGACACAACTTCTGTTTCTAAGGGCTCCATTACGTCACAGTGCTGGCTTTCGATTTATTCTGAATGCTATGTTGGTGTCGCGACTTTCGGCGTCGGTTTCCTGGCGTCGTGTCCTATGTGATACCTACGTTTGCCTTAGCTTTAATCGACTCTTACTGTGGACACCACGTCGATCAGCGTCGGTATGCTAGTGTCGTTCTAATGACGCCCCGATGCTCGTCTTCGCTTTATTCCAAATCTTCTTTCGCCGTCCCGACGGTTGTTGTCGTGTTGCCTGCATCGTCCAGGACCCAGGGGAATTCTTCAGGGTTATGCTGCTTGTTTCTGTAAGCACTCCTCTGATACACACCATTTTATTCTCAGCACTGTTCTTTTATCTTGCGTAGTTACCGAGCTAAAAAAGAAGTCTTTACCAGGACTCGATCCCAGTGTACATTTTCGGGGCTATAGCTGTGTTCCTGTAATCTCTCTGCCGAAACAAACAACTTCTGACGAAGGTTATGATAACCTTTGTTTCTGAAACTTTCTCCGTGTCTAAAAAAAATCACTTGTACTACAGGCTTAACTTATTGATCACGCCACGGACTTCTCGATTTAATGTCTCGATTTATGACCTTGCATAGAGACACAAATACTAAAAAGCTATAGTCTAAAGAGTTGGTGCAGCAGTGTGTCCTTATTCGAAAAGTAAAATGTAAATTATTAAACGCGCTAGTGTGTAATGTTCGCCCACGGTGTTACGAGTTACTTCTATCAGATAAAGGCCTTTTGTTTCTGTAAACAATATTTGACTGACTTGATTGTGTACTGTTTATATTAATAACATTGTCCCATTCACTGCAGGTAAGCTGGAACGTTTGTGTCTCATGACGCGAAGAACCCTGCTCTGGCTCTAGTTTTGATTCGACACGACTCGCCAATATGGGACGGCTGTAGGCCCATTAATTCCGACTCCAAGGCATGCAGTAACAATTATTTCGTGCTGTTTTTATTTCTACTCTGCTGAAGTGTCGCGCATAGGTCACAGAATTTAGCTTAGCTTTGCGTTGTAGAAATGCCAATTAGCTATTACGAAAAACAAATGCTGGTAGGTGAATGAAACTGGTTTGGGATCGTGTCTAACGTCAGGCTCTGACATTAACTTGTTGAATCTCCGGCTTCTGCTACCACGGTGGTAGTTGAATAGGATGCTTATGGGCCAAAGGTTGTTGGCTAGTCATTACAACTACAATATTTATAAAACTGCAAATAATATCGTGTCGTCTGCAAAATAATTTCTTCAAGGCAAATAGAATGAAGATGTTTAACTTGAGACTGGGAGTTAATACTCGGTTAAGAGTTTCGTTTTTCAGACCAACAGTAGTGTTCGATATTATGACGGTTATAAAAAGGAATTGTAAAATCGATACTGTGGTCATTTCGGTACTAAAGTTCATCGACACTCTTATTTTGTTGTTGATGTGTCCAAGAGATACCGCTATCACCACTGTGGGTATTATTTTGGGTACTTCATCATTTTGCTTTTGAATTGGTTGTTCACATTCCCAGAAGGTATTTTTATCAAGGATTTCATCGTCAAGGCAGATTTAATCCTGACATACAAGCTTTCCGACGGCTGCACTAAGACAGTAAATTAATTTGAAATTTAGGCTTGATTACGCCACAGCTACTGACCCCAGACTTTTCCACGCCTGTGTCTAGTGATTTAAGGCGTGGAAGTTTGATAATCATCTAAGAACCACCCAACACATTATAGACATTAGAATGCTCTATCGGTACAAATCTGAATTTCATAATCTTGGACATTTTCAATAGAATCCAGTTTCAACCCAAAGATGACTGTATTCTGTGTTGCTGGGCCATGTAGTCTGGTAGAATTTTTCCGACGTTTCAGAGATGCTTGCTGCCTCCATCATCAGGGCGATAAGCTCACTTTGTTTTAACCCATTTTGAAGTGTGAATATTTCAGCTGGGAAGGACTAGAGAATTGTATCGGACCTGTAGCTGCGATCAAGCAGGATTGAGACTTCTCGAGTATAGGAGACTAACTATCTAAACAACTCACCAATCTTATACATAACTCAGAGTTGGAGATACAAAATAAAGTAAAACTAAGTCAGGCATCGATAGGACTTGCATTAGAAATCGTTCGTGCTAGAATGTCTTATGTATTATTCCACAAAAATTTCTAAGTTATTTAATGACTCTGAATCACTTTAAGAGAAAATCTAGATGATACATGGAATTAAAAATTGAGATACAGAAAGAAAAAAGGGAAGTTGGCTTGTCGCTGTAAACGGTGTTACACCGAGTGCCGTAGAACGTAGTTGCTCTGGAGTTACTCAGTGCCGTATAGGTTGTAGGCCTGTAACGTTGAAAGGGAGGATGCTTTAAAATGAGAATTGTAAAGGATGTGGACGAAATTGTCTGTGGTTTGTTTTAAGGCGCTATCATAGCATTTTTATCGCGATAAGTTTCCGAACCTTCGCGGTGTAGCGCAGTCGCTCATTTGAACCCGAAGCTCGTATTTTGTTACAGGGTTTATTCTTGTCACAGTAAAGACTATTTAAAGAACAACAGTGAGTGGATAGAACTTCTAAAAATCGAATCTTAAGCTGCTCTGTTAAACAGGGACTTATAGCAACAAGATGAAGCAGACCTTGGAATTATAAATATTGTACCTGTTTTTGTATCTGGGCCATAGGCCGACCGTCCCGTGGGGTAATTATTATTTCAGATTTGAGGTTTGAGATTTTCGCGGCAGTGAGAATTCGAAGTGAAATCTCCTGGGCTGTGACGCAGCGTAGCCGTAAAGTGCGACCACGCTATACGTGCTTGAACTCGTGTTCGTCCGTAAATGTGGACGGTTTCACAAACCCGAACCCAAGCAGCAGTGCCATGGGCTCGAGTCTTTCGCTACAAAGTCGGTAGGATAGCTATCTGTACACACCGGCAACAGTCACCCCGATTCTCTCCATCACGAGCGCCATCTTGAGCCCAAAGACGAGAAGTGTGTACCCTCCTTCATAGACGGTTGTGTTTCTTTGGTAATCCAGATCAGAGTTCGCAAAAATTTTGCTACATTTGTCGGTTCACTGTGAAATCTACTTTCCAATTCTCCTGTCTTCTACTCACATCGGGAATGGTGATTACCAGGGGCCAGAGTAATCCTTCAGGATACTGGAGAGCGCGAAGTCTCTTTCCAGAAGAATTTAAAACAGGATTTGGTCGAGTGGGTCTCAGCAGATTTTGGCAAAATTGTCACGTCTAAACCTCACGACAGCGTTGTCTTTTCGATTTTACGTTTTGACCAGATCTATGAAATCTAAAGTGTAAAATGTGCAAAGTTGTTATAGGAATTACTCTTTAATTCTAAACAGATTTTTGTCGACGTATGTGAAATATACAGCTTTGAGGTTTCTGATCTAACCTGATACTTCACACACAATTGTGAAATGACGACGTTTAGATAAATTTATCAATAATTTGTTTTAATCGTTTTAGGGAAATAATTCGAATTTTATGTATGCAGTAATGGCAGTGATTTTGTGGTTTGATTTTCTAGTATCTGCCAATACCAATACACTATTTAGATTGAAACATGTAGTATCCTATTCGTAATATATAGAGGACATTTTAAAACTGTTGGATAATTATTTGTAAAATTGGAGTATAGATAATCACTCCAGGTATTTCTTAGTGTAAAATAAAAGTTCTGTAAATAAATCTTGTTTCACTTATGCTTGAAATCATTCATACAGTGAAGCTTTGAATGAATATACGTGTATACCTGGAGTCTTATATACCAAAATGTATAAGTCCACGTTATAAAATATAAAGAAAAAATAAAACAAAGAAAGCAGACTAACCAGTAACACAAAACCTTTGGGTCGCAAGACTTTGCTAATTGGGGCAATAAATCGAACAAAGTTTGAACGTTCGTCGTTTCTTAATGGGACACAGGGGTGACGGGCAGCTTCAACGATTGTCATCTGTTTGTGGTGGCTACTACTAGCAACTTCTACCTTAATTCTGCTGTTGTCGACTTTTTACCTATGCCATTCATTCGCTTTATCTAGAACATTCTCAGGGAAGTACAGCTGAGGACAGATGTACAGCCAAGTTGCCATCTACTGCAACATTCTCCAATTAGGGCTTCGCATTCTTCAGAGCTGTAAGTAATCTAAGGTTGGGAAGCAAACTTGCCTTCTCAAGACTCCAAATAAACTCAGGCAAAGCAGATAAGTTTGACTGCACTTATCCTCACTCCAAACGCTTAATAAACGCCTAAGTACAATTACTCTTAAATCAAACATTTTCTAGCTGAGTCCTAGTGAATTATTCTTTGCTGTTTCTGTCATATCACTGCGTTATCGGATCACACAAAAGAATGGATTTTTCAGTTTTATTAATGTTTATTTGGCCTGAGAAACTTGTCTTTGGCTTTCCATTTGACTGCGATAACTAATAAGTCATTGGACCTAGACATGTGAAATTTTATGTGGGTTTAGATTATAACATACCTACAAATTTGGCCTATGTATTAAATCATCTTTACGAGCTGACATTTGTAAACATGGTAAAGATACGAATTTTTGATGCTGTATACATTTACTTAAACGTCCTCAGATCTGTATAAGTTAAAGTTATTCCAAAAAATATAATAATTACATACCAAAAAAATAGCAGTAATATTCTATGACGTATTTACAATTTCAATCATAAGTGTAAATATTTGAACTAATTGGGATTTATTGTTGTTAATTAATTAAGCACGAGCCCATATTTTCAAGTCATGAGTTAGGCTTAAATTGCATTTGAAAAGGAAGGGCTCACTGGTAATGATTAGAACCGGATGTAATTGGTGTTTGAAATTTTATTGTTTCGTACTCCCATCACTATTACCGACACAGCGCTGAAACATTCAATAAAGATCGATTAATTTAGGAAGTTTGTTATCAGAGCGATCACTGCAAGACTCCAGATTGTTAACTCGATAAATCACGGACTTTATTATATCCCGCATGAAATTAAAATTCTTCGATGTCGCCGTTTAAAAGATACGCTTTATTGATCGGAAACGCAAGCCTAAGTACTTCGTAAATTGGGGTATATAGACTATGTTCTTTGGTCCAAATTGTAGTTTTGTCGAGATAAAATGCAAATTAGCTTGGGTATTTCTTGATCTGGAAATCGTTCTAGTGATACACTGTGACAAGTGAATAGGGAAAGTGATTGGAGTGTAATCAATGTCTCGGTTTGCGTTTGTGGCTAAGTGATGTCCAGCAATTGGTTAGTGCGAACGGTGACGTAGGTAGGGTCCAGAGCAACTCTGTCTGTTCTGCATAAAACTAAATAGACTGTGGCACCAACTAGAAAGAGAAAGAAAACTTCCTGTAACTTATGCAACACTAAAAACTAATCACACCGGGCTAATTTTACATTCAAAAGCGATACAAATCTAATTAATATTTATTTTATATATCCACATTCATGCATATGCATATACGGTTTTACGACTTCCAGTTGTCTTCAAATATATTACGAGAGTCTGCCCCCATTTGTATGAAAACATATCACAAAACAAATTTTCTTTACGTCAAATATTATAAAATGTTTCCTTTATTATATGTAACGTAATTAATATGAAGTGTTTCTGTATAGGCCTAGGTCTATCTGTTCTTGCCTGAGAGATATTATATTTCTTTAATTAATAGATGTGATTGTTAAGTGAGATCCGGGATGAATTATGAGAAGCAATTAATAGCGATGTAAAAATTATCCGCCCATTTCCTAATTACTTTTCATGTTCATATGCAGTACAGTTCCGCACATAAGGATTGTTACCAATATCACGTCACAGAAATTGGATGTCTTACCCTAGTGGTTAACAGTGTTTCATGTGGCCTGAAGATCGATTGAAGTATTTCGTGGTTTTATTCTAACGCTCCCCAGGCAAACGCTAATGCATTTTCTTAAAATCTATAGCAACCGCTTCCTTCGATGTCATTTCCAATTCATTTGTTGCAAAGTCATTTCAGAGAAGTTGGTACAGAATAGGAAATTCCATGTAGACTAAGTAATTTTTGCAGATTACATCATTAAGCACACTAATTACGTAGACCAACAGGATAATTATATTGTCACTTTGTTGCTGCAAATTATGTCAGCGATGGAAATGAAAACTCTGGGCAACTTTTCCAAAATCCACAGCATCCAATATAGATTTCATTGCTCTATAAAATTCCAATAAGTGAGTGATTTTGGCTCCGAGTGTGGTTGCAGAGTTTCTCTGAATCCAACCACTGTTCTAAATTTCCACTTGTATCTGTACCTGAGCCCAGAAGGCCCGCATTGCTTTTACAAGGAACGTCGGCATACCTAAAAGAGGCGGTAACAACCTTCCCACGCAGGGGTGTCCATTTGTCGAGTGATCGACATACACGCAGTAGTCTGGTCGATGTTTACCAACGTTTCAGAGGTCATACTGCCTCCGTCATCAGAGTATGGAGATTTATGTCTTCTGGGTTGTTGCGATGTGTAGTCTGGTCGATGTTTACCAACGTTTCAGAGGTCATACTGCCTCCGTCATCAGAGTATGAAGATTTCTGTCTTCTGGGTTGTTGCGATGTGTAGTCTGGTCGATGTTTACCAACGTTTCAGAGGTCATACTGCCTCCGTCATCAGAGTATGGAGATTTATGTCTTCTGGGTTGTTGCGATGTGTAGTCTGGTCGATGTTTACCAACGTTTCAGAGGTCATACTGCCTCCGTCATCAGAGTATGAAGATTTCTGTCTTCTGGGTTGTTGCGATGTGTAG
This sequence comes from Zootermopsis nevadensis, assembly GCF_977971745.1. Taxonomy (NCBI): domain Eukaryota; kingdom Metazoa; phylum Arthropoda; class Insecta; order Blattodea; family Termopsidae; genus Zootermopsis; species Zootermopsis nevadensis. The sequence continues at coordinate 4,808,256 of NW_028259152.1, read as the reverse complement.
TCTGGTCGATGTTTACCAACGTTTCAGAGGTCATACTGCCTCCGTCATCAGAGTATGGAGATTTATGTCTTCTGGGTTGTTGCGATGTGTAGTCTGGTCGATGTTTACCAACGTTTCAGAGGTCATACTGCCTCCGTCATCAGAGTATGAAGATTTCTGTCTTCTGGGTTGTTGCGATGTGTAGTCTGGTCGATGTTTACCAACGTTTCAGAGGTCATACTGCCTCCGTCATCAGGGCGATCGACCAGAATACACAGTGCAACAACCCAGAAGACAGAAATCTTCAGTCCTTATCTTATTCGCATAGAAGTGAAGGAAGATGAGAAGTATGGAATAGGACGAATTAATGGTTTCGTGGTGTTCTCCGTACCTACACGTTTTAACAAAGCCGTTACTCGACAGAAGTGACTTGTTCCTAACTTCTTGGATCCTTCGGGGCCAAGATATCAGTCTGTCTGATGAACACAGGATGCACTTGGCTGCAGTTCCATTGAATGTGGTGTGGGCCGTTGGACTTGAGTTTCTTTAGAGTGTTACCGAATTCGACCAACGGGCAGCAGTAATGAATTGTCCCCAAATTTTTACGGCAGTCGACTTTTCGATTTCCTCCTCTTGAGGAGAGTTTGCTGAGTACTGGTTTTTGGTACCCCTGGCTGGAAAGCAAGTGACCCGCTACTAGAAATATAAATCTTACAAAATCCGAAATTAACTTCTGAAAGCGATGTCATTTAGTTAGTTGCCTATATTAGGTTACCGAGCAACCGGCTGTCTCAAAGGCGAGGTTTACGGGCTTCTTTATGGCCCTGGAACTGTAAATACGCAGACATGCACAAATTGTAGGAACGGGCTAAAATGTACGACAGCAATAACTAATAACGTAGCTCTCTTGTTTCCAGTCTGTCCATAGTCTGTGGAATTCCTGCTCGAACATGCCAATTTATTAACAAGTTTAAAACTCGTTAGTTGCGCGGAAGTTTGATTCACGATAGAGAGGTGATGTCTGCATGTCTTTCAGTTTAATTGAAAAAGGAAGACGCATTTTGTTAACGGAAATAAATGTAGCTCTGAGCAATATTTGAGCTTAATGAAGAACGTCAGATCAAGAATCAGAACGCACAATAGAGACGAACACTTGAACAGAGGGGTGAAATGTGACATTGAGAGACTAATGAAGCGGTCGCAATGACACGGCCCGGTATCTCACTAATGATTTATGTTGTTACTGGCCTAATATGTGAACCAACTGGCAACAGTTGGATTTTTAACAATACTTTCAGTCATTTGCAATGAAGTGTTAATAAATTACCTTCATGTACACTTTTGCGGCCCGCTAGTCGAGAAGAAGGGTTGAATACAGCTCCAGGTCTGGAAAAAGTTGAGAACCCCTGTCCTAGAGGAAGAACATGTGTTTGACAAGGAAGTGTTGAGGAGGGCATTGGGATCTTAGAGGCTGGAAATAATACGAGGATGGAAGACGAATATGGCCTATAAATTTCAAGACAGCCTTCTGGGATATTGCGCCGTGTAGTCTCGTGGAAGTTAACCGACGTTTCAGAGGTGCTTACTGCCGTCATCGCGATTGACCTGACGTTGAAAGCAAAAAGCAATAGGACCACTGAAATGTCGGTAAACCTCTACACAGCGGCCGTTATCTTCATACTCGCCGCTGTGACAACCTGAAATTTCGCTCAGTTTCATAAGTAGAACTAATTTTTAGTATTCACCAAATATTGTTATGCTCGTGAAATCAAGGTTAATGAGTTGGGCGGAACATGTAGTACGTACGTGAGGGAGATGAGAAATAGAGGGAAAAGAAACTGTAAGACTTTCAACTAGCTTTTTATTTGATGAGGCATGTGAAACAAAGGGGTAATTTGGATTTATTGTGTGTTAATTTGTGTTGAGTAGATCAATAGTTCACGTGAAGCAATACCCGAAAAGCGTATTTCAACACAGAACATAAACATGGGAGTCTTTGATCACCTTGGCTTAATAGTTCGATTTGCCTCGATGTTATGTCCTTGCAGAGTGCTGTAGCATCGGAGGGCGCAATCATGAAACTGAATTGCTTGTTAGTTAATCGTGAGAATGCGTGCATTATAAACAAACAGTCTTTCATTGCAAGATACAACATTATATTTAAAACAAAACAAACTCACAATAAGTCTAGAAACTGCTTAAATCACTAAAGAGATCACAAATTAAATCATTTACATTATCATAATACGTACATATCAACAGCACACAAAGCAGTCCGAGAAAAAATATTACATAACGAATACTGCACAAGATTGATTGTTAGTTGAGGTTACTAATCAATTCGTGGAATGGTTTAAGTGAATCACATTCAGACGTCAGCTTCCTTCCATTTTGTTGTCTAGTTTCAGACGCTTTACATTGGCCAAACTATAATAATATCACTTAAAAATTAGTATATCCTTTCCATTATACTCTTTGTAATATTTAACATATTCACATCAGACACAACTTATTTATTGGTGTAATATATATAAATGCACAATTAATGTAGCGTTTCGAGCATGTTTCGACTTCAGAGAAACACACATTAATATTATAATACAATGTGTGGTTCTCTGAAGTAAAGTCGAAGCATGCACGAAACGCTACATAATTTTTTTATTATATTATGAAGTCATAATAAACAAATAAAGAGTAAGATACGGTATGTAATTAATGCGTAAAATGTAAACTGGAAAACATAAAGTTACAAGTACAGACTTTTAATAATCTTACTGTAAGATTTTAAATGTAACATCTGATAACTTTCTCCGCGTAATGTAGTTATTTAAATAAAGCCTAGAAGTACTATGATAAGTTGTAATTCATGGTGAAAATATGTTAAATATATGACACTCAACTTATAAACAGCGAAGCAGGAAGTGACATATTTTGTCCTCGGTGCATCAAGCGGTTATAGGGGAATTAAAAACTTGTAATATTATGTTCTTGTAGCCAACACTAATGTCTGCATGATGGAGGCTCTGTTATGAGTCAGTACCGGACTGCTACAGCAGTACTAATGTTAGCGTGATGATACTTCTGCACGTTAAATAAATTCTTCTTATGTTAGTTACACGACAGCAGGCTACAATTATATTTTATACTGAAACACTTTAAGTTGCAGTATTATTGAAAATATGTTTAATTTTAGTTTATTTAGGTCAATAAATAAATGCACTTCATTCGATATCTAAAAATACTTTTCTTTTGGAATAATGACATTTGGTGCAGCTTATGACAGTGACCACGCAAGCAATAGGCCTAGAAGATGTAACTGCTGTTCTAATAGCAGAAATTCATGACAAACTGCAATATGGTGTTGATTTGGGTTGTGGTACTCGTCTTGTACAGTTATTGTGATCGGTATAAAATACTAGAACAGAATGTTATTTCCCTGTCGTGATTATCTTCTGTGATTCTACAAGTCATAGCTGGATAATATAGCTCTTTAACATGACTTTTATTATGGGAATTATACATCGCCTTCGTTTTTCTCAAGAACTAAGGTTAAAAAAATGGAGCTTTTTCTGTCATCAGGTATGAAAGGGAGAAAAGGTTCCTACTCAGTTAGGCCCGTTAGAACGAACTACTCTACCACTGTAGACCAAAAGGATGGGTAATGTCAATAATGCCATTTTTGTTGTAACACACCATTGTAATGGATATTTGGATTTAGCTTAATTATATCTCTTATTTCATATGTGGGCATACAATATCTGTTCCCTGTTACCACAATAGACAGAAGCCCTTATCATAGAAACTGTAGTGATAGGTTATAGACTATTAGTGAAAGAGGTAAAGAATAGAGTTTGCTTTTAATTAACATTTTTCAGGTAATAGAGACTGTTGCAAAACTAGAGTACTTCGTATGAAGGAATATGACTCAATATAATTATAACCATTTTCAAAATATAATGAAATTAGAACTCAAGAGATAAAAAAAATATCTGCTTTCAATTAATTTTGAAATGCCTCACACAATTAATGCATCTAGGAAAAATATTAGACCCTATTTAAATCACAATACACATATGCGAAATAGACTTATCAGGATTTCAGAGTTATGAATAATAGGCCGCGTCGCTTAGGCCGCACACATTTCATCTGCCATCTGGTGAGTGAGGTGTTAGTTAGCCCAGCATGTTCAGTTTCCCATCAGTGCTCTGGCACTGACGGCGTATGAATCCCGGTGGCTTGTTCAACATGGAATCTAGTAATTATCTGATAAAGACGTAACAAGCTACGCCACTAACTGACAATGACGTGCCTTACGGCTTGTTGACGTGGACTGCATCGTTGACACGCCAGGCTCACGAATGATAACATCGAATTTAGTATCGGCATTACAAGAACACAAATATACGCAGTAGATGTGCAAAACGATTTTGAATTTCTTCGGGCATTATAACAACATTAATGTGGATTCTGTTTGTCGCTAATGAAGAGAACAATAAATCAAACTAATACTGTATAAAGATTTCTGTCTTCTGGGTTGTTGCGCTGTGTAGTCTGGTAGATGTTTACCAACGTTTGGGAGGTCATACTGCCTCCATCATCAGGGAGTATGACCTCTGAAACGTTGGTTAACATCTACCAGACTACACAGCGCAACAACCCAGAAGACAGAAATCTTCATAGAAATATATTCGACGGTAAAACCCAGAATACAGAAATCTTCATACTCATCACCCTGATGACGGAGGCAGTATGACCTCTGAAACGTTGGTAAACATCTACCATACTACACAGCGCAACAACCCAGAAGACGAAAATCTTCATACTCGCCGCTGTAAAAACCTCAAATCTTACATAATACTGTATAATTAGAAATATAAGACAATAATTGTATAAAGTTACATTTAAATGTGACAATAAAATTAGTAATGGGCATATTATTAGAAACAGGGAAAGAGGGAGTATATATGTGGCTCTAAGAATAAATATTGCATAGTAAGAGAATATCGCTACTACAGATAGATACATTAGAGCTGTGGACGGCGAACATCCACGTGTTAGGCTGAAGCAATCCGCTGTATAGAAAACTCAACTTAATAATTGATTGATTATGGCTGATAGCACCATGTAAAAATAGGCTCTGCATTACTCCTGACGATTCGGGGATTCTTATATCGTAGCGGAGCCTTGAAGATGGACCTTTGTAACGTTGGAAATATAACATACGTTTACATCCTGTCACCATCGAGAAAGAGGATCCACATTAATACTGAATCGCCTGAGAAATCTTGTAATAATATTGAAGCACTGTCTAGACGAACTGAGCACAATGCAGTTGAGAGAGTATAACAATTTTATTATAAGTTCTGCAATATTCACTAGTATAATGAGTTTCTTTTCGGGTAACACATCTTCAGACTTGTCTATAATAATAGTAATTAAATAATAAAACATAAATGAAAGTGATTAAGATATTTAATAGTAAGCGCCAGTAGATTACTGCATGACGTTTTTCGGTATATTTAATTCATAATCGAGTACAGTTCTCAGTATTGTTCCTTATACCTGAAATTATTCGTTGTCAGAACTTTTTCCATCGTCTTTTCTTTAAAAAGTCCTGATAATGAATAATATTAAGTGTAAACTACGGTCGTCAGAACCTTTTAGAATTGAATTGTTTCTTGTACTTCCTTGAATTTAAAACAAATAATTTTAGACACTTCTCAGCGCAGAATAAAATCATTGTAATAATATGGGATTATACCACTACATTACTCTAGAGCCTTTAAATTCTTTAAAGCCCAGTGGTATGCTCCACCTGCTTTAACAATAAATAAATATCAATTTTGGTTTTACGTGAACAGCAGTTATTTCTATACACAGTATTAACCAGTTGTTTTTTAATAGTGAAGTGGTGTTTTCTTTAAAGTAATGTGTACATTATTAAATATTATTTATATTAGCTTCAACTCCAAAGGGTAAGAATGTTTTACTGGTGTTTTTGAGTTTAAGCATTAGATACGATTTGATCAAAAGAAGAAACCGTGACCATTTGCATCCAATTACAGTCTTCCAGTACATTAATTGCAAAGTCAAAATTGGGGCCACTGCTCACCTTTGTCTAGCATCAGGGTGTTGAAACATTTCTTGTTTCGTATTTAGGAAGCTGTCATTTCCAGTCTCTGCCGATAGGTTGATTATTATAATTAATGATTTTAGCGATTATCTGCATTCCGTCCAGGCAGAATTTTCGGATATTACCTTAAAATATGCCACAACTGCTTCATATAAAGCGAATGTAAGTCTTTAGAAATCATTACGTGATGCCTTATTTGATAACAAAATGCAGACAAGAATATTTTAAAACAAGACAGAGGAAGTGGCAGGAGATAATTAGACCTAATGAAGTTTTATATTATAGGCTGTACTCTTTGCCAAACTTATTAGAGCGATGGAAGAACTAAATATTTTCCAGGAACACAAATTTACTAGTTTTAGTTTTAAGACAAGAGAATAAAGGCCACTTTCTCTGCGTTGTCACAAGCTGAAGTGCCATCCATATTGCTGGACGAGGACCGTTACTGGTGGTGCAAGGCGCTCAGCAGTCCGTGTTGAGGACTCGACTGGGAGAAAAAGCCCAGGTGCGGGGGTCCTCTGCCAGCGGCTGCTGCTGCCATGGCTGCTGCGAATAAGGGCGGCATGAGACCTGGCCCGGGAGGGGCGCCGTGGGCACCTGGGCCCCCGAACAGAGCGAAGGATGGGGGCAAGAGCGGTCGGGCCGACAGCCGCAATTTCTCGATCTCGGCCTCCTGTAGCCGTTTCGCCTTCGCTCTTCTATTCTGGAACCAAATCTTCACCTGCAATGCCAAATAAGAGTAGCCTAGTTTACGTAGTGGTAACGGTTGATTCATTAGGCCCACACCATCATGTCGAAGGTTGCCCTTCATCTAAGTCGGCGGTTCCGAGACTTCTTCCGCAGACCATTTCGAAAGTGCTGAGGATCTTGTTGGGTCACAAATGCTCTCTATTATGCCAAATGTTAAAGACAGGAGCAAAGAAGTTTAATTTATTCCGCAAGTATCTTTTCACGTCTGCGCTTTCTGTTTGCGTATTTTTCAAATTTGTTTCACAATTTTTTCAATCCTAATTTGGACTGCCTGAATAAATATCAGGGACTACTGGTGATCCACGACCCATCCAGTGCGTGTCAAGGGCTTTTTTATTGGGAGAAAAGTTGCTGGAGTGTAAAGTTGACCGTTAATCTCCTTCTGATGGTGACTTTAAGAATCCATCAAGTTATACCACTACTGCCCTGTACGTATCCATGGCATGTCGCCTAATTAAAGACAGGATAAATGTTAACTATTAAAGTTACTTTTAAATAGTGACGAAGCTCCTCCTTATGTACAAATAAATATTACTTGCGCTGTGTTAAGGGCTTTGAGATCCTCCTCATCCAACTTTTCCACTTTTTGTTACTATATACAGTACTTTAGATCCAAATACTGTACTTTGCACGTTGATTCCAGGTACACATGAAGTTTGTTTCTATTTCGGAGAATGCTCTATGTTTCACGCGATACAAATTAGACTTTAAATTATATTTCGATAGGTATAGGATATCTAGAAGCGTATTGGAAAGGCAGTGCGCTATAGTCTCTCTTTATCAATTCACTCATTGGACTCGGCGATCAAAGTAGTTAAGAATATGATTTTTATTCGGCATGTCCCGGATTTGAATCTCAGCCTTGATCTCGTCCATTTTAAGTTTAAGGTCTTCCTTGACCCATCCAGGAAAATGCTAGGATAGTAACTTAAAATAGGTAACGACCATAATTTAGTATTCTATTAAACAGGATTTGAGGTTCTCACGGCAGTAAGTCCGAAGATGGCTGTGTTATGGGTTGTAGCATCATATAGTCTGGTAAACGTCTACCACACTACACGTCCCTACAACCCGTAAGGCACCCGTCTCCCAGTATTCTTCTAATTCACCATTCATAAGCATGATACCATTCGTGATATTACAGGCCTGTAAGCAACGTGGTCGAAAGGTATCGTTAAATAACTGGAGAATCGGTCAGTGAGAACTCACCTGTGTCTCAGTGAGGTGCAGGGAGGATGAGAACTCTGCCCGCTCCGCGATGCTCAGGTATTGTTTCTCCCGGAACTTCTTCTCCAGAGACAGCAGCTGCTGCGTCGTGAAAGGCGTCCGTGGCTTCCTGTTCGGCTTGTGTTTCCTCAGAGTACAACGCACCGGGGGTGCTGGGTGGTGCTGGTGTCCGGAGGATAGGGGCTGCAATCGCACCGCGTCCCCCCCGCTAAACAAATTTTCTGTAAAACAGAACGTTATTATTATTATTATTGAGTGTTCTGTCTGACGACAGGTCCATTACTCTGCCCAAAAAGAGGATATGTGTCCCTGCGTTGGTACCGAGCATTCTCCACAAACAATTCTCAGTTCAGAAGTATCTGCGTAATGAAGATAATAAGGATGGGCTTACTTCTTCTTCGCAAATAGAAAGGGGAGGGTAGACACTTATTTTGTTGGATCCGCGGACTGAGCAATTTCCGGGTCTGAGGACGATCCGTCGCATCCAACAGACTGTCTTCTTCACTTCGTATTAAGACGATGGAAGACCCATCCTTCGCAAACGTGTGGATTTATAAAGTTTTAAAACTTGTAATAATTTTATTAAAAAGTAGACTATGGATAATGTCTAAAAGAAAGAAAGTTACAATACACGACTATCGCCAAAGATATTTAACGAAGAAGTTTAATCGTCTTTCCCTCTGTTTATGTCATTGGACGAGTAATTCATTTGACTCGGGGCACAAGAAAGTCAGCAAAGAGACACTAAGCCTAGTCGTCCGGTACAGAAACGTAATCGAAATTGTAACTTGGTATATTAACTGAAACTGGCCTTCCATTCTTTAGGCTGTAATATCTTATTAAATGCTGTTGAAGTTACATCAGTGATGGAAAAATTTGCAGTAGTTGAAACGTTATGATAAGGCTTACGAATCGAAAAATAGCAACATGCCACAACGCAGACAATATGAATGCAAGTCATGTGGCAGTTTGTTTAAAAGACGCAGGCCTATTGCATGCACCAATATAACATTGCCCACTGTCAAATGAAAAGATAGATTTAAAGAAATTATGAACACAAAATTCTGCCGGCAGATGAAGATGGTTTCAAAATATTTATAGGAAAGCGTGGTGATACGAAATTATTTGGGCGATACTGCATAAAACTAAGAATAATATTAAAATGGGTTTTAAGCAAGTACGCAGTGTTTGGATTCAACTGGGTTGAGATTTGATCCAGTCACGTGTACCTGCCAATACGATAATGAACCTTAAGGTTCCATAAAAAGCTACAAAACTTCTTGACCAGCTGATCCAAAGTGTGTGGAGCTGTACTTAATTTTTTCCTGTTGTGCAAATAAGTCGTAAAATATAAAGACCTATTATAGTCTATAATAATGGTCGAATGCCACTGCTGTTCGAAGTGTGTTTACTGACACGCGGTTTGCAAGCCAAGCAGTTGTGCTTTATCAATTAAACGTTCCTTAATGACGAACAACGTGGGAGCTATTATCAGTATCCTGTAATATAATGAGTAGGTTATTTCTTTACATAAGCCATGTATGCCCTAGCCACACACATTTCACATACAAGAATGTTTTTATTTGCTGTGTTTTATTTTAACGTGTTGGTCTGCAATAGACCACTTGATTCAAGTAATAAACCTGAAGAACGTTTTGTGTTAATGATCCTATATTGTCCGGGAGAAATTATTTCTAAGGGCTATTCACAATTGTGCTCACCGATAATAATTTCATTAAAACAGTTTCATTACATGATTACGTAAAAATGTTTTATGGCACAGGAACGGTATCAGGAACGGAGAAAACATATTAGTTCCCAACAAACCAGACATCTCCTTCCGACTAACGGATTGATTAACTGAATATTGATTATCTAACTAACTAGCAACGAAGCACCATATCAGAAACTAATAAACCATCCATGTAACATCAAACTAATCTACTAACTTAGGAATCAAGTAAGTTACCAAATAACTAGCAAGCCTTCCAATCAATCAACTAACCAACCACCCAAGTACCGGCTTATGTTATGCATTTAATAGTTATTAAAGAGATCAAGAAATTCCCTGTTTCTTAGGAGACCCGGAGCTTCAACTCTGTAGCCTATTCACAAAAGCGTGTTATTGTATCCTATATCAAAATGACTTCTTCCCTGGAGATTCTCCAAGCAAAATTTTGTAAAGGATTTTTAGTTTAATTATCCTAATAACATTAGATGATTAGTACAAATTATGCAAATTCTAGCACGCCTAATGTAATTTTATCCAGTCTTTAGTTAGGACTATTTCACCTTTCTTAGCTTAAAACATCTTCAACATTTTGTTTTCATACACTCCCAGTGATTCAAAGTTGCACGTAACATAAGAGAGCAATGCGACACTGAATCGGAAATTAAACATTCCTGTACAAGCAGCTTCTGCAGCGAATAATGACATTAGAACAGAACTGAGACATAGCTATGTCTAGCGTTTCCTATTACAGCGATGTATTTAAAAGAACGTTTGTATAGAAAATTAAATAATTGATTTCATGAACATTTCATTCACCCGCATCTTACCATGTAAGCAGGAGACATAGGTAAAATAATATAGCATGCTTTGAAAATTGGCATTTCCCATTGGCCATGATGGGGACAAAGATTATAAATACAACATATTTAATTACTCAACTTTCTGTAGAGCAAAATGAAACCTGAAGAATGGAGGAATAACAGACGTTTCAGAGACCACTTATTTTCCCCATCATCAGGGCTATGAAGTGACTGTGTGTTCAGACCGTGTTTCCTGGGGGTGCGAACCAATTTGGGGCTAGATCCCCCTTAGAAGTGAAATCTGCAGGCCCAAACATTGCATTCACACAGACTTTTTTTTGTAACAGACTGGTTCATCGTACTGAAATGGCATGCTGGATCAGTTGGTAGGCTGTCAGTCTTCTCAGGAGATAGGTCGATAGCAACATTATGTCTTATCGTCTGCTGCCTTAACATCCAAGGTTAAAATAAAGAGGGGTAGCTTGTAATTTAAACCCTTTCATACATGTGTGCAACAAGGTTTCTTGCCCTGATGGAAGAATACTAGAGAGTATAAGAAGGAAGTGAAGAGATTATTTGAACACAAGAAAGAAGATGGCTCCGTGAGCTATGTTCTTCGCCAAATAATTTTAAAGCCGTCAAATTAAGTAGGATTACATGGGAATGATATGTGGCACGGTCGGTAGACATGTAAAGAAATTCATCAACATTTTAGTTGGCAAAACTGGCGAGAGATGATTTTGGGAGGCATGAACGCGTGAAGCGAGTAGGATGTGAAAATGTGGACAAGATTCAGCTGGCTCAAGACGACGATCAGTGGCAGATTCTTGGAAACACGGCAATGAAGAGTTAATCTCCATAAGGCGGGGAATTTCTCCTGTGGCTGAGCGATAGTCTGCTTTTGTATAAGGGCCCTGCTCCATTGAGTTAAGTTAGAATTTCTGATTTCTTAATTACTTGCGTGTACCTTCGGGTAATACAAATATTTGAAATAGCACTGTTGGATTCTTTTTCGAAATGGACAATTGGGCAACATAAGAGGCTCTGAAAAAGGAGTGTCAAGGCGTTATATCAGATTTCGGAAGTAAACTTGGGTATCGCCACAAACACATAATCAGAACTACGAGATTTTTTCTTCACTATATTCTGTTTTAATTAACATTCTTTATCCTGTATAATGGTTTAGCCTCGAATCAGGCGGAAAGGTGATAAGTGATGATGAACGGGCAGGAATTTATAAGCAGGTGGTCACGTTACTTTGGAAGTGCTGTCCCCGGCAATTTTTCATATACCCGAGTTAGGCCTATTTGTCCTTCCAATATAGATCAGTTGTTAGGCCTATATTTAATTATTAAAATGTATTTTTTGAGCATAAGAAGGGATGGACTGAGGTAACCCAAGAAACTACCCAGTAGGTCTCTATAAACGGAGACCTAACAAAGATTCTTTGTCGGAAGTTTTATGAACGTTACAGAAGCGAAAATATGCACTACGGCAGTTTCAGTAATTCGATGTGAAAACATTTTTAAAGGTTTATTCAGGTTTATCCATATTTACCCAGGTTGTGCAGTAAAATACGATTCAAAATGTAGGATCAAAACTCGTGACACTTAGGAGGCCCTAGTACAATCCCTCTTGTAGATTATATTCATTTAAGGATTTTGAAATTCCGTCCGTGGAGGTGAAAATGGAACAAAGCCGAGTCTTAGAGCAGTTTCTTCGTGATGTTGCATACCGGCTGAAGTAATACATTATTACACTTATATTGGCTTCCCAATGCAACATTTAATCAATTTGGAAAACTGATTATGACATAAATTATGTTCATCAGAAGAACTAGTCGCCGGCTGTCATCAATTTTTCACATTTCGCTAAACAAGCTCGCAGCCCGCCTTATAACGGAAAGCAAACGAGCTTTATTGTTACTAAATTCAAGTGAAAGGTTTGCTCATGTTTTATTATTCTTTAATGACCTCTGTTTTTATTTCTGCGTTTTTACTTTAAAAGAGATCATTAATCCCATTTGAGAAGCTGTTCAGACAAGTATAAAGGACATTAATTTTCATTTTATACACGATCAGAACTTGTGTTTGCTTGAGTCTTGTTCGCAAAATAAAAGAGCCGTGGCTGTAAGACATGTTTAAAAGTTTAATAGGAGGTGAACCGGTGATATTTGCAGGCAAGAATGTTTCAAGTGAAATGCGGTTTACTGACAAATTCTGTGTACCGACATCAAGTCGATGTATTAATAATAATAATAACAATAATAGTAGTATATATAATATAAAAAATATTATTAGCCGCAATAATTTAATTAGTAAATTAGGTACAATGAAATTCTCCAGCCACACAAAGTTAATTACATTTTAAAACAATAAATTATGTAATATTTTCATTATAAAATGTGTTAAAATTATACCTGTACTTAATATTCACGCCATAAGGACATTCCTATGGGGGAATTGAGGTGAACTTCCACATATTTTTAATCTCGAATCTTGATAGAAGCTTTAACATGGCGGCACAGAAAAGTTCCTATCGAGCAGGTAAACTTTTCAGTAAACTTTCCGGCTTATTATAAAACCCTTGAGTAAGAAATATGGAAAATAACAGAGCACTGACCACAGAAAGGCAATAAAATACAAATAAACTCTCTTATGGTTTACAACAGTGGTTTATTCATATAGGCTACCACTATTATGTTCGACTTTGTCGTCATAAGGCTTATAAGCTTTTTCCGTCTCCACATGATTGTTAGAAAAGTATAGTATTTCAAAAATTTCCATCATACACGACAAGGACATTTATTATTTTTACCCACACTTAGATATCATGGAGCGACATGTTTCAGAATATTGTATGACCATCCTCAGGCTCCTCTCAGATAATATTAAAAGACAACGAAGGCTGTAGATGTAGCAAAACCTAGGAGAAATGTTTGACGATGTGCGGATACAAGGTTGGATCTAATTTAACCCACAAAATTTTATGTGATTGATGAAAATTTCTGAAAACTAAATGTTAAAATACGGCTAAAATCTTTAAATTGTGTGTGAAGGAAAATTAAACATTCATTTATGTAAATGATGCTATAACATAATATATACAATATTTACAGGATAGTGACAAGATTAAGGTAGAAGGTGGGACGTTCTGAATATCAGGCTAGTACGCTAGGAACCTCTCGACAAATATAACTACATCCAATTGCTTGATGATGCCGTGTAAGTAACGTGTTATCACTTACGGGTCTGACTCAGTTAACAGAGTCCAGTAAATTATTCGTATAGGTTTAATTAAAGTAAGAAATCCAAATAGTATTAAAAGAAGTAAGATCTTCAACACAGAATGCACGGGGCTTATTTCTGTTCCAAAATCGCAACATTTATTCAGTACTGAGTTTTAAACGACATTTTCAAAGAGCGTCGAAAGTAAAATCATTCAGAACATCGTCTCTTATGACCCATTCTTATGGTAGAGAAATTTTAACAAGGAGAAGACTTTATGCTGATATTTTTACGACAAACAAAAGAATACATTCTTCTGGGCCACATAAATTCAATTAGGAAAATTTAGAAGAACTCAAAATAGATTCCTTGGAAGAACTTTTAACTGACGGAACGCAGAGCCGCAGAATGCCAAAACAAATGTTAAAATGCCACCCACCTGGAAGACGACATCTTGAAACACAGTTGGACGATGAATGCCATGACTGAAACGAAACAGCCTAATGGCCTGTCTTCGTGCCTGGGGGATGTACTTATTATTTGTCGATTGAGTAGTTTCCGAAATGAAGCATTTGGAAGATCAGACACTTTCTTCCGTTTAATGTCACTTAAGGCAGTTCGAGCGAAGAACGCACATAAATGGAGGCTCGAGGAACGTATACATTCCTAGTGATGTGGGTACAGAATGACAACACTGTAATTAACTTGAAGATGACTGTCTTCTGTGTTGTTGTACAGTTTTATCAGTGAATCGCCCTACTGACGGAGGCAGTAAGCACTTCTGAAACGTCTGTCAATTTCTATGAAACTAGCATCTCAGAAGACAGCCATCTTTGACCTCTCTGCCGTGAGAACCTGATGAATTCTTTTGTTGTTATGTTATACAGTGATTTGTATTAATGTAAGCCAATATTTTCAGTTTCTGGTGGACACGAACGACGAATTTACTGAAAGGAAGACACGACGAATAGAAAATCCGACAAATTTGGTGAGTGTAAAATATTTTAACAATTGCTCCATCTGTCAGTACGAAGAAAATACGTAGATGCAGATCCATAGGTCTGGTTTATGGTCTTATTTTTACCGATTAACCATTGATCATAGATGTTAATCGATTCCCTGTTAGTCTAACTGATACGAATTATTATTTTCGTATTTCGAATTCAGAATGAGTTTGAAACAGTGTCTGACACTCAAACACTTGCAGGAAAATGAAATGGATGCACTGATCTTGGAGAAGCGAGACGAAAATTTAATCTTATATGTATAACAAAATTAACTAAGGACAGCCCTTTTTAAGAAGCTGATAGTTGTTTTGCTAGTCAATAAATTTTCCGCCTTTGAGGAAAGTCAAAGTGTATTAACCTGTTCTCAACAGCCCACTTTTTAAAGTAATCTCATTTGCTAAATCATGATTATAGGCCTCTGTGTTTTTTAGACTCAGACTGATTTAGCCTTTCATTGACAGAATTACTACTTTATAATTAATAGGCCTATTTTAATGGCTATGACATTAACATATATTTTATATATATATATATATATAAACATAAATTCTGCGTCCTTCAAGAGAATTGTCGTAGACTAAGGTAAATAAAATAAAGTGAGCAACAATACCATAGAAAATTATTTCATGCGAATCTGCAAAAAGATGTGTGTGTAATTAATTAGATCTTACAGTCCCTAATCGTAAAATGAGTTCACAGTAAGACTCCGATCATTTTAGCGGCCTATTAGCAATTAATGAAAACGATAGTGCAAGTGGTCACGACGCTGCTGCTTGTAAACTGGAAGCAATTTTGTATTATTTACAGCAAATGGATTGTATATAACACGAAGAAACGTGCAGGAAAACATGATGGATGTCTCAACTATTTCTAACAAACGATGTGGAAATGAAACATGTTCGAACAGTCGTGCCATTCCGCGTAATTCAGTAACAGTACCGACAGATGGGGCAGCAGGCGAGTTAATTGCCAGCACCATTAAAAAGTAGATCAGACCCTATCTGTAAGTTTAGATCAATCATATATTATAGGCAGATTTAATTGACAGTGTATAATAGATGTCTGATTCTTCATGTGAACAGTGAAGAGCGTGTGAGTTTTTTTGAGATAAAATAGATAATTTACGTTCGTTGTTGTAGAAGGTTATTATTCTATTATCTGTATTACGTCGTTGTTCTAATTAGTGTTGTAATAATAGGCGTATTTATACTAAACCAGTTCTACAAGTAGAAAAAAATACCAAATCTACGCAAATTACATCGCAGGAAGTATTATATTTTAATGAAAGAACTGTCACAAATTACAGGTCTGTGGAATTTCTTTTGCTGTTTTATGTTCCAATTAACTTATTAGCAATGTTTGTTTTTAATGAATTTATCTATAAATGAGAACATTTGTCTTTTGTTCGTAAGCAGTTTTTAACTTGCAATGAAATGATGCTATCCCCTCTTTAAGAACTGGAAGAAATTACTCATTGACAAGTTATAAAAACAGAAACTGTTACTCTTCATGAAACAAGCAACGATAGGAAGATGAAGGAAGTATTACAGAGGCTTGGAACATTTTGTTTTGTTTCAGTGATGATTTTTTGTAGCTATATACCGCTCTCTGCTGTGTGGTGACGCCTAATGAGTGTAGCATTATTTTCAAATATGAAGTTCGATATAGTCCCATAGTTATTTATTTCGTCTTCCGGTCCACACGTTGGCCAAGTTTCTGAAATTTGAGTGACATCGTGCCGCTTTCCTGCGATTGTAACGTTTTATTATTTTGATTAACTTAACAAAATCGAGATTGTACATATCTTGGAGTGACGTCAAAAAGCTGATTAAGTTTTGCATGAAATGAGGAAGCTGTATACTTTATTTTTATTTATTAACTGAGTTTTGTATTTACTTTCTTTGAGGTCTTTCAGTTTGTTTATTGCTACGGAACATAGAATGTGGATGGAGTTCCAGTTAGGAACACTGTAGATGCCTTAGTTCTCAAAAGAAGTTTGAGCCACTGATTTTGTGAGAGAATATTGTGTTAGGAAGAAAAATTCTTCATATTCATATAATTTAATTTTCTGTCTAACGTATGACTAAAAAGCGTTATTTCACATCGTTTACTCTTTTGTGATGTTGGTCTAGGCTGATTACCGTTCCATTAACACATATTTCTTCATCAATTTATCGAGTTAATTTTCTTTTGTATCAACTCATCATTTTTAAATTCTGGGAATGCTTGCTACCATTCAATCCTTAAAACTGTAAATACCACAATAGCCATAACTATTATTTACATGGGTGTGAAATTTTGGTCTATCAGGGTGGGGGCGCAGGACCAGCCATAAATGGTGAACGATTTGCACGCGTGCTATTTCCTGGGCACTCAAAATTTTGTGCAAAATCACAACTAGTAAGTCTAACAAAATTACTAATACAATTTTTTTGAATATCAGTGATTGAGAATAGAATGTGTATCTGTATGCACAGCTGCACAGACACGTAAACGCTATCATTTGTTTGGCAACAATCAACCAGCTGCGTCATAAACTGACAATAAATGGCCACGCGACCTCCCAGTCTGCTTTCAGTTGTCGCAGATGTTCCTAAGGAAGATGGCACATCAGCCGATTATTATCTTCCGAGCCTGACAAGAGAAAGTTGTGTTTGCTCGTGGGTGATTTGTTGTGTGTTCATTTAAATGTTCTCTGTGGTGACAAGTACCGGAATACACACATGAATTCCTTGCAAATTCTGAATTCTGCATGCTCCCTTTTGAAAAAAGTTCTTAAATAACAATTATTGGTAAAAGATTGCGTCAGTTATCTTACTTGCAAAACTTTAGTTTCCAGCTGTACGAAGTCTGTGGTCTCAGTGTCTTCTTTAAGTGCTGTAAATCAATACGAATGCCTCGCGGGGTGCTTAGAAATATAGTAGCAAACTGGACTCGTAGGCTTGAGTTCATGGGACCGAATCCCGGTCAAATCGAATCACTTTTCCACTCATGCAGCCACAGTCTTGTTATTTTACGTTAAGTCGAAACGAGAAATTACTATATCAAATTTTGGTGTTTTGCGAAAATTTGTAACCATATATCATTGTATGGTCCTATTTCAATTGGCGTTAGTGTCGATCCCACCTCAAAAGTTTGCTATTCTGTCATGTTGGTATTACCGCTTGCAGAAAATTGAGAAGTAGGATTTTAGGGTAGATCCCAATGGTATAAATTCCAAACCAAATTTTATCCAACTCTTCCTAGCGGTTATCAAGTTGAATTATGTTGACAGACAGACAGACAGAAGACATGATGAGTCCTATATGCTTTCATTTCCTGCACAATTTGGGAGGGAGGTGTAATAAAGCACATACAATGTAAGAAAATGAGTGAAATCCGGTAACAGAAATTTTGGAAGGAAATGGGCCATTTTGGTGGAAGTTAATTGACTGAAATGGAACAGCGTGGCGCGTTCTGTTTTCTGATAATGTAGAACTTCTTTAAGAGGCATTACGAATCTCTAGACTACCCACACAGGCCTAATAGTGTTTCGTTGACGAAGAGCAGAGAGGAATTATGTTACGTATTCTGAGAACAACCAAATGAAACTATAAATTCAGTGTAAATTGTTTGAATGCAGCAGTTCGTAGGTCGATAAAAGTACTAATAGACGTGATGAACTATTTGATGGTGAATTTCTGAAGCATGTGCGCCAAAACATTTTCAAGGCTTCCAAAATAAGAATACGATTTTGTAAGTCACGTCTGTCAAATATCTGCATAGCACTGTGCGAGCAGGGAAGTGTAGCAAACCTAATCAAAACGAAAAACGTATCCAGGAGTAACGAAAAGTGTTTTAAATTATTTTACTTACTTTTCCGTTTGTTTCATTGAAAGTACGGCGATCTTCAGCTTGTTTAAGTATCATATTTCGGTTTGTGAAAAAGACAACGAATTTGGTTGTGTTCTGGTTTGTAGCGACATACAATCTGATATATCGCCCTGATAATGGAAGTAGCAAGTACCTCTGAAACGTCTGTAAACTTCTACAAGACTGCATGGCGCTACAACCCAGAAGACCGGCGTCTTCATAATTGCCGCCCTGAAAACCTGAAATCCTAAGAATAACGATTTACCTGAGGGACTCCGTGAATCAATGACCAATCTGGATATTTTGTAGCGATGAAGTGAAGGTGTTTTGATGTTTTCAAAGGGATATTTTTAAAACAGTTTCTGCTACTGACTGCGCTCGTAGTATGGCTGTCAAAGAAGTATAATTTGTAAAAAAATTTACAAACGCTTCGGTCTTTCCATTGCATTCTTTCATTGATTTGTGAATCAAAATTCAAGGAACACTGGGTGCTAATGAGTGACACGGGAGACAGAACTGAAAATGGTCCCATTACTCGAGACACGAAGCTGGCCACTCTTCTCCAGTCAGCGCTGAGATTAAGAATGCATAGAGCCATACGCCCACTCTCCCTACGTCTTCGTGGCGTGGTGATAAATTTATCGCAGGATAAATTTAAAATTTACCTCCGTCATTCACGATCCTAATTGTCCGATTGTCATTTAGCTTCCACAGAGCTGTGATTAAACGGCCTTCATACAACGGACGAACGAATGAGGTCTGACAATTAAGTAACCGGGTTGATCCATTTTTGTGAGCAAAACACAATGACTTATTGGTGTGTTGTGTTTGAATCATAAGACCAGAGATTTCATAGATGCACTCTCTGCCGTTTGGATTGTTTACTTGCTGTCATAGGGTGTTAGTTGGATTTTTGCCTAATTCATTTAGGCCTATTTCTCATAAAACGGAGGAAATATATTTGTTCAAATTTTCAGCTAGAGTGCTAGAAGAATCCGACTTCTTTGAAAATGCTACTGATATGTTAAATAAGGCCCGGGTTTTACAGTACGATCCAGATTCAAAAGGCCAAATACTCTAGACGTCGATTTTGATCTGCTTAGAAAGGCCAAGCGGACTTATAGGTATTTTAGATACCATATTTTTGGACGAACATACTGAGTACAAGTCCACAAAAAATTATTACCCAGAAAAAGAACATCGGCATTTTCACAGCCGTTGAAACTCAAATCTCAAAAGTTGAAAATCCTGGATTTTCCGAAACAGAAAGAACCACAAATATTAAAGGTAAGGCGAAAATCGTAATTTCCTTTTTCGGTATGAAAAGAGTAAACCATTACGAATACTTATTCCAACGATTACTCAAGAACTCCACTTCCAAGTTATGGAACGACAGCGAGTTTGTCCATGAAGATAAACTCTTTGACCGGTCACGTGAATTTTGCATCAACACAACAATCATTCCTACATGGCATTTTCTGCAAGGCATTCGTTGATCAAGGAACAAATAGGCCCGCCAGTGTTAGAATGCTGGAGAATGCGCCACAAGTTTGAATCGACCGCTGTCCCGAAATTAAAGTCTCTCTTAAAGAATCTAATTTTGAATTACTTAATGACATTCAGATCAATATAATAACAGTGTCCTACTGATACGCCTTCTTCCATATCCTTTCAATTTTCTGTTCCTTAATTAACATATCATTCGACGTTATACAGGCATACAGTCTGCGCTACTGTTAAAGTCATTAAGTAACTTTAAACCACGTATAATAAAATAGTAGTAGTTCAGACACGTTAATTCCGACATAATTTTCAGACATGACAGCTTTTTAATGAAGATGGAGGGTGGGTGTCCCCAGCCATCAAGTTTAGTGGCAACAGGCTATATTTACTTCGTAGAATCAGTCCGGTTATTTGGTTGTCAGAGCCCGTACTTAACTTGTTTGATGGTACTCACTGACGGGCGATGAGGGTCTGTAGACCGGCATCCACGCCAACTGCGAGGCGAGCCCAGGGGGGAAGCCCCAGCAAGGTGGTCCGGTAACTCCTGCTGGCTGGTGGAGGCCTCCCAGCGCTACTCCGGGGTGCGGGAATGGTTTCAGCATAACCGGTGGAGATCCGTCTTCCGCGTCCCTATCAGCTGAAGGACTCTGAGATGTCCGAGTGCCACTGGAGTCGTCGTTGATTCTAGTGTCGAAATACTGCAGCTGATTATCGTACGAACGCTTTCTTCTTCCTACGTCGCATTCCTCATCATCAACGTCGAGTTCCTCGTCTTCCAAGTCGTCGTTACACTCAGCGTCACATTGTTTGGTAACATTGCCGTTTGTAGAAGCGTCCACAAGATCTGCTTGCGAGGTAAGAGAACCCACCACAGGAGACAAGGGTTGCGTTAAAGTACTTTGGTCACTTTTTAACAAAGGTTTATTATTTAAAATCAAACCTTCGGTTTCACCTTCTAAAAGTTGTCTTGTTTGGAAGTTTCTATTCGTATTGGTGCAGGATGACAATAAGGAATCTACACTGAACGAAATCTTATGCTTTAGGAAAACTGGGGTTACCAATGCCCTGTTGTTTGTGCACGACTCTGACATTGTTCCTGCCGAAGGTGAAGACGTTGATGGGGCACAGTTTCTTGTGCTCATTGCTTGGGTCATGATTATTTAATTATAACAGACTACATTCGCGAACTGTCGAGGCACAAAATTACGGTGTAATTATATGGTAGGCCTTCATGTTCTTGACGATTTGTTGATAAAAATAAACACGCTACCGTAGTATCTTATTTCATCGTTGACGGAACAGACACCTTACGCATGCAAGATATGTTTCTAGTCATTATATTACTTAACATATCCATTAATAAGAATATTTTTATCCCTACTTACGTACGCAGCTAAGTCTAGGTGAATTTCACTTTAACACATTTTCTAATAAAATTTCACTGGGAAAATGGATCGTAAAAATACTAGTTTAATATTTCAGTCACTGTGACAGAAACCGAGTGTTGTGTATATAACAAATGGACCTCGTGTAAGACATTAAGATCGCCTAACCTCACTCACTCTGATGCACATATAACAAAAATACACGACACTTTTATTTATTGCACATCGCATTCTGTTTTTTGTATCACCTTTTCTGTCTGGGTTCACTCAAACAATTCCTGTGTCAGATATCACATCGAAAGAGAGAGAGAAAACAAACAAGCAAACAAAAAAGTTGAAACTGCTTTCGAAGCAACAGAAAAAAGGAGGATGTAACAAAAGACGTTGGTGGTACGTCTCACCCACATTCACATATGGCTTCGAGTGACAAGTATAGGGTATCTGGTCCTCACATAGCTTCTCAGCAGTGCCACGCCCCCAAGTCATTCACTGTCATCGTATCCCCACTACCGCAACTTTCATTAACCAATCCAATACCACATAGGCCACGCCTTCAATGGGCGGGACCGCACGTACACGATGAACCAACCCAAAGAAACCACAACAGATGCTCCTCACTGAGATAAATAAATTAACAGGTAAAACCTTTCAAAGAGCGTAATTTGTTACAGCGAAGAGGTTGCCTCAATCATGAACAAAAATCACAGCGTAATGGGATTAACAGCTGTAACGAAAAACATTGGCGAAATTCATCAACTACAGACCTTTGTATGACTTCAGTAGCGGTGACATGCGTTCATCGGTGAATGTTTTGTCGGTTCTGCTAATTTTTCATTACCATCTTCAGTGCTAACAGAAATGAGTTCGACTGAATGACCATCTGGAATCCAGCTGAACGAATTTCGGCTGTTTTCCTTGCAATTACTTGTGACGACGCCACGATGATGCGGTAACACAACTTCTGGGTTGCTGCGCCGTGTAGTCTGGTCTGAATGTCCGTAAAGTTCTACCAGACTGCACGGCGCGACAACGCGAAAGACTTCACAATCGGAGCAGTGAGAAACTGAGAACTCACCTCAGAAGAACGCGCAGGTTCGTATCTTGGCTGAGGGACGACGCTCATGTCTTCCAAGAAAATGTCGGAATGGTACAAACTTGAAATAGTAACTAGATAGTAGGCGTATGTGGGCCTACCTATAATTCTGTCTTGTCTTCATCATTCTGTTTAAATAGTCATTCCGTGTCTTCTTACAGGCGTGACGTCTTGAACTGTTGCTGAGCCCGTGCTTTTATATTTCTGTGGTGCTCTCTTTCGCGCAGGCCTCTGTTTTATACCTGATCAAAGGGGATTTTTTACCTCCTATTCAAAGTGGGGCTACTGTAGGAATTCCCAAGTGTAATTTCACCATTCTCGTCGTTCTGGTTTGAACGAATCGTGTTACTAAAATCTGTTAGTATTTCATCGATAATCAATTTTAATCTCTCAAAATTTGTTTACTTATCTAAATTTGTTTCATTAGCCCGTAGGCTATGATAAGGTCTTAGTATTCAAGTTCCGCCATCGTCATTTTAGAAGGCTACCCTGAAGATGAAAGCGAAGTTTTCCTCCGAAACGTTGGCATCCACCATCAATTCTAGGTTAATATATGGGAGTCTGGAAGACCATAATCCATTGAACTGGCCCATTGACGAAATACGAAACAGCAGAGAACCTTCCGGTCTTCTTTAGACATTATTTTGTCATTGGAAACAATAAGCTTTTGATGTTCAAGGAAGCTGCGAAACGTGGTTCAAATAGGTCTCTAAAATGAGACAGAGGTGTCCTTTCCATGGACCACAAAATTATGGTTAAACCGCCGTTTTTTTGGTAAATGATAAAAGATGACTGTATCAGAACACTGGTTAGTATATTTCTGATGTTATGTTTGACGTTTGTATTTGTTCTCTATGTTTTACTAGTCTGCAATGGCGGAAACGTAATCCTAGTGCTGCCAGTGAAGCCGAAAGGAACTATGTAGTTCCACAGTTCGTAACCAAAATGAAATAGGCCTAATCACCTGAAAAAAATTATGGTCAACAAAAGAATAGATTAATTCTTGAATGCCATTTATTAAACCGTCGTGTTACTTCTTCTTCTTCTTCTTCTATGGATCGAGACCCTACCTGCAACCACACCCATTCTTGCCCCACAGCAATGATAAGTTTGCATCAGGGGCTTCTGAATTCACTTCCATCAGTTCTTCAACCATTCTGGCAGCCATTATTACAATAAATAAAATTTAAACCCTATTATAACTCATACGCATTCAGGATTACTAAATAGCATACTAAAATGCTGTTATCTAGTGCGAAGACTTGTATCAGCTTATATTAGTCGTTGCTTTGCGACAGTGTGTCCCAGTGCTGCACTGTGCAAGGATGGGGCTTTCTGTATTACCGTGGGTAGAGTTCGTCGCCAAAATGTGAAGAATTTTCGAACGTGTGTCTGAATATAATAACTACTTTAAGTTATCCACAGGTCTCTAAACCTGCTAACATATTACGTCTGTGGGTGTAATAGTTAACTCAGGCTCAATGTTACAAAATTTTATTGCTTAGTAAACCGGATCTAGAGGATGCCATATTATGCCTATTACCTTCTACCCAATTGGAGATACAGAATAAAATATTTAGTCCTAATAGTCTACTTGCTTTCAAGACTCCAAAACTAGCATTTTGTCGATATCTCTGCATTTATAAAGACCTATTATGTGTGTGAGAAAGTAATAATGTATAAACTGTCGTAGGCTTAGTAGGATTTGCGATTTTGACGGCGGTGAGTCCGAAGATGTAGTCTGGTAGAGGATTTCCTGCTTTTCAGAGGTGGTAACTGTCTCAGAAACGTTTGTAAACTTCTATCAGAGAAGGCTTACCGGGAAAAACAACCCAGTAGACAGAACCTCAAATCTCACTAGCATCATAAAGAGTCTTCTAATATATTGATCAAAGCTTCGAAACACAGTGAACGCCATCGGGAAAACTGAGAGTGACTCGCATTAAATTGTTGTTGTAGGTTTTTGTAGTGTACAGAGTCTTGGTACTGCTATTTGTTGTCATCTTGAAATGTGTTTTACTTCTGTGGATCCACACAGAATACTATCATTCATGCGCAGGTTGTAATGTGTTATAGAAATCGACACACGAGTAAACATAACTTCCTCGTTGAATTAAAGCACTGGGTTATGAAGCCAGTACAGCACTGCTGTTGCTAGCAGCAGCTGGAAAGGCCTACTCTATATTTCCCGGGTTCCTAAATAGCCTCATAAAATCTCCCTTACTGCTGTCCCATCCTCAGCGTTTATATACACGATTCCCTGTACTGCAACAATTCTATACTTAGGTAAGAACTGAAATTCACCGCTTTCCTTAATGGTGGCCATTTAATTTCCCTCAACGACTCGATAATTGCCCCATCTAGCGATAGAAAAGCGGAAGCTGCCAGTGCTGTGTGCATAGTTGATATAATAATAGCAGGAACGAGAGGTATTATTAAAGATGGCACGTGCTGTCGGGGACAAGAGCGGCCTATGTTCTCCTTCACGCGGGGTACATTTTTTTTGTGGCAGAAGAAGTGGGATTAAGCAATAATTTGAATAGCATGAAGACGCAATCGTTATCCGAAAAAAAATTCTAGGCATTTTCGGTCACCCCGTTTACTAATTAAATCACTGAAATTGAGTCACTCATGAAAAGTTACTAGTCGGTCAGCTGACCGATAAATTACTCGTTTTTACGCTACCTGAAGGTTCACAAGAACTAGATTATCTATTTATTTAGAACAAACTTATCATCATTATCATCATCATCATCTACGTATCGTACGTGGGTTCTCTTCCTACTAAACTTTTGTGTGCTTTTGTCATGTCTGTCATGCTTCATGCCTCACCAATCTTACCCCCCCTTTTAAAAATCACTATTACAATGGGCCATGTGGTGAAAGGCTATAAATTATGACGCTCTTTATCATGCAGTTTCCTGTCACAACCAAATTTTCTCCTTAGTCTTCTATTCTGATATACAATCAGCGTTCTCTCCTGAAGGAGACAGAGGAACTTTGATACTTATTCGGTCTTGGCCTATAGAAGAGCTTGTAAAATTTTGGCTTACTTCTGCGTGTATTAATCTTTAACTTCTTACATAAAGGACGGAAAGACAGAAGATTTTGAAATTAACCGTCTATGACTGCATGTATGTATTATGACGGCTACTATATGTAGGCATTAAGCCTATGCCTGCCTGTGTAGCAGTTTGTCAAATCCTTTACCAGCGACTCCTTGGTATCGCTGTCTCAAATGGGCCCATTCACAGACCCTCGGTGATGGATGTGGGGGATTGTGGGTTCGTACTTGTAGCTGTTGGCTGCCTGACGCATCAGCACTCTGTTCACCGCAGGTTGCTTCTGGTGTGCACTGAGACCGAAACCTTTCGTCCGCGGTGAAAATACGGCGACAAGCAACCGAACCTAACATCGTTGGTGTTGATTCACTGTTGCATGTAGCGTCTGTGCTGAAAAAGGCACAGTTCAGGGAGGCAAATGTCTGTGTGTCCTATTATGTACACGCGAGAAATGGAATCGACGTTGTTTCCATTTCCAAGCAATCTACGTTTCGGTACTGCCAACTACTAATGTTATCACGACATCTAATCATAGGAGCAGATAGTACCTTCTAGGAGGAGAACACAATCTAACTATAGCTTAAGCTTTCTCAAAACATTTCATTAAATTAGCTCAGTTACGGGAAGTTTGGTTTGTTTGGTATTTAACAAAGCTGTGTCACCTAAAGTTATTTTTATTTACAACCCAAAGATCGCGTTCAGTAAAATTAAAAAAAAAATTGTGGAGGATCAGTCGTGGCTTACTTAAAGGTAGGCCTACTATCTCGTAATTAAGCAAAGATAGGCAATGATTTTAATTTTTATATGCTGCTTTGTTACATTTTTCATTAGAAATGTTTTTTAAACAAGATTTTCCCGTACTTCTTGAAGGGCAGTATTACAGTACGTACATACATACATAACCCAATTATTTTCTTATATCTGAATGGATTAGAGTTCTTCTTGGGAAACTGATAGTCACTCATCTGGTCTTTTATGGAATCTAGGGATTCACAACTGTGTTCACAAGATCCCATCGCTGGACTCTGAGTCAGTTCTCTACAGTTCAAAATCTCTTACTTTTTTAAATTACTTTTCACTTTAATATTAGTTACCCATCTGCATCTACTTCTCTCAAATGGTCTCTTTCATGAAGGTTTTCTGCCTAAAATTGTGTAAACCCTACATATTTCTCTCACTCATTGTAATAATATAAATTAGGCAAAATTGGTTCTACAAATTATGAATTCCCTCATTTGACCTATAATATGTTGTTTTCTTCTTGTTCCCTCCTCTCCACGATGTTCAAATATTCTCCTCTGTTCTGAGACAACTTCAAAGTGTGTGGGAGAACACGAGGCTAATCCCTTCCTCAAGACATTTACGTGTGAACTGTCAGGCCCACTGTCTCAGCACAACTTGAGAAAAGCAGCCATATTATAGCGGCCACCCACAGCTTGACAGGTGGACTTGTGGTACAGTTGATGGAATTTTCAGCAAGTGACATGCATCCCATTTATGGCTATGGATAGGCGAATGCAATCAGTCTCCGTTTTATTGTTCCCAGCAGCTACCTGCACATGGCTCAGTGCTGCTACCTTGTCACTCTAAGCGGGTCTACTTTACGAATGAATAAAAGAAATATTTCCAACCCCACGAGACCTTCACTCAAATTTTGTTTTTGTGCTGCCAATATCCGAGTCACTAAATTTAAATAAGCTATCCAAATTCAGTTAAGCAAGTGTCAGAGAGTAGTTATGTATAGTAAACAATTTTCGGGTAGGGGCCTGCCAGTTTCGAGTCGCGTGTTAAATTTTCCACTTAATTTCAACCCCCCCCCCTTTCCTATGAGCAATATAACTCGTTCATATTCTCTTCTTCCTTTCTGTAGGCCATATCTGTATTACCTATAAGCTGAGAGAGTAAAAGCCAGTTTGATGCAAATTTATTTTGATATTTTTATGTTTTCAGTAACGACACTTCATGGCAGAATGCATTACAAGTATTGCTATCATTAGGAAAATTTTAGAAAATATGCCTATGAAAGTTCGACACAAAATTTTGCCCTTATACTTCGACGTAACTACTGAAACTTAGTATTTGTGACTTATAAAAATCGAACTTGTAGTCTAGAAACCAAAGGGCTCATAGGTTAATAGATACTTATGTGCTGGTCGTTAATTTTCCAATAATGTAATAGGCTATAGGCTGATATCAACTCGCTTTAATTCTGTTTCGTTTACCTCAATTCGGAGTGAGCCACTGAAAGTTTTTGACAATATGTGATAACATATTAACTATATAAAATGGCTATACTCCATTGGAGTACAGGTACACGTACTTTCCAAACTTTGTCTTTTTGATTAGTAGTAAATTTCCTGAGCCTCGGTGTCTATTTATTCCAGATATAGACAATATATATCTGTCTGTTTTAACAGCCAATGTGGGATTTACAAAGAATAGTGAAATGCATTTAAAGAATAAATGAAAATGTAAAATGGACCTCAGACGGTATGAAATATCAGACTTCCAACTTAAGATTGTGGTATGGTTAATTAGCCTAAATTATTATTTATTTAGTGTTCTGTCTGAGGACAGGTCCATATGAACAGGATCCTTCCATCCTTTTCTCGGACTGGGACCTGTTCATATACGTTCTTGGCAGATGATCCAGAAGTGGTTTGCCATTGCCTTCTTCTGTGTGTGAATGGAGTAATTGTTGGGATGCCACGGAGAAACCGGGGAAGCCCCCGGAGGAAAACTCCGTGTTGCCTAGACCACGGCCTTGCCCAACACAAGTTATAAATTCGGGCACCGCCGGAAATTCGAACCCGGCGGTGCCCGAATTTATAACTATGCTGTATCAAATAGATTGAAACCACAAAATGAGTTATTAATCTAAGCCCATTAACTAAAACTGCGAGAACAATTATGGTAATGGGAACAAGCTCTTTGATCACAGGCCTGTGTCAGATCTTCAGGAAGAGACTGCACCTGGCTTCGTTTGTACAAGACGTAACTGGTTGTTAGGGCCTATGTTATCCTTTGTATGAAGAACTGTGCAACATTGCAGTCTCTTCAGTTTCTTAATCTTTAACAGGATACATTTATAAATCACCTGTTTTGGTGGATATTTATCTTGTATTTCTCCGTAAAAGTAATTTAATGGCGTGTCTTTTTCATAGAAGAAAACAATGTTTAATTTGGTAAATTTATTTAATTATATAATTAGAGTTCAATATATTTTTGGAGGTAAGAGCTGTATCTTTTAAAGTTACTTGTATAAATATTTTACTACGCAGGATAAGTGTAATTGTATGCAAATAAGAAACTGAATTTTACCCTTTCCTGCATTAACTAGGCCAGTTTACACTGACCATGAATAATGTTACAGACTCTTTAATTTCAAACATACGTGCTTATGGAAGCTCCTAAACTTAGAAACATGACACATGGCACTTGGCACTTTGAGAAAATTATGCGTTATTTCTGACGGGTTCTTCCCAAAGTCCAGCACTGGACACGATTCGGACAGTTCTATCCCTCCTCCCATTTTTTCTATCTTGCAAGTGGACGTTTCCCAAGGCATTTCCTCATTAAAACCCACGCGTTCCTTTCTTGTTATACAGATTTTATTATCCAAACAGTTTTGGGTGACCTGAACGAATCACGAATATATTACAGCAGATTAAACCCTACTGACGTAAATACAATTAGACCATACTTGAGTAAACTTCGTATAAAGTTGAAAAACGGAGTTTCTTGGCGATTTGATCACTGACGCTTTTATAATGCCAGTACTTAGGTCTTGTAGGTCTATTAATGTAAGTCTACACAAGAAAAGTGACTGAACTATAGGATATTTTCTATAAAATTTTAAATAAATTACATGGAAATCGGAGTGTAAAGGCTTGTGACGATGGTGTGTTATAATATATAAAACTGGTCTTTTGGACTTGACCATTGTCTAAATTATAAAATTATACAACTACAACGTTTTGGAAGCTAACAGGGAGGGTAAGTGCTAGGCTCCCTGTTTCAGTTAGCAGCGAACAAAATACAACGAAAAGGTATCGATATTCTGCAGTTTTGAAGTCTATCTGTAGTGTAACAATAGATTATATTAACAATAATTAATGTTTAGATCCGTGAGGTATGCAAAATTACTAAGAGCTCATTTGGAAAGTAAGTGTATTATAGTTCAAGTCTGAAGGGTTTAGACGACGTTATTTACACTTAAAATTATTTGTTGTCAGTTCTCTTTCCATCGTCTGTTATTTTTTTAAAAAATCACGACGCTTCGGAGGCTGGTTCTGTCTCCGTCTTCAGGTGAGAGGTACCCACTCTGACAGTGCTAGTCTCTGTCACTGTCCAGTGACAGAGATTAGCTCTTTCTAAGGGACCCAATAGAGTGAATACCTCTCACCTGAAGACGGAGACAGAACCAGCCTCCGAAGCGTCGTGAATTCTTAAAAAACAGACGATGGAAAGAGTCCTGACAACAAATAATTTTAAGTGTATTATAGACTTATTCCATTGCAACGCGTCTGTCCGGTCTTGTTGATAAGGGACATCCAAAGGCACGGCCCAGCGTGGCGAGGAACCGTCACAAATGACTGACAGTTGTTACAGGAATTCCAGTGTTTGCCTTTCAAGGGTGACAATAGCGACGTGTCTTCCTGCAGAGACAATTACTGGCGGCTATTGCGCCTAGTGGCGCATGAAAACGCCACAATATGAAATCTATTATTTCTGCTTCCAAGACAGGAATGCCTTCGACATTTTTAGAATAATACTCCAAATAAGTAGCACTACAGTAGGTTTCTCATGGAAAATACAACCTTGAAAATTGTAGACCTTCTGTCTCGGTGGTAAATTGCATGTTCTTCGTGTGCATCTTGCTGTCAGTTGTGAAATTAGCCATTTTGTGCTCTGAGCAAATTTAAATTTCTGAGCGTCCCTTCTCTACTTTGCAGAATCAAGAAACAAAATTGCAACAGAAAATATTACGAAATTCATTTGTTTGTGTTCAAGTTTTAATATGGAACAATTTAAATATCTTTCCTAGCTGCGATACTTTCGACCGCTCTGATGATGAAGGCAGAATGCACTTCTATAATATCGGCCAACTGCTTGCAGACTACGCGGCACATTATGCTAGAAGATTGCCATATTTATATTCGTATTTCAGTGTCTGCTTTGGAAAATTATTCTATTCTGTCTGCTGCCTTTGATTTGGGTATTGTAGCCATATGTTTTGGCAGTCTTAAGTTTCATTCATAATATTTGAAACGTTTAATTCTTTCTGATGTAAATATCTGATTGAACATGTAGCCTTGTAATACCTAGTAGGGCCTAAAGGTTATAAATAAAGGTAATAGGAACCTCATTTGCGGTACGTAGTACTTTGTTTTAAAACTTTGTAATCATCGACGCAAATATATTACTAGCTGATACAGTTAAATAAGTAAATCTGTCACTTTTCATTTTCCTCACAGAATACGATAGTTTTGTAAGCAAAGACATGAAAAGGTCAGTTCTCCTCTTGCACGAGAAATGTCAGTATTCTTACCACATGCTCAGAGCAGCACAATTGGCTGTAGAACAATATTTAAATTGATATCCAGCTGAGGCCGCCGTCTTCTGATCACTCAAGTGAAACATTTCCAGCACAGCAAACCCAGCGGGCCACTCCGCCCAGATGATATTTCCTTGTGATTCTATGGGATAGGTTATCCTGGGAGACCTGTAGCTTACAGTAACTATAAGTCGAAAGATTTTAAGAATGCATTGGTGATGTATGGGATGACGCCACGCTTGGGTGGCGGTGCGTGACGCCTATAGCAGCTTGCAGCACCCTTCAGGAGTCACAAAAAAGGAATGAAAGGAGCAAAATTTCCATAGGATCTACAGTTGATGGCATTCATGAATTCAGAAATATACTGCACAGTGCGCGAATTGCTTACGTGTCCAGCAGGGTGTATTGTGTGGGGCAGGGAACACGGGGTTTCGATACGACACCACATCGCATTGTTTATTAATTAACATTATCGTCTTCTAAAACAGTGTTTTGATTTTTAAAGATTTAATGGTTGTATTGGGGCTAAAGAAAGAATTGTGGAAACATATGATTCTGAACTGGTTAACAATTGTAATTTAAAATCACTTAAAATGATCACAAGATTTGCTGGTTATGTTATGCTTCCTTATCACAAACGTCAAAAAGACGAGATCTAACATAATGGTAAGTCCGTTTGTCTGTATGTCAGTGTTCTTCAATCTCAGAACGGTTGGAAATATTCTGATCGCATTTTAATTAGAGAGTTCACTAAAATCATATAGAAATTGAAGTTCTGGTTAAATTCGAACAATAATAGCTGTCACCAAGGTCTGCCATGAAGATCTAAGCAAATGCGCGGTGTACCTATCGATCAAAATTACCAATTTCGTTAAGTAACAGGAAATTGTTTCTAAGAAAATTTCTTGAAAAAAAGTAATTATAGTACATTTTGTATAAAATTGTTTATGTGTTAAACGCAAATGTAGGTTTTAAAATAGGACTTACATTTTACACAAATAACTTTAAAAACAAACACTGAATTTGAGATACGTATAAACTGCATATTAACTGTAGCTATAGCAACACTTATTTATGTCATAGTTAAAATACCAGCCCACGCCATGATGCACGCTTAATGACAAGCAGTAAGCTACTACCCTTTAATTACCTGACAGGACTTTACAACAGATTAGACATTTTAGAACTATGTAGAATAAAGGAACGCAATTGGAATCTTCCGTACTTCGACATTATTCTCAAAGACGTTGTCAAATTCTTTCTGAAGGCCCATAAAAATGCGACATATGTTTGTTTACACATGTCTTATTTTATTTCCATTATTAATACGTTAAATCTACTCATCAGCTGTAAACCTCTAATCAAAATATTTAAAAATACCGAAATTCCTAAAATTTATGTTCCCATAATTTTATACTGTCCTAAAGGATGATAGTGAGTCTAATAGACCCTAATATTGGCCACATGAGAAATTAAGATAATTCTGCAGTGAAGAAGGAAATTAACCTTGTATTTAATTAAATAGTTTATCATCACCCAGTACCCCGTTTGCCTTCTGTGCTAGCAAGCAAACGAAACAAACAAATAGCCAGTGTCTGTAACAGTATTAGCCTGCAAATAGACCAATAGGAGGTACAGGTACTCACTTCTTCATGCACACAGTACTCTGCAGTCATTAAGACGGAGTAACTCCTTTCCCTAGTCAGTTCCATCAAGCACAAAAACTATGTAGGCTAGTCTATCACGATTATATTTCTGAATATCTCGTTCTTAACAAATTACCACACTCATTTTATAAATATGCAAGCTCTTCATATTCAATTAAATGTGACTGCATTGTACATAGGGCTCCATTTAAAAAGCTACCTTAAGTACAGCAGCATATATATTATGCTAGATCAATATAACACGACAGACGATTGTCTCTTAGTATTTATTTGTTAGGAAGAACAATGGGTCGCCCATCACATGGCCTCCATCTGCACAGGAGAGCATGACAAAAGAAAATGCGAACGTAGAACTACATTAAAGCCTCCGGAGAAATTCGAACCCTGTACCCCATTGATCTAGCAGCTAACGCCCAAGTTTAAGGCAGCGGCGAGACCACAAGTGTTTTTGTCCTGTAACATAGGAAAAGGCTGGAAGTTAATCGTGGATAATGAATAAATACGGATTTGTTAGAAGGTCGTCGTGGTTTATTTCACTATTCGCGTGGAAAGTGACGACAAGTTTTAGAATATCAGACATTCCGTTCGTAATTCGAACCGTGTACATCCCTAATACAAGTGTAAAATGTTTTCGTCCGTTCCTTTACACTTAAAAGTACTCCTGTAGGATACGCTTTGATTGAGACCATTATTCACTTATTTTATCTGTGGTACTTCACCGAAGAGGTCTTTTCCGTTCAGAAGCTTTTATCAGAATTTTTCTAAGAATTTGTTTTCTGTCCCGTGAGTACTACGAGGTGCGATCGGAAATTTTCCAGACTGCGCCTATAAAAGCCCGTACACTTATCTCAGGTATTAAATTCATCCATCACCCTCGAAGTAGTTCCCCTGGGAGTGAACACAACGATCCCAGCGCCGCTGCCAAGCCTGGAAGCATCCCTGGAAATCTTTCTTTGTCAGCCTGTCAAGCACCATCTGCGATTCTGCCTGAATCTCTTCTATCGTCTCAAATCTCCTTCCCTTTAGCTGAATTTTCATCTTTGGGAAGAGGAAACCTTAGAAAGGAAGTTGGGGTCGGTTCTTGCAAGATCTTTGAGCTCCTGACAAACGAGAAGTCGATTCTGCTTCTGGTCCTCAGACAGGAGCCTTGGCACAAACTTGGCTGCGATGCGACGCATGTGGAGTTCTTCCTTTAGAATCAGCTGACAGGTCCCATAGCCTATCCCAACAATGTCGCACAAGTCGTTGATGGTACGACGTCGATCTTCGTGAATGACCTGCCGAATCTTCGTAACATTTTCGGGCGTTGTGCTCGAAGATGGTCGTCCAGAACGCTCGTCATCATCGACAGAGGTTCGGCCATTTTTAAAACGTGAATGCCACACAAAAGTTTGTGCACGACCCATTGCGGACTCCCCAAATGCTTGCTTTAGCATTTCATAGGTTTCCGTAGCCGTTTTGGCGAGTCTTTGGCAGAATCGGAGATGGTGCTTGACAGGCTGACAAAGAAAGATTTCCAGGGATGCTTCCAGGCTTGGCAGCGGCGCTGGGATCGTTGTGTTCACTCCCAGGGGAACTACTTCGAGGGTGATGGGTGGATTTAATACCTGAGATAAGTGTACGGGTTTTTATACGCGCAGTCTTGAAACTTTCCGATCGCATCTCGTACATATCTTGTTCATTTCATGCTTCTTGATTTGATGGCTGTAATGGCATGAAACATTAGTTTCATTAATAAAGGATTAAAAAAAGTTGTTACTCTGTGCTTGTAATTTACTCCCGGGTTAGAAATAAGCCTTTTTGTAATTAGAGTAGGCCTATTGGTTTGTCCCTGGCATGCTCATCTAAAAGGAGGGACAATTTTTTTGAAACAGTTAGTAGTATTTCCATAGTGTCAAATCCATTGTTGCACTCCCAATTATTAAGTCGTGAAGGTCCATTGCTTTCTATTTCACAGACCAACGGTAAAGATCCTAGCGAGAAAAGACCCTTCGCCCAGCAGCCATCAAGTATGAAGGGGATCAGTAGGACAAGGGGAGGGATTCTTTTATCATTTTCACAAGCAGCCGGCCGCCATTTTGGTGACCAGCTGCAAAGACGTCACGGTTGAGAGCTGTGGTGCAGATATGGCGGCGACAAACCTGTTATTAATTATAGTAAGTATTGTGTTGTGCGTTGCCCTAGCCTAAGTAATTCGTGTCGAAATAATATATGACAACCCCAAGTATGAAAAGAAAGTCCCATTTATCATTTTGAAATCGGCTCGGATGTCTTCTGCAGCGTGTAGTTTCGGAGTACATTCAGGAATATATGTAGTAGCAAATTAATAACTTTTGAATTAAAAAAATTACTTGGCCGAGTGACATACACATTAATGCATGCGAAGATAACATGAATGCAGATTTTAAACGATACGTGTGAAGCTGAGGACTGTCTCAGCATATTGATCAATGGTGGACAGGGAATCCCCATACTACCTTGCTGTCAGTGGTTACTTTGGTTATGATGGTTAATTTTGGTGTTTTGGTTACGTGGGGAATCCCCCAGTCACTCAGACAACCCTGACGTCACTTGTGTTAGCAAATGTCAAATTCTGACGAAGGCTCCAGCTATAAGAACGACTTCACAGAGCGTTTTTGTTTTTTGTGAAATTATGTCTCATGTTCTCATGGATACAATTCATGTAATCGTGCACGTTTTCCTCCTGTTTTCATTACGCATAGGCAAATTGAGCACAATTCGTGTGTTCCGTCTACTGGATAAAATTCTCGCAATGAAACGTGTTTCTCATATTTGTTTATGATCTCTGATCCAGAAAATTCTTTGTTTATATTCTAAAAAAATTTAAGAATATTTTGTTGGAGATAAGAATTAATGCAGTGCCCTTTTATTGTCTGGCCGGTAGTTGGCATTCTGCCCAAGAAAAAAATTAATGACAAACATAATTTAAAGAATACAGCGCTACCGTTATTGCAACACATTATGATAACCATTACCACATGAACGCGTTATGAACATTTGAACATTCAAATAGCAGTATATCTCCACCATTTCAATCTAATCTAAACCATTAATATTACAATCCGGAGATCTCATCATTGTTTGAAAATGGTTCGCGTCGCCCTTTCTAATATGGAGACAGCAGTAACCAGCGAAGAAATGACGCAGAACTAATCACGTGCCGCTTTAGTAGCAGAGGTTGCAGATTCAATGGTGTATGATGGAGAGACGGTTCCACTTCGCTGCGGAGTCAGTGACGTAATGACAGCTTCACTCTCAATGGACCACTCTACAACCCTTGTTACATGTACAGGCTGATACAACAGTAAGCTTCGCTGTAGTTTCCAGTTGTCTCGCGGGCATAATTCTGCGCTGCCTTCACACGCTGATATGAAGCACCTACGTCTAATTACGTAACCTGTTTATCTGGTTCACTAATACTTCACTTAATTAAAAGGATGGGTTTGTCTGAAGTTATTTGACAGAACGAAATTTAATCACGTTTAGGCCTAAATTAAGAGCAACAATTACAGATGCATGTTCTTAGATAATACGCAATCAAGACCACAAAGTTAAAAGCCACTCGGTTGGTCCAGTTATTTCCGGCCTTTTATGGGACACGACTGTTCATTGCCAAGGTCACTGGACCACGCTATTAGACTCTATACTGAGCTGGTTTAATCCAGTCTGAACCCTCACACCGTTCGTTCTTTGAACACTGTATATGAAATGGTGGCCATTTTTCGATTTGTAGTTAAACCAGTCACTGAGCGACTAGGATTCAGGCTCGACTACCGGGTTCGTGACCCGGCAGAGTAGGACTTTTCTTCTTTCCACAACGACCAGACAGGCTTTGGAACCCATCCGTTGTATGCGGACTTACAATTTAAATAACCAGACAGGAATTCTGGGGCTTATAAGTCTGATCCTGCTCTGACCTCTGATTCATTGTTAACGTATGCATGAATTAATTTCACAGTTTAACATAACACTACGATTGTACTATAAGGTGACTTCTTTTGACTGAGATACCACGTTGGCTGTCATTAAATTTTGTCTTGTAACGGATATACTTATTTTTCTGAAAGTCTCTATTGAATTTCTACCTATAAGGTAGAAGAAAAAGAATGTTCCTCCATTTATAGCACTCCATTTTGAGAAGCAGGCCTACAGAACATCTGAATTCATTATTGCATGTCATCTAACACAAAAGTGACCATTGGCACGTGACGGGATAATCCAGGATTTTCATTGGTTGTTGATAAAAGCTACATCACACAATTGTCCTCCCCTTCTCGCAATCTCTCTTTTCATACGCACTGAAGTATGAGCTAATTTGGTTTTAAATGCTGGAGCAGTCGAATACGGAGTCTCTATTTATCATGCTTTACAATAAGCTTGACCCCAAATGGTAACAGAGCTATTCCCGACACTTTGTATCATTGTCGAATGGGAAGTGTAGGCCTACTGCCTGTCATCACGAAAGCGCTCTTTCTTCGACAGTGTTCACGAACTGGCAATTACCAATTTAATATTTTAAATACTTCGACTTCCGACCGATGACCAATTATCTTGTTATTTGTCGAGATTTTCCTCAGTCTCTCGAAGCAAATGTCACAGTTCCTTAAAGTAGACAACGATCGCTTCCTTCCCTATTTTCCTAAAGCATAAACCGTAAATCATCCCAACATATACGCTTTATGGCATAGTTAGTTGAAAAAGTGTCGTTAAATAAATCGAGACTGAATGAATCAATCACTGAACCAATCATAGGCCTGCAGTGTCTCTACCTGTATCATTGATAAGTATAAATGAAAATAACAATTCAAATTGAATTACGACAGTTGAGTCTACGTTATATATCGTAGATTCAACTTAATATTATAGTTGTTCATAATAATAAGAAATTTTATAATAACAATAACAAAACGACAACTGAAGCTACTATAATAATATGAGGTGATGTCCTTCTCCAGAAGTTATTAGCGATTCAGGTTGTCGTATTTGTTAACACAATATTTTTGCAACTTTGAGTGTCATCTCTGGGTTTATCTGGTCGTTTTAGAATATTCACATGACCATGATTACTCGGATATTGTTTCCTGGAAGACGTTAAACAACTCTACAACAGGCGCTCGGCTTATCTCGCTCTTAAATAGAAATTGTCTCGCTGTGAAGATACTGTGTTAGTCTTTTCTGAGCGTGCTGTATTGAACTGCATTTAGAATGCTTTTAAAGTGTTCAGAAATGCTCTTCTGTGGATGAAGTGCAGTTTACTTTTCCGTGCGGTATTTCTTAGAACCGAGAACGGGTCAGTTGGTAGCTGGCGCCGTGGGCTGATCCGCCCTCGTTATGGTCTAGCTAGGGCCCTACCGCTCCAACATAGGGTATTCCTGTTATTGAAAAGTCTTCTCGCTGCTCCTTTACCATTTCCCGCCTAATTTAAAATAAGTCGCCACCAAGTCGCGAAGCTGGAATGCGGTACAAAGCGGCTTTGTTTTTGAGTCTGAGGATGAGAGTGCAGGGATCGGTCTCTGCGCGCGTTCGCATCTTGTCGGGGCGGGCCATGGACTTCGCAGATGCTGTGACGAGCTTGTCAGGGAACGGAGCACATCTTACAGCTTTGTGCGAAACCGAAAGCTCATTAAAGTGTTCGCAAGTGCCCACCACTCTACACAAACTGAGTAATTCGAATCGACGACCTGTTGTCTTAAGATGTATTTTGATATTATTCTGCCTTTTATGCTTTGGTCTGTAAAATAATCTCTTTCGTTCAGATTTTCCGACAAAAGTGTTGTGTGTGCCTTGCCTCTTTCTTCCGCGTATGTTTTATAGTTATAATAATAGACATTTTTAGCGACGAGTACAAATTATTAAGTTCATCATAATTTGACTTCCTTCAAACTCCTATTAGGTTACATCCTCCCTCTTTAATCCGAGACGTATTTTAATGAACGATTCTGTTATTGTAATACAAGGACTGAGAAAATACACATTAATGAAGGAATAAATAATAATAATAATAATATACATTTTATTCTTTATTCAATATTTCCAGTGTGATTCATTACCTCTTTAGTTCTACTAAGCTACTATTTGCGTGTGTGTGTGTGTGTGTGTGTGTGCGAGTTAACTGTTGATTATGCCAAATTTTTGCACACAAGGACGAAGATTTTTTAAATTACAATTTTTCTTATAAAAATAATGTTAATTGTATCAAAGTATCATGTTGGGAACTGTGATTAGTTTCCATCTATATGTATAGAAATAAATACAGAAATTACGTCATTTTACTTGAAGAAATTAACTGTCTGACAAAGTGGATTTATGGTCGCTTAATTTGAAGAACACGCCAAAAAACAAAACACTTATTTTGATTGCTAGTAACTGAGATAAAGTAGCATCTGTTAATAGAGACATTGACTCGTTTAACGGCGTTCTCCTTCGTTAAGAAGCTGTTTGTTGTGGCATTAATAGGTTATGAAACAGATGCGTACATGTCCCGCGTTCATTAAGATTCCAATACTTGCTATGTGATGTAGCTCTGAAAGCATGAATTTAAAGCCGTTTAACCACTCTGTATTCAAAATGTTGAGTTACTCAGTGTTAACGGATGATCTTCTGACGTTCTAAATTTTTAAAAGGTACGCGCGGAATCTGTCTCTGTACCATTCTTTTGGTAATAAGAAAGCCATCTTGATAATGTAGGTTAAATTTAAACGTTTCTTCCGCCCTCCCCATCCCATCTTTATCTTCCACTCCTTTTTAATTATATAAACCTCCTTATTCCAGTACAGTGATAAAATAAAACGAACTAAATTAACGCTAATTGTAACCTCTCGTCTTTGTCTTGCGCAAAGAGACCTCGTCTCCGTCCCTGTCTTCCGCCAACCATCCCACGGCCAATTAAATCCGTTTGTTCGGTGATGTAGAGTTACGAGCAAGAACAGCACAAAGCGACACAGTGTTACGAGGCGTAGTTTTTATGTTTCCTTTGCATAACGTGGAAATGAAAAGGTCGTATGCATTCATTTGTCTATCCGTCCGCAGTCTTCATCCCCGAAACAACTAACCAGATTTATATCGAATTTATTATTTGAAAGCATACTCAAATTTGTCGGTCTGACTTAATTTTGATCAACTGTAATCCGCATTTTGTAAAAAAAGCCAGAAGTAATTTCCATCAAACGTCTCAGAAACGCTTATTGTGGAAAATGTTTTCGAAGTGTTGTAATGCGGTCACAATTGCAATAGTAAAACTGCATGTGCGGTAAATGTGCACGAATACCCATGAGGTGCGATACGAAACACTGAACTTCACACCTGAAACAGGCTCACTGAAAACCCTCCAGCACCTGTTTATTAAAACCAGTAGGATAGAAGTAAAAACAGCAATGTTTGGTTGTTCTGTTTAACGATGTTTTGTCAGATACGTTATATGGTATAACTCTGTACAAATGCTGACTGGCTACGGAATTAGCGACTGAGGTTCGATATCCGCCAGGGGCAAAGAGTTTTCTCTTCGCCATCGCTTCCAGAGTGGTTGTGTGTCCAATGAGTTCCGACAATTTCTTTCCCCAGGGGTAAAGTGACCGTAGCGTGAAGCTAACCTCTTGTCCCCACGTAGTGTCGAAGTTAAGAACGCGTGCAAATCTGTCGGTGATGAGAAAACTGGTTTAAATCCGGAGGACTTGTACCGCTCTTTGAGTTACAAAGTTTTAAAGAATGAAAGCGCATCTGAGAGAGAGGACTGTCTGCCGCATTGCCAATTAGTGGAACATCCCCCCTTCCCCCACTCAGCCTGTATTGACCTTTTCCCCGTTACTTTTCCAGTGCCGAATGCTTAGTGAAGGAGTTTGACAGACAAGTTAAAACCGAACGTTGAGGATAAACGGCTAGCCATCTTACCTCGAATTTGAGAGATACGGTTTCGATCTTAGTCCGCAGGACAGCTGCCCTCGTTTTTCTCAGTTTTCCTCTGTACCTCCAGACACATACTTGGACAGTAATCTAAAATAGATCACGACTGTTCCTTCCACTTCTTTCTCAAGTCGCCATACCACGTCTTCATACAGTTCGACGTTAAATAACACGAACATTTAAAATTGATTCTCTAAAGGTTTGTGATAATGGTTTATTAATTACAGGATTATTGTGTTGGAAATTGTGCACCTCGATGGCCTAGTGGTTGGCGTAAAAGCGAATGGTCACGGGGTAGAATCTGACAATTACCAACAACAACAATATAATAATTGTAGTTTCCTACATCCGACGTTCAGATACGTCAGCATCGCGTTAACTTCACTCCTGCCCACGCAAGATACTTAATTACCCCTCGACGTTTGTGGACAAATACAATAAGTCGCACAGAATGTTGATGAACGATTTCATGTTTGTCACTCGTCAACCATGATTTCTCACTCGTCACGGACGAACAGACGAGTGGGTTTGTTTAGCTTTGTAACGTCTCCTATAACGCTGTAACGTAACTTTTTACCCATATTAGCACGTTTAACAAAGTCGCATCAAATAAGAAAACTTTTGTTGAAGGCGACTGTCCTGGAATTGCAAATAACATTAAAATTTAGCCCGACCAGTGAAGTGGTTGGTTAAGAGAAGGTAAACTAACTTTTGGGATTTAGATAGAACTGGATGCACCGATTGTGGCCGCTGACCTTGTAGGGAGAGCCCAATATGCGGACCACTCTATAAAGGAAGGAAGGAGTTTCCGTCGGTCAGTACAGTCTGTGTCAGTGCAGCAGTGTGGAAGCCTGATATTGTTGTCTTGTGACTGTGCTGTGTTAACAACATGCCACCTGTCCGTTGTAAACTCCTTTGTGGCCATTGATAACGCCTCGTATCACAACACTCAGACAGACAAACCACCGACGTCTTAATCAAAGAAGGACGAAATGAAAGCCTGGCTATTGGAAATGAACATCCCATTTTGTGACAACGTGTTGAAAGCTCAACTGTACGATGTAATCAAATTAAATAAGTCAAAGCACAAATAATATGTGATTGATCAGATTTTGGCAGACAAAGGGCATACTGTGCTGAGACTTCCGCCGTACCATCCCAATTTAAATCCCATTGAACTTATTTGGGCAGATGTAAGACAATGGGTTGCAAGCAAGAACACAACATTTAAAATCAAGGACGCTGAGCATCTGTGTCGTCAGAGATTCGAAGAAATTTGGCAGAAGGAATGGGATAATGTATGTCAGCATGTGGAAAAAGTAGAATAAATTTATTAAGAGCAAGAAGGCATAATCGAAGACGCTATTATAATTGAAGATAATGGAGTGAACAGCAGTGATGAATCGAGTAATGTGTCAGAAAGTGAAGTCTGTCAGGAGTGGGAGAATTGGATGAGGACCGAAGAGTTATGAAGAGATAAAATTATCTAATACTCTCTGCAGTGTTAATTTTTAAGTGATGTGTAGTGTAGTGAAATCGACTTTCCTGTGTTACACACCGTTGTGATATTTTATTTGGAGTGTACTGTACGCGGCCTGCTGCCATCCCTTCCAGCAAACGTCTGGTAAGTTACTCGCTCCGAGGTTCCAATTCACAAAGTTCAGCGGCCAAGAACGCTGGAACGCAGTATACCGAACTTCGTCGGTTTCACTGGCAGCCCTGTTTGTCCCTGTCCTGCGCATTTTCGTTTCTTCTTTAAAAAGAATCCTCCATTTGACGGTTCTGCATTT
Organism: Zootermopsis nevadensis; assembly: GCF_977971745.1. Classification (NCBI taxonomy): domain Eukaryota; kingdom Metazoa; phylum Arthropoda; class Insecta; order Blattodea; family Termopsidae; genus Zootermopsis; species Zootermopsis nevadensis. Next base: position 4,765,572 of record NW_028259152.1, on the reverse strand, counting down.
CAAAGTCCGTGTCAGTCTCTTCAACCCAAAGGCACTGCTCCCGAGTTCGTTCTTAGAGCTAATCAACCGTGTAATGAAGAAATTGAGTAAAGAAAATTTCTTTTTGGGTAATATTTCCCTTTCCAGTTTATCACAGGACTCATGCTACTACCCTAATTTTTCATCGTCATCAAAACAAGCTTAGATGCGGCATATAAGCCTGCTTTCAGAAGACAAAGGCAGACATATTCTGACAAACAACAGTCGAAGGCATTATTATAAGAATGATGGCCAAAGAACGGAATGTTAAAAGGCAATCCTATCTTAATTTTGTGTAGACACGATCATCATTTACAGTTAAATATCCAGCACATAGACAAATTTCAGATCGTGATTATACGTATTATGTTGTACATTAATTCTTGTACGATGAATTATATTCGGTTTTCTTTTGGTCCGGTACTTCTCGTTAAGTTGCTTGAGTGAGTGACACGGACCGAAATTAAGCGAGTCTGCCAAATCCCCCCCTCATCCGAAATTTTCCTGAAATTCGCCGAGTAGTTTGAAAATTAATAGAGTTCTAACCATATTTTTGTTATAAAGTAGATTTCTGGTTCTCATGAAGATGGGTTGCAGCGCCGTAGTCTGGTAGTTTACCAACGTTTCGGAGGTTCTTGCTGCTTCCATCGTCACGGCTTCATGACACGTTGGTAAAATTCTACCAAACTACACCGCGCAACAACCCAGAAGACAGCCATGTTCATATTCCAAAGTTCACAATACACAAAGATAAGGCCTAAGGATTATGGGTATGACATACAATTAATAGGCTATTGTCACGAGCAGTCACACGATGAATACGACTTTTGGACGCAAACAAACGTATAATTGTTTAATAGATAATACTCGAATGATAGATCTTAATTATGTGTTTATTTATGAAATTTTACTTGTTTCTTAAGGAAACGTGGCTTTACGCTGTTAACTAATGTTTTGCTATCGGAGTTATCTGTTGGCGTGAAATGAGATCAGCGCTAAAAACTGACACTTCAGTGGATCCTGAATAACAGCTCACCGATAACCTACAGTAACCTCTGCGTATCAGTTTTTAAAACTGGCGACGCAATGAAAAATTACCAGGCTTAGAGCTTATTAAAATAGAAGATCTTGTGCGTCGTTAACCAAATCATGAGAATATATTACACGGTCATAATAAGTAATCAAGACGAATGATTTCTAGGACGCGTTTCTTATTCACGAAGGCCAGAGCTGCGCCCAACTACGTGACCATGGAACTCCGATGACCCGCGATACCAAGCACATGAAATTCGAAACCTCGAAATATTTATATTGGGCACTGTAAAATGAAAATAATTAAATTATAATGATTTGAGAATTGGACTAAATCTGAATCGAAGACGATGACACGAGACCGAAATATGCAATGGTAATAAACTCATACACCGCGCAGATATTTCAAGTGTCTGGCAATAACGTTAATAGAAAAAATGAGGTTCGTGATGAAATTAAGAAAAGATTAGATTTTATAAATGGCTGTTATTAACCAGTTCAGAACTGTTTTAATCCCACTTATTCTCCAGCTGAGTGACTATCACTTTATCAACAAAAAAAAATAGCTCCTTGGAGGAAGTGTGTGCGTTAAACAGAATATAAAGAGTCTTAGGCACTGTTTCATGTATGGTTATCAGGTATACCAGGAACAACGGCTACAGTATACAGTTTGTAGTGTACCTGTGGCATTATATGTATTATCTGCATTAAGTTAACGTGTAGGCTTAGAATAGTGTTGGTTTCAGAATGTCATAGACAAACATGACATCTTGTCCTCCATTAGAAAACTAAACTGAGATGTGTCTTCAGATCGCCATGCTCACTCCTACGATCGTGAAAAATATTTCAAACACATAAAATACACAGAATCGACTTAGTTATTTGTGGAAGATTAACAGATCAGGTCCGTATCTCATACAGTCGGCGGTTTCATATCTGAGGCTAGAGGGGTCAGTCACTGTCTCTGTGATGGTTCTAATTGGGTTGGGTCAACAGTACCATTCATTAAGGTCAGTTCGGACTCATGTGGCGTTACTTTTAATATCATGGGTTGCTGCTTCGCGTCAATTAGTTTAATAATTGATTGATTCAGTGATTTTGAGTCACACAGTAGCTTTACTGTCATATGTTTTAAAGTAGGCTAACTGCAGCAGCTTATAAAGTGGCAGACTCTGTTCTAAGCTAATCATGTTCAGCTTATAACAATCAAAATGAATTAGGAATGGACTGTCTGTGTGACAGAGCGGGTGAATTATTTGTAGGTATGAGGATTAGCTGATTAAAAGCCTATGCATGGATGGATGGAAGATGGAAAAATGGATCGGGAGTAGCTGTAACGGAAAAGGAATTGATATCTGAAGTTTTGTTAAGTTACTGTCCGCATAAATATGAATTTATTGATAAAATGCATAGACAGTTGGATGAATGAGTTAATTATATATGGGTATATATACACGAAAAATGGCTGGATGGAAGGATGGTTATATTATGTGTATGAAGAAATAGAACTGTCTTTTTTATTTGGTGTTATGATATTTATACGAAGTTTCATAAATATTCAAAGTTATTAGGAGGAAAGATGGGGAGACATACTGATGTAATGACTGTCTACCATAAATCTATCTTCTGTAGGCTATGAAATAAGGAATGCGGGCGATAAACTCTTCAGAAACTTGGCGTGCAAGTTTAACCACGCGCGTAATGCGAATTAACATTCCGAACATTGGAGACAGTTAACATTTAGAAATCGGGGCTCTTATAATGTAAACAAACTTCCACTAGACTACACGGCGCAACAACCCAGAAGACAACCGTCTTCATACTCACCGCTTTGAAAACCTCAAATCCTACATTTGATTTTCATTCACTTTTAAAAAGCTTAACTTGTTGCATGTTGATTCCTACTGATCTAATGATGTGACGTAATCGTGTCAGTCATTGCATCATGCATAAAATCACTTTACTTTTACGAATCAGGTCAGTCTTAAATAATGGTTACATTGCCTAGTACAGGTACTAGGTAATCTAGGCTTATTTATGATAAGACAACACGTTTTACATAGCAAGGGCTCATCATAAAACTGTAGTTATTTTTCTGTTTTGGATTTTATCGTCTGTTTTTAGAAAGATGTAGAAAATGTCAAAACCTCGAAAGGCCACACTGCGGTGGTTTTACCCTCGAAGAGCCATCGGTGCATATTTGAAGGGCCTGGCCCTACGTCAGAGTCCATGTGGATGTGGCGATGAAGAGAAAAATCCTTGACCCCACAGGGAATCGAACCTTATTCTTTTAATGCATATGCAGGCCTATTAAAACTACGCTGCTTCGTTCATACCTAATTTGGGAGTCTCATAGCGTAAAGCAACGTAGTTTTAAAACAATACAGAACAAATAAAACGACGCGTGGAATCTGTGTACCAAATAAGGAACAAATGTTTTCTTATCTTGTGTCTCACAAATTTTGCTAATTAACTTTATTCTGCCCATTAGACAAGCTACATTCCTGTCAAATTGCGGCACGCAGTGCCAGTCGGCATACTTATTCATTGTCGGTACAGGATGTTTAAGAAAGATAGCAACTGCTCATAACTGCAGGAAGGAATAACAGATTACAAAGACAAACATCTTTTATGGATGAACAAACTCGGTAGAGGCCAGCAGCTACATACATATTTATACCGCCACATTACATGAATTAGGCCTCATTTTCGACGGCACGAAGGTATATACCGATGTTAATACTCTGTCCTTTCAGGCCTAATTTATATTTTAGGTAATGGAAGTACAGAGAAGTGGGGCTAATATAGCAATATTAATCCTTCAAAGCCCACTGGTAAGTTTGTACCCCTATACTTCAAATTCAATGACTCTTCATTCTGTGTTTTGTGTTTCGTGCTTTTCTGATTGTAAACAGGGACTGTTTCCTTGAACAGCATTTTCACGTTGGTCTTTGTAATGGTAAAGAATTGTGTAGTCTATGCGGAACGGACTGAAATTTTAAATACTATTTATGTGAGCTTCGGCTTCAAACAAATTATGTAAGAGAGGAGAAGTGTGGTTTGGAATATAAACGCCTTGGCAGTGACAAATTACGGCAAGGCGTGCGGGGGCAGTTGCCCCGGATTAGATATTAAGAGGCCCGTTGACCAGTCAAAATATCATCTTCACTAAAATACTTAAATGTTGTGAGGATAAAACTGACTACAATATTTAACGGGGGGGGGGGGGGGGAGGGGAAGACAAGTTAGTTGATCAGGGAAAAGAAATGAGCTTATTCCTGATCTGCGAATAAGCATTGCTATGGAAAGAGGAATAATGCCCTAAACCAAATTTAGAGTTTTAAAGTAAAGCACACACATATAGTAAATCTACTTGTCATTCATGTGGTGCATTTTAAAATCCTGAGATAGTTTGTTTTAGAACTATTATGAAAAGTGAAATCGTCCGTGCGCTAAACCATCGCGCCATGAATGTGTGTAGGGGGCATAGAAACAACTATGAACGAATTCTAGACATCGGCAGGAGCCCATAGGAAGATGAGTGTGTATTTTCGGTGGCTCCACACGATAAAGTTATCTTTGTTAATAATGAATGTGAGGCTAGGTAAGCCCACATCAGTATAGCTGCTGTTAGTATACGTGTTATACCATTTTACCATATAGATTCCACATATCGCTTTACAATAATGTGTCAGCGTCATCACAACAAAATATATCGTATCGTCGTCACAGGTTATCCATAGTTGCTTTGGTTTACATTAAATAGTGCTACTGTCATTCCGTATGACCGGCATTTTGGTATTGCTAATTGTTCTTGACAACAGGATTGTGAGGAGGATATTTGGTCCTAAGATGGAAGATATAATAGCAGGCCGGATAAAAGTACACCAGCAATTATGAATGGAAATGAAGCTCCTCTTATTCGGGACCTCGGTAATATACAGCAGCTTTACCTCACCTATAGAGTAGAAAAATTGCAAGGCTGAGTGATGAAGAGAAAGATCCCTGCCACTGACAGGAATCGAACTCTGATTGTCCAGATCATAAGCAGTAACTTTTCTGTAAGATTTAAGGTTTTCACAGCGGTGAGTATGAAGATTTCTGTCTTCTGGGTTTAATCTGGTGGAAATTTACTAACGTTTCAGAGGCCCTTGCTGCCTGCATCTTGACCAGACTATCGAATAACATGGCCCTACAACTTATAAGATAGTCATCTTTGTATTAACCGCAGTTAGAACGTCAAATCCTACTTGACAGAATCTTATTACGGCTCGCACAACTCAGCCTAATAGAACAGAAAAAATTCCGAAAGATAATAATTTGAACATACAAACAGGTTTTACACTAAAAGATGAACCCTGCAATAGAATTCATTATTCAGACCTAGTGTAATCAAGTCCAATAGGCCTATACGTAAGTAGAAATACGTACGATACCCCTATGCCTGTATTTTCTGGTAGGGCAGGGACTCATGCACTCTGTCATTAAGCCACTGACACATATTGACTGCTGTGGCATGTCCACTGATTGCGGTGACGTAGCTGATGTCAGGGTTGGCAAAGGTTGCCAGATAATTGTAGAAATAGTGCATTTGGGAGTACTGGATGTGACATGTGGTATAGCAACAAACGAGTTTTATGATGGACTTGAAGAATTTATTTTGTAATATTTTAAGCGGTTTTGTGTTGGTATTTTAGAGGTCAAAATAATAATAAAAAATACATAGCCATACCAAAGGATTTGTGCAACGAAAAACCAGTACTGAATTTAATACCACCATTTAGCAATAAGGATGCAAATTTAAAGTATTAATGAAAATAAATAATAATTTTAATCAGCAAATAGTGAATGGTATTAAAATTAATAGGGAACAAAGGAATATATGACAAGACCAAATGAACAAGAAATTATCAAATAGTATAGGTTATAAATAGGCGGTATTCACACATTTGCGGAAAAATGTATAAAAATTTATAAAATGGTCTTGCTAATAACAAATTCAGAACTGTATAATCTATAAGGAGTGTAGATGATGTTATTAATAACAAACCGATGAAATGTAACAGGCGCAAATCATATTACGCACACACATAAATACGCGTATTCCATGGAGCAGCTTCCTGTTGGAGAAACTGATAGTTGCTCGACCAATGAAGTAATTGCCGGAGTTCTTTAGAAGCCGAAGGTTCATTATTGTGTTCACAAGAAGCTACCATTAGACCTTGTCATGAGTCTGTCTGAATCTAGTCGACATCGCCACACCCTTATTTTAGTTACATTTTAATATTATCATCCTTTCATCTGCCAAGTCACCTAGCTGTCCACTGCTTTCATGTTTTCTGAATAACAATTTTTTCTTTTCTGTCTTTCCATGTGCGTGCTACAAGTACCGCCCACATTATTCTCCTTTCAGCCTTGCGCTTATGTAAGATATAGGTTTGGAATCACTGGGTACGTTCGAACAAAACAACATCGAATACAGTAGTTGCTGTGACATATAGAAACCATACAAGGGGCAACATTCCAGGGTTGATTTTAATCATTTGATTGTAAACAAGCGCTGCGTACCTCACGTACAGTCTGAAAAATTACCCTGACACACTGTAATGACTGCTCTAAGTTGCTTCCCCATTGTTTCCTCTCAACCGCGCGATTATTATCGCATTTGTTTTCGTTCCACAGTACCCAAGACCCCCAGCGACACAAAGTAAGCTTAGGAGCTTGGCCGAAATATGGCATAAGAAAATGGAGTAGTCTATGTCGATAAATTTTAGTAAACTTCCCCAATACCAAATTAGGTGAATATCCATTTAACCTTTCTCAGCTGACGTACTGGGATCTCAGTGTTCAAACCTCTCATCCTTCACACGCCTACGAATATGCGCACTGGCCCAGGTGTGACAGCGAATTTTAACAACGACAGACCTAAATCCAACCGTTACACATTAGGTTTAACAGATTTTGAGCCATATATTATCATTAACTTCACATCAACAAATAAAATTTGCTGCAATTCATGCTTTATAGCTGCAGAGCGAAGTTTTGGAGTTCACTGCGTGGTAAGAAAAGCGTGCTAATTGATCGGACTCTTGGCGACGGGACTCCAGTATTTGACGCCAGGTGCGCACTATGACAGTTGGGTTCGTTATATTAGACTGTCTTTTGTTGTCTCTGATTGCTGCTATTATGTGGCTCGTTGGTTTATGGTAGGGTACATATTCCGTACCTAAGTCAATTTATTTGTTTGCATGAGTGGCCTAAGTTCACATCTTCCTTCTCGGCCTCAGAATATTATATTTAAGCGATTAAGAACTTGCATCTTCACCGTGTATTACTACTTCGGCAACGGATAGGCCCCTATGTTGTAATAACAATAATAATAATAATAATATAATAATAATAAAGTAGGGCGTGATGCACCTCTCTCTGTCTTCCCAGCCAGTTTCAGATTCTATGAAGCAGTCTAAACAATTAACTTCATAACTGCTAGAAAAAATTAATGGGAAATTGAAAATTATTAATATAATAATTATATTTATTATATATAATTTTAGAGCAAGACATTTCTTAATCCTATATACCAATACTGTTTACTCCTTCGTACTAGGATAGGCCCGTAAGTTGTTTTCAAACCCATACAACGTGGTATTCCTGAAGATGGAGGCAGCAAGCACCTCTGAAATGCCGGCAGTCTACGGGCATCATGTCGCTAAAACACAGAAGAAACTGACTTAAATGTCAAACGTGTTTGCCATAGATCTTGTGGATGTGGACGTATGAAGTCTCCAGCTTGTAAGTTTCGCTACTAATATACTTTAACCTCGTTCGAACTGCACGTAAGGATTTACCTGTTTTATTTACGCGTGAATGACCTTCCGTTTCCCATATAATGGCAAACTTGTGATTTTGAGGTATCTGAGAGCGTCTCTTACAATAGCTCATTGGAAGGTCCCCAAGTCTCTGTAGGGAACGCATTCTTCTTATTGACTTCAAAGTGTGACAATGAGGGTCTTCCTTCTATTGTTGATATTGTTGACTCAGGTTCTTGCGGGTGGTCGCATTGTTAGTAACATAGTCACGCTTTTCAGCTCGCTAAAATTATTATAGACCCACTATATACTAACCAAGAGTGTAAACTGAAAGCCAGCTGCTCCTCTAGTTTTTGTACGCACATCTATTGGAAACATATCCATTGGCATAGTGACCTGCAGTTGAGATGAGAACTTGAAATATGTCTTACACTTATCTCAGTGCTGTAAATGTAAGAGATAGAGCTAATGTTTCTCTGTGTCTAAGCACCTTGGAGGTTGTTTCATGCGCGTTTGACCTCAGCACTCGATGGAGGTTTGTTGTCATCTCTACGACCTATTTAATTCCATGTTACACATGGACCTGAAGATATACAGACCCTATTTATGTAGATCCTAACACCATATGATCGTCCGGACTTTAAACTTATTCACAGACCAATAGTTTCCGATCTCTAAACAACTTTCAATTCTGAATTAGCTACAGATTTAATATTTTTTTTTTGCTCAAGGTGCTTGATATTTAACAAAGCAATGCGACATATTAAAAACTAGAGACGTGATATTTTCTTGTGTTTTGCGGAATTAACAGGTTGATTCGTGTGGTAAGAAATTATGATGTATAACTAACTGAAAAAGTAGTCTGTAGTGTCCTTTCTTTAATTAATAATAGTCTTACGATGCAATGCTGTTTTCAAGAAGCACGCTTCACAAACTGCCGATGCCTGCAACCATTAAAACGCTCATTTTCTGTTCGCAGGAACAAGTTTTAATCTTAAGCCTAAAGGAAATTCGACACGCTTAATAATTAGTAATTATCCTTTTATTAATTTGATGTAATCTCGGATGTAAAAGGAAGAAAGTAAAAGCGTGCTGCATGCAGTACTTGTGATATGAAAGAGTGGTACAAGGCACACGTGGTCTCACTTATCGTCTACCGGTGCGGTTTCATTCAGCTTGAAATTACATTCTGGAAGTTTTGCCGAGCCTTAAAATTGTTAATGCGTGGGGGTAAAATGACAAAGGCTTTATAAATGTATGCTTATATTATTCTAAAAAATCAGATAATATATGAGAATAGTGAGGAATGTAATTCATCATATTATACGTACCAGTACATTTTTTATTTTGAAGACTTTTAGGAAAATAAAATTCATCGACCCAGTCATTAAACTGATTGATAGATGAAAATTGCTGTCTAATGGGTTGTTGCGCCGTGTAGTATGGCATATATGCTTGTCGACGTTTCAGAGGTCATTGGTGCCTCTATCATCAGGGCGATCGGAAGCATCTACCAGACTACACGGCACAACAACACAGAAGACAGCAACCTTCAGATTTATCGTCGTGGAAATCTAAAATTTTACAAAACTGATTGATATATTTCATAAACATTTAATTCGTTGCTGATGATCAAATGTAAGATACATAGGAGTGGGCTAGGTCTATTAGCTTTCGAAGGAATATCTCCGGTCTACTGCGAAACAACTGTACTGAATTTTATTAAAGAACAAGTTCTCAATGTATATGACTGGGAAGGCTTTTTATTACGAAACTTGTCCATAGTATAAACAATAAAGTGTCAAGTATGGATTGAAATCTGCACGTGTTTCCAATTTCAGCACTAGGTGGAGGGGCGTCGTCAGTTTCACATTCTGTTTGAACCCACGTCACACAAAATTGTAATTCAGGCTCACCGGTACAAAGCCAAATACCGAGCACAAATCTAACTTGCGTTATCAAAAATGTTCTAAATTGGGCGACAATCAGAACATTGAACCGTCAAGTTAGGAAAGAGACAGACTTTAAGTATTACAATGTGATGTTATATCACATACGACCGTATCTTAGCGTCAAGTTTTCATGGCAATGTCCAATCAGACATAAAATTTTCGTGCTACGTCTAGTGTCCCAGAATGACTACAAATATAAATAAAACTGTGGTACGCGTTATCACATTAGATTTCAGTTCTGCTGTTATGATTGTCTTTCTTGTCGGACGCACTGATGTGCCGATTTATGACAGAAACAAAAGTTTTTTAAGTGTATACCAACAAACGTTCACACAGATATGCGTTCGTAATTGTATTATTATGTAAACTACTTACGTAACTACAGAGAAAGAGAGAGACAGAATGCACAGATCTTCTCTCTCTCTTTTGTTGTTGTTGTGAATAGACCCAATTACTGCCCATTCAATCTGAGACATGATGCAAACACAGATCACAAGATGGACGCAGGCGCTTGTGTAGTTACACGCCTCGTCACGGACACATCTCCATTTACTTCAAGTCATTCCAAACAAATAAAGCTCAAAATAGAACAACAATAACAATAAAGAAGTTTATTTAACTCATACGCCCGCCTCTTTCTTACAAGCCTCTGAAGGAACACTGTTATTTCACATTGTCATCGAGTGTACACAAGTTCGATTTGAGGGTCTTTTGTGTCAGACTGAAACAGAATAGACGAGCACTATTCTGGCTGTTCAATTGAACTCATTAGCCTAAGGAATTCAAGGTGGGTTTAAAAGTGGGTGGATAGCATGTCGGGCCTCGCTTCGCATGTTTGAACGTATTATCAATTTATTGAATCTCAACAGTTTTATGTTCTGAATTTGAGGACAATAAAACAACAGATTAACCAGTTACAATTAATCGATTAATTGAAATGTTAATAGTAATAGTCCAAAGCAGAAAATGGCCTATAATTTATTAGTTAAATATTGTATTAGGCCTGACTGTTTAAAACACAACAGAAAATCTTATGTGTTTCCTATACGGGATCTGATATAATAGCATTTTATTTAATAGTACTCATGGGATTCCTGGCCGAAAATCTGTGACTACCTCTACTACCCGTTTCACTCCTGAATTGGCTTGGAGGGATGATGTTATGCCATTACATCCTGATTGTTCAAAAATGTCTCAGAGCTGGAGACGGAAGCTGTAGGTACATGTTCCTCTGAAATATTGGTATCTACCTACAAGTCCACTCGGTATTACGACCATTTCCAACGACATCTTTACCGTCATCAGAACGTCCAATATCATAGACGGTTTTCAACGGAAGGCGTCTAACATTGGGTCTTTGAACCTAATGCATTTTTAAACAACTTGGTAAGTATTTCTATTATGCCATTTAGGTATTATTATTATTGTGCCACTTCCTACTCAACAAATTAATGCATTTTTATTACTGAATATAATTGAGCATAAACCATTGACGTACAGATGGTTCTAATAATTAATCACTATGACAGAAGCTCATTAATTACATTACATAATTACGTTGGTTACTGCTTTTATTATTAACGATCTGTGAGAAGTCTGTTTATATATGACACAAAAAAGGCTACTGATGTCGGCGTGGACGTCTCACAACGATATTACTTCCAGAGGTTTAGTTACTTAGACAATTCGATGAGAAATCTCAGTTAAGTTAAGTTAAGAAAACAATAGTCAGGAAATCCTATACAGGATCATTTCTTCTGTCGATAGAAATGTTTAAGTCAAAATAAATTATGTCAATAATTTGTTTTTAAATGATTCAAAGAAAGCAGAAAAGTATAGAGCAGAGTTGACAAAGTTTTTCTGTAGTCGAGACTTTTATTATCCTAGGTTTTAATATTTAACTCTCTTTGCTTACATGTTTATCCAGATTTAACCAATAGACAAATTTAATTTTATTTGTAGTATGTGCTACGTACATTGAATAACAATGTCTACAAAAACGTGGTAGATGCTGGAGGACAAGCTGGAGAATATATGAAATGTTATTGCATAGCATTTTTGGGGGATAACTTTTTGGAAAACGGACACTTGGAAGACCAAGAATGGGATTGGAGGATAAAATGAAGATTAGTCTTAGGAATATATCTTAGAGAGGATGGAACTAGTTCAGGATGGAGCGAAGTGGTGGGCTTTGTGTTAACGGTGCTTATATATGCTACCACAGTGTTATCAGTTTCACATTGGTAGAGTGGATGCCTTGATAGATTTCACGGCAGAGTCCTGTCCCTTATCGTGTTTAGTCCCACTACATTTTGATTACAAGGTTAGCTTTCTATAAATGCTATTCACGTAACCTATGTCCTACAAATTATTCTGATTTCATCACATGAATTAGAAGATGCGCAATTTGATTGAGGGTTTCGGCTATTATCTTTAATCCTCGTTTTGGAAATAAAAATCATATACTGTAATAACATGGTAGAGGTGTCAGCTGCTTTCCTCTGGAGGGTCAGATCGTGCGTTCAGAAAGACCTGAAGAGCATTGCTGGGTGCAAAACTGAGACAAGCAGAATGTTGATGGCAGAAGAGTGTTTAGACTGATAAACAGCACTAGCAGAATCTGAAGATTCAATAGAGCAAATACCAAAGCCCGCTATTGATCAAGATTCAGATCCAGTTCTGTCCATCGATAATCTCAATTTTTCTACCTAACAGCTATCTGACTATTAGTTTTCTATCTATATGTCGGTTTTCCAAATTGAAGTTTCCCTACAAAATTCAGTAAACATTGCTAGTCTCTCCTAGCTTAACTATATGACCAGCTAATCTGAATCCTCCTATTTGCCACTGTTATAAAAGCATTAAGTCACCTGCATAAATCACAAATATCCTTCTCACATAGACTAAAACGTCTGTTTCAAACGGCCTTCTTTCGATTTTACGTCCAATATGTCTCTGAGTACTGTATTTTCAAACACTAGTACCTATTTATGATCTTCCCTCCAACATAGACCGCGTTGAAATCACTGCGTACCGAACATGTGTGGTTAGCACTCCCGTCTTATATTTCAAATTTAGACCCAGAGACAGGTTTTCTAATTAAGGCTTTTTACAGTTTTTCTCAGTCCCTTTGGCAAATGTCTGTATAATACTTCAAATTCTGCCGTGGTAGCTACCTTCCATATCCTTTCTAATTCAGTTGTATTAATCATATCATTTATCGTTCGTTCGCGTAACAGTTTGAGCTGCTGACAGCGTCGTTAAATAAATAATAAAAAGTCTAAATACATGCATTGCTTATCCCAATCGTCCGTATCGTTGAAAGGATAAATAATTGGAACTGAATAATAAGCACTTTCAGGATTTAAGTCAAAATTTCTACGTTTCTGAAGGGGTGGTCGTAATTAAGCAAAGACATTTAATTAGTTTTATTCTTATATGCTGCTTTATTCCACTCTTCAGTAGCAATATGTTTCTTAGAGTAAGATTTTTCCGTAATTCTTAACGGGAAATTTTGTACTTTGTTACATAATTATTTTCCGTTGTCCGATTACTTTCTCTCTTAGGTCTAAAGGTTCCCTTCAGCATCCTGTTCCCGAGAACGCTCAATAAAACTTAGTCTTTCCATGGTCCTACAGACTTAGTTCAAAGCTGGTAAAAAATACATATGAAGGCTTTGTGTATTTACTCTTTATGTTTGTAGATAGTAGTTCGGAAGAAGAAATATGCCTGTTCTGAACTGAAAAGCAGAAAGTATTTTCCGAATTTAATCTGTTCTGATTTTGAAGATGGCAGCCTACTGGGTTGTTGGGCCGTGTAGTATAATAGAGGTTTACCACGTTTCAGAGGTGCTTGCTGCTTCCATTATCAGGGTTCAGTTATCTTCTCACTTTTTCAATCTTAAACGACTCAGTTGACGGAAAGCAGCTCTGAATTTTTTTAAATTCCTAGGAAATATAGACATCACTATCATTGATTTTTCATATTCTGCTTCTTTATGGTAATATTAACTATTCTTCAGCTTTGTGAAATCGGAGACGTTATTTTGGAGACCTAATCAGTCAGCCAGTATCAAATCTTGGTATAATAACGTAGGGAACCTTTCGCCAGGTACGTTGTCATATTGATCACGTAACTTATTATGAGGCTAAAGTTATAAACATTGTGTTTAATTCCGTAGTGTAAAATATACACAGAGGAAACCAATGAAAGTGGGCGATTATCTAAAGTGTGGAGAGAGCGTTAAAAAATGATGGTTGTATTGAAGGTGTCTGCAGAACCCATGATTTGGAAAAAAATAACTTGTTAATAATACATGTATGTCGATTAAGTGGCTTTAACTGAACCTTCAGAAAAGTGGAACTGGACGCCTAAAGTGAGGCACAGAATTTTTTACGGACGCATTTTTTAGTCGACCTTCAATTAGAGAGGGAGTAATAGTAGCAATCAGAATGCTGAACAATAACATCTCTTGAGTTCCTCTGCATCACTGTAATTCTGTTGGTGGATGTATTAATCAGCTCGATGTTTGTGTCCATAAAGTGATCGGCTGAAAGTGTCTGTGAAATGATGCGGCAAATTAGAACGTTTATTTCTGTAACACATCAAAACATTATTCTCTTTGTAAGGAGAAGCATTGTAATTTGTGTTATTTGGGTGATCAAATCAAGATGGATGGCATGGGCGCACCGTTTAGTTAGTGCCTACTAGTTCGTGTGAGGGGAAGGTGAGAAATGCGTGTAAGATAAAACAAAAGTTGTGAGACAAAAGTGTCTCTGGGATTATAATACTAAAATGGTTCTTAAAGAAAAAGGGTGTGAAATCGTTTGTTATGAACACAGTCTGGAACTGAAACGTCTGATATTTTAAATTGTACTTACTTTCAAAGGAAAATTTGTGCTTTTTTTACGTTTTTCATGCTTGATTTTGCTTCCGTCTTCAGGTAAAGAAGGGGAGAAGCGGGCAGAAAACTTATCAGTTGGGCCCCCTGGTTCTGATAGCCTTAATCCTGGACCCCGTAGTTTTGAAATTTTATAATTTAGACGATGGACAAAGTCTAAAAGGGCAATTTTACAAGAATACAGTACTCAGTTATGGAAACATTGAGTTAATTCAGTGGAGCGTTGCAACTTATAGGTAGGCCTCCTATAGCCAGAGTTGTTTGATTAGTGATGGCAACGATCCTGTTGTTTCTGTCTTCTGGGTTGTTGCGCTGTGTGGTATGGTCGATGTTTACCAACGTTTCTGAGGCAGTATGATCTCTGAAACGTTGGTTAACATCGACCAGACTACACAGCGCAACAACCCAGAAGACAGAAATCTTCATACTCATCGCTCTGATGACGGAGGCAGTATGACCTCTGAAACGTTGGTAAACATCTACCAGACTACACAGCGCAACAACCCAGAAGACGGAAATCTTCATACCGCTGTGAAAACCTCAAATATTATAATCCTATTGTTGTTACTTGAACATGAACAGTCAGAATAATTGCTAAAGAGTGTGTGATTGTTTCATTATTAAAATACATCATTTACGACAGTAATCAAAAAGTGATAAATACGTTAGCACTAATTTGAAGTGCTGGTGGTCAGTGAGAGGTGACGCACTTGTTTCTGGTAGTGATGTCACATCGATGTGGTGTAACTTTAATTTATTTTAATTGCGTTTTGCAACATCATGGTCCACTCATGACTTGACTGCTGCTCTCGGCGGGTGGAGGTTGTTATAATAGACACTAATGATACGCAAGGTTGGCGTCACGCTAGCCATTAATTAATAATAGTAGGCCTACATGCAGGACTGGTTTGTTGTGAGCAGCATCAATAGACTTTTAATAGTATCATACAGCTTTATTATGCTTTAGGTATTTAGGTACTTGTTATTATAAGCTTATTTCACGTCAGTCTGTGGGGTAGTTACATAAGATTGTGCTTCAGTGCAAGAGTGCCTCTAAGCGCTTGATATTTTGAAACGTGTGGCTTGGATTTCTTCCGCCGGTTCAAGTTAAAGCTGAAAGTATTTATTTTCTTGACCTCTCAAAACCCACTGGTGACTGCATTTATAAGATGTTTCAAAAAATTATTAAGTTTTCGTTGTGCTCAAATAAAGTTTTTATGGTGTCAGGAGGTTGGAAATACTCGGTATAAGAAATACACAGTTTCAGCAAGGCTACAGTACTTATGACATTTACAGAAGACCTGTAAAGGTAGGATGCACATACACCTTTGTTGTTAAGTTATTAGTTCATTAAGTTAGATTATTTAACAATGTTTCAACTATCAAAGTTGCATAGCGTCTGATGGGATAGAAAAAATAGAACAGATTAAACCATACCACCACTCAAGTCAACTTTGTAAATAATACTTGATACCTGATAAGTATTATTTATTTCCATTACATGCTGAATTATGATAACTTTAATAATTTTTATATAAACAGAAGAGACTACAGTCCACGACTGTAATCTTGAGACTTGCAAGGAATGCAGTAAGTCCGTAGGGTTGAAGGCAGACGCTATCTTTAATCCTTCCTCCTTCACCCTACTCCCTCACCCCTCAAGTCACAAGATTACAGTCGTAGACTGTAATTAATATTATTTCTTGTAACCTGTCTTACCTGAAGAATTTATTTCCATATCAATAACTAATTAAGGAAATTACTAAATATACATTATTTTTATCACATTGTAAATTGAGTGACGGATCTACGACTAGATACGTACATATATTAATACTTGTGAAGGTAGCTGGAAACATGGTACTTATGTGTTGACTGTCCACCTCGTGACAGTTTGCTTGATCCGGATATGTAGTGGAAATAAATAGTAGCAATATTCTATGAAATGAAAACTCATTTCGTTTCTTTCTCAGCTATCGCAAGCTTTTGTACATTTTGTAAATAATTGACTTTCTTAATACAGTTGGCTATTAATAATATCGATTTACTTACTTTTTAGGTAACCCTCAAGCTCTTCTATGAGAGGGAAACATCTTTCGGGCCCGTCTATCAATCGCATTTTTCAACAGAGACGGGTCAAAATACATTGTTGCGCAACAAAGACCCCGTATCAGATAAGTGCAACAATGATCTAAGTATTATTGTTGAGCTTGTTAAGACTGTAGCATTCGTTAGGCCCTACGCCCTTGGTCGGCCTGCTGACATCAACGCCCGTGATGAGGCATGAAGATCACCTTTGGAATGTCAGTGCACTCCAAAGAGTAAACCTTTTTATCTTTAGGAAGAATTCAATTCTCTGAAATAAACAACTAACGAAACAACCAGCCAAAGTGAGCAAACTTCATTGTCATTTTGGTCCCGTACAGCGCAGTGACCATCCCTTTGGGTACCGGGGGCACATTCTCAGGACGAAGCTGACCACTCACCTCCGTCCACAGCCGTTGATACGAATGCTTCTTCATGGCGCAGTGCTTAATTACTCACAGGAACAATGCCACCTTCACTTCAGTCCATTAACACAGGTTCGCCTTCGATAGCTCAGGTTGAATACCTCTGACTTGCATCATGCTTATAACTAGTGGAGGAACGTAATTATTCTAACGAAGCCAGACGTGCTGTTGCTTTACTAGTGACTTTATCTTTCGTTGTACGGAATCGTGACCCTGAGGGAGCGGTGTTTGTTCACGCGTCAGTCATCCAGACTCCATTGTATTCACATATTATAAAAGCTTAATTGTATTTAAAACCAGCGAAATACTTACAAGACCAGTCTGTCCCTAATTGAAATCTGACTGAGACTTTCTGACCATCTGAAATTATGTACTGGCATTCTCTTATTTTCTAGAGATTTCCTTGAAAAAGCAACGTTAACTGAAACGACGTTTAAATTTGAAATCCGCGTTCAGTCCTCCAGTCGGCATTGTGTCATAGTGCAATGACTCGTGCGTTAACGACCAAAATGTTCATTTTTATATTTACAAAGGCCCTCTTCTTAACCTTATCAAAAACCAGTCACATTCTGTCCACACCCTCACGCCCTATCTTTTAAGATTACTTTTAATAATATGTATCCATCTACGACCAGATTTCCCAAGTCGTTTCTTGAGATTTTCCCGACTGAAATTTGTCCACGTTTGTTATCTCCCTCTTACGTTCCAGTTGCCTAAATTTTTTCTGTCCTCAATGTGACCTTACTAATAACATTTGCTGAAAAGTATGAATGTTATGAAGCTCCTCACTTCTACGCTTTTGAAGTCCTCAAACAACCGGTGTACTGCACCGTTTTATAGCCGAATTTCTCTATGAAATGTTCGGAAATTCGTCTATTGTTGTGAAATCCACAATACTAATGACAAATTGTGTGATATATGTATGAAATTAGGTTTCAAAAATAGGTAATGAAATGTGTGTTGATAAGCCTGATATTACTAGGTAATTAGACCTGATACAGTCCCGTTTGCTGTAATTAATCTATCCACGGATCAGGGAGGAAATTCAAGCAACGGGTTTGGAACCACTCATTACCACCAGCTAATAGTCACAGACAGAAAATACCTGACATTCTTCAAGAACGTCATGTTAACACCATGACCAATAGATCTTTCCCCAGTAACATAACTTCTCGGCCGACCCTAATTTAATATGATGTCATTCGTCATACCTCTTTTTGTAAATAGGATAGTCAAGTTCCATTATGACGAAATGTTATTTATTATTAATTTATTTATTGTAATTGTAGTGGACCCACCTGCTTGTGTCCCTACACAATATTCACCAACGAGCTGTTCAAATTCATAAAGCTGATGTAATGTGACGTTCATTTAGCATATTGTACGTTTTTTTCCTCTCTTTTCAGAGCCCTCTAAATAACAATTAGGAGTCTTATAAGACGTTTTAAGAAAGAGTTTAGCCATAAAATTGGTGACGAGGGGGAATCGTATACTTCATTCTACAATAAGAATCCAACAAATTATCGACTTTTTTTTTAAAAAAAAGTAGCCTGTGCAGTGTCGCACCAGCTGGGTAGGTTCTATTTGCAGTTAGGATACACGAAACTGCTGCATCTTGATCGAGTGGATTGAACTCATGTTTCGTATTCTGCAGTTGTTGGGTTCGATTCCTCGTTTCAAAAGACTGACACCTTGACTGCAGATTGTCGTTGTTTTTCTCAGCGTCTATGTGTACGAATGCGTTTCGTAGAAAGCTGAAGTTTAAAAATTATTCTGTTGTTAAGAAATTATCCGTCTTGGATGCATGAACCGACGTTTTAATAATACAAATGTGAATGTTTGGATTTAAAAATGAAAAGAGTATTATTCGTTTGAAATAAATTACGTGAGATGTGCGATTCACAAGAACTTAACCGCAGTTCTCCGAGTTTGCTGGATCTGTCATGTGTAGTCCACTGTGAAGAAACGTCACTATTAAGAATCCTATGTAGCGGAAGAGAGGAACGAACAAGCAGCCCCCACAGAAAATCCGCGGAAACAATCAGGTCGAGAGGCGGCTTCCATTGTTCTCTTTCTGCAAAGAAGCTACGATAAGGCTAATACTTACGCGATAGCAGAACGAGTGACATACATAATCACAATTGTGTCAGTTAAGACTCAGTCGATGAAGTCACGGTCCACAGGCTGGACGACCTGCGTTCGAGTTTAGGCAGAGGCGCGGATTTTTCCATCCTTCACCGCGTGCAGATTGCCAGTAGGAAAAATCCAACTTCCCATTCAGTTCGTACAGAGGGATCTTTTGCCCAGTGATAGACCAGCCGAAGCGAGAAACTAACCACCTACTAGGTCCGAGGTTAAGAATGTGCGGGGCTTTATCCGCACTCGCCCATAGCGTAACGATGGCTTTGTCGTTTTGCAGTTTACCTGGTGAACGGAAGAATGAAGGCGCACTTCCATCACAAATGCAATACGCAAAACTGCGTCCCAAAAAGCTGAATCGACGTGTATGATGGGTCGAGTTGAAAGTAGAAATATGGAAACACATAAAATCATATGTCATATTTTATTTTGGCGGAAGAGACACAAATCTTGTGGAGTTATAAAGATATGAAGAGAAAACAAGAACATAAATGGAAATAGGGAAAACCCGAGAAAGTAGAGAAAATAATAATAAAGACAAAAGAAGGAAGACGAAGTAAAGGAAGAAAATAACATAGAAGAAGAAAGGACGTCCAGATAAAGGATGGAATAAGCGACTTTGTGATACGGAGAGTAAGCCAGTCGGCCACAGCGTCTTCTGGCCCAAATGGCGGGCGTGATGTAATAAAGAGAAGAATTTTACGTGTGTTCTTTGTGTGCTGACAAGTGGAAATGAAAAATTGAGCCATTCATAATAGTTGCTGATGAGATGCAGAGAGATAGGGGCAGAAGGGCGTGTACTAACAACAACAGTATTTTGGAAAGAAGAATTTTAGTTCTAAAGCAACTCATTCATCCACAACGCGGCTTATTCGTACGTGCCTACAATAAGTGTCTGTCTATCTGTCTGCGTGTAGTCTGAGCGATCTGTCGGCCAAAAAGCCTTCAGTATAGTCTATTTGACGTGGTCTTAAAAATTGTAATCGTGTAACCTTCAAATTTGATTTTTATCAAGTACTTCAATGTGTATGGTGAAACTGACAAGAACTGTACATTAGTGTTAGGCCTGTGGAGCCTCGTACGTATTTATTCCGAGTGAAAAAGCCTCCAATACCCGTTGAAAAGGAGACTGGATTGGTCCCCCAGGTTCCTGTCTAGGCGTGATGGCGAAGAGTAAAATTATTACCCCCTCCGAGATTCGTGAAGGATTAAATAATGTATAATTCTCTAAGTTTATGGAATGTTTTACTTAAATCCGAGTTTCAGATGAAAATCTGCATATGTTTGATAGATATACCGAATTAGCTGTATGGAGAATTTATTTTCAAGGTCTCCTGCTGAGAGTGTGTTACAGCTTGCATCCTCGAACCGAGACAAATCCCTTTGTGACCTGTTACAGATGCTTAGACACCCTGTACGTGTAACCTGAGAACTCGGCTTCTTGCAACCAATTAAGAAATGAACCAACATTTGAATGGAGTGAAGTTGACTTTAATGAGGCGCTTGGGCTGTCGAGTCGCTCTCAAGCGTGACAGGGCGAGCGCAGTTAAACGGCTCATGAGACCGGAAGGTGGTTTATGAACCAATGATCTTTTTCAGTCTGTACGAAATTATGTTGAAACCTATCAAGTTACTACAGGATCCCTGAAATGTGTCGTTTACGTTAGTGCCAGATTTATAACCAAACACTGGACTATTCGTCTTGGTGCATTATAATTCTTCGGCAGATACCAGGCCTATGTACGAGCACACGAATAATGTGTGTACACTGCGGGCAGGAGAAAAGAAATCGACATGAGGATAGGATAGGAGAGACTGAGGAAGACAGAAAGAGTGGGAAGGGAAATTTTGGAAGATGAAAGAAAGAAGACTGGAACAAAGAAAGAGATCTAGAAATGAAGTAACAGAAAAGGAACGACGATAACAAGAAATGAGAGACGGGAACAAGTAAAGACACAAATACATTTAAAAATAAAAAATTGCAAAAACAGGGATAAAAGAAGGGAAGAAATGACACGAAGCAAAATTAAATTAGTCGAACAACCTACTTGTCGGACTCTGTACATAGCCTGCAGCCTTAACGCCATTCTAACCCTCGTAATCCATAAAAGATTAAGCTCAAGGCTATACGACGAAGTGACTAGAACCTACAGAACCATTTTAATGTTGTTCTGTCATCACCTCGGTCTTTCAAGTAGACGTTTTCCAAGACATATTACCACCAAAATTCTGTATGCATTAAAAAACATCACGAATAGGCTGCATACCTCATTAAGATTTTTCAAACGATTTTGGTGAGGGCCTACTTTTAAGATTTACAAAATAAAAGGAGAAGGACGAAGGCTGTCATCTGTCTTCTGGGTTGCTACGCCTTGTAGTGAGGTAGAAGTTCATCAACGTTAGGGCGATTAGTTTTTTGTCACAGCAGTTTGTTTTACGTAAAACAATTGATCGTAAAGGCTAGTGAGGTTTGGAGAGCAGCACAGATCGCATTTTGCATAAACTAAGGCGAAGTGTAGGAAATCTGTTGTCTCGAGACCAACAAATCGCGTGCTTCGAAGATCCTTATCACGAGACTCCAAATTAGCAGTACAGTGTTGCTAACTTTGCTACTCTGCGAGTTTTAAGCTGTCTTCGCTAGTATGGGCTCTGTTGTTCGTGTCGCAACGTTGTACGATTTGTTGACGGTTACTGTAAGAAGAATGATGTAGTTTGCTGTGTTATGGAATGTTTTCTCTGCCACTGGACCGTGTTACGACCCCACCGGCTTCTTCATCTGGGTCGGGGCTGAGCAATTCCTCACACTATTGGGACTTCCGTAGGGCAAACAAGCAGTTGGTTGTCAGATGCAGTCACCCTACACCGTACACATCGCTGGCGGCACCGTTTCTCAAGATCTATAACGAAATAGATCTATGTTTTGAATTAGGTCAAATTCTGTACCTTGTGGCACGTTGCGTCTTACATGTAACGTCATACGTCAGAAATGCATAAAAGTAAAATTCTTCGAGAAATTTTTAGACGTAAGAAACTGAGTTATGAAGATGTTTGTCTTCTGGGTTGTTGCGTCCTGTAGCCTACTACTTCATCGACATTTTAGAGGTGTTTGATACCTCCATCAGAGGGGCGATGAGTAAGTGGATGGAGGCAACAAACCTCTCTGAAAACTCGGCAAACGTCCACCAGGCTGCATATAGCAAAGGCCATACTCACCGCGCGAAAATTCCGGTTTCACAAAAGGGGTCTATTAGAAATTTAGGATAGGCCACTTCGTAACGCTACCAACTTGAAACGTCAGGATAGCAAAATGTTACAGACTACAACAGACTGAAAACCAAAAATGTATACAGTATTTTGATGGAGAAACCTCTTGTAAAGTTGCTACTTGGAATGCCAGGAAAACGAGGACACAACATCGACTTGGATTTTACAGAGAGAAGCTGGAGGCGAATGGGACCAACTTCAAGATCACAACTCTGTTTTAGCAGTGTTGGACTTCGCAGTTCTGATGCCGCGTTTTTAATTAGGTAGTTAGTTTAATTTAGTAAGTTAATTAATTACTTGAATTAATTACGTAAGTTAAGAAATTAAGTTACTCAGCTAATTACTTATGTTAGAAAGTTGGATATTCAGTTAGGATATAAATTAAGATGTTGAGTTATTCAAGTAATTAGTTAAGTCAGATTAAATAAATCGTTTGTATCGTATAATCCCAGGATTCCCACTTATAGCTAAGTAGATTTTCTTAATAGGTTACCAATTAGGCACAACTCGGAGCGCTCACCTACAGCAACTTGCTCAATCCACCGTTAACTCATATTTCATCATCTGCCAACGCCTCAATTAGCTACTCGGTAAAACAGCATGCCGCGGTGTCAGTTGAGACACTCTTGCCTGAAATACGCGGTTAGCACAAGCCGCAGTGCAGATGTATGCAGTGCAAACAGGATGTAAGTGCCAAAAATGTGAGTTGTCATTAGTAACTCCATTAGGCTTGAGGCATACCTTGGTTGGTGTCTGTCGTCCATTCATTATGATCCGCGAACGCAGAGCCGTGTTCTGCAACAGCGTCTTATGTCACTAAGGGAAGAGGACTAGAGATCAGTATTGCTGTTTCTCTGGACTTTTCCATCATTTATTATATTCAAAACGAAGCCATTACGTTTCAGGAGCTGGTTATGCTCCCGTCTTCATGTTACCATTGATCTAGGGAATTGGATTAGCCCCTACAATCGAACACAACAAAATAGGAATTTTCACCATTTGCACCTTGAAGAAGTAGGGCTTGGACTTATGTACTCAGCTGGCTTACAGGGATTAATGCCGGGATCTTGCAAACACTGCAATGAATCTATGTGTTAAGTAAAAGTTGAACAATTTCTTGGTCACTTGATGCGATTAGGTCTGTTAGTTTACAAATGAAAACTGTTGCATGATTTGCTTGATTAGTTAGTAAGTTAGATACGTTTTTAGTTGTAAGCTTAGTTTAAAGCGACAGGAAATATCTTAAATGTTGTAAGATTTGAGGTTTTCACAGCGGTGAGTATGCAGATTTCTGTCTTCTGGGTTGTTGCGCTGTGTAGTCTGGTCGATGGTAACCAACGTTTCAGGGGTCAAACTGCCTCCGTCATCAGGGCGATTCTTAGTATGAAGATTTCTGTCTTTTGGGTTGTTGATCTGTGTAGTCTGGTCGATGTTAACCAACGTTTTAGTATGACCCCTGAAACGTTGGTTAACATCGACCAGACTATACAGCGCAACAACCCAGAAGACAGAAATCTTCATCTCAAATGTTGGCGGAACATAGCTCGTTCTTTCAGACACATTTCATACGGCAGAGAACAGTTTAACAAATGATTTCTAACCACCAAATGACACGAAACTTTGAACAAGATGGCGCGGTGTGACGTGACATTCGGATATATGTAGGCAAGAGAGGGTCGTTTCTTCATTTAGTGTGATTTGTGACTTGTGACAGACGTGTATATATGGTAGATGGCGATGAGTGAGAACTTAGGGGAGGAGTTTCAGTAATTTCTTAAACCGTAACAAAAACAAACTGTGTGTTTAGCGTAACTGACACCAACTCTCCCGAGTGGCGGCCAGATGCAGAGAAGCACCGACTATGAAGTGCAACAACTGTTTATATCCACAGTAGGCTTCATAATTACTGTTTAAAGAGGCATCAGCTGTTGTCTCCACTTCACTTGTGATTATAGTGAGGACCTGTGTTCATTTCCAGCATCAAAAAGAAACGGACAACTCATTTCATAATTACTGTCTATAATTAAATGTATACAAATGTTAGAAATACAATATGAAACAAACGATTTTTTATATAAAGATGATTTGATGACTATATTGACATTTAATGGCTCTACCGGCTACACGACTGTTTTGCTAAGTGCGATTACTGTGTTGGTTGCCGCATCTCGTAGTACTAGCGGCACAGCTGCCAAAACTCCTGAGCGTTGTATTAGTAACGGATCACAATGCGCGATCAACATGACGTTCACACCCGAAAAATCAGATTGTGTGTTTCAATCCCAATAGGGTGACGGGTGTGTGTGTCCATGTTTATTTGAATACTACGTATAAGTAGGGCAGATCTATCAGCAGATTACTCCTTATTGAAGATGTACACCAACTGAAAACAGTCGTTACTGGGGAATAACTTCTCCGACTTACTGTGAAGAAGGCTTTCCGAGTGTCCCTTCATTACCTTGTCCTTATTTAAACCCACTCCGCACATATCACGAACGAAGCACAATTGAAGACCGGCGTCCCATTCATGGACAGGGCAATTTGCTTCTTTAACAGCGAGTTCTCTGTGCTTAATTAATTTTTCCACTTCTCCTTGCCGTCTGTTTTCCTCCGCTCCAACACCTCACCTACAGGGCAAAACACTGACGAGGGCTAATTACCAGTATAAAAAGAGATCTTCGCATCGCCCCTTAAGTCCCTTTGCCTAAGTGCCTGCCCCATTAGTTAGCAAAAGATGTTACAGAATCCTCAGGCGGCTACAGAAACTCTCGTTAAAATTTCATTGCAAATTAAATATCACGGAAGTGTGCAATGGGCTTATTAAAAATATGTAAAATAATGATTCTTTATATAGGATCTAACTTACCATTACAGTGAATAGACAGCTAATACGTTGGATGGAACTTAGCACAGTAGAATATTTCTAAATAAATGTTACGAAGGCCCTATCTGTATTTCTTTGAGCAGATTTGACACTGACTACCAGAATTCTGGAATAACCTGAACCTTATCAGACTGCTGAAAGAACAAATTGTGTTCATAATCATTGTCTATAAAGATACTGGAATGAAACACTGGGCACGTGAATGGATGGCAACATGACGTCATTATGTATGATAGCTTAAAGAAGGTTTGGTGCTTACTGTAAATATTTTTCGGTGCTTTTGAAGGTAGGCCAAACTATCCCGTTACAATAGATTCGACAATTCTGGTAGGTTCAGTATATGCTGAATATGTTGAATAAGTTAGAGAAACCAAAATTTGAAAAGATGAAGTTCAAGCAGTGAATCAACGATGGACAGAGCCAGGAAACAGAAAAATGTGAACCTAGTAATATCTTTAAGCATCTAATCTTGCTACTGCATATGCTAAAGGCTTCTAGTTTAATTTCCATAATTCCTATAAACATTTCCTAATACATTTTTAAATTGTTCAGTTTGATTGGTCATTCACATTTAATGAACTGAGTCTGTGTTAAAATTCTGAATGTTACAAATAAAACTAAAATTCTGATTTCTAGTTAAAATTGTTATTCAGATGCATAGAATTTAGAAATAGTTAACTCCCTTATTGTGCAATGATACCCAGTCTGTGGTCACTTTCTTAAATCATAGGTCCCAGTAATTCTGTAATCTAGTAACTCAAAACGAAAGTTATTACGACTGTAACTTATCCCACTTATGCAATTAAGAGTCTGCATTTCTCAAACATTCACATACTTATGACGCGACCCGATGCGACTATGCCATCCAACATCAGAGAAGTCTACAGCAGAAATAATAAATAAAACAAAACACAAACGCCAGCAGCATCCATTAGCTTGGAGGTCGTTAAAAAGTTGACGAATATGAAACGACGGCAGTGGAATGGCGGCTATCCAAAATATAGCGTGTGTTTTCTGAACGTATGTGTTTATAATAATAATAATAATAATTTTGAAGATTTCTGTCTACTGGGTTGTTGCGCTGTATAGACTGGTCGATGTTAACCAACGTTTCTGAGGTCATACTGCCTCCGTCATCAGGGCGATGACGGAGGCAGTATGACCTCTGAAACGTTGGTAAACATCGACTAGACTACACAGCGCAACAACCCAGAAGACAGAAATCTTCATACTCACAGCTGTGAAAACCTCAAATCTTACAGAATAATAATTTTACTTGACTACATATTCACAGTAGATTATATTATTCTTATATTAATTATTAGTAACTTTTTACTTGCCATTATATTCAGAATAAATTTTAGCTGAATACAACTTTTAATATAGAGAATAATCATACCAGTTATCACGATTATCACACATACACTCACAGTCATTAGATTATCGGAAAGCTGAGAGAGAGAGAGAGACCCCATTTTGATTGCGGAGTTCAATTTACATCATAATCGTGCTGCATGTCTGATGATGGTTCGGTTCTGCTGTCAGCATTCATACATGTGCATGGGATCTATTAGCGTTTATCAATGATCGTTGATCAATGAGGGGAGCAAGCAGTGAGGCGAGCTACCGTAGTGCTGGATGATTGCATTGCCCGTTCAGTTTCATGATGCTACAGGTCGGCAGTGTGAAATCCATTGCTGAGCGACGGAGCGTGATCTAATGGACCGTGTTTAGGGGTGAAGGGTGGTAGTGACACGGCTTCTAGGATGCGAGTCCAACCAATTACCCTTGAGCAGATCTCCATAGGCGCATTATTTTACGAGCAAAACTGACTCATCTGAGATTTGTGTTTCTGCTTCTCCACCATGATTCAAATCAGTGATTAAACAATAAGATTTTTGTTTTTAATTTTTCGAAGTGTTAGCCGGTCTGACGGTTAGCGTGCAATTCTCCATAGGAGCTCTGTCAATTTTCTCTTCACCGCTGTATCCAGAACAATTCTTGGACCAACTCATCCTTTTGTACAATGGATGCTGCGACAGATGAACGGAGATGACAAGACGCGACAATCATATATCAGTGTCAAGAATGGGCTTAGAATTACCGGTGTGCCTCCTTCAATTCGTGGTTCTGAAAATGTTATCTTCTAGTCGATGTTTTAAGGTTTCTGATGATAGTCTGGACCAGGTTTAGACGATGGAGAAACTTTTGTGCGGACAATCGCATCTGGACTATTCTGGTACTTAAGAAAGAAGGAATGCAGCTGTTAGTTGAGAGGTAGAAATATTTGTCATTTGGTAAGAGAAAAACCAATCAACATGTCAGACATCGTTGCTGCTACTCAGCCGTTTCTCTAGCGGATTTCGCAAATTAATATTCCAGTCTCTTTTTGTCAAAGTTTCAACTGTTGGTTTGGTGTCAAAATGTTGTTATGTGTTAACAAATGGAAGGCTCAGTGCTGTAAGGACACTCGAGAGACTTTATTAATGCATGAGGTACCAGCATTAAGACAACCAAATTCCAGCAGAAGAACTGACAAAATTGCCACTTATTCCTCGGGGTGACAAACCATCACTCGCCCGCCTGTTGATTTATTACTGGAATATTAACATTTCGCACTGAAAGATAACGGCATTGTGTCCTTGTTGCGCTGAAGCAGGCATTGCTGGTTGTCGAGCCCATAGGAGGGGGGAGGGCCATAATATTCATCACTATAACATCCGTGATCAATCATACTGGTTTTGGTACATTATGTGTGTAATGTAGATGAGGTGGGAAGGTGACTTCAGGACAGTTTCCAAGGGAAATTGATCCTTATTTTGGCCCAATGTTCGTTTGAGAACCATATTTCCTATTAGCCTGATTCCTTAAGCAACGTCATAACAGGGAAATATCACATAAATTTTGCGTTTTACAAGCCTTATTTCACAAAATCTTTTATTTTATAGTCGTATCTTACCATGACATTAGAAGATGAACATCCTCCTTGAGTGTATATTTTGAAACTAGTTAATCTGATTCTATCGGCAGTGGTTCTGTAATCCAATTTGAATGTAAATTGTCATTATAAATATTTTATCCTTCCTTCATGACATTCTTTTAAGAATAATGTCGTCGCTTACATCTGAGACAGAGCTGTAATTTAAAACCACAGCATATTTATTACATTAGATGTGTTAGCGTATATATAGACCTATCGGTGCGTGTGCTTATACATGTGTGTGTTTAAGTTTTTGTGTGTGTGTGCGAGAGAGAGAGAGATAAGAAGAGTATGAATGTTTGCTACTTCCAGGGAAGTCACAACAACCTCCTCTTTGGTCCATACAGAAGCCCAACTCAAGTTCCCCAATTAACGAGCATCGCGACTAGAAATAACGAACTGAGATAACATCTGGACCACACAACATTCTCCCTTTCTCAGACATACGGACAGGAAACTCACATATTATGCATGGGCAAGCTAACAAAGACTAGGACAGGGCGAATAAAGAAAGCTACTTTTCGCCTGTGTTAATCAGCTTTGATATGAACCAGTGCCCTCAACAAAAAGACAACCTAAAAACTGGTTACAATATCTGGCACTTCATTAAAGAGACAGATATTTTCACGCTGCTTAAATTCTGAAGTATTTTAATCAAGTTTAATAATTGTTCCCTAGCGATATGATGAGATAAATGCTCTTGTATGTCTAAGCCTATTTATGTTATAAAGCATAATAACTCATGAGTAATGGAAAATTAGTGATCTTTTAGATTATCATTGCCTGCTTGTTGAACGTAACAACCCTATTCTGTTGCGAGAGCTTGTCACTTAATCAGCACAGCGACACTCGAATATGTTACAACTGTGTTGTTGTGGTGACACGAAGTGCATGTTGCTGAAGAATGACTAATGTGGTTTTGTGAAAATAAATGTGTTTAATTACAAATGACACTCTGGGTGTTGCGCCGTACAGTCTAGTAGAATTTAACCGACGTTTCAGAGATGCTTGCTGTTCCATCATCAAAGCGATGACGGAGGCGGCAAGCACCACTGAAACGTCAGTAAACTTCTATTAAATCACTAGGCGTAGAAACCCAGAATTCTTGGTTTTTTAACGACAACATTTTATAGCCGTTGCGTTCATCAGGTTATCAAGCAGTCGTACATTGGTTTGTGCCATGTATGCAAATATTGTGATTTTTGGACATCCTTTCTTTCCAGACAATAATCTCAACATCACTGTACTATCTCTGTAAAGAAAAACGAACTGGAGTTATTATCCAAGAGATTCGACACAAACCACACAAGCAGCAAACTTCTAGACTTCATTTTTTATCAAAAAGTTCTTCTTAAAACAATTTATAAGATTTTTTTAGACTCGAACAAAAGGGGTCTCTGTGTTCAAATGTTGGTTTGAGTGACGTATTAGAGGCGGTCTGGTACAGTGGATCTCATCCATGACGCAAAGTAAAACAGGCGAAAACTGGGGCTCCTGAATACAGTAGTGACTCAGACGCGTGGCGAACAGTGGCGGCTCGTTAACCTGTGACAGTAATGGTTAGTCGGTTTCAGTATTAGGTAGGTTTAAGTGATAATTTTTACAAAATTATCTATTACAATGTATGTGGGGGGAGAGGCGGGTCTAATTTGATGCACACTTCCGGCAGCGCGTCTGGCATCCTATACAGTGGGTACCGGAATCTATTTTTCGGGCGTGAAGTGCCCGAAGGTGACTGTTAATATCCATCCAGTGCCGAGACAAGGAATGGATGGAATTTTGACTCGAGGTGCCTTCGGATTATTTTACAGTTTTTCTTCTATATGTTATATTTGGAGGTACAGATTGAAGGTAATAACATTTCAGTCAAGAAACTGTCCAGGCCTCGATCCGAACCGAGGACCTCAGGAATACTTTCGTCGAGACATGTTTGAAGGGTATAAATATATTCGTAGGTAAAGAATCCGTCTGCCTTCATAATGTCGCTCCGGCAATGGCAATCTGCGCAGACAGTTGGCACGTATGACACAGCTGGAGTGTTGCCACATTCGCCGTGTCCCTTTGAACTCCTCGCCTCTTTCTGGTACCAATTCACGGTAACTCGTTCGCGACTCTGACATGCCTTCTACCTGCCTCTGCTCGCAACACGACTGTTCGGCAGAGGCTTCTCTTATTTATAACCTTTTGGAAGCCGCGCGCCTTGCCTCTCTTTTGATGCTCATTTTCCAGCTAAATTACCGTAAAGTGGCGATCGCTAAACTAAGATAACAAGTTGGACGCAGTTATACATACAACTACAAGCTGCTCCATAATAAAGTTAATCATTTTACTATTTACTAATAATAACAAAAATAAAACCAACTTCTGAACCCGTCTTCATTTCTGATCTTAGGAACATGGAAGTTATTGTGTTACTTAAGATTTGAAGTTTGAGAAGGGCGGATAATAGGAGTAAAAGGAAATGCATACAACATTTTTGTTGGAAAATCTAAAGGAAAGAAATCATTTACGTGTCTTAGGCTCATAAGGGAAGACAGACTTAATATCAAAGTATATTTCAGAGTCAAAATGTGAAGCTGTTCCATAAGACCGGGGAATTGATTTTCAGCTGACTGACTATTGGCTGTACGAGGAAAGAATTAGGAAGACATTTTAAGAATATGTCAGTGTAAATGTTACAGTATTGTCCGTGTTTTCATAACAGGAAGACGAACCTTGAATTTATGTCAGCTATGAGAAATAAATTAGATGCATTCTGTCATCTCTGCAAGGCAGTGTTTAAAAATTACAGAAATGTTATTATACAGTAATGTCTATGCGAAATATATATTACTTTGCTGGCAGACAAATTGTAATATAAGCTTTCAGAACTGGATCGATATTGCAGATACAATGCATATATTTTGATGAACTAAAACAGCGATAAATTTGCTTGTTACCCAGTGTTTTGTGTGGGGCCCCGGCAAATGGCCAGGTAATGACGTCAGTTTAATTTCCAAATAGTTTCAGGTAGTGTCACTAACTCAGCCAATTGTGCTCACAGATGAATTCGTGGATATTAGCCGTTTAGGTGACGATGAACTCTGTTTAAAATTGTTCTTTTGGACGTTGTCCATCGTCTGAATTATAAAATTATAAAACTACAACGAAATTTTATAACCTAGAAGATGGACAAAGTCCAAAAGAACAATTTTACACATTATAACACATCATCGTCAGAAATCTTCAAACTTTGACAATGGACCCTTTTGGACCCGTCTTATATAAATTAAAGTGAAATTTAAGCACTTGTGAATTTTGTTTAAGCGGCTGAAGGGATATTAAAATTAGACATTAAATCACAAAGTGGAAGATGATGGCTCTCTTCTGGGTTATAGTGCCGTGTAGTCTGGTAGAGGTATACCAACGTTTCAGAGGTCCTTGCTGCCTCTATCATCAGGGCGATGATCGCCATCTTTGTACTCACTGCTATGAGAACCTCAAACCCTACGACATGTAAGATGGTTGTTTGATGACAAAAAATCTAATACATTTGGAACCATGATTTATGATCTTACATGTGCCTACTTACAAGACAAAGTTTACTGCAATGCAAATTTTATTATGTAGCCTCACGATTTTTTGGTATTAAACAAACGATATTATGAATAAGTTTATAAAGTTTGGCAGGCGGTATTACAGCCTAATCTAGGAAGCAAATGATTGGGTGAGTACAGCAAGTATTCTACCCCAACAGTACAAGAAAAAATCAGTTTGAATTGAGCGTAGGTTAGGCCTACATGGAGACATCTGGGGCAAGTAAAACAACGGAATGAACACTGAGAGACGCAACTGACATCATTATACATCATTACAGAGGGAAGACGCCCCTAAGCTCTTTATCTTCTCCTTTGTTTTGCTGCCATTTTGTTTGCATTTTTAGGGACAGACCTGTAATACAACAAAGTGGTTTCGAGGGTCAGGCTGCAGACGATATTACTAAGGTCTGCCAGCCTGATCCCACAGCATTATTTAAATCTTTTCAAGGAATATGCTGCCCGCACAGAATCCATTTGCCCGTTTTAATTATTATAGGCTTGTAATCCGCCGTAAATGACCTTTTCTGGGTCTCTACCTATGTTCAGTGGATCGCCCCAGTAGAGACAGGGGCTTGCTACAGTACAGAGCTCCAGTCCGCTAGAGCAGTGGTATTCAACCTTTTTTGTTGGCGTACCCCCAGATATAATTTCTCTTCAACTTTGTACCCCCAAAGTTGCTGGTGTATAATTCAAATTATACATAGTATATAATCTACATCTAAAATAAATTAAATAAATTACATTACTGATTATTCAGTGTTTATCATAAAATAATATTTGTTTTTAAATTTCACGTACCCCCTAAGATGTCTTCGCGTACCCCCGGGGGTACGCGTACCCCAGGTTGAATACCACTGCGCTAGACTAGGGCCTGGGTACGACGGTGTGATTGCCAATTTCAGAGTTAAGCTTGTTACCACATCAGAATACAACTCTATGAAGAATTATAGATGAAAACAGTAACAATACAGCTCAGAGTTTCATTGCTGTGTTCTATGTAGGATGTCAGAGACCTCCATTCCTTCAGGCCTAACTGAACGACTTCTGACACAACGCGAACATTTCGGTTTTTCGTATTTATAATTCTTTATATAAGAAGAGTGTTATGCTGTAAGTACAGACAGCCCAGTTTATAAATCAGGGATTTTACGAGGCTAAAGTTACCGAATTTACAGAAGAATATTAAAAAAAGTAAAGTTTGTCCCACTATACGCCATGTAGGCGTTTGGGGTGAGTGGAGGTATAACTCCTCTCTTCCTTGACCTCGGCACTAGATGGGGGTGAGTGGTCAGCATCACGCCCCGGCCGGCTTTACCCCCGGGAAAGGACCCCGGTACCCATTGTAGAGGAGGCTGGGTGGGCCCCAGAGCCGGTCTGGACGCAGAGGCTAGAGGAAAAATCCTCTGCCCCCGTCGGGGATCGAACCCCGGTCGTCCAGCCTGTAGCTAGTCACTATACTGACTGAGCTATCCCGGCTCATACAGAAGAATATTAAACACCGAATTTAATGTTACCTCAGAGCGTTGATGTGAGATATGAGACTCTGTGTGGTGGGTTCTTGCGCTGTGTAACTTGGTAGAAGTTTACCGATGCTACAGAGGTCCTTGCTGCCTCCTTTAGTAAGGCGATGTGTTACCACCCTGAAAATGAATAAATTAATAATAAAACAATAAGCGCTTAGCCCATATTTTTATATGTAATTTCCATCATTACATATTTCGGTAACCTCTTAATTATTAGATATATAACTTTATAAACTGACAATGTTGAATATGTGTGTATTTCCAGGCACAGCAGTTGTGTGTGTAAATCTGCAGGTACGTAACATAATGCACGTGTGTAATATGTATGTGCATAATGCAATATAAGCATGGTATATGTGGTATCTACATAAGTCAGCATATTTACATGGACATAAACATTGTATCGAATGACGCGCTTAGCCATCAGTTTATGGTATAATTTTTATTATCATTATGTTCTATAAAGAGTTCGCTCTTTACTCATTATTATGATGATAAAATAAAGGAGAATGGGATGGCCCCAGCACCCAGCTATAATGGGGGAGGTAAGAAATTTCTTCAAAATTTGGGCTGTAAGGTCGGAGGGAAGAGAGCATATTTAGGGTCTAGATGTGTTATACATGGGAGGATAATATTAGAACAGTTATTAGGAAATCACGGTGGAAGGGTTTGGACCAGACTCATCCGGTTTAGGGCAGTAGCCGGTGGCGGGTTCTTGTGAGCACGGTAGCGATGTTTCAAATTCTATAAGAGGAGGGGAATTTCTTGATTACTGAAGAAGGGCTGGTTACACTGGCTTACATAACCATATTATAAAAGTCTAAGGCCTCTGCGTCATGTTGATATCTGCATGTCAGCAATGATGTGTTAGATTCCAGTTTATGTGGAACTTCATCTCTAAACACACATAATACCTTCACAAGCCATGTGCAGTATGAGTAGAAAACCATCAAAAGGCTGCGCATATTATAATAATTAAATACAGCTAAAGCTCGTGCCTCCCTCTTCCTACCGGGACAAATCCCGATTTAATGATGGTAAATGCTTTGCTTGCAGAAAATTGTGCAACCATGTTATAACAAAGCTTCCTACCTCATTATAGAATTCAAAATGAAAAAGGTATTTGTCTCAACGTTTTGAATTCCACAAATAACGTTCAACCACATTTTCTTATTTTTCTTTATAGAAAAGCAAAAGAAAAGAAAGAAATGAAGTCGAACAAATAGTTGTATGTCTTAAAGTCGTCCCAGAATTAATATGAAAATAACAAGAAATTATTTCATCAGCTAGGAGGCTACTATG
Source organism: Zootermopsis nevadensis (assembly GCF_977971745.1). Classification (NCBI taxonomy): domain Eukaryota; kingdom Metazoa; phylum Arthropoda; class Insecta; order Blattodea; family Termopsidae; genus Zootermopsis; species Zootermopsis nevadensis. The sequence continues at coordinate 4,730,681 of NW_028259152.1, read as the reverse complement.
TGCTTGAAGCAATAAAGAATGCGCACAGAATTTTTGTAGGAAAACCTCTTGAAATACATTCTGAAGGGCTCTGACGATGGTGTAGTGCAGTCTAGATTGTTGGGTCTTTGAATTCGTCTAGAGAAACTGTGGAAAACCATGAATATTTAAGTCACAATAGATGATAATCCGACGATTAATTATATTTCACCGTCTTCGCTGGGGTTCCTTCATATGGAAGAGGGATGATAAATGGAACAACAAAGCTAACGGTCACCTAGCTGTCTAGGTAACCTTTCAAATGTAGGTCTACGTCCAGCAATAAGTTCTTGCTTTCTGTCACCTGTCAGAATCATGCTAGCGGTTGTGAATTATTTTTTTCCAATTAGAACCATTTCTTCTATATAAGCTGAGAAATGTTGTAGTCTCCTTCCCCCAATGGACAATTGTTAAATCATGTCAACCAGCAACGGTATAAATTTGAAACGAACCTTAACTAAAGCGAACCAGATTTATTCAGTTTGTTGACATCAGTCAACGACATATTTATTGTTAGCAGCTCGTGACGAGTCATTTGTGAGAGAGAAGCAATTTGCACTTAAGGAAATATGAATTGCAACATGCCACTTCTAATTTTGATTATCATCTGCTGTTTAATATGTGAATCATACTTATTTAGATACGTTAATTTTACTGGGTGTTATTAAAGTTGTTTTTGTTAATTGTTTTATGTGCCACTAACGCTAAATTTAAACGACAAAATTATATTTAACGACATAAATTCTGAGAAGGAATAATAGAATAGTTTATACGTTTAAAAGTTATCAGGGAATGTAATCTTAATTAGCGAAACAAAATAACTTCTACATGTTGACATGGAATCGCTTAGCTTTGCACTTCGTGCACTTTAATTCAGCATTCGTGTAAGGTGTACGTGACAAAGAGAAGATCCCTATTTCGTCTGCCAAAAATCGAATCCCATTTGTTCGGCTGGTAGTCAGTCAGTCAGTCAACAAATTAAGCTTTCCGGGTACGTAAATAAATTCAGAATTATGATTATATATTTTGTGTCACAAAATATTTTGTAAGATTGACTTTACATAGTATGATGATTTAAATAGAACACAAAATGTAGTCTACCTTCTTCATGTCAATTTTAAAAAGTACTGATGATGATGAGTTATAATCGGGGTCACTAAATTCTTCGACTATGTCCATCGTTTGTGTTTATAAAAAGAACGTTATGTTTCGGAAGCTGGTCCAGTGATTGAGGTTAACTCTTTCTATCGGACCCAACAGATTAGGTACTTCTCCCCTCTCTAACCTGAGGAAGGAAGGTGATCCAGCTTCCGAAACGTAATGTTGCTTTTACCATCTAGGCGCTTTTAAAAGAACGAAATAAGCTTCCGCTTGCATCAATAATGATCGATATTACCTTCACTTTCAAAATCTATATGCGCTGTTTCAGTCAATTAGCCTACATATTTGTATTAAAACTAATTAATTTATTATTATTGTTGCTTGGCTGTTGCCAATCAAATAAATAAATAAAATTATTATATGTATTATTAAAGCATTCTTCTACGTTATGCTACGACCAGACAGGACTGAGGCACTTCATTACGAAATTCTATTAATTAAAGTGAGGTATGGGCTGTTGGAGCCGGAATCCATGAGAGCAGAACGCCTTGAACCAAAGCAACAACACTGATCTGATGTGTCGTTCTTCCAGTATCAATTTCACCTTCTGCACTGCGGAAGTGATCACCCCTGTAACCAGGCTGTAGGCCTGTTGAGTCACTGCTCAGCTAGCCTGTGAACAGAGCGCATGTGCAAAAGCGGGAACTCCTGCGACCAATTAGAGGGAACATGCAAATAAGAGCTTGCTCTATAATTAGCACCAATTACCTTAGCATCCTACGTCACAAACGGAGTTGCAGTCCCATTTATCAGCAGGCTCACATGACACATTAAAATAATATGGAAGCAGACAGATTTCTATTTGAAAGTGCATACAGGTTCAGACGAAACTAATTCCAAAGTTATTCATTTATGTAAAACGTGTTTTCGTGAAGAACACATGGGAAGGACATATTCATAACATACTTAAAGTAAACGCAAGAATTGTACGGTATATAATCTAATAATACTGCTGGAATTCTAGTCTAGCAAAGCTTGGAGGAGACCGTTTGGGAGCTCTAGGTGTAGATAGGCGAAAATACTGTTACAATAAATCTTAAAGACATGTCAATGATGATTTTGATGATGATGACGAGTTGTTGAGAAAACTGCAACGGACGTAGCTGTCCATTGGTCTCTGTCCCGAGCCGGTTGAATCCAGTCCGCATATTTATTTAAGATAAACATTTCTGTTATTCTCCTCTATGTGCCTAGTTCTAACAAGTGGTCTTTCCGCTTCCAAATGTTAGCGTCCTTACCTTGTCCACAGATCCACGTCGAGCTGTTTGCTTGTTTCCTTCAGGTACTCTACCATTGTTTGTCTAATATAGGCAGAAAAACGTAACTAGTGACTTGCTGTACGTTAAGTAATTCTTGACGCTTCAGCTTTGTCCTTTAAATTCAGGGCGCAGAATGAGATTTGTAAAAGTAATTACGGTGAAAATGAAATGCCGCACGTTAGGTTAGTCAAATTTTTGTCAACTGCCGGCAGTCATTTATTTAACAAGGTGCAGTCTTCAAGTATTTGTTGTCAGCTTGACATGAGTATCACTATCACAGACACTGGAACTGATTTGAATTTGCTATCTGTAACTACACTGCCTCGAGAGTTTCCATTTTTAACAAATTTGAATGCTTTATTTGTCTGTATCCGTCAATAAAATCTGGAAGTTAACAATGCGATGATTCTTGTTGATGCCTGACCGCTGGTAACAAATGGCGCACTAGGTCAGTCTCTTGATCCTTTTGACTACAGCAACAGTTTATAAAAAAAATAACCAATTCTACACAGTTGCTCACATGTACGATATGAGTGTGATAACCTTAAACATTCGAAACCGAAGCTCGCGTAAATAATATTTAATTATTCAATCCGTACAGCAAAGAAAGCACAGTATGTCTCCATTACAAAGATCAAATTCTTAATAATGTTAAGGAAAACGTCCCTGTTTATTCTGAGAATCACTCTGTGGGGTTATAATGTGGTCGGATAAGGAATTAATTTCTAGTGTCGCTAATATGAACTAGCAGAATTCTGCCAGCCACCACTCGACGTTTCAACCCTCCCCTCATATGCCACGTAAGAGTTTGGTCTGTATATATATACCATAATCTTACTAATGACCACCAGACTTAGTCTGGACATTACAATGTATTTAATACTGCTTTGATGATCATAGATTATTCTGTTCCGTTACATACGAATTATCGGTACATCATCTTCTTGCAACTGCGTGTCCATAACTTATTTAAAAACTCATAATGGTAACAACTTCATATCTACATTAAACTACGTAACGAATCTAAAATTCTTGGATAAAAACAGCATGATACATTTCGCTCACCAAGTGTAGAAGCTGGACTATGTAGTCTAAACCTGTAACAAATTACGCCACAAACAACCCTGTTAAAGTCGATCACTAACAGATAATGTCGGAAAGAAAAACAAGCTAGATGAATAATTAAGAAAGCAGAATCAGAAAAGCGTAACGTGGAACATAAAAGAATGAGTCTTTGTATGTCTCCGATGCTAAAAGACATACTGCCTTCAGAGTGGTTAACGTGTTTAGCAAATAGAGTTATTAAAAACAAGTGAGAGATACTTCATAACACTGTGTCCTCAATTGCGTGGGACACGTTCGCCGGGCATGCAGCTAGTGTAAGATTTCTCTTAAACAAAAGTCAATGACCATCCTTGGAATTGGGTGATTCGTTCAATATATTGGATATTGTACAAGACTAGTAATAAACCGATCTGTAGAACTGCACGCTTACGTTTCGCATTTGAAAGATTAACTTGCACAAACGTGAATGATATAGTCAAATTCATGCAACTTGTTTCAGTATAGTGCCAGAATTATTTAATTAACAAAGGACGATACGAATTAAACATTGTTACTTATAATTATACAGTTTGACACACAAACATTGAATTAATTATACTGTTTATAGATTAAAGAAAAAAATAAAAAAATAATTAAGACTCGATGATCTGTTTCAGAGATGATACAGAAAGAAATGCTGACAACTCAGTTTCATCCAGTGTAAAGCCCTAGAATGTGCAGGCCTAAAGATTTATTGCACTCGTTAGACATAAACTCCTGTTTTATATAAATATGAATGGGAATTTATCATATCCTTCTACTATAACCCTTACTTTAGATAAGTAAAAATAAGAATTTGCGTTACCAGCTTACCATAGTTTCTACTTTACAAGAAGCTCAAATAGAAATCTATCATTACTATCTAGCATAATCTGTACTTTACACGCAGTTCAAATAAAGATTTGTCACATTCGGCTACCACAATGTCAAATGTAAATTAATTATACCCGTCTAACATAAACTATGGGCTACTTTACATCGATATAAAAGAAGAATATTATCGAAAATACTCATTGTGTAACATCGGCATCATTTCTATTCCGTCCTGTACGTCTGATAATTGTCATAAGATTGTATAAAATGTAATGCATAAAATGATGTTGCCTACTTGGCATTTACAAGACTATGGGCAATCATCGCGCTGGTAAATAACATGTAATATGTTTTGTGACACATATATACTTTTCAAAACACTGATTTAATAGTAGGTAAGAACAATTCTTGCATTCCATAAGATTTGAGATTGCCAATGTACAAGAACCGTTGATAAAAGCAGACTCCGCTGTGAACATTTCCTCTTTAAGAGAAGAGAGGAAAAATGTGACGGCATTAATAAGGACCCTATTTCTCGATGATACCATGTAGGTATCTGTTGTTTCCGACGTTTCAGATATCATTACTGCCTCCATATTTAAGGCGAAGTGACTATTCATTGATCCGTGCCGATAATATTGTCACGTGTATAGGAATATACGAGCTGGAAGTTGCGTCACCTAAGACGCACATTTATAGCTCACAAAAGAGCACGCAAAATTTATTGTACAGTGTCCGTTATTGTTATCTAATTTTAACGAAAATTGGACTGTCTTAACAAATGTTCTTAAATTTCCCAATATCGAACGTTATTATGATCCCTTCAGTGCTTATTGCGTCGTTATATGCGGATTAACATAGTTACAGAAGATTAGCAGACAGAAAAATGTACGGACAAGAAGACATGGCAACGCTAATATGCGCAGTTTTGCAAAATTTAGTTACGAACGCGCCTAAAACACAAAATCACACTCTTTACCTTCTTCTTCCTCTACATCAGTATACTTCATATCGTATTAACGCCGAGGCTAAATAGTCACTAAAATTTCGGATATGACATTTTCTCTGTTGCTGATAACACTTTCACACTGTACATATGAGAACTGGTGGCAGCTCTTTTTTATCGGGTATCATTAATTCGTTTTGATCGCCGGACATTCTCACCCTTTTTAATAACTGCGTGGTGAAATAGCGGGGTAAGTGAAAAAGTAGAATAAGGTCTGCTCCAGATGAGTACACATTAAAATGTGAAGCAACTTCCGATACATTTAACAAACTATAACTTTTCTATAAACATATAATAAAGAATAAAATCTTCTCGGGCACTCTTCTCCCATACATGAAGATTGTTGTCCGAAATATCTACATAATGTTTGTAGAGGCAATTTTAAAGTTACAAAAACATTTTACTAATAGGTACAGGCTAATTTAATCTCTTACTTCTAAATTCGAAAACGTCTGTACTATCAAATCAAAACTAAAAATAAATAAATTTTGGTAAAGATTGTTACACTACAGTTCAGAATGATACAAATAAGTCAGACATTTATAGGAGACCTAAGCATAGAAACGAGGACTTGGACTGATTTGTGTCGCTAACTAAAGGATGCAGTGGCGAGATTTGAACACAATAACGAATTTGCGTGATTAATTAAATACACGAGAAATTACTTGACTACTAGCTGAGTGGCCGGCATGTTCTAAAGAAGAATTTGGTTTATCAGATTAATTAAAGACAGCCCATCGACGTAGAAATATCATATCTACATATCATTGATATGTGGGCCAACTGATTTTATTTGCTACAATTTTCGCTTGGGTATGTAATTTAACTACGTATACTCCGAGACCAGTCAAAAGATGAGTCAGAGACGAAGCATCTAACTTGGACCAAGGGTATGATATTGTGGTCCATGGTCACTGTTATCGTACACCTGGGGCGGTGGTAGATGCGTAAGGAGTAAAGGTGGCATGATCAATACAAGAGGAAAACTGAAGTAATCGACTACAAACCCGCCCCACTGCCACTTCGTCCGCTATGGGTCTTACGCGAAGTCAGTCGAATTTGAACCCCGGTCTTCGTGGTGAGAAGGTAGCGTCTAACCACTTGAACTATGCACGAATGTACCACGAAATATACACATACATTTATAGACACGCGTTGTGCAACCGAGTCAGATTTCCATGAGAGTGAAGCTCACCAATCTCATGGTTTTCTTTTCTGGGTTTAAACCCGTTTTGCCTGGAATGTAGTTCGTGTGTGTTTTGGTGTTTTTGATAAAGCCACTCGTTTGCCAAGCGCTGGCACAGCTTATCTGCAGTTAACTCGTTGCCTATTTGGAAAATGATTGTATGAACATTGTTGTCAGGTTCTCCCCGCGCGTGGTGCATTAGTTTATTGTTAAGCCGGTAGGATAATGGCCGTATGGAATGTGTGTCCCCTTATACTGTAGCCTACATGGAGCTTGAGCAGAAATGGAGGGGTTATCTTAATGGATTTATATCGCAGACATTTTTATGCTGTTATTTGCTGAATTCATATAAAACGACTTCCATTTATTCTACATCCTCTCGAATTGAGGAGAAACGAAGTTTACTAGAGGATCTCTTATTTGCACTGTAATTTCGTAAATAGATTTAAATTGGCGATGGACGGTAGCACAACCCTTGTCTATCTACATCATAATCATCATCATAAGTGAAGAGCTCGTGTCAATTCCAAATGTATTTCTCAGAATTTAATGAAATCTAAAAATGTAATATGGGATCATACATAAAAGGATATGGGCAGAACCGGACAAATGAACTTTATTGTATATACAAAGGAAGGAAGTTGGATTATGCGACTATCCACTGTTAGAACGATCTACATGATGCAGTGGCTGCGTTACTAATGACCCGACTAAAACACTTCGAAGCGGTTTAGAAAACCTAGTACGAGGCGTGTATGGTTTGACCATTTGATAGATGTTTGAAAAATAGATAATTATATTGTATACGAGGTGCGATCGGAAAGTTTCCAGACTGCGCCTATAAAAACCCGTACACTTATCTCAGGTATTAAATTCATTCATCACCCTCGAAGTAGTTCCCCTGGGAGTGAACACAACGATCCCAGCGCCGCTGCCAAGCCTGGAAGCATCCCTGGAAATCTTTCTTTGTCAGCCTGTCAAGCACCATCTGCGATTCTGCCTGAATCTCTTCTATCGTCTCAAATCTCCTTCCCTTTAGCTGAATTTTCATCTTTGGGAAGAGGAAGAAATCACACGGAGCTAAGGAGGGTGCGGGATGACGGCCATGGTGTTTGAGGCCAAAAACTGCGGAACTTTGAGGGCGGTGTGCGCTGGCGCGTTGTCATGATGCAGCAGCCAGTTGTGGTTGCGCCACTTTGACGGCCGCTTCCGTCCTTTAGAATCAGCTGACAGGTCCCATAGCCTATCCCAACAATGTCGCACAAGTCGTTGATGGTACGACGTCGATCTTCGTGAATGGCCTGCCGAATCTTCGTAACATTTTCGGGCGTTGTGCTCGAAGATGGTCGTCCAGAACGCTCGTCATCATCGACAGAGGTTCGGCCATTTTTAAAACGTGAATGCCACACAAAAGTTTATGCACGACCCATTGCGGACTCCCCAAATGCTTGCTTTAGCTTTTCATAGGTTTCCGTAGCCGTTTTGGCGAGTCTTTGGCAAAATTTGATGCACACGCCATTCCGAAATCGCAGGAGGGTCGGTGTAATGCACTACCAAAACGCCCGTAACTAAGAAACAAATGCTAATTCGATGATGCCGGTTGGCACACTGATTCACTATGAATGTAGGCCGCACCACCTAAAGGCAGAAGCTCGTACTACATCCGGTTCGCCCTTTATTGACACAGTCTTGAAACTTTCCGATCGCATCTCGTACATAGATTCCTCCATTTCACTTCATGAAACAAACTACATAGAAGAAGATTCATCACGATCTTATTACACTGGACACATAGCCGTCTCCTGAACAGTTCATTATATTGCCCATATAGTGCCTACCTAACAGCCGATTATGTTGACCAAACAATAGCCTCAACAACAGCTTATTATAACGGATACACAGGCATTTCCATACAAGCATATTATATTGGGGAGATCGACGTACCCATTTATGCTTATTTGGCTACATATACGCCTACACACAACCTATTTTATTGGCTATAAAGACGGCTTTATTAATGTTTAATACACTGACTCCAAAGAAGCCTCAATAACGGCTAATTAAATTGGCTACAAAGACGTCTGTACACCAGATAATTATAATGGCCATATTCACACTTACAAATTACCTTACAATATTGACAACATAGACGCCAACATAACAGCTATTTATATTGGCTACATACAAGCATCAAAACATAATCGTTAAACTAGTAACATTGAAAAAACATTAGCAGCTCAATGTATTGCTTAGTATAACAACTTATTATACGGAATACAGACGATCTGCGACCAGCTCATTATATTGGCCACATAGAAAACTTCATACAAGAACACTTTCAGACGCCTTCGTAAGATGACGCAATGTGGGCCTCAAATACGACCAAAGAAACAACATATTACACTGGATCATAGACTCTTAAATAAAAGAACCTAATCATAATTACATAGAAAATTCATAGAAATGCATTATATTGCATTTTCCTGGACATCTTTAAAATTTATTAATATTCTTGGGATTTAAATTTTTTAAAATTTATCCAAAATTTTCAGGACACCATCACTGCCGGACACGAAACATGCCAGTATTGTATTATTCAGCGTTTATGGCCGCTGACCTTGTAGGGAGAGCCCAGTGTGCGGACCACTCAATGATGATAAGAAGCAGAGGGGGAGGAGAGTAAGCAATTAAGATTGCTACTTGTTTCCGTCAGTCAGTGCAGCAGTGTGGAAGCCTGATATTGTTGTCTTGCGATTGAGCTGTGTTAATATGCAACCTGTTCGTTCCAAGTTAGGTTCCAAAACATTACGCAGTCAGAGCCGAGAAATTGTCACGAACGTCTGCAATTTTATGAAAAGAGAGGCAAGAAGTAAAGATAAAGAAAGTGACTTCGCCAGCATATTTTAAAGAAATACAAAAGGTGCAGAAAAGAGTGTCAGAAGCTAATGGAGTCTCTAAAAGGTCAATTAGAAGGATTCTGAAAGAGCGAGAAGAACACGAGGAACAAGACACTTTATTTAGAACGCCTGGTAAGAAGCACGATGTCCCTAAGCGAATAACTGAAATAGACGACTTTGATAAATGTGTTGTTCGGCGCACCATCCACAATTTCTGTGCACAGGAGGGAACTGTTCTAAGAATTGCTAAATTACTTGTAAAGCTCAAAGAGAGCAATGATATTAAAGGAAGTTGTTCAAGCCTCAGAAGAATTGTTAGGGAACTCGGTTTTAGGCGGAAGAAGACCAGGACAAATAGAGGGGTGCTCACTGAAAGGCACGATATACGATCTATGAGCGTTACGTACTTGACTGCACTAAGAAAGTACAAAGCCGATGGACATCCAATCATATTTTAAGACAATACTTACATTCATGGTAGCCATACCAGGACGAAGAATAGGACTGACGATAGTGATTCTGGTTTGTTGGCGCCAACATCAAAAGGTGTCATCGTTCATGCTGGAGGAGGAGCGGGCTTTATTTCAAACGCACTTCTCATATATAAATCTAGGCATAAAACCGGAGATTATTAAAATGAAATGGAGAGTAAAAATTATGCCCGCTGGTTAAAAACAATGCTAATACCAAATTTACCACCAAACTCCGTTCTGGTCATTGATAACGCTTCGTATCACAAAACTGCCAGACTCGGTGAATGCCTCACCATGTCTCTGCCGGATTCGGCCTCTATCTCAACTGGTTGTTGACTGCCTCGGTGTCTGAGCCAATCGGCCTCTGCACTATACGGTGTGTGGCCGACCGTGTCTCAGCCCGTCTCGGTCTCTGCCTTACGTGGTGTCTGCCGCACCTTGGCTTCTCAGCGGCTGCGCGTCAGAGGGCGTGTGAGGCTACGGCCGTGTTCCTCAGAGACACAGTCCATAGGAAACAGTCCGACAGAGACCGGTTCTGCAAGGCATCATGTGGGGGGAATTTTGAAAAAATTGAAAATTTTCGAAAAATCAAAAAAATGCTGGAAATTGTCCAAAAAGCGCACAAAACCTAATTTTTTTTGAAAAATTTCAGTATCAAAATATTTTTGAAAATTTTCAAAATATTTTGGTTTTGTGCGCTTTTCAGACAATTTCCAGCATTTATTGATTTTTCGAAAATTTTAACTATTTTCAACTTTTTTTCAAAACTCTCCCCAAGAGATACATGCCAGCCTCGGTGAATGCCACATCCTGTCTCTGACGGACCCGGCCTCTATATCACCCGGTTGCTGACTGCTTCGGAGTCTGTACCAACCGGCCTCTGCACGATTCGGTGTGTGGCCGACCGTGTCTCTGGCTCTGCCTTACGTGGTGTCTGCCGCACCTTGGCTTCTCACCGGCTGCGCGTCAGAGGGCGTTGCTTGCAACGACGGCGCGTAAGAAATAGGGCCATAGAGAGACCGGATGGTCTAGAGACTGTGTACAGCAGAGTCCCTGTCAGTTTGTGAGGGGGTTCGCCAGAGACAGGCCACGCCAGAAAACGTGTCTGGCAGGTATCGGGTGGGGAGAATTTTGAAGCAAATTTTCAAATTTTTCAAAATTTTCAAAAAATCGAAAAATGCTGGAAATCATCCAAATGGCGCACAAAACAAAAAATTGAAAATTTTCATTTGAAGTTTTTTTGAAATTTTTCGAAAATTCTTGGTTTTTTGCGCGTTTTAGACAATTTCGAGCATTGTTTGTTTTCTCATATATTTTCAAAAATTTTCAAAATTACCCACTCCCGAAATTCATTAGAACAGCTTCCTGCTAGAACTCATCCATACCAAAGCCATGCATGACTCGTTGACAGCCTCACCAGCTCTCTGCCTTACTCAGTCTCTTCCTCAAAAGGTCTCTGCCGGACGCGTTTTCTGCCTAAAACTGTCTCTGGCAGACAACGTCTATGCCTCACGAATGCGGTCTCTGCCTTACTTTGTCTCTGCACGGACCGGTCTCTGTATGACACGTCTCTGAGAAGTCCAGGTGCGGCAGACAACACGTAGACTGAGTCCTGCAGATGCCGGTTGATGCAGACAACGAGGCGGGCAGCAACCGGGTGAGATAGAGGCCGAGTCCTGCAAAGACAATGATGCATTCACCGTTTTGGCGGACATCTGATGCCTTGTCTTGACTGGCCTTACCTTGCCTGGCGTTGACTTGCCTGGCTTTGCCTTACCTGGCCTGGCCTAGCCTGGCCTTGCCTTGCCTTGCCTAACCATGCCTTGCCTGGGGTTGATTTCTTTGCCTTCCCTGGCCTTCCCTTGCCGTGCCTTGTCTGGACTTGATATGCCTGGCCTTACTTTGAACGGCCTTGCCGTGTCTTGCCTTGCGTTGCTTGGCATGACCTTGCCTGGCCTTGTCTTGCCTTGCTATGCTTTTCCTGGCCTTGCATTGCCTTACCTGGCCTTGACTTACCTTGCCTTGCCTGGCCATGCCCCGCCTTGCCTCGCCTTGCCTAGCTTTGCTTGGAATAGCCTGTTGTTGCTTGGCCTTGCCTCGCCTTGCCCGGCTTCGTCTCGCCTTTCCTGGCCTTGCCTGGCGTTCCTGGCCTTCTTGGCCTTGCTGGCCTAGTCTCGCCTTTCCTGGCCTTCCTGTTGTTCCTGGCAATATTATTTTCTCGCCTTTCATGGTCTTGCCTGACCTTCCTGGCCTCGCTGGAATTGCCTTGCATTGGACTTGCCAGCAATGCTTGGTCTTCCCTGGCCTTTCTGGTTTTCCTGGCATTGCCTTGCCTTGCCTGGCCTTGCCTGCCCTTGCATGGCCTTGACTGTCATTGCATGGCTTTGCCTCGCATTACATTTCCTGGCCTTGCCTCGCCTTGCCCCACCTTTCATCGTCTTGCTTCGCCCTTCCTCGCCTTGCCTGTCCTTGCCTCGCCTTGCCTGTCCTTGCCTCGACTTCTCTCGCCTGACCTTGCCTGCCCTTGCTTGCCTTTGACTGTCATTGCCTGGCTTTGCCACGCCTTGCTTTGCCTTGCCTTATCTTGTCTCGCCTTGCTTGTACTTGCATCACCTTGCCTGTTCTTGCATCACATTGCCTCGCCCTGCCTCGCCTTTCCTTTTCCTGGTTTTGCCTGGCCTTGACTTGCCGTGCCTCGCCTTGATTCGATTTACCTGGCCTCGCCTTGCATGGCCTTGCATCTCCTTGCCTCGCATTGCCTAAACTTTGCATGGCCTTACTTCGCCTTGCGTCGTCTTGCATCGTCTTGCCTCGCCCTGCTTCGCCTTGCCTGTCCTTGCCTCGCCCTGACTTACCTGGCCTTCCTGGACTTGCCTCTCCTTGTATCGCCTTGCCTGGCCTTGCACTGCTTTGCCTCGCCTTGCCTTCCATTGCCTCGCCTTGTCTGAACTTCCTCACCTTCCTGGACTTGCCTCGCCTTGTTTCGCCCTGCCTCGAATATTCACGCCTCGCCTGTCATGGCCTGGCTTTGCATGACCTTACCTCGCCTGGCTTTGTCTGGCCTTGCCTGGACTTCTTTGCCCTGCCTGGCCTTCCCTGGATTTACGCCGCTTTGCCTCGCCTTGCCTAGGCTCGCTTGGCCTCTCCTGGCCATGCCTAGCTTTGAATCTGGCCTTGCCTCTCCATGCCTGTCCTTACATTGCCTTGAATCGCCTTGCCTCGCCCTGCCTCGCCTTGCTCGAATCGCCTGTCCTTGAAACTGCTTGCCTCGGCTTGCCTAGCCTTGGTTCCCCGAGACTTGCCTGGCCTTGACTGGACTTGTCTCGCCTCGCATCGAATTTCCTCGCCTTGCCCCGACTTGCCTCGCCATGACTCGACTTGTCTCGCCTTGCCTCAACTTGCCTCACCTTGCCTCGCCTTGCTTCACCTTGCCTAGCTTTGCTTGAAATAGCCTGTTCTTGCTTTGCCTCGCCTCGCCTGGCCTAGACTCGCCTCACCTGAATTGGCCTCGTCATGCCCCTCCTGGACTAGCCTTGCCTCTCCTTACCTCGCCTTGCCTCGCCAGGCTTCGCCTGGCCTCACTTGGCCTCGTCTTGCCTCGCCTAGATTCCGCCTTACATCGCCTTGCATCTCAATACCTCACCTTGCCTCGATTGGCCTCGCGTTGCCAAGCCTTGACTCGCTCTGCTCGCTTTGTTTGTATTTGCCTCGCCTTGTCTCGCCTGGATTGGCCTCGCGTTGCCAAGCCTCGACTCGCTCTGCTCGCCTTGTTTCGTCCTGCTTTGCCTTGCTCGCCTTGCCTCGCCTTGCTTCGCCTGGCTTCAACTGGCCTCACCCGGCCTCGCCTAGCCTCGCCTTGACTCGCCATACCTCGCCTTGCCTCGCGTTGCTTCGCCTGTCTTCGGATGGCTTCACCTGGCCTCGCCCTGCCTCGCCTTGCCTAGCCTTGCGTCGCTTGGCCTCGCCTTGTCTCGCCTTGCTTCGCCATGCATCACCTTGCCTCGCCTTGCCTCGCCTTACCTCGCTTTGTATCGCCTTGAATCGCCTAGCCTTGCCTTTCCTCGCCTGGCCTCACCTGAACTCGCCGTGCACACAACTTGCTTCTCCTTGCCTAGTCTGCCTCGCCTTGTCTCGCAAGGATTGGCCTCACCTGGCCTCGCCATGCCTCTCCTGGACTCGCCTTGTTTCACCATACATCGCCATATCTCTCCTTGCTTTGTCTTGCCTCACCTTGCCTCACCTTGCCTCGCCTGGCTTCGCCTGGACTGGACTCGCCTCACCTGAATTGGCCTCGCCGTTCTTCGCCTTTCCTCGCCGTGCTTGCCTTGCTTCGCGTTGCATGGCCTTGCCTCGCTTTGTTTGTTTTGCCTCGCCTTGTCTCGCCTGGATTGGCATCGCCTTGCCTCACCTTACCTCGCCTTGCCTCGCCTGGCCTCGCCTTGCCTCTTCTGGCTCGCCTTGCCTGGCCTTGCTATTCTTGCCTCGCCTGGCTTCGCCTGGCCTTATCTTGCCTCGCGTTGACTCGTCATACCTCGCCTTGCCTCGACTTGCCTTGTCTTGCCTCACTTGAATTGACCTCGCCTTGCCTCGCCTGGCATCGCCTTGCCTCGGCTTGCTTGCTCTTGCCTCGCCTTCCTTCGCCCTGCCTCTCCTTGCTTCGCCATACCTCGCCTTGCCTCGTCTTGCATCGCCTGGCTTCGCCTGGCCTCGCCTGGCCTCACGTGGCCTCGCCTTGCCTCGCCTTGCCTCGCCTTGCCTCGTCTTGCCTCGCCTTGTCTCGCCATGCACCTTCTTGCTTCGCTTTGCCTCGCCTTAACTCGCCTGGCCTCACCTTGAATCGCCTCGCCTCGTTTCGCCTTGCCTCGCCTTGTCTCGCCTTGCCTCTTCTTGCCTCGCCTCGAATCGCCTTGCCACGACTTGCCTCTCTTTACTGGCCTTGCCAAGCTATGCCAGGCTCTGACTGGCCTTGCCTCAGCTTTGCCTCAGCTTTCATCGACTTGCCTGGCCTTGTCTGGCTTTGCCTGCTTTGATTGGCCATGCCTGACCTCGGCTAACATTTCCTCGACTTGCCTCGCCTTGCCAGACCTTGCCTAGCCCTACCTCTCCTTGCCAGGCCTTGCCTCTCCTTGCCTCTCCTTGCCTCGCCTTGCCTGGTCGTGCTTCGCCTTGCCTGGCCTTGCCTCTCCTTGCTCGTCTTTCCTCTCCTGTATCGCCTTGCCTCGCCCTGCCTCGCCTTGCCACGACTTGCCTCGCCTTGCTTCGCTTTGTCTCCTTGCGTCGCGTTTCCTCGCGTTGCCTGTGCTTTCCTCGCCTGTTCTCGCCTTGCCTGGCCTTGACTCTCCCTGCCTCTGCTTCCCTCTCCTTGCTTCGCATTGCCTCGCTTTGTCTCACATTCCCTAGCCTTGCCATTCCTTGCCTCATCTTGCCTCGTCTTGCAGGCCTTGCCTGACCTTGACTGGTCTTTCCTCGCCTTTCCAGGACCTGCCTGGACTTACCTCACTTTACCTCGCCTTGCATACGTTTTCTTCGCCTTGGCTCGCATTGCTTCGCCAGTCCTCGCTTTGCCTCGCCTTGTCTATTCTTCCTGGCCTTGCCTAACTATGCCAGGCTCTGTCTGGCCTTGCCTCGCTTTGCCTCAACTTGCCTGGGCTTGCCTCGCTTTGCCATGCCTTGTCTGGCCTTGTATGGCCTTGCATGAATTGATTGGCCATGAACGACTTTGCCTGATCTTGCCTCGCATTGCCTGAACGTACGTGGCCTTGCCTGACCTTGCATCGCCTTGACTGGCCTTGCATCGCGTTACCTGGCCTTGTTTCGCCTTGAATCGCCTTGCTTGGCCTTATTTCTCCTTGCTTGTCCTTCCTGGCCTTGCCTTGAACTGCATCGCATACCTCGCTTTGCCAGGCCTTGACTCGCCTAGCCTAACCTTCCCTCTCCTTGCATCGCGTTGCCTGGCATTGCATCGCCTTGATTCGCTTTCCTTCGTATTGCCTCGCTTTTCGTCAACTTGTCTCGCCTTTCCTCGCCTTGGCTGGCCTTGATTAGTCATGCCTTACCTTTTTGATTCGGCTTGTATCGCCTCGCCCATCCTGGCTTTGCCTGGCATTGCCTGGACTTGATTCGACTTGCCTGGCCTTGCCTGGATTGCATTGCTTTGATTGGCCTTGCCTGGCCTTGATTCGCCTTGCCTATCCTTGCCTCGTCTTGCCTGGCCTTGCCTCGAATTGCCTCGCATTGCCTCGCCTTACCTCGAATTGCTTCGCTTTGTCTCTCCTTGTCTCGCTTTTCCTCGCCATGCCAGGCCTTGCCTCGCCTTCTTTCGCCTTGACTCTCCTTGCCTCGTGATGCCGGGAATTGCTTGCCTTGATTGGCCATGTCTGAAATTGCCTCAATTTACCTCGCCTT
Source organism: Zootermopsis nevadensis (assembly GCF_977971745.1). Classification (NCBI taxonomy): domain Eukaryota; kingdom Metazoa; phylum Arthropoda; class Insecta; order Blattodea; family Termopsidae; genus Zootermopsis; species Zootermopsis nevadensis. The sequence continues at coordinate 4,714,359 of NW_028259152.1, read as the reverse complement.
GCTTTGACTTGCCTAGTCTTGACTCGACTTGCAAGGAATTACTTGGTCTTGCCTGGCATTGATTCGCCTTGAATGGCTTTGCATCGCCTTGACTAGCCTTGCCAGGCCTTAATTTGCCTTGCCTGGACTTGCATGGCCTAGCCACGTCTTGACTCGACTTAAATCGCCCTGCTTGGCATTGTTTGGCTTTGCATGAGTTTTTCAAAGCCTAGCCTCACTTACCTGGCCTTGCCAGGCTTTTTTAGTTATGACAGGCTTGAGAAGTCACTTGTCCCAAGTCTTGAGAAGTAGCTCGTCCCAAGTCTTGAGAAGTCACTCGACCCAGGTCTTGAGAAGTCACCTGACCCAAGTCTTGAGAAGTCAATTGTCCCAAAGCTTGAGAAGTCACTTGTCCAAAGTCTTGAGAAGTGCGTGTCCCAAGTCTTAGAATTCACTTGTCACAATTCTTGAGAAGTCAGTTGTATCAAGTATTGTGAAGTCACTGTTAACAATTCTTGAGAAGTCACTTGTCCTAAGTCTTGAGAAGTCACTGGTCCCAAGTCTGGAGAAGTCAATCGTCCCAAGATTTGAGATGTCACAATTCGCAAGTCTTGAGAAGTTACTGTTGACAAGTCTTGAGAAATTACTTGTCCCAAGTCTTGAGAAGTCACTTGTTCCAAATCTTGAGAAGACACGTGTTCCAAGAATTGAGAAGTCACTTGTCCCAAGTCTTGAGCAGTATCTCGTCCCAAGTTTGAGAAGTCACTTGTCCCAAGTCTAGAGAAGATACTCCTCCTAAGTCTTGAGAAGTCACACGTCCCAAGTTTTCAGAAGTCACTGGCCCAAGTCTTGAGAAGTCACTCGTCCCATGTCTTGAGAATCACTTGTCCCAAGTCTTGATAAGTCCGTGTCCCAAGTCTTGAGAAGTCACTTGTCCCAAGCCTTGAGAAGTCACTTGTCCCAAGTCTTGAGAAGTGCGTGTCCCAAGTCTTGAGAAGTCACTTGTCTCAAGTCTTGAGAAATGCGTGTCCCAAGTGTTGAGAAGTCACTTGTGCCAAGTCTTGAGAAGTCACTTGTCCCAAGTCTTGAGAAGTCACTTGTCCCAAGTCTTGAGAAGTCACTTGTCCCAAGTCTTGAGAAGTCACTTGTCCCAAGTCTTGAGAAGTGCGTGTCCCAATTCTTGAGAAGTCAGTTGTCCCAAGTCTTGAGAAGTCAATTGTCCCAAGTCTTGAGAAGTGCGTATCCCAAGTCTTGAGAAGTGCGTGTCCCAACTCTTGAGAAGTCACTTGTCCCAAGTCTTGAGAAGTGCGTGTCCCAAGTCTTGAGAAGTCACTTGTCCCAAGTCTTGAGACGTCACTTGTCCCAAGTCTTGAGAAGTCACTTGTCCCAAGCCTTGAGAAGTCACTTGTCCCGAGACTTGAAAAGTCACTTGTCCCAAGTCTTGAGAAGTGCGTGTCCCAAGTCTTAAGAAGTCACTTGTCCCAAGTTTTGAGAAGTTACTTGTCCCAAGTTTTGAGAAGTCACTTGTCCCAAGTCTTGAGAAGTGCGTGTCCCAAGTCTTGAGAAGTCACTTTTCCCAAGTCTTGAGAATTCACTTGTCCGAAGTTTTGAGAAGTTCTTGTCCCAAGTCTTGAGAAGTCACTCATCCCAAGACTTGAGAAGTCACTCGTCCCAAGTCTTGAGAAGTCACTCGTTCCAAGTCTTGAGAAGTTCTTGTCCCAAGTCTTGAGAAGTTCTTGTCCCAAGTCTTGAGAAGTCACTCGTCCCAAGTATTGAGAAGTCACTCGTCCCAAATCTTGAGAAGTCTCTTGTCCCAAGACTTGAGAAGTTCTTGTCCCAAGTCTTGAGAAGTCACTTGTCCCAAGTTTTTGAGAAGTTATTGTCCCAAGTCTAGAGAAGTTCTTGTCCCAAGTCTTGAGAAGTCACTCGTCCCAAGTCTTGAGAAGTTCTTGTCCCAAGTCTTGAGAAGTTCTTGTCCCAAATCTTGAGAAGTCACTCGTCACAAGTCTTGAGAAGTCACTCGTCCCAAGTCTTGAGAAGTTCTTGTCCCAAATCTTGAGAAGTCACTTGTCCCAAGTCTTGAGAAGTTCTTGTCCCAAGTCTTGAGAAGTCACTTGTCCAAAGACTTGAGAAGTTCATGTCCCAAGACTTGAGAAGTCACTTGTCCCAAGTCTTGAGAAGTCACTCGTCCCAAGTCTTGAGAAGTTCTTTTCCCAAGACTTGAGAAGCCACTCGTCCCCAGTCTTGAGAAGTTCATGTCCCAAGTCTTGAGAAGTTCTTGTCCCAAGTCTTGAGAAGTCACTCGTCCCAAGTCTTGAGAAGTTATTGTCCCAAGTCTTGAGAAGTTCTTGTCCCAAGTCTTGAGAAGTCACTCGTACCAAGTCTTGAGAAGTCACTCGTCCCAAATCCTGAGAAGTCACTTGTCCCAAGACTTGAGAAGTTCTTGTCCCAAGTCTTGAGAAGTTCTTGGCCCAAGTCTTGAGAAGTCACTTGTCCCAAGTCTTGAGAAGTTCTTGTCCCAAGTCTTGAGAAGTCACTTGTCCCAAGTCTTGAGAAGTTCTTGTCCCAAGTCTAGAGAAGTCACTTGTCCCAAGTCTTGAGAAGTCACCCGTCCCAAGTCTTGAGAAGTCACTCGTCCCAAGTCTTGAGAAGTCACTCGTCCCAAGTCCTGAGAAGTCACTCGTTCCAAGTCTTGAGAAGTCTCTCGTCCCAAGTCTTCAGAAGTTCTTGTCCCAAAGCTTGAGAAGTCACTTGTCCCAAGTCTTGAGAATTTCTTGTCCCAAGTCTTGAGAAGTTCTTGTCTCAAGTCTTGAGATGTCACTCGTCCCAAGTCTTGAGAAGTCACTTGTCCCAAGTCTTGAGAAGTTATTGTCCCAAGTCTTGTCTGCTTGTTTAGGGCTGTGCCTCAGCCGTCTTAGCTGAATTAATTTTTTTTCGAAAGTTTTGAAAATTCTTAGTTTTCTTCGCGTTTCACGCCATTTGCAGTCGTTTTTAATTTTTTTAAATTTCGAAAATTTTTGAAAATTCTCAAATTTTGAGAATTTTCAATTTTTTCGAAATATTTCGAAAAATCGAAAAACGTGGCAAATCGTCCAAAAAGCGCACAAAACTAAGAATTTTTGAAAATTTTCAAATTTTAATTTTTTTCCGAATTTTTCGAAATTTTTGGTTTTGTGCGCATTTCAGAAGGTTTGCAGAGTTTTTTGATTTTTCGAAAAATTTGAAAATTTTTCCTTCTAAATTTGACCTGTCCCAACCCTATCAGGACTAGACTCCCAAGTCTTGAGAAGTCACTTGTCCCAAGTCTTGAGAAGTCACTCGTACCAAGTCTTGAGAAGTCACTCGTCTCAAGTCTTGAGAAGTTCTTGTCCCAAGTCTTGAGAAGTCACTTGTCCCAAGTCTTGAGAAGTTCTTGTCCCAAATCTTGGGATGTCACTAGTCCCAAGTCTCGAGAAGTCACTCGTTAAAAGTCTTGAGAAGTTCTTGTCCCAAGTCTTGAGAAGTCACTTGTCCCAAGTCTTGAGAAGTCACTTGTCCCAAGACTTGAGAAGTTCTTGTCCCAAGTCTTGAGAAGTCACTTGTCCCAAGTCTTGAGAAGTCACTTGTCCCAAGTCTTGAGAATTCACTCGTCCCAAATCTTGAGAAGATCTTGTCCCAAGTCTTGAGAAGTTCTAGTTCCAAGTCTTCAGAAGTCACTCGTCCCAAGTCTTGAGAAGTCATTCGTCCCAAGTCTTGCGAAGTCACTCGTCCCAAGTATTGAGAAGTCACTCGTCCCAAGTCTTGAGAAGTTCTTGTCCCAAGTCTTGAGAAGTCACTTGTCCCAAGTCTTGAGTAGTCACACGTCCCAAGTCTTGAGAAGTTCTTGTCCCAAGTCTTGAGAAGTCACTCGTCCCAAGTCTTGAGAAGTTCTTGTCCCAAGTCTTGAGAAGTTCTTGTTCCAAGTCTTCAGAAGTCACTCGTCCCAAGTCTTGAGAAGTCTTTCGTCCCAAGTCTTGAGAAGTCACTCGTCCCAAGTCTTGAGAAGTCACTCGTCCCAAGTCTTCAGAAGTTCTTGTCTCAAGTTTTGAGAAGTCACTTGTCCCAAGTCTTGAAAAGTGCGCGTCCCATGTCTTGAGAAGTCACTTGTCCAAAGTCTTGAGAAGTGCGTGTCCCAAGTCTTGAGAAGTCACTTGTGCCAAGTTTTGAGAAGTCACTTGTCCCGTCTTGAGAAGTCAATTGTCAAAAGTCTTGAGAAGTTCTAGTCCCAAGTCTTGACAAGTTCTTGTCTCAAGTCTTGAGAAGTCAATTGTCCCAAGTCTTGAGAAGTTCTTGTCCCAAGTCTTGAGAAGTCACTTGTCCCAATATTTGAGATGTTCTTGTCCCAAGTCTTGAGAAGTCACTTGTCCCAAGTCTTGAGAAGTCACTCGTCCCAAGTCTTGAGAAGTTATTGTCCCAAGTCTTGTCTGCTTGTTTAGGGCTGTGCCTCAGCCGTCTTAGATGAATTAAATTTTTTTCGAAAATTTCGAAAATTCTTAGTTTTCATTGCGTTTCACGCCATTTGCAGTCGTTTTTAATTTTTTTTAAATTTCGAAAAATTTTGAAAATTTTCAAATTTTGAGAAATTTCAATTTTTTCGAAATATTTCGAAAAATCGAAAAACGTGGGAAATCGTACAAAAAACTCACAAAACTAAAAATTTTTGAAAATTTTCAACTTTTAATTTTTTCCGAATTTTCTGAAAATTTTTGGTTTTGTGCTCATTGCAGAGGGTTTGCAGCGTTTTTTGATGTTTCGAAAAATTTGGAAATTTTTCCTTCTAAATTTGACCTGTCCATCCCTATCAGGACTAGACTCCCAAGTCTTGAGAAGTCACTTGTCCCAAGTCTTGAGAAGTCACTCGTCCCAAGTCTTGAGAAGTCACTCGTCCCAAGTCTTGAGACGTTCTTGTCCCAAGTCTTGAGAAGACACTTGTCCCAAGTCTTGAGAAGTTCTTGTCCCAAATCTTGAGAAGTCACTTGTTCCAAGTCTAGAGAAGTCACTTGTCCCAAGTCTTGAGAAGTTCTTGTCCCAAGTCTTGAGAAGTCTCTTGTCCGAAGACTTGAGAAGTCACTTGTCCCAAGTTTTGAGAAGTCACTTGTCCCAAGTTTTGAGAAGTCACTCGTCCCAAGTCTTGAGAAGTTCTTGTCCCAAGTTTTGAGAAGTCACTCGTCCCAAGTCATGAGAAGTTCTTGTCCCAAGTCTTGAGAAGTTCTTGTCCCAATTCTTGAGAAGTCACTCTTCCCAAGTCTTGAGACGTCATTCGTCCCAAGTCTTGAGAAGTCACTCGTCCCAAGTCTTGAGAAGTTCTTGTCCCAAGTCTTAAGATGTCACTTGTCCCAAGTCTTGAGAAGTTCTTGGCCCAAGTCTTGAGAAGTCACTTGTTCCAAGTCTTGAGAAGTTCTTGTCCCAAGTCTTGAGAAGTCACTTGTCCCAAGACTTGAGAAGTTCTTGTCCCAAGGCTTGAGAAGTCATTTGTTCCAAGTCTTGAGAAGTCACTCGTCCCAAGTCTTGAGAAGTCACTCGTCCCAAGTCTTGAGAAGTCACTCGTCCCAAGCCTTGAGAAGTCACTCGTCCGAAGCCTTGAGAAGTCACTCGTCCCAAGTCTTGAGAAGTTCTTGTCCCAAGTCTTGAGAAGTCACTCGTCCCAAGTCTTGAGAAGTTCTTGTTCCAAGTCTTGAGAAGTCACTTGTCACAAGTCTTGAGAAGTCACTCGTCCCAAGTCTTAAGAAGTTCTTGTCCCAAGTCTTAAGATGTCACTTGTCCCAAGTCTTGAGAAGTTCTTGGCCCAAGTCTTGAGAAGTCACTTGTTCCAAGTCTTGAGAAGTTCTTGTCCCAAGTCTTGAGAAGTCACTTGTCCCAAGACTTGAGAAGTTCTTGTCCCACGTCTTGAGAAGTCATTTGTCCCAAGTCTTGAGAAGTCACTCGTCCCAAGTCTTGAGAAGTCACTCGTCCCAAGTCTTGAGAAGTCACTCGTCCCAAGCCTTGAGAAGTCACTCGTCCCAAGTGTTGAGAAGTTGTTGTCCCAATTCTTGAGAAGTCACTCGTCCCAAGTCTTGAGAAGTTCTTGTTCCAAGTCTTGAGAAGTCACTTGTCCCATGTCTTGAGAAGTCACTCGTCCCAAGTCTTGAGAAGTTATTGTCCCAAGTCTTGTCTGCTTGTTTAGGGCTGTGCCTCACCCGTCTTAGCTGAATTCAATTTTTTTTCGAAAATTTCGAAAATTCTTAGTTTTCTTCGCGTTTCACGCCATTTGCAGTCGTTTTTAATTTTTTTTAAATTTCGAAAAATTTTGAAATTTCAATTTTTTCGAAAAATTTCGAAAAATCGAAAAACGTGGCAAATCGTCCAAAAAGCGCACAAAACTAAGAATTTTTGATAATTTTCAACTTTTAATTTTTTTCCGAATTTTCCGAAAATTTTTGGTTTTGTGCGCATTTCTGACGGTTTGCAGCGTTTTTTGATTTTTCGAAAATTTTTCCTTCTAAATTTGATCTGTCGCATCCCTATCAGGACTAGACTCCCAAGTCTTGAGAAGTCACTTGTCCCAAGTCATGAGAAGTCACTTGTCCCAAGTCTTGAGAAGTCACTCGTCCCTAGTCTTGAGAAGTTCTGGGCCCAAGTCTTGAGAAGTCACTTGTCCCAAGTCTTGAGAATTCACTTGTCCCTAGTCTTGAGAAGTTCTTGTCCCAAGTCTTGAGAAGTTCTTGTCTCAAGTCTTCAGAAGTCACTCGTCCCAAGTCTTGAGAAGTCACTTGTCCCAAGTCTTGAGAAGTTATTGTCCCAAGTTTTGTCTGCTTGTTTATAGATGTGCCTCAGCAGTCTTAGATGAATTAAATTTTTTTTCGAAAATTTCGAAAATTCTTAGTTTTCTTTGCGTTTCACGCCATTTGCAGTCGTTTTTATTTTTTTTTAAATTTCGAAAATTTTTGAAAATTCTCAAATTTTGAGAAATTTTAATTTTTTCGAAATATTTCGAAAAATCGAAAAACGTCGCAAATCGTCCAAAAAGCGCACAAAACTAAGAAGTTTTGAAAATTTTCAACTTTTAATTTTTTTCCGAATTTTCTGAAAATTTTTGGTTTTGTGCGCATTTCAGAAGGTTTGCAGCGTTTTTTGATTTTTCGAAAAATTTGAAAATTTTTCCTTCTAAATTTGACCTTTCCCATCCCTATCAGGACTAGACTCCCAAGTCTTGAGAAGTCACTTGTCCCAAGTCTTGAGAAGTCACTCGTCCCAAGTCTTGAGAAGTCACTCGTCCCAAGTCTTGAGAAGTTCTTGTCCCAAGTCTTGAGAAGTCACTTGTCCCAAGTCTTGAGAAGTTCTTGTCCCAAATCTTGAGAAGTCACTTGTTCCAAGACTAGAGAAGTCACTCGTCCCAAGTCTTGAGAAGTTCTTGTCCCAAGTCTTGAGAAGTCTCTTGTCCCATGAATTGAGAAGTTCTTGGCCCAAGTCTTGAGAAGTCACTTGTAACAAGTCTTGAGAAGTTCTTGTCCCAAGTTTTGAGAATTCACTCGTCCCAAGTCTTGAGAAGTCACTTGTCCCAAGTCTTGAGAAGTGCGTGTCCCAAGTCTTGAGAAGTCACTTGTCCCAAGTCTTGAGAATTGCCCACAAAACTAAGAAATTTTGAAAATTTTCAACTTTTATATTTCTTTCGAATTTTCAGAAAAGTTTTTGTTTTGTGCGCATTTCAGAGCGTTTGCAGCGTTTTTTGATTTTTCGAAAAAATTTGAAATTTTTTTCTTCTAATTTTGACCTGGCTTATCCCTATCTGTGACTTCTCAAAACTTGGGACAAGTGTCTCCTCAAGACTTGGGACCCGCACTTCTCAAGACTTGGGACAAGTGACTTCTCAAGACTTGGGACACGCAATTCTCAAGACTTGGGACAAGTGACTTCTCTAGACATGGGACAAGTGACTGCTCAAGACTTGCAACACGCACTTCTCAAGACTTGGGATACGCACTTCTCAAGACTTGGGACAATTGACTTATCAAGACTTGGGTCAAGTGACTTCTTAAGACTTGGGACAAGTGACTTCTCAAGACTTGGGACAAGTGACTTCTCAAGACTTGGGACACGCACTTCTCAAGACTTGGGACAAATGACTTCTCAAGTCTTGGGACAAGTGACTTCTCAAGACTTGGGACACGCACTTCTCAAGTCTTGGGACAAGTGACTTCTCAAGACTTGGGACACGCAGTTCTCAAGACATGGGACAATTGACTTCTCAAGACTTGGGACACGCACTTCTCAAGACTTAGGAAAAGTGACTTCTCAAGACTTGGGACAAGTGACTTCTCAAAACTTGGGACAAGTGACTTCTCAAAACTTGGGACAAATGACTTCTCAATGCTTGGGACACGCACTTCTTAAGACTTGGGACTTCTCAAGACTTGGGTCAAGTCACTTCTCAAGACTTGGGACACGCACTTCTCAAGACTTGGGACAAGTGACTTTTCAAGACTTGGGACAAGTGACTTCACAAGACTTGGGACAAGTGACTTCTCAAGACTTATGATACGCACTTCTCAAGACTTGGGACAAGTGACTTCTCAAGTCTTGGGATAAGTGACTTCTCAAGACTTGGGACACGCACTTCTCAAGACTTGGGACAAGTGACTTCCAAGTCTTGGAACAAGTGACTTCTCAAGACTTGGGACACGCAGTTCTCAAGACATGGGACGATTGACTTCTCAAGACTTGGGACACGCACTTCTCAAGACATAGGAAAAGTGACTTCTCAAGACTTGGGACAAGTGACTTCTCAAGACTAGAGACACGCACTTCTCAAGACTTGGGATACGCACTACTCAAGACTTGGGACAATTGACTTCTCAAGACTTCGGATAAGTGACTTCTCATAACTTGGTTCACGCACGTCTCAAGACTTGGGACAAGTGACTTCTCAAGACTTGGGACAACTGACTTCTCAAAACTTGGGACAAGTGACTTCTCAAGACTTGTGACACGCACTTTTCAAGACTTGGGACAAGTGACTTCTCAAGACTTGGGACACATGACTTCTCAAGACTTGGGACAAGTGACTTCTCAAAACTTGGGACAAGCGACTTCTCAAGACTTGAGACACGTACTTCTCAAGACTTGGGACACGCACTTCTCAAGACTTCGGACAAGTAACTTCTCAAAACTTGGGACAAGTGACTTCTCAAAACTTGGGACAAGTGACTTCTCAAGACTTGGGACACACACTACTCAAGACTTGGGACAAGTGACTTCTCAAGACTTGGGACAAGTGTCTTCTCAAGACTTGGGACACGCACTTCTCAAGACTTGGGACAAGTGACTTCTCAAGACTTGGGAATACTGACTTCTCAAGACTTGGGACAAGTGACTTCTCAAGACTTGTGACACGCACTTCTCAAGACTTGGGACAAGTGACTTCTCAAGTCTTGGGACAAGTGACTTCTCAAGACTTGGGACATGTGACTTCTCAAGACTTGGGACAAGTCACTTCTCAAGACTTTTGACACGCACTTCTCAAGACTTGGGACAAGTGACTTCTCAAGACTTGGGACAAGTGACTTCTCAAGACTTGGGACAAGTGACTTCTCAAGACATGTGACACGCACTTCTCAAGACTTGGGACAAGTGACTCTGAAGACTTGGGACAAGTGACTTCTCAAGACTTGTGACACGCACTACTCAAGACTTGGGACAAGTGACTTCTCAAGACTTGGGACAAGTGACTTCTCAAAACTTGGGATAATTGACTTCTCAAGGCTTGGGACACGCACTTCTTAAGACTTGGGACTTCTCAAGACTTCGGTCAATTCACTTCTCAAGACTTGGGACACGCACTTCTCAATATTTGTGACAAGTGACTTCTCAAGACTTGGGACAAGTGACTTTTTAAGACTTGGGACACGCCCTTCTCAAGACTTGGGACAAGTGACTTCTCAAGACTTGGGACAAGTGACTTCTCAAAACTCGGGACAAGTGACTTCTCAAGACTTGGTACAATTGACTTCTAAAGACTTAGGACAAGTGACTTCTAAAGACTTGGGACAAGTAACTTCTCAAAACTTGGGACAAGTGACTTCTCAAAACTTGGGACTCGCACTTCTCAAGACTTGGGACAAGTGACTTCTCAAGACTTGGGACAAGTGACTGCTCAAGACTTGCAACACGAACTTCTCAAGACTTGGGTTACGCACTTCTCAAGACTTGGGACAATTGACTTCTCAAGACTTAGGTCAAGTGACTTCTTGAGACTTGGGACACGCACTTCTCAAGACTTGGGACAAGTGACTTCTCAAGACTTGGGACAAGTGACTTCACAAGACTTGGGACAAGTTACTTCTCAAGACTTATGATACGCACTTCTCAAGACCTGGGACAAGTGACTTCTCAAGACTTGGGACACGCACTTCTCAAGACTTGGGACAAGTGACTTCCAAGTCTTGAGACAAGTGACTTCTCAAGAATTGGGACACGCAGTTCTCAAGACATGGGACAATTGACTTCTCAAGATTTGGTACACGCACTTCTCAAGACTTAGGAAAAGTGACTTCTCAAGACTTGGGACAAGTGACTTCTCAAGACTTGGGACAAGTGACTTCTCAAAACTTGGGACAAGTGACACCTCAAGGCTTGGGACACGCACTTCTTAAGACTTGGGTCTTCTCAAGACTTGGGTCAAGTCACTTCTGAAGACTTGGGACACGCACTTCTCAAGACTTGGGACAAGTGACTTCTCATGACTTGGGAAAAGTGACTTCACAAAACTTGGGACAAGTGACTTCTCAAGACTTATGATACGCACTTCTCAAGACTTTGGACAAGTGACTTCTCAAGACTTAGGACACGCACTTCTCAAGACTTGGGACAAGTGACTTCTCAAGTCTTTGGAAAAGTGACTTCTCAAGACTTGGGACACGCACTTTTCAAGACTTGGGACAAGTGACTTCCAAGTCTTGGGACAAGTGACTTCTCAAGACTTGGGGCACGCAGTTCTCAAGACATGGGACAATTGACTTCTCAAGACTTGGGACACGCACTTCTCAAGACTTAGGAAAAGTGACTTCTCAAGACTTGGGACAAGTGACTTCTCAAGTCTAGAGACACGCACTTCTCAAGACTTGGAATACGCACTTCTCAAGACTTGGGACAATTGACTTATCAAGACTTCGGACAAGTGACTTCTCATAACTTGGGTCACGCACGTCTCAAGACTTGGGACAAGTGACTTCTCAAGACTTGGGACAACTGACTTCTCAAAACTTGGGACAAGTGACTTCTCAAGACTTGGGACAAGTGACTTCTCAAGACTTGGGACAAGTGACTTCTCAAGACTTGGGACAAGTGATTTCTCAAGACTTGGGACACGGACTTCTCAAGACTTGGGACAAGTGACTCTGCTGAACCAGTTCTTTGCACAGACGGCCTTGCATATGTTGGGTGGTACAGAGAACGTTTCTTGCAGAGAGCGCTACCGTTACACACCGCTTCCGACAGAGAAAGGGATCGGCAGTGATTGGGTGGTGCAAAGACCGGTCCTGTCCTGGATATTGTGGAGAAGCTTTTGACAAAAATATAAAATTTCGCCAAAAATCGAGAAACGAAGGAATTCGTAAAAAAGTTGCACTAAACCAAAAGTTTTTGAAAAATTATGAATTCAAACTTTTTGTCGAAAATTTCGAAAATTTGTATTTTCTTTGCGTTTCACGCCATTTGCAGCCATTTTTAATTTTTTTAAAATTTGAACAATTTTTGAAAATCTTCAAAGGGACTTTTCAAGACTTGGGACAAATGACTTCTCAAGACTTGGGACAAGTGACTTCTCAAAACTTGGGACAAGTGACTTCTCAAGACTTGGGACACGCACTTCTCAAGACTTGGGACAAGTGACTTCTCAAGACTTGGGACAAGAACTTCTCAAGACTTGTGACAAGTGACTTCTCAAGACCTGGACCATGTGATACTTCTCAAGGCTTGGAACAAGAACTTCTCAATACTTGGAACAAGATCTTCTCAAAACTTGGGACAAGAACTTCTCAAGACTTGGGACAAGAACTTCTCAAGACTTGGGACAAGTGACTTCTCAAGGCTTGGGACAAGAACTTCTCAAGACTTGGGACACGCACTTCTCAAGACTTGGGACAAGTGAATTCTCAAGTCTTGGTACAAGTGACTTCTCAAAACTTGGGACACGCACTTCTCAAGACTTGGGACAAGTGACTTCTCAAGACTTGGGACAAGTGACTTCTGAAGACTTGGGACACGCATTTCTCAAGACTTGGGTTACGAACTTCTCAAGACTTAGGACAATTGACTTCTCAAGACTTGGGACAAGTGACTTCTCAAGACTTGGGGCACGCACTTCTCAAGACTTGGGACAAGTGACTTCTCAAGACTTGGGACAAGTGACTTCTCAAGACTTGGGGCAAATGACTTCTCAAGACTTGTGACACGCACTTCTCAAGACTTGGGACAAGTGACTTCTCTTGACTTGGGACAAGTGACTTCTCAAGACTTGGGACAATTGACTTCTCAAAACTTGGGTCATGTGACTTCTCAAGACTAGGGACACGCACTTCTCAAGACTTGGGGCAAGTGACTTCTCAAGACTTGGGACAAGTGACTTCTCAATACTTGGGACACGCACTTCTCAAGACTTGGGACAAGTGACTTCTCAAGGCTTGTGACACGCACTTCTCAAGACTTGAGACAAGTGACTTCTCAAGACTTGGGACAAGTGACTTCTCAAGACTTTGGACAAGTGACTTCTCAATACTTGGGACACGCACTTCTCAAGACTTGGGACAAGTGACTTCTCAAGGCTTGTGACACGCACTTCTCAAGACTTGAGACAAGTGACTTCTCAAGACTTGGGACTAGTGACTTCTCAAGACTTGGGACACGCACATCTCAAGACTTGGGACAAGTGACTTCTCAAGACTTGGGACAAGTGACTCTGCTAAACCAGGTCTTTGCTCAGACGGCCTGGCATATATCGGGTGATACAGAGAACGTATCTTGCAGAGAGCGAGTCCGTTACACACCGCGTCCGACGGAGATAGGGATCGGCACTGATCGGGTCGTGCAAAGACCGGTCCTGGCCTGGATATTGTGGAGAAACTTTTGACAAAAATATAAAAATTTTCGAAAAATCGAAAAACGTAGAACATCGTCCAAAAGGCGCACTAAACCAAAAGTTTTTGAAAAATTATGAATTCAAAATGTTTGTCGAAAATTTGTAGTTTTCTTTGCGTTTCACGCTATTTGCAGCCATTTTTAATTTTTTCAAAATTTCGACAATTTTTTAAAAGCTTCAAAAGCTTGAGAAATTTCAATTTTTCCGAAAATTTTCGAAAAACTTGTTGGAAATTGTCGAAAACGCGCACAAAACTAAGAATATTTGAGAATTTTTAACTTTTAATTTTCTTTCGAATTTTCAGAAAATTATTGGTTTTGTGCGCATTTCAGATCTTTTGCAGCGTTTTTTTTGATTTTTAGAAAAAAAATTTTGTTCTAAATTTGACCTGGATCATCCCTATCTGTGACTTCTCAAAACTTTGGACAAGTGACTTCTCAAGACTTGGGACACGCACTTCTCAAGACTTGGTACAAGTGACTTCTGAAGACTTGGGACACGCACTTCTCAAGACTTGGGATACGCACTTTTCAAGACTTGGGACAGTTGACTTCTCAAGACTTGGGGCAAGTGACTTCTCAAGACTTGGGACACGCACTTCTCAAGACTTGGGACAAGTGACTTCTCAAAACGTGGGACAAGAACTTCTCAAGGCTTGGGACAAGACCTTCTGAAGACTTGGGACAAGAACTTCTCAAGACTTGTGACAAGTGACTTTTCAAGACCTGGACCATGTGATACTTCTCAAGGCTTGGAACAAGAACTTCTCAATACTTGGAACAAGATCTTCTCAAAACTTGGGACAAGAACTTCTCAAGACTTGGGACAAGAACTTCTCAAGACTTGGGACAAGTGACTTCTCAAGGCTTGGGACAAGAACTTCTCAAGACTTGGGACAAAAACTTCTCAAGACCTGAGCATGTGACCTCTCAAGGGTTGGGACAAGAACTTCTCAAGACTTGGGTCAAGTGATTTCTCAAGACTTGTGACAAGTGATTTCTCAAGGCTTGGGACAAGAACTTCTCAAGATTTGGGACAAGAACTTTTCTAGACTTGGGACAAGAACTCCTCAAACCTTGGGACAAGAACTTCTCAAGACTTGTTACAAGAACTTCTCAAGACTTGGGACAAGAACTTCTCAAGACTTGGGATAAGTGACTTCTCAAGACTTGGGACAAGTGACTTTTCAAGACTTGGGACAATTGATTTCTCTAGACTTGGGACGAATGACTTCTCAAGACTTGGGACGAGTGTCTTCTCAAGACTTGGGACGAGTGTCTTCTTAAGACTTAGGACGAGTAACTTCTCAAGAGTCGGGACGAGTGACTTCTCAAGACTTGGGAAGAGTGATTTCTCAAAACTTGGGACGAGTGACTCCTGAAGATTTTCTACAAATGACTTCTCAAGACTTGAGACAAGTGACTTCTCAAGACTTGGGACAAGTGACTTCTCAAGTCTTGGGTGAAGTTACTTTTCAAGACTTGTTACAAGTGACTTCTAAAGACTTGGGACAATTGACTTCTGAAAACTTGGGACAAGTAACATCTCAAGACACCGTCAAGTCTAGGAAATCCAGGCGAAACAAGGCTAGACGAGGAACTTCAAGGCAATTCGAGGCAGAATGAGGCAGATGGAGGCAAGTCGAAGAATGGCGAGGCAAGGGGAGTAAATTTGAGGCCAAGTGAGACAAGGCGAGGCAAGACGATTCCATGTGATATCAGGCGAGGAAGGCGTGGCAAGGCAAGACGATGCAATAAGAAGTAAGGCTGGCACGACGAGACAATGTTTTGCAAGGAAATACAAGGCTAGGTCAGGTGAGACCTGGCGAGGCCAGGCGATGCAAGACGGTTCAAGGCGTGTCCAGGCGAGGCATAGCGAGGCAAGGCAAGGCGACGCAAGCGGGGGCCAGGAGTGGAATTCGAGTTAAGGCGAGGCAGGGCGAGGGTAACCGAGGCAATTATAGGCAAGGCGAGGCCAGTTGAGGCGAATTCAGGCAAGGCATGGCCAGGCTATTCGAGTCAATTCATGTCGAGGCAAGGCGATGCAAGAAGAGCAAGGCGAGAGAAGGTGAGCCCAGGTGCTGCCAGACAAGGCAAGGCTTGACAAGACGAGGCAAGGCGATGCCAGTTGATGTCAGGCGAGGCAAGGCGAGGCCAGGTGATTTAAGGCGAGGCAATGCGAAGCAAATTCGAGGCCAGGCGTGGCCGGGCAGGCCAGGCGAGGCTAGCGAGTCAAGGCGAGACAAGGCGTGGCAAGGCGAGGCAAGGCGTGACGAATCGATTTAAGGCGTGGCAAGGCAAGACGAAGGCAGGTAAGGCGAGGCAAGGTGATGCCAGGCGAGACAAGGCGTGGCTTGGCGAGGCCCGGAGAGCAAAGCGAGTCAAGGCGTGGCAAGGCGAGGCAAGGCGAGGCAAGGCGAGGCCAGGTGTTGCCTGGCGAAGCAAGGCGAGGCAAGGCATGGCAAGGCGATGGAAGGAGAGCAAGGCGAGGCAAGGCGATGCCAGGTGATGAAAGGCGAGTTTAGGCGTGGCAAGGCGAGGAAAAGGCGAGAAAAGGCGATGCAAGAGCAGGCAAGGCGAGGCAAGTCGTGGCCTGGCGAGGGAGGTGAGGCAAGGCTAGGCTACGCGATGCAAGCCGAAGGAAGTTTAAGCACGGCGATGCCAGGCGTATCCGGGCCAAGCAAAGCGAGGCATGACGGGGCAAAACTAGGCATGGGGAAACAAGGCGATGCCAGAAGAGCAAGGCGTGGCACGGCGAGGGAATCGAGGGAAGGCGCGGCAGGGCCTGGCATGACGGGGCAAGGGGAGGCAAGGCGAGGCAAGTCGAGCAAGGCGAGGACAGCAGAGTCAAGGAGATACTTGGGCTGACAAGACGAGGCAGGGTGATGCCAGGCGAGGCGAGGTGAAGCAAACCGAATCAAGGCGTGTCACGGCGAGGCAAGACGAGGGAAGGCCAAGCCAGGCGAAACAAGACGAGGCACGGCGAGGCTTGGCGAGGTGAGTCCAATTCACGCTAGGCAAAGCGAGGCGATGCAAGATGAGGCACTTCGTGGCCACACGCTTCCAGGGGAGCAATGCGAGTAAAGGCGAGGATAGCCGAAGCAAACAGAGCAAGGCGAATTAAGGTGAGGCACGGCGAGGTCAGGGAAGGCCAATTAAGGCGATGCAAGGCGAGGGGAGGGAAGGCGAGACAATTCGAGGCGAGGCGATGCAATGCAACGCGAGGCAAGGCGAGGCATGGCGAGGCAGGGCGATGCAAGGCGATGCAAGAGCAGGCAAGACGAGGCAAGATGAGGCCAGGCGAGCAAGGCGAGAGAAGGTGAGGCAAGGCGAGGCGAGTCATGGCGAAGCAAGGCGATGCAAGGCGAGAGAAGGCGAGGCAAGGCGTGACAAGGTGAGGCAAGGCGAGGCTAGGTGATGCCAGGAGAGGCAAGGCGTGGCAAGGCGATGCAAGGAGAGACAAGGCGAAGCAAAGCGATGCCACGTGATGTAAGGCGAGGTAAGGCGTGGAGAGGCGAGGATAACCGAGGCAAATTGAGCAAGGTGAATTAAGTTGAGGCACGGCGAGGTCAGGGAGGGCCAATTAAGACGAGGGAAGGCGAGGCGAGGGAAGGCGTGGCGAGGGAAGGCGAGGCAATTCGAGGCGAGGAATGGCGAGGCGAGGCGAGTCAAGTCGAAGCCGGGTGATGCAAGGCGAGGCAAGGCGTGCAAGGCGAGGCGAGGCAAGTCGATGCCAGGTGATGTCAGGCGAGGCAAGGCGAGGCCAGGTGATTTAAGGCGAGGCAATACGAAGCAAGGCGAGGCTAGGCGTGGCCGGGCAGGCCAGGCGAGTCAAGCGAGGCAAGGCGAGGCAAGGCGTGGAAAGGCGAGGCAAGGCCAGACGAAGCGAGGCAAGGCGAGGCAAGGTGATGTCAGGCGAGACAATGCGTGGCAAGGCGAGGCCAGGTGAGGGTAGGCGTGGCCAGGTAAGGCAAGGCAATGCAAGGAGAAACAAGGCGAGGCACGGCAAAACAAGGCGAGGCAGGACGAGGAAAGGCGAGGCAAAGGTAGGCAAGCCGAGGCAAGGGGTGGCAAGGCAAGACATGGCGAAGCAGGGCAGGCAAAGCGTGGCGATTCATGCCGAGGCAAGGAGAGCAAGGCGTGACAAGGCGAGGCCAGGCGGGCAAGGCGTGGCAAGTCGATGCAATTCGAGCGAGGCAAGGCAAGGCGAGGCATGGCGAAGCAAGGCGAGGCAGGACGAGTGAAGGCGAGGCAAGGGTAGGCAAGGCGAGGCAAGGGTAGGCAAGGCGAGGCAAGGCAGGGCATGGCGAAGCAGGTCGAGGCAGGGCGAGGCCAGGCGATGCAAATAGAGGCAAGGCGAGTCCAGGTAAGGCCGGGCGAGATATGGCGAGGCATGGCGAGGCAAGTCGAAGAAGCGCGAGGCATCGCGGGGCGAGGCTAGGCGAGGCATGGCGAGGCAGAGCGAGGCACGCTGAGTCACGACGAAGCCAGGCGAGACCAATTAAGGCGAGCCAAGGCGAGGTATAGCGGAGCAAGTCGACGTAGGACGAGGGAAGGCGATGCAAGGGCAGGCAAACCGAGGCAATGCGGGTCCAT
The DNA here is from genome assembly GCF_977971745.1 of Zootermopsis nevadensis. NCBI lineage: Eukaryota > Metazoa > Arthropoda > Insecta > Blattodea > Termopsidae > Zootermopsis > Zootermopsis nevadensis. The sequence goes on along the minus strand of NW_028259152.1, from coordinate 4,696,656 downwards.
GCGAGGCAATGTTGAGGAAAGCCGAGACAAAGCGTAGCATGGCGAGCCAAGGCTAGGCAAGTCGAGGCAAGGCGAGGTATGCCCAGGCAATGTGAGTCCATTCGAAGCCGGGCGAGGCCAGGTGAAGCCAGCCGAAGCCAGGTGAAGCAAGGCAAGGCAAGACGTACAAGGCGATGCAAGACGAGGCAAGGCGAGGCAAGGCGAGGCATGGCGAGCAAGTCGAGGCAAGGCGAGCAAGGCGAGTCATGGCGAGTCCATTTCAGGCGAGGCAAGTCCAGGCAAGTCGAAGCGAGACATGGCGTATCAAGGCGAGGTATGGCGTGGCAAGGCAAGGCAAGTCGAGGCAAGGCGAATTATGTCGAAGCAAGGCGAGACCAGGTGAGGCCAAACGAGGTCAGGCTAGACCAGGCGAAGAAAGGCAAGGCCAGGCGAGGCCACTTGAAGCCGGGCGAGGCCAGGCGGAGCCAGGCGAGGCCGAGCTAGCAAGGCGAGTTTATTCCAGGCGAGTCAAGGCGTGGCGATACAAAGCGATTCAAGGCGAGGTAAGGCGAGGCAAGGCGAGGACAGGTGTCACCAAGCGAGGCCAGGCGAGCAAAGCCAGGCCATTCCATGCGAGTCAAGTCCAGGTAAGGCGAGGCGATTCAAGGCGAGTCAATTGGAGGAAAGGCGATGCAAGGCGAAACAAGGCCATGCTAGGTGAGGCATGGTGAGGCAAGGCGAGACAAATCGAAGCATGGCGAGGTAAGGCGAGGCAAGGCGAGGCAGGGCGAAGCAAGGCGAGGCAAGGCGAGGCAAAGAGAGGCAAGGCGAGGCAAGGCTAAGCAAGTCGATTCAAGACGAGGCAAGCCGAGGCCGAGCGATGCCAGGTGAAGCCAGGCGAGTCAAGGCGAACAAGGCGAGACAAGGCGAGGCGAGGCAAGGCGAGGCAAACGAGGGAAGGCGAGGCAAAGCGAGACAAGGCGAGCAGAGCTAGACAAGGCGAGCAGAGAGAGACAAGGCGAGCAGAGCGAGACAAGGCGAGCAGAGAGAAACAAGGCGAGCAGAGCGAGCCAAGACTTGGCAAGGCGAGGCCAGGCAAGGTCAGACAAGGCGATACAAGGTGAGGCATGATGAGGCAGGGCGAGACAAATCGAAGCATGGCGATGAAAGGCGAGACAAGGCGAAGCAGAGTGAGGCAACTCGAGGCAAGGCGAGGCCAGGCGAGGCAAGGCTAAGGAAGTCGAGGCAAGGCGAGGCCTTGCGATACCAGGTGAAGCCAAGCGAAGCAAGACGAGGCAAGGCGAGCAAGGCGAGCAAGGCGTGACAAGGCGAGGCGAGTCAAGGCGAGGCAACACGAGGCAAGTCGAAGCAAGGCGAGGCAAGGTGAGCAGAGCGAGCCAAGGCTTGGCAAGGCGAGGCCAGGCAAGGTTAGACAAGGCCATACAAGGCGAGGCAAAAAGATGCAAATCGAGACAAGGCGAGGAAAGGTGAGGCATGGCGAGGCAAGGCGAGACAGGGCGAGGCATGGCGAGGCAAGGAGAGGCAAGGCGAAGAATGGCGAGGTAAGGCGAGTTACGGCGAGGCAAGGAGAAGCCAGTCGAGGCAAATCTAGGCATGTCGAGGTATGGCGAGACAAGGTGAGGCTAGGTGATGCCGGACGAGGTCAAGTGAAATCAGGCGAAGCAAGGCGAGGAAAGGCGAGGCAAGGCGAAGCAAGGCGAGCAGAGCGAGTCAAGGCTTGGCAAGGCGAGGCAATCCAGACGAGGCAAGGCGAGACAAGGCGAAGCAAGGCGAGGTATGGAGAGGCAAGGCGAGGCCAGGCGAGGCAAGGCGAGGCCAGGCGAGGCAAGGCGATGCCAGGTGATGTCAGGCGAGGCAAGGCGAGTCAAATCGAGGCTAGGGGAGGCCGAGCGAAATCAGGTAAAGCCTGGCGAAGCAAGGCGATGCAAGAAGGGCAAGAGTAGGCAAGGCCAGCAAGGCGAGGCAAGGCGAGCCAAGGCGAGCAGAGAGAGTCAAGTCTTGGTAAGGCGAGGAAAAATCCAGGTGAGGCATTGCGAGGCAAGGCGAGGCAAAGACATACAAAGCGAGGCAAGGCCAGACAAGGCCATGCAAGGCGTGGCAAGGCGAGAACGTCGAGGCAAGGCCAGACACAACGAGGTCAATTCAGGTGAGGGCGAGTCCAGGCTTATCGAGAAGAGTCAAGGCACGGCAAGGCGAGGACGGGCGATTCCAGGTGAGGATAGGCGACGGCTGGAGAAGCCAGGCGAGGCCAGGTTTAGCTAGGCGAATGAAGGCGAGGGAAGGCGAGACATGGCGAGCAAGGTGAGACAAGGCGAGGCAAGGCGAGCCAAGGCGAAGCAAGTCGAGGCAAGGCGAGCTGAGCGAGTCAAGGCTTCGCAAGGCGAGGGAAGATGAGGTTTGGCGAGTCAAGGCGAGGCAAGGCGAGGACAGGTGAGGCCAGGCGAACAGAGCGAGGTCATTCCAGGCGAGTCAAGTCCAGGCAATGCAATTCGTTTCAAAACGAGGCAAGGCGATGTAAGGCGAGGCAAGGCGAGGCAAGATGAGGCATGGCGAGGCAATGCGAGGCAAGGCGAGGCAGGGCGAGGCAAGGCTAGGTCAGGCGAGGCAAGGCGAGACAAGACGAAGCAAGGCGAGGTAAGGAGAGGCAAGGCGTTGCAAGGCTAGGCATATCGAGGCAAGGCGAGTTATAACGAGTCAAGGCGATTCTAGGCGATGCCGAGCGAGGCCAGGTGAAGCCAGGCGAAGCAAGGCGAAGCAAGGCGAGGCAAGGCGAGTAAGGCGAGCCAAGGCCAGCAAGGCGAGGCAAGGCGAGCCAAGGCGACGCAAGGCGATGCAAGTCGAGCAAAACTAGTCAAGTCTTGCCATGGCAAGACGAGGCAAAGTCATACAAAGCGAGGCAAGGCCATACAAGGCCATGCATGGCGAGACAAGGAGATGCACGGCGAGGCCAATTCAGGTGAGGCGAGTCCAGGCTATACGAGGCGAGTCGAGGCTAGGCAAGGCGAGACCGGGCGATTCCACGTGAGGCCAGAATATGCCAGGAGAAGACAGGCGATGCCAGGAGACGACAGGCGTTGCCAGGTTTAGCCAGGCGAAACAAGGCGAAGCAAGGAATGCAATGCGAGGCAAGAACAGGCAAGGCGAGTCGAGGCAAGGTGTGGCAAGGCGAGGCAGTTCGAGGCAAGAAGAAGCATGGCGAGGTAGGGCTAAGGCAAGGCGAGGCAAAGCGAGGCGAGGCAAGGCTAAGCAAGTGGAGGCATGACGAAGTTTGGCGAGTCAACGCGAGGCAAGGCGAGGCCGGGCGATGCCAGGTGTAGGCAGGCGAAGCCAAGGGAAGCAAGGCGAGACAAGGCGAGCAAGGCGAGTCATGGCTGGGCAAGGCAAGGCGAGGCAAGGCGATTCAAGGCGAGACAATGCGAGGCAAGGCGAAACAAGGCGAGGTTAGGCAAGCAGAGCGAGTCACGTCTTGGCAAGGCAAGTCAGACAAGGTCATGCAAGGCGAGGCAAGAAGATGCAAGGCGAGGAAAGGCGGGGCAGGGTGAGGCATGGCGAGGCAAGGAGAGGCATGTTGTGTCAAGGCGAGGTATGGCGTGGCAAGGCGAATCCAGGTGAGGCCAGGCGAGGTCAGGCTAGGCCAGGCGAGGCCAGGCGAGCAAGGCGAAGCCATTCCAGGCGAGTCAAGACCAGGCAAGTCGTGGAGATTCAAGGCGAGGCAAGGCGAGGTCAGGTGTGACCAGGCGAGGCCATTCGATCAAAGCGAGGCCGTTCCAGTCGAGTCAAGCCTAGGCAAGGCGAGGCAATGCGAGGAAAGTCGAGGGAAGATGAAACAATGCGATATAAGGTGAGTCATTTTGAGGCAAGGCGAGACAAATCGAAGCATGGCGATGAAAGGCTAGACAAGGCGAGGCAGGGCGAGGCAAGGCGAGGCAAGGCAAGGCGAGGCAAGGCTAGGCAAGTCGAGGCAAGGTGAGCAGAGCGAGTCAAGTCTTGGCAAGGCGAGGAAGAATCCGGCGAGGCAAGGCGAGGCAAAGACATACAAATCGAGGCAAGGCCAGACAAGGCCATGCAGGCGAGACAAGGAGATGCAAGGCGAGACATGACGAGGCAATGCGAGGCAGGGCAGGGCAAGGCGAGGCAAGGCGAAGCCAGTCGAGGCAAATCTAGGCAAGTCGAGGCAAGGCGAGGTATGGCGAGTCAAGGCGAGGCTAGGTGAGACCGGGCGAATCCAAGTGAAGCCAGGTGAAGCTAGACGAAACCAAGCGAAGCAAGGCGACAAGGAGATCAAGTCGAGGCAAGGCCTGCCTTTGCCTGGACTTGCCTGGCCTTGCCTCGCATTGCCTGGATTTGTCTCGCCTTGTCTGGCCTTGCGTCGCCTAACCTGGCCTACCCTGGCTATGCCTTGCATAGCCTCGCTTTCCCCTCACCTTGTATCGCTCTGCCGCGCTCTGCCTCGCCCTGCCTCGCCTTGAATCGCCCTTCCTAGCCTTTCCTGGCCTTTCCTCGCCCAAAGCGAGGCAAGGTCAGGCAAGGCGTGGCATATACAGGCTAGATGAGTAAAAGCCAGGCAAGGCTAGACAAGTCGAAGCAATGCGAGGCAAGTAAAGGCAAGGAGAGGTAAGCCAGGCAAGAAGAGAGACCAGGCAAGGCCAGTCATGGCAAATCAAGGCATGGCAAGGCCAGGAAAGGAGAGACAATGCCAGGAAGAAAGTAAGGCCAGGCAAGGCCAGGAAATTCAGTAAAGGCGAAACTAGGCCAGGCAAGGCCAGGAAGGGCCAGGAAAGGCAAGACAAGGCAAGACAAGGTGAGGCAAGGCCAGCCAGGGCCAGACAAGTCCAGGCAAAGCGTAGGAAAGTCCAGAAGGGGTCAGGCAAGGCGATGCAAGGACACGCAAGGCGAGTCAAGGCGAGTCAAGGCCAGGCAAGTCCAGGCAAGGCAAGGCATGGCCAAGTATGGCGAATTAAGGCGATAGAAGGAGAGGAAGGCCAGACAAGGCGAGGCAAGAACAGGCTAGGCGAGGCAAGGCCAGAGAATGAGAGGCAAAGCGACTCCAGCCGAGGCGAGGCGAGGCGAGGCAAGGCATGGCAAATACAGGTTAGGTTATGTAAGGCGAGGCAAGTTGATTGTAGGACAGGCAAGGCCAGGCTAAGCCAGGCAAGGCCAGGAAAGACTAGGCGAGACTTCGAATGTCGAGGCAAAGCGAGGTAACGCCAGGGAAGGCCAGGCATGGCAATGGTCAATGCAAGGCCAGATTAGGCCAGGCAAGGCGAAGATATGTCATGCAAGGCCAGGCTATGCCAGGCGAGGCGTGAATATTCGAGGCAAGGCGAGGTAAGTCGAGACAGTGCCAGACACTGCGAGGCAAGGCAAAGAAGGCCAGGAAGTTCAGACAAGGCCAGGCAAGGCGAGGCAAGACCAGGCAAGGCAAGGCCACGCAAGGTGAGGCAAGGCCACCCAAGGCGAGGTAAGGCCATGGAAGGCCAGGCAGGGTGAAGCAAGGCTAGGCAAACCGAGGCCATGCGAGGCATTTCCAGAAAAGGCCAGGCAAAGTGAGGTAAGGCCGGGGAAGTCCAGGAATGGCGGTCAAGTCCAGGCAATGCCAAAGAAGGCAAGGCGAGGCAAGGCCAGGCAAGTCCAGAAAAGCAGAGGCAAATAGAGGCAAGGAAATGCAAGGCAAAGCGAGGCAAGGCGAAGCCAGGCGAGGCAAAGCCAGGTAAGACGACGCAAGGCGGAGTAAACCAGGCAAGGTCAGTAAAGGCGAGGCAAGGACACGCCATGCCAGATTAGGCCAGGCAAGGCAAGGTCAGGCAAGGCGAGGTAAATATAAGATAGGTGAGACAATTCCAGGCAAGGGGGACAAGGCCAGGCAAGACGAGGCAAGGCCAGGAAAGGCCAGGCAATTGTACTCAAGGCTAGGCAAGACAAGTCGATCCCAGGCAATGCGAGGTAAAACGCAGTAAGGCCAGGGAAGGCCATGCATGGCGAAGCAAGGCCAGGAATAGCGAGACAAGGCCAGGCAAGTCCAGGAAAGAGAGGCAAATAGAGGCAAGGCCAGGCAAGGCAGGGAAGGCGGGGCAAGACCAGGAGAGGCGAGTCAAAGTCAGGTAAGTCGATGCAAGGCGAGTCAAAAAAATGAAGTCCAGGATGATCTAGGCAAAGCCAGGGAATGTCACGCAAGACTAGGCAAGGCGAGGAAGGCGTGGATATTCGAGGCAATTCCAGGCAAGTACACGAAGGTCAGGAAGGCCACATATGGCCAGGAAAGGCGAGGCAAGGCCATTCAAGAACAGGCAAATCTAAGCAAGGCTTTGCAAGGTGTGGCTAGGCCAGGCAAGGCGAAGCAAGGCCATTCAAGGCGAGGCAAGGACAGGCAAGGCGTGGCAAAACAGGCTAGGTGAGGCAAGTCCAGGAAAGGACAGGCAATGGTAGGCAAGTCCATGCAAGGCCAGACGAGACGAGGCAATGCGAGGCAAAGCGAGGTAAGGCTAAGGAAGGCCATGCATGGCAATCAAGGCCAGGCAAGGCCAGTCAGGGCGAGGCAAGTCGTGTCAAGGCGAAGCCAGGCGAGGCGAAACCAAGCGAGGCAAGGCGAGTCGAGGCAAGGCGAGGCGGAGCAAATCCAGGCAAGGCCAGGCAAGGCGAGGCAAGATCATGCAAGGCGAGGCAAGGCGAAGTGATGCGAGGTAAGGCGAGGCAAGAACAGGCAAGGCGAGGCAAAGACAGGATAGGTGAGGCAACACCAGGTAACGCCAGGCAAGGCGATACAAGACCAGGAAAGGCCAGGAAAGGCAAGGCAATGGTAGGCAAGTCCAGACGAGCCCAGGAAATGCGAGGCAAAGCGACGTAAGGTCAGGGAAGGATATGCATGGCAAACAAGGCCAGTCAAGGTCAGACAAGGCCAGGCCAGGCGAGGCAAGTCGAGCCAAGCCAGGCTAGGCCAGGCTAAGCAAGGAAATGCCAGGCCAGCAAAAGCAAGGTAAGGCCAGGCCTAGGAAATGCAAAGCAAGGTGAAGCAAGGCAAGACAAGGCAAGAAAATGAAGGTAAGGCAATATAAGGCAAGGCGAGGAATGGCAGGGAAGGGCAAGGCCAGGCAAGGCAATGCCTGGCAACACAAGGCAAGGCAAACCAAGATCAGGCCAGGCCAAGCTAGGCCGTGCCAGAACCGGTAAGACAAGGCCAGGCAAGCCAATGCAAGTTTAATCAAGGCAAGGCCAGGTAATGTAAGGAAAGGCCAGGCAAAGTAAGGCAAGACAAGACAACGCAAGGCAAAGCTGGCCAGGTACGGCCAAGGAAAGCAAGACCAGACTGCCTGGACTTGCGTTGCTTGCATGGCCTTGCCTTGTCTTTCGTGGCCTTGCCTTGCCTGGCCTTTCCTTGCTTTTCCTTGCCTTGCCTGGACTTGCCTGGTCTGGCCTGGCCTCGCTTGACCTTGCGTTGGCTTGCTTGACTTTGGCTGGCCTGGCCTTGAACTGCCTGGCTGTCCATTGCCTGGACTTGCCTTGGCTTGCCTGGCAATGCTTTGCCTGGCCTAGCCTAGCCTTGCCTGTCTTTTCTTTGCTTGACCTGGCTTTTCGATGCTTGACCTGGCTTTCCCTTGTCTCGACTGGCCTTGCCTTATCTTGCCTTGCCAGGCCTTGTCGTGCCTTGATCAGCCTTTCATTGAATGGCCTTTCCTTGCCTTACCTTGCTTGTATTGGCAATGCATTGGCTTGCCTGGCTTTGCTTTACTAGGACTCGCCTTGCCTGGCCTTGTTTTTCCTTGACTGGCCTTGCTTTGCCTGGCCTAGCCTTGCCTTGACTGGACTGGCCTTGCCCTGCAATCCCTAATATTTATTTGCCTTGTCTGTCCTTCTTTTGCCTTGACTGACCTTGTCTTGGCAGGCCTTGCATTGCCTTGCCTCGACTTCCCTTGCCTTGAAATGAGTTGCCTTGCCTTGCCATCCCTTGCCTGGCATTACCTTGCCTTGCATTGCCTTGCCTTGTCTTTCCAGGCCTTGCCATGTCTGGATTTGAATTGTCTGTCTTTGACTTACCTGGCCTTCCCTTGCCTAGTCTGGAATTGATTTGCCTGGCCTTTCCTTGCCAGGCCCTACCGTACATTGCCTGAACTTGACGTCATTGATTTGCCTAGCCTTGCCTTGCCTTGCCTTGCCTTGCCTGGCCATGCTTTGCCTTGCCTGGCGTGGCCTTACATAACCTGGCTTTGCCTTGCCTGGCCTGGCCTTGTCTTGCTGGGTCTTGGATTCCCTTGCCTGGCGTGGCATGACCTTGCTTTGCCTGGACTTGCCTTGCCTTGCCTGGCCTTGCCTTGACTTGCTTGGTCTGGCCTAGCCTGGCCTTGCGTTGACTTGCATGGCATTGCCTTGCCTGACCTTGCATGTCGTGTCCTTGCTTGGCCTTGCCTCTCTTTTCCTTGCCTAGCCTTGCCTTACCTGGCCTTGCCTTGCCTTAACTGGCTTTGCCTTGCCTGGCCTTACGTTTCCATCCCTTGCCTGGCCTTGCATTTTCTTTCCTGGCCTTGCAATATTTGGCCTTGAATTTCCTATCTTGGCCTTGCCTTACCTTGCTTCGCCTTGTCTTCTCTTGCCTGGCCTGGCCTTGCCTTGAGTTGCGTTGCTTGGCCTTGCCTTGCCTTCCTTGGCCTTTCCTTCTTTGCTTTGCTTTGCCTAGCCTTGCCTTACCTGGCTAGACCCTCTTTTGCCTGGCTTGGCCTTGACTTTGCCTGGTTTTGAATTGCCTTACCTGGCCTTGGCTTGACTTGCCTGGCCTTGCCGTTGAATTACCTTGCCAGGCCTGGCTTTGCCTTACTAGGCCTCGCCTTTCCTATCCTTGTTTTTCCTTACCTGGTTTTGCCTTGCCTTGCCTAGCCTTGTCTTGCCTGTTCTGGCCTTGCCAAGCATTCACTGGTATTTCCTTGCCTTGCCTGTCCTCCTTTTCCCTTGACTGGCATTGCCTTGACAAGTCTTGCATTGACTTGCGTTAACTGGCTTTGCCTTGCCTTGCCTTTACTGACCTTGCCTTTGCTTAACCTATCCTTGTCTTGTCTTGCCTGTCCTTGCCTTGCCTGGCCATGCTTTTCCTTGCCTGGCCTAGCCTTGTCTTGCCTTGCCTTGCCAAACATGGTCTTGCATTGCCTTGCCTGTCCTTGACTTGCCTGGCCTCGCTTTGCCTAGCATGATATTTCCTTGCCTTGCCTTGCCTAGTCTGGCCAATTCTTATCTTGCCCGGCCTTGTCTGGCCATGTCTAGCCTTGCTTTGTCTGGTCTGGTCAGGCATGTCCTGGCTTGGTATGGAATAGCTTGGCCTGGCCTTTCGTTGCCTTTCCTGGCCTTGACTGACGTGGTCTTTCCTTGCCTGACATTCCCTTGCCAGGCCTTGCCTTGCATGTCCTTACCTTGCCTTTCCTGGCCTTCCCTTGCCTGGCCTTTCCTGGCCTGGCTTTGCATTATCTGGCCTTGCCTGTCTTTGCCTTGCCTTACATTACCTTACCTTGCCTGGCTTTGCCTTCTCTGGCCTGGCTTTGCCTTACCTGGCCTGGTCTTGCCTTGCCTTGCTTGACCGTACTTTGCCGTGGGTGTCCTTTCCTTGCCTGGCCTTTCCGTGCCTTGCCTGCCCTAGCCTTGTCTTGCCTGTACTGACCTAGCTTTACCTTGCCTGGCCTTGCTTTGCTTGGCATTACCTTGTGTTGCCTTGCCTGGCCTTGCCTGTCCTTGCCTTATCTGGCCTGCCCCTCGTTTACCTGGCCTGGCCTTGCCTTACCTGGCCTTTACTTGCCTTGCCTTTCTTTGCCTTATCTTGCCTTGCCTTGCCTGGTCTGGCCTGGCCTTGTCCTGCATTCCCTGGTATTTCCTTGCCTTGCCTGTCCTTCTTTTGCTTTGCCTGGCCATCCCTTGCCTGTTCTTGCTTAGCCTTGCCTGGCCTATCCTGGCCTTGCCTTAACTGGCCTTGCCATGCCTGGCCTTGCCTTGCCTTGCCATCCCTTGCCTGGCCTGGTATTCCCTTGCCTTGCATGGCTTTGCCTTGTCTTTACTAGCCTTGCCTGGCCTTGCCTAGCCTGGCCTTGCTTTGCCTGGCCTAGCCTAGCCTTGCCTTGCCTTCATTGCTTTGCCTAGCCTTGGCTTGCCTTGTCTGGTCTTGCCTTGCCTTGCCTTTCCTACCTATGCCACGCTTGGCCTTTCTTGCCTGGCTTTTGCCTTGTCTTTCCTTGCCCGGCCTTGAATTTCCTTGCATTACTGGGTCTTGCCTTCCTTTGCCTGGCCTTGCCTTGTCTGACCTTTGTCTTGCCTGGCCATGCCTCATCTTATCTTGCCTTGCCTTGCCTGGCCTTGCCTTGCCTGGCCTTGCCTTGCCTGGCCTTGCCTTGCCTGGCCTTGCCTTGCCTGGCCTTGCCTTGCCTTGCCATGCCTGGCTTTGCCTTCCTGGCATGGCCATGCAATGCTGGACCTTGCCTTCCCTTGCCTGGCCTGGCATGGCCTTGCTTTGCCTGGAATTGTCTTTCCTTGCCTGGCCTTGTTTTACCTTGACTTGCCTGATCTGGCCTGGCCTTGCGTTGCCTTGGCTGGCCTTGCCTTGCCTAGCCTGGCCTTGCCTTGCCTTGGCTTGCCTTACCTTGCCTGGCATGGCCTTGCCTGGCCTTCCCTGGCCTGGCTTTACATTGTCTGGTCTTGCCATTCCTTGCCTGGCCTTGCATTACCTTGCCTGACCTTCCCTTGCCTTGCATGGCCATGCCTAGCCTGGCATTGTCTTTCCTTGTCTGGCCTTTCCTTGCCCGTTCTTGCCTTCATTGCCTTGCCTCGCCTTGCCTGGCCTTGCCTCGCCTGGCCTGTCCTTGTCTTAACTGGCCTTGCCTTGCCTCGCCTGACATTTTTCTTATATGGCCTTGCCTTTCCCTGCCTGGTCTGTCATGGCCTGGCCTTACTTGGCCTTGCGTTGCCTTGCTTGGCCTTGCCTTGTCTGGCCTTTCCTTGCCTTGCCTGGCCTTGCCTTACCTTGCCTTACCTTGGCTTGCCTGGCCTGGCCTTCCCTTGCCTTGCCTGATCTTGCCTTTCCTTGCATTAACTAGCCTTGCCTGACCTTTCCATGCGTTGCCTTGCCTTGCTTAGTCTGGTCTTGTCTGACCTTGCCTTCCTTGCCTTGCCTGGCTTTACCTTCTCTTGCCTGGCCTTGCCTTGCCTTGCATGGACTGGCCTAGAGACTGTGTACAGCGGAGTCGCTATCCGTCAGTGAGATGGTACATCATGAACAGGCCACGCCGGAAAACGTTCCTGGCAGTTATCTGGTTGGGAAAATTTTGAAGCAAATTTCAAACTTTTCAAAATTTTTAAAAAAATCTAAAAATGCTTTAGATCTTCGAAATGGCGCACAAAACCAAAAAAAATAAAATTTTCCTTTCACATTTTTTTTTTGAAATTTTTCGAAAATTTTTGGTGTTGTCCGCGTTTTAGAAAATTTCCAGCACTTTTTGTTTTTTCGAAAATTTTCAAAAATTCTCAAAATTCCCCACACCCGAACTAAAATAGAAGTTTCCTGCCAGAACTCGTCTCTACCACAGCAGGTCTCTGCATGACTCGTTGACAGTCTCACCAGCTCTCTGCCTTACAATTTCCAGCATTTTTTTATTTTTCGAAAATTTTTCAAAATTCTTCCCACATGATGCCTTGCAGAACCGGTCTCTGACGGACTGTTTCCTATGTACTGTGTCTCTGAGGAACGCGGTTGTTGCCTCACACGGCCTCTGACGCGCAGCCTCTCAGAAGCCAAGGTGCGGCAGACACCACATAAGGCATAGACCGAGACGGGCAGAGACACGGTCGGCCACACACCGAATCGTGAAGAGGCCGGTTGGAGCAGACACCGATGCAGTCAGCAACCGGGTGATATAGAGGCCAAGTCCGCCAGAGACAGGATGTGGCATTCATCGAGGTTGGCATGCATCTCTTGGGGAGAATTTTGAAAAAAATTTGAAAATTTTCAAAATTTTCGAAAAATCTAAAAATGCTGGAAATTGCCTGAAAAGCGCACAAAACCAAAAAATTTTGAAAAAGTTCACTTTCAAAATTTTGATTTTGTGATCGTTTTAGACAATTTCCAGCATAATATAATACTTCGAAAATTACGAAAAATTTTAAAAGAAAATTATCCAACGGATCATCACCACCACCACACGTCTGCTAGTCTCTGTCCTTCAAAACACTGTCTCAGCTAGACCCGGTAACTGCCGCTCACAGACTCCACAAGATACGGTCTCAGCATCACCCGTTCTCTGCCGGACGCAGTCTCTGTCTCACCACAACTCGTCTGTGCTAGTCTCTGTCCTACTACTGGCCTCTAGGCCCGGACTCTGCCTCTCACAGACTCTGCAAGACACGAACTCTGCGTCACCAGCTCTCGGCCTGACGCATTCACTGAATTACCCGGTCTCTGCCGGTCTAGGTGTTTGCAGAGACGACACGGCAGAGACGGTCATACACAGACCGGGTCGTGGAGAGCCCGAGTCCAGCATAGACAGCGTCCGTCAGAGAGTGTGAGTCAGACCGTGTCTGGCAGTCACCGGTTCTATCAGATGAGGAGATTTTTGAAGAAAATGTCAAATTTCCAAAGTTTTGAAAAAATGCAAAACGCTGAAAATTGTCTAAAAACGCACAAAACTAAAAAAATTGGGAATTTTTAACTTATTTTTTTTAAGAATTTTGAAAATTTTTGTTTTTGTATGCTTTTTAGACAGCATCCAGCATTTTTTATTTTTCGAAAATTTTGAAATTTTTCAGAATTTTCTCCATCCGATCACCACCAAACCCCGTCTCTGCTAGTCTCTCTCCTGCCACACCCGGTCTCTGCTAGACCCGGACTCTGCCTCGCACAGACTGCAAGACACGGCCTCTTCATCACCCGGTCTCTGCCGGACTATGTCTTTGGAGAGACGGCCCGTCATATACCGGGTCATACAAGGACCGGTTAGTGTAGGGAGCGAGTCCGGTAGAGACTTGTCCGTCGGAGAACTTGTGCATCAGAGATCGTGTCCGACAGACATCGGTTCTAGCAGGTAACGGATGTGGAGAATTTTGAAAAAGAAAATTTCAAATTTTTCAAAAAATCAAAAAATGATGTAAATTGTTCAGAAAGCTCACAAAACTAAATAAATTTGGGAATTTATATTTTATATTATATAACTCTTCGGATAATGTAGAACAACACGAAGTGAAAACAGTATTTAAACTAGACCATGATTGAAACCAATGTCCTCCTGCGGACGTATTTTGTACGCTTTCACAGCGCCCTATAACGTGCTGATATAGACTTCAGTTACTTGATTAAGGTATTAAGACCTCCTGACATGTGCAGTTTGAAACTGAACTTTCCTAAGGAAGAAAACATAAGTAATCTTTCGTTGATAATTCAGAATTTGCAAAAAAAATGCATGTGTGTATTCCGGTTATCTCTCATTCGTATGTCTTTGCATAATGGCGGGTGAATATGAACGCTAATTGATCGATTGTTTTATTGATTGATAACTCAGTTACTCCGCAGCGATTCCTCAACAGTTTAGGCTGTTAAAATTCGAATGATATTATTTTGTTTTTGTTCATTTGTTTATCAACTTTATCAGTAGCTCAGAATATTCTGTATAGTGTATAATTTCAGAAAGAACAATGAATCGTGAAGGATGTGGATGGAAGAGAAGGTGGCTTAATTTGAGGTAATATCCTGGAATATTCCTAGAAGGGCTGAAGAAAACCACGAACATTCTCAGCCACAATTATCTATCTTCGGGCCGAGATATGAAATGAGAACACTCTGAGTATGAAGCAGCCCATTCGGCTGCTACGTTCGATCACCTGAATGATAGGATGATTGATTGAATGTATAGGATATATTTGATAGAAGGGACTGAGGGATATTTTAAAACATTTTTTTTTGGGGGGGGGGGATAAAGAAAACTACGAAAAACCTCAGGCGGAACAGCCGGTGTTCGGCCCACTATACTCGAAATTACTGAATCAAGCAATCTCTCAGACCATGGAACGTTACGTGCAGCTAGTTTGCTTGGAAATATTATTTCATTGGCCAAACAAATGGATTTTGGAACATTTCAGCTTGCATTCCCACACAGCACTGGTGAAAAATAGGATATATTTTTGATAAGAATAATCAATATTAGTATTTTAGTATTCACTGCACTTGTTTCATTTGGCATCATGGTAAATTTAATAGAAATTCATTAAGTGGTTTGGGAGATGTAACATGCGGAGTATATGCGTTCATTTTATGTAAAATATGAAAAGCATGTAAAAAAATAGGACTAATTTCCTAATTAGGGGATCCCAGGGCAGAACGGGGCCACGGAGCAGAACAGGGTATCAGCTTTATTTCGTCTGCAATGCGTTGCGATCTATCGGGACCGGGTGAAGTATCATTATCATACAGCACAGGGTTATGTCATGTCAGTCAGCGCCATTTTGTGCTTACAGTTTCTGAAATAATCACCCATGCTGAATTTTGATCCTACATTTTACAAATTTTTCTCAAATTCCGGTGAAGGTAAGACCTATTCATTATTCATATCCACTTAGTTGAATGATGCATGTTACAAGGTGTTTTCTTGAAAGTCTTAAACACAATATTTTTATTTATTTCATTATGTTATTTTTGTTGGGACAATTCTAATTTGAAAGAATATACTCGCGGCAGGATGGAGTGGGGCAGAATGGGGTACCCAGAGAAGACGATCAAATGACAAGTGCCTGTAATTTGGCGATGTCTATTCGCAGTCTATTGAAGGGTGGATCCGGCATTAGTCTTGCTAGAAACGGGCCCATAACTCATGTGCAAGTGTTGATAGTCACGATGATGAAGAGGTTCACATGTGTGCCGTCTGTGTTAGGCCTAAGTAGATTTGAAATGCGTAAAGTTTCGAAATTTTTCATTGTATACTAAATCATTTTTACATCCCACGTCATACTTATTACATAATCTATGTCTTCTTACAACTTTTCAAACATATATCAACCATACCCCCCTCTTGCCCCGGGTAAGGGTCAAAATTGGGCAAGTTACATTCTTGTAAAGAAATTAATATTTTTTTAAAAAACTATAACTCTTAGAACTAAACTAATAACTCATTATAAATTTCAAATAGAAAATAAATCCATACAAGGTTCCTCCATGTGTTTGTCTTTGTTATTATCCCTTCCACATGCCACCAAAGATTAAGTTCTCCGTTCTATCCTGGGCTCCCCTAAGTGTTTCAGAGAACTGATTCCATGTCGTTGCTTTTAATTGTGTATTCGAATAATTTAATTTCAAGCGGTGCAACATTATTACACAATCTGAATCAAGAGCGCGGAGACATCACGCCGAACTATGATGATCAGTGGGTGGTATTCAGGTAAAAGAACATTTCCCATTTACCGATAATGAATAATAAATGTGTTCTGAAATACCAACTAACAAGAGGTGGAAGCTTACATAAACTTGGCACCCTGAGCTTTGTTCTTCAATAAACAATTCTACTTATCTGTGGCTCTCATCTCTCCTTGGTAGTTAGACTGAGTCACAAGCACGGACAGAATTTTGTTAAGAGGAGTGGGCCAGACCATAAATAAACAAGCATCCAAGGCACTCGCCAATAACGAGGTGTAGGCCTATTTATAATTATGAAAAAAGCAAATTGTAGTATTTAAGAGGCTACTATTATTCTAACAATTCCACATGCCTAGTCTGTAATTTACTACATCATAATAACAAATTTCATATAGACCTATAGGTCATCTGTCATGTACCAGAAAGTTATAATTTTTCCTTATACCATCTCACGTCATCTGTTTATAGGTCCGTGAATTACAAAAAGTCTGAGAAGCTCTGGTAGAGGCTATGTGAATAATATTCTAAAAACTACAAGACAAACGTAAAGTTTGGCTACCGCTATTAGCGACTACATGAGTCCTTACAGTGTGAATATGACACAGATTTGTCGGCTGCCGATTAATATCTCACTTGCATAAACTTTGCGCAACCTTCGTAATCAGCGACCTAGCAACGAAACCAATCTTAACTCGAGTGTCTGGACGAAGGCTGGAGGGTGGGGTGGATCTACTTATGCTGTTCCGCAGTGTGCGATTGTGAGGTTAGGTTTGCGTTTTAAATGGCAGGCCTACATCCTGTAGGCTTGTATATAATAGGCTACTGAAAGACAACTGAAGTAACTGTTATTGTTCTGAATCTGCAGCTGAGGAGATGGAATGTATAACCTGGTTCGATCAAACCTGCAGGCCACATTAGCGTCTTACTAAGAGATTTCAACTCGAAGATCTTAAGAGAAAATTGTTTCTGTCAGACAGCTGACAACGAGAGTTCGAAGACATGTTAGTAGTTAATGCGGCCTACATAGTAAATTTTTCCTCTTAAGTTACGTAAACACTGCGCTAGTCTCATACCACAACGTTTACAAATGTACTTTGACTTCTGCTTATGGGGAGACACAAACTCAGTGACGTGATGAAGCCAAATATAATTCAGAAAAGACTGTTGTGTTCCATATTTGAGGTTGGCAGCAGTTTTTGCGGGTTTAAATAAATCTCAGTGACACGAGTCTTCATATCGATGTCCACATATCGACTGTAATAACAATAGGCCTATGCCCTTTGTACTTTGTACATCGTAATAGAGCTGTTACTGCCTGAGGTCACAACAGCCACAACAATACATTACATAATTGAACCATAAATAAACGATTTACACAGATGTAACAATGAACCCACTTCACCACGGCCATATGTAATTTATCAAACAAGTTAACAAGAGCGGATGGGATAGGATGGGGCAGCGACAGAACGAGAAAGAACAAAAACCCAATAATGATAAAAAAGCGAGACAGAAATCGGGAAAGGGGATGTTTTGTGACGTCATGGACACAATCCGTCGACTCCCTATTGGCTGTAAAACCGTCTTCTAAAGAGTCAATTTCATTAAAAACGAAGTGAATTTGAGGGGCGGGGTTTGTTAGCGGGAGGCTCCGCCCACTGAGTCCGCCCCCAGCTTTGTCTCGCTCACGGCGCTGCGTCTCGCTTGCTCGACCGGACCCGTAGCCAGAGACCCGGTCCCTCCGACAGTACTGGTTTCGGCCTCTCCAGGGAAGGGTGCGTAGGTTCTCTGCTACCGTTTGGGAGAGGAGAAAGGGGTTGCAACGCGATAACCCCCACCCCGACGGGGGAAAAATAAATTTCGGTGACTGAGCAAATGTGCGTTCACGTCTCTTCATAATGCATAATTAGGTTAGGTGTAAACGGTGAAGAAGTAATTTGGAGTAATAATATTCAAACATGAGTGCAGTGTTCTAGGTGAGACAATTGTGTGAATGGATTGTCGTACTTGCTATGGAAAGCTTCGCGGTTGCCACTGCCCCACCGAGACAATGGCAAGTTGCACAGACCATTCTTTGAATTAAACGAAGGAAACTGAGATTTTTTTTTTTCGACTGCTCCATGCTTGAGGAATCCCCCGCAGTTAGCATGACCGTGTTGAAACTGAGCCACCATCACCAACTCTCTGCATCTAAAGACAAAACCAACAGCGTCGGGACGGCCACGGGTGGTGGAGGGGGCATACCCTCGGCTGCTACCGTCAAGATAGACTCTATGATGCAGCTGGAGTCCGGCGAAGAAACGAATGCCATGGCTACAGCCGGTGGAACAGTGAAGGCCAGCGCTCAGCTGCCACCCCAAGCAACACCAGCGAATCATCAGCAACACCAAACCACCAGCTCAAGAACCAGCCACATCAGTTTCAGCGTAGCGGCTCTGTTAGCGGACACCCGACCGTCACCGCGACACAGGGCATCCCCGTCGTTCCTATCTTCACAATCGCCACCCCTAGAATCGTCCACCCCTTATCAGTCTGAGAACCCCCTGACTTCCTCGGACGATGAACTGAATGACGATGAGTCCGAACAAGGAAGTGCTGTTGACGTTGAAGTTCTCAGGGACTCCAATTCCCCCGTCAGCACGCCGACCCCGGTAACACCACCGCCGATGCATCAGGGAGGCGGCTCGGCGGATATGCTGTCCGCGAGGTTCATGCTAGCGGGCGGGCATGGTCCCGGTGCCGGCATGGTGACTCCGGTCAGACCGACTCCTTTCTCGGCCCTTGCTGCCGCGGCGGCCGCGTACTCGGCCGGCCTCCAACACCACCACCACGCCCCACAGCACCACCACAACTCCTGGGCCGCGTCCACGCTGGTGGGACACTACCCTGGTTCCATGTTCCCGGGACCAGCGGCGGCGGCTGCAGCCTTTGCAGTGGCAGGATTAGGAGGCTCGCCAGGTGAGAAGGACGGTGCAGTCGGTCGTCGACTGCACTGCGAAAAGCGGGCAGTAACCAAACCACTCGCAGGTTCAGTAGCCTATTTTTAATATGCCTATGCGTTTCGTTAAGCTTCGAAATGTTATTATTCTGAAATACGGAATCATGTAGGCTAGAAGATGGATGTCTTCTACGTTGTTGCGCAGGGTATTCTGGTATAAGTTTACCGATGTTACAGATCTGCCTTCTGCCCTCATCATCAGGGCGAAGACAGAAGACATCCAACTTCACGCTTGCCGCCGTGAGAACCCAAAATCTCACCTAGGTGGGCTACTTTACTTTAAAAAGCATGGAGACAGACTGAGTATTAAAAATAGCCGGACACTTCACTAACGTGAACATCAAATGAGTTACGTATTTTTTAGAACTGTATTTGTGTAACCGTCATCATTATTTAGTAGGTGAACATTGGTACACCTGTATTAAATGTATAATTCTAAGTTATTTAACAATGCTACATTTCTGTCAACTTCAGCGAATGTTCAGCTTCGAATGATAGGCTACGAGAAAATTATAGCATTCAATGATTTTGGGGTCCGTAACGAATCGGTCGTTGCCTACCGGCCGAAATTCGAACAGGGCAGTTCTCGAATGCACGTCACAGGAATTACTTGGCACCTATGGAGTATCACCTTGACCCTACCAGAGTCCAACTAGTGTAAAGATTCCACATCGTGACCTGTGAACTACTTTATAAGTGTGGACAGGGAGGTTCACAGTTGGGCTATAAGCTTTCGATTATTAGTACTTTGGACTATTCTAAAACACGTGTTTTATATTGAAGCAAATTAAAGATAACTCAGGTATTATGACATATACAATCAGGCTAATTTACTCCATCGTGGAGCGTCTTAACCTGCAGGGCTATCTCTTATTTTTATCAGCGTAAAAGCAAAACAATTTTAAAGGATACTGACGATCGTTTATTATTGTTAGTATTGAATGGTTTTGGAATTTTGTCAATCATCCTGTATTCTGCAAACAGATCAATATATTTTTGGAGCTAGATCTGCTCCCATCTGGACCAATAATTGAGACTCCCCTGAGTAAGCACTCCTCACCTGAAGATGGAAGTACGGAAAAGTTATGATGGACAAAGTACAAAAGCTGTCAGTATAAGTTCTACAGTAGGCGTATTCTTTCCTAAAAGTGCATAATTAGTCTCATTAATTAGGCCTATTTTAAGTCTGTAATTTATAATTATTTAATAGACTCAGTGTTATGTAGACTTTAACATATACTATATGGGCTAGTTTCTCAAGGTTAAATTCCAAACTTACGTTTATTGAATGGGCCTTGGGTGGAGGTGTTCGGGGAAAACAGCAGGCTGCTGTACAGGCCTATCAAGGCTACTATGTCTGTACTCACCCGAAGACGAAGTCAAAATCCTATGAAATACTGAACAAACGTACGGAATAACATTATCGTAGTGCTGTTGTAATTAAAACAGTCGATAATCTAAAATTACATTTGCCTAATTCTAACATTAGACCGACTATTCTGAAGTTAATTTCTGTAATACGGTAGTATTAAACAAAAATGTCTTTGGTGTACTATGCTCTGATCTCTTATCAGCTTCTTAACACAGGACGAGACACTAACAAATCGTGCTTAAGCGACTGAATAAAAACTAGGCTTACTAGAATACTCTAATTTTACATCTCTTCAAAAACCCGTGCAGAACACCGTGGAACGGTTCAACAGTTCATGAAATATGTAACGGTACGTCTGACTTTCAATTTGCACAGACAACATAATTTTCTTCCAGAAATGTTTGGACATTCTGATGTAGGCCTAATTGTGTTTTAATTTACAATAAAAGCTCGGTTATATATGGATCTACGCATATGAAGGGCACGTTACAGCGTTAAACGACTTGTGCATTACATAGCAGATGCATTTACGGAAAAATCAGTTACCGCCACTTCACAATAGGCCTACTCTGTACCGAAATTATACGCTAACCATTTCGTAAGACGACAGAAAATTGTATGTTTTGTTTATTAGCTTCGTCATATTTCTGCACTGGTAAGTGGGCTATTATCCTTCACGAAAGGACTGAATCTAAGCTGTGTTCGTTTGTTTGTAAGTCTCCGATACGGAACGTCTTCGTTGCTGTACTTTTGTCCGTAATGTTTAATCTCCATGGACGAAATTCACTCTTGGATAGCTGACAGTACTTCGCACAGCTAAGAAATCACTCACTTTTTCTTCAGGTTCAGTATCTTGCTCACAATTACCTGGTAATGGACCCCTTTTTTAGTCAGTTAAATAATATTCACACTTTCAGATATTTCCTTCAGATTCATTTAAATGTTAACCTTCTGTTTATCTTTAGATCATGTAGGTTATCGCTTTCTTTCAGGTTTTCCTACCACAGTTTTATATACCCCATTTCCCCATGTTCTGATCTCCATCGTAATATTCTGTTAGGTGAAAAGAATAAATCATGAGGCTTCTGATTCCTATGTAATTTTATCCCTTTTATCTGTTTCTGCCTCTCTTACGTCTAAATAATCTTATAATTAGGTTTACTTTGCCATCTGTTCTCAATCCGAGGTCTTCCCTTATAAAAGACACCAAATTTCACGTCCATATTATACAACAGAGTACTGGGTTTTAACACCAATTTATGGTATAATACTACTACAGTCGATAGGTTTTTGGATAAGAGTCGATAAGGTAACGATTCAGAACTGAAGAGTAGCAGATTTTCCCAGATTTTAATATTCTCCTAACTTCTCCGTGATTATAATTCACATTTCTTGCTGTCGTTCTCATTATTAAGTAGGTTAATTTAATAATATAAATATATTCTTCATTGTGGTGCGAATTGTTTCTAGACCAACTTCCTTACTACCAAGAAGTCGTTGCGGCATGTAGTCTAGTAGAAACGTCGGTAAATTTCTATGAGACAGTACGTCGCAAAATCTCGAAAGACAGTCATCTTCATACTCACTGCCATGAGAGCCTGATATTTTGTAATATTTTACGTCTAATAGAATTTCTTAACTCTGTTTATGTTTTCCCTCCATAAGTCGGCATCATCAGTTCACAATATTCACAAGACAGAAGATGTCAGTACAGCCTTTAACGATGTTCTTCTAGACTCAAATTTAGTTTGAGTAGGCTATTCTAGCGTTTCGAGATCTGTCCACACGGCAGGTCGAGCCTTGATGAAGCAGTTTTCAGCCTCTCTGGGTGGCTGGAACAAAGTCCCGAAGACACATTGGTTGGAAGGCATCATCCTCTGTTTGGATACACACTGTATCTAAACTACCTAGAGGCTGTTTCCTGGTTCAATCACCCCACCACCCTGAATAATTGGGACGATACGAGTAGGTATGGTTGCGAGGGGTGGATTATGATAAAGGCCTGAAATTATGTTTACTGATGAACGAACTAATATTCTAACCAAAGCTGACCTTTAATGTCTGCAGAAAATGTGATTTCTGCTAATCAACTTCCTCCCCTCGTATCCCTTGCAGATGCTGTAGCGGACTGCAGGTGATTGCATTATATCAATAAATTTGTGATGTTCAATAGAAACACGGTTATCGATTGTCATACTTTAAGGAATTACTAAGAAAATATAATTATAAACAATCGGCTTGGGAATCGTTTCTAAGGCCTTTCGATATGCTACCGGCGAACCAGGAACGCTGTAATGGTTTCTCTAGTCGAAGCCAGAGACATTTTAATAATGATTTGAATACATTACTGTGTAACATATGAATGGGCGTGTCTTACAAGACGTGTTTCCACGATATTACTACAGCCACATGACAACTCTTCCAGCTGATAAAGAAGCACGGATTTGTACTGAGGTGATACACAAGAAGAACAATAATACTATAAACATATTTTAAGTGGTTATATCCCGTTGTATGAATTGAAAACTTTGAACGCAGCACACTGCCAAAACTATCGATATATAACATAATACAACATATTAGAAATATTAAAATAGTATACTTTTAAATCGTAGCGGCACTCATCTTATAAATCGCCCTGATGATGCCGGTAGCACGCTCCTATGAACGTCAGTAAATTTCTGCAAGACTACAAAGAGCTACACCCCAGAAGACAGCCATCTTCAAATTAATCCAGTTTAGACTCTCAAGTCCTGTTTCTTTAAGATCCACTTATTCTTCTCTTTACTTGTAGGTTTTACAACTGATCTGATCCCTTCAGGTTTTGAAATACGACATTGCATGACACATTTTATATGACAAGTTGCGTGTAATAGTTATTTTGTTCTTATTTTCGAGCAATGTATGACTGACAGGATATTGCTTTGCTTCGAGTTATTTGCAAGAAAACGTCGGATGTTGTTCTGATGTTACAGACACATGGCTGTACAACAAGGTGCAATAATTATAATTACACTTAACTCTGACACATTATTCCTTCTTAACCGTTAGTCAGACAGTTGTCCGTTAGTGACAGCTAATTCGTTGCAAAACTCGAGTGATGGCTAACTTACTTCGTAAATGGGGTTCAAGAACCGTGAGTCGTGATATCGAGAAAATAGGTTGATGGAAACGGAAACACAGAGAGAATGGAAGATTAAAAGGGAAACAGGATAAAAGTAAGTAATAAAGGGGGACGTCAGTAAAGGATTAAAGGAAGAAATAATGGATGAAATGGACAAACGCGGGAAGAAAGAAAGTGATGAATTATAACTGAATATAAGGAAGAACGACGAGAGTAAGAAGGGATGAAAGAAAAACAAATTTCGGTAGGAAGTAGAAATGTTGAACTAAAAAATACGGGGCGTGAAGCTAAGGCGCATGTATTTTCAGGCTTCCGTGTAAGTGACCTGCTGTACTGTCCGGACGCGTTTATGTCTGAGCAAAGTGAGGAAAGTGAGGTTATAACCCCATAACCTTGCTGTACTCTGTTAGGCAACAAGTCCCCCTAATAGATTTGCTACTTCTCACAGCTGGGCATTCATACTATGAGATAAAAAGGAAGCTAGAGGCAGTGTGAACGAAAACACAGGCATATTTACCTGCAGTGCGCTCTGGTGTTGCTGGAATTAAAACTGTGGCTCGCCCACTTATCCGCAGGGCAGGCGCCTCAGCAACGTCATTAAGGTTACTTATACGTACATTAAAAGGTAAAAATTCCTGGGAACCTGATTATTAAATGTAATGCAGTAATTATTACACCAAAACTTTAGTATAGGAAAATTAACGAAATGTTTGGAGCCGGAAGGTTTCCGACGATGTTGCGTTTCGTACTTCGTTCATTTTCGAATTTTGTACTTTACACGATGGACAAAGTACAAAAGAACAGTTTCACTTATCAGAATGTATAGAAGAATGCTGGGCACAACTGCAAAATGAGGAGCTCAGTATCTGAGACCTGCTGTTCTCATGGCGGTGAAGATATCGATTGTGGTCTTCAGGCTCGTGACGTCGTGTAGTCTCATCTATAAGTAGTTGCTTACAAACGTTCCTCCACAATGTTGGTAACCACCTGCAAGAACACACGCTGTCACGACCCAGAAGACCACAATCCACAGGAGCTTCATGCTACAAGCATTACCAAATCAAGGAGAATGAGATGTGAGCGAAGAGAAATTATAATACTAAAACACGAAGGAAAGACTAAGAGGTCTAACTGTTCTCAACTGGCTGGCGGAATATTTTGAGGCCGGAAAAGGAACATCCTGGTTCCGCGAAAGACGGACAATTTCTTAACCAGTTGAGGGAGTATTAGTTTCTTAGAAAGTGAGTAGCTCCATAGAGTTAGTTGAGTTTGCTATTGCTGTAGATTACATTTTCGAAAGCATTTTAATTCTTGCAGAAGACCATCAGTGCTCACTCTGCCTTATTAGCCACGTTCTTATCTAATGAGTTTCGTTAGCACTGTTATTTTAAAACATCTGGTGCTTAACAGCTATTAGATACATTAAATCGCATTGCTTAGTGACATCAACATGTTTGCTTCTGCTGTGTCAGAGCATGAACTGGTGATATTTTAAGAGAACTTAGTCGGTTCTGTAATGTCAGACCTACAGTATGTGAATCGGTCTAAACTGTTGATATAATAATTACTGCTTTGCATTTAATCCCTATAGCCATGTATAACTATCAGTATTATCGAAGCGATCCGATTAAACAAGGAAATTACGAGCGGAGTAATGAGATTCTGTACAGCGTCGACAGTCTCGCGGTAGGACACTAATGCGGAAGTGTTCGTTGTTAAGGCGAAACTGAGGAGAAGGCACGATCACTCCGAGTTCCCATCCTGTTTCACCTCCACTCTCATCGCAACAAAGGTTGTAAACTACCTAAGCTATAATTATGTTAAAATATCAGTTTATAATTTTCCGTTTTTATTAAACTACGCTTGCACACGAGTTGTTTTTTAAACTTCACTTTTAATTTTCTTTAAATACCAGTTTCGAACCAAACCGTGATGCCTCACTCTCCCATTCAGATTTACCATTAACAGCTCGTGCGATGACACGTGTAATAAATGCGAATGGGTGGGCAACAGTTCTTGTTGCAAAGCTTTCGTCCTTCGTGTGTCAAAACAAACAACTTTGAGGTGATTGTTTCCTGGGTTGTCGCACCGTTTGGTACCACAGGAACAAGCCAATGTTTCGGAAGTGCTTACTACCTCCATCATCAGAGCGATTATTTCTCTGATGATGGAAGTACAGTTAGTTAGCACCTATGACCTATCGGCCAATCGGTTTCTACCAAATTACACTGCGCAACATCCTACAGTCATCTTCAATATCCTACGCTGAACGGCAAGTGCATTCCGAACGCCTCACACGTTGGCGTAGCCTCCATGACACTGTGGAGCTTGATTTCTGAGCCTGAAGAAAGAAAATAGATTGATGATGTTTGACACGAAGTGTTGACAACAATATTTGTGTGAAGATGGCTGTCTCGTGCTTTGTTGTGCTTTATAGTCTGGTACAAACAGGCCGAATTTTCAGGGGTGCTTATAGGATTAACATACTCTATTAAATGTTTCAAACAGATTGGTGGCAAGCATTTTCCGAATTTAATATGTCTTCACTTTTTCATGAATGACTTTTTTGTTTTATTTGGACATGTGTTGTTCACAAATATTTGAACTTTGTGGCATTTTCGAAGGATTTAGTAGCTAACACATTATGACAAGAATGGCGGTAAATACAAAACAGCGAACACATATTATTACATGTTTATTTTGGTCCTTGTACGACTTTCGAGTCCTTGAACAGACACATTTGTGGTTATAATGGGTAAAACTAATTGTTTTAAAAATGATCGCCAATCAACGAATCAACACAGATCCTACATTTCAAAATACAAAGTTAGCTATACATTGCATTATATGACCAGTTTGTAATACAAAGTCAAGGTCCTCTAAATCTACGTTGTTCTGGCAGCGATCAGTTTCCGAAAAACAATTATTTCAGCAGAGAATAAAGAAAGAAAACAACGTTAAATCTCGTGGAACGTTTATAGCCTACATTAGATTGAAATTGGCTCGTTCGTTTTGATAATCAAAAGATTAATAAGAAGATACGTAGGGAAGTATCAATGAACAAATCTCTTATTAAAGAGCTAAAGCTAAGTTACGTTTCCAAAAATTATGACCAACGAACCAACACTTGCCTATTAGCTGTATATTTTAGTTTTACTTCCGAATTGTAGTGAGGAGACATAGACCTATTTCATTCCAGACCAATTTTCTTACAAGGATCTAACAGTGTGTCTGTGTTTTTACTCTATATACCTATTATATTTTCGCTCAACAAACTACAATCACGAACACAGACCAACTACAGTATTAGGGGTACATCTAGAATTAGCCTACAATTTTACTGCGTCGTATATATGTTAGGGAGGAAACTGTTAAGTTCCACGATGCGGGCTTGCACCGATGATGTTATCTTTTCATAAGTACACCTTCATCCTCTGTTTAAAGGGTCGGCTCAGCTTTTCCTAGAGTAATTTACTCCTTTCCTAACATCCATTAATCGGTAATTTGTATTATAAAACTGACAGCTGAAAAATAAGGTTTTGTAGCCTATATTCATAAGTCCTTCGAAATTATATGAAAAATTATTTAATAATGTTACGATGAAAGAACCACAGCTGCTATGTGATGGATCTATCGTATGTCAGAACTCCTCGCTGAGTTTGAGGAACACTATTAAGTCTAATTTAACAGATCTAAATGAGGCCAGTGAGTGTCTTTCAACTCGAGGACCGCGAAAGTTTGAGTGTTCGTTTATTTCAAGACAGTTTCTCAACTGCAAAGTTAAACTAGGCAACAACTTTAAAGTTCTCGATTATTAACAGAGGAATTGTCTCGGTCGTGGCCTTAGTTAAGAATCTCAGATTTGCCTGGAGAGACGGAGGAAAACAGTAGAGTTAATCAATCGGGATGGAAGGAATTCGCACTACCCGGGACATCTGAATTTATGTAGACTAGAACTATTAAAAAATTATAATAATAACAAAATTAATTAATATTGATAAAACGAACAGCGGAAACAAAGAAACACATGTGAGAAAATTAATTTTATCGATGTTTTCCACTCAGGATTAGTTAATTTACTCATGCGCAGATCATCATTCGCCTATCGGGTTACCTGAATCACAAGTATAATTGACTCTCGCGAACTGTACTTGAAGTACTTCTATTTAGACTGTGCATCAAAAATCAAAAACAGTATTTCCTGTTATAACGAAATTAATGTCTGAAAAGAGCAATAACTCTCCAGTTATCCTTACGAGTACATGTTTATGAAGAAACCGTATACCTCTGTGAAATGCTCGTTTAATTACCGTTTTCGGGAAACTACCAATAAAATTAAAGATTTCTGTCTTCTGGGTTATTGCGCTGTGCAGTATGGTCGATGTTTACCAACGTTTCAGAGGTCATACTGCCTCATCATACATCAGGGCGATTCAAATCTTCACACTTACCGCTGTGAAAACCTCAGATCTTACACCAATAAAATCGCTGGCCGTCTTTTATGCACTAAATGAAATAATTGTGATTTTAAACTTTTTAGGTTCGCAGTATGTTTCTGTCCAAGTAAAAATGAGAGACGTCGACCTAACTGTTGTCACACTGGCGCGTCTGATTTGTATGCAGAGAGTATACGGTTAAAATATTTGTTGTTTTTTCCTTCATTCGCATTTGTCCCGCATTTGCAGGGTTTGCGTTTTCACCTGTTTTGGAGATTTTATGATTGATCTATTTTTTTGGAACTTTGGTAAAACTCCTTGCATGAGTGATCAGCTCTATCTACCAGGCTTCTACGTATACAAACACATAAAGAAGCGGACAAACATCCATGCCTTGAGTGGGACTCGAACCCACGGTCGCAGTGGGCAGGCGCACGGGGTGCATAACTCAGACCGCGTGGCCACTGCGCCTGCACGGTTAAAATATTTGTTGTAACAATGTTATTAAGATTTAGACAGTAGTATCATTTCTGGCAAGCGCCTTGATAATAACTTGAAATTACTGACCACTTATGTTCAAGTTCCTTTCCATTTTCCTTGAACAATCATTCTTTAATTTCAATGACTTTCGAGTGAGAGTCGTGTCGAACATATTTTGGTAACCAAAGTTTACATTTCTAATGTGGCAGTGTTCCCCAATACTTTGATTAACACAAAATATTCATAATCCGAGGTTATACATGAAAATCTAGCCGCGAAAAACCAAGGACAAGAATTCCTTAGTTTCTCCAATTGCTGCATATCGCTGTAGTTGATAGACAGTCATTAAATAACCCACAAGTATGTAGGCAAATAAAGATATGAATTTAAGAACGGTATCTAACAAATCTGCAGAAGGATAAATCGGGAGAATTTGGAATAGAATTCAGAGTTTAGCGTGATGTGTGTTTACAGAAAAGTGACACAAAATTGTGGTAGTACAAATTAGCAAATTTAAATAAAATGAAACCGAACACTTAATAAGTGCCAAATGAAAATTTGTACCATAATTATGGGTAATAAATGAGTCAATAAATTCAAATGTTAACGTAGTGTTTCTGTAGACAATGAGGATGGCGTTCTTCTGGCCTGTCTCACCGTGTAGAGTGTTAGAATTGTACAGACCTTTCAGAGGCGTTTGCTGCCTCTGTGATCAGGGCCATCGCGAGAACCTCTAAAACGTCGTTAAACTTCTACAAAACTACCGGTCATAACACTCTAGAACAGTGGTATTCAAACGTTTTTGTTCGCATACCCCCAAATATAATTTATCTTCAACTTTTGTACCCCCAAATATAATTTCTCTTCAACTTTGTACCCCCAAAGTTGTAGGCGTATAATTCAAGTTATACATAGTATATAATCTACATCTAAAATAAATTAAATAAATTACATTACTGATTATTCAGTGTTTATCATAAAATAATATTTTTTTATTTCACGTACCCCCTAAATGTCTTCGCGTACCCCCGGGGGTACGCGTACCCCAGGTTAAATATCACTGCTCTAGAAGACAGCTGTCTTCATACCCGTCGCTGTGAGAACTTCAGATCTTACAATGCACAAATAGTCTTGTGATAATACGGAAGTACGATCCTCCGAAACGTCTCTGTGCATCCACGAGGCTACACTTCGCAAAAACCCGGAAGACCACAATCTATATATATGAAAAAATTCATTAAATATATTGCGCGAAAACTAAAAATAAAAGAAATAAGAAAAGTAAAATTTCCCAGATCAGGTATAAAATCAGTCTGCAGGCCACAGCACATTTATCCTCGTATCTGACGCATGGTTTTAATAACATTTCGACTGCTGCTTCCTGCCAAGCAGCTCAAAATCCTAAATTCTCTACTCTTTAATGACGCAGAGATTAAAAGACGCAAATCCATAATTGTACCCGCTTCTCTGACCGGGTGTGAAATTTGGTTTCTCGCACTGAGAGAAGAACACAGATTAACGATTTATAACAGGTCGCTTAGGTCAGCATTTGGACTTATGGGTGATGAATTTATACAAGGAGTGAAAAAAACTGCATAACGAGAAATGTTTACTCTTCATTAGATACTCTAAGGGCTATCATATCACGATAAATATGATGATATGTAACATGTACGGTGGGGATGATAAATGCGTACAGAATTCTGCATTGAAACTTGGAGAAAAGAGACCACTAGCAATATCTAGGCTTATTAAAATTTGATGCTTCGGGATTAGGTTTGGAGGGTATGGATTTGGCTGATCTGGTTCAAGACAAAATTTATCGACTGGCTGAGTGTACAAGCTCATTGGCTTCTCGGCGACTGTGCTTATGGAAGCTTGTTACTTTGTTTGGTTTATCCACATCTAAGGGACAAGTATACTTCTTTAGGAAAACAAACTTCATGGCTGGAACCTGATCTCTTTGGGACTGAATTGTGGGAACTTTCTTCCATCACGGGCCGACATATCATACCACATGATCAGATATGTGAAACACGAATGAAGTCCACCAGTGCGTACCTGATGCAAGATTTGAGGGAAGTGATTTGGAGTTGTTACTTGTGATCCGTTAGTTCAAGCAGAACATTTGACTGCCATCACTTCTGTATCCCATGGGATCATCTGACAAATCGGGAACCTAAAGTCAATAGCACACATCAGCAGACATATGCGAAATCTCTTGGGACTCTCTGAATAACAAGACTGTAGGAATATTTTATCGCTGAAGTATTTTTATGTCTCCAGTAGAAGAGCACTACAAAAAGTAGTCCAGAAAAACACATAAATAAGTTTGCACAGGTGAACATCAAGGTTTCTGTTGATTGCATGTTTTTAAAATAAACTTACTGGACATTATCCATAGTCTTATTTGTAATAAAAGCGACGTTTCGGAGACAGGAATCTGTCTCTGTTCTCATATGAACTTACTCCATAGGGTACAATCTTCAGTTTGTAGGTCTCAGTCCAAAGAATCTTGTTTAATTTAAATCTGGGCGATGAATAATTTTCAATACTTTTTATTGTAAGGACTATAAAAATATATTTCTGCCGTCATACAATTTGTCCAATTGATGATATTTGAACGACGTTCTGAAGAACTAATTTCGACCTGAAAGAGAAACAGCAGCAACATAGGCTGGGGACAATTTCGTATCTGCGAACTTCATAATTAGTATTCTCCACATAATGTTTTAAGCTTTATTAAATCCGAAATGCAAGTGAAGTCAGTTACTGAAGCCACAGTTTACTGCACTTCTGTCTCAGTGCCATTTGGAAGCTGCAGCCGTGTTTATAGGAGACTTGCTTGTGTTTTAATACGCACAGACTAATGAACAGCTTTGAATTTTAATCGCTTCTCAACAGCAAAGTTCTTTTACAACTGCTTTATCCACAGGCCTAATTTCATTTAATGCGAAGGTCGAGAGTTAGGTCTTTCATTTCCTCTTATCTCGGCTTACTGCAGCCGCCATGTTTATTTTATGGGAAACTGTAAGCTGGAAAGTCGTGAACAGCAGGAGGCAAATGTATTTAGCGTTGCGTAATTTCGTAAAATGTTTATTGACTTCCACTACCAGCTAACATAATTCGAATATTCAAAACCACAAATACAAAAACCTTGCTCCTAAAATTCTTTTTAATGATTGCACCCTATCGGCGATCGTGACATTAGATTGAAATAACACCCAGAAACCAGGAGGTGGTACGGCCATAGGATTACAGAGGTTAAAATCAAAATAATCAAAATATATTAAAAGTATAAATTAGAAAAATAACATACAGGATGGTCAAACAACGAAACCAACAGTCAAACAAAATTCACTCTGCTCAGGCTTCCGGCTGGGATACCGACCAGCAACTTTCGACATATACAAGAGAAAAAATGAGATTAAACCTATCGAACAACAGGCGGGAAAATTTGTCTTCAAGATCGCTCTCTCTCTCTCTCTCTCTCTCTCTCTCTCTCTCTCTCTCCGGCGAAGTACCTTGCGCTGCGGACACACACAGACTGGTCGCCGCAGTGCCTCATAAGAGCATCGAAGCCTGGGGCTCCAAATATCGCGGAGATAGGAAGATAGGCCACTCCGAGCCATGAGGGATGGCTCATCATATCATCTTATGTCATTTTTGGCCTTGCAAGTGGGTGTTTTCCAAGACAGTCCCACTAGAATTATGAACACAGAAGCTTCGTAAGAAATTGGAGTGTTTATTTTGGTAATTTCAACTTACATTGTTGAAAACAGACAAACTGCGAATGTTTGGCTTATAAACAAAGGGGGCCTACAAATACGTTCAACCTCACACAAGCCTACGCCAGTCTGCAATACATAGGATTTTCGGATGCTTTCTTCTAGCACCACTAACTAGCGTTCATGTTTACTAACATGTTTGGTTTACAGAGATAATGATTTATTTGTGGTTTAATCTAGGACGCCGTTAGTAGCTCAGACCACATAGCGTCGAATGATAGGACGGTTACAGAAGAATGGATTGAAAATTATATGAAAGGAAACGGCCCCAATGTCTTAATATAAGATACTATAATAATCAGTAAATTAAAATGTCATGGCGGTATGACCTGCATTACAGGCAACATAAATGGCCAGTGGCTGGACTCCCTAAAATTCCCTTTGTAATTCGTTAAAACTAACCTAATATATATGAAATCAGAAAATTAAGTTCTATAGCTAATGCAATTTCACCATTTCATACGAAAAGCTATTTCTTTTAAGAAAACTGATGTTCCCTTAGGAGATGCCAATGTAAAATAACTAGGGTGCTACTAAGCAGAATTTTTAAATCTCAGTCTACATACACTATATTATGATACAGTGGACATTATTTTTTATATTGCTGGAAGAACCGAAGACAGTCGAGTTAGCCGCGAACACAACAAATCATTTAACTTATTTCGTCGCCTGTACGTCGTATCAATAAATGTTCCAAACATGACATGGATAGTAGTAGGCCCTAAAATCTATATGCAATGCCGTGTATCAATTTATTCTTCAACAGATATTTACTGTGAAAAGTTGATAATAGTTTTGACTTCAAATGTATACAGCCTAGTCTACCTGTAAAAACAGTTTTCATCTAATATCATTCAGTGGCTTCTGACGTAAAACTTACGGGCCGACAGGCATGACATGCAAATGAGACTAAACAATTCAACAGTGTTATTCCAACTGCTTCCCTTTAAGAATGTGATAGTGGTGCTCTACTAATGTGCTTAGTGTGCATAAGTACCATTTTTAATTCTTTATATTTACTTCGTTTGTTCGACTAACAACTCACTAACTATTAAATATCAAACACCGATAAAATCACATATATTGACAAAGACTGTTTCACTTTTGTGTTTAACTTCGGTTCGCACATATAAAACTCATTTATGGAAAGTGATTATGAAAATGAAGCATTATGGAAACTTGTATATGCTTGCGAGTTTTATACAAAGAAAACATTGTAAAGTTATTTAAAGGGAGACTTGTTAATTTATTGTAAGTGGTTACAGTGTTCACTACTGTGCTGCGGTATTTTATATGGGAACCGATGTAAGTTACGAGTAGCTTCAAGAAAGCAGTGGTTAATTTTAAAATAATTAATTCGTTTCCATCACAGTAACAGCAAAATGAAACGACGGAGAAACTCACGTCGCTCGTTAGTTCCCTCGTCTTCCCTCTCCGAGACACTTAAAAATAAACGCAGATTCCACGAGGTCTTTAAGAAACGAATGACTGGCGCACACTGAGAGGGGTTATTTATTATTACTTTCTAGAATACAGTCGACGAAATTTTATACACGTCACGTAACTTAATAGACGCCAGTTCGTGAAAAGATGGGGAAAATGACACCGCATAGAAAATAGTATGAAGACATTACGTCAGTAAAATGAATGACAAAGTATGTTATAACTCAATATAAACAGGATTATTTATTGAAAATTTGTAAAAATTTATTGGTCATTTAGTGAAACAGCCTCACATATTAGGCTAATCAATAATTTTATTTCACAAATTAGTTCATTACTTATTTTCGTTAACTGCCCAATTGCAAACACGTAAATATTTAACTCAGTCGGTAAATATTTCTTCACCATACAGGACAATACGATATTACAAAAATGTACTTGAGATGCACAAATACATTCTCGGGTTTAGACTGAGAACACACTGAACGACGTACCATTTCATTATATTAGTTGCATTGATAAAGGAATAAGATACGATTGATGTGAAGCCAATATTGTTTGTGCCCCGTTAAGTGGAACGGGCCGTTTGCATATTTATTCTGGAAGACAATTAAGAATCTCCTATTCATTTATTAAACGACTTAAAGCCTATCAAAATATTTTAACAGCACCTATTCACCAATGATTTCATTATTATTTTACTAATAATTTTATTTTCAATTCTCTGAAATATTGCGAAAATTAATCTTCACAGAGTGTTTCTATATTAGTCATGTGAAATCAAAGTCCAGTTTCTAAGGCACAAAAATTGTATTTGATCTATTATTCTTATACACAAGTGCAGTAGGCCTTACAGCTGGATAGTTGTACCAGTTTCTGATTTGACGTGTATTCGTTTCTATCATCAGTTTACTTGGAAAACAAGTTGAATTTTATCACATCTTACTGTAGAAAATATTGGCACAGAACGTAGCGCCGAACTTAGAGATCTCATTAAGATGCACGAATCTTATTCGTACTGCTAATGTAATTTTCACATGTAGTATATTTAATGAGATGCAACAACATAATAGGCCACAGTCCTTGTAGATTATTTGATCTTCAACAATATCCTATTTTATTCAATTACACTCATTGTCAGTTTTTTGGCGTCTTAGTTTGCTGGACTTTGGTTGTACTTTACTTCCATCATAGGGGCCAAACTTTTACATTTGTTTTATAATAATATTTTGGAGAATGTTTCTCTTTTCACGTCACACGGATGTACGTTGTTGTGATAGGCTTATATTCCGGGACTTTCACTTTTCGCCTTGTACGGAGATAGGGATTATCTCTATCGATTGGGCCCAACAGAGTAGGTATACTTGAAGACGGAGATAAGAGTCCCATCACCGAAACGTCGTGCAATTTTATGATTTTATTAAACGATGGAAGACTTGCAGAAAACTTTTTATTTTAAAAAAGCACCATCGCCACAAACTTTTAGATTTGAGGGACGGACTTTAGATATTTTCAGCGTCAAATTAATCCTTTTAATATCCTTTAAACCAGTGCCCTTTTCAATGTTCCTCCCACCTTGACCCTGCGGTGTCTTACTAACTTAAACGCGCAAATCAGAGTTTCAAATATGCATTTAGAGTTCAAATGAATAATTAAATACGAAATTCTTGTGTATTTTTACATATATCTATGAAGTACGTTCAGTTAGTGCGAATAATTGATAGGTACTAAACATTTCTGAGCTTTATAAATTTTCCTGTAAAGCTAACCGGTACACGATCACTTCGATACGGCTTGAAAGTTAAAAAAAAATTTCCCCACCTGGTCTATGGGTCCCGTTCTGTCATGAGAAAATATTGCAAATAAAATCTTTCACGGACAGGAAGCCGGTTCTTACATGACGAACTATAGTCATTAAAACTCTTTGTGTTCTTCTTTTGTTGTGTGTGTTTTTCTTAGCATGATTTGTACCCTCACTCCTCCACCCTTCTCTGGGTCGTCAATGTGTTAGATGAGCGAGAGCATGGGATAAATACAAGTCTTGTAATAAGCATACTCAAACACATTAAGAGCTTCGTTCAGATGTTGAATCTCAGATTTCATGTTGTAACCAAAGGTATTATCGAAAAGTGGTGTGTCCAACAGGACTCTCAAAAGAAGAAGAAGAAGAACATAAATGTAGAGAAGTGTTCCTGAAACACACGTTCAGTCTTGCATCAAGGCACTGGAAACTTTATTAGTGGCCTGTGTGACAACGACTTTTAGTCTTTTGCCATTCGCGATATCCGGTGGAATTCCATAACAAAATGGCGGATAAATGTTTAAATAACCTCCACCCTTTCGGTCGTGTGAAATACGTCTATTATTGGACACTCAAGGACGCCAAAATACACAACTTTAGTGCAGAAGACCCTGCTTACGGTTAAGGGACACTGAAGTGTATTTACGTTATGACGTAATGTCGAGTCTGTTAGACCGCGGAGCTACTCATTTGTTCTGTTAAGGCCATCTATTTCTCCCCTCCACACCCGTAAAGGCTTCACCTCTTCAGACTATACAGAAGAGGCAACAGAACTCGAAGGCTGTTCTATCCAATGGGGCCGCATATATGAAGCCGAATTTACGTTTGGGGGGATAACGAATGCAATGTCCTTGACCGGACAAGAAGTCAGAACACAGTATCAACGACACTGGAGGCAGGCCCACATTCTGAGTACGAATCTCTTCGACTGGCGGACTACCCCATCTTTAGGTAACAGTTCACCAGTTCCCTACAGTTTCGCTCTAAGAAACCATGAATACAAGAAGCCTGTATATACATGCAAACAAGCAAGGGTGCACGTGCTCACGTCTGTCTGTATTTATGCACGTATGCGCGTATGTACGAGGCGCGTGTACGTAAATATTATATATGTATGCACATACGTATGTGTGTGTATATACGTATTTATGAGTGTTTAAAATTGTATAGTATTATGTGTACATATGTGTGCATGTGTGTACGAATGATTATTGGTTTACTTAAAAACGCTGTTTAAGATTCCAAGAGTTACCAAATTAACTTGTACACCGTCGAAAGATGAGTTGGAAAGATTGTGGGTTCAAGCAGTCGTGGACAGTCTTAAAGAAATATTCCGATATTTTCCTGGAGAAACTGAGGGGAACTCCTTTATCTACCAAAAATAACTTACAAATCGACTAGGCTTACATCTACCCTGAAGAGGTTGGCGATAAGTCCCAGCAAAAGGTTGGTAACTACTTAGAAATCTACACGGCGTCATAACACAGAAGTATTTATTTAAAACATTCATTCAACTGTTTGAAACGTTAAGCAGCGTACTGTACACACTTTTAAAGAACCAGGAAGTCAGAAAAAATATATTATTTGCTAATACAAAAACATGCCTACATGTTATGATGTTCAGAACGTAATTATCACTACTTTCCTCTTACCCGTCTTTTACGTCCACATATTACCCACGGCATTTTGTTCTCAACACCCTCACCTCAGTCGACATTCTTCGTTTAAGCTGACAAACAGCAAGTAAAATCTATAAGCTAAAGCTGTGGTTTCCCAGAAGACGTAACGGTATCATTACTCACTATATGATCAACAAAGAGGCTTCGTTATTCGGTGTCAGTCTAACAGACACAGAATTGCCTACGTTCAATACTGAGGATGTATGAGAATCACATATTCCATTTATGCATTACACCATTGTACAGACACACACGTGCATGCTAATTATTCATACTGTGCAATGTATACTCTGGAAAATTATGTTCTTACATGTATATGGATACTTAAAATCATATTCAACATCTCTAATTACCCTTTACGTTTTCAAAATTAAATGCGTTAAAAATTCGGAATAGATTTAAGCACGTGGCATACTGTATGTTTGTGAAATCATACAGATGTTATTTTAACTATGACATGGACTTGATCTGTTTCTTTCTGCAACGAACTCTTAAGTGAAGAAGCGAATGACCGGCAACAAATTTTGTGGCTGAGCTGGTCCCAAGACAAACAACATGATAACCTCCGAGCGACAGCTACTGCTAGGTCCAGTTAAAAGCAAACACCAGATAACAGTAGTGTTTTCTGAAACGCATCGTAGCATATGAAGTTTTAACTAAAAGCTGGGGATGTATTAAATGTAAAGAAAATAATTAGAATCAGAAAAAGGAAAATAAAGGCAGTAGCACTAAGCTGATAGGGCCAGAAGAACATCAAAGTCCATTAATGACACAATCCTGCGCTAACTGCGGTTCACATAACTTGTATTTCTAAAATCTGCGAACGTCCCCCCCCCCCCAAATTGCCCTATTCTTATTAACCTCTTCCCTTCCTCACCCCTCCGTATTTACATGTCACAAAGTTTAATGTATTCGTAATGTATTCAAATGCTTCTTCCTTCGTGTGTTCGAATATTTCCCTGGACAGTTTATTTTGTGTTCTCCCCACCGACAAACACTAACACGGATTCGCAGGGTTCGCAGATCATACCGTTACTAAGGTACTTTATAATTGAAGGGTGTGGTTCAAAACAGGAGCAGCTCCATGATCTATAATGTTCCTTCTGTACAATTTTACTTATAAAATGGCACAAAAATGCTAAAAATTAAACAAAATTGATCACTTACAGAAACAATTTAAGAAATGAAGAAAACAGATTTATATAGATTACTGAGTTAGCTTATATCCCTCAGTCTTATAAAACAGACTTGTGTCATTTTCGCGCCAAATATGCCACTTTGTTGATTCGCAGTGCAGTATTTCTGCAACACAAACAGATCCTTCATTCATGTCCGTTCAAATTGTTCTGCCGGAAACTCTGATTGCTCCGAGCAATTAATTACTTCACGTCGGGAAATCCACCAACTGGCCAAAAGGTGCTTAGGTGGTATATGTCCGCGTACAATGACACGGACCTATATTTCTGCCATACGAAAGTTACGACACACAACCACAAATTTCCAAAACACATTTTGTTTAACATTTAACCTCTTAAATTTAGATCAACTTCCCGTCACCTATTTACAAACTTATGCAATATCAAGTAGGCGTAGTTATTTAATGCGTTATCATATGGGTATTGTTTTTTCATACATTATTATACCCAAATAATTGTTTGATAAACCTCGTTTCTGCAGTATAAATTGCAATTTTAAGCCCACGCAGACAACTAATTTTTCTCAACTATAAAAATAAAGACATGAATGTTTTCAAAATGTCTGAGCGATGAACCTCTTGAGGCAGTGAAGCAAATAATTGTTCAGACAGCCTTAATTACGGCTTGCCGCGCGCGTGTTTCGATACGGCCCATGAGTTTTATTAAGGAAGTAACCAATTTTCCTAATTTTTGTATTTTGTACATTCTTGAATAAAAACCGTGTTATTTTGTGTAGTTGTAGTCTGCCAGGTTTACTTTTTGTTTGCTCGCCTTCCTTTAACTGATGGAATTCTAATGCGTACGATAGACTATACTATCATTAAACACGTTCCACATTGGCGCGACCATGACAGTGGAACGGCTACGCAACATCTCGGCTTTGTTTCAATTTCTTCTCGCCTCATTGTTAAAGTTAATTGTTTTTCACGGCGCTTATAAAAGACCATTGCTTTAATTATTTAAGTACGAAGCTCATGTAAATTCTTCTACTACGGGGTATTTTTCCTTTATGGAATCCTTGCACTGTGAGGTACTCAACCAAATAATATTTAAAACTTATGTTTCAACCTCAAATAAAACACAAAGCGATTTTATAACAAAATTCGATTGGCTGACGCTGTTTAAGTAAACAATTGCTTATTACACTGATAATATACGAAAAATAAAATGCAGAGTTTTAATGAATATTAAATTTAGGTGGGTATTAAACACTGCGGTTTATAAAGTTAAAAGAAGCCACCAAGCACGGTCTGTATCAAATGTCAAATCAAAAGTGAAAACACCTAAAAATATCTAAGATCATTTGGCTGGTAAGATTCCTGTTAAAAGATGGACTCGAAGTGAATACATTTCCACCAGACAAGCTTTAGTCAATTGGTTGATGATAAGATTCCTACTACGAGATGAACTGAGAGTGATGGAAGGTCAACCAACAGTCATTATTTTCTTAATAACAGCCTAATATACCAGCGCGAGGTCCTGCCCCATTATGAACGCAGTGAAGCGCATTTTGATGATTACACGGAAAAAATTAATTTTCTGGTGTTCATGCAATCGATAGTTGAACCTTCTTAATTCAGCGGATTTCATTCTGAGAAACTTCTATTTAAAGGGATACTATCCTGTACTTAGACGAAACAATTCTAAGAAATCTAATTACTCTGTAAGACAAGGCTTACAATGCACTAACATTTCATAAGCATTCCTTACAGCCAAAAAGTTTCAGAGAGGAAGCCAAACGGACGGATGTAGCCTCTCAATTATGCGTTAGGTTTATGATTTTCCTTCGAAAAAGTCATAAAAACAAAGGTTGCTCTTCTTGGCACGTGTGCACAATTAAACTAGCTACAACATAATGACGGCTCGAAGTAAATGGGTCCCTAAATACTAATTGACGTTCGATAGAGCGCGTATCTCTTGTCTTGCTTCGTTAGTTTCCTGACATGACGGTTGACCTCCGTTCTGTACTGCGAAATAGAGGCAACGCACTGACAGTGATAGCAATTTCCATGCGTTTAACAGACAATGACTCCTCTTAAACTTATACTAGCCTCGTAGGAGCAGAAACACAGACAAGGTCGCTCCTGTACCTTAACCAGCGCCACTTACTCATCTTCCTGATGATGGAGGCAATAAGTACGTCTGAAACGTTGGGCAGTTTCTACGAGACTATGTACCTAACATCCCAGAATACAGTCATCTTCACGTTCCCCGCTGTGAGATCTTAAATCTCATCGATGTATCTCATGCCAACTTCGCGACTCTGAATTTCTGATGACATCCTGGGATCTAGGAACGAAAATTGTTTAAATTCATGTATTATAACTGAAAAAACCGATCGATGCGCCAATCAGATTATGATATAAATGAAAGCAAAGACAAAACAATTTTAACAGACTTAATTTGGTTTCTAAACTTACAACCAGGTTAATGAGCTGTCTCATGACATGGACATTATTACCTCACAAACCGACCTAAACCACCTTAGAATTATCTCAAAAGCCACTTCTTGACTTCACTTACTCACTCACTGATTACCGTTTGGCTAGCTCAGTGCGAAGCCAAGAGTTACTAATTACAACAACAACAAAAATGGAGGAAGCACACAGAGTAGACGTTAAACTGAATAATCAATCAAAGCTTTTCGTGAAAAGCTCCTTGTTTAGAAAGCGCTTTCGGCGAGGCAAATAAATAACTTGCTTGCTCAAAGCGACTGGGTTATCGAAACCAATACATTTCACTTAAATTTATTTTAGGTCGTCAACACACGGGCTGGGTTTTTGAGGAGAGTGGGGGTGACAGGCGGGCTGCATACATCCCGGTATTCTGTACAGTAAAACCAATGAGTACGTCTTGAAAGTACAGCCACCAGTGGCAGCTAGAGAGGTCAAAGTCCAGTCCTGGGCAATTTTAGAACAGTCATATCAGCTGCCAGATGAATAAATTCATAATGTCAGATAGTTTGGAACACATCATATTTACAGTTTCACTCGTACACACTTAATCGTAAGCATGTTTAAATTACGAATAATTAAACAATTGTGACAGAAGCTGCTAAACATAACCTAATCTTAGATAGATAAAAAAATTAAATGTAGTTATTTACATATGATGAAATTTTAATTAGTGGTCACTAATTTATTTTGCTGTTGGAAAATCAAATAGATAAATTATCTGTGTAGTTTTAAGTGTCACTCATCAAGTTCATATAAAGTCAATAGGCTTGTTGTCAGTTGGCATCGCGTATTAGAAAACAGCTCTATGGAGCGACCAATAATCAGTTTAATACTCTGAAGACGAAGATCGTCTAAATAACATATAATAATTCAGTCCGTGCCGCAGGGATCAACTGGTTAATGTTGTTTTAGGAAATAATCCGTATTTATAGCGAGAATGGTACGAAACTCAAAGTATAAAATGATGAGTTACTTATTGTTGAAACAGAACAAAAGACGCTGAAGGAAGAGACAGGAAATATGCCCACCAGTCTTCATAAAAAAGATCGAAGGTCAATTCTCATTGGTGTTCTCTTGTTCCAGGTAGAAAAAAGTATGATAAATAGGACAAAGGATATAGCTGTTGTTAGCCAATACAATGCAACGTAATTTTGGGATCTTGCGGCTAGTATAATGCAAGTTTAGGCTTAACGTTTTTCTGTGGCTCGTAAGAGGTTACGTAGGTCTCGTTGGTAGGAAAAGGTGACCGGAAAACATTGTCTACTCAACTTTGTAAGTTAATACTGACCTACGTCGAGGTGGCCGCGAGTTTCAAGGCAAGAACGCTGAACTCACGGGTCCGAATTGAGTTCGGGACATGATTTTTATTCAGCAGGATTTGAGGTTTTCACGGCTGTGAGTCCGAAGATGGCTGTCTTATGGGTTGTCGCTACGTGTAGTCTGGTAGAAGTTTACGAACGTTTCAGAGGTCCTTGCTGCGTCTCATCGCCCTGATGATGGATGCGGCAAGAACCTCTGAAACGTTGGTAAACTTCAACCAAACCACACGGCGTTACAGCCCAGAAGACAGCCATCTTAATGATTTTTATTGATAAGTGTTACTTGGATATGTGAATTAACATATACTGTTGCAACATGTAGTTACACGACAGTAGCCATATTTAAGTCGCGGCTAGTAGCATATGTTCAAACAATAATAAAACGTATTTAATACATATTTTTGTAATATATTACGTACGCCTACAACTGTGATACAAAACTTAATATAATACCAGAAATTTTCCACAAGGAACATTAACACATAAGCAAAAACAGATAACTAGCATACAAAGAGAATTGTGTCCAGATATTATTAACTGAATACCCTTTAATGTACAAATATTAAATTCCTGAGAACAGAAAAAGATTCTTTACCTTCTTGCAGTATGTTTAATTTTGTTCCATTCCAATAACTCTTACGTGCGCTGCGTGACTGTAAGCTATTAGGATGGTAGTTTTTCCTCTCGCAATAATATGCGAAATGCTTTAAGCTTTCTCTGAAACACGAAACTTTGATTTCAATTACGAGACTTTCACATTAACTTCACGTAGACTTATACTTATCTTAAAATGAATAAAGAATGATGCATAATAATTTGTTCCAAATAACTGGCTGTGTTTTCTGCTAATAAACATTTTGATTAATTTTATCGAATTAAGAAGTGTGATAGCTTTATCTGGACCAGTAGACCTGGATCCAGGTCTGAGGCTAAGTCAAAAGGGGCCCCAACGGATAGACTTTCTTGTTTCTTCTCTACCCCCCTCCAGTTACCTAAAGACTAAAGCTTTCGAAACGTAATTATTTTTATAATTTTCTGATTTAGGCAATAGAAGAACAATTTCACATAAATTTTCTTTTATGCAAACTCTGACTTTCTAGAAGGGGCGTTAAATCAACGTCAAAGTAAGG
Source organism: Zootermopsis nevadensis (assembly GCF_977971745.1). NCBI lineage: Eukaryota > Metazoa > Arthropoda > Insecta > Blattodea > Termopsidae > Zootermopsis > Zootermopsis nevadensis. The sequence continues at coordinate 4,654,076 of NW_028259152.1, read as the reverse complement.
GTCTGGTTACAATTTAATAAATTCTCTTTGAGAACAATAGGCTGTAACTACCATATTAAAGCAGAATGGGAAATATTTCAGGCTTATCAGCATCAATCTTAGCATGAGAAGATGAGCAAAAATGATGTTCTTTCGCCGTGCTAACTGCAATTGGAGCTGATTTCAACAAAATGGGGCTTACATTACGTTACTATTACCAACGGATTATTAGGTAGTAGGGACCAAACTTCGCGGCTGAAATTATATCACTTCTACTTTGTACTCTGGAAGTCATGGTTTCAAATACCGGGTCAGGGACAGGCTATGCTGACTGTGGTCTTCCGTGGATTTCTCAGTCCCTTCAGGCAAATTTCCAGATTGTATTTTAATTAAGACACAACCCTTCCTTCCACAACCCCTTTACTTTATTCTTCATTAATCATCATATCACTTGATGCTACGTACATGTAGTATGAGCTGCTGACAGCGTTATTAAATAAACCACAATAGAAACAAATATTTGGAATCAGATTTTCATTATAATTAAATCTGTAAGCCGTTAAATTCTTAACATCTCTCAATTGATTTTCTGCAACTCGCTTGTCAGACATTATATTAATACGTATTACCCCTGTAAATCGCAGTGCTAACTATATGTAACCACCTGCTTTAATAATAGATAATTCTGAGTTTTGGTCACAAAGTGTTTTGTCGGTGCCATATGACTCTCACAGTAAACAGCAATTATTTCCTAAACAGCATCAACCAGTTGATCGTTGTAATGATTATGGGTTATGTTTTCGTTGAGGTAAGGACTGGATGTTTAAATATCATTAAGACGAGCTTCGGTTTCCAAAGGTTAATATTTTTGCAGTACCAAACAGTTCAATGGTAAAACGTTTGCTTCGTCACAGTTTCGAGACAAATACCGGGGGTGAAGTATGGATATTATCAATACGCCACGGCTTCTGCATTCTCAGACAAATTAGCAGGTTTCTCTGAAACAACGGTAAACTTCACCAGACTGCACGGTGTAACAACTGAGAAGCAGCCATCTTCATACTCGCTACCGTGAGAACCTGAAATCCCATCCTAACGGAACATTTGACGCTCAATTCCTTCTGAAATGTTCTCTTCTGGAAGAACTGAATAATTTCATGAGACGAGAGAAGTATCGACCAATTTGGAAAACAAACGAGTGGATCTTCCACTTCAATTTATAAAACGTACGAGAGAACTCGCTGTGTGATAACAGTGTTTCAATTTTTTTATGGCGTAATAGGACTTGCGGTTGGCCACGGAGCTGATCAATATACTTCGTGTATGCGATCATAATCTTGGCTTCGTTCGTATGCAAAAATATTGAATTCTAAAATTGCATGTCAAGTCTCCATGTAAAATAAATAAAACTACTCAAGACCATTAATGAGAATTTATCACGGCGTATAAAAATTATTAGCAGTTCGTTTATAAACAACTTAGATCTAGAAAATGGGCTGTGGATTCGACAAAGTGGACTTAACAATGTGGAATATATTAACTTAAGGTACGTGGACACCGAACTTCAGCCAAGTTATCAATTTTAATAAAAATACCCCCCCCCCCCCAAGTTCTTGTCCTTTCCTTCCTTCGTTCCTGTGTGAAATACAAGCCTTAACTGACCGGCACTTAGACACTCTCTGAGAAAGACATTTTATTTGAGTTTAGTTTAGTTTGATTTGGAGAAAAATAAACAGAGAGAGAAAACAAGATATTGGGCAGAAAATGAGTGAGGAATAAAGGAAAATTACGAACAATTTTTTAACCAGGGTTCTCTTAATATTTTCAGTACTAACACAAATAAAATTCTTCGAAATAAATCGAAATTTCCAATAAATATATTTACCTAACCAAATGTTTCACCATAAGTCATTGTGTCTGTAACGACGTAAAACAGTATGGTGCAATAGTAATGGTTATAAAGGGACCCAGTTCGAACCTCTGCTAGAATACCAGATATGATTGAATTTTTGTGTTGCACTGGCTCTTCAAAGAACAATACTAAAATTGATTTCCCATCTATGCCTTGGTTTAACAGGTATGTTTCTCTCCAGGTTTTATGACTAAGATTCTGAACGCATTTATCATAATACCCATACGAGTTACACATCCCGCCAAAAATCATCTTTGATTTAATCAACCCAGTAAATTCACGTAGGACAGCTAGTTATGAAGCTTTCCCGTATGCAATTTCTTCCATTATACTCTCCACATATTCTCCTTAGCGTGTTTTTCTCAGACAAACGAAATGTGTTCTTCCCTCACACACACGAAGTAATAGATACGATATCATTTAATTTATATTTTAATCTTGGGTGTTTTAGTTAGGAGACAGGGCGAAAAATATCTGAACTGAAAAGTATACAGAATTCCCATAATTCAGTTTGCCCTTGGTTGGACCTGCGTTCCTCAAGTCTTCTGGATTGAAATGTATGTAAACTTCTACCGGACTACACGGTGCTACAAACCCAGAATACAACCATCTTCATAATCTACCCGAAATGTCATCACGGATATAGTTTTGATTTGTTACTGCTGTTGTAGCCAATTAAAGGTGAATATAATAATCCTATGAGTACTCAATTATTGTGAGAACCTGCTTATGAGGCACATAGTTGCGTCCAAGCGCCAACGTCAGCTGAAACTGTCAATATAATTATAATAATAATGAGTTTCTTCGAAAATTTGAACACAATGATCTTTCTGTGCGATGGTTTTAATTATGGCACAATTAATGTATGAAGCTTATTGTCTGCTAATGAAGCACATATCACTAATATGAATAAATTGGCTATAATTTAAACAAATTAATGCAACGTAGAAAGGACAAGACATTAATTATAATTTCATACGTAAGACAACAGAAATAAATTCACACAAAAAGGAAATGTAATCCTATACAATGTTTCTGCGAGGCGTACAATGTAACAACTTACATTGCAATACAATGCAAAGTGTTTGCACACACGTCACAAAACATTCACAACGTGTCTCTCGTTCTTTGGAATGGACATAATATTCTCGCTTCATTACATTAAGTGTAAGCCTATACACGGAGTTTTCGATCGATTTCATCAAGTATGCTAATAAAAGCATTCAGGTTCTCACGGCAACGATAAATAATGACTTTCTTCTGGGATGTTGTTTCTTCTAGTGTGGTGTATATTTACTGATTTTTCAGGGGTGCTTACTGCCTCCATCATCAGGGCGCATCGCTCTGATTATTATTATTACTATAAATATCAAAATATCGTAAAAGAAAGTAACGTAATGTTATCAGGCTCAGCCAACAAAGATATGGGTGAAACATTTAGCAGGCATAGGGAGATGACAAATGTCCTACATATTATTAGTTAGAAAATTCTAAGGAAGGAGGCCAGATCTGAGGGGGCTAATTGATAGGTTTCTTGTCGAAGATTTCTGCGATTCATCGTCCTGATGACGGAGGCAGTATAACCTCAGAAACGTTGGTAAACATCAACCATACTACGCAGCGCAACAACCCAGAAGACAGAAATCTTCATACTCTGATGACGGAGGCAGTATGGCCTCTGAAACGTTGGTAAACATCAACCATACTACGCAGCGCAACAACCCAGAAGACAGAAATATTCATACTCACCGCTGTGAAAACCTCAAATCTTACAGGTTTCTTGTCCACTTTCCCTTTTTACCTGAAAACGGAAGCTGAATTTAGCTTTCCAAGTAACTCCGTAGCCTTCTAAAATTAAACCCCGCATTTTCATTACCTAGCTAATCACTTTACCCACTGAGCTGTCCAGTTCACTCCGAGATATGTGTAAAACGTTTACTATCCGCAATGAACTAATGCGGAACACGGACAATATTTTTAATTGAAACAACGCATTGCTGGTGGACAGGACTGCAAAGCTCTCCTGTCTACGTCCGCCGATTCCAGCACTAGTGATTTGTTGACGTCATTTTTATGGCCCTATATATTTATCATTCGTTTTCGGGCTATGCTATGACATGTACACAAAATACATATCTTCCACCGCCCAAACTGACCCGCCCACCTATCTGACTTGTCCCTGTTCTACAATTCCGCTCGGCTGTCTTTGATTTCCGCTATGGCAAACGGCCTCTTTTTTGTTTTGTTACAGTTGAGTGTTGTTCCACTGGCATCGTGATTACGAAAGGGCTCAAGTGAGTGTTAATGTGTTAGACGAAAATTCTAACCTTACTGTTGAACACGCATGCCCTTTTATCAAATCAAGGTTTCAAATGGCGAAGCGGCGACGTAAATGAAAAAGAGCATGTTTATTGACCGCCGCTTGGGCTATGGCTGTATTACAGACACAACTACAAAATTCGTGTCAAGATAAATCAGAGGCCAGTTACGCAGAGAGGCAGAAATGAGACGGAACCCATTTTTAACATTTTTATTGACTTCATAATTACAACTTTCATCATTATTAAAACATGCTTGGATCCTTTTCATTTAGTTTTCTGAATCCTTAACTAAAATTAAAATGAACTTCTTCTGTGGCAATTGCTACATTTTTTTAAACTGCTCAATATTTCTTGTGTAATTTCTATATGCACCATCATTCGAATATTTCTATGGAGAATATTATGAGTGGTTGGGGAGGCCAGCGTCCTTGAAAAAAACTTTTAAGACTGATTTATGATAATTCAAAATAAAAACCTGCTTTTATCTTACTTACTCTCAGCAAATAATGTATAAACATCAAGAAAGAGACAGACAGTTTTCTTCACTGCAGAACCCTGGTTTGCAAACTATAATGTTCGTCACATTTTACTTCTTTAATAGGTATTTGAGGTTTACTTGTGAATACAACCCTCTACTTGGCAGACATCTTTTCTCTAATAATACTCCTATTAGAAGCTTATTTTATTTTGTACAGTTCTTACGTATGAACTTCAGGGGATCTCCCGGATCTCTCAAGGATCGCTTGTCTCACAGGAATCTCCCGATGGTGAGGATACAACCCACAGTGCCGTTTTCAAGCTCTGTCATCAACCTTAAACATCTGGTCCGGACCGCAGAGAAAACACTGAACGACATGATTCTTGTTTCAGATATGGAATATACATATGTTTCTAGGCAGAGTAAAAGGTAGCCAGTAACTCAGTAGAAGACATAATTGTCTGCAAATAGAGGTATTTAATCACGACAATCCTAGCGGTCAGCTATTCGTAGTGTAGTCAGCGTTCAACACAGCTTTCGTGTAGCTGCCATGTTGTTTTACATAAATAAGTATTAACATAAGTACCTGTTTTCGAAATTGTAAAACAAACTACATTCAGGATTCTAAAATATGTGGCCTATCGCACCAACCTTAGAAATTGTTACAGCCGCCATGTTGGTATCAGGTGAGGTTTGAGGTTCTCATGACTGCGAGTATGAAGACGTAGCCTCGTAGAAGTTTACCAACGTTTCATAGATGCTTGAGGATTCCATCAACAATGAGATCTCATCGCCCTGATGATGAAGGCAGCAAGCACCTTTAAAGAGTCAGTAACCTTCTACCAGGCTACAAGACACATCTTCCCAGAAGACAAACGTCTTCGAGTGCCTGTTAGTTCTGGTATGGAATCAAGGACTGCTAATATGGCGGGGCCTAAGTGGCATGAAATTCATACCAAATTAAATAAAAGTCAGCAGATTTCTTCAAAGGTTAATAGGGGGTCAGTAAGCCGGACATGATACCATTACCTTACTATCTCTCTTATGGCGAAAATAAAACAATCCAATGGTGTTAACTAGAAATTAAGAATCGGTACCGGTTTTCAGACCACCGGTTAAAAGACGCGTATTTAAATAATTACTGACATTTGTATTCATTGCTGTGTCGTGACTTGCATAGCGTTATTAAATTCAAATGTATCGGATGAGTTGACGTGTGTCATTTTTAAAAGTATCTCGCGTGGGTTGACTATTAGTTGTGTCTGTGGATGCAGGTATCCTGCCGCAGGCTTCGTTTTCAAGACAATAATTATTGCCAAATAGTGCTGAACACCCACTAAGGCAACTTGCCCGCATCTCCTTTCATTTAAAATACAAGTAGTCCCTTCAGCACAGCTGAAAGAAGCTAAGTATGATATTGTAGAAATGTTAACTTCATTAAGTAGAGTCCTTCTTGAGATGATATTACTGGTTGAGCTAGTCAAATGATTTCCCGTCTTTTATGGAACCAGAAGATTCATTACAGTGTTCAAAAAAGTTTACCGGTGGTCCCCATCTTGAGTCACATGACTATACTCGACACCCGAGGAATCTATTTTTACGATTAAATGTAATATTGCCCTACATCAAACGTCTACTTCTCCGAAGTGGTCCGTTCTATTCAGGTTTTCCGGCTATAATTTGGTTTCTGTTTTATTTAATAAGTTGACTCGATTTAGGCCCCATGGTTCGTCTTCTGTACGCTGTCTCAAACAAACTGCCATCTTAGTTCTTATCACAATTACCGCAACTGTCAAAATTATAAACCCCCATATAGTACTTCCGATTTAAAAAAAGACGGAATTATCTTCCTGGAGAACATTCGCTAAACTTAACTGAAACTCTCTCTTCTGTTCCCCAAGTGTCAGTAATTTGATCAAGGCATGGAGGATAAATGAAATCGGACATGTAACAAGTGTAGGAGAATGAGAATTGAATATAAAATTCTAGACAGAAAACGTGAAGAGAAGGGGGTAAACTGAGTGTGATATTAACACTGACATAAGTAAATAGGATTTCAGAACTTGTATTGCATTTATGTTGCTCAGTGTAATGTCCAGTCATGAGCTACAATGAACAAGGTAACGGGTCTTGAAATCAAATAAAGACAGGAAATTTTATGACAAACTGAGCGACTATTAGCTTATCAAGAAGGACTCTGTTGTGTGGATTTTGTTACTATTTGAATGTAAATTATAACCTTCTAGTCAGTTTATGTGATTTTCTCATGCCTTTTGTTACTTCCGTTCTCTTGAGTTAAGCCCTGTCTTCTGGAGCCACTTCTCAAGTACGGTGATGTTCTCTTGGGGCGAGTGACCAACTCTCTTTCTTATAAAGAGCTAAAACACAACAAGGAGTTTATGATTATGAGTTTCTACATTTTATTTGAATACTTTGGTTTGTAGACAGCAAAATAGAATATAAGGAAATTACGATCTGAATGGTACCAAGCGTTCAGCGAACATTACCCGATCTGTAATCACACGGATGTATTGTCTGTTGCAATAACATTGTGACGAAGTTTAATATGAGAATGGCGAAGTTAGCCGGCTGAATTCCTGACTCTGGTTACCTCTTCCAGCAGCCTGCCGGTTTATGTAGCTGCATCTTCTTGTTGTTTTTAAGAAAAAGGGAGCCACCAAATTCGCAGATGTCCTGTTCGTACATTCTTGTTAGCTCTTGCTGCAATTAATTAGTGAGAAAGAATCTGGATAACACATAAGTCGCCTTTGAAGAAAAATACAACTAAATGCGTTAGCTCTAGAAGGGTTGTTAAAATGCCTAGCAAGCCTCGTATATAACGGAAACAAGGTCTCTCCACACTTTTTACTGCACAGCTTATTATGTGCAGGAGAAAGTTTACAAAAAACAATTCGTAAATATATTTTACTCCAAAGAATGTGTTTTCCATATGAAATTGTATTGATTTAAATATACATTTTATACTTATTAGACCAGATGCACATTACAGTTCGGATCTGGCTGTATGCTGTCAATTTTATTAACATTAACGAGGCAGTTTGTAATCAGACGATTCAGAAACTATGGCCACAGCCTGACAGTATGCTTTCTTTGTTAAACTTTGTGTTGTAACACAAACTGAAAGTGAAAGTCTTCTCCTAAGAGCTCGGAAACTAAAATAGAAATACCATGCAAAAACCCAAGGGTCCTATCTTAGAAATAAGATTGGTTAATAAGAGCTGAACTAGTGTAAATAAAAGACAAGTTGAGAAAGTCAGTCAGTCAGTCAGTCATCCTGAACAAAAATTAAAAAAGAAATTAATTAACTATTTCAATACTCGGCACGAATGAAAAATGTTCTACTGAGAGGAAAAACACGAATTCTTTAAAGTATTATAAAATAGGCCTAATGATTGTGTTCATATAAGAGCCAAAATGGTCTACTCTTATCTAAGTAAGCCAGAAAAGTAACTGAGATCAGGTTATTTAAAAGAACGCACAGTGATGAAATTTCAAAAATACTGATACCGTGTATCAGGAAACCTTTCCCTGGGGGCAAAGGACTGCTGGTGTGTGACTCTGCACACTCACCCCCATCTAGCGCCGAGGTCAAGAACGAATAGGAGCTACACCTGCTCTCCCGCGAAGCCTCTAATTATTAACCCACACGAATCATTCTAACAAATTGGCATGAGATTATCCTCATTAAAACTGTCTCCTTACAGTATCAGGCCCATGAGTTGCCAATGGACTGCCAATGCAATTCGTTCGGTAATGTTTCTTCTTCCATGCACTATGTCTTTCCTACTTATACATTCTTCTCCTAATACCAATTTTAAAATGAAGCTATAGAACTACTTAGTTTCTATCGTAATAGCAGTCTTAATGCTGTTTGTGTGTTTGATTTATGTAAACATTTCACATACCTAAAGGAGTGTTAGTAACATCTCGATAGTTATTAACTGCATCCACAAGTTTTATAGACGTACTTCGTAAATACTCAGTGTTGTAGACACGTCAATAATCCATTTGCTATTTGATACATTAAAATAATGAAGGGAAAAATAGTGGTGCAATTCTCATGAAACTAAAGATGTTACATGCTACTTAAACTTAATGCGGCATTGTCATGGTAATCAGGTTCTGCCGCAATGGAAGGTAAATAATATTTTTACCATGGAAATCCAATGCGAGTCAACATTCCGCACTGAATATTCAGTACTCAGAATAACTGAACGCTTCCTTGTTAACTTCTGTTCCCGTGTCTGTAATATTCTGAATTACATGAAACGGTCTAGTGAAATCGATCAGTTTTGAATAACGTATTTAACACCACTTACAATTTTGCTAATGATGATTCCTAATCTCTCTTAACCAATTGTAGCTTTGAGAGAGGAGACGGGAAAACAAAATATTACGTAGTTCTACTCATAGACTTCGTACTAAATGTAGGAAAGTCGTAAGCTTCACGTTTAGGCTGCTTTGACACAGACGAAGTCTCCAATACCCACGGGACTAAAGCCGAGTTAGAAAAAAAAATACGGGCCCCTCCTCAGCATCGAATCCCGTAGCCAGTAACTTTACAGACAGGTCTTTCCAGGCTAACGTAAAAATGAGTACAATTTTTAAATTTGGATTTACATTTTGCATACACTATGTTTACACAAAATAAATGGTCTTATTGTCTTGCGGGGAAAATAAAACGACATGATGGAAATGTATCGGTCATCCTCATTCATTAATATAAATTGGAATACAATTACAGCCAAGCAAATTACAAATTAAAATGTAGCATTGTATTTAAACACATGCAAATGAAGTGACAATGTCAGTGTTTGCGTAATTGTATTATTCTGAACCACAGGTCAGGGTAAACAGACAAGACCCTATAAATTAAAATAGTGATATACTTCAGGGGTTAAACTATTGTTATACTTTGATAAAAAGTGCAGACGTTGTAAGGTTATGAGATAATAATCTTCTGACGTAGCTTTTAAAGTAAAACAGTCTTAACCTTGTTTCGACAAAGATAGGTGTGGGAAGGTGTGTCGCAGCTTGAGGTACACAAAGTTTCCGAAGACCTCTTTTATGTTTTATTCGTTTTGTAATTGGTTTTAATTTTCATGTATTGTAGACAAAATCTAGTGTTGACAAAGAGAACAGTGGTACAGATAGGCCCACTATACGAAAAGCATGGGACCATAAATTCTAACTCTGTAGAACAGATTCCCTGTTGAGAATCTGACAGTAGCTCACCTAGTCAATAAGTGACCTTCCTTTTATGAATACCAAAGGTTCCAAGAGACCGCCGCTAGATTATATCATAAGACACGTGAACTTAGTATGAAGATGGCTATCTTCTGAGTAGCTGTGCCTTGTAGCTTGGCTTCAGAGGTGCTTGCTGCCTCCATTATGAGTGCTAATCATTGCCATGATAACGGACGCAGCAAGCACCTCTCGAACGTCGGTCTCTACAAACCAGAAGACAGCCATCTTTATACTCGCCGCTGTGAGAAACTTGAATCCTATAAAAATTTAGCAGACTATATAATTTCACATTTCATTTGCAAGATTAATTTTAATATTAACTTTTTATCTAATCATAAATACAATTGTTGACAAAACGAGAACACTATATTGAGAGTGTGAGCATAGATTATTGTTCTGTGTAGTCTATATATCGTCCAATATGAATGGTACTTAGTCCAAAATATAAAGTATTTCAAATATACTACAATTTATAATTATTTACTTACTGGATGGATCAAAGGTTATTTAACGACAATATACTAACTGAAAGGTTACTTAGCATTTGATGATATGAGAGGATGAACGCGTAGAGTGAACTTTAACGTTTTAATAATAAATCAGTCATTTCACAATTCAAAGTACCAGCTTGACATTTAGTGGGGAGGGACTGAGAAAAAGTACGGAAAGTCTGTCAGGACAATATGTATTTAGTCGAGATTCTAACCACGGACCTGCCGAAACACGTCAGAAGTACGGATTGCATACTGAAAAATCTTGTTCCGTCTTTACTTGTCCTTACTAAATCTTTTCTTATAATGTAAGAAATCCTTATTAGATTTAATACATGTGAATAAAATACTGTAAAGGTATAGTATTTTATAATGTGTTAAAAACTGAATGAATATAAAAGATTAGATCTTAACTGCAGAATTAAATTTTAATTATTTTCTGCCGGTCCCCTGATTCATTGAGTTTCAATTTGACATTTACTTAAGGTTGTACCTCTTAGAAAAGAAAATGGCGGAGAATGTTATATAATAAGAAGCTTCATAACTTATAGTCCTCACGAAATACATCGATTGTGATACTCTCGATTGTGACAACATGTAGTCCTGTAGGAGGTTACCCAACATACACGTAGTCACAGCCCAGAAGACCACAATCCACATTTTCACCGTCGAGAGAAACTCAAATGTAATTTGTGGTGGTCAGATCAAGGAGGATGAGGTGGACAAGACAAGAACATTCATAAAAAGGGTAAATGGACATAATATTTTGGTCGGAAGACCTGAAGAGAACAGATAACTCAGAAGCACCTATATGCAGATGCGAAGATATCCAAGAAACAGAGTGTGAGAACGTGACAGAGACTAAATGACGGAATGACGAGCTGTCTATTTGCGTAAAATACTAACGTCGTATCTACGCGAATGTATATGGGAACAGGCCTGTAAGTGTGGCGTCCTTACTTCTGAGCCTGTTTGAAGCTGCTTAGGAGAATTAAATCCTGCCGCATTAACGTGCATTTCTCTTTGTTGGAGAGAAGGTGATTTTCGTTTGTTTGGGCTTCAGATTCTGGAGGTAGCGACGCTCCGAAACTGAAGTGTAATCTGAGGAAACACAAGCCGAATAGGAAGCCACGGACGCCTTTCACGACGCAGCAGCTGCTGTCTCTGGAGAAGAAGTTCCGGGAGAAACAATACCTGAGCATCGCGGAGCGGGCAGAGTTCTCATCTTCCCTGCACCTCACTGAGACACAGGCGAGTTCTCATTTAATTACTAACTCCTTAAATCTCACTGGTAACTATAACTACCATCTGCTTGTATAGTCTATTTTGCGCGTAGAGTGTATTAATGGGTTTCGTATGATTCACAAAATAAATAGAGATTATTTCCTTAAACAGCATTAACCAGTTGGTATTTGTGGCCTAATGGTGAATTGTTGTGTTTTATTTTCGGTCGGGACTAATTTTTTATATATTATTTAGATGAGCTTCTACTTCAAATGGTTAAACACAAAATATTTCGTGCTCGCTACACGTTTTATTCTCTTCTGTGTTCGAAATAATATTACTGTAATAAGAGATTAAGTTAATAGGTTAGGTGTTGCTTTCACGAGTGTGAACGTTGACCTCTCACTTTCAGGGAAAGGGTATCGACTGAGAATGCCTAGAAACAGTGTTCTAAGGAACATATTTGGACTTTCTTCCTGCAGGTAAAGATATGGTTCCAGAATCGACGTGCAAAGGCGAAACGGCTACAAGAAGCCGAAATCGAGAAGCTCAAAATGGCAGCGGTGGCAGCAGCTCGGCCGCCACATCTGTACGGCCCTGGACCTCACCACCCAGCTCTGCAGCAGTACTTCCACCCCCACCCGGACCCCACTTTACTCGTGGGGCCCGCACACCATCTCACGGCAGCAGCCCTACTCGGGAGACACCACATGCCACCTCTCATCCCACCACCCCCGTCGGGATTGTGCCACCCCCAGGGCGGCGGGATGGTCTCGCCCGTAGCCACGGCCGGTTCCACTGGTAGAGCAGGATCACCTTCTCCGTCTGCCATCGGACTCTCCTAACCAGCGCACAAAATAAACGGAGGCTTCAGGACAACCCGCCAACACGCGCTAAAAGAAGCCGACACGATTTCCTTTATTCGGCTTTTGCTCTCAACAACCGTACTTTGCGCGTAGTACTGTGATAAATTTGATCAGTCAGAATACCAAACATGTCCGTGTGGACTGACACAGCTGACAGTTTGAGGGATTCCCAAGTTTCGGAATGACATTTCCTCTCTGAAACAAGAAAGTGTAGAAGAAGAAATAACTTGCACATTCCTGCACACCTGCGCGAATATCGATTCTCAAACCATTCCCCGTCAGAGCCAGAAACGATTTGCAACTACGTACCATGTCGTTGGGTCCAAGAGCAGACGTTTAAATAGTCATAAATCTAAGACAGGTAACATCATTTCAGATTACAAATAGATCCAGTTTTTAATTCCGATACAGAATGATACAAATATTCCAGTAACTAGCACCAGAACATACCTTGTGCACACACAAGCACGTAAAGTCTTGTCATAATTTGAAGCGATACATTTTTAGACATGCACCTCAGTTCTTTATTCAAAGACAGTGGCTACATACGGCTGTGAAATATCAAATCCTATACTTTTTATTTCACATTTAAAAATCCTGATACAGGCTTGACAAAATTTACACTTTCAGGTATAGACAACTTCTTAATATTATCATATTATTAATTCCATATAACTAAAACATTATTCTCAATTCTATTTTTTTTAATTAAAAAGTAAAGAGACAAAATTATTATTATTATTATTTGTAAATTAATGTAAGTTTTTCTTAGTTACACTTTGTATAATTTCTAATTAAAATTCAAAGAGGCGCACTACAAACATTATATCAAATATCTTGAATTACATCCTCACCCAATAAGCTACTAACAATTAATAACTTTACGATGTGCCTGGTACTTAATATAACCTGCTGATAAACACACCACACATTGTAAGAAATGACAGCGATTTTATGGACGTAGTTACATAGTGACACCTTTGTAAGTTAGATATTTACTGTGTAAGACATTTCCATCATTTAAATTATAAAATTACGATGTTTCGAAAGCTGAATTCTGCTTTCGTCATCAGACAAGCTTAACTAGGGGCCAAATAAATTGGGTTTCTGTCCTCTTTCCGTCTGCCTGATGACGAATGCAGAATCATGCTTTCGAAACATCGTAATTATAATTCGGACGATGGACAAAATAAGAAAGAACGATCTCACACATTTCAAGCATCATCTTCAGAAACATTAAAACTTTGACTAGATATTTACTTTCCTAATACCTGGTTCCATGTTCAAGTTTCTCTAGACGATTTCTGAACGAAGAAGATTAGTAGGATTTGGATTTTCACGGCAGTGAGTCTGAATATGTTTGTCTTCTGGGTTGTAGCGACTCATCGCCCTGATAATGGAGGCATCAAGGGCCTCTGAAATGTAAACTACACGGCGCTACAACCCAGAAGACAGCCGTTTTCGAAGACGTTTAGGCCTAATCTTTGTTTAAAAAATGTCATACACTTTATGACTATCACTGTCTTTGAAAGAAGACACATGGCCAAGAGCTGAGGTAGATATTTTATTCATTTTAGTGATGCACGCTCGGGTATCGATCCCGGCAAGGACAGGATTACATATCTTCGCCACCGCATACAGAACGGTTCTGGAGCTGAGCCAGCCTCTTCTACGATAGTTATGAGATTAAAGCAGCAGGAAACTGAATGTGACTACTCATTTGCAACCAGTGTAATTGTGAAGATTACTTCCCCATGCGACATCATGACATGGTACTTTAGCAAAGCGACAACTTAACCCCTTACACTGCGGAAGTATATTTTCTGGCGTGCAGTAAATGTACCAAAGAAGGCCCACAGCACAGTCCTTGAATTTAGTTTTTATTCCTTTCAGAAAATGTCGATCTTTTGTCGAAAGTTGTGCTTTATAGCTCAGTGGCCAGATCAGAAATCTAACTACTGATGAAAAGCAAAGTTCGAATGATAACAGAGGAAGAGGACGACATTTAGTAGTAGAAGCTAAAGGCTCCTCGGAACACATTGCTTCATCAATGCCGCATATCGGAAACAGGAGGAATGAATAAGCTGTGACTGATCCCAATGTCATATGTGAAACAGCAAAATAGGCCTTGGACTAATTTACTTCCACACGATAACAAAAACGTGGCTACACCAGATTAAGAGTCCTTGGATTACTGGAATCCGCCGTCATGAGGCTTATGAATCACTAATATGCTGCAATCATCACAAATTATTGCTCCGATAACAGTGACGATGTAAACCATCTCATTCGATTTATTATTTTATTATAATTTCTAAGTGGACTTTTATTAAAAGCCCTATTATGAATTATTGCTCATCGTCCAGTGTCAAAGTTGATCTCATCACGAACAATAATGATAAAAAGCTCAAATATTATTAAGAATGACGCAGATCAGTATAATGGTTTCATGACGTAACTTTATAGATTTTCATTACTTCATTATAAGAATGTTCCTAAAATAAAGTGATGGCAGTGTAACGTCGGAAAACCGTTATGAAATAGTTTAGAGAGTAAAAGTGAATGATTTGTAAAATTAATGACAGTATGGTTTGGGTTCACATCACTAGATTGACTCCAGCTGGCGGTTGTGAACGTCATGTCCTGAACATATTATCTCGTGCACAATTTTGTACATACGTATGGTTAATAAATTATTGTAAATATTATGAAAATGAAACATGCATAATATGTGTATAAATAGGTATTAGTAATGTACATTAAGAAGTTTTATGTGACTGATAAAATATATGGTATTATGTTGTTTATTTAAAGAAATATAATTTAAAGAGTCCTACTGGTGTTTTATTTTTTTGCTGGGTTTCATACATCCTTTTCTACAAAGTTTTATTCTGCCAATAAATCTGCTGTAAGGTTTGCGAATATTTATTTATTTTTTCATTTTGATAAATAAATAAAACATTTAATGCAGCCACAAATTAAATTAAAACAGCTGTTTGACACAAAATTATCGAATAATATAATCATGAGATTTGGCAGGTGCCAACACACAAGTGTTACCAGTTTCTGCATATAAACTTCAGTTTAAGTGTCAAGAATCCTGTTGCTAAAGTGGGCCTGTGTATTAAAATTTGCTTTGAGGGAAATTACAAGCATAACACAGAACTTTATTAACTTACGGCGCTATTTTGTATAAACTGCATCTATAGTGATGCTAAGTCTAATGGAACAATAGGAAGTTTGTTGACGATGTGATAACCGATTCAAAGTTAACAATGATCGCGCGGTAGAAGACAAGTGATTCTGTATCTTGCGATATGAACGGCTCTTAAAGACAAGATACGAGGAAAATGAAGAAACTTTGTAGATCTGAGATGCTATTAGGTGCTGTACTTCCTCTCTGAACATAGTCAAGGCCGTATTATACGTTAGTTGAATTAGCCGATTCGCTGATACAGAGGAAAAAAATTCTGTCAACTCCACAACATGTTTATAGATTTTTAAAACTATCACGAACTTACATATTCTACAAGTCCCTGAAAAAGAGACATTCTGGGGAATTTTATAGTCAGTAAGCTGGTCAAGATATTCTCCACCTTCTATGGCGCCATGATTTTCATCGTCGTATTCAAAAGGATTCACAACTGGAGAATGTATTTCGTCTTTTGGGCATTCGTTGAGTGGACAACCACCTCAGATTCAAAAGTTATGCACATTTATAATCATTGGCATGCAGAACGATATATTATGTGAAGCTTTCACGACGGCTTTCATTTATAAAGTCTTTTCGAGCTCTCAGCCGTGTTAGATTGTGATTAATCTCCGACGTTTCGAGGACCAGTTCGCGCTACGAGCCACACAGTCAACAGCTTTGAAAATGAGGACAGAGATGGTCCCCGAAACGTCGGCGATTGATCACCATCTAACACGGCTGATAGCCCAAGAAGACTTTATCAATGCAGAATAATGTTTTATCAGGAAACAGGACCAACGATACGAAAACAAGATTTGTTGGGGCCCACACGGCAATATCTGAGCAGGCCCTGTAATTGGCTGGATATATGTCGAACTGCAAACGAAACTCTTATTCATCAAATGCACCGAAATAAACGTTTTCGCCATCTTTTTTCAAAAACCACATAGTCGATCCCATTGGCTAGAACACCGCTCCTCCGTTCTCTCAGTAACGTCACTCACCTTCCACACAAACCCAACTATCAATTATTTATACGAACTCACTCACCCCTATCCACCCACATTCACCCTGAAGATGGCAGCTACAATATTTGTACGGCAGGTTACAACGCCTTCGAAACTCTTCAACGCAGCTGATCACCGAAAGCCGACGTTTTAAATTAAATTGGACACCAACCGCGAGCGGTTAAACACGAGAAATACAGGCCTACACACACTATTAACATTTAGGCTATCACATTTTAAAAGACACCAGTGTCGTTCCTGCCTGATAGGACCCCAAGGCCTCCACATTAGTTCATTTGATGACTGATAATTAAAATGTTAATCGATGGCGTGGCGTGTAGTAGTATGGCATTCATAAAGTTTAAAGAAATTCTGATAACTGTTTCGAAATTATTAGATGGAAAATTACAAGGATGAACATGGTGGTAATATGGGCCTATTTTTCTTCACAATAAGTGCAGCAGCTTAAAACATCATGGCATAATTATCTGCTCTTTTACAATTACAATTGCAAATTCGGTATGGGGCCAAACATAATGTAATCTCATATTACGTAATATCAAATATTTGCAGATTTCTCAGCAACCATTTCTCAAACACGCCGTCGTATGGCAATATATTTGTCTTAAAATACTGTCACCGGGTCTTGTTGACTGTGTCAATAATGATATAACAACGGTTCGTTACGGTTTGCCAGCTGCGAGGCTCTACCAGCACAAATGATTCTGCCTTTATAAGGACGAAGTTGGTATCACTAAGGCAGTGCTGGAAGTACCCCCCTTTCGTAGTTCCAAATGTGTTCTTGAGAATTTCGATCCCTCACTGGCCGTGATATTATTTATCGCATACATAAATATATCGGAACAGAATTCAATCAGCTTAGACAAAGGCATTATGTAGGATTCAGACTGTGATCTAGTTAAAGAAAGATCAAATTAAGATTTGCTTATTATACACTGTGAGAAGCACAAAAGCAGGGACTTTAAAAGGACAAGTACTTTCAGTTACGAGAATAAGGCTCGTGGAAAAAAATACAGCTGGAATTATGAGTACGTGTAGGTAGCATTTACGTAGCTTTGACCTCTTCAATATTTGTAATGTGCTTTCATTTTTAGCCAGCTTACACCTTACATCGCGAGGCAATTGAAACTGGCACTATTATTTTTTATTCTCAACTAAATCATACACTTTAAACGACATGAGAGTTGTATGATTTGACGTTTTCACAGCGGTGAGTATGAAGATTTCTGTCTTCTGGGTTGTTACTCTGTGTAGTCTGATCTATGAATCGCCCCGATGACGGAGGCAGTATGACCTCTGAAAAGTTGGTAAACATCTACCAGACTACTCACGCAACAACCCAGAAGAGAGAAATCTTCGACATGAGAGTTGTCGTCATAACTGCAGTGCACGATGACGCAGAAAATGCAGAGAACTGCTTTCTGCGCCAGTTCTATCCGACTCTCAACTGTCAGTGTGCTGTTAACGGATTCCACTGAACGAACATACAACAGAAAAATTAGCTTTAGTTGAAGACGGACATTTTCATAACCAATTCGCCACCGTGAAAACCCAGAATTCTAGTTGTAATCGGTCAAAGTCAAATTTCATATATACGTCACAAGCACATTTTCTTCTAAATCACTGTTTCTCAGTTTGGAATCACGGACTCAATCCCCCAGATTACTTAATATATTTTGATAGAATAGAATATAGGCTAACTGAAATATGGATAAAACTCAGAGCTTTAGTCGTCACATTCTTACACCACTTCAATGCGGAAATACAGAGTACGATAATCAAAATAATAGAGTAGAAACTTCTTAACTCGCATTTCCCTAGGCAAAACTTGTGGGACCCCCGATGAGAAACTGTCCTAAACGATTTACAATATCGAGTGTCGAATAATCTCTGAACAAAGAGAGGTATACATTCTGTCCAGGTGTAGGACCTACAGGGTAATTCTACACACAAAACCCACCCACCTTCCCACACAATGGGTGTTTAAACACCGAAATGTACCATCCAATCTACTGCGCCATTACCTAAACTAATAAACCCAACTTACTCTTAGGGCAACTTCCCCTCCCTTGCCTTCCAGATGACACTGTTCTTCCGTGTGACTAATGCGCTTATCGTCTGTGTATACAATCAAAACAGAATCGGATGTACGAAGTGTCCACTGACTTCACGTCAATGATTCCGGATCTTATTCCTGAGGATTCAAATTCAGTGAGGTCAAACAAAATGTTCCCAAGAAGAAAATACTGTTAGAATACTGATATGTAACCCATTCACAATTACAAATAAATAAATTAGAATCTGACTCCACTAACATTCATCGCATGAATATCGCATATAGAAAGAAAGTTGTTCTATTAATTTTAAACATTACGATATTTTCTGCAAAATTCAGCCCGAATATTTTAAGAAGGACAAAGGACTCGTTGCATTGAACCAGCCTCCTTTCTTTCCAGTATAACAACACTACACGACCAAGAATATCACATAAGAACTAGCAGTCAATTTCAAACCGAAGGGAGTTCATTATTTTCTAGGTTCCCTCCCTGGTATTTTACCTGGATAAAGGTGACTTGCGAGCCATATATCCAAAGGACTGACATTTTCGTCTTTTATTGAAAACCTTCACCCAGTTTTCAATCACTGGTGTCAGAAACGGTCTTTCAGACAAACAAGGGCCAATTGGATACGACTAGCTAGCCTGTATTTACCCGCACCTGGAATTTACGTAGGCTTCTATAACTTCGGAAAATTTTCTTGTCACCAGTTTCAAGCTGGAGGATGAGAAAATTAGTTGCGTTTAGTGTATTCTGCTGTTCCCACGAAGCTGATCATAAATTAAGGAAATCCTTTATTCGGAGTTACATAAACTTAAAAATGAAACATCATTGTAAGAGTCAACCAACAGGTGGCAATACTTGTACTGCGAAGATAGATTCTAAAAATGATCACCCTTCCGCCGATGTTGATTCAAGGAGCTTGAAGTCTTGGAATACTAACGGCTGACTCGAATCCAATTTGAGCCATGAGAGAAGGTCAGCATTTTTTATGTTGTGTAAGTACTTGACTATTACCCGTCCATGAAGCCGTATAAAAACCCTTAGAATTCCGTCATTTTAAAAACAATTTTCAACCCAAAAAGAACGGAAGACCTAAGTCGTAAAATCTGAAAAAAGGAAACACGAAGAACAATATTACATACGCAGAAATGATGCCCGTAGTAATGCTCAAGAAGTCTCGGAGTACCGCCCTGTTGGAAACAGACATAATTAATACTGGAGGACAAACAGAAAGATTGTCATGTGATATATGAGTCGAGCCAGAACGTAGGATTAAACTAGGAAGACGATAAAGGTGAAGAATTTTAATTAAATTTCCTGGATCGATTAGCCCTTTAAGTATGAAATTACAATCCAGGGTATCGGAAGGCCGCCTTACCTCTATCATCAGGGTAGAAGTGATGAATAACAGTTGTACTTATACGTCATATCCCTGTTCGCGAACCAATAGGAAAAGTCTCTGATACGTCGGATTATTTTTGGTCGCCATAAATTTTTCAAACCTTACAAGAAGAATGTTTGCACCGCCTTGAAAATAAATATGAAGGAGGAAAGAAACACCACTGAAACGTCGGCGAACTTCTGCCACACTACACGGCGCAACAACGCAAGGACAGCCATCTTCATATTAAATATCTTACCAATTTTTACAGACCTCCATTTGCTCGAGAGTGAATGTACACACAAGCTTTGATCCTTTACGTGTTGAATGCCGCTCGCTCTTCAGCTGCAGACATCGGCCAATAAGTGCAGTGGCGAGGCTGCCTTGTGTCACTTCAGGGGGCGCCCTACAGAAAGGTGGGACGTGCGGCGAGGGCAGAAGAATGGGCTGGTAATTGGCCTCCTAGTGATTGAGCACTCGAAGGTCCTAACACCGCTCCATATAAAACACAACAGAACTATAATATGTCCGCGTTGCCGTCAATGTATGCTGTGTTCGCGTTACTATGACGTCGAAGAGGAAATCGTTCGGCTGGTTAACTTATTCCACGTCTTTTATGGAACCAAAATTTTATACCGTCTTCACAAGAGGTTGTCATTGGACAGTGAACTAATCCAACGGAATCGAATCTTCACTCCCATGTCGTATTTAGGACCAGGGCTAAAGATGGAGACAGTATAAATCTAAATATTTCTGACGTTGATGTGTAGCAAAAACACGACGATTATTCACAATATCCATGGTCTTTGTTTCATACTAACACATCTTTTTGGAAATTCGGTCTATTTTACAGATCGAAACTAGCTTATTGAAAGGGGCCCAACTGAGTATAAACATTTCCACCCCACCCCCGAAACTTTTATACCTGGAAAAGTAAATTGGCCCAGTTTCAGTTGCGCCTGGACAAAACCGAAATGCGGATGATGTCCGTAACAACAGTCAAGCCAATGCCGACTACGTTTCTCCTAAGCGGCCTTACAGTTCAGAAGACCAACATCGATATGTGACTCCTCTGCATTGAAATGTCTCTGTCTCTCGTTATCTCCTGTTCATAGGGTCCAAAAAGGTCCCTCAGGAATTCACCAGATGTCTTCAATCTGTGTTATTTTCCAAGTGTCACGTCCAAATAAAATTAAAAGCAACATCGGCAGACTGTGAATTTTAATTTCTAGGTTATTACAAAAGATACTGGAAGATAACATTTGCTGAACTTAAGGATGGCAGGCATTCTCAGAATTCTTTTACTTCTTTTTGTATGCATTAATTTATATTAATGTCGAAGTGTCAAATTTCACATACATCGAATTAAATTTTATGAAATATTGTCTCAAAACCCACGCACTGACGTGCTTCTGTATTGTGCTCTCATATGTATTTAGAGTCCTCTAGACCAGTGGTGTTCAACCTGGGGTACGCAAAGACATCTTAGGGGGTACGTGAAATTTAAAAAAATATATATTATTTTATGATAAACACTGAATAATCAGTAATGTAATTTATTTAGTTTATTTTAGATGTAGATTATATACTATGTATAATTTGAATTATACACCAGCAACTTTGGGAGTACAAAGTTGAAGAGAAATTATATCTAGGGGTACGCGAACAAAAAAGGTTGAATACCACTGCTCTAGACAGACAGAAGTCGTAAGAACTATCGAAAAGGGTCCATACTTTCAGAATTAAATTTTGAATCGGAACTTGCTAGACGGCCTATGCCATAAAATCTGAAGAAGAAGATGTCAGACAAGCAGAATCTGAATATTTCAAGTATCAGATGAGCATTACATTGAAAAGAATGCATAACTTTATTCAGTGCTTATGAACTTTCGGGTCTGTGTAGACATGCGGATGGCTTCTCAGTTGTATTTCAAAAGCTTACTCGACGCAGCCCCCGGTTTCCACACGAACAGCGTCATTGAGCTAGGAACCGCTACGCGAGAATTAACTCTTCTAGCTAATAAAACTCTGTATAGTTGGGTGGCGCACTAGCTTAAAACAATGGAAGCCAGATTTTAATTGGCCCATCAAAAACCCACGTAATAATCCTGGAGATGGGTGAGAGGATGGTAGCGGAGGGGGGAGGTGGGCTTGTAACACAAAACGAGCGCAAGAGAACCGTAATTAACCCTAAAGCTTTATACTTTTAATTACTTCATTTTCATTACAACGAGGAAACACATCACGAACCGGGCGACAGAGAGAGGCAGATGGGAAAAACTCCAGTGCGACAAAGACACATGTACTGTACAGAAAAAGGGGCGCATTTATCGCACGTTTGGACCCTTTTTCCTGCATCCCCCATTTTCTCTCATTCTGCTGGCGATAAAATGAATTTGTTTACAGAAAGATAGCAAGAGGGAGAGGAATTACAGGAGTGAGGGGGGGAGGATGGGCTGTATAAAAACAAGGCGGCCAACTGGAACATTAGTATTCCCTCCTCTGTACCCTTCCCGGCCCTCTATTTAACTCCCTATTAATTTTTATCCAACACTATACAACACCGCTAGCTTTTTACAAGATCCTGTCAACATTTTTTGGTACAGATGCTGTCATCTGTCGTAAGTGCTTTCTATATGTGCTCACGTGGTAGACAGGAATTTCCGACCTTCCACCGTCATCAAACAGGTCCACAGCTTGAAGGATAACAGAACGTTACTCGAAATTACTATTTATTTTATGCGCCTGAGCACTAATAACATTTAGAACGACGTAGCATAACGCTTAATAGAGATGCACTGTACCAGTACTGTACATCTTTACACATGCATAAAAATGTCATGCCCTGTATTACCATTTAGGATTGTATTTAGATGTCGAAATGTTTGTTACAGCTGTAATATGTTTTTAAAAAAACTATATTGAAATTGTAACCCCTAAATACAATAACTCCAGGTTGGGGGTTGGTCGCAAGGCTAACAACCTTGCACCATAAAAAGGAAGATGTTTCGAAACCTCGATCAAAGCCTCGAACAGACGGACCTAAAGAGGACCGAATGGAAGAGGAGAATTGAGGAGGCCATGGACCGAACACGGACCGGAGAGCCATAGAAGAAGAAATACAAAATTTGTTTTCAAGCCAATTAAGGAGCAGTCTGTACGAAAATGCGGATAGAAGGAACTATTTGAGCATGACGCAAAACTGAAATCGGCGAGAGAGTCGAAATATAACAGAAAAGGATATGTCGGCGTAACAAATCATTTCAGACTAGTCTCAGACCTCAAACTAGCTCAACCACGGGGCTCGAACAGGTTTCTTTGACGCTCTGTCTTCTTCCCCATTTACCTGAAGACGGAAGCAGAATCCAGGTCCCGAAACGTTGTTGTTCTTTAATTCCATAATTTAGATGAAAAATAAATTTTAAAAAAATTACGTAATTATAACGTAACGTAGCATAACCAAAAACATTCAAATATAATTTATTCGTTTATTTTTATTTTTCTGTTGGATGTGAGCCAGTCTTCACTGGTTCCAATCTCGAATTGTTCTGTGTGACTGTCCAGTTTTCCCAAACTAAGGCAATTGGTGCATGGAAAGAGGTTTGGTAACTCAATGATTAAATAGCCTACAACAGGAAATGTAATGGAAAATGAATTATCTGTGAATGATACGTCAAAAGAGGATACAGAAAGATTTATATGGATGTTAGCACTGATATCACGTGACTTACGCTGTTCATCCCCTGAGAAACACAGATAGTAGCGGAGAGAGTAGCGACAACCAGCCAATGAGATGAAAGAGATTTCAAGCCCAATGAAACCCCACCTCTCCCTCTCCATCCCTTATTTGCGTAGTTGGGGCTTAATGAGGCGGAATCTGCCTCTTATAAAGACTATTGCAGATAAGTAAACCTGATTGTAACCAATTGCTGGGTGTAATTAAAATCTGGCTTTGAGTGCGACAAAGACTGCCATTAAGATAGGTGGCAGCACCCTATATTATTATTACTGTTATTATTATTATTATTACTAGCAGCGAAAACCCTGTGACTTCTCTGAGTACAACCCATACGAGGAACCTGAATTTTCATTTTATTTCCTTCTTAACATCCTTCATCGCTGATAATAATAAAGTGGGAAAGGCAAAATGCTTTATACATCAGTCCATGAATTTAACGCATTTGCGGTTTACACGTAACTTGTAGCACATAGTTTGTACAAGAGAGGGCAGTTGGACTCTTGGACGAATCAATGGCAATAATGCAGGGTTAGGTTCTTCATTAATGGTCACCACGGAGAGTAAAAGAGGACATCGAAGCTGATTAAGAGATTTGAGGGCCTCGCAGCGGCGAAGACGTCTTCTGGGTTGTAACCCTACGTTGACTTGCAAGTCACAGGTTACAAAATAGCTTGACACTGTCGGCTGCTTAAATGGCTGCGGACAATAGAACTCAACTTCAAGAAATTTAAGCACCTCCATGGCCTATAATCAAAGAAACATTTGTGATCATGCAGGAGTGGTAAACACTTTCGTGCGAGGTTCGGCCAATTTTTAAGTTAGACGAGTTGTTGTACTCCTTTAACGATCATCTATTTGTTATGTTAGTTATGCTAACGCTGAAATGATTTCATATTTTGAAACAATTTAGATTTTATAGTAAACAGAGATGGCCACGGTGGTCTAGCGGTCAGAACGCTGGCCTTGTAATCCTGGGGTCTCGGGTTCGATTCCCGGCGGTGCCCAAATTTATAACTTGTGTTGGGCAAGGCCGTGGTCTAGGCAACACGGAGTTTTCCTCCGGGGGCTTCCCCGGTTTCTCCGTGGCTTCCCAACAATTACTCCATTCACACACAGAAGAAGGCAATGGCAAACCATTTTTGGATCATCTGCCAAGAACGTGTATGAACAGGTCCTAGTCCGAGAAAAGGATGGAAGGATCCTGTTCATATGGACCTGTCGTCAGACAGAACACTAAATAAATATAAAAAAGTAAACAGAATGGCCCAAAAACATGACAGAAACAAACAACTCCGATTGAATTGAGCCCTGGTGTTTCTAAAATAATACTACAGCTATACTCACCCTAGTCCAACGCACTCGATGTTCGGTAAAGGAAATGGCAAGAAGAGTGAATGAGAAAGGCCAACTCTCTGCTTTCTCTTTCTTATAAATTTGCAGCAGCCACTGTTACAGTTTCTACACCTACTAAAAGTAAAAAGTCTTTCTCTAACCTTGTTCCTGCGTCGACGAAGTGCGGGAAAGTAGAGGGGTGAGGGGGTAGCATGGCGTTGCGAGAGGCGACTGACGCTACTGCCAGTAATAATCGGAGGAACAATAACGAGGCAATTTAGATCTGGCGCTTTATTATTGCTTGCACTAGCTAGAAGCCTTCCTCAACACAAGAGAATACTAATTAAGTCTTCAATTAGCACAGCTCAGCTTTTGTGTGTGTGTGTGTGTGTGTGTGTTTGTATAAAAGGAGCAGCAGTTGCAGAGAGCAGCACTGGCGCTGCTGGAGATTAGCGAAACAAACGCCATGCCTTTTGTCTCATAGCAGCCAGGAGATTTCCTCACGTCAGCAAACATACAAGCAATGAGTGGCGTAAAACGTGCCAAATTGGGACATGAAAACAGGCTCACGGAAGGAACGTTTCTGTTCTGGATACCAAGGGCGGCAGCTAATGCCCTCATATGGATTTTACTGCTGAAATTTTTTCTTCTCAATACAACGAATGCTGGGATGTAATAATTGGCATTCTGTGACCACTCGTTTCTCTGCATTTAATCAAAAATAAAACGGAATGCCTGGACTCGATACAGCAAAAGGCTAAAAAGAAGATTTTGACGTCTTGATGATGGAAGCAGTAAGCTCCTTTGAAAAGTCTGTCAACATCTACCACACTACACGACAGAGCATCCTAGATACAACCATGTTAAAATAGTGTTTCTCTGAAATATATATTAAGGCTTATTTATCACCATATCAACTTTCAACTCCGTATTAAGATATCACTATTATGCTAAAAAAGTCAGATGTGTGACGTCACATGACATTATCAAATACATTCTTGTGTTCTATACTCCAACAACAAAGTAACAGGCTCTGCGTCTATGAGAAGTGGTCTCTTCTTTGGAGGAGAAATAGACTAAAAATGTAAAAAAATAATTTTACCTTTTGTTTCGTACTGGTTTGAAACCTGGTCTCCTACACTGACAAAATAACACAAATTAAGGGTGCTTAAGAATTGGGTACTTAGGAGAATATTTGGGCTTAGAAGTGGTGAAATTACTCGAGGCTGGACAAAATCTCATCATGAGAAGCCTCACAATTTTAACTCTTCACTAAATATCAGGATAATCAAATTAGGGAGGATGAGATGGGTGGTGCATGTAGCGCGCATGGAAGAGATGAGAAATGCGTAAAAACTTTCAGTTTGAAAGTTTCAAAAAAAGAGACGGATCAGAATACCAACTAGACAGAAGGATAATGTTGAAATGGGTTTTAGGTGACCAGGTTTGGAAGGTGTGGATTGGACATATGTGGTTCAGCATAGCGGGCGATAACGGGAGGAGTACCTTGGAGTAAGCCGGGTGTAGAGGATCGACCGCTCGGAGAAATCCATGTGAGACGCCCCGAGTGATGGGTGAGAGTGCGGTTTTGTGGGACGTGGCCCTCAACAGCGACGTCGATGCGGTGATGCGGAGCCCTGAGAGAGGCGATTCGCCTTATAGGACGGAGTCCAGGTAAAGTCGAAGCCCCTCTGTGAGTTAGGTTATGTCGGAGTAGGTTAGGTTGGGTTATATTCTAGTTTGTTAGGTTTCGTTGAGTTAGATAAGGGTGGTTAAGATGGAGTAGGTTAGGTAACGTTTAGGCAAATATATTTCCGAGGCTTAGGCGAATTTAGGATATTTTTAGATTAGGCCTACTATGTAGTCGTGTAGAGTTTGACCGACTTGCCACAGGTGCTTACTGCCTCCATTTGAGATTGTGTACAACATGATGTTTTAAACACCCAAAATAAAGTCCCAGGTATTGAATGCTCTATCAGTGTGCAATCAAATTATCAATAACGAATTGCAAAATACAGTTTTTATGAAACGAAAAAATAACTGATAAATGGATATATGTTAGATCTTCCTCCTTATTGTAACAACATTAGCATATTTGATTATCGGATTATCTAAGTATAATGTAAAATTAAATGGCTAATAAATGGGCACCCCTGTTAGTGAAACTTAAGTAGATATACTCTGATACGAAGGGTAAAACATTAAACACTCCGTCCGGTCCACAATTATATCAATACATTACTACCGCCTCACACCACTCTTGGGATAAATCGCCCAAACCGTCCTCTGAGTATACAAGAACCGCAAACTAATAAACCAATTACGAACCCTCTCTCCACCCCATCCTCACCCTCACCCCGGACCGCCCGGGGTTCCGAGCGCCTATCTGGTAGCTGAGCCGATAAATCCGTCCAGCTATACCCTCCCCAGTCGAAACCCCCAACAGACCGAGATCAAATAAGTGGAAAATGCCACAACGCACCATGCGCTGCGCAGAACAACTTCGCAAAGTTCAATAAGGTTCTAAACCTGTTCTGGTAAGGCCACAACAGCACAAAACATTTTTTGACCAATTAATTACTTCTTCCGATTCTCTTTCATTGTCAGAATGATCTAAGAAAGAGTGACTTAGCGGGATTTGAGGTTCTCACAGCGGAGAGAATAAAGATGGCTTATCTTCTGGGCTGTAGCGCCGTGTAATTTGGTAGAATGTTTGCTGCTTCTTAAACGATAGTAAACTTCGACCAGACAACACGGCGCTACAACCCAGAAGACAGCCATCTTCAAAGAGAAACTTTATCCCTGTTGGATCTCAACATGGCTTTAGAATACCCTGTTAATGGGGTGGTCCTAAAACGGGATTGATGGTCATCAAACAAAGCACACCATTTACTGGTCTGTGCTAACCGTGCGATATTGCTGCAGAGAAAATTATATATTTAAAAACAAAAGCATTGTTTAGATAGTGAGAACCTTTGTCTAGAAACATACACACAGAAATAAATTAATATGATATACACGTTAATGTCTCACTTTAAAACTGAATAACAAAATCACAACTTTAAAAGAGTTCTTCTGTATACTGAATGCCTTTACAACGTATGATTTTGTATTTGTGACTTATTCAACGGAGCTCTTAGTAGCTAGGTTTATCTGCGCCGAATCATAAGATGAACAATTAATATTTAAATAAGAAAGTTATAAAAGGAAAACCAAAATATTTTGTCTCCGTCTCAAGCTACTACTTCTTATCATCCTAACGTTGTCATGTTTAGGTTACTCCAATCCTATCAGAAGAACGAGAGGGGAAAGCCTAATTTTCAGACAACCCACAGTTGAGCAAATCACACTTCTTGCAGCAGAAAAATAAAGAGTAAAATTTGTAGGACAGATAGTTATCAAATAATGTTACAACATCATTTAAGCAGGTCATTCAATGTCCAGGAATGTTACTTTAGAATTTCATCGGAATTCCGTTTCTCGAAGGATATTTTACTCCCATTCAATCTTTATGCATTCTCTGGGCAAAGACTATAAAACAAATGCATAATGGAGAGGTCATGTCTGTCTTCCAGTCCATCCGTTTGTCCGTCGTCAACACTGATATTTGTCGGTGATGACGAGCTGGGTTGTGATGCCGCGTTGAATCTAGGTACAAATCGACGTTTCGGAGATATATACCGTGTCAATCTTCAACCCTGTAGATGGAGACAGTATGTTTCTCCGAATTGTTTTCTACCTACGAGTCCACAGGGCGTCACAACTCAAAGAACAGCATTAAAATCTTCACCGCCGTGACAATCTCAAATTTCACATGTATGTATTACATGACATGTTATGATTTATTTTATTCTATCATTTCAACATAACGCCTCAGTAAAACTGTGCACGAATTCATACAAGACCATAAATATGAATCTACTTACAAATCTTTGCCCTTTAAGAATGAGGGCACATGAAATCAAGAAATGTTGAATAAAACTATCGATATTGAACCAGTGTGTCTGCTTGAATTCTAATTACGAAACATAAGGCATTACCTTTCCTAGCTATAACGCGCGAATATACAAATTCTCATAAGCATTTGAGGCACACGTGAAGTCTTATGGTGCCACATCAGTGCGTCTGAGCATACCGCTTGCTAACACTGCATAGCACACATGGAGGACAAGAGAAATGCTTATAAAAATTTAGTCTGCAAACCGGAAGCGAAGTGATCACAAGGGAGACAGGCGTAGATGGCAGCATATTATTATTGCTTAAATAAAAATAAAATTCAAATCTGTGGGTTAGTTCAAATGGCTAAGCACAAGAAACAGACAGGGGCTGGCTCTTTTTGAATACAGTAAGAAAAATTCAGGTTTCAGAAAAGACGGAGAATTTCTGGAGAAGCTGAGGTTCCATCAGCTTTCCAGAAGAACTTTTCTCCATGAAGCTAGTTAATTAATTATACGATTTAACATAAAACATGTAAATTTATCTCATCAAGACCTAAAACGCTTATTGTAAATATTCTCCGATATTATGAAAGTATGAGTTACTTCGAAGATCGAACTGAACAGTATTACTATTCCAATCGCGATACAACAGCGTTTGAATCACTCTGTGAACTGCAGGTTGTAATGCACAATGAATCACGTTCAATTTTCCAACGTCCCCACCGCTAACTCTGCCTGCCATCATCTGAACATTATCATTCTATTATAAAAGTAAACGAGCAATGATTAAGGGTGTTAGTTTCATGTTCAGTGTTTCTTATCGCTCCCCATAGAGAACGCGCACGTCGCATCATGCGATAAAATGTACTCACCCCCTTCTCATTCCATTCTGTTCGCCAGCGATCACAGTAACAATGAGCGGCGACTCGAGGATTAACTTTTGGCTGATAGAATCTCGTTATAGCGTTATATTATCGTTCATACGGCCAAGTCGTGCAGGGGGGGAGGGGAATTACAACAATAAACCAGTGATTAAGAGGGGGAGAGACAGGAGATGAATGTACAGAGAGGGAGAGAAATTGGATGTACTGTTATTTCGCAAAATATTGGTAATGCTGATACTGTGGCAAAGCAAGGATAAAGATGTACAAAATTATAATTTTGTCTGGTGCGTTGTGTGACTGTAAAATTTGGTCTCTTGCCATAACATGTTTTGGGAAACAAAGTTCTGGGAAAGTATCTGGAATTAGTATAGATGAATTAATAGGAGGACAGAAAGATTATATAATGAAATGGTTCATAATTCGTACTTAAACAAATATTGGCAGATTGATCAGGTCAAGGAGACTGAAAAAGTTGTTCTTTTTGGAGAACACAGGCAGATTAAAAAAGGCATACAAAATGTGACCGGAAAACCTAATAGAAGAAAGCTGCTTGGGATACAAACCTAGTCGTGGATAAGAGATTAATATAAGTTACACATGGACTGTAGAGAAACGAGATGCGTGGTTATGAACAAGATTCGTCTGCCTCAGGATAGGAACTTGTGGCGAATTCTTGTCAAGACGGTAATGAACTTGAGCCTAGGGGAATTTGTTAACTGGCTGAGTGACTGTCATATTCTCAAAAGGAACTCAGTTTCATGGAGAAAGTTAAACAAATTCTCTGCAGTAACAATAGACCAGATAGGCAGGTGTGGCTTCTTTAGATTTAGGACTATTTTAATAACATATAAATGTGCGCTTTAAGTTCAGCGTCTGTATAATATGATTAAATAGGCAACGATTTAGCACCGTATGGGCCCTGAAGGTTGAACTCTGTCGACATTCTGCCTAATCCTTTTAATAGAGAGTTCTAGAAATATCGGTTGTATTTCAGTCTCAGCCGTTATTTCACCAGTTTCGTTGTAATACTGAAGGTTGGCTGGGATTTGTATTTCGAAATACGGGATTTGAGTCCCAAGTGACTACACCGACTAATGCGAAAATTCTGTGATATCTTCTACAGATATAAATTTCATATATTAAAATGTATTAAACCAACCCATAAATAAATACACAGCTATACTTAGCTACAATTAATATTTTAGTTAACGTCTGTCTGGCGTTTATATGGAGGTTGTAGACCAGTAAGATTTGTAACGTATAATGGGTCACCAGGTCCATGCACCACAGTCTTTACTGAGAAACTGATAGTTGTTCAGGTTTTTAAAACATTGCCACATTTTATGGTATCAGAATGTTCCATATTTATTTAAGGTGTATTTCATCTTCCAGATTTGGGGTTCTTACTGCGGCGATGAAAATATTCAATGTGTTGTTACGCCATCTAGTCTTGTAAATAGTTACCAATGCTTTGGAAGAATGTGTCGCCTCCATTTTCAGGGTAAAATTTTCTCAAGCCTCCTCAATATACCTTCTTCCCTTTATGTAAGACAAAGGTTCACACACACACACACACACACACACACACACACACACACACAAAGCAAGGGAAAAAAGCATCTCTTATAAGGATATTTCATTCTTTTGTTTCAAGCTGGGAGATAAATATTAACAAGACTCTATACAGAATTAATTTAATATTAATTTGTACTATGGTTGCTAAATATTCAACTTCTAAATATCTTTCTCATTTGAAGCTGGATATTGTCTGGGACCAATAAATTATAAAGAAATGTAGACATGTTTGAAAAAGACATATTAAAATGAAACGTCTGTCAATGGATAACTTAACTCAGTCAATTTCTGATCGCATCCACAAAAACAAGATTCATGTATTTTAATCAGCTCCTGTGTTATCTAAAGAGTAATATGTAATGCAAATAATTAAATACAATGGTAAATGAAATGTTCTCTTTTAGAAGAGTAGTATCTCTTATCGAGGAACTGAGCTACAAGCAAAATATTAATCCAACAGCATACAGAATGGAACCTTCATCAGCATTAAGGAGCTATGGCTTACAGCGTGTGAGGTTGATAACTTGAGAAGGATATTTATTCCAACGAAATATTGAAGAGAGAAATCTTGACAACACAGTGCAGTTGTACTGTTCCACCACAGAAATTCACAAATAAATCCTTGTCCTAACGTACAGAATCTTAACGTCTTTGTCTTGGAGCAACCGACCAGGCAGGAAAGATGGACACACGCGGAGGTGCACAAGGGACAGCAGAATGGAGGTTGAACACGGAGGAGGCAAACAAAGGAATACCAGCCAGCATTCATTTGATGTAGTGGCACCGGGCCTGTTCAGTGACAACAGCTGCTAAGACAACTGAAACCAATTCGTTAAATTAGAAGGTGAGAAAGACTGATTTACATGATCTAATTTGCATTAAATGTGTCCAGTTAGTATAAGAAAAATATAACCACAAATATACATACACAACAACCACTGAATAATATTGTATTCCAACAAATTCAGCGTAGATGTTCAAAGGTAGCAGACGCAGATACAAATTCACATACATAAAAAAATATCATGATATCATATTTATGTGTATATTTTACCAATATCGTATCACCTGAAAATTATAAGACAGCCAGCTACCAAAACGTCAAATGCAACCTATATTTTAAAAACAGATCAATTTCAAGGAAACAGAATCAAATGAAAATTATCTGTTTGGACAATTTATTACTGACTTTAAAACTTTTAGTTAATATGAATAAAGTCAACATTTATTTAGTACATGTGGCTACACTGTAATTAATTAATTCTTCAACATGAGCCTTTACTTTGTAGTCATTCTGTGAAGGACATTTCTTTTCCCTTTTAACATGTCATATATTACTGATATACGCCAACCATTTTTCCGCGCGTAGGCCTATCTTAATAGACCATTTTCTGATATTTAAAATTAGCTGATCGTGTACTTCAGATGCTAAATGAAGTTGTCTGCTAACGCTGTACATAGAATGCTTAACGTGTAATCGCACACTTCAATTAGAACAGTTGCCACTTTAAACAAATTTGTACGTGTACTGGTAAAACAGGAAGACAGACAAATCGAAGCAGCAGCCACGTAGAAACAATCGTGGAACGATAAAGCGAGACAAAACAAACGAGCTGAGAAATGCAAACAACCAAACTGTAGGTATGTGGAGAATTCCGTATTAACAGAAGTGTTTCAGGTAAGCTATAAAATGGTACATGATGAATTAGATGGAATGCGATGCAACGATTATAAAAATATACTGTATATATCCCATGGGTCAAATTTATGAAAGACTATTATTCCCGGTGCGATGTAAAACATGAGTTTAACTGAAAGAACAAATTTACAATAACGAAACAAATGTATGCTGGTGGAATCACAAGAAAAGAATGACTGAAAAAATTAACTGTTAACAAATTCTCTGGCTGATGGTGGTTTCAATCCTACACCTCGTAACCCAGTTTGAAGATATTAAGTTTACTTCCTGCCAGGATAACTGAAACAGCCTGTTATTCTGGCTACAGGCTGGACGATTGATTTCTGGCACTGATTTCTCTCTTCATCACCGCGTCTAGGCAGACTCTTGGGTCCACCCAACACATAACGGGGCGCTGTAACAGCCAGAGCTAGAGGCTGACCACTCGCTTTAATCCGGTGCAGACGTTAACAAGGCTCGCTTTTCTTCTAGTTGCCTTTAGTCTGTCGTACAATCTTCTGGCAGAATTGAAAATAAGAATTGTCATTGCACGAGTACAGTATGGTGTTTAAACGTTCGCGCATTACGAGTGAAAAGTTAGAAATAATGTCCTAAATATACAACTGCGTGTTCTAGGTCACTGTAATGCAAGGAATTTAAAGCTGTCTTAGTGAATTTTATTTAAATTCTCATAGCATAATATTAATATCTGCATTTTAATCAGGAATTTACAGACGACAATTTGAAAGATATTTGTTGATATTCTTGGGCTTCTGAAAATAATTCCGGAACTTAAAATTATCATGAAGGAACAGATTAATAGCCCTGTGACGGTATGTGTTGGTATGGAGGCAGAGCTCCACAAAGTAAATATTTCGGGGATGCAGCATGCATATTAGCGGTGTAAGCCGTTTTAGTCCTGCTAACACTTTGAAAAAATAAAAATATAGTCTTGTGCTTTATTTTAGTGGTTCATTCGTATTTGATACACTGAACCACAACAGAACCGATCAGATAAAATGCATTGTTAGCCAACTCCACCCAGCCATGCGTAGTCTGGTAACTAGTTGAGGCTGGCGTTCGCTACGAGGGCCTGGCTGGCTGGAGCTGACTAAAGATGCATTTCATCCGATAGGTTCTGCTACGTTCCAGCGTATGGAGTACTGAACTACGAAGGTAAGACAGAGGACTTTTTAATTTTTGCTTTTCAAAGTGTTAGCCAGGCTAACACTTTGCCCCTGGGTATGTTTCATATTATTTACGCACTTATAAGGTGTAGAAAGTTTAATTCCCTAACAAGTTACCTGTTCCTGGTTAATTAAGTTAGGAACGGACAGCAAAAGACTTGAAAATAAAGAATATGATGAATATAGATTTATTCAGCACACAGGCCTACATCTGGTCTGAAGAAAGTTTTAATTTTGCTAATAGCTGTCATAAAATTTTGAATCCGAAGCTAACACATTGAATATTAGTATGAAAATATAAGCTTACTTTCTCTTATATGAAAAGTACTGACCAGTCCAGTGCTACAATACGTCAAATCTCTTCCACAAGCCCTTCACATATTTGAACAGACATCTTTCCAGCACCCCTATTAACTACACTTTTTTAACTCTCAACAAGATAGTATGATAATAATGAAGTATATTTTTTCCTCAATGTGGATACATTTCCACACACATATACAGACTCCCCTTATGACATTATTCTGTTACAGCCTCCTCCCTCCAAATATCCCCACAGCCCATTTACCCCATTATATCTACACCCTCTTACCCCCTCGCGATAATAGAGACGTCGGGGCTCAAATTTACCGTGAGCATGAGATTAGCCAGGGTTCACACAATAACGACCCCGCCCGCCACGAGACTGCGCTAGTGTTCCTGTCCGTAATCAATTTTGTGACAAGTGATGGGATAACAAAGGAGGGGAGAGTCAGCGCCATCTCTGTGGCTGCAAGTCAACAAACATCTGAATGTTTTATCTTCCAGCATAACAATATTAAGAGAGCAGCCCGTTGGAATAAACGAGAAACTGAAAATGTTTGTAGAAGTCTCAGATCTGCTAATTCTGAATCCAGAGACAGCGACTGCTCACTCTCAATATGCAACTCGTAATTAAACTGTTCATCCTAAAGAAAGGATTTTAAGGGCTTGTAAAACAAATGGCGATTCAGCTCATGCTTGTTTAGGCAACGAATTCGTCCCTATTTCGGTATTTAATTGTTAAATACGTTTGTTGAGTGTCTTCCTGTAATTTCACACATTCCAGATATTAAGTTCTACATTAACAAAACAATTTTTACTACTGAGAAATAATTATGCTGTTGAATCGTTGGACTAAGAAGTTTAAATACAAATTCATTAGTCAATATAATATGTATTAATACCTAAAATATTTCTGGTTATTTACTATTATTATCGAGGTAATGTACAACACTGCAAAAACAATAAAATATAAAATATTAATTTTCTGCCGAAAATTTTTGAACTTAACAGGAAACATAGGTCTATACATACGTAGTTTAATTACATGGTCTATATGCGAAAAGTAAAACTGAATTCGCTAAACTAGGGGACACAACAGATAGGAATCCTGTCCCCTTTTATATAAAATGACGGTATCAGAATCTGGCTTGCGAAGTTTTGCAAACATCACGGCCGCGATATTCACCCTAAAGGTAGAAAAAGAAATGTTTGTCGAAACGTTGGAAGGCATTCGACATTTACGCTGCTTATTCCCGAAGGCCGTCCAGTCGTAGGAACCTAAGCAGAAGTCCTTAGAATTAACTTAATGCAATTCCACTAAAATACAGTGGCATTTCGTAATTTTATAACTGTCAATATGAATGCGTCCTTCTCCACTCCTGCTCCAGAAACTTCACTATATTCCATTTCACAGCCAGTAATGGTAATGAATAATAATTCCCTTTTTACTCATGTGAAATGTTATTTCGCTTCGTGTATATTCATAGTTGCAGGGTTTCTGAGCAAATAAATATATTTTAAGCAACTTGCACTTAAAAGTTGCTGCCACACCTCACACCTCCACCCTGCCTCAAGCCTAATCTTTATTTGCATGAAAACTTAGTGAGATTTTTGATATTAATAAAACCCAACCATCACCATCTTATGACGTCATATTTTCTTTTCTTTTGCCATAATGTGAAAACCAGTAACAGCAAAAGTGTTCTATAGTAAATGCCATCATTTGTTGAGAGATGAATAGAGTTTGTTTTCGGTTTCGCAGTGATGACATTTTACAGCACTGACTGAGATATCAAGTTCTCACGGTTGTCTTCTGGGTTGCAGAGCTATGTAGTCTGATAGATTTTTACCGATATTTCAGATACTCTTGCTACCTTCATCATCAGAATAATGACAGCTCTGGTGCTTATGAGTCTCCATCATCAGCCTGGTGACAGAGTAAGGAAGTACCTCTGAATAGTCGGTAAACTTTCACCACACTACAATGGCGCAATAACACATAAGGCAGTCATTTTCATAATCTAACTTTACCTATAGTAGATTAGTAATATAATTACTATACCCTAAGAAATCGTTTTGAATACCGTTCTCTTAATTTTGTTCCTTGAGTCACTGTTGCTTCAGGATATCATTGGTTGTGTCCTCACTCCTGGCTTTTAAAGTTATATAAATGTCGCCAAACGAGGAGAAGGGCCATATTAAAGAGTGGGGGAAAAGAAGGGAACGAATGGTGAGGAAAAAGAGGTAAAAAAGTTATTAGAAAAATGTGACGACATTATTAGAAAATTTTACTGCGTACTAAATCTTCCAGGGTTGGAAAGGGATTCAGTAAGGGTACAGGGGGAGCTACAACCAAATTAGAATACTCCCTCACCCATTTCTCTGAGAAGGTTCACCAAGTATTCGGCATAAAAACGGTTTTCCTTGTACCTGTTTTAATAATCCAAAGGAAAATATGAAGCAGCAAACATGGCGCTTGTTCGAAACGGACATGATCACCATTACGCCATGATAAAACAATACCACGGACAATTAAACACGACTGTACTTCCACAAACACCATTGGTGGTACATAACATGTTTTTTTTCCAAAAACAGAAGACATTTTGACGAAAGTGAGATAATGAATTCCAGGTGGGATCTGTCAGCTTCTCACCACGCAGGCCCGGGTTCGGTCCCAGAGCTGTCCATAATGGACTTGCGGAGGACAAAATGACACTGTCCCATGTCTATAATTAGCATTTCGCTGATAACTCATATTCACTTATATCTGCTAGGAGATGGGCATAGGACCCGTTAGTTATAGTCATACACGATTGCAAGCTAGAATCAATAATTTGAAAAATGTAAACACTTTTAAATATATTAGCATAAATCAGGGTATAAATAACTGTCATTGTTATTGCAACAGATAAATCACTGGTAGTTAGATTTATAAAGTAGGCTGATTCGTGTTCACTCTTTTATTTCCTTAGTTAATCCTTACGAAGTTTAACTTAGGGTGTATGGCAAAACACAAATTAGGCATTTCTTGTTTCACCCATTCGTGCTACTTATCTCCCCAATCTCAACCTCCTCTTAAACACCACACTAATATTCTGTGAAGAGTTAGGACTATGAAGTTCTCGTGCAATTTGATTCATCTTCAAACTTCAAACTCTATTTTCTTGGCACTTTTTTCTCGAAAAAGCTCAATATATTTCCGTCCCTAAGGGTGAAAGGCTAAGTATCACACCCAGATAACAACCAGGGTGTTATATCTAGGAGTTAAATTTCGTCACTTTAACCCCTGCCCTTTTATTTTCGTGCTCTTTCACCCACTAATCTCTTAAATAATCCCTCCCAGTTCTTTGATACCGATCTACGCTTTGCTTCCCAGCAGAAGATATAAAAAGTCAAAGTGCTGTAGATAATGTCTCGCCCCCTTTACTTCCGAATACTGTATTTTTACAGAAAGTGTATCACTTAAATACAACAATACAGCCGAAGTCGTAAAGCAGACCTATCGGTGCATCTCCATGTTTTCAAAAGAACGGTCTCATTTATCACTTTAACAAGAACTTGAAGGTGAAGTGCGAGCATGTAGAAAGGAAATAATAATATGCTGATGTTCTACTGGGTTCTGCCGTCACAAACCAAAAGATCATCATCATACTAGGCCCTGAAGATGAAGGCAATGCGCTTCTCCGAAACATTGAATCTACGCATCAGTCCACGCGGGGCCAGAAAACATAAAGACGTCGTCGTCGTTATCACCGCCGTGAAAACCTCAAATTTCACAAGATATAATACGATTTTGTGTCCGAGAGTGTGACTAAATGGTGTTACTCTCATAACCTGAAAATTTTTATACTCATTTCCCATTTATTCAATGCGTGCTACATTTACCGCCAATCTCATCGCTTCGGTATTAGTCAGTGAGGCGTAATTTTTACAGAATCCTTTTCTGCCCGACTTAATTCCCTCTTTCCGGCGCCAAAATATTATCCCCGGCATCATCTTATGGAATACATCTAAGCTATTATGTTCCCTTAAAATGAGACACGAGGTTTCGTTCCCACTTAAAACAATAAGTAAACTAATAATTTAGTGTATTTAATCCTTTAGAGGCGGAAAGGAGATTCACGTCACAAGCCAAGCGAAGAAAAAACGCGGCTAATGTGGGCGAAGTGTGTAACACAGCGAAACTAAATTGTTAACCGTCCAGTTTCTTGGAATTTACGGTGACTTAGATCTATATTCAATTTGAGAAAAAAAGTATCCTGATTTCCTGCAACACCCTTTCCCCTATAAACGCAGGAAACAGTTTCCTATCGCCGGCTCCCACTTTAACCGGAGTGTCAGCAGTTCTGCGACGGAAAAGAAAAAGAAAGCACAAAATTTAGAATGTGCTAACGGAGTCATTTAAAACCATTTCAGATGCAAATCCAGCAGTGGCTGTGCAACCATTTGATTTGCATTGGAATATATCTTTCACTTGGTACTGCCTACTGGGGTGAAGGACTAACTTAGTGTAGCCGTTATGGGTGATTGAACGGCGAGGAAATTGCCTGCGAGAGGAAGGCTGACACCTAACACCACCCCTTCTTCCTCTTCTTCTTCTTTCGCCCTGTCTCTTTCTTAACCGTTCGTGTCTCGTCTCCTCTTAAACTTCATTTCCCCTTTTCTCCATGTCGTTTATTATCATCATCCATTTTCTATCACCCATCCCTTAACTTTGAAAGAATTGCCATCAACTTAGCTTGCCAGCTACACTGCTTTACTTTGTACAATTTCACTGTATAAAATGCAGTACATTTATCGCCCTCAACGCCCTGATGGTAAAGGAAGCAATGACATCTGAAACGTTAGTAAACTTTCATCAGACTGCACGACGTCCGACACTACATTGTCTGAGCTACTGAAAAAACGTCGTTTCATAAATTAGAAATATATTGTATGATTTGAGGTTTTCAAAGCGGTGAGTATGAAGATTTCTGTCTTCTGCGAATAATCGCCCTGATGACGGAGGCAGT
The DNA here is from genome assembly GCF_977971745.1 of Zootermopsis nevadensis. Lineage (NCBI taxonomy): Eukaryota > Metazoa > Arthropoda > Insecta > Blattodea > Termopsidae > Zootermopsis > Zootermopsis nevadensis. Next base: position 4,614,224 of record NW_028259152.1, on the reverse strand, counting down.
ATGACCTCTGAAACGTTGGTTAACATCGACCAGACTACACAGCGCAACAACCCTGAAGACAGAAATCTTCATACTCATCGCTCTGATGACGGAGGCAGTATGACCTCTGAAACGTTGGCTAACATCGACCAAACTACACAGCGCAACAACCCAGTAGACAGAAATCTTCATACTCTGATGACGGAGGCAGTATGACCTCTGAAACGTTGGTAAACATCGACCAGACTACACGGCGCAACACCCCAGAAGACAGAAATCTTCATACTCTGATGACGGAGGCAGTATGACCTCTGAAACGTTGGTAAACATCGACCAGACTATACAGTGCAACAACCCAGAAGACAGAAATCTTCGTACTCATCGCCCTGATGACGGAGGCAGTATGACCTCTGAAACGTTGGTAAACATCGACCAGACTACACAGCTCAACAACCCGGATGACAGAAATCTTCATAGAAATATATTCGACGGTAAAATCCAGAATACAGCCATCTTTGTATTCTCCGCCTTCAGAACCTCAAATCATACTTCTACAAAAGAGTATCGTCCTCTTAATTCGTCATTGTAATAATATCTGGTCCATCGTCCTGTAACTTAGCCCCCCCCCCCCCTTACAAACAAATATTGTCCGCATGGAATTTGTTCTTAACCGTCTTTCATCTATTATCTTGAATTGCAAACAATCCAAATCCAAATCCGAGGCCAACCGTGACATTTCGGAACATGCTGAATTCAATCTACGAGCAAAGAAACTTCACAGAGTACCTTGTTGCTATGTGGAGTGGCGGGGTGGGTGAGTTTTCAGAAATAAATCGGTTCCGGTTCGCTTAAAATTCACGAGAAATAATGTCTACATACGTTTACATATATCAAGCGTTTATTAGTGAATAATAATGAATCAAGACACTAGTCTTTCTTTTCAACATTCACGAAGTTTTCTCTTCTATTCCACTTTGGCTGAAGAGCGAGGGTGGTGAGGGAATTCAAAGAACGCCCATTCTATTATAAAGTAAGTGAATCTGAAATGAGATTGTTGCTAAAGGTGCATGGGAGGCTACGGTCGGGGAGGGAAAGAGGAAACGAAAAATTTCCCTGAAGGCAATGTTGAAGAAAACGAGATTTTTCGTTCATTACATTTAAATAAAATGGAGACGAAGATGGTGGCGGAACGACTCGTGATCTCTGGCCCCCTGGATTATCGCACAGTTGAGAGGTCGCGGTCCGCGTCAGACAGACTGACGAGAAGGTTTCATTTTATGGCTTCATTCATAAAACTACAGCCACGTGTTAGCCCTGCCTCCAATAAAAGAGACAGTCTTTAAGGTGTTGAAATAAGGTACAGTCGGTATTGCAGTACTCTCACATTCATGACTTGCCTTGGTTTCAGAAAAATATAATTCACAGGAATTCCGTATTAGCGCCATGGCCAAGAATGGTCGGACGTCAAAATCTTGTCTGCGTATCCATAAATGATATTGAAGAAGGTTCCTGACAATTATTGCTTCATTGTAGGCATACCTAGGGCATTGTTTTAGGTGTATTTAACATCTTGTATAGGATGTACCAAAGAGATGTATACACACAACCATAACATACACCAGCATTATGTATATACATATTTTTTGGGACATTCTATGTATAAAATATTTCTCAGACAATGCATTTCTAACAAAATATTAATTTTAGTGTTACTATTATGGTGTGTGATAACACTTTCAAGTTGAAACTGACTTTCTTACAGGCCGGATAGTATCAAGACCCGAAACGTCGTATTTGTCATGAATATTTCGGACAAAGAACAAAGCCAGCGTAAGTTCGTATAAGCTGATGTCGAAACGTCTCACACTGTAGTTTCTTTTACATCTAAAAGTCGCGTTGCGATGAAAATATTTCCTTACATCTCGTTTTGTTTTGTTGGCTTTGTTTCTACGGCGCAGTCATATGATGTTACTTCATCAGATTTTATTTTAGAATGAAATTTTTTTAAGGTTTCTTAAACAGGCATGATAAATGAAATATAACATTGACCCAATGGTGTGAGATTAGGCACAAGCAGTGTAGAATAGAGTAAATTGTAGATCTGGCTTTTCTTAAAGAGGTCTCTCTCACCCTGGAGTATACAGTCATATATAAAAATCTTTTTTCTCCCTTAAAATTTAAAATAGCTTCAGCAGCCTTACAAAAATGGCCTACTTCACACTGGAAAAAAGCAATTCAGAATGACGGAATGAACGTAATGTACAGGTTACTATACACGAACTGCATTAAACATGTCAGCATCTTCATCTCACACGTATTTGAAATTTCAAACAGTTTTTCTCAAAAGACTACAAGAAGAAACCTGGTAAAAATTTCTCAACTGCTTCAAAATGTATTTGAGTTCTACAGAAACAACAATTGTTGCAAAATTACAAAAAATCTTTGTGAATTTAAATCCAAAAAAGACGTCAATCCTGAAATTAGTTCATCTTTAGACGCGTTAGGAAAGGCGCTACAGAAATGCTCCTACTAATTTAAACATGTATGTCTGTATGTATGTCCGTCCGTCCGAATGAACCGCTAAACGGATTTTCATAAATTTAATACTGTGCAGTTTTACCAACATTTATCAATAACTTTTTATTTTTGGTTAAACTTTGAGAAAAATATCGGACACTTTACATGAAGATCTGAATTTCTGCGCGCATCCCAAACTGATTTAATAAAGTATTTTACTGAAGCGAAAATATCTCGAAAATAGTTTGTAAAGAAAATTAAGCACACACTATATTATTCAGTGCACTTCTTTCATATAACGATTAATCAAAATGAATTTTATGCTTTGTCATTTCGAGAAATTTTATGTCCATTTCGTTGTACGTATTTTCTCGTCCTCTTCGCCTGTTTTACGCTACTTATAAGCCAGCATGAAAAGGTAACATTTACGAATTAAAAATCTAAGGGCAATAACTGAGTGAACGCAACAAAATGTTATGCGCACGTTCCCTGAGTTGTTATGCTCTACTTTCCTGTAGAATAGAGCCATGAATTACTATTCGAATCTAACTTTCTCTGTGCTTAATTCAAATTTTAGACTGCAGTTGAAAACTGAATTTTTAGGACTATTCTCTCTGTCATTTTGTAACTTAAGTAACATTGTCTTTATAAATTACATTATTTAATAGTCTCTATAAATTTAGATATTACTCGTTATGTTTATCACTTTGATAGCCACTGGTAACACAATTTAATTTAAGGAATAGCGTATTCATGTAGGGTTACTATTATTGTAATTCCATGTGTTTTTTTAATATTGACATCAAACTGCAGATATAAGAACACTAAATTTATAAGATTGTTAACTGTTCTACGTTAATTAAATATTGTTTTCGTATCTACTCTAATGTTAATAACTTCGCCGAGAAAAGATTATGTGAAGTATAAAGAAAAATATAAGAGCCAGATATGTCTGAGTTGACAGCTGTTTCTTCTACGGGCTATAGCAAGTACATGAATCGCACTAATATTTGAATAATATGCGTGGTATAAAGTGTGTTTATGCCTTTGTTTATTGAAAGTAGAGCACCACTCAAGTGGACTCTCGTTCCTCTGAGTGTGCACTTAATTTGATGCTGTTTGGGAGGTGTTTTAACACTGTTCATGTGTCCTTTGTTTAAACTATTCACGTCTTGTTTGTCGGGTGCAGGTATACACTTGGCAGTGAGTGGAGTTAATTGAACGAGCTGTTAAAACGTTAAAATAAAGGGGAAGTAGCACACGTAAGAGTGGCTTAAGTTGTTGAATTGTTATACATAGGTCAAGGATAGTAATCACATAATAAAGATTTGCACTGATGATGATTTTCTCGGTGCACCTGTTGTATCCTCTTGCCTTGTATACTAGCTTTATCATTGTCACTTTGTTACGAAACCAAACATTTTTTGGCTAGTGAACCTGTTATCAAGTTCATGGGAAAGTGAACATGAATTATCGCCAGGTAGCGCCATATTAGAAAATAATTAGTAAAACATACCTGAGGTTATGTCTTTCTGTGTTTGATAGAAGAATTGTCCTTAACTTCTGTAACGACAGATTTAAAATGATCCGTTACAATTTATATTGATTATGGAGGTTGCTGAAGACGCATGCACACGATTTAACTAATATACATGTAGTTACAAACACTCAGTAACAGTTTATTAAGCAAGTATTAAGAAGTACGTAATGTAATTATTTCTATTCAGGTTTAAGAAAAATACGGGCAAAGTTTCGAGTACTTAAACTAGCATGTGATAAACGAGAAAATAATTACTAAGTAGCCAGAATTCAAAATCAATCTTTTTCGTTTCATGTTTTACACCTATCTGTTCCTTCCACATGGTCGAAAAACAAAAGTTGAGAGAACATTCTATACAAAGTATCGCCACTAATCCTGGAGAGCTACAAAAAATGTGTAGAAAGACCGACTCTTAACAAGTTAGCCCAACAGGTCGGCGTCAGAGGGAGTAAACTAGCCTTTTCTAGTTGCGTTTATTTAAAATATCTTACAAACAAGAAAGAAAAACGAATTATTTAAGTTCTTCAATAAGCCTGTCAGTGTTCGTCCGAAACGAGTGGTAGATACAGTTGGACTACAGTAGTTAAATGTCTACAAAAAATACGTGTGGTATTGGCATTAAAGACTGTTCCTTTCCCGGGAATGTTAACACGACGCGACCGGGGAAGGCGTTAATACCAAGAAAGCGGTGTTTCTTCAAGACAAAGAGAGGAAAAAATATAATTATGTTTGTAGTAGCTCGTCAGGAGGATAGCTACAGCAAGTTCATCGTTTTGCTATACACCCTCATGGGATGAGTGCAGAAACGAGCCAACTCACATTACGTGTCATAAGAACGTAAAGATTAAAATACCGGCGGGCGTACACAAATCCTTAATTTCACCTGTTGTTTTGTACAGATGTAAAAATTGGTATCTTATCCTGAGGGAATAAAACAGATTGGCGGGTGTTTAAAAACAGAGTGCCGTGTGGAATATTTGAATGTGAAAAAGAGAAAGATGGAACAGCAGGAAGATTTATGTCTTCTGGGTAGTTGCGCTGTGATTCATCGCCCTGATGATGGAGGCAGTATGACCTCTGAAACGTTGGTAAACATCGACCAGACTCCACAGCGCAACAACCCAGAAGACAGAAATCTTCATCTGTGAAAACCTCAAATTATACATGGAACAGCAGATCGCTATTCCTTTAGGCAAAATGGACCTTTAAGCAAAATTTCAAATTCCGAGTTTCTTGATAATAATGAGCAGTGACACGAGTAAGACTGTCTATTGATAACAATCACATTCGTAAGGAACTGAAGCATCAAAGCAGGATCTGAGGTTCTCACGGCGGTGAGTACGAAGATGGCTGTCTGCAGGCCATCTTTGAACTGAAGAGTCACATTGTTTCCATAAAAAAAGGTTGAATGCTGTGTCCCAAGAGTACACATAGGAGCAAAGGTAAATGCATATGCATTAAAGGTTATTTTTACCTTTGAGTCGCTAAAGATATATCTCGAGCTCGAAACTTTTCTTGTCCTGGTGAAATAAACGGACTGCAAAAATGGCTTGAGGCCGAGGTTAGCTTCTAGGTTTTAGCACCGTAGTCTGGCACAATTTTACCGCCGTTTCAAATGTACTTTCTTATTCCGTCTTTAGTGGATGGAGGCAGCAAGGACCTCTGAAAAGTTGATAAACTCATACCAAATTACACGGTGCAGCAACACATAAGACAGCCAATTTCGAACTCGCCGCCTAGAAAACCTCAAACTCAACATCATAAAGTAACTTTAACGTAACATATCTTGTGTATTTAAGTGTTTTACAGTGATAAAACAGTTTTCCTTAAAAACGTGTATTTCGTGGTCAGTGATATCTTAAATAGAAGACCAATTTAGAAAAATTCGACCTAATGTTATAAAGAACTGAAAGTTATTTCGATAGTGAATGTGTTTGCTGAAAGGGATAGACACACTTCAGTAAGTTCGACTGACGCCAACATTTGGACAATATTAATCATAAGACACTGAAACAGCTTATCTGTTCAGTACCGCAGACATAGAAAGACCGCCAATTGGTAGCGGCAGAGGAAGACACTTAATTACACAAGACCACTAGAAACCCCATTATAGTACAAAACTCTGTTCAAACAGACTCTTGTTTAAAGAACTCTCACCTCCCCTTTACAAAACGGAAACACACCCTCAGAAGTCGCGGCCCTTTCTTTTAAAAACAAGCGTCAACACAGCCCTTAAAAGTTGTGTTTCTTGTTAGAAGGGCCAACTAAACTCCCCACTTTACACATAAGGGGTAAATACGTGTCTGAGAGAGTCACAGGGGTGGCGGGTTGGAAAGTCAATCAAGGGGCTCTCAGGAGTAGTTTCGAAACATCTGCCGATTGAAGGACGCCAACCCTGCCACAGGGGTGTCAGCAACGACTCAAATGCAGTCGCTTGGTCACCTTTGTCGCGGGAATCGGACCCAACAGTCGCATCTGCTATAATCTGTATAAAGTGGCTATGGAACGATACTCGGTGCTTGAAAACCACTGACCCTTTGACCCCAATAACTTATACTTGTTCTTCCAAGTGATATTTTCCCTTCTGGTTTCCATACTGAATTGTAGTACGCATTAACCACGTCCCATAAGTGCAAAACGCCTAACCCATTTCATATTCCCTGATATGATCGTCCTAACAATATCTGGTGAAGAGTACAGATAATGAGGTTCCTGTTAGATATTTGGAGTTTTCTTTCGTCCTCTCGGGTCAAAATAATTTCTTTATTATTTTGTTACCAAAGAATTTCAGCTCATATTTATAATTATTTGTTATCAGAGGCAAATTGTTATGTCTTCTTGATTATGACATAAATGGGATGAAATATGAATTTTGAGGAACGAAATTGGGAGTTTACGAGCTTCATTGTAAGAAAATGTCTCTTAATTTACTTGTAACGACTGAGAACTCCTCAACGTTGGTAACAAAAGATGCTTGGGGAAGTACGAAAGTGATAAATTAGTCGCACCGAGTAGGTTACTGGACCTACAGCTTTCTACATTTGAATATCGGACACATTAGCGGTTATTATAAGGAATATTTTTTTTTAGCTTTTGTCAGTCTCATCCAGAAGAAACGCTGGATTTGTAACTTTACATGAACGACTTGATGTTACTTTTATAATAAGCATTGGCCGAAAATCGCCAGTATTTTTGGACATAATTTTTTAATTTTAAAAATTAAAATACTTCGACGGCGCTGAAATTTGCATTTGTGTCATACAAATGTCAGTTGAGAATACAGGCCTATAAAAGAGTTCTACAGTATATGCACAAAGGCAGATTTGTAAGTAGTGTTTCTTTAGTTTATAATTTATTCTGTCCTGTTTAACGAATATACTTGAATTTGCAGAAGAGTACGCTTAATAACGTTTACTGGAATACTCTGTGCCTAGACCCACTGCATTGTGACGTAGCCGACTTCATTATTGTTAATTTGTCATGTGTTTGTTCAGAAATACGCCCGTCACATCCTTGGACGCCATAATTGATCTACCCTCTCACCACTGACTTCTCACTTTCTGGTCAGAATCACACCCACAAAACATATTCGATTACCATTACAAAGGAACAATATTCAGAATAGCACATAACAGTTCAGCCTTTCTGATACAAAAAGTTGATCCATCAACCCCCACTTAGTACCCTGAATATTGGCCATGTCAATCCGATTTGATAGGCGCAATATTGCCCATGTAGCCTATATATATGGACTCATAACTTAAATATGCGGAGACGCACAACACCCGCTCAATCACGAGGGATCCTTCCCCCCACAATGGTAATGTGACAAATTATGCATTCAGCAGGCCACAATAGCGTTGAGAGGCATCGGGGCGGGGGCAATAAATGGTCTAAGCTCAAGCACGCTTCTTCCTAAATCTAATAATCATATCGATCTCATTTTTGAAAAACTAGCATAACTGACGCTGGTAAACATGGAACAGCTCGCACGAGCTGTGTACGAAGCTCAATTATGTTATGGTCTCCTGCTAAATGTGAAGCCGTTTAATGCTGTGTTTCTCAGGGGTCGTATTTGTATTAGCTGGCGTAAAGATACTTTTCATTCACTAGATGAGATGAGGTGGTGCTCAGATTTATAACTTGTGTTGGGCAAGGCCGTGGTCTAGGCAACACGGAGTTTTCCTCCGGGGGCTTCCCCGGTTTCTCCGTGGCATCCCAACAGTTACTCCATTCACACACAGAAGAAGGCAATGGCAAACTACTTCTGGATCATCTGCCAAGAACGTATATGAACAGGTCCCAGTCCGAGAAAAGGATGGAAGGATTCTGTTCATATGGACCTGTCGTCACACAGAACACTACAAATAAAAAAAAGATGAGTTTAAATTATATACGTTATATTTACAAAATTAAGATCAAGTCTTCTTTGTCTTTTTCACAAGTTAAGTATCTTAGCGGCATTAAGACGCCTTATCCAGAGTCTCCTTTCCTTCTTACTTATCCGATTCTCCTTCTAGGTTTACAACTTCTTACCGTCTTTCGCCATCTACGTGCTTCATGTGGACGGACGGACGGACAGAAGGAGCGATTTCAATAGACTGTCCACGCGAACGCGCCTAATTACTTAGCTCACTGCATTTTCCTGTTCGTTTCTTCAAATGATTTCTTATGTTTTTTAAACAATTTCCGTGGAAACTGTTTATATAACAAGACTTTCGAAGGACACATTTACAAAAAAAACTCATATCCGGCCACATTAGTGCCATAAGTGAAAATAGACTAATTGATGTGTCGACACTTAAAAGCACGATGGGCTGTCGACAGCGACGGCCCACTTAAACAAGTCTAAACACACTAAGGAGCAGGCTGAGTGCTGTGACATTTGTCATAGCTACAGAGTTACATCTTCAACTAACGTTTCTTCTGAGGCTCATAATCAACAGGATGAAGAACCGGGTAGATTATGCGTCAGCTACTTCATTCATATATTCGACTAAATAGCAGGCACAGGCCACTTAGTTTCACCAGGGGTTTACAAACAGATAAAACTAATGTAGAAACTGGTTGAGTGTTGGGGAGACTTGAAAGTGAATTATTTTGTTACAGGACACTATATTAGCTACATAGACTTGGATTATATACTGAGTGAGGTGAGATGGTAATCATAAATGATTTTGGAAAGAGATGGTCTGTTTCAAGATCATGTACAGGCATCTACGTAGAGAAACAGAGACAGGTCAAATCTTTACAAGAAAATTATTTTCAACTGGTCCATTTCTAACCCACTGTTAGTGAGAGTATGTGTGGTTAGGGGCGCTTGTTATACTTATTAACTCAAACATTCGTGAAAACGAGTAGTACATCAGAGGAGGTTTCCCACATTGACAATCCTTAAGTCTTCGTCATCAACAATACCGAGGTGGTGACTCTGAAAACGCGTGAGACGAGAACTAAAGTAACCATGCAAAGAAGAATTGTTAAATAGGAATTTGGGTTTTCAAGGCGGCGAGTCTGAAGATAGCTCTCTTCTAGGTTGCAGCGCCGTGTCGCCCGTTACAACCCAGAAGACAGCCATCTTCGAGAATCGTGGAGACTCGTGGAAGGCTCAAGGAACTGGAATGGAATATGGCGACACGTGATAGTAAGAGATTTTCTTATTGGAGTGTAATAATCATAATAAAGTCGAAGCACGTCATTTACTGACCTAACATGAACGGAATTAAAATGTATAACCAATAGCTAAATTTGACTCGCGATCAGTAGGGCCTGTAAGACTTGAGCATTCACTTTCAATGCAGCCTGTGTAGTTCTCCTAAATGTGGCTGTACGTAAATACCTTCGCTTTGAAACTGGAACTAAGTTCCTTTAATGAAAACGGACAGCGTTACATGTAGTCCGGCGTGTTATGTGCCTTCCATAGGCTAACTACTGCACGAATATCAATGTGGGCTTTTATTGGCAAATAATGCATAAGATAGCTACAGTAGGATAAACGCTAGGATCTGTTTCTCTGCCGAAAATTTATGTTTTATTCATAACAAGACCCCCCTAGACGCAGCCAACCCTTAGGGTATAATCATTTTTCCTGAAACCCCTGCAGGCTTGTATTTATATGACTTATCGAAGGTACATATAATATCATTCACACAGTCTACAGCGATAAAATAACACAAACTCGTGTGATTTTATTAATGTCACACATTGTGAAGGGGTGTGTATGTGGGGTGGTTTTCGGACTGTTGAGAAGAAAAGAGAAAATAGAACAATGATTTCACCAGCCGCCTGGTTTAATGCTCGGCTAAGTCCTCATTTAAGCCCCTATACATTTTGGTTATAAGTTTTATTACCGAACTCTCAGAGGTGCTAGCATGTACGTATTGAATTTATTTATTAATCGGTTTTGTAAATGTACAGAGAAAAACGACTCATACTGCAGATGTGAGACATCGAATATGCATTTGTACCGAATTCAGCCGGAGTTTGCGTATGAAAATTTTTTCGCATTTCAACATATTGTCTTTGTTGTGAGAAATCTGATAAGAAGAAACATTTGCACTTACGCCAAAGTACTGATTACAGCTCCTTTAAAAATTTACTTCTACTTTGTTTTGTGTATAAGTGACTCTCGTTATACGCGAGGTTGCGCTGCGCGTAAAGACAGTCACCTGTATCATCTTGGCGTTGTAGATAAAGGGAATATGTTTTCGAAGCTGATAAATCTTCAGGTATTACTTTGCACAGAGTCTGAAGAAAGTGGGATTTGAGGTTCTCACGGCGACGAGTACGCTGTCTTCTGGGTAGCTAAGCAGTGTAGTCTGGTAGAAGTTTACCGACGTTTCAGAGGTCCTTGTTGCCTCTATTATCAGGGCGATTCCATCACCGTCAGAACCTGAAATCTCGTCAAGTAAACGGCTTCCTACATTGTTCTAGGGTGACTGACGTGCCTAGAAATGTACATGAAAATTTTGAAATAAAATGTTACCCTATAAGGCAAACAATTACAGCAATGAGTTTCTTTCATTTGCAGTTGAACTCGTGGCTAAAGAGAATAGGCCAATATTACACGTGGGCGGGGACAGACAGTAAGGAGCAAGACATAAAGTGCGAGGCGGTAAACGGAAGGAAACAAAGGAGGAGAGGGACAGAGACAGTGACAGTTGATTAATAAATTATTATCTCAAGATGTACGGTGCCTCTTGACGTTTTATTAATAAGAGGGAGTCGTTCTAGCGGCGTGTCTAGCAGCCAAATAGGCTAATTAACGAAACTTGTAGCAGATATTATCACAAAGGAAGTGGGATAATTTGGTAATGCAGAGAAAATTAAAGAAAGGATAAAGTATAGGAGTAAAATAAAAGAAAACAAGGCCTTTAACAACAGAATTTTTAAACTTCCATTTCATCATATCAACACGTCTAAGAACTGTTACTGCTTTAGATCACTGTCTTCTGAGTTTGTAACGGCTTGTAGTATGGTAGAAGATTACCGACGTTTCATAGGACCTTATTGCCACCATCATCAGGGCTATGAGTCACACATCGAAATTACTGCCGTGAGGACCTCAAATCCTACTGTAAATGTTTTAATTTGTGTATAAGATCCATTGCTTGGCTCAGTGTAATGATTGAGGATTTTGTATTTTCTTTGCAAATAAAATAATTATAATTGAGAGTGTTATTGTATGTATCTGTCCAACCATCCCTCTGTGTCAGCCATTTATTTCTCGGGTCAGTTCTTGAATTTCAGTTCAAATATGCATTGGTACTGTGTATTAAGAATGCAAGCTAATATTGTCCACATCAGAAGGCTGTACTTACTGTTTACATCAAGATAAGTAGCACTGTTAACATTTAAAGTATGGCCTGTGTCGTGAATTAAAATAGGTTTGATATGTAAAGTAAAATTTCACACTGATGGTCTCCAATAATTGCCTATGTGCTGAGTTAACCTTCAGATATATCACTAGATAACTGTTTAATAAAACTCATAAGTGATATTTCTCGATAATTACGATATAATATTATCGCGTTTCTTATAAGCTAAGTACGAGTTAAATACACTAATAATTTCTGTCACTGCTGTGTCAATTACATGCAATAGAAAATAGAATAAATAACTTTGTAGATATCAACCTAATTTTTTCTCATATTCTTGATACGTTTTTGGGAGTTTAACCGGGTCATTTGTATCTTTCCCAATATGTAACAACAATTTTAATTGCAATAAAATAAATTTGAAAAAGGAATCAAATAGCTGGACGCATTTCAGAACAATAGAATATATTTCCGAAATTCTACTACAGTGACAGTCACAAAAGTTTATGCTTCAAGGCCAAAAAGAAACTAAAATCTCAACTTACCGCGCGGCTCCTAGTCAACAGTAAAGTATTCCGAGCGTTGCTACGGTGCAAGTTCCGAGGTGTCTTCACCGCTGTTTGCATTGAAACATTTTGTGATTTCGCTGTCACCTTGAAGCATGCAATTTGGTGACGGCTAGTATACCTTCACTTCTAGTGTAACTTTATTTATTCATTTTTTGTTTTCTCGAAGACTCAGCTTCTCAGACTACTTACAGCATCGAATAACTGTATTATTAGTGAATAAAAACACCGAGGAAAATCGCAAGCAACTTCAGTCTGGGTAGCCGTTATCAGGATGGAGATTTGAATCCATGATCTCCCAAACACAAAGCAGGATTACTGGTTTGGAAATGCGGAAAGACTTGGGCCAAGTCTTCTCCAGGACTTCAATTATACATCACATGCAGAATTCGTAATACTATTTTTATATATTGTCTTAAATCAGTTTCGGAATAGGTTTTCAACTTACGTACAGAAAGGATACGGTATATCTCTTTTGGATGCTAAAATAAATCATTGTAAGAGCTTTCCTCTTGTTTATGTGTCGTGGTATCTTCTACGCCTCATTTTCACATTGTTTACAGCAGAATCTCATTGCAGGAACATCCACATGGCCAAACACCAGTCTGTACTGCATATATGCAAGAAGGGAATAAGTAACGCAGAAGTTAAAAACCGCCTAAAATTAAGTCCCGCGGTCAATAATTTGACTATCATAGCAGTGACTGGTACTCGGAGAATCTATTAACTGCTATAGAACTGTAATGAAAGTAGAAATGTGTGTTCATTTGTTTTCCGAATTTTTTTTGGCTATTTTAAATGGCTTGGGCAACGTTGCAATTATAGCTGGTAGAAGTCAAGCATTGCAAAGCCATTTACAATATAAATTGCATGGTCGAGTAACTGACTTTCCTTGTGTCATTCAATACCTGCCACATTAAAATATTTTGAAGGAAAGTTATATAAGTCTTAAAGAAGCAAATACTTTATACCTTGATAGGGTCAGAGTCTTTCTTTCTCGTTGTTTATTATACCAAATGCATATGGCTACAACTTTAATCTCGACGACACCAACGCAGTGCCACATCTTAAAATAAATTACCTATTATTTTAATAGTTCCATATCTTCGTATCACTACAGAGATGATACATGCATGTTAACCATTAATATAACAATGAAAATATTATTGTTAGGCCAAACTGAATGTAGATCCATCCAAATAAGAGCAAATTAAATAGAAACGCATTAAGTTGGATGGAAATATTTCTGTGTGTACATACTCCATCTAGAGATGGTTGAAAATGTAGTGCAAAATATAAATAATACATGTATGTTATAATTGTTATGTTAATCGGTTAGTTCACTAGTCCACGGTGATCTTCTGGGTTCTGACGTCCTGTGGGTTTGTAGGAAGAGACCAGCGTTTCGGAGAAACATACCGTCTCCAAATTCAGAGCTGAAGACAGAGAAAATATATTTCTCCGAAACCTTACTTGCCTACGAGTCCGCATGGCGTTTAACCCAGAAGAAAACCCTCTGTTTTGTTCACTGTTCAGACAAGACGGAAAGAAAGAATCAGTAACGTTGACACAGCAGTGAGAAATAGAGAAAATGACTCATCATTTCCATTCAGTTTAATTGTTGACTTATTATGGTAGATCTACTGACCTGATGAAATATGATCTCCCGTTGGTAGTAACAAAACTACAGTACAATAATACGTATCTTTATTTATTACGACTTCGTACTGTATATTATCCCTGAATGTCCTCTTTAAACGCTTGTTTTGAACGTAGTATTAAAAACTCTGACTTAGTAGGACAAGCGTCAAAGTTCAGAATAAATCTGATTATTTATCTATAAAATGTTCCTATGACAGTGTTCTATGGTATGAAACAAAATTTCCTGTTTCCGTCTTTGCACTTATCACGTGAAATTATTCACCAAAAATGGAGAAATTTAGTTGTTGCACTTGAGTCAGTTTGCTTCTCAAGTCAGAACGTCCACCTTGTAAGGAACATCGTTTTCGCCATCTGACCAAGGAAGCCTATAAAGATGAGATTGCCATATATGGTAGCTATGGGATGGTAGAAAACCATACATTTCGATGCAACTTACAACATATGTTTTTCTTCTTCCCTCTCACCCCCTGTTCTTTCTTTATTTTTCATCCGTTCCGGGAACAAGAATGGACGAGTCGTTCTTCAAGCTAGCAGGTATACCTCCATTTCTATGCTAATACTGAAAATTTCCATAGATGTGACTCTGGTTTTGGAAGAAGCTAACGTATCTCTTAATCCTAGATACGTCGTTCCAGTTCAGACAAGGCGATTCCGAACAGAGATGGTTCTACAGTCCGCTGCAACTCGGCGGATTTCTCATCGCAGTCAGATACTACTTTGTTTCGTAAGATAAAGCTGATTACGCTATAGTTATAACCTCACATCCTATTACACCGTAACCCGACGCTAATATACTTATTCATATTTCGTTCTATGACCATTTAGTGATTATCTTGTTCACTTGATATTATAGATGCAATTAAACTTCACTGTTAGCTTTTACCCTATAAACAAGCATTAGGCAAGCACTCCATTTAGGCGTACCGTACTGAGACTTGGTCATTACTCCTAGCAAGTCTATTGGCTGGGATTATTAAAATAATTTACTGTACAAAATACAAACACTCAAGTTAAGATTCATTTATTAGCAAACATCAAACAAAAATATGCAGACACTGTTCCCACACCACACTGCTATTTTATATTTTATTAACATAACTTATTAAAGATTGTCAATTTTGGAAAGATGAAAACAAATATTAAAGCCAGTTAAGTAATTCGTGTAATTCGAGAGTTTTTTATTATATTCACAAGAGCCCGCAAGTGTTCCCTGTTCTAAGCCAGATTAATCCAATTCACACTTTAGTTCCTTGTAAAATTACTGTCGTAGAACCTGATGTAAAACACAACTTATAAGACCGAAGTGTATATAACAGGGTAATAATAAACGGGTCTGAAATAACAGGGGACCGGATTGATGTTGCTCAAGATGAGATCAAGTGGCGAACTGGTGTGAACACGGTAATGAACCTATGGGTTAAATAAAAGGTGGGTAATTTCTTGACTTTCTGGGCAATTATTAGATTCCCGAGAACGGATTCTGCCCCCACGGAATTACTTAGTCACTGTTAACTGACGTCTATCTAGACACGGGCCTATTTAATAATCGATTTAATTCCAAATTTAGTTTAGAGTTGCGGTCAGTGATTGGCTAAATATTTTCTTATTATAACAGTAAACAATGTAGCGAATTTAGTTATATGACCAATGAAGGAATTAACCACAAATTATGGTCAAAATTAGGTTTCCATAAACATTTTTTAAATCAAAGTTTGAATGTTTCAAACTATGGTGCATTATGATGTGTAAAATTATTTTCTTAGGCTTTACCCATCGTCTGAATTATACGATAATAAACGTACAATATTTTAAAAGCTGGAGTCTGGTTCAACCTTCAGGTAACAGGACAAAAAGTCTTTAATCTGGTGACGAAGCAGAATCCAGCTTTCGAATCGCAATTTTATAATTTAAACCATGGACATTTCACTACATGAATATTTTCATTCAAAAATATTGTATTCATTAAGGCCCAAGAATATGAAACAATTAAAAATAAATCTTATGTGTTTGGAATCTAAACTTCGTCATAAAACAAGAACGGAAAAACGTCTAAAGCACATCAAGACCAGTGGAGGAGCGAGACAGGCGGGAGATAGGCAACAGCATTTTCAACATGGATGAAAAAGTCCTGAGAGAGATGACGAGAGGTGGGTGAAGACGACATGAAAGCGGAAAGACAAGTACAATCCAATATGGCGGTCGTGCTCGTGGACGGGAAATTCTTTTCGCACGAGTGGGAAGCCAAGCAGGGCTAACCGACCAGAAACTACAGATTAAAGTGGAAATGTAGGGGTTGGGGTGTCGCTTACTCCACTAGGCTCGATGAAGGGGGCAGAAATGCAATGTTTTATCACTTGAGGTGGCAACGAGGGAGGTTAGGATAAGGACGCGGTGTAAAGAATTGGATTTAACAAGCGGCTTTTTTAATCGTGCTCAGTTGCCAATAAAGGCTGGGGATTGTGGTGAGTTAAATGGCGGGATCTAGCTTCAGATCCCATTGGCATTATTTACTGTGGAAGAATTAAAAAGAAGAAGAATGGGAGAGGAGGAACTAAACAGAGGGTAAACGTTCAAAGTTACAGACTCAGCTGAAGTGTTTCCATAGCTATTTATGATGTGACGACAAAGTAACTGGTCATCTTCATCAGTAAAATCTTCTCGGGTAATCAGCCGCGTTAGCTGGTTAACGTAGTAAACCGACGTTTCGACAACAAACTCTATCCCCTTCTTCAGGGTTCTGATGTGACTGATCCAGTCACATCAGAACCCTGAAGATGGGGACAGAGTTTGTTCCCGAAACGTCGGTTTACTACAGTAACCAGCTAACGCTGCTGATTACCCGAGATGATTTTATTGATTGTACTCGCCGCGAAAGCCTCAAATTCTATTTCATTTTCATACTCGGCTCAAAGACAATTTTTTAGTTTATTGCACGTAAAAGAATTATTAATTGATGGAGGGCGGCATTGATTTTTACTAGGTACTAGCGACAGAAGGCTCTGGTGCATCTAAAGGATTAGAACTTCTAATTGTCGGCTTATCTGTGTAACATCCTTCTGTTCCTACACTCTATTTTGCGTTGTTATGATTGGACTGTACCGAAGCTAGTTTACACTGGTTAACTTGCTGTGGTGGATGACACATATCAATCCCAGCCCAATATTTGCATGTGTTTAGACATGCTGGTCCCCCCTCCCCCCGGTACATGTGGAATCAAATGGAACGGAATGCTTGATTTCATTTGAAATGGAGCGTAGCCAAAATAGGGTTAAAGAGAAAGTGGGACGGGTAAGCGTATGGGGAGGAGTTGACAATTCTCAGCACAGAGTACAGTCGATTCGTATGGAGAATTGAATGTAGTCTGATCTAATAGGCTATTTAAACAACTCAAAAAAATATAGGATTTGAGGTTTCTACGGAGGTAAGTCTACAGATGGCTGTCTACTGGGTTGTTGCGCCGTGTAGTCTGGTAGAAGCTTATCAACGTTTCAGAGGTTCTTGCTGCCTGATGATGGAGGCAACAAGGACCTCTGAAACGTCGGAGAACTTCTACTGGATAATTTGGCCTACTTAAACACGGAGTAAAGTTTATTTTATCGCCTTTCAATTAAATACGCGTGAAGTTATAAGAAAATTAATCTCGTTAACTACAATTTACCAACACCTTGAAGTCTCGAGCCACGAAATGGAATTATATCGACAGATCCATTGAATCAATTGAAACATTTTGCCTAAAAATGTTTGCGAACATTTTAAATAGACACATATTCGGACCTCTGATTATGGATTTAATTTGATTTGTTGTATATCGCCGTGTTACTCAGTGAGTTATTTCAGTTCTATCCCACAAACATAACACTCTTAGAATATATAAATATAATACCTGTGTATTTCGTAAGTGTTGTGTTTTGGCGGATAAAACATAAGTACCTTTAATTAAGTAGACAATTTCCATGATAGCCAAAAGCTATCTGATTGCCTGTAATTTTGCTTCTGTTGATCTGTTGGGTTGTGTAAGATGTGTTCAGGGTTATGTGGGCAAAAAGTTGGAAGCCTCTTGTTTAAGAGTACAGAGCCCCCAACGGCAGTCAAACAAACTTCAGTACTAATGACGGAGTTCAGAAAACAGAGAGGCTTTGCTATTGCTCGTCTGCAGAAAAACAGAATAATAAGATTTAAATTTCGAATGGATGAGGCCTAATGTTTGCTACTTTTATGGGTAATTTGCATGAGACTTTTATTCTTTAGTTATGTTATTTAACGACGCTTTTCCCGCTGCATGAGTTACTATTGTAGAATCGAGTGATAGCATGACTGAGAACAGTATATTTAAAAGTGTAATGAAGCAATTTTGGCCTATTTACGGCACTGTTCTAGCACTTGCTTGAGTGAATGAAACAAAGGATAAAAATTCTTACTAAGTACAACAATGTTGGAATCTAGAAAGGGAGAGCCTTTTTCTGGACAGAGATACGAACCCGAGGTATCCTAAATTCAAAGAAAGTGTGCCAATCACTCGATCACGATATTTTTGTGTAATCTCTCTGTATAAAATGTGTTGATGCTTTAAATTTTACGTAGGATTAGCTGAGGAATCCGTTGTTTACTACATTTTTTAAAAAATAAATTGGTATGAAACAAAAATCTTCGTGTTTCTTATATCATAGGCTAAACTGGTTCATTAAATGACCTTCGTATGAATGTTGGTGCACTGCAAGAAACACAAACGTAATTATTTTTTTACTTATTTTATAAAAATTCTAAAAAGGAAAGGTCCTGACGTCACACGTCTATTATTTATTACTGGGCACCACAACAGAGTAAGACTTGTAAATAATAATTAAGGAGCTTTATGCCTTAAACAGTATTAGAATCTACATTGACTAGTAACGAAACAAAAATGGGAATAAATCGGTGTATGAATTATGCCAATCAGGAGGGGGACCCCCCCCCCCCGGATCGACTATAAACTTCACTTGACAGGAAGAGAGCAATTGGTAAAAAGAATGGACTGTATTACATTAACTCGTGTGTGCTATTTTCAATATGTGCATAAAATGAGCTCATAACGAGGATGTTATATGTAGCTTATCAGTTAGGAAACTGAACATACTTTTATTAAACTGGTTGTCTAGAAGACAAGGCAAAGTGATGCAACAAGCTCATCACTGACTAATGAAGACGCCGCTTGGAAATCACCGGTTTGCGTGACTTGCGAAGAACGCACGGAAACAGCGGGCACTCAATTAAAATGCAACAAAGCACATGCTGGATGCTCATTCGCTGATGGTGTTAATAATTTTACGACAAGGCTATCCTTCCTTTTTATTGCTATTATTGCATGACGCATGAGTCCCATGTGGTTATTAGAGAGCTACACGTAGCAGTGGACTACATGTATTTTCAAATTCGCTGAGAAAGTCTGTGAAAAACGGAACTTCCCTTGTACTTGCATGTCTTGATCTCAGAAGCTCTTATGAGATTTGAGGTTTTCACGGCGAGTACGAAAATGGCTGTCTTCTGGGTTTTTGTGTCGTGCAGCCCGGTAGTTTACCGACGTTTTAATCCATCCTGAACATAAACATTTTTATAAAGAAAACTGACCCATTGTTTCAGTAAAGGCATTTCTGACATATGATCTTACAGTCGCGAATGGGTTTATCGTACCAGCTAAAATAATGCATAAAGATGGAAATATATTACTAAGTCAAAATTCGTGGTATTAAACAGGTATTAATAAAATGTTATAGCAGAATTTTATGGTATTTAATTTACAGTACATAGTCTTACCACGAAGTCACACTAGTGTGAAAGAACAATTCGTAAAATAACTACACAAATTATGCAATTTATTTCTTTATATTGGTAACACTTTTTTAAACATAAAACTTCGAACTACTCGACAGAGGGTTAATTATTTTCCTTATTATCCATAAATATATGCAATGACGTCTTCCTGTGGGAACATCCGCGACAGTAAAGAATTGATATCCGTTTCGCAGACAGTCTCTATCAACAGGAACTGCTTTGAAGGCTGATTGCCCAAAAAATCTAATTACATTCAGAAGTTGTGAAAACTTCAAAATGTAAATCGAATGTAGCCGTGCATATGTGTGGACTCCATACGCAACTGAGCTATAATTATTATACAACAACAACAACAATAATTGAAGTAAGAAAAATTAGACTGTAGAAAGGGAGCAAGGTTATTTATTACAGGACACAAAAGAACGCAGACAGTAAAAATATGCAAGGAGAAATATTCATTCAGCGTTACACTACAGACACTCTGGCATGGCAATGTTCAGAGGCCACTGCAAATTATCACGCGAGAACAAGCAACAGAGCAGCAGCGAGAAAGAGTGGAACAAGTTGCTGTGGCAAGGCGAAGGAACTGCTGTCTGATTTGTGTCTGCGGACGTTCACCTGGAGACGATATTCTGACTTGACAAGAAATTGCAAGCTCCAGAAGTTGCACGTTTCTTTTGTGCTAAAAATATCTTGTTACTATATTGCAAAATTCGTTTATGTGTATCCGGACACAGTCAGGAGATAAATTCGAATAAATTTGTATCTATGGACATGACCGGCAAAATTTAAAGTTAGTCAACTCATAAATGATGCTGTATCATTGAAAATATTGTTTGCTAATTTTTTGCCTCCATGTCTCCCACTGAAAACCTAAATTATAAAATACAGAGTTCTGCAACTTTACTTGTTATTCTATATGGATGAAAAATGTTCTTGCTTATTCCAAGGAAACTTAGAGTAACTGAAAACACAGTGATAAGGAAAATATTTGGTTCTAAAAGATAGGAAGTAACAGGAGAGATCAGAGAAATAAATGATCAAGAAATTATGTGGGATGTTGCGAGATGAAGTCATCAGACTGCATAGAAACTTGTGATGGTTCTGGTAAACGCGGTGCTGAGCTACCGGGTTACAAAAAAAGGTGATTATCTTCTTGATTAGCTGGGAGGTTATCAATTCCTCAAGAAAGACACTAATCCATGGAGAAGGTTATCTAGAAGAAAAAGGAAGATGGTAATTGATTCGTTTGGGAGTCATCGATTCCTTACGCGGCTAATTTCTCTCACGTCACATCTCTTAGGTTACAAAAGTCCATCCAAACTGCGCATTCGCCTACTTGACTAGCTTCCGGGTAGAAAGAAAAGAAAATATATAATATAATACAAATACATTGCTGACATAACAACTCACAGCGATTTATAAAGTTCTGCCGCTGGAAAATATTATGAATAGAATGAATAGTATACATATACTTTCTACCTGCTCCCGATCCCCTCTGTATGCACTTTTAACGGAAGTCGAAGGCCTACATTCGCCCCGACTACTGTACCCTTATTTTGGATGCGTTAATCACTGTGCGCGCATTCTTATATAGTGTATGCTACATCATATTTTAAACACAGTGATTTGATAGCCTGTTTGCTACTCGCGCGTGGTATAAATCCACAAATTTTGAAGTTTTCTTCAGTGAAGAATGTAACTAAGAGGCACTGGCTTACCTCATTTATTCTTTTCTGGTCTTTATTTTGCTCCTCTAGAAAAGTCCTGAAATAGTTCCTTGAAATATTTCAATACCGGTTCCTTAAATCTATTTTCCCGGATATATTTATCCACACAGCTAATTCCACATTAAATAATCTCAGTAATTGATTCAGCGTCATTAATTAACGACAAGAAAACTCATAAACTTATACATAACATTAGGCTATACATTCGCATAGCCTAACCTAACCTAACCTAACGGCTGCTCTAATGACGATGTTTGTTTGAAATTAGTTCAAACGTTTTAAGGCAATTATTTACACTCTGGTCCAAATTATTTGTGGTGTCGTGATTTCAATTATGAAGAAAGCATTAATGCACTGGCATTTACTATCTTGTTTCTACTTACGGAAAAAATCCAGTGTTAGAAGCACTTATTATGACGAAACATAAACAACAGAGAATTTCAAACAGCTAATTCCATGTTGTCGCACGCAATTGCATGTCGAGACAGATTCTAAACATGCTAAATGCTCGGAAACTACTACCTATTGGCTTGGAGACAATTGGCTGTTTGTTCCTCTGTGAAGAGTTGTGTTAGCGCATCTCAAACAGTGTTTGCTTTAATACAAGAGTCATCACAGAGCTCTGTCCAACTTTTTAACTTGTACGTGCGAAAAGGTTAGCTCTGTTCGCGCACTGAAGTGGCATTAATAAGTCAAACATATTTCTCACGGTACAAGTCAAGTCATCATGAATACTCGTAAAAAGTAGTGCAAAATGCATGAATTACTGACAACTGAGGCTGTTGCAAAGGGAGATTTACTCACCGCTGCATCATACGACACGTTTTAGCGTACGTGAGCCAATACTTGGCTAAGAAGTGTAACCTCACCACAGCTAATATTTAGGAAATGCAGAGCGTAACAATTGTGGCGCGTTCCAGAGATTATTATCTTCTCCAGATTTTCCATTCGTGTTAACTAGTGAAGTTCTCCAATATCAAATTTCATGAAAATCAATTCAGAGGTTCTAGACTTATTGCATACGGACAGACGGACTCAGAAACATGTCAAACCCAACCATCGCATCGTTGCAACTTTCACTGTGAGAGCTTGAAAAATGAGATATATAACCAAGACCATGTTTCATAGCAACACCAACAATCTCGACGTCACAACATGGAGAGATGGCGTAACAAGATGCCAATTGTTTTCTGGAAGGGCTCCTTGTTGAAACGGCTTCCACTACTTGTTTTATTACTCCGAATGTTATTTGGTTGAATACTGACAAAAGCAGTCATTCATTATTCATGTGTGTCTTACCAAAACAAGGCACCAATTCATATACTAGAGGATTCTGCCACACTTCAGTTAATTAACGTGGATAAAACAGTTGGAATTCATATACAATAGTTAACATTTGTGGGCATAAGAATGGCACCTTCAAAACGAGTTAGAAAACATATATTGCGGTGTTTCTTTGCTTATCTTTACTGTTCATAGACCCTTCCAAACGACTCGTAATATAATGGGAATCTTACTTGACCTTCGTCCCAGGCTATGAAAGAAAAACTTGAGAAAAATGGTGTCAAAGGTTCTTAAAGATAAAGACAAATAAATGGAAATGTAATTGGTCTTAACCATAATAATGTAAACAGCCTGCTGAAATTCAACGATAAATAATTTCTTGTCTAGATCTCTGTTTCCTGTTTTCCTTTGTCCTTTACATACTTTGATCCCCTTCACTCTTGTGTATTGTATTTCTTGTATCCTTTCCAAGTCTCGGTCTCCTCCACACTCCTCACACGCTTTACCAGTCCTTACTACCGTGTCCCTGTGTTACCTCACACATCACATGACATCCCACCGCATATCTGAATTCCTTGCGATCATAAAAACCTTAACCAGACCTTAAAATTTAATTACATGACACAAATACGAGGGCGTAAGATAAAGAAAGAATAAACAAAGACAGGAAAGAAGAAAGAACACTTGATGTAGCACGAAATTAAGACGTGTTTTCAAATAAAAGTGTAGAGCGGTTGTTTACATGCACTGAGGAAGATCACTACCGCTTGGTTCTTGGTGCTAACGAGAGAAAGCCGTGAAATCGAAGACAAGGAAAACCGCGGTGTCATACACAAACTCGCCCTATAATTAAAATTAAAGGCCTCACTGCTGGGGAAGTTACCCTCAATATTAGTTGAAAACGAGTCGTTTCAGATGTGGCAGTAGTACGAGATGTATCAACGCCTCTGCTAGGAACCGAACCCTGGTATTCCAGAATTTATATTGAGCTAATTTTTGTCAATCGTCCAACTGAAGATCACATGCCGTTTCTGTAATAAATCGTATATTTCCTGTTAACTGCTACAGTTAATCTCAGATCTCGCTTTAAGAAGGGCGTGACCTTCCCTGTAATATTGCAAAGATAATAAATTTCCTTCTGAAATTTTATAAATATTCCAGGAATTTAAATATTTCGCGAGATACACTAGATTGGTATTTAACCGCGCGACTTGTACCTAAGTTTATTTAACAACGCTGTCAAAATAAGTTGTTATGAGGCCCTTAGCACCAAACAATGTTCAGTTTTTTTGTTTAAATCTTGTCAGTCTAATCACAATAAAAATCCTATTAAATATTAAAATATTACTATAATTAACATTTAAATATTTAAAATATATTAATGATGTTCTCTATCGAAATGTTCGATTTACATTTCATTCTGTAATGATAAAGCAGTGAAAACGAAGAAAGTTTCGAAGGTATGATAACGCGACTACGATGGGAGAGAGGAGCAATAAATGCATACAAACTTTTGATGAGGAACACCCTCGAAAAACACAAATTGAATAATGAGAAGGATATTGGAGTGAAAATAAAGTGGGCATAAGTACATAATTTATGAGGACTGGAGGCAGATGGAACCAGCACAAGTTTGATTCCACCGTCAGTTTGAAATTTTGGATTCTGCTACTCAGAAGCTAAGCATCAACAATGACTAGTTGGCAACTTCATATGGCATAATTTCCGACTTCAGACGTTTTATAACACTGGCGAATGAAAATGTGAACCATAACGCGTTTATATTCGACACTACGAGTAAAATTTTGTTACTTTTCAGTATACGTTAGTACAGAGTAGTATATATTATGTCAAACGGCCTAAAATGTGTTCTAGAACCTCTTAGTTCTAGCCCAGGTCGGTGCATGGGCTAGATTTATTCAAGTGTTCCATGGTTTTCCTACACCTCTCACCTAATTATCGGAATAATATAAATCACGTGACATGATCACATTCCCATTATTTCATTTAACATCACTTTACATAACTTAATCATTATTCCAGTGCAATCGTTTATGAATAGTCTCTGTAGTTTGTACAGTGTTGTTAAACAGCCAAAGAACAAAGCTGTGTGCAGTATATGATTTTTAGACCAGAGAAATGGAAATTTACTAAGAAGAGACTTGGGCCACTGTTGCTTGCGAATGACACACTTTTTCCCATGATGCTGTGCGTAGGGTCCAGCCACTCTCTCTCTGGGAGGTAACCAGTTCGTTCTCTAGACGGGACAGAGGATGCCCTTGTGGCGTCAAATAACTTCAAACAAAATACAGTAACTGCCAATTGTATTGTACTCAGCCCTTAATCTGATAGGATGCATTAACATAGTAGCCTAATCATTACTTGTTCTGCTGCTGATTTAAAGAGCGTATTGGGTGGTCAAGGCTTATACAGTATCAGGACTCCAAATCCCAAACGGGCAAAAATATTTGCAAATTTAAAGAGGTGTCTTCTTGTATATACTTCTTACAACGACTCGAAAAACTCGAGACTTCAATATCTCTGACTCCGCTTTCGTAAGAAGCGTCTTCATGAACTAACATTTCCAATAAAATATATTTATGGGGTGACGATATTATCCTACTTATTACCTCACACTTCAGTAGATAGCAACAGATCTGTTAGTCCCTTACAAGCTTCATCTTCTCAAAGAGGCTGTCTTTCGGATTGTAGCGCCGTTTAGTGTGATGAAAGTTTACCAAAGCTTCAGAAGTCCTTGCTGCTTCCATCACCAGGCGGTACAATCCAGAAGACAGCCATCTTCCTTCTTACCGTAGTGAGAACCTGAAATTCCATTCATTTTCCTTACTGCATTTTAATATCCGTGACTGAACTCCGAAATATATTTTAAAGTAGGCCCTACTTGGTTATACCTTACTCAAATTAGAGAAGACGATTTTAAAAAAGAGCTTAAGTCTCTGTAGTCCTGATTGGCGAGCATATTCATTTCCAGCAGACAAAGGAAGTGTCCTTAAATTTCGCTGAAATTTCTACAACGCACACCATCGTTCTACAAATTCTTTCTTGAAATCTTAATGATTTTAAATACAATTATGGCTACTACAACGTCCAGGCCTGCAAAATTCTAAATTGACCCGATTCAACTGCAAACTCTGCATTACAATATTTAAAACCCCTCTACCATTACAAGTGTGATAATAGACTGCAGTCCGTGTCCTGAATGTTTTTTTTAACTTCCTCGTGTTCAAACATCGGAGGGTTATACCTAATATAGGCGTTTACCAGAAGCTTATTACTGTCCCTACATATTTTTAGATTTGTCTTGATGATAGAATTATCGATTTATAACGAACTTCTCATTCTATCATTAAAATAAAATCAACAGAGCGCAGGTTTATACCTGTTTAGCGTCTAAATAATCTCAGAATTAATGTCTTCATTACATGATGGAAACATGCTTTTAATTGACAATTAAGATGTCCCATAAGAGGGATGACAGAAATTTTATGACTGTAACAAGGTAATAACGTAAATTAAACTCATCTTTATCTGCAGGTACTCCCATTCTATTATTTGAGTCCTAGCTTGTTTTATAACGGACTGGTAAGGAATGTTAAAGCAGACAACTTTATCATGCAACTGACGACCTGACAGAAGTGCTCAGGCTTCAGAGCAAGAGCGGTTTATATCCGTTACCCTTTCTTAAGCATGCAGTTTTTTTCTCACGAGGCAAACAGACAGGAAATTAACAGGAGACGAGCTAACAGTCCACTATAATACAAGTCTGAGTAATACAAGTTTAAGAAATGTTTATATTTTTATTATTTCCTGATATAATTGAGAAGATACGCTTCATCTGAACATATTTTGAGTATGTTGAGACCAATATTAAGAATTCAGGAATTTATTTATTTTTACATCCATAACCGTGTGTAATCTTTGTCTATTTACTCCACGAAAACGATTTATGAGATAAAATTCTTATAAGTGTAAGTTTATTTCCGTGTAATAATATTAGCTCAGAACTAGTATGTATGGGGCGAATACAAATTATCCTATTTTTAAGTAGGCGTTTGGGTTCTGGCGGTAGTGATTACGAGGAATGGCAGTGTACTGAGTTGTAGCGCCATGTAGTCTGGTAGAAGTTTACGAAAGTTTCAGAGGTCCTTGCTGCCTCCATCATCAGGGCGTATAGTAGTCAAGTAGGCTAATTAACCGGTATTTATGGAAATAAATCATATGGACGGACAGACAGGAAGACTTACACTACACGGAACGACTTCCCAATAACGCATATCATAAAGAACATTTGGCCTACTAAAATTCTAACGTCAAAAATAATAGGCCTAATTTCTCTGTTACATTCTAATTTGCGAAGAAACAGATGACCGCAGCGAAACGAAGTTGCATCCCATTTTTGCTTTCTTCTTGAAAAATTACAAGATATAATCAGTGTGGATCAAGCTATTCTGCATGTCCCCAATCAGTGTGTGACCAGCCTCCGACTATCCACTTTTGTCACTGCCATAGCCAAACAGACTCTTCTTAGAGTTTAAAAATTGAATACGAAGTTTATAATGACATAAATCAAGACTGTCAATGCAAAGCAGTTTCTGTGGCCGCTTCGAGAAACATTTAACTAAATCATACATATTAATTTACTCGCATGAATACAACAGCGACGTAGTTCTCAGATCTATTATAGAACGCGGCGATATTGATAGCTATAATTTGTGATTTCATATAACCACGCTACAATATGGCTTAATGTTTTGAGAGACTTGATGCATGCCGGTAACAGCACCTTTTCCTATGTATCATTAATTTTATCTCTGTAGAATTACCTTCGGTTTAGTTTTGTCCATAAATCGTGAAGTGGTCAAATATCAATTTAAATCGTGTGTTGGAACCTGGAGACTGCATCACTGTCGCGAAGCATAAACATGTTATTTTATTCTACAGGGAGTTCAAGAAAAAGCTAATTGATAACGTTTAGGCATACCTAAGATTATGTGAGGAATAAAACTCCAGAATTGCTGGACTAAATAAGTGACTTGATAATAAATAAAGTAAATTTATATAACGCATTTCTGCACTTTAGTAGACGTATGAAACCGCATAGAACGGTAGACGACTTTATTGCAACACAAACATATCTATCATAGGCTTACAGATATGTCAACTTATTTTAAATTATATAATTAATTTACTGAAATATTATATCAGTTAGAAAATATCAACATTCTGATCCAAATAGTAAAAAATGCGTCCTTAAATGAAATAGGAAACTATAGAATCCAAAACTTAAAACCTTGCTCCCGTTTGTAGCGGACTTCCATTTATACGCCATTCGTCTTTTTGTTAAGAATCAGGATGACCCTTACCACGACAAGATTTTGTTTTGCAACAGAAGTCTGATGGCTGATTTATGTAGCACTAAGCAGTTGTTGTCCGACAAATGATAATCAAAATCTTGTTAACAATTCGGTTTGACAAAAAGCCTAGACGAAAGAAGGCTGTGAAACCGGAAGAAGAAGGCATCTGTAGGCCTACTAACCTACTGGTGATGACAGGCTGTAATATCAACTAATAACTCAGTAATGGTAAATAAGAGAGTGTTTTAATATTATTGGACAAAATTATATTTTTACAATGCTTGTTCTGAAGTCAAACAGACTATAGGTTACGAACCATTTCACGTGGGCGTCTAAGTCCATGGAACAGGATCATCTTGAAAAGCTGGTCAATAAAATCCTCACCCTACCCGAAACCCTAATATTTTCATCCTACTCCGAGGAAGTTAATCCAGCACACACTCTCAGACACTATTTCCTTAGCATCCATCTTAATATTATTCTCCCATCTACGTCTAGACGTGGTATTTTCCCTTCCGGATTTCCGACTAAATATAGTACGCATTTCTGATCTCACCAAGAATAATTAATAGCCTGGGGAGAAGAATTCATGTTAACCGTGCCAGCAGTCTGAAGAACGAAAAATAATTTACTTTGACTTATTTCGTGGATCAGTGCAAAGTCTCAGCTAGCTGTAGCTGGCTAACGATGTATTTGATCGGCTCTGCTCTGATCCAGTGCGGATAGTATTTTGTCCTTCCGCTCCAACAATCAGCACCAAATTACCACCTACTGCCTGTCCTATATAAATCTTATAAAATAACCCTGGAGATGTCAACTGAAATGTTTGGTGAAACTTTGGATAATTTTCAACATTCTACGCGGCCCAATTCTGAAAACTGAAGGTATATACTAAAAGGTGACATTAACCTTTTGTACACTTGAAACGTTAGGTATACGGTAGTAGGTGGAAGACAAATAATTATGAACGGAAAAGGTGTAAGTAACAGCTAAGATACACCAACACATAACCGCCATGTTCTTATTCTAGATTGTATATTGCATTCAAAAGTGACCTCACTCCAAAAGTGGTATATTTTAGAATTTCACTGCCACACAAAAGAACAGTGCTCTATATTAAATTGTGAAAATGTCACAGCGACACGATAAGTTCGAAGAAGTGCGTCGTTAATATTGTCTAGCAGTTAGTAAGTTAATAAGTTCGAGGTGAAGCGGACTTGAACAAAGCTTTACGACAACCGGTTGACAGTGAACTTACGTTTCTTTAAAAAATAACAAACAAGAGTCGTGTGTGTTATTATCAAGGAAAACCGCATATCTGAGTATACAGGACCAAGAATGAGATAGTCGATTGGTCTTTGATTCTCTGTAGTATGGAAATGCTGTCTTCGTCAACAAGCATAATTTCCAATGGGTACCAGAGGCTCTATACCTGGGTGAAAAGCCATCAGCAATTGGAAAAGACCGTCCACCTAGCACTGGAGACTGAAATTCATAGAGCTTATGAACCTCCGTGGACATTAAAAAATTTCCACAGCTTCAGCTAAAGGAATTGTTATATTTTAATGTTATTACTTTCTTGTTGATGAAAACACGTGACATCTTGGCAGTCCTAGGAAATGCCTGTTAACGTTTTGTACTTCCACGACACAGGACTGAGCCACAGCTCAGTTACTAGGAACTATAGATCTATAAACTATCATAGACATATAGATCTATAACCTATCACAGTTTCACTTTTGAATTCATGGAACTGAAATCATGATAGATTCAGATGCTGTAAAGATAGCAGATATATGGACCTTAACCTTATTTCACGAGATGATTTTGCAGTGAGATATTCTTCAGTAGAGACACGGCAGATAAAATCTTTTCCTTCGCTTTTTGTGGAAACAGAACACACTTCTTCCAACATGTGGCCACACTTGAGACTCATACATAAATGCTGGAAAACTAGGCACGAATATGTCTGCAAACAAAAAAGATAAATCTAATAAAATATATTCGCGTCGGAGACACTTACGGCTATACGATACAAAAGAATGAAGAATAAAAATGACAATAAAAGAAATCTTAAGGTTCACAGAGTTGAAAATTTATAAGTGTTTCAACATATGAAGACAAGTCTTTTATCTTTCATTGCGAACGAAACTTTCATCAGCCGTGTAATGCTGCTTTACCTGTGGGAACAGCGCGATCTGTGGCGACCTCACGATCAGATCGTGCGCCATCAGTTGATACGGACAGCTCTTAGTTCAGAACAGAAGAAAGAAAACTCTGCAGAAAGTTACGTCACACAACTATCAGTTACTCGACTTTTCGTAAACTGTACTCAGTATAACAGAAACAATCATCTACAGGCTGCTTAAGATTCACAGACAAAATTATGCATTAATCATTATTGTCAGGAAGAACCCGGGTTCGATTCTTTACCCGCATGATGGTTATCCTGACAGATTTAAATGCTCAGTACTAGAGTACAGCCAAGTAGTTATTATTGTTTCCTGACGTCACCCTTTCCAATCCACCATTCAATCATTCACATTCATTGTTTCATTTTATAATACACAGAATTTCCACCTGGGAAAGAATTCGTTCAACCAACTTAAACAATCGAGATTTCACGTTCTCACGACGACGACAAGAAGGTGGCTGTCTTCTGGGTTGTTACGTCGTGTAGTCTGATATAAGTTTACCAACATTTCAGAGCCATATGCACCCTGATAATGAAGACAGCAAGCATCTCTGAAACTTAAGACTAGCCGCAGTGAGAAAATTAAATCTGAATTGGGCATCCAACTGTTATGTTGCAATTTGTGCTAAATTCTGTCTCGTTAGCAACGTTAAGGGTATATACATTTGTTTTATTTTGCGTCTAAAAGCATTCCTCCGTAATGTGAAGTGCGGATTGCTGCAACGCACTGGTGGTCTGAGCCACATCAGCAATCAGCATGTTTCTTATAAGAGACGCATCCCTACTGTGCCGCCGTGGACACGCCCCTTCGGACGGACTCAAGATACACAGCTATATATAATGCGCAAACCATTAAGAGAATGTTGTTTAGCATGTACTCGAATGCAGCGCCCAAGAAAACATGCCGATTGGCTGATTCTCGTTTAATCATTTTATGAAGCTTTTTCGACTACATAGCTCATACGTAATGAAATGATTGGTTTAAGCGGAAGGAAGTGGTCGTGGAAAAAGGTAACAGCAAAGAATATTAATAAAGACACTGAATAAAACTATTGAAATGTCACGGTGAGTACGTTACACAGCGTCTGTCTGGTTTAAATTAAAATTAAAAATTAAGAAAATCTGTTGTAAAAGTTAGAACGTTTAAAAAGATTGGAATAAATACAAACAATGGTATATTACTTAACGTATTAACAAACCAACTGTTGCTAAAACCTGACAGCAATAAGTAACAAATCATTAGAGTTTAAAAGTCAAATTATTTCACGAAGATACATAATAAACATAAACACAAATTCTGTATCAAATGTTGTTTATGTATCAACGGTTACAAATATGACGACGGTGCGAATGTTTGAAGATTAGTGAAATTTTCGACTGCATTTGTCTAATTTGCAAATTAAAACAGAGTTTTAGGAATTATGGTCAACGCACAAAGAGTAAACTTAATTATAACTATTTCGATGCAGCGGAGTCCTTCTCGAAAAGATATCAGTCGTTCAGCTGGTCATAGATTCCTCGTCTTTTACGCAAGTGCGTTTATAGAAGCGCACTAATGAATCCGAAACTCTACTTAACATTTCATAACATGGTTCTATTTTATAGGCAGGGGTCATCAATCTCCCTCCGAACATCCAAGCTGGAGGACTACAACTTTTCGGCAGTCTTTCATTCCTTACTCACATCCAATTAGAAGGATCCATTTTTTATTCCTTGTCATCGGTCTGCTGCAGTGTAAGTACGAACACAGTTTCAACCCAACATGTAAATATTGATACTCGTTCCTGTTACAGAGACTCAAAAACTTATTTGTAACAATGTCATTTCAAGTTCAACACAGGATTTTTATTTAAACATATATCATTCAAGACTAGTTCTCTACTCTTATTTTTATTATTTACTTGTCACAGTTTTAAACAATTGAGAAGCAGCCGCCTCGAATAATTGATGGACAGTTCGTCTGAAGCTCTACGGGGAAGATGCAAGAATTTCTCTCTTTGTCCGTTGTCCGTGTCTCTCTCTCTCTCTCTCTCTCCTACCCACGTCACCATCTTTAATACCCGATCTATCCCCACCTCTATCGCAGTTTACCTTACGAAATTCTTCAAATCTTTCCTCTTACTCCCTTCCATCATACTTTCAACTTCTCTATCCTTCTCACATACCAATCTCACCTTCTTTATAACAACCTACATTTTTTATGGGATGAAAAAAGAAACAAATAATTTTCCTTGTCCTTCTTAAGAAAGTGACAGCCCCAATTGTTTAACCCAATATTAATACGACCTCTCCGTTTTGTATACAATATGAAAAGCTGCAGTATCGCTTTCCACTGTGGTCAGTCCTGTCAATCAAGACGGGGCCCTTCTTATTATAACGAAACCCACACAAAGCGAAAACGGCATTTCTCCTTCTGCAGATGCCATGTGAGAGAACACGCGCTATAATGTGGTTTAGCTTTTCAGCTGATTGTTTTAACACCCTACATCAACTTCAAGGTTATCGTAAAACAGATAATATGATAGGGTAACGGTAAAGTTGTCCTTGGTGCGTAATTAAATTCCACACCACGAAGACTTACGGTGAAGTGTAGATAGAATACAACTCCACGCATTCTTAACCTCGGCACCAGATAAAGGTGAGTAATTAGCTTAACTCTCTAGCTGCTTTATCACCAGGAAAAGATCCCCCCGGAGGCTGGGTGGACGCATTGCCGAATAAAAAATATTTGACTCTTTTTGTAATCGAAACCTGTAGTCTGGCCCCTAAGCTGACTGAACTATCCAAGCTCTGAAGCTCAGATGGTGGTTACAGCCTAAACAGAGAACAAGGAACGAATATGAAGGCAATGGCAGTGGCTTATTTCACGGTATAGTCGCAGTATTCGCCTATTCTGACCGCGGAACACCACAAGAATGCAATTCTGTCAGATACAAGATGCCTTGACCGAGTACGCTCTGTTCTAGCACAATACTTCAGTTCGATGATGTAGACAGACAAGAATTTCTAGGCACTGGTAAATCAGCGTACTACAAAATGCTGTAAACGAAACCGGCCTAAAAATCTAAAGAATTCGAAACAGTACAAAAAAAAGGCAACAGATTTATAAAATGTCATTACAGTCTGAATGTCGAGCTACGACCAACTATTTAGAAAGAAAGCTTCCACCTTCAGAAATTTCAGTTTCGACTGAAACATAAAACACTTAAGCACGGAATATTTCAGACTTAAGACAGATAAATTAACACAGTCAGTCTACTGATTCATGCATGCCGGATTCTCAGTCGTTATGGTTGCTAACGTCAGGAAGTGGCATGTGTGAGGTCCCGAGTTCATTTATAACTCTATATTTCATTAATTTGGTTATAAGGCCTGAAAGAAAGAGATAAGTAGAAAGACCAAGGCTTAGGTGGAAGAATAATACAAGCATGAATTTTATGGAACTTGAGCTTGGAACTGTAGATGGGCTACGTCTGGCTCAGCACAGGAACTTGGAAATAAACCTTCCAGTTTCTTAAAATATGGGAATTTCTTGACTAGCTAATCGTCCTATTAGATTCTCAAAGACTCTGTTCTATGGAGGTCGTTAGTTAGTTATGGATTATTTGCTTGTTAGCCAGTCTTACATTACGACACGACGTTTCATCCAGTCTTGCGTTCCGTGTATTTCTGAAAGGTCAGAGACGTGTCACTAAATACGAACTGGAATTTAGAAAATTACAAGTGAATATAAAATCAAACAATTTCAAATTAATTAAGTAAACTGTTAGTCAAATATCTTGAACACAGAGTTCCTATAAGTAAGCAGAACCTTTCGGAAAAGTGTACGCAGATGAACGGGTAATATTAAAGTTGGTCCTAAAAAGTAATATGTGAGGTTGTGGACTAAATTTAAGTGATCTGTATGCGGTCCAATGGTGGACGCTTGTGAAGACAACCATGAACAGTCTGGTTACATAAAATGTGGGAAGTAAATTGTCCAGCTAAAAGACTATGAGATTCTCGTGAACTGCGTTTCATAAAGTTAGAATACAAAAGCCTACGCCCGGCCACTTTAAAAATTACAATTCAAAATGAATTGCAGCATCCTGGCGTTTATAGAAAAGATGAAGATAGAACGAAACTTACGACTCATTTAGAAGTAAAAGGTAGGAAAATATCTAAATAAACCAATGCCCTAATATAAACTAAATAGGCTGCTATACGTAGCGGTAGTTCACTTTTGCATTAACAAACCCTTATGACTATGTATGAGTCGTCTACGACGAATAGCCCAATCATATATCAAAACAGATAATAAAAACTGTCAGCTACTGTTACGTAGTCTTTCTATTTGATGATTGAATCTCGAACTAATATTTCTTTATACCAAGAGCATTTCAGTAATCGATTTTATGGTGACACTGAGCAAGATGTGTAACATTTCGTCAGGTAGTCCAACATCGTTATTTGGGAAGAAACTTACTTCGTCTGACATTTGCACAGTAACTAAACACTGTCCCCTGGATGCAGCAAATAGGTTAGCTTATAATATCAAGATGGCTGCAGAGGGTCCTATTCAATGATGACTCACGTGAAAGATATGGCTAAAAGAAAAGGAACTGTTTCAAAACTATAATATAATCATGGTCTGTTGAAACACGGTCAAATATCTGTAGTTAAATGTTTAAAATTAAATTACCCAACAGTCATATCAACTGTCGAGTTTGTGGTGTGGACGGATGATATATTTTGATTTAAATCTGAAGGGATGGCGTGGGAGCGGCTCTGGTCCATTGAGGGTACTCTCAATGACGTTCGCAGAGGAAAATAACTAAAACCTCCAATCACGACAGTCGATTTCCCTGCCGAAATCATAACTACAGCACCCTGATGATTAAATAAGAAGGCAGATATTTTACATAGCTCAGCTGAATTCAATGCCTATTATAGAACCCTATCCTGAGCAAGTTTAATCCAGCCCAAAACCCTCCAACATACTTTTACAAGACACGTTTTAATATTATTCTTCTACGTATTTCTGTCTTCCTAGCTGGCTCTTCCCTCCTCATAAAAATTTAGGACTATAATTTTTCTCCTGCCCCATACGTGCTATATATTCCGCTCATATTCCTTGGTTTTACCGTCTAATAATAACTGTTGAATAGCATAAACTATGGATAAAAAATCAACAGAAAGTGGGCATAAATTTTGGAACATACTGTATTCCTCTGTTGGTTCATTGCTCGTCTCTCCCCATTATATGTTGAAATTATTTTCGCCTTGATGGCAAACATCGATCCTGGAGTTAACCGTTCGGGATTAATAGGGTGTAATCTGTGCTAACTAATGTTGACAAAAGGCCGTGTGGGACTAAAGCAGACGCCATTGATAATTCCCGCTTATTAATAATGGATTACTCTGCAGCACCCAGACGCTTTAATAATGGAAAGCACTGATTGTTATCTGCGCCTAAATCTCATCACTACCATCCAACAATGAAATCCCTCCCACAGCCACACAACAAAAGAAATCAGAAACAAAAACCAGTATAAAAATTACAAAAGAGCATCGCTGAAACGTGTGTGTTGATCGTTGAGTCATCATAATCTTACAGCGAGGTTTTGTAAGAAAAGGAGCTAAGTGACAACATAAATTAACTACTTAAATTATCACAAACAAAGTAGCAGTACTGACTGCTTCCGAACAAGAGGCTTGCGAGGAACTTCGTAAACCGGTCACTTCACCAGACGACATTAGGGTCATCAAAGAGGAATGCATGAGACGAAATAAGGAAAAAATTATAGTCCGTAATTCTGAAAGGAAGAGACACCGTGTAGATAGAGGCATAAGGTTGGTGTGGATTTAAGCAAGGAAATCCTGATTGCCGATTGATGCCATCTACTTACTACCAGCAACAGAACAAAGTCCATGGAACCCAGTTTTCCTTGATAAGCTGTTACTCGATCATCTGTTCAATAAATTATTTGTTTTATTAGAGCATGGCACCCAAAAGTTCGTTTCACCGTTAACAAAAGCTCTCCGAGGACCCTATTCTCTGACATTTGGACTGTGTCCCTATTCTTATATCCTTTCTGTTTTAGATTCATTTAATATTATTATACAGTTATAACTAATAATTACATTTAATTGCAATCGGTTCTCGAGTTATTTCATGCATACCGACAGAGAGACAGAACGATTCTATAAAGATTTCGGCAGAGTTTTAAACGCGCTTGAAATAGGTATTGAAGAAACAGAGCGTGAGGTTTGGATTAAACTCAGTTGGCTCTAGACGGGAGACCAGTGATGGGCTGAGCGAATGTCAGTTTCTCAAGAATTGTGTTCCATGGACTATATTAATCTTTCTGCACAGGTTGAAGCTTCACAATGTGACTTAAAGGACCTGTATATTCAAAATTAATGTCAAATCTTAAACCAAACGTTGGCTGAATAGTTAGCAAAAATAGTTCGAATTAGGAATATCCCGCGTTAAAATCTAGGCCTCTGGACAGAATATCTTGCCAGGAGAGTGCCTTAAATTTGGTTATGACCCGTTGCTCAATGGGCGAAATACAATCCCAGCTATTAATCACGTCGTTCAATCCAACAAATGAATATCTCTTTAGGTCAGACAGCGTAATTCGTGTCAGGTGGAAGAGACGAAATGAAAATATATTCAGTTGAGTCACATACCGACATATATCACTTATGTCCTCAGCAATTACATAACAGAAGGCTGTGGACGCACTTTCGGGCGGGGAGAGGGGAAATAGAAACAGGCACACGTATAGGCCGACACACGAGTACAAAAGAACGGCTTAGCTTGTTGCCTTGGTAACCCGGCCCTTTTTAACACGACAGATTACCATTTGTCCAATTTTTAACAGAGCTAAGTCTCTCATACCAATGTAATCCTCTTTCACATGAATTGTATGTTTTAAATGCTAACTACTTCAGCGGTTTACGCGATTAAACAGAAAGCTGACAAACAACAGATTACACGGCCTACGGATATAACATTGCTCCATTTCAAAATTGTCTTATTTACCTTTGTCACTCACGCATCTTCACAAAAGACGACACAGAGCGGAGAGGGCTGGTAATGATAAGCGTGCCTCGTATTCGGGAGGTCCCACATAAAAATGTCGGCTTACAGATCAGCTATTCTGACTGAGACTGTTCGTGGTTTTCCACGGTCACGCCACAAATGTCAGGATAGTACCATAAATTTACCACGACCAATTCGATCCATGGTCTTTGTTGTATAATTAATGTATTCGTTATATGTGTATTTATTTACATTATATTTAGATTATTTATTATTTAGTTATTCTTATTTATTAGACATTTAAACAGTAATTATTCGAAGACGGTCGTCTTCTGGTATGTTGCGTAGTGTGTTCTGGAACATACAAGCGTTTCAGGGCGCCTGGTGATGGAGCTAAAATTCTACCAGACTACGATCCCCAACAACCCAGAAGACAGCCATCTTCGGTTTCCATATCGTTCATTAAAATATGTTAAATATATACTAGTTTCGACTGTTATTGACTTGTTCTAAGCATATTTAACAACGCTCCCTAAAATGTAGAACTTACATAGTTCGAATGTGGTACAAAGATATTTTTCAAAGTGCGTATATAAGAATTTGGAAGGAGGTAATTTTGGCCTAATTGAGCGCGGACTACCATTACCACCATTCATCTGCAAAATATACAAGACATCAAAAAATCTGTCGTGACAGCCAGAAACCCAACAGCAACTCAAAGCGAATACTTTCAAACTCTCGCAGTGAACAAAACAATTGGTTATACCGTATCAGAGTTGAGATTTTCATGGCGCTAAGGTTGAGATTTTATGCTTCAGACTAATGAGACGGTATGTTGCGCCGAAATGCTTGTAAAGTCCTACAGACAGAACTACGCGGTTCCTCAAACTAGAATACAAAAATATAAACAGGACACATTCTGGACTTACAGGCGATTAACAAAAAACTTTGAGTCTAAAAGAGGATGTACATTATTCTTTATTCAAACAGCTCAAAATCTCACTTGAAATCGGACGTAATAAAATATCTACCATCTCCAATTCAACTTGTTATTCCCATAAATGGTAAACTTATATGTCCAAAACTCAGTTAATTCACATCTTTTTCAGAAGGAAATGGACTGACGATAGAAGCAACAAGGATCCAGTGAAACAAAAGTACGGAGAAGGACAGAATTCTACAAATCGCTCGTACGCGCAGAAGACAGCGACAATATACAACGCCCCTGGTGGTCGTGGAGAGAGAGAGAGAAACTGAAAGAAGATGCCTTTATTCCCTGTTATAAAACACTCAGGTTGCAGTGTCGAACTGGCTCTGACGGAATTGAAAGGCTCGCGGTCACAAGATGACTGCACACATCAGGGCAAATGTCCGATGCCTTCGAATGTTGTGCTGCAGTCCCGCACAACGTGAAAGAGAGACTTGTGCCGATCTCTGAAACGCTTGATGTGGAAATGGAGCGCTACCGTGTGGATGTTGTGCATTAACCAACTAAAAGCCGACTGCTGGTTTAATTGCAACGGCCTTTGTAAAAGACTGTAATGTGGTACAGTCACCTGCAGAAAAGAATGTACGGAATACGGCTCAGGAAATAGAAAGAAAGAAACGAGGTAAGATCACCTGCTGTAATACAAAAAAAAAGACTAATGTTCTCAAGTTAGAATATACGACGGTTGTTGTGAAGGACTACGTGACGAAACAATTGGAAGCCACTAAACTTTCATAATGCATAGGGCCCATTGTTACTTCTCTTTAATTTTGTAGAAAGTTGTTGCTTGATTTGATATTTTTTCCCTTCAGTGTTAAGCCTATATTTTAATATCGTATCGACTACAACATGTGACTGTAGTACCTTATCAGTAAACGGAGCTGCATTTTAGAGAGGGTAAGTATTTGTTTCTTTCACACAACCTTTAGACATTCGTCTGAGAGTAATCAGCAATTCGGTTATTATAATGTAAAATTCAGCATCCTATTAAACGAAATACAGGAAAAAGCTCTTCTTTGACGTTATTAAAATGACATTTCGACAGTAAGTGCCAACATAAATGGCACTAAAATGTAATGAAGCGGTTGTTTCGAACATGAAAGTTAATAAGCATACGTAATAACCACTTCATCGTGTTTTAGCCCCTGGTGATCGTGTATACTGTCGAAACATGCGAAAGTTAACCTATTAAGACTAGAAATCATCGCTTAATAAACTAACAATAAAATGTTTTAAGCAATATGCCTAATCAAACTGCATTATTTATAAGAACAACTTAATGCATTCTAAGAACCTGAGACTAGGTAAGATCATTTTACGCTCTTCAACCTCAGAAACAGTAGTCAAAGCACCCAAACATTGTGTACGAAAAGAATATAGATTTATGACGTGTTTGAGTCGTTCGTATGTTACGAGTATTTAATGGCGCTCTGCTGACTGTAGTCGTCGTTCAGCGTTGGATGAGACCACAGGATGCTCATTACAGTTAAAATAAAACGAGTGGAAATATTGCTGTGACTGGAGATGTAGAGGAGACCCACTGAAATACTAAGCTGGTTTGTGTTCTAATCAACACATGTACATAAAACGTAGGACTACAGATATCCTTGTGTCTAAGCGAAGTGCGGGTAAATAATGTAGTGTACTTAACCTCGGTAAAAATATCTCCTGGTGCCACTGGCCACAAGGTTATGGATTCCGCCACCGAAAAATCCCCATCACTGTCAGGAATAGAATTCAGATCGCCCAGTCCTTACTACGCATTTTACTGATTGACTCGTCCCGGCACCAAACCAGGTACAGTCCCCATTATGTGAACCTGCTGTCTCTAATTATTTAAATATTTCAAGCATTTTAGCTTCTCCGGTATCATCTTATATCGTAGTATAGAAGGAATCAACCAAGCGAACGGTAGAGGTGGCCAATCCAGCGCTGATGTCAGATAAATGGCTTACACAAACAAAAGTTAAACTGTATATAGTTTTCTAAATACACGACGCTACAGCTATCTGTTGATACATCTCGGAACACAGCTCAATCTGGCTATCTGCCTTCTTTCATCGCTCTCTTCCGACAAAGGGAAATAATTGTCATAGTCAATGAATAAGCAATTAATTATAATTCCGGTCCAAACAAGAATATAATATTGTTAGTTGTATTTTAGTTATGGCATTTAGAAAATGTTTGGACCCGATTAGTCACGTTATACTAGGGAGTTATGGGACTGTCTCAAAACATCCACAACAAGAAATGCTCAGATCTGTCAAAGCACACAGCACACCTTACGTCTTTCGCCCGACTGCTAAAAGCGACTTCCATTTTCTTAATTTGGTACGAGAAAGCTCAGCGACTGGCTACGGTCTGGGCGACTGGGGTTCGAGGGCAGAAAGGGACAGGCTTTATTCTCTTAGCCATCATGTCCAAGCCGACTCTGAGGTCCACCTAACACCCTAGCCAACAGACACGGCAGCTATTTCGCCGGGGATGAATAGGATAAAGCCCGAAGGTGATCACTCACCACCTCCAAATCAGAGGTCAATGCGTGGTTATACTTACGCTTTGCCGAAAATATTTGTTGCGAGATGCTTTAGTGTAGCCACAGCGTTATTGGTTGTGTTACATCCGATAAACTGATTTGGTTTTGTTGCGTAGATTCTCTAAATTATTACGAATGATGAGTTTGAAATGATACAGAATGTAGTAGTCGTGAGCTGTTTTAGAACAGCATCCCAAACTTTGCCTGGATGTTCTGAGGAATATCACAAAATCCTTCGTCTCTCGACAAAGTTTCGAAATTGATCCCCCCCACGAATACAAATCAAGATTTTTAATTAAGGCACCACGACTGTTAGCACATTTATCTCTATTTTATTAAACATAGATTTTAAGAGCTTTCTTCGGGGTTGCGAAAGTCCAGCTACACGTGACTTTCGTCCCATTCTCAGTCCGTTAAGTTAATAACAAAAATGATATCGTAACACAAATTAAACAAATTCTGCAAAAGCCAGAAATGAATGTTATGACGTAAGAAGCCACTCCTTATATGTACTTCTTAGACACCCCCCCCCCGCCCCCCCACCTTCAGTAAAACCAACGTGTTAGTCATGCAAACCTTTGAGACAGTAATGACCGGAGTCAAAATTATTATCTATTATTAACTGCATGTACAGTTGGTCGGACTAGTGGAGTTTGCATCAAAACAATTAGTCGTGCCACACAACACTTTTGGCCTGAAAGATACAAAATGATACATAAGCTAAGCAGTGTGATGCATTTGTCTAATTTAGGATGACATGGTTGTTTCAGGTATTTGTCACAATTCGCGTTTCTTTTTATTAGAATTTCAAATTTTCAGAGTCCTATTTAGAATATTTCATTCCCTTTAATAGGAAATTAAATTTGTTTATTTACACGTGACAATAACAACAAGATGTGTAAGTGAGGGGTACAGTACCTATAGTTTGCAGCATTTTCCCCATCCAATCCACACCTTCCTGTGGTTGCTATGGAGATGTAACTTCGCGAGGGAGGAAGCTGTAACCATGACAACCAGCACCACGGGTATCGCTCCTCCCCCAGCACACGTGCTGCAACCAAAAGTGAGCTATGTAACTTAGTGACGTGTTTTATTTGGTCAAATAAAATACTTCACAGCCTAAAGAGTGAAACAGCTTTCGTTTACTCTGAATATATAAGAGAACACTTAGGTTAATCCTGAGGAATCTCGCGGGTTTTGTTGGTTCATATATGCAAATTCTGGGTTCGTAGCGTACAACACACTCTTCGTTAACACGTATTAATCCATTAATCATTTCTGTCCTGAACATCATCACATTCCTCGCAATCCATAGACTATACCGGGTGTGCACATAACAGACAGCAAGTTGGTGGCCAGCTCAACGTGAAGCCGCCTTAAGAACATGAGATATTAGTATTTAAATCAATTTCGAAACAGGGTCCAATACTCGTATATCAAACAATTGTGACACTAATGCCAGTAAATATCCGAAATGCAGTGTTTTTCATGTCATGCGATGCTCTTACGATCGGCTTTAAGTCGCCAGCTAATAAACAGAAAACCCCGAGTGATGTTCGTTCGTTCCTTCTGTCGTGCGGATGGATATGTCACGGACTTCGCACATCCGATGAACCTCCGATAATCGGCACGGCTGTAACTTACACCGTTTTGCCGCTCAATGAGGACTTGTCACAGAAAAACATTTCCTGTGTCTCGAAATTTTGTTGCCAATCGGTGTACTGTTGTTTTTTCGGCACTTTCTTGTCAGGATGCTTCAAGAAGAACAGCAAACGATTTCGATGCGAAGAAATAAAAGAGAATGAACACACGTTTTGCTCGTGAATACACCATCTTCGTATCTGCACGGCTTTTGCGCAACTAACAGGATCAGCGGCCTAGCAACTAGGAAGACCTTGATTCTAGTGTCACGGAAGAGGTTGGGAGAGAGTCTTACACAAGAGCGGGCCTGCTTCTAATTTAATTTTTGTATCGTGGGACGTGATCGTTCTGCATACCTCGTTGGGACTGATGCTAATTTATTGCTGACACAAATATTCACTCTTTATATCATTAAGCATGTAATACCATTTTTTTAAATTTTAAAAAAAGTTTCTCTAAAGTTTTGTGAACTCCTTTACTTCATCTAGCCTTATTTTCTTTGTAGTTGCTGTACCCCATCACCGTGCATACAACGTAATAATAAAATATTAAATAATATTTTATCTACTGAATCATATTATTTAAAAACAGTTTATGTATCTAATCTAGTGAAGAACTGTATGTAATATTTGAATACTTTGTAAT
Source organism: Zootermopsis nevadensis (assembly GCF_977971745.1). Taxonomy (NCBI): domain Eukaryota; kingdom Metazoa; phylum Arthropoda; class Insecta; order Blattodea; family Termopsidae; genus Zootermopsis; species Zootermopsis nevadensis. The sequence continues at coordinate 4,570,912 of NW_028259152.1, read as the reverse complement.
GTAAGAAATTTGGGACATAAGTATGTGCGTAGACATAAATACAAAGATTTAAAACCAAAAGAAATTTATCTTTTAGGCACTGTCGAATCAGATAAGACTTCCGGTTCCCACAGAAGATAACGTTTTTCGTACTCCGTTGAAAATTGGCCAACAACTCATCGTTCGAATGACAAGGATAAGACCCTGTTGGCTGATCCGTTTAAAAACTAATTCTGAAGGGAACTTCTTTTAGGTATTTGAAAGGAGCATGACCTCGTCGCAAGTCCTGGACCTAAACGAGACAACACAACACAACAAAGAAAGAAAATTTGCATCCTTTCATGTCCCATGCGGAATACTAAACCACAAGCAATATTTCCCAGCGGTCCGAGGTCATATATTAACACTTTAAAATCCGGTGGGAACTGCATGTACTACCTGCTTCAACAATCAGGAGCTGTACATTTTGTATTTACGGATCTCTTACGATTGACGCAAAAAACAATTTATACTGAAATAGCGTTAACCAGATCTTTGTAATGATGTGTTATTTTCTCTGCAAAATGGATTCGACTGTTAAATATTATTTAGACGAGCTTCGGTTTAAGAGGGTTAAACATATTCTGTCACTAAAATTAGCCTTCAGATCGTGGGTTTCTGAGATATGACGCCGCGTGTTGGTTGCTAACGTTTCGAATGAACTTTCTCCCTCCATCTTCAGCATCCGGGGCAAAATGCCCCTCCGACACGTTGGTCACAACGTGCGAATCCACACGGTGACATTACTCATAGCACCACATTCCAAACGACCACCGCCGTGAAAATCTCAAATGCCATATAAACTAGCCTGTTGAATTTTTGCACTGTTCCACTCTTTCGATTTCTTTAATCCAAAAGAGTAATCGCTCCCATCAGAGAGAACAAAATGTTAATTCATATTATTATATAGGTAAAAAGATACATCAGATCCACTAATAAACACAACCCAATCAACTTGCATCACTAGTGCACTGAGGCTATTTGTGTAACTCGCCATGTGAAGGCGACTGGCGATGAATAATTCATCACAAATTGATTATGCATCTTTCTCCTGCAGGGGGCGCTGAATGGCTCACAGAGCTGCTGAAAGCTGGAGACCTGATACCATCACACGTCGTCCGGCGATGTACCAGGGGCTAAAGTGGCATTTAGGATAAACTTGCACACGGTAAGAGGAACAGACGAAAATCCCTGCGGTTTTTACCCGTAGGATAAGACGAAGTCCGGCGCAGTGTTCATTATTCAGCCAGTTTCTCCTTAAAAACAATACACACGCTAAACAAGACTTAACAGCACCAAACCAGTTTAGAATTTTTGGTTCCAGTTAGGTCACTTCATGAACAGTTTTTTATCTGCGCTGAATTCTAATTTTGCTGCAGAATAAGCCAAAAGTTTAGTCTATCCTGACTTAGCAAGAGGACTGGAACTGATACTCGAAATTAAGTTTTTGTTTTATGTTGAGGTAAATTTGTTGGGAGGTTATGCAAATGCAATAAAGAATATTGCACAGCATGTTGGACAGACCGATAAATTAGTTGTTCGATTAGTAAATAAAAGTTAAGAAAACTAAATACATATAACGATAAATTTGTATCGTGTCATTCCGTGAGGTATCAATACAAACGACGATTTGTACCAATAATCACTTTTCGCAAATTGATTATTATTAAAACAGAATAAAATATTAAAACCAGACGCATTTGGGTTTAAGGAGCCAAGATCACATCGTACAGCGAATCGATAACTAAACAAACCCTGCCATTACACTCCACGGCACGACGAACAGGAAAAACCACCAAACTCCATATAATTACCTGTTTAACTAACGTAGCTCCTTCGTTCACTGGTGATGGCCTCTTAGGTCGAAACGCGTCTAATTTTAATAGGTTTAATCTAATTTAATAATAACTCGTCCGTAAAAAAGTGTTTTGTTACAGAGGTTTGTTTATACATTCTCAGATAATGTTTAAGAACTTGATGCCTGGCTTATCTGGAAAGAACAATAACAAAAAAATATTCATTATGAAATTAGAAGCAGGATTATTAATTCCAAAAATTGTCAACATCCCGTGTACTTTTCAAACCCTGGAGATTATGATATAACATTAATAACAATAATTGTGCCTGTTAGGTCTACTTTTTATGAGCGTATAACATCTCTTACTTTGAGGTAAGAACACACAGTAAATTACAAATTTTAAAAAAAGAAAATGCTCTTGAAAATATTTGGACCTCATAAAGATCCGTTGAATTTGTTTGTGAATCTTGTTAGTAAGTTATCCTTGAGATGTATGCAGGTCTCTCAAGATTTATCCTGCCTTGAGACTTCCTATCCATAATATCGTAGCCTAGTTCTCAATTTCATAAATGTGGGGCAAGTCCCAAAACATTCATCTGCCTTTGTTCAATCTCTGCAATTATATTAAGTGAAACAAAAAAAATTATGAAACTCCTACAACGTCTAACACCATTTGTGTGGCAATATAAAGCGTAGAGTTTTCACAATGTAAAAATTGTCTGCAATCGCCAAGCAGAAGGACCAGCGCTTGTCTGCTGTACACAACCTACGGACACGTCGTTTCGTGGCGACAAAGGCTAGAAATTAAACAGAAACAGATAAAGAAGATTCCTGTAAGATTTGAGGTTTTATCAGCGGTGAGTATGAAGATTTCTGTCTTCTGAGTTGTTGCGCTGTGTAGTCTGGTCGATGTTAACCAACGTTTCTGAGGTCATACTGCCTCCGTCATCAGGGCGATTCAGAGTACACAGCTCAACAACCCAGAAGACAGAAATCTTCATACTCACCGCTGTGAAAACCTCAAATCTTACACAGAAACAGATAAAATTTGAAGTGGATGGTAAGATGGAAGCAGTACAGTTGAGACGAATTGGTCTGCTTTCATTTGCATCTAATAAACATAAATTTCAGTTCCTCCTGCTTGTTCACAATCTATACAATTGTTAGGCCCCATCTCATAAAATCCTCACAAATGCATAATAAAAGACGAATACCTTTTCAATAATGTGGGATTCACTCCAAAAGCGCCCTAAAGGTCGGCGTGAATGATACCTTCAAACCGTGTAATTCCTGTAAAAGAAATCTTGCTTGCAGAATGGCAAACAACTTGGAAGTACTTTAAAAATCAAGTGGAACGAATCGATTGTATTCGTCACTTTTGAGAGGTTGACCCATACTTTCTTTCTCCTCAGCAAAATGGCTTGTTAATTTCATCCCATTTGTTAAATGTCAGCCTGGCAATATATCTGTCATGGCAGGTACACAGTAATTTGTAAAAGCCCCCGCTGAACGGTTTTCAGAAAGGTTTCAGAGCGAGGGGCGAAACGGGTAGAACAAAAACTGTTCCACGGGCTAGAATGTGTATAGAATGTGTAAGAAAGTATGTTCGGTCATGAAAAGATTCATAGTGTTGAGTTGCGGAAAAATGCGTGTGGGTGAAAACTATCACTTCGACTATTCTACACAATACGAAGTGTTTCATCGGCGACTAGTCGTAGGAAATTTCCCTTCTGCCTACCTACCCACATTCGTCCATCAATCGGATTAGGCCTGTCTATTTATCAATGTCTATTTCTCTTATATAATTTCTTGTAATATTTTACTACCATTGAAAAACAATTTTTTTTCCTACTCTGGAAAAGATTAGGCCTAATGGAAGTATAAATGTTTCGTCTTTCCTCTCTGGAGAGCTTAAGCTTAAGAAAACAACACAAGCCTACATTGTATGGACTTGAGAGAAAAGTTCTGAAGTAATTTCGGCCTAAGGGACAAAAATAACAAGAAAATTTATAAATTAATATAACTCAATTTAAAACACTTCATTCATTTATGTATTTGAGAGCAGACAAACAAGGTCAATTATAGAAAATCTTAAAGACAATTATGGGCCTATAAAATAAAATAAAATATACAAATAAAAAAAAATCAAGAAGCAAGAAAAGAAAACATACAACTGTACAACATGAATCTAAAGAATACAGATAAACAGTGTTAGAGGAAGAAAGCCTGTTTATTAACTAATGTTATAAAATGTTCGTGAAAGAAACGTAATGTTAGTTAAAATCGTCAATTTCCCTGCAAATATAATTTCGGTGGAAATGCTTCTTGCTGACGGATTGTCTTTGAAGATGTGATTTGTCATAAATGTAGTCCTGATATCCTATGTACACGGACAGAATTAAATATGGAAGAACAATTAATGTTCTTTTTAAAACATTAATAGGAAAACCGACATGAAGAGGCAGCCTCTTGGAACGAAGGGCTCGCAAATTCAGAGTAGCTGAAATACCTTTATAATCATTGCAATACACACGCACTAACACCTGCTCCAGCATTTTGCAACAAATTTAGTTGTGACCCTTTGACTTTGGACGAATTTGTCGTTGTGAAAGAGCTCCAGGAAACAGATGCATAATCCAATTTGGCTCGCACAACGCCTCTATACAAAACACCGAGGCTATCAGCAGTGGAAATAGAAGCCGTAATATGACGAATGAAACCCACCGTTTTTACCCTTGAGAAAATATATGGTCAGTGCGCTGAAGAAAATTAGCTTGCAGTCAAATTGTTAACACAATGGGCACGTGAAATAAGATTATTATACAATTTGGAATGAAAGTTAATACTAACTGTTTTATATAATAGCAGTTTTATCAACATTAAGAATCACACTATTTTCTAGATAAAGTGAAAGAGCTTTCGTCATAATATGCACGAGTCTGTCTTTAACCAAATATTATTACGGTGATGAACTGAAGAAGGAAGTGGACCGGACATAGAATAGAGGCTAAATCATGCACGAGAGAGATTGATTGAAAAAAATAGGCAGTTTCAGTCGGAAAGCCAGAAGGAAAAGGTCGTCTTGGAGAACACAAGAGTGTATTATTATTATTATTATTATTTAGTGTTCTGTCTGACGACAGGTCCATATGAACAGGATCATTCCATCCTTTTCTCGGACTGGGACCTGTTCATATACGTTCTTGGCAGATGATTCAGAAGTGGTTTGCCATTGCCTTCTTCTGTGTGTGAATGGAGTAATTGTTGGGATGCCACGAAGAAACCGGGGAAGCCCCCGGAGGAAAACTCCGTGTTGCCTAGACCACGGCCTTGCCCAACACAAGTTATAAATTCGGGCACCGCCGGGAATCGAACCCGAGACCCCCAGGATTACAAGGCCAGCGTTCTAACCGCTAGACCACCGTGGCGGTACAAGAGTGTATAAGTGAATAATATTAAAATGTATCGAAAAGGAATAGGATATGAGTTTTTGGACTGGATTCCGTTAGCCCAGGATAGCCTTTAATGGCGAGCTCTAGTAAGCAAGGCAACGAATCTTCAAACACTTAGAAACAGGGACCAGCACATGGCATCCGAGTCGCGTCTATAACCATCACTTGATTTAACGCCCATTGGATAGCCTTGCGAACCGAAGAAACAATATTCCATGACAGGAGCGATCAATCAAACGTGGGGCAGAGACTGAAGCTTCTAGCGAAAACAACAGAGCACATAGGCCCAAACTCGAAATGAACAAATCTTGATCATCTTACATAATTTAAGACTTCTTCCATCAACGAAAACAGAGCAGTGACCAGTTATTTAATTTTCACCAACAAAGACTGTAGTACACGTCACCGCTTTCTAAAGAGGCCCCCCCCCCCCGAGCCGTGAAGCTTTAGATTGAGGGACGGGGGGGGGGGGACTAATCTAATTATAATACAAACAAACAGCTTAGTAAAGTTAATATTAGATGGAAATTTCAAAATTGAACAGAAAAAGTACTTCGTAAGTAGCATTCAGGTGCATCAGATCTTTGAATTGTTAGCGAAAGACGCGGGTTTATCTGGTATTTATTGATAGCAAGGGAGCCTCAGAGTAAAACATTTGTAGAATCACTGGTCTACTTCAAGGAATTATGTTTCACATGAGTTGATGACTAACGTACAGCCCACTCAAAATCCATATGATAAGGCTGGAACGATCTTAGGTAACGTAATTGCATTTTTCAGTGTAGCGATGCAGAGCGGAATGTTAGGTTACGATGCTAGTTAATGTTGTAATTATATTAACGCAGGATTCGCCTGGACTCCGGTGCCTAAAATGTGAACCACGAACCGGCAGCTAGAACGATCTCATCTCGTCCTCCATGCTGTGACCTCATTAAGCGGCCTGATATTAGGTGGAGTACAGATTATGAAGCTCCTCATTATGAAACTTTCTCCAGCCTAATGAATGATTCTCTTGTTGTTATTTCCAAATTTCCTTCTCAACACCCTGTTCTCAAACAACTCAGACGACAGCCGTCGACATGTTCGCGCCGTGAGAACCTGAAATTCCCCAAACCATGGTCTACCCTCAGTACAAGGAACCATTCTTCAGAAGCCCATGGGCTATTTAAGAGGTCATAACGAACGATCATGGTCTGATTATTTAAAGTTTAAATTGAGCTTTCTAAAGGACGTAAATCATGACACGCGACTGATTTCCTTACAGCAATTTAGTTGGTGTTAATTTCGTTTCGAAGGAATCGTCAGTATCGATTTCTAAAACAGATCATAGAATACTAAATGAGCGTAAACCAAGGAACCGCTTGATCTTCAACCTTACTAACCTCTTTCGAACCAGATTCTGCCAGAAGTGAGGTTGAAATAATTATACGGTGACTTTTGCCATAAGTTAGTAATTGGTGCTGTTTCAGGAAACAATAACAAAGACCCTGCATTCTCGACTCTCAGGTAGGTCAGTCTATGTATTCTAATATTCTTTTAAACTACCTGCACCTCAGAAAGAGGCGCAGGCCCAGCGGAGGTCTTCGAATTCTTTTCCCTCCCACTCCCCTATTTTAAAGGCTCCCAACAGCCGCCTCCTCCCTATGTCGTACACCATAACTAGGTCTTTCATAACAATCTTTCAAAGAATGAAAGGTACAGTCCAGGAAAGATTCATTGGAAATGCCGAAACTTTGCTGCTTAGGATAACGAAATATGCCGCGCAGGACACGATGTTTTCACGGCGGAGTCCGAAGATGTCTGTCTTCTGAATTGTAGAGCCCTGCAGTCTTATTGAAGTTTACCAACGTTTCAGAGGTCCTTCTACTAGACTACACGGCGATACAATCCAGAGGAAAGTCATCAACGAGGTTTAAATAAGGTCTCTATTATAAATATATTTGCTTTTTATTCATTCACAATTCTATACATTTCCATCATAACGTTTATCGCTTACTAAAATTATATGTTTGAAACAGGTGGGAGAGAACTGGCCTTGATCAAGGGAAGGGACACTTACGCGATCAAACAGTGAGAGATCAAGAGCGCCTGTGCTACAGTGACGTGAAGGCGACTGTACCCAGTGCCGCTCCTTGCAGAGGTCGGCAAAGTCGAGGACTCTTACCTGAACAAGGCTAATTTTTAGTACAGATTAACAGAGGTACAGTGCTACAACCTGCGACAATGGCGTAGTGCCCACAAGTTGCTCAAGAGTCACGACAGCGGACATCGATTCAGACTGGATGACCATGAACGGTTAAATGGGTAAGAAATTGGAAGGAGAGGTTGTGGCCGATTTGAAGGTATTGTTTGGACAACGGATCTAAATCCCTAGGAAGGGGTCAGAAATCTGCCTTCGTTCAGCGACCTACGCAGTCTCAACACCAGACCTTTAAGGTCACATCATCATTACGACAACCTCAGCCAATGATCTTATGATGGTTTCGTCTTCCACTGCATCAACACTGTGTTGAGTGAGATTTGAGGTTTTTGCAGCCGTGAATATGAAGATTTCTGTCTTCTGGGTTGTTGAGCCTCCGTCATCAGGGCGATTCGACGCTCTGATGACGGAGGCAGCAGTATGGCCTCTGAAACGTTGGTAAACATCTACCAGAAGACAAAAATCTTCATACTCACCGCTGTAAAAACCTTAAATCATGCAACAAAGTTATGTTTTAAAGATTTAACGATTATGAACACACGTCGCGACTTCTCTGAAGACGAATATCAAATCTGTCACATTATTAAAACAATTTGCAGAAAGCCTCTGTTCGCATTCTGTGAACGAGAGTGCTTCGCCAGTCGAAATATTCCTAAGTGTATAAAGAATTGCTGGTGATAATGGTGATTATTTCTTAGTACTGCCTGGAACACGCGCGCTAACTTCTCGCCTAATTTGCCTTTCTACTTGATACGAATTTACAAAGATCTGCTAAAGACAACGTTAACCTTCTTTCATTATTGTTGATGGCTATGCTCCTCATCCCACTTCATCATCTTTACTGCAAAGCCTCACAGGCCGCTTTCCACCTTCCACCTCTCTCATTCACACGAACAGTGCGAGAGCGAGAGGAAAAAAAGAGAAGCGGAGGTTATGAGGATGCGCGATACGTTTCTATTATGGAATCTGACAAATGACTGCGTTGCGTGCGAAGTAAATTAAGATGTATCCCTGTATTATACGCCAGCTATACGGGCCAGAGGCTATTCGAGACGCTCTGGTAATCACAGACTTGAAGGAGAACAAGGTGATAAAACAAAATATAGATAGGAAGAGGTTGAGGGACAAAAAAAGGAGACGGAACTATTTTTTCCTAATTACTTGCAGCCTTTTAGGGGTTAGGCCATATAATATTGTAAAAGATTAAGGATGCATCATGGTTTCCGATGTAACCACAGTAAAGTTTAGACATACAGAGGCTCAAAACCCATTTAACCTACGAAGATAAATTTAATTTTTTTTTGTTATTTAAAGATGATGTTCCAACAGCAGACGTTATAAAGCATGAACAGACTTGGGAAAATATTAGTGAAAGGTAAGTACATTGAAATTTAACGAATATCGATTCTTTTAGTATCATCATTCCTTATCCTATTACTTGCGTAAGTAATGTTTATGACCGAAGAACTAGACGAAGTTTAAATAATATAACCTATTTTATTATTTCGAACTCCATGGATTAGAGTCTTCTTCAGGCGCTAATACTCTCAGAGTTGGTAAAGAAATTATTTACCTTTAATGGAACTCGAAGGTTCAATACCTTGTTTACTTTAGCCCATTAGAGGGTCCCATTACGAGACAAACGAGTCTAGCCAACATATTAATTCTTCTTTTATTGATTTATAGTCTATTTCAATACTACCCTTTATCTATTACTCGATTTCCCGAGTACGTAAAAATTATTTTCTTGTTTGAATACTGTGTAATAGTGTTCTTAAACATTAAAAAGTTTCTAATTATTCACCTTAAAAGATGTAACGTTATTTTCGTAAGTGTGTGAAAATAATTTCATGTCGGGAAAATCAATTATGACTTCCAGTGCTTTCAAGTGCTCGAATATCTTGTGTTTCGTGTACGATCTGAACCGTGGTCACTAATATTTATGTTAAATATATTTATATATTAATATTTTTCACGAAAAAAGAGGGATCTTGGTATAGACAAGTGATCACTTGAAGATAAGAGAAAAATCAAATCCTGAAGTATTAAGTGCATCAAATATAACTCATGAAGCAGACGACGCATAAATAATTTTGCATAATTCAATAGAATGACATTGCACTAATGCCTCTTGATAAATCCTCGCAAGCAAAACACACTGAAAACCTTTTGATTCCAGTAGATCACATTGTTCACGTCTGTAAAAACTGTGAAGCTGAAGCCCAAGGGAAATCGGTTCAGACGGCGGCAGACAGACACACAGCACTGTCCGTAACTTCTCGTACACGTGCAAAACGATCTATCTTATTCACAAGCTTAGATTAAACCTAGGGTCTTCTGAGATCGCTGGGAAAGGGCCTTTATTAGTAAATTATGGTCGGAGAACATTAAATTTTAACGGCGTTCAAATTTTTCACACTTAATTGGAGCCAATATTTCCTTTAAAAAGAAGTGTTGTTTTAGCTTTCATAAGGAACTGAGAAGATAACGCAGTCGAATGTGGCGAAGGAAATAGTGAAACAAAAACAGAGGAGCTAGCATACCAATTGGATATTCCGAGAGGAACAGCTGCTTCACGATCAAGCATTATGTTATAGACCTTCAAGTTTTATAATATTCCTGTAACAAATATAAGCATTATTTGGGAATATTATTTCATCACCCCTTACATGAATCAAAATTACAGGGACTACTGTTTCCGAATTACATCGCGTGCAAAGTTTAAGTAATCACATTAGACATTGGAAGTATTATATGTAAAATAAAATTATGAAATATTAGACTCTACATTTGCTGATACGATTTGGGGCATTTTACGCAGCAGGATTTTAAGTTCTCATGGAGGCTAGTAAGAAAATGGCTATCCTCCGGATTGTAGCGCCGTGTAGTCTGATTGAATTTTACCAACAATTTAGATGTCCCTGATGCCTTAATAAAGCAGTTCTAAAAATAATAAAATACTGATATCAAGAGAGAATAGAAAATTTACAATTCAAACTTCGTGAACAAGCTGGAATGATGTGTTCTAATGGGATGGGAAAAATCCTTCTCATAATATAGTTCAGGATAAAGTGCAGAGGAGGTTTCTTGTGAACACGGCTGCTACTTCCCTGTACCTACCGATTCATCACGCATAATTATCTTTAGAAGTTCACGTTATGTCAGTACATAATAGAACTTTATTAACTGACCTTGGAATAAATTGATCAGTAATGGAGAACATAAACAGTCTCTATTAATATTAACTTCCAGTAGGTATGCCGGAAAAAGTTGTTTTCGAAAGTTCTGACCGATGTCCTTACTAAAGAACAGTGGTTTGCTTTAAAGAATTTATTTCAAAAGTTCAAATATCATTTCTACAAAACAAATAAAGCAGCGAAATTAAATGTATTTATAACTGTATTTAAGAGCTGTTTTTGGTTTTTATGCCACTTTTGCTGTATGATGGGCGACTACATTAAGCACACCAAAAGGAACGACGAAGAAAAACAAAAGAATAAAGAGACAGTAAACAACGTACAACAGGATATAAAAAGGGGTATGAAGAATTAAAAAGGAACATAATTAATTGATAAAATTAGAATAGAAAAATTACTTGCGTTCGTCTTTCTGTTTTCAAAGAAAAGGGCCACTCCTTAACGAAACTAATTAAAGTCTTGTTTAATGAACTTTAAAACACATTGAGAAGTCTTCAGTGTTATTCCTCCGGTTATAGTTACAACACGGAACCTGTTGGAAAAGTAGCGCCATAATTAGTTTTTAATAAGCTCCTAATGCAGATTAAACAAACCATAAAAAGCATTAGCTATTTAAAATTATAAGATCGACAATCTCTCTAAGATCGTAATATTTTATGTGCTATTAAAGAATACGTACTTACAGGAATTCTCGATAAAAATCCAGGAGGTGTTGCAAGAACAGACATATTGAGCCTGATACGGCAAAGTGAGCTAACAAATCATGACCAGCCCAGATATAAGAGGAATCTTCGAAGAATTTCCAAAATAAAAACGAGTTGTATCAGTCTTTCTTATCACAAACTAAAATGAATTCGAAGACATTAAATAATACACGGGGCTGTGTGAAAGCCAACTGTTGTAGTGTACGGATTCAAGTCTACAAATATTGTTTTTAGTGTTAACGTCAAGTACTGTGAAGTCTCGAATTAAATGTTATTTAATGGTTTAGCATCGTTAATCGTACGAGTAGATGATCCAGGATCGAACCTAATAGAAATCTATTTGCTTGCACCAAAATCGCTCAATTACGGATGAAATTACTAATGTCTGTAGCATAACCACAGAACGTAGGGTTAACCCGATGGACACAAGCAGAGTTCACAAACTGTTCAAAAGAGGACACTGCTCCTTTCAGTCACTATTACTGTGAATCAATTTCGGAAATATTACTACCGTAACTACCCATTCACACAGGCTCTGAAACATCAGTGATGGAAAGACAGGCCTTGCAACCCCCATCCCCGGGCCGAGGGCATTAATATGCTATTGATACGTGATTCATTATAAACTAGAAACCACGTGACGTCAGCGTTTAGTTTCTGACATAACACACAGACGCGCTGCGGGCGACCATGCATCATCAATAATAAAGCACGATTCAGTACAATCAAAGCACGACATAAATTGAACGGACGTGTCAATTACATCTCAGCTTCCCTCCCGCAGGGCTTCCAACTTTTAACGGCGCAACTTAAATGGGCTGTTTCAGGCTTCATCAATTTCGCGTCTCGTAATGAAGCAATGAATATTAAGGGATATACATTGAGATTTACTAACAATCTGAAATGTATTACCATCGCAGCTTCTGAAGCCGAGAATAGTTTCAAGATTACGGGAAGATGTTCTTCCATCTTTTAGTTTCCGAGCTACAGGAGCCACCCTCATCATGACAAGAACTCAAGATGCCTTCGGAGTTCTGACCTCCATAAAAACTCTTTCAGGTTTCAAGGAATGAGCATTCCAAGTTTCGTGTAAAGTAATTTGTCGGTTATCAAGCCACAGGCGAACATGCACACATAAACACAATACTTCGCGATAATGGCTTTCTATAAAAGCATTCATACTACACTAGTTAGAGCATAATTTTTACATTTTTCAATATTAATGCTATTAATTTCTAAAATTATCAGTTTTATGCCCGGCAAACATAACAGCCTCACCAAACGCAACGCGTTTAATTACGCTCTGTAGAATACGAGCTAGAGACATGTACTAACAGAACTGTTTTGATCTGAGTGTGCACTAAATGTGTGTTTAATTATGCTTAGTACGTACAGTACCTGGGCAGTGAGAATAAAGCCGGAACTATCCTCTATCGTCGTAACAGCGCCAATCTGATCTAACCGCTTCAGTTACTTCTGGGTTCCAGCATGACTACTATTTCAATTTCCGTTCGTTGTCTTCACTAGAGCAGAAGCGAGTGTCTGCTTATGCCACTGTTGTCCGACGGGAAGCAAGATGCTGTATGAATGAATTGAATATCTCTGGCTGGGCAACGCTGTGGTATGGGGTCGCCACTGAGGGGCCGCGGTTAATGGGCGGCCCGTGTCAGCTTTGGATCCCCTGCTGCGCAATAATACTGAGCGGCAGCACGGAATTGTCAAGAGGGAACCGCCATGAAACTCGGGGCAAAACCTTCTGGCACTACGAGTGAAATCACATCAAGCATTACTCTACAAGTGAGTTTCAAACCACTTGTTCGTATGCCTCTGTGCCCATGTTAATTTACTGGGCGGAAATATAAAAATATGTGTCTGCTGTAAAGGAAATTCAAAACGTCTATTAGAAAACTGTGAAGCAGTTGGTCCAGAAATAAATGTAGAAAAAAATTAAAAATACTCGTATCACAAAAATGTAGGGAAAAGTCGTTTCTAAATCATTCGAAAATGTGGCAATAATCAGGTATTTAGGAACTGCGTTATCAAAATTAGGGATAATGGATTTTTCTTCTAGCCTCTGGGTCAAGACCGGCTTCCATCCAACGAACATCGCGACCCCTTTCCCCGGGGGTGATGCACCGCCGGGCCGTGACGCTCACCATTCATCCCCATCACCTCGAAGTCAAGAATAATTAAAAGCTGTACTTCCCCCCCCCCACAAGCAATTCTATGGAGTGTAGCGGGACAGTCTTACTTTTTACAGCAACAAAGTTTTATCGAGAATATTCAGCGTGCATTTATTTCGAGAAATGTTTGCTGCAATAGAGTCCAGCACCAAGTTGTCTGTCTTCTGGGTTCTGGCGCTGTGTGTTATGGAAGAAGACTACTAGCGTTTCCGGGGTTCTTCCTGCCTCCATCGTCAGTGTAGACTACACGGCAGTACAACCCAGAACACAGCTAACTTAGTACTGAGAGAACCTCAAATCCTACGATTTCAATATCCTTTTTATCTTCGCGTTTAAACTCTAAAAACGAAAAGAAATATTTTAATATAATTTTGTTCTCTCTTGTTTCCATCGACGTAAAGCTTTCTCTCTTGCCCGAAAGGAATAACTCAAATTTAGGTGTTGAGAACAAAATGTTGAAGACAATATTTGAACCTAACAGACAGGAAGTAAGAAAGCAAGATCGCCTCCTGAGCAATTTCCTAATTTAAAATTTTCAGCAAACAAAAGGCAAATTGGTGATAAAATCATGGATCATGAGGTGTAACACATAACGAGTAGAAAATAAATATGTATTTTTCTTCGTTAGAAAGCCTAAAACAGGCTATTATAGAAATCTATGAGAGATAATACTAAAATGGAGCACATAGGTACACCTGCAGTTTGGTCGATGTGGACTGGATTCAGCAGACTAAACACAGCTCTAAATAAGTATAAAAAAAATCCTCCTTTCCTTCAGTGGTTTCTACGCAGTTGGGTTGCTCGGAAACGCTATATATAGTTGCTGAGGATATTTATGGCGACAAAATAGGATATTAGACGTCCTTCATATTCGCCCCGACGTCGCACAGCGTGGGAGGGGGAGAACGATCGGATTTTGATCGCGAAGTAATGGACTTGACCTCTCCAGGGGGCTATTTCCGTGTGAAATATCTCTTCTGCTCTGTCCGCGTATTAGCATGTTATAGCAGAAGGGAGGGAAGAATAAGTGATGAGAGCCGAGTGGGTGGGTAATAACGCATCCAGTCTGACGGCGCCTTATCCACAGAGGAGAATTAATTACGTTTGTCAGATTAATTAAAGAAATGCATATTCTAAGTTTAGCTGTGCCGGTAAGCTTATTCATCCTAAAAACACAAATTTAAACACTGGATAGAACTGACTATAACCAATCTTTTCAGACTAATCCAGGTGAGATGTAAGGTTCTCACGGCGAAGAGTAAGACGGGGTTGCAGCACTATCGCGATATTACTGGAGGTGGTTAGATCCTCTGAAACGTCGGTCAGTATCTACCAGAGAAACCGTGTAACATTGCAGAAACAACCATAATCTCTAGTCGTTATATTCAGGTAGCATTCTGGCTCCCCAGTAGTCACAGGCGACATCCAAGAGCCAAAGACCACCCAATGTTTCCCTTCCAAACGCGGAGCAATACAAAGTGTCAATCCGGCAGATCTCATATGTATATTTTTTGTCATTCGGAAATAGCAGACAACGTACGAATTTGAAGCAGCAGTTTGAATTGATGAAATGCAAATTCGATTCACAAAATTTCCGTCTGCTCAAATCTATTTCCCCCAAAAGAAATCATTTTTGGATGGAAAATAGGTTAGAAGTTCTGTGTTCTCCTACTAGAAAGGTGGCGATCAGGCGTCACATATCAGAATGTTTTGTTCGGGACTGTGATGGCGTAGCAGAACATATTATAACCCAACATTTGGCTGTTATGATAAGAACAGGTGTTTCTTTCATATCATTGCACTAGTCTGGTGATCGCAAATCCTTTTTGGATAAGAACTAGTAAAATAATATTTTAATTTAACACGTCCCCCCAACAAATATGATCATTTAAAACACTACTTTTATACTGAGGAACAATTAATGGGCCTATATTACACAGTTAGACATTTTTTCACATTTTTACCCCTTTCACAAATACAACACTTCCGCGAGAAACTTGGTGCCCACGGGCATACGGTTGGTGACCCCTGGTATAGTCCATTGTAAGATAACATTGTCCTATTTGACCAGAACTAATGCAAGATTATTTAACTGCTACTGAAGATCGTGGCCATTACTCAAACGCTATCTGTAACTGTAACAAACAATCATAAACACATGTGAATGAATTAGAACGAGACAAAGTTCAAACAGGCCCATTTAGGAACGACAGTAATAGATAAGAATTGTATTCAGGAAAATATAAGTGAGCAGCCTACATTTTTTTAATTCTCATTAAAATTCAATTAAAGAAATTTAACTTATTTTCCATTGTCCTGTGAAAACATCAGACGTTTATGACAGACCTGTACAAATCTGCTTGCATACTCGAGCTGTTTCATATTAACAAAAATTATATGCTCCTGTAATTATTGGAATTACTTTTGATTTCAGTTTCCACATTCGTTGTATTTCAATGAGAAGGTCCTTGCATTTCAAGATCTTCTCCGATTATTTATAATAATAATTATTATTATTATTATTAATGTTGTATTATTATTGTTTATTATTATCCAATTGTTTGGTTAGTCCACAAATAGCCAAAAACTACCTTTCAGCTGGTCTCACAGAATGAACTTAACTGCATTATAGTTCAACGTGAAAAAAAAATAAAAGAAAATTCGACTTTGTATGGATGGCATCTCCAAAAGTAAAACCCATGGCACAAGATGATTATGATGGACAAGTAGGAGGAGCTTGTAGTTTACAGCGAGCACTGAATGAATTTACCCAAACACTGAAATAATTGTTTTTCGATTGTGTTTTCGCATCTGGTGTACCATCTGGTCAAATTAAAACATCACTGAGAGTGGTACTAATTGTCGAGAAATTAGAAACTTAAACATTTAAAATTCTTTACGGATATTCTAAAATTCCCGCTGGCACTCAAATACCCTTCCGAAAACAAAAAAGGTGTCCGGTTGGCAACCTGGCCTAGGGTTAACAAGCCGTACTGTCTTTTCTAAATGTGGGGTAAGATGCATACACCATTACAAGGTATGATGATGACTGCTGTGAGCCAGAACACTATACGACATTGGAGAGAGCAAACACAGATGTCAGCACTTTGTGTAACCCTGACGGAGGACCCCACGGCTTGACACGTCGTTAGGGGCTCCAGACGCCACAGAACACACAGATTGAGTCCGTTCCGTGCAAGTCACGTTCCAAATTTCAATTCAAATCAAATGCAGAACAGTTGTTCTACGTTACAATAAATAACAAAGTTAACAATGTTGGCGCTGACGTCAACCTGCTCTTAGTAATAAAACACTCCTAGCAGCTAATAAGACCATATCGACTTCCATATCGATTCATACTTACTAACGAGATTCGATTTTCAACTCCATGTCATTTAATTTCCATACACTGAACAACAATAGGCCTACTGCAGAATAAGACAATTACAAACCACACGGTCATTTGTGGATAAACGAAACCTTTTTTTGTAAGAATGACCAACTGGCAAAATACTTCCTTTCTAAAGCTGATGAAATTGAGATAATGCGCTCTGATTACAAACGAAAATTATTCCATGAATTTGCCTTGATCTTTTGTAAAATGATAACATCACACAGTATCCATATTCTTTACGACAATTAAATTCGTTATCATCTGAAAACGCAATTAAGTTCATAAACTAGATTTATCGAAACTCTAAGAGCCAGGCATACAATCTTGTGCGATACCAGAATCTGTAAAACTCATCAGCTTCACTTTAAAGATGTTTGCATATTACTCTGCTTAAACCATCTATAAGACGTAGGCCTAGTTTCTTATGTATCACCCTCTTTCGAAAACTCTGCTTTCGTATCATCCTGTGGCTTGTAATCTAGCACTGCAACGCTGATTCATTCAGAATGAGACGCATTACAATGGTGGCCGCAGAATAAGGCGACACATCAATGTATATCCTTCAAATAAGACGCCATTGTTCTCCGCTAGATGGACACACAAATCAACTCCGGAACAAGACTGGATGGAGTTCTATAAAACTTGCTTCACTATATTCAAACGAACGCCTTTCGTTACATAGGAGTTCTGCTCATTTCCCTACAGTTACAGCAAATGTATTGATTTTAAGATAGCAGATCTCCAGTTTAGACAATTCCTAATTTACTTAGGAATTGTTCTTATACGTTGCTGATAGAAGTAGTCTCAAACAAACATGTTCCTTTCTGCTTAATTTGCACGTATCCCATAAAATACACTCAGCATCGGAAGGAAGCTTCTGTCCCGCTATCAGCGCATTTCAATCCCGAAACAAGGACGAATTTCGATTAGCCTACAGAAGTTCAAATATAACTTCATTCATAACATTCATAACAGATGGATCACCTTATGTGAAATTTAAATATTAATATACAATAGTCTATAGGACAACAATTTGTATTTTATTATTTGCATACGATCAGTACTTAAATACAAGGATAAATGATTTCTAGTTTTGTGCACTATTAGATCTATAATATAACCAACTTTTCAATAATAGATAAACTGGGCTGTCAGTTTAATGTTGATTCATATTTACGGTGGAGGATGATAACGCATCACGTCACATTAGTTCCGCAAGAATTTGCCTTGTGTTTCCAGTACACTCTCAACGAAGTGGCTCAGTATCGACTAGCAATGTATTTATTCTAGGTCTACAAGAAATGGGATTCAAGTTTGCATGGGAATTCTTGCTACGGATAGGGGCTGATTATTTATTGCGTCGCATCGTGTCGATTTATGAACCCGGCAGCTGCCCCTCAAATCGAGACTACAAGTGTTTGTGGAGTCGACAGGGAGCAAAACAAAACTAAACTGCGAGATATAAACAAGAGAATTACAATCGCCCTGCTTTCTGTTTCTTTCTGCTCTTAAACAATCTTTCGGTGCATGGAGTTATGAGGAATATATAGCATACAGAGACCTGTGCTTATTCAAGATGCTAAAACAATATTATTTATTCGATTAAACAACTGTTTTATATACATATTTATCGATAAATTTATGGATAATGAAACAGCAATTTCAAAACACTCCGTATGGCACAGATGTCTCTCCAATTATCAGAATTTTCAATTTACGGTGCTTAGAAAAATGAACAATTTAGACAAGTAAAGTTTCGGTAAAGGAAATATCATCGTTATAAAGACAAGTTCAAAGTTCTAGGCCTTTAACATGTTTGGCATTAAAAGTAGATGAAATTATTTTCTGGTCATAATTTTTTTAAGAGACGCCTAAAAATATTACCGTTTTCTCGTGTCGTTAATTCGAATAGCTGTAATTAACTAGAGGTTAGTCCCGACGAGACATGGCAAACGAATTCCACCTGAGGTCTGGCTACTTAGTGTTTTTGTCAGTAATGTAATAAAGAGTTCATACCTCGGTAAAATGAAGTCGGGTTTCAGCCGATGTGATACGCGCGCATGGGTTACATATGCTGGTACGGAATATCACTGAATCATGTAAGATTTTAGGTTTTCAGAGCGATGAGTATGAAGATTTCTGTCTTCTGGGTTGTTGCGCTGTGTAGTCTGGTCGATGTTTACCAACGTTTCAGAGGTCATACTGCCTCCATCATCAGGGCGATGAGTATGAAGATTTCTGTCTTCTGGGTTGTTGCGCTGTGTAGTCTGGTCGATGTTAACCAACCTCTGAAACGTTGGTTAACATCGACCAGACTACACAGCGCAACAACCCAGAAGACAGAAATCTTCATACCCTGATGACGGAGGCAGTATGACCTCTGAAACGTTGGTTAACATCGATCAGACTACACAGCGCAACAACCCAGAAGACGGAAATCTTCACACTCATCGCCCTGATGACGGAGGCAGTATGACCTCTGAAACGTTGGTAAACATCGACCAGACTACACAGCGCAACAACCCAGAAGACAGAAATCTTCATACTCATCGCCCTGATGATGGAGGCAGTATGACCTGTGAAACGTTGGTTAACATCGACCAGACTACACAGCGCAACAACCCAGAAGACAGAAATCTTCATACTCATCGCCCTGATGATGGAGGCAGTATGACCTCTGAAACGTTGGTTAACATCGACCAGACTACACAGCGAAACAACCCAGAAGACAGAAATCTTCATCACTGAATCATTTAACCAACTACCCATTTCCATCTATCTCTCTTACTTGAAGCATTACTTTTCTTTCTTTCACAATTTATTTTTGACGTGCAAGTCAAACTTCTAAAATGACAACAAAAGAAAAATCTACACATTTCAGGTCTTGAAATCTGGGTGGACGTACGAGTAAGCGCCAAGGAGAATGTAGTGGTGACGACGGTAATTAACCTCGTGATGCCAGAACAGAAAGGGATTTGTTTCTTGGTTGAATAAATTCCATGAAACAAGTTCTTGAAGATCACACTATTCTCATAATGAGTCTGCCTGAGCAGAACTGAAGATGAAGGCAATATGTTCCTCAGAGACTTTGTTATCTACAAACGCAGTCAGAGAAGTGTTGTTCTATGAATTAAAATGCAGTCCTCACACGACTATTATAATGCGTTTCACTTACTAGCTTTACCGTGTTCACGAAGAATCCACGACCTCGCCATGAATTGCCACTCCTCTGTGCATTGCAGCCGATAAATTGTGGTGCATGGCGTCGCTGGAGTCACAGCGTTCAAACACGAAAATAAAACAGGTGATGCGAGTACACGGCATGCACAGTGTTCATGAGCAGACGGTTGAAACGCATATGCATTGAGTACTCACCGGTAAAACAC
Source organism: Zootermopsis nevadensis (assembly GCF_977971745.1). Taxonomy (NCBI): domain Eukaryota; kingdom Metazoa; phylum Arthropoda; class Insecta; order Blattodea; family Termopsidae; genus Zootermopsis; species Zootermopsis nevadensis. The sequence goes on along the minus strand of NW_028259152.1, from coordinate 4,550,580 downwards.
AAAAATATGGGCGACTGAGCTGGCGGATAGTAAACGAGTGACTAAGCGGGTAAATGGATAATGAATTGAATTTTGTGCTGCTGGGCAATTTTCTAGTATTGTCACATGACATCCTAGTCGGAAAACCTGAAAAAAGAGACCACTTGGGCGAAACAGAAATGGATAAGAGGGTGACTTTAAAATGCATTTTCAAGAACTAGGCTGTGACAATCTGGCTCTAAATAGTGCCCAGTTCCTGGTTCTTGCAAACATCAATAAGCCATCAGATTTTATAAACGTCGGGAATTTCTTTTCTAGCAGAGTGAGTAATAGTTTCTTAAGATGTACTCTGCTCTATTTAGTTCAATTATTTCAATAATTCAACAGCAGTCAATAGTCCAAATCCACCTACTGGTGACAACTGGAACATACGCAAATAGAAATAGTACTATATTGCCATCTACTGTGTGTATCTGAAAAGTCAGACAATTTAGCCGAGACTGGCAATGGGGTTCTCTTGCCTGCCAACAGATGGTAGGCGCACACAGTGCAGTTACATGTGGTGTTTCATTCTGGAACATAGTGGAAGACGGGCAGTCTATATAATGAACTAGATGAATCCTGTCCATATTTTCAAATCATTTCCTTCCGTCCTCCTGTTAGGGCCCACTACCTGAGGCCCACCTATCTGAGAGACGAGACTGAATCTAGGTCTCGTTTTCTTACTACCGATTTCAATTAACTCGCCGTAAAGTGGTTTCTTATGTCGAAATTTCACATTTCATATTCTTTCTCTTACTTGGGTCTTGCCAAAAAAGAAAAATCATCTAAAACTCAGGCAGCTTTGTGACGTTTTGTAACATCTTTTCTTACCAAAGCGTTTCTGCTCACAGACCAACATCCGCTCTTTGTAGTCCGCTACTGTGTATTTCATATACCTAATATTCGCGGATTATTTTTTGATTGGAGCCAATCCCCAGCAAAGGAGGAAGGACCTGCGGAAAATACTTACTGTAAATTGTATTACGCTACTGAAACCAGTGAGAGACTTTGTTTTCTGAAGTAAAATTTAAAAATGTTGACGGGTGAACGACGGCTTATCGCACCAGTAGAGACAGTCCTTCAAGCCTGTCATGACGCGAGAGCTTTCGTTGGTCTACCGCACAGAATAAAATAAATCGACCACGGGTGTCGATATAGTCGCACGTCTGTATTAAGCGCACTGGCGATAAATCAGTTCCAATAGGGACTAACAGCCCTGATTTCCGCACGGATCAGACGTCAAAACTTGTCCTCATTCTTGTTTTGTAATATAATTAATCTAACTGTTTCATGCAGGGTATTACTTGTAAAGTTAACAGTCACACAGCATTGCTTTAAGGAACCAGAATATTAATTATAGGGGTCCGTGGAGAAATGATGTCCGCACGTCGTAAAAGATTTCTTTTTAATTTGCGTTAACTTGTTATATGAAAAGGCCAAATTGAGGATTGACACTTTTCATTGACTGAAACAAGTACAAGGTGCTGAGGACAATACATGGAACGGAGAGAAAGCAAGTAACAGGAGGATTGAAAATAAAATGTTACGAGAAGTTTCGTAATTTGTATTCTTCACCGAGCTTATCATATAGCATAAAAAATGCGAAACTTAACACGCGTGAAGATATGAAACAAATATGTAGGCTTAACAAATTTTAGTCGAAAAATATGAAGTGGAATAAATAATTTCGGAGACTCAAACATAGGTGAAAGAATAATATTAAAATGGATGTAAAGATTATGGGAGTGTTGACTGGGATGAGATAGCTGAGGACAGGGTACGCCTAAAGGACATCCGAAACGTCGAAGGCATATCTCAAGTCTAACCGGTGCATAGAGTCTAGTACACACGGTGACTGAAATTAAACACTTTAATTTACTTGAAAGACAGAAATCAGAATATCCATTCATTTACGCAATAACAACAACATGCGACTTAATTTTGTATAGATCCAGTCATTTTATTCTGCTATTTAAGATTACAAAAATATAAGAAGCTTTTAAAACGCTAAGCTTACAACGTGCAGAGAACCCCTGAAGACACGCAATTCCTAAGCATAATAGATGCTTTGGTCAAGAGTTGCCACAGGGGCAACAAATTTAACCGAAACCGCCATTCAAATTTCCACAGTCAGCTAATGGGAACCGCGCTCCGGTGAATCTCATTTGCATGAAAACGCAATCAACTGCTTTGTTTGAGAAAATCGAGGTTGTGGTCATATTAAACAATTACAAACCACGAGTCAACAATATCGTTTGGGGGGGGGGGGGGACGACGACAGCTGCGTCACATTATATAAACTAGTTGGCCCATAACATGTGTATTATGAAAACATCATTCATTCTCATTACTCCATTAAGCCGTGACGGGAGTCTAATATTGACACTCGGGGAGCTAAAAGCCGCAAACAGATATCCCTTCACGGCCCGCTGGATCGATATTAAAGGCATCAAGTCTTTTCAGGCATACATTGTCCGCACAGAAGACGGTCTGCAACAGCCTCACAAATTATAGTAGTCACCGTCTCCTGAGAGGAGACTGAACACGCATTGCAAGGCAAATCCTGTATTAAAACGCAGTAAAAATCGAATCACGCTTCTATAAATGAAGCGAATATTGGGCGAATAAGGAGGAATTAAATAAAAGAGACCAGAGGAGGAGGGGGAAATATTTATAAATAGCGTTTATCGTTTCAGTTATTCCTTACAGAAATCGAGTCGCGAATTCGTAACATACTTTTTCTACAAAATGGAAGGAAATAACCCAGAATAAGGGTTCTGACAGAGAATACGAAGAGGCCTGCATGTTGTAGGTTGTTTGAACTCAGTAAGTTTCCTTGGAATGACGTAAACTGTCAGGCACCCAGACTAAAGCCCGGTCTACACGTAACGTCTTATCGTACGTTTTGTTTCATCAGTTAAGATGTTGAGGTAAAACTGACCAAAATCTCATGTCCACACTATTTATGTTTTAGCTACCGTTTTCTGCTCAGTTTCATAGATACCATGGACGAAGTATTACTTGTAGCGATTATTTCATTGTGTCTAGTGAAATTGAAAAGAAAGAAAGTTGTTCGTTGCTAAAGAGGGGCAGATTCTCTCATGTGAATTTGCTTCGGGAATTACGTCATGAACCTGGAGATTGGCGTAATTATTTACGAATGGATACGGACACTTATTTGAAATTACTATCGTTAGTTACTCCAGAAATACAAAAAAGGACACTACCATGAGAAGGGCTATCACACCCCATGAGAGACTGACTGCTACTCTAAGATTTCTAGCGACAGGTAGAAGCTACAAAGACTGACGTTTTACCGGAAAACAATGCTCTAACCGATCCGTTTTCTGAGAGACGTCCGTCTTCATTCAGTTCAGGCAAAACGTCCGTTTCTCTGTCCATACGTAACATTTTGACTGATACGTCTTAACTGATCAAACAAAACGTACGATAAGACGTTTCGTGTAGACCGGGCTTTAAGCGACCTTCCGTTCAGGTTAATAGACTGGAACAAAATTGCTGAACCATCGTTAGATTAAGAGACTGCTACTAAACGCCTGAAAATCGTGTTTTATCTTATTTGCATTCTGTCTCTTTGGGGATTTAGAACGATTTTGGTGAAAAGTCATTCTTGCTTCGGGCTTATAAATCAACACTGTGAGTTAACGAGATCAAGAAAGAGTGGAAACAGAAATGGAAAGCAAAAGATACGAAAAAATAAAAGGGAGACTAATAGAAGAAGAAAACGAATAATTTTTCCAAATGTTGAACTACATTTTATAGCGTAAGGTTACGGAATAAGGCTGGTATAATTGGTTAAATAGTAAGTATGGAACAGGCGAGATCTTTGGACACGGTAGGGCTTACATTAACGCTTACGTGTACAATTTGAATGTTTTGTCTGATTTTAATTAAATATGACGCGGGCACGATTTTAATTAAATGTAATTCGTTTTAAGGTTATATTTCACACGGAGATGAATACATTACTGGTCCTATCTCTCTCAGAAGCAAATCTTCTCTTGAGGCAGAACGTGCTCAAAACCAAAGCACACCTTTCACTTTTTATTATTTCGAGTTTGAATTTCAGTTTCATAAGCTACGGTTCGGAAAACAGTCGCTTCTATTTTTATTTTCAAACTTGCTGAAACAAAATTAACTAACTCCATGGTAGCAGAAACTGCAGGTCCGATACCGGCAACACCAAAGCCCGCCACCGGACACGATCCAACTCATCCATTTACCATTTCACACACACCTCCCTAAGATATATCTTGATATTATCCTCCCATCTCTCTCTTGGTTTCACCATCGGTCGCTTTCCAGAAAGATTTCCCACCCTTTCCTACCCCCATGCGTACTACATGCCCAGCCCATCGGATCTTTAGAGATTTCACTATCCTCACTGTGCTAGGTGACCTGTACAATTCATGTAGCTCCTCATTATGTTATATTCTAAACTCCCCACTTATTCCATACTTCCTAGGTCCAAATATCCTCCTGAGCACCTTATTTCCAAACACTTGTAATCTGAAGATTTCTGTCTTCTGGGTTGTTGCGCCGTGTAGTCTGGTCGATGTTTACCAACGTTTCAGAGGTCATACTGCCTCCATCATCAGGGCGATGAGTATGAACATTTCTGTCTTCTGGGTTGTTGCGCTGTGTAGTCTGGTCGATGTTAGCCAACGTTTCAGAGGTCATACTGCCTCCGTCATCAGGGCGATGAGTATGAAGATTTCTGTCTTCTGGGTTGTTGTGCTGTGTAGTATGGTCGATGGTAACCAACGTTTCAGAGATCATACTGCCTCCGTCATCAGGACGATTCTTTCTAAGTTATCTACGCTATGAACATTTCTGTCTTCTGGGTTGTTGCGCTGTGTAGTCTGGTCGATGGTAACCAACGTTTCAGAGGTCATACTGCATCCGTCATCAGGGCGATGAGTATGAAGATTTCTGTCTTCTGGGTTGTTGTGCTGTGTAGTATGGTCGATGGTAACCAACGTTTCAGAGGTCATACTGCATCCGTCATCAGGGCGATGAGTATGAAGATTTCTGTCTTCTGGGTTGTTGTGCTGTGTAGTATGGTCGATGGTAACCAACGTTTCAGAGGTCATACTGCCTCCGTCATCAGGACGATTCTTTCTAAGTTATCTACGCTATGAAGATTCCTGTCTTCTGGGTTGTTGCGCTGTGTAGTCTGGTCGATGGTAACCAACGTTTCAGAGGTCATACTGCATCCGTCATCAGGGCGATGAGTATGAAGATTTCTGTCTTCTGGGTTGTTGTGCTGTGTAGTATGGTCGATGGTAACCAACGTTTCAGAGGTCATACTGCCTCCGTCATCAGGACGATTCTTTCTAAGTTATCTACGCTATGAAGATTTCTGTCTTCTGGGTTGTTGTGCTGTGTAGTATGGTCGATGGTAACCAACGTTTCAGAGGTCATACTGCCTCCGTCATCAGGACGATTCTTTCTAAGTTATCTACGCTATGAAGATTTCTGTCTTCTGGGTTGTTGCGCTGTGTAGTCTGGTCGATGTTAACCAACGTTTCAGAGGTCATACTGCCTCCGTCATCAGGGCGATGAGTATGAAGATTTCTGTCTTCTGGGTTGTTGCGCTGTGTAGTCTGGTAGATGTTAACCAACGTTCAGAGGTCATACTGTCTCCATCATCAGGGCGATTCAGAAACGTTGGTAAACATCGACCAGACTACACGGCTCAACAACCCAGAAGACAGAAATCTTCATACTCACTGCTGTGAAAACCTCAAATCATACACCTGTAATCTACGTTCTTCGTTCAAGTTAAGAGACCATGTTTCAAAACCGTACAAGACAACAAGCGGACTTGGTGGCTAAAGGAATAAAAACGAGGAGACCAAAGAGAAAACAAAAATATGGAGGAAGAATGAAGCGACGGAGACGGAGGAAGCAAATATCGGAAACTGTGATCAAGAAACAGACAGAAGTTTGAAAAAGCACAGACTCATGTATGTCCATAAAATGAGAACTGTACGACAGACAGAGACTATCAAATTTGATCTGTATGGGAAATAAGTTCTTTGCTGTTCCCATCCATGTTAACACGTCAAAGAAAACAGCACGGAATCGTGTCTCGACCGAGAATCGCTCCACTACCTAACGCATTATCTGATGTGTGCGCAACACTGGCAAGCAAAAACTACGCAAAATGACATCCGGTCTCGTTCTCAATGGCGCCATTTGAATTTCCCCGCAAAGCGTACGACTGTCGTAGGATGAGTGTTTGTCTCGTCTCAACTGTCGATTCACGTAAGGTTGTTGCACGAATGTTGAATACCTCAAAAACTTGAAGTTTTCGCGGCTGTGAGTCCGGAAATATCTGTCTTCTGGGTTGTAGCGCCGTGTAGTCAGCGTTTCAGAGGTGCATGCTGTCTCCATAGACAGGGCGACCAGTAATAGCCCTGATGATGGAGGCAGCAAGGACCTCTGAAATGTCGATGAACTTCTACCAGACTACACGGCGCTACAACCCAGAAGACAGATATCTTCGCTTCCAAATGCTTTGACACAAACCAGACACAGGCCTATGTGTGCTATGTTATTTCTACGCGTTGTGCACTTCCAAAAGATGGCGACATTACGGAATGAACATTTTTTGGGAATCTGTTGGCATGAAATAGTCGTTCGTCTGCGTTGTCCAGACGTGGAAGTAGTTCCCAGACGGGCCGCGAGATGTCCTGGGCGCCCGCCCGACCGCCGTCGGCTTCCAGAGCAGAGTTCATTTGGACTTTACAGTAAGAGTGGCATTAAGGACAACTCGTGTATTTGTTTGACTTCGGGCTGTGATACGCACTATTTACCTTTCGTATAAATTATGAACTGCCAGATTTTTTACAGTTCCTGATAGAATTTTACCGAAAGTCCTTGTTTAAATTTCCAAAACAGAAAAAAGTCCTATATTATTTGTATTGTTTGCTTAACGATGCTAACATTATATAGCGTTAAATGGTATGATGATTGCTAAATAATGAATCGTTAAGGATGTGGAAGGAAGCGGTTATGGCCTTATTTGAAATACTAACCAGGAATCCGCCTGGAAGGGATGAATAAAAACCCGAAAATTCTCAGTCAAAATAGCTGAATTGTGGATCAAGATTTGAATCCGGGACCTCTCGAATATGAAGCAGTATTTCTAACCACTCGGTAGCAACGTTCGTGCACATACATTTTTAGGTCTGAATTCTGTAAGGTATCAGACAGACGTCATTTATAAAGTGATGTGGACAGAAAGGGCTGGAATAAAGATTCCGCTCCAAACCTGCTTTCAGTACATACCAATTATAATCTCGCCTGGCCTTACTTCGATTTTCCGGATTCTCCTCAGTCTCTCCAGACGCATACCAGGATAAAACCTTGAACTAGGAAGCAACCACATCTTTTCAGTTCCTTACATGCCAACAATAATCAACATCTTCGCGTCTTCCAACACTATTAATTCATGCAGTTGAAAATAAGCAAAAACTTTTATCAGCATGGTAATATCTTGCAAACGTTAATTTAGTTCAATTTGTAAACAATCTTAAATTATAATGCAGCACTACGAAGGTTGTGGCGACTGCCTGATGGTATGTCTGTCTTGCATGTAAGATACCAGCAGACGCTGGAATGGCTTAAACATTCTGATACTGTCCAGAACACTCCACCTCCACACATACGTTCTGTGGAAATCTGTAGCTAGCTTATTCAACTAATGGTCGAGCTAGGCCTACAATCTTAATTCTTAAACGAGGCACAGGGTGACTCAAAACGGATCACAGTCTAAAATGATCGTTAGTCAGTGAAGTTATCGGTTACGATATAAACGACGGGTATCGATTACAGGTATGGTCGGAATCTTCGTTGTCGCCATGACGTCAGAACCAGCTTCAGCGCCTACACACCCTTCTATCAAACTGGAACCCGGGGCCCCTTCCTCGGGAACAAAACGGCTTGTGCGGAAATATTTCTTCTCTTTGTATGGCGTGTGGAAGTTCAGAATGTGTGCACATGAAACATTTTTCAACCTTGCTACTCGAAATAATTAAAATGGAATCTGATTTTGGTCTTGTGACAAATCACGAGAATTACATTATTTGTACTGTGAAAGTCCTTTGGGTTAGAAAATTATTTACTTTACCCATGAATATTATTTGACTATCTGCCTATTAAATGTGACCTTCTTATGGTACGATAAGAGGTCATTTCTCCTTGAATTATTACTATTCCGTTTTTTTACTTGAAGTAGTGAGCTGCTATATTTTTTACAGAACAATATCTATCACTAACAGTCTAATTAATTCCACGGAACTGACTCCTTAAGAAACTCGGAAACTAATAGTCGCTCAGCTGTCAAGAAAACCTTGTCACGGATCGGAAGTTTCATTATACACTGTTTACATTCGCCCGCCATTCATCCCTATTCCGAGCCAGCTGAATCCATTCCACAGCCTTGGATCTTTGAATCTGTGTCTAGGTCTCCCAAACGGTCTCTTTCCTTCTGGTCTTCGAAAAAAATTCACCGTTTTTAGTTTGATCATGGTTTAGATCTACTTATAATATTTGGTGAAGATCGTGAGGTATAAAAGCTTCTCATTATACAAACTTTTCCAATCTGGTACAGCACTTCCTTTACGCCCAAAATATTGTACATAGCTTCAGAAGATTGTCAGGGTGATTAAGCCGAGAAGAATGAGATGGACGGGACATGTGGCGCGCATGGATGGGACAAGAATTGTGCACCGGGTATTGGTTGGGAAGCCTGAGGGGAAGAGACCGCAGGAGAGACCTAGACGTAGTAGATGCGAGGATAATGTCAGGCGGTATCTATGGGAGATAGGAGTAGAAGGAGATTGGATTTTGTTGGCCCAGGACAGGGTCCGATGGAGGGCTTTGGTTAATTCGGTGATGAACCTTCGGGTTCGGTAAGCCATCTAGTTAGCTAGTTTAGCTTCAGAAGACTGGGAGTCAAGAAATCGTGTTACAGACTGTATGCACGACAATGAACTGCTTATTAAATTTCAGTGTTGTAAAATTCTTTGAAACGACACTGTGCGCTATGCATGAAACGTCAAACTTAAAGACGCAAAACGGTGGTGCAGCGACCGAAAGAAAACCGAAGAGGAGGAACAGAGACGCGAGCGAGTAACAAAGAAAGGGCTACCGGTGCTAAATGTTGGTCAGCGTCATGGTAGGAGATGGATCGAACGCAGGAGGACACGTGGAGGTAAGAGCGGAAAGAATGGAATTTGGGGCAAAGGAAGGGAAAATAAAGGAAAAGTGTGGAAGAAGAAACTTGAAAGTTGTGTTTATACAGAAGGTTAGAATATGGAAGGGAATATGAAGAGGAAAGTTCAATTTAATATTATGCCACTGAATTTGGATGTCTTCTGGGGCGCAGGGCCGTGTAATCTGGTAGAAGTTTACCGACGTTTTAGAGGTATTTGCTGCTTTCATGGAGGTAAATTTGACCTGTTACTCGAAGGGACAAACATAGTTGAGGGCGTCTGATTATGTTGTGGTGAGGAGAATATTCGGTATTAAGAGGAAGATAAAAAAGATTACATAGTGAAGGCTTTATAAATTATACAATTCATAAACAGTATTACCATGATAAAATTATGAAGGATGGAAAAAGTAGTAAGAAAATGGAAAATTCATATAGAATTTCAGTTGTAATCTCAGAATCTCAAGGGAAGAGACTGCTTGAGAGACGCAGGCAAAGCTTGCAGTATAATATTAAAATGTGTCTTGAATGAATGATATATGATGACGTTAAACGTTCTGATTGGACTACCTATATATATATATATATATATATATATATATATATATATATATATATGGCAGGCAGAGTGTAAGGACCTTCAAAACATGGTGAATGAAAGCTAAGTTGAATAAAATAGTGAGGAATTTCGTGACAAGCAAAGCGATTATTAGAATATGGAGGACTCTATTGAGTTACGCTTATGCTTAGCCATTGCTTATGCATTTTCACCGTCAAACGTTTGACACGCCGAATTCTGAAGGATGAACAATAATTACGCTTCGGATCATTCTTCTTCGCTTCGCACAGATGCTCTATTTAGGCACAGGAAAGCTACATGTCGGCTGTCTGTAAGCAGTTCCGTGACTGCGTGTCATTAAAATTATCATCTCTGGAAACACCAACGTGATAACAACCGACAAAAATATAAAATTTAGAAAAGAAATATCGAGTGATTTTGCTGAAAAACCTGAAGGGAACAGACCACTAGGAAGACCAATGCGTAGATCCAAAGATAAAGTTCAAATAGTTCTTAAGGATTGATCTGGTTTAGGGTAGGGACCTGAGCGACTACCTTCTCAAGGAGGACTCTACTGCATGGAGTTAGTTAGCATTAAGCTTCCCTCTGAAGAAATTGTTTTCAGCGCGAAGAGCCGACAATTTGTCTGAACTACTGACACGTTTTTATGGAAAAAATTACTGGTTCGAAGACCATAAGTGGAACAATGGAGAATAATCCCTCTTCACTTATATGACCGAAACTCTGCCTGTCATTCAAAAAGGAGAAACAAATTAATAGGATGAAAGAAACGAAAACAAAGCTCTCAGGAAAATATTCGGAGGACACGAGAAGTGAGTGGCCGATTTGTGATAGGCGTATCACGTGACGAGGAACATCGTGGCTTATACGTGTCGGTGATATTGTTAGAAATATGCAGTCTCGTTAAGTGGGCTGAAAATGCTGTTAGATGTCCAAGATATGGAATATATTCAGACTTTTGGCGAGGAGATAATTTCTTACAAAACGGAGGAAAGACGAATGGATGAGGTGAATATTGTGCAGCAATGCCGTGAGTATGGGGAGTGGATGGAATTTCCTTAGGGTCGTGTTTTGTATTTGTGATGTTTAATCCTTGACTTCTGCTACCTCAGTGTTAATCAATTACACAGTTAAAATAATAACCTGCATAAGAGACAAGGTAAGAGGAGACGATAAAAGAAGGCGTTTAATAGCGAACCGATAAAGAGAATGAAGACACAAAAGCATTGAACTCTCAACTGGTCAGATGTAACCTGAAAGGAACGCTAAGGTCAAACGAGATTTGGTTGAAGAATTCTTGGGCTACGAAAGAAAGGTGGACGGATGATTTGAGCAGCAGGAAGACGGAGGGAGACACAAGAAACACAATTTAACTTCAACTACACTGACCCTGGTGGTGCGTAAAGCGAGCGCGTATTGCAGCTTTCGTTGCGAGTTGCGATGAGGAAACAGCAATTGCTTTTGGAACATTCTGTAGCATTTAAACAGCCTAACCGCTGTCACATAAATCCCGACCCCGCTGCTCGAAACTCCCACGTTTTTCTTTCAGCCACCGAAACTTATTGCGCCTGGGAGGTTCAGAAAGAGCGGCTAATCGCTGTTTGCTGAAGACACTTCCGCTGCGACCCGCGCGCAAAGACATGGGAAGGTCTCGAATGTAATTCGTAATCTGGATGATGATTGGAAAGAACAGACGCAGAAAGAAACTGCCGTGGCCTGTTTTGAGCTAATTTTTCAGAATTTTCTGAAGACAATGATCGAAACAGAAAGTCTCAAAGGGAATAGGTTAAAATTCGAAGCGTGTTCCTCACGACAAATGTTCGGTCACCTTATGAAGCACAACGTATCACTGACGAGACGGTCAGAAAACTTCCGGCCGTCCCAACATTGTCGGTCTGTCGTCTGAACTGTATTAAGCTTCAATATGGCTATCTTCTGGGCTGTTGCGCCGTATAGTCTGGTAGAAGTTTTACGGACGTTTCAGAGGTCCCTGCTGCCAAATTCAGACTCACTACCGTGAAAACCTCAAATCTTACTTATGTGAAATTCAGTTACTTCCTTAACCACAGTCATTTTATACGGATTAATTTTAATTTTTAAATGTACTAAATTTAAGTGATGCACTAAACATTATTCATTACTCAACAGTTTCAATTTTTAATACGCTTCCTTCCCCCCTCCCCCTTGTTGCGAGAAGTGACATATTCATTACGTGGAAGAAACAGCTTTGTAGTGGCTTCAACTCTTCCCACACGGCCCATCCAACTACACGAAGACTTCCCCATATCGTCCGTCAACAGCATCACCAAATTACCCTCTCCGCTGAGTTCAACAAAGCCCACACAGAGCTAAAAGAATGCACCACGAAATGGAACCTCTCTTCTATAAAAAAAGAACATAATGTAAAATTAGTTTCGTGTTTAGATTAGAAGGACCTTAATGTGAACTTATCTACAACTTCTGTGTGTTCCTAATGTCTACATTTTCTTAGCATATGCACACTCTTAAATGTTTTATGTGTTTAGTCATTGGTTTAAATGGGGATGTGTGACTTGGTAAAGGCAGGTGATGAATTAATAGACATCCAAACACTGCAGTGCAAACGAGAAGATAGGAAAATTTTAGAATAACGTAAGTTTTAAAAAAATAACAAGTAAGTCTACACTGAAAAGAAAATCGGACAACAAATACTTCAGTGATATTGTTGTACACATCAGCGAGGCTTATGGTTCGATTCTCAGCTAGGACACTAGAGGCTTTTAAAAGCAGATCATGACACTTTATTTCGAGGAGTTTCGTATAAAAACATATAGATGGATAAACGGACAGAGATAAATGACATTACATGACTAGTTCATTTTATGAAAGTTACGTAGGAATAACACATGTTTAATGATGTACGCCTGTAAGGTTAAACAATTTGTACATGTATTAAAATACAACTCCTAACAGGCAAATTTATCTATGAATTTCCGTGTAATCTCATGAAGGTGTAGTCAAGGTCTCCGGCTAACTCAAACAGGAGGCCCAACTGACAGATTGTCCTCTTCTCCCATTTTCACCTGAAGAAGGCAGCATAATTCAGCTTTCCGAACATTGTACTTTATAATGTTATAATTTAGACTATGAACAAACTCCAAAAAAAAACCTTACATGTGAAATAAAACAGCCCGTTATTCAATAATTAAACGTTATAAAATACAGACCATTCTTGGGTCACCCCCAACACAAAATTAGAAAGAATTTTTATTATCTTTGGTAGTCAGAAACGGAGCACACCTTTCAATTTGTGTAGACTCAAATAAAACATTTGTTTAGAACACAATTAGTCATTTATAGCGTATGGAGACTATCAAGGCAGAAGGCATCGTGGAAAGGGAAACCTGTAAATGTCACAGTAATGAAGTGCACCGCCATTAGGTTTGATTGAAGAGTGCCAAATAATGCTCGTTGCGAGGGTGACGTCATCTTCCTGGAGCTACGGCGTATTTTAAAAGTAAAAGATTGCGAGGGTTGGCAGTGCTGACGGGGTGGGTCGAGACCTCCAGTATCGGGGTTACAGATACCACTCGTGGTCTGTTAGCCTGCTAAAAACCTAGGAGGCTATTTGTGGAAGACTTTTTTTATGAATGTTGATACATCCATACTGGTACAGTCTGTATTTACAGACGTAGATCCTGTGAGGAAGTACACAGCTGAAAGCACTCGGGCGAATAATGTGTTTCAAATACCATCTTTATGCCTAGTTATTATTTCTGATGGCTGTCTCTTAGGTGGAGCGCCCTGTAGTCTGGTAGAAGTTTGCCAACGTTTCAGAGGTCCATGTTGATGAGTACTCATCGCCCTGATGATGGAGGCAGCAAAGATCTCTGAAACGTTGGTAAACTTCTACCAGACTACACGGCGCTACGACCCAGAATACGGACTTACCGCGGTGAAAACCTCAAATCCTAAAAGTTATAATTGTTCCCGACCCTAAGGAACAGAGTCCTACTTGAGCAGTTGACCCATTCGGCTAGTCAACAAATTCCCCGCCTTTTAATGGTGGAACCCGGCAAGAGCAGGCCACTAAAAGCTATCCTCAACCAGTTAATTTCTTCACGTACGCTCGTATTTTAGGGTCACCTTATTACTTCTGTGTACTGAAATATTAGTAAATACGTGTGTGATATATGAACATTTATTTCTTGATTATCCTTTACAAATACCCAAAACAAATGCAAGGTCTTTTTTTTTAAACAGTGACAAGATATATTTATTTATGTTCTCATGACAGCATCTTGGCGTACGAAATAACATTTTCCACCTCTGAAAATGTATTTTTGGAAGTTTTAAATGTTACAGAAGAACTTTGTTATTCATCCTGATCGTGTCACTTCTTGCACGATCTTCTGCACTTCCCCTCGTTTTGCCGGGCTTGGGCTGCGAGTGTACGAACCACCAGTCACCTGCCAGATAAAGGCGATCGCGTTTGGCAGAGGCCAGCTGATAAAAAGGGCATGCGAGCTCTGGAAGGTTGCAAGTTGCTGCGTTCTGGTCTTGCCCATTGACAGACGCATGTCTATGTGTTTACAGCGTAAATTAACTTTCAACGAACGATGGACCTACGATATATAAATGTTTAAAGTAAACGACATATTTTCGTTAAATTTTGTATCTAAGTTAATATATTTCCTGAATCTAAATTTTATGCAGATAAATAAATTGCACTTAATACCTCAAATGAATAGTCTTATACGGATTACGCCTTCTATGGCTTAGTTTTTTCGCTCTTAATATTTCGTTTTATTGCTGATTTATTTTTCATGTAGATGACAAACCAGCTGAGAAAGGAAAAGACTACATGGTGTCATTAATCCGATTTATCTCTTAAGTATCCGCTTCCTTCCATATCCTTTCCAATTAATTAATTATCGCATCACAGTACGATACAGTCCGAGGTATTGGTAGCGTCGACAAATAAGCCATAAATAAATTAGTGGAATTAATTATCGCAGCCAATACTTAATTAAATTTAAATTACCGGAAAAAGAAATGTTCCATGGAAACTGCAATTTCATTCCTTTTTACTTTATGGGGTAATCATCATTATAACGTAGGGAAATTTTCTAAGCCTTTCGTGCGTTACAGAACTTCATAAGCTCCTCTTACAACTTCTCGTTGGCACTTTAGCCTTGCAACTGGATTTCTCATGGGCTTGAGACGGAGAAATGCATTTGCCATGGGCATCACATGGCTTCATACAGCGCCGACTCCCGCTGGGTTGTCCTGTTTGGCGTTTCAGAGGTCCGACTGTGGAGCCTCTCGCGATAATGTACTTTGTGACGAAACACAGACATGGATCCTCACCTTCTTGTCTCGGACCTGCCTGCTGCAGTGGCGCCAAAAACCAGAGGTCTGCTGGATCGATAACGTAGCAGTTTGCTCTTCCCACGGGATCTTCGTCGATTCCTGCGTTATTTAACTTTTTTTTAAAATTCCCTAGCTTACGTAGTATGGGGTGAAAATACGATCTGAGAATGATGGATTGGGAAGGTCGTGGAAGGATGCTGACTCGGCCCATTTGTAGGTGAACTGAAACCTGGATATTTGTCTGGAGGGACCGTGAAAACCACGAAGAACCTCAGTCTCCAGGTTGAGATTTGAACCCGGAACTTTCCGAATAATAAGCAGGGGTGCCAATCACTCGACAACAACGTTCCGCCCCGCGTACTCTTGATTAATTCTTATGTTTCTGAGATTTGAATGTGAAGGTCTGTATCTTGGTCGTATGGGTTGAAACGTCTTATGGTCTTGTAGTCGGTTGTTGACGGCAGTGTATCCAAAACGTCGGTAAACGCCATGTAGAAGACTACAAGGCTTAAAAACCAAGAGACCAGTCTGAATTATTAATTTTGTTTAAAGACACTGTTTCGTCTACAGCGGTTGGTTACTTACAGGTCTATGCTGTCTAGTAATAATCGTTAATAGGTTTGGACTGTGAAGGAAAAGAACAAGTTAAACGTCAGTACAGAAATGTCATGTTAATGTGCGTCTGTTGATGTGCATTTGTTCTAGTGGTTTAACCATTTTTCCACACAATCCACCTTTCTTTTAATTCCGCTTAAAAATGTGTCTAATTCGATACATTTCTAGATTCTTTTGAAGTTTATAATTTCGGATGCTTTAATTTTACTAACATTTTAGTCCTCTTTAATCCAAAATTCACTTCCGCATAAAAGTGTAGGAACTGACATAGCCTTACAAAACTCCAGCAGCCTCACTTTAAATACTCCCCATTTAACGTTCTGTTTATCGTCCCACGTGCGCCTATCAAGGGGAAAGATGATTTCTAGTATTGACGTCATACGAAGTGCCACTACACAAGTAGCCCAAACATGAAACTTATTTGGAAATTGAATTTGAAAGAAATGAGTTTAGGTCTATGATATTTCGAGATTTCTTCTGTAAATGGTGAGCCTGTGTTGTTTTCACTGTTCACCAGAGTTATGCAGGATAAAATGTGGCATCACCTGATTTCTGAATGACAGTTTGCTCAGAGGCTTGGGTTGACTTTTTGTTTCCAGTTTTTATAATTTCGTTTTTATAACAATATTTAATACAACAGGTCTCACAGCCCAAATTTAACACAGGCTTATAAAATCCTTGAGAATTTATCGTGTCCAACTTTATTTCTATTTTTTATCATTACACAAAAGTGCTTTGTGGCCTAACGCATTTACAAATTAATATTCTGTTCCTCTAAACCACCCGAAAGATCTGTTCTTATCACTTTATCAAAGGCTTCGTCACAACGAATACAAACTCACTGCTTCTCTGGGTTAAACTATCTTATTTCTTGTTACGGGTGTAAGATGTGCGTGAAGTTAGATCATAAATGGACGACGTCATCTGTCTGTTCGCATGTTTCAACTCGAGAATCGTTTGGCAGATTTTCACAAACTCAGTATCAAAACAGTGCTACCGAAAACTACACCAACCTCGTACTTTTAATAACATGCATTCGGTATCAGGAAAACAGCGTAAGCTCAATTTAAGATATTTTTCGTACATTGTAAAACAACCATGGGAATATTTTCATTGGCTTCAAATTTCACAATGAAAAATAAAGAACCAGTGGAGCTAAATATATGAAATAGGGTATGTAGATCGGTGACAGACGCATGTACAATTTATACAAGAAATTGTAAGTTACGAGTGACAAAGATAGCAACAGTGCAAATGTGTGAGTTATATTCGACGATTTCAACATTTGGACAGAATCTATCAACGCTTCTCATAACAACTTCTTTCAAATATAATCAACCAAGAGTAATACACTATAAGAAAAACATTAATATAGTTCCTGCAACTTATTTAAAAGTGCAAGTAATGGAAGAAAGTGGCCTCACTGGGATTCGCTCATGTTACCTTCCTGAGATGCACTACATTACACGCGGAAGTACACAAGAGTATGAAGATTTCTGTCTTCTGGGTTGTTGAGCCGTGTAGTATGGTAGATGTTTACCAACGTTTCAGAGGTCATACTGCCTCCGTCATCAGGGCGATTAAGTACACAAGAGTATGAAGATATCTGTAGTAATTTACTACACGGCGCAACAGCCCAGAAGACAGAAATCTTCATATTTTTAATCGCCCTGATGACGGAGGCAGTATGACCTCTGAAACGTTGGTTAACATCGACCAGACTACACAGCGCAACAACCCGGAAGACAGAACTCTTCATACTCACCGCTGTGAAAACCTCAAATCATACATACACAATAGTAAATATTGCAGTCGAATAACTGATCATTGGAATTTTTTCTGTTAGTTTAAAAAATGTAGTGGTTTCAATAAATTTATATTTCATGTTCTGTTTCAATATTCTTTGCGTTCAACCGCGTTTGATTTTAGCGTTAAGTAAAGTAGAATTACTTAGAACCGATAACAAACCAAAATTAAATTTCCCGCATAACTTCACACAGACATTATATTCTATCGAAATCCATCCCGTATTTTCGGAGCCCTAAATCTGCAGACACATCATCCCATTTCGCCTTCAAATTGTGTACGTCGTACAAATATCATACAGAAATAACTGAATAATAAATATCAGAGCCAGGGTTTAGCAGTCCAGAGAGAGACAAGCTGTGTCTCAATATGTTCATCATCAACCCAGTCATAACCAATGAGAGTGTAGTTCTTTGTTGGCTGAAATGATGTTTACTGGAAGGATTTCTATGATGAAAATGTTTATTTTGCTCCCATTGGCCGGCATCTGTGGTTGTGGGCGTGGAAAATGAGGGCTTGTTTTGAAACCAGTGGGGATGGCTTGCATTTAGGGGCCGAGAGTAGATTGGCGCGCGTGTATGTTTGTCACAATTAGTAGTGAGCGGGCCGACCTGTCAGAGTTAACAAGTAGCAGACTGTAATTAACTCAGGAAGAACTATGTGCGCCGATCCAGTTTCTAATTTGAATACACGAAACGAATATAAGTGACAACTGATCATCAGATAATGATGGTCGTTTCAGTGTAATTTCGTATTTACCTACGTGATTTCAGCGTCGACTGTAAAACGTAAAGTGAATTCTGCGCGTCGAAACTGAGAGCTGACACAAACACACCGATCGACTTTTCCGATGAACTCAGTTTTTGGTATCGAGTACCACATTGGAAAGCCCCGTTTATCATGATCTCAAGTCAGTTCCCGCATTTTAATGGCAACAATAATTTTAACCCTTCGGGAAATTCCCTTATGGGAACTCCTTTCTCAGTAAAGGATATATTAAATTTAGCGGAACAAGGAGGACAATTTATTCCCATGACTGACACACAACAAACGTCATTTTATTTTGAGGACTGCGGTAACGGTCCATCTAATATGACATCTTTTTCATTTAACAATATCGATACCAACAGTACAGGGATTCCTGACCCATTTACAGTGACATCTGGTGATTTCTACAATTACCATAACAACAATAAGCTAGCGGACTCGTATAACAATGGCTGTCCGGAGGTTGTGGTCGGCAGTTATCATGGACACCAACAGATGACACCATCTCCTGTTGCTTCTCTGTCGCAGTACTCAACATCCCCCCCAACGGCGATCAACAATGCCACTACAGGAGGAGGCGGGGGGATTCCTATGACGTCACAACACGTTCAACAATTGAGTCACCTGTGCCCGCCGTTTCCGGATGTTGTTGAAAGTAACATCGAAGCATCGCTCAGTGAGACACATGATAACGGCTCCAGTGGAAATTCAGCTAAAGGTAGGCTAAATAGAAATGACAGAATAAATAACTAGCATTCATATTTGTGATTACTTCATTTGTTGTGTCTCGTTTGTCGAAACTTTACTCTGTGAAACGTCATATCTTACTTTGAAAAATGAATAAATTCTCCAGTTACCCTCAGTGACGTCCTGCATGTCTGATACTAACCGCCCTCGTACATTAAAAATCTTCGATGTGCTGTACATGGGTGCGTTCCATTTATCATCGTGTTCTTGGAAACTCTTCCTTCTGTGTGGTTTATTTTTTAAGACGATGGTCGTAGGAGTTACGTTCAGTAACAGGTCTTAATTATTCTATTTCTGTTAATATAGACTATATTCAGTTCGTTAATATCAAGACCTTGTAACATTTTAAAAGAGTTTCCTGGTTAGTTTCTTACTTATCCGCTGACAGAGCCACAGAAAAACTGAGATTTGTACATTGCATTAACCAAATACTTTTCATAGATCTACAACTCGTCTTAGTCTAAGTGCTGTTTCTGCCATTTTTAAAGATTCACCTAAAACAGTGGCGCTAAAAGGGCTCACCAGAAAATTATTTTGGCCGTCTCCTTTAAATTTTGTAAGAGTTGTTTAATTCATACGACCACAGTAACTAAATTCAAGGCACAGTGGAAAATATAGGCAAAAGTAGCTTTGTGATAAATCTACTCTGTCATATTATTTAGTTCATGCAGGCAGCTGACAAATTTTCTTATTAAAGCTCGTTTAGGTCAGTATCAACACGGTTTGCTACCACCAGAAACGTTTAATCAATGCTTGTCCGCTGGCCGTAGGTTACACGCCATATTTTAAGGCTATTAGTTGTATTAAATAATTATTTAAACTTCTGTAATAAATGTTCCTAATGAGTAGCCTAAAGTAAAAATATAATAAAAATAAAAATACAGATACGTTATTTGAACAGAAACCTACGCATTTGTACGGGAAAAATACAGAATTTGAAGGTAAAAGAATGTTTTCTAAATGTAAGATCTACTAATATTCATATTTAAAAATAACAATGGACAAGCATATTTCAATTTTATTAACAACAAATATTAAAATATATTTTTTCAAAATGCTATTTGCCTATATCACTGCTTTCAGTGTTCATTTATCACATATTTAAGTCGCAGTCTGCTGCTTCAAAGCTAATAGTATTACGGATTAACGCCAGTGTGTTTATGAACTGGGATGCTGACAAACCAAATTAACACTGCAGATATGTTTTTTGCACTGCACAGATGCCATTTATTTTTCTTGTATGTCGGCAAGCCTATGTGGACATCATATCGAAAAACGTCTAAAACAAATGTGCAGATTTTTATACGAATCACACCCTCCCTCCCCTCCGATCCCTGCGGACCGCAGAGTTTGGAAGTGTTGCAAGATGTCAACAGGCCTGTACCACAAGTAATATCAGCACAGCGAGCTGTGATTGAGATTGATTGATTAACAATTAAGTTACAAAAAACTGCAGGACCATATGATAGTCGTTGGAAAACGTATTAAATACGTTCAATGACGATTCGCCCTGATTATAGAGACAGTAAGTACCTTATAAAACGTCGGCGAACTCCTATCAAACTACACAGCGCAACATCTTTCAACAGTTTGGAGCAGGCCTCTACTTGCAGCAGAGTTCAGCTTTCCACTCTTGTTCCAAGTAAGAACTTTATCTGTGAAACAAAAGGCCACGCTGTTTGTGCTGACAGGAACACACAGTTCTCATTGGCCTAGTGATGCATGTTCAGCGTTTGATTTTAGTGCGTAATAAACGCCTGACCTGTTTACTCTGGAGTATGTCAACTGGATGATACAAATGTCGCCCATTTCTAATCCAATAAACATCCAAAAGAATAAAAACATTTCGTGAATTGTAATCCGCAGATTCCTATAAAATTTGTAAGAAATTTAAATACGACAGTTGGTAAGACACATGTTTCATGAGCCATGCGTGTTACATGCCCACTCATCTCAACCGCCTTGTTTTTATCACTCTACTACAGATCGTCATTATGCGCCGCGTTTTTAGGTTCCGAAGATTATATCTTATGGACTTCGTCGCCCTAAAAGAGTTTAAATTTTAATTTATAAGTGTTGAACGGTTACCGTCATGGATCTTAAAGCGCCAATATTTCGCTGACTTACTATGTTATATCCTATCGTACTAAAATTCATAGAAATACACGATTAAAAATTGTCCAACGTTCATCAGAATAACATCTAATTTTTTTCAAAACGTAGGTTTATATGTAGGTTGTTCAACGGCGTTATCAGTAGCCCAAACAAAGTAGCGTCGAATAAGGGGGTGATTCGAGAATAATTAATTGTAAAGGGCGTGGAAGGAAGCGGTTATGACCTAATTTAAGTATTATCATGGCACTTGGATGGAGGGACTGAGAAAGATAAAATCTCGATCAGGATAGAAAATCTTCGGTGCTACATTTAAAGCAGGGATCTCCCGAATATGACGCGGAAGTAACCACGACTTTCGGTAAAAAAATTAGGCCCGCGTTAAAAGGACACCAGTGCAATTCCCGATTAAGAATTTCGGATGCCGTTGTATCCGATAGCACAATAACACATGCTTATTACCGTAAAACTGTGCGTGAATTTTGGCCCATAATAATTCACAAGAACTGTCACCATGGAGCACGGTTCTTCCTGAGAATCTACCGGTCGCTCAACTAGAAAAGAAATTTGCCTCCCTTTTATGGAAACACAAAGCTCAGTACCGTGTTCACAAGAGCCCTCAAGTCCGAGGGGCTGTGTAACTTTCTGCAACATGCTGTTTTTATTTCGGTGAGGTTTTCTTGGGCACTCCTCTCCTCTCCCCTTCCCTGCCCTACCATCACCCGTTGTCCGCCACATTTCTGCTGAATACGGTCGCTGGATGCAGTCCATCACCTTCATTGATGACGTGGGAAGTAGCCATGCCGTGGTGACAAGCGACCACTCAGCATGCATAATTAATTACACCACTCTGAAAATGCCGACGATAATCGGCGTAATAAGAAATATTTATGACTGCAAAGGACCAGTTAGTCGGTAACCACAGTTATTGAGGGAGTGAGCGAAGATAGCCTTCAGGTAACAAGTCTATTTAACGTCTTCTTTTACTCAAAAAAGCTTGCAATTAATATTAAGGTGGCATAACTGATTTTTAAACAGAGCATTATATACTGGAGACCAAGTTTCATTGTCACAAACTGAATATGATTTACAAAGCTATTCAGTAATAATCTATATGGCACAATACACAGCAAATAAGAATTTAACTTGAAATAAAATATTCCAGAACATAATAAACAGAATAACTTACAGCAGTGTGGACAACTGGCGGCCTGTGGGTCACATCTGGCCCGAGACCACTTGTAACCTGGCCCACGAAATTATTTATTTGTTACCAGTTACTACAAGTTAATTAATTTTCTTTACCCTAAACTAAATAAAAAATAATCTTGATTATTATCTCGTACGCTGCTTTACGTTAAGTGCCACATACGTTATTAAAATTCTATATATAAAATATAAGTTTTCGAAGTACAAATTGTGTCAGATACGTGCTGTTGAAAAAGTAAATTTTAAAAAAATATGTAACTCTATAGTAATTTTTACACATTTTAATAAAATATATATCAGAGCGCATACTGTGGAAATTTGTCATTTCTGAGTAAGTGCCGTTAAGGATAACAAAGTCTGGCTATTAGTTATTAGTTTTCAAAAATAATGTCAGGAGAGGTGTCTTGGCATTTTGGTCTAACGAGGATATTCATGGCCCGAGGGAAGAAAGCAGTTGGACAACCCCGCCTTAGAGCACAAAAGAACCGGTCCTAGGGATGTAGGACAACCTAGAAAAAAATAGAAACGATTTCTTCCGAGTCGGAACGACCTTTCCATTTGATGATAAACAAACTAAATATGCTTTCCATTACGTTCACTTAGGACAGGATATAAAAACACGCTTAAAATTATGAACTGTCCTGTTGCGTGTAACCCATTACAGCCCAATGGAAACTTTAAGTACCACCAGCTTTAACAAAGAATAACTGTATATTTTGTTTGTTTGTGTTTGTTTCGTATGAACCTCACTGGAGACAGGAAGTATTTCCTTAATCACAATTCAAAAGCTGCTCTTTGTAATGGAGAAATGTCATGTATTCTTTAAGGTACTTAATGTTTAAGTAGACTATTGCGTGACAAGCTTCGGCTTCAAAGGATTAAAGACAATTACCTGTAAATAAAAATTTTAGAGCCACGTTTTGCAAACACATCTACAGCAGTAAGCACTGAATTTACGATGTTTTATGGCGATTACTTTGGCTACAGGAAAGTCACAGTCTATTGCATTATCCGCAAAATGCTTTGGCTTAGAAAAGTGAAAAATGTCTGCACAGAAACTAAGAACGTAAGGACACGATCATGATTTTAGTCTTTTCTTCTTGTTCTAGCCACGCTCCCGTTTTATACGGATCTATGGACGGAAAATCTCAAACCTCTTCTATCTTTCCACAACCACTTACACTCTACGCTATCTGCCTGATGCCTTCAAGTACCTGGCCGAACCATCGTGTTCTTGGTCGTCCGATGGATCTCTTAGTTCAAATTCTAATTCTAATGCCTTTTCGTTGTCCATGCTCCATCCATTCTCCATAAACCTTCAAATTTTTGCTGTCGTTTCTCTTCTGATTCAATGAAAATGTTAGAATTCAACTCATTCTCTAACGGTTAAATCAAGACCAAGACACCCTTAGATAAAACGTCGCGCAAGATAAGACTAATTATTCAGTTGCCAAGAAGACGTCTGAGGATGAGGTTTTTGTGATTTGGGGTTGGTTGTATAAGCAAAATCCTAATAGGAGGAGGTATTTATATATTTACGATGCTGCATGTTGTCCTATAGGAAGGACACGGCATCAGTCAAACAACATTTCGACTTACACCTAATCTCCACGTCTAGACCAAACGGTATGTTTCTGCTCCTATAATATTTTGCATGGGAGTTTTTGAAACTGGCTTACTTCTGTTTCCAAACATTAACTAAATGGTAATGTGTTGTTCTCTAAAGTTAACAAGTGCCCCATCTGAACATATTTTGAACTGTTCAGGTTCTAGGTAAATGGAGAATTTCATTTCAGGCCCTATGCATCCTACGAGAATATTCTAAAACCATGACATGTTTTACTCCTTCTGGAATAGGTTGGCCAAAGATATGGTCGAAACTCGTAAAGGAAAGGAATAAACTAAGATGTGATAATATCAAACGTAGGTCCTAATAAATTGTATCTGACGGTGACACACGTATATTACTTGCTAATTTTCGATACTGCAATGGTAACAGCAGACTAATTGAGTGTTCCCATGATTTTGCTAAAATTGAAGTTCCTTTGAAAGATGATTGCTGCTAGTGACACCAGTTTTACATAAATAGTTTATAATGACTATAAATTTAATATGTAACCAGAAATATGCAATTCAAGTTAATTTATGTATTGCATATAATTACATACAACGTATTTACAGAGTATCTAAATAATACGTATATTTCCGGGAATACATTAATGTTAATGTAATACTCAGTTTAAAAGAATAATAGCGCTACAGTATGAATTCGTATTTCATTGCTAACTGCATAGGTCCAGAAAAGTCAAACACTAACTCAACACGGCATTGTTACAAGAAATTACCAAAGAAATTATTTATCCGACTTACAGGTGATGTCCATTTTCGTAATTCATAAGACGTAGGCCTATCTCCACTTGAAGCCTGACACATCGCTCCAGCCCGCTGCATGGGTCAACATCTTACCAAATCCTAACCTTTTACAACTCCACTTCAAGCTACCTTTAGCTGGTACTTAGATTAGGTTCCAGAGTTCACTGATCGAAATAAATCACAAGAAATATAACACGGCGCTTTATAATAATTTCCTGTTCAAGTTATAATATAATCATTTACTCAATCAGAATAAACCAAACGTCTGTCACTTTCACATTTTCCGATACGACTCATCTTCTATACAGCGCCACGTGTTCGTGAAAGATCGGAATGTTTCGTCAATTTCCGGAAATTAAATGTTAAGCGCAGCATTTAAAATTTTCGTATAATTACTCAGTGGCGTGTGTAAAATGATTTAAATTCAATTTGCAACAAAATTTAGAGCAAATCACTTACACCTTGAGTGGAAATCGGAAATAACAATTCATGAAATTACATATTAATACGAGGTGCGATCGGAAAGTTTCAAGACTGTGTCAATAGAGGGCGAACCGGATGTAGTACAAGCTTCTGCCGCTAGGGGGTGCGGCTTACATTCATAGTGAATCAGTGTGCCAGCCGGCATCATCGAATTAGCATTTGTTTCTTAGTTACGGGCGTTTTGGTAGTGCATTACACTGACCCTCCTGCGATTTCGGAATGGCGTGTGCATCAAATTTTGCCAAAGACTCGCCAAAACGGCTACGGAAACCTATGAAATGCTAAAGCAAGCATTTGGGGAGTCCGCAATGGGTCGTGCACAAACTTTTGTGTGGCATTCACGTTTTAAAAATGGCCTAACCTCTGTCGATGATGACGAGCGTTCTGGACGACCATCTTCGAGCACAACGCCCGAAAATGTTACGAAGATTCGGCAGGCCATTCACGAAGATCGACGTCGTACCATCAACGACTTGTGCGAAATTGTTGGGATAGGCTATGGAACCTGTTAGCTGATTCTAAAGGAAGAACTCCACATGCGACGCATCCTGTCTGAGGACCAGAAGTAGAATCGACTTCTCGTTTGTCAGGAGCTCAAAGATCTTGCAAGAACAGACCCCAACTTCCTTTCTAAGCTCCGTGTGACTTCTTCCTCTTCCCAAAGATGAAAATTCAGCTAAAGGGAAGGAGATTTGAGACGATAGAAGAGATTCAGGCAGAATCGCAGATGGTGCTTGACAGGCTGACAAAGAAAGATTTCCAGGGATGCTTCCAGGCTTGGCAGCGGCGCTGGGATCGTTGTGTTCACTCCCAGGGGAACTACTTCGAGGGTGATGGATGAATTTAATACCTGAGATAAGTGTACGGGTTTTTTTATACGCGCAGTCTTGAAACTTTCCGATCGCACCTCGTAATTGGGAATTGCAGTAGATACGCGGAATAAAAAATACATACAATTTTAGTCGGAAATTCTGAAGCGAAGAACCACTTCGGATATATGTGCGTAGAGAGTAGGATAATAATGAAATTTATATAAAATAAACAGGGTTTCATAGTGTGGGTTGAGTTCAACTAACTCAGATAGTGTCCAGAGTCTTCATACGAGGATGGACCTGCTTCAGATTTAATTTTAGTATCTTTTTGTGGTTGGGTCGCGATTTGTATGATATTTTCTACAAAATGTATATCCTTATTGTGTCTGATTTCAGGAACACAAATGAACGGTGGTAAGTCGGACATAAGGAAAGGGCAATCGACAGGTCATCGGCAGAGAGTAAAGCGAAAGCCTCGAGTCCTATTTTCACAGGTAAGGAAATCGACGGTCACGTAACTGATAAGAAGGAAGAAGTAAATTACCGCATTTTACTTACTTATTTAATAATAAATATTTTGTTATGAAGCTGATAATGCCCCAAATTTAGCAATCATGTTCATTCTCAATGCCACGTTTACTATAACTGAGAAAAATGGGCCATGATAATATAAATCTACCAAAATGTCAGAAAAATGACTATACCTTTGAGAAGAGACCAATTTTAAGTCATGTGGGAAGTATATAATATAAATACGACAATTAATTACTGGAAGTTACTTAAAGAAGATACTGCTCACCTTACGAGTGTCCAAGTGAATGTCGGCATAGCACAGTCAGAAAGTTCGAGACCGTATCTTGTCCAGTCCTTTGCACACACAATCTTCTCATCCGTTGTGACTCTCTGATTAACCTGTGAAGTTGTTATAGCGTTATTAACTTGCGTATTTACTCACATACACAAACAAAATATCTCGCACATAGGTCTACATTTTATACGTCTTTAGTTGTTTACTGAAACCTGGCTTATTTAACGTCGTTTCTCAACTATGCAGTCATGCGGCCCCGAAGGAAAGATGGTCCTGAAATACGAGTTGTAAGTGAAGTGGAAGTTGTCGTGGTCTATTTAAAGTACGATTTACGCCTAATGTGGCTGAGGTTGTGAAGAAAACCATAAAGACTGAGTCACTGTCCAAGTCAAACTCAGAACCTCTCAAATAAAACGATAATTTCAAACCGACAGCGAAGTTCGATCAAAGAATTCTCAAATTCAAGAAGTAAATTAATTTGTTTTTGAAAAAGAGACACTAAGCCGGACTAAGGTAACCGATAGCGTCATTGCTGTGGCACTTTTACTGAAACCAAACTTCTATGCACATTGCAATTTACAATTTTATTATTCCATCTTTATTCAAAATTAAACGTCAGACAGTGGTCCTGCTATGGAATCCGGAAAAGCGCAAAGCATGAGGCTGCATTCAGTAAATTTGTTTTGTGTTCCAGGCCCAGGTTCACGAACTGGAGCGACGCTTCAAGCAACAGCGGTATCTGTCAGCCCCAGAGCGCGAACATCTAGCGAACGCTTTGAAGCTCACGTCAACCCAGGTGAAGATCTGGTTCCAGAATCGTCGCTACAAAAACAAAAGACAGAGGCATCTGCTGGACGGAACGATCAGTGCCAGCAAGTTCCAGCAACAGCCGCGTCGCATCGCAGTGCCAGTTCTCGTGCGGGATGGTAAACCCACTCCATCGGGGAATCACCTCGTCACCAAGAACTACTCGGGGACCTCTCATTACCTGGGACAAACTCCGCCTGCTTATTCGAACCTGGTACCTCACAAGTTTGAAACTCCCTCTCCATCGTTTGAAGGGTACACAAACATGCAGGAACAACCGCACTACGGCAGGCATACGACAAATGTGGAGCAGAACTCTCTCAGGACATGGTAAAGAGTGCTAGTGTGACTTTTCGCATTAAAATCTAATCGAAGTCGACGAACTGACGAGGCTCAGACAGATTTTATAGTTTTGCAGTCGTTGTGACACCCAGTATACGATGTTCAATTTAAAACGCAACCCCAACTATTATACTCGTACATGACCCTTTAACGCGATGAAACGATGAAATCAACGGAAATATTGAATTCTTAGAGCCTCATCTCATTGCTGCAGATGATGCAAATCGGTACGGCCGTAATTTCGGCTGTTTTGTCTCTCGATGAGCACTTGACACAGACAAATGCTTCCTGTGTCTCGTAATGTTATTACCAGTCGGTGTATTGTTGTTCTTTTCGGAACTTCCTTCTCAGGATGTACATTGCTAAAAGGTTTATTAAAAACAGCAAAGGAGTTCGATGCTTAGCAATGTTTCAGGATGAACTTACGTTCCATTGGCGAATACACGATGTTCGCACCTGCGCAACTTTTGCAGGGGTCTAGCAGCAAGGGTGATCTTGACTCGGGTGTCACCAGGGACATTTGGATAACCTGTTGTACTAGGGTGGACCTGTTCTGATTTTATTTTTGAACCGTGGAACATGACTGTTGTTGGGTTGAGTTTTAAATTGTACATTCTGTATATTCTAGCAGAAACTGTGATCTCGCAGTCAGGTTGAACGCTCTACATTTGATATCTGACCACAAAGAACTGGTCATATAAGTCTGTTTTAAAGAAACCTGAAATGCTTTCAAACATTCGCTACCAAATTTTAACAACTGATAAAACTGTCTTGTATAAAATATTTAAGTACAGGAATCTTTTGTAGTTACTAGAGAAGGAATCCGTTTAAAACGGTAAAGGCACATTAAAATAGAGCCATTAGTTTCTTTTGGTTAATGTTATGTTAATTCCTCAAAATACGTCTTACAGATTTATATAATCTGTGATATTTCCCAAGAAACATACATTATCTGACCTCCTCTCTCCTTCCATTAACAGTGTTTTCTTACAACAAAACCTCTAAGATCTTTTAAAGGTCTTCATTGCAGTTTTATCATATATAGAGTTTCTATCCTAATTACGCCTATACTTAGAGTTTAAATATTTATTGAATTCAGGAAAAAAGAGAAGTCTACTAGTGTCAAACATGTCATGACAATAGGCGTCCTGACTCTTGGCGTCGGTCCGCTAACGGGTAGCGACGTTGGGAGTCTGTAAAGATAGACGTCATTTTACGATGTGTCTGGCTGCGATGGACATGTTACCTTACAGTTCAGACGCACCTTGCAACGCATTTATATCGATTTACAAATGTTTAAAGAATACCACGTGATTTTTATATATTCGGACTAAAATACGTGGCGTAATATTTATCAATATTAATTTTTAATATTTCAGATAGGAGCCTCAGAATTCAGAATTTGTAATGAACACGTGTATATTTCCACATGAATGGTCTTGTCATCTAACTATTCTCCATTTATAGTGTGTTCATCCTCTCCACAGAACATAAGTTAAAGGTCTCTTATTACAAATTTTCGAGGACACGTATAGACCTAAGCCAAGAAAAGTAATGGATAGATTAAAACAGATGGGCTTCGTAGTTTTGGGAAAGGACATGTAGAAAAATATACTCGTCTCTCGAGTACCTTGTAAAAAAGAAGACACCTCCAAGACCTAGAAGTAGACGGATAAGACTAAATTTATTTTTAAAGTAACTGCATCCTGTATGAGAATTTGGCCTGGATATATCTACCCCATGACATCGAATAGTGGCGGACTCTTAAAATCACAGCAATGTCGGAATTATTTATGAGTCTTTAATAGACGTATTCGTGCTGGAAATCCAAATTAGTCCGTTCACAAGCAACTCCATTTTTACATTGCTATTTTTATATAGCCCCTTCATTAGGTGTACCAACCAAGGCGGACATTGCTTTCGAAGAGTTGCGAAAAAATTACTTTTCTAACTGAAGATTTCCGTCCGGAGGTCATACTGCCTCCGGAGGCAGTATGACCTCTGAAACGTTGGTAAACATCGACCAGACTACACAGCGCAACAACCCAGAAGACAGAAATCTTCATACTCATCGCTGTGAAAACCTCAAATCTTACATACTTTTCTAACTGTTTAACCATTTTTAGAGAAGCCGTGCCAACAACATTATAAAATTATATTCTTCACAATTTTTACAACAAAGCTGTCTACATGACAGACTCTATCATCAAGAGCGAAATACAAGTCCAAACTATGTAAATCGCCGAGAAAACTATTTTACCAAATGTACTCTATTAAGACTCGGTCGTTTCAGTCGATAGAAGTGCTGTAGAAGTTGAACATCGGACATGGAAGGCATCCATTTTGACTAAATTAGTACCAACGTAAGTAAATGACGGCATAAATATGATATATTAATACCGGGATTCTTAACCAATTAAAATTAAAATTATCTTGAAAAATGAAAATTACCCGAGAAATGCGTATGTTCGCGCTTTGATAATCAGACTTGTAAAGCCAAACAGACTGTCCTGTACTTGACAGGAACGAAATAAGTGCTTGCTGGACCACTAATTATCGTAATGCGGAAGGATACAAACTAGTGTCTTTAAGTCAGAATTGCGGTAAAAGTGAACAGGCTGCAGGTGTACAAGCCACTGCACAAATAACCAAACGAACGTCTTAGCAGCGCGCACATCTGTTCTAGTATTAGAATATCAGCCGTTGTATTTATAGTGACAGATACGATGGCTATGAGACAGAATTCTCAAGTGAAGGTGTGCGGGCTGCATATTTCTGTGACGGGCTGATATGTTCCAGGGTCTGGGTTTTTGTGTGTGATATCGAGTTACTGGTCATGACGCAGACGACTGATGGCGGACAGGCAAGCTTTTATCTAAACATTGCTAAGTTCCTGATCTACGGCCCAGCGAGAAAAGTCGAGGTTGCACCACGGCAAGTTAGTGACTAACTTCACAAACATAAATTTCTTTATACATATGTCATACATCAGCTCATTCAAATTGCCTACGGGCGTGATGACCGGGTTATACTCCCGGCAGGAGCGAGGATTGCTATTTTCCTCGTTAGCACGTTCGGGACGTTTGTGTCGTCTAGCGGTTAGAACGCTGGCCTTGTAATCCTGGGGTCTCGGGTTCGATTCCTGGCGGTGCCCGAATTTATAACTTGTGTTGGGCAAGGCCGTGGTCTAGGAAACACGGAGTTTTCCTCCGGGGGCTTCCCCGGTTTCTCCGTGGCATCCCAACAATTACTCCATTCACACACAGAAGAAGGCAATGGCAAACCACTTCTGGATCATCTGCCAAGAACGTATATGAACAGGTCCCAGTCCGAGAAAAGGATGGAAGGATCCTGTTCATATGGACCTGTCGTCAGACAGAACACTAAATAATAATAATCCAGCATTTTATCCATCTGGTACGGGAATTCTATCCTCCAGTGCAAAGCGACCGAAGCGTAAATCTGACCATTGATAACCATTCTATTTAATTTTTAGGTTAAGAATACATGCTTCGGTGTATATATTTTGGAACAATTTTACGTTTTTCAGTTCAGAGCATACTATCCCATTCTCGGTTTGTTTAAGAGAAAGTCCTGCGTGTTGCATACGGTGCAGGAACACACTGGTAACACCACGTCTTAGTAGACTAATGAAAGTGATAGAGGAAAATTTCACATGAGTGGCATGAAGGTTCTACACCAGATCACACTAGAGGACAACTTCAATATGAAAGGAAAACCAACATGGAACAAAAAGATTTTCGAAGAGAACAAATGTTATGACATGCAGCTGTATTATTAAAGCTTTCAAAACCAGAGTTATTATATTATTTCAAGTGTTTATCCTAATTTTCTAAGTTATAAACGCGTGGTGGATATTGCAACACGGAATATAATCCCATATATCTGTCTCTAAATAAATTTATTGTTTATTTAACTACGCTGTCAATAGCTCAGGCTGTTTAACATCGAAGCTCTAAATCAAGAGTGCTGGCCCATAATGATGATGATGATGTGAATTTCGTAGTGCATGTGCTGTATAACAAAATAATGGAAACTAATGAATGTAGCTTAATTCAAGTTTTCTGTACAGAGACTGAAATAAATCCAACTGAAACTGAACAGGCGGTTCCCCGTTTGAAGTTCGAACCTGGTACCTCAAGAATAATTCAGTGGCTTTATTAGCTTCATTAAAATACTCTAACACGGAATTAAAGTATGAAATTCTTAATATTTAAATTTTAAATAACATGGTGGTACTCTACTAAAGTTTGATTAATACTGATCTAGATGACAGTTTAAATTAACGTTGTGCAATGGGAAGTAACTGTGATGGGAGACCCTCAGTAAATAAACGTTGAAAGTGATCTGTGTGTAAATGTACGGTCTGTAGCCTCGCAGAAGGGAGCAAGTAGTTTCTGCTTCTAACACGAGATGGCACTGCAGTAACGAAATATGGAAACTTGGAATATAACAGTAACGTTACGTAGTTCACGGAGCAGTGTCCTGGAGATTCTAATGATCACTCATTAACAAATTCACCGCCCTTTGTTGAATGAAGGTACTGTCCCGGGCACTGTCCTGCACCTGTTGTATCAAAAAAAAATCTCACATCTTTCCTTTCTGATCCATTTTAAAAATCTCCTCGCACACTTTGGGACCAGAAGTCACAACTCCACTGCTTATAAATTATATTTGTTCAATTCCCTACATACAGTTATGCTATTAAAATCTGTTCTGAGTTATATTTTTATTATTTAATTAAAGATCTTTTTAGTTTGGTCCAGATCGATTTCCCTCCAAAACAAAACATCGATAGGTGTAAAGCGACGTCCTCGGGCTTTCAAGAATCACGAAGTGAATTCGAGTAGAGAAATCAGGGAAGGTAATGGCATCACGCGTTTTTAACCTCGGCAGTAGATAACGGTAAGTAATAATCTTCACTACGTATAAACAATGAATAAAATAGATTAGTGTGAATGGTCTGTGAACTCGTCTTGTGAAAAAACGGTTTATGTATCGAGCCGGAGTCTGAAACCTTCTTCCAGTGCAATAAAACAAATTTTCATAAACCGTTGCATTTAAGTAATGTTTTGAATTTCCCCGGGTTTAGCCGCCATCACGCAATTCTACCACCATCTGGCGATCATAATATGAAACTGAAAGCAATACGTCGTACAAAATTATCTCACTAGATGGCAAGAGTATATACCAAGCAGTACGTTACATCCAACGATCACTGCGGGGAAAATGGGTTGTCTTGTGTCGTGCAGAGCCTCCAAAATTGTGTGCCGCGGGGTCGCTGGAGGCTGAAAAGGTTTCTGAAGGAATGTGAGGATATAATTCTGAAATTATATTTGAACACGAACGACACAGTGACCTCAAAATCAGTTTTGTAATTAATTTAAGAAAGCGGATTCTTCTTTTTTGTAAAGATTCCAGGCCCAAGAGAGAGGAACTGGTCATTTATTATTTATTTAGTGTTCTGTCTGGCGACAGGTCCATATGAATTGGATCCTTCCATCCGTTTCTCGGACTGGGACCTGTTCATATACGTTCTTGGCAGATGATCCAGAAGTGGTTTGCCATTGCCTTCTTCTGTGTGTGAATGGAGTAATTGTTGGGATGCCACGGAGGAAAACTCCGTGTTGCCTAGACCACGGCCTTGCCCAACACAAGTTATAAATTCGGGCACCGCCGGGTATCGAACCCGAGACCCCAGGATTACAAGGCCAGCATTCTAACCGCTAGACCACCGTGGGCATCATGAACTGGTCATATTGGAATAAAATTAACTTTTATCAAAAAACTACGCAGATTCCTTTTGAAGCAATGACAACTTAACGATGAGCTAACACGGCTAACACCTTCATAAATAAGAAAATAAAAAGTATCCCTTCTCACTTTTTCGGCTATGTAGTAGTCCTAACATTGGATTACAGAAAGATCGATCAGACAAAACACACATTTAGCCAGGTAGTTGAGACTTACGCTCGCGGCGAGCGTGCAGTATTGCTCTGTAAACTGAACAAGACGGCGAATGGCTGTTAGTTGCACTATAAAGCCTTTCAAGTGGTAAATTTTGCACTGACAAGCTGGATACTTATCCTACTTTCTAAAGTGTTTAAATAGTGGGTAGTTGTGCGCATGTGCACACTGTTGTCAGGCCGCCCGAACGCACTGATGGTCATATGGTGACGATTTAAGTAAGGACAGTCAACTGACGTTCTGGCTGTCTGGTGTCACGAAGGGCGCCCTCTAGCTACCATATTTGAATCCTATACATGTTTATTAGATCCGACAATATTTATTTTACATGTTACAATACATTGATTCATCTAGTCAGATTATTTAGCACGGCTGCCATGTTAATATATATACGTTTATAAAACTTCTTGCAATAAAATTGTAAATTTACCAAAGTTTTACTGTGCTATGAAACTTTATGATCATGCATTATATTACACTGCATCTTCTTTTGCCAACTTACAAGTTGGTGCAGCAGATCAGATTATTCTGAAAGATACTCCTGTTGTTCATGCCAATTTTTAAGAAGATCGGCTAATTACAATCTGAGCTCATAACTGAACGAGATGTATGGCGAATAAAGTTCTCCTATAAACGCCTTGGTGTTTTTATATTAGTCAAATTAAACTTGTTTGCCAACTTCTGAAATCTGAAGCTGTTGGCGATTTTGTATCAGTTAAAAATTTGCTTAAACTTATATTTTAACCTTAGAAATTCGCGAAGAAAGACATTGAAACATTACTTTTCTAAATTAAGCTTGGCACAGAAACGATCGATAGAGTTCCAGTGTGCGGTTATACTCCTATAAAACTTCAAAAACAAGTATCAATTAGAATATTCAGCACTGAACATTTATCAGCGACTTCAAAACGCGAGACAATAACTTGGAGAGTGAGCTTAAGTTTTGAATACGGTTTCAAGAGGCTCTGAAATAGAATTTTATTGGATTTGTTATTTTATAGCAGATTAATGATGAGAAACTGTGCTGTGAAGTAAAAGATAGATTAACAAGACAGACAAAACCTTTTATACAGCTAACCAGTCTCAATTTCCATCACCTCGTTACATGGGGAGATGCATTAGATCCAGCAGAGGTCTATTTCGGTCAGTGAAAATATTTAGCACATACTTTGAGCTCACTTTATGGCAAGTCATAAAATGGCGAGAAGCACAATTCGACGAAAGAATAAAAGAGTAACGACTTGAA
The DNA here is from genome assembly GCF_977971745.1 of Zootermopsis nevadensis. NCBI lineage: Eukaryota > Metazoa > Arthropoda > Insecta > Blattodea > Termopsidae > Zootermopsis > Zootermopsis nevadensis. The sequence continues at coordinate 4,515,267 of NW_028259152.1, read as the reverse complement.
TGTGTTTAATAAACAGAGCGATACACTCTGTGTTCAAGTCATGGCAGTTCATTTAGAGCGTATATTAAGTAGTTTCTTAACCAACGGTCTGCCCAACAGCCATATGCTATGCAGTTGGGTCTCACCCGTTAAGGATTCAAGTTGTAGCAGGAAGAAGCATTATTGTAACTCGTATATTGCATTTTATAGTGCTAATGGATTAAATATAATATGCTTCAGAATTTCTAGTGAAGTTAACAGTAAATTCGTGCAACCATACAGTTCTTATTTGACGTATAATATTTGATGAGTGCAAATTATGATGTTCTTTATGTATTTTATTCATACTCCTTAAACAATTCCTCGCCTCACACACAAATATTACATTCAACATAATGTTCTCAACCATGTCAATTCGTGGTCCTCCGTTAATATATCAAAGGCCTAAATTTCACACTCACGTGAAAAAACATTAAAATTGCAGGTTTTTATAATTCAACCGCTAGGAATCTGGATATTCAGGGCGAATATAAAATGTTCTGAAATGAACGGAGGCAAGAATTTCCCGAATTGATTCTGTTCTTATCCCGTTGGTATACTTTGACGGGTATACGAGGTGCGATCGGAAGGTTTCCAGACTGCGCGTATAAAAACCCGTACACTTATCTCAGATATTAAATTCATCCATCACCCTCGAAGTAGTTCCCCTAGGAGTGAACACAACGATCCCAGCGCCGCTGCCAAGCCTGGAAGCATCCCTGGAAATCTTTCTTTGTCAGCCTGTCAAGCACCATCTGCGATTCTGCCTGAATCTCTTGCCAAAGATTCGCCAAAACGGCTACGGAAACCTATGAAATGCTAAAGCAAGCATTTGGGGAGTCCGCAATGGGTCGTGCACAAACGTTTGTGTGGCATTCACGTTTTAAAAATGGCCGAACCTCTGTCGATGATGACGAGCGTTCTGGACGACCATCTTCGAGCACAACGCCCGAAAATGTTACGGAGATTCGGCAGGCCATTCACAAACATCGACGTCGTACCATCAACGACTTGTGCGACATTGTTGGGATAGGCTATGGGACCTGTCAGCTGATTCTAAAGGAAGAACTCCACATGCGACACATCATGACAACGCGCCAGCGCACACCGCCCTCAAAGTTCGGCGGTTTTTGGCCTCAAACACCATGGCCGTCATCCCGCACCATCCTTAGCTCCGTGTGACTTCTTCCTCTTCCCAAAGATAAAAATTCAGCTAAAGGGAAGGAGATTTGAGACGATAGAAGAGATTCAGGCAGAATCGCAGATGGTGCTTGACAGGCTGACAAAGAAAGATTTCCAGGGATGTTTCCAGGCTTGGCAGCGGCGCTGGGATCGTTGTGTTCACTCCCAGGGAAACTACTTCGAGGGTGATGGATAAATTTAATACCTGAGATAAGTGTATGGGTTTTTATACGCGCAGTCTGGAAACTTTCCGATCGCACCTCGTATTCTTCATTTATGTCACCTCCTTCTGCACACACAAAGGAATGAAAATGTTGAAGACCGGTTTTAGAGAGAATATTCTAGACTCTTCGGAGTTCGTTATAAAAACATAATTAAACTGAAAATATAATTGTTGTTCTGTCGGACCTCGTCCGTTGTTCAGGTGTTACAAAACCACGACGTTTCAGAACTTGGTTCTACTTCTGTCATTAGATGAAAACATGAATAAACCCATAATTCTGGGCCCCTGGAGGTAGTGTCTAAACTACACCAGGTCAGGGTCGAACCAACTTCCGAAACGTTCCTGTTTTATCACACCTGGACAGTGAACAAAGTCCGAAAGAACAATGTTCAGAAGCGTTTAAATTTCGATTGGACTGATGATTCTGAAACGTGATGAATTATTTCAGACATCAATTAGTCAATGGATTGACCAGCTTATTCTGTAAATACGACACTCGGGAGCTTACAGATTTCATCATTCATGAGAAACAGTGCGAAGAAGGATAAGTGTGAAATGTTTTAATAATATCCAGATAACTCAAATCTGATCCTGTGGTAGGTTGTTATTAATACATTTCGTGTGGCTACAGATTCCGGTCCATTGGATGAAAATATAAATACTGGCAGCAAAATAAATAAACCGAGCGGAGATGGGAAGACGAGAAGTGGGAAGTGAAAGATGAGGAATCCAACCCCCTAAGTAGCAGGACCCCCCGTAGCTACAACAAAACCCCTTCAAATGAAATGTGTGTCCCAACTAAATCCTGTTTAGTCTATGTTAAACAGAAGCTATCACCTTTCAAGGAACTACTGCTTCTGCATTGATGTTTACACTTGCTTCTGCCCCATAAACCCGCCCTCCCCCTATTCCCTGAACCCAAAGATAATAAATGAGACGGAACAGATGCCACTTCAAAATTACTAGCGACATGTGACCCCAAAATGTTAAGAGCACATTTGACTGATCATTCATTTGTTTTGAGAGTGCTCCTGCTCATGTTTATAGCACTTCCGATACCAGGGTGACAATTATGAATATAAATTTGATAATAACGCCTTTTAAAACAAGTCAAGATAAATCCATACACGATGTGAAATGGCTTATGACACATATTAATAATGACAAGTCGTATTTTATGTATAATCCACGCGTACATATTAAAACTTCGAGTATTTCATCCTTTATAGAAGGGGCTCTCAAAATACGGTCCACGGACCTGAGATTTTAGATCGGAAACTTTCGGAATACAAAGCAGCATATTTGAACAGTTAATGACTAAGATTTGGGATCTTTAATTTAATTCAGTGATGCCTGCACTCCTGTTTCAGAAGGTTTATACTTGAGTTGGTGATAGTTAATTAGAATGCTTCTCGGAGTAAAATGCTCATGTAAGTTAGTGATAAAGGAAATTTGATAACTCTGCATGCAGCGTGTGGGGAGAAAAAAGCGACGATGGTCTACTCTGGTGAATGAAATCGAATGAACATACACAGACCTTGAAGATCGATTGTAGTAAAAGAGAAAGGAGGGAACTACCGTCGATTTCCACGAATTATGACGTCAGGATGACGACGACAAGATAAGTCAAAATAAAAGCCTCTGAATTTTAGATTTCCATATTCAAATGTTGTTTCCTTGATCCTATTAAATAACTTCTTCTTGGATTATGCAAAAAGTTATTTCAAAAGCCATTAAGAGAAATCCCTGATACGTTTAAGTTCAGAATATTTTAAACTGCTTGTTCTACTGAACGTCTAAAAATTAAACTACGTAGACTTACACTCTAAGTTTACGTAATTTTACCATATTTCGTTTGTGTGGTATGCTATTATTGTGTGTTTGAGGACAGCGTGCTGAGAATAATATTTAAACGTGAGAGGAATAAAGCCACAGGAGCCTGGAGACAATTTCATAATATTTCTTAATAAGGACCCTGCTCTACGGAGTAAGTTGTTTGGTTACTGTGACAACACGTCAGGCGTACAGCGCCGACAGAAGGGAGCTGCATTGCCGACACTGTTTTCAGCTCACTAGCACGTGTCTTTTGAATCACATCAGCAGTCCTTCCGTTTCCGGTCCTGTGAAGTGATGGTTGCGTGTGGTTCCTCACTTACAAGCAGAATTTCTGTCTCTGATTTTGTAAAAAAAGTAACTTCATTTCAAGACAAGTCGTACTTGGACACATGTGCTGTTGCAATTCTTGTGTGAAAAAGTATTTGCTTTAAGCAACTGTCCACAAGCACACATCTGGGAGTGGAAAGTCTGCAACACACATTTAAGTATCTGCTGAAAAGTTTTTTATAAACAAGCTTACCTGGTTAATAGATTCTTCACCTCTTATAATACCCGAATTTAATTTGTGTTTATAACAGCACGCCAATGAACCCTGACATGAACCAGTTTAATCTAAGTTTACATTATCTCACGTCCTATGTAAAACGGTTCTTTTTGACTTTGTCGTCCACCTTATAAATTATGAAACTATAGAACTACAACGTTTCGGAAGCTGAATTCTGCATTTGAATTCAGGAAACACAAGGAAAAGGATACGAAACCTATCTGTTGTGCCCCCTGTGTGAGGTAGCCTCAGATCTGCTCTGAGGTCGGACAGATGGATTTCGTGCCCTCCTCATCTTTTCCTCCCTGAAGACGGAAGCGGAATCCGGAATCCGAAACGCTGTAGTTCCATAATTTTATAATTTATATGGACAAATTCCAAAAGAACAATTTGACATAGGATGTGAGTTTTCTTGCTTTATCTCCCTTAGGTTCGGCCTTTTTTCTCAAACACCTTCAGACTGTTATTAACAGTTTCACATCCACACAAGACAAATTCACTTTAGTGCTTTCAGATATGACTCGAAAATAAATGATGTCATCTAAAAACTGGAAGAATTTCTTGAATTTAATCTGCTCTGGTTCATTATAAATAAAAAGCGAATATATAAGTCAGACTTGTTCTTAAACCCTTGCAAGGACTTGCTGGCTGTGCATATTGTTATTATGTGATGCTAAGTATGGTGGTGTGCATAGTTTACCGGCGTCTGAAAATTTTGCTAGTTTTATCCCTGTATGTTTATTTACGGTAGATACAAATCACCTGTTGACAACGTTAATCAACATGAAAGACACACAGAGGCATAAAATCTTGCTAATTTATTTGGTTAAATAAACTCTGCACCAATAAAAGCCTTTCAAGTAAAACTTGTATATAGATAGGCCTACAGAGTGACTCTCAAGTCAACTAACAACTTTAAAAAATGCAGCTCTAATTTCACTGAATAGAGAAAACTGGAACATGTACGAAATAGGAAGTTCATTAGGATGTCGAATGCCTCAACGGATGTCCAATTCTATATACATCCTGCTTGGCTCGTGTAATCCAAATATTGAGCGATTCCATACCACCTAGCATAGGAAAGTAAAACATGTTTTTGTTGGTCAAAGTAACAACGAGAATTACCGGGTGTTAAGGCAGGTGACTTAGATTCATTTATGGCTCTCTTAACGACGCTGTCAGTGGCTCAGAAAAAATAAATCATCTAATGACAGAGTGATCTTTAAACAGGACACCGTAGCTTACACGGAAAAAAGCGGTCGTGACTAATACAAAGTATTAATCCTGTATTTGCCGGGAGTTAGTGAGGAATACACCGAAATTCTGTCAAAATAGTAGGTCCCCGAACCAAAATTTTAATTGGTGGTCTCTGGAATACGAAGCAGGAATGCTAATTACTCAGTCGCGAGGTTCGGTGTCATGTAACTAGGTCTTCGCGGTTAGTGTATGACTAAGGTTCACCAACTGCTAGAATAATTCGATACAAAGTGGCAAAGATTCGTTAACGAAAACAACATCCTCGCGGATAGAATGCGCTAATTCACGCGATCGTGGTTTTAATGAAAGCTAGGAAATGGTTTTTCCTTGCCGGTTCGCTAAATCAAGTTGAGCCACTGTAATTGTTATAATCTATATTAACAGCCTTACTGTAAGCGATGCGATAAGGTACTTCCCCAGATTCAGACACAGGAGAAACTCAACTTCTTTTGAGCTTTAACTGACATACCGGAAACAGGAAGTGCATTCATTTTTTCGTTTATCTCTTCATACCTTCAATCATCCTTTTTCCTTACCCTCACTTTTCCAGAGGACCCTTAAATAAACAGCAAGATGTAGGGATGGTCAGACCAAGCACTTGTAGGTCGAAGACTGTTTCCAGTCTCTAGCGGTGCCATCTTCACATGCGATTCTACTTAAGCGAATAACTGACTGACAAGTTTCCACAGAAAGTGACAGTCGCTTAGCAAGTCAAGAAATTCCACGGCTTTTATGAAAAGTGGAGAGTCATTACAATATACTAAAGAGCCTGTTAGTGGATTCTATCATTAGACAGTTAAATCCAACCCATGAATTTAATATTATGCTAACATCTAAGACTTGGATTCCCATGTAGTTACTTCTCTTGGGGTTTCTAACTAAAAGTTTGTATAATTTTCGAACCTATAATGTACGTGCTTATGTCTCGCTCATCTTAATCTCTTTGAATTTATCACCTTTATGATACTGTTGAAGAGTACAAATTATAAAGCTGCTCATTACGTACATTTCTACATTATTCTGTTGTTCTCAGGGCCAAAAATGGCCCTTTGCATCCTATTCTCGAAGTCTCTCAACTTACGTTATTACGAAGTATCACATCTATGTGAAACAAATGAAATTGTTAATTTTAATCTAAAGCTAATTCTGGATATTATAGACAGGTCACGCCATAACGTTGGTTTTCCAGTCGTTTTTTCCACTCGCTGTGAGAGCCCGCTTCAGTTTAAAGAAAACAATTTGTAAATACTCAAACAAAACAGCCTCTTTTTAGAAGCAATATTACTTAAGAGCTCTTCTGTCCTGCAGAAACAGGCCTGTAAGTCTGGATTACTAATTTTAATAACGCACTTCCTGAAGGCCCGGTGAGCAGTAACAGAGGGCTATGTTTACAAAGGCGTTATATTTTTTTTATGGTTATGATATGGCGTTAAAAGCGAATGCTGTTATTTTTCGTCCTACGTGATTTTTTATCGAAAATATTTCAGCGAAAACAGTAACTATCTTTTTAGAATTAACGTCTTGTTCACGAAACAATTATGTGTACGATAAATTGGAATGAATATAAAAGGAAGCGGTCGTGGCATATTTTACAGCAATATCCCAACATTCTATAGCATTTAATCACCGTTTACTCAACTGTTCATATCGTTGCTATAAAAAATTACTTCACTGACCTTGGTCTTCACGTAAGGCAGATGTTTCATTAGTGTAGTCACAGCTCTATTGATCTCATGTAGAAAAATACATAATTCTAGAGAAACGACACTTCTGATAGGCAGAAATCATTTTCCGTTTTTGTTGATTTCAGGTTCTCGAGTGTGAAGATGACTGTCTTCAGGGTTTCTACGGCACGTAGTCTGGTAGAAGTTTACAGACGATTCAGAAATGCTTGCTGCCACCATGACCATCACCTTCGTAACGTCGGTAAATTTCTACCAAACTACACTGCGGTACAACCCAGAAGACAGCCATCAACGTAAATTCTAATCGGTCAGAAATCCATGGGCCCAATGGACAAGACTAGGTCTATAAAATTTTAGTCGGAAAATCTGAATGTAAATGATCTCTTGACAAAACCTGGGATAGATGGGGAAATAATATAATATTTCTGGTAAAACTGTGTTGTGAGGGTGTGGAATGGATTAAAATAAATCAAAATACGGTCAAATACTGGGTCATTGTGAGCATGGCAACAAAAATTTGTATTCCACAGAAGAAGAAAATTTGTGGACCAGACGAATGACTATGAGCGATCTCAAGAACGGGTATCCTCGATGGATTAGTTTGTTATTGCGACCCTATGTGATCACCCTATGAACGCATTTAGCAGAACATCCAGAATGCTAAGCGTAGCAGAGCGAAACTATCATTTCCGAACTGCAGGTTCGGCGATTTGATATTTAATTGGGCGTCTGAGCTGACCGCAGTTCGCAAGATTAACCATTAGCTTCCGGCCGTTGTTATCGGCTGGGGTTCGGTTGGGGGGGGGGGGGGGTTGAAGTGAAGACGCGAGCGAGCGAGACGCGGCGTCTTGAGAATCACAAGTGCAGCGTCAAGTTGCCTGAAGGACCATTAGAACAATGTCTTTCTTTACTTACAGAACTCAAAACATAAGTGAATTATGCCTCTTGCTACGTTAAGCGATTCTTCTGAAAGACAAAATGTAGGGGAATAATATATTTTGTGCATAATTACAGTAGGTAATTTTGAACATATATTTATATTGGGTATGCACTCTACATATATGTATGATTTGAGGTTTTCACAGCGGCGAGTATGTAGATTTCTGTCTTCTAGGTTGTTGCGCTGTGTAGTCTGGTCGATGTTAACCAACGTTTCAGAGGTCATACTGCCTCCGTCATGAAAGCGCCCTAATGACGGAGGCAGTATGACCTCTGAAACGTTGGTTAACATCGACCAGACTACACAGCGCAACAACCCAGAAGACAGAAATCTTCATACTCTACATATAGTTTCGTTGGAACTACCCGAGTGACGAAAATGCACATGGTCTGTAGTACCTGAGATAATAAAATGCTGAATAACATTTCATTGAAAACAGCAAAGGGAGTAGCAGAATTATCAAAATGTAAATAGTAAGAGTATAGTTCAGATAGGACACGGGTGGCGCTGTACTAGCAGACGATTATTGGCCCATTATTTTCTGAGAGAGACTCTGAGAATTCCTTGGGAATCGCTCAAGTGGTCAAGAAATTTCAAGCACTTTATGGAATCCGAATGCAGCATACAGTGACTCGATATCTACGAGGGTTGCACTTTGTTGCTCACTTGTTTATTTTTGTTGCCATTTAAATCCTGGATCTTTCGATCGATGCGAAACGAAGGGAATATTTTCGTTAATAAATAAATAAATGACGACAGAATTCAAATCATGTTACAAGTATTAGGACTCGTGAAAGTGTTATGACACATAGATTAAGCAAACTTACACAAATTTGTTTTTATAAAATTATTTGTAAAAATGTGTCAATGAGACATGTGTCGCTCTTGCTTCAATGACAGGACTCGCTTTGAGTCGAGGGAGACACTGAATTGGAGTGAAATGTCCGTTTGTTCAGCCGTTAACTGATGTTAAATTGGGAGAACCAGCCACAGGAAGATTCCTCGCGAAGCTCACAATTTTTAGTGACAGACCTGGTTTACGCTGATCACGAAAAGCAGGACATGAGAAACCCGAACAGCGCCGCAATGCTGGAATTAAAGTCACTTTGCTTCTTGTGTGGGCCTCCGTTTATTTAACGACGCCTTTAACTTTCTAATTATATGGTGTCAAATATATATTTTGCTATTATAGTTTCTTTATATTACACATGAAAATTAAATACTGCCAAAGAACAGAATTACTAACAGTAGGCTCTCTGAACAACACCATGGACGTAGTTTGCTTACTTCTCGTTACATAATGAAAAAAATTTGAAAAAGATCTGGGATTAGATTTTCCTAGATATTTGAATTTTATGGGCTCTAACCAATGACCATTTATATTTATAATAGGTTACAAAATTTAGTTATTATATTTGGAAATGGCCCATAATTCAATAACGTGATTTCATGGACGGACTGACACTCTCAATGACGCTTGTTACGTAGGTTACCATTCTACAATTTTCAATAAGTAGAGTAGGCCCTGTATTGAAAGCCAGAAGAAGTCTGAAGTAACAGAGGAGTAAGACAAGGCTGCTTTATGTCCTTAAGTTTATTTAATATATGTATTCTTAGGGAACAGAGATTTAACATTAAGAATAACATATGGTTATAAACAAATACCGATACTTTTCTGAACGTATTATTGGTCTCAGATAACCAGATAATAATTTAAAACTAAAGAATAACAATGATGGAAAGCGTAATATCAATTAAACAAAATATGTTAAACATATAACTTAAAAATATATCGGTTGCAGCGCCGCGTAATCTAGTAGAAGTTTACCGACGTTTCAGTTGTCCATATTGATAAGTATTCATCGCACGGATGATGGAGGCAACAAGGACCTCTGAAACGGTGGTAAACTTCTACCAGACTACGCGCCGCTACAACCCAGAAGGCAGCCAGCCATCTTCAGACGAAGTTATGTTAAGACCACGTGGCAGTAAAGCATGGACGGTAAAAGAGGAAGATGTGACAAGGATTCAGGTTGTATAAGTAAAGTTCGTACGACTGATTAAGGGACGTACAGTAATGAAAAAGACATAAAGAGATAAGAAAGAAATTCGAGATATTTTCAATAAAACAACAACACAAAATCAGACGGCTAGAACGTGTTCACAGAAAGAGCGCTTGAGGAATATTAAAACAGGAGAGCACGGCAAGACCAAAAGAAAGAAGACACTGAGTCGACCGCGTAAGCGATGGGAAGCTGAAGCCAGATGAAACAATTATGAAAAAGATAAAATGGTCTTTCGTATAATGGTCGATGACAAGAAATGGTTGAAACGGCTATTATTATGTTGACATTTCGGTACGTGTGAATTATAGAAACGGCAAACAACGCAGTCCTTCCGTGACGCTAAAATATAATGTGACACATGAAATTCTTTGCCATGTGCTTCATGTTGACGGATTGGATCTAAGAGAAATATCGTTCCTTCTCGGGGAGATTTGAGGGCCACTGTTCTGCGAGGTCTAGCTGATAGGGGACTGACTGATGCTCCCCTTCAGAATACTTTCGCAATGCGGCGCAAGTACATCGCACTTGACAGACCCTCGATCTGTACTTAACTAGTTCACACAATAGCACAGCAATGAGACCACACCCAACAGACCAATTTCCCTCTCGTGGCCCACTGTGATCGCGGAGAAATCAAAATACGGCACTCCCTTGCGATTCCACTTACCATGTGTAATGGGACACCGGGCATGCATAAAGCGAACTGAACACAATCGTTGCGTGCATGAGCGACGTATAACCACATCCACTTCGGAGATCGCCCTCTTGACTCTACAGCCAATGCTAATGCTACAAATTCTGTTTAAATCTGATATTGTAATAGAAATGTGGTTAGCTAGTTTCAGTGTTTCTTAATCTGCACCCCATGTCCCAATTAAAGCCCATACGTACTTAAATTACTAAGATAACTATTTGCTGATGTTTTCCATTTAAGAGGATATCAATCCAGGGTGAGCACAACCACCCGACAACCTCACGTCTATTCCTTAAAGTAAAAGAAACCCTGTACTGTATTATTTAATTCTGAGTTGGATTCTTCATTTGTAGATTTAAAGATGACTTTCTCTCTTACGAGAAATTCTAAAACGGGAAAAGAATACCCTCACTTTTATGCTCCGTTGTATGCAACTATAATTTAAAGTCATTTAATATTTATTATCGAAAATCATACACAGGCATAGATAACTAATAATAGCTATAACTGTTAGCATATACAGGTAGCCCTCGATTTACACCGGGGATGCGTTCCTGGACGAACCGGCGTAAATTGAAACTCTTTTTATAATATAAATCAATGGGAAGTCAATGACATGCGTTCCCAGCAACCAAACATTGACGAGTAATATAATGGCATAGCATTTAAAGCTCTTAAATAACGTAAATAAAATAAACGGAATTTAAAAAATATATTTTATACACTTACAATAGGCCCCTCAGTTGACTGAGATTCTTTCATGTGATTGATGTGTACAGTCATCTCTGCTGTTATGGGATAGTTGCATTCATGTAAGACGCCGACCTATAGAAAATCGCGTAGTAAAAATAACTCCGGTAACTCCGCAGAAATTAAATTAGTCCTTTGAAAGTTTAAAGCGCCAGGAATGAAATTGCATAAGAGCAAACTCGCATATGAAAAAGTTTGCATTTCACAAACAGCTTTTACCGATTCATCGATCTCATTGGAGCAAATTCGCGTTAACGAAACACAAGTAATTGCAGAGATGACTGTATTTATAATTTTTATTCAAAATCAGCGATGTAAGAATTACGATTTAGTATAAGATTCAGTACGATACACATTGTAAAACGTTATAAATAATATTAAAATATATTTTCTCACTTTTTGACTTGATGGTTTCAAAATCGGCGTTATTCTGAATCGGCGCAAATCGAGGGCTACCTGTAGTTCTTTCCAACCTTGCCATACACCATGAAAAAACTTAAAGAGGAATAGTCGCCATTAGTCGTATTCGAATTCAAGTCTGTTTTTTAGATCTATCTTGTGCTTGTTTTTATTTCCCCTCCAGCATCGTTTCAGTTCTTTTGTGGGTCGATGGACAACGTTATTTCCTTTCCTCAATTTATAGGCCCATAATTAATTCGACACTTTAGTAGATATTTTCAAATGCTAAAAATTCTCAGTTCTGACATTAGTTTTATACTTTCCAAATTAGAATATGCGTACCTCTTTTCCAACATGTAACATTTTGTTGTCACATAGTCCGTTTATCATCTGAAGCATCAGTATTATACAAAATGTTGTACATACACACAGACAGACTAAAACTGCCCTTATAACCTTATAATAGAGACAGGGTATATACTACACACGTTGTGAAGATAAAAACACGACTAGATTCAGACAGGAGAGAACTCAGCTGTCAACAAAATCTAAATATTTGGATCTGTCTTAGCTGAAGAGAGCTGTGGCTAGGGAAATATTCAGGGTGGTCTTGCTGTACAAGAGAACTCAAGTGTCTGAGACAGAGAATAACTGCAGGCGCTCACGTATGACCAAGTTATTTCAATCAATCATCATCCGTTTTCTAAGAAATTACGCTGTTCATCTAAAATAGCGAGTTTCCACTACAATACCCTTCTAAACACATTGTTTGTGACACGCGAAACAATGCTCAGAGTCCCAAGTTACCGGTTGGCGGGTTTGTACAAATATTTTATTCGCTGCTTTTTCATGACACTGTTTCAGCTGCTATGAATGATTTGGGAAAATGTCAAAAACTATGAGTAGCCAAGAGCTTGAAACGATGCAGTCTTAACCTGGTTAACTTGATCTCTCGCCCTCAGGAAGGGACAAACTGAGGGTGTTTGTGAACGAAGGGCTGGGGAGAATATGTGGACCTAAAAGGGATGTAGTAGCAGCAGGCTGGAAAAAAAACTGTACAGTGATGAGTTTCACAGGATTCCGCGCCAGATGACAGGGTAAACAAATCAAAGAGATGAAATGGGCAGGTCATACCTACATACATCAGAAGGGACAGATTAGAAGTGCATACGTGACTGATATCAGAATACCTAAAAATAATAGACCGACTTAAGATCTAGGCCATAGGATCCACTCCTTCGCTAGTCTACAAAGCAAAAATGTCCTGTGCTTAACAATATGAAGCCAAAATTCGTCTAAATCATTTAGAAAAATCGAGTTGTAACCGGAAAGAAAATGCTACCTGTATTCTACACAAACATAAAATTATTGCAGCTATTCAAGAACAAATAGCTTTTTATTCTGAGAATTAGACGAAACCCATGAATGTAATTTGTGGGCAAAATGCAGAGTTATTGAATTAAATTGGGTGGTACACATAGTTACCATTAATTTTTAAAAGGTTGAGCTCCATGTCATGAAGATTTGTAGCAGACACAGAGGTAAAGCTTAATTTATTTTTAACACAGTCATTGGACCGATGTGAGCCGTTAGCATATATATCACACCTCACAGGAAGCTAAAATTGAACGTATCAGTTTCCTCGAAAGCGTCTCATCTTATGTAAAGTGAAATGTGATATAATAATTTCAGTAAGGTCCTTAAATTTTATTTGAGAAGTTTTCTGTGCAATATATATTTACTGAAATGCAATAAAAGTATAACGTCAAATGTGGCTATTCTATGGGATGTTCCACCATGTAATCTGCTTACTGCCTCCATCATCGCCCTGACGATGGAGGTAGTAAGAACCTCTGAAACGTCTACCACACTACATGATGCAACATCCCAGAATATCCTCCTTAACATTTTTCTTCGGTAGCAAATAGTGCGCATTTCTGCTGCAAAATATAGGATAAAAATACAGATAAATTAAATTTCAAAATAATAAAACCACAGCTCCTTAAGATTTTGCTGCTCTTAGTAATAATAATTACCTCTGTTCCTAACTAGCATTTTCCTTTATTACCCAAGTTCATAAGAACTCAGTGTTCATTTACGCCAGAATTGCTCAGCACAAGATAAATGAGACGAAGGAATTTATTTATTATCTGGTACAAAGAACCATCATGACCACAGACGACTGCACTTCAGTTCATTGGAGTTTTTGAAAATAACGTAGGCCTCTGACTTCATCATTCAATTTTCCACACAGTTACACTTATAGTTGTTCGCCGGCGCTAATGTTGATAGCAGACAGATGTGATATTTAAATACTGTTACAGTACATAGAACATAACAATCGGATATACCAGGTTTTTAAAGAAAGCTAACTACATTAGCAATAAAACTTTCCAAAAACTGGGCATCGTTTAACATTCTTATAGATTTGCTTGTGCAGGAGCAGGGTCTTGGCATTAAAAATTAAAATTACAGCATTGTGTGTAATGTTGCTTGAAGACCTTGTCGAATTTGTATCCTTTCTGAAGTCAATAATATTTATTAACTTCCTTGTGACGCGTACAGCAGAGTCAGTAGTCCGAGTAGAGTAATATTTCTTCCACAGCAATCGTCATTTACGAAGAAGAGACAGAACAGAGAGAGTAAGAAACACATGTAGGAAAATAGTTAAAGGGTATATAATGAGTTTGATGGTGTGTCGGAGAAAACATTGGAGGAAACTTTCTCTAAACACACGAAAATTATAAACTAGCGTTTGAAAATATACAGTAGAAGTCTTCTGCTGCCGGGCGGAAGAAGGGTGTAAAACGGGTGAATAGTACGAAGACAAAAATGATGTTATGTCTCATCTGCGTGCACATCGCCCGTACTGAGGGCACAGCTCAGAAGCAACGACACTCAGTGCAGGGCTCGGTTTGGGGGGGGGGGGGGGGGGTTGCACGTCACCGAATCCACAGTTCTTATTCCGATTATAATTTCAGAATCAGAAATTACATTCTTCTTACATCATGTTCTCGTTTACGAAGCTGTTCGTCTTTTAAGACAGTCTGCAGCTATAATTCTCCATAATTTAACTAAACAAAACATAAAACACCATGTTACTAACTTAGAAAATAAAACTGTATGTGCTTTATGTAACACATGCCCCGAAGTATGCGTTTGTAGTGTGATAAACAATTGGTATATTGTAGCCTACAGACTATTCAAAATGGGCTTATCTGTTCAAAATAAGTCATAAGAGTTCGAAGCAATTACGTCAGAATTATCACCTGGCTTAATTGCAATATAATTTCAGAATGTACAGATTGATTAGAAAATTGATCTTGTCTCTTCGCAGATTTTTTTATGATATTGTAGCATCACGTTGTAATGCAAGACAGAGTTATGGTTTTTCTGTGTGAGTGCCCGTACATGCCTACGTCCGCCCATTTAATAATATTAAAAAGCAATTAAGGGACTTTCACATAATTTCTGTTGGTGTCCAAGGGTCGAAACGACGACGAACATAGACCACTCATGCTTTACAAAAACACATATTGTAATACAGTAGCGCAGGACGTTGGAAAGAAAATGACACAGAAGGGTCACTTGCAATAAATGTTGATCTAATTGAACCACGTGGCAAAATTTTCTGCTGAAATTTCTTTAATTTTGTTTATCGCGTGCAGAACCTTGATCACACTTTTTCAAGAGTTATGAAACAAGTCATATGTTGGTGTACTGTCGCTATTAACGGATCATGGGACAGCTATCAGCAAATGACTTTAATTGGTATTCATATGACTAGTTTACGTTCAATCAAAGGGCAGTCGTCTCCTTTCACTTCCTACCAATACAACGCCTCCAGATGGCACGTGGCAGAGGGGACATTAATACAAACGCACTTGCAATGTGCAACTGTCTGTCTCACTCATGTAAATGATACTTTTCAACTCCTAGCAGATCCTTGTCGGTGGTGTCTCGATTAAAGGCAGTTCACCGTTAGCAGGCAAAATGAAATTAAAACAAAATATGGTTGAGTCAGTGACTGAAGTTGTTATTTAACAATGCTTTTCAGACGCAAAGTTTATGTGGCGTTAAACGGTAGAATAATTATAAATACATTTTAAGAGGATGTGGTAAGGAGTAATTGGAATCTATTTTAAGGTATTATCCCAACATTTTCCTGGAGAAACTGAGGAAACCCACGAAACTCCTTGGTCAGAATATTCTATATCTGTGCCAAGACTGGAACCTGGGACCTCTGATTACGAAGTGTGGATGTAACGACTTGACGTTCACATAAGACACAGAATATTGATAGTCTGTTATCCTAGCTAGCCAGTAGGAGATATAAATCTCTTCAAGTGGGATTATCACACTCCAAGTTAAAGAAATATTGTCTACAGTACGTTTTCTTTTAGTCCTTTTCTAATATTATAATTTCAAATCAATTATTTTCGGTTTCCACATTTTAGAAACATATATAATAATCTACATGTTACGCATGAAAGTCAGTTTATGTAGTAACCATCAGCGTTATCCGAGAGTCAAGCCTCCCCAACAGCTACATGCAAAGACTGCCTCTGTTTCGTTGCTTGGAAACTTTTAATGCATCCAGCGATCATTGTAATTTATACTTTAGGTCTACTTATAAAAACAAAATATGTACATTCACTCAATCGCGTCATGCAAACGTCTTAATGCAACCAATGAAAAGGACAATGCATTTTTGTTTCTTCCAAAACCTTATATTCTCATCATTTAGGGCCAGCTAATTACATCTGTTATACGAACGCTGAAGTTGAAACTTTAGACCTTTAAATACGTTATATCATATTGATATATTTTATTTAACAAAAGCGTTAGCAGCTCAGTCAATATAGTTCAAATGATAAGATGATCAATAAATAATAAATCAGAAGAAATTGTGGCATACTTTATGGTACTATCCCGGCAAGTGTTTAGATGCACAAAAGAAAACAACGAATGAGTTTAGTCGGTAGAGCCTGTATTCAGGCCGATATTTGAATCCGAGACCTCTCAAATACTAAGAAGAGTTCTAACCACTCGGACACAACGTTCGGCGCCCTGTCAAATAACCTAAGCGTTAATCTGTCACTTCCCTTGAGAGCATCCGAGAGGTTTCTACGCAAGTCTCTCGGAAGGCAGACGTTCCATGAAAGTTACGATCCTACAAGCGCTTTAAACAGAAACGTCCTTATGGAAAATTTCGAATAGCGTGCTTTTAAATCACATTTGAAAACTTCGGTGTCTAGTTTTGGGAATTTGGAACAAACACTTACATTTGGTTTGCTTAAATCTACCTACTACAAATGCAATGGTTACAGGACAATATAGAATTTTCATAGGAAATATGTGAATTTAAATAAAGAGATATCATCAGCATACAATTATTTAAAGAAGACTGCACATTACACTAATACACTTATTGCTTCAGCATGCATTTTAGTACACTAACTGTATTCTGATAGTCAGAAGGACGTAATGATATAAAAGTTAGATAAAATTACAGTCGGTCGCAAAATTAAATTATATCCTACTAACATTTGCTGCTTTTCTGAAATTATTAAATACTAAAACTAATAAGCTTACGATCTCCATCTTCAAAACTGAGGTAATGACGCGTGTTTGTGTAAGACGAGTATGAATGTCAACTCAGTTTATCAATTAGACGTAATAGATTTTCGGAAATTTAAATGAAGGGTAATCGCACTAATATTTTTCAATGTACGTCTAAACCTACAGGACTATTTTAAGAATTATTTTATGTCGACACATGATCCTATACAAACGTCATTACTCGTAATTTACAGTGGCAACGACAGATGGTGTTTTACCATACGACAGCGTCACGACCTGAAGATAATGAATTCATGAATAATGAACAGGAAATGATATAGAAGGAAGAGGTGTAGTAGAGTGGTGTAATGCAAGGTAATGCCCGGGAATTTTAATGGACGGATAAATCAGTCAGGATAGCCGGTCTCCAGGACGAGATTAAAACCAGAAACTTCTCGAATACGAGATAAGAACAGGACTTCTAATCACATCGCCGGGACATCGAGACAACAGTTAGTAACGCGTTCTCGTGCTTTAAACAGACTTTAAAGAAGCCCTAGACTTTTCTTTGCCTGTATTTTCCTGGCCCAAGCCCAAGACAGACGCGTGTGGAGGACAGGCGGATCTTGGACAAATGTATTGTGACGGTACACGTTTAATTGCATTGGCTGAGAACTTGGTACAATTACGAGCTCTGGTGATTAAGGTTATGATCATTCCTGAAGGGCAATGCAATTCTCGACCAGATGAGTAAAAGGAATATTCTGCACAATGAAGTTAACTGATTCGGATGCTTCTTTAGGTTAATAACAAATTAAAAGTCTGCCTCATTGCTAACTTTTGGAAGGTTACGGTATCGACTCTACGGACGGTCTGACACAGATTATCAAAATGGGAAGAAAATGCAATAGGAATCTGAGCAAAGAACTCTAATTAAGGAACACACTCTATTAACGCCTTTTCCTGATAACCCGTAAATATTATGATCTAACAAATAATCTAGTTTTGAGACGTTTATAGTCGCCTTTCTAGTTATCACGCCCCCCAGAATCCGCAACATTTTCACACCCCATTTCTTTAAGACTTGTGTTAATAGTATTTTCCTATCTATGTCTAGGTTTTCCAAGTGGCCTCTTCCCTTCAAGATTCCGACAAAAATTTAGGTCCATAGGTAGGCTTATTTCCCATTTCTCTCATGCGTGCTACATTCCCTGCTCATGTAATTTTCTCCTACTTTCCTAAACTTAGGCGCAATAGAAATTGAATGCCATTCTTGTCAGTTCCACGGACGTGTCTAATTACGTCAGACGTCGTTGGATTTAAAGATGCCTACTACTGAGCAAAAGACGGGCATTTATGATCAGGCCACCGATTTTTACTGTTTAGTTCCAAATTAATTAATCTACTAATTCAGCTGAATCTGTACACGAAAATCCAATAAAATTACATGTACAACAAGAAATTAAACTAAATAAAACTCTTACTAATGAGGTTTTATTTTGTATTTTCTCAGAACATTTTTTTAACCCTTTAATTTGCAATTATTTTGATTTGTATAACGCATATGGCTTATCTGAACAGAGTTACAATTAAGAATGTAGATCACGATAAAATAAATCACTATTAACTGAACAAATATTTAATTGGAACTGTTAGTTTTTGTATTCCTGCACAGCTAAGACAAACACGTGCCTT
Organism: Zootermopsis nevadensis; assembly: GCF_977971745.1. NCBI lineage: Eukaryota > Metazoa > Arthropoda > Insecta > Blattodea > Termopsidae > Zootermopsis > Zootermopsis nevadensis. The sequence continues at coordinate 4,496,416 of NW_028259152.1, read as the reverse complement.
AATTTTATACGCCTTTTTTAAATAAACGCTTAGGTTCTTTTGAGAAATACCAAGAATTATTTTAGTGTGACTGAAGAGATGTTCTGTGTGATGAAACTCTTCTTCACTTTATTGCCGAATCTGCAATCAGGGACTTCCGATCTCAAGCGCCATAGTTCTGCGTAGTTTTATGGACTGTAACGCGTTCGTACCTATGAATTTATTTCGTCTTAATGTAAGGTCATTAAACGTGTGCTAGATGTGCAGAAAGGCTGAAGCAGACCAACTACGCCAAGCCTTTTTATTGTCAGAATACACAACATTACGTGTCTGTGAAATAGGCTAAAGAAATAGAACGTTCCTTTAAGCCTCGCTTTCGTTAAAAGTGGCAAGCTAAAGCGAACTTAGACTATATTAACTAACCAGAATGTCAGCTGCTTTTATTTTAATGGTAGGCGAGTTATTTTATTCAATAAGATGGATTTTATGACATGAATAATGCATGTCACTAATATCGTCAAGGCAATCGCTAAAATTAAAAAAAATAAAATGTTATGAAAAGCGTATATTCATCCTAAAATTTTGGGTAAAAATAAACTAGCGATATGCCACTGAACCACAAAACAAAATTATAGTAGCTTTACATCAATGTGCTATTGAAATTGTATTTGAATGAACTATGGTCTATTCGACTTTCGACTACACGTGTTTATGGGTGTTCAATGCGACGGTACGGACCGTACGAAGAAAAATTTTCATTTTCTGTTTTCTCACACTGCACTGTGACGTAACATTTCATGAAAATGAAAGTTTTGAAAGAAATGCGTAATATTTTTTTGGTGGTGACAGTTGTAAATATTGCTGTTTATCCCGCCTGCCCAATCCTCACTGCAGAAATGCCTATATAAATATTTTATAAAACCAGAACTGTCACGAACGAAATGAGACGCAGATACACGGTCCAGCAGAGAAAATCCCAACACGTGTTGAAATAAGAATTACGACAGAAAAACTCTTAGGTCCAAGCCGGCAACTGTATTATTTTACATGACTGTACTTGTAATGGATTTTGCTTTTTATCGAGTCGCGTGCTTGTGGGTTTGGTTGGGTGAAGGGTGTTATGACGTCACTAAAAGATTCCTCCCCTATTGGTGGAGAGTAACACGAGCAAGCCGAAGGTAGGAGGAGTTGGAGTTTCGGACGAGAGTGGAATCCGTCAAACAAGAAGCGACATAAGGCTGCAGTCATTGGGAAATTGTACTGAAGGTTTCCGAAACTTTGCAGACAGTTGACAGTTAACCGCCAGCTATTCGTCTAACAAACTCGGTGCGTGTGTAAGTAGTTTAATATACACGACGTTTCGGTAGTATCGTTATTGCCAACTGGCAAGTCCCATACGAGCCCTCATGAACCCTGTATATGCATCTTCTGGTCCACAAAAGAAGGGAATTTTCGATATCATCTGCGTGATTACCAGATTTTCACGAAGAAATTTTCTCCTCGGAGTGATTTTTGGTGTTGAAGATAGGCGTCGGAATCGATGAATAAACACGCAGTCAACGCCAATATTTGAACCACCGGACTTCCGGGTTAAATACCATCTGCTGCTATTAAAATGAAACGATAAAAAAGGTGAAGAGCTGTAACACAGGCTATATGAAGAGATAATCGCCTGATGATGGCATGAGAGTCAGTTCCGATGATCGGTTCAGCTTATAATTAACAAATTTGCTATAAAATTAATAATTACTTAACCATCGCCACAAATCTTCAGCACACAGGCCTGTGGGAATAAAAACGCCAGAAAATTCTGATATAGGAGCTCCATGGTTCTTCACTAAAAATATGGGGGCTCAAGGTTTATAGTACAGGTGGTAAAAAGGAAATTTGGTGAGAGGATGTGAATTTGATTAAACAAGCAAAATACTGCCATGCTGTGTCGGATACAAATAATAAATTTCCCGTACTGATATAATTGAGAGTCCATTTATAGTTTATTTCTACGATTTCAGAACGAGGCGTTGTTTGCTGTTGGCAACTGACAGGCTTAAGTAGGTTAACGTTCTGTCACATTGCGAGGTTTCAGGATCTCCATACCTCACGCTGGTAACACTCTGCCAAAGAAACTGGAACTCACAGCCTCCAAAAAGCTTCTACTAGTCTTACGTAAACGCAAACCAACATCGAAGCAAACCAATATTTTCACTTGTTCAGTACAAAATATTTCTACACTTTGGATTATTTGGTACTACTTAACAATGGATTTTGTGTGAAGAATCTGTTTGGGCAAATACATTAAGAAACAGGAGGATGGAGGCAATTGGGTCCACATAACGAGGATCCTCTTAATTTATAAAACAAAATCTCTCATTTCCATCTACAAAATTTTACACGCAAAGGCTAAGCTTTATCTTCAGGCCTCTGTACCGTTTACTAAGTGCAATTTTGAAATAAATTTGGCACATATTTATAAATTATTTTCAAATGAATAAATATGTTATATTACACTTCTGTTTTTATATTTTAGTTACCCAATTACATAAATTATTGTGCAGACGGAAACTAACGACAGTTAGTCAAAAGTACACAATGGCTACTGTCTAACGAAAATTCCTAATCTATGCTCTTCACAAAACACTGTCACGGTCATCTAATCATTAAAGATGACAGCGCGAGATATGTAGGCCTGGCTTGGACTGAGACGTGAGAAACAGAGAATGACATGGACATTTTAGTTGGGAAACCAGAAAGGAAGAGACACCTTCAAAGACACACTCGTAGATGGAAGGATATTATTAAAGTGGATCTTAAAGTAATGAAGCTTTGGATTGCATTAAAGCCGCCCAGAATTGGGTCCAGCTAAAGTGTCTTGTAAATAAGGTAATTAACAATTTTGTTCAATGAAAGACAGGTTTTTATAAATTTACTGAAAAACCTTTAGCTTCTGAAGAATAACTGCTGTATTGAGTTAGTTAGACTAATTTCATTCTACTGATTCTTATGATTTAGAACAGAAGTTTTCATAAATGTAAAAACCTTGTTAAATGTTAACTATTAATTCTTGATAAATCTAGTAAGTATCCTACTATGACGTTCGTAATTCTAGAATGTTCTGCAGTACGTGCTCTCCTTCAGGTATTCATTCTTTGCGTTGCGCCAAATCTTTATAATTCGAGCAGAGTTTATAATGCCGTTAGGTATTTTTATTCGCCATTTTGTGAACGATATAAGTTAATCATTTTTGAGAAAAGAATTAAGCCTGCTACTCTTGTTTTTGAAACGCTTTTTTTTCCAGCTGTACGAAACAGTATTAATCTATAAAGTAAACAATTGCCAGGACAGCGACCCTGTGGATCTGCTAGTCGGTCAGCTACTCAGCAGTTGACAATTTTGTCCACAAGATCTTGCCTTTGGAGCCAGTCCTGAACCAACTGAATCAATTATACTACTCAAAACTATTTATCCAAGATTAATTTTAATATTATCCTATTTACGCCTTGGTACTCCAAGTAGTCTCTTTTCTTCAGGTTTTCCTAGTAAAATTGTACAAATATTTTTGTCTCCTATATATTTCATTATATCCAATCTCCAGCTACTTTTCTCTTTTAGGTCCAAATTTTAAAAAAGTATCTTTCTTTCATATCTGTTTCCCATTACCACTAATCTATTGCCTATCAGTTTTTTTTTCCATTTTCCTTTATCAAATACTCAAATTACAATTTACGTTTGGCGTGTCGTACTTTACGGTTAAAGCTTATATTTCAACTGGTGATGTATATTTAAATGTATACACTAAGAAATTAATATAAAAATAAAGGAATAAGATATTTAGGTATTTTCCAGATATTCTTCCATTATTCTGTTAGAAGCCTGATTAGTTTTATACAGGTTCTAATATGGAGTAAATGTGGGACAATTTTCATTCGCATAAATCTCTAATTTCAAATCCGATCTTTTATTTTCAAAGATGACTCAGCAGACATCCGATCTGTGGAAAAGAAATTTGGAGAGAGCAATATGTGCCAGTGACTACTTGGGGTTCCACTGGCTGACCTTTATTTGTGAGGGGGGTGGGGGGGGGGGGGTGAGGACTCACTCCCACGGTTTGAGCTCCATCTGTTCTTATGTCATTCTTGCACTTGCCGGAGGAAGCGAAGTAGCGTGCTGGGACGAGCGAGTGGGAGTGAATGAAAGAACATCGGCTCCTCCCACTTAACTAATTCTTGAGCCGCTAACTTGCCTGAAAAGATCATTTTAGTTTCACCAGAAGACAGGGTTAGTTTATCCGACTTCGTGAGAGTGCAGTGAACTGTCTACATTCAGGTGTTGCGATTTATTTAACGGCGCAGCAATGTTAAAGTGTTTAACCGAATGAAAGACACATCGAACGAAAATTATTTTGTTACCATCAACAAACCTACAATTCATCCGTGATTAAATGTCAGCATCTTCAAATGTGAAGTGAATAGGTAGGATATTACATGAATTTTTTAATGATACGCTATCGTACAAACATGTGGATTTTAATTGTGAATGAAATAAAAATTCTATTGGTGCATCTTTAACTTATATATATATATATCGTGTGTCCGATCTAAGAATGTTTTATTTCTGTATATTTACTATTTTATCGACGATTTCTCACCCGCGAACATAATAATTATAATGTCGAACGAGAGAGGTAAACAATAATTTATGGTGAATAGTTAAGGATCTGTGAGAAGACGATCGTGATTTACTTCAAGATGCCCGTACTTAGAAAGCACTCATCTTAATAAGCAGATGAAAACCATAATGAACTGTCATTGTAATCGGTAAGCCGATCGAGATTTGAACGTGGCTATTCTGTGAAAGCTTTCTGCACTAACTGCTCTGTTGTCGTCTTCCCCCACTTATTTGATCTACTACGAATATTTGAAAATGGGTTTCCACCGAGCCAGCCATTCGATTATCAGCTACAATTTCTGCTTAGTCATTTATTTGTTGTCTTGTACGAAACTCAGTTTCGTAGTGAGAAACACCAATCAAAAATTTCCTTTCAGGCCTCTTCTTAAAATGAAGCAAATTAGCCTAAATTAGAACAAAAACAGACTAAGACTAACACGGTGGTGCATTATTTGAAGTTTCTAATTCGTATTCGGGAGTTGCCAGTTCAAATCTCGGCTTGTAGATCAACTATCGGAACTGAGGTTATTCGTCATTTTCCTAAGTTTCCTAAGATAAATAATCAGACTATACATTACAATAGGCCACGACCGCTGTATTTCAACTCCTTTTCAAATCATCACTCGATTATTCTGCCATACGCCGAGTCATTTATCAGGTGCAATGGATCGCAAAGTTTAGGACTATACATGCAACTAGCAGTGTCCAGGTCTCAGGGGTATACATAACAGCTGTTAAGTAAGAGGAGTGCGAAGCTCGTGGAAAGTAATGCCATGCATTAGATATCATGATTAATTTTAACTCAAGAAGACAACATTTTAAATTACATGTTAATGCATTAATAATATTATGTTTAAAGACTTGATAAAAGTGTATTCTCTTATGGAGAAATTGCTACACGTGTTTTTCGAATGTGTCTTTGAAATTTTGTAAACGTCACTCACCTTGATTATCAAACATCAATTACAAAAAAACAAAACAAGTCAAGTGTGGAACTACACGTAACTGCACACGTGGTGTTTTAATGCAGACAGGAATCAAATCCGCAGTTAAGAGGATATACGGTTTAGCTGAGATGTCTAACACTGAAATATTCTTAGCTTAATATTATGATTGCTTTCAACACTTCAGTCGGAAAATCTGAAAGATCGATATCACTTGGTATACCTAGGCTAAGATATGAGGACGCAGGCTGGATTAAACTGGCTCAGGACAGAATATAGTGACAAGCTCTTGGGAATACAGTATTCCAAAATTGCAGGAAACAGCTGAGATACTAACAGATTAAGAAGATGGACTTTGGTTCCATGAAGTAAGTTATAGGCTGCAACATATAAAGCGTCTTTTTCACTGAATATGGGTGTTTTTTTGGGTTGTTGAGCCGTGTAGACTGGTAGAAGTTCACAGATGTTTGATAATATAACCAGCAATCACCTCTGAAACGTCGGTAAACTTCTATCGGACTATGGAACAACCCAGCAGACAGTCGCCTTCACGATCGCCTCCGAGAGAACCTAAAATGTTACGTCCATTTAATTATTCGCAACTGTAGCGTCATATAATTCAAGAGTGTTTGTATCCTATTATAGTTTATGTTTAATTTTTGTTTCAGATTTCTACGCGAAGCGGTGATTGAAAAAATCGACTGGGTTTTCAGATATAATATGGAGCACAAAGATTCAAGTGCAAGACTGATATGAAATGACTGCATTGTTGCGAGTAGTGAATGAAATATTGCAATAAAACAATGAACTGTAGGAAACGGTAAGGGTGTCTGATGGAAGACAGAGAACAGATATACACGACGAGGACTGGAATTGTCCTAAGCTCCGAAACATAAATTCAATATTTTGTGGTGAAATTCTGTGTGAAAACATAAATTAATCAGCAATTTATACATCGGAAATGGAACAGTTGGTAAGAATACCGTGCAGCAGTTCTTTGGCCTCTGTGACGCCATTTTCAATAGCGGACATTTTGATGACCCGGGGGCAGGATGTCCTTGACAGGGCGCAAACGCAGGATCAAGCTCTGGACATGACTCGCAAACCGGCCGGCAAGTTACATGGTAAGTAATATGTTTGTGTTATGTACGGTAATGTCTGACAATGAATGGTAACTAACTCCCTGATAGTAGAACCCGCAGGTTCAACACCGACAACACCAGCGCCCGTCACCGGCCACGAATTGGATGGTGTACAGCGGCGTTTTATTTAAAGAGTTTGAACATGCTAATATCTAGAATGGGGGTTAGACTAAATTTGAGATTCTCACAGCGGTGGGTTGTGGCGCCGTGAAGACCTGATAATGGAGGCAGAAGATACCTCTGAATTGTTGGTAAATTTCTATCTGACTACACGGCGCTACAACCCGAAATAAAACCATCTTCTGGCTATTAGATGTCTAGGTTGAGTCTGTCCTAGAACAAAGCACAAGGAGAATATTTAGAAGTAAGAGAGAATAACAAAATAGGCAAAGCTGCGTAATTAATTTATTACCTCTGAAATGCCAATCCATTTCTATCAGTAACCAAGAGTCAGTTATCTTCATCGCTAGTACAGTCTGCAAATGCGTAACTGAGCAATCTCGTAGTAGTTGTAGAATAGGACATAATAATTATAATTCACAGTGAGTCCATTTATAAACTCTACTAAAGGACTGGGACGAATTTTCCATTCATAGTTCATCAAAAGTCTACATTGCTATCAAAGGCCAACGCCAATCGATATCCTTGCGACCTCCGACCTGTTCTCTGTATACAAATGTTTTTTGTACCGTAACTAACTCCACAGATCAGAATTCTTAAGATGCTAATCATTAGTCCCGATGAAGACACATAATGACCGTCGTGTAGCTATCTGCATGGTCTAGCCTAATTTTTATACAAATGTCGTCTGCAATTTCTACAACATTTTAGAACAGACTGTAGTGATTTCAAGATCTGAATACCATACATAATAACAAGAAATGGAGCTACTGTAAAAACATACAATGCAATAATGTATATAAGCATTCTTATATATTAAAATCGAAACGTGTTTTTGGCGTGTATGTTGTAGTAAAATAAATATATTCGCTTACGAATAAAGTTGTTTTGTCGAAAGAAAATACTTCAAAAGGATATCCCAGTATTGGAAAATTTTTCGACAAGATGAGCGACTACCAGTTTATTTGACTTAGTTCTTATATTTTCATTTACAACATTAATGTTTACTTCGGTACCTTTAGTACGGAAATTTTAGTAACCATGTATTTTCATTGACTCTTCATACACAAGGACAACGCATGCGCATAGAATCTTGTTTGATGTGAACCTGAAGGTTCCTGCAACAGATGTTTAGTTGATTCAAAATTTCGTTTTAAGCCAATGTAAATAATCTTCTTGCTTACAGGGGAAGAGAGAGTAGTAGATAGATACAAGATTTTTCTCAAATGTTCTTGCCGAATGAAAGCACCAGATATTTACATTAAATGTTCAGCTCAATACCGTAAGGTGGGTTCGTATTTTCAGAGCAGGCTATCTTCGTTATAATTGTTATGCATTGGACATTCCTCGCATACAAATTATGTTGAATGCTACAGATAATTAACAGACTATTCAGTGACGCTCTACCAACACTACAGGTTGTGTAATATGTATTATTTTAATATAGAAATGGGCAAATATTTTCTAGGTAAGATTTCAGGTTCTAGGGGCTACTTGTGTGGAGATGGCTGTCTTATAGAATGTTGCGCCCTGATGATAGAGGCAGTAATCTGCACTGACTAGGCTACACGATAGACCATACCAGAAGACAGCCATCTTAAGTTACCTTCTAGTTCGGACGAGGAGAGTACCGTGTGAAAAGCTTTGTGGTTATCCATTTTTAACAGCTATAAACTTTTAGCAGTTGTTTTATACCGAAATACATAGGAACAGTTTTATTATGAACAAATTTGGCAAGATATTGGAACATGTGATTGGTGTTCTCAAGCCGTTGATATAAATATTAAATCATTATGGAGTAGGCTGTATTTGTAGGCAAAGTGAATGAATATAGTAAGTACGTTCAGAGAGACCAAACCCCAAAACCTGAATTTCTATCAAAATCTGTTTGTTTCATGGCAACTGGGCTTAAAATACATAATAAAATAAAAGCTAATAAAGGATAGTATCACAATATTAATATCTGTTTGTCTCAGTGGACCGAAATGAATTTTTAGCAGGCCACAGCTTTATACCCATACTGTAGTAATCTGTATTATAGGTTTCCTTTTCCTCGGTGCTACAGCCCGGGGTGGGCTTTGGCCTCCCTCGTATTTTAGCTTTATTCTACATTAAGTAAGCGTCGTGCTACAATGACATGGTAAGTCTTATGGCTCTATGAAAACGGCCTGCAGACACGCAGGATAGTTGCAAATGAACAGAGTATATTCGCGAGCAGGTAGAATGGGATTGTCACCAATTTTTGGGTTAGGGATGGATATAAAAACTCTTACCCTAAAAGAGATCTACAACACGGAAATTAAAAAAGGCTTAGAGTGATATGAAATTCGGGATTTTTAAAGACAAGTGAATTAGAAATTGGATGAAGATTTCTGTCTTCTGGATTGTTGCGCTGTGTAGTCTGATAAATCGCCCTGATGACCTCTGAAACGTTGGTAAACATCTACCAGAATACACAGCGCAACAACCCAGATGACAGAAATCTTCATACTCACCACTGTGAAAACCTCAAATCTTACATAGAACCTGGATCGTTGAAGCTTTCAAAGTCAGAGATGCTTTGGGGTCACTAGGCACAGACATAGTGTGAAACGTACAGTAGGTTTAATATTGCGCGGGAAGAACATTGTAAGAACTAAGATCTGAGGAAATCGATTGGATCTAAGAGAAATACTAAAGACTTTTATATTATATTGCATAACGAGAAAGTTCCTGATTTATACAGTCGCCTAAAAATGTTTGTGTTTATAGCAAAATCAGTGTTACTGTGGGACATGTAAACGCGACACGGGGAAACCACTTCGAAAGCGGGCGCTCTGAAAATGGAACTAAGATCAGAGGTGGATAAAGCTAGTTCAGTATTGTACACGCATCGGGCTTTGACATTAGCGGCAATAAACCAGAATAACAAGGCTATTATCTGGCTAAGATAGCTATATGTCTGTGAAATTTTAGGTTCACACGGCGGTAAAGATGTTGATATTTTTCTTGGCAGCGTCACAACGCAGAAGTACATCGACGGCTGCATTTTAATATACCTAATAACCAACGACCTTTCTAAGCAGCACACTAACACCGGTACGATGTGCACATTGAAAAGATGACAGTAATTTGTCTGATTAAGAAATCTGTTACATTCATGCAATCTAGATTGCCAATTCTCTTGCCCCAATCTACCCAGAAGAACTAAGCCTCTTCCTGGAAGATAATTTCTAGTACACTGCTTGTCAAGTGCTTTTTTTCCTTGAGTCTTTAAGCATAAATTCTATATACTTATCACCCTACATTTTGTTCAAACGTCAAACTTTCGCCAGATTTATAAAATTTTTATTCTGTACTTCACGTACTTTATAGGCAGCATATAACTGTGTCTGTCCCTTCTACTGCCTTCTGATTCAACTGATTAACGAAAGGTCAAATGAACATCATGCATCGACCTACCATTAATAACACCAGCACAGTGGTCTTGCGAGCACTGCCTCTAGTGCAAATGCAAGCACAGGGTCCTGAAATTTTTTGCGGTAATAGATTATCAAAGAAAAAGCATAATTAAGGTACCATATAATCTTCCAGAAACATGCATTTGACATTTTGTAAGCAGATAGATCATAAATTATAAATGGCTTTTTAAATATGTTTGTATTATTAACAAATTTAAGTATGACGACGGTGAATGTAATTTGAATAGCAGACAAATTTAGCTTAGTCGGAAATTGTATCCTACAAGTGGATATTACAGGTATCAATAGATCACTACATTTCAAAGCTGCTATTCCTATCACAAAGACTGAAGAATCTGAAGAAGAAATTGAGTCGCAAGTTTCCGAATTCCTTAAGTTTCTTAAGACTACAGTGTCAAAGATTTATTATAGGGGCGTGCATTTCGACAGAAGTCCAACACTCTCTTGAGTTTAGGCCCATCAGTGTGTAAGCGTAGTATTAGCAGGGATCTCAATTTTGGCGATCTAAATGTAAACGAAATGTCGTTGTTGAAGTCTGCACTTAAAGAATATTTACAGAGTAATTAGTCGTTAGAACATGGCTGTGAAGTGGTATGTTGTTTCTCGCAGGGTTTTAACCATGGACCAACTTCAACGTTATTTTCACTCGCGAGCGATCGTGTTCATAGGTAACAGACAACGCGCCAGGCCGGTTATAAGTCAGGTCCGGAGACAAGAGGCCTCGGCTAGATGTTCCAACTAGAGCCCGGCCCAGAAAGAAAGTCACCAATTCGCCAGTTCCAGTTGCATTCACGTCACTGGCGCAAAGAGATAATGCAATTAGGAAGATGGTTGTCTTTTTAGATTTTCCAATGTTTAGTCTGGTAGATATTGACTGACGTTTCTAAAGAGCTTACTGCCTTCATCACTCTGATAGTGGAGAGATTGTGTTCGTCTGAAACGACGGTATGGACCAAACTACACGGTATAACACGTCAAAAGACAATCATTTTAACACGAATATCCCCGAGGCTGTTCTCGTTTTCGTCTTCTTTTCAGGAATAATAAAACTGTAATTTTTAACATTGATGGTTCATTGATCGATTGAGTAACTGAATTGATAAAAAGGTGATCATAATTTTATGGCCAGGGGAAATCTAGTGAAATATAGAAGAGTTGGTAGTTAAGTATGTCGATAACTATATAATCAAGAGAAAAATTTAGATATGTGTGGAGGATATCAACGAAAGGCGGACGAGTGATATTTAGGACGTTCGCTCTGTTCGGCCATCGACTATAATGAGTTAATATTAAGGGGCTAATCGATCAACGTTCCCAGGAAAACCGAAGGATCAGCAATCGAGTTTAAGTAGGTATTGGACAGTCAAAGACCTTACGCAACAATAACTTCATGCCCCAGGCCCAATAGAAAATATTTTATTCTGGTGAAATCTTGAACCAAGTGTTTTGAAAAGCAGACAAATGAGACTTTGTTCTCAAATGTAAGATTTGAGGTTTTCACAGCGGTGAGTATGAAGATTTCTGTCTTCTGGGTTGTTGCGCTGTGTAGTCTGGTCGATGTTAACCAACGTTTCAGAGGGCATACTGCAATGAATCGCCCTGATGACTGAGGCAGTATGACCTTTAAAACGTTGGTAAACATCAACCAGACTACACAGCGCAACAACCCAGAAGACAGGAATCTTTGTTCTCGTACTTTGTAATTAATAAAATTGACTTCAAAATTTTATTGAAATATCTTCGTGTAATTATGAAATTCAGAAGTAAGCTAATTTAGGAAACAAACTAAACATTATAAACAATTTATTCATATTAGACCCAGGTACTGAAAGGTGTAGGGGACGGTTAGGCTACTTTCAGGGAAGGGGTGCTATTTGTGGAGGAAATTTTTGAGTTGGGCGGTGAAATAAATTGGGAAAGAAAAGCTGTATTTAGGATATGCAATGACACAAAATAAAAAAACATATTGAACGAATCTGGCTTCTTAGTGTGGCTACACATCTGGACGACTAGCCGAGTACTGTAGACTGCTTCAATCTGTCACGAATTAAAATACACAAATTCACTCTGTTATATACCGTTCTGAGAAATGACCAGACCCTTGTGCTATTGCTGTATGCCCTATGCAATAATATGCTTATTTTTCTTGTCTCAGTTCGTTCCTGTCAAAATTGTTTTCCTATGAAATAGGCTGAATGTGCAGTTGGCTATTTGATCGACCATTTGGTCCCTATCCAGGATTGTCACAACCGAATGAGTGACTTAAGTCAGATCTGTAAGCACTTACTTCCAATGTCCAGGGTTTTCTTCAGTCAGCGTCAGAAATGGATAATGTTTTCTTTCATATCCAAATGCTTGTAGACATTCAGTAGAGGACATCTTACGCTGTCCACCACGGTGGCACTGTCGGAGCTAGACCGGCTGGCACCACTTGCAGTTGGCAAATCACTTCGTACGTGAATTTGGTAGTAGGCAGAGTAATGGCTGTCCATTGGCTCCAACAGAGTTTCTTCGCATTATTTATTCTCTTCAATTTCCGAACAGAATTCTTGTGTCAAAAGTAATATCGCAGGAAGGAAAATATGTTGCATGATTTTACTGCATAGTTCAGCCTTCATTTTTCAAACCAATTTCAAAACGGGAGGGACCAATAAAGAATGCTGAATGATATTTACGTTTCTCACTGAGGCAAGTCATGAGATAGCTGTCTTCTGGGTTGTAGCGCCGTGTATGAATTTTCCGAAGTTTTAGATTTGCTTGCCGCCTGTATCATCAGGACGATGAGTCCTGTTCACAAACATTTGTTCTTTCTGTAAAGCAGACAACCACATTTCATGCCGAAACAAATAACCAGCCTTCAGGATTAACGTTCTATAGGCCTATATCGTGATCTTAGCGTCTAGCAAAGCAGACGGTGCGACAGTCTTTTCCGAACTGAATAAGAGCCTAACAGTATTTTCAGAATTTATTCTTTTCCTTATTTTATCATGAAACTATTCCTGTTTTTTACTACTAATTTAAGATTATTATATTTGAAATAATTATCAGGTGTTTTATTATTACTTTGATGCTAATTTCGGTGTCATATCACGTTTATAGATCTAATTATGTCCATACTTACTTTCTAACTAATTTTTTTTACCGACCTATTGGAGTATTTCTGCATTCCTCCTTAAGATACTCCTGCATTACTCCCAAAAAATGGATAAGTTATTAAGTGTGAAGATGTGGTTGGAATCTTGAATTAAATTAATAAGAGGAATTACTTCAGACAACTCTGTTCCCGTTTTGCAAACAGAAATAATAAAGTTGTTCCAATTGCTCTAAAAATTCTTTATTCCGAGTGAAAATTATGTGTTCGTATCTTTGAGTGCAGTGTCCTTCCGCAGACTGAGTGGATTATTCCACCTTCTATTAAACCAGTATCTAGATGTTCATAAAGTTTCGGTATCTTAAAGACAATTTCAATTGCGTTAGAACTGTTCCAGGAAAAAAAGTGAAACTGTACGCATTTCAAGCTGTCTAAATTAATCAGCTGCACGAACGTTCTATACGTATAGAGTAACATTTTCATTAATCTGTAATACCATCTATTGACATCCTCGTTCTTCAGTAAAAGTATTTCAAGCTGGTACCCCTTACATTATTAGAATAATTTATACATTTATTCAAAGAGTGAAATGTTTATGTTGCTTTTAATTTCAACTTTGTAGAAAGATCAGCCAAATTTGACGGAAATGAACCTTTTATGCGTTGGACAGTAACGCAATGTATTCGTGCACTGCCCTCGAAAATTGCATTGAAAGTACGAAATTTATAATATTTCTCTTTAAACTTAATTATTTATAAATCAGAAGGCAGCGCGGACAGAATGAGAGATTGCGAGTTCATGTCCAGGATGAACCAACAGAAAATGAACCTGAAGCATATTTTATAATTAATATTATTATTAATAATAATTTCATATGATAAAATTCATAAGCGTGGTCAAATAAGGGAGGACGAAACAGACGGGATAATTGCATTTACAAGAAAGATGAACGTGAGTATCGGCGCACAATACACAATTTTAGTATAAAAGAAATACGGATGAGTGTACATGGGAGATCTAGGCGAAGTATGCTAATATTAAAATGAATTCTAAAGAGATAGGACACGAAGTTGTGGACTGGATTCAATAGGTTCAGGACTGCGTCCAATGACGGTCGTTTTGGCAACAGCTGAGCTGGTAAATTCCTTGCAAGAAGCCGTTTTAAGGTTTAATATATAACGGAACTCCACCATCATTTCTGAGGAAGGACGACAACCTGAGAATGGCAGGTCAAGAGGAGAAAAGCCAACTGCAACGTAGTTCTTGCTTGTATCATGCGTTACCGAGTATCGGGCACATATCGCCTTCTTGCACTGAGAAGGCAAGACAGCCCCACACTTCATCCGAACACTTTAAACATCAAGCAAGTGCACACCTTGTAAAGCGGAGTTCATCAGAGGCAAATGCTCTTAAAACACATACATGGCTTGACTGACATGTTGATCACACATCCAGACACGAGTACGCGATCATCCAAAAGTACACCAGTCCGTGTGAGCATAGAAAAACACACACAGGAACTGTGAAGCTGAATTTCCGGTGTGCCTGTCCGAGAAAAGTCTTGTGAAGTGAGGATCGCCACGGCCTGACGATAAAAATAAGACTATTGGCTTTTCAGACAACAGAGTTACAATGTGCAAAGGAATATTTTCGTGCGACACCAATCATCGCGATCCACAAGTAACACTACATCTCAACAACCTTCACAAAGTACTTGACTCTGGTCCCAAGGATTTTGGCAACAAAGTTACGCCGTTTCTTTCAACAGCATAACAATACAGGCCTAACCAAAAGAAAAAGTAGGCATAATATATTATTATTAAAGAAGAATTACACTACAACACTTGTCCTAGCCAGTAAATTATTGTAGATTACTTTATTCTGGAACGTTCTGCTATACAGTTTGCTTTAATTTAACCGAAATGTGAGATTAAGTTAGGTTACGTAATGTGTTGAAAATATTTGTTACGTTTCGACACTCATGGCGACATCTCGTCACGCCTAGTCACGCTATGTCACGTTTGGTCACGATTTGTAAATCCTCACGATTCGACACTTACGGTGATCCCTTGTCACAATCTCAAATCAGATCAAAAATAATCACTCTTTGTCACGCTTGGGGACGCGTGGTCACTAAGTCAAGCTTCTGCACGCTTACGTTAGGTTACGTAAGGCTCGGTTAATTTTGCCACTTTGCAGTACGTTAGATTAAGTTACGACAGGTTGGGTTAGATTAGGAAAAGTTGAGTTAGGTTAGGTTAGGTTAGGTTAGGCTGGGTTTGGTTGGGTTATGTTAGGTTAAGTTATTTAGTGGATTTTGTTAGGTTAGGTAACGTTTTGAAAATTTTTGTGACGTTTTGACACTTATGGCCAAAATTCGTCACGCCCTTACAATACGTCACGCCTAGTCACGCTTTGTCACGCTTGGTCACGTTTGGTCACGCTTTGTAAATAATCGTCAAGTTTCAACAATTATGGCAACATCTCGTCATGCCGTTACAGTAAGTCACGCCTAGTCACGCCTAGTCACGCTTTGTCCCGCATTGTCACGCTTAGACACACTTTTCAAATCTTCGTCGCATTTTAACACTTATGGTGACTTCTCGTCACGTCTTTATAGCAGGTCACGCCTAGTCACGCGTTGTCACGCTTGGTCACGTTTGGTCACGCTTTGGAAATATTCTTCACGTTTCGACACATTTTGTGATCACTTGTCAGGACGTGAACGCAGGTCACGCTTAGTCACGCTATGTCACGCTTGGGCACGCGTCGTCACTAAGTCATGTATCGGCACGCTTACGTAATGTTACATACGATTCGGTTAATTTTTTCTACTTTGCAATACGTTAGATGACGTTACCACAGGTTAGGTTAGGTTATAATAGGTTGGGTTAGAATAGGATGGGTTAGTTTAGGTTTAGTTTTTCAGTTGATTTTGTTAGGTTGGGTGAGGTTTTGAAAATTTTTGTGACGTTTTGACACTTATGGTCACAATTTGTCACGCCCTTACAGTACGTCACGCCTAGTCACGCTTGTCACGTTTGGTCACGCTTTGTAAATATTCGTCACGTTTTGACACTTCTGGCCACATCTTGTTATGCCCTTACAGTAAGTCACGTCTAGTCATCCTTTGTCACGCTTGGTCACGCTTAGACACTTCAAATCTTCGTCGTATTTTAATTCTTATAGTGACCTCTTGTTACAACTTTACAATAGGTCACTCCTAGTCACGCTCGGTCACGTTCGGTCACGCTATGTATATCTTCGTCACGTTTTGGCACATGGTGGTCCCTTTTCACGAGGTCAAAGCAGGTCACGCCTGGTCATGCTTTGTCGCGCTTTTTCATTCGTGGTCACTAAGTCGGGCTTCGGCTCGCATACGTTATGTTACGTAAGGCTCGGTTAATTTTGACTACTTTGGAATACATTAGATTAAGTTCCGACATGTTGGGCTAGGTTAGAAATGTTCGCTTACATCATGTTAAGTTATGATAGGTTGAGTTAGATTAGGTTGGGTTAGGTTAGGTTATGTTACGTTACGTTAGGTTGATTTAGATTAGTTAACGTTTTGAATATCTTCGTCACGTTTCGATACTTATGGCAGCATCTCGTCACGCCGTTATATTACGTCACGCCTAGTCACGCTTTGTCACGATTGTTCACGCTTTTTAAATATTCCTCACGTTTCGATACTTATGGTGATCCCTTTTCAGGACGTTATAGCACGTCACGCCTATACACGCTTTGTCACGCTTGGACAATCGTGGTCACTAAGTCACGTTTCGGTACCTTTACGTTATGTTACGTAAAGCTCGGTTAATTTTTACTAATTTGCAGTTCGTTAGATGAAGTTATGACAGGGTAGGTTTGGTTAGGTTATGTTAAGTTAGTTTAGTTTAGGTTAGGTTAATTTAGTTTGTTACATTAGGTAACGTTTTGAAAATATTCGTCACGTTTCGGCACTTATGGCCATATGTCGTCACGCCGTTAGAGTACGTCGCGCGTAGTCACGCTTTGTCAGGCTTGGTCACGCTTTTTAAATCTTGGTAATATTTTAACACTTATGGCTTCCTCTCGTCACGCTTTCAAAAGGTCACGCCTAGTCACTAACATACATATGTAATTGGAGATAATGGAGTGGACAGCGGAGGTTGAAGGATTGAAAGAGGGCCGAAGAGATGTGAAGAAGATAAAATTATCTAATACTCTCTGCAGTGTTAATTTTCTAGTGATGTGTAGTGTAGTGAAATCGACTTTCCTGTTTTACATACAGTGGTGATATTTTATTTGGAGTGTACTGTACGCTGTCTGCTGCTATCCCTTCCAGCAAACTTCTGGTAAGTGACTCGCTCCGAGATTCCAATTCACAAAGTTCAGCGTCCAAAATCGCTGAAACGCAGTATACCCAAAAGACTACATAGCATCACAACCCAGACCACAATCGAAACACGTTGAGCTCAGTTACAGAAATACAGACGAACTGAAGGAGTCCAAATTTGACTGGCAGTATTAAGTGTGTAAATACAGGCAGGAAAACAAATATGCCCTGAAATGTTTATTAGCATACCATAAGTTTGAGGACAACCATATTCATAAAGATGAGTTATTTGTAGCGATAAGCAAACGGCTCAGTTAACAGGGAACCCAGATGCAAGTAGTAGGCGCTCAGAGCAACTTCCTTTAAATTTCTGTTGTACGATTACAATCAGATTTGCTCTTCACATGACATTCTTAGTGGGTACATATAGACTTACAAGTCATTCCAACACACAGACAAGACCTGATGCGAACTTGATCACTGCCCTTAAGCACAACCTGCAGAGAAACGAACACAACTGTCTTCCGAGATGTTGCGCACCTACGAATAGTCGGTAAACTTCTACAAGACTACGATGAAGCAATAACACAGAAGACAGTCAACTTCATACTTGCAGCCGTGAGAATCTCAAACCTCACCAATTGAACGAACAGAACTTGTATTTTTCAACAATTAAATAGAACGCATCACTGGATGACACAACCGAATATGGAGGATGAGAATTTGTTTTGTAAGCAATGTTTCATATTGACAAGCCCCTGCTGCAATGCAGTACCCATAATGTCGTCCGAGTCACTCAAGACATTCCTGGGTCTCCCTAGACAAATGCTGTGATAAAATGCGTTGAAATGTATCACAACCATTTCCTTCTACGTCATTTTTAACGTATCATGTGTCATTATTGTGAACTTATGTAGCTGAGATAGTGTTGTTAATTAAAGTAAGAAACAAACACGACTCCCATGAGTGTTACCAATATTTACATTCGACCGGTTAACACAGAGGTCGTATGTCTGTCTCGCAACTGAGAAGTACTCATCTCGACTTCATTTCAAGCATATGCGACTATCTTCCATGTGCCAATCACCCCCCTCCCCCAAGGCTGGTGTTGATAAAGTTAGCGTTAAAGCATTAGACACTGTGTAAGCTTTGCTGTTCACATAGCATCGTAAAATGACCACATAAACGGATCCCTTAACATTTTCGATATAGCGTACAGGCTGAAGTTCTATTCTGTTTCTTTGATTTCTGCTAACCAATTACGGAGCATTGGCCTTCAACTTACCACGAACGCTGACACCTTCCAAGTCCTTTATCTGCTCAGTATTTATGTAGCTGAGTGATTGTCTTTGGGCTGGACGACCAGAGTTAAGTTCCCAACAGAGAAACCTATCTGTAGACCGGATCTTGGGAACGCAGTAAGCTATCCATTGGGATTCTTCCGCGTGGTGTACAGGACGGAGCGGTAAGCTGTAGAAAACAGTATCGTAACTAAGAAACAAATGTTAATTCGATGATGCCGGCTGGCACACTGATTCACTATGAATGTAGGCCGCACCCCCTAGCGGCAGTAGCTCGTACTACATCCGGTTCGCCCTCTATTGACACAGTCTTGAAACTTTCCGATCGCACCTCGCAGCGCTAATTTTAACCAAAATCACGCTTTACCTTCTGTACTACCGCACTTTTTTATGGTTTGGTGTTCCGGAGCAAGTAATACATCTTAATATTAAGAAACGTTAGTTGAAAATCGAATTTTGAAGCTGCCCTGCAAAATGATTAAAAGTATTTGAAATTACATATCTGATTTAAACAGTCGATAAAAAGTGAAAAAAGAATTATCCCGACATTCTTCGTCCTGAACAGACACCGATCGGGTTGATACGTCTATTCGACGGATGTGTGTAGGAGGACCCTCGAAATAGTCAAATCTCCTCTACTTCTACTTCTCCCTCTCCTTCCATTCAAATTCCATCCCTGTCATCCTGTCACAAATAGTTTGTCTCTTCATCAATTTAACAGTTACTCGTCGCAAAATATGACTAATCTTGTTAAATTTACTAATTTTGCAGAGGGAAAAAGCGATATCGTGAAATAAGATAGTATTGTTTAATCTTTGGCTTGGCAAATTGCAATAAGACACCCAACTCAAATACATAAAACGGAAGCCATCAGGATGAAACAACCATTTATGAACCATCACGAGGGTGCCGGGTGAAAGAAAGAGGGAGACAGTGACTGACGATAATGGCCATATCAAGTGACTTTCAAGTGAAAAGAGCGATGAATATAGACAGACCTATCCTCGCTATACAAATATACACACACACAGAACTCGTTATACACATATGCTCTGATCTGTAGATACAGTCACTTCCAACAGTCTGAAAGACAATGGAATTATCAACAGAAGCGCCTGACGATCCACTGTTTTTATATAAAGACACGTATGCAGTGAAAGAGAGCGTGTTGTGGGTTGGGACGATGGAATTTGCCCCCTAGCTGCTGTCCTAAATACAAACTCTTCATTCCAGCAGGAATAAAGATATAGCGAAACAGTATACAACACTAAGACATTTCAATATGTAAGACAATTCACGATTCAAGAATTTGGCTCGTCATTTGAATGAATGTGACGCTATCCGAATGCTTAAAGCAACTGGCCTGCTAACTAGTCTACATTTCTTTCTGGCTAAACCAACTAATAATTTGTACAACTATCCGTTTAATTAACAAATTATAGAAGTGGTCACCTAACATGTTAACTAGATGATTAACGACCAACAACAAAATGAATAACCAGTCATATAACTTCATACGTATCTGTCTTGTAGATATTTAACTCGCTAATAATATAATTCCACGGTCAATACAAACATAAAAGCACGTTTCGTCACTGAATACAATCCAGTATCAATAAAATCTAGTTCATATGCTCATTATTTAAGAGAGATTTCATATTCTCGGGAGGGTGAGTATGAAGATGACCATCTTCTGGGATGTTGCGCTGTATAGTCTGATAGGAGTTTACCGACGTTTCAGAGTATCTTTCTGTTTCCATTGTCGTCCTGATGATGACGGCAGTAAGTAAACTAGAAGAGACTTGTCTCTCGCTTTCAAAACATTCACCTATAATTCACCTGTATTACCGCCCAATCGCCCCCAACTATACGCCATATAAAATGTTTGAACACCGAAATTTATTACGATTTTTTTGTTTCATTTATTGTTCTACAGTCTACAATATAGGAATCTCCTTAATATACTTCCATGCCAATGTTAAACGCGTTAAATACGACAGTGACTAAATGGAGAGTATTTAATTGTGGTCATTTTAAGAAACCAAGACATCTTAATCACAGGCCTAACATAATTTTTAAAACTTTCTGTAATGTAAATTCCTTGGCAAACTTTCACATTGGCTACAATTTTGAATCTCGAAGTTTCTTTCGATGTCTGATAAATTTCTTTCTGTGCGTCTTCACTTTGTTGTTCACGTTTACTAATTCTAGACTAATATGAGGCTCTACACCAACTGCCGATTATATTTCAATCAAACTTCGCTTTATAGAAAAGGAAACAAATATGAATCAACTTTCAAAAGAAGGAAACAGGTTAACGCGATTCTTTCACTAGGACGTTAGAATAAAAAAACAGTCCTAAACTCATTAATGTCATAAATGGACGGGGAACAAAAAGGTGACACGTGACTGCAGGTAGTATTGTTGCCTTAAAATATCAGGGAACAGTGTCAATGGCAAAGGAGGCTTTAGAGGATATTACTTAAAACGAAAGCTTTTAGCCCAGTACCACGCAGTACTAGGGGACCGATTATTGGAACACGCATGAATTTGTTTAATGTATCCTTCAATTTCTTAATGGCTACTCGTTGAATTTGTGTATAATAGAAATAAGAGGTTGCCAGAGTAGCATTATCCTAGTACAGGGGTGAGCAAACTAAGGACTAGATTTCATATAAGACCCACGATAAAAATAAATTCATATCACGGACATGTTGGATTTACTAATAGCACAAAAATAGGCCTAATGGAATCAGTAATGGGAGATTATAAACGTAGTTAATTATTAAAATCAGTTTACGTTTCATTAGTGACGAAATATACATGTAAATTGTTCATTTTATACAGAAGCATAGATTATTTATTTAAAGATTTTGTATATTATATTCACTGGTCCTACCAAGTGTATGATTTCAAGTATAAATAGATTGTTCCAAACACAGGCAACTCTTCCTTCACTACTGTTAGCTACAGGATAACGTAATAAAAAGTAGGAAGTCTATAAAGGATATTTTCGATAAAAATTAATTTGTGTTTTGACAGTGACGAATATCATTGCAAATATGCACAGAGTCAAATTAGGCGACTTTTCGCTATATTTTGTTTGATATTCACCATACAACAAAGTTCATTTTGATTTTCATATAGAGTGAGGGTTACATTTGATAAATTCCAATTAAAATGTTATGTCTGTTCTCACGTCAAATTTTAGTGTAAATTCTCGATATTAAATTTAACTGAAATTCGTTCAGTATAATATAAGGACAGACAGACTGATGTAAAACATCATATAAGTAATTAACACGCTTCTTGTAACTATAAAATACACACTTCGGTAAAGCGTAGTATTATTATTAACATCAATGGTTACATCACTATGAGTCGGACTGATTTCGTTTAACGGATCACATGTTGCCAACCACAGTATTACGTAAAAATCTTGGATTATTGTCTATATATTGTTATTTAAATTTCTGTGGCCTTCTGTGTTCTTTCTCTTGAACCTTGATATCTCAATTAGTGAAACAAATGCCACTAAAGAGAGATAATGATATAGAACGGCAGAATTTGTTTGAAAATGTAAGACAAAAGAGGTAATTAATATTTTATTGTGATATGAAACTTGAGTGGAGTGAGGAAGGATACAGTCTGCTGTAAAATAAATGGCAGAAAGGTGTTAGCATGGCCCAAGGATTGACGCAGATTTAATAAACACAGGGAAAAAATAAACAAATTTAAATGTGACTGGGGACTATAATTAGTAGCACGTACCTGAAAGTTAGGAAGGCTGTTATGATTAGAGTTATAAGAAAAAGTTTTGTGCAACTTTAGTGGAATGCAAACTTCGATGTTAAGCAGACGCAGTATTTCGTTAACATAATTAATAATAATTGCTTTCATTTGATATTGAACAAAGTGGTGTTGTTACGTACTGCAGGAATTTAAACACCATCTGAGGGCTTGCAATCATTCTCATTATCAACTTAGGGATGTCTGAGAACACAACCTGAGGGGAACATTTGAACGAAAGAGAGAGGGAGTGGTAGGTGGATAGAGACAATTGCACTACCAACATCTTCATAATTGCACTCTTCACAAAACAAGCCTAATATTATGGCGATAAAATTAAGAGGACGATACACTGGGAGGTTACAAATAGATAACAATTTTAGTAGGAACACCTGAAAGGGAGAAGCTGCTTGGAATATCTGAACACGAGCTACGTGGGAGGAGATAAAATATGTGTTCTTAAATAAAGAGGATATGAGGCTGTGGGCTGGATTCAAGTGGCTTGGCATGAGACAGAATTGCAGACTCTAGTGAACAGGGCAATGAAATTTCAGGTTTTATAAAGACTGGAAAATTTATTGACCAGCTGAGAGACTCAGCTTTTGAAACATTTCCATGGAGTCAGTCGGTAAAATATTTCTCTATAAATCTATATCTATAAAGCGATAATGGTAAATAATGTTTCTCCGCATCTTGTTGCCAACAGATGACGCCATGTCCGATAATGGGATTCTGTCCGGAGACTCTTCCTCGCCACCAAGCGTCTTATTCACCAGATCACCGCCACCCAGCGTTGGATCACACCATCTCCATTTGAGCCATCATCCGCAGATCGGCAAGCCGAGCTTCTTATCATCAAATCACCACCACCAACCACAACAGCAGCAGCAGCAGCAACGCAAGAAGCGATCAAGAGCCGCGTTCTCTCACGCTCAGGTGTACGAGCTGGAGAGGAGATTCAACCAACAGCGGTACTTGTCCGGGCCAGAACGCGCGGATCTGGCTCACGCGTTAAAACTAACAGAGACACAGGTGAAAATCTGGTTCCAAAACCGGAGGTACAAAACCAAGCGAAAACAGTTGCAGCTTCAGGAACAGAACACGACGGCATCAGTACTGACATCTGGCGGATCGAATTCGTCTTCGGCCAAAAGAGTAGCTGTCAAGGTTTTGGTGCGTGACGACCAGCCGGTGCTAGCTGGAGGATTTAGTGCTGCCAACACCAAGTCTAGTGCACCCTCGTCTATATTGTACCCCCATTCAGGCTCCCTACCCCTCCCCTTCCCTTACTATTACTACCCTTTACTTTGCCCACCGACTCCGACTGCAGCGCCGCCGCCACTCACTTCATCCCCAACGTCACAACACAGTAATGGCAGCACTAGTGCCCCGCAGTGACGGAAACTAGAACTGTTGTATTGAAAGAAACTTAGAAGTCGAATCACTCTATTTTGGTAGGATTTGAGGCTTCGCGGCTGTGAGTACGAGTCTGGAAGAGGTTTACCAACGTTTCAGAGGTCCCTGATGCCTCTATCATCAGAGTGATGAGGCATCGCCCTGATGATCCAGACAACCCAGAAGACAGCCATCTTCGTACTTTGATATTTTGTTTGTTTGGACTTGGAATAGTTGTCATCCACTTTACGCTAGTGTGGTGAGGAGTACGAAAGTGTTAAAACATTTTAATGTAGTTGGCAAATAACCCATCATATTAAACATGGAACAAATCATTTAATCAAATTAATACACGTTTTTGGAAGAAAATACAATTTACCTTATGCCATTAAACTTTGGGTGGTTAAGTTGTCGAAAACTTGTAGGTACCATACAGTTGCTTGCGGAAATAGATCCAGTTTCCGAAACGTCGTGTTCTTATGAATACCAGACGATGGACAAAGTGCAAGAATTTAGTAATCAAGAATGTACGAGGCTCGTCCACAAAGTACGTTTCCCTGGGGCCGTTTACAGAAACAAAACACAATTTCATGGAAATATTTATTGCAACAAATACAGCAAGTGTCCAGCTATTTTTCAACATATTCGCCACCGGAATTGAGACATTTGTCATACCGTGGGACCAACTTTTGAATACCTGTGTCGTAGAAGTCTGCCGCCTGGGATTGGAACCACTGTGTGACAACCATCTCCGCCTCTCTTTCATTCTCAAAACGCTGACGCTGACCGGACAGGAATTTCTTGAGGTGTAGGCAAAGATGGAAATCACTGGGAGCGAGGTCCGGGCTGTAGGGTGAATGATTAAACACCTCCCAGCTGAACTCCTGCAGGAGACTTGCTGTCCGTCGAGCCGTGTGCGGCCTAGCGTTATCACTGACCGCACTTCACAGTCGGCGGGAGCTGGAATAAGAACCTCCATCTTCAACAGCTGCAACGATGCTACTGTGAGAACGCGGGAAGTACCGTTAGTGCATGCGCCATGCTACGTCATTGCTCTATCACGTACGCACAGTCGCTTCACGCACTATAAGGTTTGCTAGCTGTGGGACGAGTGGGAAACTTACTTTGTGGACGCGCCTCGTAACTTACCATTGTCTGGATACTTTAAAATTAAAATGAAGTGTATTCGCGCGACAGTGATGACCTTAAAATTCTTAATGGTACACATTTCGAAAGTGCTCTTTGCACAATGTTATTATAATAAATTAAGCCGAAATGACTTCTCTGAAATCGGTACAATTTATGCGTTAAAATATGCAAAGAAATGGTTTTATTTTTGATGTAAATTTCCTTGAACGTAACACATCCGCAGAACCTCATTACAGACATTGCAAGTACCGACATACAATCCCGTTAAAAAATGTGTAATTTATTAAAGACTCAATGCTGTTAATGATTCCAGTTCTTGCTGTTAGATCTACTGAATTATACTGTTGTTAGAAGTCTTGTGTCTTTTCAATTGGCACTACTGATATATAAAGCACTCATTATTCTACACCTCACCTTTAGTCACTCAGACTATAGTCTGTCCCTGAGAATGCACAACTGGAAAGTTCGTCTTGTTTCTACCCGCGATTTTCCACAGTGCTGCCAAGAGCCTTTGGAAGTAAAATAAAATCTCACTTATAGACTATTCTGAATGCCGTGATTTCGGAAATGTTGAGTCCTATGAAACGTTTACATTTATGTTGATTTTTGAGCTTTCATCAGAATTATAATCCCACCACAAACACATTGCTGACACTGAAATTAAAACAATTGTCAAATCCACACTTTTAATTCGGTATTACAGTAACAGTTCCAACATTCTAGTTCCTCTAATGTAACATGCCGTATGGTTTGTATCCAGTTTCAGAAAGTAACACAAATACTGATGTGTGATTTATTTTTAGTGGATTCAATATAGAGTCATTTTAATGCACTGTTCATAAATTTACGGACATTCTGACATCAAAACATAGATACATGAAACTGATTCCGTTAGGACGATGTTTTAACGTCTGTACCAGTTCAGTTCAGTTCAGTTACATTTTGTAAAGACAGTTTTTATGTTCTGGAGTCCGCGTCGTGCACGGTCTATTAGATTTAATAATAAATAAAATTTAAGTCAGAACGTGAAACGTCCAAAATAATTACTTCTTGTACAAACATATATATAAAGATTTTTAAGTCCAGATTAAAATGTCATTTGTACAAATAATGCATTGAACTTGAATGGGAAATAAATTGCAAAATTGATACTTCTAAAATGACAAATTGCTTTTCAGTCAGTTCGTCTCAATCTGTGTGTTAAATACAACGCTGTGATTCACAGGCCTCAAAGAACGTTTCCGAAATTACGTTATTGAGAATAATCTATTAGTGTGTTCTGTCACAGCTGGTAACAATTTGTTGTTAACTGCAATGCCAATATCGTGGCACGCACATAGCACCAATAAAGTGTCAAATGCACAGGAAAATAAACACTTTCAGTCCAATGTGTGAGTTATAACTAGCATTTTTGTACACTATTCCTCGAAATTTCTTAACCTTATCCAATTTGAGACACTCAAGACAGCGCTTTTTTTAATTTTTTTTATTTAGATTTACAGTTTGCTGACAACTTATGAAGTCACTTTGTGAAACATTGAAAATGGTTAGAGTAAAGGGGCAAAATACCGCTTTAGGTCTTCTGGAGACGATACGTTCCTTCTATTCGCTGGTAACCATATCCAAGACTACATTGTCTCACAACGTAGAACTCCACAATCGACATCTCTACCGCTGCAGATACATCCAGTCTCAGAAGCAATGTAAAGATATAGTAAGAAAAGTAATTTTACACTGATGTGTCCATAGAATGAAAACATATATCGAAGAAGGATTGGTTCTAAAGCGATATATTTCATTATAACACGGAAATACGAGATCTGAGCTTCTCACCGCAGAGAACGTGTAGATTGTATTCTTCCGCATTGTAATGCCGTATTGCGTTGCTTATGGTTAAATACATGGCGTCTCGCCCACCCCCCACACATTTCGATGTTTTTAAAAGAACAAAATCTGCCAAAACTTTGCTTTGGTTAAAAACAAAATGAGAAGAAGGAATCGATCCTTAAAATGTTTAAAGGATATGGGCCCTAATAACATTTGGGCCCATAGAAGATAAAATAACAGGGAAACAGAGAAACTTACATCAAGTGGAGTTTACAAATTTTATTTCACACACAAGTGAGATTAAATCTACTTACAGAGATGGGACGGGGCAAGGAAGGTACTACGAATCGGAAGACGGTGGAATATCAATTGATAAAATAACTTATAGGGCATAACTCTTAATGAAAAGACAGTGTTAACACATGTTTCAGAGACAGAGGCTGTGGAATTATAATCTCTTTCACTGGTTTAAGACAGGCCATTCATTACTCTTCGAAATTAAGATTGTGGATTTTCAAGTTCCATATCAGTACGGAATTTTTTTATGAGATCGGTAACTATAAAGTAGTCACTGTACATGGATTTAGAATGCATTATTCTCTGAACTAGAAAACAACGACAATAAATGCGGCTGTTGTCGGACAAACTATGTAGAAATAACATACGATGCTATTGCCTGCCAGTTCTTGGTATCATGTGGAGACATGAGCGTATGAAATTAACCAAAATTGTGTATGTAATTCAGAACATTTAAAATCATCCACCAGAATCACGGAAACGAGCTTGAGAAACCGTCTGCCTGTATTAAGACACAGAAAAAAGTATTTATGTTAATGGATCTCTATTATATTTTCATACGCTTAATATTAAGGTTGGTTACACTTGTATCGATGGTTTGTCCTCAGTATTGTACAATAGTGTGAGTTGACTCACTTTGTGTGGGACCATCGTGTTGGGCGCCAGATGTTTGTACTCAGTGGGAAGTGCACACTACAGCTCGAGTTTTTAGTTCATTGCTGTAAAGACGTAAACATAAACAGTTTCCTGACACTCGCTACTTGTTATCCTCCGCGTCCTATTACATGAAGACCACCCACGCATCTCAAACTCATTTTTGGTCCAAACAAGAATGGAAAGGTGTACACCATGTTCCCTTGAGTAATATCCTAAAATGCAACAACATTTAAATAAAAGTATGATATGTTTCTGTTGTACTCGATTTAGACATAACTGCTCATAGACTACCTTCTGTGTTTCAGAAGTTATCTCTCACACACACACACCTTGCATGTATTTCGTAGTGTCGCAGTCATTAAGATAGTCAGGCCTTTTCAAGAGTTAACATTCCAGTACAAAGTGCTATAAATACAGTATCAAGAGACTCAGAAATTGTAGCCTATAACTAACAAGTCTAAAATACAGCACAGAACCTGCACTGTACTTAAAAACTCATTTCTTAAAATTTTCTGCAAATTGCTAATTTAGGCCTAAATGCTTGCTAGATTATTGACATCAGTAATTAATTAGTATTAATCCAGAATTTTTATCGGAAGTCTCGTTAGATTCTAAGTGTAAAAACTTATCCTGCATTAGCATCAGTTTAACTGAAGAGCGCTGGTGAATAAAGTGATGGGCGAATTTGTTTTTGTGGCTGTACGTCACAAACCGAAAACCGTCTCTAGTTTAGAACAGTGTTCTCTGCCCCGTTTCATGAATTTTGTTGGAATGACAGTTTAGTGTAAATGTTTCTTTGAATAGACCTCTCTCCACGGAGCATGTTAGATCTACAGCTGAAGTTGTGTTTATAAGATGTTTTTCGTGCTGTTATGTTTATCACAATTTTAAGCACTATAAATGAACAATAAAATGATCAATGAACTGTAGCACGGTTTTCATTCTTAGATCAAGTCGTAACGTCCATTATAAGACCAGCATGAAACCAGTCTATAACTAAATTCAGAACTTAAAATATCAAAGTAGGGTCTATACCAGAGATAGTCTATTTTTCATAGTCAGCGGTTGGACGATGGTTTGCTAACTGCTATATTTGGAAGAGGTCACCAGTTAGTAAGCGCAGCGAAAGAAATCTGAACTTACAAATGTTTAAATACGCCTATACCTCACATAAATTATTATTATTATTACTTATTAAACATTTATTATAAAGATAAAGAAACACAAATTCTTTTATGAAGTGTTACCAACCTTGAACAAACTTGGAAAAGGATAAGAATGGTAATCAGCTTGCAGATTCCTACAATAATTTGTATTGGTAAAAGTATTTCCTTCGTCAGCTATAGAATGTGCTTGGTTTTATCGATATTAGACAGATTGAAATACATACAGCTAAGCCATTTGTACCTGAGCACAGTCATTTTGCATCCCCCTGATGATGGAGACAGCAAGTACCTCTGAAACGTCGGCAAACTTCTATTACATTACGCGGAACAACAACCAGAAGAAAGGATCTTCATTAGGAGATGCTTTATCGCCATTCTTTTCCAAGTTTAATTTAGAAAGACTCCATTAGGATGGTCCAAGAAACGAAAGAGAATTGTAAAATTGAATGGGGCACATCAACATCTGGTCTATGTGAATGGTGATCACTTATTAGCTGATAATATAAGTATAAAGAGGACAGGAACTCTATTACATTCTAGGAAAGTTAGTCGAGGAGCATAAGCGGAGACAACATTCATATCATGTCACCATTCTGCAGGACGAAATTATATGCACGGCTTATTTAACTGTAAGTAGCTCTGATTATACAGAGCCGAGTGATGAGATGATCAATAAATAATAAATTGGAAGGGGGTGGAAGGAAGCGATCGTGGTTTAATTGAAGGTACTGTCCTGGCATTTGCCTGGAGGAACTCATAAAATGGACTAATTAAACACAGCCTAGGTTTAATTAATTTGTTTTCCATCAATACTCTTTCTGAACCTATAATAACAAAAATAACTAAATAAGAAATTATGAGAGTACCTTTTCATAGTACAAACTATTCTCATGGCCTTGGTTTTTCTGTCATTCAGGTCTCCCAGCCGTCAGTAAAACAGAAATATCAGTAAGACGAATTTATATAGGTTTGCACAGTTTAACGTAATCCATCCTGTTTGTGGATAAAGAAACTTGATCTACATTTGCCAATCCTTGGCAGTGATAAAAGAAACGTTACTCTCACAGAGACCACATCGCTCGAGCGGCCTCAAAATAAGCGTCCAACACTTTACAGACCTCTCTGCCCGCGCAACAAACGGAGCAGGGGGTCCTGGCTTCTGCTTCTTACACTCTCAAGAGGTCTTCAGACAAGATAATGAATGTATTTCCTGCTCGAATGTACACTCAGGTTGAGGATCAAACTGACATTGTCAGAAACTGATTCACGTCGTTGGCATTTCTACTTCTTCCTGACACTTTAACTTGTCTGTCACGTACTTAAGACAGACATGAATCGAAACCTGTAACCGATGTTGTGTTAGTGTTCAATAAAAAGTCAATAAACCGAATCTAACTTTGCGACATAGGGATTAGATTTTCTTCATGCTATTTGGAAGGTCCTGCCTTCAACAGTCTGCCCAGATGACGGCTATACTGACAGAGGTTTCACGGTTTACCACAGTCTTTACTGTCAAATGCCGGAATGTTACTTTTAAATAAAAACAAATCAATAAAATTTTGCTCTGAATTTCTTGACGCCTAGACACGTACCTTGCATGATTAGCAACCTGTACAACGAAAATCACTTTACTTAAATATATTAGAAACATCTGTAAAAACTTTTTGGAAAACTATGTTTTTACTCCGGTTCAACTTGACAAACGCATTTTCAAATTTATTACTTTGGCTTTCTCCAGAGTTAAAAATCCACTGCATTCCCAGCGCACAGACTAGTTTTAACTTCCACGAAGCCGAAGTTCTTCAGCGAAAGTAATCAGACATTTCATACCGTAAAGACTAAGCCACTCAGCTTAAAGGATCCGAATACCCTATATTCTATACTTAGGCTACTAAAGAGGATGCCTTACATAATCTGTCTAAGAATTTGATGAACTCGCAAAACCAACTTCAAATTCATTTTTCCTAAAGAGCTTTTTAAGTGGTAGAAACGCTGTTTCTAAAAAAAGTACAAGGTACTTCAGACGTTTAAAGTTGTTTATTCTCAAGTACTTCGTCTTGGTTATCTCTGAGAGAGACAACAGAACAGGACCCATGGAGCCGGTCCATATGCAGTGGCCAAGTGCAGTTGCACGTCTGACACAGTCTGAAATCATCATCGTTCTTGGTGATACGAACGTTTTAATATGTATCATTGAACGGACTCCTGTAGTTGTGATTCTTTCAGTCTCTCAAGACAAATATCATCTCGCCTTACAAATCCTACCTGTCCATTACACAGAAGCTGTCTCCTAACAATCTCTTCCTAGTCGCTATTTATAACATTCTACTGCTCATCCTGTAATATTTAACTTCTGTAGTTAAAAGAAAGTTTTATAAGCTAAGAATAAAAAAGGTATACATTAAAGTAAGACGACACAGGCCTCTAGACCCATTATTATACCATTTATAATTGTCAGCAGAAAAAAAATATTAGGACATCTACGAATAAAATATAAGTATAGGATACAACATATAAACAATATATCTATACAAAATCAGTTTTGAATAGTTGGTTGGTCACTGCACGTGTATCCATTTAAATACAACGCAGTTTACTGGTCACTTTGCTGACAATTCGGGAATAGAAATATGGTCACTTCGATCTCCGGACCTCACACTGCTATAATTTTACACACGAGACTGGGTAAAAAAGTGGCACTGAGTGTGTAAATCGATAACATAATCAATTTTCAGGGCGGGACTGTTGAGTCTGTAACTAAGATGTTCTGAAATGGATGTGGCAGGAACTGAAATGTACACAAGACATCTGCAGAGCGACTCGGCTATAATTGAACGTCATTAACAACACAGCTCAATTTTCACACGTCCTATTTCTTTTTGTGTTTCAAACACAAACTTATAAATAGCTAATCTTGAAAACCGACCGCAACTTCACTGACACACCATAAGCTGCACGACCCATTCAAAACCTCACTTTTCTCTTTCTTTAAACGAGATGTTATGTACAGTACGTCTCACATTCCTCCCGGTTCACCACGTGTAATAATCGAAACGCCAATCAACCTTTCTTTTGACTCAAAGTAAAAATAAGGGACAAAAAGTGTAAGTGCAAACAAAATAATGCTCCACATGTGATGTCAAGTTTCTGCGACTTGACTATGGACACAGCAGGCGACCACAAGGCGCCATGTTGAGAGCTACTCTCCTAATGACGTCACTCTCCCACCAGGTGGCAAGCTACCTCTTCGCCTCTTTTACTTAACCTCTTGACAACGGAGAGATTAAATTACACATAAAAGTCAACAGTGGCTTATGTCAGAAGCCAACTGCAAGCTGCTGACAACCGAAGACCAGACAGCGTTTCCTTCAGATGGCTTCTCCATCAGCACACTGATTAGGGGAGTAAGTACCATCCTTCAGGCAGAACTTGGCGTGTCCCTAGAGCTCGTTACATTTGTATACTTCTCGTGTAATAATAACGCAAAACATATTGTTCTACGTCAGGAATGGAAACATAAGGCCCGTGGGCTGTAAGTGGTTCGAGAATAAAACAATGTTAAGGCATTAATAGTAGGGCCCTTTAACAAAGATTACCTTCTCCCCATACGGAAATTAAAGTAATAACAAAATACAGGAAACCTTTTGGTGGATTGGTTAGCACCCGTGCTTCGTATCCTGTAGGTTTCAGGTTCAAATCGACCCAGAGATGGGCTATCCTGACTGCGTGATTTCGTAACTTTTCTCAGTCTCTATAAGCAAATACCACCGGGAGAGTACCACAAATTCAAGCTACAATGACTTCCTTCTGTACCCCTTCAAATCAATTATTCATTAATCACCCTATCATTCCACACGATATGAGAAGAATTTAGGGTTTTGTTAATTAAACTATGAATATATTTGTAAACCCTAAAATTTATCATCGTGTTCAGAAAAGTCTAGCCTGGTTTGAGAAGTCCAGTTTACAGCTTTGGCCTATGATTCCAAATCATTCCCACTGTCACAGTGCAAACATACTTTGTATGTAGATTAGGCCTGCTTCTTTTATCCCAATTCAGGGAACTTCAAAATACTGACTAGTAAATTTCTAGTCAGTGCATGTCTGTGCAAGGCCAATCATTTCTGTTCTGAGCTTATTCTAGAAAAAAATAATCTTGTTTTGTTTGCATATTCATTTAAAGCATGGGTATACATACAGGTTTACCACCTAGTTCAACATTAAGCAACTCCATAATTTCGTCAACACAGTGACTACTCCCAAGAATGAAACAGAGACAACAAATACTCCAGTCTTATCATTTGTACACAGTAAAATCATTCTCAACAATTTTGACTGTATTACAGAGTCCTGCTCCGTCTATATTTTCATACGTTATTGGTATTTGAAGTAAAAGATATCAGAAGAATTTGTGAAAGAAATAAACTTAAGTCACTGCTACTCTCAGATGCTAATGTTCATCGCTCATTGACTTCTCTGTCCTCTACACATTTTTAAACAAAAAACAAGTAACACACGTTAGTACGCGCAGACTGAAGCCCTTCAAATAAGGAGCGGCAAAGTTTGCTTTATAATCGCAAATCTCTCAGCTCCACGTAAATATACAACTCTTTACAAGTCGAAAGAACCAAGAAGCACCGCGCTTTCTCTCTCTAATCGTCAGAATTAAACAAACTATGCTGATACTCATAGGACAGTCTGCTCACATGAAAATACATGATAAATCAGTGCCCACCCTTATACGATATTTTGCCTATATTATTAAAGCAGAAGTTGTGGATCTAATCACATTTCAAAGATACAGGCCTAAATGCGAAGAACGCTCCTTGTTTTAAGTCTCAGTATCTTGGCTTAAAAGAAGAATCCGTAAGAAAATTAGCAGCTTCACTACAAGTGCGTGGAACAGAGGGGTGCGTTTTCAATTTATTTACTGTAACCAATGAAAATAGATTTGTACTACAGCTAATGAAATTTCCTCTTTAGAGTATCAAACTGATCTGCATTTCTTATTTCATATTTACAAGAGATTTAATTTTATGGAGCATTAAAAGGATTTGACTTAAACCACTCTATCTTTGAGGAGTTCAAACAACCACGAATAACACTAAGTAAGTGTTGAGGTTCTCACGGCGATGAGTACGACGTTAACTGTCTTCTGGGCTGTAAGGACGTGTTGTATGGTAGACGTTTACACTCATCGTCCGATGATGGAGGCAGCAAGGACCTCTGATGTGTTGGTAAACGTCTACCAAATTACACGACATAACAACCAAGAAGACAGCCATCTGTAATATTCCCGTCTACTTTTCAAGACTATTAAGAGCAGGATATACAGCAAAACCCAAGAACGAGTAAATAACTGAACTTGTTCCAATGCTGGAAGGAATTTGTAACTTGCACAGCTCTGAAGTTTTGTTACGGTAGTGAAATCTACGAGGTTATGAGAGACTGGTAATGCAGCTGAGATGAGGGAACCAAAGAATGTATAGATTAAAGAATTTTGAGAATCGCCCAATTGGGAAAACGATTATAAGATAGTAAGATAATACAAAGATGGAACTTAGGGCGTAAGTTGTTGGGATAGGCGATATGACAATCCAGCTCAAGAACGTACCCAGCGGTGGGCTTTGGTATTAGCGACGCTGAACCTTCCTGCTGCACTAATGTCAATTAATAAATTAACAAATATAAGAAAAACAACGTGTTTTAATACAGTACACTACCCATACCACTTCATGCTTTTATTTCAGAAACAATGTATAAATCTTTAGTATAGCATTTCTGCTGTTGATTATCTGCATTAAAATTGACTGGCATAAGTATGAGCCCACATAAATCTACGTATAGAGCAGTAAAACGTCAAAGAATGTATTTGGAAACTCTGACCAAAATTGTGTAGGGCTCCCAGTCTTAGTCGCATCAAATTTAGAGACGTCGAGGAACTCCTGTCATGCAAGTGGCCAGCCAGAAGGGTGCACGTAAGATGGGCATCGGGTTGTGCGCGGTGGTGCCAGTTACGGCGGATTTAATAAACTTAATGACCGCTCGTTCTAATGGATTTGGCAGCCACTACACACACACTGAAGGGCAAAGGCGACTGTATAGAGTCTGCCCAGATAGCAATTTATTATAAATGCTGGTTACAGTTAGCAGTACGACGTCTTCTATCCATTAAGCTTCAACGGGAAAACCTGTAGCTGCACTCCTAAGGTCTAATATGGTCTCTGAGTGCATTATGGAACATTACACACAGCATTACTCATCAAAAGAAATCAACCTGACATCCAACAGGAAAATTAATCCAGTAGTAAACGCATTTTCAGATAAAGACAACCTAATAGCTGAATAACAATGCGAATTACAATTATTTCATATGAATTAAAGTTCATTACAAATACGTATTGAACGCAAAACTTTTTCGCCAACAAAATTAATGGGGATGAGTTGTTTTTAATTCATAAAGCAGACACTTTCTTATTCAAATAAGGTGGTGGTGTGTACAGGATTCAAATGCATCAATCAATCAATCAATCCACCTTACTCATCCAGGCAACTTCAGGGCTGAAATGTGCTAATCGGTGGGTCGTGACTGCCAGGTGACAGCCGGTTAACTTACGGACATCAGACATCGGAGTCCCTCCAAGCGATTGAAAGAATGCAGCTACGGTGCATATCACGCCTACGTCATCGTGCATTTTCTCGTGGTTTAAGATTATGTCAGTCTCATCGTATACCATACAGATACTACGCGACTCCTTCCCTTTATATTCCTTTCATTTTATTTATTTCTATCTACAATAAAAAAAGAATGTAAATAACTATTCAAAATATCGAGAGAGCATCAATTTAACAAGCAGCCAGTGACAGAGGCCGAGAATTGACAAAATTATGCTGATTAAGTTTTAAGTGTAATAACTACACTTTGTGAAAGAATGTTAGAACTGCTGACACACATAAAATAGGAAAATTGCAGAACATCTGTTGAGAAACAATGGTTTAAAGGACAGCCTTAGCAAAAACTGAGGGTATAAAACACAAAAGAAAACAGCCAAAGAAGATGGAACGAACCTATTAGAAAACCCTGGGAAACAAAGTCTGAAAGACGTATTAAACGCTTCTCACCCTCTTTTTCATTTCCTCGGTCGTTATAAATCACTAGCCTCTATGAGATAAACTTTATGCTGGCTTATGTGTGTATATTTGTGTGTCGTCAATGCAAAGTGGTGAATGTTAGGCTCTTTGGAAAACAATGAAGGTCCTGTGTTCACAATGTTGCCAACTGCACGCTATTAAAACCTTTCTCCAGGTAGTCTCATACGTTCGGCCTATGTTTCTCACGTAGGTGCTTTTCATAATGAGGTCAGACTTTTCTTGTCGTCTGTCCCTCTACAAGCAAGAATAAGAATTACTCTTCGCACAAAGATATATTAATTATCTAGAGTAATTCTCTCGCTACAGACCTTAAAACTTTTAGTAATAAAATAAATAATTGTGTTCTCATTGTGATCAAATGTTCTTGTTAACCTGCATCCCACCTCATAAAACAATTTAGATAATTTTGTTACGATCAGCACACACGTCAGACAATTTCTTGTTCTCCATTCTTGAGTTACATGTTTTGTCCTACTGTGTAATTCCAAAGGTTTAAGTACATTTTGGTCACCCTATAGATATCTGTATTTTCACGCATCCACTGTTTAGCATCAAAGAAGAAAGCGGAACTTACGAGACACTTTTCAATCACTCATCTTCCCGTCCGCTTTGATCTGCACCCTTCACCCCTCACCAGTTCTCTCTTGTAGCGGTCTTCATTAACTTAATCACCCTCTTTTGTCGAAACTGCTGTGACTATTGCCAATTCTGAAGAGAACTTTGCAGGAAGGATTTATAACTGCATGAATGTTATGGTTACATGTGTCGTTCTTACGTTCCTGATAATTTTATCTAATCGTAACGACGGCATGAAGGAAAAACAGAAACGAAAATGGTCGATTCATTGATTACAGAATCGATTATTCAGTATATATTCGTACTCGGAGTCGTGTGGTTTTACTATTCTTTCGTTCGTGTTCACTTCACTTCCGGGCCAATTCGTCGCACTTGAACAAGTGCCTGACGCATGTACAATGCGGGGGGGGGGGGGAGATATGTCTGAGTGAACAGAAAGGGGTAAACTGTATTACCATAATGGAGGCTAGCGAATGCCCCAAAAGAAATGTCGTTTCGGCAGAAATGTCTGGCAAGTCATAAATTGAGCAAATTATTTTTTAACGTACTAAACGACGCAACAACCCAGAAGACAGAAATCTTCTTACACAAACAGGCTGGTGCATAGTAAGTCGCTACACTTACCTATAATTAGGAGGTCTAGGTTTGAATTACGTCCAGGTTAACGGCTGTCTTAACTGACGTACTTTGAGATTTACGTCAGCGTGTTCTCCAGCCAAATGTCGGAATGCTGAAGATGCCTGTCTCCCTAATTATTGCGCCGTGCAGTCTGGTATTGGTTTATCAATGCCTACATCGTCAGGGCGATCGTCCTGATGATGGACGTTGGAAACACCTCTGAAACCTTAGTAAACTTCTACCACACTACACGGCGCAACAACCCAGAAGACAGAAATCTTCATACTCCCGGCTGTAAAACCTGCAATCTCGAAATTCACGATGAACTTCCCATGCCATTTTGATTAATGCAGCACATATCAAAGGTAGTCAAATTTAGGATATTACGATGGGCTTGGGATCAAATCAGTTCTGCAAGATGTCATACTTAACCTTAGGTTATGTCCAGTTGGAAGATACAGAAGTAGGGTAATATTAAACTGGGTATTATGAAAATAGATTGTGAAGATATTAACTGTCAGAATGGTTACCATTCGCTTAATTTGTTACCAGTTATGTTGAATCTTTTACTGCAAGGTGTTATTTAGTACGTTATTTTGATAATTATATCGCGATGAATCTTAAACATGTCGTTGCAAACGGGTGATTGTGTTGTCACGATTATTACAACGGCTATATAGAACGGTATTGATCATTTATTGAAGATTGCACGGACACGAACACGCAGACGCAGCTGTTCGCTATTGGCTAACGCCTTTCTTTCAGGAATCACTGTTGAAAATGAATGCGTGGATTCACAGGCACGGTGTTCATGGCTTCTAACGCAGTGTTATTTTGATATACTATGAAGATTTTAGTGATTCTTTGGCTGAATGATTAGACAGAACGCCAGCTGGTTAGTTCAACTCCCAGCGTCTTAACATTTCCCAGATTTCTAAACCTATAAAATGCTTGTGCCACATCAATAAAAGCTTTCAAATGTCTACGTCTTAAGTTTAGCACGCATATCTTCCCTCCAGCAGTTCAGTCTACTTTCATAAGTTTACATGGAAATGTAGGCGTTTATCTCTGTGCGTGTTCGTGTGTGTGTGTCTTTCTGTCTCCGTAAAGACTTTTGAATAACTTGGTCGATATTTACGAAATTTATCATGAACACAGTAGGACAATGGAGCAGGTCACCCTAAAAACAAATCAGCTGGGAGTGAAAATGTACGCTGACAGATCTTCGACAAATGTAAACTAACAGCTTCCATTAGTGACATTTGATATTAACCAATAACGCGGAGATTTGCCGAAATTCATTTTTATATATCGTACAGTTTGATATCAATAATTAATTATACTGACGGATGTAGCATGATTTCAAAAATTGGTAAATCAATAGACTGAGAACATATGTAAGTTTTGTATAAAACAGTTTAGTGTGTGCACGTACTCCTACGAAAATCACACATATGTTGACATGATTCACTGAGGTGCACAGAAAACGTTGAGACAGTGGAAATGTAAAATACTGAGAAGTTTAAGTAGATCACGAAGTTCTATAGACTGTGTTATTAAAACCACAATAAAATTTCTTGTACGATGGAACCAAAATAGCCTAACATGATCTTTAGTTCTGTGTGTCAATTGTAATAATGTTTCTTCCATACATAATTTGAGGTTTCCACGGCGGTGAAGAAACCCATGGTGATCTCTGCGGACTGTGACGTCGTGTGGTCTTGCAATGGGCACCAGCCTTTCAGAAGTACCACTGTCTCCATTATTAGCTCGAAATTGGACGTAGTACGTTCGCCCGAAATGCTAGCAGTAATGAAGCTAATAACGATGTAGCATTTTTAAAGACACACTTTCAAAAATATGAACGAAACAACAATGAAAATTTAAGAACATCACTGCCTCTGATTAACGTAAAAGCCCAGTATATTTTACTGAGATAGATATCTGCAATGTGTACAGGTCTCTCTTTTTAAAGAAAATCTTTAATAACATTATGACAGTGGGGCTAAATAGAATCTACCTAGAAGTACTTAGGTAGCAAGTTTTTTGTGGATAATGGAAATGATGCATAATTTGAAGTGAGCCTATGAAACAGCAATCATTACATTTATGAAAGAAAAGTTTGATATAGTCAGTGATTATCTGAGTCTGCATTCTTGTAAGAAAACATTTATACATTGTGAATTTTATCACGACGATCGCTCTAAACGTAATTCTTTTCTTTTCATCCTTTCCTTTATCGCCTTGTCTCTATTGTTTGTTGGTCTCCTACAGTTTAGTTGCATCTCCCTTTCAATTTTGTACTCTACTTCATTCGTGTTATAAGTTTCCCTACTTTTATTTATTTATCACTAACAAAGCGTAAGGCCTTTATTGCATTATCGCTTCTAATTACGTTTTAGTTTTCAATAGCTCGTTTTAAAATATCATTTTTCCTTTCACAGGCTTTGAAATCTTACAAGAAACTTTTATGTTGTGTCTTGGAAACTGGTAAAATGCAATTGATCATAAAAGCTGTCCACTAAATTAGTTGTGGTCTGCCATTCAGAATATCAGACCAATAATATCTTAGTATTGCATATAAAATTCTATGATTAATAAGCTCTGTCTCCTGAAAGTGCTAATTCAATTCCTTCGTGTATAGAAAATACTGTCCCCAAGAGGTAATTCAGCCTTTTATTTTCCATGTAAATGCGTTTTATTTCCCGTTCCTTTTATGCCACTTAGATCCCTCTAGCATAATCTGTCACTAAATCTTTCTAATTATCTGACAACCAATCTTAATCAATCTGATTTCCTAACACTCTGTGCTCTAAATTTTGTCCTTTTTTATTGTTTCCGTCCTACGAAAAGTCCATACAAGTGCGAGGCTTTGTGGGTCGTTTTATAAAATGCTTCATTTTTTCAGAGAGGATTGTAAGCTCAACTATGAGAGATCGAAGACCCCTTGTCGGCAGTCTGCAACAGTTTATTCCATATATTCATATGTCCCTGTCTTA
Organism: Zootermopsis nevadensis; assembly: GCF_977971745.1. Lineage (NCBI taxonomy): Eukaryota > Metazoa > Arthropoda > Insecta > Blattodea > Termopsidae > Zootermopsis > Zootermopsis nevadensis. The sequence goes on along the minus strand of NW_028259152.1, from coordinate 4,455,770 downwards.
AGCCTGTCTTCATTCGCAACCTGAGGAAATTCTATGGTATGAGGTTGTTACTGTATGCATTAGAATACAAGATACAAATCTGTTCACTGGATTTTATGTTTGCAAAATCTGACTTCTTATTCTGAGGAAAGAACACACAAGTCATTGCTTACAAAACGGGGCAAAGAATGCAAATACAGAACAAGAGAATCACTATTGTGCAGAACAAATCACGACGTAACCATGGTAATAATAAAGAGAAAACCTATAAAGTAAGGTTGACCGAAGTTAAAATAACATAAGAAGGAAGACAATTAAAAGAAGGGGATTTGAATTTACAAGCAACTTCGAAAAATGAGAACGTGGAGCCTGTAAAATGTAAGAAAAAGAAACAATCATTCAAAAAGTTTACAACTTTCTTTCCGATGATTGTTCTGTTACAATTAACGGGCAATAAACAAATTAAACATTATATTGCATTCGAAATTAAACACGAGCTTCAGAAAACGAGGCTAACGATGTACTGGTGCTGAGTTCTGTCTAGTTGAATTGTAACTGTTATTTTATTGGGTCGTTAACAGAAATGGCTGGTGTCACGACTGCTCAGAAGTCTATAGTGAATATATAGTCTGGTTTGAGGTTGTCCAACTCTGTGTAACGTGCTGCCATCTAACAATAGAACATGCGACTTGTGGGGCCCCGAGTTCGATTCTACGTCAAAGCACGTATCTCCACTTCTGAGGCTTCTTATGATTTTTTTCTAAGGCTAAAAGTCACACACGGATTAAGAAGATGGCGTGGAAGACAAACGAAAATAAGATGAAAGCAGTGAGCTCTGAACAATTTTAACTGATATTGAGATAATTTTATTTTCTAAGAGAAAAAACAGATTGAGGGCGCATGAGAACAAAGGGATGAGAAGGATCTGAGAAAGAGAAAATCATAGGAGAATTGAAAACTTCTTAAGCATGTAATCATGTACAATAATCTTATGTCATCATACTCGTAAGACGCAGCGAACAGATGTTACCATAGTTTTCCCTAATGATAGTGAAAGTTAAGATAGCATATGTTCTAGCATTTCACTGCTTAACAGTAAGTACGATTCTTTGCAATTAAACAGATAACATGTATGGGGGAAACGACAAATGTATAAAAAATTCTGTAGGGAAAACCCAAATATATGACATTACTTTTGAGACCTAGGCATAGATGTACTAAAATGAGTTTTGGCCTATCTAGACTGTTTCCCATGCCGTGAGCCTCCACTGGAGGACACCCCTTGGAAGAGAAGCTCGTCAGAGTTTAAAATCATTCCACACACCCAGCAACACAGTCTTCTTCCAACATCCGGCCAGACTGAAGTCTTTAAACTTACACAAACCAACAACCAGTGAAATGGTATTGGAAGCGATAAAAAAGCAACGTTTTGAAAACTGGCTGTCTTCAAGATACTTTCACAGATGACGGAATTACTAACCCAATCCACAGATCAGCTCTTTTTTGTTTTGAATTTAAACTCGAAGATGGTATTGTTTATGTTTACTATTTGTTTCACGATTCTCTGCTCCGAGTAAACTGGAACTACAAGGAACAAACTTTTTCTTTATGGGAGGTTTCCTGAGTAATCTTCTCATTACCCAACAATAAGATTAAAAATAAAGTTTCTCGATCATTATCATCACCAGTTCTCTCGAAGTATTCATGTTCTGCTGCTCTACAGCTGTGTTGCCAGTAAGAAATTTGTATTGTGTCTAGTGCAAAAACTTTCATTCAAAAACTGGGCATAGAACAAGGAATTTATTAGGCTGGGGCTAATTTCATTTATGGGTATTAAAATATATTAAAATTGTCCGTCAATCACAATAAAGTAATATAAGATAATTAGATGGTTAAAATATTATCCTTTGTTCCGTATCGAGTACTCGATTTACATATGGAACATTCTCGACATGTTTCGGCTTTCATAGAGCCGTCATCAGGTGTATGTTATCAACTCTTAATTCAATTACTAATTTTTTAATTTTCTTATCATTTCTTCGTTTTTCATTGTATCAACATTTATTGATGTGTTATATAACATTGATGTAATCGTATTGTCGGAGTGATGTTAATGCTGCGTATATTGGTCTGTGAATTAAAGGATTCAAAACCATTAATGAAATTGAATATAGAAAACAAAATAAATAATGAAAGTAAACGTATAAACTTACCAGAGAAGTAATATCGAAGTTGTAAGAGGAGAGATCAGAAGTACATCGTATCGGAGCGAGGTTTGGTTATTGACTGCGGTGTTGGTGGGTGAAAGGCGGTTTGTCAGGGTTGGGGTCAAGGTACTGGAGTGCATTAAAAATGGGGTTGTTAAGCAAAATGTTATTATCATTAAGGCATATGTTTTGTTTATAGGTTTGATATATGTGATATTTTTTCATCTAATTATCTTATATTACTTTATTGTGATTGACGGACAATTTTAATATATTTTAATACTATTTAATAAAATCACAATATGATTCACCTACAATATCTTCATTTATGGGGTTCTATCTCTCTTGCCATTAACAAAATTACTAACACTAAATAACAAGCAGAGTGTATTAGACTCAGTGACGAAAATCTGAACATCGCACTCAGCTTTAAAGTGGGAGACCTTGGCTTCCAATCTCAGATAACTCTGGCAGCTTAGAGCCACGGTTTCTACTTTTCACGATCCATAATTTAGAAGCCGACGCAATACGAGCATACTCTGTCAGATAATCAGAGTTTGAAGGTTTCCGACCATGTTTGTTTGGACTCCTTCTATCGTGCAAATTATAAAGTCATAAAATTAGAAGGTTTCCAAAACTGGATTATGCGTCCGTCAACAACCGAAAAAGGAGGAGGCAAAGAACACGTACCTAACGGACTCGTGGATAAGCTCAGATAAAATTTAAACTCGCCAAAATGAATCGTCCAGATGACGGAGGCAGAATGACCTCTTAAACGTTGGTAAACATCGACCAGACTACACAGCGCAATAACCCAGAAGACAGAAATCTTCATACTCATCGCCTTGATGATGGAGGCAGTATGACCTCCGAAACGTTGGTAAACATCGACCAGACTACACAGCGCAACAACCCAGAAGACAGAAATTTTCATACTAAGAATCGCCCTGATGACGGAGGCAGTATGACCTCTGAAACGTTGGTTAACATCGACCAGACTACACAGCGCAACAACCCAGAAGACAGAAATCTTCATACTCATCGCCCTGATGATGGAGGCAGTATGACCTCTGACACGTTGGTTAACATAGACCAGACTACACAGCGCAACAACCCAGAAGACAGAAATCTTCATCTGTGAAAACCTCAAATTATATATCGTAGCCAGTAGTTTTGCTGGCTGTGGCATCTGTCAAATGTAGACTTTAAACTTTACCTAGTGTTGCTGATATTCGTCGAATAAGGACAGGACTCTCTTTCTGAGACAGGGTACAACACACTCCGCCATTTTTTTTCATTACAATAGAACATGATTGGTTCGGTTGATTTCACAACAATTATCAATTCTTTCACGCACTCATTCGGATGAACCTTCGATTATTTTGGAGTCTTTTAATCATTGAAGATGTATTCCCAAGTATTCGTGTTCCCTTTTTATTCTTCGTCCGCTTATAATAAATTGACGTAACGGAAATGTCACAAGCCACGCTTCAGTTCCGGCTTTTACACTCCTCAGTATTCAATTTGTTAATTGAAGAAAGCAGAACAGGAGAAGAGCGCAGTTAGTCCTGTGTATTTAATTAAAGAAATAAATAGGGCAGTTACTGTGATGTTGGAGTAGTCTACTGCCAGATTTTCTTCCATTCTTCATCGTATTTATGCATACAATCTACGTGTTATTGGGAACAACCAATTTTATTACATGGAACGAAGAATTAAAAATACGGAAAGTACAGAAAAGAAACCTAATTTGGGGAGGAGTTTTGTGAAAATATTACAGAAATGAAGAACAAACACACCGAATGTCGCATCGTCTTTGTTTTCAGGAGGTCCTTGGTTTAAATCTCCGACTGGAGACATGCTATCCTGCAGTATTTCGTATTTTTACTCTTTCTCTCCGGTATTTTCGGAAACGGAAAGTTCATATCCTGATGGTCCCGTCATTCCATGACACTCACGTAATCGTCTAAATAATATTTAATAATTCAGTCCGTACCAAAAAGTAACAGCACTTTACTGTTATAAAAATCAACTTGTTAATTATGTGTAAGCAAATAATCCGTTTCTGTTTACTGAGAAATTAAAAAAATAAAATAAACAACCCGCAGAGTTAAGTGCCTGAAGTTTCATTACAGGTTCACAAGAAGTAGACACTGATCTCTGTCCTGAACCAGCTTAATCCAATCTATATACACCTAACTTATTCCTTTACGACCTCTGAAGATGGATTCATTCTCTTAAAGCTCGTGTAGTTATATTTAATAATTATTTAAATTTTAAAGAGTGTAAATAACTAAACAATTAGAGGAAATATTAAGAGATATGTTCATTTCACGAACCGAGATTTAATTTAAAATGACTTCACTGGAAGAAATATAACATTTCTGATGACACATCTAATCTAGCACATGGAGTGTTCACAGTCCATCTTTAGCCTCTGGTGTCGTCCTTCGACTTCCTTCAATTAGGTCCAATATCAGCCACAGTAACTGAGTTATCAGTCAGGCCAACACTCGAAGTGACGACCAATGGAACAGTTTAAATAACCGCTATATATGCTATATCAAAAGAAATGGGGAAAAGTCAAAAAACTTTTCTAGAAGACGAAATGAAGAGGCTCTTGATTGGCCACTATTCTCCGCTTGGCAGTGTTCAGTTTGTGTAGCAGGGTGGTACTAAATTGCGGCAAATGCTGCGGATTGTGGCGAATTACGATGAAGCAGGAGGGGTTGGTTCCAGAGGGTGAAATAAGCGATTGATTGAGCAGTAAACGGGGCTGAAATCACCCCCATACACCCCCAACAGAAATAAGAGAGGTTTCACTAGAAGTAAGATGTCATTTGACTCAGTTCCAGTTGCTGTCAACTTGACAGCAATCCAGTAGACTCCAAATTGTAGTGCAGATTTTCCAAAAGCTATATATTTGCGAACTCATATTCTGCTGGGTTTGATGTAAATTTACCTCGGATATAAATCTATTGTTACACAACTTCTTAGAGTGTATTTAACACTTCGAAGTACCTAATGACATTTACGTCTTGATACATTTAAATATAAAATATGTAAAATCTTACGTTTCCAGAAGGGCTTAACTTTAGTTTTAAAATTTCTTTTGTTTGAAACCGACACATTTACAAACCGGTGTAAGAGGTTTAAAAATACTGTCTTGTTTTAAAATGCATGTTTTTGAAAATCTATTACATAATGTACTACAAAATATTACGAAATTACAAGTTAGCTGTACATATACGAGTATAACTTGTAAGGGAGCAGCCTGTGCTGTTTATTGGTACTAAAATCAAAATTTACAAACTATGGCCGATTTTAATAAAAATTACTTTAGATGCTACACAATCTTCGAAATTCTCAAACTTTCTATCGTTAAAAACCAAACATAACGTTAGAAGAAGCGAATGGAGACGCGACTAATACAGTAATACTGAAAACTAAAATTAATAGTCTGCTTTGATAATGAAGTGCTGAGAAAAGTATTTGGTCCTAAGAGAGACGATGTAACAGGAAGATGGAAAAACACTGCACGAAAAGTAGCTTCATAATCTGTATCTTCAACAAATATTACAGGGGTGATCAATCAATGAGAATTATGTGGGATGGGCAAAACGAGGATTGCATTCAAAACTTTCGCCTGAAATCTTGGGGTAAGAGACCAATTTTATAAATCTTGATGTATGCGGAAATTAATATTAAGACACATCTTAAATACATAACGTGTGGAATGGATTCAAGCAGCTAATTTAAACATGACCCAGTGATGGGATCTCGTGATGACGGCAATGAACTTTCGAGATTTATAAAAAGCAACGAATTTCTTGACCGTATCAGCTGCTATCAGTTTCTAACAAAAGACTCTCCTACATAGAATAAATTATGAAGTAAGATTTCGAAACCATAAAATGTACCAATCCAAAACGAGAGCTTCTAGTACTAGCTTAAATGGCTACTGACCTTCGTTCTAGACTTGTTCCATTCTTATCCGGCGCTTTCAAAATGAAGGTTTTTGTGAACTGAGGGCAACTTCTACTTACATTTCACAGAATAGGGAAGAAGAAGATGACTCTAAGCGGATGTTACCACGGACTTCTAGAAAAGTTAAAACTATAGGATGAGTCGAAATTCATTGTATGTCTACAATTCCGATATCGCAATCCTTCAGAAATATGTATTTAATAGCCTTGAAGTCTGCAAATTTGTTACGTACTTCATATAAAATATCTGCAAAAATTATGTTATAACGGTGCCGAATCTTAAAAAGTAACTCGTTAAAAATGTTACATACAAAGAAGTTTAAATTGTCTTAAAATTCCTCGCCTTTGACTGTAAACAGGTATATGCAGATTAAAATGTTCCACTTTATAACGCTGATATTGAAATAAGCTGCTCTTACAGGCAAAATACCTAAACGTTACGGATCGTATCGTTGTGGTTATCAATTTTGTTGGCTCCTTGTCCTAGCTGCTGAAAAATACAGATATTGATAGAGCTGTAGGAAATGTTAGCAGTTTATTTAATGTCACTGGTCCCATGGCAACCTGCAAATTTCGTTTCATTCACTCTATCCTGTTGTGAGAGCACATGTATAAGACTCACATCCGTAGCCAAACGGCAACAATTCAGGAAAGGTCATAGAAGTAAGTGGGCTCTTAGGTCGTTGTTGTCCTTATATCGACAGTCTTCGAAGAAGTGGAAAGGTTGTGAAGCGACAGCGAGGAATGAATATGGGCTGGAAGTTGGCACAAGTTGGCTTCCCCAGACACTCCTATTCAAAGTGCGCGCGAGTGGATAAGAAAATAAGATGTGATTTTACTATTCAAATCTCGAAGAAAAGCCTTTTTGTCAGACTAGTCACTACAGTAAGGTTAATATAAGTCTACTCGCAAAAGTCGCAAAGCGTAAAGGAAAAATCTATTGATCTTAGAATTTGTGTGTGGAAATTTAATCGTGCAGGTTTTCGACTTTATTTTCCCTAAGAACATCCTAATTAAAATTAAGGATCTACAGCACTCGACGCAAACGTACTCAATGTGAGAGTCATTGTTCTCTACACGTTTCTCAGAATGCTGGCTGATACATTACACTGCAGTTATGTCCAATACACATCAATATTTAAAAAAACCACGGTGGTACACTGGACAGTTTATGGGAAGTCTCAGCTGAGAGGTTAGGCCTCCTGCTTCTTTTTCGGGTACTGGCCCCGATGACCGAAATTTCACACTGAAGTTTTCGTAGTTTTTTTCAGTCCCTTCAAGAAAATTCCAAGATTGCACCTCTAATTAGCACACGATCGCTTTCCAATTCATTATCAAATCAAAATATAATTAAATGGTATATAGCGTAGCTAATGTCAGCGTTTTAAATCAACGATAAACAAATAAATATGAGCCGAGATAACTCAGTCAGTATAGTGACTAGAAACGGGCTGGACGGCCGGGGTTCGATCCCCGACGGGGGCAGAGGATTTTTCCTCTAGCCTCTGCGTCCAGACCGGCTCTGGGGCCCACCCAGCCTCCTCCACAATGTGTACCGGGGTCTTTTCCCGGGGGTAAAGCCGACCGGGTCGTGATGCCGACCACTGACCCCATCTAGTGCCGAGGTCAAGAAAGAGAGGAGCTATACCTTCACTCCCCACAAGCGCCTACATGGCGTGTAGCGGGAAGGCTTAAATGAATAAATGTCGACACAAGCTTCGGTTTGCTGTGTTAAAGATTCGCTTCACCTTTTACAATTCGTTATTCATTACCACCGTCAATTGCTCGCAACATCTGCAGCAGGTCCAGCGTCGCTAAAAAGGTGCAGATGCAAGGATCCGGTGAAAATATTGTTTACAGTGGAAACGCAGAAATGTGGGCTATAACTGGCACCTTGGACGATGTACTCAACACTCATCAATTGAACGAAAGAAAAACATGGAGTTGTCTATTTTATTTCAACTTCCTCAAGGATATGAAAATACAAACATTAATGGCTTCCTCCAATGACCAATGTTTATATATAAGAATATACGTGGTTTGTTGTGTAGTTGCGCTGTGGGATGAGCAGATCTGGCTGTGGCGGCCTTCTTGCGGTAGTCACGTGGCCTGCAGGAACATAAACACAATTCTGCGTCCAACGTTGTTGGAAACCCATCGTGACCTCTGGCGGCTGCTCTCAAAACTACTTGATTAAACGTCGCGTTTTCATAACGGCAGAATATTGACAATTTCCTTTTCCTTCTTCTTTTTTCTTGGGGGGTTGGGGGGGGGGGGAAGATCCGACAAATTACCGTCACTCAAAATAAACTTGATATCAAACGTCCATCGCAAAATGAGACTTTCAATTGTGAATGTTTTTTACGCGTTGACTTGCGTTCAAACAAGCCTTGGAAAGGTCTCATAATCCATCCGAGGGCCTACCGTTCGTCTTAACAAAAGACGTTAATTATTTTCAACCAGAGGAAACACTTAATAAAGAACGAGTCTTTAACGTCATGACTTTTATTTCCACGTATTTATTTATGACGTTAGGAGGTCCCACTATATAACGTGGAATGATAAATACATAATTAATTAAATGTATTTATTTGTTGCTTATTTTACGACGCTGTCAATAGGTCAGATCATTTAGGGTCAAATGATAGGATGAGTAATTAATAATTAACTGAGAAGTAGATGGACGGAAGAGGTTTTAGCCTAATTTAATAAAATATGCCCACATTTCTCTGGAGGAACTGAGGATAAACACGGAAATTATCAACCAGAAAAGCCGGTGTCTGGGTTGAAATTTGAACTCGCGACTTCTTGAAAACGAAGTAGAAACGCTATCGCGAAAATTATCTATGAAATAATTTTCTGTTAAACTGCGTGTTTGTGACTTAATGTAGCCTTTCCTTACGAATTCATCTTATATTGTAATTAGACCATTAGACAGACGACAGAATCTTCACGGCCCAATGGGGACTGCAGCCCACGCTATGTTACGTGAATCAAACCTCTGCGATTAAGCCACATCGTTAGGTAGCTGTGACGGTTACATATGCACCTATCGCGTGATTCAGAATTAATTTATCATTATATCTTATTTACTCCCAATTCGTATTATGGGAGTACCAAGTTCAAATTTGAGCCCACCTGACTAACATTATCGTGATTTTATAATTAATCTCTGAAGGCAGGTTTTATAACAGCAAATTAATGTGTTACAACACGGCTTCCTCCACCATTCTTCTCCCTTCACTCTTATCACCATCACTTCAGCTCCCGCAGAATATGCTACGACCTCTAAGGCCGAGCTCGGGCTACAGCCAGAAGCCAATTCGGAATCAAAACACAGGCTTTTGTTGCATTTGTCTGTCGTGCTTCAAGGTGGAGAAACACTGGGACATATTATCGATATTCACTGCCAACATTTTGTTGTGTTTCATCATTACTTGACATCGATCAACGTCACAAGACACAGATCTGACAGAATCTGACAATCGATCAGTTGGCAAAAAACAATTCCCCGCCTTTTATGGAACCAGAAGGTTTATTACAACGTTCAGAAGACCAGGCCATCGGACCTTATTTTAAGCCACTTGAATCTAGTCCACACCCTCACAACCTGTCCTCTTAATACCCAATTTAATATTATCTTCCATGTGATTTCGTCCATTTAAGTTTCCGATTAAATTTATGCCTCAGTATCCTGTCTCCTTACGTGTTTCATACATCCTCAGCATGGAGGAGATAGAAAATGCCTATAAAATTCAATCGAAAAATCTTACGTAAACATATAAAGATTATAATAATTCTTGAATGCAGTCTCCCGCAAACGAACAGTCTAGCAGTAAAAATAAATTAATTGGAAATAAGTATTTCGTGGGCATGAACATATCCTCAAAACACAACCGCTTCAACGAGAACAACTGACAAATCCGGCGAGTGGTGTCATCTGCTTCTGTTTCGTACGAATTACAAAAACCTTGTTTCAGGAGTCACCCACGATTCCATTTCCTGGAGAAGATTTAAATACGAACAGTGGAAGCTACACAGACATAGGCAATCAAATAAGACGACGGGTTGGCTGTGTTATCTGAACAATCGAACAGAGTCTCATTTATCTAGGCCTATGTCAAACGAAATGATAGAAACCTTAATAAAGATAGTGAAAACCACTGAGCACACCTATTTGTCTCACGTTGTAGGAATTTTCAAGGTGTTTCCACAATTTACTAAAATGCGTTCACTAGGAACTGTAATTATATTACGCATTAAATTTAACCCCTAATATATTTATCGGCGTTTTCAGAGCTGCATACGAGGTGCTGCCCAAACCGGTTGTGGAATGGCCTGCCGTCGCTAGATGGGGCAAGCAGTACCCTTTGTGAATTAGTGGGCCAACAGCCGTGAAGGCGAGAGGCCGCGTTCTTGAGTCTCGTGCGTTTTTGTAACGTTGTTTTGTAGTGGTTCGGCGATTTTTTAAACCTGCATAAATGGCAGATTTTAAGGAGCAAAGAATCTGCATCAAATTTTACTTTAAGCTTAAGAAACTGCTTTAGAAACCCACCGCATGCTTGCGGAAGCATTTGGTGAGAATGCTATGAGTCAAAGTAAAACTTTTTGTGGTACAAACGCTTTAAGGATGGACGAACGTCTGTCGACGACGATGAGCAATGTGAAGTCCATGTTGATCGTTGTTTTTCTTGACACCCAAGGCATTTTCCACAAGAAATTTGTCCCCCATGATCAAACTGTCAACGGGAAGTTTTATTGTGAAGTTTTAAAGCGACCACGGGAGAACATTAGGCGGAAACGTCTGGAAAAGTGGGAGAACAGCAGCTGGGTTCTCCACCACGACAACGCGCCCGCCCACACATCGCTCGTTGTTCGGCAGTTTTTGGCTTCCAAAAACACGACAGAGATTCCCCACCCACCCTATTCGCCTGACCTCCCCCCTGCGACTTTTCCTATTCCCCACAATGAAATTTAGATTGAAAGGCCGTCGTTTTGACACAATTGAGGAGATCCAGACAGAATCGCACGAGGTGCTTAAAACACTCACACTTGAAGACTTCCAGGGATGCATGGAGTCATGGAAAAAACGCTGGGATCGCTGGGATCCTAGGAGTTATGATAAGCAATTTTTTTATGGACAAATTCCCTGAACTTTTGTGTAGCACCTCATATGTTAAACCGGAGACTGTCTGTTGGAAAATGGCAGACCAGATCTGAGTGGAAAGGATGCGGAGGGAGCATTCTCTGGACAGACTGAAAGCGTATTTTAATGAAGGCAAGATTAAGAGCCAGAACCTTCCAAGAACGAACAAGTACAGACCCTTGCATCTTAGTGTTCGTCAATTACTTCTTCTTGTTCTTCCTCTTCCGGATATATTAAGCCCAGGAATCAGCCCGTTGCCTCGAGGTCAAAGCATGCGCCTCTTTGGACCAACCGGTAATAAAGTTAAAGTTGGACCAGTGTTTAAGCACCGCGCAGTGACGATGCTCCCAGAGGCAGTCTGGACGTAGAGGCGGACACTGTTCCCCGAATGATCACTTCACAACATCCGACAGTGTAAAACAACTGAGATGCTCATGGCGGTGAAGATGGCTACGATGTCCTTCTCGGTTTATGCCTCGTTTAGACTTGTCGGTAGATGCCAACGTTTCGGAGAAACTTATTGTCTCCATCTTCAGGGCTTCAGTGTACACAACGCAAAGATCCAGAAGAATATAGCCAGTAACACCTTCAGTATATCTCACACATTGTTTGTCAATTAACGTAAGGAACTAACTATGTCTCTTGTCATTAGCCTTCGTAATCAGGCTAATTTCATATTTGTCTGCATGAGATTCCCAACAAAACCTCCTCAGATGAATGCAGTAACAGAAGCAGCCAAAGCCTCGAAAGAGCGTCCATCAAACAAAGCAAAGAATATCAGCGTGACTTGCAGGGTGCGATGCAGCCAGTAACACTTCCAACACACGCCATGTATTTCAACGTAGTTAAGTCTTTTAAGTTTCTAAGACACATAAACAAAAGCTGCCATATGATGACGACGCCTTCTGGCATTTCCCTTCCAGTGACAGCAGAATGGAGTAATGGAAATTGAAAACTCATTTTCTAAAAGAAACTTGTGTTAAAACCAGTCTCAAATATTTACAGCGATAAAACTTAAGGAAAAAAGTTTCGGAAACAGACGTCGTTTGTCTGGCATTATAACTGCGTCAACACTGCCCAATCCTAGACGTCTGTGCTTCTCAACCTCGTAAATGAATGCGAACGTTTAATAATCCTTTAAATAAAGTCAATCTAAATTGCTTGTCTTCATCATCATTCCGATTCCGAAAACCAATGCAAGTTTAAGATCGATTTATATTCGTATCCACGAGGTTCATCTGTTTTATCAGTTTCTTTAGAGCTCCAAACGAAATAGTTAAATCTACAGAGCCTAGTATACGCGTGTCTGACCGCCTGTCTGTTTCCTTGTTCAATTATTATTCTTGTTTCCTTCATGGGTGTGTCTAAAAGCTCTTACGACCTCACAGTCATTAACATTCCTTATTCGTCACTTGAGATTTTTCGTGTAAAAGTTGTGCGGTAGTTGTGTAGACAGACAGGCAGACAAACAGGCATGTGAACAAATAGAAGGATTGGCAAATCGCATGGTTAAACAGATAGAGAGATAAACTGTATCTATAGAAGCGAAGGGTGCAATATAAAAAAAATACTCGTGGTATACTCGGTTTAATAAAATATTCTGTATGCATTGTTTGTGTCTCCCATGCTACACGCCCCGCTCATCAAGCCTTCGTTGATCTAATCACCCTAATAATAGGCCTATTTGGTGAAGAATAAAAAGGACGGAATTTCTGATTATGCATTTTTCTCCAGCCTCCCACCACTTCATCCCTTTTGGGTACAAACTCTCATAAACACAGTGTAAAATCATGGTTATTTTTACTTCAATCTCTACTTTTACAAAGCTGCTAAGTACACCCCACTTGTCCCAGAATCGTCTGCCCCGCATACGTGTAGTTTTGTGCTCCTGATTTATAAAAATACTTACGAAAAACACAAAACTGTTAGCACACTTCATCACAAAAGAAGGGTTAGAATGGCGAAGGGAAATGATTTCAGCGGCTAGCTCATCGGAGAGGAATATGGCGTTTACCGGAACACACGTAATGCGACTTGCAGTATTTATCAAGTCCTCTGACACCTTTATTTCCGCTTACATCTCCTCTCGGGGCAAAATAAAAATTCTAACATACCGCGTCTGGAATGGGAACCACAGTCTTGCTACCGCCAACGAACCATTGAAGGTTCATATTCCGGCCAGGACAACGCAAGTTCTAACTGAACATTCACACGTATTAGATAAGTCTTTCCAGACAATCGCGAGATGGCATTAAAACAGGAAACTGCCGATTCTTCAATTCCTTAAACCCACGTTACTCACGTGACGTAACCACCCTCCAACACAATCCAGTACTAAACAATGCTTGAAGTTCATGCAGCATCGTTAAATATCCTACAAACAAACCACCCAGTTTCCCCTGTCATTCCATACACGTTACATAATATCCTTTAACCCAAACAGGCAATAGATAACTTGTAAAGTTCATAAACGGTCGTTAAATAGCTAACCGACCGACCTTTTCCTACTCAGTACTTTCAACCTTCTGATCTAATTAGACTATAAGTAACCTACAATGTTCAGACACCGTCGTTAAATAAGGAACAAACACCCAACTTTCGTCAATACTGTTTGCACTCACGCTGTTAAAGAAAGTATATTTTATCGTATCAGGATCTAACTAATTTCTACAGCAGACACAGAAAAAGTATTCTGAAAATGCACCTTCTGTCTTCGTCTTCAGGGCTTCAGCCCACAATCTACAAATCTAGACGGCGTCAAATCCCAGAAGAACAACATCGAACTAAAGTCCTTCGTCTCCCCATCTCGGATCGAACATTTTCCTGGAGTAAGTGCATAAAAATGATACAGACACTCATTCAGCACAGCTGATGTTTATACCGGTTACCCCTGAATGTGATGCAAAATGCTTGTCACAAAACGTGATGATCTTTGATATCAAATACTGTAGAATCTCTCGGCAACTGTCAGATCACGGCATTTAAGTGTTGAGTTATAACCGCCTTTCAAACCACTTCGCACCATCTCTTTGTAAAACGCCGTTAAACGGGAGGTCTTTCTTCCACTTCTTCTTCTTCTTCTTCTTCTTATAGCGTTATAACCCTGTGTGGGTCTTAGCTTGTTCGATGAATTTTTTCCATTCTGTCCTATCATTCACAATTCTTCTCCATCCCCTTACTCCCATCGTCCTCACATCCTCCTCCACGTCGTCTATCCATCGTTTCCGTGGTCTCCCTCTCATTCTTCTTCCCATCGGTCTCCATTCCATCACTCTTCTAGTTACCCTGTTTCCTTCCATTCTTGCAACATGGCCAAGCCAGGCTAACCTTTTGCTTTTGATTAGCCTCACGATATCTGCTCCCTGTATGATACAATCTAGTTCATGATTCATCCTAATTCTCCAGGAGCCATCACTATTCTGTATTCGACCATACTTACCGATTTTAAAAATAATAAGAAACCGGTTAAAAAAATACTCACTGTAAAGTAAAGTAAAGTAAAGTTTGTCCCACTATACGCCATGTAGGCGTTTGGGGTGAGTGGAGGTATAGCTCCTCTCTTCCTTGACCTCGGCACTAGATGGGGGTGAGTGGTCAGCGTCACGCCCCGGCCGGCTTTACCCCCTGAAAAGGATCCCGGTACCCATTGTAGAGGAGGTTGGGTGGGCCCCAGAGCCGGTCTGGACGCAGAGGCTAGAGGAAAAATCCTCTGCCCCCGTCGGGGATCGAACCCCGGTCGTCCAGCCGGTAGCTAGTCACTATACTCACTGAGCTCACTGTAATTAAGTAATTTAAAAGGACATAGACGTTCAACAGATCTAAAAATGCAATGCCTTATGAAAACCTGAAATTCAATGCATAACAGCCCCACGACAGACCGCATTCAGAGCCACCTCAATCCATTCTTCGCCTTTGCTAGACATTCAGACGTGGTGTAGACCTAAATTCTTTCTATTTCCAACGCGTTAATATTGCAGAAGTAACTTAGTACTTAAGTAAACTATAATAAATGTTAAAACAGTAAAAATATCCTTAATTAATTCAATTATCAATACACAGGATGAAAGTAACATTTGACGCATTTAAGGCTTTGATGGTGATGTTTAATACCTTCTAAATATTTATTACGCAGTCCCAAACAGCCTATTTAAATATTTTGTGCAAGTTTCCTTTCAGGCGCTTAGCATAAAACGAAGGCTAAACTGTCATACCAAAAACAGAGCATTCCAGATATCGGCCAATGTACAACAATAATAAATGTGCATGATACGACTTTCCTCGCCCTAACGGAAGAACACAGACTGGGACTTAGGAGATCGTTGCTGCCTCCATCGCCAAAGCGATAGCAGTTCTAATATTTGATGACAATTCGCTGAGTAAATTCCTCCTGAAGACGGCTAAAATCTTACATACGTCATGTTTCACATTATGAACACAGTTAGGGCACAAACAGTTAATAGTATACAGGTTAAGTTTGCAGTTCGGAAGTTCAGAAACGGATTGGGCAGTGCAGTGTTCTCCCGATTCTAGTGTTCTGATGTTTGTTTGCATTTCCTGAATGGGCCCTGGGCCTTCCTCATTCCCAATGAAGATAGAAACACATCGGCGTGCATGGGACCCGGCGTGGGTCCAGCTCCGTCTCAGTTTAATAAAACTAACTCCCTAGTGCTGTGTTGACAACAATAGATAAGTCTATAGCGTCGATGGGTTGACTGATCAATTGATTTGATTTATTCTTTCAAATACTACGCTGTTGAGTTTAGAATCTTTTAACTTCCAATGCCATATCTAAGTCTAAAGATGAACGTCTGTGAAAGAATAAAGTTTTGCCGATGTTTTTAATGCTACTCGGTCTGACAAAAGAGCGCATGTGGAATTTCTTCGAGAGAAAATTCGTTAAAAATATTTTAATTTAATAAATATGTAGACAAACGGGAGAATGTACAACTTTGGCTTTCGGCTACGACCCGAGTCTAATAATATTGAGAATTATCCAACTTTTTCGCATGCATTGCAGTTGTCATCTTCAGAGTGAATAATGACTAGGCGTTTTTGAAGGCCTTACATACTACTTCAAGCAGTCGGTTGAATAGCAGCCCGCTCTTCCCCTCCACCAGTTAGCACCATAAAATCCAATTACCCTACAGATGGCAAGTGAAGTGGTTGCCGAAACGTTGGACAATTCTCAATATTCGACTCGGCTGATCTCTGACAGCCGGATTTGTACATTCCACTCAGCCGCAAAAACCTAACGGGAAGATGTTGGGAAGTGTAAGGCAAGAAATGCGAGATATGCAGGACGCATATGAGAGAGAAGAACTTACAACGTAAAAGCCGAGAGACGTCAAAGGAAGTGGCAGTTTGAGAGGTCGAGGAGTAGTCTGCAAGATAATATTGAAATATATCTAAAGATGTGTTATATGGAGTGCATTAAACTGGCCCAGTGGAAGGGTCTAATGGTGAGCTTTCATGAAAATGGCGACAAACTTTTAGACTTAATAAAAGTATGGAAGTTCTTGGACAGCTGAACAACTGCCTGGTTGTTTACTTTTCTGTTGCAGTACTTCTCACCGAGTACATACGTAAATTATTAAATTCGTCTCATTATTACGATAGGCATTAGTTTCAAAATTAAACAATAAACAATTTTACAGTATTTTAGATTATATTTTTCAATCATCTTCTTTAAACAACCCGTGCAAATGACAAAACTTTATTCACAAATTGCGTGAATTGCATTTTTGAGGTTAACTGAAACATAGCTACACAGCTCAGGATGTACAAACCTGCCATCTAGCGTCCGATTTAGAAACTTACTTAGTACCTAGTCTGTATAACATCTCATAGATGGAAGCGTAAAACAGCTTTTGCAACAGTCTATATAATACCTCACAGATGGCAGTCTACAGCAGTTTCCACTTCCCAATACTGCAATATTACTGAAAATTGCTCTAAAACGCAAATATTTACAAATCTGATAATGATTACAGTCCGCGACTAATTGTGAGACTTGTGGGGTGAAGGAGGAAGGAGGAAAGATAGCGTCTGCCTTTAACGCTTCGGATTTCCTACATTCCTTGCAAGTCTCAATATTACAGTCGCCAACTATAGAATTGTCTATGTCTATTCATACATCAGTGTTTAATAGAGACCGAGTATACAGGTTTACTTGCTACAGATTTGGGATTACTCAGAGGAAAGCAACAACCGAAGCTGAGCCGAGTAAGATCTTTCCCATTATCCTTACTATTCTTTCAGAAATTATGTACCAGCAGTCCCTGTTGGGTCATAACGCCTATTTAAGTAACCGTTCTTCAGTTTCAAAAGACGTCAAAACTTTGCAGTCAGCTTCACATATCTTCACGTCCTTTTGCAAGTCTTTATGATAACTATGGGGGGGGGGGGTGCATGGGGTGTGCTGCAGAGGCACCTTTTGTTCTGACGGTCGCATCAAGCGTCATAGACGGGAGATGGTCAACAGCAACTAGTCCTCGCGGGGCACAGAGCTCTCACTTATGCCTCCAAGTGCCACACCCTGGGCAACTGTATCGACCTACAGGCTAAACTAAGTGAGGGTAGCCAGATATGGCGAATTTATGGTGGGAGGCAGCAGTGTTATCAGAATGACTTCTATACGGCTTAATGCAGACACCCCAAGGCGTAGTCAGAACGAACATATCGGCTGGAACACTGCGGTGCAGAAAGACCATGTCACCACATGTCCGACAAGACGTTGGATTAGACAGAGAGAGATGATAACTGAGAATAAATTAATTTTTTAAGTAGTAAATTCTAATGTCTTTTATACATTATTTAGCTAATCAATGTTATGGAACCCGAGTGTTCCTAACTGTAACAAAAATATTCATAGATGATGTCTGTCTTCTGGGTTCTTGCGCCGTGTAGTCTGGTAGAAGTTTACAGACGTTTCAGAGGTCCTTGCTACCTCCATCCGCCCTGATGATGGAGGCAGCAAGGACCTCTGAAACGTCGGTAAACTTCTACCAAACTACATAGTGTAACAATCCAGAAAACAGCCATCTTCAGAGTAGTAACTTCTCGAAACGAAATCTGTTCAATGCAACTTGTAAAGATGAGGTAGAGAACGTCAGGTTGGAAGCAGTGAGACCGTCAGCTACGAACCGCTTAGTAAACCCGACCCGCAACAACAGACCAACAATCTACTGTCTTATATATTAAATCTTGTCCGTCTAATCACAATAATTCTTATTAAATATTAAAATATTACAATAATTAACATTTTAAAACACGGCAATACTTCCAGACAGATGTAACTCCTCTACAACATTTCTGGTTATTATTATTATTAAGTGTTCTGTCTTACGACAGGTCCATTGCTCTGCCCAAAAAGAGCTCTCCAGTTGTCCCTATTCTCGGCTTCTCGCTTTAATTCCTGGAACGTCATCTTCTTTCCTTGTTTAAGGTTGTCGGTTAGCTGTATCAATCTTCTTCCTAGTCCTCTCTTTCCTTCAACCTGGCCTTCGGTGATATCACTCATTAATCCATTCCTTCTCATAATATGTCCCAGCCAGTTAGCTTTCCTTCGTGTAATCGCCTGCAGAATGCTTCTTTGCTCGTTGACTCTCCTCAATACTTCTTCGTTGGTCACTCGATCCGTCCACCTGATCTTCTCTATTCTTCTCCAACACCACATTTCAAAACTCTCCAGGTATTTCTGTTCCTTCTTCCTGAGTGTCCAAGTCTCTGCTCCATACGTAACACTTCACTAGTTTCTTCTTCATCTCCAAGCCCAACTTGCTAGTGAGAAGTATCCTCTTCTTGACGAAAGCTGCCTTGGCCATGGCTATCCTTGCTTTTACCTCCTTGGTGCACAGAGCGTCCGTCGTGACTATGCTTCCCAAGTACTTGAAATGCTCCACATTCTCCATCTGTTGGTTTCCAATTACAACGTTCAATGGTTCTGCTCTCGGTGCTATCCTCATTACCTTTGATTTTTCAATGTTGATTTCCATTCCATACTCTCTACCTGTTTCCACTAACTTGTCCATCATGTTCTGTAATTCCTCCTCTTCCTTCGCCAATACTACTAAGTCGTCTGCATACTTTACAGTCTTTATTGGTATGTTTCAAAAATTATCTTCAATATATATTACTTTGTTTTCTATTTTACTAATATTCATTTAACCTTTATGTTATTTACATTACAGACTAATACAAAAACAACAAAACGTTCACCCACACTAAAGTCACATTGAGCATGATGTATATATACAGAACAACATCGAGTGTGTTATTAAAAATGGAATAAAAATCTGAAAAAGAACATCATTTGACATCTGGTAAAAATCTGATAAAAATTTACGCTAGCATAATGTATGAAAATTGTATTTGAATTATTTATCGTTTTGAAGCTTTATATAATTATATACACCTGAGGATGGTTCTTTTAGGAACTGAAACATGTCGTGAAACATGAAAAATGATGGTCTAATGTAAATCGAATATTTCGATAAAGAACATCATTTAATATTTTAAATATTTTAAAATGTTAATTATTGTAATATTTTAATATTTAATAATAATTATTGTGATTAGATGGACAAGATTTAATATATACTTATTATATCACAATATGACGCAACTTTACCATCTTAATCTACTGTTTTGTTTTGATCTATCTTTTGGATTAATAATCATACAGGCTTAAGCTAACTAGATCGAAACAAATTAGGTTTTACATAAATATGCAAGTTACTGTTCAGTAATTATAACATGATGGCGTTTCCATGCCAATTACAATATTAATCTTCTCTCTTCCTTTTTTGACACAGGGCAATTAGTGCGTCAAAATACACGACTCCTCCCACAACAAACAAACAAACGGAATCGCTTTGTGGCTCTCGTTACAAGGGCCCTTTCGTGTATATATAAAATTTGCTAGTCGCAGATTCTTGGTAACAAACCTCACTTTGCTGTAATTTGCAAGTGACAGATGGGAAACAGCTTTGTCTCTGCGAAGCTACCGCCTGGGACATGTCAGTCCATACGATCACAGTGTTCTTCGCCGTAAACGCAATCAACACGGAACAGCACGTGAGCAACGTGGTCTGACGACTATAAGACGTCACCGGACAAAACCCAAAATATTTTTCTTACTGTGTAAAGTACAAAAGAAATCTGTAATGTGGTATATATCATATATTCAATTTAAAATTATTTATTGAAGTTTGTATGGGTTTTAACTGAGGATAGTTTAACATGGCAGCGGGATGACGAATTTTATCTTAGGAATATTTATATTGGTTATATAGAGTCAAATGGCAGAACGATATGCCTCTGAATGGTGAGCAGGTAAAGATAAATGCATTTAATTTAAAAATAAGTTATGTGTCGGCATGTAATTACGAAATCTGACTAATATTAAAAAATAAATAATGCAATTACTTTTTACTAAACACACGGGGACAAGTAACCATAAGTCTAACTAGTAGCTTCTATTTTACGCTTTACGGTTTGGAAGGTGTCTCTATGGAGATATTACCCATAGAAAAGTCAGCAATTTCGTTACTTCAGTTTTATAAAACATGAGTTTAAAAGCAATAATTTTTGTTTTCTTACTCTCCAGTTACGTGCATTTAAATGTTTCATGTAAACGTTATTTTGTACATACTGGTACTATGTTAACGTTACAAACCTGATAATTTATTTATGTGACAGCAGCAATTTATTCCATAAAAATCTATAGCCTCCAGAACTGCTTACATGCGTCAGAATTCACTGCACTGATACTCATAAGATAAAAATTATTTCATTAAAAGTAGCTCAATATTCTTTACTCCCGAAGGATCAGCGGAAGTGATTGAGCTCCTACATCATTTCCAGGGAACAGGAACTGCACTTCCTCTTTACCAAGTGGTTCCTTGCTCTCTCGCATCCAGCTACTGGAAAATTTTCACAGCTTGTTTGACAACTATACGTCATTGAGGAGCTAAGTTAGATTGGCATTAACTTCTCATGAATCATTGCCATATTATTCACACCAGAACGATTCTACACTACAGGCACAACTAGCTGAAATCCCGTTGAATTCAAACGATATTATAAAATAAAAATATTGTACACTGCTTGTGTCTAAACATTTAACAATAATTTCTACGTGATAAAACCTTCTCGGGTCACAAGAAGCGTCAATTAAGAACAAGAATTCAACGTTTCAGATTCCCTCTGCTTCCATCATCAGGGAGAGATTTGATGGGTGATGGCTTCGTTATTGATAAGTATTACGGTTTTTTCGTGCGGCCATAGACCAAACGTTGTTTATTTTTCTTTAGTATGTTAAAGCCGATGTAGTTCCACTATTAAAATCTGACTACTAACAAGTAATATAAGCCTTTCAATAATACTGAAAAGAAGCCCCAATGGACATAACTTAAATGTTTTTTGTAATGGCATTTCGAGCACCTCACGTGAATTGGGACTAATCTGGGTTTTGGATGATTGGTACCATGTTATACAAATCGTCATTTCATTATCATTCATCTCACATAATCTCTCCAAGAGACAGAATGAGAGTCGATCACAGTTCTCAGAGAAACGTGTTGAGGACTCAAATGGAAACGGCAATTAAATCTGTCTGTAACTTGGCTAAAACAGATGAATAAACGAGGTGACTGCAGACAACTCCCAGCCAGACTGATAGCCTAATTAATTGTGGACCCGGAGCACACAGCGTCCTCATACCGGATCTTCCGGTCACGGGACGCTGCTCCGAGGGGTGGCAGTGTTTGTGTAGCTCAGACGTGGATGTCCTCATTTGTCTTGCTAAATCTGCCGTGAGACAAAGTGATGGCATCGCGACAGCTGCATTTGCCAGCAGAGGAATGCGTGCACAAGTGGATCAAGCTCTGGTTCCTCTTGGACATTACACGAAAAAACTCGCACGACTACATTTTCTAATATTTCACTCTCTTCATATATAATTGTTGGGATTAAGATGGGGGCATGTAGCACGGATAGAGGAACGAGAATTTCTTATATTTTTTTTGGAAAACCAAATGAAAGGAAACTACGTATATCCTGGCTGTCCTCTGGGTTGTTGCGCCGTGTAGTCTTGTAGTAGTAAACCGATGTTTCATAGGTGGATATCTGCTGCCTCCATCATCAGGGCGATTAACCTACTATTAGCTACAACCCCTAAATTAGTAAACGGATTTAAAAGAATCTGATACTTGGATTTGCGAATCCATACTCAAAATGTATCTGTGAATGTTATTTTTGTTCCGTATCGGTAAAAAATGCATAAAGTAATATTTTAGAACCAAATCATCCTGCATTTTCTAAGACAAAACACAAAACTTTTCACAATATACAACTTTTTTAATATTTGTAGATACAATATTTTAAGCAACAAATTATATGGTAGATGAACATTAGCAAGAGCGAAAAGTGTGATAAATAGGAATCTTGTCGAAGTTGGTCTTTGATGGAACGCAGCGTGGACGTTTAAGTACATTTCAACGTTTCGAAGGAACATACTGCCCTCATATTCAGGTCTGAAGAAAGTGAACGTAAATTTGACCGAAATGCTGCTATGTACCCACAAGTCTGTGCGACGAAAAAGAAACACGGAAGACCAATAACGATATTTTACCGCTGTAAGAAAACCGAATCTTAGGTAAGAGAATCAACTTACAATGAGCCAACTGTCAGAATAAAAATATCGGTAAAAACTGTCGGCAATTACAGTTTTACTCATAATAAAGTACTTCAGAAGGAATTCGTTGATTTACTGAGCCGTAATTTGTTCTGAAGTAAGGAACAACGTACTAATCGACATTACGACAGCTTCTGAAATATGGCGGCCAATCAGAGACGAGAACTGTACAAGTAGAATTTGTCGGAGACTTAGTTACAGTGGAGAAACACGCATTTAATTCACTCGGCAGATTTTATTGTAAACTCGCAACACAATTTTCTGAAAATAATTTTGTGATATATAAAGTGTTCACTGACTTCTACCCCCATTTCACGTTCAGCCGCGTCAATACGTCACTTTTACTCGCAGCACCAACTTGTGTTCTCAACATGTCTGCCAGCCGCGTCACTCTGTCCAGAGATGAGCCCGTACCTAGTCCACGGGGACAGAAGTCATTTGTTATTTCAAGTCGAAATTAGCCACTGAAAGAAAAAGGGAAACACAGGAACCAGACTTAGGTCTGACTGAAATTCATACGGTGACACGTCTGACTTCCTTTGATAATTCGTCGACTGAAGATCCAACATTGCGCTACCAGAAACTGCCAATCATAACCTCCTTGATTTCGTCATCATACAGTCATTTTTTTAAGTCTATAATGCGACTAGAGGTTTTCTTTATTGAATCAAAGGGATTAAAGACGGACAGACAGACATAATCCGCATCGTCCTGACTGCAACAAGAAATTGGATAGTAGATGAACATTATTTCCTTCCGATCAGGTACACTGAAAACAGTGCACTCTTCGAAATATGCATTTAGTTCTTCATCTATCACGATACCATTAACCTCTCTGCAGACAAACAGACAGACAAAATGAAAAATCTTTCAACTCTTCATTCGAACAACCTCAGCTGCTTTATGAACCGAGCTAAAGTAGCAGAAGAAATCTCATGTTATTTCTACCACGCACGGTAGCATGTAAGATCCTCGTTAGCCAGATCTCTCATCCGAATCGCAGGCAGAGAGAGATAAATAGATCAGAAGCAGAACACGATTTGGAAAGAGGATGTTTGTCGCCATAGCAACCGACTGCTTGTCGCTACCAATGCATTCTGCACTCGGTCACACAGGCCTACTGCCAGCAGGCGTCTTTGCCCGTAGGCCGCTTGGCAGATACTCAGTAATCTTTCGAGATGTTACATTAATAATGTATGTTTAAAGAGCCTTGATGCTTGCCGACCGAGACTGTACAAGCACTCTGGCAGGCAGTCCGTCTCTGAAGAGAGCATGACGTCTTCCCGTGGAAATTAATTCGATTCGTATTAAGCTGCTGGTAGTGTCACTGGAGCAAATAAGAGTCAGTGTTGAGAGAAAGATTGCAGGAAGAGAGAGACTGAAGGAAACAGAGTAAGAAAGAAAGAAAGAAAGAAAGAGAGAAAGAGAGAAAAGATAAATCAATGGAGAAGAACAAAGAAAATATGAGGAAGGACAGAATGAAAAAGAAAAGAAAATAAAGAACGAAGAAGGAAGACAGAAAAGAGAAAGGTAAAGAACAGAAGATAGAACGACAATAAATTGGGATAGATAAATAGAAATTTAAACATGTCGCTGCAGTAAGGGCTATGCATTATTTTCCGTTGTGTGTTTTCGACAAGTAACAATACGTTTTGCACACAACGAGATATGCATTTGTTCAAAACACATGCGTAACAGAGTGGTCAGATTCATTTCCCAGTCTTCTTTACCTTCTTCAAATAAATGGCGATAAAAATTGGTTAAAAGGCTAACGAGACAATTTCCATTGTCTGGAAGAACTGAAAAAATCCTTAACCAGAATGGTCTCTAACCCGACCGGGACTCCGACATATTTAATTACCGAAGAACCAAACAAATTAACAATTATTCCACAAACCACCTGCAGCCCTAACACCATTGGAATAAACTAAATGATTTCAAGTTAACTAAAATAACTAAACTGTTCGTGAATTGATCTGCACAATCAATTTACCTGAGTAAACAACGACCTCTAGCGGACCACTGCGTTCCAAGATGAGATTTAATCCATACTTTCAAGTCCAGATTTTCAAGCTGAACCACCAAACGGAATGAGCGCTGAAACACGCGGAAGACAGACAACTAACACCTCGCCCCCAGAAAGGCTTACTATTATTTGTTTTTCATAATCTGTAACGCTTTGAGTCTGGTGATCTCTTCACACTTTGGTTTCGTGGCCAGTTCGTTCAAAATACATCATCAGTCACACTCGCACGTCACACACTAATAAGAGGGAATAGTGAAGTAATAATTACACCTGTTCGAGTCATAATAATCCTGACCCCGTGTTTTATTTTTCGTAACTGCGACTGCGCATAAATACAGTTCAATCATATTTTTAGATTCCATCACAGAAGTTACAGAAGCACTTTGTTACTACAATGAGGCAGCCACGTACTAATCACAGTTTAAGAGCGACAACACATAAAAGCAGATGATAAATGGCTGAGACCATGTCACTACTTGGAATGAAAAACTTACGTGCAGTTGCAAGAGTGGAATATCTGCCACAGGCATACGTTATTTCTCAACGGAATATCGGAACAGAATTCTGAAGTTTCATTATGCTATATTGACTGCACATTATACACGGCCTCTTATTTGCAATTACACTAATATAGAAACCAAAAAGATTTAAAATTTACTACGATTCGAAAACTCACAAACAAACAAACACACACACTAAGAGGAATGGGCACAACAGTAGATCTTGAGGCAAGGATATGGGCCAACAGAAGTTAATTACAATCCAGCAACTACAAAAAAGTTCTTTTTTATGTCATGCTGCTATCAGTTGTCGAACCACGAAACAGCCACAACATTCCATATAGTTCAAGTTTATGGGACCCTTGACACAGGCATACAAGATTCGTTGTTTCGCTGCGAGTATTTTGGGCTAGTATTCGCTCATGAAGCAAATGTCAGTTTAAAATAAGCAGCAATTAGCTTAGAACACGAATAAATCTAGACATAAACATTGCAATAAAACCTTATATAATGTGTGTGACATAAAATTGTAATGACCTAGCATGTACTTTAGAAACTTGAGTGCAGGACCATCGTGACACATACGTAGAACGCATTTCCAGAACATAAACAGGGCTAAACTTTCTCAAACGTTCCCAATCTCTCCTCTTTTTACGGGGTGGGAGACAAAATATCACAAAATTTTAAAAAGTCTGGTAAAATTGTGGGTTTATATACCGGAATCTTGCCTTAGGTCCTTAAACAGAATTCAGGAAGATAAACCATTGTGAAGTAAATGGTTGCACGCGTTGCCTGAATTCAATTTGCTCTTAACTTAGTGTGATTTGAAATATATGGCAAGTAGGATGACGCCTTTTTCATTAGCCTCACAACACTGTGGGCATGAAGAAGTCTTTCGTGGTTTCTTTCATTCCAACTAACTCATCTCTTCTCTTCTAACAACTGAACGTCGATTGTGTATATCAAACGTTTGCTCAGCCACGCCGTAAAAAAAACTGCGAAAAGCAGAATACGAACGGACACAAATAATCTGAGCGATTTAGGAATTTGACAAGAACTAAGCGTCATGCTTAAATTAAACATTAAAAGCGCTTCAAAAATGCCTCGTAGTATGCGGGAAGTGAACAATGACCACTAGGAGCGCAACTGTTGACATCGATGAATATGACGACTTAACCCGAGAAAACTTTTCGTGTGCTCTCATACATTGCCAAAAAGAAAACAAATTCAGGTAGACATATTAATTTTGATTTCTGTAATGGTAGTTAAAACACTTATGCTCTAAACTGAGGTTAGCACATACTTACACAGATAATATATGACACTTCTTTCTCGTGGTGACTTGTGCGTCACCTATAGCAATGAACTCGGCGTCATGAAAACTCCATCAGACGGAAGGTCTCATAAAACGGAATAGACTCAACCATAGCACATTTTTTATTGAGGAAGGTCGATACCCACTGTTTGAAATGTTTGCGAACAAACCATTTCATTTTAAAGCAAAAGAAGTTTTGGATGTATTCTGTCACGAGGTAACTAACAACCGACAGTCTGAAGCTATTGCCAAAACCTTCCAACTGCACAGCCCTCATCACTGTGACGCTCCTTATTTCGCCTACAGCCTGTCATCTACGTGAACTTTTCTCGATATGTTACTGTCCTCTTTCCCTTCCTCGCTGCAGCTGCGGTCTTTCATATTTCAATATCCTAGCAACACTGAGTGTCGCTGTTGACTCACGAGAACTTCCCGATTCTTGATGACACTTTCCACGAATATCCTAAACTTGTCCATAACAGTGCTTGTATGTGCGCCTTAGTAATGTCTTGGTACCCGATTTCCCGTTTCAGAATATAAAAGTAACGTACCTTCCACGCAGAGACGGGTGGGAGAGAGGGCGCCAGACATATTTTGACACCGTGACGATCCCGAGGTCAGTCATTACAGTCCTTAACAATGAGCCAAAAGACAAGTAAGCCGCCACCGCGCGCTGGGTGGTTTTGATTTTACCCTAGCCCCAACTGGCCCGGCGAGGAGTGTGGAGGGAGGGGGCGGTTAAGGACGGATCAGCATCAAAGAGAAGCCGCCTCTGCCTCGAGCTCCTCGAGAAGAATGGCCTATGAGAGGAAGTGACGAATTGGGGACAAGTTTGACAAACTATTCTGGTTTCCAAATTAACTCCTGTGTTAATTTATTTCCCATAATTTTTTCTTTGTACATTTCTTGTGCTGTAGTGTGAGGAAGTGGTAACTGACATAAAAATTACACCTCTGCAAACATTTAGATTCTTAAATGACTTCAAATGCCAGATAAATCACGTAACCACCAGCAAAAATCTTATTTGGTAACAAATCTTGGCATTGGAGCAGATGGTCAACCGTCCCTTAATTACCTCAAAGAGAATTAAAATTTTAGCAGATGACTAAAAAAATTCCCAAAAGACAACTCTTGCAGTTATTTTTTGTGAGACATTTTATGTGGTTGGTCATGTAATAAAGCGTGGCTGGTTGTGGCTAAAATACACCAATTATTATTCTAATTGCACACGCACGTGGAAAAAAAGTTCATGAATTATATGAGAAAGGGGAGCTGAATGTTATTCTGACACGCAAGCTCATTTCACTTGCAGTATCCAATGTCGTCAAATTACACTGAGCAATGCGGAAACTGACGTGGATTCCTGATCACGACCAACTTGGTAATGTGTAACCTGCCCCGAGTTTCAACGGCGCCGGTCAACTTATTCCTAATCACGGATTTTTATCGTTTCTGCCATCCCGAACAAGACGCTGACGAACTCCGTTACTCTTGTCATTTTTTTATGTTTTACATACGATGGGTGTCAAAATTAGTGTCTCACCTCAAGGAAAGAAAATTAGGTCTTCTGTTAAGTGTTTGGAAAAGTGCCCAGGGGAATATTTTGAACTAACAAGTAGCATACTAGTTGACGACAATTACAAAATAAGTAAACCAATAAAATCTTCTCGGGCAATCTGCCGCGTTAACTGTGGCGACTTCCGAGGTATCCAGTATCCATAGTTTGTTCCCGAAACGTCGGTTTACTACGGTAACCAGTTAACGCGGCTGATTGCCCGAGAAGATTTTATTGATTGTACTCGCCGCGAAAGTCTCAGATCCTATACAAAGTAGCTTGATTATATGACATCTGAGGTTCTCACCGCGCTGAAGATTTAGAGCGCGATCTAGCGGACATCGTCAGCAAAGTATCGGTGGAAACACCCAGACCTTATTCTACTCATCTCGCTCCGTGAGAAAAGCCCTTCATGTGACATTTGAAGTTTCATTGCGGAAACCACGAAAATAGCAGTATTATGTTTTGTTGCGTCTTATAATCTCGTAGAAGTTTATGGACGTTCCAATGGTGTTTGCAGCTTCCATCATCAGGAATACCATCGGCGCAATGACTCACAAGACGGTTATCTTTAAAGTCTACTACATTAGCGAAACAAATTTGATTTGTTTATTTTCTTGTTGAAGTGTTATCTGTGGATCTGGGATCTCGGTATGTACAGATCTTTGAAGACAGTCTGATACCCACTTTATGCTAGTACTAACCACCAGCTAAGATTATGTGAATCGCAGCGAAGTGTGGAGTAACTTTAGATTGACAAACTGGTTTCGAATCTCGATCGGATTACGCAATATCCTGACACCAATTAGATATTACTCAGTCGAATAGTTCTTCCTCAGAATGGGTCAGAGACTCGCCAGCCACTGCCGGAAATGAGCCACACGAATCACATGAACAGCGTCAACCATTTCGTTTAATAGAAACGCAGCTCGTAAACAGTCCCACTTCACAGTACATTTAATGCAGTGGAAGCTGTAATTGAAAAATAATGGAGATCGTGTTGAAATTATAGGAAATATGATCTTTTCCGTATACTGGTAAATAAGAATAATTATAATGTGGGTGGAATAGAACCCCCGGAAGTGGGCGGAAATTTAATCTCAAGTAAGCGACACGTCTAAATGAAAATCAGCCCTACCTTTGCAGTGTGGTCCGTTAACCGAGATGAAATTACCTTACTGCCTTGGCCACATTTCCTACAAGCCACCTGCAATTGAAAATGACGGAGTTTCCGGTTTTATAGTGTGTATATCAAAAATTCGTTGTCATGTAAAAAGTAGTCCACTGTTTGTGATATATATTTATTTATTTACTCTCGCATTGCACATTGGAATTAATTATTGTTTTGCCTATGAGAATCAACTTATTCAGATACAGGGCTTTACTTCGGCGTTAGATTACGTACTGAATGATTCAACATTGTCTTTACGTAAACACCAAAATGAGGATCTTGAATTTCATCACACACTTTCATTAAAGGTTTTTAAAAATTTCGGAATCGTTAGCCTGTATGCATAACCTATTTAAATAATGACATAAACTTTTCACTCCCTGCTATGCCTAATGTAATGCTAATGAAAGTTACACGGTCTGTTTATATATGGTCCATATTAATATTACCCTCACACTACGCCTTTGTTGTAGACTTTTACACGACATTTTACAACGAAATATCAAATGCACTTCTTTTCTCCGCCCAGTTTCAGATTAAATTGAATTGGTTTGGTATCGTTAAACAAACCAATCATCAATAGACCCTTTCAGGACTTATTAAACACATATCCATCTGCACAAACAGGACGGATGTTACAGGTGTAACTTTTGGTTAATAAGCTGCTACTGACTGCAGGCCAGGACAGCTTATGCTTAGGCTTTTTGATGGTCACATTACAAGTCGTAGATACCAAGTTACAATAATTCAAAATATTTAATCGATTCGAAGTTTCTCCCCATGATCGCCATATTTTAATTACAATCTTAAAGCTCTGTAATAACATTTCTGTTATTATTATTATTATTATTGTTGTTGTTGTTGATTCCTAGTTACAAATTTAGTTTTATGATGTGTGCGGGATGGATCAAACCCTAGAAATTAAGTATTTACACAACTTACAAGCAATATAATCAGTAAAGCCCCATCAACCTCAACGGCAATGAACTCTTTTCCGATTGAATTAGTCGGCTGTAGGCATTTTGCTCAACTTAAAAGATCTTTTTACTAGTCAGTGGTTCCGGCACCAGACAGCTCAATAATAGAATAGGCCTGCCATCTGTCGGGCTGGCGGGCGGGCAGCGTGGTATTGTTATACGATTGATTAATCATTTGCGGGCACTCACCTTGTCACTGTTCGAAGGATCACCGCGGGCTAAACTGCGATAATTACGTAATTCGCCGCTGGGGTGGTCCATCGCTGCCACTAAATTCTATTGTCCGGGGCTAAGGGAAGTCCAAGATGTAATACTTAACCGATCACGTGGATGTACACAGGAAATGAAAGAATAAATTAATAAGTTAAAGGGTAAAGTTTGTCCCACTATACGCCATGTAGGCGTTTGGGGTGAGTGGAGGTATAGCTCCTCTCTTCCTTGACCTCGGCACTAGATGGGGGTGAGTGGTCAGTATCACGCCCCGGCCGGCTTTACCCCCGGGAAAGGACCCCGGTACCCATTGTAGAGGAGGCTGGGTGGGCCCCAGAGCCGGTCTGGACGCAGAGGCTAGAGGAAAAATCCTCTGCCCCCGTCGGGGATCGAACCCCGGTCGTCCAGCCCGTAGCTAGTCACTATACTGACTGAGCTATCCCGGCTCATGAATAAATTAATAAAAACTTAATAAAGAGAAAATATTAAACTTAACTGCAGGCTGTGAAAGTCATGTATGAACGAAGAACGCAATTGAAATATCATAATTTCTAGCAATGGGACGCTATTCTTTTATTTGACAAATGCAGGCAGAATTGATCTACATCATACTGAAAGGAAGAGCCACTCGGTAGATCCAGATGTAGATGTGGGGTAGGGAACAACTCCTTGGTTTCTTCGCCCACCTTTTGTATAAAAGTGAGAATAATATTAAAAAGGTTCTTAAGGAAGTAGGGCATAACTGGATCGACTGGATTCATCTGGTTCAGTATAGGGATCATTAGTGGGCTCTTGTGTTTATTGCACTGAATTTTCGGATTCTATGAAGTTGCAATGAAGCAACCTGCCGTTCTACGCACTCAATAATAATACACAATTTTAAAATGCGTACGTTCAAACACGAAAATTAACTAAACGCCAAAGTAAATTCTCTTTTTGCTAGCCACATTTTACAAAAGTCTATACTTTCACTCAGCAAACGTGGCTTCATCCCATTAATTTCATGTAGTAGGTATAGATGTCAGGACGTTAATAAACCTGTTTAAGAGTCGACATGCAACAACAGAGAACAAGCTAATTAAAGAGTGTGTGAAATTATAACTCCATCATCCATCCATGACGAAAGTAGAAATTGCCTCAAAGTTAATATGGCCGACAGCGACATGAGGTAGGTAAAAGAAGATACTGGGGGGGGGGGGGGAGTGTGTATGAGGTATCGCTTATGTGCAACACACTATATTTCGACAGTCGTAAAGTGTAACCCGTCCGGTGAACTAACTGGGATACCGGGAACGACCCGTTCTTCAAGTGTCTGAGCACTGCTGGTCCCGACGTTTTCGTTGGCCTGATCTATAGACATTCGGTAGGACTCCTTGGACGAGGGATCGGCCCGTCGCAAGGCCTCTACCTGTACACAGGACAGCACAACACAGAACAACGCGGACAAACATCCATGCCTTGAGTGAGATTCGAACCCACGGTCCCAGCGACCAAGCGGCACAAGGCCCACGCCTCAGACCGCGCGGCCACTGCGGACGCTTCGGTGAACTAAACCCAGAACAAACTCCCTTCCTTGATGTTTGCAACATTTCAGTAGCGTAAAGTATTTATTCACCATCCAGATCAATTTCTCAAAATAAAAGAGATATTAACATTTTTTTTAGAGATTTTCTTATTTTATATAACTAAGTCAATAAGTAACCACTAAACTCGTAAAACGCCATCATTAACACAAATCTGGTATATTACAATTTTATGTACGTGTAACAAAGAGCCACCAGACAGGGGAGTTGGAGGCAACGAGTTATATGTTGTCGAAAATACCACGCAGTACTCTCGAGTTAAAGCTGTTTAATATTTATGTTATGTCTCATCGTCATGTCATCATATGCCACGCAATGTGCGAGCCCAAGATGTAATTACTACTTCAAGTAGGGTATCAATCCAAAACAAACCTCGCGTTAGTTAGAAATTCCTTATTGCTCGCATTTCCCATCAATAAAATAGCGCCCATAAGTGTCCGGATCTATTTTGAATTTCTTAATACCAGATTTCGATTAGGTACAAATTTGGAAGAGGGAGGTCGTAGCCTATTTTAAGGAACTGCTGCAATATTTGATGGCAAAAGATAGGAAAGCCACGAGAAACACTAATAACAGCCGGGATTCAAATCAGACGACTCCAGGTCCTTACAAACAAAATTCTGCTCTGATTAAATTTTAACTTACAGTACTAGATTGAATTGATTTAAATAAAATTAGTAGCATGAAGTCTTGAAGCTGTAACAATCCTTTCGGAACCCAAATGCTCTGTGCCAACGGCGAGTGCTTATAGGCCTAATTGTTATGTGGAAAGGAGCGTAATGTATCAGTAATTAATAAGAAATGTTATCCCCCTACTATTAGACGAACTTTTTACTAGAGTCTGCAGTTATCCCTTGAGGATCCACTTGGTCGTACCTCGTTTTCTCGTCCCGCTAATGAGCAAGGGCTCCGTAATGATGCGCATATGTTAGCTATGGCTTCCCACTACGCAATTGAGTCTCTCGCTTTTACTAGAGTAATGTTCGCCAATTAAAACGCGCTGTTTTTGTGGTTCTCGTACCAATAACGACATGTTCCGTACAGGTCTATTTCAGATCTTCTAGCACGATAATATCGTGAAGCCAACGTCAGACGTGGTAGTTATAGAACATTCCAAGCTTCTTCATTGCTAACGTGGATCTTGTACGTAGCAGATAAAACAGCGTAGAAGTAGGCTGTATTCCAGATATTTGGGGCATTCATTCTGCCTCAATCTTCAAGGTGATCTGTAGCATACATTGCTTCTGTTTTGGGGCCGTGTAGTCTGGTAGTGGTTTGTCGAAGTTACAGAGGTGCCTGCTGCCTCAATCATTAGGATTATGATCCAGCCGCGCGAGGAAAACTTGTGCAAAAACTGTACGGCGTAGGAGTCCAGAAGAGAAACATCTGGATTCATCTTCATTCTCAGCTTCTTCTAACCCCTAACCAAGATTTTTCAAATGTGACATTTGATTGACTTTATATGTTTGTAATTGTAATTCACCCTCAGCGGATCCGGTTATCACCAAATCAACAACACAAACTTAAAAGCAGATATTTGGTCTTGTATTTGTCCTTAAATGTTCTTGTGTCCTGTTCTTCCACTGCATTTATACACAAATTAAGATTCGCAGATGACACGATCATTGTTTTTTTGTCGTCTCCTACACTTATTTATCTGATTTTCCTCCTTTAACACCTTTCTTTAAGTTTTTGTCCTCTTGCAAAGTTTTCTTTCTCTCGACTTTTGTCCTCCTACAGAGACTTTCCCTCTGTTCCTCTTCACGTAATTTCTTCCTCTCATAAAGTGTTCCATTCTCCTCCTGCATTCCACATTTTTCTCTCAATGTTTCTAGATCTATACTTGCGTATTCTTCCTTCATCTGCACAGTTTTCATTTATGAACGACACTTGTCCACAGAACTCTGTTGTGGTAGGAATCTTCTAAAGTGGAGGTTGTAGTACACGTGTTGTGTCACGGAATTTCTCTTTGAGGACGATAATTACAGATTTCCGGGCGATACAACTGTCGCCGGGTTGGGGTGGGAGGAGGTTTAG
Organism: Zootermopsis nevadensis; assembly: GCF_977971745.1. Classification (NCBI taxonomy): domain Eukaryota; kingdom Metazoa; phylum Arthropoda; class Insecta; order Blattodea; family Termopsidae; genus Zootermopsis; species Zootermopsis nevadensis. Next base: position 4,421,383 of record NW_028259152.1, on the reverse strand, counting down.
GTTAGGTTGGAACGGCGGGGGAGTGGGAGGTTGATGTCCCATGTAGAAGTGAAGAGGTGCTAATTTATACGCCACAATTTGCACAATAAGCGGCTTCACATGGTTTATTAGAACTGATTCAGGATCTAAAAGAATCCCAGACAACAGACTTTGTACACATCACAGTGTCTACGTGTTTCTGTTCCAAGGTTTTTGCTATGTCAACCATTTTCTGTGTTTTACTGTTGTTGTCGTTGTAATGTTAATTTTATGGCATACTTTGACGGATACTGAAACATAGACAATTACCTTGCGAACGACAGCTGAAGTATACTTATACTGAGGTTTTGTGGTAATTTTAAGTTATTTACGTATCTCCTATAGACGTTCTGGATACCGGCGTACATAATGAAATGGGTAAGAGTCACATTTTGTAAATATCTAACATTGTCATTTAATACTGTAATCATTTGGATCTTGCTTTCGTGCTCATTCATAATTAATGCGTTACAAAATGAGAGGTGATAGGTCTTAAAACACACAACCATGAAAGTAATATTTTTAGCGTCATTTATCTTGGCGTTTTAAAGAACACTCGTTGTGCGACTGCTCAGCTCAAGTACTGCCATGCAAAATAACATTTGCCCTTTGCTTATACAGCAGAGCTTAAAGCATGTGTAAGAAAGGAGCGACCACCGAAGGATAGAATGTTATTTGATCGGAGATTACCTGCTATGTCTCCGCTTAACGCACAACCAAACGTAACCAGCCGAGATAAAGATTCTTTTAAGCGGTGCAGGCACCAAGAAAACTGACGCAAATGAAGGTAAACTTTCTAATAATATTTATGCGTAAATCTGGAATTATGCAACAACCACCAATATATTTTAGCGTCGTGAAGGTTTGAAGACCAAATTCGTGTCTCTTCTACTCCGAATGTCTTTTTAAAACGTACTTTCTTTATATGCATTCACTGAATCTGATAAGCAGTTTCCATCATTCAAAACTTTTAAGTGGCTGGATTTATCTGTCTAAAGACGAATGCTGAGGTTTATAAAATCATGTTTGCCCGCTCCCCATTCGGAGAAGAAGGTTTTATTTCAGTATATGATACGATGAATTTACACTCTGCACTGGAGATGCCTTTTGCGAATTTCAGATATCATATATTTATAAGGTATTATTTATAATCAGACTACCTAAAGCAATGACTTGCAAATACGGAATCGAGGATGGCAGACACAACAAATATTCGCCATTATTTTCACCTTGTGCATAGACGGATATCATGAATGACTGCAAAACAAAATATTTCTACGATAAATTAATATTTTAATTGTAACTTACGATTCTGGAACCTTCAGTGATGTGAGCAAGATTCTTCACTTGTTATGAGTTGAAGAATTTGGAATAGCAGCAGTAACTCGTGAGCAGTTATTCCGGCACAAAGGAAGAACAGTTGAGGTTCATAAATTACGTGATCTCCGCCTTTGAATGAAGTGAAGACAATTCCCTTGAAATCCTGGGTCATATGAGTTTTATGGTTGAACACTGGAACAGAAACAAAAGAAGAATATAAACCACAATTATTTTCTTACTAACAGGAAGTGAATGAAGTCAAAAGTCAAGCCAAATCTGTTCTTTAGCACGACGTCTTGAAGAAACAGCGGGGTGCAGAGTTAGGATTCCACGGATTAAACATTTATTTCCGCACAAATAAAACTAATAGCACTCCTAATATTTATTAATGTATATCTTGCCATTCTTATCACCGATGTCGTCTATTTAAGCCTAAATAGCTTATTTCTCGTGCACCAAAGCAAGAAGCAAGTTTGCTAGCTCTTTCACACCAAAGTGTAATTATAAAAAATGTCCGTCTAAATTTCAAAAGGAGCTGATATAAAAGCTTTAAAATCCACGATACAGCTTTCAAGTTCCCATACAACATGCAAGAATTTAACACTGCCCTATTTGCTTTTTAGACACATTACCGTATGTGATAAAACCTAAACAAGGAATCTATTTTTTCGGAAGAAAGGAGCAATTCTTATTTAAGGAAATTATTCCTTGACAGGCCCACTTTCTGGTTTATCAGTCACAATCGCGTTGCCTTTATGACACAAACGAACTTTGTTTCATCGCTGGTTAATGAATGAACATGGCTGCGGGAAGGGCAGGCCTTACCATGGGCCCGGAGGTGTCTGAGGAATTACAGGGATCCGGCTCAGCCATCCACTTAGCCCACACACGTCATAACCGAACCTTCTGCGGGCAACAGTGGACTAAACGCGATTTGCACTTCAGTTCAATAAAACGTTGATAACATATCTCTTCGTACCATGAGTAATGATGCATACAGACACGTAAATGAAGGTCGTGATGTAAGGATATGACTCCTGTGTCATATTTGAGATGCATCCTATTCGAATTTCTGCCTAAGACTTGCTATCATTGGTGAGGGTGTTGTGGTTTCTTCCATGAAAATTAACTGTAGTAGGGCCTTGAATCGCTGTTGCGCTAACGCAGAATAACAGATTGCCTCATTCTGCTTTGCTTCTTCTCGCTCTGGCGGCATCTTCTGATGAGTCGACAATATGTCGTCATCCAGAATGCATCACAATTCGGCCTTCAGAGTAACGAGTAAAGAACTTTCGAGAAAGTTGCAAACGCTTGTTCTCTGACAATCTCTAACAAGACGAAGTTGTCGCTTAAAGCTCTCATGACGTGAGGCAATTCTGCTTCAGCCATATTTGTAGCGCCGAATTAATGATCTGAATCTCCACAGTGTAATAATTAATATAATAAAATTTTTGTAGAATTATTGACACCTATTTCGAAGATTGCTGTCTTCTGGTTTGTTGTACTGTGGAGTCTGGTAGAAGTTTACCGACGATTCAGGGGTCACTACTGCCGCCATTAACAGGGCCCATCGCCCCGATTATGGAGGCAGCAGTGACCTCTGAAACGTCGGTAAACTTCTACCAGAGTACACGGCGCAACAACCCAGAAGGCAGAAATCTTCAGACTAACTGCCGTAAAATCCTCAAATCCTACGACATCTATTTCCCTTCGTATATTTCAATCTACGTGTTGTGGCTAGCCGGGAATTGGTAACTTAAAATTGGTTTCCTTTCAGAAGACTTAGGGCGAGGCACTTCTAACGGAGTGTAACATATTCTTGTGCCTAGGCAGATGGACCTATCCCAGAAAATACTAATCGGCGTCCGAAATATCTTTTCTTGGGGGGCGGATACTACATAAAGAAACGACTGGTAAATATATTGTGCATATAGTTTTATTTACAATTGAACCTTGTAATTCAGACGATATTAAACAATTTATTAGGAGGATCGTTCCAAGAAATTTAAAGTTTTATAACTCAGCCACGAAGTAAAGTCTAGGTAAAACCTCTTACAGTTCAAAGTTGGTCGATTTCCTTTATTTGCCACTACTGTTTTATGTTGAACGGGAAAATATCGTATGTCTACAAGAATAAGGAACAGGGTAATAGAGAAAAATATTCACTTATTGTTGCGTGTTATTCAGAGTCACAATAAAAGACTAACACCACGCAACGCTGGGCGTTGCTGCAGTTTTTGATTTTGTTTCTTAAGTGCCTTGGTTAGCGACTCGTGAAGCAAAACATAAAAAGCTTTTCAAGAAATAAACCGATAAGGTTTTGTTGCCCCTAAATTTGTAGTTTCATACTTGCATGGTTGCAGTATCATCTGAATTTTGTCTGAAACGTCGCTCATTATCTACCAAACTCATCGCCCTGATGAAGGAGGCTGTAAGTTTCTCTGTAAAGTCAAACTACACGGTGCAACATTCCAGAGGACATTTATCTTCATAGTCGTCGCCGTGAGAAGTTGAAATGCTTGTACATAAGACCACAGTTGATAATTTGAAAATATATACTGCCCTCTTCCTTTCTTAGGGGCCCGGGGGGGGGGGAAATCGAATGATAGTAATAAAATTAAACGAAATATTTAGTTACTACAACCGGCTCAGAATTATTTCAGCAGATTCGTCGAAAGCGACCTATAACAGTCCTATACTATCTTATTATGAGAGTTCAGGAATATCGTAGCAAGCAACGGCCCATTTCATGGAGAGATACTGACCATTGCATGTGGATGAGATAGGGAAGTCACAAAATACCGTCTCCTTCAATACCCTTAGCGCCATACTTTTTCTAATTGAGCTGAGGAAGAAGTTAATCATTTATAGGTAAGAGGATTTAATTTTAAATTTATTTTGTAGCAATATTTTCCCTTCCTTAATTTAATATTGTAAAGTCAAACGAGAATTCTCTATTAAACGGAAGTAGATTTTATCTAATAAGAACCAGCGGTTTAGAAATTAACTTGAAAGTTATTTTCGTGTTAAGTGGTTTTATGTTACGCTCAAGGATAATACATTCAAGGCATTACGGGAGAAGTAAGAAAGGTCACGAGCACGTGTGGGATCTAAGACCACCAGTACAGCGCTGCCCAGTGTCAAAGAAACGTGTTAATTTATAGGCCTGGAAGGATGTGAATAAAAAGACGCTTTCAACGTAAATTATATTTTAACACGCATAAAGTGGAGACCCGGGGATTTTGTTCCACCGGTCCGACAGAGCGCGGGATGAGCGACACTTACAATCATCAGGACAGAATTATGTAGGACCGGAAACTTACTCGCGAACTGGGCTGTAAATTCCAGACGAAACACATGCCTACTTGAATAATATTGGGAGGTTTACTACGAAGATCTGGGTTTTCAATAACCGAACTTATGTTTTATAACACGACTGGATATGGTTGGCCATTTTGGGCAAAAATTTTCATGGTTCTGAATGTTTGGTAATGACGAACATGATCGGAACTGTTGGGCACGTTGCACATCGGTGGGAAATATTGGTAGGTTTTGCAGAATATAGAATAGGGTGGATCAAAAGTCATCAGAATCTTATAAGCTCCTTTATATGTGTTTTTAGGTCTCAAAGTAATAGAACAAAGTTTAGTAATTTGGAGATTGGTAAATTGACAGCATCGCTTTTGAAATCTGAAAGCAGAAACTGATACAGCTCATTTCACTGGATATAAGCCGTTCTTCGTTATAAGGAAGCGTGTTTCAGTGTTTGTAAAATTATTTTTTCGTCGCACAAGGAAGTGAAGAGTAGCACAGGGGGAGGATCTGATAACTTCTGTGCAATTATTCAACTGTTACTGCAGCTGCGAAAACTTGACGGCTTTCTCTAGTCGTGAGAAGATATTAATGTTTCTATAACATCTTGCATTACTTTGTAAATTAATAATAAATATTTAGCACGCTAATAATCCATCCTGAAATACGTTACTTTACACAGAGAAAACATAAATGCCGTAAAACAGCTCTGTTAAGACACCAGAAGAAAGTAATCTAGACTAACTGCAACTAAAAGAAATAGTCTCTATGTCCATGTCTCATCAGAATGTAATATAAGAAAACCACAACGTACGAATTGCTAACAATTTCTACGAAAATATGGCAAAGTTGAAACATGCGGTAATTACAGTAGCAAATCAAAGTTGCATTAACGAAGTTTAGATCAGAATAAACTTAGAGATTGCTAGCTGAAATTCTACTTAGTTCAAAATCTTCATTTTCCTGGTCCTCATCTAGAAACATCAAAGCAAGATCCTGTATTCAGATTTGAGGTTCAGACGGCGGCAAGGAATAAGACGGTAGTTTTCACGCTTGTAGCGCGGTGTAATCTGGTAGAACTTCACCAGTGTTTCAGAGGTTCTTGCTGTCATCGCCCTGATGATGGAGGCAGCAAGTACTTCTAAAATTTCGGTGAACTTCTGCCAGACTATTGACAGCCATCTTTAACATGATCCGCACACAAAGGAGAAGCTTAATAGATTGAAGGTGTTTCAGAGCAACGTGCTCAAGAGAATATTTGTGCGGAAGAGGGGGAAAGCAACAGGAAGCAATAGATTCAGGTAAGCATTTAGCTTCGCGCTCCAGCCGTTTATCCTCCGGTGTCCGTTTGATATGAACCTGGATGGACCCCAGAAGCGATCTGAACGTTGTAGTCGAGAGAAAAATCCGATCATCCAGCCCGTAACCTATCGTCTGCGGTCCTCACTTCGTGATTCTGTAGGCACATTATCGGGATATGCCAGAGTTGTTTCATTGTCACTTGGCAGGTCAGTGCACTGTTAGCACTGTAATATGAAGACAGTCATCTGCTCAGTGAGAGATCTAATCCGATCCGAATTAGCACATCTGGTGAGCAGACTGAGGTCATGTTGACAACGCCTGTAAAATTTCTACGTTAGATTAGCTCAGCCCCGGAAGCACTGAACGTACTTTAAACTTGCCTCGAAGAACTTGCGACACGGGATAAAGAAATCTTACGTATATCACTCCAATTAATTACTATTCGTTTTGTCGTGGGTAAGTCATAAACAACACGCAATGTAGAACAATATAATGCAGAAGACTGTAGTATATATCAGACAACTTCCAACCGCCTGGAATTAAGTAAGACCTTCGGCTGGTGCCATCAACCTAATAATCATCATCTATAAGGCTACATACTACTTTTTACGTATAAGTGACATAAGTTATAGCATACTTTTATGCACCACATAACTCAACCTCGAAACCTGTTGCATTAATGTCCATCTTAATTTTACACTATTTACCGTAAACGTCTTCGTGGTCTTCCTAATTGACACCTTCCAACATATTTCTCCAACATAATTCTGCCCTGTCAATATCCTGTCTCCCTCTATCCATTCAATTCGTGTGTTCAGTGCTTTATGGTCTCGTGCATTTAGTTTTCTAACAATACTACATGACGTAAAAATTGTAAAGTCTGTTAAATTATTATCCTGAATTTCTCACTTACTTGAGCTCTCTTAGGCCCAACTATTCTACTTAGCACGTTATTTGTATTATGTTTACTTTGAGTTAAAGTTCTTCCTTCAATGTTTAAGTGCAAGTTTCACGAAAGTGGTTCTGCTAGAAAAGGATAAAACTGGAAGATAGCGAGCATTAGGACTGTAGTGAAATCACCTTCATGCAGATTTAGGTATTGTGACTAGTTCATATAACGAAGGCAAAATATCTGAACCGAGTGGTAACAAATATTTCTCGGACAAAGACTAATCTGCTCTTAATTCCACCATGTATAAAATATACAAAGAAATAAAGAAACAAAAAAAGAGATTATGCAGAGATTTCCAATTTGTTGGGAGATATCATTTGATTCAACGATTATATTTCAGTTCTGCGAAAATCAACGATTTGTGCTATGCACCAATATTTTGTACAACAAAAAATGTCTCAAAAATGTTAAAATTCGATTTGAACTGCAAGTAATTTTTTGTTTATTTTTTTAATGAACACGACTCTTAAGTTAAATTCCAACTTTATTCAGTATATGAAACACAAGGACAAATAAACTGATATACGACCAATCATACATGTCTTCCCAATCGTGAGTTCACTTCATGCAATTCGTGCAAAAACTGCATAAAAAGCTTTGATCCACAAAACCACACGGAGTTCACTCTTATAAGTGGCAGTAATTCTAACCGAAAGACGCGATTCAATTTGACCCATGACAAACAGACGGAGAACTCCCAGCGTTCATTTTGCCATTCACTATAAATTCTCCAGCACAAATCATTACTGTATGCTATATTAGCAACACTTTTTGTTCAGACAAGTACTTGGGCCGTTGTTACAGTTGGATGTTGGAACTCGCCTCCCCTCGGCAAGCCTTTGATGTTTGCCGCGTACCTACACCTTTATAATATGCAGGTGTTACACTGGGGCAGCCAAGAACATGGCCACTCCAAGATGATACACCAGGATCACGAAGAGAGACGCGAGAATACTAGAAACATAATAAATATCAACAAAACAGTTGGGGAAAAAACAATGGCAGGACTTTATTACCCATCATCACTATTGTGTTTAATATAATATTACAAATGCATGGTATAAATTAAAACTTGTAAAAATCAGAATCAAAAACCCAATATTATGACAAATGCCCTGCGTTCATGAGTGGAATTTGAATTTCGCTTATTGGCATGTTCAGTCGGTGTCACTACTTTGATTCCGACAAGTTGAAACAACCCAGAAGACGGAAATCTTCATACTCACCGCTGTGAGAACCTCAAGTCTTACAATTATGCATCTACTTAAAATGCTTTTGATAAGACAAACCTGTTTAAACAATATTCAAATATAAAAGTCCCATTGGTTACTTTGAATTTATCACGCATCTTGCCGAAACGACACAGACTGTTTGCAAGAAACCATTTGTGCAAGAATTTGAAGAAATTTATAGCTTTTCCCGTTAGACAGAAGAACCAGTAAAATCAGTAGGAAAACTAGACATTGCAGATTTAGTTAAACACGATTACGCTTAGTACTTAATATGTTTAATTAAGAACGTAAATTTATGTATGATTTGAGGTTGTTGCGCTGTGTGGTCTGGTAGAAGTTTACAGACGTTTCAGAGGTAAATACTGCCTCCATCATCAGGCCGAAAGTTGTCTCCCTTATTTGGGCGACGAAATTAATTTGAATTAATCTGGATATTTTTTTTTTGGGGGGGGGGGGGTCAAACGTTTCCTCTAGCAAAAAGGATCGACAAACATAGTCCAAACTTACTGAGTTAGCAACGAACATTGACAATGCGTGATTACGTTCAGGCAGCAGATTTCTTGTTTAGAAGTTGGTGTCACTGATAAACCCCTGAATGTAACTCAAAGAATCCTACACTGGATCCCATTCTGAGCTAATTTATTAAAGCCCATTTCTTATTATCATGATTTTAATATTACTGTCCAACCTAAGAGTAATTTCCCAAATGACTCCTACTTTCAGGTTTTCAATCTAAAATTGGGTGCTTATTCCTATTTTTCATTTTGCGTTCTACATCTCCCACCCATCTCCCCGTCCTTTTACGTCTATGAGTTTTTCTCAATCCCACTATTTGGCTTCCTTCATCACCATTTTGTTCTTAAACACCTTCAATCTATTGGCTTCAAATTTAGTAAGACTGACATTTTAAACAACTTTTATGAAATATACCTGCAGGTAGGCCTGCATTTTTTCTTTCAGTGCAGTGAATGCTTCGTCCTTCATTTTTTATTTCATTCTGTGCAAGTTTAACAGCGACAGTCATAACTTACTGGATCGTGTGTTGTCTCCACCAGGGATGCACAAAAGTGGTTGCGTTAGGAATTCCATACAATTGTTCCCATATTACCTTATGATGACCCTTGACCTGCACAAAAGGCGAAGTGAAGAGAAGGAAAATAGTGGGGGGGGGGGGTGAAACAACGGTAGCAAAAGGGGAATTGGTGACAGAGTCGCTACAGACGTGACGGAAAACATGAATCCTTTGTTACCGCTAAACGCGGCACAGATGTGATATAACGCGAAACTTCTGCCGCTATTCCACTGGGCTTTCAATATAAATGAGTTATTTATTTTCAATTCGTATTAACTATACTTACGTGGCAGTATAATGGGAACTGGTGTTCCTGTGCTTTTTAGTATCGCCTCTATAAAATCTCGAAACTTGACCTACCACGCTAGCAACCGTCAGCTCACTGACCCATACACCAGCTCGTGGCTGGCTCTGTGTATACAAATTCAGTTTACTGCGTAGCTGAACACAAGGCTACCACAAAGGAACAGATCGGAGGACCTGCTAATTTTACACTTATTTCTAATTAAATTGGCGAGGTTTCAGGTTCTCACGGCGAACACTATATATGTAAAGAAGATTTCTGTCTTCTGGGTTGTTGCGCTCTGTAGTCTGAATCGCCCTGATGACGGAGGCAGTATGACCTCTGAAACGTTGGTAAACATCTACCAGACTACACAGCGCAACAACCCAAAAGACAGAAATCTTCATACTCATCGCCCTGATGGTGGAGGCAGTATGACCTCTGAAACGTTGGTAAACATCAACCAAACTACACAGTGCAACAACCCAGAAGACAGAAATCTTAATACTCACCGCTGTGAAAACCTCAAATCTTACACACTATACAAGTAACTTTCTTCTGAAATGCTGCGTCGTGTAATCTAGTAGGAACTAGCCGACGTTTCAGAAATGTTTACTGCCTCCTCCGTCATCAGGGAGAGAGTTATCGCCCGGACGTGTAGGCAGTAAGCATCTCTAAAACATCGATTAATTTCTGTCAGACTACACGACGCAACATTCAATGTTACATGTGACATTTAAAATTAGCATCGCGTAAATATAGTTACTGGCTGCAGAAGAAGATTATGCTATTATCGCCTAAACCATATTTTGCGTTCTACGTCGTTGTACACACTGCTAAGTCAGCCTGAAGTTAAGCTTAAATACCTCTTTTCTGTTGTTGTTACGTTTATGTACCTGGTCACGACTTGTAGTGGTCAAAGGGGCAATCTACATCATGGCGAGGTTGATTGATCGTCACGTTGAGTCAGACACTGACAGTCCTGCCATCAAACGACACTGGCTAGCGAATGTTAAGACCGTGACGACGAAATACATTTTCAGAAAGAATCTCGCTTTAAGCACTTAACAATACGTAGCAAATGCAACAGACTGAAAATTAACCCTTTACAACTTTAGTGTTAACTATATGTACTATCTGTTTTAACATTTTTCTCACATACTCAACCTATTCGATGGATTTAGTGTGACTATCAGAAAGAAACAGCGTTTATTTCATAAACAGCGTTAACCAACTGATCTTTGTAATGGAGACGGTTGTGTCTGAGTTAAAAACTGAATTTTTTGATATTATGTAGATGAGTTTCAGGCTTTGAAATGTTTTAATAATATTTACAAATTGAAGAATTTAGATCTAGAACTTTATAGAATGGTGCGTATTTTATCTAGGGCCATTGAATAGGTTATCTTAAGAGGTAACAAGTCTGACATAAATTCGGAGTTAATGGGTTCTAATCTTGGTCAAGGCACAGCCTGTATACGACGAACTAAGTATTTCAGCTTATCTGAGTCCCTTTCAGTCAAACCCAGGTCCCTTACAACAGTTACACGTAAAAATAAAACAATATAAATGGCAAAAAAGAACCAGTTTTTCAAAGCAACAGAATTTGTATCGCTCTACTGACTCATTGACAGAAACTTGGTTACGCGTCAATTGGGTTTGGTACAACCCACGTCCAACAGCAAAAGCTTCAAAAAGAGTTTCATGCATGGTTTTGAGTTTCGGCCACCGTGGGACACAATAGTGCGGCTGGATTGCTTCTTTTGTTGGTGCATGCTAAAAGACTGTCTGGCAGCCTTAATAGAGTGCTCATGAACTGTGTTGTTCACGATCTGCAGTACGTGGAGCCGACAGTCACCAGCGGTTCGCAAAATCAGGCGTGTTTAGGGGAGACCGGGAACAAATATAGTGATTTGTAACCGACATTTAGGGGGTAACAGGGCAGATATGGCTGTAGCTTAGAAATCGATGTTTAGGGGAAGTCGCGTAAGCTTCTATGTGTTGGATTAAAATATGATTCATACAACTTAACAAACTAGTGACTGTGTATGAAACTTTAAACATTATCTCTGTAAATTGAGGAGGCAACAAAGGCGTTGAGATGTCTATCTCATTTTCCTTATTTCATCGCCCGAGTAATACTAGTTTTGAATACTACTAATTGCAAATTTCCTAATTAGGCTTGTTTTTTTTAATCCTGCCAGTACTTTTCTACTTAACACTGCATCACTCTTCCATTAGGATTGGAGATAAAATTCTGCAGTAATTAGAAGACGTTCAAAATTACAGTTAATATATTTTAATCCTTACATTTCTGGACAGAAGAGAAGAATAAATAAATATTCTGAACGAAATGTTTTTATAATAAATGTAATTCCGCCGTAAGTGAACATTTGTAATATTTTTAATGTCTATATTGTTCTTAGAGTGGACCTACAGGTACACCCCCAGGTTTTGGTGTCATGAAGATGGAGACGGTATATTTCTACGGACCGTTGATATGTGCCTATAACTCCAAGAATAAAAAGACCAACAATAACATATTCACCGCTGTAAGAACCTGAAATCACTAAGTTACCCGTGCGTATCTTCCATATACGATTTCTTGCTTTTCGGAGAGATTTTCGAGAACGTAGAGTCCTCTTCCCCCCAAGACATGCACGTAGCCTGATAAGAACACTCAGGCTGGTCATATGCCCTTCGAAAACATCCTCTAGTTGCCACTCTCTTCTCACAGCGGTAACTAAAAAATAAAATTCCTCCCCCAAAAAATGCGGAATATAGAAACGACACAGAGAAATTAAGAACAGGCGTGTAACTCCGTGAACCAGAGTGTTTCCTCAGAATATGATAGTCGCCCAGCTGGGTAAGAAATTCTTCGAACGTGAAGGCTTATTAACGTGTTCAGAATCTGTCACTGGGCCCTATCCTGAAATAGTTACGTTCACCCTGCAGCCTCACAGCTTAATTCACCCAACTTAATTTTATTATTCTCTTCCCATCTACGCCTAGCTATGCCAAGCAGTCTCTGTTTTCGTGTTTTCCGACTAACATTGTGCATGCATTTCCCACCCACGCCATTTTCGTTCTACATATCTCTTCCATCTCATCCTCATTAATTTTATCGCCCTAATAATATTTGGTAAGGAGCATAAATGGAGCTCCTCAGGATATAATTTCCATCCTCGTCGTCCTGTTAATAAGTAGGCCCAATAATAAAAGAAGTCTTCGTTACAACCGTGACACAGTAAACGTGAGCTGATGCTTCCCATTCACTGCAACAGCACACTTTCCGACACAATACACAAGGGAATTCTTCCCTTCTGTCACAAGCCCTGATGACAATAAATGTAACAAAAATCCCCGCTCCGCTTTCTTCCGTCAAGAGTGTAACCAATCTATAGGACGCCTTATAGTATAAAAGACGTTAATAGACTTCTCTGACAATAGCTCGTCGGCGGAGATAGGTCTTGTCATCTGCTGCTGATGGGAAATGATTTTTCAATAAACGGACTAAAGTGAGCATTTATATTGGAGCATAAGTGGTACAAAGCGTGTCTTCATGTAGTCTGTCTTGTTAAAACTTGTACAAAATTTTTTCAGACTGTTGGTTGTATTTATAATATGACGTTTCTCAGCAACAAACAGCATACATATTTCTAAACTTGCAATTTTCTGTCACGTGTGTGGAACTTGGACCCTGGCCATAGGAAAAAACCAAAGATCTAGAGTGTTTGTGGACTAAGTGATAAGATATTTGTATCTAAGAGAGATAAAGTGCTTAAAGGAGGGGGCGTAGAAAACTACAAAGTTAGGAATATCGTAAGTTGTCCAAAAATAGATAACTGCTGTCTACACAATTATAAAAGTAATTTAATAGGATTACACGCTTCAAGCACTTCTGGCACTGTAAGTATTGAAACGTATATCCTATTTAAATAACTAAGGTACCCCATAAACATTTTATGTTAAAATAATTTTTAAATTAATGTTAATTTTCATATCGCTAAAACCTTTTTTGAATTGTGCTGATTTCGAGTATATTGCTTTTTTCCAATTAAGGTTCTCTATGTGCATTAAAAGTGATATGAATTAAATAAATACGATTTAATTAGATTACAACGAGGCGTTACAACACAGAAGAGGAGTTGGGAGTCTGGAGACGTTGTACACGCAACGGGAATCAAAAAATGCACAGGCCTACTTAATTTTATGCTGAAAACCTGAAGGGATGAGGTCACTTGTAAGACCTACCGAAGTGAGTAAATGCGGGTCTTAATAGATCATTAGGATGTAAACTGGATTCAGCTGGCTTGGAACAGGTCCAGTGATGGGCTCTGGTGGAGAGAGCAAAAATGCTTCATGTCCAGAACGGCCGAGGAACGTTTTGACGAACAAAGCAACAATTATCTTATCAAGGACTGTACTCGGTTAAGTTACATGAAAGTCACACTCTTTATGCATTTATAATACTCTATAATACAACACCCAACTGATTTTAAAATTAGAAGTTTTAGTGCTGTATTTACAAGAGCCCGCTATTGGACTGAGCTATTTGAATCCACCCAAAACCTCACATTATATTTCACATCCATGTCCCGCTCATAAACAAAGAGCTTAAAGTGACACATTTATTTATCTCGTGACAAAGTTGGTTCTGATACGAGAGCAGCAAATTCTACAGAAGAGCGAATATATTAAAAATCAGTTCAGAGTATTGTTATGGCAATAATTAAGTGCAGACTAAGATGAATTAAGCAAAGACGCATAAGAAAGTTTACTCCAAAAGGAAGGAGAGTTTTAAACATAAGAATGAGGTGCAATAAAATTAGTCGTGAGTTGTTTGTTAATTAATTACAAATATTTCGCTGTGAATGGTTTTAAAGGCAATAATTTGTCAAGGCACTTTATTGCAGACTTGAAATACCTGCTATTCGGTGAAGCATGGGTTATTTAAAGTTGCACTTTTACCCTGTGGATATTTTAAAAGCCCCTGTAACAATACATAAATGTACCATTTTGAAGAATCATATAAAATTCGTGTCATGTCATTCTGCATGCACATTTTATACAGTTAATGCTTTTAAGAGCAAAATTGACAGGAAGTAGCCTATGTGCAGAGATCCGTTACAGAAGAAGACAAATTAACGTGGCATAATGCGTTTGGATTATTATTACACTAATAAAGCTATATTCATGCTTACAGTCCCTCTTGTTACGAGCTTCATTTCAATCAGAGCAACTATTGTAGGCGAGTTCTTGCAAAAGTGAGGTAACTTCTGCCAGTCATGTCCTGAAAAACTAACACCAGTTCTGCTATCCGTCATCACTCCTTTTCGCCTTTCTTTATTTCTTTCTTTCTTTCTTTCTTTCTTCCTTATCCCCCGCCCCTCAGCTACATGTACCGCTGCTAGTCAAAAATTATTAGGAAGAATAAGCTATCACTTGAAGCACAACAGTCCACAGCTATAGATCAACAAGTTTTACCTGACCCCACAGAGGTCGGAACACGGTTCTTTGCTACTGCAAGGATGAGGCTGTTTGTGCACCAAGACCAAAGAAATAAACAATTTCGTTTCTCTTTGATCTTTGAGCATAAAATGTTCTGACATTGAAGAAGGAGACGGGATTCAGACGAGAGTGGGTTTCTTCGCTTTTCATTTAACGACGTTGTCAGTTGCCCAGACTTTCCAGCTTCAGATAAGATGATGATTTATTAATAATAACTTGGAAACGATATGAAAGGAAGCAGCCGTGGCTTAACGAAAGGTAGACACTACTCTCACAGTATTTGCCTGTAGTGACATAGGAAAACCAGGTATTAGTACAGGACAGCCGATCTCCTGGTCGATATTTGATTCTAAGGCCTCCCGAATACGGAGCAGGAGTACTAACCTCTCGGCTGTGACGTCCGGTTAGAGGGAAAGAGAGGTCTCTTTATGTGTTTTGGCAAAATAAGTGCACAAGTCGGTACTCCAATGAAGTGGGTATGAATATCACAACATTAAGATATATCCCGGCTTGATACTTAATCTTAGCTTAGATCTTAGCGATACCAACAGACGATTATTCTGACGTGGAAACGGCACTAGCATAATTCAATTTCGATTTTTAAAATCTTTTGTTATGGTAAATGTTACATAAATGAGTTGCAAGGAAATTAATTTTTGGGTTCCATAGGAAGCGAGAACTTCGTCTCTATTTTTGCGAGGTAAATTTTCTCAAAATGGAATCTGCTTGGTCTGTGCCGTCCAAACGCTGTCGCCAAGCATTCTCAGACTTGTAAGATTTGAGGTTTTCACAGCGGTGAGTATAAAGACAGAAATATTCATTCTCAAACTTATTCAAATATTCCGATGTACTTGGGGCCAAGATAAACTCTCCTGGTTACCCAAATAGGGTGTGAATGCAGCTGTCTGAGGGCTCTCTCACTTTTCAACCCATCCCTCCAACACACACCTTGAAAAACCACCAATAAACAAGCGTACCAACCCCTGCCTCCAAAGAGTCCCCTAAATCCGACACGCAGTGAAACGGACCACACAAGCTCAGTGAACAATAGGGGTTAGACGGGAGGCGGCCGCTGCTAGACTGTGCCTGGGTCATTACACACGCATACATCTTGACTTGCCGACTTCAGCTTCAACAACATCGTGTTATTGTGTGACGAGCTTACAAGTATAAGCACAATTCATAATAATTAGCTTCTCTACAGGGTGTAACACAAAAAACTTTTATGAAAAGTTCCCATTTCTTATAGTGACATTTAGAAGTCAATTAAAAACTCTTCATATACATTTCCCTAGTAACTAGGCGATGTACAACATGCTTTGTTAATTAAACATAATGAGCGGTTGCTGATTACAGTAACGTTCTCCGATATGAATAAGTAGGGGGAGGACGCATTTCTGATGAACGCCATAAAATGAAGAACACTACGTTTTGTGTCAGGCAGCTAATTTGCTAGAAGCCTCTGAAGGAAAAACAGTGTTTAATGATTCTCTACAGGTTTGTGACAATGGTTGTTTCATTACAGGGACGTTATGTTGAACACTGTCTATCTGATATATCTGAAATACACGACGCTTTGGGAGCTGACCACTCTCGTCACCAGGCGAAGCGTTGTAACGACACTGACTTGTTTAACCCTTTGCGGTCTCTGTCGGACTGAGTCCGACATTTAAATATCCGAGTTCCGATCCGTTGTCGGACTGAGTCCGCCATGTATTTTACGAATTTTTTACGTGATCTGGAGTCAAACTGAGGCTGGCAAACAGTGTCAGCCTATCATTCAAGCCTTTTTCTTTGCACTAGTTTTATCCTAGTTTTCCTGGTAGACTTTGTGTACCTTATAATAGTGAAAGAAGGCAGGAGAGATTAGTCGTCTCATTCTGACACGTGTCCAAAGAAGCCAGGACTCCACACCAAGTGTTTCGCCATACATCAATTAGTGAAGTAATATCATCGTGTGTGTAGCTGTCATATTTACTTACAATAGAAGTATTTTATATCTGATAAAGTTATAAAACAAATATCCCACTTTCCTAATAGAAAACTATATTTTTTTAATCCTGCGGCTCGAACTTATTTTATGAACAGCTAACCATAATATTTGGACATAACAGATCGCCTATGCATCAAGATATAATTTTCATAGATAACTATGGAGCCCTCTTTCATGGTAAAAAAATTCTCCGCCTTTTATGAAGCCTAAAGATTCAGTAACAAGATGAGTACTCATTGCCCTGACGATGGAGGCAGCAAGAACCTCTAAAATGTCTGTAAACTTCTACCAGACTACAAGGCGCAACAACCCAGATGACAGCCATCATCAGACTCACAGCCGTGAGAACCTCAAATCCTGCATTTAGTAACAGGTTCACAAAGAATCTTCCTATTTGACCCAGTCCTCAGCCACCTGAATCCATTTTACATCATAACATCTTCTTCCTTTATGACGTATTTTAATAACTATCTATTTATCTGCCCTCCCCTACGTGTCTAAAATGATTTATCCTATTTATATTT
The DNA here is from genome assembly GCF_977971745.1 of Zootermopsis nevadensis. NCBI lineage: Eukaryota > Metazoa > Arthropoda > Insecta > Blattodea > Termopsidae > Zootermopsis > Zootermopsis nevadensis. The sequence goes on along the minus strand of NW_028259152.1, from coordinate 4,403,864 downwards.
TACAACTAAAATACAGCATTCGTTCAAATTTAATTATAAGTTCTCCATCCAACCTCAGCTTGTGTCAAAATATTCTCCTCTGCGTTTTGTTCTCAAACAAAATCTGTCTTTATTCCGTGGTAAAGAAACCATGTTACACCCAAAAATATATTGTTTCAAGAACCTTTTAATTCTAAGATATTCAGAGACTGGTTTCATCCAAAGCCATTCAAACAACTAAAGCATAATTTTGTGTATAGGACCAGTGCTTTCTGTTTGTGGTCCTGACGTTTCTACTAGTTTAATGCTATGTAAGTTACTTAAGTCCCTGAATGCTTTGTTACGAACATTTTATTTGTGCTAATAACAGGAATAATTAGACTGCAGACTATTAAATCTACGTGTGAGATGTCGTACTTGTACGGCGGCGTCTTGATTAAAATGCGCAACTTTGTAAGTTGTTTCCCTAAATTATTATTACCTGATTATCAGCAAAAATTAAAGAGGCCATTGTACTCTATTACATTACCCATGCATTAATTATAATCATTCTAAGGTTTTGTGAATTCGGGGTTCTGATACTGGATCTTTAATAGCTGAATTAGTACTCACACATTTTTCAACAAGACAGAGTATGAAAAGGACAAATTCAAATCTGATTTCTGTCGGTGCCTGTTTATAAAATTCATCATTTCTTCGAATCAACTGCTGTCACTAGCAGCACAAGGGTGCCTGTTCAGACTGATGTACAATAAACAAACACTACAAAGCAGATAGGAGGGAACGGCTAATACATTTTACTTGTATTAATAAGATTCAAGTAGGCAAATACTGTCGCTGTCGAATATCAAAAGTCACCTTAAAAAATTGGCTCTAATACCATCACCCCATCCTGCAATATCAGCACTTTCCTTTCTGCTCTTGCCTTTAATGCCGAGTGAATAGCCTAATTTAAGGAGGGGTTTCCAGTGGTGACATAATGATCTCTCATCCTTTCAAAGGACACGACACACTGCAACTTGATCCGTATATATTAACAGAGAACCAGATGTAATGATGTTGTCGTTAGGTACCAATCCGTCTTGTGAGTGAACCAGGGGGTTGGCAGTAACACGGCCCCTTGAATTGTGCATTTAGCTATTACCCATAGAGCGTTGTACAAGATTTTATTTTGAAGAATAATGGGGAGGTCATTTCTGTCTGTTTATCTCTCCACACATTTCACCTCTGTAACTACTGAATGACGACTTGTCTACATTAAAAATTAAGTAAAAAATGTAGGTTTGCATTAACCAAATATAAGCCTACATATCAAAAAGAACATAAAAAGTGCTCGTCGTAAAGATAATTTGTATACAACATAAAATGTAAACAACATTAAGATAGAGACAGGCCCACAATATTTATTAAAAATAATTATTTTATTTATTTTAGGACATGAAATGGAAATAGAACATGTATCATCCAACAGTATATACGTTTATCTACTTGATATTAGGTCTGCAGTAAATGCACATTAATAATACTGCCCAACGTGAATCTGCAAAGAACTCATTAAAATCAGTGCAAGCTGTAGCGAGTCAGGCCACGACTTTCCATTGTTATCTTTTGAGAAGTATATACAAATTTTATGTTGCCATGTGGCTACGATATTTGCCATTTTATTTCTACAACTAAAACCACCGCAGTCAGACAAGTAACATTTTGCATGGAGACACATCACAAACGTCCTAACAAACTGCACAGGCTATGAAGCATTGGCCTATTAAGGCTATTATTAACAATTACACACATGGCGACAGTCCGCAATTTTAAGATTGCATCTGGAAAATGTATCCTAGTAGGAATCTGTAATATAGATGCAAATTACAAATATTCTTAAAATTATTATTTGTTGCCTGTAAAATTTATGTTTCTTCATAACCTTGCCACAACCTGAAGAAAATTTGTCACCATAAGTTTGTTGTTAATATGAAATAAAAATGCAATTGCGTTGTATTGCAGGCCTACACCAGGCCTACTTTAAGTGATTCCATATTTTTCTCCATTCTTGTTGTTCAAATTTCAGTCCTTCTGATGCTGTTTACTGATTGCCTACGTGCACAATAATTACAAGCTATGCTGTCAATGGAGAGCACAATATAACAGAAGGAAGTTGTGTAATCCGAATTTGTTTCGACACCTTCTATCTTCTATAGACTTTAATATCACTGAACAATGTTTCCATTAACCTTGTCTAAACAGCAAACAAAGATCTATAATAAGCTGAAACACCCTCACAGGAGTTGAAAAAAGACTATCATTTCATGATGCTTTATCTTGAATCTCCATAAAACGCAGCATAAAATTCAGAGTCCAGAAAACCAATTTCACAAAATTGTTGGAACTTCTAATTATAGAGCCTTCAGTTCTTGTTTAAATAAACCGTAACAGGGCAGTTAGCTTAATTCTGTGAGACTTTAATAAAACGTATTCAAGCGGAGGGTCATCTTTACGTGTCGCAAACGTGACAAACAGAACACGGACTACAGCTTCTACTTTCAACTCAACAAGTGGCTAAAACACAATGGCGTCATAGAGGTTAGGGACGGAAGGATTCCGGATCATTATTATTATTTTCTTTGTCATCAGGCCTGCGTTGAAAGTCCCTGATATCGTGGACACTTTACCAGGTGATATAACAGCCGGAGCGTGATGCTAACTTCTCCGCTTACGGCTTCAATTGCATTATTTCTGTACTCGTTCACAACCTGATTCCTTGACAGAGACACAATTTTTCATTTTCCCTTTGCATATTTCACATTTCTTTACTTATAATTTCCTTAATACGGCCTATTACTGGTCCCGTAGCCTACCTTGGAGAAACTTCAATTAGGACTAAAAGCTCTTCCAACTAATATTTTAACAGCGCCCTATTAAGTTATCTTTTAGGAATCAAATTACATTCATTAAGTAGCAAAGAGAAATAAACCCCATACCATTCATTTCAGAATATTTTAATTTCCCGTCTTCAAACGCCCTGAAGATTCGAATGGATCTATAGACCTACAAATGCTCCACTCTTTTATGTGGCTATGGATTCTGGTCTTCGGCTGTTAGGGAAGAAAAGACTATTGCGTGCGTTTATGAATAAATTGCTGAAAAGAAGAGGCTATTTGAACCTAAGCAAGAAGAAATTACAGGAGAATGAACCTATTATTTGGGTCACAAAACTCAAGGAGAATCATATTTGTGGGATATACAGCACGGATGAATGAAATGAGAAATGCGTACGAAATTTTAATTCGAAGACCTGAATAAGAGATCTCCAAAACTTTAGTTGGAAAAGCTAACCTTAATTAAAGATAACTTGGGAGATCCAGGTGTCTATGAAAGGACCACACTGAAAAATGTCTGAAAGAAACAAGAACTGTACTGGACTGAATTGGCTCACCGTACGGCTCTTACAAACAGGATAATAAACCCTTATTCTCCTAGTAAGGCAAGGGATCCCTTGGCTAGCTAAGTCTGGCCTGTTATTAGCTTCTCAACAAGAACGCTTCACCACGGAGTCAGTTAATTAGGCTAATCACAGCTATGCTGAAGAAAAGTTATTTGCTCCAAGAGTAATGTGGCAGTTTTAACTCTACACCGCCACCTCGACGAAGGCTTCAAACATTGGCGTGTAATTAATGAGATGAGTTCCCGTAAAAAATCGGAACACCTAGGGTTTCCTTACTGTAAGAATAATAACACATTAACATCTCCAATGCTACGCACGAAATTTTCGATTTTTGTTTCCGGTTCCAATAAACACCGAATGATAGGATTATTAATGAAAAATTAAGTTTAAGTTAGGGAGAGACACACAAGAGTGTACAGTATGTCTACAAAGCTATAACTTGTATGCTTTGCAATAACAGCCTAGTGAAACTTCATCGGAAATCGAAGTATCAACTCTGTTAGGCTTTGTTTGTATATAGGCCTACTACTAAAACAAATGCAGAATATATTTAGCCTACTAATAATTAAATAACTGTCACGTACGACATTTTATAGAATTTCACATTTTCGTCGAACTGCAGATAATTGTTGCAGGAAAAGAACTTCGCATTCAAACATAGAGAACTATAATAGACTGGACACAATGCCTACACGTTAGAGAAACAGATCGTATAATTAAAGCAGCTATTTAACATTTTTTCTTTGTTTTTCACAAGTCATCTCTGAAGTAAAATACAAGCATTGGCCTAATTGTCTATTCTTTATAACTTCAATATTGGTTAGAATTAATGAAAACAAGACAACAGCTGGAACGTAGATAAAACCCAAAGTGCTGCTGACGTCTACTTTGGATTCAAAGATATCAAGATGGTATTTTAATTGTACAAGACCCATTCGAACTACATCAAATTTGGATTCGAGACATCGATAGACACATGAGCCACAGATTCAAGCACTTTAGGATTCCTGTTTCAAGATTCATGTCAATCCTAACGACCGCTATTTCTGGCACGGAACGGGCACTGTTATTCTTCAGGTTGCATGCGGAGGAGACCGCTTGAAGAGGACGGATGGCTGTTGACGCTGGCTGTCGCCGCCTACTTCACATCAGAAAACTCAACTAAAAGATAATTAGTGAAAGGTCCTGTGTTTGTGTGCGCGCTACATAACTTTTTGTTCCCTTCTCCTTTGTTTTTCTGAAGTAAAGATCTGACAAAGTGTCACGTTAGTCCATTAGTTTCACATGCTTGGTTGGGGCAAAGCGCTCCGACCTGTGGGGGGCTGAGCCGTGGTTGCGGTTGGTGTGATCGGCACACAGATAGGAGGAGTTTAAGCAAACCCGTTAACCAATCCGCGAGACGGAGGTGGAGCTACGCTTTATCCAGGTTAGGGTAGGACATGAAGCATCTTCAAGGCTCAAACTTACGAGGGCTTGTCGGGCGGGCTGTAGGGGAACACGAGGGGTGGTGGTAGACTGTTGGAATAACTCGTAAGGACCAGTACGCTTGTCGTGACAGCAAAGCTCGTTGGCTGCAGTCGGTGTGGAGCGGTGACGAGAAGAATTACCCTCAGTATCCGTAAACTTTCCTTCTTAAATGTCAGTGGTAACATGTGGACAGAGAGTCATCTCCCGTTTTCCTGAAAACAGTGTTCCAACCCTGAATCAACAAGAACTGATACATAAACCATATCTCAAATATCTATGTCCTAAACCAAAAACCGATTTCAACTTACTACACTGAGTGATACTACAAAATATTTTCAGTTTCCCCTCTCCCGGTAAAGCAATTCCACCAGTCACCTCCCCTCCACTAGTGCCACCACCCCTCAAGCCATTATCACTTCCGGCAAACGCTATTGGATAAACTTCAAGTGAAAAGAAGCTGATTTTAAAAGACGAAATCCCACCTCTGCGTCATCCCCTCTGCACTTCTACACCCCTCCCATTAGCTACAAGAATAATAATCATCAACAGAGTCGTCAGGGTTCCAAGAGGAAGAGAGTAAGTGTGTGTGTGTGTGTGTGTGTGTGCACGCTCAGAAATTTATCGGCTTTGATAAACCAGCGTATGACAGGCACCGGGCCGGCGCCTTTTTCCATCACCTGTGGCCGCGCGACAGTCTCGAGAGAAAGCTGAAGCGTGTGATATCTCCGTGTCGATTTGAATCGTGTGTCTTCATTGGAACCGAGGAGCGAAACAGTGACAACGTTCTCGTGATTGCTAACGGTATGTTAGCGAAGAGAAACGCTGCTGATGATGAATGGTATTTAGAGATACCAGTTTGTTGTCTCTTAACTAAACTTCGTTAAGTAACAAGAAGATTTAATAAAACTTTTGTAGGACATTTACCAAATGGCTGCAGGCATAGACCTACACAACATTATGGACGCAGATAAGCGCGCGAAAGCTTAACTGGACGCACAAATGTAAATTATTAATTGATTAAAATCTGTTTCTACCCGAAGGAAATTTGTGGTTAAGTTTAGAAAATTCCAGAGTACAGGACATCCACATGTGTAGTAATTTAATAATGGATGGTACGGAAGTGGTGCAAAGTACCAGCACCAAATCAGCTGTGAGTCCTTGCAACACGACAAGTCCTCTGTCCTCCCCGTCGTGCACCGCGCACAACAGTGGGACCTCGCTGGAGGATGGCGAAGACGACGGAGACATCAGCGTGGGCTGTCCATCTCCCGCGCCGTCGTGTCCTCAGCAGGTGGACACTTCTTCCAGCAGCTCGTCCTCGTGTTTCAGCAGCGCCCGCACAACGGTGGCCGAACAAGACACCCACAGCGAGGAGACCGTCGACGAAGACGAATACTTCAAACCCCTGAAGAAGCTCAAGATGATGCAGATCAACAAAGTGGCTGTCGCCTTGACGACAAACCATAAACAGTCGAAGACGAATGTGACGGTAGCTCCGTTACCGGCCTCGAGGCACATAAACAGCAACCAAAGCACCGGCGTCAAGTCGTTCTCGATACTGGACATTCTGAATCACAGGCCGCGGACTAACACGAACGATCGAGCCGTTTGTGAGTCGAACAGCGCGAGAATAGTGAGACCGTGGGACCTGAACACGAGCAACGGCGTGTCTTCGCCGTCACTGCATCCCCGCCCTAAATCCGCGGACCTGTGCTACGCTAGTGAAACTCTAAGTTCTACATGCAGCAGTGGACGCTCCAGCACAGCTGGAAGTATCGCCAGCGATTGCTGCACCAGTCCGGATATCATCAATTGCACCATCACCAGCAGCCCTACGACGTCAGCGGCGCAGGTGAGGCACCACGCCGCTGTTGTCAGTCAGCACCACAGGCACTTTTCGTCGGCGCAAAGAGCGGCGTCATCGGGGAAGGGATCCTCGGCGTCGGGTGGCGGGAAGACTCCAAACACGTCCCCGTTGGATGCGCTATTCCAGATGACGAGCAAGACTTTCGAGGAGTTGAACGGAGAAGCCGTGTCGGGTAAGTCTGCCAGAATGCTCGAATGTTTTCAGCCTCAGCTTTATAGGCTACGTAATGTAAAATGGTTAACATCGTGTCTCGTTTGAAAAATAGGCCGAGAATTTTAATGCACAAAATATTTACAATAATCAGACTAGGCCTAATATGGAGAACTGCGATTGTAAATTTAGGCCAGTCATATCAAGCTATAGGCCTATGCTAGGCCTACTGTTTGGGATCATTTGGTGGTCCATAAACTTTTCAGTAACTACGAAGGCCTAATTTGAGTAACTCTTTTTAATTAGCTCTCCTTTGACGTGTAGCCTGTTTTGTTGGCTCTACTTTGGTCTTCGGTCTTCAGTGTCGCGTTATCTAGGCTTGTAGACCTATGAATCGTCATAGGCTGAATGAACCATGCAGAAACGTGTTGTTATTTACAGATTAAAAATTAGTCTTTTTCTTCCTAATATTTGGTGTCTGCTTACAACTGCACACCGCGTTACAACACAGAAGTCCAACCTCGACATTTTCACCGCCGTGAGAACCTCAGAGCTCACTGGCTTCATAGGCCTTTCTAACATTCGTTCTACGGCTCTTTCCACTATAAAACTGGCACACTGGCACCACACCAATTACAGCCGAGAAGAAACAAAGAAGAAAAGAATAGAAAACAGACCATATTTGGATTTAGACTAATTTGGTTACTGACATGACATCGCAGATTTTTATACTGAAATAATGATAAACAGGTTTAGTATTTGAACTAATACACTGTTCAACATTTTCGAACATTTGCTGATTTTTAAAGAAATACAAAAGGCTTATAGGCCACAGGCCTGCATATGCACCAAGTTATTTTTCTTTCGACAAGAGTGACGAATTGTTAAATAGACCTATTCAATCGCTTAATAAAATTGATAGCCCATTTTAGCTTAATTTATAGGCCTATAGTCTATAGCTATATCACAAACAATATTTTATCCAAACATATTCAACATAAGTAAATGGCTAGAGAATATGTAGGCTAGTGTCTGTTGGTTGCAAATAATCTATAAAATTTACATAATAAAATATTGGATTTCCGGGAAACGTAATAAATTTTCTTTCTAAATACATCCCGGTGTATGATCAAACCGTCAATGAAATTTACCTCCCCCCACCAAATAAAAAGTCCTGATATAAGTCACGTAAAAAATTATAACTATTCAGGGACAGCAAGGCATATTAAATTTAGAAAAATGCGATGTTCACTTAACCGTAGGCGTGGGAGTACAAGTCAGGATTTAGCATAAAGTGTATGGCCATGACATTCTACTGAGAATAACAGAATGGTGTAAAAGTTTTAGTAAGAATAGTTTCCAGCATGCTGCTTTATTAAAAATGGACATAGTTAAACTATTCATGTTTCCTTAGATTTCATTGAAACACACCTAGAAATACCGAAAAATAAATACAGAAGACCACATTAGGCAGTCTCTAATGGCCCATGCAGTCATTTTCTCTTATTCTTAAGGCATCTTTTTTTTCTCTCCCCCCCCCCCCCCCCCCCGTCCGTTTAGTTTTCTATTTGTAAAAATAAAAATTTTAAGCAGAGGGCTATATTCCGACTACACTTCCGTAAACTATGTACGCCTAACTACATAAAAATATGGCCACTGTGTATGTCAGAACCTAATCAATGACATCATAGTGTAGTTACTAAAAGCAACACGAAGATCTGATACGTACTACACATGTTGCTTTAGAAAGTAGCCTACAAGAATACTCTCACAGAAATGTCAGCAAAACACCTAATTAGCCTCTTTAATATTGTTGCATAGCCCATCTAGTCAGTTGAACGTATATTAGTCCACCCATGCAGATCAACAAGCTACTTCGTAGACTTACCAATAACCACATAAACTTACTTAATCATGAAGTAACTTCGTTCTCTACTTCAAGGGTTTCAGAAACAAAACAACTTTAAATTTAAATCAATATCAGCTAAGTAATCCATTTTCTTCCAAAGCCCAAATTAGTAAATAAGTTTCAATTTTTAAGATGTTGTTAAATTGATTCATGTAGATAGATAGATAGATGTTCACAGTAACTCCTGTTTTGAATCAGTAATGTAGCCTGAATTTCGTTTCCAGAAATAGAAATTTAAAAAAGTGAATAAAGTTCCATACCTGTTTACAAACATTCATCAAGAAACATGTGCCTTCTTCGCCATATATTTGGCACCTAAATAATTTCTGCCACAAATAGGGCTGTTTTCCAAAATTGGCTCCATGAGTTGCACGTGATTTTGAAACTGGAAAATGCCTTCTAGACGGTAGGGTGAAAGTTCTGATACAATTAACAGGGTTGAATTCATATCTACGTGTGACTTGCATGGACTGAGGGAAATTATAATTGAAACAAGAATGTCGATCTTATAGTTCTCATGACTAATATATGAATAAGCCACCCACATGCAATCTCCACACAGTGCTTAGTTACAAGACTTACGTCGCATTGTTTTGAAAGAGAGGTGTGTGGATTTGTTCTATTAGCTACATACATTTGGACCTACACCTCCAAGCACTTTACGTATTTGAATACATTTTTCAGATGTTGCCAATATAGTGGCCAAATTCACTAAATATTTCAAAATGTTCGAGCCTAATTAATTAATTAATGTGGAGACCAACAATGACATCCACAGATATCGATTCTGAGAAAAGTGTAATCTAATGTGTAGGCTGATGATATCACACCTGATGAAGAGATGTGGGGTCTTTTATAGAATGCGTTGGCTCATGACTGTGTTCAGAGCAGCCCAGACTAAATTTTGGATTAATGTACGTCGCTATACTGGAACGGTCTTCGACAAGATTACCGAAATATTGACAGTGTCGACGTTGGTATTCTGCATTGTAACACCTTGTGTCAGTTGAAGATAGATATCAACGTTGCGGAATAACACAATGTCTCCATCTTTAGTTCTAATGTGCGTACAGTACAACAAAGAAGATAAACATCGACATCTTCACAGCCATGAGAAACTAAATCTCACAAGGTGACAAAGTACAAGCCATATTCACCGTGGAAATTGTACACACACATCAATACTGAAAGGAGTACTTTCGGCAAAAAGAATTTCCCTTTCCGGACTCTAATTTTATCACCATGAGTGAGTAATGAGTTCTTCCTCAGGAAGTAATTTAGATCTATTTCTTTCAGCGCAGAGTCCAATAAGAACAGGATATCCGCAATCATTATTCTCACAGAAATCCCATAACAGTGGTAAATCGATCGAATATTTGTCTAGTTCTCTTAATATCCTTATGCCAATATGTCTTGCTCACGCAAAGAAAACAGAGGTGCTGCGATGTGCATTTTAAAATAAGACTGGAAATGTGTAATACTAGTTGGGAGTACACTAAATTTCCAAAGGTGTCCTTCACACACCAGAGACGATAACGCCAGTACGGCGACCAAGGTATTAACAAATGCGACAGCGGTATCAAAGGCAAATATTTATCCAGGGCTACTGTTGCAACAATGTGACCCATAGTCAATGTAACAATGCGATTCAAGGTCGAGGTTATAACAATGTGACGACAGACATGGAGGACCCTTTATGTGTGCTTCGCTCTCTCTGAAGCGTAACGAAACATAGGCCTAGCAACTGCATTAAGTATAAACAGAAGTAGGACTAATGGATGTGATACCATGTGTTTGTCTCGTGTTAGGAAAATCAGAAGTTACTTCAGAAACACCAACAATTTCGTTATACCAGGTACCAATATGCATCATTTGCTACAGTCACGGATTGCGAATGTAAGAAACCGAGTCCCCAAAAATTTTATTTTCGTATCTCAGTCTTATTCTTGTTAGTACTGTTTATTTCTTACTAAACAAATTCCTCGAATTTTAAGGCCCTAATTCTGGAGGACTATCACATTAAAATACTGACTCTCAACGACAGACTTGCCGCTCTGAAAATATCAAACAGATATTCAAAGTCTGATCAGATTATGCTCAGCAGTCGTCATCGTGCCAAGATAAAAGAACGTCTGACCTCATATTATAGAATCTGCTCGATTAGTAACAGAACAAATTAATGGATCTGAACTCTTTGACTGTTTTGTACACTGTAAAAGGAAAATAATCACCTCTGTAAATGAATTACTTCATTACACACAAACATTTTAAAATATGCTGACTGCATAATTGAGTGCTGTTCTCTGTCTGCATTTTGAAGACCTATGCATTAATTGGAGGATAATATTAAAATGGATACAGGCGTAAATAAATACAACAGGAATCTGGAGAATGAATTGATCTAGTTCAGGTTAGGTGAACCTTCGGGTTTTTTTAAAGGCTGGAAATTTGGAAATCAATCTATGCGTAGATGAGTGAATAGTATTAATACTGATATTTTTAGCCATAAGTGTTGGGATTAAAATCGTACTTTTAAAAATTAAACTTGACTGAAGTGGGAGTCAACTTTCCGATTTCATAATAAAGAGGAGTGTTCGTTGGTAGTCTCAGCAATAAAAGTATGCAAACTTATAGGTAGGTAGATATTGCTTCCATCTTCAGTGCTACAAAGAATCAGATGATGGTAATTTTGTTCTGTCTGTGCAAAATATGTTCCTCACGAGCATGTACTTTAGCGAGTTGCCGAGGACGAAAGCGTCAAACTTGACCATCAAAAACCGCCCCGAGGCTAGTTGCTTGTGCCTCATTGTGTAGCACGCTCTGAATCAAGCAATTGGACAACCCAAATAACTTCAATAATAGCTATTCTGCCTCAAAATAAGCTGTCCCACACGATTCAAGTACGGAAAGTCTTCATAACAAAGCCATTGATATGGTACCCGAAAGCTCTAGGCATTAGACGTGTGTCGCACAAAGAAAGCCACAGTTGCGGGAAGTGTGGATACTTGCTGGCAGGAAGTCAAAATGCTCAGCTATGCCCGGAAGCATCACGCTACGAAGCTTAAGGACGAGGCAGACATTCTGTCACCGCACGCGTGTTCTGACGTGACACCTCGGGGCCTGATTCAACAGCTAAAACGACAGAAGGCCTGATACGTGATCCTACATGATGTTTCTAAACAAGGGCATTTTAACTGCTGTTTTAAACCCAAGAATCAATCATCAGTAATTAATCTGGAAAACCATCCTGTAGCCTAGTGACGAAAAGTAACACGAGTTTAATGAAATATGCGTAAACATATGCGAATGGAGTATGTAAAGGATTATATTACAATGAATATTAAGGAAACAGACTGACATGATGAGTGGATTCGTATGGCTCTGGTCAGGGATCGGTCAGCAGCAGCAGTATTCACTTTTGTGATGCAGATGTACTTTAGTTAATCTGTAAATAAAATACAGTCATAACTGATAGACATATAAGCCTGTAGGCCTATAGCCCCATGGCCTTCGTATTATTGGTCCATTAAAATCGGGACAATGGGCCAGACAGGCTTGTAAACCAGAATGCGGTTGAATACTTCATGAATTCTGTGTCGTACACTAAATAAGGAGGAAAGAATTGCCGATAATATGGCATTACAGTATTTTACATTTTAATCAGATGACTGACAAGAAAGTTCCCAAATGTCTAAAATGTTACATATAAATTGGATTAAATTTACGGACCTGCGAACCCTAATAAAGACATAAAATAAACAAACAAAAAATAATAACAAAAATTATTGGATTTGAGGTTTTCAGGGCGGTGAGTTTGAAGATGGATGTCTTCTGGGTTGTTGTGCCGTGTAATCTGGTAGACGTTTACCGACGTTTCAGAGGTCTTTGCTGCCTCCATCATCAGGGCGATGGTCGCCCTGATGATGGAGGCTACACGGCGCAACAACTCAGAAAATAGGTATCTTCAAATACGAAATTCATTACGGAAGAGGGTATCAATTATAATTTTACTGTCAGAACCACATTTTGATATCGGATGCCGAAATATACAAACATACTGACTACATCTGTTGGAAAACCAATTTAAATATGAATCGTAATTTATAGCTTGTAACTGTATAACAGAACTGGATTGAGTGTCGAAGTTATTTTCGAAACAGACTGCTTTATGTTGACTGCATCGCAGCGGTTATATATCAGGTGGTCCGTTGGTTGAATACCACGTACCAAAAACACAGGTTATTAGTAGTGACATAATGACAGTGCAAGCTGCAGTAAATGCCGTCACATATTTTAAGGACTAAAGAAAACCACGTTAAGAGACACAACAAATTGTTTGAGGAGAAGGAGCGTGCCCGGGCATAATTTAGCTCGTGGAAATGGCAAACTATAAATATTTTCATGATTTTATTTAGTCCCTCCACGCTATGTCAGGACCGTGTCTTGTAGCATGCTAGTATCTCAACATTTCATACTTAACCGTAATTGGATAATCTCCCATGTTCTACGCTGCATAACCTAAGTAGTTGACACCGTGTCGCTAACTCGAGGATGGAAGTCGCACTTTGGGTATACATTCAAAGCGCTAAGCTAACAAACAAAACTGTCCAACTGTACTAGGCAGAGTGTATCATGAGAAGCTGACAGTCGCTCAATTGTCAAAGAAACCCTTCGCGTTTTAAATAACTCAAAGATTTATGACCATATTCACAAACAGCCCGTCACAGGTTCCTGTATTGAGCCGAATGAGTTCAGTCCACACACTCACACCCAAACCTTTAATATCATTTTTATATGTCAATCGGTGTATTCCCTTCAGAATTTCTCATCTTCGTACATGCTACATGAACTACCTATTTAAGCCTCTTTCATGTTATCACTTTAATAAAACTTCGTGTGATTGGTACAGATTATGAAACTAAAACAAGATTTGAGGTTTCCACCGAAGACTACAAGAGTACCAGATGATCGCGATGCAAATTATGAAACCTCTCACTGAAATGATTCTGAACTCAAATGTAACAAGCATTTAACCGATCTAATTTGCTCTTAATGTATTCGTGAAAGCAATTTCGACTGAAGCGAATTCTCTGTTTTGCCGGCAGTCGACTGCTGCCACGCGATGCTCAGGGCGAAGTTTTGCGACTGTGCCCTAGACGGTGGCGTAGTCTGCATGACAGGAGCTCATTGCACGTTCCGTCGGCAACACGGAGTTCTGTTTTATAACTCATTATCAGTGTACTGCTCCCATCCGAAGGCTGAACCTTCTCCATACGCCAGAGGTAAAACGCTCAGGCCTAATTGTATCTTGAGCGCCATCAATGATGCAAGTGATTTCGACTACTCATGGTTACTTAATGAGTTCGCGGTATACACGAAAACTCGTTCGATTTTTATCGTACCTATGAAGATCTGGCGGCGTTATGTGAAGGATATAACTGGATTAGGAAGAGAGAAACAAGAAGCAAAGAGACTGAAGGAGAAAGACAGAGGAAAAGGGGTAGAAAAATAGGGAAAAACCAAAGAAATAAAGAGAAGAAAGATGAACAACAGAAACAAAGCTAGAGAAATGAGAACAATGAAGAAAGAGAGGAAGAATAAAAGAAATAACAGAAACATAAGGATCGAAAGAACTACAGAAAAAAGCGGAAAGCCAGAGAGAGGAAGAAACAAGAAAACAGATGATTCAAAGAAACCACTTTCTTTCTAGAAAAAGTTATTTAGCTAGGGCTCAGCTGTGTATTCGTGTCACTGCACCCTGATTCTTGGCATTTTGCCAATTTTAGTGAGTACTTGATTATGAACATCAATAAGTCTACCAGCTAATACTCCTAATTTCCTCAATTTTGCCAATGGAAATGTGGAAAATATGACAACCTATGAATTTAGAACAGCACTAGCTGCAATCAGCTTAAGTTTACAGTTTCTTGTGCATAATATCCCGACAGATATTAGAATATTTTATTTATTTAGGCTCAAATAATTTGTTCCTGGTTTACTTAAAGACGCTTTCTACAACAGATATTTATAGCGTCCAGTGACACTGGACAATTAGTCGCTTATCATGAATGCTGATAAACTGCAACCAGACAGGCAATGTTACCATCAGTCTAAATGTCACACTTTGGTGTGGGCCTTCTGCCGCTTGGTCGGTGGGACCGTGGGTTCGAATCCCACTCAAGCCATGGATGTTTGTCCGCGTTGTTCTGTGTTGTGCTGTCCTGTGTACAGTTAGAGGCCTTGCGACGGCCCGATCCCTCGTCCAAGGAGTCCTACCGAATGAACGAAAACGTTGGGACCCGCAGTGCTGAGGCACTTGAAGAACGGGTCGTTCCCAGTATCTCAGTGGGGAATAAGGCAGAGCCCCACGTATTCTTCATTTTGGCACTAGATGGACGTGTGCAGTCAGTCACACACCGGTAGCTTTGCCCCAGAGCAAACATTCCTCGCCGTCGCCGTAACTGGATCTAGCTGGTCTTGAACTGATTCAGCCACCTCGTCTTATAATTGGGCACATTATTTCTATCATTTATCGTCTTGCGCACCACAAGTTGAGAAAGTACACAGAGGTTCAAAGACCGTGAATATTGTTTTCACACTAGGACAGGAAAACCCTCTCCCCCTGTTTGTGTTAACTGAGCTCAGTCGTTATTTGATTTGCTGCACAGTGACAAACAGTGATAACTGTGTTGGAAATTAATACGCTGTAGGTTTACTAATTACGAAGCCTGTGTAATACAACTAACAGCAAGTGTTAATCATAAAAAGGGCACAATTGGTGTTATCAGGGCACCTGTCATACACAATTACGGATAAAAATAAACAATATTTGTATTTTACACTAAAGTACGCTTCGGATCTTCATGATCTCTGACCCGAAACAAGCCTAACAACACTTTCATATTCCTCAATTACATTCAGAAAGTTCATGCTACCATTAGTTTAAGATCGACCATCAACATGGAATACGGCCCTTCTTAAAAAGATGCTCGGCGCTCAGCTGGTCTCTTATGGTATATTATCATGCTCACAAGATTCCGCCACTGAACCTTATTCTGAGCCAGCTGAATCCAGTGCAAACCCTACTCCCACGTCGAGACGTTTTAATAAAATTTTCCCATAGACCTATGTCTTCTGAGTTATGACCTCATTTGTTATGTTTTGTAAAATGAAGTTACGAATTTCTAATATTTCGTGCATGTGCTGCACGCGCCTGACCCTTCTTGATTAATTCACGCTCATGATGAGCCGAGTACATCCCGAGAAGGTACTCACTCGGTCCTGTTATGAAAAATGTTGTTCTTTGTTCCCTCATCTCTGTGAAGTCCAAATACACGTGTCGATAGTACATATGTAAATTGTAATTGTCATTATTTCAACGCTTCAAAGGCCTAGGCGTGTGATATCGTTAATTTTTAAAGCATTCAGAAGTTGTTACACCTCAAAACCTAGCAATACCGCTGAAATTGCGACGTTCGCTCTAGTCATCAACAAAAAATACTGTTTGAGTACAATTTTTCTGAAATAATGTATTTTTAAAATGTTATTGTTCGCAAAAAACGATTTCTTGATGAATATAAAAATACTGCACATTTTTTATCGGTAAATTGAACTACACAGTGAACCACTGTAAGCATACAGTTTTAATACAAGCTGCCATGTATCGTGCTAAACATTTCTAAATATTTTAAAACTTATGAAAATTTCAAAAATACAATTTATATAATTCTTTACTTTCTTCTGGCTAAACGATGGGGTGAATATAAAAACCCATAAAAGGAACGTTTAAGTCGCTATGTAGCAATACACAGAAGAGAATTTAAGTCTCTAACATTATACATTAAGGATAAATAGCCTGACAATAATACCTTACCACCAAAAATGTTAGGTCTGAGTATTTCTACAGTGAGAAATGTCTCTCTGAACGGTCTGCAGTCTTACAGCTCTGTCTAAAACAGATATTTAAAAATTCAGTATCATCCAACTGACGGTCTAATCAAGTTGTGCTAAGCTGCAAATCTTTTCTCCATGAATCAAACGAGAGTGGTGATTCTAAATTATAATTTATTCAAATTTTGTATAATTTTACCAAATTTCACACGATTCCCCCTCCCCATAACGACAAAGAGGTGTGAACTGTATTAAAATGTCTCCAGCAGCCGGCCCCTGTAGAACGCTGCAGAAAAGTTTTTACACTGGAAAAACATGTATACATCAGCTGTTGAGAGCGAAAATGGAAATAAATAAAAGACAAACGTGAAGAACAAAGAGACGTGTAACATGCAAGTAACAACTTTCAGTTTTCACATTCGGTGTAGTAGGACAGATATTTCGCATCTCATTATTCTTGTTTCTAGTGTACAACAGTTGGTAGTCGTGGCGTGTTTAGAACAGCAAACATAACCGTGAGGAAAACACTGATTTCAGTCCGAGCACTGCGTATGTAGGCTATACGCATGGCAGGACAGCAGGAGAACATTTCAAATTTAATTTATTCTAACAGTCTACTCATTGCACGTACGTCCTTGGTCTGCCCGAACACTGGAATGCATTACGGATCAGCAACAATAAGAGTCTCGATTCGTCTGTGCTGTTACGTGATGGTAGACGCCTGTCTACTTGCCCGATACATGTTTACAAATCCTCTCCAACAGAGCAGGTTATATACGTAAAAAATGGAAGAACAAACGAAGTAACCTCAAAGAAATTACAAAATGTCTTGTTTTCCTCCAACTAACAGCTGTAATAGCGTGAATTACGTCACCACAGGCAACATCCACGGCACAGGACGTAGCAGTCATCTAGTTAGAAGACGCCTGCTGTCTCGTATTTGTTGTTTTCCTCAGTTCCTCCATGTAAAAGTACCTTAAATAGGCCACTATCGCTTCCTTCCACAGTTTTTCAAATGATCATTTGCCATTCTTGTGCAGTGGCGGCTTTTGTGGGCCTATTAACAGTTGCTGCAGGTTCGGGTTTTACGTCGAGCGGTACGCATTTTAACGTTCACGTTTTATTTTGTCAAATTGTCGCTGCTGTCACTTGAGGTCTATTAATGATTGACGACTCTTCAGTTGCGTAAGTAATGTCACATCGAATAATGAAGAGTAGGAAATGATTTTGAAGGAAGCGGCCTTATGCCATTTTAAGTTACAACTCAGCATTTACTTCGAGAGAACGAGAAAAACTACAAATAAAATCAGCCACGACAGCGTGTCTCGGAACCCGGATTCGAAGGAGTCCTGTCCACTCGCCCGCGACGTTCGCTACATTTCAAGAATGTTTCTTTTAGGAGTTGTCCTTTTAATGTTTTCTACGACGCTGGACCTACTGCAGCCTAAACCAAGCTCTTTTGTGTCCTACAGCACAGACTCGCTCTCTCGTCTAGACATGACTACTCAAGTGTTCACTCACAAGCTTAAGTCACATGGAACAATCTTACTGTAAATGACAATTTCAGCTTCTTCAGGTGTCAAAGAGTTAGCTGACGTAACATACGGCACGTAAGGAGGCGCGTTTCACACATTAGCACACGTCACACGTTGCTCTGTCTTCCGGTAAAGCGTTGCTCGAAATTTAGTGACTAACACTGATTTAGTTTAAGAGTAGTTGAATCTAGGAGAGAAGAGACACTGCAACACAAATTTAAATTTTAACAGAGCCGCCAAATCAAGGAGTCTGAGATGGTCGGTACTTTGACACGTGATCCTTAGATGAAAGACATTTTAGTCGTAGTACCTGAAAGAAGGAGATCACGTGGAAGAACTATAGTAGTATTAGTAGTAGTAATAATAAATGTATCTTAAATAAATAAGTTGTGGGGGTGTGAACTGAAATCATATAGCTTAGGGTTGGATTCA
The DNA here is from genome assembly GCF_977971745.1 of Zootermopsis nevadensis. Lineage (NCBI taxonomy): Eukaryota > Metazoa > Arthropoda > Insecta > Blattodea > Termopsidae > Zootermopsis > Zootermopsis nevadensis. The sequence goes on along the minus strand of NW_028259152.1, from coordinate 4,385,193 downwards.
GTGGAGACCTTATCTTCAAACTAATTGGCTTTCTGGTTCAATGAAGGCTCAAATAACTTGATCGGGTAAAAATAAAAGAAATCTCTGCTGCATGCAGTTAACTAGATGGTTAACTGTTAGTCACTTTGTTTAGACCTGTGAAACCTGACTACATGTATCCTTTAAATTTCGATTTAGGTATAGGCTATAGACATGGGTTCCAAAGTCTAATGGAAAATAGTAACCACAGTTATGGAACATTCTATTTTCTACAGTGACTTGCCAGAATACGACACAGAAGAACTTGTGCCAGAATATAACACAGACGTTAAAATATGACCAACAATTCTTATTTGTTTCTTTGTAAGTGGTGGGTTCTTATTATGAAGGAAGACCGCTGTAAAGTGGTGGAAACGCACAATTAATTGTTAATTTTTTGGTTATAACGCGAATGATGGGTTGATTATCGATGGTCCTCTAGGCTGTTGCGCCGTGCAGAATTGTGGCTATGCGCTAACATTTTAGAGGGACGTGTTTGCTCATCTTCAGGGCTGAAGGTGGCAGTACGTTTTCCTGAAACACTGGCTCACAGCCAAAATATTACAAGGCGCAACAACCCAGAAGACCTTCCACGCTTTCGTATTTTGAAAACCTCAAACCGTACACGGACAGACTCAGTTGAATTAGAAAGCCCTTGAAAGTGTTAAAAACAATTATTTTTATTTTTTTCTCAGAGAAGCCGATACGTACGTAACAACTGGGCCTATTTCGTGGACAGAATCATGACGCAAACAAAATATTGTGCTGCTCTTTAATAGCCAATCACTGACTTACACAATTTAGTCCTGCGTAAACGTTTTCAGGAACCCTGCTTTTCGAGGCAAAACCGAAGATTATGAGGAGATGAACGCGAGGTTTCTTGGATAAATGAATTTTTTCAGTGATAAATTCAAAAGTTAGAATTTTTAAACCGTAACGTCTTATTTTATTACATATTTCTACGAAGCAAAAGTCTTCCAAAAGGTAACCCTCTCTCAGCTGGTCAAGATCCATTTATTTATGATTTATTTAATACCCCATACCACAGGCCTATACAGTCAAATGAGAGGATAAACAATGAACTGGAAAGGATGTGGAAGGAAGCGGTCGCGGCCTTATTTAAGATACTATCCCGGCATTTCCTGGGGAGACGGAGGCAAACCATAAAACACGTCAGCCAGGACAGCCAGTCTCCGGACAGAGAACTGGACCCGGGACCTCCAAAATATGAAACAGGAGTGCTAACCACGTAACGACTAAGACGTTCGAGCCGAACAGCATCTTTTCTTGGCTCGAAGGGCTTCTTATGAGATAAAACTATGGTTGAGAAGGACTAGAAAGGAAGCGGTCGTGAAGTGCTTCAGAATCCTATTTAGATGTAAGCATGATGACAGCGATTTAAGAACGAAATATCTCAGTCGGTTCCGCCGGCCGACAATGCAACTGCTAACCATTTCCATGGCTGAATATGAAACGTAATGGTTTGAGCCTCAGAGTTACGCGTTCTCCTCATGTAATTACACACTGCCTTCCACGTTAGTCGACAACAAGTGGAATCCGTAGTTTCAGTGTTACACAACTGTTCATCTTTCAGCTGAAAGCACGACACTGACGGAGCTAAGCGAACGGAGTCATGACTTGCACATTGCAAGCTGTTTTATACGAACAGGCTGCTCTCTTGTGGAAATACGCGCGTATTCAACATTTCGTGAATATCCTTGTACACAGCAGTTGGTTTAAAACGCACACACAAACATTAATTGGTCTGAGGCTAAAGGAAACCAGCGCGCAAAATAGTAAGTCGTAGAATTTAACAACTTCTTCAAATCAGGCATACAATTTAGCTAATATTCTTTATTATCTCTTCGAAGCAGAAGCTTGTCTAGATATTGATGAATCCAGTCCGTATCACCATTACAAATTATGTTTAAGGAAATAATGATCCCTGTTTATACCAAGAATCGTATACAAATACAAAATGCAGAATTGTTTGTCGTTAAAGCTCATGGAATAGCTTGGTTTTTGCTGCAGCTGCTACAGATTATTATTCTTAGTAGTAGTAGTAGTAGAAGTAGCAGAAGTAGTAGTGGTAGTAGCAGCATCTAGTAGAAGTATTAGTTCTAGTATAAAAGCACAGAATCTACCCTGTTCCGAATTTCTGTTCCTGGCATCCGGACTCTTGACGAACGTGTTACAGCAACCGCACAATTTACAGTGCAGCTCACTCATAGAAAGTGTAAATAAGGCTGAGACCGCAGATCTATAAAGCTGTTATTCCGTAATCAATAGAACATTAACCTTGCAACAGAAGGCAACATATATCTCGAACTGATCTAATCAAACAGATCGACCCATCGAAACATGTACAACTGGTTAAGAATATGTTCACAAAAAATTAATTACTCAAAACTAATACATAAAGTGAAAGCAAAATATTGAGGTCCTAATCAGCTATATATGTATTCTCGGGTTCAAGATCTGAAATATTCTATATTCACTTTTAAGGAGCGACCTAGCTCATGTCTAAAGTTGTCGATTAATACATTTTTGTGCGTTCTTTGTATTATGTGCGCAAAATGAACGCATACTGAGCTGATCGTGTCTTTTTGTCTGCATGTTTTATATTTAGAACTGATGGATGGATTTTGATGATCTTTCGTACGTACGTCATGTAAGCCACCCCAAACTCGTAACTATTAATGTCCTACTAGGGGCAATAGTAGTATGACGGACGTCCAAATAAATGGGGTGGGAGGGACACTACGCCTCTCCTTAATATATTCCTTATTATGATGTGTGGTAGTAACTCTTCAAGAAATATGCAACTGCTTTTTAGAATGAAAACAAACTTCCTGGATTCTTGCATGAATTTTTATTAATAAGTTTTAATTTTATTGCGATAACTAATTATCTATTTGAAATTAACTAGGCCCTGCACAATGACGGAGGAAGTTTTTGAGGCTACGGACAGCAAATTTAAATCAGATAAAATCTGTACTTGTCAGAAGTTTTTCCTCAGGACAAAATGCGTAATACTAATAATCTGTAACATATTCGAACTCTGCAAGCAATAAAAATCCCAACTTTCGGACATTAAGTACATTTAAAAAAGATATACACAAGTTTTGTGGGCTATATTACCAACGCGTCTATTTCAGGCAGGGACTATTTTGCTTATCATGTGCTTGGCTGGTTGCTTGGTTAGTTAACAACTTTTCATGACGCAAAAACTCAGGGTTTCGTTCAAAGTTTCTCGTTTTTAGACACTCGGCATTCAGGGCAATGGGACTATGGTCCTGGAATGACTTACAGAAAACGTCTTCCAGAAATATCTTCTGCCACTGAAGAATTAAAAATGCGTCTCTGAAGGCAGTAATTTGAAAGAGATCATACTCACTAAAGTATAGTGATACACATATGCACATCAAAAGTCCAACTCCGGTTATTTATAAGACGAAAAATTCCACTTAATTACACGTTTAAGAAAACAACAACGAAACAGCCCCCGCTTGAAAATTTTGTCACCTGAGATAATTCATTTGCGAGCCACAAAAGTGCTTCGAATATGTTAATACTCCTACTGCATGGGAGGTTCGCGACAGGATTATTCACGAAAGAAACAATAAAGCCTAAAACGTAAGTGTGTAAGGGTGGAAGCTATTGGGTGGGGGGAGGGGGAATCTGGAGTGCGCATGGCTTCTTGAGGGAAGAGAGGGGAACTCCCAAGATCAAAAGACGCCGCCATATTTGCCCCGAAGGCCCGGAGCCGTGCTAATTGGAAGTCTCACCTCTCCTTCAATAAGGCATGGGGGTGGGAGGGGAGAAGTTTAAGATGGAAAGAAAAGTAAAGGGGAAAGGGAGGTTCTCTGTGTGTCATGCCGCCTTGGTAAGCTAGAAGGCCTACCCCTCACATGCCCATATAACTTTAATAACTTCATCCTTATATAAGACCCGAAACATCCGAATGACGAGACCTGGCTTTTTGTTTTCTTTCGTCTCTGCGTGCATTGTGCTCGCAACTCTTTCAGTTGGGACCGACCGGTGTTGAATTAATGCGGCCGACGATGCAGCTCCACTAGCAGGGAAGCCACGCGGTCCGCTCCCGGACAAGCGCCGTAAGCCAGAGACTTCTGCTCTACTTGTCGAAACATTCACTTCATTTATTTGATACTTTGAAGTCAGGCGAGTAAGTAAACCGACACACAGCTCAAATAAAAATGAGAACGAACAAATGTAGTTCTTACCGTTATGCGCTTCAGAATTATAATGCAAGCCCGTATTTTATTTTATTTGCAATGTGATCTAAACGTTATACAGTATCAAAAGCACATAAGTCAGCAATTGGAGCAGGCACGCATAGAAAGGTGTTACAGACGCTTGTGTAAAAGCGATGAAAGTACAATAACTGCCAATAAAATTCAACTTACTTCAGACTCAGAATGCCCTGAGTATTCCTGCGGGGAATTTCGACAAATGTTTACGTTTCTTAACAACCATCATTGTCCGAAAGATTATCGTAGGCATAGCCATTCGGTGCGTTTAATTGAACACTAAAAGAAAAAGTATTATCCCTAAATCCAAGAAAAATTGTCTTTACAGTATCATCTACAGTAATCAGATTCAAAGATAATCCTCTGGAGTTTTCCCATTCCTTCTACATGAATATTGACAGCAGCTGGACCCGCTATTCCTCTTAAGGTTAATTGCACTATAAATTTGCATAAATCTGAAAGGAATGTGGGAAAAGCGAGTAAGAGAATGCACCGGTAACGTTTCTGGCTAAGTACAATATATTTTAACTAATAAACGACAAATATCTTCATTTGTTGTGACATTTTTACTTATTGTTTAATATTTACAGAAATTAAAATAAAACTATTCACTAAAGATGACAACCTCCTGTGACACTGTCACGTAATAATGACAACTTACAGGGTTTTTTTAATTTGCTCCTGCATCAGTTTGCATCCGACGTAATTTTTACCTGGAAAACGTACGTAATCTTTTAAGGCTTTAAAGTCAACAGCGTATATGGTACTTGTACGTAAATCAGCAGGCAAAAGAACTTCAACGGTTAATTTTTTAAAAAAGTTCGAATAAAGAAGAATAAATAAGTGCTCTTGCAGTAACTAGTAACAAATTAAAATATATTTTCGTCAGCGTGGTGACACGTGGTTTCGGGCCGGATTTGACCAGCGGGAGGCTAGCTGTCCGACGTTGTATTAAATTGTACGTTCAAGTTTCTCTTCACGTAGCGCACATTAAAAAATCCCATGAAACTCAGTCTTAATTCGTGCGATGATAGTCAATCAGCTGATTCCCGGCCTTTTGTAAAATCCGTAAATTCATTGCCATCTTCATAATGGCCGGCGCTGTACCCTATCTTGATCTAGCCGAGACCAATTTATAAACTTAACGATTTTAAATATAATCTATCCATCTACGTATGCCTCTTCTTCCAAATAGCCTCTTCCTCTTCGCTTTAGATCTTCCGGCTAAAAGTTTATATTATTTTTTTTCTCTCCCATCGTCCATTTTATCATCCTTCATTTAATAATTCGAAAAATATTTGGTGAAGAGCATAAAATATACCCATTATATAACTTTCTCTGTGTACATATGATATGTAAGTGTATCATATATTTAAACTGTTAATAAATCTACCATCTGTGAAAAAAGTTCTCTCTACTGTTTTTAATTTAAATTCATTAAGTAAAGTAGGTCCTTACTCCTCTGTATCCCGTTCTGAAACACCCTCACGTTCAAAGATCAACTCCACCCACAGCAAACAATCCGTTCTTAGCAAAATATTTAAAAGTATGAACCATTCAAATATGCATTTTTGGTTTTTTGAAATTTATCGTCACCGTATAGAAATCATGGAAATGCAAGTAACAGGCGTCCCCTGATACGACACAACCCTAAAATTAGCATGTCACGCTCAGCTATAATTCCTTTAAAGCAGCAGCATGTCGGCGGATGAAGTTCATAAGTACGGAACTTAAAAAACTTCAGCATATATATATATATAAAGTCAAATGTACAGGTGGGGGGGAGATGCCATTTTATTTGACCTATGTAAAATTTGTTTCAGACAAAGACATAATTCGGGTATAATTTAGTTTAGAAACACAGAGGTATCAGGGTATACATTTGTTATGAAAGAGCTTTTGGAGCCACGACATAACGAAGGGTATCACTTGTTTGTCGATAAATTTCCCTCCAAATAGAGACAAATGACATGGAAAGTGTCGAGCAAATAGCAGGAGACTACCAAAGAGCATAGTCTAAATTATCTACCAAGTAAAGTACAGCCATAAAAATAAAAAAGACACCAAACATCAATTTGAGCATATAGAAATAAACATCATCATCTGTATTTCTTTCCTTCTGCATGGAAGGTGGGATAGATTTGCCATAGAAGTGATTGGCAATGCATTGTATGGCCGGAGTTCGATTTCTCGTAGGAGCTCACGGGAGTAGAGAAATTCACGCATTTTCATCGAAAAATCTGAAGGAAGGAGACTACTTAAATGACACAGGCGTAGATTACAGCACAATATAAAGATGGAACTAAGATAAACAATATCTAAAATTATTGACTCGATGCGGCTGGCTCAAGTTAAGGTTCAGTAACTGGGACATGTGTGCACAAGTAACATTTTATTCCATAAAATACAGGAATTTCTACAATAGCTGGACGACTGTCAGCTTATCAACAATGGTTCTAATTCATAGTTTATCAGTTTTATTCTTCTTGTCTATTTCCTGTACAACTAAATAATACGACGATTAACTGTGCATGGTGATTTGGAGGAGATGCCTGAGAAAATGATCTTTAAGTATCTATGCCAGCGCCTGCTTGGAGGGACTGACACAAATCACGGGGTAGCTCAGCCAGGAGATCTAGTCTCCGTGTCAAGATTTGAACGTAGACCCTGCAATGCAAAGCAGCAGCTCTGTTCGCTTAACATTCCCTCAGCTTTCACAAGTGAAACGACTTTAATATCGGCTTAACAAAATTTAATTTAGGATAGAATCGGCCAAATATAATCAATACTTTACGCGAAACTCAACTCGAAATGTAATTACATTTCTTTAAACGGTTGACAGAACAAACAGCTAGTATAGAACGATAAACGCCCTGATGATGGAGGCGGCAAGCACCTCTGAAACGTCTGTACACGGCTCAATATCCCAGAAGACGGTCGGTCATGTTCTTATTCGACGCCGTGCGCATCTGCATTGAATGAACATCAGAATTAAGGGGTCATTTGGAAGATGTGCCAGAGATTTTTACCATTCACTGTAAATGTGGGTGTCCTCTGCACGGAAACCGCTGTGACTAAAAACAATAAGAGAACAAGAAGTTCTGGCATGCAACATTCTGGTTGTTAAACCTTAAAATAGTAAATCTGCGACCTAGACGTATGTAAAGGAATTATGCTAACTTACGATGATTAAATTAAACTGATTCAGGACAGAGTCTGATAACATGTTTTTGTGAAACGATGATGAACTTTTGTGTCCATTAAACAATGGTAATTTCTTGACCAGCTGAGTTAAGTATTATATACTCACAGAAGACTCTGTACTTGGAATCATTCATTTCCTCTTCACCTACTTGACGAATAACTTTGCATCAAAACACTTGCGTCCTCTCACTAAATGCAAATATTTTCCCTTCGTGTTATACATCACATATATGTTTCATTGTATTGCTAACAGAAGGATTATAATTAATTGATTCCGCCGTATTCTTGACATTTGTATCTGCAACATTCTGATAAAACATCTGTTAGCTTTCAGAACAGAACACAGAATCGAGTACATGACCTTCCACTTGAATGCTGGTATCTAAAGTTTAGAGGCACTGAACCATCGATCTACATAAATGTTTACTGTGTTTATAAAGACAGTACGTAGCAAAGTTGTGCATCAATCATTGAGTGGACCAGCTACTTTCGACGTAAGTTAACAGACCGCTGTCCCTTAGGGTTTGGTGGGTAGTTTATTAGGGCACAGCGTATTGGTTAGCGCTGTAGCATGTCTCGCTGTAACTCCATTAATTTTACGCACGTACAGGGGCCCTATATTACACATACTTTTTCATACGCCACATAATTACCTTTCTGTTATCAGAACCGTACGTTACGACACCGCTAATACATTCTGATCGCACTAGCCGCCATACTGCACCCTCAAAACCATTTTCGTGACATCCATCTTAATGTAATGCCCGATATCCTTCATGCATTTCCAAGTGACCGCACTCCAGCAGATTAAGTATAGTTATCCTTGTATTTAATTAAGCACCAAGCACCACGACAAGAAGGTTTAGGTGGGAACTGAGGCGGGCTCATGACTTCACAAATTTTTAACATCAATAATGGATACAGATAAGAGGCCTAATTCAAGTGCCGACGTCTTCTATATCTGCCCCTGGGGAAAGAGCCCCTGGTATTCCAGAGCCGGTCTGCGCGTTATGACGAACAGAGAAATTCACGTCCCGTCAGGAATTCGAATAGGATTCTCTACTAAAATTCCTAATTCACTGTTCTACTCTGAATGATTTTGGACTTTATCCATTGTGTGATGAATGTTTTTTACAAAGTCTAAACAAATCACAACTTTACCAACGATGAATGTTCCTTCGTCTTAGACTTGAGATACAGTAAATTCTCTATATTACATGGGACATGGCAGTGAACCCAATCCACATCTTGACTTCCAATTTATTTAATCTTCATTTTAGTATTATCCTCCAAAACATCTATCGTCTCCCAGAAGATCTGTTCTCTTTAGACTTTCCGAACATTTTGTAAACATTTCTCGTATGTCTCATGTCTACTACATGTCGTCTAACTCATCCACCTGAAAAACCGGTTAAATCAGTTAAGTAACAGCTGATAAAAGTGTATCGAGTTATTCTGACCCTATTTAAACAAGAGCAGGAACATCCTGTCATGAATCATTTCATTAGATTGCTTATTTTTCCGCTTGCAATATTAACTGACAAAAAATGCCACGTATGATCGCCCTGGGGGGGGGGGGGGGGTGCGAGTTCGAGACACGAGCACACGCGCGACGCGGCGCTAACATAACTCGAGGTAGATTTGCTTACCGGCTTTTTCATTTCTGAGAAAGTCCGGAACACACTTGTTTTTATGGCGAATCTGCCAAGTGCATTGGAGGCTTCTTCTAGGCGCCAGACATGGAATTTCGAGTTATAAAAGGCTATGAAAAACGTCCGAGGGGAAATATAATGCGCACTAACACAAACAACATTATCTTTAAATGTTAGGTTATACCGCAGTTCTGGTAAAGAAGTTACTTTCTGTTTGTATTGCTTAACGACGTATAGCATCCGACGAAAAACATCATAATACCTTAAACAATGCTTTGGGGAGAACATGGAAGTGGTTGTGACTTATTTTAAGGCATTATTTGAGGAATTCGAAGACGAAACTCTGTGAGCATATATTTCTATTGTTAAATAACGAGACAAGGAATTATGTTGTAGGTCTCTTACATTTCTCCTGTTGACATAAGCCCAAATCATATGACATCGGCTATGTAATATAGTCAAAGAAGTTACGGTTTTAGGATGTGGACTGGATTCATCTGTCTCAAGACGGGGTGCAGTGGCGGAATCTAGTGACCATGGTTATGAACTTTATTAACTTCATTAAAGGCAGAGAATTTCGTGTCTAGCTGAGATACTTCTCAACAAAGTCGCTACTCCACGAAGTTAGTTATATAGGCCTAATTAATTGCCCGTAATTTACGTGTAAATAAACAAAGATTAAACAATCGCAATTAAGTATACTTCTGACACTGAAATTAAGTCAAGATGTTGCCACTTTCGTAAAACCCAGTAAGTAGCACGCCCGTGCAGAACGGTTGTCAAGTGCAAACATCTGACGTCACACTTCAGTTTATATAATTAATGTCGTGAACTTCCCAAATCAGCGCGGGAAGGGGACAGGGAGGAGGGGGCGAAGGTGATACACAATGTCAGTGAGATTTCTGCGCACTCATTTGTTGTGAAAGGTAGTGTTACCAGCCAGGCGACACGACACTGTAATTAAATAACCACACCAATGATGCTTCTGATAAAGTGTGTCTTGTTTGCGGTCACATCCCGTAACATGTTCAGAGGTCAGACAGCTGGTGGTGACTCGACAAAATGCATTAAATAAGTAAGGAAACCTTACAGAAATCTATTTTCTCACGCTAAGGGAAGAACTTCAAAGGTTGAGGGCTTCGGAGAACGATGCACTGGGGTGAGAGTTTGTACCTATGGCAGAAGTAAGAGGTGGACAGAGATATAGAATTTGAGACTTTCGCGGCGAGTACAATCAATAAAATCTTCTCGGGCAATCAGCCGCGATAGCTGCTTCCCGAAACGTCGGTTTACCACGGTAACCAACTAACGCGGCTGATTGCCCGACAAGATTTTATTGAGGTGGAAAGGGACTTCGCACGGTAACGAGATTCATAATTTTCTCGTTGCACCAAATATGATTAAGGTGGCCACATGAAGCAGAATGAAATGTGCAACCGGAACTGTACACACATTTCTAGTCGAATAATTTGAAGGGAACATAAAAGTTCGAAACGAAACCCCACAATATTAGGATTTATGGGTGTAAGATGAATTAAAATTGCTCAGAATAGCTTAGGATAAGTCAGGACCGTTTTGGCCTATTAAATTTCCTGAACATTTAAACATCATCTAGCATAATCGTGCATCTTAGTAGTTTTCATCTACATGAACAAGAAAGTTATACCCGCTTGTTAAATAAGACTGGAATCAAGAATCTATTCGAAATTTATAACTCATTTCCACACCGCAGACATCAATTCAGACCTGACTATTTCGGCATTCCTACTTCTGAAGTATACTCTACTACAATGCTTTTATATGAAGAGAATGTATCAGTACCAAGCGAAAATAGTTATCTTGAGTGGCACATCAGTGCCTGAATTCACATTCCGGCATGCTCCTCTCTTTATTTATTGCGATCCGAATTGAGTTCTGCCCGACTACTAGGAACTTCATCTGCAACTTAATAATTTTCCGTGAAACTGTATCCGTCTTCTTATAAGGAGAATATGTTTTGTTTGGGAGTGTGCAGAAAATGATTGAAACCAGTACTCGCTTATTGTTTTAAAGCAGGCCGATAGCAAAACGTGAATCAGCTACTTGTTCATAATGAAGCTGAGAGCTCCCATGGCTCAGACCGTGCCCTTGCGGTCTGCGCTACCGTTTCCATGGCTGCAGGACGTTTCATGCACAAGCGACACAAGTATACAGTAACGTTTTTGTAGACGAGGATTTACAAAATGTTTATATAAACACAGGCAGTGCAGTGTCACGCTGGTGAATTTGATAGATACTTAAATTTCTTATTAGTCCTTATTGCACGGAAGCTTACCGTTGGCCTGATCATTCGATACGTTGAATATTACAGAAAAATTATCATCATCATCTCTAAACTCAATATCTTCACAAAGACTCAAACCCAGGATAATTTCAGGTCTGCGACCTGAGCTCCTGCAATCACCTCTCCGAAATATACAACTTCGTTCTTTGCCCTGTTCTTCTACCGTGGTTAGTTTCGGAGCTACAGAAACAATCTTCACGAGAACTCGAACCCTGGACACTTTTCGGTTTATGACCGTTGTCCATTTTGTCTCCTTGTCGAAATAAATAACTTCGATACCCATGACGTTCTTGCATCGTGCTTAGTTTCCAAGATATGGAAACACCGTCACTGGATTTCGAATTCAGGTTTTTAGTGTCAATCATTTAATTTATTAAGAAATCTTCTAATTGAATATTTTAAATATACAAAGCCCGTCCCTCTAAAAGGTAGACCATGTCTGGTTAAAATCCAGGATATTGTATCAGATTATTTGTTCTGGACATAAAGATGTCATTTTCTCCGCCGTGTGGAACTTTAGATTTGATTTTAAGAAAATAACATAACTTCCACTGATTCAAATCGCAGACGACCCTCTCATAACGCAGAGACATATTACATTCTGGTACTGAGTTTCACAAAATGTACGATATATTGGATAGGGTATAAATTATGGGTGTTCAAGCCAGGATGCTGACGCTAATAACATAAACCAGAAGTGAGGTGTGAGAAAGATGTGGCATAATATGCACGCTTTGAAATGAAAACCACAGGAATCTTATGTGGGGCAAAATTACGAGAAGATTAGACTGAATTCAAACGGCATGAGCTCTGATACAACACGGGGTTCGCCGCCACAGACGTACTATTTTCGTAAATAGAATTATTGGCCTGGTGGGAAAATACATTCTGATATTTTGCATTACGTTCAAAGGCTTATGAAGTCCCGCACTACTTTCAAATGATTGAAAAATTGATAAAATTCGTACTCTTTTCAACATGCGACGAATTCAGGAACATAATGTAAATCGAATGTTATTAAATTTTGTAAATTGATATAAACTCAAATATATAATTCGTCTCCACCCACTACAAAAAATATCTGGACGCTTTGGCAAATCCAAATAATTTATTTTCTCCCCCCCCCCCCACCTACAACAGAGACTAACGTTATCAACATTTTATTCAGTCACTTTGGCTGTACCTAGACCTTATGAACAATCCTGCTTACTTTTCGACCTACACCATTCCCGGCCTCCAAGTATCATGACACCATGCCATTCATCTTTCCAGTAAACTTATTTGGTTTGTTTTGCTTCAGAAAAGAAGTGTAAATTTCCATCTGCAAGCCAGCAGCCACAACAGCCCGCAGTATCACAGCAGTTTATTTTGACAGCTCCAGGTTTTGAAATCTTCTTCGATTTGTCTAGTGTTGGCGTTAAAATAAAATGACTGTAGACAGGAAACAACGTCATAAAGTCTGGTTTGACCACATCCCACTTGTGCGACGTTCCTTCGTTATTCATGTCCACGAATTTGCCTTCTTCCATCGAGCACTCAAACTGCTTGCTAATACACCAGTGAGTTGGCATGAAGGATATAAAAAGCTCGTTCGCTCAGTTTCTGAAGTATGCTTTTTAAAACGCCTTCCACCGTAATAAACCCTTATTATGGCAGTGTCTACAGGGTGTTTGCGTAGTTGCTGCACGAACGTGCTGTTTAGGTCTCCCCCCTTTAATCACCAATAACCGACTGATCGGACTAGAGAATTTTTTTGGCAGGCTGTCACAAACACCGCTCAAATACTGCATTAATGTACCAAATTAAAAGTTATCAAGGCTTTAAATGATAAATATTCTTCTTACTAGAATTATTGCATTATATAGCAGAATACCTCACTATAAAGCCTTCGTGTCTGTAATTTTCTAACAGAATATTCTATAGTCTATAATCTTATAATTTATTTAACTACTTTTTTCTACTTGATATTGGTTATGTCTATGTGGAATCGAAATGCAAGGCAACTGTGGTCTACGAGTTGCAACGGATGCAGGTTACAAGGCACCAAGAGTGGCCTATTTTAAAGCAGGGAGTAAGGAACGAACACTATGGATGGCCACTAGACAAGTCTGAATCCTGTCTCAGGACTAAGTGGAGGACACGGATCTCTTCAGCAGGGAGCAGACAGGCAACTATACCGCGTTTCTTTAATCTTCGTCGTGATAATAAGTTCATAAACATCCCTTTGACAAATCCCTGCTTTAAAACATAAAAATATACCATGTCTTAACTATTGAAGGATTTCTTAAATTTGTACATTGTCTAGTGTTCATTAAAAAGGTAACATTTAACAGAGTGGATGTTTCCGCCTTCAAGTAAAAGTGTAGGAAATACATCCAGTGTAGGTTATGTGCTTTAATGATACTAGACGATAAACAGAGCCCAGAAATCAGTAATACTGTTTACAATTTATACGTCATATTTGTCTCTTACATTCACAATTAATTGTTGAAATCTTAAATCGTCTCAGATGTTTGGGGCAGCCTGTCATGGTGTGGGCTGAACAGAATTAGGTAAAGATAGGGTCCAGTGGCAGGGTCCTGTGGCTTCGCGAAAACAAAGAAGTTTTTGGTCAACAGAGTGACTAAGCTTCTCAAAAAGGACTTTACTGAATGGAATTGGTTACTTAGTAGCTTGACATTATCACTTCTGTCTTTAACTCTTAACGTATCTATAAATTAAATAGGATGAGATCAAAAAATAGGTCTACTTCTATACAAAATACACGGACACTTATGCTACTATATTTAGAGACAAAATTTTACACACGATACCAGAGTATGGAGCGCATATTTTTAGGCATAAATCTCTAAGAAGAAATGGGTAGCTATATTTGTTTTTGTTTTTTTCATGGATGCTTATTGAATTCTAATTCGCGGGTAATAGCGTACTACATAAAAATTAAATATTTATTGTTCATGAAGGTCTTCTGGGCTGTAATTTAGTGTGGACTTGTAGACAGATAACGTTTCCGAGAAACATAATGCCTCCATCTTCAAGACTGAAGATGGAAGCAGCAACCCTCAAAAACGTTGGAAAACAGCCGAAGTACTACGTGGCTCAACAACACGATCACCATCTATGCCTCCATAGTTGATGCAGGGTAATTAAATAGCAACAGAATCAATTAAGTAAATGAAAAAAGCCTAAAACATCATTTAGTCTAGACTACCCTCCCATCGGCCGACCTTCGAACCGAGGATTACTCGTGGAGGAAACATGAGCGTGAATCAGCAACTTTTCTGAACTAATTGCATGATCGTTCCAGGTAACGTTTACACGATTTGCTTCGGTAATTTGAAGGAGGAAATCCACTTTTGCAGAACATTCAGTCTCACACAGCTGCAGAAATGAAGCGATAGATTGGCCGGACTCATGCCTCCTTCGGCTTGTAATTTGGCCATCAGACCGCCCCGCTATCAAAGAAGCCATCCGACTGCTACAGTGGCCTAACGAAACGCAGAGTGGAATACAGTTTGATGCGCCAGACACTTTACAAATCACCTCAAGAAAACAGCATTAAACAAATTGTTGCAATTGCGTGCGTGTGTGTATATAGCTTAAAATACGTTTCCACATAAATATACCTATTTACAGACTGTAATAATAACCGAGTAATCATATGTCATGCAAATGCGAATGCATGCTCTGAAGTAAACCTTCTTCACAGAATATCACAATACTTAATCTCTTATAGCAACAGTTGGGTCATTAAGGAAGTGCAGAATAGCACAAGCTTAGAAAACAAGAAGTAGGCCAACGACAAGACATTATACCGCGAATTTTATTTCAAATAATTTAGTTTCTTTGTGACTATAGGCAGATCTTCTGACTACAATTACGTTCAATGTTCATATTTACCTTAAGCCAGAAATTTGGCCCCGTCGAAACTTAGGTTTATGAAAAAGCATGTTCCATACAGCATAGTTATATTTACGATTTAACTCTTTACAAAACTTCACGTGTCTAGCTCCAATGACTTAGTAATTATCGCTATCAGAAGAAACCTGAATATGGGTTTCGCATAGCCGCCATGTTGACATAATTTGTCGGAGGAAATTAAAACATTCAGTGCTGTGGTGGTAATATTCGAAATATAGTAATAGGGACAGAATCACAAACAAGACAAGTAACCTATTTTCTAACAAAATATCTACAGGCAATAGAGAAGTTGGGCTGAGGAAACCACGTGGTTTTATAAATGACAGTCCCGAATATTTTGCAATTTTTACTTTTCCAGCCAACTGTGACCTTCCAGGAAATGTAAAATAAAATATGAGTTTTCATATTCCTGAAACTGAAACTCCCTAAATGGGACGCAATTTCAATTATTTGAAGTTATTCACAGTAATATTACGACAGTGAAGACATGACGTTCGGAAAATTATTTTCCAGCGACGTTTTCAGAAAGATCAGATACAAAAATGTGCATGTGAACTCAGAAGCCGAGAACTCTGAAACTGATCACACTGACTAAGATGATGTAATTTGAATAAAAATTTTCTTGAATATTTTCCATCGTCTAAGAAATAATAAAATAGAAAACGACATTTCGGAGATGGGGCTCTATCTCTGTCTTCAGGTACTACTCTGTTGGGCCCAATAGATACAGCCAATCCCTATCTCCCAACAGAGTAGGTACATGAAGACGGAGATAGAGCCCCATCTCCGAAACGTCGTTTTCTATTTTATTATTTCTTAGACGATGGAAAATATTCAAGAAAATTTTTATTCGAATGACTCACCATCGTCACGAACTTTTAGATTTGATAAAGATGATGTAAGATACATTATTCTAACCGTGCGTGTGTGCATAGGTATGGACAATGCGCACACATGGAAGCCTTTAAAATTATTGTTTGCACATCTCGGCATCCCTGTGTGGTGAGTCTGTGCTGGCTCTGCATATAGGTCATGTATGAACATGACAGCCTTCATGCGCCTCCATGACAACGACGTTCCAAAGTAGTTGATTGATTGTTGAAACCTGTGGGCTGCTATCTGTCAGTCCATCAAAATGTCTGAAGGAACAATAAACTGATGTGTGGAACTAATGTGCTATCTACAACTACAACTGTTGTCACACATGACAGTAGGAAACATTGTTTGTAAACAATATTTTGAAAATGTGCACAAAGCCTATGGTAAGAATGTGATAAGGTACATCCGAATATACGCCTGGCATATATTTGCTATATAGGCCTATAGTTTATCATCCAAAACATACGTAAGGGAAAAATTAGACCATTAGTAATATGTCAACTTAATTCAACTTACACGTGGTAATACTTATACAGTAAAACCTCTCTAACTTGGACACTTGCGGTTCCACTATAATGTGTCCAACTTACGGAGGTGTCCAGGATAGAGGGAAAGGGGAAAATCATCCTTTCAAATTGTGGGGTAATGACAATGTGGTAATTGTAAAGTATTATGGAGCCCTTCCCAAAAAGGAAATTTTTGATAAGAAAAATGAAAATGGTAAATTAAATTTTTACAAATTTTGTTTTCACTAAATTAAACTTGCATGGATGAGCTCGAAGGGACTGGCACCAATACTTTACGTTTACCGACAGTGCAATCTATTTACTTACATAGTCTAACTACTGTAGGCTTGATCGAATTAAGAATTAATGACAATAATAATAATTTTTTGAAACCCACTCTCATGGTTGCACATTACACTCCCAGCCTCAATGAAATTTTAAATGTTCAGAATGTATTTTTTTAATTGTACTTACGGCATTAGCTCAACATATGATGTCACTTATTTCTTGTAAAAAAGTCCGTCACAAGACACTTTGTTTTTGCTTTTATCTTGGAGTTTTCCATTCTCTTAATAATTTTCGCCGCAATCCGAATAACGTTTCAACCATTCCTGGTTGATTATGAGCGAAACCATACCATTCCAATTTCTGTTAACTCGGTTGCAAGCACAGAACTGACAAAGTTAAAACTCCAGTGAGGGGTTTAACAAAGGAATAACTATTCACTTTCACTGCATTCCAATGATGTGTTCAATGTCTCACACCCTCAACCATAAGCTAATCCTCAGGTAGAAGACATTCATCCATCAGAAATTCAAAATAACTAAATACTAACTGTAAATGTTTCCCATAAAAGCATTGAAGCTAAGTGCATGCCTGCACCTGTCCAACTTACAACAAAAGGGGTGACTAAGTTCCAGGATAAAGGGGTGTCCAAGATATAGGGTATTGTGGATATGTAAAATTATAGGATATTCGCTGGTTCCAATTAAAAGTGTCCAATATGGAAGGGTGTCCAGGACATAGGGGTGTCCAACTAGAGGGGTTTTACTGTATATGCATAACGCAAACGTTGTGTGTGAAGATTATCTGAACATTGCAAATTTAAAAACATCAGTTGACGCTCTTAATTAATTAAGTTCTGTGAGCTCATTGTTCCTTCAAATGAATTAACCCAAAACAAAATACAAACGGATCGACAAACGTCTGCATAGATCGATCCACCGAGATGAACAAAACCGATTCAATAGCTGCGATGTGTTTCCTTTCTTGTTCGTACAGATGGAGTTTTAGAATCGTACTTTTCAAAATATTTTAATGAATTTATTTTTGTGTTAGCACTTCTATTAGTACAAGATTTAGCTAAGCATGGCTCTCTTGCATAGACCGATACCATGGGAAAACCTTATTTCGAACGCTTCAAAGCACTTCAGCAGGTCACGAACACTTTGAAAACAGACGAGTGGTCTTGTACTGATTGTGAGCACCTGGGTATTGATCAGGCAAGCAGAGCGAACGGGAATGATAGGTGGCAGTGAAATTGTATGCTGTATGTAGAAAATCAGCACAAACAGCAGCCAATATTCTGGATAAAAGGATGGAACTCTTGTCTTTGCGTGTTTGACTGAGTGGTAGATAATCTTGGCATGACCTACTGAAGCCTACCCATTTTAAAACTCCTTTCCGAAAAGATAAAAAGTAACTTGTCTCTCGTATTCGACTGACTTTTAAGAATATTAGAACATTGATTAATAATATCATCTAGGACTTCCAAATTTCTATACAGTTGTACACCTGTAATATTAATTTCTTAATTACTTTAATACTTATTTTTAAGAAACACAAACATCGAGTAATCAGTTTCAATTTTTAAATAAGGAATGTTTTTATTAATTTCGAAAGAAAAGTGTCTTTTCTTTGGCGACCACGCTACTGATATTTTGACGTGGTATTATTAATCTTTTTAACTACTTAAACTTATGCACACTACCTACTGGGCCTGACGTGTCAAGACACTCCGGCCGGTTGGCAAGGCATGGAGCTACTGCTGGCTTGTTACTCTCCTGACTAATCTGACGCTATGAATCAATATTCAACGCGCTAATCTGATATTTTAACTACTGTGCACAAAAACATACGACAACAGAAGAGGTATTGTTAACCTAAGCGCTACAACATTTTAAAAATACATAGAAATTTTGCTTCAAAAGCAGTCAGTACCACAACCACATGAGGAGATCTTGGTGTTTTGTGTCTGCTGTCAATTTGTAACGAAATACTGTTAGAAAATGTATCAGATGTTAAGCTATTCTTATATGTTTCATAAGAGCTACGTTTTTCACACTGTGTACAGACTATGAAGCGGAAAAAGAACATAACCAAAAAACATGTTTTCAGAATAGGAGTGAGCAGCAAATTGCCTGAGAAAATTGAGTTTGCTTACGACAGACAACATGACGCTATGACTAATATCTACATATGTATATATGTTAAATTTAACATATTGATTACAAAGAAATGATTTTAATCTCAAAAGGTTTATAAATATGGTAGGTACAATAATAATAAATACACTTCAACAAAAATTAATATACCGGGGCTCCCTCGTAGGCTTAGTTGCACACATTTAATAAGCTTGTTTGAATTTGCTGTACCCAAAACTAAATGTGGTGAAACAGAATGGAGTTCAGTCCAGACTTGGTGTAATGTACATCTTTAACAACTTAAAAATACCGATCAGTGCTTAAGACATTCTGTAGTTTTTAATAATTCGTGCTTATAACACATAATATACGAGGGTCGCTCATTAAGTAATGCCCCACATTTTTTTCCTCAGAATATATTTATTCAAGATGGCTGAAATTTAGTGACAATATAAATCAATGTTTCCTTTACACATACTATTTTTCCACATAGTCCCCATCAACTTGTACGGTTTTACGCCAGCGTGGAACAAGTGCATGCATGCCTTGCCGGTACCAGCTCTTGTCCTGTGCACGTAGCCATGTCCTCACTGCTTGAATTACGCTCTCGTCATCTTCAAACCTTGTTCCGCGGATAACATCTTTGAGTGGCCCAAAGAGATGGAAGTCGGAGGGTGGATGGGGCAGCACCGTCCAACCCAATTTGGTGATTTCTTCCCGGGTTCTCGGACTTGTGTGAGGGCGTGCATTGTCGTGCAGGAGCAAAATTTCTGCTGGATGCTTGTGAGGCCGAACTCGTCGGAAACGCTTCTTGAGGGTTTCAGGGTCCTGATGTACGCGTTTGAATTGATGGTCGCACCTCTTGGCATCACATCCACAAGAATGACCCCATCACTGTCCCAAAAGACAGTCATCATGACTTTTCCGGCGGAGGGAGTTGTCTTGAATTTCTTCTTTCTCGGTGATTGAGGATGATGCCAATCCATTGACTGCCTTTTTGTCTCCCGCTCAAAGTGGTGTATCCAGGTTTCGTCACCTGTAATGATCCCTCAGCATCAAAACACTCCAACAATTCAGAAGAAATTGTTTTCCTTTGAATCCTGTGGTCTGCTGTGAGACTTCGTGGAACCCATCTTGCGCACACCTTCGAATATGCAAGAGCCCGGATAATTGCAATTACACTTCCATTGCTGACTGAAAGCTGTTGGGCCAATTGTCGAGTTGTGATGCGCCGATCCTCACGAATAATGGCATCCGCGCGGTTCAACATGTCTGGAGTGGTGGCTGTGGCAGGACGCCCAGAGCGCGGCAGATCACGGAGCTCGGTTTCTTCACTTCCTGAAGCTTTAACTCTCTTAGCCCAGCGACCAACGGTGCTCCTATCGACTGCACAGCTTCCATACACAGCACACAAACGTTTATGAATGTTCACCACAGTTTCTTTTTCAGCAAAAAAGAATTCAATTACAGCTCGTTGCTTGTAACGAGAGTCGTTTACAGACGCCATTTTAACAGTTCACTACAGCTCCGCCATCGGTTGGATTCATTTGAAACTCCGTACACGAACGCGAGAAACATCAAATCTCAAGCATGTAAAAGTACACTTTTCTATCTTCATTATTGGCTGAGAAAAAAAATGTGGGGCATTATTTAATGAGCGACCCTCGTATATCTTTATATCTATTAAATATGTTCAGCCACTGCGAATAAATTATTAATTTCTAATAATGTTTTGAACTTGAGAGATTTTCTCTTGCCAGCGCTTATTTGAAAATTAACCCATCCGGAGCCCAAGCCAAAATAAGCTATCCTTTGTTATTTTATAGCTCAGACAACGACTGAAGTATTACAGGAAGTATTGCTAATAAGATATAGCATGGAGTATAGTTTAATAATTGATAATAACGAGAAAAGTGTCCTTAAAGACTCTTTCTGATTTATGTCGACAACATTGATAGTAGAAGTGTATAGATATAGTGTCATGTTGCTACTACTTCGCGTGACGCCTTATTACCATGCGTGGTATACTGTCTTGGACGTGTAACGGGTGAAACAACACTACAGAAACACGGGGGAGGAATATAAAGTTACTTTTTTTACGTAAGCCCCGTTTGTCCATCAGCTGGCCTTATTATTGGTAAGACACAAGCTGCATACATTAAGAATCATTCTCTCCTCATTTGGGGAAAATTTTTTTGAAGTACTTTGTTATCGAACGCGCTAATTACAAATTTCATGTCCCCCTGAAATAATTAGGAGCGATTATGCCAAATATTTACACATTACATCCGATACAGAAGCCTGATGCTTATCATTCTAAGCAATTCATTTGCTAAACACGTACGTCAGTTGTAACTAAATGCGTGTGTTCATAAAACCAGATTTGAGGAAAATCACTGATATATAGGTCTAGCACTTTCTATATAAACGCTGCTGTGGGCTAAAATATTATTGTATTTCAACACTTCAAACTTTTTAACATCATTAAGGAAAATTAGTTATTTGCGTATTTTAATAAAAATTCAGGCAAAGCAAAACAAAATATTTCCGTTCTGTAGCTGGACCAGGACTACCTATAACGTGCCATATTAATATTTAGCACATACAAAAAAGCAAATGTGCAAAGAGAATTTTATTTTAAAATATGAAAAGTATGCCTATCTATTTAAAACCGGGCGAAGGTACAAGGAAATTCAAAATGAGAAGAAGCTCGATCATCAGGGCGATGACTACTCACCGCCCTGATGAAGGAGGCAGCAAGGATCTCTGAAACGTCAGTAAACTTCTATCTGACCACACGGCGCAACAACCCACAAGACAGCCATCCCCTGCGATGTAACTGTATTTAATTACCACACATATTACGTTAAACATTGGGCAGAAATGAAAAATTAATTACATAAATTTTGTTCAAATTTCCCCAGAATCCTCTCAGCAATTTCTAAGATGAAATCCGCATCGTGTAGAAATTACATTTCCATTCCGGGTTCACTTTACTCTCATTATTCAAAGAATGTACAAATATGTTAGGGCTTTGTAGTACCATTAGCCTAAACAAAAAACTTAGGAGTAATGATCTAACTAAACAATTAACAGATACAAATCTTCTTCGAGCGGTCACTGCCCACACAATCGTTATCGCAAAATCAACCACTGAGTTCCTTAAGCCAGCGCAAGTGACTCATCTTTACGATCTGTTCCTGAAAGTTTTATTTTAAGTTTATCTTTCCGGTTATTTCCTTCCGTGTGGTTTACCGATCACAAGTTTGTGAAGTGTTACGTCATCAATTGGTACTTTGATACAAACAGCTAAACCACAATTTCTCTTTGCCCGGAATTATTATTTACATATTTTTCCTTGAAATTTATAGAAGATCGTGTAGATTAAATACGCCTACAATCAAAATATTTCATCCCAAACGCATTTATAGACATAACATATTAAATGCATACATAAATCCATACACGCACGCAGAACCATGTATCTTAACCAACATTAGAATTCATTAGTTCAAGTACATCAAAATAAATAACAAGTAACACATAAACAAAGTGCTATTTACGACAATCCACTGCCTCTTTTATTACATTAAGGAAGGGAGATACTATCGACATAAATATGCTAACTACATGACAAATTGAACTTTCTCATGTAAACAAAACATTGCTAGAAAAGTCTGTCTTCCTAAGTAAAACTTACAAGTTGCTATAAAAGGATTTTCGCCTTGCCGAGGGCGTCAATCAGCATGCAGATTTCATTCTTAAAAAATAATGTTACTGAATTGCATAAATCTCTTATAACTAATTCCTTGGTATTTCCGGCTCTTTGTAGTATGGCTTTGGCTGAAGAGACGGAAGGTGGCAACGCGAGGCACGTTCTGAAAATTTAATATTTAGGTTTTTTTAATAAGAGACGAAAAGACAAAGTTTCTCGGACTAGATCGTAGCAAGGATCGGCTCTTAACTTCTTTGTGGATGTATTCTTGGTCCTAACAATCGTTCCAAAGTATGTGTACTTTCTCCTTCACATTGTACATATAAGTTGATTTAAGTCTAAATAACCACAGTAGACTAAAGAGTACTCAGTTGTAAGTGACTCCTTGATAAGCTAATAGTCGCTCATGCGTTATCTAAAACTTTCACGGCGAACAGAATTAATAAAATTCTCTCGGGCTATCAGTTGTGTCAACTGGTAAAATCTTGCCGACGTTTCAGGGACCATCTGTGTTCCCATCATTAGGGCGTCTCATGATGGGGACACAGATTGTCCCTGAAACCTTGACGAGTTTTTCTATTTGAAATGGATGATAGACCGAGAGAAATTTATTATTAATAGTCGCTCAATTGGTCAAGGAATTCCTTGCCTTTGATGGAACCGAGTGTTCTAAAAATCCCAATGCTGGACCGTGTCCTCAGCTACTGATCCAAGTGAATCAAGTCCACGCCCTCACAAACTTTTCTTATCTACGTCTATGCCTCACCCCAATTGGTTTCTTCCATTCAGAGTTTTCGAGGAAAATTTTGTATGCATTTCACATCCCTCAGATCCGCACAGCATGCCCCGCCCAGTTAGTTCTCCTTGATGTCCTCATTGTAATAATAAACATCTGATGAAGGGTGCAATTACGAAGCTTCTCATTATACAATTTTCTCCATCCTCCTGGTAATAACTTTCTCCTAGATACCAATTATATCGTTTCTATTTAAATTTTGTTTGTTGCTTTTCAAGCATACTTTCGGAAAATTCCCTGACACAGAGGTGTGCTTCAGCTCTTAATTCACTATTTTAAAACACACGCCCACCTTTAAGCCCTTCTGTGTTTCTGCGTGCACAGTCAAGTTGTTACGTCACGGTAGAGGATTTATAACAGAGCTGTCTTTTCAACTCCACTCGTAAAATTATTTAGGAAGGAAATGCCATTTTCTTGTTTCAGAGTTAATGGATATCCACTGGAAATGAAACCTATTTATTATGCCTATACTACAGACATGCCAATGTGAAGTTGTGTTATTCCAACAAGCACCAACTCCGTTCATCAAACTACGTTCGAGGTTCTCGCCCACGTCGGTCCACATGGGATTTGTGTTGGACGAAGTGTCACTGAGATGGGATTTTCTCCGATTTTCTTTGTTTTTCTCAGGCACCTAAGCTCCTTTGGAATGCTATTATATAATTCTTCTGTTTGTCTATTTATTTCCTGATTCAACTACAGAGCTCCAAACATCGGGCGACTCAAAAATATTGTTTTCAAAAAATTAAGTTAACCTCAAGTCTTACAAGTTAAAATAGGTTATTTTTTATTAATATTTCCTGCTCTTTGAATGTCAGATGCTCAACTGAAGAGACGGAAGGTGACACTGTAAGACACGTTGTTACTAGTAAAGGTTTGGATAAAAACGACATTGAATTTTTTAAATAAAATACCTAAAAACATTTAAAATCAAAACATTCTTCATTCTGACGAATCAACATAAACGAACTTCTATTTGTGCATGTTTTATGTGCTATGTTGTGTTCGTATTATGTTATTTGTGATTACAAGTTTCTTCTCTTTGAGTGATAAAGTATCGCACCCATATAAAACAGGAATTTCTTACCCTTAGGTTTCTTTTTAATTTAAACACGAAAAGTAACATTTTTCGGACTAGACTGTTGCAAGCAGTCGGCTCTTGACTTCTTTGTGGATGTCCTAATAATCGTTCCGAGGTACATGTACATTCTACTTCACCTCGTGCGTCTAAGTTGGTGTTAACCGAAATGAAATAATCAGACGGTATTTCAGACAGGAGACAGCATCCACCGAGCGTCTTCCCAGGACAGGCTGGCCCTTTATCCGTTCCTCAGTACACATGCCCGTCAGTTTCTAGCAGAACCTGTGAACACGCCCGCCATATGAAGGGGATGTTTTACCCGTATCAATAAAACAATCAATACGAGAGGGTAGCTATCACGTGACTGCGAATTCACCGCTAATCACACTGACTTTCCCTGTCCCCCAACACAAACACGTGAATTGAATACGTCATAATATGTCAGTCACGATACACCGCCCACATGCTACGTCTTCGCTTGCTCACAAATGGAAGTGTTATGCTAATTAATTCACAAGGAGGGTCTCAGTACTTTTAATTATAGCCCTCAGGAGCGCGGCGTGGCGTTCACAGGAACAAAAGTGTTCTATAATGGTCGAAAATGTTTGGGAAACATGTCTACCGAATGTTCATAGTTCTTTAAACACTATATCAAAACTCCAAAGAAATAAAAATTACCGAAACGTCAATATTATTTAAAGAGCTGCTCAAAGTGTAATTATTTCTAATTTTTAAGTGAATACAATAAGGACTGGAAAGTATCAATTTCTCTAATCTTAAAAGGTAGAACTTTCGCAGAAATAGCGTAAAATATAATACTAACTGGTGTATGTACATGAAAGAGGAAATTAGTTAAAGTGGAATGTTCTACAGTAGACTGCCCTTCCTCTGGCCATATAAACTCTCCACTTCCCGGCACCATATCTTCAGACCTGAAGATGGAGACAGTATGTTTATCTCAAATGTTGGTATCTACCAATGAGTACACATTACAACCCAGAAGACCAACACCTACATCTTCACCTCCGTGTGAACATCAGATCTCATGAAACTACACTGTTGATTTATGTGGGGTGTTCCAAAACAAAACTCTGAGGGAAATATTTTTAACTAACAGAAGGGTAAAGGAAATTACACAATCAGGAATGTTTTACTTTGTACTCCCCACGAAACATTATTAAGATGATTAAATCAAGGAGTGAAATGGGCGGGGTATATAACGCGGATGAAAGAACACTTGAAGGCAAAAGATTACTTGGGTGGTCTAACTATAAGCGTGGATGTTGCGGTAATATTAAAATGGATCTTAAATATATATTTTTAGGATACGGCAGAGTGGCGGGTCCTTGTGAACACGGCTATGAACTTACGAATTCCTTTTAAAAAAAGGAAATTTTACCATCTGGGCGACTACTAGCTTCTAGCGAAGGACTTTGCTCCAAGGAGTCAATTGTTCAGGAGAGGCAATGACATTTTGTTGTCAAATAAGTTAACAGGTAAAATTTAAGGTTCTCACGGTAAATACGTACTATCAATGATTGAGCAGGTGATGCCACAGAAATGGCCTAAATGTCAATTTGACAGGAAATGCGTATTTGCCCACTCCTGCAAAAATGTATTTTTACATGTACGAAACTTTACATTTGGATAGTCCTATATAACTTTGCGACTGCCTTTGAACATTTGGTGAAGGATTAATTTGACACAAATTCACTTCTGGATTGCAAAACTCACATTAGGGACTTCGAAAATTGGATTTTGTTTCGATTCTGAAGGGTTCTGACGATGGTGTAATGCAGTCTAAATTGTTGGGATATTGGACCTTGTTGATCGTCTAATGTTATAAAACACACAACGCTTCCAGGACTGGATCTGTCCTCGTCTTCAAATATAGTAAACGGAAGGGGTACCTACTCTGTGGGGTCAGTTAGAAGTAGCTAATTTTAATCACTAGACAGTCAAGCTTCAAAAACCAAACAAACCTGGATTTTGTTAGTTCATTCACAACTGAATTATAGAGCCTTTGGAATCCATAGTAGGTCACGCGGTCCGTCTACCGCGTGTGACCTGAGGGTCAGATTGTAACTGAGGCATGATTTGACGTTTCTTCAGGAAACTTCAAACGCAACCAATTTAGTAACTCATTAGTGCCATGATGAATAGCATATTTTAGCACGCGATTCTGTAATATGTCTGTTATTTCACGTTGCCGCTGGTAATTAACGTTCCTGATCCTTCATCAACATTTGCGCCTTTTTTAGCTCTATTTGGAAAATAAAGTCTCTGAGCTTCGGCAACACAGCATGAAGATCTGTGAAAGAGTCGGGTTAAAATTCCAAGCAGTCTTAACTTCGGCACCAGTAAAATTTAATATCGGCTACAAGTTCCAGCAATGGAAGAAATTTTACTTGGTACAGGGGGTCATGAAGAAGGTTGAGATCCTCCCCCCCCCCCCCGCACCTCAACTCACGCATTTACTCCGACAAACTAATTGATACGAATGTCTCCCTCAGAGCTACGGCGAGAGCAACAACATGCTCAATTCTTCATGATTACACTAATCGACGACTTGGCTTTGCACGGCCTCTCTGAGTTAGAGGTTTTGTAAATGGATTCCACAAAAGTCCAATTTTGCAAAGCTCACTTTATTTATCTGCCTTCTCTGTTTCTGTTCTTCCTGCTACTGTCCATTTCTTTTGTTTCCCTTCCTTCTTTTCAAGTGATCCCAGCAAATGCACTCCGCAGCCACTTTGTTGGTACGCAGACTGCTCTCGAGGCCCGTCGTTTGTGAACGATGTTTCAGTGATCTTTCTCATTCCTCGGTACAGCACGGCCACGCGCCTCTCGAAACTCCAAAATTAACGATGCTATTAATAGGAATTAATAATTAATAATTACAATGGGACAGCAGACCAACTGCTTATAGGCATCAAGTGGAGAAGTATTGTACAGCATTCCCGCTAAATTCAGCACACCTTTTAAAATAATTAGGAATATTAAATCATGTTTAAATAAAACCTATTGGTAAAGTCCGTGTAAGTTAACACCTGCCAGACTCATTCCAAATTCATTAAGGTCTAAAACAACTATATGTTTGAAGATTTCTGTCTTCTGGGTTATTGCGCCATGTAGTCTGGTCGACGCTAAAAAACGTTTCAGAGGTCATACTGCCTCCGTCATCAGGACGATGAACAGACATCGACCAGACTATACAGCGCAAAAACCCAGAAGACAGAAATCTTCATACTCACCGCTGTGAAAACCTCAAACCTTACAACTGCATGTTTTAGTAACATTGGTTTCCAACTTTACCTTGGAACCGTAAGAAGGATTCAAGAAAACAAGGAGAGGCTGGAAGTTAGTGGGATGCATTAGCTTCTAATCTATGCTGATGATGACAATTCATTGGACCATAACACAAATACCACAAAGAAAACACTGAAGTTGTATTAAATGCTAGTGAGGAGACTGGAGTAAAAATCTACTCAGAGAAAACTAAAGTATGTCCGTGCATCATGGATTTAATTACTCTTTAAAAAAAGGCGAAAAGGGTGTTTTATCAAATTACCCTGATTGCGAGTGGCTTAGATTCTCCAACTTCTATCAATTCTGAAAACAATAATTATTTCGTCAATTTCATCAGAGATTTCCGTAAATGTAATTTTTGTTCATACATTTGAAATTATATCATACATAGACTTCTCACATTTGGTGACAAACATACAAAAACGTTCAATCGTCACATTGTCAGTTTAATATTTTATTTACACCTAATTTCTTTATGAATTGGAACGGACTATACTTTTGACAGAATATTCCATTTTCAAATTACGATAGCTAATAGGTCAAACTGAGAAGGGGCGGAAGATCTATCGTGTGCGTTTCTAATCGCTGATCTCGGGAGGGGCGAGGAGGGGGATTAGACGAGCTGTGAAGCTTTATAAACAGGTGAAT
Organism: Zootermopsis nevadensis; assembly: GCF_977971745.1. NCBI lineage: Eukaryota > Metazoa > Arthropoda > Insecta > Blattodea > Termopsidae > Zootermopsis > Zootermopsis nevadensis. The sequence continues at coordinate 4,356,450 of NW_028259152.1, read as the reverse complement.
AAATCTCCCGGTCAAATTACATTTTATTGTTCGACCAGGATTTACTGAAAGAGGAAGCAATTCGTCTTCCGTCACACGGCGGCTTTACACACTCAGCTGAGTACAACAAGGCATTTTGTTGGCTTTCCCTTCACTGATTATTGGAAGCAAACAAAAACGTATGCATATATGTAGACAATAAATTTTACATATGCCTAAAATAACCTAAAATGGGCATTCGTGTTAGTCCGGTAATTGCCATGGTCTATTTGGTCCTTATCCTTGTATATAACACTTGCTTTAAATCACATCTACGTGACCTTGCCGGTCTGCGGACTGGACTAGGCTGGGTGGACTCTACTTAGTCTTCAATATCATAAAATTAAAATTAAATTATTTAGGCTGCAGTACACATGCAGTAAGTAGGTAAGTAAGACCTGGTGGATATGAAATCAGATAGCGGACATTTGTGACTACCTGAGCAACTATTAGCTTCTCAACAAGGATTCTGTTCAGTTGAGTACATAACTAATAAATTATATCTCCTCTGACAGATCTTTGAATCCAGTGATCAGTCAATTGAAAGTCCTTCCTCAGAAAACGTTTGTAAGGTCCACTGAAGCAGAATCAAATCATTCTAGTCTACAGGAACGCATTTCTACCGAAGCTGTCGAGTGTTTGAGTTAAATTAGGGGACTCATAACCCGAAATAGAGGCATCTAACTAAACTTCCTGTAGGGTAGTGAAGCATGTAGTGTCATGTTTGAAGGGTGTGTGGGAGCTAATCTGTAGGCAGGGTCATGCTGTTGTTGACATGCAATAATAAGCTCTTATTTTAACACCGAAATCAGGCAGCCGTTAAAGCACACAGACATTTCTCACGTGAAGATTTTATTTCTATAGACGGAGAGTTGTACTAACACTGATCTTTAATGACTGACTAATTTGGTTCATCAGCGATAATCTTTTCAGTTGTATGTTAGATGTAGTGTCGAATGAAATGAGATGTTTGTGACGAATTTTAAGAGATCTGAAAGGAAGCGATCGTGATCTATTTTAACACATGCCTACTGCTCCAGCATTTTACATAAAGTTGGTTATTTAATTCGCCGACTGTTTAATGAAGAGATAGCGAAATGTTTTATGTAAACGATCAGTGACCAGTAGTTTATTTAATCATCAGTGGACTTATGGTGTCTCATAAAAATTGTTAAAGTGTTACAAGTAACAATAGCGTAATATCATAATTAAATGTGTGATATGAATTAACGTTTCTCAACAAATTGCATGTTGCTGAATTATTGTGGTATCATCAATGAAAAGCAGTACAAATCTTTTCGTGAATCAAAAACGCATCTGTGGCCTTTATGCCGCGTTTGCATTGAAATATTAAGCCGAGAAAAATGAAATTCATGCACATATAAATTGTAATGTGATGAGGAGAAATATAACATAGGTATTATTTGTCGTTTCTTATGCCTTACCTTAGGAATAGGCATTCCAGTGAGGAATTTTAAGAGTATGCATAATAGAGATATTAATAAATAAATGCAGAAACCAAGACAACTTTTAAGAGAACTTGTAAGTAAGTTATAAAACGTAACTTGAATTTATAGTGAAGCCAGAGGTAGAAGTTTATGGAGATGCTTAGGTAGGAACAGTTGAACCAAGATGTTCGAAAAATGTTTGTTTTTCAGGTAGCGACCTTTGTGCAATATTTTTTGCAGAACATAAATTGCAGACAGGCAGGGCGATATCAGTTAAGACCACTCTCATGCAGAGGAATTAATACAGGCCTAGGCCTATATTTGAGAAGTTATACCGTTGTTTTAAGGTTCTCACAAGCTTCAAATTCTGAAAATCTTCTTTAAAATGTCTATTTAAATTTTATGAAGAACAATTCTGCAACACTTTTACTTACTAATTTATGTAACCATATTTAAATCCGTATTTAACACTCAGGAATGAATTTATTTTCTTATGCAAATTTTAGAATGGTGTAAATGGGAGCAAACGTCTGGTTCAACTCGAAGAAATGAATGATTGAGATGCTGAGGTCGAAGAAGATTTGCAGTGTACCTTGAATGAACAAATTAATGAATACAACGAGATTATTTATACTTTTAGTAAATAAATTAATGTAGGCCTGTGTATGTATAATTAAATAACAACCTATCTGGACTGATTTAACACTGAAAGTAGCAAATATATTTATGACTAGGCTTATGTACGTCACTTAAAGTAAATTTCCTAGACGTGTCTTCAAATTGACTGCCGTTTGAATCTACACACAGTTTGACCTTTCATTTCTTTCAAACCCTCCTCTTCTTCCCCCCCCCCCCCCCGGCCCCGTTACAACGTAACACGCGAACAAATCGCGATTCACAAACCATTACTTTCTCCTACGGTTCGTCATCATAACAATATGAGGTCGGCGGTTTAAATTCCCTATCTATGAGGTCGGCATACATTGCAGTACGAAAATATGGCCAAAAGGGCGGATAGTGGAGCCGTCTTGTAATAACAGAAAGCCGTGTATAATTGTACTGTCCGGCCGCAGTGCGCTGCATTCTGCAATGACAAAGTGAGTCCAAACACGCAAGCAGCAGGCAGCTGTATCCCATCAGAGGCAGAACTTCATTTACAGGCTCACAAATTAATGGGCAACTTCAATTGATTTGCGTACATTTTTGCAAGAGACGAGCTTGTACCTGGCGTCTTGAAAAGGAATATAATTCTGCTCATTATGTATACAAATCACATGTTTGTCGAATGTGTTATAAAATGAAACGACAATCTGGATTTAAATTATTACTGGCGATGTCGGTAAGTCAGAGAAGACGTAATACTAACGTCCAGAAAATGGTCAGGAGATAAATGTAGCTACTGAGGAAAAACAGACTTTTAACCTGCTTCAAAATTCAGTTAGCACATAAAAAGGCAATCTAAAAAAACAACAACAACAACTGCCTCTCTCGAGTGTAAGAAAACGACGTATTGAGACGAATATTATAAAGAACATCCTGGCATGTTGTTCCATTTGCAAAACAAATGATATAATTAAATTTTATTCGTACTTACCTTTGTCGTCGGATAATATAATTATTGTGTGCCTAGATTTATTAAAACTTGGAAAAAGTGGAAAAAGATTTTTTAAATATGTTGCGATGTAGGCTATTGTTTGGATGATGTGTTTACAATAGACAAAAATACTCGTTGGCATCCAACAACAAATCAAATTCAGAACTTAAAAACTAAACTCCAGGCACAGTCCAAATTGAGAAGCTGATAATTGCGTAGCAAGTCAAAAATTCTCTGCCTTTTATGGAACAGAACATTTATTACCGTGTTTACACCAGTCTACAACTGGGCTCTATCTTAATCTCCTCACTCCACAGCACTACCACAAACCATGTTTCTTTAACATCCGTTTCCAAATTACCCTCCATATACAATCGTAATCTTACAAACGGCTTCTTCTCGTAAGGTTTTCCTACTGAAATTCTGTTCCACACGCCACGCCCATTTGATCTCAGTTCCGTATCAAGAATGCAGTGCACCAAGCCACTTGGAGAAACTTCGAAAGGAATCTTCGTTTTCCTTTGAGTTGTAGGCAGCGAGTCTGTCCAGCACTGTGGAAGCAGAATTCGATGCCAGCTCCACCCACCTCCCATTTCTCACAATTTCTCTTCGAAATCCATCCTTTATAATATTTGCGTGTCCTTTTTGGTCTTCCAAGCAAAATCATATAAGGTTGCAACACAAACAGCAGAGCACAGGCAAACGAACGTTTCATAACTAATATCAGTGTATGTCTGCGCGGTAAGGGGGATGAATGGTGGTAAAATCCTTTCGTGACCTTGAAGCATGCAATTTGGTGACGGCTACAGATCTATGTCATATTTATTCCTAGACAAGGAACCTCCGAAGATAATAGTAAATATGATCCCAGAAGTTTTCTTGTCCAGCTCCCATTGCCATCTTGTAAGTGCAAATTTTGTAAAGTGGTAATACGCTGGGCTTGTAATCGTAGGGTCCCGGGTTCGATTCCCGGTGGTGTCCAGATTTATAACTTGTATTGGGCAAGGCCGTGGTCCAGGTATCACGGAGTTTTCCTCCGAGGCTTCCCCGGTTTCTCCGTGGCATCCCAACAATTACTCACTTCTCATCATCAGTTACACACAGAAGAAGGCAATGGCAAACCACTTCTGGATCATTTACCGAGGAAGTATATGAACAGGTCCCTATCAGAGGGAACTTGTTCATAATGTCACCAGGGGTCGGCTCCGACCCGATGATACCAAAAAAATGGTATGGGCACTGGAGGGCGATGGATGAATGTCCAAAAGCTACGTAGATTATGCTGTCGTGATTAAATACACGGACAGGCGTGTGTTAAACACAGGAGAAAAAATAAATTCGTAAAAATTTTTGGAAAAACATATGTGAACAAATTTTCTTGCAGAAAAAATGGGAAGATAATATACGAGGATTCGGAAAGAAATATGTTGTGTAGATGCGAGAAAATTGGTACTGCTCGAGAGAGGATCCAGTCGTGTGTCAGTGTCAGAGTAGCTTTGGATAATTGTGTTTCACGACACGAAATTTCTTACTCAGTTAAGTAACGTTACGTCTAAAAAAAGAGACCTAAGACTACTAAATTAATTATATAAGTCTCAGTTTTATTTGTTTATTTTTGGAAACCAAATGAATGAATATCTGGGGAAAATTGGCAGACCTGCAGTGCAAGTGACGCGTCTCGAAACATTCTGCGCCGCACACAAAAACAAAATGCTTAGTCAGGCTGCTGCAGTCATCTCAGAAGGTTAACGTTGTAATTAATCACAATTCTAATTTAACAAAACCCATAAAATAAGTTATAGGTCTACATGTCGCGTCATGCAAAAAGCCAAATTTTTAAAAGAAATACATAAATGAGATGATATTCCGAACAGAACAAATTATTTCGTACACAAACTTAGTTATGTTCTACAAAATTAAAGCAAGATTTATTCAAATCCGTCTAGCTATTCATTTTTAGCAACGTTTTTTTTAACAAAACGTCAGTTTTTAGTGCCACCCCATGTGTCTGATAAAATGTCACCTTATGATCTTTGAAGAGTTCGATAGTGTAAAACAGGATTCCATTTTCGTTCCACCCCTGCTTTGAAGTTCTTACTGCGTGCGAAATGGGAATTACGTTATTAGATCACGTGATACAAACTCCTCTCTTTTGAATCCAGAAAGGCGTGACTCTAAAAGGAAATCAAAGGGGAACATTTCTTACAACTCAAAGTTTTGTAGGGGAAATCGTACGTAGATTCCGAACAGAACATTTGTTGGTGAGATTTTAAGTTCTCACGGTGGCGATAGGAAGACAATTGTCTTCTGGGTTGTTGAATAGTGTAGTCTGTTGTAAATTTACCGACTTTTCAGAGATGCTTGCTGCCTCCATCATCAGGGAGATCGCCCTGATGAAGGAATGCCTTACTGAAACTAATGGCTTATTTATTTCTTTGTCGTTAAAAATCAGACAGATTTCTTGATGGTTACTATGAAAAATGGAGGTAATGAAGACGTAGTTAACGCATACAGATTTCTCTTTAGCTCCTTTAGAGACATTTGCACAATTTCCCCACATCGATCGGTTTACGTCCGAAGGGACACTGCGCCAGTGTTCTGCGGGAGGGAAATAGCTTCGTCTTTCAACACTCGGCAGATGACGACAAAGGCATAGCTTTGCGGCCGCCAAGTGGCCAGCAGTGGCTCCTGTAGACTGTACAGAATGTGGCGTCTCTACGTTGTCCTTTGTTCATACATCGTAGCCTCTTCTCTTTAGATATATGAAGCTTAAATAATATGAGAGAAAACTGCATAACCTATAATTTGCACCTAATATTAATAAAATCATGGAGGATAAGAGAGGCAAAATATGTAGCACGAAAAATGAGATAATAAATGCTTAGGCCTATTGAATTACAGTCTGAGAATCTGCAGAGGCATTACAAAATGTTGTAATGGCCACATAACATACTGCGAAAATAATTTAACTAAACTATTAACCCCATGGATCATCTTCTTTAAGAACTCAATAGTTGCTCAGCTGATCAAGAATTCTTTCATACTTTAGCAACCCGATTATTCAGCGCCGTGTACATAAAGAGCCAGATGAGTGCAGTACAAACCGTCGCATTCTGTACTTAAATATTTATTCTAAAATTAATTTTCTAAATCATTTGATTGTCCTAATATTCCATGTAGGTACACTTTTTTCCTCTGTTTATGTATGTATAACAGCCAAATTTGTTTGTGTATTAGGTATGTGTAGGTCCTAATAAACATCTTACAGTGTAATAAAAGTCCTATAATGCATAATAGTTTGAAAATTTGGGACACGCTGGTCACCATAGGCTGAAGATTTTATGAACATAGAAGACGGCCATTTTGAATAAACAAAAAGTATTCATGTATGATATCGTAAATAAATCTGTAAGGACAGGCATGAAAGATTGGCCGGTTAATGCCAGTTAAGGAAATACACTCTGTTTACACTGAAAACCATACGAAACCCATGACCACAAAATGCAGATTTAACCACTGGGATCTAAAGGGTTACCATGTTTCGTGAAACACAGTGTGGCATGACATAGAGGTCATCCGATCTCAGAACATAGAAATCTCTTATCACAACATAAAAACGGTTTCGGTGAGACGTACGAGGTAAAACCATGACTAAGGCTAAACAAAAGCCATATATGTTGACAAATCTTTGTGAATGGTAGAGAATGAACCATTTTGAAGACTCTTCGTGAGAATTTGTATGCCTCAATTGAAACCTAGTAATAATAAAATTGTTTGTATTTGTTTAAACACTAGGCCTACAGAATATATAACATTTTGATAAGGAACAGACATTCTACAATCCTATGATATTACAAGACAAAGAAGTGTTTTGTTATTTGCTAGTAAGTTTATCTAGCCATGACTGGATTAAAGAATAGATATATTGTTTGTACTTGGAATTAGCCAATCTGCAGTATCATTATCAGGCAGCTAAGTTATTGTATTTCCTGGCCTTAATAGGAGGGAGGTACTGCCCACTTACCTGAATAATGGGCATCTGCTTCAGCTACCTAAGGGTTGTTGCCTCCCTTTATATTAAATTGGAAACAATATCCTCTTTTCTTCCCCCTTAATCAGAGTTGAGCAGTAGACTCCATACAAACCTTATTCCGGAATAAACGGGGTTAACTGTCATACCAAAATAAAACAGTATAATACATAACGAAATTGGCTAAAATTTTTACAGGTGCTGAATTGTTGGTTTTTGAACTATATTGTTTAAAGCTCACTTCTTGGAATCATGATCTTACGTCATCGAATTTCAAATCTGTGGTTTAAAACTGAGGAAATTATTTTCAATCAAGATGGCGGTTAGACGGTTTAGACAGAGATTATTAATGTCGTTAGCAACATCATCTGACTCAGCGAAATGAAAGCTCCATCTCAGGATTGGGTTAATGATGGCATAGAATGTGAAACCAGTGCCTTTACTTACGTAACAAAAGCAAATTATTTTCCTAGACATTTCAAGCACTGCTGAGAACAATACGGAAATGGAAACCCAACTGTAGATGTTCCCATATTGGATACACAAAAGTAAGTATCACTTGCTTCACTGCTTCACGGATAACAATTTATTTTTGGAAAAAGAAAGTTCGCTACTACTATAAGCAACAAATACAAAATTATAAAATATTCCGGAAAGGAGAAAGGTAACTATTAACATATTACCACCAAAGTAAATTGACCTCAGCCCCCACGTGAAAAGAATGCCTTGCAAAATTGTGTGAAATACTATAATCAACTGTAATTTGTGCTGCATGAAAATAAACACTGAAAAGCATGAGTCTTTCTCGCCAATGAATTCACAAATTAAACTCACTTTAATCAGAAACCTAACTGTTAATGTAATATTTTCACATTACTTCTATAAATAGCATACACACATACCAGTATTGATCACATTTCACACAATCTTAGAAAACTCCTTTCAAAAGTAACAACATAAGATATGAAAATGGCTGCCGTGTGGTTGTAACACCCTGTAGTCTGGTATAAGTTTATCAACGTTTCAGTGGTCCTTTCTGCTTCCATCATTAGGGCTACTAGTTCTCATAAACGAGGACCTCTGAAACGGTGGTAAACTTCTACCCGACTACTACACAGCGCTACAACACATAAGGCAGGCATACGACATCCCGTCACGAGTCACAGCATCTGTCGAGATAATTTTGTTACTGCAGTGATAAACACTGCCAGTTATGTCAGACATGCGTTAGGTGCGAATTGTTTCTTAAGTATCAATGGTCGAAGTATATTGTTCCTATGCGAGGAGTGACGTTCGAAATAGTCGAAAAACTTGGCCTCGTTACGTCGTCCCTAAAGTCAAATGTTCACGGTCCGTGTCTAATGTAAAGGATAAATAGACACAAATATTTGCTGAGAGGAGGCGCAGACAACTACACACAACCCACTTTTATTTGTGTACATAAACCAAACAGCTAAAAGTGACTGTCAATAAGCTATATGCCACTCTTTACCATCACCAGCTGTACCGCCTCTGTAACACCGACAAGAACAATTCAGCAGTAACCCTCCACATTCTTATCGGAGAGAACCCTGGTTCATATCTCGCCTTTCCTGAATTATTTTGTGATGTTTCTCACTTGTTGTAGGTAAATGGTGGGACAGTGCCTTTAGACAGGCCACGGCAGCTGAACTCTCCTGTTTGCCGTTCCAAAGCACGGTACTACATCATCAGAATATCAGTTCAGCAAAAGATTCTAAAATCCTGCTTCTTCTGCGGGAAAGATTTATTCCCTAGTTAAGAGAATTTTACTGTTTGGTTTCACAGTGCTGCTAATGTAACTACACGGCCATACATGGGTCATATTTTGTCATATCTAGTTTGACACGAAACAGAAACAGAAACAGCAACATGGCGGAGCTACCCTGTCGAATTCTACATAGATTCCCGGAAGGGAAGAGTCCCTACGGCAGGGCCTTATCTTAGATAAAAGGGGGAGTGTTTCTAAAATGCTCATTGGCTAAAGGAAAGCCGCCCCCGCCTCAAAAGAAAGTTGATTGTAGCTACTTAAGTATTGTTTTGACAGAAACCAAGTCCAGAAAACACTGTCTGTTTTCCAGAGGTGAAGTGCCACATACAGCCCCGTGACAAACAAGCTGAGAGCTCTTTGGCTACTTCACTAGCATCAGTTGTCGACTTCCAACTGCAGATGCCTACAGAACTGGGTATATGCTATCGCAGACGCAAAATACTGACAGTTTTTCTGCTTCGTTTTCTTGAAATTATTTAGGGCCATTAGGGGAACTGTCACATCTGCAGAAGGCGTATAAGTGTTATCAAATCTAACACTAAAAAGGCGATAAAACAAATGTAATAGTAATTTTATCAGCGTCGTACAAAAGTTTATTCAACATTCTTCTCTCAAGTTAATTTCAAACGTAGACTACATTATTGGTGATAGTAAGTACGGATTTCAACGTCACATATCAACTACTGGATCAGATATTATGTACTCGTCAGACAATAGAGAAAAAATGTCAGAGCAGCAAATGGGCTATGTACGGACTTCAAGAAAACCTACAATGTAAATATGAAGTCCATTCCTCATGATGCAGACCAAGGTTTTCCTGACATAATCTTAATGAGTGCCTAGTCTACTTTCTTAGCTTTATTGTGGGAAGTCATTCGCATAATGAGCACTGTTTGCGGCATCACAAGTACATTAATCTGAGGCAAATTTCTGTTGCAGTAATGACTTACAATTGTTGCACCGAGAATCACTGCCAAAGGTCATATAATCACTTATACTCATGTGTTTTGACAAGTTAGGATAAATATTTGTTTTTTATCTCGGTAAGTATAGTGATTGACTACAGACTGGGGCTCGATCCCGGACAGGGGGCAGTGGATTTTTTCCTCTCTCTCCTGCTTCCAGACCGGCTCTGGGGTCCAGCCAGCCTCCTCTCCAGTGGGTACCGGCGTCCTTTCCCAGGTGTAAATAGAGGCTGGGATGTGACGCTGACTGATCGATTGCCCTATCTAGTGTCAAGGTTAAGAATGAGTAGGAGCTACACCTCCTTTCTCTCCGCTCACCCCCCAAGCGCCTACATGGCGTGTAGCGGAACATCTTTACATTTTACCTATTCGACAACCCTTAGGTATGTGAATAGAAGGATTCAAGAACAGAAAGGAAAGTTGTATGAAGACATTCAGCACATGAAACCAACCAGGAAGAATTATCCCCCCAAAAGGGACTAGAAACCCAGACGAATTCGAAATGTTCAAAGAAAAAAAAAATTGGGAGTACTACTTCTCAGACGGAACAGGTCGTCTGTGGCTTGCCTTCAAGGTGACTGACTGATCATCTTAAGTAAAAATTGGGTATGGGCTGGATTGATCTGGCTCTTGTGAACATGGTAATGAACATCGGGTTCCAAGCAAGGCCGAGAATTTCTTTACCAGACGATCAGCTGTTAGCTTTTTAAGACGGACTCTTGTTCATTGAACTGTTCAGTCAGCACGCTCGACGTCAGTATTACTGCTGTTCGATATCCACTGTCAAGCTGTTTCGCCGCTGATACTGACTAATGTTCTTTCCTCTGTTTTGTTCAGGCCTATTATTATTGTTTTTAAAATAATTCTCATCCCTGTTCCGAAGATGCACAAGTATTCTTACGAGAGTTCGCTATAAAACAGAAGGAAACACCTTAATTCACTGGAAGATAAATATTAAACGTAATCCGGGCGGAATATCACAAGAGACATTCTTCTGTTATTCCACTTCCTTTTCTTCGTGAAATGTTTTTCACGCTCTTGTTTAAACAATGTAAATGATTTTATGCACTTCAGACCCGCCCCATTCATATGCAGGATTAATTATCTCGCTTGATTGTTGTTTTGCTTTGCCACCATGTTGGATAATGGGATGTGGTGCTCTTGTTTAGAAATGGATAGCTGTTAACTTCAGTTAATTACTTTACCAAGACAACGCTTTGTTCTGACGTCACGGGATTGATTAAACACGCTCCCCCTCCCTTCATGCACCTCAATGCTTCCGGATTAAATGGCTTCGTCATCGCCATTTTGTCGCTCTCTAAGAACAGCATAACTAACTGGATAATGTCTATTATATAGATCCATTCCACATATCCAATAGACGAGAAAACTGTCTATCAGATGCACTCTGCGATACAAGGAACGTCCAGACATATAACGGGGATGAAGTTGCATTGCGGAGTTTTTGTTTTTATATTTCACTTTTAGTCCAATGCTGGCCATTGGACCAGCGCGTCCCAGCCTTAACGTTCTTCTAGTCCTAGTTATTATGATGCTATCAAATGGACCACGTAGACCTAAGAACAATAGCGCTATGCTGCAAGACGTATCAGTATCACAAGAATAAATATTTATTTTAGAGAAACAAGTTCCAAATTTAGCCCTGAAGACAGAGGCAGTATGTTTCTCCGAAACGTAAAAATTCTCCACACTTCCACACGGCGTTACTATCCAAAAGAATACAAATTAGAATTGCTGAATGTAAACTTCTAAGGTCTGATATTGATTCGGCGAAAAAACAGTACTTGGAAAACCGCGTGATTCACTCCGATGATGGAGGCAGTAAGTACCTCTGAAACGTCGGTAAACCTATACTAGACTACACGGTATAATAACCCAGAAAACAGTCATCTTCCTATTCGCCGTCGTGAGTACCTAAAATATCTTCAACAATGTGAATTCACGTCTAACATTTATCTTGGTTTTATATTTCGTCTCTGTTTCTGCGTTATTTTAATTCTAAGTGTTTTACTGAGCTCCTTACATTTTTCCATACCTTACGTTCGTTTAGGTGCTACCCAAAAGTGGCTTTTGCACAGTTGTCAAGCACTTAAACAAATTTCATTGACCTGAATTTTATCTAACCCGGAGTTTAAGCATCTTTTCACAACAGGAGCATATCCTGAGTCAGTTTAATTCATCTATCCGGAAGATTTTCGGCTAAAGTTTTGTAGGTTATGCATTTGTCTTTTGAAAAATAACATACCCACATAATGTGAAAGATTAAAAGGCGTACAAAAAAGTGTTATATATTAAACTCTATAACCAAATAATGTTTTCAGCGTTTACTTCCAGTGAATGAAAGACCTAATCTGCTTTAAAAATTTGTACATCTGAGGCTTCATCAGAAATTTTTTTGGTAGACAGACAGAGTGTGAAGACAGGCCGATGTGTTACTTCTAATGTATGCTCTAATCATGCAGTGTTATGATCTATAGATCCGTTTCGCTCCCAACTCTGCAGTCTATTGTTGCCAATCCCTTATTGTTAGTTAGCCCTGAGTTACCATAGGAATCTTACTCAGTACAAATTGAATAAAGCGCTCCAGCCATGAGGGAAATAGAGTGTTTTATATCCATAATGCACTGTGGCCGACAAGCCGAAAGTTTAATTTCACAGCTCATAGCCTTGTCCACGCAAGCAGGAGAAGAAGCATTTCAATTCTACCAAACAGCGAAGAAAAATAGAACATGACGTAACAAGAAGAACACACATAGAAGACCTATACATGGGCTGACAGGTAGATGGGGCAAAGTGATTTCTTTCACAGTTTGTGTTTTTCTTTACTTCCTTTCAATTCGCACGCACGAGGAGATATCAAGAGACAGGCGTGTTTATTGAAACTAAAGTCTATGGGTCTCAGACACAACTTCTTCAAGCATTATACTGTGCTGACAGCGTGCAATAAAGAATTAATTCAGGTGGCAGGACTCGAACTGCTGTCGTTAGGCGAGGTTCGTAACGGACAGAAAAACCCGGATCTGTGCATTACCGTCTGTCAGCCATTGCACCCGCCTGTCATAATATACTCACGTTGGTTCCGCACAAGAATAAATTATTGTGATTTTTATGTTTGCAATTCATTGGCTATCCAGCTTAATCACAGTTACAAGATGTTTCCAGAACTTATACAAAACTTTGGTTGAGCAAACACAGAAGCTACTATTGAACGCAAGACGAAGTTACATTACAGAATTAAAATACCCGCATATTCACTTGGAAGACCAAGAAGAAGGTAGTAAGGTAACATTAAGATGGATCTTAGACAGGAACTTTTGGGATCTTCTATTGCAGTTTAGGTTAATTAGTATATCTTTTCCTGCGAACAACATAACCAGACTCGATAAACGACTGGTTAGCTAACTAACAAACCAATTAACTGCAATGCTGACTGATTAACAAATGTGCTGACCGACTGTCTGATAGACTGACCAACTAATTTATTAATAACCTATCTGATTAACTGATTATGGGGTAGTCCCTATTGCCTTTACCTTCATACAATGTTTCACAAACTCCGTCTGCTTGTAATGTTACGTGCGGACAGACAAAGGACAAACAGATTGTATATAGTAATAAACCGAACTTTTCATATAAACTAAATTAAATTAAAGACTGGTGTCTATTGGGATACTGCGTCGTGTAGTATGGTAGAAATTGACCGTCAATCCTTAACTTCCGTGCCCGAAATCAAACCCCTGTCGTCTTGTCATAGAACTTAGATCACACGGCCACAGAAATGCCACAGACGTTACTGAGATATTAATTCAACACCTAGATCCGATTAACATTTGTCCGTATAGGGCGCGACCATAGCTTGCTCAGTTCAAACATCACATGTTCCAAGAGGTCACTGACTGTTCGGAATAATCACTAACGCGACATTCCTCTTGAATCATTGAGAACATTAAGATTACCCAGAGTAAGAATACCTGACCTTGAACTCAAATGCTAGTACGAGCCGAACGAATAGGTCACTGAAACCACCGTAATTTATAATTTTGTATGGAAGTTGAGTTGTATGTCATTGGCTTTCTTTACTGCATCAAATAGATGTGTCAAAGCGAGTGGAAACATCTCTCGTGATGTGGTTATGTTCACATTGGCTACGCCTGTTAATTCTATGGCGGACTGCTACACGCAAGATTGATACTTGTATCAGGATGCCTCTCAGGAATTGTCGTAAGGGTAACAGCCTCTGCACCAGGTAGTTTTTGTAGAATAAAAACATAACGGAGAGCTAATATCTATCTGTACCAGGAACAATTTTCTTGTGTTAACCATGTCAGCAAGGCTAACACTTGAAAAATTAAAACTAAAATACCTTCGGTCTTCAGTAGTTCAGTGGTATTCCTTACAGTGTAACACAGCAGAACCGATCAGATAAAATGCATCGTTAGCCACCTTAAGTCTGACAGGCGTTGTTAGCCTGCTAGTGTGAGCTAACGCCAGGCGTGTCTGTTCGTAATTTTATAACACAAACAGGCAATTCTGTTACTAATTTCAATATTTCTTCATGAAAACTTTGAGCTGCATTTCCTGGTGGCGAAAACAATAATTAAATTAATTTGATTACTTTGTTTGATAAACGTTTGGTTTCGTTATTTTAACACTTCCCGTGCTACGAACAAAATACAGTGGCCCTACTGAATCTGGCCTCTTACACCGTAAATACTTTGTCATGAAACCTGTCCTGGCATAAATTTTGTTTATGCTAAGAGATTTTGATTTCAGAAATTCGAATCCATAAGATACCATGTAAATGTATGAAAAACCATACATTTATTTTTGTAAAACATCAGCTTCTCAAAGAGATAAAAAGTTAAAATACTTCATTTATGGTAAGAATAGACTGCTTCTATCAAGTACAGTATTTATCACAATTATAAACTGTCTTCTGTGATAACATTTTTCCAAATTGGCTACCTTCACTACAGTTAGCACTTACTCATTTAGTTGTCTGACGTGTAATTAGTTTATCCAGCTGCTTACAAAGACGGCAGTGAAGGTAAGATTGCTCCAATTTTACGATCTTAATAGAATCAATTACCCGAATTCTATACATTTGGGCTAACAATAACCAGAGCGTGCTGCAGCTCATTATATTTTATATAGAAGTAGTAGGGTTGTCTGACTTCCAGCCAAAAGCGTATAGTCACTTTACACTGCAAAAGTGTTGTATCTCACCAGACACGAATTTAATGAGGGGAAAAAGCTTAAGACGAAAAGTATTATAAAGGTCATCTCACTTCCATTGTAATTGATATATGTTGGGCGTCTTAACTCCTTAAAATATTAATATAAAATTGAAACCCTTCCTTCGTTCAAAGAAAACAGAATTTTACGAAGATCCGTTGGTAAATGCTGTTTAAGGGCGCAGTCGCTGTTTCATTTTGTGTGTGTGTGTGTGTGGATGATTTTAAAGCATCGTACTTAATGTGCCTTCTGTAAATGAGACTTGGAGGCCGAAACTATTCCAGCTCATGGTTAATTTATATTAAAACTATCTAAAGATATTGTCTCGACTGCGTTTTTCTTCAAACAGGTAAACTGTACTGAAATAATAAAACTTTCTTATCACATTATTAGGTACATTTAATACCTTCTACTATGTGTAGTTTAGATTCATCCCCGACACACATATTTTATAATCTTCACAAAAATGCAAACAATAACATTGCAGTCTAACCATTTTCGTTAGGAAAAATTAAAGGTAATGCACCATAATAACCAAATAATAAATTATTCTAATTACGAAGTTCTGATTCCAAACTAAAGCGTTGCATCACAGCTTCACTGTAGACCTACTAATCAACGCAGATCGCTTTATGCATTAAACCAAACAAGGGTGGACACAAAAATCGATTCACGTATTTCACTTTGTACGGTTTCCTGGGAAACAAGAAGGAAACGAGAAGACTTGAAGATTGAAAGACTACAAATAGGCCTGATTAAGAAACTCCACTTACCAAGCGTCTTCGGCAGAATTCTTGGAAAATTTATGTCAATGCATTACGATTTGTAAAAAAAGAAAAAGAAATTACATAAATTTATGCACACCGCAACTTCAGCACTTATATAGTCTACATCTGCATTATCAGTAACAGCCCTTTCAATATCTTCAGGTGGTGACTTAAAGTATCACATTTCAGTGCTAAGTATCTATGGAAGAGCATTACCCATTGCACTGCACATTTACAAACATGCTGCCCTTCCAGCAACTTTCAAACTGACTTACTAGCATTAACCCTTTCAAGCCGAATGGTAACTGCTGGCGGGCACGCTTTGTTTTTAAAGATGGAGAATTTTCGAATTCTGCTATTTCAGGCCTTGTGTATGTTTGACACAGCCACTTAACGAAGTCATGCTGTAAGTTGGAACCTAGCAATAAGGCCCGTTGCTTTAGATCACACTACTTGCAGCAGTTTTATTAAGTAAAAGCTAACAAAATGAAATTCTTTATCACTGCTCTGCGCGGTAGCTACTAAGAGATGAGGAACAAAACAGAGCCATAGGTTATGTATTAACTGCAAGTACAACAGATGTTATTCTTAATCTAAATCTATTATCACAGCTTTTCTCCATCTAACCCTACTTACATACGACCATCTCCGTTATAAGGGGAAGCGGATTTTATTTCTAACAATGCAAGGTAATCCCCTCCATCGTTTTATAAACCAAAGTAAATTTGGAACCAACGCAGGAAGAGTGAGATAAGTACAGAACACACATCTGTATGGCCATGCGGCCTAAGACAACAAGGTCTCATAAAGGGGCTAAATAATCAGACGTATTCTATCGAGTACAACACAAAGCTGAAGTACTTAGATCACAACGCAGTGATACGGGGCAAAGTGAGTTGAGTTCAGTGGATGTTCAAAAAAAATATTTATTCAATTTAGCAAAATTCTCGGTTGACTGGTGAGGAAGGAACAATTTATTATGCATAATTCTTTTCATATCGGCAAAGCAAATCATCATGGTTTTCTCTCTCTTATTTCTATATTCGCGCTGTTTTATTCTGGAAGTTCAGGAACTTCGAAATTCAAGACTTTCGCGATTCTTGTGGGTGATTCTACAAGCCTCTCACCTAATCACCGATCTTTATTTTTCCCCAAAACGTAAAACGTCTAGACAAATTCTGTATTCCCCTCTTCGTGTGGGGAAAATAGCATAGCGACTGCCATTTTCTGAAACCACGAAACAAAGAATCCGACACAATGCTTCCTGGAAAACTGCTGATTTGTAGCCCTGCATATCACATGCATTATCAGCAATTGTTTTGTGAGGATAATACTGGCGTTCCAGTAGAATTACTGTTTTATTATATTTTCTAATACGAGTTGTGTCTGATATTCTGTAATGCACGTCCTCTGTTAATTTTGCATCGTTAGTAAATTTCTGAAAATTTCTTCTGTCACTGTATTATTATTATTATTATTAATAAAGTGTTTGGTTGGTCCACAAACAGCCAAAAACTTCGGGCTTATCATTATTATTATTAAAATTATCAACAGTACCATCGTAGTTATTAGAATATAACCATTATTTTATTATAAATAACAAAACATAATAGTTTACAATATGTTTCTCCGGAACTTGACATGTTTTACACTCAACAAATTTGATGAAAGTTAATTACCCTGAAAACAAATCAGTAATTTGACAGTTGCCCATCCGACTCAATGTCAGACAATCAGACTGTGATGCTAAATTATGCCTCATCGAGTTGCTATAGAAATTTGATTGTAATTGGGCGGATGTGTAAATGTATTTAGTGTTGTATGTGAAGCCTGCTTCCGGATTACAACTTTGCTTTGCTTTGTAAAATAGCCTATACCCACCTACTAGAACTCAGTTCATCAAGGAAAACCATGATATTCATATACGTAACTATACACAGTGGATTCCGGTTAATTGGGACACATCGGGACTAGAACACTTTGGTCCAATTAAGCGGCTGCCCCAAATATGCGAAGTTCAACGTAAAGAGTTAAAAATGTTTCTTCTTTAGGATTTGTCCCAAATAAACTGCTGCCCTGATTAACCGGAATCTGCTGTATCTCTACAAACTGAAGGAGGAATTCGTGGTGTATTTTTTTAATTATTATCCCAGCACCTGTGGTCAACCCAATAAAGACCTGAGTCACCGGACCTAGAATCGAACACTAGATCTACCGTGTATTATTAGGGTGACAACTAAGAATGGAGCAAGGCGCCAAATTACATATGAAATTCAATTCACATACGCCAACACTGTGAAGCATTAAAACACTTAATTTTGTTCCTTTCTAAATGAAATCACAACGCGTTTTCTTTATGGAAAAAAGGTTATTAATGGTGTTTACTGAAATCATCTTGATTTATTGTGAAAATAACATGAAACTCATACAGGCTTCGTTCTTTGGAGAAAATTCAGAGTTACTGACATATTAAGGCAGGTGGTACATATAATTAAGTTACAACTGCTCTTAAAGGGTTGAGAGACAACATATGTGTACAACAGGCTGCTGCGACAATCTTCCATTGTCGTCTATAATCCTAAGCCTGTTCTCAAATTGCTGGAGCACTTTCTCACTATAATTCTGTAAGCTGCGTACTGCAAAAGAAGATTCTGTTCTCGTTAAGGCAACTTTTAATCTATTTAAGCTTCAAGTTACATTCCACATTTGCCACAACATAAGGTTCTGTTACTATTTCCAGTTTCGTGTGCTGACAGATAAATTTTTCTTTGTTTATCTATTTTATTTGTCGTTAAATAAACTACATATAAATAACATAACATGGTTTACAATTATCTATCAGGAGCCAAAACTTGGATTGGTAATAGAACTTTGTTTTCTGGAGGATGTAAACTGATGTCTGGTATTTTATAGATGAGGATGATTGAAAATAAGGTACCCAGGGTAGGAGACTGTTTGACAATAATAGGGGAGAAGTTTTAGGATGACGAGTAACATTACACAATGAGGAATTTTATAATTTAGATGTTTACCAGACAGGCCAAATATTAGGCTATCAAATCAATGACAATAACATCAGTGAGACAAGTAGCACGCACCGAATATAAGAATCACACAAACCTTGGTAAGAACACACGAAGATACTGAGAAGAAATATTCGAAAATGTATTAATATTAAAGTAGTTTTTTAAATAAATTGGGTGTGAGGGTGTACTTTATAAAATACAGGTACTTCCTTGAACAGATGATTTGCCTGGTTGCCCAGGAAGGTCTGTGCTTAATGCGGCCACTTGGTTGTAAGGTTCGGAACATTTACATCATTTTACACGAAGTTAAAACTTGAGATTCAGAAGAAAAAATAGTCGTCAGGAAAATACAGACAGCCGAAATTAACTTTATAAGCTGCCTGTTGATGTGAATTAAACATAATCAAACGGCTTTTATGCCCTTCACCAAATCCTTTACAAATAGAAGACAAAGTAAAAGAATTGCACACAATTATTTAATAAATATAAAAAGTCAATATTTGGAAGAGTGTTTGCTATTCAGGTATAAGGAATTTAACATTAAAATAACAGTATAAATATCTTATATTCATGCAGATATAAAGGTAAATGGACAGAAGTAGACTCTTTCCGTGAGAGCTACTGAGCTTACGCAGAGTTAGGTGCACCATAGGTTGGTGACCTCTGGTGTGAACAAATCACATTTATGCATTTCAATAAGAGTTCAGACGAGTGATGACCATTCTGCGTAGCAGTGGCTGTCGACAAGACCATCTCCAGTAGCTAGAGGACGAATGACAATCATAATAAATCGGGGCTCACTCCCACCCTTTGAAAGCACCCCCTTGTTCTCACAACCCTCTCTCTGAACCACGCTACCCAATTTCATACGTCAACGCGAGTGCGACAGTGTTCCTCGCTCTTCCCTTATTTTCCACGCGATTGAGCCAGAATAAACATTGGAATCGCTGGCGCTCTGTGTCCCGATCCGAGTCCTAAGTACGTCGGTACACTCTGCACCACGCCAACTCCACAATTTCACTTGTTCTGCTGGAAAGTCGACAGTTTCTACTGCGTAACAAGTAGGTTATTGAAGATTTCTGTCTTCTGCGTTGTTGCGCTGTGTAGTCTGGTCGATGTTTACTAACATTTCAGAGGTCATACTGCCTCCGTCATCAGAGTATGAAGATTTCTGTCTTCTGCGTTGTTGCGCTGTGTAGTCTGGTCGATGTTTACCAACGTTTCAGAGGTCATACTGCCTCCGTCATCAGGGCCCAGTTGGTTAACATCGACCATACTACACAGCGCAACAACCCAGGAGACAGAAATCTTCATACTCACCGCCGTGAAAACCTCACATCATACAAGTAGGTTATACTTGAAATGCCATTAAGTCAATTTTTAATGCATTTTTAAGTCGCCAGACATACCTAAGTCATGAAGACGAACGAGATGAGAGTATTGTAAGAAGTGGGTGAAATAACGAATTATAGATAGAATCAAAAAAGTGGACCAATCCAATGTGGCATAGCCCCCCCCAAAATAATAACCAATTAGGCGATCGCCCTGATGACTGAGGCAAAAAGCACCTCTGAAACAACGATAAACTTCTATCAGATTACACGGCGCTACAACCCAGAAGACAGCCATCTTCATACTCGCCGCCGTGAGAACCTGAATATCACAAGCAGTTTGGCTAAACACCTGCGTCTTCCAGGCGAGTGCCACCGCATTCATAATATTTCCCGAATGCAGCCACCTTTTTACGTTTCTGAAATGGAATGTTAGACCCTACAGATAACAACGCGAATGCACACACGAACGGAACCGAAGCAGTCAGACTGGCAACCCATATTCCTTTCAACAAGACACAGAACGAATGACGTGCAGACACCGTCTGTTACTAAAGCATTTCAGCACAGAAAATAAACTGTGAACCTGTGTTCACGGCGCAGCTGAACCGACTGTACTCTCATCACTTGCGCTATGCAGTCTGCTATATAGATTCCTAACATGCGCTATTAATCTTCCCGACTCCACGTTCCTGGAATGAGGAAATTTTTGCGGCAGTTTTCCCCGCAAAGTACTTGACGCCCGAGCACAAAAGAGCAACGCCATCCCCCGATATGTCACATGGGTCACGTGACGTAGTAAACAGGCTACCTCCATGGAGTGTGGAGGGGAAAGCCCTTCCGACACCATCGACTGACAAATAAAATTAAGTTTGGAATAAACGGACCGAAGAAGAAATAACCAGGGATTTGATTTTCTAGGTGATGATATAAAAAGGTTCTTGCGATGGCAGAGATGGAGGAACTGATGCAGGAAGGGGGGGGGGGGAATTCCTGGAGAGCAATGAGGTCTGAAAGTGGAACAGGACGCAAGTTCTTCAGGGACAAGGCGACGGGGAAGCAGCCGCCTCTGCCGGATAACGGCAGAGGCCTGCTGATGAGACACGAAATAGAGGCGAGACGGAAGCTCAGCAATGGGATGACAGTGTCATGATATCGACAATGGAGATTATATCTTTATTATATCACAATTAATATGTATAATAATTACTGATAAATGTAAAGTTGTCCCTGTTTCCAAGCACCACTCGTAGAGTTAAACAGAGATTAAGCTCTAAGTCTACACTTCAGTACTAAACCAGATGAGATATTATTTTTACTATATTAATATTGTTACAAAAATCCTCGGAATAGGACAGAATGGGCTCAATGGATGTATTCTTTGAAAATTTGAATGAACAGAGAAATTCCTGTCCAGCTGAGTGCCAAATTTTGAAGGAAGGCACTATAGTATGGTTTCAGCCTTCTTTATTCTCTTTATTGTAGACTTAAGTATACTTGTACAAGTTTCATTAACATTTATTTTGTCATTAAAGAGATTCTTCACGTCCCACATCCGCATCTAATAACTTAGATTACTTTGAGCAAATGTATTTAGAATTTATTACTAATGCCTTCATTATAATATCAGTAATGACAGGGATTATAACTATGCTCATGTTAATTAAAATAAGCGAACGTTAAGTTGGATTTATAGGGCATGAAATGCATAACGTTTCTTCTGGATGTAAACTTGTTTTGCCACTTGAAACACATGGAGCTGAATAGTTGGAAATTATCACATCATCCTACCTCGTGATACCATATGTTACAGTTTGCTACAACCAACACACAAACTCATTATTTATCATGCATTTCTGGTCTGTTTAAAATACTAATAATTATTTCTGCTTCCGGTACCTACGGTTTTGGGCGAAATTCAAACATTCCTCAACCCAACACCAATTTTGCCGTCGAGCTTATATTACACGCCATTCCTTTGTGACAAATAAACCACTCCAATATCACGGCCCCTATATTATATAAGCCTATTATCACCCTCCCTTCCCCTTAGAAACAATCTCATCAACTCAGTGCACCATTACGACCGCCAGGGGCGCTGCTGTAACACCATGACATATGTTACGACTAAATGGCGACACTAATCCTATTGATAAGTTCCTTCAGGCGTGATCCTAATCGATATATATCGAACACATGAACGGTTTTCAATTATTTGAACCCGTCAGCCATGCTAATGTGTTTGAATTGGGGTAGCAATGCTTCAGTGCGAAACGCTATAGAAGGGGAACGTTATTAGAGGTGCTGTAGTCATACATTTCCGGTTAACTTCATACGTCACAAAGCCATTACTGACACTGCCCTGGCTCCTTCTGGTGATCTGGGATTTAAGGAGACTAATCACCGGTCGGTGTGTGTTTAGGAAATAAAGATACTGCAACATTCACACAATAACGACGTTTCTAACTCATTCATTGTGACAGATCACCAAAGAGGAATGAAGCCATTATATACTGAAAAACATGTATGTGGAAAGTGTTCTTTAAAGTACTTAGGAAATGATATACTTAATATCTAGTACAAAAAGCTTGTTTTTGTATATTTTTAAAATATAATGCATCATATTCGTGTTTTGAAATAAACAACTCCGAAATATAATTATTTATCGTATAATATTTTACTAACAATTTCAAACACATCAAAAGAACCTTTCTGCTTTATAAATGATGGCCCAAAAACAGGCTTGTAGAATTATGTGAACAGAAATGTTTGCACCATGAACAGGTGAAAGAATTACTGGAGGCCCGTGGTAAGAATGTTATTCTGATGGAATCCGGAAAAGTGTGGAAAGATAGAATACGCATTGGGAAGCAAGTTAATTACTCTTCGTAAAACAAAATACTGGCTTAATATTGCGTAATTATTTTAACAGTATTATTGTAAGCCAAATATTTTAACTTAAATTCATACGCTTTAAGATATCACACTGTCTTGAAGGGCCGATAAATGTGCAAGTGGACACAGAGCGATGGCCTCCATAATACGACTGTTCAATCACAACGTCTTGTAGATTTGTAAAGTTTCGATAAAATGGTCGCAGAATGAAAAAAGAAGCAGAATAAGGGTACATCTTAGAATTTTGCCTCTTTCCACTGCTTTGCCAGGAGGAGCTACTATACTGCAGAGTACGTAGGTCTTTAACTCACGTTAAACACAATATTTATAGAACAAGCTTGAGGCCAAGAAACTATCGGCGCTGCCTTGAATTAGCAGGTACTGACTGTCATCTGTAGTTGACTTTGGCTTGAATCATATTGCCCAGGTTCATAAGATTATCATGTAACACTAACACAGACAAAAGTTGCTGTGATATGTGGTGATTCGAAAGCGTGGCATCCTCCTGAACGAGGAGAGGATATGCACATAACTCTTATTCCCTATCACGTTTTGTAACAAATGATTTTCAGAATACGTTGAGTTAACACAACTCATTCGTCAACCACCAAGAGAAAATAAACGTGTATTTGTTCCAAATCTTCCGTAATTCAGAACATAAAGCCATTAGTATCTGACAATATGAAGCGGTATTACTCCTTACACTGATACAAATATCAGAGAGAAATAACAATCTCAGACTATCTGATTAATTGTGGATACAGCGTACAAGAATAAGTATGTTGCATAAATGGTCTTTACATGCTTTACAAACGTCTGTGGTTTTAATATTAATTTATTTCATATTATATAACAAAGCAGTAACTATCAGACAAAACACTGAACATGCTTTGCAGATAATTGTCAGTTCTTTTATTAAAGAAGTTAATAGCAGGTGGCTTATATTGTGTGTAGGGACATAATGTCTCTATTTCTGTTCCTATTTCTTTCAGAGTTTACTATAGGCTTACAAATTTAACGTCTTGCTTATTCCCCTAAGTAAAATTTATTCGATGAACAGAAGCCTCCAAATTATGGACATCGTCATTTTTCAACGTTCTTCATTGACCTATTATGCTCCGTCGTTGAGGTCCAAATATCTGCATATTTTTTAAATAGATATGGGAAGCCATTAAAACCTTCTAATAGTACAGCCTGATACAGGCCAGTGTACGAACCAGGTACCTCCATAACGAGAGCCAAACGTACTAAGATTTCACCAAGCCGTTCAGTACTAATCACTTAACGAAAGTTAAAATGTTAACTGTGTAAGCAAGCGTTGGTGTTTAACATATTAAGTTCTTGGAAAAAACAAAAGGAATGCTCTGCGAAGCTGCCATTGCTAGCGGCGAGCTTTCTTCAGAAGATAGGCCTCTTACCGCTCATATAAACTGGAAGCACCGACACACACGTGTCACCAAGTAAAATAAACTGTGACTTGACTTTGAAGATGCATCAGCAACACGACCCAACGTTGCGTGAAGCTTACCACACCACACACGCACGCAGGCGGCAGGCGGGCACTGCTCGCATCACTGGCAAAGCCACTGAGCTTCGCGCGGCAGGAACTTCTTCGTTCAGCTCCATCAAAACAACGTTTAATACTGACTGACGCTTTTGTTATCAACGTATCAAATTCGCAAAGAAAGAGATGCAGTGTACAGAGCCTGTCACCAAGTATTCAGCAATACAGAGAATATTATGTTTTGTGCACTCTTTCCAGTCCAAATAACATTACAACTCACTCGTAGGCTATCCTACCCAAGTACCAGCGTCCGACGGGCTCTTTTCTTGGAAGCTCTCCACTGAAAACTTTGTCAGTACATGTAACTACTCTTTGAATGTCAGTTATAGTGATATTTATAATCATAATCATAAGAAAACAACAACAGTAACACTGATAATGCAACTTCCACTAGTCGAGATTCCAAATATTTACCCTTTTACAGCCTAGTGGTAACTACACGTACCAATTAGTAATTCTACCTTTTGGCCACAGTGTACTGAGAGATTTGATCTCATTCTCAGACGAAACAACTATAACGTATTTCCTTAAACATAATTAATCATTTAATATTTATAATGATTATGAATTGTTTTCTTTAAGAAATTGACTGGATTTTTAAATATTGTTAAAGCGAGAATTATACGTGATTAAAGGATAATATTAAAGCTGATTTTTAATAAGGAGAGTTTTAGAATGTGAACTGAATTCTACAGGCTAAGGTAGGGTCCTGTGGCGAACTGTATGTAGGATTTGCCGATTCTTAAGCTATTGGTGCAGGAATAGAGAATCATGAGCAATATTTCAATTTATAGCATTTTTATTAGCTAGTGGCGCCCCTATTTGGCCGTAACCCAATTTATGTTTCCACCTGTCGCTCGGTACCTGGGACAGGGTCTCATTAGCCTCGTTAAGTGCTTTGTGAATGCCATCTCACCAAAATTACGTTTCTGCTGCATAAAATGATGAGCTACTAAAACAAACACAGCACTTAATTAGAAGAACCGCTTTGTTAAATTTGTACTAACAGGTGACAGCGAAACTTGGGGATTATTAATTATTTCACAACCAATTCCGGTGGCTACCTTGTCAGTATAGTTAATCGGACCCCATATGACATTCGCTCGTCGAACGTAATTATATGTATATATATGATTTAAGAATAAGTATTTCAGATGATTATTCGGGAATTGCAATAAACCCGAGCTTTAACGTACGGTACACTCAACAATTCAAAATTCCATTAACGAAAAAATTAAATAGAGTTCAAAAGCTTGCTGTTATTCAGTTCAGAATGTTTCGTCTTATTTTCTTATGTCTTTGCACCATAATCATTAAAATACCATACAGAGAACTTTAAATGTACTTTGTAATTCTTAGCCTTCATAGCCTATGGACAATGAAATTGTTTCACTACCCTAAGAGGAGAACAGAGACAAAGGTGTTTAACAATGAATCAGTCTGAAATGTTTGTTAATAGTGTTATGTGGTCACTATGAAACAAGTTCATTAGCAGAAAATAATTTGTAGGTCTATTCTTTGAACTCTTAACCTTCAATTCTAAAGTACAGTTGACGAATTTAAGTAGAAGGTTCGTTTCACCGCCCCCATGCGTCAGTCATTACACTAATATTATTTGGTGAAGCGTAAGATGTCCAAGTCCTGAATAAATTTCCTTTGTCTTGCAGCCAGACGTACTATTCAGAAATCTGTTCTTTCTTCAATGTGACAGATCAAGTCAAACACCTACATAAGACATGTAAAATCTGTAAGTCCTATATTCTTAAATTAATACATATATTTCACTCTATTTTAAATTAACATTCTTGACCCTCGACTTTTATTCAAGAATATAAACACAACTAAATGAAAGTTACTTAGCATGAAAGACAAAGAGAGAGATGCGGAAATAACTAAACGTTGTTTCAAAAATATAAAGTGTAATGTCATCAAAGAAGTTCCTAATCTTATCTGATGAAGCTCTGTGCTGTAAGCGTGTCTGTTATCCTGAAATCTTATATGATGAATGTCATTCAGATCGAGATAATTACTTTTAGATAACACAAATTTGTCTCTTTAAGGCGAGGAACGCTGTTATAGTTGTCAGAAAAACCAGACGTAGAGACAGAAATAAAACTTCAAACAAATCTCGTGATTCCAGTTTTTCTTCTGCACAAACATCTATTAGTAATATAAATGACTGAAAATCCCGCGTTGTATTTGCCTGAATAAAAACATTGAACATCGTCAAGTCGTTAGCATCCTGCTATGTATTCGGTATATTCTGGGTTCAAGTCACGGCCCACAGATCGGCTATCCTGACCGAGATGTTTCCTGATTTTTCTAGTCATTTCATGCAAATATCTTCAATTTTTCAATGACGGCTTCCTTCTACATCCTAGCCAATAGGCTGATTATTAATCATTCTATGTCATATAATCTTAGAAGCTAAATACGCCGTTAAATAAGTCAAGTATAATTAAAGATTTCACTCGTTTACTAACTGGTCCATTCAGATGAAAAATTTAATGAACACCACAGAAACTGCGTGAAGGTTTAAATTGTTATTCGCTATATTTCTTTAAAAAACAATCACATCAAAAGAAGTTCCAAACAAAAATTCATTTTACTCTTTTCTTCTTATTTCTCTGTCTCGTTCCCTTCCGTTCTGTACGTAGTTTATACCGAATAATATTTTATTCTGTTCTCTTTAAAAGTGCTGCTATCATAAGCCAGCTTTTAGAAGTACTTATAAAGAACAGAGAGGTAGGAAAGAAAAATAAGAAAAGAGGAATGAATGAAGATAAAAAAAACATTCCCATCGAGTTTAATCGGAAATTTATCACTAATAATAAAAAACTCATTTCTACATCTATTTAATTGACATAGCCTTGGTCTACCTAAAACGAACATGCCTCGTTGCACTAATGAAGTCAAAATATGTCTCATTTCAGTACAGACAGACAAATTTGTAAATAATAAGTCTTGAATATGAATCAAGGGTACAAAGGCGGGTAGTGTCATGTTACCCCATCTTATTCGAATTAGGTTAATTGTTGGCGCGTGGCAAGAATGTCTTAATGCGATGTCATGGCAACAAGAGATTTGCAACACTTACTCGCTGTTAGTGAGAACGAGACTGCTACACAGTATAGATATACTTCTGTTTTATAAAATATGAGTTGAAAGAAAAGTTAGGAATAATTTAAACAATTAGCTTCTTTCCTAATAACGACGTTTCGTCGATGCGGCATCTTCAGGGTGACTGAAAATATATAAATATCTTATTATACATTGAACCAATGAATCGATTTGAATTATGTAATGTGAAATATGTTCTCATCAACGCAACATGAAACTGGATTGCAGTGACACACTGTTGACTAGCTGACCATCTCGATGGCTCAGACTTCCTCTCAGGAAGACACCTCTAGAGACTGCTGGGGTAAAATATTACTGACTCTTCAACAAATTTACCGTGTAACGTTCATCTACTTTGGTGGTTTAGACTTCACTCGTTCCCCAACATGGAGGGTACAGAAAGAGAGACAGAAGTGTATAAAGGAAACAAGAGGACAGAATACAGAAAACTGGAGAGAAAAATGACTGCACACATTCCTAGTACGATTGCTTCATCAGTCACCAAGACTGTTTCTTTGGAACTGCGAGACAAATTCAAACAAGGACACAACACTGCAGTAAATTTTAAGAATGAAATAGTAATTCCAATGAGTTTAAACTATTTCACTACAATTTATAGCTCATAGCGGGAGGTTGGTTTGTTGCTATTAACCTCTTGCTAACTACTCATTCAATTTTCCTCTTCAGGCTTTTTGTCTTAAGAACATTTCTTTTGATTGGACTACTTTACATGATCACGTGGTTACAGCTTCTATTAGTTATTATTTTACGACGAAATTAAAGCCAACCTACTTCCTGCAGCTAAAATGTATCATTATTTGGAACCCCTCTCGATGTTACTGATCTAGAAATAAACTGATATTTGATTCGATTTGTGTCAGTAGTTGAGACTTTATAAGGTGTGTCGAGATTACTCGTGCTGCAGAGACTAGGAATGACTGTCGTCGTATGTTCCATTAAGGACCGTAGTGAACCAATCGACTCCACAGCCCCGGTTACTGCGCTGCTTCGGCACAAGCCCGTCAAACCGTCCAGAGGCACAGAGCCCCAAGAGACGGTGCATGAGTCCAATTAGTCTGGGCGCACCTTTAGAATAAACGACTGCCCGAATCGCTTTAACGCGAAGAAGAATTAAGCTAAAACTTCTGTAACGGAGTAAGCTGACACAACTAAGACGTACGATGTTCGACCATGATAACAAAGTTAAGTTCAATGGAGCAATCACCCTATAAACTTTTGAAACTCAAGAAAATCTTAAGGAGTATATAAATTTTTTGATAAATAAGTTGAAATGTCAAGAACTTCCTTTCTGTTTAACTAAGTGTACAAGGCAGAGTCCTTGAAAAGCTGATAGTTTTCTAGTTAAAAATTACTCGCCACTGTGTAAGTAAAGTTTCAATTCCGTGTTCATAAGAAATAATCCGCTACCTGTCCTATACTGGGCCAGATGAATCCAGTCTACAAAACCTCAAATCTTAAAAACCAAAATTCTGTTCGTATTTCTCGTCTCTTCCGCGCGTGTTAGAAGCCCCACCCACCTCACTCTCCCTTATATTTTAATTAAAATAGTATTTAGCGAAGAGTACAAATTACGACGCTGTTCACTGCGCAATTGTCTGCAGTGTTTCGTCACTTCATTCCTCTCCGTCTGAAGAATGAAATTAAATTTTAACGCTTTAAAGCCTGATGGTAACTGTGCGTCCCCCTGCTTAGAATATAAACAACTGTGCATTTTGTATTTGTGGGTTTTGTATTATTCTCGCTGTAAACAGGAATTATTTCCCTAACAGATAATCTTTGTAATGAAGAAGTGTTGTGTTCTCTTTGCGGTACAGAATAAAATTGTATATATTATTTAGACGAAAATCGACTTCAGAGGGTACCTATAACATAGCGTCTAGAAACGAATCAAGTCTGATGCTCACCTTATACGGAAACACGGCGTGAAGTGTGAAATGCGAAAGAAATGTCATAATCACTTTAGCAGAAGAGTGCAGAATGTGTGTAGTGACAGTTTCACCAACTTCGTAATCACTCCCTCTGACATATTTGGCTAATGCAGATAACGCAGCTTTAATTAATAACATGAATATTATTCTATGACAATCATAATCATAACATACGAGTATTTACCTTCGGTTAGTTAAGAGAAACATTTCATTTTTAGTTAGTATACTTCACAATATGTGAGAACATTTTGTATATGAGAAAATGAAGTCGTTAGCAAAGAACTTTACTAATTGGTAGTCCATCGCCTGACAAGACAATAACTTATCTCTAAAAGAAAAAACTCGGTACACCTGTTCTACAAAATATTATTTTCTCTGGGGATCTTTGGTCGTGTAAAACAGAATTAAACTTCTCTATTCCTACTTAATGGATAATTAAGAAGTGAACACAGAATACATCAACATGGCAAACAGTTGAAGCTCAAGGTGTAGGCAGTTGTTTGTCCGTAGCAAAACTAAAAGAATAAAAAGTAAAGAGAAAGGATAAAAAATTACTTCGACAGAAGTGGTCGGTTATCACAGCGAGAAGTTTTCTTTAAGTACCTACAAAGTGAAGCATTGAAAGACATTTATACATGACAAAATTCAACAAGAAGACTTTTAACATAAAAAGAAAGGCAAGTTTATGCTATTCAAGGAATCTGCGGGGAGGTTATGTTATTTTAAATGTAAAAAGAAATAGGTTCGTCGAGTGGTATATGGGCCGTGACGAGAACGAGCATCGTAGTCGCTCTTCTGTCACCAGATGATAGCGTCTTAGAACCGCAGGCAATGAAGACAGCTGTTTTCTCTCCTTGGCAACGATGTCTATGTGGTAATATAATTAGAATAGTTTAATTTGCTCACGTTAAATAAGGATGTGTGTAATACGTTTTTAAACAAAGAAAATAAAACAAAGATTTCTGTCTTCTGGGTTGCGCTGTGTAGTATGGTAGATGTTTACCAACGTTTCAGGGGTCATACTGCCTCCGTCATCAGGACGATTCATCGCGGTGAAAACCTCAAATGATACAAAATAAAACAAGCGCTATATTACACACGCCAGTTTACGACGTAATTAGATGCTGAGGCTTCGTGGCAACATTGAGTGGCTGTTTTAATAACACATGCTTCAAAACACATTTTCCTCTCAATGTTTCGAACATGAATTCTTATCTAAATTCTTTACGCGCTGGCAACGCTGTGGATTCCCATCTTCGATATGACAATTACATTTCTTTCACAGATAAACACGTTTCACGTATTCATATTTACAAGCATCATTCCTGAAGACTGAGGTAGGAATTTCCTACGAAACATTTGTATCTACCTGCTAGTCCACACGGAGTTGCAACCCAGAAGTCCAACATCGGCATCTTCACCTCCTTACATAGACCACGTTTTATAGTCTTCTCCTAAAATCCTCAAGTTGGAAAAGCTTCATCAAGTGACCGACATAACTGCATTGAGGTTGTGAAGTTTTCAGAAATACCAAAGAACCAGCTAACCACATGGGTGGAGCAAAACACTGATTCTTGTAAAGAAGACTATATATTAAGTCGGAAACCATCAGCGCCAATTCTCGTGGGAGCAGAAGAGGTCAGCAGGCAAGGCAGTTTGACATTTCGCAGACGAGAAGTAGTCAGACAGACATAAAAGGTATGGGAGACAAAGTATTTTGACACTTGGTTTGTCGTCGTTTCCCAGATACCTAGCCATTCCGTCTGTCTTCTGCACAGTGTCCCGAGTCAACAGAAAACTGCTGTTTTCTGGGATGTTGCCATTGTAGTCTGGCATTTCATAAGAAATTACTGCCTCCATCGTCAGAGCGATGAGTACTCCAGATGATTCATCAACCGTATGATGAAGGCAGTAAGCTCCTCTAAAATTTCAGTCAATTTCTGTCATGCTACACGGGCAACACCCCAGAATATACTTATCTTTCAAAACGTCGCCGTGAAAATCCGAAATCTAATGGAAAGAACAGAAGTTGGCGTGCGGGTCGCAGCTCTTTTGTTTCCATTTGCAAGACATCGGAGCAGGGAATTAGTTTACATAACGAAAAACTTTAAATCTCTGCCCATTATTATATTTGAGTAATTAAATCAATGGTGATATAAGATGGACGTGTAGGACGCTTGAGGACGATTAGAAATTCGTATATTTTAGTCAAAAATTCAGAACGGAAGTATCTTTCAAGATACAATTTTTATCATAGACATGAGGATAATATTAAAATGGATTTTCAAAGAACAGGATATGAGTATACGGACTGCATTCATCTGTTTTAAATCTTGTCCAATGGCAGACTTCTGTTAACACTGTAATCAACATTCAGCTTCCATTAAAAGCTAAAATCTTGACCACCTAAGCAACTACTCAGAAATCCGGTTTCTCAAGGATTCTAGTCCGCAGAATACGACAGTCAATAACTGAACGATAAAACGAACGAACAGTAGAACAAACATGCCGCAGTGAATTAATGTGATGCTTGAAGTAACGAAACGTCGGAAAGCAGCAGATTTATTTAATACAGCGGTTTAGTTTAGACTGTGGTGAAAAGAAGAAGAGTTATAACAAACATATATGGCACTTGTTCTCACATCAATAAAATCACTCAGAAGATGAACTGGGTTAAAACAGCCCAGATGGAGCTCTACGGCATGGGCGCCTCTGGGACACAATCCTGTGGGTGCAAAAGGAGCACAAGGAAACTTGTCGCATCTCAGGCGCTGTCATATTCTGGCAAGCTTTATCGTGACCCCTGTCGTCCAATACCTAATTAAACGCATTACTTATGTAAGAAATATCACGGATCACACATTTGCAACAAAATAAACAGCAGGTCTGCATATAATAAATCCTTTCATTTTACTGAACACAAAATTTTAATTCCGCGACTATACTCCTCATCTGAAATGAATGCACATCCCTCACACACTAAGTCTTTAAGATCTATTTTAATATTATCTTACCATTTATGCTTAATTAACCCAACTGCTCTCTCCCCTTCAGGCTTTCCAACTAAAATTGTGAAACAATCTCTCAGCGTCCGTCTCACACTCGTTGATTTTACCACCCTAATAGTCACTTAAATTTATGGGAAAACAATTATTGTTTAGTAAAAGATCTTTTAAGCAACTTTCAATGTGTTTCGTGGCCCTGTGTTCTTAGTACGTTGTTGCACGGGGACCAGGTCGTCTGCGGTTGTCTGGAAGCTGCCTCTTAAGCGCACCGGGATGACGTGTTGAAAACGTCACCCCACCAACTGCAGCAGCGCCACTGCAGGGAAATTAACGACCCTCAAGACTTTCAAAAATTTCGTCACACTGTGACAGAAGAGACTGTCACATTTTCTTTTTAGATCCCTCGTGGGAAAAGAAAATTTGTGGACACGGATGATGGAGAAATGACGTTTGGGATGATTATGAAAGACACAGAGTAAGATTTGAAGTTGTCCGCAATCTTGAAAATATCCCAAAATTCAAAACAATCAGTCGGCTCACTGCGTGGTTTGAGTCTTTCTGAGACACTGAATGTCGTTCATCTGGGCAAAAATTCCCCGCCTTTTATCTAACCCGAAGGCTCACTGTTACGTTCACAAGCGCTCGCCACAAGACCATCTTGAGCCAGTCCAGTATAATGTACGCCCTAGTAACAAATTTTTAACATGCATTTGTATGTTAGTCACCTATCTACGTCTAGGTCTACCAAGTAGCCTATTCCCTTTCGACTTCGGCTAATATTGTGAATATATATCTCTCTTCATCTCCCTCACACGTGCTAATGTTTGATTATGGATGCCGATTAAAAGCAATGCTTATGAAAAAACATGAGTGGTGGCATATCTCTATTTGGCAAATATAAAACTGTTGTTCGCTTGCTTTGCATGTTTGGTCAAGCTCGCATAAGTATCGAAGTTCTCAGTAACGACGCCAGATGGAATAAATATCGTTTTACTTTACATGTGCTGCTACAATTAGGAAGAATTTAGCAATTCTAATATTGATTAAAATGTAGTGCGTAGGAAGGCTGCTATTTTAATCGTTGTTACAATTTGAATGAAATGGAAAATATGAAATAACCGAGGGAAGGATATAAAGCTAAGAAAGGTATATAAGAGAAAAAATTTGTCATTCTTTTTAATTTCAACGGGCTCTTTACACTAGTAAATTGTACATAATGAAATACCATAAATGTTAGGATGAGAATGATTTATTTGAAACTCTTTAACAGAGAAAGCTGGACAGAGTTACAATTAAATCAAATTTGTTTCGGATTCCTAGAAATGCACACAATTTATTACAGAATTGTTCGTGATCTAAGTATTTTAAGTACGTAGAATCAAGTAGCACTTCAAAGGACAACACAAAGTTTATTAAATTTATACACATATTCTACATCCAAGTCCTCTAACAAACTGCATAATTTTTATACACCCACCTACAACTACATTTAAGTACTTACATAAAATTAAATTATGACCCACAATTAGAAGTTACTATATAATAATATACGTTTATTCTTATCTTAACGCAAGTCAATTGTTTCTGGCTACACATAATCACCCAGCACCTGTCCTTCTAATGTAATATTCATCCCCGTCCAGCTAAACACAATTAAACATGAAAGGAGCATGCTCTACCTAACGAAAACGGGAAAGGCGTATTCTGAACGTTGCGTCGTGCCATTTGTCGTTCTTGAGTGGAACAAATCTCTCCTCATGTGGCCGCCAGAATGCACCACCTGGCATAATTTGA
Organism: Zootermopsis nevadensis; assembly: GCF_977971745.1. Taxonomy (NCBI): domain Eukaryota; kingdom Metazoa; phylum Arthropoda; class Insecta; order Blattodea; family Termopsidae; genus Zootermopsis; species Zootermopsis nevadensis. The sequence continues at coordinate 4,321,899 of NW_028259152.1, read as the reverse complement.
ATTTCAAATTTTACGTGGAGTTGCTTGGGTAAAGCAACCTGAACGCTGGATAAAGACACTAGAACGTCTCGCCTAGTGGGTTTCTATCGGGAAGCAGTAAATTTTACTTGGTACTTCCGACAGATCATTCCCTTTTTAAACACTTTTCCTACTTGCCTGCTTTCTACGCGTCTAATTTACAATACTGAATGTGAACCCATATTGTGGCTCCGCACAATCCAATGATTTCATTAAATTGCATATGTAGGATCCAGAATAGCATTGTTGTTGTGGTTAATACAATTAATAACTCATCTAGAGGAATTCTACTGTACGAACTACTCATATAATTCCGTAAACAACACTCTTACTTTTAACTACAAGTTAATATCAAACAATAAATCTCTGTTCGAAATATACTGGATTCTGATCTCTGCTAGTTTACCAGCATTCTGTCAAATACTAGGACAATGCTTTCAGAAGACCTTTCTTCCATATCTTTCAGTATGTATAAAGTTTGTAGGCAAACAGCGTCGTTAAATAAAGTAATAACCGATTAATAATTAATACGAAAGCCTTCTGAACACAAACAAAGAGAGTCGAGATATGTGGCAAAAATCGGTTCTCAAAATATCAAAAACTGTGCTTCGGACTACGGGCACCTGTAAACACTACGACTGAGGATGCCATCAGTTAACTTTGTTGTCACTGCTTACAACAGTTTCTTGCATAAAATATCATTAAAACAGCCAAATGATTCAGAGCGATAATACATCGCCTGATGGTAGATGCAGTAAGCACCTCTGAAATGTCGGTCAGCTTCTACGAGACGACTCGGCGCAACATTCCTGAAGACAGTCATCAGCATACTCGCCGCTGTACGAACCTAAAATCTCGCTTGCTTTCACACTGCTAAAATCGGCACGTCAAAATTTTTCGTCCCAGCTACCGTATCGTGTACGTATGGAGACGGCTGTGTTAGAAGAACAAATTCGGCCACAGAAACAGCATTCAGCTGTTGACCTGTGTCGAGTGCAATCGGTCAGGCGCCGTAACACAACATAGGGAGCTCGAAAGTCGCCATGGGATGAAGTTATTGGGCAGGAGGGTTGTATTTATGAGTCCCCCGAGGAAACCAGACAGCAGTCCAAAGTGTGACATTGGCCTGCTGATTTATGTCTATGTGACTAAGAAGTGCACCCTAGCTCGTCAGCAAATACACTAGCGCTGTAAGGTTTAAAAGGAAATCCTCCCATTACGTGGCACTGCTAGTAACATCATTGCGAGGCTGCAAATTACAGAGAGCCAACTGTATTCTTGCGCAAGTTAAACCCACACACTCAACCCCCTACGACCTCTGATGGTTTCGGCTGTCCCTTAGTCCATCCAACCACTATTAGAAATTTTGGGGACAATGTCTCGGTCTCCGAGACAAAGGTGAGAACCCAGAAATAACCCCGTTTTGTATCCTTGGTCCTTTCCGGAACTAACGGGACCATAGTAACGAAGTACGGCTTGCCCACCTGTAAAGTGATTAGCTCTGACAACCGAAAAACATGTTCTTGCCGGACGAAAAGAGAAATGCCTTTCTTACAGCAACATAAATCTATTTTTCACACATCTTGTCTGTTCAAAGACTGACGACCACTAACCACCTCGAAGATCGGGTCTCTCTCCTGAACGTCTTTATGACAAAGACTTTGGCTCCTGGACAAACTCTATTTTGCTTAAAAAATTACATTGCCATAGAATTTCAATGGGAGTGCCTGATTAAAACCTTATCTCTGATTTGCATACTAAACATTTCCTAAAATGAACCCTAGAAAAGAAGTACTAGGATATAGTTGACTGTAGCACAGATATTGACTTTATTATACACTCAAACAATAACAAGAAAATCTAAATCATTGTAAAATACGCAATTAGAAACTCCAATTCATTTCATGGCCTGAGATACCAAACTTTCGGTACTCTTAAAATATTCAAACTCTTAATTTTGCTTATTTAAATTATTCGATTAAAGGGTTATGTTAATTTCAATATGCCTACTGCCTCCATCAGCGTGGCATCGCCCTGCGCATTATCCCAGAAGACAGACACTATTATACTCGACGTCGCGAGAATCTTAAATCTGCCCATGACTGCCAACTGTTTAGTATGGTTTTGAAAACCTGCCTTTGCGGGAAGAACACATTGCATTCATTTGAAAACAAAGCGTTAAGCAACAAATACGTTGGATCCAGGAATACGATGGAAGTAAAGATACTGCCAAGCCAATTTCCTAGGTCTTTGTAATGACTTGTACCGGTGTCTGAGATAAGTGTTACAAATTACAAGTTCTGAACCCAATATTATTGTTGTGGGGTCATTCAAATTGCCGTCCCATTTGAAAGCGTCCCCTTAGTGCAATTGAGGTATGGCTTTATTGCCGGGTTTTATTTGGTACATTGTCCGTATGGCGTGAGAGGATTTCATCATTAATGTCAAGGCATTTCATAAGTAAACATCACATGTCTGTCGAAAAACTCTTCCATGGCAACGAATACCATATAAATATAGGGTTGTTAGATTTAGACATCACCCAAGGCTATCATTACGGGACGTCGTCTGAGACATTGCAATGCATGATCCTGTTGCTTTCCGTACACCTCCAACATCTTGACCTGACAATGGCAAGTTTACGGAAAAGAAATGCTCTCGCGTGGAACGGAAATACCGATCAAAAGCCGTTGTCTCTCTTCATTCAATAACTACAAGTTGAAAACACATAAAACTGTAATTTTATCAACTGTTTCAGAAGCATAAGGAATGTCGTGTCTTACTTTTATACACAAGAATATAAATATCAGAATCGATTTATCTTAAAACAACGAATTCTCTAATTATTAATAACTGAAGATGAAGAATGGGAGTTAGGATATATTAAACATGTAGCTCGGATTAGAAAAAAATAAATTATTTAAAGTGTACACTTCTATGAACCAAAAGGAAGTGGGAGAATAATATTAAAATATATATTAAGGAAAACATTTCATGAGGATGTGAAGTGGTCCAAAGTAGTTCATTGTTTCTCCAAAACATAATTTATTATTTGTTGTGCTGAAATTTTGGTTCCATACTACAGATCAATTCGGTTATGTGGGCCTGTACTTAAGTTATTAGCTGCACTGTTCAGCTGCTTAAAGTGTAAAGGTTCCAGTGATATGGAAAGATCCAGCTGGAATTGCAATTAAAACGTTTTAAAAAGCAATGTTGTTATTAATTTGTGTGAAATTCAGTAGTAGAGAGAGAAATGACACCATGTCGTAGAAAAGCGTGGCTAAAGCATAATAAATTTACATGAAATGTAAGAATGGTTGCGCTGAATGTGTATAAAACATCATATTCAAGACAAGGAAAATAAATGTAAATTTTATTTTTAGCCAATAACAGGCACAACTACCCCACATTTTACATTATTTCAGGTAATGTACAGAGCTATGAGCTTACTTGTTATACGACGCTAGCAGCCAAGTGCCCTACTTTTGACACATTTATTTAATGAAAATAGTTTGTACACACATTAGATATGTCATAAAATCTTGAGATCTCCAAAAGTAGTGCCCAAGTAAATTGGGATTAATTTTATATTATAAACAATATAAACGTGTCCATTGAATGTGCTGTGAATTCACGGCGAAGCGTGGATTTATTTTAATACTTATTTTGTGACTAGTTGTATCTAACAATCTACTCTCTCTACAACCCATAAACAAACTAACAGAACTTATAAAATGCCCGTCATAGGACACTTCGGCCCAGCGACAGACATCCTCAAACGACTCTAATAGTCTGCCGATTCTGAATTGTCTGTTGCATGTGTAATGTCATATTTAAACAGATGATTCGTCCCAGTGATTTTCGTGCATTCTTTACCAGCGCAGTATCCGCTGTAATTGACGGCTAATTAGAAAATAGCGTGATAAACGTAAAGAAAAACTACCACAGAGATAAATTTACATTTCGAGGAGAAAAAAACACTGTTTGGACTACCCGTACAATTCAAAGACACACAGAAGCATACGTACAAAGTGCAGTCAAGTCGATACGGATCTCCGGTGTACTAATTTTTTCTGTCATTTTTGATGGGCATTGTGAAGAGTAGAGAAAACAGGATCCAGATATTCAAGTAGATAGAGAGTTAGGCCAGAGAAGGAGGTGTGGAGATAGTTTGTGTTGATTGAGGTGCGCGCCCGGTAGATGGTGCTGGTTACAAGCAAGCCGCCTTGTCATTAACTCTAATTACCCGTTCATTACATTTTAAAATATAAAATAAAAACAGATACTTCTTTCTAGAAAATGTATATATACCTACACAATATAAAAGATTACAATACACATATAATAACATTTCAGGACCCTCTGCATGTTTCGCATTAACTACACAAGCCGTCCAGTGTCGCACTGGCGAGAATAAAAACAAGACAATTACAAATCGACATGTCCATTGGCTTCTGCTCATAAAATGTGGCCTAGTAGATCCATTTTATGTATGTAGAATCATGAAGTCAGATAATACTTAGGAAAATGAACGCTATCAGAACTTAATGCAAAAATGTTAGTCTTTAGTAAAGACACAGATACGACGTCTCTAACGAACTATAAAGTGGTCAGGAACAGTCAGGTAAGACTGTAGCAACCTAGCTGTGTGCTTCGTGCGAGGGTCTTCAGGTCAGTGGACTTACTTCACGTCTGGTATCATTTCTTCAGAATATTATTTTTTAAGACACAAAGTGAAAACCACGAAATGTTACATGATCTACCAGACCACACAGCGTAACGACCCAAAAAACTGCCATCTTCATACTCGCCGCCACGTGAATTTCAAATCACTTTTCTAAAGTAAATCAGAATGATTAATTTAAGACGATGTGGATGTATTAAAGAAAACCACAAAATAGTCAGAACACCTGGATCCGGTACCGAGATTTAAACCTTCAATTTCCCGTACGTGATAAAAGTTTTGGTGAATATGGAAAAAGAGTTCCTGTCTCCAAAGCAAATCACTGATGCTATCATCAGATTAGTGGAAGAAAATGGAAGTTTCCAAACAAACGGAGAGTATTTTGGGTGTTAGTCCGACACTGGTAAATGCACACAAACGCCTGACAGCAGACAGACCGCGTGAATAAAGACTGACATATAGACGGCCATGGAATTGCAATCAAGCAGATGTAAAAGCTGCCTAAAAAGACGATATAAGGGGCCGTTTAAAAAGCACTGCAACTTTTAATGTGTTGCTATGTTTTTAGTTACGGTTATATGATCTTGGAGTAAAAAGATAATAATAATATCAACAATAACAAAAAACTGAAAGGATAGACGTGTACTCTGAAACGAGTATGATTAAAATGGAAAGAATAATTAGATATGAAAGAAAAAACGTTTGACAGGAACAAAACATTGGAGGATAAAAAAGAAATGGAACTTGCATTCGCAATGAATCTCCATAATTAGGGATGATGTCGAGGAAGCCATGACATTCGTAGTTAATAACAACGACCAATTCGTTCCTTGTGTAACTCGCTGTGCGAAGGTCACAGTAGCACCTGGTCCTCCATACGTGACCCCAAGATCGCAGTTGAATAAGCGAGAAACGGAGAAAAGTACACGACTGAAATGGCTCGGGCAACGTGTACGTCGTTTTCGTGACCAGTCTATAGGCGGACATAACACATTTCAGGCGCTAAGGTGATAGCCTAGACGTACGTGATTCATATTTACCTCTGGAATCTTCAGAATGATGTGCAGTGACCTTCCGACAAGACATTTTAAGAAGAGTGAGTGATCCAGTAGCTGGCAAGTCTAACAACGTATTTCACCATTATGATTCTTTGAAGGATTGTGACAAAAATGTCTGCCCACTTTTTAAATTACATGGGATGTTTTCGAAGTTTCGCGATTTTGTCTATTTCCGTCATCAGGTGATTATCTGCTGTTATACTGACATATGTGTAAAAGTTTTTTATTTAAGATTAGTGCAAACGGACAGGATGGAGTCTGGCCTCCGTGATATAATGGGCAGCGTACTGAAATTATACGTAAAAGCAGGTTGCTTTTAACGCATTCTAATAAGCGCCACAAAATTCTATAATATTTATGTAACCCTGACTTCAGTATACAATTTTATAAAATAGAATTTCATATAGTCTGTTTAAACCCTGCATTGTTAATACTCTTAGATATTAATTATTGCAACCTGGGTACAGAAAAAATCTCCATATTTCGGGTCTAAAGAGTGGACGATAATTCTACATGACGGTTCGACGTATGATTATATACAATTGAGTTCGTATGAATTTTCAGAATAAATGCTGTTTCCATGAGACATTATTTTGATTGTAATTTTAATATAAGGTCTAATTAGCTGATAGAGCGTCTTAATGTCGTTACGTATTTTCTCCCATTAACAGATTCACAATGAGAACCACAAAGAACCCACTGGGCGTTCACAAATTGAGGATATGGTCTAATCAATTTCTTTCCCAAGGTTCTCGGCTTTTTTCTTGGCCAATGACTGCAGATCGACTCTCGTCACCATGGGTGGCCATTAAGCTAGTTTTCTCACTCAGGGTGTCGGTTATGGCGGCCTCGCTTTATAAGCAACGCGGCCTGGCACAGGTGTGGAGGGAAGGTGTTATTTTGCGTAGCCGCTGGGCGGGATGTGTTCCCACTTGGGGGGTCTTCTCGGAGAAATAGTGACCTACCCGTGACGTACTATCTACTTATTGGTTGTGTCCCAATGGAAAACCTAGACGCCATTAACTATAAACAATTATGGTGTAACTCCAGGTTCTCACGGAGATGAGCATGACGATGGCTGTCCTCTGGGATGTTTCGCAGTGTATTATGGTAGATATTGACAGGCGTTTCGGAGCAGCGTAGTGCCTCCATCATCAGGACGATAGCGGTCAATATCTACCAGACTACATGGCAAAACAATGCAATATCTACGAGCTGAATGCAAATTTTGATACCTTCATACTGTAATAACTTTTGTTCGAAAAGGCTGGCTCATTTAGCTCTCTTGCCTTGTCAGTTCGAAGCAGGAAAGATTACTTACATGCCTATACGTAACCGGGGTTTGATCCTCGACAGGGGTTGAGGACTTTTCCTCTAGCCTCTGCGTTCAGACCAGCTCTGGGGCCCACCTAGACTCCTATCCAATGGGTACCGGGGTCCTTTCCCGGGGGTAAAGAGCGGTCAGGGCGACACACTAACCACTCAAACCTATACCACACACACACACACACACACACACACATATATATATATATATATATATATATATATATATGTAAATTTAAGTTAGAGACCCATGTAGTCAAACGTTTACACTTTAATAAAAGAAAGTTAAAGTTTTAGTTAGGAATTTTCCCGAAAGACTCAGAAATACATGCTATGCTCTGTATATGCTACGTTTGAGATGTTTTCTTATTTGCGGAGTCAGCAGTTAGAAACTGTGGTTTCCAAAGAGGCGTTGTTATGAAGTAATATTTACCTACTTTTATCGTACTGAAATGCCCAAACATAATTTAATAAATATGACGTATAAATATAAACTAAGCAATAAGCAAAACTTGCCCGCAGTTTAATTTTTACACCATTCAATATGAAAGTAACATTTTCCGTTACATAGCCAAGGACTAAACAAGAGTCGAAAAGCGAATTCCAATACTGATTACAGAATTCCCAATTTCTTTCGGAATTTCTCATCCGCCATTAATATTGATGTACTTTTGAAGCCGATGTAACAAATCCATTGTTGACAGAGTGAATCACTAAAAGCATTATTCGCAGAACGATCGATAATACTTCATCTATATGCCATAAACGATAATACGGCCTCATATGTATGCCATTAAAGATAATACGATCTGAAATGCGCACCATTAATGATAGATAATACGACCCCATTTTATGCCATCAACTATAATAGGCTTTTATAAACATACCTTCAACTAGGTCTATTATACGTTATACTGTGTATACTACCAGCTATAATATGACCAAACCAAACGTTGCGACCGTGTGCTTATCACTTGTTTCGTATTCGGGAGACGAAAGGTTCATTATCTGGGTTGGGAAACAGACTATCGTAGTTTTCCTCAGTCCGTCAGGTAAATGCAGAGATCAATAGAACTTGTATACATATTTTCCGCCCAAATATCCGGAGAGTATAAATTGTTGAATGAAGAAACTTATTTTGAATCTTCTGCGTCACAAAGATCTCTCACGTTCTGAAACCTCCGAAACTGTAACTGCAACTCATCTGATGTTATTGGTGGTGGACGACATTGGGGCACGGTTTCCTTATGTCGTCCAGGTGCTCATATTTTATAAATTTAAAAAAAAGGTCTACGAAGTTTAAAACATGCATATTTTCTTATTATTTTATTCATTCAGCAATTATCCTTGTCTTAATTGAAGTTAAAATGTGTGGAGGATATTGGCGTTCCCCCCTTCTACGATAATAGGAGACAGTTGTTTTTAGCTCTGAACTGACATTTATAGTCCCACACTTAAATGAAACTATCCCGAATCGTAACGATTTGAGTCCTTTCTCAAACATGATCACCTTAGCCCCTGATGCTATGCACAAGAACTATCCATCAAAACTGTTACAGTTTATCAGAGTCAAATTTTAAGAAACATAAGCAATGTATCTGAGAGATATCAAGACGTTTGAGACGTGCTAGCGTCATTCCTTTACATATTAACAGAAAGTCTTTCTAAACGAAGCAGAGTCGTTCTTGAGAAGCTGATAGACCTTTAGTTAGTCTAGGAATTCTATTTTTATGTAGCAGAAGTTCATTACTGTGCTCATAAAATCCCTCCACTGGACCGCAGAATCATTAGCAAGAATAGAACAGACTTCGCTTGATTATAGTTATGATATTACTTTAGATTTCATACAAAAATTGTGATTAAACAACAAACTCCTTAGATAGTCGCTAACTGGCCGAGAAAACCTTACCTCATAGGTTCATTGCAGCGTTCATGACAGCCTGAAACTGGACCCTAAGCAGATGAATCCAGCATAAACAATCGCATCTCATTTATTTAATGCACAATTTAACGTCATCCTTCCGCCGACAAATATGCGTACTACAAGTGGTCAATTTCCTTCATGCGTGTAAACCAAAATGCTATTTTTTATTTTCTCATACGTGGTATTTTGAACGACAAGAACCAAAATTAAAACTCCCAATCTTCTGATACGGAGTCTCAGTACAAAATTACATATAATTACGTTCATTGCTTTCGGTGATAAAATACAGGCCTATATATGCATGCCTTATTTTGCCTTTATTTCAAGCACTCTGTATATACAAAGCATAAAAACTGTCGTAAGATAAAGGTGAACCGGCTTCTGACAATGAGAACGTTTCTAAAATACTGTCAAATACGGCAACTCGTAGAGAGTCCAAGAAGGCAAATTGGAACGCAGCCTTCGTACTGCAGCTCCTGCTGTTCCTTCTTCATCATCCAATCAAGGAAACATTGAACTTCGTGTACAAGCCTTTGAGGGGGTAAAGCTTTCCCTCTCCAGTTCTTCGTCGACTATTTTGTGTAGATAAAAGCCACATCTCTATTAACCGTAGTTACAACAATTCTCTCTCCCACTTCCTTTTTCATTTTCTCACCGATATATGACGAAGCACTGGAGGGAGAGAAGGCACATACAGTGCAGAATCCCTCGCTGAAGTATCCGCGACTCAACAGCTGTACATAAGGAACAACTCTTTTTCATGTCAGATTCAAACACTGCTCAAAGCAGAGCATTATTAGTTCAAATATTTCTTTATATGTATGTTACAAAGCCATTTAACACGTATTTTACGTGTTGTCTGAATTGAAAGTTCAAAGTAAATTAAAAACATTCCGATCATATTTGCATATTCGCGTGTTCCTTCTGAGAAACTATTTACCAGATTTTCGTAAAATTTTTGTATAAGTTCCTGCACTAAAGCCATAATTTTGGTCAGTCACCAACCTTACACGAGCTTCATGTTTAGTGGTTTATTTGTTTGTCTTAGTATTAACCATCGTACTTGTTGTCAGGGTGCAATAACAGAGGCTTAGGAAAACGTTCTATTCTCTCCAACTATAATTTTTACTACATAACAGTGATGAATGAGGAAAATTGTAAAAATATCAGGATTAGAACAGGGATTATCGCAATATCATGAACAATCAAGAGTTTTCTTTAAATGCTTTGTTCTATACCAAGATGTAAGCATGAATTTCTCACCACACAAAATTTTAAGGCACTTACATTACTACAACTAAGTTCAAGCTGACAACCGTATGGAGCTAAGTAAGCTGTATAGCGTTCAGATCTGAGGACCTCGTGGTGGCGAGTATGAAGAAGTCTGTCTTGCTCCTATCGCGCTGATAATGGAAGCAGCAAGTACCTCTGAAACGTCGGTATACCAGACTACACCCAGAAGACAGCCATATTAATGCTTAAAGTCAGCAGAAATACAGGAACGAACAGACAGATCGAAACGACGAAGTCACATTTTTCCCCTCGTAAGAATACGAACAGATAAACTTGAAAGAGGAGGTTATTGAAATCCATTTGGATATATTAGCAATTCGTTGGACCTGCAACCTACTTACACAATCACTCAGTCTAACGTCTCGACGTCACAGCTTAGAAAACCTACCGGTTGGCGCGCGCTGCATGTGAACTTCATAATGTAAACTGCAGACTTGACACTTGTATCAAAACTAATTATTATGGACACAAAACGCAATGACTTTCGAGGCGTGTCGAAGCTCAACCAATAAGCGTCGTTCCAGCGTTGCTAAGGCAACTGTATTGCGAGGTCGTAATGGCGCGCAACGTGCTCATTGGTTCCATGATACGTCAATTGTTTCAGTTGTGTGGGTTATTAAATAGAGACCTCTCGCCCAGCGGATCCTGATCGGATAATAGGCTGCTCTAGCAGGCGTTTTCTGTTTCCCCTGTCTTTTGGACCGCAACTCGTCCTGACACATGATTTAGGCGTGTAGTGGCTTTATTTGTTTCAAGGAAATTAGTACTTTTCAGTTTTAATAGCCTACATTTAAACTGTACCTACAGGTTGACTGTTGCCGGATATTTTCGGTTTCAGTCCGTACACATGAGAAATGTAAGGTGAACAGCTCATTATTATTGTAATCTCTACTTTCCTCTTCGGAGTCCTGTTATAGCTGAGTTTCTGTCCATCTGTCCGTCATTTGACTCAATATAAGTCTATATAGATCAATATTACAGAAATTAATGGTCTGTTCTTCGCAATGCTCTGTATGAATATCACGTCAGTAAGTAACTATCCGTCTTGATACGTTTTAACTTCCTGTGATTACAAGCGAACTTATGAAAGAATGCGGTCCTAGCATCATTTAACGAAGTGTCCGGTAACAACACTTTGCATGTGAGAATTATTTTAACCAGAGAACAGTAATAATGTGTCCTTCGAAATTTATATGTTGAAATGTTGAATATTTACGGCAAATAAGAACAATAGAAAGTTAGCTCAACCAGTGTGCCTGAAGACGGAAGCAGAATCCAGTTTCGGAAACGTCGGACGATGGACAGATTCCGAAAGAACAATTATTTGTATGAAACAACACTTTCCACTAATAAATGTCTTCATAATTTGAAACAAACCAAATATTTCATCTTACTGCAGTACCCTGATACAATTGACAAAGTACACAGGCGAGAAGAAACTTTCGTGTTCCAGTCTCCATTAAGAATTTTAAAATGATCTTCTTCTGCTCCATAACAATCATGTTCATTTCCTGAGTGACGACGTAAACAAATAAAGTAAAAATAACAGAAATTCTATTTGACTTAAGTAAGAAGGGTCTTGTGGAGATGATAATAGACCACAGAGATCCATTAAAGGTGGAGAATGTATTAACTAGCTGAACGACAATCAGCTTTTAAAACAGATATGTGCTTCACGATATTTATAGTATTTTTAGTCGATGCCTTTTACTTGTTAAAATATCTTTCGAAACTAAAAATACGCGTCTGCATAATGTTTTCTTTTTACCCTGGAACAACTGGATAATCGATTATATTTACATCATAAATGCAACATACTGCAGTAGATATACGATCAGTGGAATTCTGCAGTATAAAAACTTTAATTGCCTACCTGCCCCCACTTTCCTCCAACAAACTCTCGCGTTCTTTTCTTTTAAAGCATCCGGTACTTTGTTTGTGTTGTTTATTTCTGTTGTTCCTTGTTTCATTTCTCCTTAAAAAGCCTTGTGCACTCGCGGTATTTTATACTATTTACTTCTCTTTTATTATAACAAATTTTAAACAAAAGAAACACAGAGTGCTTGTAAATGCTCTCTGCTCCGCTCCTCTTTGACATGAATGATGAGCCCTACAAACTTGTTTCTTTCTTCTGATGGAAGTCCTCAAAACATTGTAAGAACGCGTCACTTTTGTAATATGCTACAATTTGGTAACGCTGAACAAAAAATGTTGACAGCCCTAGCCGTACAAATGACGGTACACAAATTTACGTACCAACAACAACAAATTCCAAGATAATGAAGAGGATGGTTAATAACAATTGAATATTTGATCCCGCTTGACTAAATTTAGATTTGTTTCTTCTTCTTCTGTAGATTCTGCAGCGTTTAATGCCAACGTATTTTAAAGTAGTTAAGTAAAACCTAATAAATTTACGGGAAATCACAGTTCAGTTGTACTACTGATAAAAACTTACTCAATGTCTTAGAGAAAACTTCGTTGTTTTATTCTCTTATCTATCCAGACATTTTAAAGAGGTTTTTAAACACGCACAGCCTTGAAAGTATGGTCTTGAACAAAACAAGTGTAGCTAAACAAAATTTCTGATAAGAATTTATGACGTTCGTTGAATGCTTCAGCCTACACGGACGCAGCGTCAGAAATTAGAACACAACTCCGCAATTAATTTCTGTGTCCTAATTAATTCCCACCTGTCAGCTTACGCAAACATTAACCGGCGTTAGGCAGTTAAAAAATAAATCTGCTTTGACTTATTTATCGAAGATCTATTATTGCTCAGAAATTCAAGACGTATTAACTGAAAGCAGAAAATTAGATGTAGGGTGACCTACAGTGGCATGATGTTCGTACAAAGTCTCATGAATGCCTAACAACTCATCCAAACTGACAACCTAAACTGTTTTCACGTCTGTCCTTATTTGAATAAATTGAGGAATATATTGCCACTATGACCCAGTCATCGCGCGGCTTCTATCATCTGAATAATGCACAACTTATGTTACATTCATTGTTTCAAACAAGCCCTGAACATAACGGAAAGTAATGTATTAATTAACAAAACACTTGCCGCTTTGAGTCAATTAATTTAGCAAGTATTAATTTCTGCCAAAATAGTGCATGACAGAGAAAGAGAACTAAATCAATTTGAAAGTTAGCACTTATAACATTTCTGAATAAAAATTATCTAGCCCAGTTTTAAAATGTTTAATTAAAACAAGGTAAGAGTGATACTACCAGTCTGTTCTTGGCTACCTTTATTAACAATATCCACAAACTCACATGTCGCTCACTGTTAAGGGGCTTAGAATCAGCAAAGTGCATTGGAATGAGCTATGAAAAAGGCAAAGACGTACAGAAAGAACTAAAAACAGATCCTATATTGGACAACATTTCAAAATATAAAAGCATTTCGACTGATCATGTTAACAAGATGCAAAGATACAGATTTGCCAGACTACAAAACATGGCAAAAGACGGGATGAAGAAAGCGAAGACGACTTTTGAACAGACTATTGATATATTTAGGCTAGAATGCGAAGCAAGTGGCATATTATCTTGACTGCTAAGTAACGGTGACATTTTCTGCTTCAAGTCATCATAGTCTAGAGTAAACAATGCAATGTAGGCTTATAGTCCCACGTCTCCCAAAAGCCAACATTAGTTTCGTCATATTTCAGTCAATATTGGGGCTAAATGTGGATCAGACAAAACAAGGATTGCGTTTTCTTCGTCGGTGCGTCCACAATGGCTATGGGGCCAATCCAGGTCCCTGTTTAGTCGGTATGGGGCTCACTCCCTTGAGGGTCAAGCTGCATGAACACGAAGTCGCCCATTCATATCAGTTGATGAAGCACAAGATAAACTTTATTTTAATTTATCTTTCTTATTTTTATTGCCGTAATAATAATTTTTGCTCTATGATTTGTGTGCTGCTAACTAACAAAACAGGACAGTGGAAATCTTGGAGTCTAGTCCTGATGTCTGTTTCACACACTCAGGCTGTCGGAGCTGTTTTGCCACTGACTGTAGTCTCTCTCTCCTCGTTCATCTGTCAGGTGTGACTAATAGTGGCTGTCGGCTTCCCTTTCATGAGATCTGTGAAGCTGGCCGACCAGCAGCCCGGCTACTTTCTTCCCTCCAGAACTATTGGGATTTAATTCTAGACTGGAAGTTTCAAGGGAAAGCTTGGGTTGCAAGTCTCACTTGCTCGACTTCTTATTTCGAACAGACACATTGTGTTTTCTCAGATCACTGAAATGATTCAGACACAATCCTTAAGAAACTTTCACTTTTTCTTAATTTTTAACCTGGTCAAATTTAACATTTAAATTAATTCTATGGTTGGGTAGGAGTTGCCTAAATACATTTCCAACCACAGACTAAGAAATTTAATACGTTAATACTCGCAAAAGTTCGAGGTAACTAAATGAAACATCATGCATAGAATAATCCCTAACAGAAATACTGAGCGATATTGATAGCAACTAGCCCAGTAAATGGCTAAAATTAATTAAATATTTATAAGATATTTAGGAAGCGAATAACCACTTTTTAAGAGACAGAAGTAGATTAACGATTTTTAAGTTCAGGGAACATAATATATTCCGCTACTTCCTTTTAATTTGACGTCTGAACCGAAAGTTTGATAATAAATCGTGTCTTTACAAAATGTTAGATACAGTTGTTAAGCCAACTTTATTGTATTTTATCATTTCGCTGAGGACTGGCGTTCACGTGTGTTGCAGATGGACAAGCGAATCACCTGAACCTCTTCAACAACCGTCAGCAAGCCAAGAAGAAGCGAAAGTCTCGCACAGCGTTCACCAACCACCAGATCTTCGAGCTAGAGAAGCGATTCCTCTACCAGAAGTATTTGTCGCCTGCAGACCGGGATGAAATCGCTGCTCAACTAGGCCTCAGCAACGCACAGGTCATCACGTGGTTCCAGAACAGACGCGCTAAGCTGAAACGCGACATGGAGGAGCTGAAAAAGGATGTAGAGTCAACCAAGATACTCACAGCTCACAAGTCCTTCCTAGAAAACGTACAGGACCTCGGTATCCTAAAGAAAAAATCCTCTGGACCTTCTGTAATGGTATCTGACGATAAATGTGTACCAACATTGGCGGTAGTGTCAGAAAAATGATATAACTATTAAAATTTTATTTCGAAGGCCGAAGCATATGAAATAAAATTATCTTTCCTAGACTTGGCTTCGATTTATGAACCTGAATTAACTGACGTTTGTGATGGATGAACAGTTGTTTTAAACTTAGAAAAATCGGAAGTCAATGTCTAATGTAATGCTTCACACCGCTTGTGGCAAATTTTACCAAGAACTCTAGAGGAATGAAGTGGAAGCCGAATATACCTAACGACGCTTATTTTGGTTTGGCAACAGCGCCATGTCTGAGCGCAAGGACAAAAAGTGATCTTTTAAGCAGTATTTAAATTAAAATGGATAAGTGAAACCAACTAACGTGTGTAAACTAATCACTGCATTTTTCGCAACAAATAACTTTCGTAGGAATGTATTCTGATTAGCTCCCTTACAAATTTGGAAATAATAACGAGATGTAAACAGAAATTAAACACCTAGTTGATGTTTTGGTAGGATTTAAACATTTAAAAATAAATTGCGTGACTGTTGTTCTCATGGTGATATGCCCCTGGAGTGGAATAAACTTCTATTCAGAATATAAGCGACAACAAGCTGTCTCTCTCGAGAGTAACTACGTCTGATCAGAAACAGGATTGCTCTTTATAATTCACAACAAAAGAATTTATGCGGAGATCTGATATTCCCAATTCTGTGAGCGGATTGAAATATCAAGAACATTATGCACTAATAGACCAAATTAAATCATCCTGATAAATCGGTATTTTGGAATTAATTTATATCTTTCTAACAGCGAACAAAACGCGAAGTAATATGGGTCCATGCATGAATTAAAACAACGGGTTCTCAGTTCTATGGAATATGAAATATTCCGAAAAACATGTCACATTAAAGTGGATTTACTATTTTAGTTTGAGATGAAATTCATTTGAATTTTCTTGTTTAAAGATCACAACTTAATGCATATAAGTGATCAATGAATTTATGTTTCTTATGTATAAACACAATACCCTTTGGATAAAATGTGATAGGAAACCTGTGTTCCTGAAATCCAACCTCAACTTCAATTAAATCGTTTGTTGAAGATTACTAGAAATATACTGTTAGCATGAATTAAACAAATTTTACTTAATTGCTGCAACATACGGCGAAAGTACATTGGAACAGCAATGCCGTCATTTATCAGTAGTAGGCCTACATGCATTTCTGACAACCACCGCGTAATGAAAAACATTTGCAGACATGTATTGCGCTCGTCATATATTTATATCTGATGTCAACATTTTCAAAGATCTTACCTACATCACTCGCCATGATACATGCAACTGACTACATAACTACGTTCAAATAAGTATTAAGATAATGTAGGCTTAAATTAAAAAGTGGTTCGTATTCCCCAATCGCTTCAAACCTAAGACATGTAAATAAAGAGTGCGTATAATGAGGAATGACTGCATATATTTAATTTCTGTAACAGACGATACAAGCCTGCAGGATTTATTTACACCTCAAATTCCTAAAATCCTCTATAACATAGGACCAATAATATCGGTATCAGCATCATAATATCGTCGCTTGATCTAATTTATTCCTTATTACACTTAATCGTTTCGTCACCAATTTGGCCGACGTTTACATCCTCAGTTCTAAAGCACGTGACAAATTATATATGAGCATTAGTTGAATAAACTGTCAATGTCATTAATGGCTTAAGACGACTCAGTTGTACTGGTTATTGACTTACGAGTGAAGTGGGCTAACCCGTGAAGCGCTTTCTTATACCCACTGCATCCAGTTCACTACTAAGAAGCGTTTGGCCCGTGTGACTACGAAGCTCTAAATATATTTTTGTTGTTATTTCACACTCAAATGGTGTAACTGAGATAGCTGAAGTCTTGATATCTTGATAGGGCATCATCGCAGCCTCAAGTACAAAATGTTGCAGAAAATGAGAAAAATCTACTGCATTTTTGTATCATTGTTGTACCACTCATGTGGGTTACTTCTCGTTTGTCAAATTTTTAGACATTGCAATGTTATGAGAGATATCGACCATGGCTAATTTGTCAACGTTTACAGAACGCAATGTTGTAATTGTACATAGCTTTACTGCCATATCTGGCACGATAAAGTCCCAGGGAGATCACAGATAATTACTTCAAAACATAGCAGAGACCTTTATTATTGCTGGATGATGAAGTTTCTCTTCAACTAATCAAAGGCAAAAATACATCGAACAGACTATTTTAATCTAATTATTAAAATAAATTTTAATAATTAGTAAAACGTATTCAAATTAGTTGTAAAATATTTAAGAAATCGGGTAATTTATTCCTTAAATAAGAAAGATATTCTAATTTAATAGTTTGTGACTATGTATAAATCACTGCGAAGAGTATAGATGGAGTTCATTTATAAGTGGAACTGTTAATCCAGAGTAGCTTTTACCTTTTAATTTGCATGTCGTTGTGAATGTTGTAATCATATAAAACGTCTGATTTTGTAAATATATGTGTACAATGATGTACCCGGCATTTGGATTTAAACGCAGTTAATGTGTGAGAAGTTATATTAAGTAGAGGCCTAACATTTATTCTTCGAGTAGTCGATAGGCCCATACGTACATTTCACAGGTGGTCTGACAACATTAGATTAGTAAGATGATAATTTGAAATGTACCTACATACAATATGAGGGCATAAAACATATCATTTCCGACATCAAAATTATTTTCTGTCCTTGGTATCGTTGTTTCAGAATTATTTTCGTCTTGTTTCACGTATGTGTGCACATTCTTAACACTTCCTACTATCAGCTTGTTATATAAACCAAGTCTGCACTCATAGACACAACAGCAGTGTACTCCATATGGACTACGTCTACAGATACAAATCTATTGTCTTATACTCAAATATATTGCTTCAAAACAAATCACACTACATAAACTGCACTAAATAATGGCTTATATGTTTTTTAGGTTTCATTTGAAGGGAGCCAGACTGGACACGTACGAAAAAAATTTGGTATTTTATGCCAATAAATATTTTGTATAAAGAATTTTTAAAATAATAACATTTTATCTGCGTTTCATTTAATGTAGAGGCAAGAACAAACACGTACGAAATAAAATAAAATTTAACCAGTGTTTGTTGCTGTTATCAGTAGCCTCTTACAAAAAACACGAGAAAAGTGCAATCAGGATACTCGTCAGCACCATTGGTTAGTCTCTTGTCTGGTGTAAACTTCAAATTATTCGGATTATAATAAGTAATTTGTGATTCATTTAACAACGCTGTCAACAATTTATAGACTGCGTAGCGTCTAATGATAAGACGATAAATAATTGGAAAGAATATGAAAGAAAGCTGTCAAAGACCATTTGAGGGCACTTTCACATCATATGCCTGGAGAATCTAAGGCGAATCCGAAAATCTCAGTAAGGATAGCCAATTTTCGGACCGAGATTTTAACCCGGGATATTCCAAATACGAAGCAGGAGAACTAACTACTAGACCACGACTTTCCATTATAATAATTAAAAATTCATGCTTTCCTAATTATGTGATGTGAATACACGAAACTGTGGACTGTACTGAAACACAGAGAATATATTATTGCAGGATATGCATTATTAATATTCAATCCGTCGACTTAAAATATTATACAATAACTTCTTGAAACTGATACAGCAGGGCAAAATTTTGGCTTTGTTGAATAGAAACAAAATCCCCAACCCTGCACACAACATGAAAATAATAAGTATTTTCAAACATCTTCAATCTATGTTCTTTCCTCAGTGAGAAACCAAGTTTCGCGTCTATATGAAACAGGTAAATTTACTGTATACTTTAGTTTATTAAATAAGAAATTCAGGATATCCACATAAAGTAAACATTTCACGCTGAGTGCAGACTTGAGTTACATTTAAAAAAACATGAAGGTCAGACCCTAGTGAGGAAATAGAAAGCTATTCACGAAATGGAAACATCTATCTAGGCTTTTACGTTTGTTCCATCCTATAATTTATACTAAAATATGAAAAAAGGAGTAGCTTGTATGTTCACTGAATTGTCACCATGCACAATGGCGTGCTGTTGAAAAATATATAATGGTCTGTATTTATTGTATATTATCATAAAATATATTACATGAGAAAGTGAAACAAGTGAAAATAATGCATTAAATGTTGCTGTAAAATACCAAGTGTGTAATTACTTTATTTAACCCGCAACCCAACGATTTCTGCAAGGCTCTGAGACTGTAGCCTGTTCGACACGAAGCTTTCACTGCGAAGAAGCATAATGAATTCTTATCGGGCTGATGTGGTTGCAGATCCCGGACCACTTCAGTTCTCTGAGGACGAGGACGAGGATGGTTCTCGGAACGTTGGTGTCTTCGCCTTTCAACCACCTGACGAGGTTGATAGCCCGAGAAGAATTCATTATTCTTGCAGCCTATTTCGATAGCATAATTGCATAACAACGCTGCATCTTAGCATCCCAGCTCACGCAACTGCATCGCTTTTGTTACATCGAAGAGGAGCTGAACCTTGTCCTATGCTAGTTGAATCCAGACCAAAATTTAACACTCTCTTTATTTAAGATCTATGTTTAATATTATCCTTCAAATGAAACGAACATAACTATGTACTTTAGCCATCTTTTCTCTTCAGCTTTTGACAGAAATAGACATTATTTTTATTCTTACTCTCTCACTAAGGGTTAGCCTAAATATCAGCCTGTCTCATACTTAAGTCACCCAATTATTTAACTAAAAAGAACAATCTTAAAAACAATACCACACGTTTTGCCATTACTGCGGAACTTGCAATGTTAATTTAAAGAAAATATCATAAATATTTTACAAATTTGTGGGAACCAAGACAATTTTCAAAGGTCAAGAATTTAACAATTTAATACCAAACATTGGAAGCACTCACAAATTCAAAAGTTATCAATTGACGTTCTCCTGTTACAGTGACAGACCAGTTTTCACAACAATACAAAACTTCGGACAAAATTATTTTACTTGTTAGGTTAGAGATAGGAAAAGAACAAGATAAAACATTCCGAAGTAAAAGTTGGAAACAATTACCTGAAATTAATTTGCTCTTAATATCCTTGCGAGTGTAATTTTTGCTTGTTATTATTACACATTCTTGAGTAACACATCGCAGCACCTTGGCCAAAAACACATAACCTCGACTCCAGAACAAGCGAAAAGGCTTCCATTTGGGAGGTCCATGGATTGAGTTCCTGGTATAGCTACCTTATCTGAAGTTTACTGTCAGTTCCCCTGGTCATCAAAGAAAGTGTAGTCGACATCATAAAAGCCTTAACAAGAACAGGTACACGTCATTCGTTCTTTAGTAGGGTCAGGACATAGTTTACGCTAGTTAGTGGCGACATTTTAATGCTGGGCTATGTAGTGTGCAACAATTTAGAAATTACTCTTACGGCTTATGTTCAAAAGTGTGATATACATAGGCCTGTTATTTTCCTATATTCTAACTCGACAGATAGGCCTACAGTTTAGAGTGGGAAGTTGTTCTATCTGCTGCTGATTCTGCCCGTGAACCATATTTATGTAACCTTCTTTCTAGGTTAACAAACTAGTGAAGCTCTGAAGGTGTAATCTGGATGGTTGCGTTCTGGACCTTGCCCATCGTCTGATGTTATAAAATTACACAACTTTTCGAGGACTGGATCTGCCCTCGTCTTCAGGTGTTGCCCAGTGATTGAGATTCTAACGGGCCCCACAGAGTAGGTGCCCTTCTTCGCCACACCCGAAAACGAGGTCAGATCCAATCCTCGAAATGTCTTGTAATTTTATAACATCAGACGATGGACGCGTTCCAAAGACCCAATAATCCGGACTCCACTACACCATCGTCATAACTCTTCAGAATAGAACTGGAAGTGTTGCTGGTCTACGATGAATTCCCGAGGCAAAGAACAGGGAAAATAAATTGAAGTTTGTTCTCTAAGCAATAAAATGTGTACGTTCCAAATACACTCTCGATCAGTCGATTTCTTCAATAAATTGAATGAGACTATGTAGATCTGCACAGAGGTGTCTTTTATCTCGTTTGTGAGTGATTACACGACGCGGCGCAAGAGCATGACTGGGTGCTGACAGACTGCGCCCCAGGATTCGCGGCAGTACGAGCTCAGTTTATTTCTACGGATGGCACCTCTTTTGAATGTAGCTAGAGTGACAAGTATGGATGCTACTGAGGCCACATCACACGCACCAAGTTTGTTATTCGGTCTCCGGCTCGAGTTTTTAACTGCCCCGCTTTCTCGGAATCTTGCTGTTTCTGGGTACAGAGCTCTCTGTGTGAACCCCGGTTGAACGAAAACATCGCTTTCCTATCGCTTCCTAACATGGTTATACAAACGAAAAATTCGGTCGTTTTATATTCTTGGGTACTTACTGAAGGCAGTCTTTGAGTTAACCTAGTCCTATATAACTCCAGATGACAACGTTGTGAGGCCGACGACAGACGTGACAAGACGCATGTTAACCGTACACTTCCGTTTCCGCTTGGTACATATGTGAAGTGTGATGTAACAAGTGCAAATAAAGAATGAGGAAAAAGTTTCCAGTTCCAGAGAAATTTGCTATCTACAAAAAGCATTAAAGCAGACAGACCCAGTTCAGTGAATGAATGTTCCTTGACCCGAACCACGAGCACGTTCACACGCGGAATGGTACACCGACAGGGTGCTCGCCCTTCAGTCTGTTTATTTGGTATGCACTTTATAAACAGTAGCACATCTTCAGAGGCACTGCCATATTTCGAGGATTCTGCACCGAATTATCCATACAAGTCAATGACGTAGGATAACTCATTCCATTTCATACTCGAATTTCCACTCCAAATGTTTTGCCTTCTCTTTGCCTCTATATGTATGTATGCAAATGTTAAAGGTAAGATTTTTCCTGTGTTCAAGACCGAACACAAGTCATTAGTAAGCATGGAGAACTCAATATTCTCACGAATTCCCTAATCTCGGCACTACATGAAAGTGAGTGATCAGCTTCACGCTTCGGCCGCCTTATTCCTGGAGAAAGTGACCATAGTATCCAATTGATAGAGGCTGGCTGAAGTTCAGAGCCGATCTGCGAGCGGTAGCAAAATGAAATATCCACCCTTGCCGGAAATCGAACTCCGGTCATCAAACTTGGAGCTCAGTCACTAAGCAGACTGAGCTATGTGACCTTTAGAGTTATCACGAGGCAAGCCCAAAGACACCTGTCCTTTGGGATTGTTTAATATTATGGTCCTGTAGAGGTTTTGGGTGCCCTGATGATGGAGGCAGCAAGTACTTCTGAAACGCCGGTAAACTTCTACCAGACTATAACCCAGAAGACATCAAACTTAAGACTCAGCTGTGCCCGTTCTGAACAGTATGCTCACTGTAAGGTTGTAAATTATCTGAACATACCTAGAAAACAGGCTTTTATTTGTTGTACATGAGCGTAGGCCCTTGGAAGACGAAGTCCTGTACGATCGGTCACTTACGTATTCGGCAATGCGCAGGCCGATATACGCCAGAAGTGTTCCCTGAGAGAAAGCTGGTATTTAGTTTAAGTTTTTGTGCCTATTGAATGTGAAAAGAAGAATCCACAAAACAGACTTACAGATGACATTTTTATTTTTTTATTTTTCGAAATGAGCTTTGCATAGTTTGGCGCACATCCAACCTACAACTCAGTTGTTGCCATACACCAAACTGTTGTGTACAAAGAGCTCTAAAATGGCGTTTTGTGTACAATTATGCACAGTTCGTAACTGATTTCTCTTCTCTTATCCACTCCTCATGGCAAGTAAACGAACCGAAACTAACAAAGCTGACATAGCACGAATGTGAAATGTTTATCAATGTATCAGTTTGAATTTTAGTATTATTTTCATGAGTCGTAAGCCCTACAATGGCCTAGATTTACAAAAAAAAAAAGGCCTATATAATCATTTTACTATTTTAACACAAACCGAAATAAACTAATGATCTGAGAAATAATTTCTGTATTTTGGAAATAAATTACTTCATTCCAATAAATTGTTTCCATTGAAATAAGAAATAAATTTCCGCATATAGAAGAAGTTCAAATATAATTTACAAATCGAAAATGACGTTTGTGTTTATGTTTATCTGGCTCCAAAAATATGCTAAGTATAGGATGTTTTATTATGAGTTGTCTGTTACAAAATTCCCCGAAAACTCGTATAAACATCCGCCATTTGTCCTAAATAAGAGGCTTCGTAGTCGATGTAGCAGATTTAGCTTAATAGAAGTTATAAATCTAGAAAATGAGATTACTGCTCTTTGCTTGGTAACAAACATAAAATGCAAGTAGCATCTGTTTCCACTTACGAGAAGTTTATAACGTTATCACAATTTTCAGTAACGATGAATAGCGTATCAGTAAGAAAGTGAAAAGTTGTGTTTATGTTGTGGGAAGAAGACGAATTTTAAATGGGCAAAAATATATATAGACCAAAGACGAATAGAGTGAGTGAGTAATTTAGGGCATTAGGACTACATGCAGGTACTGGCTATTAGCTAGATGACCCGGGTTCAATTTTCGTTCAAATCTGTAAATTATTCAGTTTTGTTATAATTAAGAACCCGCCCAGAGGAAAGGATTTACATTGTGAAGATGGTAACCTACAACGCGGACCTTTAACTTAACACAGATCAAAACCAGGGTAAGTCACGACAGGGTGAACATCATAATGACTATGTATGGTACATACTTGGACCTACTTGCGTTATTTATGTTTATTTGACTCGAGGTATTCAGCATGCAGAGAAACAGGCATTACAAGCAACAGAACGTTTTTGTGAGATAATTTACAAATTATCGGGCTGTCAAGCAAGTGTCTGTTATCACTGGTGTTTTACGGTCTTTTGCAACTCGAGACATTTGATGCTGTTAGGATGTTCCTTCGGTACGGTTTCAGTGGAACACAGAATTGTTGGAAATTTGAATAGGCCTAAATTGATTTCGGTGTTACATTTTTATTAGGTATATATATATATGTATTTCCTTAATTTTCTGTCAAAGAATTGGTTTCTGCTTTCTTTCTTGTTAAGGCTATATCTGACTTAGATAGGCCTATGGTTTATTACCTTATCGTTCTCCGAGGCGGTTTGTGGTAAATATTCGCCAATTTGAACGTATTCTCTCTTCACAGCTGAATATAAAGGTAGTATGTTCCTCCGAAACGTCGTTATATGGCCAACTACACGGCACAACAACTCTAAGGACTGTATGCATTATTTCTTTAAGCCTGTATTTTAGTAGTATCTTCTTTTTAATGTATCTGACTATATTATCCTGTTTTCTTGTGTGTTCTGGAGCAGCTAGTGACAAGCGGTCTCCTACAATGTGATATATTATTATGAAAACGATAGAAAGCAGAGTCTGACTAATTCTGTTGCCTGTCTGTATATTGATCAAACAGCAAATAGAATCAGTGAAACTGCAAGATCTTCCTGCGTTCCCATGTCTGTGCTGCCATCTTCTGTCGGCACTATGGAACTACCTGCTCCGCCTCCAAGTCACGTTGGCAGCGGCTTGTTTCCTTTGATCTTTTAGCAGTACAAGAGGGGCAGGGGGGTCGCTTCATAACTTTGTAACTCTGGGGCTGTCTTTCTCTCTTTGCCTTCATCTCATCTTCGTGCTACCTCGTCTTGACTTGCTCTTGAAGCTGTCTAATCCAATTCGTATTTCTATGATATGGTGTCTGAGAGCAGGATTTTCATTGGCGAGAAAACCTGGAATGATATGTAACTCTAAGCATGTTTCATTCATTGCTTTCTCTCGAGTATAAAGTGTACACATAAGCAGGAAGGAATGCCGATTTGTTTCATCCCTTGAGGGATTTCAGTTTTAGGCATATTTTACTCAAAAACGTCCTGGAAAAGCATTATGTCTGATCGTATCTCTCCTTCACAATCTGGATTACAATTAGTGTATTATATGAGTTTATAAAAGTCATGAAAGAATAAAGAATGTATGACTATATATCCATAACCGTTCTGCAAATTACATTTTAACTGAAAAAAAAATTCTGCTCCCAATTTATTTAAAAGAAAATTCTGAAAGAGTACAATTGGAACCGTGTACTCCAGACTGAAGCACAGTTGGTCACTCGTTTACTCTACAGAAAATACGTGAGTCCAGATAAGAAAATCAAGAAAATATTCTGCGTTGGATCAACACAGCCTTCTACCTTTGCAGAATCATGGTACTAATTGCGAATGGCGTTATTAAACCTGAGGTTCAAATGTTATCCTTCAACATCATCTTGACATCTGAGCTTGTTGGTTAATGAAACTGGTAAGAGCATCATGAAACCACAAGTCATTACCTTTTAACCCTTTCTCTGCCAGCTTCAAAAGACCCATCATATACTAATATTATTAATGTATCTTTGTTCGTATTTAAAATTTAAAATTAAATTGTATTTCTTAAAGTTTAATTTTGCACGAAAGAAGAATTAAATTTCCGTTGACTTGAGGAGTCTTCTGGCCACAAAAATATGAAGACATTCTAGGAATTATTCTAAACAGACGTCTTAACACACGCAACCCCTTGAGCGTTCACGTGCACAATGAGAACTTTCGTCAAAGTAATATGTAAGCCACATTATTCTGCGTTTCCTTTAAATATAGCCAACCTTGCAACAACATGTGTTAAGGAGATTCGAAAGATGTCAGATCAGAACACTTTCTTTATATATATATATATATATATATATATGATTTCTTTCGTTTTATAAGTAATCACATATTAATCACATATTATAGTGTGTGTTTTGGTTTCAGCTAAAGTTAATAAAATCGATTTATATCAGATATTGAGCCTGTTATGACGGAGTATAAATAAATATCCTTTCAGCATGACCATTCGCTGTAGCTTATTTATTCTGATAATCGAAAACTTAAGAACAACGCTGTATTTTGTGTTGTTTCGTGGTGTAGTCGTTTCAGAGGCGGTTGCTGCATCCATCATCAGGACGCCCTTATAATGGAGGCAGCAAGAATTTCTGAAAATTCGGTAAATTCTACCAGACTACACGGCTTAACAGCTCATAAGGCAGCCATCTTCATACTCCCAGCTGTGTGAACCTGAAATCTTACAAACAACAATCAAACGCATAGACAGAACAGCGAGGGGAAGAAGTCGCGGTATGCCTTTAAATGTAACTCCAAAATTACTCTGAATGAGCTCAGGAGTCACGAAACAGAGAGAACAACGGAATACTTCTTCAGTAAGAATAATTGAGACGTCGATATCTGTAACACTGCGCAGTTGGTCCCTTCATGATCTATTCACTTGGAACTACTTGGTGATGTGACGCACTATCATCAATCATTCTGTCGTCAACTGTTGCTATGGTTATTCAATGAACAACCACAGACGTGTTCTTCTGTTACATCTCATACGAGCTGGAGAATGCGGGTTTTGACTGCCCCGTGAGTAGTGGATGATGTCACGTACAAATACTGAACATGCTGTTACTAACATCGCTCTACTGGCAACGAAGAACGGGGATTAATGTAAGATTTGAGGTTTTCACAGCGGTGAGTATGAAGCTTTCTGTCTTCTGGGTTGTTGCGCTGTGTAGTCTGGTCGACGTTTACCAACGTTTCAGAGGTCATACTGCCGTGATGACGGAGGCAGTATGACCTCTGAAACGTTGGTTAGCATCGACCAGACTACACAGCGCAACAACCCAGAAGACAGAAATCTTCATACTCATCGCCCTGATGACGGAGGCAGTATGACCTCTGAAACGTTGGTTAACATCGACCAGACTACACAGCGCAACAACCCAGAAGACAGAAATCTTCATACTCATCGCCCTGATGACGGAGGCAGTATGACCTCTGAAACGTTGGTTAACATCGACAAGACTACACAGCGCAACAACCCAGAAGACAGAAATCTTCATACTCATCGCCCTGATGACGGAGGCAGTATGACCTCTGAAACGTTGGTTACCATCGACCAGACTACACAGCGCAACAACCCAGAAGACAGAAATCTTCAACGGGGATCAAACTGGCATCGCTCTGACCAGGTGTGTGATTGGACTACGGGAAACAACAGATCCTGCCACGTTGTTACAATTGCCATAACAGAAAGAAAGGAATAAAGACGGAAAGTAAGAAAGGACGTATATATGATGGCATGTGTCCGTGTTAAGTGGGTACCGTGCACCACACATTCTCTGGCAGGAGGATGGAGAACACCATCTCCAGATAGTGAGGGTAGCTATGCATGCATTGAATAGGAGGATAATAACTCGGCCTAAAAATCTATCACGTTACGAAATGTTACCCTCATGATTCAGCCTGTAAACTGCTCTGAAACGTCGGCCAATCACTACCAAACAACATAATGCAACACCGCAGAAGACAGCCATCTTCATACTCGTCGCCGTGAGATCTCCAAATCTCACAGTTTAATAAAACTTTTGGTCTCATAAAACGTGGTAAATGTCTTGCCTAGCTAAGCGACTATTAGATTCTCAAGGATAATTCTACTACTAACTTTGGTACCATTTGTATTGTAGCGATGTGTGAGGGACGCCAATTTACATCCGTCTGTCTGTTCGTCCGTCCCGTTATATTTGTAGCATTTTCCTTCATCCCCCGTTTTCCTTTCCGCTATAAACTATTTTATTGCGTCTCCGTCCATTTCGAATCCATTACTATCATTATCACCCGTCCTCTCCCGTGCACTATTACACTCCAACTTAATCTCTCTCGAGTCCATTTATCTTTCGCCTCTCAGACTCTGAGCATACACTGTCAACAAGACTCCGTACATTTCTCTCGGAGACCATCGCATGGCCATATCCACATAAGGAAGTGTCTCGCAGAGTACTAAAACATTTGTACAACCACTGAAATTGGCCTCAGGTTTCAACGTACAAAACTGCTAGGACAGAGCCAAGAGGCGAGCTCTATTGAAATGAATAAGGTAGTCAGTGTTTCAGTTCTAGAAAAGACGGGAAATTTAATTTCTAGGACACAATATGACCCTTGGCGACCTGTAAGACTTCAGAATGCGGGTAAGAATAAAGACAACGAGATTATAAAATACAGCTGGAAATCTTGTTGTCTTTTCGTATTTAAAAACTTAATGTTGAAATACATACATAGGTCATGTGAAATAGACGCGTACGCTGCAGGCTATACACCAAGAAACACTTTTAAAAATGTTTGGGCTATACAGTCTAAATGAATGATAAACCGATGTAAAATAACCTAAAGACTTCTTAGAAGTGATAGTTAATCTAATTCCACATGGGTCACATTCACTGAAGATATCCGATCCTTTAGATATTGCTTATGAACCACACGTTTATTCCGTTTGTGTCAGTAGGGAAGTCAGTAGACGTAACTGCCATATACGGGGTTCTGAGAATGTTTCCGGCTCTGTCTTTAGCTAATGCCTGATTTGTACTCCTCATGACAAATTCAGATTCGATAATTTTGTGTTTAATGATTCTTTTACTGTCCCGGATACACTGATCAATGTGATTCTTAATCTCAACAAATACCAGAATCGACGGACGACTAGAACGCGCATTAACAAGAAAAATAGTCCACTCACTCCGAATACTTTTACCCATTCTTAAATCTTACTATTGCTAATGAACTTGTGAAAATAATTAACTGTCGTTCCGCAAATTTCACTAGTTTTCGCATTATCTGAGTACAAAAAACCAGAGAGAAATGTTTGTTCTTCACGTATTATACTATCAATGGTGCAACTATGTTAAACATAACATAGCGTTGTTAGTAGGACAAGGAAAATGGACGAAGGAAAATCAAAAACAGCAGCGTGGAAATGAAATATTGGAAAATGTTACACCCAAACAAGTTTCTCACTAATGGCAAAATCATCTTTGCGGTAAACTAAAATTGTCTCACTTATCTACTTTTTCTGGTATGAACATTTTACACACATCAATTAACAACGCTCCTCCTAAATGTCTTCAAATATCGGATACGCAAATATCGATTGTGTCGCTGAGAGTCGAGACCGTCACATTTACTGTTCATTCGCCATGGAGATGCGTAAAGTGGAGACTCTGCTGTCTGACGTAACACGCAGTTTTTGACTGCGGTGTCTCGGAACTCAGCACGTTATATATTCGGCCGTTTCACACCCTCAGCTTGTGTATGTGATGGAAATAACATGCAGTGGTACAGTTTCTCATTACGGCAAATTGTCTCGTTTCCCGCATGGCCGCCCGCGTAATTCGAGATGAAAACGTGACCCAAAGTTGCTGTACACACCGCACACCGCAGAACATTCCCTCACACAATATTCAAAACAGAACTCATCCCCGCGTTTTTGCGGTCAGCACGTCACTGCGCCGCCTCTCGGGTTCACTGACGCCGAACGCAGGAAGTGCCGTTCCTCATTCTCCTCGGCGAAGCATGGGAGAAGTTGAAAATGTATACAAAATGTTGGTTAAGATACCTTCATTTTGAAAATGGGCACCAAAAATAATTGTTCGCAAACGCGCAGACAAGTTTGAAGTGATCATTGACAAGGTAAACCGACAATTTAAAAAGATCTACAGATTAATAAATAGAATAATGAGAGATGAGATTTCAGGTCCTTACGGCGGCGAAGATGTGTCGTGAAGTCTGGTGGCAGTTCACCGACGTGTCAGATGTACATACTGCCGCCAACACCATGGCGAGGAGTACCCTAAAATGGGATGGTGGTTTGTAACGCACACGTTCAATCCCAAATTGGACAATATTTCCTTGTCGGCTGCCCGTTCAACATCCTGCAGCTAAGATCAGTGGACTGTCTGGGAGTCGTGTCCCTTTCGCAAGCAACCCGAGGACCCGCCGTGACCGGATGACACGGCACCCACATAGTCTGACGATGCTATCAGCAGGAATTACGCACAGAAAAGAGATACACGGTGTCAGGTTCATAGAATGCGATATTTCTACATAAACTCTGATAGTTCGAATATCTCCTTGTAACTCAACGGGCTCCTCTATTTATGCAACTGCATTCTCGAGAAATTTCTCGTAAATACGATCTACTGATGGCACTCTTATCAACCCGTATATTGGATTGTGCGTATATAAGAAACGCGGTACGTTTACTTAAACATTACGTAATTACCCCCCACCCCCCTGCAGAATGTTTCAGCTTCGGGAAACTAGGCTGAAAGTGAGGCGATGTGGACATACGTCACATCACTGGAAAATTGAAATCTTAAGGAATCCTGTTAACATGCAAACACAACAACTTGTATCTAACCAATCCCCGCGGAGAATAGTCCTTCTTGAGATACTAATTATCACTTAGCTAGTCAAGAAATTCCCTGCTTTCTGTGCATTCCAAACGTTCATTATCGTGTTCACAAAAGCTCGCCCAAAGACTCTGTCCCGAGCAAAGAAATTCACTTCCTAGACTCATATCGTGCAAGTGACCACTTTTCTGCTGTTTAAGGATTAAACATTTATACTGATTCCGTATTTCTTCAGTGCGTGCTACAATAACCGTCAATAGCTTCCTCCTTGATCAGATTATCTTAACAAGTTAGCCACAAATTGATCTCTGACTTCTAATTCTTCGTTGTCTGTGGCTAAATAACAAGTCTGAGAGAAGACACAGTATTGAATAAAGTTTGAGACATTCATGAAATATATGTGCCATCTGTTAAGTTCCCTCTATACGAAGCGTTTTTAGCATGCTGTAATTGCCCTGTCATATAATTTATATCCTCACGAATTACCCACACAGGCGACAGACGTCATGAGCAAATGAAAAGCACATTTCAGTGCGACATTTGACGGTGCATTGGCACGTTCTAAACACCTTCCACAGGAACTGATCCCAATGAAACTGCACAATAATGTCAAAAATCTGAATACTTCAAGGAAGATGTGGAGCACAGCGGGAAATAAAAAATGCTCACATATACATGTTTTCGGTTCCGAAATGTAAAGGTAAAAAAGAAACCATTCCGGTTGCCTATGCACAGCAGCAGGATAATATTAAAATGTATACCAAAACAGTAATACACTATGTGAGGCTGTAGATATGAGTTAACTGGCTTAGGATATGTTTCAGTAGCGGGTTCTTTTGAACACGGCAATGAACATTAAATTTTACAGAAACTGGAGTATATATTAACCTGATAACAGCCTATCAGCTTTCCGTTCAAAATTATTTTCCACTAAGTAGAAATCTGGGTACTACTTCATTCGTAAAAATTATTTAAAACCACACAGACTTATAGATTAAAATGTTATTTGTAAGTTGATGCGCATACAGACTATCAGTCACAATTATTACCAACATGTACGAATCAAGTTCCTCTTGAGTAGCTAACGGTCGCTCAGCTAATCAAGAAATTTTCTGTCTTTTATGGAATCTGAAGGTTTATTACCATGTTTACAACAGCCACCACCTTCCTACTTACTGAGCCACATGAATCCAGTTCACATCCTTGTATTCTGTAGGTTTTATTTTAATATCCTCCCACTCCCATCTACAGCTAGGTCTCGCAAGTGGTCTCTTTCCTTTAGCTTTCTCGATTAATGTCTTTTCCTCCCATACATGTTATCAACATGAAACTGTATACACAACTAGAGACAAATACAGCCTAGCTGTCTGATTTAATAGATTTAATTCAGAGTTTATCTTATGAATTAAACTTGATTTAAACCATTAACCTGGTTTAATGAAAATGTCTTTCCGGCAAAACAGATCGTAATATGAGAGGGACGTTAAGTACGTTTGTAATTACACAGTTGCTCATCTGTTAATTCCCGTCACTGAACATGTTAAAGCTTTACCTTTTGCAGTGATGCTTGTATACAGCTGTGCCCTCATGAGTGATCAGATGTACTAAAAAAACACACACGGAGACGAAATCGCTTCTGGAACTGAAAACATCTCGCTGCCAACAGTAAAATTTTACCTCGATGAGTGAATAACAGGACATAAGTTACAGTTGACTATACAGTTTTTAATTTTGTTTACTATTCGTCATTTACAACTTTCTAAAACTTGTTAATACAAATGACAAGCCTGCAACTACAAATATTACATTAGACACTACCCATTATCTGAAAAAATTATTGATGTAGATTATATATACATAATGTTTCATGAGTTACCTCCTGACTTCAGGTGCTGGATTTTCTTAGACCAATTCTGTGCAGCAGATAAACTTAAACACCTCTTTTATTACTATCGCCATTTCAATAAAAAATCTTTTCACATGACGTAATAGTAACGGGTGGTGTCAGACAAATAAGTAATGCAGTTTCTATAGGCCTACATATTATTCTTAAAAAGGCAGTATCTACACCTTTGTTTTGCAGTTCGATTACTTCCTTAAATCGCCCAGAGTCTAGACGGGACCTCGCATGTTATATCATATCCTTATTTTACACCGCAAAGAGAATTTTACATTTATTTTAATCAGATACTTTTGTTTTGAAATCTCACTACAAACACAGACTTGAGAAGAATCCCGTCTACGATATAAAACGTGAATTTGAACAAAGTTCCATGTGAGCTTGACTATCGTTACAAAACGTACATACCTCATTTCAGAACGGCACATTTTCTGTAATTACAAGGTACGGGCCTATGAAAACAAGTCTCTTGCCTTTGTGAAGAAACAGAACAGTTTAACACGGGCGAAATGGGGCATAGAAGATGAAAGAGGCCGATGCAATGGAAAGATTACAGTACAGCAGTCAATGCTGAAATGCCTCGCGCTATTTTGGGAATTCACTGAATGTGTCTTCTCATGAAGCTGCGTCAGAAGTAGCAGTGGCTTTGTATTAAGTTTCTTCGCCTTTTTCCAACGTTCCCAGTGGTCAGAGTTTATTCCAATAATCTCATGTATACTGTCACGTATGAACACGGAACAAAATCACGATGTAGGTACAAAATGCAAACACAACAACGAAACTAGTTACAAATGACAACCACTTCCCCATACCACGTGGCAGGCTGAAATGTTCTTGTTCTGTGTCTTCCCCCCCCCCCCCCCCCACACGCACAAATATTTTTATTTTGTATTCCATAATCTGCTCATAACCTCCAAGGAACTGCACCATATGACTTAGGAACGCAACCGCAGGGCGTGGCGTCACGTTCATATATAAAGCAGCCCGTTAAAACACGTCAGCGAACTCGTTAATTTCAGAGCAGTAAATCTAAAAGGAGAATGGAAGAAAGAAATTAAGAAATTCCGAACTTGTTTTAAAATGCCAGATATTTGTGTGTTATCCTTAAAAAGAATTTCATTTGTTACGTCAGCGAAAATAATGTCAACAATGCACTTAATCCGAAAACCGCTGGCAACAACGACAACCACTGCCTGCCAATCACATACCCGGAAAAGTTCGAGATTTTATAACTGCTAAATTTCTTCGTTATTTTTAATCTTCTCTTCTCATTTAAATGATCATTCTTTATCCATTACATTGCTAATTCTTATATACTCTCCAGACAAATCACTACGTCATACTTTTCCGGCGTGTTAGTGACCGTATTGCCTTCTGGACACTACTTCGGAACTACATTGAAATCAGAGCCATCTGTTTCCGTATCGATTTTAATGCTCTCAAATGCGCGGAATATTTATAGCAATTTAAACCTGGTCTCTCACGTTGCGGAAAGAACAGAGACTGAAGGTGTTCGAGAACAGGGTGTTAGGAGAAGGGCCAAAGAGTATGAAGTGACAGGAGAGTGGATAAAATTACATAATGAGGAAGTACATAATTTTTCGTCGCCAAATATTGTTGTGATGAGCAAATCGAGGGCGTCTAGCGCATGGGGAAATTAGAAGTGAGTATAAAATTCTGCTTGGAAGGGAACAGACTATTTGGAAGACGTAGGCGCAGGTGAGAAAATAATATTAACGTGATTCGTAAGGAGATACGACAGGAGGCCGTGCACTGGATTTGTCTGACTGATGATAAGGAACGTTAACGAGCTCTTGTAAACACGTATTCAAAATGCTGGTTGCATGAAAACTGGAGAATGTATTGACTATCTGAGCGTACTATTAGCTTCCTATGAAGACCCCTGCTCCAACGACTTTGTTACATTTCTGATGGAACATAGAGACCTTGCTTTATTATTATACTCAAATTTAAAGAAATCAGAACTGTAGATAGAGGCAGTATGTTCCACCCAAAATCTTCGTACCTACCCACAAATCAAGATACTAAAGAAACATAACCAATTCTCCAATTTGTTTTGGATTCAACATTTTTTGATTGCTCGCCTGACGAACTGTTTCTCAAAGAACAATCATAATCACTTCATCAACGAACTGAAAGTACTGAACACTTGAGCCGAGAAGTATTTATAATGCAGTTTGAGGATACGAGTCATAATTTTCTCACGCAGTCACACAACACTGCTAATGACGAGCCTTCCTTTTTCAAATACCGTCATGTCACTTTGTTTTTGCACAAATTAATGCTAAGAAATATCGTGCTCTTTTCTTGTATCGTTTTCGTCATTCACGTGGTCCGCCTGGCGGGCCTTGAGGTGAGTGCAGGGAGTAACGCAACTTATACAAATGACTGGGGGGCCCGGGAAGGTGGGCCCCCTTAGGGCACGCGGCGGCCGAGACCCGATTAAAGGGGCTCCCGCCATCAGGGCGTCCACTCTGGTGTAATGAAATATAGAGACGTGCCTTGTTATCAACCCAATGCCGCTCTCCATCACGAGACTACAGTGTGGCTTGCAGGCTAACCTGAACATTCCTCAGCTAATCGCGGATCCACCATATCATGACTCGACATTATGTTTGTTATAAGGCTTACAGAATTGCCTTCAACCCAAGACAAGCACCGCGAAGAGTTAAAAGGACACAAATCACGACTGTGTTAAAATTAGACTCTAGAGTCTCAGTAATTGAAGTGTCTGGAAGCATGATTGATTAATTGATCGATTCTCAGGTTACTTTATAATTTTTCGGAAATAGACAAGTTTTATGCCATAGTATGAGATGAAAATATTGTGATTAATAAGGAGGTAAGAAATTTTTCTCTCGTGCAGAAACTGAGGAAACTCATAAATACCTGTCAGGATATTCAGTAAAGTGATCGACATGAGAACTGGGTGCTTTCTTATTACAATTAAAACAGCCTGAAACTTACATTCCCTTCGAGACAAGCCTGGCGACTGACGAGTTCGCTGCATTCGTGTATAAATTAATCGAATATACGAACGCTTTCTATAGGAATTACAAAATATAATGCACGTGTGTGAACTGAGAATTCAGAAAAATTTAATCGGAAAATCTCAAAGGAATATGCCACTTGAGAGGCCTAGAAATGAATGAAAGTTTTCTCTGGCGGAGAATTAGAGTCTAAAATTGTGGTGTGGATGGTTGAAAAATTTCAGACGGAGTAGTTTTGAACGACAATAACAAATCCAAATTTCATTCACAAAAAAATAAAGCTCAGCAAAGATTAAATTTGGGGAGTGCTTGGTACAATTAAGTTCAAAATCAATTATTGAGACAGAAAACCTCTCAAAACGCCGGTCAACTTCTACAAGACAGTCACCTTCATTTTAGCCGCTGTATGAACCTGAAATCTCGCATGCGGTAAAACGAATATTGGAAAAATTGATTGTGAATATTTGAACTGGTGTGAAGTTGCTGAGGGTAAGGTTTTCCGGCAGGCTTTTCCGAGGACTGTGATGAGCCTTCAACAGGTAAATAAATATCTGCTTATCAAAGAAGACTCTATCATACAATTAGTTAGACAGTCAGTCAATTAAGTAAGAGGAACATTAGCATCCTTTACTTCCAGTTGTGGAGGTCGGTAGGTACTTTTTTTAATTCGTGCAGCATTACAGCAGCTACTGGGCTCAGCTCACGACGAAACAAATGACGACTATCAATTGCACGTCAGAACACTGGCCCGGTCACGTAACACATGATCAAGATCTCTGCCTCACCCGTATTATTAAGTTATCAATATTAAAAACACGGCTCATCAAAATAACGGATTCAGGACAAGACAGTCGTATGTGTGGCTGAACACTAAAACACAAGACTGAAGGCAAGTACCTCCGTCTCCTGTCTGTATGGAGCAGCTGTACATGCAGTATTCTTCATCACCCGAGACCCACAGGGCCATGGCGTCGTCATATCGGCTGCCTTCACAGCGGTGAGTATGAAGATTGCTGTCTTCTGGGTTGTTACGCCGCGTAGTATGGTAGATGTCCACCAACGTTTCAGAGGTCATACTGCCTCCGTCATCAGGGCGATGAATGTCTAACAACCCAGAAGACAGCGATCTTCAACAGTACATAATTTTCTCTCAAATTGGGTGTGTGGGTAAAAACAGTATCCTGCTGGCTCAGGTTTCGGTCCCATGGATTTATACATCCCATCTGTTCTCCCTTTCAGTTGCAAAAACTTGAAGAAGTGTCAAATAATTTTTAGTAATTTAATTCCAACAGATTTACTAATCCAAGTTCCATGTTGTTCTTCATTAGAACCCTATGTCTCTGACTGGCAAACTCATGTATAGTTGAGTTCACGGATAGGCCAAGGTAATGTCAGCCCTATGGTTTGCCGAACAGAGACCTTTAACATTTTCATGGTATTTCAAGTTCATTATTCTCACGCTTTTTTCTGCCGAATTTTGGGTACCTGACTGACCATATTTATGTCAAGTTCAGATCGCGGTTAGGTCAAAGTCATGTCAAGGTCACGACAATATCAGTCTAATGGTCCGCGTAATAGAGGTCTTTAGATATTTTAAGGACTTTCTAAGGTCATTTTCTCTCATGCTCCTTTCTGCCGAACTGATGATATATGAATGGCCATACTCATGTCAATTTGAGATCACACACATCAGGTTGTTTCGTCAAGCAGTCATCGACACCTATTTATATAATATTAACCACACACATGCAACCTTTTTGCACTCAAGAAGATAATATAATGATTTAATCTAAAATAAGATTCTACAACGTTATTAACTTCGGCTCTTTGTCAACTGTCGCCAAGTCATTATTAAAAACACGAATATCCTTTAATAATATAACAATAATCATTGTCAGGCAGGTTGCATGATCGTGAGAAGTTTGTTAAACCTTTGTGATACGGGACATTTAAAAACTGCAGTGCCATTACTTTATCTAGGTTAAATTAAATTCTTGCGGTAAAGCAATATCTTTGACAATAGAATAGCCGGTTCTAATGCAAATTACGTTTCAATTCTCAAGTGATATTTGCGCTACGCTCCGTTTGCTATTTGTATGGAGTGAACATAATCACAAATAAATATTGGTTTCACCATATTTCGCAACCAAGTAATCACAAATCACTGTCATGACGAGCTGCGGTTTCTTTGAGCTATGGACTGAATATTTCAATATTAAGGCGAGCTGCGGCTTCTGTGTTATATATAAGTATTTTAAGTCTGAACTGTTCTGATAAATTTTGTATTAAATCGAGATTAAGTAAACTCTAAGTTACACCAAAACGTCACTATGTCAATGCTTTCGACAGTTCCTAAACAGATATGTCACAGGCGTTCAAACATTCTCTTCTTTCAATGTAGCATAAAGTAGCTTGGTTAAAGCATTGTTTGGGGAAATGTTGAAATTTTAAGTAAAGGTGCATTTTATAACGATTAACGAGAGATCTTAATCACGCTGTAGGGTTGCGCGTTGCCTTTATTATTTCAATTTTAATGGTGCCGAAGTTGAAACGGTAGCATCAGATATAATCCTAAGCTAGTCGTTGTGCGTAAGGCCCAGAGTAATGTCAGCAACGTTAAGCGTGTGCCCGTACCCTATCATCCTGTTCACCCCTGAGGCTGCATCAACTGAAGAAAAAAACGAGAACAAGCTTCATATTTCTCCAGTAACAGGATTCCACGGAAGCCTCGCATTCGTCCTCCTTTTCTCCCACCTTGGCCTCCATGATGGAAAACAAGAGACTGTCGAGGAAGAGCGCTGACAAAACGGTTTAGAACAAATTTACGGCATTCCGGTCAGTTTAAAAGGCGACTACTCAATTCTGGCAATAGATGTGCCCCACGGGGCGGGTCATCCTTACATCTGCCGCCTGTCTAGCCCCTAACAGTCTATCCCTTGTAAAAATTGCTAAGAGGTCGTTTTTCACTCCTGGAAATGATTTGATGGGAAATTGGACAGCATCTGACCGCCGTGCGTCTCATGAGAAGAGGGAATGCTAAGGTACAGTCCAACAAAAAATGATGTCCTCAAACACATCCAAGACGAAGGTTATGTTCAAATCACAAATCCATAGTCTATGAAAAATCCAAACTTCTTATAAAAAGCATTTTATGCATCATCCCGAAATCCACTCTCTCGCTATTAACCTTTTATCCACCCACCAACTCTTCTGTCGATTTGCGCTTGAATTCAAACATCAATCTCTTTGTCTATCCACTCTTCCATGCATTCATTCACTCAACCAGCAATTCACTCGTATGTCCATCCTTTCACCCACTCTTTAATCCATCATTCCGTCGACCCACGTGTTAATTCTTACTTAAATCGTCCTTCTGCCTTTGGTCCAACATTCATCATTGAAGATCGCGGTAATGCTGATCAACAACATTCAGGCCCGTGTGTTTATGATAACGTGGTATCATGTTTCTTGTTATCCTGTGATTCTTCTCAAAAGAGAAGCCGAAATAAGAAAATAAATGGACTATGTGGGATATATAATAAGAAATATTACATGACAGAACTGACATATTTTTCATAAGATTTAAAAGTCTTTCAATTCCACAACATGGCCTTGATCCTGACAATGGTCTCTACACCACAGTTGCATCTGTCCGTCCACATGTCCAATAGACTGCTTACGGCTTTTTATGCAAGTTACTTAGCACAAAGTTGCAACTTTAATAAAATTTATATTCGAATATAAAGTATATAGTTAAAGAGAGTTGAAACAGTCTGTATATTCAGTGACGCTGTTTGAACTGTAGATTTTATATAGCGACAAATTAAATAGAATGATTATTAAGATTGGCGAGCAGGCAAGATATTGGAAGAAGAACATTGTATTATTTCTCAATGTAGAATAATATACCCTCACGTTCTCCAAACCCCCTCCATCCCCCATTGGGTACAGCTGAAAACGATAAATCCTCAGTCGAGACAGAAGATAACCTGGTCTATATTCGAATCGGGTACCCTACCTCCGGAAACCTACAGAGATACCGCTACACCAGTGAGGCTGTTTAGTCAGTCAAGCAAAACTTTTGAAAAATTAGTTAATGGGTCTCATCCGAGACAAGACTGCGTTAAAATCAGGTTTCTTCTATTCTTTAAATTTAGTACTCTGTTATCTGACCGGTCTTACAGCAAATACCATTAGACGATTTTTCCATTAACATGTGACACAGAGGTTAAAATACCATGAAATTAAAACCACTCGAATTTTAACCGATATAGTTCATTGTTCATGAATGTTAATTCCTTGAAAAATGTTTCCCAAAATTAGTAGGAATTTTCCCCCTATTTTTTATAGACTAGTAGGAAGAATCAATGGTAAATGCCTTTACTACAAAGAAATAAATTAAGTGAACCTATACGAAATTAAAGCAATTAAAATTATTAATCTGGACTGTGTATAATTCTGAATTATTTGATAGGCATATTGTAAATTCGAAGCAGGACCCTTTCGACCGAAAGAGTAGGGCTAGTAAGACAACAATAATATTAATAAATATGGTTCTTCAATTCATTTAAGTTCTGTTAATTTCCTTTATTAGTGTTTCCCAACAGTAAAGAGCCTGTGGTATGCAAGCACTAATGTTTAGAACAATCTTTTACTAAAACGAATAATGTAGACTCTTTCCGATGTACAGAAATTGTCCTCAGATGAGACAATGGGTTTGCTTTAAA
Organism: Zootermopsis nevadensis; assembly: GCF_977971745.1. Classification (NCBI taxonomy): domain Eukaryota; kingdom Metazoa; phylum Arthropoda; class Insecta; order Blattodea; family Termopsidae; genus Zootermopsis; species Zootermopsis nevadensis. Next base: position 4,281,523 of record NW_028259152.1, on the reverse strand, counting down.
ATGCCCAAAATTCTGGATATAGCATTTCCAGCAACAGCGCACCTGGTTAAAGGGCTGTCTTATTGCACAGATGATTACGATATTAATAACCATAACAATAACAAGAATAATAATGATAACTTACTTGAAAATTTTATACTTACAGCACAAGTCAAAAACTTCTTACTTTTAAGGAACCCGAAATGCAACCGTAGTTATGGTGCCGAAAAATGCTTGCCATTAGCCTCTATCTCAAGTTAGTTGAATAGAGCCTTCAATTTAATATCCGATTTATCTAAGATAATTTGTAATGTTATATTTCCGTCTATGCGTAGGTGACCCAAGCGGTCTCTTAACTCCAGATTCTCCTACTAAAATCTTTGCACGTCTTGTATTCTGCATGCGTACTTATTAATATCATTACTCTAATAAAATCCGGTGAACAGTACAAATTATGAAGATTCTCAGACACTAATTCTCTATATTCTACTGTAACTTCGCATGCCTTAGAGTCCACGTTTACAATGATAATAAATAATAATAATAATAATAATAATTTTACACACTGCCGTAATCACAATTTTCGTGTTGAAATCAAATATTTTGTGTTGAAATCGGTCAGTTGGTCACAGAATCCGTTGCAAGAAAAATAAGACGTGCAAAGAATATACAACGTTGACCCTCACAGTTTCATCTCTTCTGCTGCTGTGACAAACGAACTCAAGAAATTCTGAGTAGAACCGGTGACGTATTACTTCCTTTCAATAGCGTATAGTGAGTCCAGCAAGAACTATTATTTAAAAATTACACACTTCGGCGATAAATTTCTGAGCTGAATATTTACTACTACAGACTCCTATTAATTACATTAGGCGACGAACCTCAAAGTTTCACACCTTCGCCATGTTTCTAACATTTTAAACACATAAAATATGTTTCATGACGTCTCAAGTCATGTTTATGGCACATTTGGCTCCAACGGTTCCTGAGGTATCACCATCACGAAAAATGCTGCAGGTGATATTGGCCCATTCCTCGAGGCAAAACTGAAGTCATTGTCTGTGTTAACAGAATCAATTAAATGGCGTCCCTTGGACCACATTTTTAAACGGTGTCACATGAAATACTTCTATTCTGCTAGTCCCAAAATCCCCCATTCTTCCCCAAAACGATGGCTGCCAGTTCGTAGCTCTGGCGCTTAAGATGAAATGAAATTCCAGCAGTAAGCGTGTGGAGGCTGCAGACTCAAATCTCTGGTTGAGTGCGGGAGCTGTGATCACCAAGATCATTCTGGTGATTGAAAAAATGGCTGTTCTTGTTGTTGTTATTCCATCTATTCACCATTTTACAGGGTATGTACCTGAGACAAACCTTGCCCCTGAGGTACATAGTGCAGCTGCTATTTCTGAAATACATTTTGTTTTCTAACACGTGTTACATATAATATATAGATCTATTGTGAGGTATGACTATATATACTATTATTTTCCTTTTTTATTATTATTATTATGTTACTGCTGATGAAATAATAAAGACGAAGATAATGAGGAGGTCTACTACGAAAAAGATAGTGATTATGATTATGCTGACGACAGTTTCTGGTGGTTAATATGCTGGTGATGCAAATGATGATGATGGAGATAAAGAATATGCTACCGTTTGTGATTATGATAATCATGTCGCTGAATAATGTGTGAATGCTCTGCTTAAAATTGCTTTGTTCTATTAATATAGCCTTTTTAAGTTGGAAACCCACAAAGAAATCTGAGCTTGAAGTGACTTTCAAAACACTACTTAGTAAACCCTGAAGTAAGTACTCTGTAATAAGCAATTCTGTCGTTCTAAATAGTTTATCTTGTCACGTCCTAGCCATGTAGTCCCTTTGTGACAGAACTCATAAACATCACGTTAAAAACAGTTGTCAAAACATTTATTTCGACACCTAGAACCTGGGTTCAGTGGAAACATTGACAACCAGCCTTACAAGCAAGATTGCTGAGCCCGCCCGGGAAACAAATGCCGACTAAAATGACGCCTGTCTTTCTACCTTTTCTTCCCACCCTTCTTTCACTGGCTTCTTCTCCTACGTTTTGTCTTGTTTCCTCCCCAAAGACTTCTCGTAATTACTTTCCTTATAAGGAAACACAAAGAGACGCCGACATTGGCCTGCCTGCCTTGCCCAGAGCCTTCTAAATGTTAAACCGAAAACCTGTTTCCCCTCAACTCCCTCCCCCCTTCACCACAAGCCGACGTGCCGGCTGGAAAAGATGAACTAACACAGGAACACCACAAGAATGTCTCTCAAAAGTATTACCGGGCATTCATTTCAGATGATCCATTCAGACAGTTTGGATTCCCACTTTGTATTCCTACGTTCTATATCCTTTATACTTTAATAACGTAAGTGATTAATATGAAAGGTTAAAATTCAGATTGGACCACTCATTCTATTTTGACAAGCAGCCAATGAAACAGGTTATTCTGCACCTATTATGCACAGTGACAAAAACAAAGTAATATTAGCTTACGAACTTAGACTGGTCCGTGTTGTAAAAAGTAAAGTAAAGATGTCGCATTATACGCCATGTAGCCGCTTGGGGGGAGTGAGGGTATAGCTCCCACTCATTCTTAACCTCGGCTTTCGATAGGGGTGACTGGTTAGCGTCACGCCCCGGCCACGTTTTACCCCGGTACCCATTGAATAGAAGGCTGGGTGGGCCCCAGAACCGGCCTGTACGCAGAGGTTAGAGGGGAAAAAAAAAATCCTCTGCCCCCGTCGGGGATCGAACCCCGGTCGTCCAGTCCGTAGTCAGTCACAATACGGACTGAGATACCCGGCTCGTAGGTCCGTTCTGTAATTTTACTAAAACACGTACTGGAAACCCCTAAAGATTAAAATGCGCGAAAAGATTATTTTGCTCGTTGCTTCATACGGGCGTGAAGCCTCGTCTCACTGAATTCCGCGTGCAATCCAGTTTTTGAGAACAGGATTCAGATGAATATATCTAGACCAAAAGACGGGAAATTAAACTATGCGGAGCTTCACAATTTTTAATCTTCGCCAAATATTAATAAGGCGATCAGAAGAATGAGGATAAGGATAAGCGAGGTATGTAGAATGCATGAGAGAGATGTGTGTAACACAAAACATCGGTTGGAAAATATATAGGGAAGAGGCCATTGCGAAAGCTGTGCACAGATGAAAGGAATCTGATATCGACTCCGTGGTGGTGACGACTGCACAGAACGTGCTGAAGGAAGGGTCCATTTGCAGGGTCATGCGAACACAGTATAAACCATATTGTCACAGAAAAGGCTGGCAATTGCTTGACCATCAGCGTCTTAGGAAGGACTCGTGTCTGAAATAGAATCTTTCTCCCAAACAACTACCGTCGTTACCCAAAAGGCGTTGCGCTCGTACCTGGCTAATAAACAGTAAAAACTAAATTGCCTCAGTTCTTGCAATAAAGAGAGACGTATTCCGAATCAAGGAAATTGAGATTGATTATCAACATAGCCTAACACCTGCAGGGGGAAATAAAAGGTGCATGGAAAATATCCCTCAGGAAGTCCAAAGTGGTGTTCTGGGTTGTGACGCTGTGAAGATAATACTGTCTCCTTCTTCAGCTCTGAAGATTGAGGTAGTATGTTCCTCCAAAACTTTAGTATATATCTATAAGTCCATAAGGATTTGCAACTCAGAGGACCACCTTAAAAACTCTTCACCGCCACGAGAACCTCAAATTTCACACTGCTTTGGAAACAGATCAGTAACGAGTTTATAAATGGGCGAATAGTACTGAAATAAATCTTACGGAAATGGACTGTCTGCTTCAGTGCTAGAGATAACTCAAGATGGAACGCGAGTATGGGATGTTGTGTTAAGAATTACGAATCTTTACCTTCCACAAGTAGGCCGGTGTGGTCTAAAGAAATTGATCAGAACATAATATAAGTTTTCTTCAGTGGTGGAAATCATTTTACTCGCTCTCTTTCGAAGAGATCGCGAGCAGAAATTCTTCTCGATACAAATTCTTTATGTAGTTCACAAACTGTCATCAATTATTTTCACTGACTGAACATACACTACACGCAAGCTTATATGCCTAAATCGATTACTTCATTATTAATAATTAATATGAACACTACATTCTAAACTCTAAGTAGTGTTCTCGAGGTTCATGACAGGCACTAAAACGTACCTGCAATGAGAACCGCCCGTAATTTTCAAAGACAATGCTGCTTTATAATCAAAAAAGGAAAATGTGTATCACTGTCCCTAAAACTTTAATACACATCAAATTTAGATGCCAGTTATTTCGGTTACTCTCTCACTAAATATATTATACCCGAGAAAAAAATTAATTCAGATTAATATCAACAATAGATATTGTCGCTGGCTTAGTCCTGCTATTTACCATGCATTTAGATAGTAATTTAGTCACTTAGTTGGTTAGTCAGTCGATCAGAGATTAAGTCATTCAGAAAGTCAGGGAATTAGTTCAAATTTTGAATAAAAGCAGGTTTCGGTTTCATTACATAAAGCGCTAGATGTTTTACATAAACAATTGGGGTAGACAGATGTGACTGTTCAGTTTCAAGGAAAGTGTTCAATGCGCACTGCGCACAGTAATGTTAATTAAGATTTGGAGGGGAGGATTTGGTGGTGAGTTGAGTAGAGGTGGAGAGGGGGTAAGGAAAAAGGGGTAGCTACGAAATATCCATATTAGGTAACATAAAAGAAGCCGCCACCATCACTAGCACACCATTGAATAAAATTACCCCCAGCCACATAGCAACACGTTAACTATGGCAGGTTACCAATGTTGTAACTTGTTTTAAGATGCTAAGCCGTGAGCAGATGTATCAAGGAAGAGCGCTAAAGAATTTCGAACAGACCAAACCTACAGTGGATAGAGCAACATTTGTATTTAGGAAGGAAATTGATAAATGAAAGGATAGGAAAGAAGGAACAATGTATTCGCAAATTTGACAGGTAATAAAGAAAATGGTTTAACTTACAAGGACACTAATATCAAAGTTTGAAGTTTTCTGAAAAGGGTGAAACACATTACGTAAGCTTGCTTTTCTACTCTATCCATTAATGTTTTAAATAACCAAAATGTTTCAAAATTTGGCCATATTTTCTTCTTAAATTTACAAGAGGAAAAAGCTATCTGCTGTTAGTCTGAAACCTCCAACCTCAGACTTAAACATTTGGGTCTGGAGGTATTTCCAGTTAGGACAAAGCTGAGGAAGACGAAAAAGTGGACGAAAATAACTGATAGCATGTGAAAACATTAATTTTTTATAGTTTAACGGCTGAAGCTGTTGCGTGACGTAAAACATTATCGGTGTCATAAATTATAGTCTCAAAAGTAGAAACGGCTCATAATTAAAAGTAGAACACACCTGGGATGATACCCAAATTCACTGACGGGTTAATTAATAATGACGATGACAATCATGTGTAATCCAGAAGTACCAACACAAAACTTAGAGTTACATATTCCTAGAGTTTTAATTTGTGCAACACTTAATTAACAATAACTTGTGTTACATTCTTTCGTGAGTCCATGTTGCACGCTAATCAAAATATTTTCCATCTAAAAGCAGGCTTATCCTTCACATGAGAATTATCATTCGTTCGAGAAAAGACAAACATCAAACATCTATCATCTTTAATCTCATATTTATTTTGTGTTTAATCCAAGAAGTTAGGTTTCTAATATACTGATTAACTAACCAGCCCACGGGATGGATTTTTTCTAAAAAGAACTGATAGTCGCTTAGCTCGTCAATAACTGCGGAACCATTGGCATCCGAAGATAGTCCAGAAGGTGAATTATTTCATATTTCATCAGATGTCATTTCAGTCTGCACAGTAACATGTGTCAACCAAAGTATGGACCCCGGACACATTATAATTTAGCAGTGCGTTATAACACGAAGCCTGCCTCGGGACACGATCACTGGAACTCCGGTTAATTGTCAACTCGATTGCAGTACTTATCACCGTGTTTCAGTCTTATATTCCGCAACTGAGTAAATCTGCCTGTCATTCCAGGCCACTTGCCTAAAGTATCTTTTATTTTATTCGAAATTCAATTTTGACGTCGCAGAGTTCGATAATTTAGCTGTTGTGACGTAAGTACGTCCCTGGGTTTTTTTTAGCTATCTCACGATACGCATGTAGTACAGAGTGCTGCCTCCAGAGTACGCTACAGTGCAGAAGCAACTTCAGAATGTTCATTAGAACCCGGCCTAAGTATGATAAATAAGGTTTTACACACATACATACACCCAAAGCATCACATAAAGTTGCCGCTCGTATATAAAAATAACTTGGTTTGGTTTTTATTATTTTCTTTTTAAGTAGTAAAAAATACAGTGTAGTGTGCGGCAGGTAATCCACCCCTCCCCCCCTCCTTGAGGATCCACTTCAAAGGCAGCGCAAGGTGCCAAAAGAACGTGTTTCAAATCCTTGCCGCTCCACCGTGGAGCTCCGTCCTCTTTTTATTATAAAACACTACTCGCTGGCAAGAACAATGAGGACACAACCTCATTACTGCAACTAAACGACTCATTAAATTTGTCACAATATTAACTAATGCTATTAAAAGCCTAGTTTTAAACACGATCTTAACGTATTGCTTTGCCAGTATATTTTAATTTGTTCTAATTTTATATCAGAGTCACTACACTTTCGAATAAATTTTCCCTCGTCCTCTTTAGTTAGACTCTAACTAGTATTTAAATAGTTTGCGTAGGCCTACAGCTATTACTTCCCGAACTTATAATGCGCGTCTAATAAACATTTTATTTGTAACCAATTTTGTATATATCTAAGTATCCAGACATGAAAAGTGTTGTTTTATTCAGATTGCACGTTTACATATAGAAGTACGAAGTTAAACCTAAATTATATTTACAAAATTATATAAATCATAAATTAATATGTAAGGAAACAATATATATTTATTCTAATAATCAAATTAAGCTCATAAATGTATTTTGACAGTGAAATGTCCCGTTAATGTACGACCAAGCTTTAAAGGCTGAAAGGTTTAGGCCTGTTCACAAACGACGCAAGCTTCTCACAGAATGGTCAACGACTGCTGACTGACATAGGCTAAAATAATTCTTGGTGTGTTTAATTAAGCGCATTAGTTCACGAATAACCTAATTTCATAAATTTCTTAATCGTTTTGTTAGTTCGCTAGCCATTGCTTTCACCAGTTAAACAACTAGTTAACCATTTCGTTCTATACACGGATTTCTACTGTGCACGTTAGTTATTTGTTTTGTTCTCTGATTAACTATTTACTTTGTTAGTTGGTCAGGTAATATTTTTTCCCATTAGTCCTTACCGATAGGCATCCAGCCCCGGAGAGATGACATATATGAATATGCACTTCTGCAAGATATTATCCAGTTCAGAATTACAAATATGGTTATGACATGAGTGTTCGGGCTTATATCTCATAACTTTCGGGAAATAGAAATATTATACGTTTGTGGCAATTATTCAGATTCATAAATCGAATATATAAATCACTCTTTGATACGAAAATTAGGCTCTAATTTCTATCTATAGATAGATAAATAAAATGTAATATAAACTGCCGTCACAATTTATTATCGAAGCTGAAGATAGCTGCCTTCTGAGTCTTAGCGCCGTAGTGTCACAGAAGTTTGCCAACGTTTCAGAGGTCCATGCTGACTCCATCATCAGGACGATGAAGTCAGCAAGGACCTCTGAAACGTCCGTAAATCTCTACCATATTACACGGCAGTACAACCCAGAAGACAGCCACTTTCGGACTCACTGCGTGAAAACCTCAAATCCAACTACTGCCGAAACTATTTGTAGATAATTAAAAAAAGAAAGGACAAAAGTCTCGTGTTTCATGTCGTTCTTGTAGGAAACCCATGTGCATACTGAGTAAAACGTTTTAAAATATTTTGTTTTCTTAGTAGGTCTATCTAGACAGTTTATAGTCTAAAAGACGTAATGGGTGTATACACAGGCGAATTCTCGGCTGCTTCAGGACGTCTCATTCCACTGCAGTTGGGGCCATTTAGTGTTTCAAGTTTTCCTTTTTGTCAATTTTAAAACTTAATGGAACAGACTGCCATATCTCGATATCCAAACACAAATGTCTAAGTAACAAAGAAAGCTTTATCCATTACGTCTCACGACATATCTGTAGTTAATTTTTACAATACCGTAATAAAATGTTGATATGCTTGAAAGAAATACACACAGCTGCATTAATGTTCAGGTACCATTTAGAGATAGCCTTCTCAATTTCCTTTCTAACGTGGGTGGCCACAAAATATGACATCGTGTGGCATCATATAACAGGTATAAGTGCCCAGGTAAACAGACTGACAAACAAGACTCGCTACAGAGCGCGGTTATCGCCGATACTTCATGTTCCGTCACTGACACTCATCGTAGGCCTATTTGTCCGAATGTAACACAATGTTTAAATACGCGGAGGTGGAAGTATAATATTAAAATGGTTATAATAATTTATATAATACATATACAAAGAACACATAAACAAAATATTGCATTAAACGACAGTAACATATACACAAACAATCCAATATTTAATATTCTACAGTCCATCGACCCAACCAACTGAACAACTTTCACTCAACTCAATATATATAGCCACACACAACACACACAGATCAGTTGTAAGCTACTGCCCCATAATATCGGACGTACAACGCATCACTCACAACCCGGTATGTTTTACTACCTTCTACTACTATATTTGTGATTCTTCTTTATTGTTTTACATTACATTACGGTAATAAATCTAAAATTTGTAAATTATTATATTTCCTATGTCAAAATCCAAATATCATGATTTGAAAATTAATTTTACAGATATAAACATCCAAGCATTAAAAGGAAGGAAATCAAAACAGTCAAACATATCAATATACGCGGAGCAGGATGTACAACAGTTTTTTAAAACAGTTTTAAATTGATTGACCTGATGATGGTGAAATACACCGAAACATGTCGTCAAATGTGAAATGTATCAAGATATAATTATAAAAAATGTTGTAATTTTATGTATTCTTAAGTAATTTTAACAACATTTTAAGTTTGTGTACGGACGGTGAATAAATTATTATATTGATTAAACACAAACATGACGCAGTTAAGATATAAATTAAAATGGTTCTTAAATTAGAGTAGGATCTGAAGCTTTTACGGCTACTGAGTACAATGCAGATGAGCGTTCAGCCACGTGAGAAAGCAAGGAGCTGCGAATCATCGCTTCGGAGCCTGTGCCATCATCCACAGTTGTTCAACGAATTTAGAAACACTTAAATTAACTGTTTACATACGATAATGACTCCACGTAGTCTATGATCGCGTCCTTTTGTATTTATTCAATTTGCTATCTAAGATTTGAGGTTTTCACAGCGGTGACTATGAAGATTTCTATTTTCTGGGTTGTTGCGCTGTGTAGTCTGGTCGATGTTAACCAACGTTTCAGAGGTCATACTGCCTCCGTCATCAGGGCGATGAGTATGAAGATTTCTGTCTTCTGGGTTGTTGCGCTGTGTAGTCTGGTCGATGTTAACCAACGTTTCAGAGGTCATACTGCCTCCGTCATCAGAGCGATGAGTATGAAGATTTCTGTCTTCTGGGTTGTTGTGCTGTGTAGTCTGGTCGATGTTAACCAACGTTTCAGAGGTCATACTGCCTCAATCATCAGGGCGATGAGTATGAAGATTTCTGTCTTCTGGGTTGTTGCGCTGTGTAGTCTGGTCGATGTTTACCAACGTTTCAGAGGTCATACTGCCTCCGTCATCAGGGCGATGAGTATGAAGATTTCTGTCTTCTGGGTTGTTGCGCTGTGTAGTCTGGTCGATGTTTACAAACGTTTTAGAGGTCATACTGCCTCCGTCATCAGGGCGATGAGTATGAAGATTTCTGTTTTCTGGGTTGTTGCGCTGTGTAGTCTGGTCGATGTTAACCAACGTTTCAGAGGTCATACTGACTCCGTCAAGAGCGATGAATGCGCCCTGATGACGGAGGCAGTATGACCTCTGAAACCAGACAACACAGCGCAACAACCCAGAAGACAGGAATCTTCAATTTGCTATTCATTAATCGTCCTGCCATCCGTCACTACAGGCCCACAATCACAGGTACTGACACAACAACAAAAAAACATAAATAAACTGACTGACAAACTACGAACTTCTGAACTGACTGGCTTACTAGATAATCAATAGGCTAATTGACTGACTAAATACTTAATTAAATGATTTCCCGATGTATTTATAAAACCAAACCGAGTAGTTCCGCAATTTATGTTCGAAGATCCAGAAGTATATTCCAAAGATAATATTAATATTATTGAAATATGTTTAAGGTTTGCATCCAATGTAGAACTTCGTTGCTCAAGATATTAAAACATTCGCATAGCGTTGACAGACTGTTCGTTACGAAAGACACGATCTTGAACAGAACTGTACGTAATTGAACTAATCGTCTATTCAATTTTAAGTCCTGAACTTACAGCTACTAGTTCACTGGCCAGCAAAGCTATCTTAACTAAATATACGTATCTTTGGTTATAATGCGTTCAATGGTGAAAACAAGTCACGCAACCCCAAGTTGAACATCATGTTAAAAACACACATTAGATTATAATTACCTATGAGCTTATAATTACATAATTACAACATATGTTGAAAGTCAACCCCCCTCCGGCTGTAGACAGCCCATTTCAATATTTACGCACTAATTCTGTGAAGAGTGGCACCGTTGATTAACAAGTCGAAAATGGTTGACTTATTGGGTAAGAACACCAGCAACAGAAAAATGCACCTGACATGCCTGTTTATCTCCGTCATACGACGGCATTCGAAAATAAATTCATCGACGAACATAAGTTGCACGATATTTTTACGCAAACAATTTGCCTAAATAGCAACGAATACGAAGATACCTAGTCAGAACCACCAACGTTTTGGGTGGCAGGAATCCAGTATTGCCACTGGGCACGGACAACTGAAATTTACGTTCCACACTAACGAATATTTGCATCTAAAACTCGGCTGCATGACTTTTGGGACATTGCGTAAGTTAGTCAAAAGATGGCTGTCGCCGTCTTCTGGGTTGTAGCTTAGTTTGGTATAAGTTTACCGACGTTTCAGAGGTCTTTGCTGCCTCAATAAAGAGGTCTCAAGGCCTTGAAAACCTCAGATCCTAACTGATTAATGCTGTTGAAGTAAATAATCGCTGTTTACACTAAGAATAATATAAGATCCACACAAGGAAAATATACAGTTACTATTTGTTAAAGTGCGTGGCACATTTAGTTACCAATGGTTTTTAAAGAGTTAATAGAGTTCAAAAGATTTCAGGAATTTGCATGATTTCTTACTGAATAAATCACAGAGGGCACGGCACTTCAGCTGCACCTAAGCGAGTCAGTTTCAATGTCCAACAAAAGTGAAGAAAGAAGTACACAAAAGGCGTCTTAATTAGTAATTGTAAGCACTTTTAACACGTAAATTATAACTATTCCGATATAATTTTTACAAGTACTGGTAATAAAACTGCAGTATTTTCAAAATTCGATTCTCTTAGATTTAAAAACAATTGTAGTAATAACATTTTTAACATTGTGTATGGCTGTAATAACATGAAGATTTCTGTCTTCTGGATTGTTGCGCTGTGTAGTCTGGTCGATGTTAACCAACGTTTCAGAGGTCATACTGCCTCCATCATCAGGGCGATGAGTATGAAGATTTCTGTCTTCTGGGTTGTTGCGCTGTGTAGTCTGGTCGATGTTAACCAACGTTTCAGAGGTCATACTGCCTCCATCATCAGGGCGATAAGTATGAAGATTTCTGTCTTCTGGATTGTTGCGCTGTGTAGTCTGGTCGATGTTTACCAACGTTTCAGAGGTCATACTGCCTCCGTCATCAGGGCGATGAGTTTGAAGATTTCTGTCTTCTGGGTTGTTGCGCTGTGTAGTCTGGTCGATGTTTACCAACGTTTCAGAGGTCATACTGCCTCCATCTTCAGGGCGATGAGTATGAAGATTTCTGTCTTCTGGGTTTTTGCGCTGTGTAGTCTGGTCGATGTTTACCAACGTTTCTAAGGTCACACTGCCTCCGTCATCAGAGCGATTCAGAAATCTTCATACTCACCGCTGTGAAAACATCAAATCATACGCTGTAATAACATGTCTGCTTGGCCTTTATATTGCAAGATGTTGGTGAATCTGCACGAATTAAGTCTTGCACTTTAATAAATATTCAGTTACAGACCGAATTTCGTTATTGCGCTCAGTCCCTGCAGAAAAAAGTAATTGAAAGTAGTATTTCTAAAGTTGATCTATCATAGACCTAATTCTAAGACATTTCTGAGTCTTTATCTGCGCGAGTCAATTGATTAGAGCAGCGTGACACTATAAAAATGTTGTAGTCTACAACGCAGGGGAACAGCCCACCTGAACGCCATTATACACCTAATTTACATAATATGAGCATCATTTCGATTTCTGCTTAATGTAAACGCGATGGCCTGTTAGTTTCTTGTCGTATTCTCTGCAGAGGGTTCGTAATTATACCCACAGATGTCATATCTATGCTAATTTGATAGGAAAGTCGGCATAGGACTTCGAATCACCGGCAGGTTTGTTTGTTTGTTTATGTGTTTACTTTTTATATCCAAGCACGCTACACTTCAGTTCGAATTCGGTGACCCTCTAACACTTCGAGAATTATGAATGTGAAACTTATTCATTTCACTTCATTCTCAGTAATGAGTTAGTAATTATAAACATTCGTCAGACCTATGCTAATTTGATAAGAACGATTAGACAGGACAAACACCGGAAGATTTCGTTGTTATTATATACTTTTACAGAAGAATGTACTTAATTATTCTCAAATTTAGTGGCCTTCCACTTCCAGAACTACTACATCTGCTCTTAAAACACAGTGGCTTACAATCCAAAATAAGCGACGCAGATAAATGTGGAACAATGCTTCTCATACCAAAACTAATTTTGTACAACTTCGGTTATCGGTGATGAGCAACGTCAAGTTTGGATGTTTCTGGAAGCCTTGCACAGGGCAGGCAGTAGCCTAATGCCTGCCGAAAATGTTTACTGAAATTTAGCCGCTAAAACCTAAGGACAAGAACAGCTAATATTTCCGCACTACTAATCCAATTTCCTGGAGAAGAAAAAAGTAAATAATCCAGCACGGCCACATTTCTAAAAAGTCAAAACTGCTTGAATGTAATACAATGAACTGTTGTGAAAACATTTCGCTGATCAATGTTTACAAACCTAAAACAACAACGCATTTATCTTGTATTAGCGGTGTAAATAATTCGTGTTTAAACTGTAGAAGCGACTGTTTCTGAGTTCCTCAGCCAGAATATCGGGAGAGTAAGTTTTCTCTGAAGCAAGTCACATCAGAGAAATTTCAAATCCGTCCATACAGAACATTTAAAAATATCTTCCTATCCTCTGAAGTTGGAATAATAACCAGTTGTACATGTATTAAGTTTAAAAGTGTAGTCTAAGATTAACACTCTTTAGTGGTTATTAACACATTTTTACAAAACGCTGAAATATGAGTTGGTTGTGGTCTTCCGGGCCTTGACGCCGAGCGGCCATGTCGGTGGTTACCGAAATGTCGGAGGACAATTGTACTTGCTTCCTCTGTCTTATGTCCGAAGACCCTCGGAATTTGCTAACCCGTTGGAGACTTTCACGAAGGCCGGTATTTCGGTTTTGTCAATTTATCACATTTTTGGCGCCATATTCTGTTGGGATGCCCTCAGGTAGTTCAGATTATCTGCTGTTGATAGGTTGGCTGGATCAAAACAAAGGTGATCGGGCGCATTGCGCTGAGTCACTGCACGCAGCGGCCTCTTCTGAAGGCTTGAAATGATCCGGCAAAAAGCCAGTAATTAGTCCTGCTCCCCGCTTGACTCAGCATCGCATTAGTGTTCCCATCGCTCAGAGCTGATGCTAGATCCCACTTTTCGGAAACCTCGATCAGACTCGATGTCGATGGTTCTGGATTAATACAATCCTCACCTCAACGTGTAGTATCTATGGGGATACCAGCTAGAGGTCTGACATACCTCAGAGCTGTCAACGTCTGCAGTGTACGTGCCGTTGCAAAAATACTATTTCTTTAAATAACCTCTTCTGTCCTGATTCTATTTCCGCGTTCCTTTTATAAAAACCAGCGGAGGAAAATGCGATGAACTTGTACAAACTACATTTTTATCAACCCATGCGCGCTACATGTCCCACCCGTCTCAGCCTTTTTGGCTTTATCATTCTACTGGTTTAAGGCGCTCTCGGAAATTCATGACCAGCTGAGCTACTGTCACATTCTCCCAAGTTGTCTCCTCCCTCCAGATATTCAGACCTAAGGTGTTCTACTGCAAAAAATAGTGTTTCTAAAAGAAGTTTAGATCTGATGGGGATTTATAAGTTTTATACAGTGAGACATTACTTGAAAAAATACGAAGTTCTATTTGGGTTCGCTCTCTTAGAACTTACACGACCTGACTGGCCAATAAGTAGAAAAATTAAACCTTTAGCGCGGGGTTTCAGTGTCGAGGAAGTTAACGTCGAAATTCTGTTCCGTGGTTTCAAAGACGAAACATGTAGATCGACAGACACGAACCCCAATTATGAGTTCATTTTGTTCACTTTACGCAAAGAAAACAATAAATTTTAAAATTAAATAAGAAATTGACGACATGGCACTCGCAAACAACAAACGTTATAGAAAATCTAGAGAAATGCGATGCAACATGCTACGTCAGCCGCGAGCACACAAACGATTGGCGTGTTAGCAGTCCAGGTTTCGCTAACATTACCGCATGGGAGGCCATGTAGTCCCTCCTCCCCTTATGCCTACACTATAACGTGACTCATCTTATAGCGCCTGCGCAAACAGACGGCAAAGTTTATCTGTGTTCAAGCCACAACCAGCTGGCTAACCACGCCTGAATGAATGCAAATGACCAACGATGAATTTTACCTGTGTACCACAAAACCAAGGAAGTATAACTTTTTTGTCCAAAGTGTTAGTCGGGCTAACACGGCTAACATGGACCCTAAACACCTGCTGGCGAGCAACACGTGATGCTGTTAGAATTTATCTGATTTATAATTCAGGACCCAAGAGAGGTTTGAGTGACTGACCGTCGGTCGTGTTGGTATTCAAACACTTAAGACCTGACCTCTCCTCTCTTGGCCTGTCTCAGTGCTGACTGCAAGATATTATTTTTCCTCGCGTTTCCTGTAATATTCACCATGTAGAAAAGCCAAAAATAAGCAACTATTAATAAAATCTTCTCGGGCAATCAGCCGCGTTAACTGGTTACCGTGGTAAACCAGTTGACGCGGCTGATTGCCCGAGAAGATTTTATTGATTGTACTCGCCGCGAAAGTCTCAAATCCTATATAACCAACTATTATTCTCTGTCTCACCCACGAATGATCGTATCGCAAACAAAGAAATCGAGCAGTCACAATAATCAAAGGGAGACCGGAGCGGAAAATTTATAAATTTCCTTTTAAATTTTATAAGAAAAATCAGATTATACTGCACGGATATGAAGCAAAATAACATTTACTCGATAATTTCAGTACAAGTTCACACCCCGAGTACCAAATTTTATAGAAATCTGTACAGTATTTATTTTTTCAACTGTAATAAAGACTGATACAGCTAACCGATGATTTAAAACAAGGAAAGAAGATGCAGTTCCAGGAATTAAAACGAGAAGCTGAGAATAGGGAAAACTGGAGAGCTCTTTTTGGGCAGAGCAATGGACCTGTCGTCAGACAGAACACTGAATAATAATAACAACATGAATATAGACGATCATGCATCTTACGAATTATGTGCAATAGACATGTTGCATTAGGAACAACGACTATCACCAGGACTATCATCATTCAACAAAGCTTAGACCCCACGGCCTCACACCATCTGCAGATCTGCCAAGGTCACTTTTACTTTTCGAGGAATATCTGTAAGTCGACAATAGCAGTCGCTCATGGCTCATCCGTTCCAGATGGTGAAGCTAATTCCTTTGGTATTGTTCTATTGATCATTTATACTCTCCATATGTCTTCGTGTTGTGTCAAGGAAGAACATGCATCCGTCAGAGAATATTTCAATTGTCTGTATGTAAGTTAATTACGTTCTTCCGAGCCACAGAGACTCGTTCTTATGTCTTTCGCCCTTAATTGCCTAGAAAATTAGCCACACTTAAAACGGCTATTGGCTTTTGACACAAAGCTAGCGAAATCCACTAGTTCAAATAACTCAGCCCATTCCAAGAAAGCTCAGACGTCCTTTAAAAAGGTCATAAGTTAATAGCCTAATGCTAATTAACAGACTAAAAGGTCTACATGCTAAAGAGGGTATCTGAATCTAAAAGGACGTAACGCAGGAAACAGAAAATCAAATAATTAGGAGCTACATAAATTGTACATTTCATTAAACTAAAATTGAGAAGGGTGCACGCATTTCAAAAATCAGATATGTATACAAATCATTAGTGCGAAAATATGAAAGGAACAGACCACTCAAGAAACCTAAATGTAGCCTGGATGATGATATTAAAGTATACTTTAAATGTAGTCTATGTTGTGTGGATTCGGCAGACTTAGGGCAAGGTTCAGTGGCCGAAACTTATGAACACGGCAATGAAATTTCTGATAGTATTTAAGGCGGGGAATTTCTTGGCCAGCTGAGCGGCCGTCAGATTCTCAAGCAGAACCCTGCTGCATTTATTTGAAAATTACTTGGTATTAAAATGCAATTGTGATTTTAAATAAATTCGTAATTTATGTTTCGTGTATGTTACGTGCTTAATACAGAGTATTTCTAAAATCAACATGGACCCACATAAGGACCCTTCATCGCATTTTATCTATCTACATACTGAGACGACTATTAGAACAATTTCAGTAATTCAATAATTACGATACGAGGCACAAGTTAGTACTGTCTTCATTTCATTTCATTACCATTTTATCTTTGAAAACATTAAATGAATTTCGATAGGAATACTTTACGAAATACAAGGAAGAAGATGGACAGAACATATAGCATGCATGTGCTATTTGAGAAACATACAACACTTTAACTGAATCACCTGAGGGACATAAATTATTCCATAAACAAGAATTTACAATTACTCACGGAACTGACTGAGGAGATTAAGGACTAGCTGGGGCAATAATACTATCACATCTTAGGAAACATGTTTATATGGGTGTGGGCTTGACTGAGCAGAATCAGGAAACTGTCTTCTGTACACGGCAATGAAACTTCAAGTTTCACAAAACGCAGTGACCGACTAAGTGACTGTCAAATTCTGAAGGAGATTTAGTGTTCCTTTGAGAGAAATAGACAAGCGGGAAGATCTGACATATTCACTCTCTGATTCTAAACAAGAAAAATAAAAAAGACTGAAGCCCAGTATGTCGATTGTGAGTATTATACATAAAGCGTGCAAAACGACCGATTTCCATCCCTACAATTTCCCGCTGGTCAGATGACGTAAACTCCTGAAATACACTTCGTGCACCATCTATTGCTTACTGTTCAAAACATTAGTACATGCGTTACAGTAGTTGTCGACAGATGACAGGAGCATCGTCAGAAGAAAACAGACACAGTTAACGCGGTTCTGTAACTGCACAATAGATGGCGAAGCTAGTATCTACAATCCAAAACACGACCCTCCAATCAAGGTAACTCATATCATTCCTGGTAGATTCCTTCTGTTTTACTTACGAACCAAAAAAAAAACAGTAGCACTTCAACCTCCTCACCAAGAGGTTAGAAGTAATTGTATATTACACGGGGGATATTTACATAGGGACAAGATGACGGATTTCAAAGTAACCCACGAACCTGTGAACATCACGAGAAAACAGGTTTAAACAAATACAACCCAGTGGTATATCTGTTCTACCTTCTTGACAACATATATATGTGTAGTTTCTTAGGTTTGGTACAATTCCAAGGATAGACTGCAATTATTTCCACAAACAGAGTTAACAAACTGGTCTGGTTGAATATAACAGAAAAATACAATTTTTAAGCCCAATAACATTTCTCGTTACAGTGCTATTTATAGCAATTCTTTTAAAAGATATTTGTCAGGATGTTGTCCATTCCTTCTGCATAAATATATTAATATATCGCTCCCGTACAATTAGCAACGTTAGGACAGGAAGCCAGAGTTTACCATGTCACACCACGGAACATGGCACAAGTGTGTAGAGGCTCGAACAGGATTGGACAGGTTTAGATAAGATTGGGCATGATTCGACAGGTTTCAAGATGTCTGGACAGATTTGAACATGGCATGGAATGTCAGTTACGTAATGTTAGTTTAGTTCCCAGTTTATTTTAGATCAAAGTTTATTTCATAGTCTTAAAGCAGTTTAAAGTTCGTTTATAGTTTATGAGATAGGATATATTAGATTACGTTAGGTTACATTAGGTTCGGTTAGGATAGAATAGTTCAGGTCAGATCCCGAAGTACATCTAAAATCCAATTGTTTAATTATTCGACAATTCCTGTAATCTAAATTTTCCGGGGATTAGTTAGATTATGTCCGCATTGCTGTATATACATCTCCAGAAAGGTTGACGCCGTGAACAGCTTTTGCGTAGTTCTGACGCTGTAAATTTCTGACATGACTGCTGAGAAAGTTGCCTTCAACAGGAACTGAAGGTGAGTCATCGCCTCTCTAATTGCATGCGTGTTCCCTTCAGAATGGGGTGATAGGAAAAGAGCAGAAACTCCTGTAATTTGAATATGTTGATGAGGAAGTGACATTTCCTATACATTACCACTTACAGCCACGCGCTAAGTGCAACCACTCAACTATCTACGGTTATTGGCGTAATACGAGAAGCTTTTTATTCGTTTAACGACACTCTGTAAACAGAACTCGTTACATATCATATTTAATAATTATTGAAAGAACTCCGATAAATCTCAGTTGGGATAGTTTGTCACGTAACCGAGATTCAAACCAGGTACCTCCAGAAAGCAAAGCAGGATTTCTAGTCACTAGAACTTGGTCGCGAAGGGAAGGAGAAGCCATGGGTAGGAAGATTACAGAAGATAACAAAGGAATAAGAAACTTTCGACTGGCTAATATTTTCAACAAATTCGTAAATTAAGTACGAACGCAATCCACCCCTTGCATGATCTTACGTCACTCGCAATTCGCGGCTGATATTCGAATTTCTTCCTGAAAAATTAATGTTTTCTGTGTTCTGTGGTTGCAGAATCTTTGTAATAGACTGATTCCACATGCAGCAATCCTATTAAAAGTCGAAGGACATACTGACTTAGAATTAATTCTTAGGCAAAAAAGGTCAGAGTTTCTAAGAAGAACAAGATGATTCATAGTAGGTCATAACGTCAAGGTACTCACGAGATAGAATAGTGTATTTTCCAATTAAGCAATGTTTATCAGTAATTAAACGTAATTAAACGCACTCCATCAACACAGATTCGTGAAGCAGCCCGGTAGGTATGTAAATAATTGTATCATGTTTTATTTTCTCCATTAATATTACCTATCTTGAGAGTTTTGGGCGAAAGAAACGACCACTTAACGAAAGACTGTCGTTCTGATAGCAGAGTACTTTCCAGAGAAGTCGCAAGCACTGTGATTTAATTTTTATGTTAGTTTGAACACTTCGGACTAGTTGCATTCCACTTTTATATACATTTAGGCTATAAGAACTAACAAATTCAGCCAAATGCTATTGACGGAGTGGGGGAAATGTTAAATAACGAAATAAATGGATCCCCATTCCAGGGTGGGTTCTGCTAATGGCGTGCTCTGTCCTTTCTTCGTCTACTAACGCGTTCGCAGGTATCACATAAATAAAATAGTCGTTTATGTACCATAAAGACAAGATATGGAGAAAGAGTTTTAAATTGCCAATGTCGTCGTCATGTTTATTTAGGACCTATTAAAATGGACAAGCAACTTGTAATTCGCATTAGTAAGCCTCTATCTAAAAAGGACAAGTGGCATCCTAAAAGCAGGCAATCCTCAATGTTCTACGGGGCATATTTCATCCGAGCAAAAGCGACACCTAGGACAGAATCTTGTTGTTCGCAAATAAGTTAATTTTTAATGGATTCCTAGCATAAAATATATGCTAAAAGAGCAGATAGTATCTGCCTGTCTGAACTTGAGAACTGCTAAACAGATTTTGACGAAATGTGGTGTTGACGTCACGCCAACGGTATTTGTATTTTTCAGTTTCCTACAATTGATAACACAAACATGGCGAACTCTCAAACATTGTGAGGTGGACGCAACATTAGCGATCTTGATTGCATATGGTAACTGATCTTCAAAAATTGTAGAACTTTTGTTCCTGCAATTCATTGCAAAGCGTAAAACATTTACGCCTGTTTAAAATAGTAAAATTAATCGGACTGACCAGAAGTCGGTCGCATGATCATTTGTGTGCTACTACAAAACTACGTCCCAGTATAAGACATTAAGAACCCATAATTTGCAAAGTTATAAATTCGAATTCTTTAACCAAAATGAAGGTCATTTGATGGCGTGTACATAATTCAATAGCACAACAACATCGGTATGTCTAATATGAATAAGCCTAGTAATAACAGTATTAATTATTGCATAATTTGTCAACACGACTTTCGACACGAGCTTATGAAGCCAAAATTCTTTTTCTTTCCAATTTTAAAATTTGGTGCGAAACCGAATATTTGTTTGCATGTAGGAAAAGTTAATAGCCCTGCTCATTTCGAGTTTATCAATTTGCCTTTTTTCCTTCGGTAGCCGAAATAAAAAAACAAATTCTGTTGGTTTTATGTTTAAAATTGTTTTTCAGGGGGTCTAATGGAATCTTCGTGTTATAGATTTTAGCTTGTTTTCAAATGGGTATTTTAAACGACACTGTACTGATAGCAGGGCCATTATTACCAGAAGTTAATTTTAATTGGGACCATGGTACAGTGTGTTACGTGATAAGGTTCCCTGTGGCATTATTTGTAGAACATAAACCTATAAGTTACTTCGTATGTGAGAAAATGTGCAGTTTCATATTTAACATCGAAATAGTAACTAACACAACGAAATTATAAGCGAAACATGAGTCACTGGCGTACTTAAATAGAACAAAGCATCAGAGTGTCAAAATATTGTACAGGCTAAAATGAAGAATCTAAGATATCGAAAAAGTTTAATAATATTTGTAATAAATTATAAAATTGGCTGGCATTTAGGCCTATACTGATATTTCAATACACTATTTGAAAACTAAGCTCTTTTTCAAACTATATCATTGCCCTGATGATCGAGGCAGTAAGGGTCTCTGAAACGTCGGTAACGTTCTACCAGACTGCATGGGGCAACAACCCAGAAGACAGACATCTTCAGAAGCCAATAAATTATACGGAATTGTGACCTTACAGCTAAGTTTGCTTGCCCACTTATCTTCCAACACTGGCCTGCCGTTCTCGTTCTGTTTGGCAAGGCACACTCACTCCTTGTTGAGAACATGACTCATTCGGCTGGAAAAACATTCCCCGCCCCGAGTCCACAAAAGTCAACCAACGTTCCATGCCTTGAGCCAGCTGCAACCAGCCTACACCCTCACACTCTTAATTCACTGAGATCCACTGTAATATTATTCTCCCATCTACGCCTAGATCTTTCAAGTTTCATATTCTATTATGGATTTTCAACCAAATTGTGTACTCATTTCTTCATTCGCTCTACTTATCAGGCCCGTTTTATTCATCTTGATTTGATCATCCAGATAATATTTGGCGATGGGTTCAAATTATGGAGTTTCCCTATGTGAAATATTTTCCATCTTCTCAAACAGCACTTTCCTCTGTGGGGTTAGTTCGTTCATTAGTTAGTTAGATGTCACGTATTTCTAAGAAATTCTTATTTGTTTTTAGCTCCATTTGAAATGGATAAGTAGGCAGTTTGATACGACCCAACAGCTTTCAAAGTCTTTCAACCCTCCAAGACCAGATTTAATCTAAATACGTTGAGTAATTTTGGTGACAGAACATGCAGACGGACATAACCTTAAATTCGTGTAGCTCTGTATGATACAGATATAGTACGTATATTCTGTAAGGGTTGCAGACCTTGGAACATCTGTATCAGGCATCTCAAGGCCATCCAATGGACGCCTAAAACCGCTGGGAACGAAACCAACCAATCTCCGTACAGCTGACTAATCATATCCCATAATGAACATTTATACGCGCTAGTATGTAATTTTCTTCTCGTGTAATAGGATCAAGTCTTGATATAACAACACAATGATGTGCTATTACATCTGTTCGAATCGAAAAATGGCTATAAATTATGGGTTGAGGTTTCTCGTGTATTTGTTTTCTCTGAGTCCGCTCAGCGGTGCAGTACCAGTTCAGTGTGCTGGAGAAGACTGGAATTATACACGAAACACAGGAGGCATGCATACTGGAAGCAATCAGGCTCAGGCAGTAAGCAATACAACTATTAAGCACAAATAACTTATCTCGAGTAAATATTTCTCGCCGTACTTTTCCAAAAAGAAAATGACAACATTTAAACATCTCTGAAAAGCACGAATTAGTTAGTTCTTCAGCAATGACCTTCCACCTTTGTCGAGTATGATTACTGAAGCCTCGTTTATTTTTCAGTTTCAACACTTTCTTCAATAACGAGTTTTCATCAGTTCGTTAAACATCACCAAAATATATTTCTTCTTCCTTTCGAATTACATAACTTTACATCTATACCAAACCCTAAACCACTTTTTTTTCCAGAATTTACGTGATGTGGGCTATATCTTTCTCTTAAACTTAAAGATTTATAATACCACGAAGACAAAAGCAGATTTGCCTAAAGGGATATTAGCCTACGCCCTACACCACAACGAAAGAAACATTATTAACAATACGATCACATCGATGATGACAATAACAGACTATAGACCCAGCTGAAGAATAAGAATAAAAACACTACAATAATTAATTTTGTTTTGATCCTTTCTAAACGCCAGTTCCATCACCGCTGCCATCTATTTGAATTTAACAAAACTGAAACAAAGGACTACTATAATTATACAGAAACAGTGTGGACTTTTCAGTCCTGAAAGATACAGACTCGGCAGCTGCATTGTTAGGAGCTATTAGACTAAAAGACGAGTTCTTTCTGTTCGGCTTGAAGGGTGAGAGGGGGAGATATAATGATAAAGCGCAGACAGAGGCAGGGGAGGAGAACCACATATGATGACCCAGAAAATGAGACCCTTGGCAGCTCGACTATCAGAAACGTTTTTAAACTATCACGAAAACTCATTTTGTCGTTTATGTCTGCCTCTTACTTTTCTGTCTTTCTCGCGGAGTAAATGACAGACTAGAATGATCCTGTAAAGTACGGTATAGCCAGGTGATGCATCACGATAAAATACGTAATTACTAAAATTATACACATAGTCCAAGAACGAGATATTACGGAGAGAAAGATTTATTCTTCGTCGTTTCAAAGGTCCGTGCTGCCTCCATCATCAGGGCGGCGAATTCATCATGGATAACAAGATAACAGTTTTTGAATTGAACAAAAAGAAACGTTTCCCGAATGCATTAAGAAGAATCTATGGAATGTAAATAAATTCAGTTGAATTCCATTCTACTCTATTCCATTTCATTATATCGCCTTCTGTTGATTTGAAATTGATAGTTACAAAACATAAATACTGGAAACCTTGATGCCGTCCTACGAGGGCTGAAAGTTGTAATACAGTAAGCTGTGTTAATGTTTAAATAAAAAGCTGTGTTCTGATGGTTTAAGTGAACTGAAACAGTGACAAATGCGCTTGCAACAGCACAGAACTTACACAAGTCTTGGCCTCATACAGTTGAACTCCATTTCACACCGATTCATTCGACTTGCCTCGTGTGCATGTGAAATCACGACATTTCAGTCCACCCATCACAAACAGCACTAAGCAGTCCACATTCCTTGTATTTACCTGCACAAAGATTATACTGCACTGTTGCCGCGTTCTACTTCAGTTTTTACGGTTCACAAATTACAATAAACTAAATTAAATATAATCTGCCACACTGTAGTAATCCTACATTCTAATTTTAAATAAAATGTCCATTTAGAAAACACAACACCCACCACACCGGCGTGTACCGACACGACTCGTCAGCCTACAGTGCCATCTGTTGGCAATGAATTCGGTTTTATTTCGTGAATTTCCGTAAACCACATTTCGCGCGGCAGTTCAAAATACTTTTGCACGGTGTTGCTAGGTGACGTTTGTTAATATAAAGGTCTTGACGAAACAGTTGGTTCAAGCTGGAAAACATCTGAGCTGTACACACTCTTATTAAAACTCTTTATCTGTATTATAGGTAGCATGTGGCTGCATATTGACGGACTTATTAAAACTACAAAAAGTAGCTACTCTTCTGTTACTTGCTACAGAATATTAATGTTTTTTGACTACTTATAATGGGTACAATTCCAAAGGGATTACATGTGAATACATACAAACATAAGAATAGACTATACAACTTTCAATAAATATTAATGGCAAAATGTTGTTGGCGAACATCTTACACGTTCATTGGTCTTAATACAGCAAGCATCTCTGACAGACTGGATATAACTTGAGATATAAGATCTGAGGTTCTCACGGCGATGAGTATGAAGATGGCGGCCTTCTCGGTTGTTGCGTCATGTAGTCTGATAGAAGTTCACCGACGATTCAGAGGTACTTGCAGGTCCGAAGATAAAAAGCAAATTAGGTCTTACGTAAGGACTCAGACAGATTACAGTCTCCAAAATGTCGTTGTAATTAAAGACTGTAAGATATTGTAGTAACATTTAGGAAATGTGTTATTGTAATAATACGCCATTGTCACAAGCCTACGTGTCGTTGAAGAGACTCCTACACATTGCTCCGTATTTTGGTTATCGCTACATGGGAAAGCAGCTTAAAAATAGACCCTAGCACTGAATTTATTTTTCACTCCGTAAAGACAGGCCCTATAAAAATTCCGACTTTGTTATATTTTGTCTAGGACAAGCATGTTGGCGGAGTGTTTCTATGTGTTTATTCAAATATTATTTGTCTAAACAGATTATTTGCCGTGCATTTTATGAGAAGATGTTTATATACGGCAAAATATAAAGGCAAGTAGAGTAATATATCGTGGCCTATTACAATACAATATGCTGGCAACGATTCCGGCATGAAGGTAGATCACGAAACCCACTAAATTTTTTAATCTACAATGCCCGTACCATGAAAAAAATCTATCACGTGTCTAATTCTTGAATACAAACTAGGAGGTTTAAAACCGAGCTAATGTTTTGGGTCTTCTGAAAAACTCTTCGTCATTTTGTGGGCCTCCCGGAACAGACCATGCTATTGGTACCCAAAACTCGTATCTTGAGTCCTCGCTCCTTTCTGATATTGCGTTCGTCTGGACCCTTCCATTTCCACAGACAACATATGCAGTGTGCTATTGCAGTGAAAAGCCATCTCAACACTCTACTGATACTATGAGTGAGCTTCTGAAAAACATTTCTAACTTCGCCTACAGGAAGAACATTCTCCATAGAATGTCATGATGACAATGACGCCTAGTATTTGAGCGTTCTTGCGGTGAACTGTACAATCCGTTCAAGATATTTCTGCTAATGTTTCAAATCTTCACCTCTCTTGAAATGAATTGTGCCATAACCATCGCAACAGTGTTCTGGAGCAGCACGGAAAGGGATTCGGAACCGATGATCACGACGCTGGTAGACCCCAGGAAACTTCTGCTTTCGAATTCGAAGAGAAAAGTCACTGCCCGTACCGACAATCATCACTCACTCCTGACAGACCTACGTTGGCTCATAGGGTAATTCCGGGAGAGATGCCGCACTTTTTGCAACATTTGTTCTAACTCAATCCGAAAATGGTCAAAACGGCTGAAAATTCAGAGATATTATATTTAAGATACCTATTATACTAATCCGTAAACAAAATATCTACAGCAAATTAATTCTTAGAGGTACAGGGCCATAAAATAGTTGTCTTTGAGGCGTCTCTCCCGGACATGCCGGGAGAGACGGCGCTCTTTGAAAACATCCTGTGAATTAAAAAGTTGTCAGTGGAACCACGGTTCCGGAGAATTTGACGTAAATACGTCTATACGGAAAGGAAGTTTATATATTGGCTTTATTCTAAATATTTCCTTTATACATGCTTTACAATTGAGTAAAGTTTGATTAAGACATTGCTTATTTAACTTGAATTAGTAAGGCTTCAGATGGGTCTGTGATAGATGAATGTAAGTGTAAACCAGTGGAATCTAAGTGTAAACCAGTGAATTTAGATTCTAAGCGTTAGTCAATGAAATCTGTGCGGAGAGCAGCCAGTTTCTGGAACAGTTTTACCAGTAGTCACAACACTTGTTGATGTTACAATTTTCTTTTCTTCATTTATTTTTTTAAAGTTTTCCAACCTTGTAGACCTGAAGTACTCGGACTGTCCACCTTTGCTTCTTTCGCCTTTCCTCTATGTTAGCTGCTTCAGTGAGGACAGAAGCCAGTTGCCTCCTTGCAGTTGAGTTTTTTCTCACTAATGGACTAATCTTCCTCAATAATATAAGATAATGCAATAGAACAGGCATTTTTGAGTACTCTTTAATGTATATGTATGATTTTTTTAAATCAGATGTGGTATTTTTTTAAGTGCGGCATCTCTCCCTTAATTTCTTGCGGCGTCTCTCCTTATATTCAAGGAGAGACGTCGCGCCCTCCCACTTGCCTTACCAATGGCCAACATGGCGGCCACGTCGTGTGAAGTCAAGACCAACAACGCTGGAAACCTCTAATGTATCGTGATTTCATCGTTACTTCGACTGGAACTAATAAAGACACATTTTATGAACAATGGAAAGAACTTTGAGCATAAAATGAGTTATAACTCTCGCAAAACAGCACCGATTTTTAATGCGTGCACTCACAACATTTATCTTGGCTCACTGAACAAGGACATGTACTGCCATCGGCCAAGGATTACTGGAAACCACCGAACTAAGAAATGCTGCTTCTCTCCGGCCGCGGCATCTCTCCCGGATTTACCCTAGAGAATGCAGACAACGCCAAGATCTGAAGTCCTGTATACGTTCTTAACTTCTGCGCTAGGTGGAGGTGATTCGTCAGTTTCGCTCTCCGTCGACTTTAATCAGCTGAGATGAGATGAGATGAGATGCTGGGTGCGACCCAGAACAAAGAGGAAAATACCTGTCATTTTCGAGAACCGAATGCTTGTTGTACAGCCAGTAATCGATTACCGTGTTCACTTATCTATCCAGGCTCACACAGAATATAATTGGACTTACATTTTGAACTTCAGCAATAAACGTAAATGGTCTGTTTCACTCTTCAGCCTCTTTAATCCTCTATTAAGGAGCTCCCAGCATCCGTTGAATAGGAGGGTTAGTGAGCCCCATAAAATTGCGGACAGGCAGCTAAGAGAAAATTTCTTACCCTCCGGGAATCGAACCCAGTCACCCAGTTAGTAGACAGTCGCATTAAAAAGTGTTCACTACATGTAATATAATATTTTATTCATTTGTACGTTTTTTTCGACTAGTCCATGAAGTGTTGTCGTACCACAGATCACAGATGACAGAATCTAAAACTACTCAAATTACAGTGCAATTAACATTCTTTAAGGCATAAAAGTATTATTGCCTTGCTGCAATAATCTATTTATGCTATTTGCATTCCTAATCGAAAGGATGCTTATTTTAATTCTGACACATTAAAATACGGAAGTACAGAATGGCCTCTGTAAATAAATAAATGTGCTACTTGTTTCGTGTGATGTGAAACAGGGTCGTTTTACTTCGAGGTAAGAATACAACTCACAAGTAAAATATTTAAAAGCAAATTGCTCAGGAAACAGCTGAAGTGTTCCAAGACTTGAAAGAAGGCTTACTGGTTGACTGTTTTTGAGAAAAAAAATTTAGAGTGGGTAATCTATGATATAAATTGCATGTTTTTGACCTATGGAATTAACATTCGCATCTTTTAACGATGACAATGGATTTTTGCAGTGGAGATATTGCTGAGTGGTTACCTATTAGAATAGCAATATCTGATGATCGCAGAGTATAATCAGATGTCTTCTGTTTTCAGTTTTTGACAAAAAGAAAGGTACTGACCAAATAGAAACCTATTGAAACCACAAGGCAAACCGAATCCTAAAGACTACTGACACATAACTGCTTAATCTTGTAGTAACGTGATCTAACACTCGCAAACTCACCAGTTTTGCTAGTTGCTACATAAAACAAAAGTGAAATTTTGTTATACCCCGAAAATTGTGCGAAGTTGCTACATTCATCCATTGTGGTTTGATTTCCAACAGCTGATGATGATGTTTGTTCCAGTAGAGGTGCATTTTACAAAACGTCCCTGCCTGCCCCCCTGCAACCGCTGATCGAATCTTCCTCGGATAACTTTCGTGTGTTTATCTGCTGCCCTGTGTTGATTTGTATTAATTGTAATTGTCTGAAATTCTGACGCAGGGAGACCTGCGTGATGTCTAAAACATTGTCTTAAATGTAATTAATAATTCAAATGTGCCAGAAAGTTGTAACGTGTCTTACAACATTTTCGACCGTCTTGCTACTTCTCCAATACTTTGCAATTCTGACCTGACTGTACTGTTTCAGTATGGCCTGCAAGCCACGACGGTTGTTGTGGGGATGATGGCCATTACGTGACTCCACGATTTCTAGTTTTGTTCGTTCGCTTCCCTGCGTGTCTATCTGCCGCATCTGATGATTATGAACGCTGGTTCAAATGATAAAGCTTATGGAAATGACGGAACCAGTTACAAGGCTAGATTGCATATCTGAACGTGGCTGAGTATTACAATTTCTGCCGTGGGTTGGCGACTGCTTAATGCAGGGAAAATACCTCAAACGGTAATAAACGCTTGGTTTTAGAACAGCCAATTAAAATTCGATTACTGACGGAATTTAAGAACTTAGCCTGGCTATGGTCATGGGACATGATTTTAAAGAAAAAGAAATCAATCAATATCTTGGATGTAGGTATATTTAGATATAACCTAACATAGCCTAAAAGAACAATGTTACACTGCATTAACTTTTAACTATTATATAAATATTTATTCGCTTGCTATCTAACTTAGTAGTTTTCGAAATTTGCTATGTTTTTTCCGTTTTTTGTAGTTATAATAAAACAACAGCTGTTTAAAATTATCTACATGGTTATAAGGGTAAAGCTATTGACACATTTTCGGACAATACTGAGTTCACATCTCGAAGTGCTTATTCGCTATTATGATTCAGATTATAGCTGTCGTTTGCATCATTATCCCCAGCAGAAAGCTGAAATAACCACAGAAGACAGGCAACGACTCAACAACTGTTTCCCTCCTTTATTCCAATATTTCCCTCGGTATGAATACACCTTTGCAGCTCCATTTTTAAACACCCACACGTCACAACGAGGAATTCTAATTATCATAAACAAATTGCTTAGAAGACTTTTACCTGTTTTGACCTCACATAAGACTGGGATGCACTGAACACTGAAAGGGAAATAAGGTTGATGATACGGCAATAAATTCTGTCTTCTAATAGTGTCCAGACGGTGCAGGCTATGGTATCAGCGGCGTTGCGTCTTCTGCTGGCACATTTTGTTTGTTTAATTATGCATTATATTGGTTGATACCGTGCAGTGCAACCTACGAAGTTCAGATGCAACATTCTCAATTTATTAAGAAATTGGTCATTTTTTCAAAATATTTCTATATGATGTAAAATATTGATCTTATTAAGATGAACTTTTCATCTACAAGAACTTCCTTTGGTGCTCGTACGTTTAACGATACGCAAGGAAATCATAGTTCATGTTTCTATAGACCTTCAGAGTAACAAAAGCATTTAGACTATTGACTAGTTTTCAACAATAACACAAACAGTCATGAGCTGCAGTACTTGTAAAATTGCTGTTGTTTGTATCTGCGGAGAATGACCTATAAGGGACATGAAATCGCCAAAGTATTTTGTAAGTTACGTTTCGACTCTTGTTAAACAGAGAATACTGCGGGCTTCGTGTTTCCTTTTAAGAAAGAATAAAAAAGAAAATAACAAATAATGCAGAATATTCTCACGTTCGATTTGTTCACACGAGAAGACAGAAGTGACTCCAGTCACTACTGCCTGAACGTGATTGTGGTTAGCATGGCGGTGACGTTGATCAGTTGGTAGCGAGGAGAAGCGAACAATTTCATTTTATTCTAAGAATAAAAGGGGAACACTGTTTCTTTTTGATTTCTTTTAATATTAGAAGCTGTTGCTTTCTTAACACGTTGAGGCCTAATATTTGAACTAATTCCAAGTCCATATTATTTCCTTCGAACTTTAAACTGTTGCGCTGAATCAGAACGGGGATCGCGAACTCTAACCCGATGCCTTTGGAAGTGTTTTGGGGTGCTTGCGAGAATGTTAGATAAGGAATCTGAAGTGTTTAATTTTTTAACTGTCCGATTATTTGTCAAGAGCACACAAGTGTCTTGCAGACTGCTTGTGGGTCTTAGTGGGTGCTGTGCATAGAAGCTTCTTTACACCCGATGATTTGTTATAGCAATTTACAGCAAGGATTAAGGAAGGAACGTCCCAGCATAAGACCTGGACCCAACAAGAAAAGCGAATGAGTTTACAGGAACTGGCTCGCATCAAACAGAAGGCTACATTTTTATATCAGCTTTTTGAAATGTTTCCAAAATGTAGTTAACTAGACCTTTAAAGTCCGGTGGTAATTATGTGTACCACCTGCATTAATAACCAGTTACTTTGCATTTTATATTTATGCTCTCCATGTAAACTTGTAAACAGCGATTATTTCCTAAAACAGCGGTAAAATATCGTGTTTTATCTTCGGTACGGACTAAAGTCCTTATATTTTGACAAGTTTCGGCTTTAAATTGTTAAATAATCTGGAGTAAGCACATAAAGCAGAGTCCTTCTTGAGAAGCTGCGGCATTTTGCGTGGGACTTACGGACAAGGAGTGTGTTACGAAAGATTGTCAAAAATATTGACGTAATGAATATCAGCAGAGAATTAGAATAGAACGTCACCAAAATCAGCTTCAGACTATAAAGTGAAAGTTGGAAAATAAAGGCGTGAACTGGAAATTGTGCGAGAACGAAAGAGAATTTCTCTAGGGAACCAGAAATAGATCCCTGTTATCAAACGCGATATTCATATAAAAAATTATTTATACAAGTACAATTATTCTTAGATGGCAATAAAATTAAACTGACATTAATTTATTCAGAAGTTTCAGTCTATATTTCTCTATCAAAAATGTGGCGAGTAATAGACCGATCAGAATCCGGCTCGGTGAAACTGAAACCAAACCAAATAAGCTACACGCGCTTCTACTCTTGTCAATTTGGCTTAAATGGATTTGTCCACTTTGGCTAGCGAGGCCTCTAAATAATTATAAGTCTAGTTTAGAACGTTTTAGAAAAACACGGTGCTGTTTTGGTTAGCACCTAGGTAATACATGAATGCTGAAAGGTCAGAGTTGGTGCAAAATTAATGAATGGTGAGTGTTTGTAGACAGTGTTGTTGAGAGCATTGTAGCCAACACAGAAACTCATTCCACTTGTCGACTGTCTGTCCAGTGGCGCACTGGCTCACTCGAAAGGAGGATAGAAGATTAGAAGGCGTCGGTGCGGGGGGAGGGTTTAACCGAACTGGATGCAATATTGAAGATAAGAAACGCTGTTCTTGTCTGAAATCGAACCCTGGAAGTCCATGCCTTAGAATAACACCTAGTGACTGAAGTATATTGACTGTTTTCCTCTATGGACAACAGCTTCTTAGTCAGATATAAAAATAAATTTCTCCATGAGTAGTTTACCGCTGTAAGAACATATTAGGAACTGGCTTAAGAAGTAAAGTCAGTTTAATTGGGTATATGTTCAAATTTATTTTGAAAACTTTATACAAAATAAGATTATAATTACTAGATTGTAACTGCTGGCCTCAGGTTTTATACCGAATGATTTGATATGTAGACAACTTTTTCGCGTATTCTGGCCTGTGACGCTGTGTTTTAATATTGTAGGTGGTTTTCAACGTTTCGGAGGAACATATCGCCTCCATCTCTGTGGTAACTTACCCGGCCTCACAATCCACAAGCCCTCAATAGGTACCGCTTATGTATTTCAAGTACGATGTGCAGACCAGCTTTTATTTAATTATATTTCGTAATTCAGTAGCAGGTAAGGATATCAATCCACCGCTCTTATTTAGCCTCATGTAGAACTACCAATTTAAAGTTCCCGAAGCTAAAAATCCCATGTACAATGTCTTATTTTGAATCCTTCAAAGCATTCAGGACAATGCGATGGCTCTCTAGAAGGACATTCAGAAAACGATCCCTAGAAATTTTTCCAGTCATGACAGGGACGTTTATATGTATGTTTAAAGTGAGGCTACGGGTACACACAAAAGTTTAATGGCATCATATATTTGTTAAAATAACCAATTTAATTTTCTGTTCGATCTCATAAGATTAAAATAATTTCCCAGATTGATTTTGTCCAGGCCAGTTCGACGCTCTGTCCCTGCCGTGATATACTCATCAAATCATTATAAAGTACACAGTTCGTTGCTATGTACTCGACTCTTGTTCCCAGACTTGTTGGTGTTACGTCACAGGAGGGGAAGCTTGTAATTTGATTAAACCACTTTGAACTCCACGATAGAATCGGGGGGGGTAACGAGTTACAGAGCAGGGGAGGATGGGGGTTCATAGGGAGGGTAATTATCCTAATAATTGATTCTATTGCTATAGTTAGAAACATTGACATTGTATACACAAGGGGGAGGGGAGGGTAGAGTCGAAACGTTTGCGTGCAGCAAATAGCAATACACCGATGCGCAATCTGGTCAATAAATTCTGAGCTAGAGGCTACTAACAGTGATGCAGTGTGCAATATTGACCTGTACTCTGCTCTGTGAACTGGTGATCACAACTCAAATTGATGGTCAGTGTTTTGTCGTACCATTATTTTCTCATAGAGGGTTTGATTGTGTTGGTTGCTATATGTCTGTCCAACCAGGCTAGCGTGTTCTCGTACCATTATGCGATTCTTGATGTAAGAAACAAATTTCGTCAGATGACTAGAAGAATCAGTGCCAGATCGTTTCAGAACAAAATAAAATTCGTAACGTGTACTCCAGTCTGGAGTACACGTATTTACAGGATGAACTGCATAAACCATTGGTATCGATGTTTGTTTATTGCTGACGTGGACTTTGAGTGTATCACACTAAAAGTTAATAGTTGTAAATAATTTCAGCTTTTAATCTTATATATTATACGCTACATAAAATAGATTTTTAAAATAAAATCTGAATATTTTAAATATATCTGCATTTTATTTAATGCAAGCCAACAAATTTTTGTTCTATTTAATTCAACACTGGACAACTTTAATATTGTGCCTAATTTCATCGAAGTCCGTCCAGTAGTTTCGGAGATGAATCACTAGGATAGATATAATTTTGCCTCCTTGTGGAAATCAAAACACAGCAAAACAAACGTGACACTACTCAACGCATTGTTCCAACAACTATATGTAAACATGATAATAAGGACGACGAAAAAACTATTAGCAACAAAATTCGCTCGTAGGTATTCGTACCTTGTTTCGAGTACGTCAAAGTTTGGAATTAATTTTATTAAAGGCTCAAATCAAACAGGAACATACACTGCAGATGTGTCGACTTAAAACATGAGGCGGGTGATTTTCCAGGAGCCTTCTAATTTTCTGTTATGCCTGTAAGTGCAATGTCTTAAGCTAAGATTATAGAAAAGTCTGTGGAATTTAAAAAATGTTTTTCTTTGAGTACTAAATGTCTAGGAAAACTGCCGCGTTAGTAATACTTAATTCCGTTTTGCTCGCACCACATTCTAGGTTTTGTACTTGACATACCACGATACAAGAAGTCAGAAAAAAACACAAATTAGTCATCCTATTTTCAGTCCGCGCAGGTATAACGGTTGCTCTTACAATAGTTGTCAGCTTATGTAAAATTAACATACAATAGTGAATTATTCCCTCCCGTTCTGTATTCTGCTCCCGTACTGCTCCTGGTGGCAGTAATAAAAACAAAGACGTTAATTCTTTTGTTTGAGGGAACCCTAGTACAGTACGTGGTTGGTGTGTGGAATGGCTTGTTTCACTTAAGGATAAAGTGAAACACGGAGGAGCAGGTCTGTACTGCAGAGCACAAATTGGCGCATCAAAAACGTCAATATAAGGTGTTCTTGCCCATACATAGCCTAGGTTATACGAGACTGTGTTGTATCGATGATTCATTATATTATCTATATGACATTAGTGGCAATAAAATGTCATGGAAACAAAAGAGGATATTTAAATTCACTACGGCGTCTGTTAAACAGGTAGGCCTATATAAACAAAATGAAATAGCCACGTGTCAAAAGTCCTGAAACCTCACAAGGATTTTTTGATAACTGATTTACTATTTAGAACATTTAATTTATCTAATATACAGCCTTGTTGGTACTGGTCATCTCGGTTGTAAAGCCACTTAAATTTTTGAGCAGAAAAGAGCGTATCAGAGGCATACTGACGCCTAAATATGTTAGTATTTTAAGTCGTACATATTAATTAGTATATCTTAAAGATTATGTAGATGTTTTGAAGTGATAAAATAATATGTAATAAGCTGTAGTTATTATTATGACTTCCTTAGCAGAAGAAGAAAAAGGTTTTTTTTTGTCAACATTGTACAATAAAATTATCAAATTTAAGTAATTAATTTATATACACCACTAAATTATAAATATGTCTGCTACTAAAAATGTGTATAAACCAGATATTATTACTACAAAACGTGTTTTAAGAAATTCGGCTAAGGACAATACTGATAGTGCTAGGCATAGTTGCTCGTACATATCGATGCAAATTTTAATATATTATTTGCATCTTTGCCTATGCTTAAGCACCACACCTGAATATGTGTGGAAGAGTGAGGGTAAAGCTCTACGCGTTTTTAACCGGGGCAATAGATATGGGTAGATTGCCCGCTTTGCACTTCAGTCTCTTAACACCTGACAAATTGCAGCTTATATGCGAGCTCAAAGCTACACAGCTCTTTCAAGAGTTTTATAAGAGAGCACAAACAATTTTGTAGCATTTAGAGACAGTTACAAATTAAGGGCGTAATAAAGATCTTAGATATTTTTATTACATTTTAACAAATGTCTTCTGTGTTTCTCAAAATGCCCAATAAAATTAAATGGTGTATGTACTGTTCGAGTAGGTGAATAAACGAGTTCGAAGAAGAATAGAGTATTATTTGGCAAGAAGCACTGAAACAAACAATTTTAGCAAGTCACATTAAGTGACGGGCCAACAAGATGGTCCTCATACAACATTTATATTAAGCCGTTCTTTTCATATGTTGCAATAAAGAGAGTGGAAAATGAAGGAAAACAGAAGAGACAAGAAAAGAAGATATAACATTGAAGAGAGGGATTCATTACATTGAGGGATCAAAAAGGTTTGGGGGGGGGGGGGAAGTAGGGTACCATTAAAGCTGCATCCATTATTCAGTGCGAGCTCATTGGTTGAGCGATTGTCTGGGCAATCAAGTCCCTAGCCAATCACAATACAGATACAGTACAAGGCTTTAGATAAATGTTGATTCCCTCAGACTCTTCAATTTTTTCTTGTTTTTGTTGGTTTATGGGCGAAAAACTCGGCCTACTACAATAACCCTTTGTGCTTGTGAAAGCATAGCCATAGTCATTACGAGATCCAAAATACAGATAAACACTGTTTTGTGTTTTGCTGGAATGTTCCACGCTCTGACGACACCACAGCATTGCTGCAGGACGCTGAACCACGATTTCTTCACGCAGCCCCCCTGCCCACAGGCGTTTGGAAGGGCTCGATAAAGTATGTTGGTGATTTTTGGTTCATCAGCAGGTCTTTGTTTTCGGCTCAGAAAATATCAAATTATATACGTGATTCACTAGCATAAAAATATAGATACATCTTGCCAGTCCTTGCTTCCAAATATCAAAAACAAAAAATACAGACTTATATGCAGCTCGCCGGCGCGAGCCGCTAGTGAACACCTCAACCCATCTCCGTCACCCACATCAAAGGAAATAAAGAAACAACAAAGAATGTGGTTGTTTGAAATTAGGGTGCTGAAAAGAATATTTGAACAGGAAGGACGATATGAAACTGGCTGGAAAAAATTGCACAATAATAAGGAGCTTCATAATGTGTACTTATAATCAAATAGTTAAAATTAAATTATTTGGTTATTCCGTCAAATCACAATGTTTTTAAAATAAGATAATCAAAATAATTAAAATATCAATCTGTGTTTCATATCGAATAATCGATTTACAATTGGAACAGTTACAACATGTTTCGGTTTTATTAAACCATCATCAGGTGTAAAATTATATTAAATTTAAAACTCAATTACAATTTTTTACTATTTTTTCAATTTTTCGTAGTGTAGTTTTTTGGAGGTCGTGTCTAGATATTTTCATATAATGGATCAACTTTATTGTTTGAAGTGTTGCTTTTGAGGTTTACATCGGTCTGTGAAGTAAATGATTCAAAGAAACATTAATGAATATGGATGAATATAGAAAACAATTAAATAAATAAATAATATTATAAGGAAAGTAAAATAAACATACCAGAGATGAAATAGTAGACAACACAGTTGTGTCTGGAGGTGATCCAGAAGTATTACCGTATCCGATCAAGGTTTATTACTGAATGAGGTTGCTAGTGGGGAGTAGGTGAAAGGTGGTTGTCGGGGTTGGGGTCAAGGAACTGGAGGGCATTAAAATGGGGTTATTAAGGTAAATGTTATTGTCGTTAAGGCAGATGTTTTGTTTATAAGTTTGTTGTATGTAATATTTCTCTATTGTATCTCTATGTCTTTTATTTTGTACTATTTTTAGAATGTCCATTGTTTCTGTTATTGTATTGTATGCGTGTCCTGTATTCAGAATATGTTTTGCGTATGCAGAATTATCTTTGTTGTGTTTTATAGCTGCGATATGTTCTTTATATCTGTGTGTGAAAGTGCGGCCAGTTTGACCTATATATGTTAATGGGCAATCTTTACACTTCTGGATCACCTCCAGATACAACTGTGTTGTCTACTATTTCATCTCTGATATGTTTATTTTACATTCCTTAAAATATTATTTATTTATTTAATTGTTTTCTATATTCATCCATATTCATTAATGTTTCTTTGAATCATTTACTTCACAGACCGATGTAAACCTCAAACGCAACACTTCAAACAATAAAGTTGATCCATTATATGAAAATATCTAGACACGACCTCCAAAAAACTACACTACGAAAAATTGAAAAAATAGTAAAAAATTGTAATTTAGTTTTAAATTTAATATAATTTTACACCTGATGATGGTTTAATAAAACCGAAACATGTTGTAACTGTTCCAATTGTAAATCGATTATTCGATATGGAACACAGATTGATATTTTAATTATTTTAATTATCTTATTTTAAATACATTGTGATTTGATGGAATAACCAAATAATTTAATTTTAATTTAATAAATCACAATATAAAGCAACTACACTATCTTAATCAAATAGTTGATTAGAGGAAGAATAAAATTGACGGGGCATGTGGCTCGCATTATTAGATAAAAAAACATAAACTTTATTTTTCGTACTCTCTGATGAAAGGGACCACTCGAAATAACTAAACGTTCATGGAAAGTAATATTAAAATGCACTTTAGGCAAATGGCTATGGGTTTAACTCTGAAATTTGATCCCTGGATGGAGAACGAATTTTCCCCTATAACAACACGTCTTAATCGGCCCTAGGGACACCCCTGCCTCTTATCAAATGAACGCCACGCACCCTTCCTTGGAGGACTGAAGCGGTCGGCGCTTCCGTCTGTAGAACTGGATCCACCGATTGTGGCCGCTGACCTTGTAGGGAGAGCCCAATATGCGGACCACTCAATAAAGGAAGGAAGGAAGGAGTTTCCGTCGGTCAGTACAGTCTGTGTCAGTGCAGCAGTGTGGAAGCCTGATATTGTTGTCTTGTGACTGTACTGTGCTAACAACATGGAACCTGTTCGTTGCAATCTCCTTTCTGGTCATTGATAACGCCTCGTGTCACAACACTCAGACAGACAAACCACCGACGTCTTAATCAAAGAAGGACGAAATGAAAGTCTGGCTATTGGAAATGAACATCCCATTTTGTGACAACGTGTTGAAAGCTCAACTGTACGATTTAATCAAATTAAATAAGTCAAAGCACAAATATTATTTGATTGAACAGATTTCAGCAGACAAAGTACGTACTGTGCTGAGACTTCCGCCGTACCATCCCGATTTAAACCCCATTGAACTTATTTGGGCAGATGCAAAACAATGGGTTGCAAGCAAGAACACAACATTTAAAATCAAGGACGCTGAGCATCTGTGTCGTCAGAGATTCGAAGAAATTTGGCAGAAGGAATGGGATAATGTATGTCAGCATGTGGAAAAAGTAGAATAAATTTATTATGAGCAAGAAGGCATAATCAAAGACCACGCTTAGACACACTTTTTAAATTTTCATCGTATTTTACCTCTTATGGTAATCTCTCGTCAAGACTTTGTGAAAAGTCACGCCTAGTCAGGCTTTGTCACGCTCGGTCACGCGTGGTCAGTAAGTCACGCTTCGGTACGCTTACATTACTTTCCGTATTTCTCGGTTAATTTTGGCTCCTTTGGAATACGTTAGAATAAGTTTCATCATATTCTGTTAAGTTAGAATTTTTCGTTTCGGTTAGGTTTAGGTTAGGTTAAGTTTGGTTAGGTTGGTTTAGGTTAAATTAGGTTAGGTTGGGTTAGGTTAGGTTAGGGTAGGTCGTTTAATTAGTCTAGTATGTTAGGTTAGGTAACGTTTTGAAAATTGTTATGACGTTTTGACACTTATGGCCACAATTCGTCACGCCTTTAGAGCAGGTCACGCCTAGTCACGCCTTGTCACGCTTGGTCACATTGGTCACGCTTTGTAAATCAGCACACGTTTTGACTCATATGGTGATCCCGTGTCACGAGGTCAAAGCGCTTGACGCCTGGTCACGCTTTGTCACGCTTAATCACGATTGGACAAGCGTGGTCACTAAGTCACGCATCGGTACACTTACGTTATGTTACGTAAGACTCGGTTAATTTTGGCTACTTTGGAATACGTTAGATTAAGTTTCATCATGCTCAGTTAAGTCAGAAATGTTCGCTTCTGTTAGGTTAGGATAGGTTGGGTTAGGTTAGTTTAGGTTATGTTGAGTTAGGTTAGGTTGAGTTAGGGTAGTTAGGTTAGGTTTTATTGGGTTGGGTTTTGGTACATCTCCGTTACATTTCGTCACGCCTAGTCTCGCTTTGTCACTAATATATATAATTGAATATAATGGAGTTTATAGCAGCAGCGGTGGTGATGAATCGAGTGATGTGTCAGATAGCGATGATCCATGAGGAGCGGAAGAATTGGATAAGGACCGAACAGTTGTGAAGTAGATAAAATTATCTAATACTCTCTGCAGTGTTAATTTTCTAGTGATGTGTAGTGTAGTGAAATCGACCTACCTCTGTTACATACCGTTTTGATATTTTACTTGGAGTGTACTGTACGCGGCCTGCTGCCATCCCTTCCAGCAAACTTCTGGTAAGTTACTCGCTCCGAGGTTCCAATTCACAAATTTCAGCGGCCAAGAACGCTGGAACGCAGTATACAGAGGCCAAGAATGCTTGGAGCTTTAGTCCCTGTCACAGCTTCGTGCTTAGACACGTACGGAACTTGAACCATATTTTTATGTCTCTTCATCTTAGCGTGGCAACCAAATTACAGGTTTGACCTTCTAAATTTATTTTTAAATAAGTTTATCAACATTTACATTGCAAATACAATTTGAACCATTTGTCGCATCTCACCACGGTTCTGACGTGAGGACACATAGGTAGATATCAGCGTTTTGAAGAAAAATACTGTCTCCATCTTCGTGGTTCAGGTATCTACGTACGAGTCCATGTGGCGTCACAACACAGATCATCAAATTCGTCTTCATTGCCATGACAAAATCAAAACTCAAATATTACTTAATAAATTAGAAGTGACTTAGTAATAATTACAACGAGGTTAAATTCCTTTCTAAAAGGCAACATTAATTGAACAGCGGCTAACAAAACGCTTTATCAATTAAACACGAACATAAGGTTGGTCTTAAAATGTCTTGTAAAGACTACAGCCAATTAAATAAAACTTAAAACGCTCGTTCATGATGAGACCTACCTGTCGTTAGTTTTCGACAAATGAACAAAAAAGAAATGAAGATAGGAATAAAGTAGGATTCCTAAGACAAAACAAAAACTTTAAAGAGGAAGAACAGAGCATTCACATTAACTATCCGAAACATTATCTCTTGTACTTAATTGCCCCTTAAAAGAATCTTACAGTGTTATAATATTTAACCCAGAAATACTATACTATCTGTGTCATGAACATTGATCCTTGAAGAGAAAGGATTAATATACGTGTGTAAGCAACAGCCATTTACTGATATTTACAATATTCGTGCTACTAAATATGTTTCTTTAGTCAATGTGGTTGCAGATAACGATAAACCTTCTAAACCTAAGTGCATAATTATTTTAAGGAAAAACAATGGACAGTCATTTAATAAACAGTAATATTTATTTTAAATAATTTTAAGTTTATAGCTTTTCTCGATCCTCGGGGTTGAATTGAGAGAGTCACACAACAACTGTTTTATCAAACGTTACTGCTCCTTTGATACAAATTAAATTCGCAAAACGTTTCGTTGTGTGAAATAAGTCGACCTGCATTTTAAATTATTAATCTGTAGTAACGAGGTGAAATTATGATGTCAGGTCATGTTCATGCCCGAGTTATTCTTGTCTAAGATGTCTATCTAGAACTTACCGCTTCGTTGTGTTGATTTATTTGCAGAATCCACGTCACGCCGCGTGTTTAAACCCTTTATACAAGACAAAGAACGCAGATGGATTAGATCCCTGTTACTTTGTTAATTTTATTTCCAGTTTCCTGTAAAATTAATAAGCAGAACTTCTAGTGGTAGACCTCTCTTCTGGCAGTTAATATCCCATTGCCAGTTTCTACATAAAGACGGTAGAGGTCTCTGCCTACCTTATTACTTAGCTTACCAAACTGCAAAATGGCTCGAGACCTTAATTATGATTTATGATGAGCGAAATTTAATTATCGAAATAAATGATTAGCAGACTTTAATTAACGTTGATTATATAATAGTTAAGCTCTACCAATGAATGAGGGTCGGGAAATTTTGTGTTTTCCAAGTGCGCTACTTGGCGAGAGGAAACGAGAGAAGCAATTTGTTTCGTGAGCCTCGTTGCATGTACAGTTTTGCTCATAAAATATGCAGAAGGACATAATATAGGGCAGACTAATGCAAAGCGACTCGCCATAGTATCTATGAAATATAGCCTCCCGTAACTTGACTCTACTACAGATAACTGCATCCTAATATGATAAGGTTTGAATCCTAGAGAGGTCCAGCGTTTTCATTAACAAGCATAATCCCAATTCATCGCATAAAATGTGTTATAACAAATTTCCTTGCAATTTATTATAAACAATTTAAATTATTTAGGTCAAAAACAAATAATTTGTTCGTTCTTGATTATTTTTAATTTTACCGATGTCTCTTCTGGATGTAATTGTTCTTAGAGGCCCAAAATTGAAACATTCTCGCACATCGCCCGGATTTGGACATTATCCTGACAGATTTCAATTTAGTTGTCATATTCATATACCTACGCCACTCAGGAACATTCCGCCATTAAGGTTTAATTAGCCGCGTGGAGCTAGAGCACTTGTTGAGTTTCTGACGTTTGTTCAGTTGGTCGAAAATTCTCCGCCCGTTATGACACTCGAAGATTTATTATCGTATTCACTACACTCGATTGTATCCAGACAACATCTCACACTTTATTTCTTTCACATTTCATTTCTTTATTTCTTCCGCTATGTATAAGTCTCCACAAGCGATCTCTTTTCTTCGGATTTTCCAAATAAAATGTTGCGGTTATGCATTTACCATTTTCCGGAAGCGTGTTGCATTTTCCACCAAAATCATGTTCCTTGATTTGATCATCCGAAAAATACGTTGAAATCGGTAGAAGTGTAGACTATTCAGTTATTAATATTCTGGAAGCCCTCCATTACGTCAAATATTCTACACAGTGCCCATGTTAGTGAGGCTAGGGGGAGGAGGAGACCAGCTTCACACAATACAATAAAACAAACAGAATCCTAATTTTAGTAAAGAAATCATTATTGTTATCAGATGATGATTTACGGTTTGTTGTTCCATGTAATAATTTTTTTGGTGCTTAGCAACATTTCGGAGGAACATACCGCATCCATCCTCAGTGTTATATCAAGAGAATGGTCGAAAATTTAACTATGTATACTAGTAAATATAATCGACGGGAAGTTGGTACGAAGAAGCACACAGATTTCAACAAAGGAACGGATAAGGAAGAGATAGAAAAGCCAGAACGTGAAAAAGCCGATTAACCACAGCAACTTGAATTTTTATGACTTTGATTCATTCATGTGTTGAGAAAGTGTACAGTCAGCTAAGGAATGTTGAGGCTCCTTCTATTTTCACGTAATATATATGCGGTTTTCTCTGAGTGCGTTTGGGATGTAATTATTGCCTTCTGTTCTCCACGGGTTATGCTCAACCTTGTTCATTACCATCTTCTGAATTGTTTCTACATCGCCTTTGGTTCCTATCGAAAAGCTAGTTCTCTGACAAGTTATCAATGTACAATCTCTTCATGTGGGTTGACCATTCGTCAATAATCTGTTCTCTCATTTACTGAATTAATATTTAGATCCCTCCCCTAATCTTCGTTTCCAATTTTGTGTTTTCTGCAACATCCCTTGACAACAATTATTAAAATGATTTATTTGCATTGTTTGAATTTCACGATCATGTTTTCTCAAACCAATTTTCACCACCAACACTAAACAAAAATTCACTCTTTCCTTACCTGTCATTTTAATGTACTGTTTGTCGTATCATACATTTATTTATAGACACACAGACGTATTTAACCAAGCAGATTCAATAGTAGAATCAACTTCATTAATGGCAACCCCTACCAGTTAGTTAATTGATTAAATTTGTTCTATAATTGCATTTGAAATATTTATTTTGATATTTTCCTTCAAAGGCTATTAATTAGTTCTGTTTATAATCAGATGCTTTCATTTTAAACTGCGCCAAGTGAGCAACTATATTGTTCCTTAATTTGGTAACCCCAACAGAAGACTATGTAACAATAAACTGCATAAAGTAAAAATACAATGACATTTCTTAAACCAGGCTCGTGTTGTGTTACACTATGTGGAATTCTGAAACACATGGCTTAGTTTTTATTATTAGACGAGCAAAAAAGGCAATCTTCAGGCTATTACTGCAAACACACTCACATTTTACTGCTTTATTTATATAAAGGCAAGGGCAGTTTAGTCAGTACAGTGACTGGACTGGGGGCCTGACGACCAGAGTTTTGTTCCCGGCAGAGTCGGACTTTTCTCTCTGTTTCAGTGTGAGGACTAGCTCTGTGGCTCACCCAACATCCTATCTAACGCGTACAGGGTTTCTTTCCGAGGCGAAAAATCAGCCGGAGAGTGAAGCTAACTCACCTCTCTCTATTGACAAAGTCGAAAATGTGTGGAGCTTTGTCTCTACTCCCCAAATATCTGTACGATGTGGTGCTTAGCTGATTAAAATAATTAATTAAGCATAGCTATTTTTGCTTAGTTTTTGAAGCAAAATATATTGTGCCATGCGCTCCATTTGTACTGAGCTTTGTTGTCCACAGCGACGAAGCAAATCGGCAAGCGGCTATATTTGAACTAATCACTTTTTAAAAGCGACATGAACGTGACTTGCCCGCTTGTGTCAGGCAAAGCTGAGCTGCATAATACAGGAAGTAGAGTACCAGAACGCCTCTTGAGTATTGCAAATAAAATTGCGTGTATTTTCATTCTTCATGGCTGTATATGTATGATGGTGGTATTTCATCTCTGTTGCTATCCCGCCCGCTACACACACACCTCGAGCTACATTCATTTTCCTCCCTTCTACCCCTCCCCACTTCG
This sequence comes from Zootermopsis nevadensis, assembly GCF_977971745.1. Lineage (NCBI taxonomy): Eukaryota > Metazoa > Arthropoda > Insecta > Blattodea > Termopsidae > Zootermopsis > Zootermopsis nevadensis. Next base: position 4,237,124 of record NW_028259152.1, on the reverse strand, counting down.
CCTCAACCCACCGTCCTGTTAAAATCCCTCGGGGTTACTTGTAACAATACCAGAAAATTACTCGGGGATTAGTTTCCCCCCCCCCCCCCCACCTCACATACTCGCACTTGTAAATAATTTCCCAGACTCCGCGGCTATTGGAACGTACAAACCTTTTCGAAAATGTTGGAACAGCTACAAGTATATTGATTCTTTGCTTCGTGCTTCCACTTAATTGGAAACATGATTTAGTGACCACACTGTTTAAACAAAGCTCAGCAAAGCAATGCGATTGCTACTAGGATCGCGTGGCCCTGTTTTCGTACAATGTGATTGTCCGGTTGCATTGAACAATACACCAGCGCATATACACACATAGATTCCCGTAATTACGAATGGATGTGCGTATGTACGAACGCAAATTAGCATATACATATATTTATGTAGTGTGTGCGTAGGCATGCTATATGCATGAGTGGGTATGAATGGTATTTGGAAAATGAGAGGGGTGGGGTGAGGATTAGAGAAACAAAGATGCCCTCAAAGTAGAGAAGATGAAGGTGTTATACGTATAATATTAAAATGTTCAGAAACAAATAATGAAAGGAAAACATTTTTGAGTAGTAGGCTTGCATGGTTTAGAAAGAATTTAAATAAAAACTTCCTTGGATATTTTACATTGTCTAATAAAATAATAAAATAGAAAACGACGTTTCGGAGATGGGGCTCTATCTCCGTCTTCAGGTGCCTACTCTGTTGGGCCCAATAGATAGAGCTAATCCATATCTGTATTGGGCCCAACAGAGTAGGCACCTGAAGACGGAGATAGAGCCCCATCTCCGAAACGTTGTTTTGTATTTTATTATTTTACTAGACGATGAAAAATATCCAAGAAAATATTTATTCAAATAACTCACGATCGTCATGAACTTTTAGATTTGATAGAAAGAATTTATTTATTTGTAGTTTATTTAACGACCCTTTTTCAGTAGCTCAGACTAGCGTCGAATGAGAGGATGACAGTGAATAATAAATAGGAACGGATGTAGAAGGAAGTGGTCGCGGCCTAATTTAAGATACGGCATTCACCTGGAGGGACTGGGAAAAGCCACCAAAACCCTCAGTTAGGACGTCGGTTACGATCACTTAGAAGCCGATACGCGTGAATAAATGTTGATTGTAATAAGAATTACATTCGAGAATAGCTTAAAAACTTTATTGTATTACAATGAAATATAAATTTGCTACATAAATTCACTTAAACTTAGTCCAAAACTTCAGAAATTCATTTTTCTTGTTCTTTTTATAGGAGGAATATGCATCACGTACGAAGTGACAGAAAACAGGCTCAAGTTATTACATTCTTCTATTGATTGGTACAAGATGTAAATGTGTTAATACCAACCGCTACAGAAATTTATGTTGTTATTTCAATGTCAGGCTACGGATTATAGGCCCAAGCTAGCCATATTGTACATAAAACATACACACCTTCAATGTATCCTGACAGATACAAATATGGCGACAGTAAAATCTTCTCGGTCTCGTCTGGCACATGTAAGATCATATCAATCCGTGCTATTTGAAATTTTGCTCACAATTGCATTTCTTGGCATCCTAAAAATATACTTACACAAAAATGAATAAAAAAGACATTGTGTTATAATTAAGTTAAATTTTTATTGTTTGTTAAGCTTGTTATACAGACTGAAACATTTCAACTAAAGTTCTTTCCAAAACTCACTGCCTTCATGCGGAATATTGCTTTGTGCTTCACGCTTAATTTCTATTGGATGCGACTCATGTTGGCGTCCATCATAGTATTTAGGCCCTCAGTGAGCTTGTGGACAGTGAAACTAACAACAGACATGTCGTGGCATAGTGAGAGATGGGACGTTAATTTCATTAAATATAGCTGATTGTCACTCATTCAAGGGCATTTGGTTTGATGTCTACTTGATGAAAGGGGGGACACAATTGACAAAATGGTGAAATACACAGGATCTCACTTTATAACTCACACGTCAGGAAACACAGTAAACTAATGATGCCAATTTCAGCCAGATTATGCTAATACAATTTCTTATCGACATGTGACGCAAACCCGAATCCTTGTATTTTGATGTTAGTCTAACCTCTCAACAGAACGAACTAATGTCATATCTGCGTTTCTGTAACGTAACAACATACACTGCGGCACCAGAACACAACATTCTAACATACACAACACAAAAGGCCACCGCAGGACACGATTCTAACCCATTTGCATTCATTTTCAATTCTTCTGCATCTGTAACAGCAATTTTAACCAGTGGGAAGGACTCGTTGAAATTTAACACGAATGACGTTCTTCGTACCTTTATGCCTTATCTCTTCTTCCTTTCGTTTATCACTTCCGCATGTTTATCTCCTTTGTAAGACTTATAAAAGCTGTCTAATGGTAGCAGTAACTGTGAAATAACATTCTGCCATCTGGCATCATTACTGAGAACATTGTCGACCACACATATATACAAATAACAAACCATGTCCTACTACATATTTATTAATGGTATCTTTTCATGCCCTCGTGCATTCAAGTGGCGTCAACCAGAAGTTTTCCCCCCAAAAATTGTGTGTCATGTAATGTCTCTTTTAGACTAGTACAATGCCCATCCCAGCACAGCAACATTTCCTTTCTATCAACATCTACTGTTAACCTATCAACATACGAAGGTCGGACACTCGTTATAGAGACCTACGTTACACCCTAAATGGTTCGCTTACTCGTCCTTCTTATGTCAAAATGTTTTTCTGAACTCCTGGTCTTCATTGCAATTTGTGTTCTTTCCTCAAAGTAACACAGCCATACCAAAAATTGGCAGAACTCTTGTTCGAAAGCCCATAATTCTGCTTTGATTTATCGATTGGTTAAGTCGACGGGATAATAATTTTATTAAAAAGTAAGCATAGTCTTTGAAAAATAAGCATCATAATGTACACACATTGGATATTGTGGCCAAATAGTTGGCACTACTACTTGGCAATCGGGAGGTTCTGAATTAAAATCTCGGCCTACAGACCGCTATACTGATTGAACACCTCCAAGCTAATGCCTGGGCAGCACCTTAAATTAAATCACGACCACTTCCTTCCATATCCCTTCAATCCATTATTCACCGATCAACTTCTCTGAAACTACATGAATTATTCTGGGCTGATCATAAAATAGTAAAACATACCACAAACAAACATTCATCAATAAATAATTTATAGAAGTTTTACAAGATTTTTTCAATGTAATGTGTGTATTTCTTAGTAGATCTTGGCATAATAATTTATTTATTTTAAAATTTCGAGATATCCAGAAAACGAAGCAGGAGTGATAACCACTAGACTGCGCCGCTCGATATGCAACCTGGTATACATGAAGCATAATCTAATAAAGTTGTTCACTTAACATTTCGCAAATTTACTTATTAAACTTGTTCTCATGTTTTGTAGATCGTAAAAATGATTTATTTCTTCATCTCTATTCTTGTCTGAAGTCGTTATTAATTTGGTCTACTTAATCAACGAAAGCTTGCACTGTTCTCACATATAATTTTTAACAAGTTTGATAATCATAATTTATTACACCATCCCGCAATATAACAAAATTTGCGACGATGTACCAGCAACAAATTCCATGGAACGGAGTCCTGTTTTAGAAGCCGATGATCGCTCAAGTGATTAGGTTATTCTCCTACTTCTGCGAAACCAAACGGCTCAACACAAAAACCCGTCACTGGACTATTTACATCTGAATAATTCAAGTCCAGTCTACACATTCACACCATAGCTATTTCTTTAAAGTCCACTTTAATATTATTCTCATTTGTACACCTAGATTTCCCAAATGGGTTCTTACTAAATTTTTGCATTCATTTGCAGTCCACGTACCCCGTCCTCCTTGATTTGTTCACGACAATACTTGGCCAAAACCACAAAATACGAAACCCTCTCGCTGTACTTTTCTCACCCTCTTGTTACTTCAAAAAATCTCCTGGGCATTTTGTTTTCAGACACCCACAATCTGTGTTATTCGCTCAGAGTGACAGACTAACATTCATATTTTAATCTTAAATTATTACATAAAATCGGGAAGATAAGAGATACTGAAATAAACAGTAGACAGCTCGTAACATCTACGTGAATGTAATTTTGATTTGTTCCTGGCATAAAAATATTTGAACGTTATCGTATTTATGCTGTGCTTTTGTCCTGTATTCTGGTGACAAAGCAAAACTTAAACAAACTCACTTTTCATCTGCTTCCTTCTAGATACACATCCTTAGGCTTACCAGAGTCTAATAAGCCTCTGTTCTTTTCATGGAATTTTTGTTTTCGTACACGGAATTAGGCCTAAAGCAATCAGCATAGAGCAGGCACTGATTTTATCCACTGAAGTCAATCCTTCCCTATTTAATAAAGTCTTCTTGGGCTATCAGCCATGTTAGTTGGTGATCAATCGCCGACGTTTCGAGGACCATCTCTGTCCTCGAAACGTCGACATTGATCACCAACTAACACGGCTGATAGCCCGAGAAGACTTTATTAATGAAAGCCGCCGTGAAAGCTTGACATCCTTGACCTTCCCTATTTACTGGGCAATCGTAAGGGCGCAATTTATTAATTTTTGAAAAAAATTATGAATTATAAACCGACAAGATTTGTAAAGAAAAGCAACACTGACTCTTTAAGCTACAGATCACGTATTTGCTGACGGAACTGAAATAAATCACAGTAAACATTACAAAAATATCATTGTAAGCCCATCCTATAGTGTAAAGCGTATTTAACTGTACACGTTCATTGATTATGCATAAGCTTTTGTCCCTTCTTTTCTTGTAGACGCTCTGAAAGTTGAAACACGCAGTTGGTCAGTGTTTTTAGAACGCAGTTAGAGCTTCCCCCGTAGTTCACAGCCCCTCGCCCCAGTTTTATAAATGGTGATAGGCTGTAACCAAGTTAGACGGCTTTTGTATTGTATAGCCGGTCCGGGTTGTGTCTATACACACACAGCATCCAAAATAACACCCATGGGGGTTTCAGGGGGCCTTTTATATTGTTTGAAACACAGCGAGGTCAGCAGTAGGCCGAGGCTCTAACGAAATTAAGTCGCAACTCGGTCCGATTTGTATTCCGCTGCAGGCAGTACCTTTGTGGCGGGACAGCAAGCAAGATTCGCGAACAGCCTCCCCGCAACAGTGGTTTATGTCCACCTCAGCTACGACTGTTCTCGACATTCACATACAATCATCAACTAAATGCATGGGAGTAGAATCCATTCTGAGAATTTAATAATCGCTCAGTTAATTGAACATAACCTGCCATCTATAGCAGCGGAAGATTCGTTTCCTGCCACCAACAAACCTAACCTATCCTAAGCCATATGAATCCTATTTGCTTAATATCTACTTTAATATTATCCCCAATGTATGAGCAGATATTTCGAATGGCGCAGTTCTTTCAGGTTTTTCAAACACGTTATACTAATGTCTCATCCCACCCATTGCGTTCTAGATGTTCTGCCCAGCCTCTGCAATTACCCTGATGATAGACACAGCAAGCACCTCTGAAACTTCGATACATTTCTACCACACCACATGGCGCAACAAGTCAGAAGACGGCAGTTTTCAAAATAAATGCACTTATGATATAACATCCACACAGATGTCTACCTACTGAATTCTTGTAATCCATTAATTACTGCAAACAAAAGAAACTAAACAGTCCCACGGGTTTTGTGCAGTCGCCAAGTTGTTGTTTTATATGCAGCATAATAATTATGTTAATAGAAGTTGAGTTTTTCTGTAAGATCTACTATAACACCATATTTTCAAGATGCTGCACTAGTACATTGAGACTTGTCTAGTTTCATGTCCACTTTGAAAGTTCACATGGTCAATATGTTGATATTACTGATGGAATACAAAATAGAAAGTAGTAGGTTAACTTGCTATCGAGTGATGTGATGTTCAAATCAGGTTCCTAATACATTCTATCAGTTGGTTCAAAATGTGGAAATACGGACGGACAGCAATAACTCTTTAAGTTGACAAATCTTTATATTCTCAAGGAACTAGGCTGAAAATAAAGTCAATAACGCGACAGATACGATCCTTACATCATTTTGCTAATTTTGGAGCGGGATCCACCACAAAGGCGGACGTTTATGTGCGTATACTCATCTCCGTCTTTCGTTCTGAATGTCTAATCACTACATCACTTCACTCTCCTTCAGTTGGACCAGGTCAAGCAATGGCCTGGACTTCCATTCAGATGAAAGCAGTTGCCGTGATCGGCAAGAATTCCGGTAACTTACACAGCAAAAAATAAATACCGGCCTTGTCCCGGAAAAAGCCCGAAACAAGGAAAAATAATGTCATATAAGTAGGCCTATGTGAGAATGGCATCATTGTAAAAGAAATGGATATATTAAATTCTACTTTGTTATTATAGCAATATTGCTTTTGACACAATGACTGGTGATTATTTACGGATGCTGTATTTGTCACTTTCCCTCATACCGGCATCAGCAACTTACAACTAAACTAACTCCGAGGAGCAAAGTTCTTGTTCGGAAGAAAACAATCGCTCAGTTAGTCAGGGCATAGCTCGCCTTTTATAGAACATGAAGATGAATTCTCATGAGAACTCATCACTGTTTCATATCTTCACGTATAAGATAAATCCAGTCCACATCATTAAATTATATATTTGGAGATTCATTTTAATATTATCCTCCAATAACGCATAGGTCCCCAAGTCGTCTCCTCTTCCCTAGGTTCAAACAAACTCGTCAGCACCCTGTTCTCGAATATTCTATATGTTCTCCGCTTAATGGTGAAAAACAAAGTTTAGTACTGTTTAAAGCAAAAGGTGAAATTATAGTTTTGTATCTACATTAATCTTCAGGTTTTTTTTATAGAAGATCGGTTGATACAAATTATAAATTAGTTGGCAGCGAGATTCCTCCAAAATTAACCTGTTCTTTACTTTTGTGTCGATAAGTACCAATTTTGATTATTTTGCCGTCGCTTCTTTCCCAAATTGTAATATTTTTCTGATTTTGGTGGAGATACATGAACACGTTTAGTTTTAACCTTGTTACTAGCGTCTAACTTTCACCTTCATAGTGTTGAAACCGAGGCGGGAGAAGCATTCTAAATAACAACGAACATAATTAAATATATTACAGACGTTTACCCTACATTCCGCACCACGCGTGAGGCAAATCACCATGCTTTGGTACTGAGTTGTTAGCTTAACTTTTCGGCCTGACGGACTACCCCCCCTCTTAGGCAACCATTCGATGTCCTCGACATAGAAATTAGAATAAGGCCTCTGCTTCAGCCGTGAATCGATTTAAATGTCAAGACTCAGACTGCAAAATACAGCCATGAGCCCCGAATGGGGTTCGACATCACGACGTACTAACTGAATGACCGTTGCTTTATTGACTGTCTGATAAACCTATCATAATAACTTCATAAAAAATATTAAAGAACTGTATAAAGTTTGATACCTTAGTCGGTAAACTGACTAAGCTACAGGCCCGTAAAGATGAAAAATGCTTACAAATTTTTGATTGAAAATCCTGAAATGAGAAAGTAATAGGGCGATGGGGGATATTAGGAGCGTCACCAAATACTATTGAGGTAGTGGAGTGTACGAAGATGAACAAGTAGCATGACGGACTGAGAACAGCAGCCAAAATGTTAACCTTAGGATTAGCCCTCGTTGGAAAGATCATAGACTATTAAAATGAGTCATAAGAGTGGTGAGAGGACGTTCATTAGATTAAGCTGACTTTGATAGGTACCATTAGCGAACGACTTTGGACATAATTATGAACCTTCGGGTCCTAAAATAGATCGGAAACTTCCTGACTGGCTCTGAGCCTCTCAGCTCTTCAAGGAGTCTGCAGATGGAATTTAGCAATCGTTTACTTGCTCATTTTAAATCTCAGCTCGCGCCGTGAAAACACAATTAAACGGTAACGGTCTTTAGACCACTTGTGAACGGAGACACAAAGCGGGGTTGCGGCTGAAGAACTGGAAGATTTCGCTGCGATATAAATGTGCATGGATCCTTAGGGCAGAGGGGCAAGGCGGAGGTCCGCTCGGACTGCAGCAGATATATAGAGAGGTTAGGGACGTATATAAATTGTATGTCTATCGTAACAGAAGTGGCACAAGGCAAACTGCCTGCAGTGTAGGCAATGCGTATAGCCGAATAACTTGAATGAAGGCATGTCGTCCAAGAAAGGACATTTCCCAAGTAGCTTCTTCAGCAGATGTGGAAATTATGGTTACAGACAGACACGCCGGAGAAAACAACGATTTTTTTTTAAATATTTTAAAACTGTATATCAGCACTTGCACTAATTGGGCATATTTCATTATAAATACAGCATTAAAATAATATTAGCCCTTCTTGATTAGGACAAGGTGGCTTATCCAAAACTCAAAATACTTCTAGTTTCTGAAACTCTTGCGTGTAGCCTACTACAAGCTAGAAAACGAATCACAGCTCTGAAGGCGGCTTGTCCGGCTTCTCGAGGACTCTGCTCCACGAACGTAGTTAGGCGCAAGAAAGTAAAAATGGCTATTTGCTGTGTTATTATTCTAATAACAACCGAACTTCGCCTACGGCAGTAGCGTATTGAATCTCCTGTACGCACGTGCTACGGTGACTTCATAGATCTAAGCGCTAGTAAAACTTGACCTCTGTTTCCAATGATTGTGGATATTTATATAAGACTTATTACCCTAGGAAGAACAAGAATTTATGCGATGACTAAATGTTTAAATCTATATTCACAGATATAAATAAATATGCACTAATACAGCTTTTGAAAATGACTGCCTTCTGGGTGTTGCGTGCGAGCACACACATCAGTTTCAGCAAGTTCCTATCTGTTAAAGTAGGCCTACGACGTTTCAGTGCGATACGAAGTGGACTTATCAGCCTTGAGGCAACTGCAAAGTTTGGCTAGCTATACTTTTCGAGAAGGCGAAAAAGAGCTGTAAGGTTTCTATTGTTGGAGTGGCCCATTGTTGTTTCTATTTATCTGCCGTGTGGTTGGCTGTGCCGTCATTTCTTTTACCTCCTATCTCTCTCTATCACTCACTTGCTCTGCCACGCGCTCTCGTGGGTTCTAAACACATCAATGTTTCAACATGGCCACGCCGCGCCGCACCACTAGACGGGGGAAGGGAGTAACAAATGAATGGTAGTAAAAAAGACAGCAAGTGGATGGAAGTCCGATGGTTTTGTTTTATTTTTAGTAGAAGTCAGAGAGGATTCAGTGGATACAACTTTATAGCCTAGCTGCTGGTTATTACGTCATGAATTCAATTAAGTAAGGAATGCAGGATGATTATTAAGTAAAATTTCCAGCATGAATGAATAACTGTACAGAACATTCTTTTACGATGTGTTCGAAGTTTGAGGTAATGCTATCGGGTTCTTCGGGGAGTACGTGGGCTGTTTTGTCTAGGTCTATATAAGGTAAGACCTATAATCATTAAACTCAAATATTTTTCAGAAAAGTTCAAAATAGCGTAGGTTATATGGAAATATTAAAATACGAAGCCATCTTTAGTTTCTTATAATTTCATTATCACAGGTACATCCCTAAAGTGAAATTATAAAAACATTGCTATATATAGTCCCTAATTTCTTTCTTCGAGACAGCCAACAAGAATTTTATAAGCCTGTTGTGTTAATCTGTAATTAAGAATAAATCGATTTTGAAAATCCTATTAGGCGCTTTAATAAATTATATGGTAATTGAAGTAAAGAGCCTATAGGTCTACAATAGATATGCTAGTGCTGAAATGCTGAGGGGTAGCTCACACGCCATTGTCTGTTCTTCCAACATTTTACTGATCAAATTTTTACAGCAAGGTTACAGTGGTAATTATTTGCAGGCTTACTTTAAGAGTCTAGCGATAACGTAACATTTTACATGCAAACTAACAGGGAATTTACAACCTCCTTTAGGTACACAAGGTAAATTATTTTTCTTAATATCTTTAACGTGACCATTTCTGCAGGTCCAATGTAAATATTTTGTTCAGGGAGCACACACAAATTACAAACCAAACAGTTATAGTTCCCCTACATTGAAGGAAGATCATTAGCAATATAGCTCAGGCTTGTAGCTTTCATGTGGCGTTTACAATAGACAGATGACTAGGGTCTAATGGTATTGGAAGTAGATGTATCGCTAAGTATTCGATATTTATTTCTTAATGTCAACCTCGTCGATTACTGTCGCAACGGTGTTCAATATGAATCGGACAGGAAATTGTTACTAAATTATTGGGAGGTAGAGTTAATGTACAGTTTCGTGTATTTTGGAACTAGTACTCGTTTTCTGAAACAAAGTACATCAACCAACGCCATCAACTAAATGAAAAGGGCATATGTCACAAAATCCAAACTTCAGGTAAAGTGGAAGGCACTATTTATAATATTTCAGAAAGTTAAATAGACGAGTAACATTGTATAACGAAGTTCTCTCGGGTTACCAGCGGTGTCTGGTGGTTAAAAGGCGAAAAGAAAATTTTTTTTCGAGAACCATCTCTGTCCTCGTCCTCAGGGTATTGACACAACTGGTAGACCCAGCGAACTTTATCATATCAAGTTGCCGTGAAACATCACACATCGAGTAACATTATCTCCAGTCGTATATAGCAATACTAATACATTTAAATACTGTTAAAATAGTTTTATTATCTGCCAATAGTCTAAATGATAGTATTTCATTTTAAACTTTTTCTCATTTGCCACCGTAACTACAAATAAGTTTCTAATTCCCATTGAAGGCTACTGTTTTGGTTTTTAGCTCAACGTTTCATTTGTTCTGGTCCTCTTTGCTGGTTGTATCCCATCTAGAACAAACATCCATTAATCTCGGTAATCGTGATCAACATAATTCATGACCGGTTTGATGTAATTTATTCCTTTGACACTTATTAGACACGTAAAATCAGGAAAAGGCTTTTCGTTTAGTAAGTCGTGAATTTGGAACATAAATGAGGCTGGGATTTTTTTGTGATAAAGCCATCAATAAAATCTGTTGCTGGCTTTATTATCAGGGCGGTCTGATTACAGAAGCAGTAAACACCTCTGAAACGTCGGCTAACTTCTACCGGATTACATGGTGCAAAACCCCAGCAGACAGTCATCTTCAACCTAAAAATTTGTTCTTTTCTCATGACACAAAAGTTTTACTACCATATAAACAACAAATATTTCATCTTTTACATTTAGGTAGGAGGCGGTAAAATTCGTGTAACGCAGTGAGAACGTAACGAGCAGTCAACACGTTATCGACTGAGCTTCCTTCTGTAGTAAGTTTAAAAACAGCTTGCCTGTGTGTCTCCTGTCACTTCCACCCCATTAGACTGCACAAGGTTCAGAATCGATGGATTCTGTGCTCTCCCCCCTTAAAAGGAAACCGCCACTGAATCCCTCCTGATCGTGGCTAATTGAGATGCGACATTTCACCGCTGGAAGCATTATCAGAGAGTTGGAACGAGGAGGCCAGAGGAGGGTCCATCTTTAATTCATTGTCGGCATAAGTGCTATTCCTAATTCTCGAATTGAAGCTAGCAGAGTCGGTCGCCGTGCCTTCTCTCCCATTTGAGTTAACATACCACACAGTTGCCAACTAAAACGGTCTCCACCATCGCTAGTTTCTGTTTCAGGGCAAGAGCATCGCATATTCTCCTCTTTCGGAGTTTTTAATTATGGAAACACACCTAACTACGTCCAAAAGCAGTAAGCATTCTACATTTATTCTGCAACAGGCAACCGAGCGTGACGACCGCAGAGTTCATCCTTTTTGTGACAGGTGGATCAGTTCGTTCGAGTAAGAAAATATTTACTTAACTTTGTCTCTCTATTATTTAGGACTATTCCATATTTAAAGTGTTTCTTTTCTGAAATGGCTAGGTTATGTAAAGAGTATATTATAATAAACAACTTTAATCGGAAATTATAAATAAATTAGATTCATTTAACCTCCTAAGTAACAGCCTTCCTTTCATCAAAATCGTATGACTAAGATACTACTTCCCCATTTTCTCCTTATTCAAATGCAGATGAGCGTTATGAGATTTATATTCGCTATCCTAAACATAAGGTGTAAGATCTGTGTTAACACGACACTGGAGATCATTCCATACGCACATTTTAACTCAAAAATACCAAAATGGCAGAGGCGTGGAAACCAGCGACGCCGTTCAGCTTAAGGTCTTGACTTTATATATATGCGAATTTTATTAAGGCAGTCCTACTTTATTTCAGGAAAATCGAAAAAAATACGTGGTAGTCGCTTGACATTATAATCCGTCATCGATAATTTTTTGTTTGTTAACAACACATTTCAGAGGTAGGCCTGTGTACTAGCTGTAATAAACACTACAAAGTTATATCCTTCGGATCATAAAAGACACCATAACCGCCATTTTGTTTGATGCTTGTCCATTTTAAGGCATGTCTCATATTGTAATGCTTCCTGACGTCAGTCCGTCCGTCCTGGTTGTCTGTGCCTTGTTGCGTGAGATGCCGTAGGGGACTTTACTTCCTAAATCCTCTGCATCCAGCTCCTGTTTCGTAATAACTGGCACCGCTATTGGTTTCTTCTCCCACACAAGAGAATTTCTCGAGATCAGTTTTCAACCTGATCTGAAACAAGGAAAGAAGATGAAGTTCCAGGAATTAAAACGAGAAGCTGAGAATAGGGAAAACTGGAGAGCTCTTTTTGGGCAGAGCAATGGACCTGTCGTAAGACAGAACACTGAATAATTCAATTCAATTCAATTCAATTCAATAATAATAATAATAATATAATAATAAAAATGTATCTACCTCGGGTGTTAACCTACATCAGTGTTTTCAGCATCCAATCGGTGAATATTATATTGAGCTCTTGTGTGGTTTGTTCACGGTTTATTTATTCTTTTAAAAGTGTAAAGCGATTATCAAGTAACAAGGAGAAAAGCCTTATATCACGATTAATGCTTCTTTATTTAAACCTGGAACTGCTTGTTGGACCACTCCAGCATTTCTGTTTTAAGACTACACCCCTGCCGATAAAAGAGGGATATTTTCTAATTAAAATATATTTCTTCTTCATATCATTAAATGTGTAATCTCAGTGGCAGGCTACAAATCTTTGCTTAGGATAACTCTCTGATATAATTTGAAGTCCCTTGCTATTTATATCACGCAATATTTTACCCATAAACGTACATTTATTTCCGAAAAGGAAAGCAGTTGGATGAATCTAGTGACAGTGACTGAGGTGGGCCGTACGTGAGTCAGTTTTGCTATCAAGAGCTAACCTACTGCAAAAGCAGCGCAGTGCTCGACTCCGAGGAGATCGGTGACGCAGTGGCCGTGTGAAGGGATTTAATTTTTCAAACACAATGAACCTCATTCCTCATTTTCAGTCTTAGTGCGAGAATGGGTTATGCTTTGCACGCTTCATCCACTTGGGTCTTCTGTCTCAGCGTACTGCCTCTGTTATTACATTATTAAAATCTGTCTCTGTTTAACGCTTACGTTCTGACAAGGAATTTCACGCGATTGAATAACTGAGTAATTAACTCCATGGATCATAGTCCTTCTTGAGAATCTGTTACTCGCTCAGCTGGTCACGTTATTCATCGTCTCTTATAAAACCCAACGTTCCACTTTAACAACAGCCAACAACTGGACCTTATCATCATTTCAATCCAAGCTACTCTAGACATCATATATATTGATTGATTGAGTGAATGTCCTTTAATTGTCATGTCCCTGGAAGTTCTTCTTTAGTAAGATTGTTAGTAGGCCTGTCAATTTGTAAGGTAATTATGTTTACAAATTAAGATAAACATTTTATAAATTTAAACAACGAGATGCACATGAATAAATAACTAACTACCCAACTAATTAATCAATCAACCACACTTATCAAAATGTGAAAGTTAGAAGGAAATGAATTATTAATCTCCTCCTTAAGATAAGTAATCTCCACTACATTTTCGCCTTTAAGTCAAATTATCTTCATAGCTCAGCAACCTGAAAGCAGTAATCGCCCTTATAATGGAGAAAGTATGTGCCTCTGAAGCGTCGATCAAGTTCTACCAAACTACACGTTTCAACATCCACAAAATCATTTTCACTGCAAAGTGGTGTGGGCTATTTATGAAACACAATTAGCCGCGTTCGCAGCAAAAGGTATAAAACTGCGCCTATTTGATTTACATGTGGGTCTAACAACTCGAGAATTGTGTACGAATTCTCATAATATTTCGTATTGTCGAGTTGTACTAAAATTTGTCGTTATATTTCGATTCTTATTAAAATCAGAAAAAAAATTTTTTTTTGAGAAACTGCGTGTGTTTTCTATTGGCAGTAGTGATTACGTGGGGAATCCTCGCGTGGGGAATCACCAATCAGACATGCGACCAATCAAACACAAAGAAAAATCTTTGGGGAAATCCTTCGTAAAGACGTCAGTATTCAGCCAACACCTTGTCCACACAGAGCTCATTGGCTGCAGAAATCTCTGACGTGACAGGCGCATTTCTCAAAGGTCATGTTTTCTGAATACTTACGAGTATAACGAAACATTCGCAAAGTCAGAATCTGAAGGCAATAAGAAACCAGAACTGAAGGGATTCTTAGAGGCCACACGACGTGGCAGCTTCGTTTATGGGCCACTGAACGAACCGTTTGTCTGCGGAGACCCAGCGCGTGATCAAGAGATTTGTCCAAGAATTTTAATGGTATATAGGCCTATAACAAAACTTTCAAACGGAAGACTGATCAATGGGGAATACCTGAAAATGTTAATATCCTACGAGTAATCTGCATTCCACGAAATACGTTGGTTCGGATGATAAATGTAGTTGATATGTTTTATGTGTAGTCCACTCGTTTCTAAAGAGGTTTCGACCATCACATTTATCGGATTCACATTTTACCCTTTTAACAACTCTCACTGAGGCAAGTGCCTTAAGTTACATTTTGGAGGCACGAAAAATTGTCATTACACTTCCAGTCAGAAATCAATAATTTGGAAAGAAAGAGATTTAGAAACTTGGCACTGCACAATATATAGGTCTACTACACTCATTGTTTTGTTACCAATACAATATTCTGCTGTGTTGCCAACACTTTTATACGCTACGAACAAAATAATATCCACCAGATGTTTGACAGTTAGGGTGATACTATCAAAGACGATGAATTAGGACGCGCGTGTAGCACACATCTAGGAATGCAAAGAGTTCACAACTATTGTCGAAAAACACTAAAACAATATATTACTTTAAAAACCTAGGCATAGACTAAAATATAATATTAAAGTGGATCTTAAAGAAAAATTATAGGCTATGGGGATGTGGAGTGGATTCTACTGGCTTAAGACAGCGTCCAGTGGGAAACTTCTATGTATGATAACAAACCGTTTGTCATGTGGGTAATCCTTGAGTCAGGTGAGCGACTTTCAGATTGTCAATAAGGACTTTGTTTGATGGAGTCTGTTATCCCAAGGATTAGGTTCAAGTTAGATCAAAGGTACTTGGAAATATTTGGCTAAGCATAAAATCAAGGGAATATAAAATAACTTGGGACTGTTTGTCGTCAAAATTGTGGACGGAACAAGGACACGAATAGATAGAAAGGAGAAGGTAGTTTTAGGCCTAAGAAACTTGTAAGTTATTTTAGTCAACATTTTAAAAATCTTGAATTGAACTCATAATAAATAGGACTACGGTCATATTCGAAGTTGGAAAAATCTTTTGCTTAATTAATCACCACGTCATGAATATGTATGAAGAAGTGGAGACAATTTTTCTCGACGCAATCTTTACGTTGATTTTAGATTGAGGTGAGTTGTTAGCTCCGACCGCTTTTATCTTAGGAAAACCGTCGCCTGGTTGAAATCCTACCTGATTCACTGTTCGTATCACTTCGTTGGTTTTTAACGACACCGTGTCGACTATATACGTTATATGACATAGAATGGTAGGATGATTATGAATCGGAGATTGTATTAAAAGAAGGGCTTTACATCACTCTTCCAACTTTTATCAAGATGGACGAAATATATCTGAAGATTCCTGCCGAAATTTGAAAACGGAACCTCCCCCCCCCCCCTAAAAAGTAATTCTAATCACTGCACTGTAACGTTCGGTCAAAATTAAATCTATTTCTTATCAATCGACGCTATATAAAATTTACAGTCGATACAACTTCGTAAATTAATAAAAGATTCTAAGCAACTAAAACTGTTATAGGCACTATATTCATTTCTATATGCCAAGGTTAGTACAAGTCTATGACTTAGTCGGTTTTTCTCCTGAAAGGTTAATTCTATTAATAATGATTTCTACTTTGCATGGGGGAGACGCGAGAGGAACAGCTTTTCCTTCCATGATGGCGCCCGCGGCTGAAGTCAGATCCAATTAGTAGCAATCGATGGCTTTCTGTTGGTTGGAGTGATTTAAAATTTGCATGGCTCTGTCTTTATACGTCGGCTACTTCGTTAGGGTAGAGGAAATATCACTTGGAACTCGACTTGATAGAATAGGAAGAGTTGTGTCGTTTCTGCGGCTTCATATCAACTGCAGTTCCTAACAAATTTCCCCGAAAGGCAATTCCAAAACGATACGAAACACAGTTATACAGTTTCCCTTACAAAATTTATAACTCACTACTAACCGAGTTGCACACGAATTGATATCGTTCATTATCTGATATGGTTCAACTGACCTCATAGAACAGACTCCGAGAGCAGACTCCGAGGAACTTGTTGTTGAAGAACTGTCCTGCCGCGAGTGCTACATGTCCCGATCATTCAATCCTCCTAGATTTTACAACCCTAAACCTTGCTTAATAAATTACGTGCAGATATTCGAAGCTGATACCACCCGAGAAAACAAAAGCGTACATTATTGCCACCAAATAGATTTTCTTCTGTGTAAGACTTGAGGTTCTCACAGCGGTGAGTATGAAGATTTCCGCTCTGATGACGGAGGCAGTATGACCTCTGAAACGTTGGTAAACATCGGCCAGACTACACAGCGCAACAACCCAGAAGACAGAAATCTTTATACTAAGAATCGCCCTGATGATGGAGGCAGTATGACCTCTGAAACGTTGGTAAACATCGACCAGACTCCACAGCGCAACAACCCAGAAGACAGTAATCTTCATACTCATCGTCCTGATGACGGAGGCAGTATGACCTCTGAAACGTTGGTTAACATCTACCAGACTACACAGCGCAACAACCCAGAAGACAGAAATCTTCATACTCATCGTCCTGATGACGGAGGCAGTATGACCTCTGAAACGTTGGTAAACATCGGCCAGACTACACAGCGCAACAACCCAGAAGACAGAAATCTTTATACTAAGAATCGCCCTGATGATGGAGGCAGTATGACCTCTGAAACGTTGGTAAACATCGACCAGACTCCACAGCGCAACAACCCAGAAGACAGAAATCTTCATACTCATCGTCCTGATGACGGAGGCAGTATGACCTCTGAAACGTTGGTTAACATCTACCAGACTACACAGCGCAACAACCCAGAAGACGGAAATCTTCAGATTTTCTTCTGTTCGAAGGATTAACTTCGTGCATTTTAATCCTAATTTCGTGCTAACTTCATACTTTAGATTACGAAGACACGCCGGGTAAGGTGATCAAACCAAAATGTTTCGAGCTTCGTCAAGAAGTTCACATTCAGTTTGATAAAAACAACGTATTTATAAAAGTTGCTTATTTTTAAAAGATCTGATACTTTGGACCTCCTTTTATCTCTGCGTTTGTTTCCCTATCAATAACCTCACGTCGTATTCTCACGTAAGTACTTGTGTGCGTCTATCTCCATCCAGGGAAGGGGTGATTGATATCGCACTGACGTGCTTAGCGTTTGAACTGCAGGGGAGGTCAACGTATAACTCTATACGCCTAATTTGCATTCCGAGTTGTATTTTGCTGTGTTCTGTTATTTCTGTGCAGTGTATTTTATGTAAACGAAGTAAGTACGCTTTATTTTATTTGTTTATTTATTTAAGTATTTAATGCCCAAATGTACGTTGTATTCCGATACTGTTTTCTGTAGCGCTGATAGGAATAATTGCACTGTGAGCACACACCACCATTTTCAAACTCCTAGATGAAAAACACACAAATATCGTCTAAATTCGTTTCTGTTCGTCTAAATGTTTCACGTCCTGCTTTAGTCAACGCGTTCGGAAGAAGTTTAAAATTATAAGCTAATAGTTGTTGAAAGTTTGCCGTTGGAATTTTGTTTTGTTTTGTGTCGGTAAAAATTTTTTTTCCTGATTTTGACTGGATGTCAGACTTTACCGTTCATCGTCAAATCAAAGGCCAAGGACAAGGAAAATACATGTACAACTGTACTACTCAGAAATAAGCAACTGCAATGAATTATTCAGTATGTAAGCCTCAACGAAGAAGAAAAATATTGAGCTACAAAAACAGATGTACTTTAATAAGTAAATTATATACACGTGATTAATAGCAGTTTATTCTGTGGTAAAGATTATATTGTAAAAATTATCAGGACATTCTATGATAATTAAAACAACGCAATATTGGTGTTAAGATTACTATAAATATTTCAATTTATATTAAAAATATTTCCTTTTAAGCTCTTTTTTTATATTTAAAATCGTTGTTACGTTCAGTTCAAGTGTCAACATATATATTATAGGTCTATTTATTTAGCCTAAATTATGTAGGCCAACGTGACTTTGAAATCAGTACTTGCTAGCCATCATAGGCGTGTGTGAATGCCGAAAATATCTCGGAACCCTTAAAAGATCCAGTCTCGTCTACGTCTTTACGAATGTTGGATCGTTGTTGCATGCTCTCGTCTCTGTCGCCGGAATGACCATAGTCCTTAAAGGCCCCTAATAGCCATCTAATGATGAGGCTCATTACGCCCCGGAAATAGAAAACAAAATTAGTCTCCAGCTAGGGAAATTTCCGAGGTACAACAGCAAACAGATAAAATTGGCCTCGTTTTAAAATAAAAGAGGACGGAGTAGAATGGTTTCCCTCTTGTTTTATTGCCCGTAAAATAATTTCATTAATGGTCTATCGATAAATACGTTGAGTCACAGGCCTACACTACATCGCAACCCGACAGTCACATGAAATTACTTTAGATGATAGGATTCTAATAGCCTACGAAGGCCGATCATGAAACAAGGGCATGTGTTCTGTTGAACCAATAATAAAAAGTCGTGTCTTCTGGTCCGAATGTTTCAATTCCTATAATATTCAACCACTTCTAAAGAAATTTCGTATCACAAAACTGGAGCTGTTAAATTTCGCCGTTCGAATTTATTTTTAGGTCCGTGAAAAATCTCCTAATTTCAGCTGTTATTCTGTATGGGCATCAAACTTGACATTTCACCCTCGGGGTTGTAGTCGAATCAGGTTCCACAGTCCATAGGTTGTAGGAGTGGCGAAGTAAAATGGGCAACATTTCATAATGTTTACGTTTGTAGGTTCACGTAGGCGTACAGCACTCTTAACCACACATCTGGTCTACTAGAGTATTGAAAGCAAGTTAAAAGTAAAGAATTAAGCAACAAATAATTATGAGGTTTACACGACGTATTTTTATTTATACATTTCACTGGTTTTGGGTTAAAATATCGGCCCATGAATGCAAAAATATTCTGAGCCCGCAGTCTCAGTATTTAATTAGGTTATGACCGCTTCCTTCCACATCCTTTCCAATTCATTATTATTTAATTATCATATCGACGCTAGCCTGAGCTGCTGTCAAGTAGAATAAACAATAAACACAAATAATCGGTACTAGTAATTCACAGGTTGCACATCTGTTTGGGACTTCTTAAAGATCAACAATTGTCTTGGCAGAGGGGTTGGCAGAGGGGTTGGCACTCCTGAACGGTTTTTGGGAGACCCTATATTAAATTGTTGGCCTGGGGACCTGTTATCCTGACTGAGAGGTGTCCTGTTTTCCTACGTTCTTCCAGATACATGCCGGGATAGTAAGCTTGCCTTAAATTAGGCCAAGGCCGTTTCCTTTAATATCCTTTCCAGTTCATTTGTATAAATCATCCTATCATCTGACACTATACAGGTTAGTCTGAACTTCTTATAACGTCGTTAAACAAACCAAAATAAAAGATATGGCTGCGAATCACATTCTAACTTTCTGAAAACATTTTGTGCATTTTACTGGACATCGGGTAAGTCTAACTCACAAGTTACACCAACATTTATGACGTAATACTTAGGCAGATACACCGTTCCTGCACGTAGTGGCTGAAATTAGTCTGGAAATGTAATGGTCTTAACGCGGACCGAATTTCAGATACTTTTTCTTATTTTCTACAACACTTGACTTAATAGATTTCGTAGAAACAGAAAGATGGCTTCCTTTTCCCCTCCATTAAGGAAAGAAATATAGCAGGCAGCAAGAAAAAGAAAAGTACAGTAGAAAAGGAGGCATAATTAATTCTCTGTATAATCCGACAGAGCGGCGCTGCCATCGTATGAAAACCTTGCTACAACAAAGTTAAGTGTGTTTCAATTTGTGTGCTTCTCCTGATGACATCAAGATTTGACCAATGAGATTTGAAGAGAGGCGGGATTGCGTTGAGAAATGGTCTACTCTGATTGGTCAGTGTGTGCCTGGTTAGTGTTGGTGGAGGGGAACAATCCCCTCAACGTACCGACGGTTTGGCCCGCCCTGCGTGTGTTCAGAGCAGGGGAGAAAGTTCTCGGAGTCATTCAAGGAACGGGGTTGCGACGGACTGCGAGTGTGATATCGGGGTCACGGTGCTCAGGCAACGCTACATCAGAACTCTGTGCTGGTGACCAAGTGTGCCAATCTGTGAAACTGTGCGCGAACTAGACACAAGCGGTAGCCTAAAACACGTGTGACATGCACACACACGAATGGCTCTGCGGAAAGAACTTCAGAACAGAAGTTAAGCAAAATTAATTGGTATTATAATTGTGCCAGATGAAGGTTTTTTCTTAACTGAAACCTGTGTAGTCTTTAAAAATTAAACAAGAAAGAATGAAGAGAATATTTGAATGACGTAATTTGAAACATAGGAAAGATTTATAGAAGAAAGTTAAATAAATTTAATCCAATTTTGTAATTTATATTGAGGGAAATGTGTTATAAGGAAGACAGCGACTAACATAAATAACAATAGGCTTCTTGTCAACTAAAGTGAATTTACATGTATTTGTGCAATGACGAACAGCAAATCAAAATTCAAATACACGAAGTGTTGGAATTCTACTTCACTCGCTGAGCTTATTCGTGTAGCCAAAGTGAATTGATCACTTCGGCAAGTCCTTTTAACCTCTTCCCTGTGGAGGACATCCAAAAAAAAAATACCTAGCGTTTTAGTGTTAGATCGTATAAGGTGTGAATCCAGACTCTGATAATCGATGGTACTAGTCATTTAAAATGCCACGTCTCTAGCATTCTGAAACAAACTGGTCACTGTATAATCCTTCATCCTGGTTTGGCCGAGCATAAGAAATAACGAGTCCATCAGAACAGGAAAGATGCGGAAGTAGAGACTTGGGGGCTTATGAACGAGTTATGGAGCTACACAGAGAGATGATGGCGGACGAAGAAGATGACCAGGAGATCAACGTGGACACCGACAGTCGGTGCAGTGCCACGGCAGACGAGGAGAGTGGCACCAGCAGCTTCGTGGACGGCGTCCGAAGCTGCAGCGCTACCGGAAGTGATGGAGGTGGTTCTCTAATGAGTCCTGTGTCCGAGCACAACCGCCAAGACGCCTCGCCCCCAAACACCTGTCATCATCTGCACCAGAGGAGACTGGAGGACGACGGGAGGGGTGTGACGCCTTCGCCGCCTCTCAGCAGGGCGTCGTCGGCCGGACACGCGCTCCCGTTCAGTATATCACGCCTTCTTGGCGCGGACTTTGAGGCAAACAACAGTAGCCGACCTAGTGGGATCTCTGCAGTCGCAGCGGAAAAAGGCGCTTCGACTTTATTGCTGCATCCTCAAGGACATGGCCTCTCGCAACATGAAGCAATCACATCTTTGTACTCTCATCCGGCTATTGTGCAGTTCAGTGGTACGACAACTTCTGGTGTACGGACAAGTACTTCCAGTGGTTTGTGTCCGGTGTCTGCAGGCCTACCAACCGCAGCCCTTGCGGCCGCGGGACTGGTTTACAATACAGCTGCAGGGGTTATTCGTGTGCCGGCTCACAGGCCACCTCCACCAGCGCCTTTAGGGGGCCCTGCTGGGGCCGGGAGTCCCGCAGTCCCGGCTCTAGCGGCCCCGTTTCCGTGGCTAGCAGCGGCCTCCATGGATCCGACGTCGCTGCAGAGGAGCGCGGCAGCTGCAGCCTTCGCGTCCCAGGTCGTCAAGGAGCGCCTCACAGGTAGGCACATTGTCAAGGCTGTCTTCTGGGATGTTGATTTGAAACGCCAGACAACTCGACGCTGCAACCTAGAAAACATATCTTCTTTGTGTAGGTCGATTACCCTTGATGATCCACTCTACTGCGTTCTGTCTCGCTTCTGGTTTTTTTTTTCTTGTGGACGACGGACGTTAATTCTGACAGCTATGGTACGCCCCTCCCTTTCGTAGGTCTGTAGGCCTGGATGAGTTAGTGCTCTGAAAATTAGGCCTATTACATGAACGTTGAATCAGCTGTTGAACAACATACGTATGTAGGCCTCAAGTCGATGTTCTTGGGTAGCATTTCTGTTGTGTTATAGCCAACTTCGGTAGGGTCGTCCTTTTAATAGCAGCTTGCTGGCTTAATAAAACCGAAATATATCGCTACAAGCAGCATAATATAAAGAACATCATTGACATTTGTGTCTTAACTGACTGACAATAAGTTTAAGGGACGTATAATGGACGTGGAGATAGTCAGTCCTAAGCTCCACTACTTTTCGATAGTTATACATTTTTATTGTCTTAATTGTGTCAAGCTGTATGTTAAAACATAATCACCCAATAGTGCCTATTGGGAAACACGCTTTGTTAATATAATCTTCAGTATTTATCACAGTGAGAAATTGTCCAGCCAATTAAAACTACCAGGCCTATGCGTTTTACTGATGAATAGCTTACTTGAATTGATGCATGCGAATAGTATCAGTAACTGGCTATAGGTTGGAACTAATAAAATTTGATTGGGCTAAGCCTTTTGGTTTCTTAAGTTAAAATTGACTTTTATCTTACCACTGAGTGCATATAATATTAAATGAGTTTTACAGGGGCTGTTCTTTTAATCAGAACTTCAGCCTAAAATATGCACTAATTTCATTAGGTCTTCGTTATTTTTGGTCCAGTTTACGAAACTCATTACTGAATCCCGATCTGAACACCAGCATTGTGAAAAATTTTCCTTTTTTTTTTAAGTGTTCCTCATAGTTAATGCCTCACAATATTTTGAAACAGACCAAAACCGCTTCTCCACCCTCATTCTAGCCCATTGTGTATAATCAGCTTATCGTTCAACACTAAATAACTGCAACAACTGTTACGAAGTCGTTAGATAACTTTCGAAACTACAAAACTGTCATAAACTTAACTAGCATTATGCCCAAGCCTCAAAAACTGAATCACGCAGGTTTTTTGGCTACCGCAAACGTTTATTGAGAGATGTCGCCTTGCACAGTAGCACATCGTTTGTTATAACTTGTTCACTTTCTCAACAGAAAATAAATAAATAAATAAAACGTTCGAGCTATAAACACCGTAGTTCTTATGAACATAACATAAGCAGGGCTATGTGCACAAGGTTCAAGATTCTTGGTTCAAACCCCGAAATGCCCGAAATTACATCCGAATTTATTTTTAGACTTGATGCGGTTGGACGAGGGAACTTCTGGAAAACAAATAGCTAGTGTTAGCAGCAAAGTTTTATATTTAAATGCATGTGCAGTTGGAACTTTCACAACGACAGCTTATGTCAGATAACGGGCTCTTCTAATTGTAAGGCACACATCGCTGTACTCAGAAACTGCGATTTGCAACTGAATGGACACATCAGCTTCTGGTCTATGTGTGTGCTGTTAATTTACTGAGCGAAAGCATAAAATTACCATAACGATAATCTGTATTAGACATTAGCAGAGAGTTTGGTAAACAAATAACGACGAGCTAAACTGTCATATTTAGTCTTTAAACTGAAGAAGAAAATTAACAAAATCATACTCGAATATAAACATAGCTATCAATGCCTTCAAAATGTGTCAACTTTTTAATATTTGTAAATGACAGCAATCTTAACAAAAAACAAATTACATTTATGAATAATTTAAGACCACATTCAACTCGGAGAACATTCAACATGCTATGCTAGCTGTAGGCTAACATTAATATTTAGTTCCAACATTTTATATGTATACCTAAGCCTCTATTTGACCTTATTATGCTTATTTTTTCTTATCTTGAAATAGGCTGTGATAATTTCGTTGACAAGTCATTCTGCCACTTTTAAAAACGTAAATTTATCGAGGCTAAGGGCTCTTATTTTATCATTATGCCGCATTTTATCTCATAATATATTGCTGTCACACTACACATTATTTCGCAAAGAAACCGCTCTTGCCTACATAATTTCAGCTCTTTTTCTATTACCTACTGTGTTTGTTAAACAAAGACTTGTTGGTTTATTTCAAAATTTCTTTCTTTCCGCGACCAAACAAAGTTTA
Organism: Zootermopsis nevadensis; assembly: GCF_977971745.1. Taxonomy (NCBI): domain Eukaryota; kingdom Metazoa; phylum Arthropoda; class Insecta; order Blattodea; family Termopsidae; genus Zootermopsis; species Zootermopsis nevadensis. The sequence goes on along the minus strand of NW_028259152.1, from coordinate 4,212,364 downwards.
GCAAAATCACATGGGCTTATGCCTATTTTACACATACAATTTCCCTTCCTTTAAAAATCCCAACAATCTGTTATTGTACCTAAAATAACCTAAATGAGATCACAAATTTATGCTTAGACATAAAATGCACTAAAAATCTCAAGTCACTTCTTGTGATTGCGCATAGAATGATTCTAGCAATAAGTGCGTAGGTAAGTCGTAAGCCTACCGACTGCCATAAAGCCTGTCTCTTCAACGCAAGGTGTGACGCAGGTCCCAACATAACACAGACGGAGTATAGTTATCAGCGCATTATACATATGTAGGCCTACATAGAAAGATTCGCTTTCCCCTCGTATTGATTATGAAAAGCTATAAGGAAATTTAGTTATGCGAATTTATTGAAAAATTGTGCTAGTTTATATTAGAGATGGAAAACCATGTACTAACTGACTAATAAACTACCTAATTAACTAAACAGCTACAGGTAACTAATTATCTAAGTAACTCGGAGATTCTGACTTAATACAAAAGCCTACCAGTGGATTCTGTTTCGAACCAGTTCAGTTGAATGCACTTCCTAACACTAGCCATTATAATATCGTCTGTGAACGCGTGTATATAGAATTTTCTAACACTTTGGCTTATTTTACTCGCCCATCCTAGCCTTCATATTTTAAGAGTTACAATTCAACCGAATCAGTGGTTTTCAATCAGGTAAATGATTTAACTACTTACACGGTATTACTGTTGTACTGTTTGTGTTTTCTAATGAGTTACGTCATAAAGTCTTCTTTAGCAGTATTTTATGGTTAGGTCTATTTTATCTTTATCTCTGTGTTTGTAAACTAGGAGCTAATAATTTTAGTGTTTCGTTTAAGATGGACATTGGTCCGTAAGAGATCCATTTTTGTTGCTTGAGGAAAAGTGCAAGCTACGTAAAGTGTGGTCTGGTTCAATGTCGTCTTTGTTGGTCGCACTTTCACTGAAACATGTCACAAATTACTTTCATTTTCTAAAACAAAACTTTTTTACGGTTGGATTTTTTCCCGTTTTTATACTGTCCTGTAACATAGAGGGCCAAACAAACTGTTACAAAAATCACGCCACTTTTAGTTGTACGAATGGATAAAAGGTGACAGCACAGCGCAGTCAGGAAAAAAAATGGACAGACGATGTGATGAAAAGTTACATCCAACATAAGTGTTGGCTGTACGACAACACTTCTTACAAATAAGAAGGAAACACGGAATATGTGAGAAATTTTATGTCCATGTTTATAATTAGGCCGATTACTAAAGTAGGTACCGAAATGGAAAGAATCTGTAGTCCTGAAATAGTCAGAATTGATTACGACAGGTGGCTGGGGACGTGACTGATTACAAATGTTCAGAGCGAAGAGCATTAGAGGCGAAGCCAACGCTGGGAAGTAGATTTTCAGGTCGAAGGAGAATAAGAAAATGAGTCTTGGTTCTGGAAAACAATTTTCATAACCTAGGCCTTCGTGATATAGGTATAAGTTTTAAAATCACAATTGTATCTTGGATTAATAAAGTTCATATATTTCATCGACTTAATAAGTTGCGAGAAACAAAATTAAGATCACCCCAATCATCAATAACAGGTCTACCTGACACAAATTAACTTACGTAAATGGCTGTCTTCCTTGTTCCGTGTAGTCTCGTAGATGTTTACCGACCTTTCTAAGGTACTTAGTGTTTCCATCGTCAGGGCGATAACCTTTAGAATTTTGCTTTCAAGCACGTATTGCTAGTTTGGGTATTCCCCCTTAACAAGCTACCAAGCTTCACAACACATAAAACAAATCATAAAAGTGAGCCTATTTTTTTGTACATCCACAATTTTGGTCTGCTCATAAAGTAATTTCCGAAAATATTTTCCATCTAAAGATAACCTTTTCATCAACTGCGCACAATAAAAGTCTGTAGTATATATCCACGGACCGAACGTTCTGCCACATATCAGTTCAGTAAGTCTATGAGCCTGTGATTGGACTAAATTAACGTAATATGTTTCTGGATAACATCCTTAAAAAGATTGTAAATTTCACTTTTAATATACCGATTTCGCTTCCTATGTAAACTGCCCCGACAAGCTGATTCACTTTAGCACATCACTTAAACCTATAAAGCAACTAGCTTGTGCGTTACCTGCTTGTTATCAGCCCATTACAGTTTCCGGTATTAAAAGCACGTCATGCTAAAACGGAACACTTGTCCGCCCGCCGTGCAGTCTGCAACAGACAGGAAGTATCACGACGGGAGGAACTTGACAGAGTGTGGTCACTCCTCAGCCAGACGGCCGTGAGTTCATAAGAGCGGAGGTAAAGCTCCGTGTATTCTCACCTTCGTCGCCTCGTGGTAATGGGTGTTAAGCGTCACGCTCTGACCAGCATTTCTCGGGGGAAAGAACCTCTGATATGAGACCGGGTGGATTCCAGGCGGAGTCGGTGTAAACGAAAAACATGAACGTGGAATTTCATGAGCGGCTGCTTCGAGCAGGTGGGGATGTTCCCACGCCGAAAATTCTTGTATACCCGAATGTCTCTTTCTGAAACTGTTATGTGGGAAGTCAAGATAGATCACAACATTGAAGATAAATAATAAGGGCGTTGTTTATCAGTAGAATTAATTATTGGGTTCCGAAGGAGAAAACAATATAAGTTTTAGTAAAAAATCATCCTACTAGTACAGTGAAGATTTCTGTCTTCTAGGTTGTTGCGCCCTGTATTCTGGTCGATGATAACCAACGTTTCAGATGTCATACTGCCTCCGTTATCAGGGTGATGAATAATATAATATATAATAATAATATTCATCACCCTGATGGCGGAGGCAGTATGACCTCTGAAACGTTGGTTAGCATCGACCAGACTACACAGCGCAACAACCCAGAAGACAGAAATCTTCATACTCATCGCCCTGATGACGGAGGCAGTATGACCTCTGAAACGTTGGTTAATCGACCAGACTACACGGCGCAACAACCCAGAAGACAGAAATCTTCATACTCATCGCCCTGATGATGGAGGCAGTATGACCTCTGAAACGTTGGTTATCATCGACCAGACTACACGGCGCAACAACCCAGAAGACAGAAATCTTCATACTCATCGCCCTGATGATGGAGGCAGTATGACCTCTGAAACGTTGGTAAACATCGACCAGACTACACGGCGCAACAACCCAGAAGACAGAAATCTTCATACTCATCGCCCTGATGACGGAGGCAGTATGACCTCTGAAACGTTGGTTAATCGACCAGACTACACGGCGCAACAACCCAGAAGACAGAAATCTTCATATTCATCGCCCTGATGATGGAGGCAGTATGACCTCTGAAACGTTGGTTAGCATCGACCAGACTACACGGCGCAACAACCCAGAAGACAGAAATCTTCATATTCACCACCGTGAGAACCTCAAATCTTACATACTAGTACAGTGTTTGTAACTCGTCAAAATATATATTCATACGTCAAGTTCAAATTAATTTTAAGATACAATCAAAGGTCAGTTAATCCTCCTAATGGAATAGAACTGTTTCATTGAAATACATCTCAGGTATTAAGGCCCGTAGGGTCAACACTGCATCCAACATAGGGAGTCATTACGCATTAACGCAAGCCAGTTTCGTTAAACCTTCATTCCTCACAATTCCCTGTGATCCGTCCTAAAGTTAGTATACATTTTCTACTCTTGCTTCTTCTTCTTATTGATCTTCCAAGTAAATATTTCTATATGAGAATTTTCGTGTTAATCAAACTACTGCTATATTCTGAACCAGTAAATAAAAGTCATCGGCAAGTCGTAACGGACATGCGGAATGGCAGAAACCGGTGTGTAGGTTTGACAGTCAGCGTATGTTAACAGGTGCTGACAGAACCGGTTTCCATGTTTTATCAGATTGACGTCATCAAATGGAGTGAAATAAAAGCTCAAGCAGTATTATCTACGTGAGTTATAGCTCTTAATACTCATTCGGTAAATTAAACACTTACAGATACAGAAGCTTGAAGGTTACGAAGTATTTTTAATTTATCTAGGTTTGTTTTCGATAACTTTAATAAGACTGTAATAAATACATATGAAAATATTTTAATTTGCTCGTATCATTAATAGTTTAATCATGTGCTCCATTGAAGAACATGTATTTTTCAAAGACTTTCTTCAGATTTTACGCTGTATTTAATTAATAAATTAATTGCTATATCATGAAGCAATTTGAGGGCGGAAGGTTTGACTCCACACATTTTAAATCTGTGCACTAAATGTTTGTCACTGTCAGCTTTACTCTCCATCAGCTTTACCCCGCTGAAATTAGCCCAGAACTCATTGAATGGGATTCTCGGTGGGCAATACAACAAGTCTGGACATGGTGGTGAGGTGAAAAATTCCTGTCCCTTCCTGTCATCCAGCTATAATGGTTTATTATTCCAGTACTTGAATTAAACCATGGTCTTACCATATTTTTTTTTCACCTATATTGTGCTGCGCTCTTGTGACGGATGAGAGCAATTAGGCCTATAAACTCATTACAGACAACAGCTCAGGTCTGAAGGTTTGTTCTTGACGAAGCGAATTAAGAACATAAAACCTAACCGGGGAACGTATTTTTTTGCTTGTATACACCACACAGAATTTTTAACATTTCGAAATTAGTACGAGTTCAGTGCAAAAATACATATAAGTTACAACGGGATGATAAGACGTCATAATTAAATTCGCTTGACAAATTTTAATGCAGACCCCTGTGAATCAAATTTAACGAAAATAAGCTAAGTAATTGAGATGAAACACGCTGACAGACGCACATAATCCACCAAAAATGTGTTAAATTTACGCACTTCATGCTAGGTTATTTATTCACAATACAATATAGATACTGTTATATGGGTATATGAAAATGACACAAAGATAAAATCAGCAGCAAGTGAAAACGAATTCTCCGAAAAGTTTTTGAACCTAAAAAAAGAATATACAAGTGACAAATTGAGAGGAACTCTGGAATTACCGCGTACGGTTAGGACAGTGAACTCAAGAGGGATATTTTGGGCTGGGCATATGACTATGACGACAGATGCAAGAAACGCGTATACATAAATTTGATATGGAGACAAGGAAGGAACTTTAGTACGAATCTTAGTCTAGACAATTTACGAAGTGCCCCAGCATCGCGTGTAGTGACAGACAGGCTCTTGCATTAGCAGTGTTGAATCTTGGATTTCTGTTTTCACACTTAATCACGCAGTATGAGATCAATCTCAACATTTCTTCTGTTTTGTTTAGAATTTTCCGCGTCTTTCGTACTATTTCATATTAAGTAGGATTTGAGGTTTTCAAGGCTGTATTCCGGGTTGTAGGGTCGTGTAGTCTGCTTAGAAGTTCATCCACGTTTCAGAGGTCCTTGCTGTCTCTATCATCAGTGCGATGCGAACTACTCATCACCCTAACCTAACCTACATGACGCTACAACCCAGAAGACAGCCATCTTATATTTCTTATTAGCCTAAAAAGCTATTGAAAGTCTGGCAAGATCAGTGAATTATGGCGTAAGCGTTTTAAGGGGCACATTAATCTTGTCATTTTTAGGAGAAGAAGACTTCATTTCTTGTGTTGAAATACATATCACATGAGCAGTTTGCTAACAAGCCTACTTAATTATCTTAAGTGGCCTCAACAGAAATGCACGGCTCGGTATAAATAGCAGGTGTAAAGAAATGAATAAAGAAGGAAAGAATAGAGAGCATAAATAATAAGTGTAATAGGCCTGCCATTTTGTGACAGTGAGTTTTCTCACCTCTCTTATAGAACAAGAATTTACAATTCAAAATGCATTTCTGGTCTTCCTTTATTGATGATAATAGCTTAAGCCTGCTGTCAATTTTTCTAATCAGTTAAGCCTACTTGTCCGTAAATATTTCACACTTGCTTTTCGTAGGCCTACATTTCATATTTGTGAGATTCTATGAATGCTGAATGCCTAAGTCTTAGTGTACATAATTTAGAAAACACCAAGCATATTAAAGTTATATTCTGTTATCCTGCTGGTCTTTTCATGTGGCGTCTGCCTCAGAATGGTTATTTCACATACACGCAGGAAATGAATTATCTTTACATTGTTTACAATTAGTAGGAATAGTTATCGTATTTACACACTGGTCTAAGTAAAGCAGGCATAAGCTCAGAAGCTTGTCTAAAATTATTTTAAATATTTAAACAGCTTGTGCCGATACAACGTCCTTGCGTGCGGCATGAAACAGGTTGGCCTTGCCGCGGATAATACGATCGTACACACATTTTATGATTCTGCCTCGAATTGTTACTGTTCATATTTGGTGTAAATTTGCAAATCTCACCCCCGAACTCGTGAGAGACTGTGGTTGCACGAGGTAATCACAAACTATGCTGCCGTATTCTGATAATTATCCTAAACTTGTACACCGAATTACTTGTCATGGTTTAGCTCTGGGAATTGGATTAGTTCGTCTGTTAAATGGTGTGATTAGTTGGCGCGCCACCGCTGGGTTAACGCCCTCATTAATAAACAGTGAGGCGTGATGTGTCTTCAGTGAGATTAGCAATGCCAATTAATATACATCGTCCCTGAACTGTGCTCGTTACACCGTAATTTCGGCGGGACTCAGTTTCGAACCGAGATACATAATCTAAAGGTTTATATAGAACCATCAAATGCATTGGACTGACTGGATGTTCAGCGTCACGCAATATTTGTAAGCATTATCATAATGCATACAAACTCAGAATTTCACATGTTTAGATTCAATAGTAGTGAATTAAAAAGCTCAAAAATGAGATGGTTTCTAACGTCGTAATGTTCATACCAAGGACATTTATATTCCTAAGTTTATTTGACATTTATTAGATTAAAGGAACACAGATATTAACACAGATGAATATTGCTAGTAAACAAGTAGACTACACATATCGCATGACAATAATTTTAATGCATTTTAACTATCATATTCAACCTAATATTGATAATTGTAAGTGCTTAAAAGAGAAAGGGAATACGCAAAAACACGACGTAGGAACTAATCCCACATTCAACCGCACGCGCCAAAGCAATTGAACACATCAGAGTGTTTAAAAATTTGTTGGTTAATTGCTGGAGGCCACGCCACATGTTCTGTAAGGTGTCGTTAACAGCAATGAAGAATTTTATGAGGTTCGGCGATAGTGAAGACCAGTTCAAATGGGAATGCTCTAAGTTCCCAAACTTAAAGAGCATTTATTTTCATGCAGTAACCATATTTAATACTTCGAATCATTCTTTCTGACATTAAGTAATAAAACAAATTATTCACTTGCAGGCTGCCTGCCCTTCTGGTTTCTTAGTCTAGTATTTCAATGTCATCACCCTGAATAAAATTAGTGAGAGGAAAAAAGTTTGGTTTAATGCATTTGGTCGATTTATTTTTATCTCTAAAACAGTGGGGTTTCTTTTAAAATTCTGTTTAGTATCAATATCTTGATCTTTTGGACCGTTGAATTGCGTCTATTCTTCGGTACGGTTCCTTTATTTAAAAGGAGGTCCCTCCAACGTTAAAACCCTGCCAGTTCCCAGGTGCACAGTTCAGGCGTACTGTAAACGTGTGATAAGAACTACTTGTTTGAATTATCAGCACTCTATCCGGCTTACGTGTTTGTCATTGACATATTACTAACAACACACAGGGTTCTTATAGCAAAACTGACCTTCTCAAAACACGAATAGGCAAAAGCCTTTCTAATACGTTGTTTGCCTAGCTTAAAGCCTATTATGCAATAAGTTGAGCATTAAGAAAATGTAATTAAATAATAAGATAAGTAACTTTAAATGTGATTAGGTTTCTAACACGTACCTAATTATTGAATACGGCAATGAATAAGTCTGTAAATTAATTATACAGAAAGTATTTAGTGACTGGCAATACAAGCACAAGAACTATTCAATACGACAATTGACTATAGTCTAGAAGCCTTTGACTAAGACACAAGTGTCCGTTAAACAACGAAGTGGCGTTATGGCGCAGAATATTCTTTCGCCTCCGTTTTAATAATTCAATTTAATTCATTTATTTTAGTGTTTGCCAACAGCAAGAGGCCAATAACAGGCAAACACTGATAATATATACAATAATAATTAAATGAAAAATGAAAAATAATTATTATCTTAACGTTGTAAAAATGCAACAACGTAGACTGAAAATATTTTGAATTAGCAGAGTGGCAGCATTACTGCAGCGAAATTCTACAATGCTTACATTTAATAACAATGTCTGTTGCCTAAAACCTATCCGACCTCATCATTAGATACTTATCGTCGTGTATCATAGGAACAATTATTGTCCCTAAACCAAAATCTTTACCGGGAATCAAAACGAGGGCAGTTTTCGGGTTTGTAACCTCCTTGATATTGGTTTCATTCATCCATCATGCTTAGTTAAAGAGCTATAGAAAAAGAGTTCCACTGTCGAACCAATCAATGATAATCTTAACGCCGTTTGCACATCATACTTGGTTTCCGAGCTGCAAAAATCACCGCCACTAGAATAGATACTCTGGGCATTTATTAAATCTTTCTCTTGATTCAAGGCATAAGAATACAAAGTCTGGTGTTAACTTCTTTATTCGTTCTCGAAACAAGCGAACAAATATACTTACGTGCCCGTAATGTATCCTGATGAGGGTCTTCGATTTATACGAAAGCTAGTGAACGCGACGAGACGGCAGGCGTCGCGACGCTTGGCATGATTTTCCAGCCTCGTACCTCTGGTGAAAAGTGAGATGGGTCAGTTTCAGTTACGTTACTTTCCATTCGGCCAGTTCAGTAAGGTTTGCTTCAGTACAGCTAAGCTTCCTTATGTATAGCTCAGCATACTACGTCACAGTCTAATTCAGCTTACTTCGTATTACATCGGCTTGCTTTATTTTACTTCACACTACTTCATCTTACTTCAGATTGCTTCGCTTAGCTCAGCTCAGTTAAGCGTATTTCAACTTTGCTCACTTTAACTTATTTCAGGTCCGGCTAGTATTAGTATTTAGGGTTAGGTTAGATCAAGGTATAGATCGAGCCCGAGGACGATGTCGAAATCCACATCGAGGTCTGGATTGAGTTCCACGTCGAGGTCTGTCAGTACTAGGTCAAAGTTCAGATCGAGGAACATGTAATTGTCCAGGACGAGATCCAAGTCGTTGTTCAGGACAATATCCAGATCCATGTATAGATCTCGCCATGGATCCCTATTATGAGTCAGATAAATCCAGTCTATAACCTCAAATAAATAAATATTTCCTTAAGTTCCATTTTAATATTATCCCTTAATATAGAGATAGATAGAAAGCTGTACGCCTAAATTTATAGCTTGATAACTCTAGGTACAACCACACAGACAAACACATTTTGCCTGGTCCGTTTTACGAAAACTTTACAAATTGAGATAAGAATTCAGCTGTCATCATTTGTTGGTAGTTTAAATTTATAATGTAAATGTATTAAAGATCATAAAACTAATTTAAACCTAACATTGATTTTGCCGACCCAGCAGCTCACAACGAATGGCTTTTCAGTTAGTCCAACTTAGCGTGAGTTGAAAGGACAGTGTAATTTTTTTGTGAGAGAACGTATTTGTTCCCCCAGGCACAGGCGGTAACAGAACCAGTCTTTAAAACACAATAAATCTGTCGTATTCTGCCGATAATGTCAAAGTAACAAACTGTCAAGAAAGGGAAATGTAACAGAGTATGTCCAGAACATAACCTCCAAAATATCCGCGGATTACAAAGTCCTATTTAAAAGAGGCTATCATACAGTGAATAATTTCAAGAATAATATCGACATTCTCACAAGGATTTGTATATAACGGGACTCTTCAGAGCTAAATGTTCCCGCTTTGCTAAAGGATCGCTCATAGAAAACGTTAAAATAGCTTATGTTTCACGTCTCCCCCGTAAGCTACATAAAACATGCTGCAACGATCATTTATAGGTGTAAAAAGGAAGCCATATCTGAAGGCGTCGCCTGTCTGTCATTAGTTACGTATCGATTGCGAGACAGAGTAATTCACGTTCTGCGTTTAAGCATTCAGTAGTGTTCTTTATAATGCACGCATTGCAAAATAGCAGAGTCGTTATGCATTAAAGTTTCAGTTTTGTGCAAATTTGTATAATAATAAAGTGGCTATTCGGAATAATAAATCTAATTTGGCGGGGTGGCGTTCTCTCCTGTTATTTCACAATGAGCTGTTGTGGGACTTGAGGTCATCACGACGAAGAATGAGAAGATGGCTGACCACTCGGTTGAGCGCCGTGTGGTCTGATAGATTTTACCGACGACCTGATGATGAAGGCAGCAAGTAACTCTGAAACGTAGGTAAATTTCTACCATACCACACAGTTCAGCAACCCAGAAGACAGTCATGTTGATAACGATCTGTTGATAGGGCCGTAAGCGTTCTTATTAAAATGCACGAACGTAATTAACCAGATGAAAACAAAATTCACGATACAATATTCTTCTAGGTTGCAGAACTCTGGAGCCAAGGTTACATTCTTGTGTCGCTCGGAGTCAACAACACAAGAAGATTCGAAGTACGCAGTAACTCGTCAGCAGCCATTGTAATTAGGCAACGTAGTTCTGAAATCACGTGGTTTTTAACGAGTAGTTAAGTTGTAATCCTTCAGACGCTGCTAATTGTTCCGAAAATACCGTGGAAGAGTCCTATATATTTAAACGGTTCTAAGCAATGGCCTGAAGATCTGCAGGATGTTTAACATCTAACTGCCGGATTACCGAGAAATGTGTTTGTTCGCGTGCAGCTCCCTTCGCTCAGGGGTGTACACTTGATAAAACACCGGGAGAACAACTCTGCATTGATTCTAGAAATAATTAACTAACCACCCATCATAAATATGATTATTGTTTTTGATGTTGTCCATTATCTTAGGGGTTTATTCTAAATTCTTCCTTTTCGGAAACTAGATATTTCCTTCAAGTGACAAGCGGGAAAGTTTCCTATCCACTGGACCCCTTAGAAACAGACGATCTCGATTCCTGGTCAAAAATGTCCAAAGTAATTATTGTGATCACGTTTGTGATAAAGCATCGTAGTCAGAAACATTCGGACGCAGCTTAACCAACTAAACCATAAACTCGCTCGCTCGCTTCTTAATACAATAATATTGGCTCAACTGATCAATAAATCCCCTGAATGTTCATTGTACGGCACGAAAGAGCTCACCACTGACCCCTGAACTGAGTTGATATAATTCAGTACTTTAATGTCTATTTTAAATTTTACTATTACGTTTGACATTTTTTTCAGTTTTGTCGACTAAAGCTTTGCATTTATAATCTGTTACATATCATACAAAGCTCATCCTCCCTGTAAGATTTGAGGTTTTCACAGCGGTGAGTATGAAGATTTCTGTCTTCATCCTCCCTATTAATTAAAGGATTTTGTTCCAATGCCGTAAGAAGGATACTAGTTTGATTCATTAAAAATCCAAGAATCAGACCAAGGAACAAAGCAAATTGCTATCTCTAAAAACCATCATGGTTCCTACCAAGGTAAGTTTTTCGCGTTTTTAGTGTCACAGATATCCAATTTACATTAATAACTTTTTCCGGTTTAGAAGCTGGTAGAAAAACAATAACTTTCTTTATCTCAATCTCGTTTACAATTATTTTTTATTAAAAGAGAAATTGAATTTTATAATGCCAATCAGGTAAGAAGGCGAACCGTTGTGAATCAAAAGGTTTCGGTCGGCTACTTCTTGAGAAATGTGCCACCGAGAATATTTCAGGACTCGGAGATTGGCTGCTTAGTTCTGATCGTTTTGAAGGAAGAAATCTGCAATGGACAATTCTTCTGATACCGAAAAACTTTATAAGCTTGTTTTTGACATTTTCTTAGACATTAGCTCGCTTTTCGATCTTAGAAACTGTGGACTTTTTACAGAAAATCTTATCACCGGTTGCTGACCTTTTCCTATAGGTCAGCTTCGTCTTCAGTCTGGTTGAAAGTTGTAGCAAATACATTTGGTCATCTTGTTTTTGACATGAAAATAATCAAATAAACAAACAAAACACTGGGCCAATAAAACACTCACTTCCATAGTAAAATAAATTGACTCTAAATTACTAATTGAAACAACACTGCAGAATCGTGTAGTCAACTTAACCAGTTCTTCCAGTTGCTGCACAATTCATAGTCCGTATCAAGACAGATCATCGGAGATGAAGAACACTGAATATTAATTGTAATGGAGCTGTGAACTTGACATGATACCAAAGGCCTACTCCAGACATAATCTGGCCCATTGTAGCATGAATGTGGTACTGTTAAGTCCATCTCTGACCGCAAAATTTTACTTCAGGCTTGACACACTAAAATGACGTCGTTATCACGTGATCTTAAAATAAGCATAAATTAAGGGTAGCAAAGACTTCTACGAAGCTGTAGGCGTCTGAGCTCTGTCAATGCTGGGATCCAACACGTGTGACCTGCCCTTACTGAAAAGTATAATAAATGTTATGTACCTTTGACCATCATGTTATGGTCATTCATTTTTAACTTCTATAGGAGTGTAGGTTATAAGAACCTTCCAATGGCACGAGTTTTCGGAAGCAAAATTTCGTGACTAGTATTAAGAACTCTTTTAAATGTACAGTTAGAAAAAAAATTAAGTTTTCCTACGGCAGTTGTGTGTCATTTCTATCCGGCATGATTAATAGAAGAATTGTCTTTGAGTTTCGTAACAGTAAATACTGTAGACAAATTAGAGTCTCTTTTAACTGGAACAGCCGATGTGTTGGTTCAGGTCTGCGCGGGTTTCTTGGTATGGTCACTTACCGACTAAAGTTTTTTAATTGTCACGCGATTTGTTCGGGAAGGCTAGTGGGCTACTGGGATAGAGTTCGCGTGGGTAAGATGGCCTTACAGTCATGATCACGCATAACCAAACCCAAAGAAGCAGCTGTAAGAACGCAAGTGAATACGACCGAATAAGATCTGAGATTCTCACGGCGGTGAGTACGAAGAACGTGCTACAACCCAGAAGACAGCCATCTTTGGATACTGCTTTATTAAATGGCACATGTGCGGACGGACGGTCTTGTAAGACTGGTTCGTGTCTCTCAATCCAACAGGAACAATAGAACCATATTAAATATACTGAATTACTCTTTTCGATAATCTTGTATCTTGCATTATATTTAATTATTATAACCTGTTATTTCGATGTTGCTTTTTCATATAATTTACAGGATTTATATTAATTTCAGTTTTTATAATTTCATTTTTTATATTCTCTGTCTCTATACAGCCTTTGGTTTTCTGGTTTTCCGTACGAAATCCAATCCAGTATTTTGTATTCTGTTCTGGACTTCCTTAGTTGATACTCAACTTTCAGAAGGTCTGTTTTTCTTTAAGAACTCATATGAACTGGGAACAGTATTAATACGATAACTGAAATGTCGCGTCAGATCGGACCTTTTAGGAGCACCTCGTTATGAATTTTACACTCTTGTTGTCGAGACTGTACTTGTCTCTGATTACAGACGTAAAGATTATATAAGACAAGAGACATACTAGAATTCATATCGTGTTAGCCCTTAAAACCCACACATCATTATAGATTAGAGTCATATAATATTGAAATAATAATTCTCAGACACAAGACGCTTTTCTTTTCATGCAATAAGCTAGTTTAAAGGAGAAACAAATAAGCAAAGCAGTGGATGGAAACCAGGACAAAAACAAGGGAAGAAAAAAGAAAGAGGAAACTAAAAGTGTGATGCTCATTTCTGTGTCTGCGAGTCCACACGAAATGTTTCACTCTTTGTACTGCAGCAACGCAGGAGCCGGACCCAGCAGGTCACCCTCTTCCTGTGAGTGCTGTTCCATACAGCTGCTTGAGAAGCTGATATTCGCTCAGCAGGCCTTTCACAGTGGACCGCAGTCTCCAAAATGGTTTTTCCCTTAAGATTTTTCGGCTATCAACTTTCCGTGTTTCTTTTCTTCTCACTCACAAATGCTACGTTCCCCCAATTTCATCGTTATTGATTTGGTTGTCCTAATAAAATTTGGTGAAGAATATAAAGTGTGAAGCTGTTGAGTGCGTCATCCTATTACTTTCTCTCTCTTAAGTCCACGTATTCTCCTCAGCATTTCGTTCTGATACACCCTCAATGCATATCCTTCTTCGTCGTGAGGACGTGAAGTCACATACCTCCACAAAGCAAGGGGTTTCATTGCAGCTTGAGTTTTGCGTTTTCGTGTGCCATACATTCCCCATATTTGACCTAAAAGTAGTCTTATCTTCTACGTAAATTTAATTTTGGTTCGTCGCTATACTTCACAGGATTTGATTACTGTTACAATTTTTAAAGAATTTATTTGCTATGTTTTGCAATCCTGTAAACTTCTCTGACTGGTTAAGTAAGGAGGTCATTCATGCACGAGAAATATTTGCATAGTTATTCAAAGGAATCCGCCAAAGGCTAATCATACAGTGTTCATGGAACTGCATCCTGAGACGGTTAAACACAAGCAATATTTTTACAATCTGTTTCACAAAGCTATATTCTTTTATTAAGCTCGTATCTTCGCTTTGGTTTCACAAATGTTCCCTTTCCACTGCGTTCTCTAACCTAATTTTGATTCTTATTGTATACTTTCTTACTTACCCCTTAAGAATTACACTTTACGTAATTTAAGCCCTGTAACTTCCCTTTATTTAATTTGTTTCTCTTAGATCAACACATTCTTCTTACCACATCGAGCACTACCAAGCTTTTAAATGAAGAGGAAAATGTTTCTCCCATTTGAAAGTGAATTGACCTCTATGTACCTTAATATGACGATGAGCTGGGATAGCTCAGTATAGTAACTTTCTACGGGATACATAATTCCAGTTCGATTACCGGCTGGGATTATTATATTTACCAACATATCCAGACAGGCTCAACATCTCCTGGGGTTAAAATGCATGACGATGGCCGTGTAGATAGAATGGGTGAAAAGGTGATGGAAGATGACACGGAATTACAATCCTACAGATAAATACTAAGAGAAAGACTAAGAGTCGATGAAAAGATTTTATGTTTGGTACTGACATAAGTTGCTTAATTTGTAAATTCAAGAAGATTAATGCGCTCTCCATTCTAATCACTCAATAAGAATAGACTGAAACATACTATAAGCTGCTGAGTGTAAATATTAGACTCCAAGTACGTTCGTATGTGATTAATAGTTTCGAACGCACGGAACTCCTAATTCAGATGACAGGGTGAATATTTAAATGAAGCAGTAACAGCTAATTTTAAAATGTCATCCATCATTTTATAACGACTATGCTAAAGTCACAAATGTGGCAGAAGTGTCGACATCAGTCAAATCAACAGTTACTGCTAACGTTTTCTGAAGTTCCCTACATTTAGATCCGCGATAAGTGTGATTAATACTTCAGCTCTCTGCGAGGGAAACAGATGTAATCAGAGCCAAGAGACTGTCCTATGCTGAATGAGACATTGGTGTTCCATAACCTCCACATCAGACTCCTCCTCGTTCGATCCCTCCCTCACCTTCTGAGAGTTAGCTTTGTGACAACGCAGAGAAAAATGAAAGTCTACCATCAAATAAAATAATAGAACTGTGCAATAAATGCAAGTATCTGCTGTTTCAGTCACAGTTCCTCATGATGGTGTTCTTCAATATTCCGTGGTTCCACACGAAACCCTCGCGGGAATTGTTGAGAGCTTCTGCAGTAGCAGACATGTTTCTACCTGGAAGCGAACGCACGCAATCACCAGCCTCTCTTTATTGAGGGCACAGGTTGATACATGGCCACCTCTGTTTGTGCTAATAGACTTTCCGATTACTACTTATCTAAGTAGGATTTGAGGTTCTCACGGCGGTGAGTACGAAGATGTCTGTCTTCTGGGCTGTAGAGTAGAAGTTAAGTAACGTTTCAGAAGGCCTTGCTTCCTCCAATGTCGTCCTGATGATGGAGGCAGCAAGGACCTCTACAACGCAGAAGACAGCCATCTTTCACTTGTCACGTGCTTTCGTCCCTTTCCTCTTATGTTCAAAGTACTGTGGGGTTATATCAGTCAAATTCCCACTATTCTCCCGAGTTTTTCTTTAAATTAGACGTCTTCAAGTAGCGAACTTGTTTATTTATTATGCAACATATCATTCGTGCAAACTGTTGTTCACTACGTAAAAGTACGCTGATTTAAACCTATTTTATACTAATATTTTTCTTAATACAATTCATAAACAACTTTGAGCTCTTAACTGACACATGGGAGAGGCCTAAATGGCTAACAGACTTACAGATTTTTATATTTTATTTTTTCTCATATTTAGTTTATAACTTCGTTTGAAGTGCGAGGATAAGTTGATCTCAGAATTTTGCTCCGTCATGTCCCTAAACTTTAATCTCCATTTTACAGGATTCATCTTGAGCAGTCCATAACTTTCTTATTTTACACATGCAAAAGTTTAATTATCCTCAAGATTCAAAGAAATCTTGCTTTTTACCACCAGCTCGGGCAATTTTCTCTGTTTGTCTAAGATAATTTTTATGTCATCCTCTCATCTATGCTTAGTCTCCCAAGTTCTCTCCTGGTTTCAAATTCTAAATAAACATAAGATCTGCTTTCGTTATTTTATTTCTGTTGAGATTTTGTCTTGGGTTCTGCTGTTCTGCAGTTATTTTAACGTAACATTTGTTGAGCACACATGATGCAAGTGTCGAACATCGCGTCGGCTTTATTAGTACTGACGGCTTCTGGACAGAGCAGATTTGTTACATTGCACGTACTATTGATTCTATTTACAAAGTGCTAAAAGTTGTATATTAAAATTACACTCGTTTCAACTATGGGTAACTGCTAGAAAGAATGTCATTCATTTGATTGGACCAAATCACTTAGCTGATTACCCACTCTGTGGCAGGCAAACAAAATAAAAAGGGCACTTTCATACAGGTAATCCTTATCTGCAATTACATGACCACACCTTTCTCAAGCGTTTTAACATTCGGCAAAAATGGAAATTTCTATCCGTACTTAAAACAGCATTAAATATTTTAATTTATGTTTTTCGGCTATCACTGATAAGACCTTTTTGATTCTTCCAGTTCAGAAACGCCTTTTCATTTCAGGGTTTTGGATTAAAATGTTATACAAGCTTCTGCTGTATGTGCGTGCTGTATGCTCAGCTCACATCCCTCCTTTACGTGGTCTCTCTAATAATATTTGAAAATAAGAAAAAATTATTATTATTATTGTCTTGGGTAGTTTATTTTACATCATTTCAATTTCCGGATTTCCTTCGACATGTAATCCAAAAATTTTAGTACAGACTATCCACTGACGAGTGTGACAAAGAACAAAATTCCCATTCGGTGACGTGTGAATCGAGTTGGAATTCCACCTTAATAGTTGAGAGCGTCCATTTCTTTTACGAACAAATTAATTTTACGGCAACAAGGACATAAGTTTCAGTGGACGCACGTATTCATATGATCTATAGTGTGTTAAAGAAAGGAGAAAACAGGTAAAACCGACAGAATGTAAAGTTTTCCGTGTGTCCAGTGACGTCGATTAGGGGTCGAGGAGGTACAGCTCGGCAGATTCTAGATCCTGAAGTAGATGGAGTGAGTGTTTAGCTTCAGGTTCTTTTATTGCTTTAATCCCCCCTCCCCCCGGTTCAGATCACATGAGGACTTCAGAGACGGTCTGACATTGGTGGAAAGGAGATAAATCTCTATGTAAGCTATGGTTAACATCGACCAGACTACACAGCGCAACAACCCAGAAGACAGAAATCTTCAGATAAATCTCTGCTGTTGCCACGAATCAAACCACGGTCGTCCAACACGCAATCAGCTAATTTCAGATTGAGTTATCCCGGCTCACAGAAATGTTTGGTCGGTGTCGAAAGGAAGGTTCGAAATTTATTTTTTGATTTTCTTATCGGAATAATGTTACGTGAGAAACAGATTATGGACACGATACTTGTTTCATAACTATTTGAAACAGATTTAGAACGTTTAAAAAGCGCTAAGGCGATTATTTCTGTCTGTAGCAAAGGTGACGTCATGAGGGTGGAGAATATTTTAGTAAGAGGAGCTTTATGACTTGATTGTGATAAAATCGACGAGGGCGGAAGAGTGAGAAAGATGATAAATGTACACAATTTGCCTTCGTAGGCGTAATATTAAAATTGATCTTACAATAGGGTCTGAAAAACTATTCTGGATTCAAATGTTTCAGGATAGGATGTAGTGGCGGGTAATTAAGAACACGATAATGCACCTTCGTGTTCAATTAATGGCCAATAATGTCGTTTCCTCAAGAACGACTCAGCTCTAAACAATTAGTCATGTTAGGAAATTGAAGTGGTTATGTGGCACATTAGCGGCAGTTTAAAATTACGTTTTGATTTAAGCTGTAACTAGGATTCCGGAGCACGGAGGTTGTGACACTGTTGCATGTCAGCTCGACAATGTCGCAGGAGCGGCGTTCTGTAGCCGAGCGACGCGACAAGCGGGGGACATGGCTTTAAACAGAACAAGAAAAGGCTTTCAAAAAGTTGACTCTTTCTTTTAACGATTCTGATAGGAACAGTAGGATGTATTCTTGTGATTCGTGTCTCGCGCAGAACTGTTTTACATGACCAAACCGCAACGTCCAAAATACATCAAATCACAAATGTATGATTTCTACGGGACCCGAAAATTCGTTATTAAGTTCACAAGAACCCATCACTGTTCCAAGTCAAATGAATCAGTTCACACCCTCACATTCTATTTCTACAAGAGTTGGAATTTTTTACTTGTTGGTAATTTCAAATATTTTAAATACTTCATGGATTGAATTGGATTAGATGGAAATTTTATTCCTAATTTTTAATAAATTTAATGAGTACTACAAACAACACTCATCTTGTGATTCTACATTAAGTACCCTAGAGTAGTGCAAATAGTGAAGTTTCTCAGTATGTAATTTTCTCTAGCCAAAAAATAAAGGACGTTAAGTTATAAGTGACAGGGTTCGATACGTCACTTCCGGTCCTCACTTCTAAGGATCGTGTGCAACTGTCTCTAGCCTTCCGGTTGGGCTGATGCCACCCTTTTCTGACAGCAACAGATCCTTTTAAAATAAAGTATTACACCGAGACAAATTTACTCGTAAATTGCTTTTTTTATTACTCAACAATCAGCATTTTAGACAAGGAATGGAATGAAAACAATGGATTTGTCCCTTTGCCCCTTCCAGTGATTCGTATGTCGAGCATGAGTGGCTTTAGTCGTCTATAGTTCGGTTAATGCGACGCATTCTCCTGCTTAGTTTACATCTCGTTTAAAAGTTGAATCCTGTTTGCTAATACTAAGTAGGCTGTTAAATATTGTAAATCGATGTAAATGCCTACTTAGTTTACGTAGTTTCAATTCGTACTCCTTTTCGTTCTCTTTGGTTCAAGGAAAACCATAAAATAGATAAAGAGGGTGAAAACAAAACAGAAGACTGGAGAAACTTCAGCCTAGCTTACGAACAAAAGTTGGCCTCGTAAGCACCAAACCCAAGCCTCTGTGCCATTCCTAATGCCGACATAAATGTGTTTGTTTCATCCACACAAATCACGATGTAAAGATAGTTGGCAACTAATAAACACTTAAAAATATGACAAATTTTAAATATTAGGGAAAAGAGCGACAAATCTAAATGGCATTCATGAAAAATCTATCAGCACATTAAACTTCCGAAATTTTTGCTACCTTTTAGATTCAGAAATGTAAATATAAAATACTAGGAAATTACGCGTTTAGAAAGACGACAAAATCTTAAGTAGTACAGTACTTAAAAACACATTTTTATTGAAAAGTCTAACAGAACAGCATTAAGAATTAAAATAATTTTTTATCTTTGTTTAAGTAAAGAATATAACACGATTTAATGTAGTGAACATAATGATTTAAAAAAACATAATCTCCAACCAATGCACACACTCAAAATATATCGTAGGATATAAAACAGGCAAAGAATGTATGATCCCAGAGACGATCGGCTAACATTTCGAAAAACGTAAAATAAAATTTCATAGTTCAGTGATACTTTATACATTGTAAAACAGCAGAACCGATCAGACAGGAGTTATTAACCATCTAGTTCAAGCTTACTCTCGACGCCAAGTGCAACAAGGCTAACAACACCTGGCTGACTGGCGATGACTAACGATGCATTTTATCTCATCAGTTCTGCTGTGTTTTAATGTATTAAGTACCATTAAACTACAAAAATAAGACAGAACACTTTTAACATAAACGCTCAGTCACAGTTTAAATACTACGAGGATATTAAAGTAGATCTGAAAGATTAAGGGCGTGAGGTGTGAACTGGATTCGCCTGATTCAGGATGCGGGCAAGTGACAGGTTGTTGTGAGCACAGAAATGCAGTTTACGTTCAGTTAACAGGCGGAAAAATGTTGCTCACATGAAGGAGGACTCTGCTCTTTGGAGTTTAGTTATCTTTTCCTCTGTACATATTACATTTTATTGTATAATAATATATTGAATTGAATTTTCCAATTTATCTCTGTATCAGAAGAGTATCTGTAATTACATAACCCTCTTATCATTTCTCTATACTACATTTGTTACACACTAACAGTCAATAAAACTTCGCATGCGTCTTGGTTACAAATTGGGACTAATTCGTTTAAGCACGACAAAGAGCCTAATATATAGGCCTGTTGTAGCTACAAATGTGAAACTTAACCCACGAAATAACGACATGCATCATCCTCCATATTTTCGTACTTCATCTTTACTATATTCCCCAGGCTTGAATATAATATGTTAAATATTAAAATGACTGCTAAGAGTACTGCAGATGTTGTAAAACATGAGGCGATTACTTAAAATATTTTTTTGATGTGCTACATTTTCTGTTCTGCTTATAGCTTATAAGAGATCTGGCCGCGGGGGTTGGCAGGACTGGCACGTAGCCGCTCTGCAACGGGCGCCATGTTCTCATTCCTGAATAATAAAATTACTGTTGAATCAGCCCTTTGACGATTGAACTAACATACATATTTCTTGGAGATGATGAACAACTTGGAATGGATCAGATCCCGTTAGTAACCTTTTTATTTTCTCGTCTCTGTGTTGTCTGGGATGGTTGAGGCGTTGTGTCTATTGCGCAGGATATTTAATTTAATGGGGATAAACATTCAAAATACAAGTCGGCACCCCAGACGGGCTGAACGCCAAGACGGAGAAAACTCACATGCGAAACAGAGCACTTGATTGCAACTTGTACGCATATCGACTGGGACATCGACTATTCTGACTGCGTTGTCTCTCAGGGTGAATGCCACAAGGGACATTGCCATGATAGCCTTTTTAAAGCTGACAGAATTTCATCATCTTCACACAGCCCACAGGCCTGTTGCTGCACTAGACAATCTCTGCATTTAAAACAGAATCCTTAGATCAATTAATAATCAAACCACATAACCCATCTTGGCAATTTTATGTTACCATAAATAATACTAACTTGACGCTAACGTAAACTTGTTGGGCCGTGTAGTCTGGTGGAAGTTTATTGACGTTTCAGAGGTACCTGCTGCCTCCATCATTACAGAAATCGGCTCAACAACCCAGAAGACGGACATATTTACACTCGCCGCCGTAAAAACTTTAAATGTCGCTGAGAATTATAGCATATCAATGTAGGTCACGTCAGTTTGATGTTTTCTGTAATAAAAATCCTTTAAAACATAATCTGCATATTTTATAAGAGCGGATCATGCAACGTGACAAGTAAAATTTGTATGTTTATGCAGGATATTTTAGAAGTCGGCCTACTGCCTACCTCCTAATAGCAATTTTACTAGTTGTATTAATCTACAACGAAAACCATTCAATCTTCAGTAAAATGTTGACAACACACCATACGTCTCGGCTGTTTTCACCTCTACTGCCCACTCCATACAAACCTTCTCGGCTTCAACATGTGATCGCTTAAAATGCCCGCATATTTAACGCCAGTTTCAGTAGCATGCATCTTATCATGGCCTCTCTACCATAAAACTTGGAAAGAGATGTGGGTGGAAGTTGTGTTTTATATCCTGCACGGCAGTGAAAATATAAACCGAACCATTTCTGTCTCTGCACACGATTCAGGACGTGGCGAAGCTCAGCGAGAAAAGACGCTATTCTCATTACAAGTGACCATTGCTCACTACTCGAAGATGTCAGTAGCCGTACAACCACACATCATCTTATGATGCTATCATCAATATAAAATAGAATTTAATTTGAAGACAAAATTAATTGCAAATGGCAGTAAGTTCTAGAAAGTAGGCAATGGTACGCGCATCCAGTGTTTCACAGGGTACGTATTCCTATAGGTATACACAGAATATGTAGATATTTATAAATATATATACAGAGTGAGTCAGAAGTATGTTTACAAACTTCGTGTGCGTGTTCCAGGATTAAAAATAAGAAAAAATGTTCCGTCATCAGGGCGATTCATAGCCCTGATGACGGAGGCAGTATGCCCTCTGAAACTTTGGTAAACATCGACCAGACTACACAGCGCAACAACCCAGAAGACAGAAATCTTCATACTCACCGCTGTGAAAAGCTCAAATCTTACCAGTAAAACTACATTATTAATTACCCTTATTCTCACCCAACCACTCATCTACTCACCTGCACACCCACTTAAGGGTGTTTTCAAAAATAAGCTTTCACTACATCAATCGGCCCCTTACTTAACAGCAAATTACCCGTGCAGTTAAAGTACATTTTCAGTTTCATTTGAAGCCATTCTTGAAAATTAATACGTTCTCTGCGCCCATTCTCCCCCCCCCCCCCCCCCCCCCCCCAGTAACTTTTTGCTGTGAGTTAAAGTTCTCGTGTTGTACTAGCAAGTTTTCCTGTCATTCCACGTTATTGACTCAGGATACGATACATTATGACGTTCACTTTATCGTAAAGACATTCCTACAGTCCCCCGTGGTATAAAGCAGCGGGACTCTCAGAATAGATACACTCATATTTTAAAGTAGTTTACTAACTCCTCGCCACAATAATCTAGCGACTGCTTGAGGAATAACGGACTATGG
Source organism: Zootermopsis nevadensis (assembly GCF_977971745.1). Taxonomy (NCBI): domain Eukaryota; kingdom Metazoa; phylum Arthropoda; class Insecta; order Blattodea; family Termopsidae; genus Zootermopsis; species Zootermopsis nevadensis. Next base: position 4,189,208 of record NW_028259152.1, on the reverse strand, counting down.
AACACACTCAGTGCTGTAACGTAGTTGATTTTCGTTGTCCCTGAGCAAGTTAGTGATAATACCATGGCATATTTAACACGCCAAATAAATATCACTGTGACCCGACTTTAGCGGAAAGAGGGTGTGAAAACTTGTGAACATCGCAGGTGAATGGCTGTTAAATATGTTGGAGCACTGTAAGAGCCAGAGGAAAGATTATTACAAGAGTCCGCGATTTAAAGAGAGTAAAATGTGGGCGTTACACATAGAAATACATTGCAACATACAGCGAGATTAAGAAGAAGACGTATCCGGGACAACTTAAAAATCATTTGTACGACCGAAAACTGTAGTAGTCGATATTTGAAGTGGGCATCAGGCAGAGGAAAACAGTGCAAGAGTGTTTAAAAACAACCAAAGACTCAGTAAGAGTGTGGACCACTGGGCACAGTACATGAAAACCACTACATAGAACTGTAATATGATGATTAATTTGGCAAAGTAATAAACCTGGAATTAAATTACCTTTAACTTTCTACAAAGATACTTAAATTCATAAACATGTGTAAAATATTATATTTGCCTTTTTACATGTGAAAAATTATTAGCTTATGTTTTAAAGTATAAGAACACAGATACTTGGGAAAAAGATAAGTTTTAAAAGTCTGGAAGACGGTGATTAAAAATAAACGTGATGTAGCATTAGTCGCCACACATAACGCTCTGTAATAGCAAAAACGAAATTGAACACAGAAATACCAGATTATGTGCTCTAAACAACAGCGTTGGGATTGTAACATAGTATCCAAAAACACTTGTTACTAAATTGAACGTATGTCAACACATTCACAGTTTATTTCGAATCACTTTTGTCTTATCCATATACGCTCAGACAAGTTCAGCTTTTATAAATGTAACAAAAATAATGATTGTGATTAATCCTCTAAAACTATTACGGATGGTGAAAAATATTATGGTTGATTGAATAAAAATTTACTTGGATGGGCCCAACTGTGTAGGAACCTGAAGACGGATATAGAGTCCCATCTCCGAAACGTCGTTTTACGTTTTATATTTACTAGACGATGGATAATATCCAAGTAAATTTTTATTCAATTGACTCTTCACCATCGTCAAGAAGTTTTAGATTTGATTATGGTTGATGCAATTTAAATTGAGTTACAGAGCGAGTGCAGAGATCAAATCGTCTTTCAGAGCCTGTAGATCAATTACAAGCAGTCATTTACAATATATATATACATTGAAATGTCTTGGGATATGAATAGGCTACACATCTGCAGGAACTGTGTGATGGGAGAATCTTTTAAAAGGAAGGAAGTTCTATTTTGTTCAACCACGCCTGCTCCAACAGCGGCTTAGGGTATAAAAAACATTGTTTTTGAAATATTCATAAGCAATAATCCAGATGTGTATACGGCAGCTAGCGAGCTGAGATGTGCCTCTGAGGACCGACTACACTGGCAAACATTGGCCAACTACTTTGCGTCGTCTCGGTTATTAATTTTCAGGCCGCGCGCTGCGCTCTGCTCGCTTTTCTTTCTCTGCCCTGGATGACACAAAGAAGGAACTTCAGAACAGAAACTCTTGCAATATGCAACTCTGGGAATAAAGGCATAATCGCGAACTTAGAAGGCAACTGAGCAATTAAACCTGCTAGAACATATCCCGAGACAACTAAATCAGCCAAACCCTTTAAGATCTGAAGATTTCTGTCTTCAGGGTTGTTGCGCTGTGTAGTCTGGTAGATGTTTACCAACGTTTCAGAGGTCAACCCAAAAGACAGAAATCTTCATACCCACCGCTGTGAAAACCTCAAATCTGAAATAATCTATTCGCTTCGGGTTATGGAATAAAATTTCTGGGCATCTGTCCCATGCGTTTTACATGCCTCACCCCACCTCATCCCGTCAATATGGCAGCGTTTCTCAGAATTTCTAGTTACGCGGACCCCCTCCCCCCAAATCATTTCGTACCCCTCGATTAAATAAAATATTCCAACCAAAATATAGAAAGCAAGTGTAGTTTTTAGTCATAATTTTCACTCCGGTGTGGAAGTAATGAATGTGACGATAAAAAGCTTAAAACTTGCAGGAATTTAGCATAAGGGAAAAAAACCGAATCTACTCAACTCACAGACCTCTTACCCATGACTTGCGAACCCCTGGTTAAGAACTACTAAATCAGGGTAACCTCATTCAGTTCAAAACATCAGAAGCCCAGCTGAATAACTTCTTATTGAAATTCTATGAGTACTTTTAGAGATTAAACGTGGGGACAGACATGGCAAATTACGTGACTCCCCAATAGTCATTCATTTATACACAACAGATTCCAAAATTTCATTTTGGTCGCTTATATAGTCTGCAACGAAGTTACTCTCACATGATGCAGCAATGATGAACTTAAGCCGTTCTTGAACTCGTAAAACCAAAGGGCGAGAGAGAAGAAGTTTAGGGAGAAATCCCAGGTGCCTTATGAATGATATGTTCTCAATCTAAAATGAAAAAGCCTCCCTCACATGAAAATATGAAATAGCTGCCTCGCTCTCTTTGACTATGAAGTTAACTACAGACAGTTCCCCAACCCACCTAAAGCCTGGCTCATGGGAAATAAAATGTAAGCAAAGCCAACTTCGTTTGAGCTCTTTTTGACAATCTATAAAATTCGAGGAAAAAGAACTGCATTCTTTTGTTACATGTCAGTTTTTAGAGATTACAATAAGCGATATAAATGCTTGTGTGTTGAGGCGATTTGGTAGAGCTAATAAATGAACAAGTGTTAACCCTTCAAACTCAGTGGTAGCTATATGTACCACCTGCTCTAGCTTTCAATAATACTGCATTTTCCCACACAGTGTATTCATGGGTTTCCTCCTAATTCGCAGAAAAGAGCGATTATTTCCATAAACACCATCAACCAAATTGATATTTTTAATGATTAAATGTATTTATTTGCGGCAGAAATTGAATTCTTAATAGTATTTAGACGAGTTACGGCTTTAGAGCGGACGCATTTTACAGTTTTATTCGCTTTTGCTTGCAACTATACGAAATTTGTGTTGTCTGACAGAAATAAGAGCAGTAAATTGCTTATTCTAGAACGCCTGCTGTATAGATTCGTGCTTTTTTTCTGATTGCTAGCAGAAACCAGGATCTTTCCATTTGGTGGTTGTAGCAAAGGCTTCCTTTTGGAACTAATTTTGTTTTGTATGTAAGACTTCGTATCACACTATAGGAATTAATTTGCAGATATGACGTCCATTCGGAATAAGCCTTTATTTTATAACAGTATAGTACCCTTTAATCATCCATTATTTCCAAATGTTCATCACATTTGTCTCAAACACTTATTTTTCTAACCAATATAAAATTAACTCCCTTTTTAATGTCGTCATTCTTTAAAGTTCCCTAATGACCCTTTGAGTTCTCTTGACCATACAACCGACAATTAGCTACGCAGGTAACATTCTGCTGCTGAAGTTAGTTATCAACACAAAGAGGTCAGTTTAGATACTGTAATAAAAGTATGGGTCGTCTTTAGAAGGCGCTTACATTACGACATTACGCCTGTTTTAAAGTCTGTGAGTAACCCGGCACCAACCCTTAAGCTCCACATTCGCTTGAAGCTACTGAATTAGTTCCTGACTTCCTCGAATTTGTATCCCGTGGCTGAGCTGTGATTGACTGACCGAGAAACAAAATGTGATTGTCACGATACGGACTTAACTTGATTCCTGTTTCTACATAAACTGGAGGACTTTCTTTCGCTGACACGCACAGTCACCCATCACGCGACGACTAAAGGGCTGGCCAACAAGACAGATGTAAGAACTATGCTTTATTCTGAATAACTACGGAATGTCTGTAAACACGGACGGGCAATGGACTAACAAAGGTTATGAGTACGCTACACAGGAAATAAACACAGAATAAACCTAATTAATAAATAAAAATTCTTCATAAAACGTAACATAATTTAAGAACAGATACCATAAAATGATAGCATGAAAGATAGGAATAATTAATGCTAACACAAAATAGTTAGCAACAATTCAGTGAACTGGGTTGCGATGCATAGTACAAGACCAATTGTGTAAGTTTCAACCATTACCTCGTTATCAAACAGGCCTATGACCAGGACAGAAAACATTAAACATTTCATAAATTTATGGAAGCTCTGGTATCTGAAAACAGAATTTTGAATTGAGCTTATAAAAGAAAGTCTGAAACATCATGCATTGCATTTTAATTCGTGTTTCTGAACACAGCTGTTATGATCATGTAAGCGTACACAAAATTACAATAGGCAGGCCTCTAAAAATGTCAACCAGGAACAAACAATAAGTGTTAACTAGCAATATAGGCCACTAGGCATATCTAAGTCTCGCAATCGACAGCCTGCCATCAGTATGACACATGGCTACGCTGTATATCAGCTCGACTTACGAGGGTCGCTCATTAAGTAATGCCCCACATTTTTTTTCTCAGCCAATAATGAAGATAGAAAAGTGTACTTTTACATGCTTGAGATTTGATGTTTCCCGCGTTCGTGTACGGAGTTTCAAATGATTCCAACCGATAGCGGAGCTGTAGTGAACTGTTAAAATGGCGTCTGTGAACGACTCTCGTTACAAGCAACGAGCTGTAATTGAATTCCTTGTTGCTGAAAAAGAAACGGTGGTGAACATTCATAAACGTTTGTGTGCTGTGTATGGAAGCTGTGCAGTCGATAGGAGCACTGTTGGTCGCTGGGCTAAGAGAGTTAAAGCTTCAGGAAGTGAAGAAACCGAGCTCCGTGATCTGCCGCGCTCTGGGCGTCCTGCCACAGCCACCACTCCAGACATGTTGAACCGCGCGGATGCCATTATTCGTGAGGATCGGCGCATCACAACTCGACAATTGGCCCAACAGCTTTCAGTCAGCAATGGAAGTGTGATTGCAATTATCCAGGCTCTCGCATATTCGAAGGTGTGCGCAAGATGGGTTCCACGAAGTCTCACAGCAGACCACAGGATTCAAAGGAAAACGATTTCTTCTGAATTGTTGGAGCGTTTTGATGCTGAGGGAGAGGTCTTTCTGTCCCGGATCATTACAGGTGACGAAACCTGGATACACCACTTTGAGCCAGAGACAAAAAGGCAGTCAATGGAGTGGCATCATCCTCAATCACCGAGAAAGAAGAAATTCAAGACAACTCCCTCCGCCGGAAAAGTCATGATGACTGTCTTTTGGGACAGTGATGGGGTCATTCTTGTGGATGTGATGCCAAGAGGTGCGACCATCAATTCAGACGCGTACATCAGGACCCTGAAAAACCTCAAGAAGCGTTTTCGACGAGTTCGGCCTCACAAGCATCCAGCAGAAATTTTGCTCCTGCACGACAATGCACGCCCTCACACAAGTCTGAGAACCCGGGAAGAAATCACCAAATTGGGTTGGACGGTGCTACCCCATCCACCCTACAGTCCAGATCTGGCACCCTCCGACTTCCATCTCTTTGGGCCACTTAAAGATGCTATCCGCGGAACAAGATTTGAAGATGACGAGAGCGTGATTCAAGCAGTGAGGACATGGCTACGTGCACAGGACAAGAGCTGGTACCGGCAAGGCATGCATGCACTTGTTCCACGCTGGCGTAAAACCGTACAAGTTGATGGGGACTATGTGGAAAAATAGTATGTGTAAAGGAAACATTGATTTATATTGTCACTAAATTTGAGCCATCTTGAATAAATATGTTCTGAGGAAAAAAATGTGGGGCATTACTTAATGAGCGACCCTCGTACAACTGACTGCATAGGCCGGCCTTTTACAAAACAGCAAACAAATGTCATAAGCAACCGAAATTCACCTTTGTAATGCCACCCACAAGGGCGCATTTGGCACATATCAAATTATTGTAACATTAAAACGTCGTAGTCTATGAAGATAATTGTCTTCTGAAATGTTGCATCACGCAGTCTGATGGAACTTAGCCGACAGTTCAGTGGTGCTTACTGCGACTCTCAAGTACCTCTGAAATATCGATCTAGTTCTACCAGATTATACGGTGCAACATTCCAGAAGACAGCCATCCTCATATTCGCCACCGTAAGAACCTGAAATCTTACGTCGTCTTCTGCTTTTCCACTGCGTGTTTCTGAATATTATCGGCCATTCACTTCCTTGGCGTTTTATGAAATTTATGACGTTTTTCATTTGTTTCTTTATTAATTTATGCGTCTCGTTTCGATGTTCTCGTATCTTCAGCCCCGCTCTTCTCCTCGACTCAGCCCCTAAACATTAAATTAAAAAAACGAAATGAAACAAATGAAGGCAGCAACGCGAATTAGCTTTCTCAGCGGACTTGAAAAAAGATTAACTAAAATGCAACTGATGCATGTACAGTCAGGAGATTAATATTTCAGGATCTAATTTAATCGTTCCCCTTTCTGTTTTATCTCGAATTAAAACTCCTGTTGAATCGATGGAAATTTTTGTTGCATTATTTACTTTCCCGACGTCAGAGAACACAGAGATTCCATCGCAATAGGAGGACTAAAGCAAGTGTCTTTGTGACAGATTCTGTCTGAAGTTCATGCGAGTCTAATATTTTGTCATATTATCTGCATTATTATGTTTGTGAATCGAATCATATCGAGATTTTGAAAAGGAAAGGCCAATCAGTTGACACAATAAGAAAGGCCTACCAACAGTCACACGCCTCAGAGAAGAAACAAGTCCATGTGTTTATAACATTGTTAAAGACAATATTTGGACCGAACATAACCAACTGCGCGTAGTGGTTCTTGAGAAGCTGATAGTCGCAAGTCAAGTTACGTTCATGGAATCCGAAATTTCATAATTGTCAATTGTAGTCTGCTGGATTGTGACTCCGCGTGGTCTTGAAGACGGTTATGGGCCATTCGGATAAATGTATAGCAACCATCTTCAGGGTGAAGATTGCTACCACGTTTTCCATAATCTGACATTGGTCTCTATTTCGATCGCATTTAGAACCTGGGCCTCCCGAATACAAAGCGGGAATACTAACCACTTGACGGCGATGTTCGATGGCACAAACGTTGTGTTCTGTTTTACTTCAGCCCAGTTTTGAATTTCTTGTTACTGCTTTAATTTTCTTTTTAGAATAAAGGCCTCAGACTCCTTCCATGACAAAATCCTATTAGCAAGTAATGTCTTGTGCTTCTATTTGCATCTTTTTGGTCTATAGGGATGAGGAATCGGAGAGGGGAAAGATATCATTATTTATGGCATCGATGGAGGGGAGTGGGGCGTAAAGGAGGGGAGAAGTCATTACGTTGCCAGGCAACCGTTGAAGTAGATTCTTTCTTTCCACATCGGATGTTTGCACGTCAGTTGCCCATTAGAGCAATCATCAAGAACCAATCACGAGGGAGATACTGAGGCTGTTGCCATCACACAGAGGGAGTGGCAGAAGTGGATAGCCTTTATTCCTGATGCACTGTTCTACGCCATGTGCCTCAATAGCGTCACCATTTCTTACCATGGCACAAGCTGCCTCTCTATGGTCAGCGTCGTTCTCTTGAGAGTCAATTTATATATTCCCGATTTCGTGTCCGGTCTGTGACCGAGCGTCAGCTCACTTTCTGGACAGGACATCCATGGTCGTATCAGCGCAGTGTAGAAGCACTGACCTTCATGCAATGCCAAGGTTAAGAACACGAGGAGCGGTAACTCCATTCCCCATACGCCTGAGTGTGTGGGGCTTAAATAAGCGCCAGGGATAAGTTTAAAAACTTGTGGTTTCGTTCTTGCAGGATATCAACATAACAACGTTTCCTCTTGAAGAATTATCTGTAGCCTTAAACCATTGATGCACAACCGGTGTGCCGCGGAGGCCATCTGGGTGTGCCACGTAATTTTCACCTCATATTATAATTATAACCATAATGAGATAAATAATTGTTAATCATTTATTCTGTTCTGTCTCAGTTTTCATTTTCTTTATTATGATCGGGCGGACAGAGGACAGGCAAGATGTACTAAATGGAATCGGAAAACAACACAACCACTTTGCAGCAAAACATGTGCACCTCCCATTTACTTTTATTGCCACTCTATGTATTTTTCTGCAATCTACATGTACAAATATAAAAGAGTATCTTTAAGCTTAAATGTTTACACATAGTTAATAAATTTTGGCTGAAACGGTAGCAAATATTATATTATAATCTATTTGAAATCATTAATATATTTAAAATAAATATCATAATAATAAAGATGGAAAATTATAAACTTCGAATTGAACATTTTTCGATTGGGATCGATTTATAAGAAGTTGTCGCGGCCAATCAATGCCATAAACCATCTAACTCCCTCCAACGATATGCAAATGTGGTTGGTGTTCCGCCACGACTCTTCGACAATATTTAGTGTCCCGCGAGTGTAGAAAGGTTGCGAACACTGAAGCCTTAAACGAAAGATTCAAGACTAGAGAATATGTATAGGTACACTACCTTATATTAAAAGTTTGCAGACGATGAAATTTTATGAGTACTTAGAATATCTCAGCACTGACATAATGCTCTGTACACAATATAAGTATTTCCCACACAGCTGCAATATTGCACGTAGTCGCGTAGATGATAAATGAATATATTTTAGTCGAAATTTCTGAAGGGAGCAGACCATTTTGAAAGGTTAGACGTGGCGGGGATGATATTATTATATTATTTATTTAAGTTAACACAGCTGCAAGCAGATCAGGCTACACAACTTCGGCAGACATGGTTAATGGTTTATGAATGAAAAAGAGTAGCAAAGAATCAATCGTCATGTAATACTGACAGGCAGCTCTTAAGTATTAATAGTCCATTAATAAAAAATATTTTCATTCAAATCTGTTGCTGCAGCAATAGATATTCTACATTCGTGAACAGTCTCTAAACTACGAAGTGTTTTGCACGAAGCTACAAAGGTTATAAAAATGGCGGATGTTACTTTATGGTAAAAATACACCTACGCCATGTGATGTGCTAATGTTCTTCAGCTTCATTTTGTCCCGCAAGTATCTCATGTATACTTTCACGTAGCTGTGTCTTGAGATGAATTAAGTCTGCTGCTTCTTGCCTTTCACAGCCACGTTTCCTATTACGAGGCGCATCGGACACCCGTACCAGAACAGAACTCCGCCGAAGCGTAAGAAGCCGAGGACCTCCTTCACACGCCTGCAAATCGCAGAGTTGGAGAAGCGATTCCACAAACAGAAATACCTGGCGTCAGCAGAGCGCGCGTCTCTCGCCAAGACGCTCAAGATGACCGACGCTCAAGTCAAAACTTGGTTTCAAAACCGACGTACAAAATGGAGGTAAGTTCAAGCTTTCTGTATGATCAGTAGGCTTGTTATTGGATAACGCGACTGGACACAAACATGAAAATTTTAGTACGTCCTTAACAAAGCAATGAACCTTAAGCTACTTGCATAGTCAGAAGAACGGGAGAATTACATGGCTCTACGAGGACTGTACATGGCACTGCTGCAATCCAACGTTTGTAAAAATTCCTTGGAGTTACAGGTAGGTTTCTGTGCAGGAAGATGGCAGTCTAATTCCTTTACTTATTAGCCTATAATTATACAATGTAATAGAATACACGTTTTTTTATAAATGCTTTGTTCGCTAATTTACATTCCTCTAAGGACTTACTACAGACAGTACAATCAGCTGGTTCGGAGAAAAGTTGATAAAGAGTTGAAACGGATACAAAACAGGGATTATATAGGACAGGTGCCCATCAATACTGTATTTTCCTTACAACTTCTGATGTATAATACACTAGCTAAATTTAATCGAAATCCGTTGAGTTGATTCGGAGATAAGACGGACGGACATATTCCCCAAATTAAAATTGTGCATTTAATGCACAAAACTGTCCTTAGGGTTCTTAAAGGTCAAGTCAAAGAACTTGAAACAAATGTTTCTGAACAAGTTCTCACATAGTCTCTCAGAAAATGACAGCCAGCAGAATTGTAATTAGAGAAATGTCCTTGTAGCATTAGCAAGCTATGATTCGCAGCCGGCAAGCAACATCCGCCATTGTGCAATTACTCTTCTAAAAGCACTTAGCATTCTTCCAAGCTTCATAGACAGAATATTACGAGCGCCTGAAATTTTTGCTTCTGCTGTAAGAAGAACAAATAATAGACGCTGACAGGGCGTCAGAACTTGAACTGATCACTGTGTGGAAGAAGTTTTAACAGAGTCAAATAACTTAAAAATACAGTCGATTATAAAGAATGTAAGACATCAAAGCAATCAGCCTGAAATAAATAGGCGTTATGGTTAAGTCTATATCGTACTAGACACAACAGCTTCACGATCTCCGAAATAAAACTGAATTTTCTCGCGGCGGTGAAGAAGCCGATGTTTGCCTTCTGGGTTGTTCCGCGTAGACTCTTAGGCAGACACCAACTTTACGATGAAATAGTGCTGAAGTCCTGAAGATAGAGGCAGGATGTTCCTCCGAAGCGTTGGTATTTGCCTGAAAGTCAGCACGGCATTACAACCCAACCTGCAAAATTGTCTAAAATTTCTTACCATAAGAAGTGTACAAATTTAATATGGCAGGTATCCTCAGAAAACAGAGCACGAGTAGAGATTCTTTGTATTTGGGCCTACTGTTGTTATAAGAAAATGATCGAGTGATTTTCACTGTAGAATTGTAATTTCCTTTTTATTTAAATTGTTAAATGTGCTTCCTAAGAAACAACCAGATTCCTTTTTTTAGATTCATTTCGTAAATACGTCAATATAATGATATGATGCCAGCAAACTACAAAACGTAACAGGAATGTAAATGTAACCTGTAGAAATTTCGGATTCTGGATGTAAATAAACTGTGTGATTTAAAAGTAATCGTACAAATCCAGTGGGGAAAAAAAGTAGGCCTAGGTTAATTACTCTTTCTTGGAATTGGATCAGCAACTGTCTATTGTGGTGGATTGAGCTAAGCTGCTAACTGTCTTAAAGATTGTGAGCGTCGTAAGCTATAGATCCACAGACGTGTTCGCTGATTGGGACAGTAAATATGCGGTTTTACAGCTGACACAGAAAGGTCGCCATTATCCTAAGCTAGTTTCAGTTTCGAGGATTCCATAAACATCCTTCACTGAAATCATTCTTGAACGCAGACACCACGCGGCAATTTTTTAAAGATAGAAATACATTCGAGAAAGAATGCGAAGGAATAGCCTAATGTAATAGAATATACAGAATCCAAAACAATGCATGTTCAACGGACCTCTTATCGAGGAAATTAACTCAAGTTGCGGGTCATTTGTAAGTGGTAAAAGTAAGAGGCTAAAATATGGAACCAGCCCACATTCTAATCTAGAAAGGGAATAGCTAAGTGGAGTTGACAATTAAGCACAAACGTGTGTGTGTGTGCGTGTGTGCGTTTGCTGCTAGGTTTTCCAAACAAACATGAAACCATTTAATTACCCGACTGCGCCTTTCTGATAACTAGTAATGGGAATTTCGTGTCGTGCAGAGCAGCCCGCCATCGGCGACGAACGGCCTGCAGTTCGCCGTAGCAGAAAACACAGCAGAACTTCCAAAGTCCTGTTCTTAGATCAAACTTTAGTATTTCTTTCCATTTATACATCGTATGTCTGTTTGATGTAGGCAAACCCGGTGTACCTTGCAGTAAAGTCGTGGTTCGATGATCCCTCCAACCAGCGTTCACAGCAGCATTGGCCGAGTCATTGTAGATTGCCTCGTTCTATCACTAAATGTCTGACGTTAACTTTGTGCCGCTAGTCTATTGAAATGCGTTACTTTGGATTTCTCGGACAAGCACCATCTTATAATGTATTGTATGATTTGAGGTTTTCACAGCTGTGAGTATGAAGATTTCTGTCTTCTGGGTTGTTGCGCTGTGTGACCTCTGAAACGTTGGTTAACATCGACCATACTACACAGCGCAACAACCCAGAAGACAGAAATCTTATAATAAATTATTCCTTCTCGGGCTATCAGCCGTGTCAGGCGATTTAATGGAGAAAACACCAACGTTTCGAGAATCATCTTCGTCCTCGTCCTCAGGGCAATGAAGTGGTTGGAGATCCCGGGATCTGCCACCACTTCAGCCCTCGAAGAATTCATTATACTTCTTCGCCGTGAAAGCTTCATATCGTACGCCCCATCTTCATTCTGCGACATTCGACGCGGCTCATCCACGAAAGCCGAAGTTATAAACTGAAATCCAGCCGCCAAAACCAAAGGACAAGAATTTCTGGAAGGCACTTTGATTTCTACAAGCTTGCACGTTTGAAGTTCAGAGGAGAAGCTGAAGACAGCGCTATACTTTTCCACCCGAGATAGGCTTTGCCACGTTTCAAGTTAGACCAGGAATAATTACATGGCGATGCTACTTTAGTAAACTGCATGGCCTAAGTAGCTACTCTGTTGTGACAAATTTTAGTTCAATAAATATTTTATAATGGACGGAGCAACACCAAACTGACTTTCGAATATACGAAACGTAATTTTTCGTTAATGTATTTCCTGGCATTACTCGAAATTAAAATATTGAAACATATGAGTAGGGCCTACCTTCGCAACATTTCATGGAACCGAATTTCAAATTTTCCTATCAACAATCATAATATTTTCCTTAACAAAGTTGTTCTAAATATTCAAGCACGCCTAAAATCTAAGTAATTTTGTTAATAGTTAATGTAAAATATTGCTTAAATGTTCGAGCCTCCAGTTCTAAAGCATTTAATGTTGGGGGGCAAGGACACCGTCGCCCATCCTCAAGCAACTTGAGGCAGAAACATGTGTAACTCCAAACAGGGTTTTCTAGCAAAGAGTAGCACATCACATTAGCTGAATGGGTACGGAGTGAACGGAACGGGAGGGCAAGGAGATGGCGGGACAATTCAGTTAAGTAAGTGGCTTTCTGAAACCAACTGAACTTCCCTGTGAGTGGATAGAGGGTGGTTGGTTTTACGTTTAGGTTTTAGAGGTCCCGATGTGGTTTTATAGGATGAAAAGGAAACGAGACTCTTGCCTTTTATTATAATACTCTTCCATTTAAAGTCCTCGTTACATGCGGCGGATTAGGTTCATGTTACGGCCTCGACATTAGAATTGCTTCTGTGGCTCAATTTGGGAAGTTAGGATTAGACGAGCAGTTGTACTGAAATGCCATTAGCAAAGGAGAATGTGAATAAGTGTTGTCGTTATCATTACCACCGCCATCTCAATCGCCCCAGTCACACGCAGGGTTTGATTCCCGGAAGGGGTGGGATTTTTCTTCACCTAACCATTCATCAGCATGTAGTCGTGTGATTGTTCAAAATGCACGTAACTTTATATAGGATTTGAGGTTTTCACAGCTGTGAGTCTTAAGATGGCCGTCTTCTGGATTGTTACGCCGTTTAGGCTGGTAGAAGTTCACCGACGTTTCAGAGGTCCTTATTGCCTCCATCATCAGGGCGATCGACTACACGTCGCTACAGCCCAACAACCCAGAAGACAGCCATCTCCATATAACTTTACTTTCATGTCCTGTTTCTATGGGCATAAGATATTTGTGGCACGATATTTTACAGTAAGACAAGCTATAGTCATATAATAATATTCTTGTCAACCTATGTATGTCTAAAAACCTAAATATTAACACACACGTGGCTGTAATTTCACCTACTGTTTTATGTTAGATGAGTGTGGAACTTGGTATTTCACGGGAAGCGAACAACACGGACTGAGAATACTTCAAAATACAGAATTCAGGAGAGCAGTTTATTTCGGACCTAAGAAAAATAAAGTATTAGGATAATGAAGAAAACTGCATAACGACGGTCTTTATAATTTGTACTTATCACCAAATATTATTACGGCGATCATATCAAGAAGTATGAAATGGGCTAGACACATGGCACGTAGACAGAAATGAGAAATGCATACACAGTTTTAGTTGTAGTTACCGAAGATACCTCTAGGAAGACCGATGCTCAATGGGAGATAATATTAAAATGGATACCACAGATATATTTGTAGGGCAAGTAATGAAATCATCTGGCTCAAGATATTAACCAGCGCCTTGATGCGGTACATACGGTAATGAGTCTTCATATTATGCAAGAGACAGATAATTCCTGGACAAACCGAACTGTTATTAGTTTATGCGGGAATTCTTTGCTCCAAGAAGTTCAAATTTCAGAAAATATTAAAAGCAATTTTAAAAGCGTGCAGGAAACAGTGTGTGATTTATTAATTCTCTCCAACCAGTTTCGTTTTGAGTCCATTTCTTGTACATATTCACTGTAACTAGAACATTATAGGTGAGATTTCAAGTTCTCAAGGAGGTGAATATGAAAATGACAGTCATCTTTATAACATTTTATTTCATGTGTAGTTTCTATTTAAAGAACGTAATGTCAGAACTGTTATTCGTTTTACAGCATCGAGGTATGCACTGAAAAAAAATCTCCGAAGAGTGATAGGCCAACTTCAAGCGGCATTTGTGCCACACTACCATCGTGCAGCAGGGGGTGGGTCTCTTTACAACATTAGCCCTCACACCCTCTTTCACCCCCCTGCCTCCTTCTGTGCTTTGTTAGAGTCGAGTTAGGAGACACTCTTACGATAATTGAGCTGACTAAGGGAGTGGTTTTCTGTGGCCCTGTTTCAACATTCATCCTTGCTTCGCCCTCTGGTACAACCGCTATATTTTTGGGTTCGTAGTACCGTAGGCTTGGAATGCTGGTTGTGTTGGAGGTGAAGGAAATAGAGCAACAAGCAGCTTCATAATTTTTAGTTTCTAAAAATAGGCTTATTCGATCAAATTATCCAATTCATTAAATGTAACTTATAGGTAATTAATATTTGTATAATTCAAGCCCAGCATTATTAATATTATAACTTTATACAGGTCTAACATCCACATTATTTCATATATAATGCTGTCTTCAGAAGAGCCCACAACTAGGTCATATATTAAGCCACTTGAATCTTAACCACTTCCTCACACCCTGTTTATTTAAGATTCATTTTAATATTATTCTCACGTGCAGTCTACTCCTAGGGTTTCGAGAGATCTACTCGCCTTGTTTTTTCATGACAAATCCTGTATGCATTACTGCCATGTGAACACGGTTAAGATTTAATTTCACCATTTAATGACGACATAGAATACATTTAGTCACAACAAATATTAATATCTTAAAATGACATCAAAAGAAATCACAATATCTCTGAACGCGTGAAAGCTAGATTATTTGTAAAAAGGTAACACTCCTAACTGCTAATCTAAGTCCTCGATCGTCTATCAACAATTGCTCATATAGGCTATAAGAGTGCATACATTTTTAAACTTCCTACTTCCAGGCCTACAAGTACAAGAAGGGGTAATTTAAATGTCTTCGAAATTTTATTAAACTTTTCCAGAAATCGGTTTAAGAAACAAAGCGTAAGGAACAAAGGAGAAACTGCGTCGCATTCATCCTCTTGAAAGTAACAAAAAGAAAATGCTAGGAGTGTATGAGGGTGTCTGCCGACCGACTAAAACCCTCGGCAGTTTAAAAAGTGGTAGCCCTTTGCATTATACACACAACGGTGCTCAATGCGAGTGAATAATGCATCTGATACACGACTCGGCTGTTTAGCGCGGTGAAATATTCACAAGGGCTGACGACACACGTCAACCTGGCGTTGGGGGCGCGGCGCCACTGTATGAGTGCGTCTCCGGTTTAAATCCCTCTCCTTCAGAACACAGAGGGCCTTTCATTCCGGGGTCCCGGATCGAGACCCGTAAGGGAACACGTATCACGCCCGTACAAAACAAGCAGCTAAAGTGCTGTTGACGAAGACTGTCTCCTGGGATGTTGTGAAGTATAGTATGGCAAAAACTGACCGATGTTCTAGGGGTTCTTATTGTCCCCATTGTCAGGGCTATGAAGACGGTAAGAACCTCTGAAACGCCGATAAACTTCTACCAGACTACACAGCGCAACAACTTAGAAGACAGTCACCTTCATACTCGCCGCCTTGAGAACTTCAAAACTGACAAAATCATTGTTTTCGATGCCCTGTTTCTTCTTACGTGTTTTGGAATTTACTTTTTAATTTGACTCAAATTCAATGCACTTTCTGAAGATGCATGGTGCAGTACATATAAGACATATAAATACAATCAAACATAGCGGTCGAGTAGTTAGCAGCCCTGCTTCATTTTTTGGGAGACTTTGGGTTTAAATCCAGATAAGAAAATTGGCTATACTGATGCTTTTCATGAATTACTTCAATCCCTACAGGCATATATCAGGATAATGCCTTAAATTAGGTCACGACCACTTCGTTGCATATCCCTTCCAATTTATTACCAATTAATCATCCTCTCATTCGACTCTACAGGCAATATTGTCTGAGCCACTGACAGCGTCGTTAAATAAATCTCAAATATATCAATAAATGGCTTGAATGGATTCATTCCAACAATATTGCACGGTGTCTCCGAACCGACAATTATAGCCTGCGGTTAGCATAACGCCATGTCACAGGTTTTCCCTTTTGTTTTCCATTTATAAAGACTCACACATACAAAATCTAGGCAGACGTTGGCTTAGTAAATACAGTAAATTTATCAATCAATACAGCGAAATTTGAGTCTCACTCAATTGCATTGGTCACCAAATCCATCACATACGATGCTTGCATGAAATTTGACATGTAAACAAACCACATTTTAACAAAGCATGCTACACGGTCTGTGTGTGTTCCGTTTGATTTATAAAAATTAACTTAATTCTTAAAAACGAATACAGATTATTTAGTTTGCGATGTTGTAGATCATGCCGTTTGAAACGTTTGGCATTTGTTTGTTTGCTGCAAGACTGTATGTTAGCTGAGAAACCAGAGCTGCCTTCTGTAATCATAAATGAATTTCGCATTCCATTTTGCTTATTCTTGCTGCTCACAGTTGATCGATTCTTTACAAATTCGAATTTATTCTGTTATTTTTTGTTCCCAGAAGTCCGATCACAAAGCACATATCGTATGCAAGTATGTTTCCTTTACAACAAACCACTCTTGTTTCCTACAAAATTTAGCTTTTACTGTAATGTCAAAAATGGTACATACAAGTCTCTCAATGCTCATTTTGAGTCTATGGAATTTCTGGAACCACTGGCGTTAATAAATTCTGCATTTATCACTTCTAATCGGTTCAACAATAAACAATTATACACACACTACTGGAGACTAAAAACTCTCCCCTTTCTGATGATGAAAGCAGTTGCAGGTCATGTCTGTCAGAATTCGTACAAAGGAGGAACAATGACATATATCAATTTACCTCGCTTTGTTTTGATTTTAAATCGGATCACGAAGCAGACAGACGTGCGAACAGACTCACTTCTCAATAATTCACATGCACTTTGCAGAAAAGAAGGAGAAATCGGGAAAGACAATGCGGTTTTTTAGTTGCGGCCGTGTTAAGAGAAACCGCGA
This sequence comes from Zootermopsis nevadensis, assembly GCF_977971745.1. Lineage (NCBI taxonomy): Eukaryota > Metazoa > Arthropoda > Insecta > Blattodea > Termopsidae > Zootermopsis > Zootermopsis nevadensis. Next base: position 4,171,732 of record NW_028259152.1, on the reverse strand, counting down.
TAAGTTGCTTCCTGGACGCATCTTCAGAAGGCATATGACAGACTATAAGTCAAATGTATACACAGTCTTCGTCAGACTTAGAGCTGTTGTAAACAAGCTTAATTCATTTTTACGAAGGATAATGACTCTTGTGATTATGTCGTAATTGTTTTGCAGACATATTCGATTTCGATGTTTATCTAAGTTCTAAATATCGAATTGCTAATTTTAATTTCGGAGCTTTGATAATTAATATCGAAAGATTATTTCAAAATAAATGTCCATTGAATTCGTTTGCTATCACATTAGGTCGAGCAACAAAATAAGCTATGATTTACATAAAGCATTTTGCCCAATTTTTGTACAATAGGCCTGAGCTGCGTGTGCTAACAACGCGTTGCTAAAATGACGGACAGTCTGAATCTGAACTCGCCATCTTCATTTGTATGAAAGAAGAAAAAGCCACTTGAGAAAAATTCGTATTATCTGACATATCAGGGAATAAAAGTAAGCATTTATGTCAACAAATGAATACGACAGGTAATGAATATGCATCGTGGACTCACACAAATTTTATTGCAGTAACAAAGAGGAAAACATTAATGTGAATGTGCTCACCTTATATTCCGGCAAGATGGCACACACATTCACATCTGAGTAGCTCTGTGCCGACATCAATAAGGACTCGATTTTCAAATTGTGCGTGAGTAGAGTAAACCGATTCCTTCGACCGAACTCTTCACTAGATATCTGCCGACTGAATTTTCTTCTGGTTATTAGTAGTTATTATTAGTTAGTACACCGTATACTCAGAGCCACAGCATTGACAACAGTCAAAGAGACGAACACTGGAAACCTCAGCCACAGCTTCAGCGCATCCGGCGTGATTCAATAGCTCGATCTGCAAACGGGGCACATATCGACTGAAGACACACACTTATTTGTTAACTAGAATTTGTCTTCACTCGTATAGCATTCAAAAATATTTAAATGTAAATTTATTAATTGTTACTCACTAAACAGAGCATGAAATGGCTAATTTATTTTCAGTAAGAGTGTACTTCCATTTATTTCAATAAGATTGTTCTATGGACATTATTTTATAACATAGACACAACATTGACAGTAATGTAATAGGTTTATGTTAAAAAATACAGTAGATAGAACAGGGCCTATAAACAGAATATAGTAGTACAGGGACTCTTGATAATGTCTGAAGAACAGAATGAATGCGTATGATAAAACATAAAGAAATAAGGTTTTAGAACATCAGATAATTGCATGAAGTTGCATTTTACAGTGAGTATTAGTTACGAGTCTCAGTTACACACTTGTGGCTGTCCTCAGTAAGCAATTTAGCTTGGAAGAAAAGTCGAAAGATGGAGAGCTAAAGAACAGATAGCTCTGAAATTGTCAATTCTCGAAGAACATGTTGATTTGATAAATGAACCATTATTTGGCCCGCGTTTATCAGCAGACTGCGTGGACGGTGAAGTGGGAAAGCTAAACCATCTGTTTCAGAACTGAGGAAACGAGAGAAAAGATGTAGTTTGCAGGAATGTGGAGACTATTTTTTGTATTACAACAAAATTCTTGTGAAATTTTGTGGGATTTCAAATATTTGTAGCTAACATAAGAGGGAGACATTTCTAAAAGTTGTCTATCATTTTTAAATAGACTCATGTAATCTTCGTTAAACCCATATTTTGTATGTCTCCTGACTCTTGTGTCATAACGAGTTGTATGAGATTTCGGGTTCTCAAGGCGACGAATATGAAAATGACGTTGCGCCGTGCAGTCTGGTAGAAGGAGACAGCATGCAACTCTGAAACGTCGGTTAACTTCTGCTAGACTACACAGCGCAACATACGAAGGCAGACATGTTCTTTAAGAAGTATTTATTTGTTATGTTTTAATGCGCTTTAATGTTAAAAGTTTGAGGCACAGTACAAACATGCATCGGCAGTCAGCGCCTGGAAAAGTCAGCCGCAGATAATTTCGAAATTGCAAAGCTGCAGTAACGTCAGAACTAGTAACAGTTTTAATTCATTATGACCACAACACCGGGGCAAGTAATTTCCTTGTCATCTAATAAAAAACAGTCTGCAATAAAATAGTGCGTATTGGTTAATATGCCTTGTAATGACGCCGTACAACGGGGGCAGATAATTGACTGTCGCATATGATTAGTACGGATCCATGTAATTATACAGGGCTGAACAAAACTCACATATGACCTACAGTGTAGTGAAGAGTACACTTCGATCTACGTTTTTTCTCCAGCGTAAGAGCCCAAGTCTTTCACAAACATAAACCAGAAAATAGATTATGTATGATTTGAGGTTTTCACAGCGGTGAGTATGAAGATTTCTGTCTTCTGTGCGCTGTGTAGTCTGGTCGATGTTTACCAACGTTTCGGAGGTCATACTGCCTCCGTCATCAGGACGATTATTTCTAAGTTATCTATGCTATGAAGATTTCTGTCTTCTGGGTTGTTGCGCCGTGTAGTCTGGTCGTTGTTTACCAACGTTTCAGAGGTCATACTGCCTCCGTCATCAGGACGATTCTTTCTAAGTTATCTACGCTATGAAGAGTTCTGTCTTCTGGGTTGTTGCGCCGTGTAGTCTGGTCGATATTTACCAACGTTTCAGAGGCCATACTGCCTCCGTCAACAGGGCACTAACTGAATCCTTCCTCATCTTCCCAATTCATCGTTCAGACAAGTTTTCCTGCAAAGCACGAAGTAGCATCGTCAACAGACCCAGAATTATGCGCCAGTCTAAGATGGGATCTATGGGCTATGGATGTGTTGTAACTTGCAAGGAATCGAAGCCGAAGTCCATAACAGAAAGCGGTTTGCGTGCTGGTTCGTCGCTAAAAACGATTCACGCTGAGGTCTACGCAACGCTAAGGTCCCGGCTAGCAACGGGCTGGGGAGTTTAATTAAGGTTTTAATTAATTATGAAAGCTTTAGAGGCTTCAGCACATGTAACGATGGACAGTCGAGGCGAAAACAAGTGGCCCACTGCACCTGTCCAGGCTGTTAATATTGAGGTTGACAACATTAACTACCGTTTAGAACATATTCTTGCTTCATTATCATTTCTATTTTTTAATAATTTTTGTATTTTTCCATCTCCGTACTCTGTAATTCTCTACCTATAAATCCGTCCTTCGCTCTATTAACTACAATTAACCATGTTCTTCTTGTCGCCTAAAACTGTTCATTTTCTGCTTGTCATGTTTATTTAATTCGTTGTGAGATTTCATATTTTCACGGTGGCGTGTCTTCTGTTTTGTTGCGCAGTGTAGTCTGGTAGAAAGTGCCTCCATTTTCAGAGCGATTGCCCTGAGTTTACAACCACAGTTCTTAGTGAAAATTTTGTTTCACATCGGTCGGAATAATATCTACTAAACATGAAATATATATGTATCATTTGAGGTTTTCACAGCGGTGAGTATGAAGATTTCTGTCTTCCGGGTTGTTGCGCTGTGTAGTCTGGTCGATGTTAACCAACGTTTCAGAGGTCATACTGCCTCCGTCATCAGGGCGATTCTTTCTAAGTTATCTACGCTATGAAGATTTCTGTCTTCTGGATTGTTGCGCTGTGTAGTCTGGTCGATGTTAACCAACGTTTCAGAGATCATACTGCCACGGTCATTAGAGCTATGAATCGGCGCAACAACCCGGAAGACAGAATGAAATATATACATTTAATTAAAAACGACTTGTCGTACCATTTAATGGCAAGCTTACGTAACATGGAGTAGGTAAATTATGGGCGTACACCTCGTTAAGATCTGTAACGTTTATTGATATCTCCTAGGGTTAATTCGGACTACAAAGCAGCTGCATGAAGAACTATAGACCTAATGCTTCGGGGACGGCGTTAATTTTGAGTGATTTACTCTACATCAAGGATTCTGCTCCATTAAGCTATATTAATACAACCAAAATCCATTAACATTGTAACATACCTAATTTTATAAGACGACTATTTGTCAGTTATCGTTTGGGAAACGACGCTTAGTAACACAGGCATGCCATTTTCTGTGTTTTTTATTGATACAGTTGCAGTTCATCCAGATTTCAAGACTTAGGAACCGACGTTTAATAAGATGAAGTGGTCTAGACGTTGAAGCGGTGACTGTCCTGCAGTTTAGTGTGTGGTGTAGTTTGCGTTAACCCACTCCGAAACTCTGTCAACTGACCTGGATTAAACCTTATCTCGCAGGACCGTTCAGAACACACACATAAACACATTACAGTTTTAAAGCCCGTCATGCATAGTTCAGTGTCTAGTTATTAAAACAATGTTCGTGGCAGCGTTTCTAGGGTTCACTGCTTCGTGTGTTGTGATCTGAAGGTACCTGAGGGCAAGTCTTTGCCATGCACTCCGTAACGAAGGAAACAGGAATAAATATTATCACACATAAAATTTTGAAGGAAACAGTCGTGGCCTGTTTCAAGGTACTGCACTATAATTTCTTCGATGGACTGAAAAACACGAACTCTTTAAGCAGGTTAGTAGGCCTTCGGACTTCCCGAATTTGAAGCATGACAGCTAACCTGTCGTTTACATCACTGAAAGAAAAGTTTTGTAGCGCCACGAGCGAGGAAAATTTTTCCTAACAGTGCGTATTTACACTTTGTCTTGACAGGAGACAAACAGCGGAGGAGCGTGAAGCTGAGAGGCAGGCCGCCAATAGGCTTATGATGTCACTGCAGGCTGAAGCGCTCAGCAAGGGGATGTACCACGCGGCAGAACGAGGCTCAGCGCCGGGCGATACGACGCTACACCTGCACCACCACGCGTCGAGCGCAGCGAATAACACGTCTCTCAGCGCCCTGCAGAACCTGCAGCCTTGGGCTGGCGGCGGTCCAGCCGCCACTCTGCAACCACCGCCTGTGGACCACCACCACCAACCGCCTCCACCCCCACAGCCGCCACACTACAGCATAAATCCACCCCCGCTAGCCTCACCTATTTGCTAAGCACGCCTGTCAATCAGCGCACGACAGAGTGAAGTTCCCGGAGTCATTACGCACGAAGATTAGATCGGCTCGTCGTGGACGCAAAGCGGATGGACTGAGTGCCAAATAACTTTGCCATGACGCAGGAGACGAAAATTAAACCACTAGTAACCCTGAACCACCATCCTTCCCATAGTTGCCATATGGTTAGGTTTCTTTAAGCCTCAGGGCTTAATGCACTGAACTACGTTTCTCTTACGTCACACCCATAGAATTTGTAAACCAGTGACTTTATTTACAATTAATAAATTGCCCATAAATTATTAAATCAAATTCTTTAGCTGCATTTACGTTAGAAGAAACACAAAGCTGTCCCAGTGCTGAAGCATCATTCCATAAAGACGAATAGGGGTACCAGCTGGAGGGGAATGGTCAGCTTCACGCTCCGGCCGTCTTATCTCAAGGGTAGGTGCTTAACACGGCTCATTTTGCTCTGTATGCCACGCCAGCATTTCACCGCGAAAGCCTGGGTTTAACTCCGATTTCTTCGGTTTTCTCCTGGCATATCCTTCCACCACTGCTCTATATTCACTCATATAATCTGGGGGATGGACAAGAGGTCCCATTAGCGACCCATTTCCACAGTCATAGTCTCACCCCATCGCAAATATAACAGATAATTTTAGTTGCGGTCAGAAGAATACATTGCAATTGTAACGAGCGTTTAAGATTTCATAAAGGCAAATCTCACAAGAGATGGTGGAAGGACAACAAATAAATCAAACAGAATTTGGTTGTATTGTAGAAATTCTGGATTTCATAGCGAAGTAAATATAAATAGTGGTCTTCTGGGTTATTTCGCCGGACATTATGCTTCTCCAAAATGTTGGCACATATCGAAAATATTGCCCAGCGCAACAACCCAGAAGACTATCAAATATACTGGATATTTTGTTTGCGCTGGGAGGTCAACAGCCATTTGCAATGTCACGTTCAATACTATGGTTTCTCAGAATTTTGTGCAAGCCAAATACTAACAGAATTGTTATGGCGTCTTGGGCATTGTACATTGTCTAATGTAGCCTGTACCTGAGCTGTCAAATTCCGAAACGTTTTATATATATATATATATAATACTATCGTATTGGCAAATGTATATTGAATGGTGTTCAATTTCTGATCCATGTGGCCCACTGTATGCGCAGAAGGACACGTGACTTATCCGGGAAATCCCAGGAACTTGTTCCATTAGTTTAGAGAGCAGCGCCAGATGTCACCCTGAAACACTTGCGAGTGTGTACATAGTTTCTCGTTGCTGTATAATAGAGTTTTATAAGATACTTTGCAAATGGAATATACAAACGGCATGTAAATACATTTTGTAGAAATAAGTCGTCAATGATTCAATTTACATTTATTTTTTGAATGACAGTTTTAGAAAAGTTAACAATTTTCCGCTGACATCAATTTTATTTCTTTCCGAAAATGAATGGAATATTGAATCATGCTTAGAGTATAAATGAGTATCTGTATAAATATGTACATTGAAATTAATATAATTTAAGTGAAGATGTCACACTTAAAAGCAAACAGCACGACATGTACAGAAACTGCCCGTATTTCTCAGTGTAGATGTTTTAGAGTGTGAAGCTTGTAAACTTTCAGTATGTTTATGAGTAATCAAGTGATTGGACTTTGTAAATACATAGGCTACAAGCACTTCAGTATGACAGGAAGGAAATATTAAAAAACTTGCCGCATCATAGCAAAGAGAAGAATTTCTTAGTATGACTTCACCAAAGTTATGCACCCAAATTTGTTCTACTCGATTCTAAGCAATTCAACAAAACTTGCAATAGATAAAATAAAAGCTACTATAGAATTATTAACGCAAAGTGATTTCCCATAATCCCGCATGTGAGACGTATGTCCGTGTGTAAATCCTCTGTTCCCTGATAACCTGAGTTCAATTCCTTAGTCGTTTTCATGGCCACAAACTTCGAATTTGTATGTAGAGAATCCTCCCAAGTACATAAGATTCTTTATCTCAGAATTTGTTTTGAATTGGGTGAGGATAATATGTCTACAGCGTGATAGGTAAAGAAAACTTTATCTGCATATAAATGGAAATAGAATGGATAAATACACGAGCTTATTGTATATCTTTAAAAAATCATACAATTCAGTTATATTAAACACTACACGAGACCTTAACTAAGTGTGGAACACCCAAGAAACTTTTTCGGTTAATTAAAATATACGGAATGATGTAAGTAGTAGAGTTTGCATGATAAATTCTTATCTCTTGATTTTATAACTTACTTTACAATAGACTTAAACAATTAATGCTTCATAATTACGGAAATTAGGAAAAGGTCTAACTTTTATAAATTTAAGATAGATAATTTTTCAAAATTCAAGTGGGTTCAGTGCAAAGAAAGAGAAGGAACACGTGCCTTAGCAGAAGAAAATCTAATACGTGAAATGCCTTACGGAATGTGTAGGCATTTTTTTTTTCAACTGCGCATAACTCAATGACTTCGAAGTTCGTCTGTTGTGCAAATAAGCCTATAGATTGAAAAGTTAATATGCAGCACCGTACTGAAATACATAAATTATTTTTCAAGAACTTTCAGGCCGAAACTGCTGAATATATGAAAATAGTACTGAAGGTTCGAATTTAAATTTAAATATTTGACTCAAGTGGTTACTTCCAAACATTCTCTTTGCCACTTGGTCTTAAAACATCGACGCATGGTCTTCCTCAGGATGACACACGACGTGCCTTGCTTCTTGGTTCCCGTTGAACATCCTTTCTGAGCGCATACGTCACTCGAACCGACTGTATGGCAAAACACACGTGAACCTATTGCGGTCGTATTAAGGTTCTCTGATTGCAGCCTAGAGATCTAGGCGAGACGGCCCGTCCTGTACTTTTACTACCGCCGATGATTAAACGAAGAGGGACAAGTTCACGACGAACACAAACAAGCGGGACACAGTCTGATCTATTTTGTTGGAGAAAAAGCGGAATACGTATAGGAAAGTTGTCATAAAATGGGATACCATTTGTACATTGTAGAAAGTAAGCATTTCTTGTAAAAAAATTTAATTTTAAGAAATGTTACAATATGCTATATCTTCACAATATTTGAAATGTAATGCCAAATTTAATTTTTTTAAGACAGATAGAAACATCCATCCAATGAAAAATTGGTAATTAATTTTGAATAGCACCATAAACAAAACGTTTTCCTAATGCAGAACTCGACGCCAGTTTAAATTGAGAAAAAGCGCAATATTGATGTTTTCTAATCACCTTATTTGCAAAGCATAATCACATGCACTCGAACATTCTGTACAATACAAAAGGGTCTCGCTCAAGTACGAAGCAGGAATGCCATCCACACGAAAACTGCATTCGCCTTTGTTTCCTTCTTCCACCAAGTGAAGACACTAAACCACAAGAACGGAAATGTAATTCGTCTGTCTGTTGTTCACCTCATTTTGTGAATTACCATCTGCACGCTATGGATTTCCGACACTAATATTTTTATTCTTTTTCTTTGTGTTTGTGTGTCACGAAAGAAGAAAATAACAAAACAATCATGTAGGGGTCTGCCTTAATGATTGCTTTTATCACCGTTAGTAAAGATTGTCTGTCTCGTATTTCACAAGAAATTGTTTGGAAATCGGCAATAAAACAGAGACACGGTTATGAAGAATTCAACTAGCCACTCTTTTGTTGTCTAATCCTAAAGAAAGAATATGTTTTGGAGAAACGACACGAGCAGTTATGTTTTATTTGTTCTGACACGAACAAGGCTATTATGATTGTCTACTTATTTTTGATATCCAACTAAATTGCCTAAGAAGAGAAACATTGTGAACTACAAGGCAACCCAGGTCATTCAGCTTGTTCGGAAACAATCACGCCAAGATGAAACGTCTATTTTTTTTTAAATAGACTAAATTGTTAGAACTCCTAACCATAGGCGTATTTGTTTTCTACATTTCTCCTAGCATTAAAACACTTTTCTTTTTCTTTCTTTACTTGGATTTCTTACACTCATGGGATTTTGCGTCTTGTAGCCTGGTTAAAAGTTTACCGTCGTTTCAGAGGTGCTTGATGCCTCAGGGTGAGACCCTGATGATACGCGTTTCAGTGGTAACTTTATGGTCAAAACCAAAATCTAATATCAAAGTAAAATGTGTCCACGAGTTATGTAGTGTTCACGGGAAATAGCAAACGGTATAACACACGTAAGCAGGTTACGTCCAGTCCCTTCTAAAGACTTACACATTCACTATTCACAACCATCTACTTCTAGATATAATTTCGCAACCCCCACGGACAGAGAGACGACCTGATAAGCAAGTCAGGTTAGTCAGTGACCCGGAATAGATTAGAACCTGGTACCGCCTGAAGACAAATCGGTCACATCACCACTGTAACAACCCGTTTGTCGTCACCAGTGTGAAATGAAGAGCTCACATGCATCGCCTCCAAGTGTCAGTCCTGCCTTTACGTGTATTTCAAAAAAATAGCGTACATATGTTACCATAATCCCACTGAAATGCGTGATTCATTAGCTAACTGCTTCCAGCAGATCGGAAAGGGAGATTGAAACACAAGCGTTTATATATTCAAACCCCGACATATAATATCTTTATGGAAAACTCATTTGAATCAATTCCAAATTGAAACAAACGAGTGAGGCGCCGGGTAAAGAGATCAGTTGTCATGGCAACCCGTCCGGCGTTTGTCTGGTTATTAGAGGAGGGTGAGTATGACAGAAAACAGCACCCCCAACTGTTCCTCATGCCTAGTGACGGCAGAGGCCTGCAACAGATCACATACGTCCCCCTTCAAACAGCAGCGCTATATCGTGATAAGGCCCACACTTAACAGCGACAATGCTAACTAAACGTGACTTAGTAATTCTATAGTTGAGACCAGGACATAAGCAAACACGTGAGACGGAATAGGCGTCATAAAGGAAAAATCAAAACACATGAACAAATTTCGTACTGGTGTATTCTGAGTTTGAACCTCTATTAAGCACAAGGGATTTTTGTTTTTTTCAGAACGGAACATTACAAGTGTGGAGGAAATAATAAAAGCGAGAGAGGACGTTGTTTTTTTTATTTAACAATGCTTTACCAATTACATTGTGTTTGAATGACGAGTTATAAAGAATGTGAAAGGAGAAAACCCTGGAACTGTTTAATCACTCGCCTGGAGATACAAACAAACAAAATTGGAAGCTTCGTCAGGCCAATCAGTCGGTCTGTGGCAGATCTCCAGACACGAGATGTAACACCCACCGCGCCTCGTTCAGTGCGGTTCACACATTCGTAAATGTAAAATATACTTAAAAACACTGGCAAGGTCGCCTGTTGTGTGACACAACATTGGAATAAATATATTTATTTGTTTTTAATTTATTTTATGGGTTATTTAACGACATTGTCACTAGTTCAGATAACATAACGTCGGATGCAGGAAGTTTAGTGAATATTAAAGGACAAAAGATATTTAAAAGGTCATGACCTAATTTTAGGTACTATCATGCATTGTACTGGACGGACTGAGAAAAAGTACGGGAACCGAACTCAGGATAGCCGGTTTATGGGTCATTATAGGATTAATAGAGTTGTTCCGAATATAAAAACAAAACGCCATACAGGCAATTCTTGTTACGCTTGGGCTTGAAAACGGCACAGTCCGCTGTAAATTAAGACTACTACAATGTTGTGACGAAACCCCCAAAAGACTTCGATAAGGAAGGCGGATGCTCAAGGTATCACAACAATAAACTGGTTCCACAGATCCACCGAGATAGATAAATCTTACAGTTGCTCATTAGTGTTAGTGCTGGCGCGTATTAATTTAGCACATTTAATCTGTCCCGTAGCAATGGATTCTTGCCGCGACCCGTTTTATGCTTATCTCAATAATCAAAGGCAAAACCCCTGCCGACTCGCTCTGCGATGTATAAGTTAATTAATTCTCACAGAGATCCCATATTTCATCCCTCTGCTGCTGCTGGTCCAGCCAGCCTCCTCTCCATCAAATTATTTTCTGCGTTAATACACTTATTGCCTTTGAAAGTAGAGGGCGGAGCGCGCCTGTTGTGAATCGAATTAACTTCTCGTTTAGAACAGCGACAATGATTGAGAGGGCTGTATCTTGTCTGGAAGCTGTTTGTCCAACTTTCTGCCCACCACACAGCAAACCCCAAGCTCTGCACAGACGAGATTAAATTCGATGCGATAATATGAACAATGAGCAGAAACACAAGATCAAGATATTGATAACGCAAACTATTATACTTCACGATATAATAGATGCGCGTTGGTGATGATCACAAAAAACATAAAACTACTTAAATTCATGTAGGATTTGAGGTTTTCACAGCGGTGAATATGGAGATTTCTGTCTTCCGGGTTGTTGCGCTGTGTAGTCTGTTCGATGTTTACCAACTTTTCAGAGGTCATACTGCCTCCGTCATCAGGTCGATGAATATTCATATGACCTCTGAAACGTTGGTAAACATCGACCAGACTACACAGCGCAACAACCCAGAAGACAGAAAGCTTCATACTTAAATTCAGTTTTGAGTTAACCCTTTAAAGTCCAGTGGCGATTATACGTCCCACCTGTTTTGAAAATCAATAACTCTGGTTTTATTTAAGAGTTTCGTATGATTCTCACTGCAAACAAGGATTATTTCCTTAAACAGCATTAAGTGTAGCTCTGTAATTGAGAAGTGTTGTATTTTCTTTGAGGTGTGTTCTGAATGTTTAAATATTGTTTAGGTGAGTTTTGGCTTGGAAGCGTTAGCGTATTTTGACTTAACTTTCCGCCACCACAGGCTATTTAACAATAACATTTTAAACGCCACTACAAACTCGTTTCAAGAGACATGTGTTCTAAAGCACGCAGAAAGCCGTACGAATTAACGCATCAACTCAACTGGTCTTTGAACATGCGCTGTTGGGAGTCTCGGAGACGTCCCTGATCTAGTTAGATCGACGGAGTCACTGGAGACTTAGGAGCCAACAAGTTAAATGTAGAGGAGGCCGAGAGCGTTGTCTGCAGGGAATTGCGTACAATTGCCCCGTTACGCACGAAAACACGCACACACACAGCGTAACTGCTCCATTCAACTGCAGACGCCAGGCTTAGAGTGTCACATACCCTTGTAACACCGCCAGTCTGATACGTATTAGCCAAGTCCAAATACGGGAACTACAAAGCTGTATTACCCTGACTAACATAAGAATATAATTTTATTTGTATTATTCGTTAACCTCGACTTTAATTGTGCACATATTAGTCTGTTTTGCACATTGACTACTGTCTGAAATACATTATATCAGCATTTCAGGAGTTATATTCCCGTTATCTTTAAGCTCTAGTTTAATAGGCCTATTAACGTCCTATCTACACTCAGGTCTTCCATTTGGCATATATATATATATATATATATCAAGTTTCAGATCAAAACATGCATGCTTCATGCCTTAACTTAATTTTTCATCAGCTGCCCTAACTAATACAGACATGGATATCGACATTTCAACATACAAAATCATGACATGTAACACGTAACACGGCAAAAATACCAAACAATTTTCACTAACCCTTACATTAATTCAGATAGAAGATGCCTTATTTTGTTTACAGTTTGATATAATTTCCATTTATGAAATACCTCAAATAAACTTTACAATTACTTTTCACTTATCAGCGAATTATCACCTTTCTAACATGGAACGGTTTAATAAAATGCACTATAGACATTACAGTGATTAGTATAAAACAGACATATTTATTGCCTGTAAAGATTAAAATCTAATACGAGCCGGCAATATTTAGTAATCAGCGGCCCCACAGAGCAATTGTGAGGGCTGTTGTTCCTAATCCACTTTCCTGGACAAGCCTCTTGGCGCAGAACAAACTACATTTTGACGACCGTCCCTGGAAGCATGATCGATGTTCGATTGTCTATTATCTTGTTTGATGTTAAATGAAAGTTTCGCTAAGCCACGTGTCCCAGGGGCCTGTGCATTGTGCCTTGTTCTACCTGTCACCAGATAACACGCCACGCAGCGCCGCGTGGCGACAGAACAGTAGATTGCCAACTGCCAGCGTCTGGGCTACATTCTATTGCTAAGCGGCTCACAAAGAGGGCAAAAGTGTGTCTGGGAGCAAGTAGAAAGTCACTCCAGCCCTTTCAGAACTAAATGCACAATTTGGCAGGACAAAACTACAAGTCGACAGAGGTTTGGGAGTTTGATTCCAGAAACCTATACAGGCTCTTTTGAGACCCTCCGAAAAGCTTAAATTCGCGTGGTATGTCTGTCCGTACGCATGAAATAACCAACTAATGGATAAACCAACCCTTTAAAGCCCAGTGGTACATGCGTACGGCCTTCATCGTCAGGGTGATAGTCCTGGAGGCAGTTCGCACCTCTGAAACGTCGATAAATTTATACCAGAATACACGACGCAACAACCCAGAAGACAGCATCTTCATTCTCGCCGACGTGAGAACCTGAAATCTCACTTCGGGTGATTAGTTGCCACCGTGCTGCTAGATGTTATCACACTTTTAGTTTTAAGATTAGTGATAATGATTAGGATAGAATTAGAATTAGATTAGAATTTTCGCTTTTCGCAACGAGACATCGCGAGCTGTGTTCCTTCCTGGGCTGCAGTGAATGCCAACGAAGAAACTGGAAACAGGAAGTGGCAGACAGCTGAACGTTCTTCATACCAGTCCAACGTTTCGGGAACCGACACACAACTTTCTGTTTCCTGAATGAGTGGTGTGAGTGGGTGGCGCCCATGTTTGTTTGTGTGGTCCGTTCTGGTCGCGGCTTTCGACCGCGTTTCTTTGCTGACAGTCGCACTCCGGTACCTCATTAGAACCCATTTTATTGGCAGGTACAAAAACCACCAGTTCCATCTTGCGGTCATTCACAGGAAAGGCTGTAACGATGATTATAAGGAGGACTCTTTAAAATGTTAGCTATATACTTTTTACTACCGCAAAGTGGGTATAATGACGCACATGAGATCTGAGTCTATACACACATATCGTGCATTCAAGTTGCCGCCATTGAAAAAGCGAAGTAATGACACTTTTCCAAATAATTTTATTTAAAAAAGGGAAATACTTCATCTCAAATCATCTCCTCCACTCATCTGAGTAAAAGGTCACAATTTTTTTTCAAATAAATATAACACCGTGTTATTAATCGTAAATAAAACATTAGTAAAATGAATGGTCTAAAATGAACATGCAAGGATACTGGTTGACTGTACTCTACCTTTAAGTCTCAGAAGTAAAATCCGTTACAAAATTTTAATATAAAGATAACTAATAAATCATTCTAAATTGTGGCGAAGTTAAAATATTTGGAAACGGCAGTAACAAATCATAATTACTTTCACAAGAAAATTAGGTGCAGATTAATATCGGGAAATAATTGCTACGATTTACTAGGGAGATTAAAATATAAACTAACCAGACTACAAAGTAGTCGGATGTTTTTATGGACGTGAAATTTGTCTCTCGCCTTAAAGGAAGAACATGGAACTAATAGCAGACTGAGGTTGTTTCAAAACAAAGCGCGGAGGAGAATATTACACGACAAAGGGAGAAAGTGGAGGATAGAGACAGTAAAATATAAGACTCTTTACAGTTCCCAGTCTTCATAAAATATTATTACGGTTCGCCTAAAAATGGAAAAGAAAGATTCATTTACCAATTAGTTGGTTAATGTTAAATAGTTAAAAATATAAAATTATATGAAAGTGACAGCGCCCCCTCCCCCTACAACATACACACACAGGCTACAGCGGTGTGCTGACTCTCAGTGCAAGAACACGCAGGTTCAAAACCACTATTGCACAAGCCTGCCAAAAAACACGATCCTTAGCCAGTTTCATCCACTTCTCATCCTCACAACCGATTTCCCTAAGATCTATGGCGATGTTGCCACGTAGACATGACAGCGAAAGTCGGGAGTTCCAGAATAAGGGAAAGCGGTGTTGAATTAGACAGAGGTACTGAAGAAAACCATGAAAAAACGTACCTCCTTCGCTAAAATGTCAATGTGGCAACATCGCCGCCAAGTTATATTATTCATAAATAAATAGCGTAGCCACTTAACAACTCGTCCTAGGTATAAAAATTACAGTACTTAAGATCGAAAACACAATTTGCAACAACTTTTCCCTGCTAACATTTTTCCTTATTTTGATAAGTAACCGAGTTCACCTGCGACCCCAGACTTAGGGACTTCCCGCTTAAAGGCAACTTAAAATATTTTAAATGCGTACGTGCAGATAAACCAGTAGATCACAGCACTTTATACATCATTAACATCTGATGTGCAGGGTTTCTAAAACTTTTTGCGCTTACGAAATTTATCGCAAATTCTGCGACATCATACGCTTTACGACTCAATGTTGTAGCTCCTTTTACGTGGTGACCACTTTCACCCCTTCTGAGAACGGTCGTAGTTCTTGATGCTGCAAAGAAATCTCAGCGCTGTAGCACGGTCTAGACTGGTAGACACCTGAAACGTTGGTAAACTTCTACCAGAAGACAGCCATCTTCTTACTCATCGTGAAAACCTGAAATCCTTCAAAGGCGAAACTATCGGCGAACGACGGAGTTCCGTCGAGTCCTCGAAATATAAAGCGTGATAGGATGTCCCTACAAAACACAACTTTTGGCCTGATTGTTCCTTTGTGTTCCGTTCAACATGCATTCTTTTTCTACATGTTCTTCTCTCTACGGAAATGCAATGAATGTAATTTTGTTGGAGGGAGACAGAGTAGCGTTGCCAACACAGATGTTCGTGCTTTGTGCTCGATTCACTTGTCACTGCGCTCGCAATGTTCTGCATGAGGACATCTGATAGCCGTGTGACACCTTCTGGCGTGTGGAGACGCTGCAGCTTGTAAGGGGGCTCTGTATTCCCCATAGGGGTCACGGAAAAGTCGCGTGACCTCCCAATATTGCACTTTCACTTGATTGAGATATAATGAAGTAATGGTTCCCTACAGTATGTTCTGTAAGTCAAGTTGTCTGAATTAACAGATGTCAAATCCACACAGCATCCATTCCCAACCTGTGTTCCGAAGAATTTCGGAAGTGTTACATTCCCACATAATTTGCACCAATAAAGGCCACTGAGGAAAATTATTCTTATGAAACACAGTCATTCAGCTGGTCTTAAATTACCCGAAAAAGATTCATTATCGTGTTTACAAGGGCCCGCCGATATGCGCCAGGTTCCACACCGTCACAAAATATTTATTTAAAAATCCTTTTTATTATCATCTCAAATAGGCTTGCGAGCGGCTTATTCATCGCCCTAATGATGGTGGCAGTTGGAATCTCTGAAACGTCGGTTAATGTTTGCAAGGCTACAGCCATCTTCACATTCGTCGCCGTGAGAACCTCATATCGCACACGCTGCCTCCATCTTCGGGACTTATAACAGAGACGGTATATTTCCTTCCAGTCCTCACGGTGTTATACACCAGAAGTCCAACATCGACATACTCACGGAGGTGAGAACTCCAAATCTTGGAGTGAGAATGTTTGGATGAACCCTGTGTTGCCATATATTCGACAGAAATTTATCTGGGGCTTCATCGGGTGCCTGAAATATATAGACCATGTTCTGTTAATTACCCATAGGGATTTATGGGCGCATTCGTCGTCTGCTTGTGGGATAACAGGGAAGGAGTGAGCCCTCAAAGGAAGGGGATATGCTAGCTGGGGACTTGTCAAATTCAATTACTACGCAATGGCCCTTATAAGTTAATCATGAACTTATATGGCAGAGTAAGGCATTGTTGCTCTTTTATGGGCACCATACTCTCCACAAAGCCAACGTGATGGTTACTGTCAGAGGGGGCCATGGTTTGATGGAAACCAGAAAAAGTTAGATGTAAGTAAGAAGGCTTGAGACACCATGTTCTACTTAATGTCCCTATGGGAATTATAGTGAATAGTCCCTTAAAGCTGTGAGAATTAAGACTCGTAGGATTCTATTTCTTGGAGAGTTTTCCATCAGAGCAATGCCGTAAACTGTAACCAAATACAGTAGAATCCGGTTAATTGGCCCGTCGGTTATTCGGGGCAGCTGTTTATTTGAGAAAAATCTTGAAGAACAAACCTTTTTAACTCTTTACGTGAAATTTCGCATACTTGGGGCAGTCGCTTAATTGGGCCAAAGTGTTCTAGTCCCGATGTGTCCTGATTAACCGGAATCCACTGTATTTATTATCACACGCGACACAATATATTGATTCCACACTTCTCCTGCGATGGCTGTGAGAAATACACATTGAAAATTTTAACAATAATTTTGAAATAACCTAAAGAATTTTCCTCACTTAATTTAATTTTAATTTTTCCTCAGTTAAAACATTTAATATTATTCGGCATTACATTAAACCTTTAATTGAATTATATGCAATAATATACCTTAAACTACGTAAGCTCTATCACAAACAAGCCATTTTATTTTGAACAACATGAATGCAGATGGAATATAAGAACAATATCATGAGGCACTCTGAAGCGTTTATTATTTACAGTATATGTCAGAATCACTGAACACTATAGTGACTTCCTCATATAGTAACAATTCTGGAAGCTCACATGTTTATTACTCAAACATTCTTTCCATCATACTTTAAGAACAGAAGCTGGCTCATTAGAAAAGCTTCGTAATTTGTTTTACATCCTCATGATAGTGGCCGAAATATTTTATATGTTATTAATAAAAGTAAGACTTGACTTTGGCCCATAAATACACCGGACATTTAACTTTATTTATGCACCAAATATTAATATAGTCACTAAATCAAGAAGGATGATATTGGCAGGACACTTAGAATGCTGGGGATATAAGAAATACCATTAAATTTACCAACTCACTATTAATTAATTTTTTATTCAACACTATAAAACACGTCTAACTGAACAAATCAGTAAAATGAGAAAGCCACTTCTTGGTACGACTACACAGTCGTGTAAACTGGCAGTACCAGAAACGCACCGCGATCATGAAATAGTGACGTCAGGTCACCGCTGCACTGAAATGCACTCGATATAAAATGCATCCACCGACAGATACGGGTGGAATTAACATGTTCGCAACTTAGTGATGCAGTGACATTTATAATTCATGTCTAAATTGAACTCATGAAATTACACGAGTGAGATATGAAACAAACATGTCTCTATCGTGTGGTAGTCCCAAATTCACTTGCATTTTCATAAATACGACTAGAATTGAAAATTGCAATTTTCTGTAATTGCCATCTGCATATATAGTATTTGTTATAATATATTAACTACTCAGAGCTGAATGCATGTTATTTGAGTGGAAATTCGGAACCCATAATCTATCGTTGATTTCAAATCAAGTTTGTTATGCAGTTGCAACTTCGCTGCCAGCTGGTTACACCTTTTATAATTTTTCACTGTTATGAATTTGTAAACCCTAAAGTATATCTCTATTGTGTTAAAGTATAAAATAATGATCGGAAATACTTCGAAATTTGTCTCTGACATGGTGACGCTCCATCGAATTTAGTTGTCTGCTTAAATATGCGCGTAAGGCAATTATTTTTATATTTATTTAGTGTTCTGTCTGAGGACAGGTCCATATGAACAGGATCCTTCCATCCTTTTCTCGGACTGGGACCTGTTCATATACGTTCTTGGCAGATGATCCAGAAGTGGTTTGCCATTGCCTTCTTCTGTGTGTGAATGGAGTAATTGTTGGGATGCCACGGAGAAACCGGGGAAGCCCCCGGAGGAAAACTCCGTGTTGCCTAGACCACGGCCTTGCCCAACACAAATTATAAATTCGGGCACCGCCGGGAATCGAACCCGAGACCCCAGGATTCGGGATCGATAATATAAGAGCTAAAAGAAACAAGATGCATACCGATATTAAAAACACGCTTTTTCGTAAAGTGTGTTGAGTATTTTTAATATCCCGTGTCGAAATTTCTCTTCACCATGAGACTGCAAATAAACATTTTGCGACTCTAAGATACGTTTCTTTCTGGGCCTTAAGTTGACATCAGACCCACTTTCGGTCATTCTACGTCGAGTGTTGAAACAGTATATGGTGCACCACATATTGCTGAAATTAGCGTGTTTTATAAACTACAACGATTATGAATAAAAGCTGCTGGGTGATGTGATAAATGTCAGTACAGTGGGATATTCGTGGCTTCCCACTGCTCGCTCTTTCGCCGGCCCTAGAGTCAGGAAAAAGTTTGAAAATGCTGAATGACCTTAAGTACGGTACTCGGCCCTCATCGCCTGACTGTCGACATGTTTCTTTGACTTCAGGATTGCACTGAGAACTCTGTCATTGACGGAAGAGTGTGTCGCTTACGCTGCTTTGTCCCTGTCGCTTCACCGCCAAGTAAGCGTCTGTCGACATGGATCAAGTGGCCACTTCATCACGACGTGTCAACAAGAGGGAGACGTTACTATGGCAACCATCCGTCATCAACACAGTGACCACTTCCAAGTGCTCTGAAGGTAGCAACTGAAAGTAAAAGTTCCAGCATGAAGCGAAGATTGGAAATCCCATGCAATGTAAAAACTTGTCTTGTGGATTTCTTCGTAGTGTGAAATTTTGAACACTGCCATAAAGCATACGGGGGCGCAGAAGGGCATGTAAAGGTCAGATTGTTAAGAAAACTTTCAGGGAATGTGTTGAAGAGACAGTCGAGGAGAGCGGAAAAGTTGTATCGCTCAATCTTTTTGGCTGGGGGGGGGGGGGGGGGCTGCTATATTTATTTTCCTTTCTGCCTTCTCAAAAAATTATAATTACAACATGGCTGCATTCACTGTGTTGTGTGTTAAGGGAGTGTGAATATGTTTACTGATGTCACATTTTAAAATGTCTACCAGCAGCGTTACGTCTTCCACAAAGGAAGAAAGCGAAGGGAAATGAAGAATATTGTCCCATTCATCTGAATATAATTTTATGGCAGTCACTGCTACTCCTTAAAAATAGGTAAACTATTTTATGAGTTATTTCAAAATACCTTCCAATTTATGTACGACAACGTACTTAGTAAAACACTTACTTAATTTCGTATTCGACACAGAAATTTTTGAAGCGTGCAATTTTCAACAAACTTCGAATATTTGCCACGCAGGACTAACAAGTTCATGGAGAACTGTAAAGACAAAGTAAAGCCGACAGGCATAAAGAGCCTATATTTTTTCAACATGGAGGATCGACTAGAACAAATCCCACATTTACTTGTCAATAAAAATAATTTTAAAAATTATAATTCTGAAGATGGCTGTCGTGTGCATCATGTACAGCATGACATTCCTGTGTAGCCGAACTTGAAAGGCACGCACGCTTCAGGAGAAGCTCCGTAGAGCCTGATGTTCAGGTAAGTAGACCTACTGAGCTGGTTGTTCTACTTGCAGCCACTTCATCTCTACGACACAGCAGACCGTCGCTACAAGACGCTACAAAGACACGTTAATCCAGTAGCGGGTGGCGAGGCGTCGAAGTCGTGTGCCTAACTTGCTATTTCATTACCTTAAGTGGCGCCTGAATATTTCATGAACCACACAAAAGCCTCGCGCGCCCATGGCTTGTCTACTGCATCGGACTTAAACCGTTTCAAATTTTACTCTCTCTTTGCCACAATCATTTGAGCATTAATCTCACTGCGTGGTCACGACAATTCTTGCTTGCAACTCAGAACTTTTACAGTTTAGACACTTTAAGTAGCCTAATGTAGTATGTTTAGGAAATATATTTGAGAACAGACGATGAGAAAATTAAACTCAGTCTAAGTCTACTCGCATGCTGAGATAACCCTTACGACGGTGGCAATAGCATTCCCTGAAACATCCCTTAGTATCTGCCAGACTACACGCTGATTTATCCCAGAAGACAGCCATATTCATGTAAGACTTGAGGTTTTCACAGCGGTGAGTATGAAGATTCCTGTCTTCTGGGTTGTTGCGCTGTGTAGTCTGGTCGATGGTTACCAACGTTTCAGAGGTCATACTGCCTCCTTCATCAGGGCGATGAAGATTTATGTCTTCTGGGTTGTTGCGCTGTGTAGTCTGGTCGATGTTAACCAACGTTTCAGAGGTCATACTGCAATAAATCGCCCTGATGACGGAGTCAGTATGACCTCTGAAACGTCGGTTAATATCGACCAGACTACACAGCGCAACAATCCAGAAGACGGAAATCTTCAGCCATATTGATGCTCGTCACGAAAACCTCAAACCACACCTAATATTATACTATATTCTACACCTAGGTTTCTCATCTGATCTGTTTCCTTCGGGTTAGGTTAGAGGTATTATCAGCATCACGGTTGCCATATTCATCAGCGGCATAATCATTAGTCAATCTCAGACCATCCTACTGTATTTACCGAATTGCATTAACAGAACGTTTTCATGTGAAGTTCTGTCTCATATGCTGCTATTACAAGAATGTACCTAACACTGTATGATGGTCTATTCCTACACACATAATATAATGAGTAATCAGAGGAAAAATATAACTGATTATCTGGTTATTAGTAGTAGGGACAGAAGATCTATATGAAGCCTGTTATTGCAGCACCAGTAGTTTTAATATGGTTTATTTGCCGTCTACAGGCATCTTTCAACACAAATATCATTGTCGGAAGGAACACAGGACGTCCATGTCGAATTACATTAGCGTCAAACGACATTGCTGATTAATATACATTGACGCTTTATTGATGAAACGTTATTAAAAATACAACACAGGAAAACACCCATGCCGATAAGACACATGTCCAGCACGCTTTTTGGCAGCGTAAAAATTATAGCTCACAAATTAACTAACCGGCTCTGTTTAGTCCCATATTTAGACGCAGGCTTATTTTTGTAACCTAATGGCGCGTAATTCTTGTGCTACCGCGTGAGCGCGCTTGTACAAAATGACAGCAGTAATTGTTTCATTTTAAATATGCAACGTTGGGGCGAGGTAGGACGGGAATAGGGGAATAAAAATACATTATGCAGTTTGAAAATATCAGGACTTTCGCGGCGTGTGGGAGTGCATGCACGTACTGGTCCAGGAAACACTGGTGTCAATTTCGGAACACAGGAGCGGATGCTTCTCTTATTAGACTGTTATGTTCTTATAAATACATTACAGAAAACGAATGCGAAAAGGAATACGAATTATAGACCTATTTACAAAAAAGGAATAAATAAACGCGAGCTACAAACAATGTTCGTGATTCTAGGAAAGCCTACTAAATCATAAATCTAAGAAATGTTTCATGATACGCCTGTAACTACGACTTTCCAGTAAACTCAAACTATTAACTTCGATTTATTGTATAAAGAGTCTTACCACTCTATGTAGCTACCTTATCTAGCGCCATGGAGTGCAGCTCTTCTTGAAAAGCTGATAGTCGCTCCGCGGGACAAGAAATTTGCAGCCTTTCGTGGAATACGAAGGCTTCATTAACGTGTTCACAACAGCTCGCCACTGGACCATACCCTGAGCCACATTATTCAGCCCTGTTTTTGAGTTAAGCTGCAGTTTAATATTATCCTTCGATTTATACGACCTAATTCACTTGAGGCATTTTAAGTACTGCTCTTTTCCGC
This sequence comes from Zootermopsis nevadensis, assembly GCF_977971745.1. Taxonomy (NCBI): domain Eukaryota; kingdom Metazoa; phylum Arthropoda; class Insecta; order Blattodea; family Termopsidae; genus Zootermopsis; species Zootermopsis nevadensis. The sequence goes on along the minus strand of NW_028259152.1, from coordinate 4,149,076 downwards.
AGGCAGATAGTATGGCGTCGTTAAATAACCTACGAAATTTTTTCAAGTAATTTCTGCAGCGCAAGAGCTGCGTCCGCCTTCAATCAAACCAAGTTGCTGGCAATCTACTTCTTTGTCTTCATATCATGTTCCTCCCTACTCCCTCTTGTGCTGTACCAGCCGCAAGGTGACACAGTCCTCGTACAAACAACACAGGCCCACAGCTGGTACCTATTAACTATGTAAGTTGGGTGATACTGTTCCTCAGGAAGTCTGTCGCTGCAATAATTAGAGATCATTTCCCTGTCCTCTCTTCATGGCAAAACTTCCTGCGATTAAAGCGCTGGAACCCCACTCCAAGTCATAAAACCATCCGCTGGATTATTAACTCTTCAATCATTATGACAACTCAATTTGATTATTATTATTGTGTCGTCGGTCAGTCAACTAGCATGCAACATTACGCCAATAGCAGTTTTCTGCAACAGCGGACGATAACATTTCAAATCCCAGAACGTCCACTGTCGATATTGCAGTATGCTTAATGTCGACCCCTTTATAGTGAATAGGAAAATCCTAAAAGATCGATTTTGAAGTCATACTTTTCACGTCACTGATTATGATCAAGGATGAATGATGTTAAAGTGGGACAAACAAATTGAGGTGTGGGATTTCGGTTCCTCACGGCGATTATTTTTAAGATGTCTGTCTCCTGGGACATCGCATCGTGTATTCTGCAAGACTGACCATGATGGAGGCAGGAAACTCCTCTGAAACGTCCGTCAGCATCAACTACACGGTGCAACATCCCAGAAGACAACCACCTTAACATTAAGGTGCGGTGTGTACCATGGGTTGTAATTCTTCTTGCTTCACTCTCTCTTGTAAGAGGCAACTCGATGGAGCAACGTTCTTCTTGAGATGATAGTCTCTCAGCAAGCTTAATTCTCTGCTTTTTACGAAACCTGAAAGTATACTGCAATGTTCACAAGATCCCTCCACTGGTCTTTACCCTGAACCATATCAGTTCAGCCCACAGGTTCAAAACGCATGACCTTAAGATCCATTTTAATATTATCCTATCTTTGCCTAGGCATTCTACAAAATAATTAGAAACGTTTTCATCTCTTCCGTGCTCGCTACTTGATCTGCTCATATCCTCTTCCTTGATTTGACAATTTTAATAACATTCAGTGAAGAATACAAATTATGAAGCTCATCATTGTGTAATTTTCCAAGGCGTTTCTAATTTCAACTCTCTCAGGTATTCTAAGCACCCTGTTTTCAAAGAATAGAGGACCCTTCCCTTATCAAGAGAGACAAAGTTATTTTTGTATATTTTGATATTTACGTTTTTAGACAGCAAACAGGAAAACAACAGATTCTAAGTTACATAGTAGCAAACATTCCCCTAATTTAATCTGCACTTATTTATTCTTACAACAGACACAAATATTGCTGTCGCTAATGTCACTTACGCATTCACAGTGTGAGCTGGCTGTCCGAATCATAATTGGTCTTGAAGGGATTGTGAAACTTCTGCTGTGTGCTTTCATTTCTGTTCTTCCGCGCGCCCGTCCACCCTTCTAACTCTTTATTATCTGCTTCGATTTAGCGCCGAGAACATTCTACTTTCTGCTGGAAGAGTTTCTTTCGATTCTGACGCGACATCTACCTCAGGCGTCACGCAAGCTTCAAGGAGGGATGAACTTTTAGTATAGTTTATATTGCTTGAAGCCTGTTTCCGTAGCAAGAGTGGGGAAAAATATGTAACTAACCACAACATGGAAACAACATGTGAGCTATTTTCAGTAAGACTTTATCACAAATTAAGCAGTTGTGATTTAACGAGAATAACGTTGCAGTAACAAGGATATCCAAATGCACAAGATGAAAATAGACTGAAAATGTTTCTTGTGTACAAAATTAAGGAAATGCGCTAGTCACATTCTGTCGAGAAATGTATGAAAATAAACAGCTTCAGCTTGTGAATATACTCCAGAGATGATTACAGTTTCTCAAAATTCTACTGTTTTAAAACCCACACTAAATTCAAAACTGGATGTAGGGAAGTGTTGGTGGAGAACATATTCACCCCCAGTAGCATATAAGAACGTAATGGTCAAAAAAGTAATATATTTTTCATACAGTAAACTCAAAAACAGTGAAAAGATAAACATTTAAAGCAACTAACAAAGCTGTTATTTTCAAAATCAAACTCTGTCCCCATAATGCCAGTACGTGCACACATAACACATACCAATGCAGCAAACAACTTGACATGTAGCTGAAGTCACAATTCTAGGAACTGACTAACTAGAGGGCTTAGGGAACCCAAAGGTTCATCACAGAATTAACCGAAGCCCTCCACCGGTCCCTGTCCTGGGCCAGCAAAATTCTAGGAAATGGATATGAAATCTACTACTGAAAACACATTTGACTACAGACTCGAATGCACAACTTGAAGTGCTCATGAACCGAAATCAGAGATACGTTATCAGCAGGGTGTGGCTGAGACTTCCATCATGAATGTTAAGAGCCACTCACGAGCCAAGCAGTTTGCCCATTGTCATTAAACCAAGTTATTCAATAAAAAATTATCTGTATGCAGACTTACAAATGCACGTGCACAATCACTCACACTATATATCACAGCAAGGCCAATAATTTCTGTCTCAAATACTTTTTCATGTAACAAGATAATTATAAAATGTTCCTTCAGGTCTAACTGGCTGGTGTAGCCTATTTTGTCAACATTTGTCTTCTGGGTTGTTGCGGTCGTCCTGATGACGGAGGCAGTATGACCTCTGAATCGTTGGTTAACTTCGACCAGACTACACGACGCAACAACCCAGAAGACAGAAATCTTCATTCTCACCGCTGTGAAAACCTCAAATCTTACATTTGTCTTCTGGGTTGTACCGTGTGCACCTGCAGGTAGACAGCGATGTTTTGGCAAAACACATCATCTCCACCAATCAAAATCTTTGCTGCCGTGACAACGGCCTAAATTGTAAAGTCTCATATACATCTCTCAGATTTAATCAGAGTACGAGGAAGGTTCAAAGTTCCAGAGCACGATAAACGTGCACAGACACAGTAGACCATAAAAGAATTCTGTGCTCTGTAGATATGCAAAGGGTACTTGTAAAATAAATAAGAGTTATTGCAAATTTCAAATTTCCATATCATTATCCACATCCAAAAAATGAAAACATTGTCTTACCAAATTACTGAAAATTAAAAATCTCACACTGACAAGCGTCACACATTAATAAAACTGTGGTTTCGTTAATTTAACCCACTGTTTTCTTTTCTTGATACCTTTTATGACCTCAAGAAGTTTTACTTATTTCAGTTTCCACTACAGCAGATGTCAGATGACCAGAAGACATGGACTGCGGTTTCTGCAGACAGTTTCAAATTTATGTGTTTCTTCACGATGAAGATCACGCTACTATAAACTACGATCCAAGAAGCACACAAAAGACCAACACAATTTGTACCCCAACATCACTCACAATCCTTCAAAAATATAACAAAAGACTAAAAACCAACAAAAATACTGATAAATGTAATATTGTTCGAAACAATGAATGTAAAATTAAAGGACCGCAAATCCTCGTCCCTCACTTTGACGTTTAGCCAGGGCAAGAACAGACAGAAAGTAATTCCTTAACTGTGGATTTACATAAAACATGAGTGAAGCATCAGTTGAGCCTGGGGGTTCTGAAAGTATGGGGCTGCCAGAGAATGAGGACTCAGCTTCAGACTGTGCACCATCAAGAGCAATATCAGGAACCATACCCGAGCTGTGTCGAACAAAATCCACGACGCGAGCGCGAGAAGCGGCTTCCATCTCCACTGCCGTCTGAAATCGAAAACACAGCAGTGTAGGATCAGACGCGTGTTCCATGCCCGAAACCTCTGCCAAAGAAAGAACTCGCCTTGTTACATCTTCCTCTGTGTCCACCAGAAAGAGTGCCCGTGTGGTAAGCACCAAAGCAACAGCTTCATAAGAACCTGAAGGAGTAAGGCCGGTGGCTTCAGTCACGTGTAACAGTGAGTGACTGCCAACTCCAAGTTCTGCTATCAACTTCCAGCTGTACTTGAGCCGTGAATTGGCACCCGAGAACGCGTACTCGGTGACAGATTGCTGCCTCATTTCTGGGAGAGATGTCCACCCTGCCCCATGCAGCAAGCCCTGTCCTGCAAGAGCCACCAATTCTGCAGCTCCACTCAGTGGTTTTGTGATAGCTCCAACCAATCCCAACCCCACTCCCGTTACAAGACCTCTAGTGGAAGCTCCCTCACTCATCACTGATTGCAAGGGGTGATGTGCAATTCCTCCTACAGCTCCCAACAAACTAATGCCCAATCCTGTTAGTCCCTGAAGTAGCCCCTGAGTAACGCCCTGTGGCCGCCGTCTTCTCAGTTCTTCAGTTCTTGCCAGATGTTCCTGATCAAGGGTCAGTCTGTCTAGATTTCGGGCCACGCTGGCCGCTAGTTTAGTTACTGAGCTCAGGGTTCCTGCTGTCACATGTTTCATTAGAGAAGCCGAACCATGGGTAACACCAACTAGAAATCCCCATGGTCCCTCAAAGATCCCATGATACGGAAGACTTACAAAATCTCGTAATCCAGTTCCTAACGTTCTAGCAAACCCACCAGGACTGCCCAACAATTCCAGTGAACCTACCATCCAACCAGCTCCAAATATGGCTCCTGATAAATAATGCATCGTTAAAGTATGTCCCAACTGATACGAAGTTGTGATCAAAGTTGATCGTTCAAAGGCAGAGAACTGCAAGGGTGAATGATCCAACGCGATGTACAACTTCACCGAAGTACGAACACTAAGAAGCAAGGACAGAGGCTGAATTGTCAGCGTGCGGAGTCGAAGAGGAAAGGCCACCTGTCTCGAGTCCCAACAAGTGATCTTAGGTATGGGAACCAACGATGCACTTGGTGGAAGACTGGAACCACTGTCTGATGGTGGTGACAGAATTAACGTAGTAGGCAGAAGGCACGTCAAATACTCAGTCAACTTTGTTATGAGGGTATCTTCAATATATGCACAAAGTGGTCCAAATGATACTTTCAATTGTTTCATGACACTACAACTACCCTCTCCATTATTTAACATCTCAAGGGAAGCATTGAACACGATAAGGGAGTCTGATGAAAACTGTTCCATCAGACATGATGCAGGTACAGACAGGGAGAATCCACAGCCCAAATTACGTTTTGGAACTTGGCCAATAAGAATAACTGGGAAGTCAAAACCACCACGCTGGAACATCTGATTGTCTAACTGTAAATCTCCAATAGTAACACAAACATTCAACTCTTCAGAGTCTTCTCGTACGAACTGAGGTTTCACAGAAATACAAACATTATCAAGACTAAGAAGAACAATTTCAGTTCTCTCAGATCTCGGCTTCGGAATGTCTTGAGTGAGGGTGACGTGAATCCCTCTCAGGAAAAAGGTAGCGTGGAAATGTTTTGTAATGTTTGGTGCCAGAAGTTCTTCCACAACAATGTTACGGTGGTCAGCAACAGTCGGCAGGATGGACGTCGATGAGGCTGTGGACTCGTGAGTTTGTAATTTAGTCACTGTATGACCCAGGGGAAAGTAACCCTTGTTATCACCTGCACTAATTAAGCTTGTGTCACTCATTTTATGTCCAAGTTCCATCTGTGAAGAATCTGACGCAGACAGATACTGTGAAGCACATGAAGTTCTTGACTGGGGAAGTGAGGCATGATGGAATAACATCTCCACAACGGCAGGTTCTGTGTCTTCTTGATGACGCATCAGTCTGCTTCGAATATCACGAGCAGATATCTCAACATGACTCACAGTTTCCACTGTTACGTGCGTTGTATGACAAACAACCTCAATCCGGATCTTCACATCACCGTGACCAGGCAGTCGTACAAACTGCTCTTGAGTCTCCGTGATACTGACTCCTCTGGACCAAAGTAAAGTACCCTCTCTTTGAGGGAATGAATCAGACAATGCCAGAACCAAAGGAGGCCAGTTTCCAGGAGAGACAATGTCTGGAAATCTTTCTGAGGCAGCCGGAAGGCTATAATGTGCACTACTATGAGCTGCTACGCTGCACCACCAATCAAAATTGGAAGTCTCTTCAACGGCTTTGCCATCGTTGTCTGGAGTTCCCTGAGCACACAGAATCTTGAAGCTGCATGTGTTATGCAGCGTGATCTGAGGATGTATTTCTGGATACACTGACAAGAAAACCTGGCCCAAATATTCTTGAACTGTCAGAACGTAGGCACAATTACTCACACCGTCACTATCCATTGGAATAGGAATGCTAAAACTGTGACGAACTATTCCATCATTGACCCAAAGCGGACAACTCCAGCCTGCACCACTGTTCAGCATTATGTATGGAACGAGCTCCCCTTCGCCCTCTTCTTTCCCCAGCAGAGCCCACTGAGCAATGGGCCTGCCCATATTGCTCTTATCCTCTGTGTCTGGAAGAACTATATGCACACATCTCTGCTCCTCTTGTGTTAGAAAATATGAATGCCTTTCAGACTCCCGAACTACCAATGCTGATACCTAGATAAAAAATTACACTGAATTACTGTTAACTTTCAAGTTATAAACATGAATTACAACACATCACACACATACATAAATTCAAGATTATAGTTTAGTGCATGTTTAGAAGTTATGTTATGTAAGACGTTTAGAAGCTTGTTGAAGTGTTGCTTAAGGGCAAAATTGATCCTGTATTACCACAGTGTTTACAGTACCTCAATTTAAATTATTACCAATTCTACAATTTTCTTTCTTATTTAAAAAATATGCTTGCAGAATCTGATAAACAACATAAAATAAGCAAACAAACAAACTATTAATACTATAAAAAGACACTAGTGCCATACGCGTTTCAACCACAAGAGATCATCATCAGTGGCAACAGGGAAATTAATTAATTTAATCAAAATGGTTTAGAAAACAAATCATGAAGTAGAGTATTTTACAAAAGCTTATCAAGCAACACTACACTGGATGCTGGTATTCACAGGAGTTGAACTATGAACTTAATATTGATCCAATGGTCCGGTGGCCGTAGCTGGTCTGCAGCGAGCCGTGGTTGCGTCGTCCAGCCAAATGCAGAGTTCAACTCCTGTGAATACCAACATCCAGTGTAGCGTTGCTTGATATGCTTTTCTAAAATACTCTACTGCATTATTTGTTTTCTAAACTATTTTTAAACCATTTTGATTAAATTAATTAATTTCCCTGTTGCCACTGATGATGACCTCTTGAGGTTGAAACGCGTATGGCACTAGTGTCTTTTTATAGTGTTAAAAGTTTGTTTGTTTGCTTATTTTATATTCTAATACACTACACAGTATGCAAAGTTTTATGATAAACAACAGTTCCATTAAGAATATTAATGAAGAAAGAAGAAGAAAATATTAAAATGAACCTTAATGAATATATGAAAATGATATATACTGGATCAATTGGGGCAACAGAGTGTAATCAGGATCTACATTTTGTATTTGTGTTGGCAAATCTTGTGGTTCCGCACATCTTACTAGTGGTTTTTATAGTAACTGTATATATAAGAAGTCACACAGTACACACTGCACGCATGCATGGATCTAAATTATTTTTAATTACAAATGCCAAAGTCTGCACTTCTCTTGCGGTATAAAATGCCTCAGATGGATATCACTAAACGATACCTGTAAGTTGAGAGATGTTCGGTTACAGATAATGTACTTGGCTCGCACAGTAATCACTCTCATTTCCTCCACAATCTTTGAAGCAATACTCAGGTAACCTAGAGTTTTTCCATACTGCACTACTGTCTGCACATTTCCAGAATTTGGTAAGAGGCCTGAGATACGAGGCATATAGAAGCTATTTCCCCAGTCAGGGCGAGCTAACTGGAGAGGTGGTGATGCGTGGACTATGTCACCAACATCCATACCCAGGCTGAATGTATGTTCCAGTTTTGGAGGTGTGACAACACCTTGATGTGGCACCCTGAGGAAAACGATAATCAGTATTTACTATCTATTAGTGGATGTATCATTCTTATTTGTGAATAATATATTTATAAACCAAAATTTCTTTCAATCAACAAAACAACAGCAATTGGGTCACCAATGTCAGGCATAAAATCCAAAATTTTTCTGCAAGAATCTGAACATTAATCAAACACAAACTAGACAATAAAACAATAGCACAGCCTAGACTGTGTGTTTTTTTTTGTGCTTTTTTTTGTGTGTTTCTGTTTCTTGTGCGCATTCATGCACAAACACTTGTGTGGGTTTAGTGGCATGTCAACTTCTAAGGCTGTTTAATCCTGCATAAAATTAAATTACAAAGTTCATAACTTGACGTCTGATAAAATTAGAACCCACAAGCCAGATTGTAAAAGGTCTGACAGTAAGATTGAGAATAAAACTTAAAACACGATATGCCAGGCTGTAAAAGGGCTCATGACTGACATTAACAATGCATACAAAGTTTGCACGACAAACAATGTACAACATTACAAAATATATTTTAACTAAAAATAATAAGAAAATATTAAAGTTTTACTGAAATATTTGATTAAATACCTGCAGACAGTACGTTCTTCTACTATAAGGACAATAGGATAACCAACCACATTGACCAACAATGCCCATGGCTGTAATTCCACAAGCAATGTACTACAGAACGGCCCCTGCGGTACATATTTCACCTGAAAAAACACATAACTACAGGTTATTCAATTACTTACTTCCACGGCTAATTAAATTACAATACACAAGGTTTTAAATCTATATGTAATGATGACAGGATTATAACAAACCCAAATTCTATGCTGATACTCTTTTTAAGGCATATTCCTAAAAGCTACTCCTTATAAAATGGTAGATCTTCATTAATTTTCTTGTGTTACGAATCACTGCCATCATCCTAGAAAATTTCTCTAGCACTGACAATTTTCTCTTGTACTCAGTCAATCTTACAGGTCCACATGGGGCAATATAAAATGCACTGCAAACAAAATTTATATAACCCTGGTTTATAAAAATATACCTTACCCAGACATGAAGGTCATGCCAACACAGACATAACGAATACTCACTTGCACATCTGTCTGTGGTTGTTCTGCTGATATCCATGACACATTTGCATATTCCTCCCCTACAAAGGGCCAGACTGGAGTCTTGACTTCACTTAGGGATGCCACGATGGCATTTATATCAACATCTTTATCATCTATTTTTAAAAACTTGCGCTGATCTATCACTGTGTATGATAACGGAACATACGGATTAGAAGGTGTTATACCATTTTCTAGTTGGAATGTTAATTTGTGTGAATGATCCACTGTGCCTGGACAGTAGAGCTGCTGTTGTTCTCCGCGACCATGAACTGTTGCCTGCAAGAGTGAAACAGATAACAGCAAGTTAGTTAATTTCCATTTGTGAAAAAAAAAGGGAAGATACAAATTTAGCCACATGTATTACGCTCTTGTTGTTCAGACATAATTTGATATCTCACAGCACACCATATTGTTAATAACTGAAATGTTCATGCATAAACTATGTTCATGATATTATTCCACATGCTTCATCCTGCTTTTCATATATTTATTTTCTTTTTTTGCGATATTCATCACAGTTAGAAAAATTCAACAAATTAACAACATTTTCAGAATGAGTAATAGATGACAAGGGAGAGCGAAAAGGCATGTAAGCATGCAAAAATGGAAGAAATAAAGTAAGACTAACAGAAAGCAATATTTTGTTAACATTCAAAATTGGAAAGGGCAAACACACTGTACAAAGTAACTAAAAACATTTACATATGAAACAATACCTGGAGATGAACCCTGAGGCCAGGTGTGTCAATTAGTACTTTTGCTGGAACAGGCAGATATGAGCGGATCATGTAAAGTGGGCACAGCATGGCAAGGATCTTCACACCTTGTCCAATATGCTGGCATAGCACACGGCACCATACACTCAAAAACTGACCCCTGTTATGAAACAAACATCACTCATCACATCTGTGTACCATCCGGAATGACAATAATGTCCTCTTTGCACTACATACAAGACAGCAAATTTTTTAAGAATTTTCTTTGAGTGTAAGAATAATTAAACTGTAAATAAACCCTCAGGACCAACACATTGAGTTATTACTGGAGAAAATATTAAATCATATTTTATGTTACTAAACTCATCCATCAATATATACTAATTATTTTACCTGATATTATTAAAGCCTACAATAAATTCAGGGACTGGAATGTTTTGATTTTGTTACATGGGAATTCTTTTTCAAGTACGATGGCTTCAGTCTTTATTTATTATATATTCACGTTGAGAATATAGGAATAATGGAGTTTATCTTCCTGAACTCAGGATTTTATCTGTAGGTTATAAATATACGTTTAACTTCATTTATAAGACTTAAAATTGTCAGAAAACCACTTTATTAGGATGTTCAAACACTACCAATATGAGAATATTTTTACTTTACCTGTCATGGAGAGGGACCTTAACAAGCCAGGGCTGCCCAGATCTGCAGTTCTCTCGCACGGGAATGTCTCCAGACCAAACACTGTCCAGCCCATGGAATCTGATTCTCAATGTCATCTTGCAGTTTGCATCAATGAGCACTGATGGAGGAGTGCTCTTGCCTACAGCAATAAAGTTCTGTTCTTCATCTTGAGGCCCAGAAGCCTCATCTACCATGGGCAAAATACGGCACTCTAAGTGCTCTGCTAGAAGATTTGTGACAACCAACTGGCCTGACAGAGTAACCTGTATAGTATAAAAAAACATCAAGAAACTGTCTTCCTACTTTGAACATAAATAAAGCATACTAAAAACCATTAAAATGGAGGAGAAAGTTATAAAACAACACAAATAAATCAAGGTATCAGGTAAGAGTAGTCTCTACTATCTTTGTAGTTTAAATGCGTCATGTTTGTGCTTAATTCAGTAATATATTTATTTATTTCCGTCAATACATAAACTTAGTTGTTAAAAAGATGATGCGGTTGCATTGAAACATGTTGTGAAATAAAAATAAGGAGCGCTAAAATTGTAACATCGTAATAGCGATGATAAGCGCCAAATTTTAAAGTTTAGCTTTAATAACACCAATTTTAACAACTAAGTTTGTGTATTGACGGAAATAAATAAATATATTACTCTACTATCTGTTCTTTATAAAACACACATTTACACTCTAAATGCTACAAGATAATGACAGAAAAAAATACATACAAGTTTCTGTACAAATGGAACATAACTAACAGAGCCAAGGTGAAGTTACAACAGGACCAGAAAACTGGTATTATATTTTGAAACTGCTTACAAAGAAACAAACTTTATGAAGATGACCCAGGAACATACCATGCACATGATGACTAGACTAAACTAAGAGAGAGATTAAGAGAGGAGAAAATTGGACCAGAGGAGGGTAGACAACATGCATGAATGGAAAGATAAAGGCAGTTGAAGACTCCTACACAAAAGCTGACCCATAAGTATGGAAATTACTTATCAAAGAAGACAAAGAATATGTGCTTACATCGTTACTAGCACACCACAGTGGTACTAACTGACCATGCATAAAGTAGAATACAGCATATAAAGCATTGTGCAGGTTTCTATTAACCAGAAATATTATTTGACAGTATGACACCATATGGGGTCCGCAGTGGCCGCGCGGTCTCAGGCGTGGGCCTTGTGCCGCTTGGTCGCTGGGATCGTGGGTATGAATCCCACTCAAGCCATGGATGTTTGCGTTTTTCGGTGTTGTGCTGTCCTGTGTACAGGTAGAGGCCTTGCGACGGGCCGATCCCTCGTCCAATGAGTCCTACCGAATGTCTATAGATCGAGCCAACAAAAAAAGTTGGGACCCGCAGTGCTCAGGCACTTGAAAAACGGGTCGTTCCAAGTATCCAAGTATGACACCATATAAAAATAATTAATATGTTAAATGGTTGGCAGGTTCATTTAATGGTAGCTAATTTCATTCCAATCGCCTTCTTGTGTCCCAACAATATATAGTTGACGAGTTCTTGTCTATGTTAAACAGGAGAAGGCTGAAAATAAAGCAGATCATCTCTCCAAGGTGCCTCTTGGACAAAGACTAAATTAAACAAAAATAAACTCAGAATGTATCCTCATTACTGATGCACATACCTGTTTCTGAGTGGCTGACAGTGATGAAACCTTGACAACAATGCTAATATCTTTCATACCACAGTCTGCTAAACCACAGAGCTGCAAACCATCGACATCAATGCAGAAAGGTTGAGACCACACCCATGCTCCTTTCTCTACGCCTACTCGGAGCACCTGTTTCACCTTGTGGGTTCGCCAAGAGTAAAAATGGCACTGACAGCTACCCAGAAGTATGTCTTCATCTGTCAGTGCCTGTCCAAACCTTAATGGATGTATCATGTCATTGCAGATAATGTAACGACTTACAATGACCTGAAAATAAATACACACTTTTTGAAATATAACATATGCAAATACAAAAATGTGTTCAGTTCAGTTCAGAGTTTAAATTTCATGTCTGTTAATTCTTCTTACAATACTGTCGCAAATTAATACATTGTTTTGTGATTACTTCCATGTACTTCTGCATCAGAATGATTTGTTGTATGCAGTGCATTACTTCGCAAAAAAAAAAGGAAAGAAAGAAAAAAGCTCCTTGAAAATTGTTACCACACATGAAATTATTTACATAAAATTAATTCTCCATTAATTTAGAGGCAATAATTGGAGATACAATGACGTACTACATACATTTAGCTATAATTACTAATAAAGTAATATAAAGATATGTTACATACACGTATATAATTTACTTATTATAATAAATTGTAATTACAATGACAGGAAACTTAGAAGCCATGATGGAAGGAAAGAAATTTTGATATAAACCCAACAAAAATGGTTAATACTCTGAGTACAGGACGCAACAAACAACACAGTCCAATGTGGGCAAGTGGCTGTGAAAGTGGTAGGAGGGATACCTTAACACGTTTTCATTGATGTGTGGTTTCATTGTAGTAGAAATTAGTAAGTATATTACAAAAGACAGGCATTAATTTTTCAAATGCAGTAATGCAAAAATATGTTAACTGAATGTGTATGAAATGATAATGTACACAGGTTAGTAACACAGTACATCTTTTATTGAAATGTAATGCAGAGAATAAACACATTTCAATTTGTTTAAAGTCAACTTACTGTCAATCATCATTTCTTTATGTTAAGGAGGATAACAAAAACTTGCATGTGGTCACACATAAATGGAGTTTCAGTATCCACTTATTGGATGAGAGATGTAATCTGAAGAGAGATTTAAGATAATGGGTTAACTACACATTATTTGTGTTGCTTTAGTTCAAAACTAACCATCTCAAAAACTTCAGACATCATATACAGCATGAAGAACTTCTCCAAAATCTATCACTCACATTCCTTCAGAAGGCACCAGAAAAATATGCACGCACAAACCAACAAAAGAGCTAAAAGTGTTTTCATGAAACCAATCACTGGGAAGTTTTACTGAAACTTGCTAGTAAACTACATGTTCATCAAAACTGGACAACAATAACTGGCACTGCTCACAAAGAATCACATATTTTTGTAGTCCAAAGTTCTACCCACCTGGGGAATCAGCAGTCAGGCCATTCACAGAAGTCAATGGACAAATTCTAACAACTGAACCAAAACGGTAATGTTATGAATGTACGTCCTAACTTATTTTAAATGTATGATAAGCACGAAATATCTAATCAAGTTTATCTCTTACACCACAAACTACACTGAGATCAAAAATAATTTCATCCAAACGTGAGAAATTTAAAATATATTCTGCATTATTTTGATAGAAGTAAAATATTTAGATACAATTATGGCATCTCTTCAAGAGAACAGAGTACTGATAGAGGTATCTGGAACTAGGGCAGATTAAAAAACAACAGACTGAAGAAATTTATATAATGAGGAGCTTCATAACTGTTACTGTTCTGCTAATATTATGGAAATTAAATCAAAATGGATGAGATAACACAATTTTACTTGGAAAATCTCAAGGGATAAGATCTTTGGGACAATAATATTAAAATGGATCTTACATAAAATGGTTATAAAAGTGCTGAATTCAAATGGTTTAGAGGGTATAACAGTGGACTTCAAGAACAAAATGACAAACATTTATGTTCCATAATAGCAAAACGTTTCCTGGTCAGTTGACTCACTATTTACTTTTCAAGGAACACATTGTGCCTAATATTATGATGATAAAATATGAGGCACTCAGAATGGCAGTCAACTTTGAGGCTCTTTTACTAAAAAAATTATTTTGTCAAGTTTGCCCATTGTTCAAGTAAAAACAAGCTATGCTATTCACTGTATAACTGTATACAACACATTAAACATTCATGAAAGCAGATCTAAAACTTCTTGACGATGGTGAAGAGTCAATTGAATAAAAATTTTCTTGGATATTATCCATCGTCTAGTAAATATAAAACGTAAAACGACGTTTCGGAGATGGGACTCTATCTCCGTCTTCAGGTTCCTACACAGTTGGGCCCACTAGATAGAGCTAATCCCTATCTCCGTCGTTTTACGTTTTATATTTACTAGACGATGGATAATATCCAAGAAAATTTTTATTCAATTCATGAAAGCATTTACAATAATTCTCTTCTGGCTTAAAGATTAAAAAATGTTCCCTCGCACAATATGATTCCTGGCCTTAGCACTTGAAATCATTTGTGACTTATTCCAATCTCCTAGTGACATTTGTTGGAGAGTTTCCTTACTGTTGCTTGGATAAACTGTAACATACAAGTAGTTTTCCATGAACATATCAAATAACTTTACAGAATTTTTTAGGTAGTAATCTCCTGGGTTGTTGCACTGTGTAGTCTTCGGGCTGTGTAATACTATTTCAAGAAAACATGTCTCCATTTTCAGGGTTGAAATGACAAAGCACAACCATTCAGAAGATCACCATCTAAAATACTTTGTTTTCCAACAAACGAAGGGATACGCCCTGGAGCTATAACCTGACTGAATAGGGCCAGAAATAGGCTAATTCCTCATATTTACTGAAGCAATACATCTCCTTAAGAATGATCACATGACAAATTAATTTACCTGGTACTCTTCACTGGGTGTTGGTGTGTCCCCTTCCCGTTCACAATTACGAAAAGCCTGGGCCCAGAGTTGTGCTGAAACTGCCAAAGTGTGTCCAATTGCAGGCCCAAATCTCACTCCTATAGGTTTTGTAACACAACTAACAGCAGTTGTATCACCCAGTGTCAGCTGTACTTTAGCCTGAAAGGGCTCAATGGCATATTGCTGTGTAAGATACGCATAATCGATGATATCACAGCGCACACGGCTGTTCATTTCAACCATGCTGACATTCCCACTTGACCACATGCATACGTACAGACACGTGCTGTCCAGTGCAATGGACATAAAGCACTGTGACTCAGGAGTCATCTGATCTACAGAGAAATTCTTGAGTGGGAGAGGTAATGGCTTTCCTGCATTACTGGAGATCACGTGGTTATACAAAGAAACCTGCAAGTGATACACATTATTCTAATGCTTTTGTTTTACAGAAATCACACACACAGAAGAATCAGAGCAATTACAGTACATGCAGTCTTCCTTTTATATTGGAGATGTATTCCCAAAAACAGTGATATACTATATTTAAACAACACAAATGTAAGTCAATCAATTCTCAGCAGCACTAATTTCTTCAAATTATGTTATTTAACATTATTCCATTATTAATAAAGTAACAATAGAAGATGCCAACTGGAATGACATGAATAGGACACTACAAGTAGATCCTACTGGCAGTTGCACAAAAACAATGATTAAAGCCAAACATATGAAGATACACTTGGAAATTCATCATCTTTATATCAAACAGGCAAGGTTTTCGAAGCATATTTTTTAATGCCTTTACATATCAGTATTTAAGTATGGTGGTGGTAAGTTTTGTTATTGAAAATCATTTGTCAAATAAAGTTAGTAGACTGAGATTTTCATATTTTTACAGAGGTCTGTAAGGGAGACCTATTTTATTGCATATTCATTATTTAACATTTTTTAATGTGAAAAACCTCATCAAATCAATTCATGTGTAAAAATTACACAGGAAAATAAATAGATCAGGAAAAGCTAACAGGCAATTATGAATATTTATAAAACAGATTTACAAACAAACTTTATGCTATAACAATGTGAAGTTCATCATTATTAATTTCACAAGTACCTGCAACGAAGAGATGTTCATTGCTGCTTGGAGACATGGCACTTGACGGGAAGCAAAGAATGAATCAACTCTCATACAGGCAGCCAAAGCACGTGGAGAAACCAAAACATCTCTTGAATCATGCAATTCATCATCTTCCTCTGACTGCAGTGTGAGCTGGACTCGCCATGTACAGGCAACAACCTGACAACAGATTGACTACTACATGAGAAAAGATGTCCTCAGATAAGTTATTTTGTATGTACCACAACTAATTGCTTTTATGTAGCACTTGTAATTATTTGTTGTTCCTCTGTGTCATAGTACGAATTGATCAGATTACAAAGTATCAAATAATATGGCAAGATAATTGTTAATAACATGAATGTTGCATTCACTGCACTTGACGACCCACCACCTTACTCAGAACTGTTACTCAGTTCTGAGTAAGAAAAAACAAATGCCACACAAAGATTGGTACCCTATTTGCACCTTAATAATTATATTTATTACAGTTTTTTCTTTCTTTTAATGCATGCTATATTTACACAAATATATATTAAAACTGTGCAGTTGTATATTATTCAATTATATGTTTCAAAATTTCCATATGAACTGATTAATAAAAAGAGGAATTGGGGTATGGATACTGAAATATGTAAAAAGCGATATTTAAAACAGAATACATAATTGTTATTTGTCTACAAAGCATACACAGTCCAATGAGCAAAAAGTAATTATCAGTATTATCAGTCACATTAATACTGTATTAAGCTATTTATGCTCAACTGTTAAGGCTAGAAGCATAACTAATTTAAAGGTCCCGTGTTAAAATCTGATTGTAGACAAACAATTTTATTTGCAAAAACACATATTTTAGAAGCATCATTATTTCACAAAGCATTCAAGTTGTTTGTACAAAATACAGTACATTAGCCCTTCAAGACCTAGCATCTTTAATACAATGTTCAGAATCCACGAGCTTCAACCATAGATTTCATTCATATCCACATGGACTCAATTAAGAGATTAAATATAAGACTAATGAAACAACTTCAACTTAATTTTCCTTCATTATGGTTTTCATTTGTTAGTTCTGAATTCTTATTTGAGACAGGTATCAGCATGGTTGATTTATGCAATGGAAATTAAAAGGTACTTTGATCATCACCAAGAATAATTTTGTTTTCTTTGCATGTGAATGTGAAGCGCCAAGTTAAATACCACTCAGAACGGAATCAAATCAACCTAAATACTTAAACTCAGCTCCAGTTTTGCGGTGTAGAAATGCACTTCCTACCAGTTTCTGGCCAAAACATTATGTGCTGACACTCCATTTTTAATACAAAATTATATTTTCCACTTTTGCCACTGATGCATATGCACAGAGGATCATGTGTAATGGCATCACAATTATTCCATCTCAAAGAATTCGAGCATCTGCAATGCTGGTATTGCCGACTGTTGGATCATAAAAAATGTGAACTATAAGTTGTCACCTATGGCTCAATATCAATACCAGATTTCATGAAAAGTCTCACAGCCGTTCTCGAGTTATTAAATTTATACAGATGGTAATCACAGGCAAAGAGCTTAAGTTTTGTTAAAATACCATCACTATAACGTCAGCTTCATTTCACTTCACAAATCCGAGCATCCGCCACTATCAAATTACAGAGTGTAAGAAGTTAGGAAATATGAGGGTGGAGCACTGATGTGTAGCATAATGTCCACACCAAATTTGATTACTGTCGATCTAGCCAATCCCTAACTATGAAATAGGTACAGACAGACATCACATGTGAAGAAATCATGTTAAGTAAGTGATAAGTATGTACAGAGGCCAATGGATAGTGGCATCACATCAAATCACTTCATAACTTCAAGTAACTGCCTCATTGTTGTCACAGAGTGCCAAAATCAAAAACATGGCATAACGTTCGCACCAAATTTCATTAATTTCCATCCAGCCATTCTCTAATTATGAAATTCAGACAAATGAATATCATGCTGAAGAGGAGAGGTTTGTTTGGGTAGGCAGGCTAAACATCTGCTAGCATTTTTTTGTAAATTTACCTTATGTGGGGAAGTAGGTAGCTCCAGGCGATACATCTCTGATTCTGACAGTTGAAACTGCGCATATGGCAAATAGCAGGCGCGACAGTCACTCCAATATTGCAGTGAACACAATACCTGGCCTTTTGGTTCTTGACCAAGATGATCTGTTGCTACCTGTAATGAACAGATACAATGGAAATGGAGGGAAGGTGGTGGAGTTACAAAAATTAACATATTCATATTCAACAAGATGAACAATGTAAATGAGACAATTTCCAATTATCATTTGAAGTTGGTTGATTCTGAAGACCTGAAAGACTTGAGTGTTAGTGGCATCAAATGTCAGAAGTATGCAAGACTGACATCATGTAATACAGAATGTAAACTTTCTCAAAACAAATGACTTCCATGATAATCAACAAAGATTTATGATGCACATCTTAAATGGTTCATTGCAACAGTGGTTCACTTTCTGTTTTATATATGATTTTTGGTGAGTACTCTGTGTAAGCATGGGTACTTTAAAAAATCCTACTCTCTACAGCATATTTTTTACTTTTAAAGCACATAAAAATCCAAGATTTTGAACATCTAAAAATCCATTCATTACTTGTGAGAATATTTTCTGTTCAACCACTAAAGGTCAGAAAGAGCAGACCAAACTGAATAAATTAATAACTTCATTTCATTTATGAGCACATAGCTCCTATACTTGTGCATCAGTTTAAAAGACACAGTTTAACTGAAATTTACTTTTATGAGACAATCTTTTGTGATTTAGAAAATAAATATCATGAAGATGGAGACAGTATGTTTCTCTGAAACACTGGTGCCTACTTACAAGTCTGCACAGTGTTACAACCCAGAAGACCAACAGCAACATCTTTGGTGCCATAAGAACCTCAAACATCACAAATCTATGTAGACCTATAATAATTCTCAAGGGTCTGTCTGTTTTGCAATATGAAGGCACTTTTAAGACGTTAAACACAAATGTAAATTACTGTTAGTTACTACATCAATCAAATCTAAAATTCTAGAAAAAATGGCAGAACAATTTCTTTGAATATTGTTCCATGTCGTCTCTGCCCAGTGATTCTGATGCCTAAATCAAGGAACACAAACGCACAGTTAATTTCAGAAATCAAACCAGATTTTGACTTAAGTTTTGACATCACACAATTGATGAACCAAAGAAGTTTTGTAGACGCTGACTAAAAATTGGACGCATGATATTTCGTGTTGATCATATTCTGTCATATTAAACACTAAACAGTCAGTCAGAGATAAAAATGGTGAAGTGTAAGAGTAAATGTTTCAGAAGCCTGTTTAAGTGCATGGTTCTGAAGATGAAATTTAATCTATAATGTCTTTCTCCATAAATGGTCTTGAAGAAACCCATATGAAGTTTCTTGCATAAAAATTCAAGTGGAGTCTGAAGCATGGCAAAGTACTAGACAAGTTGACTTCACATTCATACCTTGAATGGCACGGGAAAGACATCAACACGTGTGAGGGTCCTGGGTTGAGGATATCTCCATGCCATAGTGGGTGGAGCCTGCCAGAATACCACCTGATAAGGAAGTGGCAGATCATCTCGAGAGAATCCACTGCTTGCATCTACAAACTGGAAAGCCCCAGCTCGAAGATCATCTCGGTAATGTTGATCTTGCTCTGGGGGATGAGATACAGACTCCACCAACTCTGTCCTACTCTTCATTTGAAATGAGTTCAGGAAAGGCTCATACTCTGACCAAATCAAGTGTAAAGAATGAAGATGCTCTGGTCCAACATCCACCAAAATGCAGTCTGAATCAATTGTTAGCTGAACCTAATAAAATAAATCAGAGCAGATAATACCACATTAAGCATACACTGATATCTACATTTTTTTAAGGGAAAATTTCTCAACTTTCATGGCTCATAACCCTCTTTTACATAATCAGAAGTCTGTGATCAATACAGAACCCCCTGACTTGATAAGACTTTCACCAAACTTTTCAAAGATAAATTCCATGTTCACTCTCTTAGCAGAGCACTAGTTTGCACAGAACTGTGACATATATTAATTATATAAGTCTAGCTACATAGTCTAAAGCAACAACATGGTATTTTGATGCAATAATTAATCAAAAAAGTTCATTCTCTCAGTTGTTCCAGGCATGCTCAATAATTTAATTGTGCTTATACAGAAACATTTTTGTTGTTAAAATATCACTTCTTCTTTTGGATAAATTTTATAAAAAATCATACTGGCCTACTTTCTCGAGTAAAAGAGACCACTATCTACTGGAATACACTCTGTGACAGTCCTCGGAGTTACAACATACCACTTTGGTTGTCTTAAACACATATAAATTATTTTTTATATATATACAGACTATTAATTTTTATTTAGAGTCAAAACTATAATTTGACTCTAAGGTTAAAACACAGACTAGAGAGTATGTGAACTTAAGAGAGAGGATGTAACAATAACAAGTTTTATAATTTGTTCTCTTCACCACATATTACTAATGTGACAAAATGACAATGAGATAAACAGGACATGTAGCATGCATGGGGAGATAACAAATGCTTTAAAGATTTAGTTGAAAAATCAGAATGTAAGAGATCATTTAAGAGACCTAATATCAGACAGGAGAATTCTATAAAAATGTATCTTAAAGAAATAGGGCACCTTGATGATAGAGGCAGAAAATACCTCTGAAATGTCAGTAAACTTCTACTACACTATACAGCACAGCAACCTAGAAGACAAGTCATCTTCATACTCGCTGCTGTATGAACTTGAAATCTGTCTGTCAAACATTATTTTATCTGTTGCTAACCTGTGGAGATGAGTCACTTGACAGCCAAGGTTCCCAGGCCAGGCAGATATCCAGAGTGCTACTCCAAGGAGTGAGGAGAGGTCGTGACAGTCCTCTGAAGGCTGTGGTGAGCATAAGGCAGCTGACAGCCACGCTGCCCATTACACGGTCCACCTGACCACGAACAATTCGAGACATAGTGCCAGTCACTCCAGCAACACTCACAACCATCTCAGCCTCATGTCTCCTTCCAGACAATTGAAACACCAACTGCTGGCTTGAGATACTAACAGCTGCCACTCCACCTGGGGTAAAATAATATCACAGATTCATGCCTGCTCCTCTTATGTCTCACAGAAAATTGCGTGATCAGAATTCTTAACTTGTCAGCATGCTAAAATGATTTCTATACTGATAGATCATAAATGCTTTAGGAATAAAATTCAGATCTTGGACACTTCAGTTAATAAAGAGAGTGGCTATTACCTTCTCAAGAAATCAGTTTGAGGTAGCATTTTCTGGCTGCTACAATGTTGTATTCCAATCCCTAATCTAGGTACATAAGGTTATATTTATATGTAATAATGAAAATACATTACTAGCCTAACAATAAGGAAATGTACTGCAGAGCATTCAAACAAGTAAATGTTACAAACCTATTCTGTCTCTGAAGGTTTGCTTCTTATCATCTTTGATGGTTACAAGGCCACATGGGCGATTCTGATCATGAGATAAAGAACAGTAATCTCTCTCAGAATGAGGCACTGTCCCACTTTCTTGTGATTCCTTGGATGGTGATTCAACATTTGTTTCAGAATAATATTTATCATGATGAGACAAGTTTCTTGCGGCTTCTTCAGTTTTCATGCAAACACCTAACTCCGGCTCACAAGATGTTTCTTTTGAGTGTGGAGAGGGCATGAATTTCTAGAAATGGAGAAGAAAAAGAACATAACCAAATTATCAAAATTTAATGCCTAAAGAAAAATTATGAAGAAAGAGAGATTTCAGGTTCTTACAGTGGCTAGTATGAAAATTACTCCATCAATAGGATTATGACTCATTGCCCTCATGATGGAGGCAGCAAACACCTTTGAAATGTCAGTAAATGTCTACCAGTCTACATAGTGCAACATACCAGAAGACAGTCATCTTCAAATTATCTCCTTGTTTAACTTACTGAACTTAAAGTATTTAAATGTTTCACACCTATATGAACTCTAGCAATACAGCTTGTGCCCAGATGATCAATTAACATAATAAACTCTTTGGGTCCTCAACCGTCAGCTAAAAATATCATACAGTACTTCCCTTAATTAAATTGTATGTTTTTCTAATATCAGCTGGAATAACAGGTATGTCATGTATGAATCCACACTGTTTATCTCCAATAATGTTTCCATACACATGTGTTATTCCTACCAACCAATTACTAAATACACTTACATAAAAACAGTGCTTCAGTTTCTTCTGGATATCATCAATGAAGCGCCATAGTGCAATGCTATAATATATCTTTGTCGGACGGCCCATTTCGACTTCTATTTTGGAAGCCTTGCCAACAGATTCAGACCACTTCACTGTGAGAAAGGCTGGTGGAATCCCTGTGTCAGGATGAGGATCTCCACCCTTTGTCTCCAGCAGCACAGACAAGAAGTCTTCAGGACGGGGTATTCCTCGAGGGATTACATGATCTTGCTCTGATGATGTAATGCTCATGTCAAAGCAAGATATCTGGAAATATATATGTTACATTTAGGAAAAGGGAACTATAATTTTGTTCGTAAGTACTTTCATATTGTCACCTCAACATCAGTAATTCCCACTCAGTCACCTGTAATCCCTCACTGCTAGTGAAGACTACAAACATAATGACTAATTAACTCCACAAAGCACAATGTTTCTTGAGAAGCTGACAGTAACTCAGCTGAGCAAGAAATTCTTAACTTTTTATTGAAATCAACAGTTCATTACCATATTACTGTATTCATAACAGCCACCCTCTCACGAGCAACTTGAATCCAAACATTTATTCCTAAGAGAGGGGAAGTAACAGAGAATGGAGATAATTACACAATAAATAGCATCACATTTTATACTCTTTAGCAATTATTATTAGGATTAGATGCATGGGATATGCAGCATGCAGAGGAAGGGAAGTGACCACTTGGGAATCTTAGGCACAGTTATTATATTTAGGATATTTGAATGAACAATAAAGAAATATTGTGAGGACATGGTGTGGATTCAATTAGCTCAGAATAGGGTCCATGGTAATGAACCTTCTGGTTCCATAAAACATGGGAATGTTGCTGACCGACTCAGTGACTATCAGCTTCTCACACTGCATGCAGTTATGAGTTTTGAGTGGTTTGTATATAAATTATAGAACTTATTCCTAGCTACATATCATGAATATCTAGTAAAATTATTACCATTCAACATACCTGCACCTTATTCATGAACGATAATCTTGACAGGAAGGCATGAGGCTGCGCCATTAATATGTACAGTAACGGCTGAATGTGTTTGCGAGGAGGCACTGCATCTTCAACAGAACCCTCCTCTGAACCAGCTTCGTATCCTACATCTTCATTCAGGTCATACTGCAATGCAAAAATAGAAAATACTGGAATGTTCCAGCAAGTATTACAAAAAAGTTATATGTGTACACTTCCTTAAAAATATTACAAAACCTTACATCATTCTGAGTCATGAAGTCTGCTTTGCAGCTATCAGCTTCTCAAGAAGGAATGAAATGAAAAAGTTAACTGTTTGGTTTGAGTAGTAACATTTGACTTCCAGAGAGAGCAAAGATAGCCTCTCACTCTATTACAAATATGGCACTGCAAAAACAGTTAAAAATGGAACACTCAGAATGTTAGTCCCATGACTGTGTTTTCACTAAATAAATTCTTAAAACTCATTTACCTACTACACTGGAGCTACAACTGCATCTATTCAGTTTACATTCTGTACTTCTTAAAAAACACATTTCTAGACCATATGAAATAATTAAAATTTAATTCTTCCAGTATTACTGCAATACCCAAAAGTATCTGTATGTCATCTAGATTTTCTTGTTTTTGAAAAATGCAATGGTAAAGAGAAAGTCTGTACAATGGATTCTCTGCTGTTTATTTTCAACTGTGATTATAACTCTTTTGCTATTACTGACTGGTAAAATGTCTATTGTATTCATGAAGATTTTTTTATATAGCTTAAAGTTTAATTCATAATTGTTTTTGTTTGTACCCATTTTACAATTCTTTTTTCAGGTTTTTAATTACCATTTGCCTTTTTACCAGAGTTTCACACTGTATCACATTAAACCACTGATACAGTCCTAGATATAAACAAGTATTGATTGTCTGCAACAGAATGTAGTAAAAGAATAAATTCATCACCATTAAAAATGGTTTTAAAAATTCTTTAAAAACGTACAGCACCTTGCTGTGAACATGCTGAGAGACAAGTTTCTGTTTGAGTCTGCTTGCATAGGTATGCAGTTCACTGTTATTTCCTTCCATCAGCTCATACAGGGAAAAAGAGACTTTGCCAGCTGTAAGCAGAATTTCAACAGGAACAACATCCTGAGGTCGATGGTGCTCGCTTGTGCTTGATACAACATTTGATTTCCAGGACACTGCACGTTTGCTTGTTACCTCCTAGGAAACAACAAACACTTTACTTTAAAAACTAAGCAACTTCATAAAATTAATTGTTTTAAAAACAAAATAGCATGACAACCAGACAATTCATTATGAACCAAAAACAAGACCCTCATTAGCAATGAACTGCTGACAGTCCGATATATTTTATAATTCTTTAATAGTTTCTCAAGCAGTTTTAAAAGCAAAGTACATCTTCAGTGCTCAGCAAGAAAGGCTAAAGTCAACAGAAATTACTTACTGCTTACTGAGAATTTCATTAGAGGAACTCAAAGATTCAATAAAAGTGGACAAACATTTTCATAATGTTTAATATCAGAAAGTATCAAGGCAGAGTAATTGATGCCACTTAAATAAATTAATACACAGTCACATATCACACACACAACTTGACCAATGCTGTCTGACAGTGTCTGCCTGTTGTCACAAAGGAAACTCCCATTAACATATAAACTTAAAATTGTTTCATAATAATAACACATTTTCTGATGTAATACACCTCATGACATTTTAATCACTCTTCTACTATAAATACAAAATATTTTTACTCACTGTGGCTGGACTCCCAGGATGCTTTTGTCTTTGATGAGTATAAGGATACGACACATCAAACTCTGTCAATTTTCTAGTCTCTTTACAATCACTACATTCTTTTCCTGTGAACCCCATACCTCGGCCTACCACACTAACACTTGATGCATCTGCACAGTCTACTCCACTATCCACACACCTGAAACCAACAGAATGACGAGTATTTAATTTCTTTGTTGAATATGTGATTCACTAAAATAAAGGTAATTATGTGATGAGCAGTCACCTTTAAACACAAATCTAAACTTAATAGAATATTATACCCCAATTCAAAATATGGAGTATTAACATGCCTTAATAATCAAAGATTATTACAATAACCAACTATTATTATAATGGCAAAATACATACAGTCTTTTGCAAATTAGTATGTCATATAACAATACAATGCATGGAACTATATTAATTGGAACAGTACTTAAAATATCTAACACATAAATGATTTTACTTAAAAATGCATCCAAAATGTGGTTCCTGCATGATAAGGCAATACAAACCGGTTGTAGTTGGCACCTGCAATTTCCATCTCAAGTGAGCCCTCTGAAATGGGTTTCATTAATGGTGTAGCATGTACTACAAGAGGTAGTGTCTTGGTTGAGGAGTCAGCCAGAAATGGTTTCAACAAGAGCAGAACCTCTTCTAATAGAGCTGAGGCTAGCACTAGCTGCCCCATGCTGATCAATACCTGCCAATGTATAGCAATGATATAAGTCAATATTGATCCATCAACAATTGATTTCACTGATATGTATTGTAGGTGATTAACAATATTTCATAAGTAAAGATGGTAGTAATAAGTTCCTCTGAAATGTTGGCAACCACCCACAAGACTATGCAGCACCATAACACAAAAAAAAAACACAACCCAAATTTTCACTGCCACAAAAATCCCAAATCCAGTTAAAGTATCTGAACTCAATATGGTGGTTAGTTTATTATATACATTAACAAATAACAACACCATTAAAATTACCAACACATGAATCAAATATTTAATATTATATTCACAAAACACTTTTTTAAAATCTTCCAATTATTAGCCTCATTAAATTGATACTTCATTAAAAACCACTCACCTGCATGAAAATATTTGGCTTTATGTTTCATTACAAGAAGTTGGTATAATTATGTGTTTATATCATTTATTCTATGCAATAAATGAAAAGTAATCACAGTTTTAGTGTGGAAAGGGTGCAATAACTTTTGAACATTAATGTACTGTATCTTAGCATTGATTTCATCTTCTCAGCTGCATGTGAGTCTGAATTAAATAATTTTGATCACTTTTCCAAATTATGCAACAGTTCATATAATTCTGAAGTAGCAGCTGCAAACTGCTGGATCCTTTATTTTAATCTTTTGATGCTGACAGGAAACAGTAATACATAACCAATCCAGTCTACAAGTAAACAACACAATGTAAGATGGAGCTTCCTCACAGCTAGACTGTTTCACTCAGGAGACCAACATACAAGATGCTATACTATAATGGCATCAAAAAAAGACAATGAAGTTGAGCTACTGACCAGATAAATATGGGCATCTGTAACTGTGTCACATAAATAAAATTTGTGACTCTGAGAAAACACTTCTAACCTAAGAAGTGTCCAAGTGATGACAACCATTCATGATTTTCAAGTTTCAGAAAAACTTGCATAAAACTGGGGTGGGGGAAGAAACTGTGAGGAAAAGTAGTGTATTTAAGCAAACAAACCATCTAACTCACTATTAACAGAAACTGATGGTTCAACATTGCTGACAGCAAAGCTCATCACTGGACACAATTTTAAGTCAGTTATCCCCCTTAAGATACATTTTAATATCTTCCTCCAATTTCCTGTTTGTCCTCCAAGTAGCAATTTTCAAAAGAGGTTTCTGCATCAGAATACATAATCAACACCTCCTAAATGTCATTACCTTAACAATAATAGGTGACCTACATCAATTACAAAGTTCTTCTTTATATAATATCTTAACCTGCCCACCTGTTTCATCCCTTTTAAATCTAAATATTTTCCTGAGCACTTTGTTTTCAAACACTTTTAATGTATGTTCTTCCCTCATCATAAGAAAAATCATGTTTTATACAACATGTCATGAAATACATTTGCAAATCATACCTCTATATCAGTAACTGCATTGACTTCTAGAGAATGTCCACAGACAAGGATGTTACCATGATACACAATGGCCGGGGCTGCCACTATGCACAAATTCAATCGTGCAATAACTGTATTGAGAGACATGTGTGGGGTGAAGTTTTCTTTGCCAGACACCAAGTTGTTCCACTCTAGAGCAGGGTTCTCACTCATGGTGCGAAGGCTTGTTGTCTGCAAACTTGTCAAGCTGCAATATAAGCAAGAGACAGAAATATTAACTGTCTGTGAACCAGTCACACTATTAAAGAATTAACTAAAAAATTCCATACAAAACAAAACTGTATGTTGCTTCACCATTGCCTCATCACCCAGACTTCAATCCTATACAAATCACATGACATAAAGGGACTACATATAGTACACAAATATTATTTCAAAATATATATTTTCTTTCAGGAAGCCAAATGTACATGAATACATGAAATGTACCTGAGACAACGATCCAGTTCCTGCCAAGTACCAGTATTAACACTAAATCCCTTGATATCCAGCTGATACTGTCTGTCCTCTACTTCTGAACCAGGAACACACAGCATACGAGTCTGCTCAGCCATGTGGTAGATATCAGAGCGCACCACAATACGTCCCAATGGATTGTCTGCCTGCAAACATGGATAGGTGGATGCATCAGAGTGCATAATATTACTCCATGGATCTCCTCATATTATCTGTCACCTTTGACTTAGATCAGAAATTTCTTATTTATACAACTAATCAAAAAAAAAAGTTCAGATTTTTTCTTGAGAAGCTAACAGAATTTGGCTGGTCACAAAATTCACCATATTTTACAGAACATAAAGGTTCATCACCATGCTCACAAAACTGCCACTAAACCCCAATCTGAGCCATTTGAATCCAGTCTACAACCTCATACTTATTTCTGTAAAATATAGTTTAACATCATCTATGATCAAGTCTCTCACACTGTATACAGTGAAACCTCTATCCATCGTTCCCGGAACTATCGTTTTCCCGGATGCATCGTCCGTTTTGTTCGGTCCCGAATACATCCCATATAAAATAATGTTACATTTTCCCGCTTCTATCGTTCCTCGAACTATCGTTTTATCGCATCGATCGTTCAAAAATCTTAGTCCCGGCCAACAATTTTCCCGCAATGATCGTTTCTGAGAAATTAAAATGCTGGGTTTTGAGATAAATTAATACCGAAAGACGCACAATGTTTTTGGAATACACAGTAGCGGTAACCTGTTATGTCGCCCAACCAGCACAGATCCTTTTGGAATGAGGGGTCAGCGGTGCAGGGGTGATAGTTGGAGTGAATGGCGGTGCTCATTGTCAGAAATTTTACGATTTTAATTAGGGTGCACTCATATTTCGTTCCAGCGATGCCAAATGGCATGTGCACTGTGAATTTCTTCACAAATGCTTTTATTACAAGTACAAAGGAAAGGCTGGCGGCACTTTTCATTCTTCTGGTTCATCTCGTTTCCAGTGGTTCAGTGTCTTCTACAGCTACGTTTCGTCGTGTTCGGCAGTAACAGTACTTCCATTCTTCCTGTTATTGTTCCAGTCTATACTTTTGTTGTTGTTCCCGTAAATATTTTGTTATTCCTCTTACTCCTGTTAATTATTTTGTTATTATTCCTGTACCATGTCTCGCCCACTAAAGCAAGTCAGAACTCTTCAAGAAAGATTAAAAATCATAGAAGAAGTGGAGAAGAATCCATTTGAAAAAAGAATCGACATTGCTAAACGCCTTGGATTAGCACCATCTACTTTAAATTCAATAGTTGCAAAGAAGAAAGAAATCCGAAAACAAACTGACAAGTGCGGTAATTCATGCAAAAAAAAGGAAATCCGGAAGAAAATCAACTTTCAGTGAGCTAGAAAGTGTCCTCTTCACTTGGTACCAGCAATCGCGGGCCTCAGGAATTCCTGTTGATGGCAACATCTTGCGGGAAAAAGCCAAGACGATAGCCGCAAGACTGAATATTGAAAATTTTGCAGCGTCGAATGGCTGGATTAGTAGGTTTAAAGAACGACATGGTATGGTCTACAAGAAGTTAGCCGGCGAAAGTGCTGCTGTGGATGTGGAAATAACGGAGCTGTGGCTCGAGAGACTGCCAACACTGCTGGAGGGATATGAGCCGCGGGACATTTATAATGCGGATGAGACCGGACTTTTCTACAACGCCCTCCCGGATAGGACTCTGGCATTGAAAGGTGAATCTTGCCACGGGGGAATACGTGCAAAACACCGAATTACTGTTCTTCTGTGTGTTAACAGTGACGGTAGTGACAAACGGGTTCCGATTGTAGTTGGAAAATCACGAAAACCGCGTTGTTTCAAAAACATGAAAAAACTTCCGGTGAAATATCACGCCAACAAAAAGGCTTGGATGACAACAGACATCTTTACGGCGTTTTTAAGTTCTCTGGATGCCTCCATGGGCGCACAAGGCAGAAAGATTTTGCTGTTTGTTGATAATTGTGCCGCTCATCCGAAGGACACGACATTTCTACGAAATGTGAAAGTCGTGCAGTATCCAGCAAATTGCACGAGCGTCTTGCAACCGCTTGATTTGGGCATCATAAAATCTTTCAAGCAGTTGTATAGAAAGCGCCTTGTGCAAACAGCTGTATGTGCAATGGATGCTGGGAAGGATGTCAACATGAAAATTGACGTGCTACAAGCAATTCATTTCACAGTGGCAGCTTGGCGGCATGTCTCCCAACCAACTGTTCTGAATTGTTTTCACAAAGGTGGCTACGGGTGTGAACTTCGCACAGAAGCAGACTCTAACGTCAGTGTGGATGAGCATGATGGCTTTCACGAAGACTGGAATAGATTTGGCGCCGTGAAAGACGTGGTTAAATTTGGTGACTACGCGGCAGTAGACAGCGAGCTTGCTACATGCGGAGTCGACACGATTGATAAGTTGTGTGACGATCGCGAAGGGGGTGGGAGCGGTGAGGAAGACGACGAATGCGAGCCCGAAGCTGTGCCGAGTTTTGCCGAAGCACACGCTGCATTGGCAAAAGTGAAGTCGTTCTTTTATGCCCATAATATTAGCGAACGTGACGAGGAAAACATTTTGAACGTGGAAAGTACTCTGTTTGGTCTAAAACGTAAAGTTTCGACAAACCAGTTGTCCATTAAAGACTTTTTTGGTAAAAAGAAGTAACTTTGAAAGAGAAACATTGTTTTTTTTTTAAATTTTTAATGCTTTCCCGCATCTATCGTTTTCCCGCATCTATCGTTTTTATTTCCCACCCCCGCCGAAAACGATGCATCGAGGTTTCACTGTATTTCCTCAATTTTGATGTTATCTTTCCATACACACCCAGGTCTTACAAGTGGTCCCATCCCCTCTGGTCTCCTAACTAAAACTTTGCATGCATTTCTCATTTCCCTCAGTCACAAAAATAACCTACAGATTTCAATAATTACACACAATATCACAGGTCAACTGCTTTGAAGAGAACTCACCTGTGGTGTAAGAGATATGGCTTCTACCTGCAACAGATAAACATTATGCATGTATCCAACCACAGTCATCTCTGAAGCTGGAAGAATGATTCTAATGTTGCATGTGTCCAGATACAGAAGAGGCAAAGTACTGTTGTTGATATCCATTGTCCAGTTGGAGGCTGCACCAATATTCTTCTTTTGCGAGAATATTTGTTTATGTTCTGGCAACTTCAGGATTGGATACATCACTGTGAGGAAACTGCCAAGTGTTGTAGCTGAGAAGACAAAGTCCACAGGCTGTACTTTCACGACAATTTCACTGATGTAACGTGCAGCTAAAGTATCATCCTGTAGCCTATGTAAGAAATAAATCAGTTTGTTAACACTGTAAACATATACATTATGATTCTTAATACATAATCATTCTCTTAGTAACACAAATTTACAATGACACAGTTGATGTTAAAGAACACAGTTACAATCTGTGAGCTAGGGTAACTCAGTAAAGTTATTGGCTATGAAGTGGGATGACTGGGGTTCAATCCCAACCAGAGGCAGGAATTAGCTTCTTTGCTACTGTCCTTGAGGCCCTCCCAGCTTCCTATTCAGTGGGTACAGGAGTCCCTTTCACTCGCAGAAAAGGAGCCAGAGTGTGAAAATTAACACCAACTTCTATCTATGATCAAAGAATCTCTTTCACCAGAGAAAATACAGATGGAGTGGAATGCATACTTTATCTTTGCTATCAAAAGCTCAAATAATACATTGTATTTTCTTTCAAGTAATATCAAAATGTATTCTGATACAAAGTTTCAAAATTAATTTGTGCATGAACACAACAAAATACATATTTAAATAACAAAGACACTATTCATTCCATGCCTGCTAAATACAAAATTTGAGAAAGTATTTGAAAAAGTAATTGTATTATTTAATTCTGTCATGTTCAGTTCATATTTCATGCACTGGCATTATGTTTAACTTGCCCAGATGACAATATCTTCTGGAATTTTCCTGCTCTGAAAAAAAACAACATACAAAGACATATTGTTTCACCTCAACATACCCAACACTGGTGTCACAACTCCGAGCATTTGCCAACAGTGTTGTCTGTTTGCGAGTACCCCAGCGACTGTGTACATTGCGACACTTTGCACATGTAAATGTGACACTGAGAAATCCACTACCATCATCCACATCTCGATGAACTGCATGAGGAGGTGGTGAAGCAAGATTTTCTTGCCTACGCATCACTAAACCAGCATATGGACCAAGCCTCCAAGAAGTGCTCTTTGGCTTCCTACAGTAAAACAAACAAAAAGCATTAGATCAATTTTCTAAAAAACCAGTATGTTACAAAATGACATACTGTAACTGAGATGTGAGACTCTCACAGCAGCAAAGATGTTACCCTGAAGTGAAGATTAAGTTCACTTTGAAGATGGAGGAAGTATTCTACCAAACACTGACAACCACCTACAACTTCTGTCTTTTTAAATGGTATAGCAGCTGCAAAGAAATCATGTTAAGTGGGTCCTTTAACACCACATGACATGACCTCAGGTCAGAGATGGAGAAGAAAAACTACAGATATGGAGGGTAGCTGCAAATATATTGAATAAGCAGTTGCAGACAGCCAACAAGGAGTGGTCCTCCAGCTTGCTATTGTGAACACAGTAATGAAATTCCAGGTTCTATCAAAAGTGGAAAATTTCTTGAACAGGTGAATGACTATTTGTTTCTCATGAATGATTCTGTTCCATATAATTAGTTACTTTGTTAGATAGACTGACAGTTAGTTAATTAGCAAGCCAGTTTAGCTATAAAGAATTTTCACTGTTGCAATTTGAGTTTGCCACCCTCCTCTCTCTAAAAACTATGGCTATGATGGCTCCTATCAGATCACCAAAATTAAGCCACTACCAATGGTATCCACAATAATCCCTTCAGGTAATATGAATGGTGGCCATAATAAACACAAAACTATAGTACAATGGTGGCCATAATAAACACAAAACTATAGTCCAATCACTTCATTTGCTTTGAGTGACTAAAGAACCACTGAAGATGTTGCCAGAATAGCTGGTATATAGGCCAAATTTGAATCCATGACCTACTAAATACAAATCAGGAGTGTAATCACTTACCCCAAAGTCTGTTACGAATGGGTGGGTGGATGGATGGCTGTATTTTGAATTCATGTGATTTTATGCGAATTTCTTTAATTTCAATAATTGAGTTCAGAAATTGCACTTCATACATTTAGAAATTATACATACAGAATGCCTGAATAGTGAAATCACCATATTATTTAGAAACAAAGTTAATTATGAGGCCACTGTTACTGTAACTTCACACAAGCCATATGAATGCACTGAATACAAAGAACAAGTCTCAGTAGCTGTAATATTTCCTACAAGATTCTCAGTATTTTTACTTTTAGTATCTGTTGTTATTACTTGATCTTTTGGATATCCTATTAAACTACAATTATATTTGTGAATCTGATATTTAAAAAACCAACATACGCTGAGCAAGGACTCTAAACATTAACACACTTCTTGCTGAAATCCCATTTTCCAAACTTTACCTAATATAATGCAAAATGTTGGCATATGCAACCTTGCACTTCACTTTCAGATAGACTGGTTGAAGGTCAAGAGAAGTCATGATGTCCTCCATATCTACTGTTAACTTCAGCTCATCTTTTGGGGCACTGTCATTCAGCGCATATAGTGAAATTCTGAGTCGAGCAAGTGTTGACTGCATCCAAACTGTTATTTTCACTGTATCTGAATGCTCAGACAACCCACTTTCTGCAACAGCCAACAAACAAAATGCATCTTTGAGTATAGTTGTAGAGATGTGTGATGTTCAAAGAGGTACTCAGACAGGTTTCTCTCACTTCTGTGGTCTTCCCCTGTCAATATCTTTCCACCACTGCTCCACATTCACTTGCATTATATGGGGCCAGACAGTGGGCCTGTTAGCAGCTGCAGTTCCATAGACACAGTCTCACTTCATCATAATAATGAGTGACAAGTTGCAAGTTGTTATTTCCAGACATTTAAAAAAATTTCACTTTAATTAAAAATATAAAATACCAGATGTGTCAGCATAAACTCACGTTGTTCATTAGAATCTTGTGTGACAAGAGGAGTTGTTGGAGATTCCCTGCTGCCACTGCTCTCTGGAAATATGGTAGGGCTAACCGGAGTGGGTTGGTCTGGAGCTGAGCCAGTTTCTGAAGAGAAGATGCTAAAGAACTGGAGACTGGAGAAGAATTCCAAAAGTTCCAAAAGCACACTTGTCATCAGTCTCATCTGCAATAAAACTCCAAATAATCAGACAGACCTAGGAAACAACATCTATTTGGAATTTAAAAGTAGGAATTATATGTATTAACTTTGATGATAATTCTATACACATTTAAAACATATTATATTTATGTAAACACAGAAGCACCTTTTTTTCAAAATTTAATCCCCTGACACTATGGTGTGGCTTCTAATTGGAATTTGTTTGGTGAGATAATCAGCCTGCATCACAGTTGATTAGTAACTGGTGATAATGATTTTAAGCACAAAGAAACAATGCAAATATTTCATTGAAAATAAATACACAACTGTTTCAAAGAAGACAGAATAAATTAAAGATATATTGCATGAAATACCTCTCACCTGCTCCTGAGATAGAGATATGTTGACTGGAGTTGTGTCAACATGTACACAGACACCAAGAGTTCCAAGTACTTCATCATCATTCTGATACTTTGAGGAAATCCCAACAGTGGCATTAGCAGACACAGGTTTCAGGAAATGTAGTTTCGTACCATTCTGCAAGGTGTAACAACTCAGATCTGCCAGTGCCAAGCTCCATGGGAAATTAACTTTATCTGGGAAGACAAATACAAATATGTTAACAGCAAAATAACTGAGTCATAATAACTGTAAATCGTAAAACACTTTGAAATCAAATCACTTCAGGTACAGATGTTCAGCTTTTATACAAAAGTCATATACAACACTGCAACAGGTTTACATGCACAGCAAAATTATATATATCACAGGTTAAGTAAATAAATAAATAACTTTAAAATATCCTTTGCTTTGCACAAAGATGTTCATCTACACATTCTGAACTATGGCTTCTTCTGGTATTGTTTCCATTTATAGGGGTCAATGAACATAAAGCATCCAATCTCTTCTATCTTCCTACACTCTTTCCCTTTTAATTTCTTGCCAACTGTTCACTCTTTTCTTGATGTTTCTAGTGCTTGGCCAAACCATCTTTTTCTCGGTTATCCAGAATAAGATAGTTCAGCCAAAATCCAACTGCAGGATGGGATAACATCATACAGAGAACTGCTTGTTGGGGTAATACACAGTACTACCATGGATGCTGAAAAGGCCAAAAGCAACCATAAAAACAATGGCTAATGTAGCACTGGTGAAGCTGTGATGGGCCCAATAAGCTGACAGCAGGTAGTAATAATTATTTAAAATGATAAAAAGCCTCGAATTTAATCATCATAAATTTTTTAAAAAGTTTCTTTCTGCCTGGTTTCATAAAGTGTGTTTGAAAAACAATTACTTTATGTATCATTCTAATGGAAATATACAAGTTCATCAAGTGATTCTGAAAGCGACAAGTTTCCTAACAAACATATTTTAGTTTTATATAAATTAAAAGATGCAGATACTGCTTATTTAAGTCAGCAGATGTTTCCAATTACAAATTCTGAAACCTAGGCTTGAAACAAATTGTGTACTAGGAAGGGAACTGAAAACAGTAGCTCTGGTTACTATCTGCACATTTACAATAATTATCAGAAGAAACTTATACTTAATTTTGTACTGCAGTTTAACATTGTTATTACTCACCTTTAGTCCAAACACTTTCAGGTAGCCTTACAGGTAATCTAGATGTATACTGGTGAAG
Organism: Zootermopsis nevadensis; assembly: GCF_977971745.1. NCBI lineage: Eukaryota > Metazoa > Arthropoda > Insecta > Blattodea > Termopsidae > Zootermopsis > Zootermopsis nevadensis. The sequence goes on along the minus strand of NW_028259152.1, from coordinate 4,113,119 downwards.
GGCCTGCTTCTGGGATGCACTGCGCAATGTAAGAAATGGTAATGTCATAACCAGAACTTCAGGAGGTGGAGATGTCTTACTGCTCAAACACTGTGCTAATGCATCTTCTATTGATTGTGCTCCTACCGCAGATAAACTAGCCATTGGAAGGTAAATGACACACTGGGCCACATCACCACTGAGAACCATACCACGCCACACAGGAAACCAACGAAGAATGTTATCTCTGCTCCATTTTGTCTGTACAAAAGAAAGCAAATATTTCACATGGTTCCGGATGGCCAGAACTATTTATTTCACAATCTATCAATTTTAAAATTTAGTTCTAATATTACCTGTACTTTAAGCCCAGTGACAACATGCAAATTAAACTATTGTCTGCGAGCCACGAGAGTAGACGTGGCCTTGTCAGCCGTTGCTTGTGTGGCAGGGGGGAAAGTGGGTTCCTTACCTAAGAACATTGTGCTATCAGTCAGTCAGTACATTAGCTCACAACGTACGGCCTGTACAACCTGCAGGTGTTTTTAGGTCCTCTAGTAGCGCAGAATTCTACCCCACCTCCCTCAAAGATGTCAGGTCTACTCTCGTGGCTCGCGGACAATACTATGTCTACGTCCAATCTGAATGAGTATTATCATTATCGGCCACTGTCAGTTAAAGTATCAAAATGTTTACTCTAAATTTCATAAAACTGTACATTAATGACAGGAAAATACTGTTAATACACAATTATACAAAACAAACAAACTAAACTAAATACATATATGATATAATAATATATTGATTGAAACCATATATAATACTGGATAAATCTATGATAAAATATGATAATAAGATATCAACATAAAACAACAAAGCCTAAAGTAGAACAGAACTAGCAGAAATAAGAATTTAGATGGATATACACATTTATACAAAAAAGAAGAGAAATACTGACATACAGGAACTTAAGACCAATAATAAGTTGAAGATATTACTACATACAGGAAGATATGAAAATACAGTGCAGAAGAGAATGGGTGAACAGAGATCGCCAGGAATAGCATGGAATTATAAATTTGCAAAGTAAGGAATTTGGATGATGGAAAGATAATTTGTAGACTGGCACAATGATTGTATTCAAAAAAGAAATGCTCTAACTGTCTGTTCTGGAACTGTTGATGTGGAAGCTCTCTTGGCACTTTCTGACTTTGTCCCTCGACTATGTGCTATAGGAGACAAGGATAGCCCTGTTTGGACTACTATTTGTTCACGATCTGAACTGCTGTGAACAGACTCCTGAGGTGTAGGAGCCCGTCGAGCAGGGCCTGTTTCTAGCCCAGTCCCTCCACTGGCTTCTGATGATAACCTTCTAGAACGACGATGGACAGTACTACTACAGGTAGTTATATTGGTATCCAAAGTACACAGGTCACTTCTTGTAACAATGCAATCAGGAGCATAACGAAGCCATCGCCACATCATAGGGTCCACACAAGCACGTATCTAAAACCACAATAATGACCAGAGGGTTATAAACAGGAAATAAAAGCTTGTTAAAACTGTACTGATACCTGACTTAACTTTGCCTGGTCCATGTTTAAAGTGCAACCAAATAATAAATATCTGTATTCTGCCATTCTTAATTTCTAAAATTAGTAAAGGTGACTTTTAGCTTCACCCTAGCATTAATTTCACTTGCATAATTGTTAAAGCTAAGCCACTAAGGAAGTTCAAGAAATTCAGGAGGGATTGTAAATAAACAGAACACAGTAAATACTGATTCATGCCAACAAACTAAACCCTTTACAGCCCAGTAGTAATTGTATGTACCACCTGCTTTAACGTCAACAACACTGCATTTTGCCCACAGAGTATATTTATCTTTGTAATGGAGATGTGTTGTGTTTTCTTTGTGGTAGGGACTGAATTATTGAACATTATTCAGATAATCTTCTGCTTCAAAGGGTTAATTTAGTATGGAAGAACACAAATATCACAACACCAAAAAACAACTCAGAAACTATTAGAAAACAGTGTAGGTTAGTTTGGACAGTTGCTTCTGTTCATTCCAACAACATACAATACTGACAATATTATACAAAACTTCATTACAATTCATACCTCACGGACACTGAAGAAGAGCAGAGGAGGATGATCTTGAACACTGGGATCTCGTGTGTACTGCAATGTCAGACATAGCAGAGGTTGTTGTACTATCTGATTTGGATCAACAGCTTCTAGGAATGATAAGCTTTCAGGGCCAGACAGAACAAGAGCCTGTTGTGGCTCAGAAAGAACATCAAACATATTGCCATGGGGTCTAGAAGCACCATGGTTCAATGGAAATTCAAGTACAAATGCCTTGAGTGCACCTACATTGAGTATGAAACCTTCAGTACCAGGAGTGATTACTTGCCGATAACTTATTTCTTCCACACACAATTCCAGGTATTCAACACCTGCAACAGATGTATGGTGTTACTGCAATCCAACCACAATAAATACTGCTAAATGAATCATAAAGTAACAGTAATAATTTATTCACAGTCAATAACAAAAGTTCCTATGTTCTATTTCATTTTCTCTACAGCACAAAACAATACTTCTCAAACTTGTAAACTGTGGTCTTCTGGCTTGTGACACCATGTAGTCTTGTAAGTAGTTACCATTGTTTTGGATGAATATGTCACCCCCATCTTCAGGACAGAAGACAGAGAACTTACAATCCTGTGAAACATGTGTAACCATCTACAAGAATACATGCAAAACAATGATGTGAAAACCTCAAATGCAGTAAGTAGGATTTGAATTTTCCTTGGCGTTGAGTCCAAAGACTTCAAAATTAGTGAAATGAACGATTTGTATGAAAGGATCTTTAAATATCACAATTCAGTTAAATTCAGAGAAAAACATTAAGAAACAGGAGGAAAAAGATGGCCGTCTTCTGGGTTGCTGCGCCATGTCGTCTGGTAGAAGTTTACGTCTACCAGACTTCTACCAGACTACAACACAGTAGACAGCCATCTTCAGACTCACCACCACGAAAACCTCAAATCCTAATTAAGGAACAGAGTTAAAAATTTCTTGATAATTACCAGCATGTTTAGCAGCATCTGTTAGCAGTGTTGAATTCTGGATGATATCAAATGCTGAAGTAGGATCAAATTGTGACTGAATGATGTTTGATATCACCATCAATTTGGCTTTGGTAAAAGTCATTGTAAGACTCTCTGAAATTAAAACAAGGATCTACAATGTAATGGCAATTTAGCTTCTTGTATAAAATATGTTCCATAATTCTCTGCTTGAATGTTTGTCACCTGCTTTTAATGTCTGGTCTGTATGTGGAATATCAGGATTATTCCAGTAACGTGTCAGCATAAGGTTCTGTCGAGTGTAAGAAAGGTTACTTGGCATCAAGACAGTTGTCTGGCTTCCTGGACTCAGCACCAGCTGACTGCTCACACCTAGCAACTATGACAGTAAATACCTAAATTTATCAGATAGTCAATAAATCCAAAACAGGAGAATATGTGGCTTCAATATAGACCATAAACAGAGTTCATGTTATAATTAAGATGGTGACAGTGTGAATCTCAAACTGTCCACATATCATTCTACAGGTTCAACTTGGTTTATGTTAACATATATAATAAAAAAAACATTCAAAAGGTTAGAATTTTTATATTTACATAATAAAAACTGGATCTTCATCATATCAACTAACAAAAAATTAACTTCTTTTTTAAATTTGAATACTTCAAACCCACAATATGAAATTAACTTACAACACAGATAACTCACCTTGACATTGGCATGAAAATGACATGCATGAAACATATGCTGTGAGGGCGCAGGCAGTTGACATGTAGTGATGACTAGTCTCCAGGGATACATGGGCTTCACAATTCTTGCATCAAAACATTGACACTCTAAAGTAACCTTGGGTAAATGGGTCATTTGTTTGCTCAGAGGTTTTGTTTTCTGTAAACAATCATATATGTTCCCTTTTATAGCATATATTTGAACTAAAACCTTATGCATGCAGACAATTCACAGTTATTCAGTGTACATTATACGAAGCAATTGTGAACAATTAAACTAAGAAAACTGCACTCAGAGACTGTTATTACAAATATGTTTTTATTTAACTTGTGAAGTGTTTTGACAGTGAAGATTTCTGTCTTCTGGGTTGTGCTGCGTAGTCTGGTCGATGTTTACCAATGTTTCAGAGGTCATATGAATATTCATCGACCTGATGACGGAGGCAGTATGACCTCTGAAACGTTGGTGGACATCTACCAGACTACACAGCGCAACAACCAGAAGATAGAAATCTTCATATTCACAGCTGTGAAAACCTCAAATCTTACATTGCTTTTACAGTGTCTCAGACTTCTAAAATTGTGGATCAGCTTTAAAAGCCACTATGAACTAGTTCCTAAAAGATATTTAAAAACATGGTGAGGTTTCCATTAAAAGCCCCAGAAAATTGATGAATAACTACCAAGAAGCTAAAGCATTATGGACCAATCAAATTAACTCCCATTACTGTATGCCATCTGTATGATAATCAGTCATTCACTCCATCATGTAATTTCCTGTGTTGAAATGCCACTTGTGGAACAATGAGTGTTCATGTCTGATACCTAGTATGTAAAAAGTTTTCTTAAAGAAAAGTAAGATGATTTCAGCATAAATTTCAGGATAACACAGACCCAGACAAAACTACTACTGACAGAATTGTAAGTGCCATATGCTCAGTAAAAAGAAATGGGTAAAATCGGTTCTACACTTCAACATAATCCTTCGAAATTCCCCAGAAAATGTGCACAGCACCATCATCCTGCTAACACTAATCTTCTGTAACTGAATTCTTCAGTCTGTTCATAACACTGAAATCAACCTTGAAACCCTCACACAAATAAAATACTGATGGACAATATCTAAAGGGATATTTTATATATATTTCCCAGGCAGAACTTCAATGCATAAAATTAAACTTCTACAGAGGTACCAGAACTGTGTGGAGTACAATGGGGAGCATTTCCAGCACCTGCTGTAATCAGAATACATTTTATTTTTAATGGGCTTATGTAGTGAGTTTGTCAGCTCAACTAGTTGTACATATCTGTATGGGCAGTTGTGATGGGAGGAGCATCCAACTCTTATACATGAAAGGTTTAATAATCAGCAGGATGTTTAAAAACAATCTCCCTTCCTTCCCTTTCAAAGAATATGTAAATTTTGTCCTGTTAACTTTAAAGTTGTGGGTTTCTGGGGATTTATATAACTTCAAAACTTTGTTAGTGCCTCAATAATTATCCTTAACTGTTGGGTGTTTGTGGGGCCAAGATTATTTCTGTGGCCAGTATAAATTCCTAAAACCCATCAAAACAGATACATACTCTGTGCTTCCTAGGAGCTTGAAGCATAACTGGGTCAAATACAGGATGGTCTGCCAGATGGATGTTGATTACTGATTTGAAAAGGGTCACCTGGATCACTTGTTTAGGGATATTGTTGTCCAGTGAGTCATAATCCTCAGCTGATGGTGGAGGCAACTGCTCTCGGGATGGCTCTGAAATTGAGCAAAACTAAAATATGCTGTTGGAATTCTACCACCATACCAGTCCTCTGTATTAAACACTGAATAAATTGATATTGTATTCATCCTTGTTTACTTTTCAAATCCAAACAAACAAATTAAATATTCTGATGTCATTTCATACTTCTTTGTTGAACGTTGTTGAAACTGGCTTCTAACAACAGTTATGAAAAGTAGCTGGACTAATTATTAATATGAACAGTTTTGTATACAATTCAAGACAATGAAACAAACCTTAAACAAAGTTCTTAAAACATATGTCATATTTAAATATCACACATGCATAAATCACTGCTACAATTTTATACTCATTCTGGTCTGTTTCAGAATGAAATATTTTTTGAACAGAAACCTCTGATAAAAAATTAAGAATGTGCAATATCAAAACTTCTTTGAAAACAGAGAATATCTGCAGCAATAAATGACACAATATCAGGTACAATGATTCTTGAACATGTAGCCGCCCATCTTGAAAACCTTTATGCCTTTACATTTTCAACACAGGTGTTATTTAGCATATTTAACCAATGTAACATTTCTCCAATCTCCCTTCACAAAGACAGGTCATATATCTGTTATACCTGGTTTTGGAGTGCTATATGGAGAGTAATCATACAGTCTAGCAGCATGCTGGACTATTTGAAGGCGGTGCAACAAGCCAGAACAAACTTTAACGGCTACTGGTCCCACAACTACACGGCACAGTGACTTTTCAGGAAGGTTGCTGGAACAAACATTGTAAACAGGTGTGAAAAAGTTCACACGATAGGAGTTGTCCATTTCAGTATCAACAAAGATTTTATTCTGTACCTATACTCAAGATCACTACCAAGCTCTGACAATCGCTCTGAGTTAAAGTCATCTGGCAGCTCCAACATGTAGAGAAAATCCACAGCAATTGCTGGACTCCTTTCTAACAGCAATGCCTCTAAGAACAGAGAGAAAAAGAAAGGTTTATACAAAGGTTTGGTACAAAATTATTATTATGACTGTTATATATTGCCTTTACCCAACTTGAGGAAGATATTCATTACCTTTACTGTAATTATAAAAATAGGGGTCATCATACACTCACACATGAAGAAAATATGTAAAGAATAAACACCAATAATTTATTGAAAAAAAAACACACATGGCATCAGGGTGATTAGTAGGTTGCATGTAAATGGAAGCAGCAAGCATCTCTGAAATGCCAGTAAATTTCTACCACACTACATGGTGTAATAACCCACCACCGTGGAAATTCAAATCTCAGATAAATGGAATCCAGGACCTAACAGTAAGCAGCACTAGTCCCATTATCAATTATGCACAATAGCCACTCTAATATTACTGATGGTAGTAAATCAAAAAGTACCTATGTGGTGTGGCCTCTAGTGGCATACTTTCCACGTTTCACTAAAATCATTCATATAGTTTTAAGTTATTAAGGGGGGACAGGCATATGAACACACAGACTAATTCCATAAGCCTACCTTTCCCTATAAAATAAGAAAATTAAGCTAAAAATGTATGGCATATAATTTATTTGTATATTATAGAACTTACTGTATAGCACCAACACCTATGAACAAACATGCCTTAGTCCAAATTTCATTGCTTACACATTATTAATAACCACAGTCCACCTCCTAAGAATTTACAAGCAAACAGAATAAAGGAATATGGATAAGATTTCCATAAATCATAAAGAATCATTCGTAAATTAGAATCCTGACCTGTTACTGTAGAAAGATGGTCCTCCCATGACATATTGTAGGTCTTCTTCTCTCCTTTGTTCTCAACAGCAGCTGGGTCAAACAGAGAGTCAGCCAAATAGTTATTCTGTTCATTCCCTGCTGCAAAGTAGACCAATTCCTAAACAAAAAGAAATTAAACCAAAAGTAATGTAATCAAACATTAGCCCATATAATCAGAGAATGTAAGAGGCCTGAACCGAAGGAAAAGGCCTTTGTGAACCTGCAATTACCCTTGTAGTAGCCCAATGGAATTAACATTGGGGACTAAAGCGGCAGTTTTGAAACACAATAAACAATAAATGGAGATGAGTGTCTGCTATCTCACATAAAACCAGCAAGTGATGTACAACCATTTTATCCCAACAGTGTGACTTTGGTAAGTAACATAACTGTGATGACTTACATAGGAAAGAGGATGCAGAGATAATAAGTACGTTAGATATCAGGAGACTGCAAGTCAGCAGTACAGTATTCCATTAACCTTATAAATGTGTATTATATGTAATACAGCAAATTGAAACAACTGTTATTCCCAGACCCTGAACATTCTTTCAGATATGAATAATATGAAACCTTCCTGGAGCAAAGAATAATTTGCATTCAATATTACACTAACCTTATGGTCCTTCATCTCTATAGCACTAGTACTGATTGCTGCTTCTTTAACACCACAGAAGCAGTCACCATATGGTTCAACAGTAACTTGACTCACACCTGTCTGAACATTGAGCCACCCAGCACCATGCATCACAAAGTCCACAAAGCACCCTTGCAGCTGTATAACTAGGAATGGTATAAATTTAACTTTGCGAGGCCCATAGTAACTCCAGTCAGGTGAGCTCTCTGTAACCTGAAAAACATTTAAACCACATATTATAACACCAAAATTACGTATGCATTAGCATGCAAAAATTTTAAGAAAATTTTTGTGATAAAATTCACATTGAAATTTACATTTTTATACACAAAACATTTTAAATTCTGATATGTGAAACTTACTTAACCTATAAACACATCAAACTCTAATAAAAATTTGTTTGTTGCTGGAAACGAGCTTTAAAATTATCACCAAACACAGTACTCAAGCCAAAGTCACATTAACAGCTTCACCAGTAATTTTAACTAATTTCTGTGAAGTCAGGCAAGGTTTGTCATTAAATCCTACTTGAAAAACAATAACAATATAAAACATTCCAAAACACATTATTGTATAAAATAAAATTAAAAGAGGCTTCACATATTAATAATTACCATTAACTCTGTAACGATTAAAATTTTCAATTGTTTCATTTGACAGAAATGAAGCACATGAAGAGATAAGTAACGCAACCTCATATCAACAATGTAATTATGTAATGAAAGCAAAAAATTTCAGTACCTTGAGAGACACTGAGGCTTGCTCAACATAGAAACCTGTGTGATAAGTATGGCCTACATAGGCACGATGGTGTTCAGCAGACCAGTCTTCATTCCAATATATGGGCATAACTGACGGAACCCAACTCCAGGCCCAGCCAGCCCATGACTCATTTGTTGAATCTGTTAAGTAGATAATGAAACTCTATTTACTTTTTTTGGGAGAGACAGTTACTAATCTAATAAATTTAAGTAATTCAGAAACAGAACAGATATAATAAAGCCAATTACAAAGTGGTCATTTCTATCATATCAATCATCCGCAGTCAGGATATATAAACCATCTAATACAACATGTATCAATAGGTTTATAACTGCAGATTATCAAATAGTTAAACCAGAGCTGTGATTTACAACATGCTCAGTTTGTAATTCTGCACTCACCAGTCACTGTCACAGGAACAGAGTCCTGCATGGTATCTAAATCCTGTTCCACATTCTGAGACTGTTCCTGACGTAGTTCCTTGCCATGCAGAGCTATTGCCAACAGTGCCAATCGCATCAACATGGGCACCTGCTGCTCTGTGAGGCTGAAATCCATTCTCCCACAATGAATGTCAGCTCGGGTCATGGCCACTCGCTTGGCTGTTGCATTTTGGTAACTCCGCAATAAGTGAAGTTCCATAGAGCAGCGGTAGAGAAGAGGTTCCTACATAAAATTATGGCAAACGTGCTTAAAAGCAAATGGGCAGCTCATATGGTCCTGAGTGTTAACAAATATGTAGTAACTTACTATTACTGTACGAGCAGTACTATTATAATATTTTCACGCTAGGTAACGTTCAGACATATAAGCCCCTCAGTTTGATGCCATTTGTGTATGAAACTGTTTCCTTCAATTGTACCATAACCTCAAACATTTTGTTTAGTTACAAATACATTTTATGTATAAATTATCTTGATTAATATAAAACTCAAGGCAGCAGTGAAGATCTCTTTCTAGTTATTCCATAATTCTTTAGTCCTCTTGGACAATATTGCAACACTGCTCATGAATGTTGGTCTTTCACTATTCTTTCCAGATGCAATGTCGAGCAATCTTTACATCATTATTAAATTGCAGATTATGTATATGTGAAGTCATCTAAGAGGGTGAAATGTCACACTACATACACAAATCTATCTCTGCTGACTCTGAATGTTGTTGGCCTTTCATTTCCATGACAATTTTCAATTCCATATAGACATACTGGATGAGTCACTGAATGTTATTAATGTGTCTTTGTAGATCATTTTATACCACTAAATTCTAGTGCATCCACACACAGTACAGTGTTCCTTACCTGATACATCTCTATCTTGCCAGAAGCATTTCTTTTGTCTAGGCAGATAGTAAGATCGGCAAGACTGACCAGTTTCCGCAACATTATTTGTGTTGGTGATAAGTCTGAAATGACCAATACTTGTTAAACAGGATAACATTTTTGATCACATTAAATGTATAATATAAAATACCACTGTGTTGGATAGGTTCAGTGGGTAAAGAATTATCAGAGTATAAGTTGAACTCAGATAATCACAGTGGCTGTGCAATCTGAAGTGTACACTTGAACACTGAACACTGGGATAATGGGTTCAAATCCCATTTCAATCATGAATGTAGGTCTATGTCCTTCTGTGAGGTTATGTCCTATGTAAACATAGGCCCTGAGACAGGCTGGACATGATGTTATATCATAGCACTATATGTTCATGTCCCAATGGATGATAAAAGAGATAACATAAAGAATGACTTTATATGGAGAACAACAGTGTCTGATCAGTTTCCTATATAACACACAAACATTTTGATAAATTTCAATGCAGGAGATATTTCAAACTGGCAATTGGAAATGAAAGTCTACATGCAGTTACTACTGACAAGGAGGTTAAGAGTAATAAAATTTTACCACTTTGAAAATTAAACAGCTAAGAGTACAATGTTACCAAACCATAGTAGATATAAGCACATTTGGAGTTCTCCTGATGGCATGACACAACAAAATCTGTCATATTTGAAGAGATACATGATATCATCCATAAATGACTGACATCAATTGTTTTAGATATGACTATAAAAATGATCACTATGTATTTATTACTGCAAAAATAAATTAAAGACAGTGAGTTAAACCAAAACTACGTATGTAAGATTTTGTATCAAGAACTTACAAAATGAAGAGATGCTAAAATCTCATAGAGTTTTAAACTCTTGAAAGTTTCAACAGGAGGTAACAGTGAACAATGTGATTAGCTGTTGGTTTAAAAAAAACAGGACTGTTTTTACCAAATTAATAACTATTAACTGTAATAAAATCCTATTGAGCATTAAGCATCATCATTGTAAACTCCAGTGTTTCAGAGACTATTTCTATCCTCATTATCTGTTGTAACTTTCAAATATGTAAACAGTCACAAGTATGGCACTTGCTATTAGGTAGTCTTAGTAAAAACATTAAAACATGCTAAGATTTCTTATTCTGAAAACTGAAACCTCCAAAACCAGAATATGATACTAATTGTATAGCAGGGCCAAAGTGTTGCAGTACTGACCTGTGAATGCTGGTTGCCATGATTTGTCAGCTGACTGCAGAGTCACAGTTTTCACATTGACAGACAGAACAATATCTTCTTCCACATATTTGAGGATAAGATTGTTGCATAAAATGGTAATGTTGCTCACAATCTTGTTCACTAGGCTCTGCACATAGCCTGGTGGTGCCACCACATCTTGTCTGTATTCATAAATACCTCTGTTACTTTCATGAGTTTATATTAACCACATATTTAAGCTACACCTGCATATAACACCGTCTCCTATTATTAAAAATACCATGGATTAAAAGACAAAGACAAATGTAACTGATTATTGCCTGTATCAGATACTAGTAACACACACCAGAAATCAAACTTCTACACCACAACCTAAAAGTGTGGTGCTATATAATTATATTCTATTCATTCACTATACAGCATCCAAATATAAAATGTCACAGACCAATGGTCTAATACAAATGAGTATTTGTATAGTGCCAATTTGTATCTAATAAGTAAACTTTTTTAAACCTTTTGCATCGCCTGTTTCTGTCTCCGTCTTCAGATGAGTGGTACCAACTCTGTTGAGTCTCTTAGACAGAGAGAGAACCAGCCTCCAAAACATCGTGGGTTTTTAAGAAAAGACAATGGAAAAAGTCCTGACAATGAATAATTTTAAGTGTAAACTACCGTCGTCAAAACCCTTTAGAAGTGAAGTAAACTTTTTCATTTATTCCTTATCCATCCGAGGAACCCAGATATTATTTATGCAGATTAAAGTGCTGGTCACTGGGTACACATTATTGTTATATGCCTTCAATCTACATCTGACCTAGTATTTGTTTCTCATTTCCCCACATTAGTTGTCTCATTTGTCATCATGCATGCCCGAAAACTGAATGACTGTGCATATTAATTTTATTCGTATAAACTTGAAAAACAGTGAATCATTCAACATATGTAAATAAGAAAGTAAAATATTCCACTCTATAATTTGCATTCGAAACATTTGTTCAATTTGTAGTTTACTTGGGTTATTTTTCACAAGCATTTATTTATGTCATGGATAATCTACCCATAACTGCAATATTTCTACCTACATCCTAAAAATGGTATGTACATTAGATATTTGAAATGCCTTGAAGAGAGAGAGAGAGAGAGAGAGAGAGAGAGAGAGCTAGAGAGAGAGAGAGAGAGAGAGAGAGAGAGAGAGAGAGGAAATTGGTGGGGGGAGAAGTGAGAGACACTTTTATTTCTGGGGGGGAGAAAGAGCATCTTATAGTTAGAAGGTCCCCAGTCAATGCCTGCTCGTCCTTCTGTTAAGGATAAAGTAAGAGCGAAGACGTTAGTGCGATAATTGGCAGAAAATACGGAATTTTGAAATGCCTTGAAGGACAAAGCACATCTACATAATTCAGTTCTTACCTCCAAGAAAACATACCACATCAATGTTACAGAGTTCAGTCTTTTACTGAATTTAAAGAAAAATCTTGATGTTTGCTGAGAACCAAATGAAACTCACAAAGATACCATGTAAGTGACATGCAGAATTAATGAACGTTAAAGTGGGTGACACATTTACCACTGTCATATAAAGGGTGAACAAAACATACCGCTTATTAGCTTTCCTACGGCTGTCCTTGGAAGTATTTGTAGCTGAACTTGCATGGCTTGCAGAATCAGATCCTACAGAATCTTCTCCATGCAACTTGAGTATGCATTCTGAAGAGAAAATGCACATGCTTTAATTTCACATACTTTACTGTAATCAGCATTTTTAGATCAGTAACCTTTAAACATGAACATGATGAACTACACCCTTAATAAACCACCTTCATAGCAGAAAGAAATTGTGAGGTTGAAAACAAAGTCTCCTTTAGAATAATACACATACTAAAGAGTCAATAAAACACACAATGTTGTAAGAGAAAGATGGGATATATGCTAATGAAATAAACATGTTTTTCGAATTCATTTATTGCAATTTTTCAGGCCTCGGATGGCTTTAATGTTCATATATGCAGATATGAACTTACTGTTTCAAAAATATCCATGTCCCAGAGTCTATCTCATCATGATAACAATGGCAAAGAACACAAACAATGAAACCTCCCATTATGTAATTCTTCCATCCTCCTATTACTAGCCTATTCACTATAATCATATCAGACCTATAGTATTGATAGTGATGGTAATAGGTTCTGAAGCCAGCTTCGTCCATGGCACATGTATCAGCAACTCATGAATGTGACCACTAACAAAACTGAATGGCAGCTGTAGTTCCTGCTCCAGTACTTCCAACCTAAGATCCAGGTTGTGGAATGAAGCATCTCCTCCCCATAATGACACCTGAAACATAACTAAGGTACTGAAATCAACTGTAACACTGCTTGCAGCATATGATGACAAAGTGAGCATCTCTTCATGAAAACAATGAAGTATAAACTATTTCTAGATTGTTCCAATGACGAAACAATTAATCATGAAGAATAATTTATTTACAAGAAAGTTTATAAGGGGAAATACACATTTCAAGCAAGTAATAAATAAAATTAAAGTTTCTGACAAGTAATTACCAACCAGGCTAGTGAACAATGTTATTATAAGAACTCTTAGGTTAGGTAATAACAAGATTTGTCTTTGCATTTTGTATAGTAACTGACAATCCATTATAACTATGCATAATGCAATTTGATGTAGTTACTGAATAAAAATACCATACACAAAATGCACAAATTCCATAAAATAGATATGGGTGCAGAAGAAGCATATCACTATCATCATCCTGCCAGGTTTAACATCATGTGGCATGTTACAAGTAACCACACAAAACAAAATAATTTTGATAAAGAGACTTCTTGAAAAGCGCACACTTTGTTGACTGAGAAGATAGGGCAATAACATTCAAATTGATCTTTAAAAGAGAGGTTTTGAGGGCCAAAGTTAGATGAAATTGGCTCAGGATCATATCCAATACCAAAAAGCGCACACTTTGTTGACTGAGAAGATAGGGCAATAACATTCAGATGGATCTTTAAAAGAGAGGTTTTGAGGGCCAAAGTTAGATGAAATTGGCTCAGGATCATATCCAATACCAGACTTTGGTATTAAGTGTTGTTGAACTTTCTGATTCTGCTACCACAGAGTTCACAAATAAAACATTCACTTTATGGGTTATTTACATTAGTGTGGAACTATGGAACTGAGAGTAATCTTACCTGTGAATCCTCAGGTCTAAAATTCTTTATGTACTTGTCTACATAGCTCAGTAATATTGGTGTGATGTAAGATTCAAGCTTGAACATTGTCCTGCTACAATGTTATTCAATACTGCAGTTCATCTTGACTCTAAAACATAGCATTGATAAAGACACAATTACTTGATGTTGCTATAAAAAATAAGACAGGGCCAATTTCAAATCCAGCCAAAATATGTAGTTACTGACTGGGAAGAATAAAAACAACAACAATCCAAAGTAGGATTTGAGGTTTTCATGGCAGTAAACATGAAAATGGCTGTCTTATGGTTTGTTGTTTACCAACGTTACAGAAGCCCCTACCACCTCCATTTTCCTCGTTTCTACCATGATGATGGAAGCAGCAAGAACCTCTGAAACGTTGGTAAACTTCTACCAACGTTGCATGGCACTACAACCTGAAGACAGCCACATTCAACCACATCCTAATCAGTCTTAGCAACAGAATATATCTAACATTTTAACTATTTGAGAGTTAGACTATGGATAGATTGATAAGTTGCAGAGGGTGACTTTAAATAGCCACCCATGTGATATTTACCTTCTGGGTTCATACGACAGCAACTAATTGTATGGCACACATCTGGACCACTGCACTGTTGTTAGTAATTTGTTTTATTCTTGAATGTATTGTGTCAATGATATAAGTTCATGTTCAATATAAGCATTACTATGTAGTTAAATTTTAATTTAGAAAATGAGTCACTTATGCAGTTGTGTTGAGTAAAAGTTGTGACTTCGTCCTTTGGCAATATTTTTTACTTCCCTCGTCACCAATAATTGTCTATGCGAAAATTATCTCCAACACATTTTTTCATAATTGTGACAAGTGGAAACTTAACACGAAATTGAGCACCTTCAATAAAATCATTATCACTGTCATTGAAGTTATCATGTGTCCGCTACATTATTCCATCAGACATACTACGCACACTTCGTTACTCAACCGTGACCATCGTTCTGACAACTCTAATAATCCGTCAGTGCATCCTTCTATATTATACTCACACCGAAAGTCGAAATATACGTACCTTAAAATGCTATAATTCAGACTATTACCTTAAAATATCTCCATAAGAAGTACATAACCTCTATTCGGTACAGAGTTAGCCACTGTTAGGTTATCTGTGCTATTTGCAAATATCTGGGGTGTTGGCCATGAGTTTTCTCGTAATTGTGTGTTCATTTGATAGTCAATCGATAAAGAAGTTCACAGCATACATTTTATGCCATGTTTAGAAACTGTTTCGTCGACATCTTCATTGTAGTGCATATTATTTCTCGAAACAATGAATATTTCAGTGGGCTGGTCACTCACTACGCATAAATGCACGCTTTAAAGACTATGAAACCTCCGAATGGAGGCGGCGATGACCCGCTACTGGGTTAAGCTACAAATAGAATAGAATAGAATGGAATGAATATTTAAAGAAACAATATTGTATAATAGGAAGAAAATTACAGTCACTGAACCTGCGAAGGCAAGGAACCCATATGAGTTTTAGGTTCTCCTGGCAACAAGTATTCTGGGATGTTGCGCAGCGGTGAGTCGTTACCCTGATGATGGCGGCGGAAAGTTCTTCAAACACGTCGATATCTACCATACTATATGGTGCAGCATCCTAGTTAACACCCATCTTCAAGAAATCCTATTTGCATTAACACATGAAACTGGTTTTCTGTCCCTAATAATCTTATGAATTATTCCCTTTCCAAACCAGTTGGTAAAATATAGCTTGCATGTAGAGCCAAGTTTATGACTGAATGGTGGTATCCCTCCATGTCCACATATTTATTTATGGTATGTGCTCAAATAAGTATAGGGATAACTTTATGTTTGCCTTATTAAACAAATCAAGACAAACCAAATTTCTTTAGAAATTATGGTCCTGTTCATGTAAGCAAATGGACAACACTTCTGAAGAGTTTTGTAAGTGGGTGGTAGGCTATCAGTTAACAATAAGCCTCAATCAGATTAGTACTGGTTCTAGCAGTGCAGTGCATACGCCCACCCAAAATGTGACATAAGTATAAGATGAATTTAAATACAAAGTTGATCAAAAAGCAAACATTATCACATGTTTATTTTTCTCCTGACTTGGATTTAATTTATTTTGTACTTCTTATTTGTGAGCTATGTATTTAGGCTTCTCAGCCCTGATGGAATTCTGAAGGAATTGTCAACCTATCAGCTCCCATCAAAATATACTAAATACACCTGGTACACATCCTTTGCTGATTGTCTGAAAGAACCACCAAATTTATACTCTAAATATCTAAATTACCACTGCAGTTATATATATTATTACCTGATTTATGCAGTATGTGCATTCCTATAAATCACTGTATAATACAAAAGCATGTAAATCGAAGCTATTTTTACAGACTCATTATTTAAAGAGGGTTACATTTTTGACTGAATATGTTTCAATTTTAAATTCGGGGAGTGTTATTTCTAACATTGTAAAAGCATATAAGAGCATTGAAGCATAGGACACTGAATAATGAGCTGACATTAAATATATGTATAATTTATTTATTATTTGTATTTACTGAAAATGCTTTTGAAGATTACTTGGTAGGGTTAAATTAAAGGAGATTAATTAGAGGAGGTGGAAGGAGTAGGGTTTTACACAGACAAACTATAAGGAGTAGGTTAAACAATACAAAAGAACATCTTGATAAAAACCTTAACATGTGATACACCCTGTTTTCACAAACAATGTTCAGGTGAGCTAGTCATGATGGAACAACCATTACATGTAGTGTGAAGGATTTATTACCTCATTCAAAGAACCAAGTCATATAGTGTAGGAAATGCCAGCCTCTTAATAGGTCACAGAATAAATGAAAATACATAATAATAATTACAACAGTGATAATAATACAATAATTTTGATGTGACAGCCGGCTTTACTTCCCCTCTAAAGAAAGTTGTGCTACAGATTTTTATCACACTTAAAAATCCACCAACCCCGGCTGGGTTTGAACCCACAAACCTTGGGTCCAGTGGCAAGCACGCTAACCACTAGACCACCGAGGGCAACTTATGAGAAGTTTATATAGAATATAATTAAGATTAATTGAAAGATGAGTTCTTTGAAACATATGTAATTGATTTTACTCATAGAATGTCAAAAACTGATAAATGTTATACAAAATCAGGTACAACTGGTTACTGAAGCAAATGGTAGCAACCAATAAATTAAATCATTTTAATAAATCAGAAGTACTTGGAAATCAGAAATAATTGTGATATGCATGAAATATATAAACTGTCGCCAGATTGATTAATCGCTTCTGTACTTCTTCTTTAACCTCTTAAATGTTATTCATTAGACAAAGACATAGGGCTATTATTTGGTGTTTGAGATCAGTGAAAGAAACATATTCTGGCATTTCTTAACAGTTGAAGTTTATTTTTTGTCCTTCAGCAATATAAATGTTACCAAGTATAACATTTAAATGTAAAAAGATTTATTGAAATAAAAATAAGTCTGGAAAGAGTTACCACATAAGTGGTCCTTCATGTATTACAATGCTGTCTAATAAAACTGGAAATTCGTTTTTAAAATCACATTAAAGTGAGTTTTATTAATGTTTACATAAACATATCATATGGACCGAAACAGAAATCTCTTTTGACTGATTTAAAAACAAATTATTTAAAAAATTGTTCCCATTAACAATAATATAAAATATAATGAATTTTTAATTATGTGATATTTTTATCTTTAATCCTGCAAATCGTAAATAATTTAACCCTTGCTTTTTTATCATGGCACAGGGACTTAGGATTTTAAAAACATGTATTTATTGTAACAAATGTATGCTTAATAATTATATAGTACCAAATTCCTTGAAGAGTTCTAAGGGACTAGGCATTTATGGTTTATATGGGAAAAGTAATTAGTAATGAAAACTTATACAGCTTATAGGCTGTATGTTATGTATTTTTGTGCACATGTATGTGTGTGTGCATGCATGTATGTATATTTGTTCTGTCAGACAAGAGATCTTTTTTCTGTCTAGAAGCAACCTATATATTGCAACACAATGAAAAAAGAAAATGGAATTATTTTCATAACTGACAGCACTGTGCACACATGCACATGAGTGCATGCACGTGCGTGCGCACACACATGCGCACACAAGCTAGTTAAGACATTTCTGTTAAATATTCTTCAAAGTTACACTGTCTTGCTCACTTGCTGTTCACATGGCTGGTATAGTGTATCTACTATCATGCTGGAGAGCTCTGCGTACTGCCTGCGTTGCCTCTTCAATTTCACTTCTACGCTGCCGTTCCTCACGTAATAGCGCCAATCCATTCCGGGCTGCAGTGTTGTACCGCTGGCTGAGTGAAACCTCTGTGCTGCGCACTCGAGGGATGTGGCCCGTATATCCTGCAATGGGTGGAAACTCAGGAGAGATGTGGTTATCTGTAACACATTAACACATGCACTACACATCACACTGTACAAATGCATCACCCTTCCAAAAAAAATGCTCTGATTTAGCATTAAATGTTTGCTGGTTTAAACTAACTCCATGGAGCTGTTTTATGAAACTAATAGTCAAGAAATTTCACACACTTGGATGGTTTGCATGGTATCAAATAATTATATTCATTAACTGTAAAGACTGTGGGCATAAAGATATCATTATTGTTACAATTAATTTCTGAACACTACTTTTTAAAATAAATTGTCATATGAACTTTAAAAAAGAACATGTATTACTTGCATAATGATCTGGCTGTATCAGATGAAGAGATTACTTAGCATTAAATGATTTGTGAAGATCATTATATACAGAGAATTATCCAGACCTGGAAGGAAGTGCTTTCATTCACATGGAGAAGATAAGGAAAACAATAAACAACCTCGATGAGGAAGCAGTTTCTAGCCAAAATTACAATTAATTACATCCAGATTATAAGTCAAATGCTTTACTGATGTGCTACCTCAGGTCAGTATGCTTTGATTCTTGGTTTATTTAACAATGCTGTTTCAACTATTTTGATTGTGTAGTATTAAGACAGAGTGATTTGTGAATGATGAATTGGAAAGTGTGTGGCAGGAAGCAACCATGGCTTATATTAAAGCATTATCGTGACATTTTCCTGGAATGACTGAGGAAAATGATGAAGAATATTATGGATCATGAGCCTGCAGTTCAAGTAGAACCTTCCAGCACAGAACAGGATTGCTGACCACTTCACTGTAATATTCAGGTACTCAGTATGGTGTCCTGTTCTGTATTGTTGGCTGCATACTTTTCATCATTACACCAGCACTTTTGATAGCACAACTTGCTCGCACTCTTTTAATTCATATTATCTAAGTTCTGAAGGAAAGCTTTAGTCTTCTTGGTTGCAAAGTTTCAGAACCACTGGTCAATGTCACACTTTCTTTTGCCACCATAATTGTGGTTCTGAAGAGAAATTTCAGGCAGTTAGAGGATGAATCTAGGTGGGGAGGTGGGAATGTTTCAGAAACACTGTTCAGTTGCATATACATACCACTATATTTGCAACTATGGTAGTTGTTTAATGTGTTCTTCACTTCATCTCTGGATCGGACAGGGGGCATTTTAGGAGCAGACTGTGACCTGTGCCCACGATCCTTCTCTTTCCTCACTTTCTCTTGTGACATTCTCTGACTGAATTCCATCACACTGTCATCTGCTGCTCGCTGGAAAGATTTGCCATATCGGAAATTCATCCCTGGAATATAACCTGACAAAAATGTATAGCATTAGGTAGTGCATTTTCTCTGTTCAAAATAAACACATGATACTTTACCTGCACTATCTGTTGTAAGATATAAGTAATATAGTTTGAAAGTTTTGCTTATGGCAAATTCATACACCTTGATCACTTTCTCTAGTCTGTGCCTGTCTGGCATCGGTCCAGGTCCGAGGGTAGCTCAACCACCAGGCCCAACAGATAGGATTTCTGCCCTCTTTCACCTTTTAACCTGAAGATGGAAGCAAAATCCTACTCCAGAAATGTAGTTTTATAATTTCAGATTTTATAACTTAGATGATGGACGAAGTACAAAAGAATAATTTTACACAATAAGGATTCTTGTTTAACAGCAATATCAAAATGAACGTAACAATTTCCATGTGGAAATTCAAAATCTCCACAATGATCTTAATAATTAAAAATTGTTATAATGCAGCAGGCAGGAATGAGGAGGATTGGCAGAATATAGTCAGTGGAGTAACAAAGCTACAGATACCTAGTTCCTTGATATTGAAATGCGTTGAAGAATTCTACTCCTACCTGTGTATCCCAGCACATATCTACGGGCCCTGTGTTTAAAAGGCAGCACTGGATCCTCAGCATGACCTTCTTTACGAACTGCTGTGGTAAGTACCACTTTGTTGGGATCACTTTGTCTGTACGGCTCATGGCGAACTGACAAATCTTTCACACTCAGTTCCTTGAAATAAAACATATTTGATACAGTAATACACTAGTCACTGCCATAACAGAAGTGATTCACTTCTCTCGTACATGTTGTCATAAATATGCAAACATTTAATAAAGTTGATCTCAAGTACTATTTAAATTAAAGCAAGAGGCAGTTGAATTCTTGGTAGGTATAAAACTTGAGTGTGCTATTTAAGTAGGTCTAACTTAAAACTGTTTATTCTCCCAAGTATAAATATAACTATACATTAGTGACATTTTAAATCTACTCTAAACATCTTTTTCTTTTAATGGATTATATATTGACTTCATTACTGGTGATGCCTAACTTCATACAAGCACTGAAAGCAGTGGCGGCCAGTCCATAAGAGCTGCAGCACCCCCTATAATTTTTAAAAAATTAAAATATCTTTTGTATTTATTTAATTTGTAACACTTTTTTCCCTCTATATCATTATTTTAATATTGCCCCTTACGTTGTCATTATCCACTAATCGGCTGATCTGATAGTAAGTTCACGGGCGAGGACTGCGAAGCAGAACGGGGCTATCATCCGGCTGCAAGGATTTCAGGGGGGCCAGCCGGTCAAAAGCAGAGAGCGCGGCGGGCGGTAGAGTGAGGGGCAGTTCACTGGTAGAGCGCGTATCGGGGCTGCAGTCCCAGCAGCCGGCTTTTAGTAAACACCCTTGTCCGGTACCACGTGTTTTAGACCGGTTTCTGTATCACAAACTGTTTCGTGGTTATTGTTAATGAGTGTTCAGTAATTCTGTGTGCTGACTATTTTTCGTTCTAATAATGATAATGAGCAAAGGAAGTGTATCATAGTTACGGCAAATTATTTATTTTTGTCTTAGAGTGAAAAAAGTTACGTAAATAATTATGGCCGCCCTCTTCCGGACTTCCAAGCACATATGGGTTTTCTCCTGATGTAAATTTAATTTCGTTTATTTATATTGTTTTGTGTTGTTTGCGATGGGTTAGATTATCCTGGAGAATTTCTAGCGTGTTCAACGGGTGATCGCGGGGTTGTCCTGAAGAAGTGCTGGAGAAGTCCTGGAGAAATTCTGGATAAGTCGTAGTGAGGTGTAGGACTAGTCCTGGATCATTGGTCATGGAGAAGTGCTGGAGAAATCCTGGAAGGTTATGCGGAAGCCGTAAAGCAGCGGTGGGTTTTATCCTATGCCGGTCGGTTATTTTGGATTCATTTACGTTTGATTGGTATAAGTTATATTGGCTTAGGTTAAGTTAGGTTTAACTAGGTTAGCTATGGTAAGGTTAGGTTTTATTAAGCTACCCGTTTATAGACAGCACACTTATTCAAGCAGTTGCTCACAACATTTTATGCCATTTAAAGCATAGTATCAAAAAATATCACGGAAATTATGCACGGAACCACAACCTAATATATCCCGAACTAGAGTCAGTGGGGAACAAGGATCACCTCAGGGTTGACGTGGTAATTTTTATGTATATCAATAAATACAGGAATAACAAATTTAAGAAACCGAATAATTTTACTTTTGAAATTAAAGAAAATCTTATACACTATTTCCCTAACTGGTACAAAAGTTTGGTTTACTGGCTGAAAGCCCGCTGTCGACTATGTCCACTCGAGTAATGCCATGTGTTTTGACCAGCATACCAGATCCCTTGCTGGTGAGGGAACCTCCACATATGGCTTGCTAGCGGGGGGGGCCCTTCACCCATGATCTTCTGGCTAGTTCAAATTTCAAGTCAAACAGTTACAGGGGTTCTGGACTGGTATACTAAACTATAAATAAAACATTTCTATCTTCTTTACTCTTGACAGAAGCATAAATGCCTAGTAAAACGCTATTGGTGAGGTCAGCTGTTAAATATTTGGAAATCTCGTGGATTTGATCCTTGCATAAAGTATGCTGCACCAACTCCATGAAATTTAACAGAACAACAATTCGACTGGAAACATTAAATAGTTCCACATGCATCGTACACAACTGTGGCGAGGAACCATATGTTTCAAAGAACACAGGTATTTTTTTTTCCGAGGGATCATGCCTACTCCAGGGGAAATACATAATCCCATAAAAAGAAACACAATGAATTCCAAACACTTGACTTCGAACGAAAATAGAAGACTATGAGTATTAGTTTTCTAAAACAAATGTCGGTCCTGACATGTGCATCTCGATATAGATGGCGAGTAGGAAATTGACACCATCGTGCTAGAACTGAAAGAATTTTTGGTGAAGACCTCCACATTTCGATTCACACAAAGCAGAACCGGAGGGAAAGAAGCAACCTATGTTTTACCTATTGTTTTGCATGAGTAAGACGGTTTCTCAACGTAGGAAAAGCACAAGGAAGTGTCTGGCAGCAGGATGTGAGTATCAAATACGTTAACCGTTATATTCTGTGTAATAACCCGCACTCGTTACAAAGACTTCCATTAGTTGAGGAACTAAAGGCGACAATAAACTTATGTTGCATGTAATATTGTAGGCCAACTAGTAAGACTAATTTTAATTAAAACCGAAGAACTGTAACTTACTAATGATATCATACGAGATAACAACCTCAATAGCTAACGATTTATAATCTTTCGGAGATTGAAATATCGCACCGAATGGCAGCTTTAAGACCTCAGGTTAAATTGGGGCTTTACATAAGGAAATTAAAATAAAACCCTCAACCAGTACCTTGATAATATCTTTAGTGTTTGCTCCATATGGTTTACCAAAGCGGAATTTAAGTGTAGGACAATGGCCGGTATACCTAAAACAGAGAAAGTAATATATTACTTGCTTACAGTACATCAATACAGCAGACCTACAGATTTCGTCCATATGCTATGATTTAGTTACCACAGAAGTATAACACAATGATTTTAATTTAATTTGCATCACCGTGGATTACCTTATTTCAATTAAGACGAATTTTAGCAATTGCATTTATAAACAAAAGTTCAAAGCAGATTCCATTGAAGTGGTCTAAAAAGAGAGATGTTTCATCTCCATTCCGTTTTAATTTTGATCGAAGTATGTTATCAGAAAAACTGAGAGAAAGCATAAGGAATTCAAATTGAATGAGAAACACCAAATACCGGTAGCTTGTATTTTGAAGCTTGTGTTAATGTACGAACCTTAAATCCAAATACCGTAAAAGAAAACTTGTAATACTCTTGAGAAGGCATTAAGTAGCAAATACAAAAATAAACGGTTAAAAGGCATGCAAAGCACGCATTTGATTTTATAGTACGCAAACTTGTTTCCAATTTAAAATGTTAAAGGATTAAAATATCCGAAAGTTCTGGCCTGCAAGCGATCAGGCTTCTTTCAGAAATAATTCTTAAACCCCCTCCCCCAAAGAAATATTAAAAGCACCTCGAGGGGATTACTTTTATCATATTCTCAGGACACAGCTGATAGTCGTTGCACGTTTCCGAAAAGTAACTCTGAACTCTAACGAACTTCAAACGTGTGCATCTGCCCCCCTGATTCAATTAAGCAAATTAATATTACATACGCTGACTGACTACATCTTAGTACCCTTCAACTACTTGTCATCAGAAAACATCAACATGGCAGTAGTGCGAAACAATTTTATACACAAAATTGGTTCCCAGACATCCATAGCTCTTTCGTCCAGAAGAAGTTCAGTCCAATTCATTTTGTATTTTATTTTATAGCCACCCCGAATACCAAATGGTTGCAACTTCAACTGAACCCAGTCCCCAACAAGAAAGTTCCAGCACTGTAGCCACTGAGTTACAGTGCATAAAACCTAAATGAAAACATAATAACGATGCACAATAAATATTTTATTGGCCTGAATGACAAGCAGCAGTCCTATTCCTTCGCCATAGTCAACAATTATTCATTATTACCTCACTGGTATGGTAAAATAACTTCACCAACTCAAAAACACAAACCAAGTCTTTGTGAAACACGTTCCCCTCGACAAGGATATTTTAGGAAACGCTGGGGAGCACTGTGCCATTTTCAAATTCTGTAAGAAACATCTGTGCTCTTGCATGCTGCAATGAAAAGGTAGTAGATAAATGGAAATTAAGTTTCGGGTGAGAAATGTTAATTTATGAAATAAATTATAGAGATTGTAAGCTTTTGACCTACAGTGGACAACGCGCCTAAAAATTATCGCGGTAAAGGCACAGTTACATTGATCACAAACGTAGAAGACTCTCTATTGATTTCTAATGTTATGTCCTATATAAAGACGATCAATACTAAGGCTTCACTTTTCAATGCTTTTGCATACAATGAAACATTTGTTTTCGTGTGTAAATAAAGACTGAAATGATTCAACAATTTTTTGTTAAATTCTCCAATATTAAGTTGTATAATAATTTGTTTATCCGTTTCTCAGTTTTCTTTTTCATGCATACTGAGAGACCGACGAATAGAATACGAGATACAGATGTCAGCGTGTCCCTTAAGCTGTGGCTAAGCGCCCAAATACTGCATGCCTACACACTTATGTTTCTTAGACAATAAAAGCGAATTAGGAGCATAACTTATTTCTACACCATACATTCAACTTATGAGAGTGTCCTCAATGTTTATTAGCTAGGTAGACAAGATCCAACATTCGACAGATTGTCCCATTTGCAACCACTGATCCTTTGGATTTTGTTTCGTCAGGAAATACAATTTTGCCCAGTCAATCAAATGCTACTTCTCTCTCTATTTTCTTCTTCTTCTTCTATTTTTACACGCGTCAACTAGCAAACTCAAAACGACATTGGCCATCAGTTTCGACTTAATGTGTTCTACTATTTGCAGTTTATAATAGGCCTACCCTCAGATAAAAAAGTATTATCTTTTTCGTTGCAAACTGTTTGGCTTGCTAAACAGTCTACTTAAATTTGGTATAGCCTACAGACATTCTGTTATTGAAATCGCATTCTTGCCAATACCACTGAATTGCGAGTTAATTTCCCCTCATCTTCTCAATATAACATTTCAACAGACTACCGCCACTGAAGCAATTGGGTGAGATCACTATCAGTGATGGCGTGCTGTGATCATCTTCCTCCGCCAGGCACCACGAGGGATCCCTGTGTATAGATCCTAACCCCGGTTGCATGTTGCCACTTCATAAAATAGGTATGCAGCGATGGGAGGCTTCACTCAAAATATGATTTATTCCTTCACCTCACAGCCATGTTCGTAAGGGCATAACCACAAAATTGTTCTCGAAAAGTTTCGTTTTGTAATGCATTCTTTGTACGAAGCGCAAATGAAAGTATAATGGGAAGGTCTGGTGTGCATCCGGAACTACTACAAAGATTTCAAAGAAAGTTGGTATCGGAGTTCTACGCCGAAAGTTCCCGAACGAAATTTGAGTTTGTTCTGTCCATTATGTTATTTTACTAGGAGCGCAAATTAGTATTTATCAGTGTTATAAAAATGGTTCATGGCAGAAAAACTGCTGCATAAAACAGCCTTAAATGTAATTAAGATTTCTACTTAATTTCTAACACAAAACAATCTTCGATATAGTGTACATTTAAAGATTTCAAGAAAAACATTTCTTGCTGTGTTCGGCATCACTGAAGAAAAATACTGGCTAGTTAGTGCGGTGCAAGAACAAATTATTTGTACAATTAGAAGTTCTTTGTCATGTACTATTCTGCATTACTCACTTACGTCATTTTTAGCCAAATATTTTCATCAGTAATCTGTTTCCTGTTTTTACCACAAAATTAAGAGTTGAGTACGTACAGAATTCTAGTTTATATTTGGTGCACCACAAAATGTGAGGTGGGACAAACTGTTGCGTTTCGTGTATAATTATAATAAGAAATAGCACATTGTTAAAGATACAATGGCACCTACATTTTATGCAACATCATGCTTACTCGGGGCAAAAATTAAAAGAAACGCCCAGCAGTGACAGACATTGTGTTGAACAAGTCGCAAAAGAGGAATTGTTCGCAAAATTAATAGAACTACATTCACTAGTCGGATAGAAATGCAAACAGCGTGATCGAATAACGACTTTTTCATGGAAATCTTCCAGAATTTTACTATGGCTGAAGAAAGTCATGGAAATCCTCAGGCAGGATAGCCGATCTCCAGGCCGAGATTCGAATCCAGGACCTCACAAATACGAAGCACAATTGCTAACCATTCGACCGTGAACATTAGGTTGCTGCAACTTGAAGACGTCGATTAGATAAAGATAAAGAGGCGTTAAATAGAAACTTTTGTCCTCCAGCAGCGTTCAAAGTTGCTTTATAGCACGGGCTATTGTTTGCTTGGTCAACTTTGAAATAGTCTGACAGCATCGCTGGTTTTGCTTCTCTCCTTTCACTTGTTTGGAGAGGAAACGGCTGGTCGATAGAGTTAGTTGTCTTTGAGACGCGTAAGTAAATACTACAGGCCTTTTGTGCCTGCTCACATGCAACAACTTTGTATTTATCACTTACATTGAATCTACAGAACGCATTAAATCTGCCGTTTACGTAACGTAGGTCCAAGCACTGATTTCTTCGTCTCTAAATAGTGTTACTGTCACTAAATTCCACAGAAATTGCATGAAAAACAGACCTATTT
This sequence comes from Zootermopsis nevadensis, assembly GCF_977971745.1. NCBI lineage: Eukaryota > Metazoa > Arthropoda > Insecta > Blattodea > Termopsidae > Zootermopsis > Zootermopsis nevadensis. The sequence goes on along the minus strand of NW_028259152.1, from coordinate 4,085,604 downwards.
AGCGAACGTGAGCGAAAAACACCTGATGGGCTCAACCACGTCTGTCTGTCTGTTTCTCTCGGCTTTCCTATGGAGGTTGGTCATTATTACCCAACGATGAGAACTCTTCCCACTGTTGGAATACATCGTTGTGCAAAAATGACCACATGACATTCGTTCAAGTATGATATACGCAGCAACAATGACCTGGGATCACATTAGTACAACAATGACTTGAACATCACATATGAAATGTCAGGGTAATATTTTATTTAAATTACCGCAGTGTTGTTTCAAGAATGAATACTGCTACTAAAGAATGCCACAGGAAAGTTTACTGAGTCTGATGAATATTCTTCTTTAGGGTACACTGTTATCTTCGGGACAATTAAAATACGTTGAGGAATATTGTAAGGTAATTTAAATACACCCTATAGGATGTCTGTGTGTTAGCTGTAACAGTATAATTGAAGTTATTACGTAATAATCACGTTTCTTGCGGCTATTACCACAGCTGACCTCTACGTTGATGTTTCAAGGTTAACTTGCACTTCGTATCTTTGCGCAACCATATTTCATTAGAGTTCACTAAGTTATGAGCATTGATGACTCGATCTGACACACCATGCCTGTCGTAAGTTTGGTCGAAATGGATGTCAACAGCTACTGTGGCGCCTGTCCTCACATGACACTTTGATTTATGAAAGAATTTGTTTTACGACCTGCAAAACATCACTCGGTGACCAAAAACGACTTGGAATCTTTTAAACGTCTATCAGTGGGAACAATGAAAAATTATAGACGTTCTCAGTACCGAAATCAACAACACTTAAGCCTGAAATGTTACAAGAAGGTAGTTCTGGCATGATTCACATCGGCACCCTTTTCTCAGTACGTAGCTTGAAATAGTTTGATAAATTGCAATGACCAATTTTCTTGTGTTACGTGGTCCGATCCTCCACCTAACCCCATAGGGTCTTAACCCAATAATATTCTATGTTCCCTCACTTCAACCTTAAGATGGAGGCGGCATATTACCGCTAAAGGTTAGTACACAACCAGAAGACAACAATCGAAAATAGGCAGATTACGTAAGATATTGTTTCATGATATACGATGATGGTAAGGGTTTAGTAAGAAGGCGTCCGTGCAATGGTGTACGATATGTGACGGTGCTATACCGACATTTATACAGGAAAAACTGAAGGATAACAACGAGAAACCTCGTATTCCAGCCGATCCCAACCAGGCAGGTGTGAGACACCCGTAGGTACAGCGCGTTGCCGCCTGTCATTGAAACCTACTACGAATTTCACGAATCCAGACCACATCCTTACATTTTCTTTACCATTCATTTTAACACTATTCTCCTATGTAGAACAAATACATAGGTCTGTAACACTAAACGAGAGCTACAATATATGTAGGCTACCAGTCTGATTCTGGTAAAAAATTACGCTCTTTTCTGTTCTAATCGGTTCTTCAGGTTCTCCGTTAGCAGCTAGGAGTATTTTAATCGTGCTAACAAACTTCATTATCACTTACCTAATTAATCGTGTAATTTGTTTACCTATGTTTAGTATGCATATCACGTACAAGTGTTTGCAGTGAAGATGCAAAACTTAGAGACAGCTCTTGGAATATGAGAAACAGATATTTTAAATGGTAATAAGAAGACCAATGGAACATGTTTTATCCGTACTCCCACGATCTTCAATGCATTTAGCTTACATATATTTATTAAACAAGTTAATCGTTTTAACGTATAGCATTTTAACTATTGTTTTGTCTGGGTGTAACCGTCTCCGCAATAAAAGAGCACAGACTGATAAAGTTTGAAAACAGTGATCACAAGAAATTTTGAGGCAAAAAGGAATAAAGCAATAAGAGGCTGGAGGCAATTTCGTAATCTGTACTCTTTAAGAAATATTATGGTGACCAAATCAAGGAGGATGTGGTGGGTGGGACAAATGTTAAAACGCAAACGAAAGGAAACATAATAAATATATAGGCCTACATTTATTCTGAAAAACTGAAGTGAATACATCACTTTGGAGATCTAGGCGTAAATGGGAAGATAGCGAAAATGAATCTTAAAGAAAGGGGGTATGAACTGGATTCAAATGGCTCGAAGTGTGTTTGAACGACGAGATTTTTGTGACTATGGTAACGAACATTAGGATTCTATATATGGTGGGAAATTTCTTGAGAATCTGAGCTATTGTCAACTTCTGTCGGTTGGAGTGAGTTGTTCCGAAGAACACAAAACAGCAAACCAACTACATAAGAATACAGTGATAGCAAGAAAGGCATAAGTAAATATTTACTGTATTATAATTATATGCCTAACTTCAGTAGTCTTGCTTATCAGTTAATCAAATCGTTTGAACCAACTTGCTTAAAATACAGACCATTCAAACATATCAAAATATCAATAGGCTGTAATATTTAGAAAAGGGTAGGCGTTTGTGTGTGTCCTACGTAAATTACTCTATCAACTTCTCTCTTGGTATCAACGTTTAGAATTCATGGTCCACAACATAAAGCCAAGATTTAATTTACGATCGAAAACATTGCTCACTATATTCCCAAATACAATTCACGATTCATAACAAACACGTAATATAGGTTCATGTTCTACATTTTGACTACAGGAGTTTACACTTCAACACTTGTGCTAAAGGTAAGCAGTGTTTACTGCTCGTGAACTGAAACCCGTGAGACGAGTTTCTTTCGGTACGAAGTATCTATTTACAAACAAGAAAGGTAACAGTCATAAGTGTAGAAATTTGTAATAAAAACATGACATTGAAATGTCATAGTGCTGCCAAAACACACACGACATATACATTTGTCTCTTACCCGGGTATGAGAGAACCGTCAGGTACCGTCATAAAAGAATTCTTCTTTGGCGCTAAGTACTCCACATACATGATGACAACATGCGAACACACGAGACTCTAGTAGCCAACTGATTCGGTCGGTGTGGGATTGTGAACAAGTGACCTCGTACGATCAATCCGCGGCCAGTTCAATGGACAGACACTCCGTGAACATGTTTCAGCCCTCAAAACATTTTAACAGTATTTAGTGAGGAATTTTAACTTGCTGAGGAATTTGAAGCATTTCGAACCAAACTTCTAGCTTCGCATGCGCAATTAAGGAATGTAATTCATTAAAGACTTTTATAATGTTTTTCGCAATTGTTGTTTCTTCTATTACAATTGTAATTATTACCCTTGCCTGGTGTTATTCCCAAACACATTGTGCACAATTATTTTAATGTTGATATTAATAGCTCTTTATTGTTTGCGTCTGATACGAGTTTAATCCAATTTCTTTTTCCATCTTGCAACTTCCATAACTTGAGGTGTTACACTTTCACCATACGTTTCGGATTTTGCGCCATCTGCGAGACCTTTCGGTACCATTGACTCCAAAAATCTGGTATAATTTTAAGGTTTAGTTTTATTTTGTTCTTACTCCATTTTTTTATTTTTAATAGACCATCTGAACAACGCAAACGAACAGCGGACAGTGCACATGTACGACATGTCATAGATTTAAGATACAACAAAGATTACTTTTACATTTTGCCTACCACATGCTTGGACACACATGGACTTGATCCGTGCTACAGCTTAAGCTACAAAAGTTCAGAAGTCGTGACATGTCATAGAAAATTGTCGTAACATGTTTAATGTATATGTGGTAGTTAGTGGACCACAGATTGTGCCCATCTGCAAAACACAGATTGTCCGAGTCAAAGAAAATAAAAGTACTGCGGATCCGTGCCCCAGATGCACAGCGAACGAGTAACGTCAGGAAGCTCCACAAATGACTGTAGATGCGATATTGTTTCAGCTGTAAGTTACAACAGACTGCTAATTTGTGAAAGTGTTGGTGAAGCATATCGTATATTGAATAAGCCACAAAAGACAACGATCTGCAATATGTGTCGCTGGACGATTTGGCAGATAAGTTGCTCTCAGTGCGTATTGCCTGTCACTGAACGATAACTGTAAAAACGATATCTCTATCGATATGTATGCTTTGAACGCTTCCTATTTATCTGTTACACGTACTGTCATCTAAATGAGGCAAATTTAACACGGACTTTTTGGTTGTTGCTGGAGTTTCAACGATATTGCCTGCATTGTGAATGCAAGTATATAATTATGATTAACTTTTGCTGCTCAGCCTTAAATCCCACGGTTGTGTGCAGTACTGTGAGCACCGATGGTTACGAGGTTACAAATTTGGTCTCAAGTGATGCTGAAGAAGCTCAGAAAGGCTTTTTAGCTTATAATGCTATTAGACCTCCGGTATCAATAACTATACACTTCATTTGCAGCGTGAATGTAAGTCATGTAATCCTCTGGCCTCAGGTTGGTTACCAGAAATCGACTGGTTTTGAAATTTATGCAAACTCAGCGCCTAAATCCAAACCACAAATTTATGAAAAGGCTGCATTTGGCTATCTCGACGATGATGAAACAGGTATAATATTTTATCGAACAGTCTATTATGATCAGTACACCAGATCAATTAAACATCTGAAGTCTTTTGCTCAGAGAGCAATTTTTGGAAGCACATGTTCTTCTCTTAATAATACAAGAAGTTTACAGATTAAAATTATTAAAACTAATTCATCAGTTCCTGCTTTGGCCAAAGTCGAAGTTTGGGGAAAGCCAAGTAAATCTTGTGACACTGCTGTCCAGCGTAACATTTTTAAACTTTGGACCACCAGAATTCCAAAGAAGGAAAGTGTTTCATGTGGTAACTCAGAGAGTCAGTTGCAGACTGTTTCTGGTGCAGAGTTTGAAATTCCTGAGAATTTTCTTGATTCAGTAACATGCACAATAATGACTCTTCCTTTCATATTGCCTTGTGGGAAATTTGTAGATCAGAGTACACTTGATAGACATGAACAGCATGAAGCAATGTGGGGACGAGCACCTAGTGATCCATTCACAGGGAGGATGTTTAGTGAAAATAACCGGCCCATTCCAGCCACTGCTCTCAAAGCCTGCATTGATAAGTTTCTTATAGATCATTCTGAGAGACCAGAACTGGCATATGTACCAAGAACTGTGGGCAGGAAACAGAAAAGTAACATCCATGAAGTGAGTTGCAGTACTGTGCCTTTAACAGACATTAAACCCACTACCTCTGTTGGATGTCCAACAGAAAATAAAAAAGTGACTTGTGTGGCTGTTTCAAGTGATGTGAGTCATTTGAGGCATAAAAGACAAAGGCACGGGAGTGAGGATATAGCTAAGACTGAGGTACATGATGTAGAGTCACATGAAGAGAAGATTAACTGGAGTCTGAATTGTGCTCTCGAGTCTACTCTAGCTGGTCTCCCTACATATACGAGATTCAGCAATCACACAGCTGTAGAACAGTGTGCTGCATGCAGTGGGGACAACATGCTATTTAAACTCCCTTGCAAACATTTCTTGTGCAGGAAATGTCTTGTGTCAAAGAAGGAATCCAAAGACTTCAGTTGCACTTTGTGTAAAGCTTCTTTCCAGTCTGGTGATCTCTTACGATACCATGTGTAGTTCCTGGAAGGTGGAATATTAGGTTTTTTGATTAAGTAGTGGAATACCTTATTTGTCATTGGAAACCACAATGAATCTTAACATCATACTATCCTTGGTACAGGTTAAATTTTGTAAAATGTATAACAATAATGCATACATTCTTTGCAGGGCTATTTTTCCTGAATGGACAGGGACATTTCATTAAATAGTTTGGAACAACTTTATGATACAATTGCCAAGTATATATTTGCTGTCAGTAGACAAAATATAAACCATTTTATCTAACAAACTGTTGCAAATATGTTACATCTACTCAAAAGAACAGTACTGTAAAGATATACCAAGTCAGAAGGAACAAATCCTGTTTTAACTAAGGGCTAAATGATCAGCACATTTTTGTTCTATAAGGAAATTGTTAGATGTAATCAAGCTTCAGCTATGTTAAATAAAGGTAAATTCTTGAAAACAACTCTATTGCACTTTCTTGTACTGTGTGCTCATTCTATCTGTGCCTCCTGTGACCATTGCAACAATCAAAGTATTTCCTGACAGTAGCACAATATAAAAACCCACTGAGCTATCTGGAATGGACTTCTCACATTTCCACTGGCCGCTGTTGAGTACCCACTTCATGTACATTAACACCTTTGCTGTTACCATAACTAAATGAATGAGACTTCAAAAGCCAGTGTATTTTAACTGGTCTTTGTAAGCAATTACGTAGTAGTTTTACTAAATGGAAAATAAATTAAAAACTTTTCAGCAGTACGGGGAAGGAAAAATGTTAATATATTGTAAATCCTTTCTTTTTTATCATGTTTTTGCATGTGCCTATGAGGATACATCTTCCTTGAACATAATATACAGAAAGAATCACAAACATCTGCATAGTTGTACCACCTCCGTTGTTTTCATCCAGTGACATTTCACAGCTATCAGAGTATGAGTATGTCAGTGGTTCATTATTTACCATTTCATGTTTTCATTTCAGCCCATTCTTAATAATAATTCAATTCTATACACAAAGTTTACAAATAAATGTATATTACATAAATCATGTATACATTCACTTACATTTTATTATAAAACAACCACAAAATAGTAATTTGTATATGAATATGAAAACCTTCAACACAATAAGGTAGAAACATGAACAGGGCTTGAAAAATTGATTAGCCATGCTTGTTAAATTAAAAATGTATCTGCTGCCTTAAGACCTATTATTCTTGTTGTACCAGTACTTATTACTGATTTTATCATCTCAAGAAATGGAAAATGGAAAGAATTTTGTTGGGGCATAGAACAAAAATATGACAAAAGCTTTAATCAATAATTTATCTGAAGATTTCTGTCTTCTGGGTTGTTGCTCTGTGTAGTCTGGTCGATGTTTACCAACGTTTCAGAGGTCATACTGCCTCAGTCATCAGGGCGATGAATATGACGATACGGTGTGTGGGGCTAGGTTTATAGGTGCCGGAATGTGAATGGTGCAGCCTGCCCCGAGCCAATGGGAGCAGGCGTGGGAGTGGACCAATAGGACATCGCTTCAACATGGAACCGCATACAGCTCAGGGACACTTCTATCCTCTCCTCAAAAACCGGCTACATGGATCGGATAATCAGGGAAGCCATCGGGATCGAATTACATCCGATAACTTCAACAGGGAAGATGGACTTCACCTGAGCCAGTCCTGGAAGCCTCTTATTCACACTCTTCGAGGACTCCGAGAGTGAGCAAGAGTGCGCCGCCAGAACCAACGAGACCACTAACATGGCCCTTTTCAAGGCCCCGATCACATTCAACGGAACTCCCTTTACTTTCTCTCCCTCTCTCACACTTGCCCACGCGCTCCTATTGGTCCACTCCCACGCCTGCTCCCATTGGCTCGGGGCAGGCTACACCATTCACATTCCAGCACCTATAAACCTAGCCCCACACACCCTATTGTCATTCATCGCACTGATGACGGAGGCAGTATGACCTCTGAAACGTTGGTTAACATCGACCAGACTACACAGCGCAAGAACCCAGAAGACAGAAATCTTCATACTCATCGCCCTGATGACGGAGGCAGTATGACCTCTGAAACGTTGGTAAACATCGACCAGACTACACAGTGCAACAACCCAGAAGACAGAAATCTTCATACTCATCGCCCTGATGACGGAGGCAGTATGACCTCTGAAACGTTGGTAAACATCGACCAGACTACACAGCGCAACAACCCAGAAGACAGAAATCTTCATACTCATCGCCCTGATGACGGAGGCAGTATGACCTCTGAAACGTTGGTAAACATCGACCAGACTACACAGTGCAACAACCCAGAAGACAGAAATCTTCATACTCATCGCCCTGATGACGGAGGCAGTATGACCTCTGAAACGTTGGTAAACATCGACCAGACTACACAGTGCAACAACCCAGAAGACAGAAATCTTCATACTCACTGCTGTGAAAACGTCATTTATTACAATAATTTATCTGTATGTATACACTTAAACTTAGAGAAGATTGATATGGAAAAGGTACTGCCAACATATTTACATAATTTATTAAAAATTAAAACAACTGGAAATAAAAATGAGTTGGCTCACATAAGTGAAGGACCATATTTTTAAAGCCCTGTATCATATTGTGCACCAGCAATAATTTAACAACACTGATAAGGGTAACACTGAGTGACTGACAGAGTTACACAAAGGAAGCAGTTCATTCTTGTAAGCACCAATGCTGTTCTCTGACCTCATGCAGCATTGATTTCTTCAATGTTCAGATGTGCTATAAACCTCAGACGCATTTGGAGGGCTGGCCGAAGTCTGCGTATTATGCATTCCACCTCATTCTTCATCAAGTCTCCCACAAACATGTACTTTATGTGATAACTGAGTGGAAGTTAAGGAACAAGCAAAATGGTACCACAGTCCTCAGGAGTACATATGTGGTTAGTCTGAAATTTTTTCAGATGCCTAAGTCTTAGGTGAAGGAAGAAAGGTTAGAAACATGAGATGAAAAGTCTGAACAGCAAACTATGATGTAGTAAGACATACTGAATCAGAAAAAATACTTTTGTCACTTCCACAGTTATAACACAAACAGAAATGAATAAATTCAGACGAGTCAAAAATATCAAACTGCTAAAAAATATTAAATAAATCCTTAGCAATTAGATCAAAATAAAAGTTGTTTGTTCCCGAAGCAAGAATATAAAATACAAATTATGTTATTAATTTAAGGAGCCACCAAACACATTTGTATCTTAAGAACAAGGACCCCACTTCAACAAACCTTCAGAATGCAGATTTGTTCCTGTTGGTAAGAGTGATGATACATGGCATTGCCTCATATTCTGAATGTCTAAGCATTTAATTAAAAATTATGGTGTTTAAATTTCTGCAGCACCCTTGGAAGGTGTCAACAGCACCTCAGAGTGCCATGGCACCCCTGTTGGGAGCAACTGCCTAAAGACAGATTAAGCTCAAAATTTATAAGCCTAAAAGGATACAGCAGGTCACAGATGGGGTCCATGTACTGCATGTGTGTCACATTCTTATCCACTTGCTCCAAGAGTTCATACAGCTCCACTGTCAGATCTGTCACACACCGTGGCCGATCTGTATTAAAGCGCTGCAGGAATGGGCCCACCAGGTGGCAGAGGAACAGAAACTGCTCTTCAGTCTTCACCACAGGATGAACCTTCTCCCTCACAAATCTGACAATACAGTTCAGGAAGCAGTATAAGTAAACACATATTTGGTTTCATCGTGGCACATTTAGAGTTCCAAAGGATTAAGATACAAAAAAAGGATCACTTGCTGGCACTTTACATTTCATTCATAACACAGTCGTGTGACAGTTTAACCTAAATAAAAAATCAATTTATTTAACATAATCAAGCACTGGACTTCATACAGAATATCTTAATAAAATCAGATGGACAGAAAAACAGATGGATGTACAAATGTGGCTCAATACAAAGGATTTTAGGAAGTGCTTTTTAAAACATTAATTTTAATAAAAAAAATTTGTAGAACAATGGCTGCAAGTTTTGAGTCTGCTCAAATTCATATATATTCCAGTCCTTTTCCTTCTAGAAATTAAATATTATTCCAAAAATGAATACATCACAGCCAAGGAATCATCAATCAGAATACAGGACACAAAACTGACTAAATTCAAATAAATTTCAATAAGTTGTTAACAGTGCTTAGCACTCTATTACTAATGGTACTTACTGAGGAACAGTAGTGATTTGACCAACACCTGCATGGTGCCACATGGAATGTGCTAGGGCTAGCATATATGAGAACTTGTTCTCAAGAAGAGAATCGTGTGTGGCAGCAAAATTGAATAACTGAAATGGAGTGTTACGATACTTCCACTGGGTCAGCTGTGGACACGTTATTACCTCCACCAGGCGATCATGTAGCACTGACCAATATGAATCGGGTAAGGCTGCCATTATAAGACCTACTGAATTGATCCACATATGAATTTGGTTCGAAGGTATCACAGTATATCTGCAACAATCAATATTCAGGCTCTTACCACAAACTGGTGCAACATATACTGTACATAGTGCAAAGTAGTACTTTCTATAAAACAAAGGATTTCATTCAACAACATACCATTCAAACAGGACTGTCGCGATTCTTCGAATAATCAGTGAAGTTGCACATCTTTAAGCTACTACTTTTTTTTTGTAAAATATAGTCCAAAATATTATAAATATAACTTAATATTACTGTGCTCATGATATATAAGTATATACAGCTCTAATTATTACTTTTTATGATTATGAATGTCAAAACTTAAAATCTGCCTTTACATTAACAAGTTTTCCCATATATTTCTGTATCCGAGAACTAATTGGGAAACATCTTGAATTAATTTTTTAAAACTTTAGTTTTGAAATAATATGTTCATTATTCACAAGTGCCATTTTTATTGGTGAATTATATTATACATATATTGTATATATATATATGTTTTGATGCTATAATGAAATATGGAATAATTTTGGGGGGAAATTCATCAAACATCAAAAAGATATTCACTTTACAAAAGAAAATTGCCAGATTAATGGCTGTAGTCAAACCTAAAATTTCATGTAGAAGTCTATTTAAGAGATTAGAGATCTTAGCTCTTCCTTGTGAATACATAATCACATTAATGAACTTTATTGTAAATAACCAAGAACTTTTTCAAACTAATTCTGCTGTACACATTGTCATCACAAGGAATAAAAATCAGCTTCATAGACAAGTTTCCAACCTCTCGTGTTTTCAGAAGAGTGCATATCAAAATTTTCAACAGTCTACCATCAAGTCTCGCAAGTCCTGTAAATAAAAAGTCACAATTTAATGTAGCATTAAAAAGAAACACCTCCTTTTCAGACTCACCCTTTGGCAACAACATCTAGCAGATTGGTGCCCACAAGGGCTGGAGTGACTGGCACAGCCATCAGCTCTACACACGTGACATACAATGCATGGGCTGCTGGGTTGGGAAACTCATTAAACCTCCAGTCTGTGGCTGGGAAGTGTGGCTTTCCTGACACAGCTACAGAGAATGCGTCAAGGAACCTAAATTAACGCTGAAATCTCCTCAAAGGCATGTAACTGCCCAAGGACAATTCTTTGAGGGTAATGTAGTATAGTGTAATCTTAAATTTACATCATCAGTTAATGACACAATAAATTAATTAATGAAACTTTCTAAATTAACTTTGTATCTGTCTATTCTTGTCTACTTTTTAACAAACCCCACTCCCTGATGGTATATCTCATTTCCATAATACTTCATCTGATTTAAACGAACACTGCAGGACATTCCACATTAGCAAATCAAACATGATTTTAATTGCATTAATTTCTTTCTAATCATCCAAAATGGCTGAAGTTGGGTGAGCAGTTCTTAATTTCTTAGAGGAAGGAATTTTATCTTCATCACTATAAAGAGACTGGCTCTGGCCTCTCATTCCATTGGTAATATATCTTTGGATTCCATTAACAGAACATTTCTTGACCAGATGAATAACCGTTAGGTGCTTTAAGGACATCCTGCACCCTTGAATTAACAAGTTCTTAGTACACCTGAAATTGGTTTGTATTAATTAATGACTGCAAGAAAGGATACTTTCAACTATTCGCCGAACAAGTCTGACATAATAGTCAAGTTCAGGTACCCAGGTTGTCTCATCCGTTTGCCGCTGCATATAAGTCTGGTAAGGTTCTGAAAGACTCCATCCTGGTGCTCTGATGTCACGTAAAGAACCCAAAACTGCTGCTACCAGACGGCGTTTCAGTGGTGGACGATCCCGTAACTTCCGTTCATAATAGTGGAGTGTATTATAAAGATATGTCACAGGACGATCTGGAATATATTTTAAATACCAAAAGCTGAAGACTTTTTGAATGGAAATCAACATGGTAACCCATGATTTATAATAAGGCTTGATCTATTACATTACCATGGAACTTATATAAACATCCAAGATGTTCAAGTAACGTCTCCAAGGACTTGGTGACCGGAGGAAGTTCAAGGTATCGATGAATTACAATATCAAATACCTGAAAATTCAAGAAAATTAAATATATTTACTGTTCTGTATGGTATGGATCTATCAACCTTCCAGAAGATTCAGAACTTACAGGTAAGAATCTGAGGCATACATTTCCAAAGTATACTGGCAAGGAATGGTATGGTGATGAAGGACCTCCAGTCTGTTCCAGGATTCCCTCTGGAGCAAACTTCTCTGGATACTTGCGATGAAAAGCAAGATGCTTTTCATGCCTGCAAGTGAGTGAAATTAAAGTATAACAACTGTTATTACGAATCTCAGTCTGAGCCATTGGAGCGGAAGAAAATATAATGGAATTAATGAAATTGATGGACAGTTAGCAAACATAGTACACCAAATAAAATAAATCTAAAGACAATAAGTAATAGCAGTATCATACACTGGAGGAACCTAAAGTGCAAGGAACTGAAAAGGTCAATATTACATGTATGGCTCACTATTGGGTTTATCCAACTGTAAGACAAGATTCTTTATACTGTTATTGTAATTAAAAAACAGGGAGACATGTGTTTAGACATGAAGAAAAATATATTAAATATCTAATATGAGTGAGTAATTTCTGAGGGAGCCTACTATCAGAAGTTAAATTTTCATTACAGTTACCAACATAACCACAGCTTATACAGTTCTATATTTTTTTCAATTCTCAGTGATTCCAATTCTGAAATACATTTCACACTGTCACAACATCCACAACAGGTGATTTTGTATTTCTACCACCTATCCTTCTAAACAATAAAACAGAACGGTGCTGTAGGAAGAACATGGAAATATTATTCTTGATATCACAGACTAGATACTTGGAAACCATATGGAAGCACATATTCTGTATTTTCATAAACTGCATGTGAAACTAATATGGAATAAGCAGCTACCAGTTATGCCGAACAGACTAATAATTGCTCGACTGAGAAACAATAGAAACCTGCCGTGAGTAATCCATGTAATAAAACAACAAAAACTAATAACAGAAAATGAAGCTGCAAGACTGAATTGCATTAATTGCAATATGTAAATAAGAAGGATATTAACCCAAACTGTTTCATACCAATTGGACTGTTTCCAGTGTTCTGGAGAATTTTCTTTAACAAACTCTTGCACACGGTTGCGCAACTCGGCTGCCTTGAGTAGTAACAACTGGATAATGAAGAAACACACTTGAGCTTCACTGCCTTCTTGGGTTCGCAAGGCCTAGAGTAACAAATATATCACTCACAATTTCATATGAAGATGTTATTTGAACAAACAGTTAAAACGTGCTAATAAATATATTTCAAAGCACCAAGTAATTAACTTCTCAGTAAGAAAACATTTCAGAGATGGTAGGTCCAAAAAATTCAAAATTTTGTAGAAAAAGTCTTAGAAACAAAAGTTATTATTTATAGTGAATGATTTGGTTATTATACTGGCTATTTATGGTACTCACCAAACAGAGAACCAATCTGTCAATTGTTACTATGTTGTATTTCCATATCATGTCATTGATGGCATCCACACACTTGTTCACATGTTGTCCTCCTCCAGAATTAGCAAATTCAAACACCAAGTAATCACAGAACTTGCGCAGATGTGCTGACAGGGCTCTAGCACCAATCCGTTCTAGTATCCTGCAAATAAGGTTTAAATGATCCTCTTCCAAACATTAACAACTACTGCATCATAAACAGTATACATGTGAACATCATGTGATGCAGGCTGACTAATTTTGCATGGTATTACAATATTCTCTGTGGCCTAAACACTAGCTATTCCTTTCAGTATTTGATTAGAGCAGTGTTTTCAAAATTGTTTCTATCATCAAACCTTTTGAAAACATACATAAACAATAAGAACCGAGCAAAAGACCACAAAAACCAGGGGTATAATAAGAATGGCTGCACACAGCATTGAACTTCAAAGAAAATTAATAATGCTGAATTCTGCACCAATAATATAATAATGGTAAATTGAAAATGGCATGTCACTTTGATATACTCTAATGTCTTACAAGACTAAAATTATCAGACAAGCAGAAGATATTCTATTAAATAATATTCTGTGTACAATATGCTTTATATTACAAATTCCTTAACTTCAGGGCCTTTAACACAGCCTGTGCAAAGGGAAGAAGTGACAGATCATGTGTTTCTGGTACCTTTCCCAGTACTTATAGATGACAAATTATTCTGCGAAACCAGAAACATATTTTGGATTTATAATTTATATACAAAGTTGTTTTTTTATGTGATGATAATAATAAGATCCACGAATCCCCTACATGATCTGTAAATCAACATGCTGAAGTATTAACACATTCATATCAGTAATTAGATTATGTGAGAAAGAATGATACATCTGTGACTAGTTAAATGATGGCAGAAAAAATCTACACCAACTCCACAAAGTAGAGTGCTTCTTACAGAACAGTCAAGACGTAATTAAATCTTTTCTCATCATCAAGGACTGACATCATGAGCGACACAAGTCAGTGAATATGATACATTCATGTAAACGTTTTAGAGTCCTATTGGACTTTTATTTTGAAGTGACACAGCTGACTGTCCAAGAAAATAATTAAGATTTTAAATGAGTCACGATATCAAGCTTACAGGACTGAACAGCAAAGTATGAAGCAAAAGTAGCTTTAGGAACTCTTACACATCACGGAATTAGTTGAAAATGTGAATTAAAACATACTGTTCTGTGTTTTGTAGGGTATTTCTATATTCTACTCACTTGTAGGCAATGGGACTAATTCTGTCAGTCTCCAGAATCATCTTCCATAGCAGACACAAGAACAATGGTGGTGTTCCTTGTACAGAAAAATGAGCAATGATGTCATTCTCATTGTTCATGGATGCCCAGTTCCGGTATTCCTCTTCAACTGCTTTCTAAAGAAGAAAAGAGAAATCTATTGTCTCCATGAATATATGGTCTTTGCAAAAAACATAAATTAATGGATGACATACTTTCAACTGCTGCTTATTCTCTATAGCTACGTTGTTCTGCTGGAAGAACTCATTCAGCACTGGAGGAAAACACTGGAGAGTGTGGTTGGCCCAGCTATGAGGTGTGTTCTGCATTATTGTGTTCAGCAATTCTTTACACCATGTTCCTGACAATGTCTCAGAACCTGAACACAATAAGTAATATGATTAACAAATACACAATGACTAAATCTTAAATCAGTGTTTTGCTACACTACATGCTGAAGTTTTATAGGAAACAGAAAGGCAAATTCTGATTTTGAAATTTGCAAACTTTAAACTTTTTTATCCTCAGAAGAAGCTACTGAACATAAAGGCCCTAGATGTGAAAGTAACAGCATTTTCACAACATATAAGTAACACATATTGTGCTATTATGGGGGAGGGGGAAGGAGAGGTTTGTTTTGATATCATTTATCTACTATCCTTATAATTTTAAGTCACAGGACTTCACATTTTGCTCCTTACCTGTTCCAGTAACGTGCATGGAACGAGCCAATGTGAGAACAAGAGCTCGGTTCAGTTCTTCTGACTCTGCAGACACCAAAGTTTTTGGCTCACTGAGGAACCGTGACAATTGTGGCTGAACTTCAGCACTCCCCAACCCTGTTATAAGACGCAAAGCTGTGCTCTCAACACTGGAAAAGAAACAGGTTAAGAACAGTATACTCATGCTGCACTTATTTCAGTAATATTCACAAACACCCTTGCAAGCATGCAACATCATTTATATCACATATGCGGATGGAGAAGCCCGCTTCCAGACAAGGAACACAGCTATGAATATGTTGAATAACCAGTGAGAAACAGACAATAAGGAGTAATTAACCTGTGGGATGCATTAAAACTTTCAGAAATGTGTTGATGAAACAATATAATACTTTCTACAACATAACAGCTATATATTCTTAACCTTGGCATTAGATGCACTAAGTGTGCGGTCAGCCACATGCTCAAGCTACATGATCATGTATGTTTTCTTACCAGAGATGTAACTGCGTCTGATTTGTTTGAGGGACAGCTGCAAGACTGTGAAGATGTGATAAAAGCTGAACTCGATAGTGAGGCTGAATGTGATGCATCCGATAGCTAAACATTTCAAGCAAGGTGTACAATATACCCCATGCATGAGACTTGAACACTGTAGGCAACAGCTGGCCTAAAAACAAAAATTACAATTCATTAGAAAATTACTAAGGAAGTAAAAGTAGGATGGAGAGAATTTATATAATGAAGAGTTTTATAATTTGTACTCTTTATCAGCTACTGTTAAATTGACCAAGTCTACAAGAATAGCATGAGTAGGATACATGTATTTAAGAATTTACAGAAGTGAAAACATTCAGCTGCTTCATTATGCATGGTCATTTTAATTCATGCGAAAACAATTAAAAATCCACAGTAAATTATATTTAAGAGTTACAAAATAAGTAAGAAATGCACTCAATGGAGTACAGCCCATCTTGAGAAGCTGATCAAAAAAGAATTCCTCACCTTTTATGAAATCTGAAAATTCATTACAGTGTTTACAAGACCCTATCCTGAACCAGTTACTGTTTATGTAATAATAACCTAAATAATTTACCACAAGTAATAAAATGTTTTTATTAGTGTTTTGTTGCTGCAACTTACTGATAAATCCTTTAATGCCCAAGGATTCTATTTCTGTGTATACAAGCAACCTGCTGTATGTCTCAACAAGTGCTGGTGCCAGGGCCATGTTGGACTTTGACTGTGCTAACTTGATCACATGTGTTACAATACTGTGGATCAGACTCATCTTGGAGTGCACTGTCAAAGAATCCAAAATGGACATTGACAGGGGTGTTGTAGGACCACTGGCCAGTGCTGCATTATTAGCTAATGGTGGCAGTGGAGGCTGTTGAGGACCCTTCTGTGTTCCCAGTATTGTATCCACAAGTGCAGCCATTGGGCGAGTGAAGTATTCCTGATTAGTGGAATATGCATTGCAGAGTAAGGCTATCCGATAATCAGAGCCCATACATAAACCTGTATTGTTTGGCATAACAAGGTGCTGAAGAAACCTACAACATAAATATTTCAACATTCTTTAATCATTATAGAGCAAAAGACATTTTAATCCTCACTTTAAACCCTATATTAAATATTATTTAGTGGCCCTCAAGTGTAGGAGTGTGGCCTGCACCTAACAACATTGCTATAATAAAGTTATAGATCTGTACATAAGGTATTTGGACAAAAGTAATAGGACATGATTAAGGATTGAAGAATACTATATATTGGGGAGCTTCATAACATCATAAATAAACTGAAAATATAATTCCAGAATTTACCCAGTCCATTTAACAAGGTTCATTCCCCCCAGAAAATAGACGTTCTTGTAAAGCAGCAACTAATCAATTTATTTGGTATTCAAAGCATAACTTTCTGCACTTTATAAAATAATGAGGCAATTCAAAATGGCTTGGATTTTAATCACTCAAACTGCAAACTTCACTACCAAAATAAAGTTAAGAGTTACTCCAGGTCATTTAATTAAGGTACATACATGATACAGACACTTACTCATGATGCACTTTCAGTGTATGTGGTATAGGACGATGAATGTTGAGGTGTTCTGTCTGAGCCTTTTTCAGTAAATGGATCCATATGCAGGTCATGGCCATTTGGTGTGTACACAGAGCTTTATTAAAATCTGGCACTGCCAGTGGTTCCTTCTCTGGGTACAACAAGTCATACAACTTTAGCACTGGTAAGAAATTGTTCAACTGTAAACAGATTCATAACAAACATTGTCAAATACTATGTCAGCTATTATGGACTGTCAGTATGGACATGACACATATCTGTTTCTCAGTCTGATTTATATCTTATGCTATGCACAACTGGTTGCTGATAGAATCCTACCATGGAAGGATTAAACAGACTTACTGGATTTCTCTGAATGCTGCCAGAAATGAACTGCAGTAGCACCCACATCAAGTGGTCCCTGCCTCTTCGTAAATCACGACCAGCCAGCTGTAAACGATGGAGACAATAAAGTAGGTGAATTGTCAATATACAACTAATAAATGATCCCCAACACTCCTCTATAATCCAGTTTCTTTTCATTCAAATGCATGTATTAGTTTAGGAATTAAAATTTCCTTTTAAAACTATCTTTTAAAAAAGTTGCTAAGATCAACAGTTGGTATGAACTGGGTAGCTAGTCCAAAATGTTTGTAAATGGAAATGTATGGAATTTTAAACATACTGAAACAGATATAAATTCAGGACAGGATAAATAAGAAAATCACATAAAATTATCATAGATATTGGCCACTTGAAGACCAAGACAGATGTGAGAATTATACTAAAACAAATCTTCAGGGAGAAGATGATTATATGAAGTGGTTTGAGCTGGCACAAAGAAGGTTGTTATGGCACTGAAAATTCAGGTTCTAATACAAAGTTACTTCAGAGGTAAAACATAATTTTTTACATTTTATTACTTGGTTCATAAGATACCAAAATCTAATACAACTTAAACAAATGCAGTAATACTGCCTTAAAATTTCTGTGCTTGTTATTGAGATACTGCACAGTAACTTTACCTTGTCATGGAGAGCCATTACAATGTTTGGGAAGGTTGCAAATTGGAAGAGCACGAAATAGATGAGCTGGCTGGACAGATGTAACCAGAGCCAGTGGCTGTTTGAAATATCATCCGTATCTGCCTCAGTCTCTGAACGTTCCATGGCCAGAATTACCAACTCCACTAGCTGTTCCTCCAGTGCAACACACCGTTGCTTATGCTACATTCACAGCCAATATACACTTTAATACAATCACCATTTAGTCACTGATTTGTTGTCTAGCACACACATTTCAATGTTTAAACCATCATCAATGTTTTCATTACATACTATTTTGCAAGTCAGCTTCTACAATCAGGGTAGAGATAATTCCAATTGCTTATTTTTATAATTTCACATCTTCTTTTACATTTACTCTGTAGACACCATTTATTTCTCTAATCTGGGATGTTGTAATTACATGTTCTATTCTGCCAAAGACCAACCCCTCTATCAACGTACTTCCAACCCTGAATATTGATAATAATGAAGAAATGGAGTGTAAAGTTAGCAACATATGCATGAAATAACACAAATAACACGTTAGGAAATTTTATAGCTACATTTCAATAATACGTTTTTGAAGCAACTAAGACCAAATGATATCTATAACAATTCACAATAGTAACCAAGTACAACCATTACTCAGACAATTTCATAGAAAAGAAAGGATGTGCTCACAATCAACACAAGACTTACACTGCTGCCTTGAAAACAAGTGACAGTGACTGAAATTTATATTGTACTTAGGGTGCTTAAGTGTTAATATGGACATTGGTTTTTGCTCTCAGTGCCTGGAAAGGAATATCACTTCAGCCTAAATTATTGAGGTAATGCAAATTACATTTCACATTCTGTAGATATTACAGGACATGCTACAAAATTTGAATATTTCATGAAAACTGTATTAGTTACCGTCATTTTAGTTCAGGTACGCATCCTTATAAATTTAAAACTCCATCCCCTATGCCTCAGACTAATTAAATTGATTTAAATCCTACAGTATTGAGGTATTATCTTTGTGGGAAAGTTTATTTCAACATAAACAAATATGTTTATTACCACTAACCTGTTTCTGTAACCCCAACATAGAACACACCATGTCCCTTGAATACGGTTGCTCCAGAACATATCTCAGAAGTCCAGTCTGCGGTTCCAACAGCTCACGATCATATGGTAAATTTCCTTTTAGGGAGAACTTGAGAGTTGAGGGATCTAACTTCCATGGATTGATAAGATGATCAGCATAGCCTGAGTGTTCCACCACTGGTAACATGCGAGAGTGCCCAATGATTGACACCATTTGAGCTGTTGCCCGAAAACTTTCCACAAAACCGGACAACAGTTGAGCCAATTTCTACATAATGATACAAAATACATGTAAAAACCAAAAACATTATACAGCTCTCACCTTATTAAGCTTAATTTTAAGATAATGAAAAACAAATTTTTATACAGCATATCTCAGACCTTAAAGTGTCCAACAACGTTAAGACTCTTACCACAAAATTGTAATATACATACAAGATAATTTCATACTAAAAGACACATTTTTCACTAATTTCAAGACTGACAAATGTAACATGCATTGTATTTGCAAAGCAATAACCGCACAAAAGTGAAACTATTTGTGGATGGTTGGTGATAAGAATGACTTTGGATACAATAATTAATATGACCAACTACTATATGAAACATACCCAGTGTGGCCAGTTCTTATTGTCAGGATATGCTTTCTGAATTTCAGTAACTATAAAATAACCAGGTAACAGACAAGCATTCCTGTCAAAAATATATTCTATAACATTCTCCAACGCTTTCAGCTGTGGAAGTACCGAAGCATTTAACCTTGCTGGAATGGTTTGAGCTTTTTCTCGACAACCCTGTGGAGAACAAACAATCAGATTAACAGTTAATAGTGTGAGCTACTGACAGCATTTATAAATAAACCACAAATGAATTAAACAGATAATACAACCAAATACAAATTAATGCTTTGTTTGAGCTGTTATTTATTGCTAACTGTAGCCATTCAGTATTTCTATGTGACCTTACACTGATGAATAAATGCTCTTTTCCTTCCCTCAAGTGATTTGAATGAAATTATTTGTCTGTATATTTATAAAATGTTTGTTCCATTATCAACAGAGACTGTGAAAAGTCTCATTT
The DNA here is from genome assembly GCF_977971745.1 of Zootermopsis nevadensis. NCBI lineage: Eukaryota > Metazoa > Arthropoda > Insecta > Blattodea > Termopsidae > Zootermopsis > Zootermopsis nevadensis. The sequence continues at coordinate 4,064,761 of NW_028259152.1, read as the reverse complement.
ATAACATCAGTAAAAGCTATACTTTCAAATTTTTTCCCAATTCCATATCTTAATTGAATTTCTCACAGAAAACCAAAGGCTATGAGGTTATTCTACTTACAATAAACAGATATGCTAATAAGTGGCTTTGTTTTCCAGAGTTTATTAGTGTTTTGGTACAAATATGATTTTTAACAAATCAATAAAAATTTAACTGGCCAATGTTTCCAGAATAGTTACTACACCAGTGTCTCTAGTCATCTAGTAGGAATAATGGTGAGACCTTGCATATAACATGATAATCTGACAGATAGGCCTAATTTATGTATCTATACTTGGTTTTACCCTGCAGTTTTTTAGGAGAAAATTTTTGAAAGTAGGAGAAAAACCAATCAAATGGTAATCTCACTCACCATAAGCTATAACAAATATTTCATCTTCTTCAAACATTACCTTCATTATTTCACGAACTCCTTTGTAATCAACACCACCAATAATTCTTCTGATGAGACGGAAACATTCAACCCAGAAATCTTCTTGCTGATATTGCAGTTTTTCACATGACAATATGCATTCACACACCATTCTGTAATACAAGTAATGTATAAAATATAAAAGTGCAACTGTACAGACTGTAGGTCAAATTCAAGGTCAGGAGCATACATGGTAAATCTAAGTCACTCAGTAACTAACTGTTCCTTCATCAACTTTTCTTTGAGCAATGTGGACGTCAATCATTTCCTTAACAAAGTGTACAACAAGTGTGGTGACCAGATTGTAACAGTGTACATATTATATCTAATGTGGAGTATATGCTACTATCCAGTTCAATAAAGCAAGAAGTAAATAAAGGGGCTGAATAAGGTAAAAAAATATAAAAAATAAAAACCTTCATACTTTGACAAGGGCCACAACTATAAAATTTTTGGTAAATTCAAAATGGGGGAAACTAAATAAAATTAATTTATGTTAGGATTTGCTTTTGAGAAAGTTAAAAATTCACCATTACTATAACCACTATTCCCACTACAAGGTATAAGAGGGACACTGATGAATCCCCAGTAGCTTTTCCTATTCATATACAATCCTCACATTTTTGTAATGTGCCTAGTTTAATGAATGAGATTTAAGGTTTTCACAGCAGTGAAAATGTGAATTGGTGTCTTCTGGGTTAAGATGCTGTGTAATCTGAGTAACATTTCAAAGGAACAGTCACCTGTACCTTCAGGGTAGAAGACAGTGACTCTTATATCACTGCTGTATGACATGCCAGCACTCATAGCCTGTCTAAGTGTCTGAATGGCAGAAATTCTGCTGCCAGACTTGTCACAACAAACAACTTGTGCTACGACTGATTATTGGATTAAACAGTTCAAAATTAAGAATGATATTTTTATGACAAGCAGCAAAAACATTTTCAGGAACACTGATAGACATACCTTGCTGGCAAAATGTTGTTGGCTACCAAGTTTTCCAGCAGAGACAAAAGTAACTGCAAGCGACTGTGATTAGTCATTTCTGCAGCCTTCAACAGGTAAGCCTTGACGCCAGTCTCCTGTTGGTCTGAGTTCAGACCACTCAGCACAGACTGTAGTTCTTGCTGGAAGTTCTGCACCTTCTCAGTTTCCTGTTCAGGGCGATGCACTAAGAAGCAGCTGAATGCTTCTTCAATAGGCTCCACTTTCTAAACGATTCATAAAGACAACAGTCTGTATCACCTTTCGGAAAAGGACAACATATAACATTCCAAGAACAAGCATTCTAAAATGGATTGTGATGTCCTTAATTTCTAAAGCTTCAACAATCTTACATAACGAGTACTGACTCCGATAAAGCAATTCATGTACATTCATACAATTGTTAAACAGTTTTATAAATTCTACTTACCAATATTTCGCTTACAATATTATTAATCTGAATTTCAGTTCCCATTTTCGCTTCTTGATATCAACGAAACAGAATGTTTTAAGGTTATGTCACTGTGCGTCATGGAAACAATAAAAATTTATTAGAAAATCTTGTTTCATACACATTTTCTCGAGGCAATGATCTTAGTAAAAATTAGTGCGTTACCAATAAGTAACATTCTTTTTCCTATTACTTCAAACTAAAAGTCAACGCTATGTTGGAATTATCTTTGACAGCCACGGTAGTGTGCGAACTACGATACGAAATATGTGGTCAGTAACAGATTACCAACATAAGTCATGGCGGGGTGCTGGCAGAAGAGTTTTTCAGTCGGTGAGAGGATTAGCTGCCATTCAACTTTTACAAATTCACCTTCTACTCTAACCAGCCACACTGGCTAAATTGCTGCAGAGGACCTTATTACCTTACTGAAATATGCAATTGTAAACTAAATTTTTAACTTCGGATAAGTTGAAAGAAGCACACCATTGTATAAATTTCTTTCAGTACTCCTGTGCCAAATTTTTAAAATACTAAAAGTAAATAATTTTCTTTCATTAGATCCCATAAAAACTAATAAAGCACTGTTAAGGCCAAGTTATTGGACTATGATGGCCAATCTAACAATTTTCATAACACTAATTCAAGTAAGACATAACTTGACTACCAAAATTTGGAAATACCCAATTCCACTGAAGTAAGATCCTGTGACTTATTTCCAGAGGCACTCACCATGAATTTGAACATACAGGCACGTGACATAAAAAGCAACCCAGAATCACTCGTGGAAACATCTTAAATTGAAATTATCACCATTGTTGAAATCTGGACAAACAAGTAGGCATATGTTGTTTGTACATCTTAAAATGTCCACAGATCTGCAATAGCTGGAAATAGGACCAGTGTTGCATTACAATTTTTTTTACATAAATTACCTCCTACCATCATTCCTTGATATATGGCAGACCAGTTATAAAACATTGTATAGCATTGAACCAAGTGGTTCAGCAGCCTCCAAAAAGAAAAAGCGGTACCTTGCAGACAGCTTGTCATTCATGCATTCCTTTGTGGGATATCATAGAAAACCAGAAGGAAATGTTTTGGTGGATAACAAAGATGAAGAAATATCACTATCCGCCTCTCTTGAAGATGAGATGACTGAGGAGTCGATCGATGAAACAACGGAAGGTACTTCCAGCTCTACTATACCTACGCCACAAACAAATGATCCCCATGGAAAAGCAGACACTAGGAGTGATTCTAAATATCCAGAAACTTCTAAAAAGAGGAAGATGATGTCTGCTTCTGACATGGTTGCAGGCCGCATGATAAAATTTTTGAAAAAAAGAAGTCAGCAGCCAACACCATCAGCTGATCCAAATTTGAAATTTTTTGAAAGTCTGATGCCATATATTGAAAAATTGTCATCCAAGAGGATAAGGATATTTAAATTTAAAGTTTTGGGTTTTCTTAATGACCTATTAGAGGACCAGGAGCATGAAGACTTGGCAAATTTCTCTGCTCCATCCCCATATGCCTCTACACCGTCCCCATATGCCTCTACACAATACGGATATACCACTACACCAACTCCGCCAGTGGCGCAAAGTTTCCAAACTGAAACTGAAAGAGATGGTTACGCAGACATCAATACTGTTAATGTACTTACCTTAGGGTAACAACCAATCGTTGTTCTGCTGTGATGCTTCTTCTGTAATTGGTGTCTTTTCTTCTTATTTTGTCACTGATCAGATTAACATTAAAATCAAACTCTCTAGGGATAATCTTGTAAAATTCTGAAATTTCTTTTCATCACATCGCAATTCCTGGAGAAAATTCTGCAGTGTTTTTTCCTTTTCTCTCTTCTCATTAATTGGATGCAACCAAAGACGCTTTCTTTTTTCACCCATGTATAATTTCTCCCAACAATACCACAATAGCACAGCAACATCCTCATCATCTTCAGCCATGACGACAACTGAGGTACAATGAGCAGAAATGCTTTTGCTTTGATTAGAAGCAAGATGTAGCAAATTGCTTTCAGTGGAAGCAAGAACGCTTCTGCATAGAGCACAAGCACTTTTGCCAAAAGCAGCTTTGCTACATTGGTCTGCGCCCGGCCTAAGAGGGAAAAACTGGTACAGCAGTTTGGTAACCAATTATTACTGGTGAAATATGTTACTGTAAGTGTTTTTATATAAAATAATTTTTAAGTTAGAAACTTTTATTTGATTAGCACATGCTTATATGTCTGACTTTATTGTGAGCTTTGTCTTTCAGTAACCAAGCTTTATAATTATTTTTAAGGAATAGACTAGAAATGTTTCTGAATTTTATTATGAAGACTTGAAATACATAATTAGTCAACATGAAATACTGTATAAACATGGTTAATGCCATGCTTGTGTTGTAGAAAACATTCTTTGTGAATAATAGAAAGCAAGTGGCTAATGACAAAATGCTGAGTTGTATACACTGATCACATTTGAGGTAGAATGTTATTCATTATATAGAAGTATGTAATCATCATATTTTGATTCAAATGTCTCTACTTAAAAGTCCTGAGAACTGATATATAATTCATATATAGTTATTAAATAAGGAATCTGCATTTAATATTCTTCAGTGTTAATATTTTCCCCATTTAATGATCTGGTGTCTGAATCCAGTTATATCGAAATTAAAATTATTTCATTTGGACTTTAAAGTTTTAGCTGTTCAAATCAATGTTTTCCAGAAAAGAAATACTTGGAGATTCAAATGTCTTTGTACATTACATAATACAGGATAAAATATACACAAAAATATACATCATGAATGATGGCAAATTTTATATTCTATTTTAATTATAACTTGACTATGCATTACATATGGAATGGAAGTGTGATAGTTGCTTAAAAATCACTTAAAGATTGTAATAACAACGTTTTACTTTAATTACATTAGTATGTAACCATCAAGTATAATATTCATAAAATTTGTATTTATATGGTTATGTAAGAAATATTCATGAATAAATCTTAAGCATCTAATAAAGATTGATTAACTATTTCTGATATGCTGGTTTCCATATAACATACCACAAATTATGTTGGTTTCAAATGCATTGGTCAATATTTCCCTTTTAATTAAGGACTCATTTAAAACAACTCCACACAAAGATTTCTTGAAAACAGAAACTGCACTATTTAATCAGTGTTGACAACAAATCCTCTTCTTGGTTGTTTGCTGCTGCAAAGTTCATGCTAATACTGTCCTGTGCAAGTACACAGCATCCTCTTACTTTTATTAATGTCAGAATTTTCCACAGGGCAGACTTTTTGAAATCAACAGCAAGATAATTAGCAAAGTGTAATTTAAATTTAATGGATGTACATGTCAGATAGGACAAAGTGTGGCAATGAGCCAGGCATAAACTACATAATGAGAAGCACCATAACTTTTACTCCTCACCAGATATTAGTAGGATGATTCAGTTAAGGAGGGTGGGATGGACATGACATGTAATACGCACGCAGATGATAAATGCATACAAAAATTTAGTTCACAAACTTGAAGGGACAGGGCCACTTGGAGGATGTATGTGGGAGGATAATACTGAAATTAATTTTAAAGAAACAGAACATCAGGTCATGGAATTATTCTGAATAACTCAGAGGAATATTTTTACCTGCCAAGTAACTTTCAGCTTCTCAAGGACTTTGATCCATAGAATGAGTTAGTTCACTGTGTTGATGGCTTGGTTCCTGTATGCAGTTCTTTTCTGAAGTACCTTGTCCTTCCTTTTCACCTTCCAGTAAGCTTCCTGAAGATATTTTGTCTTCCATATCAGTTTTCTCAGATGTCTCTAACACGTTGTCCAGAAAAGACAATGCATCCACTCCAGTTTTCTCCTCTTTCTGTTTTTTTATTTCTTCATCAATTTGCCTCCATCGTTCTAGGTTGGCCTGGCACTGGTCGAGCAATGGCTTTGTCTCGGGAATCAACTTGCATAGCAGAGTGTAGCATGGAAGGCAAATACCAGTGAGGAAACCAACCTGGTGAAGACAAACTGAATTAATAACTCTGTAAACCTTGATAAAAAAAATAGACAGTCTGTCTCAAATTTTTACCAGTCTATTAAAATGTGATAAATTGTTTTCATATTCCAGATTCCAATCCTAAACCCAGTTATGTAACTGTAAATTGTTGCTGAGCAATGGTTCATTAAGACTTTGTCAACTTGGATAATTCAGAAATACCGATTAAATTCAGAAGTTTTCTTGCAGTTTGGGTGATCAGCTTAACTGTTTGGAGCTGAGGCTCATCTAAATAATATTTACATGAAAAACTCATAACCTATTACTACTACATGAAAAGGAAATCAGAAAGGAATTCTGATCTGCAAAAAATCTGTATACATATCAGTCCTTGCTTTGCACATATTTTAGGTTTGTGTTTTGATTTTCACTGACTGGGATTTAGTACTGGCATCTAAAAACTGCTTTAAAACATCTAATAACAGGAAATATTTTCTTTAAAATTGTTTCTTACTAATACCTAGTGACTAGGACTAAGGTGATAGTTTGCAGCAATGTGTACAATTCACATTCAGGATTTATCCAGATAGAGTCTCATTTTCCATGACCTCCTTCAGTTCTGTCAGGTAAATATAAAAATAATGAATGGTACCTTGAGGTTAACCAAAATACTTCCTTAACACATTCCTCCCAGTTTATAATCATTCTATCACTTCTCATTCAGTGTTACATAACTGGTTGATAAAAACTTAGTTAATGATGAATTTTTGTTGTTTTATACACTGACATTCAGTGGCGTTCAGTGTATGTTGATGCTAATCAAATTGATGTTTGTATTCAGTTGCATAGAAAATGGGTGTTGGGACAGAACATAACAATTAATAAATCTGAAATGGAATTGTTACATTACAATGTAATAGCTTTACACTGGAACACAAAAAGGTTTTTTTTAAAATGTAATTTAATTAATTAAATTTCAAAACAGGATATGAGGTTCTCATGTTGGCTGTCTTCTGGGCTGTAGTGCCTTTTGAGGCAACAAGGACCTCTGAATCATTCATAAACTTCTACCAGAATATGCAGAAGACAACCATCTTCAAACCATAATTTCCATCTTACTTGTAACACTGTAAGCAACAAATTCATTTAAATGTCTGCTATCATCTGAGTTTCATTCTTCTTTGCCAGATATTTAAAAATGGTAACTGGTACCATATGTTCTAATTTAAAACTCTGAAAATTCCAAAGAAGTATGCTATTTATATATATTATATATTAAATATAAATTATTTATTTTACAATGTTATATAATAAACCTATACACTATTTTCCATCAGCACACACATGTATGTAGTAGTTGTGCAGGTTAGGAAAATGTATTCAAGAAGTAAAACAAATGCACATAAACACATTTTAAACATGGGAAACATAAGCTGGAGTATGCATGCACTTGATGTTCTAAGTCGCCAGGCCATGATGTCCATAGAGAATGGAAAGTAAGGCAACATCTTCTGGATATTGCAATGTAAACAGCTACTCAAAATATTTAAGTCTTCCAACAAGTCCATGTGCCAATTGCATGCCATTAACTTTCCAAATGAAGAATTCTTTATGTTCATTTACCTGAGAGGGTATGCAAACAGACTGCCCAATTGTCTGGTGCACAGAAACATGTAAGCAAGTTTTGAAGCAAGCTATGCATATGCCCCTCATTGCAGAATAAAATTCCTATAGTTGCCAACAAGAATACCTTTTATAAATGTTCATTACCTACTAACTAATAAATTTTCACACAGATCTTTGCTTTTGAGGAATGTATGTCATTAAATGGACAGATAAATTGGAAAATGTCAGGTTTTCTGTAATGTGTGGAACCTAATTTTATAATAAAAGGCAAATCAATTTCAAAAGGGAACAATTTATACTTAATGAGTGAATAAAAGCCGTATTGTATAAATAAGACTGAGTATTTGATAATAATTTTATGTAAAAGTAAGTTTCCTACACTGGATGTCTACTGTCTTTTGGCAAATGCCATTTATAAACCAAATTGACTAATGGATAAATGATCAAAGCCCAATTACAAAATTATGGGAATTCAGAAATAGCATTATAATCCATTTAAGAACAAAATCAATTTAATTAGATGAAGCATAATTTATTGAAAGTGTAAATTTGATAACTTGAAAATTTTTAAAGGCTCATTTGTCACCTGAATTGCTCCAAGTTCACATTTTCTGTCACGATCCATGAGAGGAGAGGGTACATGGCCTGCCAACTTTTCTGCATCACCCTGAAAACAGTGGCCAATAGAACGTCAAAATGCTGGCAACATCACAAGCTCAAACCATACAGTTCACAATACCAGTACAGCTGAAGAGGAGCAATAAGTGTTGCTGTCATTGTGGATGATACAAATAAGGCTGCTTTAGAATTTATAAGTCCATTTAAGTGTGAATGTGTGCAACATTTGACTGTGTGGTGGGTTGAATGCTATAACAGTGTCTTATACTGGTAAACTGTCAAATATCTAAAATAAAACTGAACATGCATTACTGCATTTTGATGTTTTATGATCTGACAAATTTAAACATGACACCTGTAATAGTATGAATTTCCTCCAGGTATGCATCTATTTTTAATGTTTCCAGCAAACTATATGTGAAGTTTCCAATACTTCTATAGAATTTTAATGCCATTTTTCTCACAAATTTCACTGTGTGTACCTTGATACGAATTTGAACATACCAATAAATTTATAATACAATTCAGTATCTTGTCCATTTTATCTATGCCACAGATATTACATGTTGAATGATTTCCTACCATTCAAACTTAAAATTAGGATTTATTTAGGTTATTTTCAACTTTCTTTTAGCAAAGTTATTGTTTTTCTGATCTTTAGTGTACTGGAAAGTAAGTGGGATGATAAGATTTTTGACACTAAATAAATAATTTTAAAAATTACTCTTCTCCTAACTTAATCAGGAACCTCATTTCTGTTTGTTTGTATTGTTCCCAGATACATAAATATTGAAACATTTTGAAACAATTATTACATATTAATGCTGAAAATAAAAAGCTTATTTGGAACACACTATCCAAATTCTATAAGTTTTATCATCTGTTTCTAAAATTTGTCTGTAACAATAAGTTGTTGTATCATGTTCTTTTATAAATTTACAAACCATAGAAATACAGAACAGACTTAGATTTAGATTTAGTTTACAGTATCAAGGTACTTATCACATCCCAACGAATGAATTATAGAATAATGACAAGGTACACACAAATACAAAATAAAAAATTTATTCAATAAAAAATCATATTGTCATTAATGGTTAACTGTTAGAGATCATTCCCACCATACTTTGCACATAGTATCATGATTTGTGTTTGTGATTAAAAAATCAGTGCCACAGGAACTGGCAATTTATGGAATAAAAGGCAGGGAAAATCCTACCAAAATGCAACCTTCACTAACAGAGGGATGTAGGATTAATTCTGAAAAGTGTGTAATTCAGGACTAGATTACTGCTCCATTCTGGCTGCACCACATGAGAAGTACAAATATCAGCAGGTGTGGACAGAGAGACAGAGGGTCACTCTCCCACCTGGGATGCTGCCTGTTGATCAGGCTGCTTCCGGTCCATCATTGGGATTGGCGTCCTGCCAGCAGCACGCTCAGCATCACCCTATAAGCCAGCACACTCTTCATATGAAATACACAAATCCTATTTAGCAAGTTCAAATCTGGAACTGAAGAACTGTCCTCCTACTAAATAGCTAATGGCAGAGGTATGAAAGTCACTGTGATTTTAATCTAAACTTAAAAAGTTGGTCAGATGTAGAAAAGATTAATACAAGGATATAAAGTATAAAATGTTATGTAACTTTGCTAATCTGGTTACTCTGAATTCTTACTTCTGTATGAACACTGTTTATAATATGAAATAAAATTATACTTGGGGTGATAATAATTTTTTTAATTATCTTTGTCTTTCATATACCATATTTCTGCTGAATGTGATGGATTACTGAAAAACTCTTAATATAATAGCAATTGTAATTGCAGTAGAGCTGCACTAGAACAATGTCACCTAACAGTCACTGTATGCTTTGAAGGCATGAAAATGGGCTTAGAGTGGTAAAAGTATTGTTCTTACCTGCTCATAGAACTCTTCAAAAATGACTTTCACTGTTTTCACTTGTACATTCCATGGTTTGGCACTTGCAGAAAGGTCACAGGCTGTCATTGCAACTGCCTGAATGAGTAGTCTGAAAGAAAAATGTAAAAATGTGTTACTTGGATATTTATTGATAAACATTGTCTCCCTTGAGGGCACGTTCTCAATAAGGGAAATGATCTAGATAGGTTGTCTGGATAGATGATCTAGCTTGGTTATTATTTCCTTGTACTTCTTTAGCATTTTACATTTATACTAGTGTTTCCCTAGGTGGATTATTTGCTTTTATTTGTATTTCTTCATTTATTTTCTTTGTGTATAATATTGTTTCTATTTTGAGTTTGCCTATATTTGGCTGTTATATTTAATACTGTACATATATATGTTTAGTTAATTTGTTTGCAAAATATTTTTCATTATTATTGTATGTATTATCCATGTTTGCCTGTTATTGGCTTCTTGCTGTTGGCAAACACTTAAACAAATGAATTGAATGATTATAATGTGAATAACCTGGAGTTCTATCAGGGCCTATAATTTTGATGTCATGGTGCTCAGTTAAGCACCAGGGATGACTTTATTTTTACCCCTCCACTCATTATATCACTTCTCTTAGAAAGTCTAAACAAGCAATTTATCATTTACATGAAGGGAAGCAATCAAGTGTTGAAGATTTCTGTCTTCTAGGTTGTTTCACTGTGTTGTCTGATAGATGTTTACCAACGTTTCAACGATGAATCACCCTGATGACGGAGGCAGTATGACCTCTGAAACGTTGGTTAACATCGACCAGGCTACACAGCACAACAACCCAGAAGACAGAAATCTTCATACTCACTGCTGTGAAAACCTCAAATCTCACAATCAAATGCTGTTAGCAGAATACAAAGTAGGTGCAGGAGCAAACCTCTTTGAATTTAACTGGTTTTTGGTAGTCATATTAACAACCTCATTGGAGTTATTCCTTCTTTAATTTTTTTCCAACTGCAGAGTGTTATGTAACCTTGCAGAGTCCAACAGGGGCTGACATTTAAGCATGAAAGAAATCTGAACATTTTTGGGTTTTTATAGCTTCAAAAATTAACCTCTATCAAAAATCAGAAACATAATAAAGAATCCAAAAACTGATAATCGAATTAACATAAACCATGTTCAGAACGTCAGAATGTTCCATAACTATTTAGTTTTGTGACTAGCCTGGTCTTTACATGTATCAACATAGCGACATTACTATACAAAAAGATATATCGCACATCTTTAATAAACTTTTACTTCTTAATGCTGGTTACTAAGAACATTAGATTATTAGATTACCCTTCCACATGCATCTTCAATAAACTTCATTAACAGTAACAGAACAATTTAACCTTTATTGACAGCATATCATGTCTTATGTGCAGGCCAGCTGGCTTCTTGTTGCATTAGCATACTGCTAAACTGTTAACCAAGAGTTAAAGTCCAACCATCAGCCCCACAGTACAAGGGTTTTAATTCCTTATGCCCATACATTACAGGTCAAGTGTTAAATGACACATGAAAGTTAGTGCACTGCAAGAAACAAACGCTGAATTATTCTTGTGTATTATTAAATTCAATCTTATAAGCGAAAGATGTAGTATCATGCATACTTTTTGCTATTTACCAACATGGTACTGCATGATGATAAAGCCAATATGGTTTTCTAGCAACTTCCAGACAAGCAGAAGGAAGGAAACAGGGATACAGAAGGTTCTTACATTATAGATAGTCTACCTGTGTTCTGAATCTCCCCAGGAGAAAGTCTGCTCAGCAATAAGCTGTGATAATTTGGCCTTGTTGGGGAAGAAAAGTGCCAAATCTGTGGCCAGGATGCAATGCTTCACATAACCCAACACCTGCTTATACTCCCAGCTGCTCAACTTGCTGAAGATGTTGTGGCCTTTCTATAAACATTAACACATAAAGTACTCACATGTATTTGAGAAGCGCAGCATTTGAATGTAAGGTTGGGTAGTAGATAGGCCTGTACTGACTAACACTTTATGGTTCCCTCAGTTCTTGCAAATGAATGCCAGAATAACATATTGAAATACTGCATTACCAGTTCCTCTTCCACCATTTCCAATTCACATTACATTATATTAAACAACATTAAATTTTACAAGTGCTTATTAGGTTTCAATCTGGGGCTGTATGTGAGAGCTGTAAGAGACCAGAGCTCTCTAGAACATATATGATTCAGTCTCACCTCACTTATGTAATGGTGAGAAACAACATTTTAAGATGAAGTCTTACAACATGAAGCTTCAATTTAGTGGCACATGAAGGAGGATGAGAATGGCAGGGCATGTACTGGGGAGATAAGATGCACATAATTTTGATTTGAAAGCCTGAAGGAAACACCTAGCTATAGATGGGAGGGTATTAATAAAACAGATGTTAAGAATACAGGATGGGGTGTTCAGACTGTATTCATGTGGCTCAGAATAGGATGGGATCTTCTGAACAGAGTAAGAAATCTTTAGTTTCCATAAAATTTGGGGGTCCTTTTAACTAACTAAACAATTATAAACTTTTCAATTAAGACTCTACTTCTTGGAGTTAGTTACTTTTAGTTATGGCCTCTGAAACTAGCATTGCCTAGAACTCTTCAGGACTTAAAATAATCTGAGTCAGTTACTGGCAGCATTTAATACGAAAACTACTCATGTTCTGACAACTATGCCATACCTACCATGCTAGCAAATCATTGCCTTAAACCAGCAAAAATTTTGAGGATCCACAGACTCAACTATACTGTTGGAAGTTACATTTACTACACCACAGAAACTGATGGGTATGTTCATGTTAGAACTGTTAACTGTGGTGTTGGGTCTAACATACTTGAACAATTTCTGTATATATATCTTGGTGAAGAAGTAGGCCTATATGTTACCTGCTGCAGAATGGTAACAGTCTGGTTAAAATGGTGGTGTTCCATTGTGGATGTGCTGTAAATGGCTGCCAGTGGAGATTCTGTGTCCAGCATAAATTTATTGTTTTTTCCTCGATGATCTAGGTCGTGGCACAGAGAGGCAATGTATAGTGCCAGGCACTGCAAAAAAATCATTGGCATTATGTAAAAACACTGCTGAACATTAGCTATCTGATGGTCAGATAACAAAGTACTTAGACATCTGAACAATTAATTGACTAAACAGATACTATATAACCTTTTCTGTTATTGTATCTCCTTCTTATTTTCTTCTTCCTGTGGCTCTACAACCCAGTGTGGGTCTTGGACGCCTCCTTTTGGAGATTTTGTTGATCTATTTAGTTTTAGGCATTTAGTAGGGACTTCTTGGACGAGTGATCAGCCCATCGCAAAGCCTCTACCAAAGAGGTGGGTGAGAAATGGCAGCTCAATTTTGCTTACGATACATCTTGTTCATGCTCGTAAGGTTCTTTTACATGGTGTAAATTTACGCCATGGGACTGCCAGATTTACTTCCCCTCCAAAGCAAGTCGTGCTACGGATTTTTATCACCCTTAAAAATCCATCAACCTCGGCCGGGTTTGAACCCACAAACCTTGGGTCTAGTGGCAACCATGCTACCACTAGACCACTGAGGGCGACTTTGTACCTCCTATGACCTCCTTTAAATTACTGGAATACTAATTTTCATGTATTGAATTTCCTCTTAACAAATGACTTTCAAGGAATGCTTATATTCTTTCTTTATAATCACATGTTCATAACAAGCAAGAATATGTATTTTGGACTGCTTGTTTCTGGTATCATTAAAATATTACTTTAATTTCACGTTGTTAATACCTACTTCATTGGCCTTGAAAGTGTTCTGTGTGTGCTTGATAACACTATACATGGAGTTAGCTACAGAAAACCCATGTGTCCAATTATGGTACGGCACTCGGCGATAGTTCTTTCTCACTGTCAATGTGAATCTGATGAGGCTGTCACTATCAAATCTTGAAAGTCCAAATAAGTCCTTGAACATGTAGATAGCATGTTTGGCTTTCTCAAAATCATCCAGCTTGAAGACACTGAAGTAATAGCTACAAAATATATAATATTACAATAAAAAATTGTGCACTTCACTTTTAGCACAATATTCTTAAGAAGTACAGACAACTGATAAGAATTTTAAGAAATATTTAAATAATTCAATAGGCTGTAGCCAATCACTCAAAAAACAGTAACAATATGTCTCTAGTTCTTCTACAAATAATTAGCGAGACATTTTCTGACACAGTGTAAGATAAATTAAGAATGTCAGGTGACTTACTCTTCTATACCAGGGATGGAATTTGGGATTTTCTGCTCTTGTGCACGTGTCACCTCTGTATCTGAGCAGGTGTTGTGGTAGCTGAGTACCTCCAGAGCTACACGATACTTCTGTTCTGATCTGGCAATTTTATCATACAGCTTAGCATGATGCAGGGCCAAGCCACAGTAGACTGCAAACATCTCAAATGCATCCTCATCCTCCTACACACACAAAATGCTGAGCTGAAGTTGTTCATAATCTACCATTCTGTTTTACTAGTAAATATTTACATAGACTGCTGGAATTACATCCAGAGAATGGAAATATAAATTCTGCCTAATCAGTAAATATAACTCTTTCAGAACTGTAGAATAAGGCATAGAATATACTTGATGGGCAGTCTTAAGAGGAGAAACCATTTGAAGATCTAAGCATAGATGGATGATGATATTAAAATGCATCTAATATAAATGGATTAGAAAGGTGGGGACTGGATTCACTTGGCTCAGGATAGGGACTGATGATGGGCTCATATGAATATGGTAAGGATCCTTCAGGTTCCATAAATGGTGAGGAATTTCTTGACTGAGTTACTATTGAGCTTCTCAATAAGGACTCTGCTTCATGGAATTAGTTATTACAAATATGTTGTTTACATGGACAAGTAAAAGAATACTACAAAAACTGGACAGATAATCCCTTAAGAATGGTGGTTTCTCAGATGCCAGAACAAACCTAAGAGTACAGATCTACAGGAATAGCAGAATGACAGATATTACTTTGTACATCCTCAAACATGATGGACAGATCAATATAAGGTCAGAACTAACCAAAAGGTTTAATCTTTGACTGTTGATGATGATAGTATTTTTAGATAGAAAACTGAATAATGAAAGGTTCTGAACTGAGTGGTAATAAGCATTCCTCAAATTTAATCTGTTCTTAACATCTTCATGAATGTTCTGGAAAGGAAGGCTACAGGAGAAAACAAACTGAATAAAATTAACCCCACACAGGATGGTTTACTTACTTTAGTAAAGCATCCACAATGTTTGTTAACCATCTGCACCACTCCAATGACATTGCCACGAATGAATATGGGCATGCACAGTATGGTCTTGGTGCGGTATCCTGTTAACTTGTCTATTGTTCGGTTGAACCTCGAATCACAGTATGCATCAGTGATGTTCAGCACCTCACCAGTTTTAGCCACCTGTCCTGCAATACCTGTGCCAACTGGGAATCTGTAACACATGTCAACTCAAAGCATGAAGCATAAAGTTTCATACAAGTGAAATTATTACTGATTTTAAAACTCTGAATGTAAGTGTGAATATATTACTTTAGAAAATTTCTTAGCCATTGATGGTTACTTACAACGTGGACTATCCCATGGTAAACACCCGAAATTGGAGAGATTATGGTAATAATTAAGATACAAATGGAAGTTATTGAAATGCCTGTAATTAAGTCTTTAATTATTTATTTAATTTCATTTTCTTGTGACTTTCACCACACTTCCGAAGTAGACAAATTTATTTACTTCCTTTATCTCTTTTCCATTTATTTTCACTGCTAATTTCTCAAGAGTTATCAATAATTTCTTCTCTAAGTTTGTTTCCAGTTTGTATTTGTTGCACACAAGAATTACTTTATTTTAATAATCTAGATGTTTGTGTAATTATGACTCTTCAACCGTATATTAAAAAACATACCTGATCTCTGTGGAGTTTTGCAGTTTTGCAATTGACTCTTCACTACCTGAAACTCCGCCTCCAGTCTTGCTGTCCGCAGCTTCCTCACTTGTAATTCCAATGTCAAATATGCGTGCATATAGTTCCTTGTTCCTACTGTCTACAAGGAAAAGAGACGCCCTGTCGGCATCCACAAGACGCTGTGCAAAATTCATTATCTTCATAATGAGAGTATCCATACTCACCATGTCTTGAAAGATGGACCTGCAGCAGAAAACTTTTTCTCAAAATTAGCCTTGGTTACATAACATCATAATGTCCCCTTAACCCACCAAATCTGCTCAGCATAAATTACAGGTGCTAACTTGTTATGAAATGCTATTTTCCTTCCTTTATCTATTACAACAATAGTTTTGTAGCTGACCCTATTAAACAGAAGCTTAACAAATCACCTGACAATCATAAAAAATAGAGTGGAAGTAAAGGAGACTTCCATCAAGCTACGCAGATTATTTCACTCTCACAAGCTGCATATCATGCCCGTTGCAAATTAATGATCATAAAATATGCTGAAGGAACAAATAATTGTGGGATGACAATGAAATACAGCATTTCTCTACACAATATGATGTACTGAGTAGATAAATGACAGATTGCACACACAAGTTCTTATGCAAAAAAGCATTCTATATTGCACTACAATGAGAAACGCTACAGAGATGGAAACAATTTCAATTTTATGGAAAATAATAGAATATAAAATTTTATTTGAATAAAAAGTAACATTATTTTCCCTCAAAATCTGCCATTATTAAAGAGGGTTGTCTTAAATCTGAGGTCATCTGATAATTGGGTTAAATACAGTAAATATGAACATGCAAAAACAGTGACTCACTTGACTACAGCTAACAAGAAGTCATTTAGCTTCCTCTGCTTGTTCATGCTGAGGTACAGCTGTGCATAGTGCAGAGCAATGCCGCCCCACACCAGGTAGCTGCTGGCAATCTCTTCATCCTCCTCATGGAATGGGTCGCCTCGCCATAACTCTACCACAGCGGCCAACTGGCCATCAGTCTGTATGACAGGTTGATACAGCGCATGGGCCGCTCCATTCTGCAAGAAAAGTCAAATTTGAAAACACAAATCTTCTAACAACCTGCAACAGTGCTCCATTATTCCAGTTTGTGGTAGCTCAGTGAATAGAGTGACTGGCTGATTGAATGATCGGAATTTGATCCCTGGCACGGATAGGAATTTTTTCATTTTGGCCACATGTTCAGACTGCACGTGTTATGTCAGTCCACAGTTACACTTTAATACTATCCCAATCTGTGCCAGGTTTATATATGCACTTTCATTTAAAATAATAAAAAAGATTAATTAATGTTACTTTGTTAGGAAGTCTATCAGGGAATCTTGGGTCGAGCTCTCCTCTGGACAGTCTGAGGGGCTCTCTCGTTTTGGCTACATATACAGGTACAGTGAGGTCTGACCCCATCCTTTCCATCACAGTCTGCCCATTCTCCAACCTGTAAGAAAATGTGATACATGTATTGGAAAACAGGTTGTCACTAAGTAATCTTAAATTTACATGAATACCTCCGCTTGTTACATTGACTTCAGCAAATTACTTCTTACATATATCTTCCACAATTTAATTACCCCAAAACTGTTTGGGATACTAGAAAATGGACCAAGCTCAGAAACCCAGTAACTGTAATTATGAAGGTGGAGTCCCAGGCACATAACTACGGCGTTCGACTACGTAAGAAATTGCCAAGTATATGGGATAAAGACGTGTTCAAAGACCACAAGAATCAGACTGCGTATGTTATTAATAAATTTAAATTAGTAACCTACAGAGGTTGATTGTCTAATTATTCATCACCCAGCAGTATGACCTATGTCACCCGCCATGACACAAGAGTTCTGTCATTGCTCTGCCACCAAGAAAGGCACAAACCATGAGAAACAGCCGTGAAAAAACACCCACGCAGAAAATACTTTACTTCATGGTTTTGTATGGGTGTGAAACTATGTCTCCAATTCTAAGACAAGAAAATAGCCTAGTCAGAGGATGTCTAAAAATAAAATGCTGATGAGAGAAGAGGAAAATGGAAAAATTATATAACGTGTAACTTCGAAATTGTATCTCTTCAGAAAATATTAGGATGCAAGGCAGTTTGCGCCTTGCCTCAGCGACTACTTCTCACGCATAACTGTGGTGCTGGTAGTCTAAACATTATGCGGACGGTCTGTAATATTATCGATTAAACTTCTTGACGGAGACGGGCTAAAGTATACATTTGATGAGAAAAAACAGCTGTTCACAAATAGCTACTTAACATACATTTAAAAGTTAAAATTATTTAAATTCGAATTTGGGGCAGCACATCGTATATAATTTAAGAACTGATTCGACCTTATAAAACACTGAACAGGTCTTAGAGTTTGACATAGGCGTACCTAGAAAGAGGAAGTACTGTATTTAAAAATATATATTTCACGGAAATTAATTTTAATTTACTATAATAACCCAATAATTAATATAAATGACTTATAGATGGCCTATTTAACAGCTTTTGAAGTGCAAAATTTTGTCTCACAAGGTTCTCCGGTCTACGGGCAATTACGTACCATTAACACTTTGAAGCTTAAACTAACCAACAGACAAACTAAACATGGGCGGAGTTTTGCGCGAAGCCGAACATCGTCTAAATTATATTTAAAAATCCACTACATAACTTAAAGAAAGCACAATCCGTCTCCATTACAAACATCAACTTGTTAATGCTGTTAAAGAAGCATTCGCCATCTCCTATGAGAATCATATGAAGCCCGTACATCCATTCTACGGGCAAAATACACAATTAATTATAATTAAATAATTATTGTTACAACAGATGATACGTAGCTGCCAATGGGCTTTAAATGATAAAGCCACAGTGCGCTTTATTAATTTCTCGTAGAGTTCCTTAGCCCGTCAAAAAACAATGCATGCCTGCTTCACTCCAGGGTCAGACTGATATCGGCGTCCTTCGAGTGCTTTTTTCAGAAACCCGAACAAATTAAACCCACACGTCCGGATTTTGCGGCTTTTTTATGCTGAAAAGTACCTTCCGTCCTGACCCAGATAGAGACCCAGCATCTCTGGGTCGCCATTCTCTGCCAGGTAGAGCTGGTAGCCTTCTGCCCCCACAGCAGAACAGATACAACCCGCCAGTTCCCACAGGACGTGAGCTTTGTTTGGTCTCTGCTGAAGCGACCTCGTCAGTTCCTGAAGCATCTGTCGCTTGTCGGCATGCACACAGAACTGTGGGCGGAATGCAGAAGTGATACCTATTGCCATGTAACTGTGGGGTAAAACGCAGGAATAGAAAGTACTATTACATTATTTATCAATGTCAGAGGCCTGTGGGGTTAAATGAAGAAACGGTATGTTTATCGCCTACGGAAAACCATGAGGTAGGCTGCATAAATTATATTAATTAATTAAGTTTTATCAGACATTTAGAACTGTGGATTAAAGCTCAGAAATTGTACACATGACTTGGGTTCTATTTGTATCAAGGAACGTTTGATACTCTGCAAAAGAAGAGTGTGTTCCATTGCGTAACGCATGACTAGACTTTTCAACAACGAAATTTCCAAATTAAATTAGGACATAATAAACATAACGTTTTATTGAATATGTAGGGCTACTACTGTTCTCTTTGCTTTGTAATCAGTACCAGTTTCGGATAATCTGAAGCAGAACTCGTGTATGTAGGAAACGGCTGGTGTCTTTGCTCTAGCCAGGGTTTCATGCTTGAACGCGTTCAGTTGCTGTCTATGTTCGTCTTCCGTGTTGTGACGTGTGTACTCGTGGGTAGATTAGGTCTATACCGTTTCCAGCGCTGACGATGAAGACAGTATGTTTCTCCGAAAAAAAATTATCTATCTACAAGTCCACATGGCCTTAAAACCTAGAAGACCAACACCGACTCTCTAACCCCCCATTTCCAATGTTTCTGGCCTTTTTGACAGCATTCTTGTTTGACCTGTATCCAACTGAGCAGCGTATTACATTTTATTTTGCGGTACAGAATAAATAATGCATGACTGCATTTATGATATTTCTGGATCTTTACCATTCAGGAAAAAACGAATTCAGTGTAAGAAGATATTCATGTTAAAAACTACTTACTTTCCATCTTGACAAACTGGTTTTCCGTCCATTCTTACCTGAAAACAGAAACATCATTTAAACCAAGAACCTTCATTACAGCTGGCAACAGTACTTCAACCTCAAAATTTTACGCTGTATATTCCACAAAACTCTTTCTAGACCTTCATAGCCACTAAACTTTTAATTTAAGCTTTGATTTCACAATTACGGCCCTGAATAAACTAAATTAAACGATACGATTTATAATACGATCCGCAGTGGTGTGTTAAGCGACGTTCAAACACGCCCAAATTAAGAGTGAGAATTATAACTCAGTTTCACATGGAGAAGAATTAGATTAACCCATAGACTCTTTGCAATTTACTGAATTAAATACCAATTCACGCTAATGTGAATTATAACGCGCATTGCGTGAATAGCTTTTGCCGTTACAAGGTCTCCTTTTGCATTTTTGGCCCCTGACAACAAGAGGGAGGCAGAGTTGGTTCAGCAAAGCAAGGTACACTTAAGTACTTACCCGTAGCCGAAGTGTCGGGGCGCTTCTTGGCTCGCTGCGTGCTTCGGATCATCCACCGCTCCAGCGTCTCCAGTTCTACTTCCTCCATGACGAAGCGCTCCAGGAAGTCGGTATGCGATCGCAGGAACGCGCGTACCTGTTCCACACTCGATTCTGCAAATACCGTTCCTCCATGTAACTGGATCTCTTTGCAGAACATCCGTTTGCCTGACTGTCCGCAGCTTTCGTCTCCCAAAAATTCATTGTCAGGGTCGAGTGATTAGTAATCCTGCCACCATCCTGACTTTCTTCGGGGTTTTCTTTATAAAGTCAACAAGCAACTGCCTCTCCAACGTCACCGAAGTCCTATGCCGCCCTCCCCTCTGACCTCTGATGTACCTGATACTGGTAACTGCTATGTGACGACTTCTATGGAGCTGTATTTCAACCGTCTCTACTACACCGCCTCAGGTTGTCCCGCTATACGCCATGTAGGCGTTCGAGGTTAGAGGTGGTATAGCTTCTATTCATTCTTAACCTCGGCACTAGATATTAGGTGAGTGGTGAGCGTCACGCCCCGGGAAAGGGCCCCGGTCCCCATTGTCCTCTAGCCTCTGCGTCTGGGGCTGGGTGGGCCCCAGACGCAGAGGCTAGAGGAAACATCCTCTGCCCCCATCGGGGATCAAACCCCGGTCGTCCAGTCAGTTAGTCACTACACTGACTGAGATACCCCGGCTCCTCAGCTACAGAGAGCGTCGTTGAATAAACCACAAACATATACAATAAACTAACCTAATATTGAGAAAACATTCAGCAATTTTTGTCATGGCGCCAGAAACACGGCTGTGTGAATACTTGCCAGCAGCATGTCCGTCACAGGGTTCTCCTCGGGTCACAGAGCCGTTCACGGTCTGATGCTGTCCCGCTCCTGCAAACAACATTCGCAGTGGTTTCACACGTGCTTGCTGCCTCCATCACCAGGGCGATCGCCCTGATGTCTGAGGCACTGAGCACACATGAAACGTCGGTCTACCTCTAGGAGATTACACGGCGAAATACACCAGAAAGCTGTAATTTTCAGAATCGCCGCTATGAGAACCTAAAAATCTCACTTGATGTCCTCATTACGAGAGCATGCTGGCGCCTGCTTTATGTTAAATGGACGATAAGAAAGGAAGGCTAGCTCACGGTGCGTGAAATGGGGTAGCTCTGTTTATGTCACAACGATTACGGAAGTCCAACTGGGTTATTGATCGTTCATAATTTAAACTGAATTTCATTACCATGGCTTAATAGCAAACAGTTCATTGCTACTGGTATTAAATAAACCGTAGTTCTGAGAAGAATATCCAAAACTAAAATACAGGAAGTAACAGAAAGCTGGAGGAAAGTTCAAGAATCAGATCTACATAATTTTCATTCTTCACCAAATCTTATTAGGACGATAATATCAAAGAGTAAAGATAGGCAGGGCATTTGAAATGTGAAGGAGATATGAGAAATGCATCCAAGGCTTTTGCCGTAAAACCTGAAGGGAAGAGACTGCTTGGAGACGCAAGTGTGAGTGAGAGAATATTATTAAAATGGATTATAAAGTCACGGGTTGTGCAATCTTGGACTGAATTCACTCGGCTCAGGTTAAGATACATCGGCGGGGTATGGTGGTAATTACCTTTCGGACTCCATGAAAGGAAGTAAATTACTTTACTAACCGGATGAACAACTACAATAACCTCAAGGACCGTGCTGCATGGAGTAATGAGGAAGGCATTAATATGAACATTTAAATACGTCCATAATCATGATTTTTGTAATCTAGATTATTCATCGCGCTATCATTAGGTAGCATAATTAAGGGGAGAGAAAGAGAAAGCAAGAGACGTAGCACGCACTAAAACGTTTTAGTCGGGAACAAAGAAAGGAACAGACCACTTAAAATATAAAGGATTAAGTGCGATGATAATATTAAAGTGACGCTTGAAATGGGCTGTGAAGTTATGAGCTGGGTTCATATATCTCAGGATAGGATCCAATTGCGGAATACAGTGACAATTAACTTTCCGTTTACGCAAAATATGTGGGATTTATTGACTAGATCGGTGACTATAGATCAGCTTCTCAAGAAGGACTATTCTCCAGCGTGAGATTTCAGGTCTTCATGGAGACGAGTAAAAAGATGGCTGTGTTCTTTGTTGTTACGACGTGTAATCTGTTAGTTTATCGACGATCCCCCTGATTATGGAGGCAGCAGGCTTCTCTAATACGTCGACAAACTTCCACCACATTTCACGGCTCTACAGCCCAGAAGACAGTCATCTTTTTGTTTGCCATTGTGTTATTTAGTCAACATATTCACTTCCAGATATTTCTTTTTATTATCTAAAATAATTTATAACTTTTTAAAATTGTTATTGACACACAATGTCATAATTCTGTTTTACTTAAAATTTTTGCAAATGTCAGAATAATATTACAATGCAGTGAGGATAAAAGACAGAAAACAAAATAATATAATAGAAGGCTTTCTTCCATGTTCACTTTTTGCTTTATGAAAAAAGTGACACAAAACAGAACACAAGATTCAGTTCTGTGACATGACACAGGAGGACCGATGTGTTATTATCATTACTGATAGCTGGATGAAGCTTAGACGAATATCACAATTACAGAACTGAGTCATCGACGGTCGCTTGGAATGAAAAACACACTTATTGGCCGCTACCCTATACAGCGTTCAATAAATAGGCCTAAACCGATGTGAAACAAATGACAGGTATAATTATCTCCCCCCCCCCCCCCTCAACGCATTTCTGCACCCAATCAGATTCATCCTACGGCTAACTCAGGAACCGGATACTAGGCTAGTACACAGACATAGGTCGAAGTTTGCTATGAAACTACATGCAGTTTTTCATCGATTCTCAGATTATTAATAAATTGCACATAAAGAACAACGAGGAAATATACAAAATAGGGCCCAAGAAATTCTGTTTGGCACTGGCGATCGTAGAATATTCTGAAGTTCCATTAACAGGAAAAAAATATGCTGTTGAATACTGGGTCTGTCGCATCACTGCATGTACAAACAGCACAAAACGTTTTTTTTTAAAAACAATTTTGTCTGCGCAGCTTGCTGTAATGAAGCTATCTTTGCCTTCCGTTGCAATCATTAACAGATGAGTTGCCGCCACTCAATTATGCAGGCTTCAGATAAGAGGCGTCATGTGAAGTTAATTTATTTTGTTTGTTTTGTTCCTTTTTTTACGTTGCTCCGTACTCAGTCGGAACGAAAACATAGATACGAGAAAATTAGAAGGCTCGGGTAGTTTTGACCGACCGTCGCGGTTAAGTGGTTAGTGCTCTTGCTGGTATTAGAATGCCACGGGTTTAAATCCCGGCCCAGAGGTCGCCTAAATCAAAATAAGCTGTGACTCCTCCCTCTAACATCCTATCCAAATCATTCACAAATTATGCAACAATTTAAAGCTGGAAAAATCAAGGTTATATTTTAATCCTGTAACAAAAATTCGCGTTTTGCTGCTCACTACAATAATTCATGAGTCACGTATAGAGTTACCGATAGTAACAACCACACGGGACAGTGTTTCTGAACTCGTGACCAGCGTTCCCCTGCCGGCCCACAAATTCCAGCATTTACACAAATCCATGTTCTCTATGCAAGCAGACCTGAAAAAACTGATAGTTACTTAGCGAGGTAAAAAATTTACCACCTTCTACGGAATCAGGAGGGAAAGCCACTTGGCCCTCTTCTGAGGCAGATTAATCCATTGTAATTAATTTTAATATTGTCCTAATATTTATCGTATGTCGAGGTCTCGCACGCGGCTTCCTTACTTCATCTTCTGAATAACGTTTTGAGCCTATTTCTTAGATCTCACATATGAAGCATGTTTTTCCCTTATCATCTTCATTGATTTTATCATTTCAGTAATAAACTATATGACGAAGGCTACAAATTATGAAAATATTCATTGTTGAATTGTCTTCAATTGTCTTACTACTTTCTCTCTAGATTGTCCAAATATTGTCCCCTGTACGTCGTTCTCAGACTCCCTCAATCTTCAATTAGGGATGGACCCCAGGTTCAATACTCATAGAAGAACAGGACAAATTATAGTTATGTAAGATTTGATGTTTTCACAGCGGTGAGTATGAAGATTTTTGTCTTCTGGGTTGTTGCGCTGTGTAGTCTGGTAGATATTTACCAACGTTTCAGAGGTCATACTGCCTCCGTCATCAGGTCGATGAATATTTATATGACCTCTGAAACGTTGGTAAATATCTACCAGACTACACAGCGCAACAACCCAGAAGACAGAAATCTTCATACTCACCGCCGTGAAAGCCTCAAATCTTACAGGAATATGATCCTTTACTACTCCTACTCACTAGGTATGAAAATTCAGTAGCAGAACAACAACAATATTAAAATTAGCAAAATTTCCGTCATGCAGTACAAATGGCATTGCTGGGGGCGGAAGGAACACAAGTGGACTTACGACTCGTTCTTCCTCCGCGCCATAGTTTGGCGATGCCGTCTGCTAGTCCGCTCCACATGGCATCTCGCCACACACCAACCAACTGACAGGCAGACCGCCTGCCTTACTGACATCCCGCCCCAATATAGACTACACGCATGCACGGGCTATGACGTGGGGCGTGCAGTGGTAGTGAAGGTTGCTACTTTTAACTACCGGCGATCTAACAGAGATTTGGATACTGGGTTATTTAACGATGCCATTTCAACTGTAAAGGTTGCATAGCACATAATGGTGTAGTGATACCACGAAATTAATATAAGCGTCTGGATAGATGTTATGGCCTATTTCAAAGAGCTAATCGTGTATCGTACAGACTAAATAAAACCACAGAACATTTGTATAAATCGGTAGCCTGGCCGAGGTTCAGACACCATACAACATAAAATAGTTACCGCTAGACCAACGTAAGCCATAGGTGTAATGGTATTACAAAGAAAATTTGTGTAAGCTATACGAAGTTTTAGAGGATATTTTATACGTTTTAGAATGGTTATATTTTGTTCGTCGTAATAATATAGTAACGCGGGGAAAGTGAAATGTGGGAGATTTTTGTCTGTGTTATCACCAAATGACTGTGAAGAAATGATTATTACCATTTTCTGACAAGGCGAGCTTCTTTTTGCGTGGATATTGGCACGCATGCCTAGTTTTAAGCCATCGTTCATTCTGAAAAAGTAGCGTCTGAATCACTTGCACGTGTGATTTGTTTGATAGTAGCAGTATGTCCGTCAATCTTATATCCTGCTCTGTCCTTTTTATTCAAGTTGGCTTTTTGCATGTTATGAAAGTCCTCATCATTCTTGAAGAATACCCCACTAAGTCTGACGCAACTGAAAGAACCTCTCGCCACTAGCGGAGTGACCTCTCTGGGGCCCGCGCGCGGCTTCAGAGGGCCCCTCTACAGGGCCACAATTTACGCCCATGTACCTTCATACCATTTCATCCCACCCAACCAAAATTCTGGACACACCAGAAGCGCTCACATGTCTGTTATCAACATTCAACTTGCACAAAACTTTCGGATAACATTGCAGCCAGCTTCTTAAGGCAGCTTATTTTCTTTCCTGCCTTAATTGATTCATTTACACTAAAGCTGTAGGTATGTGGTGCGATCGGAAAGTTTCAAGACTGCGCCTATAAAAACCCGTACACTTATCTCAGGTATTAAATTCATCCATCACCCTCGAAGTAGTTCCCCTGGGAGTGAACACAACGATCCCAGCGCCACTGCCAAGCCTGGAAGCATCCCTGGAAATCTTTCTTTGTCAGCCTGTCATGCACCATCTGCAATTCTGCCTGAATCTTTTCTATCGTCTCAAATCTCCTTCCCTTTAGCTGAATTTTCATCTTTGGGAAGAGGAAGAAGTCACACGGAGCTAAATCCGGCGAATAAGGAGTGTGCGGGATGACAGCCATGGTGTTTGAGGACAAAAACTGCCGAACTTTGAGGGCGGTGTGCGCTGGCGCGTTGTCATGATGCGTCGCATGTGGAGTTCTTCCTTTAGAATCAGCTGACAGGTCCCATAGCCTATCCCAACAATGTCGCACAAGTCGTTGATGGTACGACGTCGATCTTCGTGAATGGCCTGCCGAATCTTCGTAACATTTTCGGGCGTTGTGCTCGAAGATGGTCGTCCAGAACGCTCGTCATCATCGACAGAGATTCGGCCATTTTTAAAACGTGAATGCCACACAAAAGTTTTTGCACGACCCATTGCGGACTCCCCAAATGCTTGCTTTAGCATTTCATAGGTTTCCGTAGCCGTTTTGGTGAGTCTTTGGCAAAATTTGATTTTTTCATGAAAATCCGCCATTCCGAAATCGCAGGAGGGTCGGTGTAATGCACTACCAAAACGCCCGTAACTAAGAAACAAATGCTAATTCGATGATGCCGGCTGGCACACTGATTCACTATGAATGAAGGCCACACCCCTTAGCGGCAGAAGCTTGTATTACATCCGGTTCGCCCTCTATTGACACAGTCTTGAAACTTTCCGATCGCACCTCGTATGTTGAATAACAACAGCGAATATCTGGAGTTCGGTGTGTGACTTGAGCTTTCGGGGATTAAGTACTACAGCAAACATTACTGGTCAGTTACGACCAGTCCACAGTCCCAGGGGCTTTCTCTTCGAAAGAGCCGCTTTCCATGCGGTTTCTTCAAAAGAACTTTGTGTGAATTTCGTGGTTCCTTGCCTGACTGCGGAAGTGCTAACCACTACACCGCTACGATTCTTTATCATTACTATTTTTTTTTGTCCCACTATACGCCATGTAGGCGTTTGGGGTGAGAGGAGGTATAGCTCCTCTCTTCCTTGACCTCGGCACTAGATGGGGGTTGTTTTATAAATTCTGTTGTGACTGTACGCAGAAGAGAATCAGTTATCGGCGTGCCTGACAGTTTATATGACGTCCATCGGTGACGTCAGCATAGATGTTGGGACAGTACCGTGCAATTCTTCCTGAAGACGCGGGATATACCCACGACCAACCGCATCCTAAAGGCTGCCGGGCGATGCACATGTTCCTGAGGGAGCTGACAGGACAGAGAGGATTGAGCCATCCACAAGCCTCATGAAATTAGTGAAAATATATCCAGGGCTTTGATTCAGAGACCTCTCCCATCTTCGCAGAGGAACACTTCTCGAATTATGAAATCATTTTGCATTTTATAATTGTACGCTGAGATCCGAACCCGAAAACTTCTTCATACTTTGCCACAACGTTCAGTTCTGGCAGAGAACTACATATCTCATGTAATAACTGTTTCTCCATGACATTGGTGATGCCCAGAACGGACAATCGTTTCTACATCCGTTTGATTTTGTGTGCCATGTTCGGACTCTGGCCACTCAAACGATGTGCAATGTAGCTCCATGTTTGGATCTTGGAAACGCTGCCACTATTCTGGGATTCAAGCATGAAGGATGTCGGTTGCGCAGATTCAGAGATTGTACGTGCTGTGACCACGTAACAATCTAAACCAACCAACAAATGTCTATTTTCACTCCTGATAACGTATTCTTTGTCTCTTAGCTTTCATAACTTCTGGCAAAAATAAAACAGGCGCTGAAACATCGGCAAACTTCTACCAGACTACACAGCGCGACAACCCAGAAGGCAGCCATGTTCAGAATCACCCCGTGAAAACCTCAAATCCTACAAAACAGGCCTATTTCAGGTGCGGATTTTGCGAACACAAGATATATGGTTCGTTTATACCGTCTTTAAT
The DNA here is from genome assembly GCF_977971745.1 of Zootermopsis nevadensis. NCBI lineage: Eukaryota > Metazoa > Arthropoda > Insecta > Blattodea > Termopsidae > Zootermopsis > Zootermopsis nevadensis. The sequence continues at coordinate 4,036,269 of NW_028259152.1, read as the reverse complement.
TATATTAAAATAGAGGCGGGGAATTTCCAACCCGTGCAGTGTTGCCAAGTCAAATCATGCATCGGCTAATTAACTAACCAAGAAATCAAACAATCGAGTTATCGAAGTAAAACAAGAGCACAAAACTATTACGACTTACCAAACTAAAACAGTAAACATCGATTTATAAGCAGCAGGAAGAAACAAGCTGCTCTGCGCCTTCTCATTTTATCGGATGCGTGTGAGATTGTGCACTGTTCGTTATTACTGCAGGCGTTTTATCGGTGGGACTGAGGAAACACATGGAGGATAACTTTTGTTTAAGCCCTTTTCTACACGTTCCGGAATCTCCCCCCCCCCTGAAACGAAATTTGCGCACAGTAGAAGTTTGAAGATTACTGTCTTCTGGGGTGTCACGCCATGTAGCATGATAGAAGTTTATCTCCGAAACGTCAGTAAACATCTACCACACTATAGGACGCAACATTCCAGGAGACAGACGTCTTCATATTCGTCGCCGTGAGAACCTGAAATCTCACGCAATACTGACATAAATACCACATAAAAATGTAAATCACAAAAATCATATCAGTGTAGTGTAATTATAATTCCGTATTTTCTCCATTTTAAGTCGCCATTCATTGTAAGACACACACTTGATTTAGTAATAGGTTTTCAGGAGAAAAAAAAACGCTATATCGATTCTTAGACGCTATAAAATGTGAGACGCGCCCCGATTTCAGAAATTTTAAAATGTGAAAAAAGTGCGTATGAAAATCGAGGAAATGCGGTATTTATTCCATGTTGTTGTTGACCCTCTGGGAACGCGGCAATTCTCCTTTATATATGAAGGCTATATATCAGTTTTTGGACAGGAAACAAATATCAGTTATGAGCCTCGTACTTTCATGTAGCTTTGCACAAACAAAGATTTGTATCTGCTATAAATCAATATTAGGACCTACGAGGTAGACCTATGCAAAATCATACGGTACACGTTTCGAAAATACAGCATGTGTAATGCCCTGCAATACACCCCCCCCCCCACACACACACTCATATCTTGCTACAGCTGTGGGCATATAGGGAGAATTTATTTCCATATATGAATTTTTGAACATTTTGGAAGATATAAAATGAGTTTTGGGTGACAATATTATAATGAAGACGGATACAATACCTAGTACGTAAATTTGTCTACTCTGTGGGAACTGTCCAACGGAATTTCAAATTATCGTGGGCCTAATCAAAGAAGTCGAACAGCACTGCGTGACTTTGACATTTAGAACGCCGTCTTATTTCACAATGCACTGATGGTGCAATTTATTTTTGTCTTCGAGACCTAGATACCTTACGCAACAGCGACCTGTCTTAAAAACAGCATCGCCGTTAGGAAATATTACTTCGTTATTTAATAATATGTAGGGATAACATATTATTAAAAGTCGGAAAACTGGGGACGGTAGAGTCGCTGAGGGCAACTTCCTCAGTATGTTCCATGTGGCGTACACAAGAGCAAAAGCGTGCTCATTCTCCAACATTACTTCACGTGAAATCGATTGTTGCCCTGCTTAGCCACTCAACAATCATCATCCAGTCTTACTTGACTATATTTATAACCATTCAGTTGAAACACAGTCGTTAAATAGATCCGAAATTAATCATATTCCAATCTACAGCACGAAGTTAAAATACGTCTTTATGTGTTCGTTGCAAGACAGGTATCAAATGAAGGCGTAATTAGTGCGTCCGCATTTTTCATCTCTCGAACTAAAAAATGTGGCACTGGCAATTTGATTTAAATTTTGCTGGGTGTATTTAGTTTTGGTTCATATCGATCTTGTATAACCTCTACTTTATATGATGTTCAAATCTAACTTAAATATTTCTAAAAAAAAATCACTCTACAAGCAATTTATATAAGACGTATGAGTCATTTTTCGACATGGCAAATGTTTAATAAAATTAAAAATATGCCTGACCCTGAAAAGCGGTTGGGTGAAAGCTTTCCAGCAATCTCCAATAAAACAATAAACAAACTTCAAGGAGAGTGAGGTGTCCAGCCGAACACAAACTTTTTCCGGTACAGACTTGAAGCGCAGAATCAACTATCAACGAGGGCTTTAGAAGAGACGAAGCTCTGCCATGTGACACCTTTTTCGACTAGGTTCAAGAGAATTAAAACCATCTCTGCCTAACTCCCCATGCCAACATCTGGCTTATCTTCAAGCCAATGTATGCTCAGACAACTACAGATAAGATAGCGAAACAACAGGTTGAGACTGATGTGCAAAAAGTGTCCAAGTGTTCCATAACTCAAACACCACAAATGTGATAGTAATTATAAGTACTCCTATTTGCCTGAGAGAGTGAGACATATTTACTTTAATTAGCGCTGCTGCTTTAACAGTTTAGATTATATAGCAACAGTTTCGAGTAAAAATAATCTTACAAATGTGATATTTAGATATTCTTATAACTAACTCGTCATTCTACATCGTAGTATCTGGTGAAGAGTGCGAATTATGAAGCTCCTTACTGTGCAATTTTCTTTAGTCTGTAAGATTTGAGGTTTACACAGCGGTGAGTATGAAGATTTCTGTCTTCTGGGTTGTTGCGCTGTGTAGTATGGTAGATGTCTACCAACGTTTCAGAGGTCATACAGCGATGAATCGCCCTGATGACGGAGGCAATATGACCTCTGAAACGTTGGTAAACATCGATCAGATTACAGAGCGCAACAACCCAGAAGACAGAAATCTTCATACTCATCGCCCTGATGATGGAGGCAGTATGACCTCTGAAACGTTGGTTAACATCGACCAGACTACACAGCGCAACAACCCAGGAGACAGAAATCTTCTTTCTTTAGCCTGCTGTAACTTCATTCCTATTAGGTCCAAATATTCTCCTCAGTCTGTGTTCTTCCTTTAACGTGAAAGGCCACGCTTCTCTTCCACATAAAACAAGAAATAAAATTATAATTTTGCACATTTTCATCTTCTCGTTGTCACATAGCAGACGAGAAGACGAAAGTTTCTGAAGTGCGTGGTAACAAGCGTTTCTCGAATTAATCTGCTCTTAATTTCTTCGTGAATTAAATTTAGATTCGCTGCATTCGTTCCAAAATATATGAACTTTGACACATGTTCAGAGAATTCTGTCGTGTAGTCTGGTGACGAGATACGAACTTACTTCTAGGTCAAATCCTTACTAGCACCTATTAGAGGTTATGTGTTTGTATGTGTTACGTGTTCTTTGCGATATTTATGTTTTTATTCTATAAACAAATATAATTAGTGGGCTTACAGACCAGAATCTGATGCCCCGTTCAATTCCAGTCCCTCTTTGTTTTCTTGGGCCTTTCTGAAGACATATTATGAAGCAAACTGAAAAGAAATGACGATAAAGATTTTCCTTGTTTCAAACCATTCTGAATAGAAATGCACGAGACAAATGTTTACCTAAACGAACTTTACTATAGGTTTTGTTTAAACACATTGTAATTAGCCTAACTAGCCTCATTGATACACCGAATTCAATAAGAATGATGTGTAATACTTCTTTCCTAATTGAATCATTTGCTTTCGTAAAGTCTATAAACGGCCGATGTGGTATCCCATTGTAGAATTTTGTTGTTATCACAACGGTGAGTCTGAAGAGGGCTGTCTTCTGGGTTGTTACGCCGTGTAGTCTGGCATAAGTTTTCCTACGTTTCAGATGTCCTTGCTGCCTCCATCATCAAGTCACAGAGTATCCTGATGATGGAGGCAGCATCTACGTTCGAAGCAAAGTATTTTGGAGGTCTTCAATTTAATTAATAACATTTTATCTGATGTCTGTATTTCATTGGTGATTTTAGTTTTGTAAAAGGCCCAGTAAACGTCTTGGAAGCCTCATCTGTGTTGCTTCCATCCTTTCAGCGTTCGCTATCTGTCGTATTTATCTTCCCCATAAGTTTGCTCCAAAAATCCTTCGTTAGAAATGTCAATAACAACGGGTTACTGTGTTTCCGGTCACACTTAAAGATGCGAATTGAGACTGCCCTTGGGCCCAAATCCAATACTCGGCCCTCTGCCTAACGTAAACTTGAAAGGCGTCCAAAAGAAACAGCTGTTTGAACGTGCATAAACATTCCTGTGTCTGAAATTGCCACTTAGCACTGTAAGAGAATCCATGCTTAGGGAACATTAAGGTAAAATGCACTCCCCTAAACCCGGCGCCAGACTATTCACCAGAAACAAACGAGGAAAGATGTAGGCCTAGTGGAGTTTAAAGTACAGAGAGCTACCAATTTCTCATTCGCCTTGATGCTAATTCCTTGTAGACACAAATCTGTTACTGCAAGAACAAATAAATACCAGAGATATACAAATATTGATAGAGCACGATAGGAAAGCAAGATGGAGTCAATTACACAATACAGATCTTCAGAAATAAACGAAACCAAATAAAAGATGATGAAAAGGATACGAAACGCAGAAGACCTGGCACTGAGCTGCATTATCAAACATGGCGTAAATAAGACATAAGACGTATAATTTCTTTAAGGAAAAACAAAACACGTAATTTCAATATGCAGGCCCCCATTCTCACCGTCCTTGTTAACTTTGTGATGGTATCAGTTCATTCGTGGACTTGTGACTGCGCAGTGTTGCATACAAAAATGTTTTACATAAAATTGCGACTTTATGACCACTCTGCTTATAATAAAAGGAGTACTGAACTTTATTTTGAAAACATTCCTGAAAATACTTCATTAGTGAGAATTCTTATCCGCACTGAACAAGCATCGATTTTACTTTTCCCCGTAAAATTCTGAAAATGGAGCAGATTCTAGACACCCCTCAGCTAATTATGTTTAGCCTTGATTTAGGAGTCGAATGGCGACATCTCATTTTACGTTCAAAGTAGAAGCAGAACCATCTCCTTTTAGTCGTCACAAACAATAATATGATATCTTGTCACGTGCCATCAAGTGTTACTCATTTGCAAGCGGCGCTTACGTCACAGTAGAGCCACTTCATATTCAACACTCTTTGAACTGGCTTATGTAATGTTGCGCCTTGCCAATTACGGAGCATAGCACATCTGTGCCTTTCTTAGGATCCAGCAGTGAGAATCATTGCCCAAATGCATGTATTAATACTTTTCGCTAAATGTCAGACGGAAGATAAAATTAGTCGGTTGCATGATGGAAATTCAAAGAGGGATTTCGCAATTTATATCAGTCATCTAGTATTGATAGGACAACGAAATAAGGTGGCTAAGGTGGACTGAACAACTTTGCGAAATTTCATTAAATAATGTACAAGAAGGCTACACGTAAATATTTAAATGGAATTTCACGTTGGTACCTTATGAAAACTAACCATAATTCCTACCTTATATTACAACAACCTTAACACGTTTCTCGCTAATTTCGTATCGCACAAAAATACGGTAGTTTATATAAAAAAACTAACTAAACCACTTCTACTCCGAGATCATCCAAGTACCGGGTCAGAGATGATGCCCCTAACTTGGAACCGAGGGAGTACAATTATAAAATGCTGCTTCATGACCAGGTGATAGATGCGTATGGAGCAATGGTGGAATGATTGTTAGCGGGGAGGAGGGGCAGACGAACTCGGAGAAAACCCTGCTTAAGTGCCACTTCGACCTCCACTAATCTCACCTGCGGTCACCCGGACAACGCGTTTTAATTTGTGGTTTTATGTACTCTAATGTTATGTGTCTGAAAAATCTTTGTCAGAATTAGAACTCTGGTTCTCAGCACCATAACATCTCAGCTTATGATTCATGTGGCATTTAACGACGCTTTTCAAATTAAAATTCCGAGATGGCGACCGTCTAATAAATTATTGCAATTGTGAGTACAATATTAGTATTAGTACGTGTTAAAAAGCGAGATTTCAGGTTCTCGCGGAAGCAAGTATGAAGATGGTAGTCTTTTGGGTTGTTGCGTCGTGTTGTTTGGTAGCAATTTATAACGTGGTTAATTTCTTCCTGACTACACGGCGCAACAACCTAGAAAGCAGCCATGTTCATGTTATAAACACTTTTACAATGTTGTACGGAACAATTTTGGACATGTTCTTTCATCCTTTCTGCCTCCTTCATGATTCATACAGATTTTGTGCTAAAAGTGTTAGAAAACATAGCATTATTACAGAAATTAATAATCAGATATCTGTAACTGGAGTTCTCATGTTATAAAACATGGCGACATAGTCAAATCGGTGACGTAATGCTATGGTGACCAAGAAAAAGGTTCCCTGTACTCCGGACCTCAACGGAAAACAATTTAACTGAATTACAAACGAATGTTTACTGAGTTGTTTTGAATGCGCAAGGCACGTGCAGATAGTTTATCTACTTTGGATATATGCGATGGAGTGGTTCGTTGAACAATGTGACTACATTATAAATGCGTATTAGGAAGCGCAGTACGATCACAGGGTCACGTATTTGTCGTAATAAAAGTGTCAGGCGCACTGAAGTCAGATTAAATTCTATTCGCAATCTGTTCTTATTTGAGGACGCTGTCTCAATGGCATTATAAAATAAGATGACCAGAGTGGCAAATAACCTCAAATAATGAATTTGAATGTGTGTCGTGGCCTGTTTAAAGACGCTGAACCTGTATATGCCTGAAAAATGCGTAAGAGAGGCAGAAAGTGTATTATGATGTCCGATAACCTGATCTCGAATAAGCGAGTACACCTCCAGAATGCAATTATAAAGAGTAATTGCTACACTAACATAGTAACCGATAAAGCCTGATTAATGAATCGGATGGTCACAAAAATTTATACTTTTTATTTCATGGCAGGCTGAGCGAACTGTAAATATGTCCGATCTTCATATTTTGCGTATCCAACTTGAATCCCGCCCAGTAACTGTTATCCTCACTGATATTCCTCAAGTTCTTAAATCAATCTCGAAAACGGAGTTCGACTTTCCATAACTATAAGAAAGGTGGAAAAAATTGGAAAACTGAATTTAAAATGCATTCTTTGTGATTTTCTATCCCTCGTTGGGTTTTCTATTGTGATGATTCTTTTTTATTGTGGTGACAATTAACAATGTTTGCCAGAAAACATACTCCATGGAGCAGGGCCTTTCTTGAGAAGGTAATAGTATGCTCAGCTACTCACGAAATTCCCCATGTTTTATGGAATCAGAAGGTTCACTACCTTGTACACAAAACCTCACTACCAGTCCCTGAAAAATTTACCAGAAAAATGTTTTAATTTTCAAATACAAAGTTTTGTCCTTGATTTATGTTCTTAAAACGAGGATTAAGTGTAACCGATATGTTATTTCAGCTCCGAAAGTATCAGCCACTTACTGAATCAACTTATAAATATAATGCCAAAGGCATGTACGATGCAGACTATTTATATAATCTTAGTCTTCTCCACTCACTCTACTGATTTCGTTAACAAACTAACCTGGAAGTGTGGACGTCATCGCAAACTTTTGGGCGTTTCTGTGAACTGTGGGCTTCAAGGGAGATACCACGGTGGAGGAACCGTGGTACGTTGGTCCTGTGAACACAGTCAGCTTGCACTGCACACTCACTACAAACCGCACTTTGCAAGAGTGTGACCTTGTTTTAAAATAAACACGGATGGTTAGTCTACGGGAATTGTCTCAGGATGTGGATACCAGCAGACAGTAAGTAACCTATCTGCTTCCGCGACAAGAGTTAACAACAAGGGGCACAGCGCACATACAATATTTTTGCAAGACAGGTTCACGATACGAGTTTGTTGCTTCATAAGGGATGAGTAAAGCTACTCGGGGTAGAATGGAAACTGAACTGTCTCAAAAGGAAATCTGTGTATAGACAGACGGAAAGTTTCTCTGAGAAACTGAAAATGTTAAATGGAAATGGAAAGACACGGAATAATTTAAGAGAAAGAAAAATAAACAAATAATCAACCGAAAGGAAAGAAACAAAGGACGAAGAAAGAAAAGAAGAAATTCAAATAAACAGAGACGTAGAACATCAGGTGCTAATGTGACGAGAGTGACTAAATGGACTTGTTCAAAGCAGTCGATAGGTCCACCAATATTCGGCTCGAACCCGGTTACTTGACATTTACTGAAATGTAGGAATGATATACAATGTGACCTAAAAATTACTAGGAGGAAGTGGGCGTGGCATACTGCAAAGTTGTACCCTGGTGTTCGTCAGAAAGGACTGAGAAGATAACGATAATTATCGGTTAGTCTGTCCCGTCCGAAACTCGAACCGGAAAATTCGATTGTACGCATACGAACAATACCACTGCTGTTTAAAAAGGTAAAGTCGGTCTAGTTTCAGAGCATGAACTTTCATAACCAGCTTGGTTTCTATTAATATTATTCAGCGTATGAAAAGAGTGTAAACATTCAGTTCATGTATCACCTCGTAATTCCTCCTCCTCGTAAATTCTACCCCGTCTTCGTCCAACTTCGGTCTAAACCTCGCTAACGCTGCCCCCGTGTTAACTTGGGCCGTATTGTTTTTCTCGTATTTCACTGTTTATGATATTGCTCTTGGACACCATCATGGAATCAAAACGTAAATGTGAAAGTGATAATAAAGCAAAGAAAAGTTTTAAGCCTATTACATTAGATGAGGAAATGAAAGTTCTAGATAAGTTGCGGGGTGGTATGAGCACAGCAGTCAGCATGCAATTCTGTTGACATTTTGTTTTTTAGTCTAACTTTCCGTTCACATTTTGCTTTAATGCTTAACTTATCGACTTTACTTTATTGTGTTTATTACACAGCCTGTTCATAAATAACAAAACATAATTATTTTGACTTTATACGGCTGTATCCCCGTATTTTCATTAATCCCATGCCATATTAAGTCCGCCCAACGCGGTTTCACCGAACGCGACGCTTTCGAGTAATGTATTACCCGCGTTGGACGAGGGTTTACTGTATTTCTGCACGCGTTGTACCAATAAGCGAAGCTGTTAAACACACATGTTTCTGAAACTGCAAGAGGTTTTCAACGTCAAAGATTAATGTACGTAGTTTTATTAATCACATAAAATTTTGTACACACTGAAATCCCCAGCCGAGGGTTTATCCAACACGCAGATTAGGATACCGATTTATTTCCTCGATAGCAGTGTTTCCCAAAGTGTGGAACGTGAAAAGTTTCAAGTGGTACGCCACAGTAAATAAATTACTAAAATTGCTTCAGAGTCCTACCTACTTTTAAACGAACACAGACAAAGAAAATTCAACAAATTCGTGAATACTAATAAAGAATTAATTTTCTGGAATTTCTTACCTTATCTAACAGCCTTTTTTAGTTCGTACCTAAAGCTTCAACAAAATGTGGTTTGACCGCTTAGAGTTAACTACTTCTGATACAGGTTGATCGAAAAGTCATGAAACCCATATTAAAATATTTGTTTATGATTGCAATTCGAAACAATTCGATTGGATTAATAAACACACATGTCGGTGTGACTATACATGAGCCCACACGGGTCTCGCCATGTTGTAACCTACTCGCGCCAGTCCGTCAGTTGTCGTTCGACAGTCGAAGTGCAAGACTGGCCTCAAATGACATACTGTAATTATAAATCGGTTTGACACTTCAGCGTTGATCTCTGAATGTAAGACTGCGTTTTCGGAGACCGCTGATAACGTGGCGTGACTTACTTTGAACAGGAGTGGAGGCGACATCTACGCGGCGAACACCTCGCGGACTCTTGGAGCCAGAGGCTTTTAGAGAAGGCGTCGAGGCACGATGGTTCCTGCTCTGCTTGCACACACGTGAGGGCCCTAAAAGCAGTTTCGATTGGCACTCCATGATTGGGGTTGTGATCAAAGTGCGCGGATGCATGCATGGATGATGCAAGGTCGGGCAAATCCATGGATGGATTGACGGATGTGTTTTCGGGTGGATAGGTTGGTAACTCGGTGGTAAGCTGAATAACTCTGGTATCAAGGAAGATTCTGCGCTGGTATCTTTGCATAATGGAGTGTGTGAACTGCAGACATGATGTATTTCATATGCCGAGACGTTATAAACAAGTCTATAAAATCTGTATGAAACGCGATGGTGTGTTGGAGGCAAAGTTGCGCGTCTGAGGACTTCAGTATATTACACCCGAATACTACGACAAATGTTATTCAGAGTTGGAAACTAAATTGTATTACTGATAATAAAAATATAAGGTAGAAGAACTAAAAAGAAAGGTCTCCAGTTTTATCAGACCTCTTCCTTACTCACTGAAATGAAGGATTACTGTGGAAACGTTAAAAATTTTCTGAATTACTTTTCTGCATAAGTTAGATAACGTACGCATGCTTAAGCAACCATTTATTATAGAGTTGAGGACGGGTGAAATAGAACCTATTTTCATTTTCTATCTCAGAAATGAATGAAGTAGATAAACTTTAATGAAGCCGTACGGTGACCTGATAATAAAGTTTAATTAACACTGCAAGAGCTTCTGATGACTATATGGCCATTTCAGTTTTGTTTGAACGCAATCTGGCACCGTTATGATCGTGTGTGTCACAAGCGACTGGAAAACAGCTGATACCATTTTTCATGCAGTCACTTGAATGCGAGTGACATTGCCACGTGTTTGCTAACATAAATAAATTCCTATTACTATGATTAATGATTTATACATTTGGTCCACTTCAAAGCATCAAAGTGACGCCACAGGCAGCAATGGGTTTTAGCATTCAGTATAACATCTAAATTCTTCCTTAATTTAAACAATTTTCAAAGTTCGCATTCATAAAGTAGGTAAGATTTCGTGGTTCTGTTCAACGATAATAACATATTTGCGTGAATGATTTAAACTATATAGGGAACGAAACTTGGCAACGCCTTGAACTTCTATACTTATATTTTTTAAGCTTCGCGAAGATGGCAAATGGCTGCATATGAGAATCGTATTTTTGTAACAACCCTTAACTATTTTTATCCAAATAATATTTAAAAAGTCAGGTCCAAATTCATCGAAAAACACAACGCTTCTCCATTACGAATCGTATGATCGGTTAATGCTGTTTATGGACATAATCTCTACCAATTTTGGGATCATACAAAACCCAGCAATAAACTCTGCAGATAAAATGCATAACTGGGTGGTACAAAAAGTTACCAATGTGATTTAAAATCTTAAAGGTTAGCACAAGAAAGAGGTGGATTCCTTCTAAAACTTTTTTCCCTGCAAAGAGCCTACCTAAAACGACAAAACATATATCCCATTCGTATTAAGGCTCACTGTTCATACCTTCAGAATACAGCAACTTCTAATCATACTTGGACTTTCTGACAAGACTAACAGTGAAATCGTTCGTATTAAGTTTAGTGATTGTTCACAGACAACCAACCGACTTAACAAAAGAATCACGCAATAAATGTAAAGTCTTAAATATTTAACTGTAAATGTAAATCTGTTCAAACACTAAATTAAGCATATAAGCTTGAATAGTCGCTGGAATTACAAGTAGGCGACTTTTCTTGGGAACAGTAAGAAATATGAACATTGAGCGCAAAGCCTCTATTCCGAGACCGCAGTCTGATTTTGGTAGACGTGTACCACTTGGGTCGTTGGCCTTTCAAAACGATGTGACACTGGGTTCGAGATTTCAGAAAGCAGTTAATTTATTGGTGAAGTCAAATTGTTTATAAGATTATTTTCGTCAAACCCTTAAATTAATGAACAGGTATAATGTTTCTTAACAGCAGTAAGTAAAATTGCACTGTTACACGCTATGGAGGCGCTTGGGGGAGAGTAGTTCAGCTCCTACTCGCTCTTCAAGTCGGAACTAGATGGGATGTGAATAGTCAGTGTCACGCTCCGGCAAAGATACCCAGGTACCAGTTGGACAAGAGGCTGGGTGTACCCTAGAGCCGAGGCTAGAGGCTAGAGGAAAAATCCTTTGATTCGAAACCTGGCCGTGAAAGAATTATTACTAGAAATTATTCTTTTGTAGGTTATGTATCCCGATTCGTGACCTACCTTGCAGAGGCGTGGGGTGAACATCGGATGAGACTTCCTGCGAGGTCGGCGTCAGAGCACCACTGACCGTGACGTCAGCAGTGCTGTGTCTTCCTGCCACAGGGTTGAGAACAATATGCACCTTGAATGAAGAAGATTGACTTGGCGTATGTAACATGATGCAAGAACGGAAATGTGTGCTGCAGTCTAAGCGCAAAGCGCATCCTCATTGGTCATAATGGTCTAGAGTTGTCAACAAATTCAGTCCTCACTCAGTATGGCCAAAAATATTTGTTCTTGTGACAACAACGGAGCGAGTGCGCCAGAACTATGTGTACGTTTTCTAACGGGTTCTGTGTTGTGCTGTCCTACGCAGTACAGCATTTGCAATGGGCCGATTCCCCATCCAAGGAGTCCTCATAGTTTCAGATAAATGTCAACTAAATTGAAACAGGCCACAAGGCAGAAGTTGCAGATTACGACGAAGAAAATTTTTTGTTATATCTGTTCAGAGAAATAAAATATTATGCGTAAATGGACTGACCCACGTAACGTCTCAAAGAAATATTTTACCTTAAAACGAACGCTGTCCTGTTCAGGTTTATGCAACGTAGATGGTGTCCTCTCGTCTTCATTTTCTTCAGTCAATTCAGGCAGAGTGGCGTTGTCTCTCTTCAGTGACATTTCTTCTAGTGACCAGTAGCCCAAGCGTAGCACTCTCGAACTAAGAACACCGACACAATAGTCGTACGTAATCAGTATGTTAAGTGGTTTTATGCAAACTAATGAAAAGACAGAACCCCCTTGTGTGACGCATGCGCCATACAGATACAACAAGAAATAACTGATTTATATCCGGTAAAGAGCGAAGTTAATTGCTCTGGACAGCATATTGCTGCAACTTCAATATAATACGTACACAGAAAGTGCGGGGGCCAGTTGGCATGATAACAAGTAGGTCATCAAGTCTGTTTGTTATTACATTGTCACGTTTTAAATTAAAATGCGGACCAATCAGTTACAGTTGTCTCTCACTCCAGGATGTGATTTTACTGTGAAGACTATGTACAATCTAGTGGATCTCATCCCGAAATTCCTGAGGCGTGAAAAATATCTTAAGCTCATAGACTGGTGATTTAAGACGCTAAAGTCATGGGTTGGAATCCCGCTCGGTACATAAATGTCGGTCCTCCTTTTAAGAGTTGTCCTGTGTTGGTACACGCCTGGCAATGGGCTGATCCCTCACGCAGGGCTTCCTAATGGTGAGTAAATAAATATACAAAATGTTGCCGACAATAATAATTTACTGAGACAAAACATACCGCAAAGACAAAATCAAAATAAACGTGGCAGCCAAATCAGGATTGAGTAGAAATTGTGCAGAGTCAGTGGGCTGGTCACTCACTACTTCACGACCAATACCAAGAAACCTCCGAATAGGAGGCGGTGGAAACCCACAACAGGGTTGCAGAGCCGAGAAACAACAACAACAACAAACGTGAACAAAGCTAAGTATATATTCATGTCTTGTCATCATATTGCACAACAAAATCGCAAATACAAAGACAACTAACAAACCCTTCCCAAACGAGTCGAAATTTAAATGTCTGGAAGCAAATGTAACAAATTCAAATTACATTCACGGAGAGCAGATTCAATCCAGGGAATTTTTGCAACCATTCATTCCATATTTTGATATCTTTCTGTTTCCCACATAAATAACAAAAGTTGAAAATAATTGTACCTGTTGTTTTTAACTTCATCTCACCACAGACCGAGTATTTGGATGTAAGAAAGGGAGAGTAAGGATGTTTATAATGAGACAAGCTGTAAGATCTGTACTCCTCACAAACTATTAGCCTACTAGAGTGATCAAATCAAAGAGGACGAGATAAGTGAAATGAGTAGAACGTGTATCAAATTGAGAAACGTGAAAAAGTGCTGAATTGGAAACCAGTTACCTTCCTGTGGAGAACGCCGGTTATGAAAATTAAGTTACCCATTCACTGCCCCTGAACAGAGTCAGCAGACAGGTCACCAGACGTCTGCACTACTAAACTGTCATTTGGAATATAGTCTGTGTGCATTTCTCGAGACACTCCCATATAAAATTAAAAGTCAAAGAGTCAATATGAATGTCATGTGTGTGTGTATATATCAAGAATTATCATTACTAAATAGTAAAGCTCTAGTTACAAAATGCAGAGGTTAATGAAAGGCGTAGGTTACAGGAATTTTAACGCTTTAAGGTTTTTCTTACCCCCAGATGCCACCACTCTATGAGATGCTTGCTTATTTTACAACAAATTCTATATTGTTTTCTATTATCAGCATTGCTTTACATTCTGTATGGGAAGCAACCTCTAGAGTGATTAAATAAGATACAATACAAATTTGTTTTCAGACCTTAGTTAATTTATTGCAGTAGAGGTCTTGTGACCATGGTAGGAACACACACACCATGCCTTGGTACAAGCCAAACCCTGGTCAACCAGTCCTGCCAAATGTCAAAGATTCAGAAAGCTAGCAGAAATTTCCCCATAAAACCAAGACCCATATCAGTCTTTAGTTGTGTTGTGGTATGAATAGTTCGTTCATTCTATTATGTACAAACCTATAACTGGAGTTTCAAACATTATATTTCCTATGTTGACAGGCATCGGAATCTTTAAAATTTACAGAAAACAAGTTATACAACATCTGGAGATTTATTAGATGTAACTCCATAAATTAGACTGTTTCTTGAGAAGCTGACAGTCACTAAGATGTTCAAACAATTCCATAATTTTATTGAATACAATATGTTCACAATAGCCTGCCACTAGACTCTACCTAAAACCAGTTGAATTCAATCCAAAATGTATTTCCACAAGATACATTTCAATATTATATAAGAAAATACAAAAATAACAAATGCTGTAGCATTAATCTAAGAAATCTTTTTGCTATCATGAAAATGATAATGAACTGTTTATTAATATCCATTAAAACAAAGTGAAAAGATGGGAAATTGTGTCACGTATTAGCTTATAAAAGAGCATCAACAATATTCAACATACATATTTAATGTCTCATTAATATATACACTATACACAAATTACACAATTACACTGTCATACTTAAAATATTCATAATTCACAAACACACACACTTTCTCTGAAATGACTGCACTGACTTGAAGCTTTGGGAATCATTTTATTTGCAAGCAGCAGTGTCCTTGAAAACTATGTCAACAAGTCAGGGAAGATTTCAGCCACTGAAATACAAATAAAAATCCTTAACCAGTGACATAATCCCGACTGCCTTTCCCAACATTTCATTTTTCCATATTTATAAATTGATAATACCATTTCTTGTATGACATACCGAACCATAAATTGCACATTTATTTATAGTAGAAAAGACAAATTCACTTTACCTCTGCAAGACTTTGTTTTATACTCCCATTCTGTAGTGGATCCTTTGATTCAAATAAATCTGTTGACAAAAATTGTAATATTAATGTAATGAATTTGAACAAATAACTAGTCTAACTGAGATTTAACATTGTTAATGGCTTCTTTTTAATTAACCCCTTCTCAAAATTGAAGTGCAGGAATTCATAGTAATGAGCAAATTACGGCTGACTTTCATGTCTTCCTGCTAATTTTACCGAGTTCATTATGAAAGCAGATCACACATTACTTACTGAATGCAACACTGAGATGTAAAATGGCAGACACAAAATCCCCAAAACGAAGTGTTCCATCTTTCCTCATGTAGCGAAGAATGAGAATTGAAAGTACATCTGTACTCAACTGGAAACCTGAAACAATGTAAATGAATTGCATGATAATATATTTTCTAGAATAAGGAGATGATAAGAAGTAAATTAATACAAAGGAATGTAATATTATAAATGTAGCCATGAAAGTCAAAGATCTCTAAGATATATTAACTTGGCACATGTAACAAAATTATAAGACTTGTCTTCTTCTAAGTGTAAGTCAGCATAAAAAGGTAAAGGCTGAAATGCAATGGACTGGAAGCTCCTGATTATATCCTTAAAAATAATTTGAATATGACAGTGATGTTGTATTTAATGTATAAAATTTGGTAACAAATTATAGTAACTGAAAACTTTGAGTTCATACAGCAAAATAAATCAACTTCAAGGATGAACAGAGTACTAATGTGACACTAATGTGCTGTTTTATTGAAATATGTAATTGTAAGCAAACTTCTCAATGAAAGAATTAAAATAATCCAAATGCTATCATCTTTAGTCTTGCCCTTAATCAACCATGTTATTATTGTCAAAAGTCACAGCGGGGTAAACGGAATTCCTGCTTTTAGTTTAGGGAGGTGCCAGGTTCAAGTCTTGAATCAGAGACCAGCTATATTGACAAAGGTTTTACATTGCTTTCCTCAGTCCCTACAGGCAGAGAAAGTAACTTCAATTAGGCCATGACTGTTTCCTTTCACATTGTTTAAATCACAGTTCCCTAATCATCTGATACATTTGATGCTGTATAATCTGAGATGTTTAAAGTTTTGTTACATATGGCTACAAATAAAAAAATAAGCACAAATCATCATCATCATTAATATTATTATTAGAGTTAAGTACAAACCACATACCCACTTCCAATAAGGCATCTCTAAGTCGTTCTGCTTTTAGTATCCCTGTTTTCTCTCTTGTGTGGTTTTTGAATGATGTTTGCCAGTATTTCAGGCTGCACATTAAGTCCTTGAAGTCACTGAATTTTAGACGACCACTTCCAGAGGTCTGACATGTTAAGGAACTGAATCATGGTCTTAATGTCCTTATTGCATGCTTCATGTAAATGTTAACAATTAAGAATATCATAACAAATTAGTAAATAAAATTAAGTAACTGCCAAATATTTTCAACTTATAAAGGAATTCTGATTTAAGATTCTTGTGTTAGGCTTCACCTGCATTTACGGTTCACTTTTATTGGTTTTGACCATATAAATAATACACTACATTTAATCATGGAATATACGGCATGAATGGAGGAGATGAGAACTGTACACAAATATTAGTTGGAAAATGTGGAGGAAAGAGACCACTTGGGAGATAAGAGAATATTATTAAAATGAATCTTAAGCAAACAGAGTGTGACACTACAAACTGGATTCATCTGACTCAGAATAGGGTCCAGTGGTAGGCTCTTGTGAACATAATAATGAAACTTCAGGTTTCAAAAAAGGCGGAACATTTTTCCAGTGTAGTGACTATCAGGTCCTCATGAAGGAATTTTCTCCATGTATTAGTTTTTGTTCTCACTGTTCTAGAGATTCCCAATTTAGTGCTTTAGTCATATTTAACAGTCAAATTTTTGGTCCCTGTATGAAAACACATTTCAGTATTTTCAGAAAACTTAATTTTGTAAAGTGTTTTTAAACACATGCAGCACACAGAAAACACTAGACCTCCTTTGAAAGCTTCAGAAGTGAAGATGTTGAAAAAATGATCACTGAGGAAAAGACAGGCTAGGTGGAGAGACAAAACTGAGAGAAGATATACAAATTAAGTTACTTAAGTGTGGATGCAAAAGAGAGAAGACTGTCATAAGATAACCCACCACCAGAGGATGTTGAAAGTAATGATGATATCGTCACAGGTTCACCTGCATAAGGTACCCCAAGCACAGAAGTTTTATTCTGCACAAAATATGAATGATAACTAGTTGCATTGCACTGTCATGATATTCCATTAGAAAGGATACATCCAATGTAAGAACGACTTGCCGACACACCTCCATGCAGGCACAACTCTTTATGTAATCTGGAATTCGGTAAAAACCTAACATCAACATCTGGAGACCAATGTAATTTTCAGAAGAAATCACAGTGAAGTTTATCTCTTAATCACGTACCATACTGTGTACTAATGTTATCAGACCAGTTAATTTAAATGTGCCATTAATACATTATGTATTGTAAGCAATATTCAATTTTAATACAATCTGTTACATTATATGCATTAAAGAGTTAAACATTCGTTATTTATAAATAACTGTTGACACTGATGTAAAGTTAATTCATTGGTTGTGTAATATAGAAATTGTCTCAAACTTTCTTAGCTGTTCTAAACACCTGGATTTTATATTGTAATTCTTGTACGTTGTACCTTTAGATCAAATTTAATCTTCTAGTATAAATATGGATAGCTGGTTCATATGGTACACATTCATTAGTATTCTTCTGTACAACAAAGACTGTGTGTACATGAGTATGAATAAATTATTTGCTTGACAAACACAGTTCTTCATTTGCAGCACAAGACTCACAGCATGAAGTGGTAGGAATGTTTACTGACAAATTGATGGGAATTTCTTGCAAGGTGACATACTGAACTCAAACTTTTCCATGTGACATGCTTTTTAAGTAGTACACTCTTTTAACCTATTAAAACTAAGGCTCATTTAAATAACATCTCAGAATTCAGTCCTTACCTCAAAGGAAACACAGCATTTCTCCATTACAAAAATCAAATATTTAAAGATGTTTAAGGAAATAATTAATTTACTCTGAGAATCACATGAAACCCATAATTAAACTCTGTGAGCAAAATGAAGAGTTACCGATTGTTAAAGCAGGTGGTATATACCAATAGCTTTCAAAGGGTTAATTAACTTCATTATTATGCAAGCAGAGTAAAGTCTTTCTATGGATATATAAAGGCCTGTTATTTGTTGGTACTTCATAATACTTGCCATTTGGTAAACAAGCATCCAGCAATTCTTGCAGTTCAAAGGCATTTACTGTTCTGTGTTCATCGGCCAGCTGTAAGAAAACAGCTTCATACTGGCTAAAACTCTTCCCATCCAGAGTGGCTGGTGCCTGTTGGAAGAACAAATAGTCCATGGTATTACCTGATAATGTAATAAGAAAATGTGGCACAACCTTCATTTAACAGATCACTATAACAAATTCTTTCAAGAAAGAAAAGTAAAGTTTGTAGTAAGACAAAGAAAAGCAACTTTCTTCAGCTATAAAACTTAATCACACATATAAAGAATTCACATATTAAACTTCAATTACTTTGGTTCTCTTGAATCTTCTTTTTTTAATGGATTTCACTGTATTGGTATTGACAGTTTTGTGTGGAATATTAATTATAAACATCCTTGAAGAGCATGAACCACATTTTACAGTAAATGTGCACATTTCCCCTTCCCCTAAAAATTACTGTATCTTTTGAAGCGAAGACTTGAGAAATAAACACAGTGGACTTTTATTTTTTAAATCATAGTGCATGTTCATAGTAACTGCAGATAATTAATTCATAATTTTATTTTTAATTCCATATTAATAGTCCTGTTTTAACTTGAAACTTCAGTTATAAATTTAAAATTAAGAGTCACATTTGACAGTGTCAGTGTTATGATAATCAACTAAGCATTCTTCATTTTAAAGAAGTATAATGAAGGCTATGATAAGAATGCAGTTCTTTCAACCTACCTTAATGATGGCTGATTTTATTAATGACGGCTGTGTGTCAAGTAACCTGCAACAAAAATTACAAATTGAAGCAAAGCTGATGCACCAGAATGGCAAAACCCCCATAAGAACAGGTCATGGAAGATAACGCACCACACCAAAAAGCAAGCACATAATAAATGCACATAAAAATACTGATGTTACCTACTATTTTAGTGGTTTTATAGATAAAAACGGTGTTAATAATTATTTAAATTAGTAGTACAGTGACTCATGTGTGAAAAAATGTACGTGTTAAATCTTATGATGATTATATTTTAATCAAAACATGTGGTTAAAATAAGGACACTAGCAGCCAGCTTCTACAATAAAAACAAAACAAAACAATAGAACAGTATTAGAAGTGAAACAAACAATGAAGTGCACTTCAGAAGAGAATTGATACCAGCCTCATGCAATTCAGAATTAGAAGTCATTACAACTCACTTGAGTTTGAGAGGTTTGCTGGAGTAAACACGCAATGTGAAACTGGATTCCTGCCCTGGTTCAAATGTTGTTGGAAGAACTAGGTATCCTCCTTGTTCTAATTGGCACCTGTGACTCACCTGTAAATAAGACAGAGCATTCAACACTACATTAAATTTTCAGAATATGCAAATAATTAAGAGCCTTATGTTAAATTAACCAGCATGAGCTAATATAGGAAGTCTACAAATTCAAGAGATGGTAAATGATTGTTGAGTAACTTTAGAAACAATAGCACAAATATCAAAAGCATTTGTACTGATAAAATTAATTTTAAACTAAATATCTTCTTTCCCCCCACATACTTTTTTCATGTCACATAGAAATGCTTTCCTAAGCACTCTGGTTTCTACACTTGTAATTTGTGTGAAAGATGAAGGAAAAGTTGTCCTGTGTTTAACCCTTATGATGCAGAAATAGGAGATTTAAACCCCTGAATCATGGGGCTGACATCATGACATTCACTTCAGGGTTAATGGTTTAGTGGTATTCTATTGTGATTCATGGTTGATATGTAGGTTAAGTTCAAGGCTGAACATGGAAATATATGGGAGAGGTAGAGCTCCACCCATTCTTAGCCTTGGCATGAGTTGAAGGTTGGTGACCAGCTTCATGTCCTGGTTGCTTTATCCTAGTAAAATTAATATTTATATAGCTGACGACCCACCATGCAGAAATGTGATCTAAAAAAAGCATCTTATTCACCGAGCAGGAGAGTCAGTACTCACCTGTCTACTGTTTGTGTATTGAGAATTGACAAGGGACTTGTTCTTCTTAAAGAACTGTTTCCCTATTGTTTCAGAATTGTTCTTTGGCAATGAATATGCAGTGAAGCCTATGACCTGTGAGCATAAAATGCAATAAACTATTAATTTGTTTGCTGTCTCTTCCCACATTCAACTGGCATTCTTAATCATGTTATTTCCACAAAAATTGTGTAAATTCTTATTATGTTATTAGATTGTTGTTTGGTCTTCTTTACCTTAGGTTCCATGATGCTGTGTTGGTTCAGTGAAACTATCACTTCTTCCATTTCGCTGAGAATCAGATGAAGCTGGGGGTTGATGTGAAATGTATCTGCAATAACAAGATTCTTCATTAGGAACAACCAGCAGTATGTGCAATTACTGAACTTTGTAGTTTAGTGGTCAGCACTCACGTTTTGTCTTCAAGAGGCCCCAGATTCACATACTGGCCCAGAGATCTGATACCCTGACTGAGGGTTCTTATGGTATTCATAAAATTATATCATATTATTTAGGAATCCACACAATTTAGGATCCAAAGGTGGGGTATTATTTATTTGTGATCTTAAAGGAATTTGAAGCAAACTTCAAAACTGTTATTACTGTCACTTGGTCTTCTAATTAAGGCAATAATCTTCATTGTAAGATTTGAGGTTTTCACAGCGGTGAGTATGAAGATTTCCGTCTTCTGGGTTGTTGCGCTGTGTAGTCTGATAGATGTTTACCAACGTTTCAGAGGTCATACTGCCTCTGTCATCAGGGCGATGAATATGTCATATGACCTCTGAAACGTTGGTTAACATCGACCAGACTACACAGCGCAACAACCCAGAAGACAGAAATCTTAATAATCTTCATTGACTGTTTAATGCTATTTTGAGTAAATAACCTGGATTGTTCCTACATCCTCCAGCTGAGACTCCTCTTTGCCATGCTCCCTGATAAAGACGCATCTGCCAAGTGTTTTTATGATGCAATGATGGCTCATCACGACTCGTATCACTGTCCAGATGAACCACCTCAAGATGTGTGAATGTCTTCACAAAGTCTGAATAAGAGATCCTGTAACAAACAGCATCAACAATGAATAAAGAGTGCAGCTAAGCCAGCTTCAAACTTAAGAGAATTAATATGAAATCAAAAGTTATAAAAATCTTACCAAAATTCACCATCCCCCATATGCCTCACAGCTAGCCGTTCTTTCTCATGTGGCGGCACTTCATCCCAGTCTAATGAATCACGAGCCCAGGCCCCCACATATTCTCCTCCAGGACCCAAGGGGTTCCTTAATTTGACAAGTTGAACAGGCTCACCACTGAATGTCTCGACCTGAAAAATTCAAATTTGAAGTTACAGATAAACCATGGAAACTAGTGAAATTAAATTATTATTGGATGCATGAAAAACCAATCAAAATACATCATATGTTAACCATGTAAGTGTACAGTCAATCTTTTATTAATATTCATTTGTCACGGGGGTTAAAATATGTAATTAAAATTCTGATTATACAGTGAATCTGTGTATGTACTTTAAATGCTGTCATAGTAGAAAGTTGAGGAGGGGGAGATTTTATAAAAAAAATTATTTTAATGGCTATTTAGTATTAAAGTAATGATGATGTACATTCAGATGATTTATAGCAATATCTCAAGGCTTGATAAACTCTTATTAACAGCGTACATATTCCCAAAAAAATTCCAGTAATATAACTGTCACAGCACGCTGGTCTACCCACTCAATACTGTGTTGTTTTCTACTTACATTATTTACTAAAACAAACATGACACATTTATTCTTACTTAGACCTATAATCATTTTCTTACATAAAAAAGATGCCACTATGCCAAATCACTACGTACCACCACAAAACAACTAAATAAGCTTCCTGATTAAAATTAGCAATTGTTCAAGAGCCACTGGGAATCAACAAAGTCTACGAGTAGCTACTGCATGAAACACTTATTTTATTTTACATTCAGTCACACACAATTAACAAAGGCATCAGATGTTCACATACCATGCTGCTAGCATGCAATACACGTGTTATAAATGTTCAGACATAAGACATCAAAGTGAACTGTGAAGCAATTATCTTACAGTTTCCACACTAACACACTACCACCAGCCACACCGCCATGGTGGTCTAGCAGTTAGAACTCTGGGCTTGTAATACTGGGGTCCCGGGTTCGATTCCCGGCGCTGCTCAGATTTACAACTTGTGTTAGGCAAGGCCGTGGTCTAGGCACCACGGAGTTTTCCTCTGGGGGTTTCCCCGGTTTCTCCCTGGCATCCCAACAATTACTCCACTTTCATCATCATCTCTCAAAAAGGGGGTCACAGCAGTAGTGTTAAATGTTGCGGTCCTGATCGAACCCATGTACTGAAGGGTCGTGAATCCTGCTAACCAATGCACACCATGCTGAATGGTGTGTACTGGACAAAAGAAACACCAGCACCTCTTGTAAGTGTAAACACTCCCCCCTTATTTAATTCATATTGTACAAGGTAAATGATACAGAAATGGGGCCATACCAAGATACAGTATCAATATCATGGCCATGCATCAATTAAAACTTGTTTCCAAAGAAGAATGTTATTTTAAATTACACAAGCACTCAAGCATCATCGCCCTGATAACGGAGGCAGTAAGACCTCTGAAACGTTGGTTAACATCGACCAGACCACACAGCGCAACAACTCGAAATCTTAGTTTTATAATCTTAAAATGTAAAAAACTAATGTATCACATGTATCTGCACATACCCTTTCTACAGCATACAGCCGATAATTTGTACCGATGTGGATCCCATTTGCCAATTTCTCAAGCTGATTTCGAATCTGAAATCAAACACTTTTTTTCTTTAATTCTCCATTAATTGCTCTTCAGATAATTTGATAGCTTTGTGGGCTGTAAAAATGATAGCAATTTTCAAAATTTCCTAATCTGCTGACTGGTAAAAATAACAGCGTTTTAATTTTTTTCTTGTTTCATGTTAAAAAATCCAAATATGCACACATAGGCATATATATATATATATATAATTAATGTAAACATGTTTATTTAGAATATAAAACAGATGCCTTTATGTGGTATTTAGGATGATGAGATGTCCTATCATACATGCTGAACAGCCAGAATTCAAATTGGTTTCCCGATGTGTGCCACATGACCCAGCCTTCATTTAATCACGTGAAGAGTACAAATTATGTAACTGCACATAATGTAATCTCCATGTACCTGCTTCTTTCATAAGTCAAAGAAATATTACAGTCAAGACAGTTATTCTGAAAAGAATCTCTGGGGTATAGTAGACAGGATAGGCCATGTTTTACGTTTGTAGCAATGCAACAACTTTTGTACGTTTTAATTACGATTCTAATTATCCCGTGTACTGAAAATCAGTACCGGGATATGCTCACTTGTGTAGATGTTGTCTGCACTGTGCATGTGATGAGTGACGTCATTTCGAGCAGCTTGCTGAGCATGCGTCCGCAGGTCGTAGGGTCCTGTCGGATGCTGACGCTCTCTGTGATGCCTCCCGTGAGGTCCGCCAGGCCGTCTAGAAGCGTCCCGTACTTCAGCGCTTCGTACGACCCATGCAATCTGCATACCACCGACATAAGAGCATTCAGCCTGCAGGTAGCTGCCACACAGCCTGAGGTCTAACAACTGCAGAATCTCAGTGAAGGGTTTTACCCTTGAAAGTCAATGGAAACTACATGTTCTGCCTGTTTTAAGAATCAGTAACTTTTTTGTATTTATGGGTTTCGTACGATTCTCAATGTAAACAAAAATTATTTAGGAGATGGCTGTCTCTTTTGGGTTGAAGCGCCGTGCAGCCTGGTAGAACAATGCCAATGCTTCAGAGGTCCTTGCTGTCTCCATCATCAGGACAATGAGTCCTTGATCATCGCCTAAACATCATCCTGATGATGAAAGCAGCATAGACCTCTGAAACATTGCCATAGTTCTACCAGGCAATACGGTGATACAACCCAGAGGACAGCCATCTTCGTACTCACGACCGTGAGAACCTCAAATCCTACTTAGAAATTATTTACGAGAACAGCATTAACCAATTTATCTTTTTAATAGAGAAGCATTGTGTTTTATTCACAGTATAGACCGAGTTCTTACATGTTCATTAGGAAGGAAATTCTGCCCTTCCAAGGTTAATGTCAAACTTAACGCCATCTAGTTCAGTTTTGAAGATGTGAGGGGAAGGATGTGAAAGTAGTTGGTGGTGACTTAATTTATAGATGCAACCTGGCATTCGGCTGGAGAGACGGAGGAAAAACAGGTACATGGATTGCTTGAAGCAGGACCTGAACGCGAGGATTGGACATGTGATGGTCACGACACCAAGGAATGTGAGCAAGAGAAATTACCAGAAAAGAAAGTTCTCTTGAATATAGGCGGCAGTGAATGTTCGATTTCGACATGGCAGGATGTAGGTAGGCCTTCACAACAAGATCGGCAACATTCTGCTGCCACCTAAATGACACTGTTTCGGGCAGTAACTTACAGAAGAGAGAACTGTACTGCGGCCTACAAGCATGATTTCAGGTTAGCCAAGACAGAAATCTCATAGCGTAACAAAAAGAATGTACGAAACAGAACACGGGCGTTGAGCTGGTTGTTTGGGATGTACGCACGTATCTTTGGTTTGGAAGACCTGTGGGACTTGATACCATTACTTGAAAGATCTTGGAGTAAACTGGAGGACATATTGAAATGGAACGGAATGAAACAAAATGGCAGAGGATGTGTCGATTCATGTGGGTCAGAATAGGGACCCGTGATGGGCTTTTTGTAAACACGGTAATGAACCTTCAAGTTACAAACCTGTAAACCACTGAGAAGTCCTTGACTAACTGAACGAGTGTTCGATTTTCAAGAAAGATTCTTATCCGTTCAGTGAGTTATTACAGCAAATTAATTAACGTTTAAGGTTGTAAGATAAACGCAGTCTTACTATTGACAAAGCAATAAAATATTACATCGAAAAATTGGTTCTTTAACGGCATTTGTCTGAGCAAGTTATTCGCGTCAAACACGAAAACGACAAAGATGAATTGGGAATCATGTAAATTAAAACAACATTCCAGCAGGGACTGGGGAAAAAGAAGAATTCCAACTCAAGATAGCTGGTATCACGGTCGAGATTCGAACCTGCGAAGTCTAGAATACGAAGCAGCAGATCCAACCACTCGACCGCGATACTATGTTCCAAGCATCAGAACGCGTTTAATTAAAAAGATTAAATGATCACAAACCAAGTCGTAAGTTAAATAGAACAATCAAATTTCACCATGTGCACCAGAAGTAGACCTACAATTTAAATGGATGGGAGAAACAGGTGTTAAGACAAAAGGCTTTGTGGTATATATTTATGGAAACATGGGAGCGTACACGCGACCTTTGAGGAAAACAGAATAGAGTGTAAGCCGCCCTTCCTTCTAAAATTCTTGCACGAATTCGCATCATATAAAAAAGTCACGGTCTCTGTATTCTGGAAAATAACTTGCGGAAATGACGCGAATCATTCGGATGTGAAACCGATGGACCCGGGTGACTGGGCAGTCATCGGGTCCCTGTGATTTTTCGCCGCGGAGTACTTAATTAACAACAGCAGGCCTTATCGGAATATTGCAACTCCATGGGGCTGAGCCCTTAATGAGAAGCTGGTCAAAAAATTACCACTTTTCGAACCCGAAAGTACACTGTTATGCTCACAAGAACCCTTCCAATAGTATCCTTCCATCTATGCCTAGGTCTCCCAGAAGGTCTCTTCTCTTCAGGTTTACCGACCAAATCTTTCTATTCACTTCTGATTCCCCCCACAGTACTACTACGTTTTCAATGCACTCCCTTGATCTGTTTAACAATAAAAGTCCAAATTATGATTTTTTTAAACTTATGTACAGATTGCCATTTTTCTGTCCTATTCTCGTAATTATGCCTAAATATTAACAATACTCAAACATGTATTGTGACGTTACAATCATTGAAAGAATGATACAAGATGGCTGCTTACGGGCTGGATGGCCAGGTTCGATTCTACCAACGCCACAAGTTTTTGTCTTCGTCACCACGCCCAGCCCCCTTACAACGGACAGGCTCTTGCGCTGAGGGGAAAGCCGACCGGAGCGTTAAGCTGACCACCCAGCTAGAGGTCTAGGTGTTTTGGTGCCTATATACAATATCCACGCTCATAATTATGTCCTGGAACAGGCCAAGGGCCTAAACTTTTAAGTATAAGAAAGAGTAGTATCATGAGATGAATACTTTTATTTAAGTTATCGCAGTTTAACGACGCTTTCTTAACAGCAGATGATATGGGAGGATGACTGCGATGTAAAGAAAGCAGCCGTGGTCTGTCTTAAGGTGGAATTAAATAACTTGTCTTGATGGACTGGCCAAGAAGCACAAGAGGATAAACGGCCTCATAGTCGACAGTGCCATCGCCAACCACTCCGCGTTGAACTCTACGTTAGAATTCTGTAACCATTCTAGAGAAATACTTTTGCAGCAAGAAGATAGGAATGCCGTGGGTGAAGGTCATAGGCCCTACCTCTAAAGAGCCTTAAACACGTTTCATAATGAACTTTTGCCGACCCCTGGGATGGGCAAAGACTCTTTTCAACATTCCTTTGTAATTTCATGACAGTGTCAACGTTTAGGGTAAGTAGCTTACTGTAGTGTAGAATGGAATACGGTGAGATGAATATGAAGGAATTGATAAGAATCTGTCGAGGCCTATTTTAAGACACTGCCCCAGCATTCGTCTACAGAGATTGAGGGAAACCATGAGTAAGCTTAGCCAGTTTTGAACCAAATGTCTCCTAAATGAAAGTAGCAAATATAGTTGTAAAAATGTTATATCTGCCCAGCCCTGCTAATAGAGACATGAAATGCTCTAATTAGCGCCAGAGCTCAGTAATTTTTCTCAGCAATAACAATGGAAGAGCGAATCCTGTATTAAATACCTTTCCAGTTATACATGACATTGTAATTACTATAACGTGTTTCATGCTATATCAGAACGAAGAGCTTGTAGTGAAACACCGGCGAGACGCAAATAATAGCCGCGATTTGCACGCCAGCTCATTAACCGAATGTTTAAAGAACGAGAGCATATTTAATGCCACTTAGAGCAGACTGCTGACTGTAAATTTGACTGGTTGTTGTGAAAGGTCCGTTATCATCAACAGAAGGTTTCTGGCAGCACTTCCTTAGTTTATTTCTTGCTTCTTCTGTATTACTTTAATCACTTTCACCGAATTTCGCTTCATGACCTATTACAATTCAATATAAATTATAAAATTACAAATTATAAGTATGTAGTAGAACTAGGCCAGATCCCATTTCTATAGATTTCTTCTTCTATCTCCTCAACCTCTCTTAATTTAACATGTTTCTCCAATAAGGATGATGTTATCAGGATTAGGATAAATAATAAAAGTAACTAACGTTTTTGTTGTTCAGCGTCATTGATTTTCGACTTTGTTTCGTTACTGGCATTGCAACAAATTTCATACAGCCTGTAGGCCTGCCGTCATTCGTAAAAAACCGAACACATTTCAGAAAATTATCGGTTAAATGTCCTGTAATAGACTTCACTACAAACTAAACCATAATTAAAAATTGTGTCTATGACACGTGTAGTGACGAAAAAAAAACCTACTCCTCTGAAGCCGAAGCTCATATAAATAATATTTAAGAACTTAGACCGTGCCGCAAAGAAAACACTTCACCATTACAAAGATCAATTTGGTAATGATGTTTAAACTGTTTACAGCGAGAATCGTATGATAAATACAAAATGTAGACTTGGCGATTCTTTAAGCAACTGTGACATATTTACCACTAGGCTTTAAAGGAACAAAACTAAGTTTTTATTAACCATTTCCTAACTTGAGGACTTCATAAATCGGAAGGACCAGTAAAATGTCGGTAAGATTGCTAACTTCCTCGTGTTGATTTTACATTCGTGTATTATAAAACGTTCAAAGCGTGTTTCTTATTACGATCCCCAATTTCTTACACGAGGATCTGTTCTAATGCAGGCAACCCTGTCGATCGGTCTCGATACTGATTAATTCACAAACACGCCATGTTTTCTGGGTTCGATCAACCAATAAACTGCATTAGGCCTATATATACGTTATGAAGAGTGGAGTACACGCAGAACACTGATAAAGTAAGAAGATTAAGAAAAAACATAATAAAGAGCTCCATAATCTGTTCTCCTTACCAACGTATTACATATCCTTTCATGATACCCAAAGGATTATTACAGTGTTTAGAACAGCTTACAGTGGACTCTAACTCTGAACTAGTTGAATTAAGTCAGCGACCACACATTCCATTCAGAAACCAAAATGTAGACGCAAGACTTGTTTTAATCACTTATCGATAATTCCGAAGTCTACAAGTCGTGCAGTTTATTCCTTTGTTCGCGACGTTCTGTTTTTATTTTTAAACATTTCAATGTTGGTATGAACCAACCGCAGTGACCTCTAGCGGCCTTGGGCAGCTCGAACAAGAGACCGCGTGTTCGAATCCAGTTTTCTTTCGTGTTGTGATTTGTGTGCAGAGAATCTGGCGATGGATCAGGCTTCTTTGTTTCCAGAACTGATTCTGATTTGGAAAAGGCCAGAGGGTCTGACCCGTGAAAGACAAAGAAGAATAACCGGTATTTGTTTTGTCACAAGAAAAACGTCATGAGTCTGCTTCAATGCAACGAACCCGAGAGCGAAGGCTGCTGAATTATTTCCATCCACCTCAAGTTCTGCTTCATTCGCTCTTGACTTTCTAGTTTCTTTTGTTTCAATGCTTGTCTCACCTTCCATCCGTAAGCAACAACATGTAACATTAAATACTTCTTCACCTCTCACGGGTTAGGGTCTTTGGCCTTTTCTGAGTCTCAGCACATCTTAAATAATGAGCTGTTTGGACATTCGGCAGCACTCCTGGGAAGGGGATCAGCCCATCTAACTCCTAGCGAGATTAAACACTTTCTGAGATACACACAAGTCAGATTTTGTAACTTATTTTATGCTTTTATTGCCACGAAGTGTATTAAATTAACGCACTGTAGGAAAGCCACGCCTTTCCTTCCTTCCTTCCGTAAGAGATAAACTTTTAAATGTGCTAAACATTTAACGAAATTCCTGACTACGTTTTCAACAACTCTTTTGAATTCGCAAAAAAGTAACGCAAAGGCGAATGAGGTCTGGAAAACAGAGAACGCATTTTTAAACATTCTTATTACAAATATGAATACATATTTTTGCTAGAGTTCTAAAGAATTGATACTGGCATGCAGACGCTATATATTATACTTTAATTTCCCGTCTAATCACGATTACTCGGGCTGGTTGTGGTCTGTGAAATCGCGGGACAAAACTGCGCGTTAAAGTATGCAAACGTCAAGACAGTGTAAGTGGAACGACACACTTTCTGCTTGAAATACAAGTAACGAAAGTGTTGCTAAAGGCAGACCTATTACTAAAACAAATGTAGTTATAATTGTAGGATATGTCTGAAAGTAAAGTAAAGTAAAGTTTGTCCCACTATACGCCATGTAGGCGTTTGGGGTGAGAGGAGGTATAGCTCCTCTCTTCCTTGACCTCGGCACTAGATGGGGGTGAGTGGTCAGCATCACGCCCCGGCCGGCTTTACCCCCGGGAAAGGACCCCGGTACCCATTGTAGAGGAGGCTGGGTGGGCCCCAGAGCCGGTCTGGACGCAGAGGCTAGAGGAAAAATCCTCTGCCCCCGTCGGGGATCGAACCCCAGTCGTCCAGCCCGTAGCTAGTCACTATACTGACTGAGCTATCCCGGCTCTATGTCTGAAAGTACTGAATTATAATGTATAGAAACTTCAGCGAAGTTATAATTAAAGAAGGGAGTTAATTTGCTGCTTTTTACCGTGCTTTTAGTAGACAGGCCAATAGCCACTACTCCTACAAGCAACTGCATAACAAAACACGGTGTTTCACACCAGGCGTGACTGTGTGACTCTGGAGATCGAACACCGTGACAACAGTACGTGTGGGTTCCATCACTTTTTCTAATCGAATGGTGTAACAGGGTGTTAAAAACGCCTTACGTATTGCCACAGTACTCACCACTTTAACTCTTCACAGCTACATTCTTTGGACCACGTCCATGACAGAAAGGAAGGACATTTAATACACAAATAAGTAACCAATTACCTAAATAACCAACTAGGAAAACAAATATCCATATAATTCGTTTAATAACAAACTGCTTTAGGGTTGAAATAAGATTGTGCGGTACAGTGTTGTCACGTGACAAGAGTTAACCTCAGTTAGTACAATTCTTCAATACTACGCTTTCCTTCGTGTTATTCACAACTTTATTCTTCCGGAAATAATACTTTTGTAAGTTGTTATATTGTTTTAGTAACGTATTACTGTGCAAAGTGTTACAAAATTTCAACGTTTCCTTCAGATCCGCGTCCATTTAAATACCTTTCTTAAGAGCAAACACGCGAACAAACATAAAACCGCCTTCACAAACTAAGGATACGAAAAGTATTGAGGAAGCAACATAATTGTCGCGGTATAGATACGTTATCGCAGGGTGGTGTGCCAGAAATCGCATTGAAGAACTGTGCAAACCACAAGAAATGACATTTAGAAGGGACTGCTTTCTTGTGAGCGCTAATAACATTCAGAGTGCAAGTATAACCCCACTACTTAAACTTCTTAAATACTTGAACAAATTTGTGTCACAGATTTCAACGCTTAATGCTTCAAAATTACCACAAATAGTCCGTATAGGTCACCATATCTGTTTACCAATAGGTAAACTATTTTTTTTTTTCATTCAACGACGTCTCATTGGCGTCAAAGTTTGCCAACAGGTTAGTGAACAAGTGGTAACTTACTTAGCGTAAGCCTTTTCCAGAAGTCCCGGCCAAAACTGTTCCGAGTTGTGAGCTTGCAAGAATGCCAGTCGTCCGTGAACAGTGGGCAAACGGTCGTCCACGAGGACCTCCACCCATTCGCCACACCACCACAATCGGAAACGGAACACACCGGCGTATTGGTCAGGGGCCGAGAAAGTCTGGTCAGCGGGTACGACTCTATAGAAGAGGCCTTTGCTGAGGTAGAGTACTCCGAGGCAGGACACCAGCCAGCGGTCACCTGAAAAAGTACATATCTGACTGATCCCTCTCTCTTGCAGATGCCATGGTTTTAAAAACTATATCAAGAGAAGTCATAGTACTGTGTAGGCAGGTTATCACGGTAGCCATGCGAGGGTCGGAACGGAAGAAGGTTTCTGTTCGTGTCTGGTAGGAAACACTTGATCATATTATTACGTGCGCTGACACACGTCAGCAATGGCTAACACCACCATAAACAGGTTTAACAAAGTAATTCACAGTATACAAGGAGAAGGACATCATTAATAATAACGGTATACTCCACCAATGTTTTCTTGACAGTCGGTAGAACGCCTCCTTCCGCGACCCTGTCACGGCCGGATAAACGGAGTGGCAATACAACACACAAACATTTTCGAGACATTTCGATTGAAGTCTTTTGCGTTGTTGCGCAGTGGTCTGGTCCGTAGTCTGGCGACCGCCCTGATGATGGAGACAGCAAAAAACCTCTGAAATGCCGGTAAAGTTCTACCAGACAACGCGGCGCAACAGCCCAGAAGACATCTTCATAATTGCAGTCGCGAGAACCTCAAATCTAATTTTCTAGACGTTCGCTGGTTTTGTAACATCCACAAGAACATCTTATATCATCACATTCAGTTGGAGTAGGTAATAGTTGAGCCTCAATGTTTGCATCGCAGTTTCAGTTGGTTGGGGCCGTGTAATGCGCACTGATGGACCAACCGAACTCACGAGCCGATATATCTTATCGTAGAACGGGAATCTGTCCGCGTTCTTCTGTTAATCCATGTGTATAATGTATTGCGTTGTTCTGACCCTCTATCCAAAGGGTCACACTGATTCTTACCTCATGAAGCAACGTCCTTCTTGACAAGATAGAAATCGCTCAGATGGTCACGAATTACCAGAATTTAACGGGAACCCTAAGCCTTATTACCGTATTCACGAAGAGTCTGCAACTGGACATCCTGAGCTGCTTGAATCATCTCATTTATTCCTATCCTTAGGTTCTAACGGCTGAAGTTCAGTGTACAACCTTGGTATTCGGGAATAAGCTGCATTATCCAAAGTTCCGGAAAACATTTCAATTTTCATCTTCGTAGTAAACACGACAACTGCAGTGCTGGAATGTTGTAATGTTTGAAAACTTTCAACATTCGACGCGGATCATTTCCGAAAGCCAAACTATATCGCGCTAATAACTGACTTCGTTGAACAAAATTGAGTAATTAGATTTATGCGAACTTGTTTGCAGTAGTAGGCCTAAGCAGCCTTTTTAGTAAATTGCCATGGCATTTTGTCATATTGTCCGTTTTTATAACCTTGCGGCCTGCGAGTCGATAAAAGGGAGTTGTTGTTACCCCAGGACTGGAAACGGTTGAGTACAGTCACTTTACTGACTGGCCTACATCGGCTCATGTGTTTTCCTTCATTCGGCCTACGTATTTAAGGCAAGGGCGGATGTGATTGTCGCCTTGCCAAGTGTATTAGCCCTACACAATGACAAAAGACTTAAGTAGGAGCGCGAACTGTGCCGCACAGAAATTTACTGTACTCTTGGCAAAGCCCTACCCCTTTAGTATCGATACATTTTCAAGACACGACGCAGTGATGATTACGTATTGAGGACAATGAACAGTGACACACGTAGAAGGTCAGTAGCATGAAGAATACTAATACTATCGGAACGGACGTCATAGGATTTGAAATTCTCAAGCAATTCTATGCTCCAGGGAGATAGTAAAGGCACGATTAACAAGTTTTGTGGAACTTGTGAATGGATCCAACACTTGCTGAGTGTTCTTATGAGACATGAATCGAATGTGTTTGCCAACATGAATTTAGACTTCAAATTCACCAGTCAACCTTGGTCATTTCCACTGATTTGAAAAGCCACCACTCAAAAACATGTGCCAGAACGTAATGTATTATGAAGTGAGCGGTATAAATGACCAGTTAATTGGTGCCATAAAACGTACCGATGTGGAAATACGTGCAGCTTAACGCGGAGAGCAATTCGTTCGTCTCAATTGCAGCAAGCGAGGAATTCAGTCTGCTTTCACCTGAAATGTCCGCGGGCAGGAGGACTTTCACACTGAGCAGTAGTAGCGGAGAAATCGACCACGCCAAGTGTTAGTTCCTTCCCTGCCGCCTGATTCTATGCTCCAGTTTTATTATTATTTTATTATTTATTATTATTTATTTGACTGCAAATGGGTTTTTACCCGGTGGCAGTGGTATCGCGAACTAAAGTTAAATTCTTCAGCTGTTCTTACAGATAAATATAAATTCAAACTCTTTGTCACGTTAGACTGAAATAAGGTAGGATACGAAATCACCAAGCCCTCTGTGTGCGCCCCCTTTCAAATAAAGATCCAATGATAGATTTTTACTAAATATGGTATGAACTTTATACCACTGGAAGCCACCATAACCTCGAAAAATTAAATTTCATATCATCAGAAATAACAGTACGGAGGACGCACGAACTTGGGTGACCGAAGACTCAGAATTAAATGTTGGTATGAAATCCTGTACCCCCTCGGGCCAGTGTGAAAGAAACCATCGACACTTACTGCCATGTCACGTCCTTTCTTAAGATGTTTATTATAATTATTAATTGTATTTCTTTCTCAGGTTAACACGACATTAGAGCGACTATCTACACCAAATCTGCTGGAGTTCTGCCTAAATGTAGTATCGTTTTACTTCCTTCACATTAACCTGACAGCAGAATGTCACCAAGATATATGATGTTTACATTTCAATTTAATATTCTTGGGAAAATACTTAACTATGAGTTTACTTTTACAGGTAATTACCTCAAAGGCTCATTAACATGCAATTTCTAGGTCAGCATCTGGAGGCAGCGTTAAAGCACCGCTCCATGATGAACTGTCAGCTTCACCACGAAAAAACAGTGCCCGATAGTCGTTATGGGCTCCTTAGTTGGTCTGGATGTCGTAGCGACGAAGAAAATTCCTGCCGTCACCCGGAATCGAATACCGGTCATTCAGCTCATAACCAGTTCCTGCACTGACTGATCTATCCTCTGTTCAACTGAAGGACGGACGGGCGTTGAACTACTCTCTCTTTTTAGCCTTACTTTAGTGGTGGCAACCAGTTTATGCAACAGTGAAGGCCAGCGGGGGGGCGCAGTCCACAGGAATTGCCATTAAACAGTGTCGAAAAGCACAAATCCTTAAACGTGTTGTACATGCAAACCCTAAGACGTGTGTGAGTAAGTGTGATAAGGGCAGAAAAGGAAAAAAAATCATCTCCGTTTCAAGAAGCCACCGTGGAAACAAAATACACCTGTGTTACTGAAGCCGTTATTGGAGACGATCGTGATCCATTTCCATCCACCTTCTTCTTTCACAACTCATATCCACAGGATCCCTCTTAATGTTATCCTTCCATATTCTCATAATTCTTCCGAGTATCCTGTTTTTCAAGACATTTTCCAGCCCAAATGTGTTAGCGTTTGTCTCAATTACAGTGTCACTCTTTATTAGACACACAAAATCTTCCCCTTACTTCATCCTTCTTAGATCAACACACACACACACACACACACACACACACACACACATATATATATATATATATATATATATATATATTCCCGAGTACTTAAACATTTCATAAACTTTAGGTGAGACGATTTATCGCCCTGATGATGGAGGCAGCAAGCATCTCTGAAACATCGGTAAATTTCTACGAGACTACATGGCGCAACATCCCAGAAGACAGTCTATTCAACTATAGTTTCCACACAGTTAAACCACCAAACCACTGCAATGTGTCAGTGAATTATCGAGAATTGTCAGTCTCAGTCATGGCACACGGCGACCAAACTTTAAACCGCAATACCAAAAGGACATACTTCACGTGCAATAGGCCACTACAGGTACAGTATTAAGTGTGTGCGTTACCTAATAAAGAAAGACTGCTCCATGGGGTTGGTTGGTTAGTCGCCAGGTTTCTGAAAGGACATGTCATGTACGATAGCAAGATACTTACCCATTTTCCCCGGTACAATGTCGAACTGAGCTGGGGCATCGTGAACAAAAACTGGTCTTGTGGACAGTTCCTGGAACAACAATATGACTACTAAGTCGTCATTTGCGATAAATTAGCACCGTTCATTTACACCTACGTGCAGGTTCATAATTGCAGCCATCTTAGAATGCAAATAGCTGCGAAGGAAGGCTTACTGTTGTTACCAGGATTTCAAAATGCTGGGGTCTGAAGATTGCCGTCTTCTGGGTTGTTGCGCCTTGTAGTCTGGTAAATAATCGCCCTGGTGATGGAGGCAGCATGGACCTCTGAAACGTTGGCGGACATCTACCAGACTACAAGGTGCAACACCCCAGAGGACAGCAATCTTCAAACTCACCGCCGAGAAAACCCCAAATCCTACATGCTGGGGTCTGCGTTGTGTCAAGCTTCATAAAGGAAATATGCTGGAAGAAACCTAGCAGCTTAATACATTATTACACATATGATAAGATTCTAGCTGTGAACAACCGTGGTGTCTTATATCAGAGTACATCTCTCTGGCCAGCTGGTTGCAATTCAGGTCCGGCAGACAAACAGAGCAACGGCAGTTTTAAGATGGAAACAGCAAACCACTGAAACCAGATTTTACGTATTTGTACACGAAACCATTTTGTGCCTGGGTCTTCATGAGAAGCAGGTCACCGCCACCAAGGTAATGGAAGCAGCTTCTGAGAAGAGACGTCCAAGCAACGAACTGGTACAAGTAACATGGCTTTACGAGGAGTTCATATGAAGACACACGTGGCCACCAGTTTCGCCTACAGTTTGTACTAGTGTGTTGAGCAGAACATAGAAAGTCCGCATTCACGACAAATACAAGGGAAAACATGGAATAACTTTCTAAACAGCTGTTACGCCGAAGTTATTTGGCATCTATTACAACCGATCATAGGACAATAGAAATAAGGTTACAACAGATTAGAGAATAAATCAATAGATGTTTCTCACAATACGGCATCGACAAAACAGTTCAGGCAACACATAAAAATCTGAAATTTATAAATATTTATAGGTGTCCAAAACTAGGCAGCAGAAAATTCCTAGAATTTCCATTCGGGTCTGAGTCTACAAAATATCATTGGAGACCGCACCATATTTGTTTCTACTTGCCAACTCACAGTCACCAAAATCAGATTGTAAACTTACGAATTTCTAACGTGAGAGCATTAGCGCCATTCAGTCGGGAAGTTTTCTTTTGCGATATATCTTTGCCAAGATAAACCACGAAGAAACTTCTGTGAGGACAGCCGATTGCAGGGCCGATATTCGAAGCGCGTACGCCTGAATACAAGTCTAAACAACAGATTCTCAAAAAGAGGCCCATGTGAACTTCTCTTTGTATCGCCCTGTATAAATAAAATACAGTTACTGCCTAAATTAAACAGGCCTTATTTAATTTTACACAAATAACTAATACAAACACAAACCAATTTGTCACAGGAATTCGTTAAGTAATATGTGAACCTGTTTACGACAGTAAATTAGAACCATTTTAAATAAATTGCCAAGAAATGCCAATAAATTCCCGTCATTCGAAACACCGCGGCCCGCGAGTTCATAAGTAAGAGTGGATGAGGCTCCAGGTCTTAAAGGTCGATGACCCCTGGTCTATACCCTTACCGCTATTTAATTATAAATGACAGTAACTTGAGCTGGGAAATATCTTTTGGAACACTGTATTCAGAACTCGAACACGTTTAAGGCCATGGTAGCTGTTTCAGCAGACGCCAAGTCAGGTAAAACAAAGGCACGACGAAGTCCACTCGGCCCAAGAAGAAACAACAGTTGACCGAGCATGTGTTGAATACCTCAGCAAGATAAGAGAAACTTGTCCTCGTTTCTGATTCCAAGTGACCTGATTAACGAACGACTCTTTAGCACCTGTTAAGGATGGCTTGGCTCCAAGGCAATGTAGGCCTACACGTGACAACTGCAGTGACAGGCATAATACAATACGAACAAACCTGTCAGGTCAGTGCACGATTGCGCCACAAAATAACCTGGGCAGCATGTTTAATGTTCACTGTGCCTCTCTCTGCCAGAATGTCATTATCCGGAATCATGTGGAATTCATGCCATTCGTTCAAGTCTCTCCTGATTCTAGATGGCTTTAACAGTCAAATCAGGATTGAGCAGAAATTTTGCAGAGACAGTGGACCGGTCACTCACTGCTCACAAATGTACAATTGAAGACTATAAAAATAACTTCTGAAAAGGAGGCGGCGAGGACCCACAACTGGGCTATAGAACCGAAGAAGATGAATTCTGAAGAATATGGACATAGCAGGAAGGAAGCGATAGGTGTCCTGTTACCAAGGCAACAACTTAAAACATTTCAGACAAACAAATACAAGCAAGTATAAAAGACTATACACAAATAAATGGAAGCAATCGACCCATAGGAACGAAATGCAGTGAAAGCAGTTATGTA
Source organism: Zootermopsis nevadensis (assembly GCF_977971745.1). Taxonomy (NCBI): domain Eukaryota; kingdom Metazoa; phylum Arthropoda; class Insecta; order Blattodea; family Termopsidae; genus Zootermopsis; species Zootermopsis nevadensis. Next base: position 3,997,928 of record NW_028259152.1, on the reverse strand, counting down.
AATAGAACAGAAACGAGATAAAGAGACTAGGATATACAAGAAGAACACAACCCAGAAGACCAACACCGACACATAAAGAAATTTACTTGCAGCATTTCCTCACAGTGTTTCTGCGTCCAGTCAAGAAATTACGCCACTGGCGGTCTGGACCAGATTCCGACCTTGGTCCTACCTCTCTGTGACGTTTTGACTACGGAACATAAATTAGTTATTCCGATTCTATTGTCGGTCAGCAAGGTCACAGAACACCTGCCATTTCTTATAGCACATTCGCTAAAAACGATGGACTGAAGTGGTGCACCTGTTTTTTGGCTTCAATTATCTAATTTTATTCATAAAAAGCCAAGTGACACACATAAGAAAACTGATTTGTTGATACACTGATTACTCACGGCTGTTTATGGATACATCACACATTCAAACTAGAACTGAAAGCAAAGCTGTACGCCATGAAGGCGTTTGTTGGGAAAAAAATGTATGCTTAGGCACTAGATGGTGGTGAGTGGTCAGCGTTATTTCCCGGCTACGTTTTACCCCGGGCGAAAGAACCCCCTGCCCATTAGATAGGCAGGTTTGTGCGTCCCAGTGCCGGTTAAGGACGCAGAGGCTAGAATAAAAGTCATCTGTCCCCACCAGGGATCGAACCCCGATCATCCAGACCGTAGTTAGATACAGAAAAGACTTGGCTATCCAGACTTCAATCTGAACTAGGACACTCAACTTCACTCATCCGCTTGGAAAACATCTGTAAGAACAATTTGAAGGCGACAGGATGATAACACAGAGATTAATTTTAGAGATGTGAGCCTGAAAAGTGGATGAACTGGCTTAGGTCGCGTTCTGTGGTGGGCTTTAGTATTCGCTGTGTAGAAACAGTGTATTAGTTTTCTTGAAATGTAAGTTACATTGGTAGAAGAGAAACGTGGACTGAAGGCCAAGCCCGCGAAGAGATGTAGGCAGCAAAACAACTTGCTAGAGCCCCGCCCAGTGTGATAAGAAGAGAAGGTCACACCGTAATGGCACCATGGGGAAAGAATACCAGAAGAATTTACTAAAGACACAATCCGTAAACTAGCAGAGAATACAGAGAATGCAAGATTTTCGAAACCAGAAACCAGAAGAGAATTCCGAAGTCATGTGTCTGAAAATGTAACAGAAAAATAAAACAAACTAATGAGTCATTGGAGAAACAAGCCAAAATAAAACGCCGAGGACGTAAGCTTTAAGGACAAAAGAAAATTTAAAGTTATTTGTTGTCAGGACTTTTTCCATAGTCTGTTTTTAAAATTCACGACGTTTCGGAGGATAGTTCTGTCTCCAGGTGAGAGGTACCTACTCCTATTTTATCATTTAAGTATTATAATCCACTGACAGAACGCGTATTTGGGTGGACAAGTTGAAATAATTGCACGATTTATATTGTCCAGTCACAGAGACTAGCTCTTTCTAAGGGACCCAACAGGTACCTCTCACCTGAAGACGGAGACAGAACCAGCCTCCGAAACGTCGTGAATTTTAAAAACAGACGATGGAAAAAGTCCTGACAACAAATAACTTTAAGTGTAAACTACCGTCGTCAAAACCCTTTAGAATTAAACAGAATAAAATATTGTTGGCGAGATTTTTTGAGAAAATACTAAAAAGTGAGCCCTTTCAGAAACAAGTAAGAACATTCGTTCTTTCGAAAAGAAAATGTACTTTCTGGCCTATCTTCCTTATTTATTCGTGAAATATATGCTTATATTATAACGCCCTTGTATAGTTCCGTGTGCCTAACCTCCTTTAACAACTTCTTATTAATCTACGAATTTCACGAAATATGGTATGAACTTTATGCCATTAGAGGTAACCTCATCTTTATTCTCTTCAACTTCCTACCGTAAATAAGACTGACATGGTGACCGTAATTCTGCACGACAATAAACAAAGTATATATATATTAGTTAATTAGAAACATGGCGACGGGATGACACCCTGAGGTTACATCTAAAAAATATGAAGTAGTCGAATCTGTTCTAGACCATATTGTATTTACATTGACCTTCGATCACATGACGAAAACTGCGAACAGCTAGTTTCAAAAGAGCAGTGAATGTGACCATCGATGTGTACCTACAGCTGGTACCTAATATGGGAACATCAATTCTCATGCATAATACATGAGTGGCAGAACTCGAGTGGGTGACGACTACAAATTAAAGTCAGTTGGACGTTTAACCCTTTGAAGCCGAAGCTAGTCAACACAATATTTAAGAATCCAGTACGTACCGTAAAGAAAATATTACCCTTCACCATTACAAAGATAAATTAAGTAATGTTATTTAGGGATATAATCGCTGTTCTGAGAATCATACAAAATACACCATCTCCATTAAAGATTAGCTCTGGTTTATATCTGAAATAATTAAACGGTCATGTTATAAAAACCGGGTGGCTAGCACTTCTATCAGGAGATCTCGTGTTCGAATATCGGTCTGGAGACCAGTTACTCTGAATAAGGTATTTCGTTGTTTCCTCCAGTTCGCCCTAGAAGACTCTAGAACAGAACCTTAACACTACCGCTTACCTCAATTCGAAAATCACTATCAACCCATCATTTGATGCTATATGCTAGTCCATTTCGGGAAAACGGCTACAATATGCGCAAACCTCTTCTCACTAAAGCTGGTATTTCAGTATTTGTCAGTGGTGAAAGTATCAAGACGGTGATTCGGATGACCTAAGAATTAGGTGAGTATTGAATGTTAGAAAAGCACTGCGTTAAATGACTGACTGCCCATTCATCTTGGGCCTACATACCAAACTTGACCTAAGAACTTAACCCAGATTTTTTTAAACAGTATAACCCGCAGCTCGTGACAGAACTGACAACAATGTTTTCATCATGATGCAGTTTGTATTCTGGTCCACATACTTGAAAATGAGGCCCGGGGGGGGGGGCCTTCAGGAGATTGTCTTTGAGAGCTCTCCTTTACACTCTCTTCCACATTGGGGCATTAGGCTGTGCTCGTGACAATTTTACAGGAAACAGTTTCTAACCTCATTCATTGAAATGACCTTCGGTTGGTGTCAAGATACGAGTATTGACCCTTTGAAGCACGAATTCAAAAGAGAGATAATTAAGATGGATAGTAGAATAGTAAAAGTAAGAAAAAAACGAATTCATGAGGAAGAACTGGCATACAGTATTCCTACGGTCAGAAACAGCATTTATTGCGAGAAAGATCCCTGGCAATGGCCGCCGGTAAGGTAAGAACTAGTAAAGATGTACGGTGATAAGCACTAAAAGTATGGAACAGAGACCGCGGAATTTAATTTATCAATGTCTATTGAAATGATAATTTGGGAAGTAGCACGGGGGTAAATTCGATTATTTTAAATTGGCAGGGGAAAAACTTGAAATAACAACTTGGAAGTTGGGAAGCATCTCAGCATTTCCTTAAAGACAAGTAGAAATATAATAATCTCCAAAAGCTGTCCTAACGTGTGCAAGCTCGCCTAAATAATGCTTAATTTAGTTCCTACCTCACAGAAAACACAACACATTCATTACATAGACAAACTGGGAAATGTCGTTTATGAAAATAATCGGTATTTTTCTGAGAATCGTACGAAATCCATAAATGCACTATGAGGGTAAAATGCACTACGCCCTAAACGGCCAAAGCTCTAGAAAACCCTGTTAGTGACTAGCGACGGGCTGGAATACCGAGGTTCGATTCTCCACAGAAACAGCTGTTTTTCACATCTCCACTTTGACCAGAGCAGCTCTGCAGCCCACCAACTCTCATGTCGAACGTGTGTCCGGTGGTATCGTGGCCGAAGCGTGTAGCTGACCACCTCCACTGCCTACTAGAATTGAGTAGATACAGCGTCTTAAATCATTGATAGAAAAACAACAACATGAAGGTTGTGTTAGATGTACAGTAATATACTGGTTTGATGGCATACTAAAACCATCAACTGTGCAATTGTTTAAGTATACTTGGAGGATAGGAAGGAGGCACAACCAACCACATTCCAGGGAGTTGTAGAATCTGTGTCACTCAGTGAACAAACTGACAGACAAGCAAACAGACAGAGAAGCAAAGGCGCTACATTTTACCTCTACACATTGTACCTGACATACAGCGAGTATTTCATGGCACACAACCAATCACAGTCATCCTCCCGGGAACATCACGAACCCGTGAGCACGCTAACTTGTCTGCAGAGCGTAATACGTCCATTGCCCCAAACAGTTTGGCATAAACCCCTTCGTCAACACCCGAAACCGCCGCGGTGAGAAGAAATGCGACGCATTGCTAAGGACGTAAATCGAGTACACGTGTACGGAAACGCGTATCTAGATGTACCTGTAAAAGAAACTGGCAATTGGATTATATGGCTGTTTGCGGTGTGGTCTTAAAGGATCGACGCTTCCTTCATGCCAAGAGAACTCAACATTTACCACGGCTTTGGCATTCCACCCACGTACAAAGTCCTTGTGCACAGGAAACAGTGTACACGTGAGGAGGAGAAGAAGATATTAAGTATCATACGTTTAACTCCCACCTCCCGTCAAAGTGATCCTTTCTGCACAACGTATTCAGAAAGTAAAGTTTTCCAGACGAAGGGACAAACAAAAGAGTTGACAGCGAATTTAAAATGTGAACTTTTAATGAAGAGTTCATTCAGTACGGGCTACCGGGTGTCGCTCCTGGGGCCCAATATCCAGCGGATACAAACAGCTCCTCCCTGTTGGGAAAACGATCGGGACATATGGATAACCACCCACCGAGATTAAGAATTTATGGAGCTTTACCTTGACTCCCCTACAACAGGAGGATTAAGATGATTCCTTAATAACGCCCAGTGCTTCATAATTTGTACTCTTCCACACCAATTCATGTTAGGGAGACCAAATTAAAAGTGAAATTAGATGAGCGGAACATGTAGCACGCATATTGGAGATAGGCACTGTATACAGAATTTTGCTCCGAAAACCTGAGTGGATACGACTACTTGGAAGGCCTACGAGCAGCTTACACGAAAGAATAATATTAAAATGCATCTTAAAGGAATAGGGTACGGACAGGATTCAACTGGCTCAGTGTAAAGCCCAGTTGCGGCTTTTACAAAGACGGTAATGGACGTACATTTTCCACAAAAAGCGGTTAACTTACTGACTGGTTGAACGACCATCAGTCCCTGTAGAAGGACTACGTTCCACCGAGGTGATTCAACACGCGAATGTTAAAGTGGGGATATTTCTAAAGAAGCTCGTTCACGACCACAGTCGACATAATTACAAATGTAACAGCAGTGCGACAAAACACCGTGAATTACATTTGCGTCACAACATAAGAACCGTTACAGAAAACAGTTTCTATAATTATTATAATTATATAACAATTGAATAGCAACTTTACGTGAAATATTTTATGTTCCCTGTAACAAAACAGGTTCAGAGAGACCGAACTGATTTTGGAATTCGCTGCTGATTTCATAACTACAATTTATTAAACTGTTGTAATCAAAAGCATTACATGAAAGTCGGTGTTGCCAACAGATTCTCAAGGCGTGTAAAAATGTTACATAAGATTAGTTGCCAATATAAGAAAAATATACCGTAATTTTGCAGTCTTACAAAAACTCCTGCGGTTCTAATCTGGGAACAATAAAAGGCCAGAATGAATTGAAGCGAGTCTAGAGAGAGAGAGAGAGTGAGCACATAGTAAAAGCGTTCTCAACACTGAATACTAGCCACCTAGAAGCTGCCTTATTGCATTGTTAACTGCACAAAATGTGATTCTTTCTTCAATGGTGTTTAACTGATGAAAATCATTTACTGAGACTTAGTCCTTAAGTTATTCAACAAATCGAAATTTAATGTTACTTTCAGATCAATGTCTTTAAGTAAGCCTATATACAGGCGTAACTTACCCGTGTTCAAGCAAGTATGAGTAACTGATAACTATAATCATTTTTAAACTATGGTGTTTTAGCGACGTTTTCAGACCTGATGTAATTTCGAAATAATCGCACGAGGCCCGCATGTAAAAATGGTTGCCTAACCAGTCTTTACAAATGGTGAAAACATCAGTGAGGAGGATAGCCGATGCCCTTCTGGGAAATGAACAGGTCATCTCCAGACATGGAAGTAAGAACTTTCGAAAACCTGGAGTAATTGCAATGTGTCATTTACGAGCAATGGAATCACTGGTGCAAAGCGAAGTTCTGTGGCATGCAATTGTGTGCGTGTCCTGATGCTACACGGTCGTGGTGGTAACGGTGTGCTGAAGATGTGGGTCTTCTGGTTGCGAGCAAAAGAGATCGAGGAACCACGGACCGTTAGGAACAACTGCGGTCTGGCAGGGCGCGTAATGTGGGCACAGTGACACAACACTCAGCAAGTGTTACTGCCGACTCCAGACAATGTTCGTTTCAAATATGTGACAAATATTAGAACTGTAGGCTATTTGTCATTCTGCATCATCCGCGATGTGTGATTTATGTTGTAAAGTATTAGACCTTATTCTTTTAAAACGTATGTACTTTTGTGTACATGCCATGATGAAGGCATAGACAAAGTTCTGCTTGCGCTTATGCATAAACCATGAGGGCGTAGGGAAGGAGAAGTAAAGCTCCACGTATTCTTAACCTCGGTACGAGACACAGATAACTGACCAGCATCACGCTCCGATGAGCCGAAAATGCCCACACCTGGACCTCCTTCTCTGTTTAAATATTACCCGATTTTCAAATTTCTAGTTGCAGCAAGGTTTGCAGACGACTGCAATGACGTCAGATGGACATAGAAGCAAAGGAATCGAGTTCAAAGACACGCGTCATAACGTGCGGCCATTCAGTGTCGGGTACGTTAAAAGAGTCTTCGATTAAATCTCACGTACACCTCTGAGGTTCTCTTTAGAAACGCAAGCCAACCCTCATGATTGAGGCAGAGGCGTTCTCCGAAGCACACAAAGCTACCCACAGCGTCCGTTCTTCGTCATAGTTTTCTTAAATCAAACTATATTGAAATAAATTGCTCATTTATTATAACTGTCAAACAACAATCTATGGTTGACACTTATTACTCTTTTACGTTATGAAGTTGGTTATGGTCGCCTAGCGACCAGACCAGACCTTGAGACAAAGGCACGGAGAAAACTACAAAAGCGTTTTATTTTCATGAAATATGCTTTTCTAACCCGACCATGCTCGAGATAACCCTGCAGTCATTGCGAACAGCAATCGCCTTACAACCGATTTATTTCTTACCTTAGGACGTTTCCATACAAACTGAAATGGTGGCGTCTGGTGATAGAAAACTGAAGCTTGGGTGGCGGGAAACTCAGGGTCTTCCCATAGTTCCCCGCGCTTCAAACAAGAGCGCCTGATGCGCTCGTAGTCCGTCATGGGGTACACCTGTAGAACAAATACACACTATAGAAACACTTGCACCAACAGCTTAGTCTATACACTCTCTTGGGTCACCTGCTACGGGAAAAAGTCTCTAGGGTTTACTGCAACAGAAATACTTAACAGCGAAATTTGCAAGAGAAAAACACACAAGTATACAGAACAAACGTTATCGGTCTGAGCTATTGAAACTGCAGTGGAGAGACAGGATTTAAAGCCAATAATGCATACATTCAGTCAGAAGTAGTAAAGATGGAAGGGGCGACCACGGTTTGCTCCTGTATTAATTAATGTTCCCTGCGGCACAAGTGTCGCTCCCGACCCACAAGTTCGCACAAACAAAAAAATGCTACCCACCCGGCCTTCTTTCAGATGGATGGACTACTGTGTGCCTTATCTCACCGTAAAATGACCGAAGTGTGAAGCTAACCATTCGCATCATTTAGTGCCGAATCTAGAAATTTGTGGAATTTACCTCAACTGCACTTCTTCATGGCGTGGTGCCCAGTCACGGAAACAACTATAACAGTTCTCAAAAAGCCCCACCGAAAGACTAACACGGCGTTTCGCTAATTGTTTTCCGCGTTATGAGATGGATTCCGCGAGAAACGTTAAATGTGACTTTCCCTCCAAGTTACCAAAATATTTCTTAAAACAGAAACAGTAGCTGAAATTGTCTAACTTAGGTTGCATAATTTGAATCTACAATACATTTTGAGCAAATTCAAGTTCAGTTAAATATGTATTTGAATTAAACACTTTCTCCTTCGAATATTTGTTCCAACAGTTGATAAGCAGTTTTATCTAGATGCCCAACGTCACTACAAACATTAATCACATTTCAAAAGAACTGAAGCAAAATCTCTCTTTTCGATTAAAACGTAACACATGCATTTAAAATTATTAACTTTCATTATTTCTTACGTTCTGCAAGTTTTGTTTTGAAACACATTCATAAGGAGTGAAATTAGATCTTCCTTTCATTATTTAATTTATGCAGGTACGTGCTACAAAATCCTCTGACGTTCTGTTTCTGACTTCTCAACGCCGTAAGAATATGTTTAACCATTTCTGGTCTGTTTACTTGTAAAAGGACTTTTATTCACGACTCATGTCCAATCAGACTGTTCATACGACCAGAAACGGTTAAGGGACACACTCACAGCTCAGAAACCCGCAAGCGATTCATCACTAAGACATTCAGTTAAACAGGAGGAACTGTGAACTTGAACTTGAGCCGAGTCTAAAATGATGGACTGTGAAGTTTTCTTCCGTACAGAAGGCATGTGCATCCTGCTAAGTATGCAACTAGTCACGCGGGCGAGGTGCAGTGGGTGTTCACCAAGCGACCTTGAGACAGGGGTCAATGGATGTAGCAGCTATCAGCGAGAGGGCAGTGCACAATGGGTGAACCAATGTTTTCACTGTTATCCAACAAAATATTTTATTGGGACTACAAGAACTGCATCTCTCTCAACCAAAAACATTGGTTCCCTCTTACAAGAATACAAACAGGCTTCCAGTATGATGTATGGGATTATACACAACTCATTGCCTCGATGTTCACTTATTACAAATAAGAGTTTTACCATATTGCTGCAAAGTTAAATTGACCGCTGATATCACTTTATATGGAGTCATAAATCACTTTTCCTTGTACAATACTTCGTTAAATATTCACCATGTCCGTAAATGTTTTAAATAAAATGTGCAGTTCTTCACGACTTTCATATGTTGCGCTATACACGTCTTTTTTTAAATGCGACTGTTTTGAGGAAATTACTAAGATCCTATTTAAACGTCCTGTGGATCTTAAGAGCATGAATAAAAGATGTTAGTGAACAGGGTACTGAAAAGAATACATTGACCTGTCGGGGAGAAGTAAGAGTGGAGCATATAATATACTGAGGAGCTTAATCATTTATACCATTTATTTATTACTACAGTGACCGAACCAAGGAGGAGCATACCCTTACGCGGCATGGAGGAAATAAGACGTACAGAAACTTTTAGTAGAAATACTTTAAAAGAAGATATATATAATAATAATATTAAAGTGGATATTAAATAGATGTGAGTAGTGGATATGAATAAAGTGGCTGAAGATAGAGTCCATTGGTGGGCTCTTGTCAATCCGGCAGTGAACCTTAGGGTTAAATAAAAGGCAAGGAATTTTGTTGGCCAGCTAGGCGGCTATAACATTTCCAAGCCTAAATTTAATCGACATTCATTCAATAGTTTCAAAGATGAAACATGCGACCAAAGAGACGGATACGACCTCCGCATTGTACGTTCCACGCGCGTAAAGAACAGATGTTAATACAAAACCCACTTAGTAACTATCGTGCTACTCTTTTAACAAATCTCTTCCGTTCTGCCTATGAAATAACACCACAAATTATAGGATATATTTTTTTCTGTGTATAATTCAATTTATTTATAGTTCACAATTATAATAGCTCATACTTTAATTGAGCCGTTTGTCAGTAATACTTACGTTTTTATTTTGCTAACGTCCGATGCACTGTAATCCTGTACTGAAATGTTCTTTTATTAAACATGAAAATTCACTTATTACAACTTCAAACCCAAATTATGTCCAGTAGCTTTCACTTGAGTAACAATTTGTTAGTTCGTTTTATTTTAAAAATCATCACTTCACGTCACACACACGCACCAATGAATGGTTATGTTTACACATTACTGACAATCGTCGCACCTTACCAGCTTGTATTTCCAGCTGTTGCATGCCCCACACTGCTCCAATCTATAACACGCATTGAAGCCTCCTCCACAAGTACAACCAAAGTGTTGCCATCTAGCGGAAAAGTGGTGAAAAGGACTCCCCCCCCCCCCTTATGATGACTAACATCCCGACTGACAACTGTTACAAAAATAATAAACTCGTGTGAGGAATGTTAAGTTGCTAGTCCTTAGTTAGCTTTTTGGTATGGGTTGACAGGTAAGGAAGGCATTACAAGAGTTTCATTTTCGTGTATACCATCAGTGTACTGACAGCAAAAAGACACCTGGGTCTGATAAGTTCAGCAATTTTATTTTCAGAATGCAGTACAGCTCAATGTTGCAATTTTAAGAGCAAGTAAACACTAAGTCTTGTGTACAACTAGGTAGGACATTCTCACTACAAGAAAATCAGGAGAGCCTATGGGGAAACAGTCATAGGCCAAGCTGCATTATGTAAATGGTTTAAGCATTTCAAGGAGAAATGACAAATTGCTCGAGGATGACACACAGAAGAGTAGCTCATAATGAGATCAATGACATACCCCCATCCATGCAACCACATGGGGAATTCCCTGTGTGATAACACCCGGCCAAATAGGTGTCAGACACGCACTCAAGTCACTGCTTCCACAACTACTTATGTTCCTTGTGAAATTACATTCACAAATTGAACATCTAGAGGCAATAACAGACAAATGTGCCAGAAATGTTACACCACACAACCATTTCCCAACTGTAATGAAACATACTTGCATTATCACACACAGCTCACCTAACTTTACCGTTTCCAAAACTTAAATGTAACTTTTGAAATACAAATAATTTGGTGATGATGAAATCACTAAACACAACACAATAGAGCATCGCTGGCATGCACTGAAGACGCCTACTTTGTACAGGATTATCATCATCATCCTATCCCTTAAGTACAGCATTTTAATTCCAAAGATTCAGTTTTGATACTGTTTGATCAGGCTTGGAATATTCTGACACATGAATACTGGATGATGTTCCACAGTCACTTATGCATTCTAATCCTATAACCAGGCCCACAAATGCTAGAACAGTGTGTTTCCATCAGCAATGATAAAATCCATCAAAGTTTACAATGCCATTAAGCTCAGTGCAGCCTTTAAATTCTAAACATAACATAATATTTTGAAATTACTAGTCCAGTAGATAAGTGTTCACAGGGCTGTTAACATAAGGCCTAGACATCCCCTGAGAAAAGTAGGTCATTCAAGATATGTTCTTGTAAGCAGACTCTCTGTATAAAAATGTTCTACATTTGGAACACATTACCATACATGGTTCAAACATAATTTCATTAATACAGACAGATGACAGTTTTTCAACTCATCATCATATGTATCTGGTAGCAGACTACTAACTCCAACACTAAACAGTGCATCTCATGCTATATTTCCTGCTTAATCTTCACTTATTTGCGCACAGCTAAGACAACATCTTTGTATATTTTAGATACAATAATAAGCATATGGTAGTGTTTTCTTCTTCACAATACATTCTAATGACAATCATATGATTCACACTAGGCACACATTTTTCAATGTATATCTTTTACATTTTACTAGTTACACACCGATTACAGAAACAAACAAGGATCTACAGTCAAAGTATATTAAAAGTCTTCATTTATCTGACCATATAGTACAGGACAGTGGTTTCCAACCTGCAGAATACATTTCTAAAGATTATAAATCCACACTTCTCATTCACAGGTTCTCAAGTGTGGCCACCATAAAATTTCAAGTCTGCACATACATGCTTACCATTTCATTTCCTCCTTCTAAATGGAGCCACAGTGAATTGTGCATGGCCAAATTACCAGCCATAAGAAAACATCTGTTGAGAACCACTGTTCTAGACTCAAGAAATGTTTCAATAAAAGTTTATCAATTAATTTTTGGGAGGGTCTCTCTTAATAACAGCCTACTCATATCAAAACATGTACACAAATCACAACATGCCCATCTTAAACTGGATTTTCACTATACATGGTCTTGAAAAAAGATACTGGAATTGTCCCACCAAGAGAAACTGCTTCTCTAGCATTACTTCCAATATTCAGAAAATCTGCAATTAAAAAAGTCAGAACGATTATGCTCAATAACCTAGGACTTTACTTTAATTTACACTGTAATTCCTCCTTGCATGTCATAAAACCCTTCCCCTCATCACTATCACTATCATGACCACTACTTGCAGTTTTGGTTTGGGAGTTCCATCTGAAATTTGTAAGGTTAATAGGGTGTCATAAGAAAAAGATATTTTGCAAAACTAGTAAATGCAATGAAAACTAAATGAAATAACACAGTAAATTCCCAATTATCCAGGCTAGTGATGAGGAAAATATGCATAATAATTTAAAAACATGGATAATCCAAAATATTTTGTTTGGTGCATTCGCAGAACTTCACAAATTACTGTTTTTTAAATACAAAATTGACGTTTATTTTGAGAAACAATTTGTAATATTCGCATGTATTTGTGGACAATTTACACTCCTCATGGCAGTGCAAATTTCACTCATATCCTTCCCACCTCTTTTTTCACTTTTGTTTAGTAACTTAGACCAATGTTCTTTACTCTATAGTCATTCTTCGACACCACCTTCATCCATGTTTCCAAAATTTCTCATAGCACACACCATGTAAAGAATTTTATACTTGCTGATATTTTAATTTGGAAAACCTGGACATCATTATCTTTTAGATCTGGAAAAAGTTTCCTCCGTAACTGAACCAGCATTACTGGATTCATGAAAGACCATGAACAAGATATGTAAAATACAGCATCCAGCATCTAATTTTTTCCACTATCCAGTTATGTCTTCATTCACAAGAATTCAAAAATGTTCAGCCCAACAGCATTATTCATGGAAAAAATAATTCAATCCCCAGTCCATAATCTTTGGCTAATTCCGTCACTAATTTTCTGTTCTAAAATTTTTCAATGAATTTGATCTTTCGTCTTACTGTCAGTAAAAATTCCTTACAATTTTCAGCCTTTTTACTTAAGATACCCAATTAACAATCACTTCCACCTGATACACAGTACGATGTAACAGACAATAATATAAAAAATGACTAAGCACCTGTAGTATCTTCTCTCTCCACCACCATTCCCACTGTAACAATCTCAGTACCCCATTACCAATCCTGAAAATAAGCACCTTAAAAAAAAAGAATTCATCAGCCATGTTCTGCAGATAATCCCAAAATCTCCCCATCTGAAGCAAGTAGGGAAATATGTTGAAAAAGCCTAGTTCACAAGTCTGCATTTAAGTTAAAGAAAAGTGCACAAAGCTGTGCATGAATAATCAAGAGTTTGTTGTAATGGAAGTGGATTTTCGATTTGAGGAATATAGAAACAGTTTGATGAAAATAAGAATCACAACTGTCTCCTACAGAACATTTTCTGTTCCCTAATACGAATATGTGTTAAAGTACTTTTAAATACCAGTCTAAAAAATATAATAAACAAATGAAATACAAAACAAAGGTAGTAAATTTTATCAAACAAATACATTTTATAACTTGAGACATCATCTTAGAAGGTGCAAACACATCTTAAACATATTCAGATGAATTTTAAACTTAGGCCAATGTTATATAAAATCGAGAAATGGATAAATTTCACTTACTATTACTACATGTATGTCATAATTACCATACAAAACTCCACAATGCATCTCTAAATTTAAAAACATATCACAACTTATAACAACAGCAATACCATGCGCATCTTCCACACAATCAGTCGCACGTAGTTGGGCAACAGTAATGCACAATCATGTTAGTATATGTTCACAAGCTGACCTGACAAAGAAAATGTTATGACAATTTTTTAAGGTTATAAATTTCTTACCAGCACAAGCTGATAAATATATGCTGGAAACAAGAACATTTTTACTAAAAACATAGCCACAATTTGAGAAATGGAATAACTGTACACAGCTCCTTGTTAAAAATTATTACAGCATAGTTAATGCTAACCTCCATTCTAAGAAACAGTGGATAACAGGAGGAGAGGAGACATCAGTTGAATGTAATGCAACCACAAATGATGTGTATGACTGGTACTTAATCAAATTATTGCATGATATTATCTGGATTAATTTAGAGACAAAATAGAGTTTTTCAGAAAATGACAAGTGATTAGGAAATCTTTATATTGGACTATTAAGAGAATGTTCATTATAATTTCCATATTGGTACCAATTACAGAAACATAGAGCTGTAATAATAATTCCAAGCTATCACCTTGGAGAAATGATGACAAAGTGAAATTTATATTTCCAAGTCCACTGTTTAATTCATATGGATTATAAGCTATAAACTCTGCAAGAAATCTATTCCTGTCATTGATAGTGGGCTATCTCAACTATGGACAGGATTCTCATCTCATCACATCACATACTGGAATGGAACTCCTTTCATATTATTTATTCTCCATTTGTAAGATGGATAAACATATTTGCAGGAAACACCTTGCACACCACTGCAATGTGGACAACACACTGAACACGTTAAAGTCCTGATAATGTTACATATGAACACTACAATAGTCTTCCCTAAGAGACTCTAGAATGGCAGCACACAATTCCTGTCTCCTTCTCTATCCTTAACATTGCCCATACATAAATATCAAAGTATCAACACTGCCAATTAATTAAAGAAGTAAAAAAGTACTTAACAAAATTTTGTAAATATTGTCATGAAATGAGTATTTATAGCATGGTGCCAAAAAGGTTTCATTTCCATTGCAAGTACTGGAAATTCTAGAAACAGCATCAGTAAAACAGTGACAGTAGCAACTGTTAATGGACACATAAACTGCACTGCTTTCTGGCAAAATATCTGAAACTCTCACAATTTGGTATTTACAATAGGCCACAGAAGCTAGAAGATAAACCACTTTTTCTAGAAGAGGCAAGTTCTCTTCAGAACCACTATATTCAAACAGAAAGCACTTGTTCAAAACTATCACTCAAATGACATGAGATTTGCAGGCAGTGGCTTCTCCTTGATGCCACAGGCTGCTTGCTGCAGATGGCGGAACCACTGTTGCGCTGCAGCCTTGCTGCCAGCTCTGCATTTGTACACATTCCCTGCAATGACCATAAAAGTATTTCCACTTTTTAACAATTTTAAGCATTATGTGAGAAGTACAGTGAAGTCACAATTCAGCAATACACTAATAAATTCAGTACTTAGCTTAATTCTACCATCATACAAATAAAATTAGAAAACCATTACTATTACTTTATTTGGAAGTTTATAATGACTATGCAGAAGATACACTACTTGTCACCATGCCTGATGTTACACATAGGAAAATTTGCTGCACACCATCAGATATGGAAAAATCTCAGAAATCCAGGAGCCTCAAATACTTTATAATCATAAAAATCCAACGGATTTATAACTGACTATTGTTGTTCATCTTACAGATCATTTAGACCAAATCTATGAACCACATTTTATGGTCCATTTCTAACAATCTCATCGCAGTTTTTAAGGTCTATTGTCTGCATTCAACGCAGTCCAACATATTCTGATGAGGTTTACAGTATTCCTCCTTATGCAGCAGTCATTTTGGAATGGCATTAGTCCAAATTTTCTTCACTTGCTTTCCTGTGTTATCACAAATTTCTGAACAAATCATTTCTTATATTTAGGCTGAGAAATGTTGGCAACTTAACAGTCAGTACATCAGCAATTTTATTGTACTGTAATGTCCACACTAAGGAAATCTGCTGGAAGTGAACTTCATTATTTATTATCAGTTTCATGAGTTCTTCCAAACGGTAGAGTACTACTACTGTCAGCAAATACCTGACATTTATCTCTTGCATTTTTTGTATAGCTCCATTAACATCTTTGAAATTATAGCTACTTCTTACCTGGAAACCCTTTTCTATAATTTCTAAACATCTAATATTTTGATATTTTTCCATTTCTGCATAATGGCCCCAGACATCCACATGTTAAGCATTAACCCGTCGACGTGGTTTTACGTGTACACACGCGGGCATTTAAATTAAAGTTCTTGTGGTTTTACGTACAAACACGCGAGCCTCAAAGCCTAATTTAAAACGCCCATAAGTATGGAATAAATAACGCCAGCGCGATGAGGTTTGTTCTCGCCTGTTGTGGAAATAAAGCTCTATGTGTACACATGTGGCAACAGTGGTACATTCCATTGACCTGCAAGGGAGAGTCTAAAAATAAACGCCTGACCCGGTAGTTTACAATGGCTCTCCCTTCGACAAGTCGTCCTTTGACGGAGCTTGAAGAAATACAAGTTTTAAATGAAGTTTTAGAAGATGATAGTATAAGTGAATATAGTTCGGACGATGATAGTGTATTTGACATTGATTATACACAGTTTGTGACACCGGGAACTGTCGTGTTTAGCGATAGTGATTGTGATAATGGTAGTGGTGGTCGACAGGACGACATCGTACAGGCAGGTGTGGTTTCCAACAAGTTTTTGTGGGAAAATATAGACTCATTTCCTGCTTCACGAGAAGCATTTTGTAATGTATGTGGTCCCCAGTTCGACACTGCTGAACTAGATGTCGTGAGTTCATTCGAAAATATTTTCGATATAGTACTTGTGCAGCACATTGCTGATCAAACCAACAGATATGCTCAACAAGAAATATCAAAAAGTGCCAATCCTCTCACATTTCGCTCTAGGATTAGGAAGTGGCAAGATGTTACAGTGGACGAAATTTACGTTCTTTTGGCTCTATTTATGTTGATGGGCATTGTGCAAAAGCCTACACTTAGATCTTACTATTCAAAGAACCGGCTGTTGTACACTCCATTTTTTTCTGAAACTAAACTTCTAATCGACTTGCTTCCACTGCTCACACATCTCATCTTATAAGGTAAGATTATAAAACCATCTTTTAAGAGGATTTCAGTGAAAAATTCATAATTATATCTCATATAGTTCAAAAGTTATGAAGAAAAGAGTATTTAACAGCAAAATTTAAACGGGCATTTAAAAAATACTACCGCAGGAACAGCACGACAGCGGTATATGCGGGGTATTTAAACCACCACGTCGACGGGTTAATTATCATCATCATCATCATCATCATCATCTCTGTATTGCTTGTGCAAAAATGTGAAACAAACATGCTGTTGATATTTACCTCTGTTTGGATCAGTAAGTTGAAACAAATCTGGTTGAAATGGATTGTCACCCATAAAAACGGACCACCCACCTATAGGCACCGTTTTGCAAGGCTCTTGTTTAAAGTCTGACCTTTCACTCCTGAAAAATTATAAAGAGTTAGTAAGGGGTGAAAGATCTTTAGGTTGAAGTTACAAAGGAAAGAAAATCCATTATAAGTTTAATACTTCAATGCTACAATGCACCAGATCAACAGAACCACTTCTTCTTGATATCTATCCCTTTTCCTTGTTAAATGAGCAAATCTTTGTGGCTCACTTAATTATAAAAAATACTGTACCAACTTTTCCCTCTATTTTATAAATGTTTATAACAACATATTCTTTCCATTGCAATCATAAATAACTCCATGAGTTCATGGAGCAGAATTCTGCTGAAGAAGCTGACATCACTCAGCCAGTCACATCAACCCAACTCACACATACTAGGTTTGGTGAAGATTTCAAACTAAGAGGATTTTCATTATGCAAGTTTCTCTACTCCCTTATTACTTCTTCTCTTGGGCCAAAATATTCTCTTCAAAATTTTGTTTTCAGACCCCCTCAATATTACACTGGCAATTCTTACTTCAAACAGAAAGTATAAGTTTATTAATTTTCAAATGCAACTTTCTCCACTTCCACTGAGTTAAATAACATTTTCATTACATGAATACTGCTGAAGAAGCCTGCTGAAATTCACCAAGAAATTATTTATTTGTATTTTCATCCCTTTTACCCTTTCTTCATTTCTTCTATCCCTCCTGTATCATTACTTTCTTTGGGAGTACTTCTAAAAGCTAACTAATTGCACTTGTAGCAGAATTTGTAAAACACGACATTCTGTCACCTGTTGGAAACATACTCTCTCACGCACACATACATACATACTATTATTTAAATTGTAAATTGTGATTTTAATAATCCCACAAATCAAATGCTAAGTTCTCTCAAGAAACACAACACAACTTCAACAGATCTTATTGATTAAATCTGAATTCAGTAGTGACATATGAACGTACAGCCTAACCCAAATGTTTGGTCAACAACACATTGCAACAACCGTTAAGTGTGTGCCATCAAAATGTTTTCCAAGTTCCTATATTACTATTATCAAATTCACTAGCTCATGAAGATGAACACAGTATCCAACTGGTCATTTGGAATCCATCATCAAAGTCACAAATTCAGGCCACATCCATGCAATGGTTGTTGCTTCAATTTCAACACAACACATAATACAAAACTGCTCTCATTGGAAGATGACTACCCACCTATACCTAGACAGGAAACAGCATAATACATAAACACTTTAATTTTTAATGTAACAATGGTGCATCTTTCCTTTATTGCTGACAATAAGATTGTCATTCTATATAATTTTTTGGGATGACTTTCTGAATTCCGTAAGAAATAATAATAAAAAAACACACATGATTTATGTCATGCAATTGGAGACCACTTTCTCCAAGCTCAGAGAATAAAAATGTGGAAATTTAAGTGTGTTCCGAAAGTCAAAGACATATTGGAGAAGTGTCTGCATTAAAGTTAATACATCTCTTTGGTTTGTAACAAATGTACTTGCCCTTTGAAAGACTTTGGTGGATAATAAACAAGGTAGGTGGCCCACAGCTGTACCCAGTAACGCTGCCATGAGGTGACTGCTGGTTTCCTTCCCGCTTTGAGCATTGTTTTCCTACGAAGACAACCCTGCAGCACACATTGCATTCCAACAGCTTCACCAAAATCATCTGGATCTGGCAATAGTGAAGATCTGCGAAAGGAATTATTATCTCCTATGTAGAGTATGAAACAAATTTCTGTATGTGGATTCAAGAACATGTGTCAGAAATTTCAGAAGAAACAGCAGCAACTTAATACAGAATAAAAAGTACTGAAAATTCTTATATTATATAAACATAAATTAATTGTTCACATTATTGCTGTAAATTAATTTACTTGCCAGTAAAACTGAGTGTCAAAAATTAATTTCATTTTCTGTGCAACCTTGGGAAAGCTTCTATATAATCATACATGTGCTGAAGAGGCATGTGCCTATGACGTTATGTCAAAAACACAAGCACTTGAATAGTTTAAGAAGCTCAAAGAACACAGATGATGTGAATGATGATGAACAATGTGGGTGACCAAAATGTTCTGCCACTGACAATAAAGTTCAGAAAGAATTGCTTTTTAAGTGACAGAAAAATGGATGACAAATTATCAAAGTGACATCTGTGAATATGGTTCCAAATATTCTAACTGATGATAAAAAATTGAGGCATAAATAAATTTACTTAAAATTTCTTCATGTTCAAATGAACACTAATCTAATTAATGGTGACAAAACTTATGTAATTGCTATATGTTCCATAATTCAGTAAGGGAAGGTATTTACCAAAAAAAATCTCACAAAAACAGTGTTACCAGGAATTTCTTCCAAGCCATCACTTGTCTCAACAAGGAATTGCATAAGTGAAGGGAAATTAAAAGGTGACAAGAATTGATTTACCCATGTCTTGTGAGAAGCTTTTCTCCCTCTTCATCAACAGTACCCTCAACATGTTTATGTCTGCCATTGGGAGATTCTCGATTGTGATGTATCAGTTGCTGCTGCTGCTGTTCCTCTAGTACAGAATCATCCAGCAAATGTTTCTCTCCCCGCTGCAATACTGAAGTTGCCTCTCTGTATGTCACAACTTGAGGTGACTTGTTGAAAATGCTGTGACAAATATATTACTATATCTGTCTGTATAAATAAGCTGAAGATGAACTAACAGAACTGTTTATTATATTCTACCAAATGCAACAGTTGAATTTCACAATGGAAACAGGTAACAATACAATATTGATGAGCAGGGCCAACACGAGTCTGCAAGAACTTTACTTTAGTTTAAAACATATTACAATAACCAAACAGAATTTCATACCTATTATATTAAAAATCATTTCAACAAATTAAATTCAAGATATAAAGCAAAGAATAAAAGTGTTCCCTATCTTATTTAACTGAATGAACGATTAATCTCTGTATGTCTAGCACATCTGTTATGAAGTTTAAAAGAACCTGACATATCCAAAATGAATACTATGTGGCTATGGGCAACATCTTGTACACATGTTTCTTGTACCAACATACCATTATATAACAAAGCTGTAGAGATAAATCAAAGACGACTGGATTCCTGAGTAATCGGAGTCTCTTGACATAATGCTTCAAATCAGATTTTGGGAAATTTTCAGTCTCTAAATATACTGTAATATTTCTGGTGGGCAACTGCAGAATATCTCAAGTTTTCCCTTTATCTAACACAAACCCAAAGTACTAGTATGATTTTCACTTTCATTGAGATTAACTTGAGTATGCAAAGTTGGAACACTAATTCCTACAGTTCTTACTTTCAAACATAATTACTCATGCTCGCTCTTTTTTATAGTTGAACATTATACTGAATGGTATCTTCCACAAAAAATCACTGAATTCTGGGGAAAATTTCCTTGGTCTACAGTTTAACAGGACTGTAATAATCATACAGAACACAGAACTAAGACTCAGAAATGTATTGAATGGATGGACTTAGTTTTCACTTTTCAGAGAATCAAAGTTCATGTGATAAAATATATCATATAGAAGAAAAGTAACTGGTATTAACAACTTGCCTTACAAATTTTTCCAAAAGTTTTAGTTCAGTTTTATGATCCTCAAACATAAACAATGTAGATGAGTAATTTTTTTAAATACTTTTTAGCACACAGAAATCTTCTGTATATAAACAGATTCAAAATTATCCTCAGTTATTTCAGGCTCTGCTTAGATCTCTTGTGCTGCGTGGTAGACCAGAGGTGCTCACTCCACCAAATGTCAAGCTTGTACGTCAACAGAACTCTCTAAATCTGATTGTGTAATGTATACTTCTGATGTAGAAGAATCACTGTCTGACAAAATCAGAAATGTCTTCCACTACATCATCATAACTATGGAAAGCACTTTCAAATTTCATAATTAAAAAATAGCAACAACAATAACTTGAAAATAATAGGACAATACTACATAATGTGCATCACATCTGTGGCCACAACTACTTGCAAAAACTGGCCAATGAAGGTGTAACATATAGGCAGTGACAAATAAATCTAAAATAAATTCATGAGAGACTGTATTTGTCAGTAAACTACTGAATACTCATTCCATCTAGTAAAAATAAACTCAAATTATTGCTAGGAATTAAAGAAATTAGGATAATAACTGGTAGCCACGAACTGCTATGACTTAACTAATAATAATATGGTTCAAAAATATTTTCAACCCGAGTTAATTTGGGATAACAAAGAAAGTGGTCATACAGAAGGTATAGTACAAGTACAAACAAAAGTATAAAGACATTCCCACAAATAAATTGTGTTAAAACAATGGGTACTAAAAGTACTGCTTCAATCTGGACAAAAATTAACATAGTACAACAACTAAATTGACAATTATAGTCATCATGAATGAGAAAGTCAGTTATATTGACATGCAAGTTTCAAATACCATACATAATAAATGTATTGTTTACAGTCGCTCTGCAGGCAACATACGTCCAAATATTTTGAAAAAATAAATGTGTCTCTGTAAAGATGTTGGCAGGAGTAGAAGTGAAGATCCATGCATTTTTAACCTAGGCATTAGATAGAGGTGAGTGACAAGCTCCAAGCCCTGGCCACTTTACTTCCACGGTAAGGAACAAGGTACATATTCAATAGGATACTAAGTGGATCCCATAAACAGTATGGATATGGCGACAGAACAAAATTCCTGATCCTGCTGGAAATCAAACCCCACTTGTGCAACCTGCAACCTGTAACCTGTCACTTTACTGACTCAGCTATTCATATTCCTTCCAAGTGCAGTACCTATGTGAAACCCCAGAAAATCCTTATAGAGGTTCTATTATTTATATAAGAATCATAATACTGAGAAAAAAGATGCTTTCTCTTATTCCCCCCCTCACAAGTTTTATTTTTCTACCATACTAAAATCATCCTTTTATAATTATAATGAAGTTCATTCATATATGTCATCCTTACCTTACCACTATATTATTCTTACACAGCCTGAACTGAAATAGAACTTCATGTTCAACAACAAACAACTGCACCAAGAACACCAAAATCACAGGACTTCTGGTGATTTATAACAATAATTCAGAAATAGGACAGACAGCATATTAACAACAGCATGCCATAAATACACACCTACACAAGTATATAGCTGAATATGCCATGCAACAGCTGGCAAATGTCATGGATGTTCATGCTGCAATGAAAACAGAATGCAACATTTGTGGAAAACCAACTAAGGGACTCACCCAATGGGTACCCATCCAGGTTGATGGTAATACCCTTGCTGATGATGACCTTGTTTATGGAAGTTTCGAGGAAGACTTGTACTACGAAATCTGGGAAACAAATCACACATGTAACCACACCACACATGCCTGGCTGTTAGTGTGACACAGAACAGAAGCAAATAACCTCAGACTGCAACCACAAAAATTCTGCCACTAATTTTGTTAGCGCATCTTCCTACATTGTGAGTTACATGGTTTGGTTTGGTTTGGTTAGGTCAGGTCAGGTCAGGTCAGATTACATCAGGTAAGGTCAGGTGAGATGAGGTTAGTTTAGTTTTTGTTAGATGAAGTTAGGTTATGTTATATTAGGTGAAGTTGGGTTAGGTAAGTAAGTTAGGTTTTCTTAGGTTGATCAGATCAGGAGAGGTCAGACCAGGTCTGCTTAGGAGAACTTGAGTTAGGTTATGACAGAGATTAGGTTATGTTATGTTAGGTTTGGTTATACATAATGCATTCTGCTGTAAAATGTTATTTGTGCAATCCAGTGTGCATCATCACAGTTGGGAGAGTTGAATATAGGGGGAAGGATAATATTAAAGTTCATCTTAAATAAATATTATCAAGTATGGACTATATACATCCAGCTTTGAGAACATGTGAATAAGGTAATTAACCTTCGGGTTCCACAAGAGGAAGGGAATTTCTTGATCAACTGTGTGAATGTTAGGGTCTCAAGAAGGACTCTACATCATAGTGTTTGTTTGCTATTATAATTGTTCCAAAAGGGGCAGACTGGTAACAAGTTCTACTTGTGTGGAATTATTAAATCATAACTACACCTGGCTTAAATACTATTATTTAACATTTATTTAATGATGCTGTCAATAACTCAGATTATACAATGTCAAATGACAGGATGATTAATGAATTGGAAAGGATATCGAAAGAAGCAGTCGTGGCAAATTTAAAGTGTGACCTAACACTTGTCTGGAAGTGCTCTGGAAAACCACATAAGGCCTCAATGAGGATAGTTTGTCTCTGGGCAAAACTTTAAACCTGAAACTTCCTAAATATGAAGGAGAGACAACCACTCAACTGTGACATCTGATACATGGTTTAAAGTTTTAATAATACAAATATACACAATGTTAAACTTGAATGAATATGGCAAATCAAATATAGGAAGAAATGTGTTGGAAGAATGGTATCACCTAATCACAAGCAACACAGACCAAAATTAAACTTGACAGCATAATCAAACATTAAATGGTTGAGTTCACAGATATGCCAAATGACCATTGCAACTTTGCAATTATTAATTACCCAACTGTATGACAAAGTAATGTGAGTAAGGTAATGCTATTATAACAGAACAGAACTGAAGAAGCAAACAACAGAAAGCAGGATTAGTGTTTTAGTACAAGTACTACAAAGTGGTACAAACTATGTAACTTCAAAAACAGCAAGGCACTCACTTGGTTCCTAAGCTACGGCACTTTCTATGTGTTGGCACAAACTTAGCAGCTCCTGCTGCTGTTGCCTGGAGCCGAAGGGAACCTGAGGACAGACCCTTAGCAGGAGAGAGGTTCAATGAGGCTACTGATGTCATTGTTTCACTCACTGATTCTTTTGAGCTGGAAGAACTTGGACCAGGTGAAGGGGGTTCCAGCTTCAAAGATAGTCTGAAGGGCACATCAGAAAACAATCAGTGAGAGGCACTGCCAACTTTATTTCTGCTAAGTGCATATTACATTCCAAGACATCCAAAACCAATTCATGTATACATATACACACAATAAGTCAGTCTACTTTCCTCATTCTATACATACAAGGTGCTTAACTTGTATGTATATTTAATTTCTGTGTATGTGTGTGTTTTGTGTGGGATCCTTCAATAACTTCTGAAACACTTTTTATGTTCTAGTATTTTCTCCTAATCTCTTCAAGACTGTGAAATTTCTCTCTTGCATTACCCTTGTATAGTTTATACTGCTTGTTATTTTGCAAGTACCCTTACGCAGTACTATAGCATAATAATCATGGTTTTATTATGTTTTATTTAATATACAGTATAGGTAAGTCATTTAATTTGTGTGTAACAAATGTACTTATCTAGGTATAAATAAAAGACTTCATTAGACCAGGTTTACATATCCCCAATTAACCCAAAAGGTATTATACACATGCTATCTTTGCAAATTCTGAATGCTACTAGCTGAAATAAAAAAACATACATCATATATATATATATATATATATACACTATGCAAGTGTTAACATCAGTATCAGTGTCAGTGCCACAGGTTCATTCATCTGCCATATTGGTATTACCAAGAGTAGGAAATGAAAACATGATTTCAGGGTAGAGCCCAAAGACAGAACACCCACACGAAATTTCATACAAATCTGTCTGGAAGTTCTCAAGTTACATCATGTGGACAGACAAGAAGATATGGTCAGCCCTATATGCATTCACTTCATCCGAATGGTGCAAAGAACACATAATAATGGAGGTATAAAAGTTTCCAATAATATAATTTACACAACACTGCAACATAAACTGGAAATATATACTGGATTAATAACCTTAGTTATGATACTAGACCCACTACAAATGTCAACCCAGAAAAAATTAGTGCTTAGGAAGATCTCCAAAGAACAGAAAGATTCTGTTTTGTAAAATCCAAAATCCACAACTGCCCTGTTGCTTGGAAATACTTACTTGTACTGGTCATCTTCAACAAACTTCTGAAGTTCTTCAATATATCTCACATTACGCAGATAATTTTGTATGTGAGGCAAGTGAACAAGATGGGAGTAATCAGACTGCTGATAATCTGAGATCACCCGCAAAATGTTGTTCATTTTGAGCCGCCGCTGCTCTGACTCAAGCCCTCCTGAATGTGGGTGTGCCATGTCAATGTATGTGAGATCTGTCAGGAACAAACCTGTACATACAAGCCAAAGTCAAGGTACAACAAAGAATACGATGCAAGGATGACTATTCACAGTGAATTAAAAAGGACTGAAAAGGCAATGGTCTAGGTATATTTCATGGTACTCTCAGCATTTTCCTAAAATGACTGTGTAAAACCAGCAATTGCTGGTGCCCCACATAAAGTTTATCTGACAAGCAAGCATGACATGCACATAGAACAGTTCAAAACTATCCCATAGAGTAATAACAGAATTCTGTGGACTCAAATTCTTGGGTTGCATTACTCCTACACTATAGTGAAAATGTCCGATCACTAGATGACTTACATGGCAAACTTCCATTTATGCATGATAAGTGTCTCGTTCATAAATGGCATCAGGAGTAACACCAGCATAAGTCATAAAATGCACATAATAAATATGTTATAATTTTATAACCCTCCAAAAATTAAAACCTCTCGAATCATTTAAATCTGATAACAACACGAAGTTTCATCATGTATCATTGCACAGAGATTAAAATATATACATATATATGCATATACAAATAGGAGATCCAAAATGAATTATTTCTAACAATATAAAATATGTAAATCTGTGGGAGGGGGGTGTTTTTTACTACTACTACTACTACTACAAATGTTACATACCTAAATATGGGATACAAGGCAGCTTGAGACTCTCCATAAGATCACGGAGATTGTGCCAGTTATTTCTGTCAGAGAACACTTCAGCCAGTCTATCAAATGTTTGCTTTTCCTTCTTTGATAAACATGCCCATGTTTTACTCAACCTAAGTAACATAAACATGTAAGTGTTATGTTGACAGAACATAAACCTGTAACCTGTACTGCCAAAATAAATATGGAAATAGTCATATATCAACACTCACCTGTACACAGACACACTTTGTAATGCAGAAATTATTGCAAAAAGAGAATGCAAATTGTTTAAATCATAGAGCTTCTTTGCAATTCGAATGAAGTGGCCCAATGTTTCTGCTCGTTGCTTAGCTGATGGGCCATTTAAAATCTCTTGTACAGTCCAGAAACTAACCTGAAAACATTGATTTCATACTCAATCATACTGAACAAAGTCCAATCCAACAAGTACATGTAATTAAAAATTTCTATAAATTATGTACTGCTTACACCAACAAAGTCATGTTATATGTAGGCCCATAACTATTTGAGAATCTTGCAAGTTTTAACAACTCCAGTCTTATGAGGCTGCTGGAGCCTACAGAAAGTATAGATCAATTCACTCCAATGCGGTACTAACATTTATGTTAATGAATCAATAGTAAACCCTTAAGTTACAGCAAAGTGTGCACTGTATTTCTGCCTTACATTTCTAATGTACCTTCAAACATTGAACTGCAGTGGTAATTATCTCTGTTGCCATGTTCCTTTCTCTTTCTAAGGTCCAAATATTCTCCTCTGCACCTTTTCATCAATCTATATTCTTAATTTAGAGAGCTACTTACATGATTAAACCTGCGTGTGAATGCAACAACATTGGGAGCAACAGTCAGCTTATGCTTTTTGTTCCAGCCACAGCTCACCAGCTCTTCAGGTGTGATTCCTCTGAACGCTGGCATATCAAGCAATGTCAACTGACTTGCAAAATCCTCTGGAGCTACTCTCAGAGGATCAAAAACAACTGAATCATAACTCTTGATTGAAGTGTTACTTGGGAGGCTTTGTGACTTGGCATGAGGTGCTGCACAGTGTGGAAGAGAGCTGAAATAACAGTAGACAGTTTCACTATCAAATGGCGGTTCACAGGAATGCAACTTCCACATATAACAAGAGTCACCTCAAGATGATAACACAGTTTACTGAAATTTAGTTTCTAAGGTTAACATTTAATTTCTTGTTCTGTATTATGAAATAATTTTGATTGAAAGTAAAAATATTTATTCCTGGCACAAGTGCAGGAAGAATAACCTCTTACCCATAATTATCATAGCATGGTGGGTTTACAACTTGTTTCCTGACAGGATGATGTGAAATTCTCTTGCTTATGTCCCCAGTTGACAGTGCTGTAGGGTCCTTTGGTCTAATGTAAGACTTATGATGTCTGCTGTCTGTTCCTGTAGTTTCTTTCTTCTTTAGGAGGGGAAAGTCATTTCCATTGAATGCAGGGACCAAAGTTTCAACATCACTAAGAGGTGATTTGTCCAGGCACCTTCCACCATCACTGTCTTCATGATTCTTTATCAATGAATGCAATTAATTAATGAACAGTATCATTAAAACAATGAGAACTGTCTCATATTATGATTCATGATCATTTTCTTCAACTTGACCTGTGTGGCAGGCCACCCCATCACATTCATTTTGTAGACTACACCCCTTATTTCATCTTATGCAGGCTTTATTAAAAGAATAATAATTAATGTTGTTCTGGACAAGATTTAGACTGAAGTTAAAAACCATATCATTAGAAAGCTATATACCACTAATGAAATTACACAAATTTGTATAGTCCATTCCAGTACATGCTGCATTCACCATCTGAGGCTGACATGAGTGTTTCACACAATGAGAGAGAACAAAAATGTATTAATAACCCTGGAAAATAAACCAACAATATGTCAAAGTAGTTTGTAAGGTTATCTTCTGTACCTGCAACATGGACTTTATAGTAATGGGCCAAAAATATGGGCCTTTTGCTTGTGGTCCAACACCTCATACAGGAGGCTAATTTGATCATCATGGGCCAAATGAATTCAGTTCACACCCTCACATCTATAGTGAACTGGAACTCACCTCAACAATACGCAGCGTAGACAAACTGTCACAAGATACATCACGAGGCATCTCAGAGTACCGCATCTTGGCCATGGGCTCTGCCAGCACATCACAGTCGCAGCTTCCTCCTTTCTCTCACATCATCTTTCCTACAGACAAGTTGAGAAAAAAATAAACAGTTTTCAGTCTAAGTTTAACTATTTGTAACAGTTTCAGGCTGAGAGGTGAAGAACAGTAATAGATCTATCTCAACTGTTACTCTTATCACGATAATGTGAGAAAGATAAATGTATCTCTATAAACAACGTTCCAATAATTGTTTATCGATATTCAGATGAAATCTACATGACAGAGAACCAAGAAATATGGAAATTCCACTTATTTAAATATATGGAAATAAAATAAAGTCTTTCATATTCACATCAATATAAAATATAAGTCTTACAACCTGGGGAGCATCATCATCTCCAACCACAGGTCATTCTGTACCAACATGGCTGATTTCCTTAGAAGAATGCACACACATTCAATCACCACTCTCCCACTCTGCCAATCAGATGTCATATTCCACTTGCCATGTACTGTCGTCCATATAACAGACATCAAAAATGCCCAACCAACATGTATTCACCCCGAAGATGGCAACTGTAATGCTTGCCGAAACGTTGGATAACTTCCAACATTTGACGCGGCTCATCCCCGAAAGTCAAGCGTTCCCCCAACTTCGGACACCGCAAAGTTTCAGTTCAGCTCTGTACATACTAGCAACTCAGCTTCACAGTTCTAATTCTTGGCAATGCAGACAGATGGACAGCCCTAGTAGGTATGTTGGTTCTGGAGTCCTAACTCAATTTCTATTTTCAGAATGTTCTGGTTCAATTAAACGCTAAAACGAAATCCTCTAATGCGCTGTAAGTAGGTACTAGAACACGGGCGATTAACAACAGCACCGACTGACATATGTGCAATACATCCGAGTGATGCATGTGTATTTATGTACCAGCCAGATGAATGCATCATTCAGTGCCCCATACGTAAGTTACACTCCAATTTAATGGGAGTTAAAGTAAATGAGCGGAATACACGGATGAAGTTGATTTATTATAAATTATGTGTTCTCAATCTCGCGGCAAACGCCTTGTTACAATTAAATACAAACGTAATTCTTTTGCAATATATTTACAAGGCAATATTGAGCTGTAAGGTAAGCCTTATATAATTTCGCTTAATGTATTCGGGAACTCTAGTACACATGTGGCAATGAAGTAACTGACGACTCCTTTGGTTATGTAACGCCCGTGTATCCAAATTTCTTCGTGAATGCAAAATGCCCTTGTAATACTAGTAATTGTAACTGCAGAGAAAAAATTGACAGTGGAACCACGGTTCCGGAGACTTTGACGTAAATACGTCTATACGGAAAGGAAGTTTATATATTGGCTTTATTCTAAATATTTCCTTTATACATGCTTTACAATTGAGTAAAGTTTGATTAAGACATTGCTTTATCAACTTGAATTAGTTACGCTTAAGATGGGTCTGTGGTAGATGAATGTAATGTAATGTAATGTAATGTAATGTAATGTAATGTAATGTAATGAAATGAAATGTAAGGTAATGTAATGAAATGTGATGTAACGTTTCCTAGGTAACAAAAATACCAAGTAATGTAATGTATCGTAATGTAACGTTTCCTAGGTAACAACAATGCCGAGTAAACAATGACATTTCCTAGGTAACCATCTTACACTTTTTCGTTACACTTTTTGCGGAATGACATTGACCCTTCCATATAGACGTATTTACGTCAAAAAATAGACTCAAAAATAAATACGTAAAAAAGGAATTAAGTCTCCTAAATATTATGTAACGGTAGTGACAAATGTTCAGCCGGAAGATTACAGCAGCCATTCCAAACGTGTCTCACAAAAGTAATATTTTATTCTTCTTGTGTGACTTACATTATTTACACGTGTCACGAAAATGTGGTGTTCAGGCCGCATGTGCGACGACTTAGAAATTGTTGGAAACCTTTGTTTACAGATACAGCGAGGCTCAAAATGTTTCTACCAAGTTTAAATTCAATTCCCTCCGCAACATGTAATCATAATTTGAAGAAACTTTGCTAACAGACTGTAGTACTCGAGCCATTTGTTTTCGTTTGAATTTGTAGCCACAAAAACAAATGGTGGCCTATAGTGCCGAGCCACTGACCATCTGAAAGCCCACAAAAGTTCAGATGAGCGTTCCAGGTAAAATTTGGGGCCAAAGTTGGACCAGACAGGCATACAATTTCAATTCTCGACCAGAAATTTCACAAGACAGAATCCAAAGCGTTGTGTCAAACTTTGGGATGAGATTGTAAAAGATCGTCGAAGCTGATGACAAACACGTTGAACACATCCCGAAATAAATAGCTTAAGTTGATGACCTGAATGAGATTTTTATACCCCATCGTTCAGGTTAAATAAATCATTAAACATGGTACACAGATACATTTTGGGTCCTTTGTATATGCAGCTTCACTGATAAACACTAGCGCCTGCCAACTTGTGATTCGAGCACACGCAATACATCAGAACTCTGTTCCCACTTCTCAAAGCCCGAAGATTCTCTCTTCAACTGTTTCCTAACAGACAATACCTTACCGGATTCTGCTTTCTTCGGAACGGTTGAAAATTCTACTAAGTAATTTCACAGAGAATTCCAGTATTCAGCGTACAAGACACAGCAACAGACATTTGTTTACTGCTGTAGGCATTTGACACTACCGTAATTCGTAAGTTATATTCGTATAAGAACTCAAGGAAAACTGTGTCGTCCGTTATGGGAAAAAAGCAACTGGTCTTTCACGATCTTTACAGGAAAGCCACGATATTTGGAGCTCTCCGACTGTCCCTTGTCAGTTAGGTACAAAAGAATGGGTAAATCATGAATTTGGTGGCAATTGTATGGAAAAGAGCTGGTGACGACGTAAGAAGTGAATCTATAGTAAAACAACTGAGAAGATAAATATGACCTTCCAGTAATATGAAATGATGGAAGAATGTAATGAGCAATGTTTGCATTCGCATGGACCGACTTAAACCAGACGAAGGACCCGAATGAGTTCAAAATGCGAGCAACAAATTAAACAATTCAAAAGGTCGCTTATGAAGGTGACACAATCTATTACTATGTGACTATATCTTATCCAAAATAATATTCACGTACGAAGCTTCAGTTCTAAGAATTCCGGCTCTTTTTATCTGACCCGTCGAACGAGAAAGGTTCCTGACTCCTGGCCTAATAAAATGTGTTTGCAAGAAAGATGAACAACCAACGGATAACAGATTGAATTGTTAAATGTTTTAGAGCATGAAAGTTCAATCACATTTTGTACACTCCATGCAGAATGTAACATTGGTAAAGTTTGCTGACCTGAAACGCTCAATAGTTTCCTCACTGTGGTCGCAAGTCAGCTGTCGTAGCTACATAGTATTTGCCAGAAGTTGATATGAATGGCAGAGGAGTGAACGATAAGATAAGCACGGACAGACAGGTAATTCAGACCATTCTTCTGCTGTCTCCATGAGAACTATAAAATAATTCCTTCTGTGAGCTACTCATCACCCTGATGAAGGATGCAGAAAACACTTCTCAAAAGTCAATAAACTGCTTCCAGACTACAACGGCGCAACAAACCAGAAGACAGTCATCTTCCTTCATATACGCCACCGTGAGAACCTTAAGCTCACACTGTACCACCTCTTTATGCGAAAGTAGTCATAATTAAGAACAATGACCTAGTGATCATCTACACAGTGCCTTATGATGTCCGACTGTATACCCACAATAAGTGCCCTTATAAATTCTCGTTTCCCAGACATCATTAATAGAAGCAAAGTTAAACCCGTACATTGTCCTGTTTATCAGAAAATACGATTATTTATATCTAGCGCCTTTCAACGAAAGTTGCGTCATACACTGACGTTGTTCTCTGCCGCTTTCAAAGTGAGGCTAAACGGAAATTAACACCCAATTTCATTAAGCCCGCAGTCTGAACATCTGATAACAGTTTCGGTAAACGATTACTTCCGTTGCAGTGTGAGAAACATCATCACAAAACTTATACAAATCAGACGCATTTAACAAAGAATGCAAAAGTGTACTTCAATCTGCGGGTGGCAATTTCGAAATTCATTCATTCTTCGGAATTCTGAATCCGTCACTGACTTTTATATTTCAATTTCCGATATATGAGATCTGAGGTTCTCATGGTAATAAAGATGTCGACTGTGGTCTTCTATATGTAGAATTCACACAGACTGCTCTTTTACTTTCGTTTAAAAGCAAGAGCGCAGGGTAAAACAAAAATTTCCACTGCAGGGAAACACAGACGCCTGTATACAAAGTAGTCAACAACTATATATAAAAGACGAAAAAATTGGACTTTGTTATGAAGGGAAATACAAGTATGCGTTTAGCCTTGTCCAATAGCCAACTGTAATCCCAGGTAGTCACAATGGCATCCACGACTTCCTACGTAAACACTGACTCACAACAGTTTTGGCTTTAGCTGTTCTATTTCCATTGTATGCACTGTAATACGATATTCTTTGTAACAAGTGGGTTCACTTTTGAAACTGAACGTAGCATAGCAACTGTTCCACTCATTTAACGAAGCCCGTGTTCCTCACAAACAGTAACTTCGTTTGATGGGTCAAACGAGTCCTAAATTTCGCGTCTAGCAATAGTCTACTGCGTGATCGGCATATATAGAGAAGTTCCTCCTAACGAATTATACTAAACTATTCATTTAACTCAGCCTTCCTAGGAACAAGCAAGTTCTTGGGCACTGAGCTTTAAAACCTTTGTGTATGTTCTCTCAAAACAAACTTCCACGCTCATGCAAAATAACTGGCAAATTAATGTTTTATACAGGCCCTGCCCTGGTCGTTAGCGTTTTGGATAGTAGACAGGACCTGAAAGTTAACAAGCATTTCCCGAACACATTTTTCTCACAACTTCATGGCCAACCTCATTCCTATTTCTTGTTCTTATTTTCTTAAATTCTGAAACACTCTCAAACTACAGACTGTAGCTATAGGCTTGCAGTAATGGTAGGGCAGGGTAAGTTACTCGCCGCAGGAAGTAACTTCAAATGCCAAAAATAACTGTCGATGTATTCCAGTTAAATAAAAATGTATAAAATAATTGAACTTCACACTGAAAAGAAAACACCGAAAATCAGAGAATAAAAGTCGGGAATGGACTGAAGTGCAGTGTATGTATATATATCACCACAAACACTCCAAATCCATCGATCTAAACTTGTTTGCCTAGGCAAAACTAGAAACTCCTGTCGCTGTTTGGAGTTTCTAAAATTTCCCGGGCCGAACGCCGTGAGATCACTTTTGACTACGTCAGGTTAGTTTCGTTTAGAGTCTATTCGAGTTCGGACAGCGACAGGTGTATCTATTTTAGCCTGGAACAAACTACTTGTGACAAATTTCCGGTAAAAAGTACATATAGGATGTGTGTGCATGTACATACAGCCTGTACATGACTCGAAGACAAGGGGTTTACATGGTTTTCCTAGATCCTTCCAGGCAAGTGTCGGGGTAGTACCTTAAATTAGACCACGATTTCTTCTACCACATCCTTCCCAATTCATCATTCTTTTATCATCATTCAATGCTTTAAATTTTAAGGCAGCCATTGAAGATTAACACGCTTAAAAGGATATTGGCTAAGCCTACTACAAGTAACAAACAATGCTCAGTAATATAGGCTGTTCGTTCAGAAGGACGGGTGCGGTCACAGGAGGAACATAATGGAATTGTGCTCCGATGCACACCTGCAAACACGCAGTGACGGAAACTCGCTTTTACAAGGGTAGGTGCGGAGTTCCTGTTCCGCCTCAGTCAGGCTGCTGCTGTCAGCTCATTGTGCAGGCTACAAAATCTGACGCGGCGATACACAATTACTTTTTAACCTACTTTCCTTATTTACAAGAACAGATTGCCTTATACAGAAACCCATATAATGGCTGCGTAACGACAAAACAGCTGTGATCATAGATTGCTTTATGCGTCATGTTATATTTTATATAGCCCTTTGCTGAGCGTAACTTAAAATATGCATGAGTTCTTCACACACACACACAAATTAATTAACTTCATATTGACATAGATCCGGAAGTCTCCTTCACGAGTTACAGTCCTATTTTTCTTTCGGAAATATGAAATTAAATCAGCAGGAAGAGATGCAAAATATGGATGACGTAAATTAAGTCACAAAGGGTAACATGGCAACCTTCTATATTCAGACGGAGTAATTTCATCCGCTTTCTACGGTACTTTTTGAAGGGCGTTGGCACAAAGCATCATTCCACTGCCGTACTGGCTGGCATCCATTTGTCGAACCTATCAAAATTAGACCCCAAGTTGTCACGACCTGCATGATCGAACCAAAACTTTCTCAAATGAGACATTTTACACTGGTGCAGGTACCACTGTCCCCGTTCTTATATATCACGAAATCAATACGAATGTGGGAATGCAAGTGAAACTTGTTGAATTCTTAATCTCGGAACTCAGTTGAGGTGAGGGCTTACATTCATGATCCATCCGATTTACCTCCAGCGAGGGAGCCCCCAGTATCCACTGGCCAGGACGACAGATTGGCTCCAGTGTCGATCTGGACGGGGTGACGAAGGGGAAAGTCAATATCTCTGCCGAGAGTAGAACCACGGTCAGTCGTTCGGCCAGGAGCTACAGATTTGCTGATTCTAGTCCACATCTTCACGCCCAATATCTCCAATACTCGATTTCATATCATCCTTCCATCTCGGTCAGAGTCGCCACAAGTACCTTCCTTTCAGGTCGAACTCCCCATTAAACTTTCATTTTATGCGTGTTAAGAACACGTCAAATCATACATACATACATTTGGAAGATACTAACCAACGTCAGACCTTCATCGCCGTTATAGTCTGCAGGCAAACTGTGTCAGCAACTGCAATTACCGTGGTCCAGTGTCCCACATCAACTGATTTAATCTGAACTTTCTTTGCGTCCAAACTCGACGGAACTACACTCTACAATGTGAAAACATCACAAACCTTGCTGCAAATAAAAGAAAAGCCGGTCATAATGTTATGAGCTCTTTAACCAATAAGAAAATCGGTCTTTCTGGTTCCATCAGGAAGTCAAAATTGGTTGTCCTCCACAAGGGAGGCCCTTCTCTTTAAAGGGAAGACAGATAAACAGCCTTCAAGTTGAAAAGCACCTGCTCCTTCAACGCAGATGCCTCTCCGTGGCTGCAACAAGAAGCAGCTACGCAATTAATTCACAGTTCCTGTGCTGCATTTATAACACGTGAAGCAATGAGAAGGTAGTGTCTGTCTGTCTGTCTGTCAGTCTGCACGTTTCAAATCTGGACCTACCAAAGAGATTCCGAGAATTTCATTGAGACCCTTATCGGTTCAATACAGCCCGTAAGCGTAAGACTACCTTCCCTGAATTTCAAATTGATTTTCAAGAATTTTCCAAAAAAAGAATCAACCGTACAAAAAATTGACAGTGAAACCATGGTTCCGGAGAATCTGAAGTAAATACGTCTTTGTATTTAAACTACCATCATCAGACACTTTTAGATTCAGTGTCTTCCATACATAGTATGACGTAAATATGCAAACCCAGCAGTAGCGTGAAGTGCGATGCGCCTTTATTTGTATAAATAAATGTTTGTAGAACCTAAACCATTTGTGATATGTAAAATCTGAAAACAGATATGGAAAGCTCAAGATGTAATACGTATTTCGTACGCAATATGTCCAGATCCATCTCTTACGGTTTTCGAGAGGCGGGCGCTTAACGCGCCAGATGCATTGAAAATTGTACGCATTGGTTCATTAAAATTACAATAAATGTATAAACAATTATAATTACAACAAAATACATTACAGATTATTAAAGGTCCTTATTTACCGATCATTTTACATATAGGTTACATTACACTTACTCTTACCATTCCTGAGGAATGAACGTTTAAAGGTGACTCGGCGCTGGATCTTCGTAAACTACAAGGAGCAAAGACCTTTTTGAGAAAATAACATTCGCCCAGCTAATAAAGACATACCCCGTCTTTTACGGAACCAGAATTTTCACTGCCGTGTTCATAACAGCCCACTATTGAAACTGACCCTAAGCCAGCTGAATCCACTTCACATACCTGTGATACATATTTAAGATGGTTAAAATAATAATAATAATTTGAATAAAAATTTGCTTGGATATTATCCATCGTCTAGTAAATATAAAACGTAAAACGTTTCGGAGATGGGACTCCGTCTTCAGGTTCCTACACAGTTGGGCCCACTAGATAGAGCTAATCCCTATATCCGGAGATAGGGATTAGCTCTATCTAGTGGGCCCAACTGTGTAGGAACCTGAAGACGGAGATAGAGTCCCATCTCCGAAACGTCGTTTTACATTTACTAGACGATGGATAATATCCAAGCAAATTTTTAATCAAATGACTCTTCACCATCGTCAAGAAGTTTTAGATTAAATAATAATAATAATAATAATAATAATAACCTATTAATTATATGCAGCCTATGGATAAATTCATAAACGACTCCGTCGTTCCAAACTACACCATACGAAGCAGTCATGGCCACTGGCACAATGGGAGGTTTTACCAGCGTGGAAACGAAATGTGTATTTTCAATATCCGTGGATTACTTATTCTTCGTTCCCGGGAATTATGATGGGAAAGTCGGTAACGGGGAGTTATTTAATTGCAACCACAACTATTGTTTCCTCGCTAGGTCAGCCATCTGCATGCAAGCGGTGAAGAACACATGTCCACATGTCGGTGATTAATACAACAATGTAAAAAATGTGAGAAGAAATACAAGGCCAACCGCACAGTTCCTTTTCTTAAAAAGAGTGTTCCAATCTTCAATGTAACGACTGAAAATAAAGGTCGAGTAACAAGAAAATTACATAATAATGTGATAAAACAAATTACTGTTTTTCATTCTTCTGCCAGAATTTGACACATAAGATTTCAAGGACACAGCACGGGCATGACGTAAGCAGAAAAACACTGCCCCTGTCGTTAAAAATAACAAATCCTTCTAGAAAGAACAAGATTGGAAAGGTGTATTGCGTCCCAGAATACACACATGCGTTCTTTGCAAATTATGAATTGTTAATAAAATATTAGGTCAGTTATCTTATTTAGACAGCTTTAGTTTCAAACCACGCAAATCTCGCGGTCTTAAAGTACCGCAAATCGTCAAAAAATACGTCATGAGGCGCTTTAGCTCTGTGGTTGCATAAAGACTCGTACGTACGGGGTCACAGGATCAAATCCTGTTAAGTCAATTTTGTTCTTTCATGTAGCTGGCATGTAGTCCTTTTACGTTACACAAATAATTATTACACAAAAGTTTTGTATTTTCCGAAAATATATAACCACACACCACTGTATAGCCCTACTGCAAGTGGCGCTAGTGTCGATTCCATCTCACAAGTTTGTTCGTCCGCCATGCTGGTATTACCTGTTGTATCAAATTTGAAAAGTACGACTTTAGGGTAGTCCCCAATGGCATAACGTCCATACCAAATTTCATCCAAATTCAGCCCCATATGCGTTCATTTCATGCACATCGTGCAGAGAACGCATAAAACTACATTTAGCTACTTGCACAATTAACACCCCATGTTACTCCGCAGCCAACTACAGCACGACCCAAAAGACGGACGCTGCGTATTCTTTCGGTCCCTTATTAGAACGTAGATTCGCATGTTGGCAAAACTGTTCGAGGATTTTCGTGACTTTCTTCAACCCTGCTGGAATAGAACTTTAAAATTAGTCACGACTGTAATCTACCGATTCCTTCCAGTCATATCTGTCCTGTAACTTGACGCGGCAATCTTTAAAGTTCAGAGTGGATTGTAAATAGTCATATTTGTCGAATTTGGGATTGTAGTCCACTCGACGAATATCTAGATCTAGAACTGTACCTGGGCATCACTTTACGAAAGCGTTGGGATGAGTAAAGAGAAAATGAAAGGTTAGTAATCAGTTTCACGTTCCGACCACTTTATATCGGATGGAAGCCGCCGAGAATAAATGCAGAACCACCAAAACAGATCATAGCAGACAAGCCGAGGGACAAAAGATGGCTGGATAGATAGCACGAAACCATAACAGGTCACATGGCAAAATAACTATGACGAATTCATCACCTGCACTGTGTGTTGTTCGTATTATTCACTTGATTTGTCAGTACCTCTGCACTAAATGATCACCAGGGCGCAAATGTGGTGGGGAAAATAACAAGAATGCAAATGAAAAATATGTACAATCTAAACTGGGACCTCCTCACCTCCAAATTTGTTGTCAATTTTGCTGCAGTCTGCATTTCCAGTATGAGATTCCTACACAAAAATATGATGTAACAAAAGTGTTTGCCATTTCTCCTACGCCTACATTGTTTCTCGTATGCAGTGTTATGAATGTTTTCACAGTGTTTGA
This sequence comes from Zootermopsis nevadensis, assembly GCF_977971745.1. Classification (NCBI taxonomy): domain Eukaryota; kingdom Metazoa; phylum Arthropoda; class Insecta; order Blattodea; family Termopsidae; genus Zootermopsis; species Zootermopsis nevadensis. The sequence goes on along the minus strand of NW_028259152.1, from coordinate 3,959,009 downwards.
TACAAGTCAACATTAACTGTTTGGTGAGAATACAAGAATCATGCTCCCAGCATCGTTACACATACTCACAATGACGGTTTCAGTACGTGCCAGCAGGAAAGAGAACTTTTGTATCACAACAGCACAACAGTTCTGTTAGAAAAACTGTCAACCCATCGGTAAAACAACGAATCCAACTTCCACCAAAATGCACGACATGTGGCACTAATACGAAATCATCTAACAACAGACGCTGACAAATCACCACGCACAATCGTACCAACACTCGGTGGGCGACCTAAGTACAGCCTTTAGCTCGCTCATCTGTGGCTACTGCGACCAGTGAGGCATAGTTCTTCTCACCAGGTTCAGCTGCTCTCCTGTCGCCAGACCGAGCCTCCGACCTTGTCCCGCCAAACATCTGCCCCCAGCTACAGCATGCGGCTTTCAGAATGGGATCGAATTCAGCATCGGCCCTACTTTTCACGGCGTACCAAACAACCCGAAGAAAATTATAAGTACAAGAACCACTAACGTACACTTTCCAACACAATCAAAAATAATTAACAAAACCTACTTTTCAATAAACTTTCTGCATTGGTAGGCCGACTTGCTAAGGTCTAGAAGACATCAAAAGAGAAAATAAAAACGACAGGCGACACGCGATATCATGACGCCGAAGCAATAAAACTGCTAGTCTGTAAAAATTTCGGCGAATGAAATGATCAATAGGACTTCAAGATATTATACAATTTGCACGGCATTCATATTTCGTTGTTCAGTACCCTCATTACTGGGCATTCCTCCGCCGAAACGTAATGTCTACAACCGAAACCAAGAACGTTCCGAGTACATTCACAAGACCGCCATTCCTTTGTTTCTCCACAACACAAACTCATTTTATTTTGGACTACCGTGTACCTGATTACATGTTATCTCTCACTTCCGGAGACAAAGACCCCTACCATTGCAACCAGTCGACTGCACCTTTCGTTTATTCTTTTTATGACGCATCTTCAAAAATCTTCCCAAAATAATGTGACTTCCTACTCTCCCACCCAAGCATTCCCCAGACCACAGGGCCTTGACTCGAACAGAAGGCAGACATTCACTGCTCACAGACGTTACTGATGACTCATACCAGTTAAATGGGATTAAGATGATCTGCTGCCTCATCATGGAACAATAATACCAACACCGACATCTATTTCACTCCCATTACGAGCAGTTTCATTCTGCTCGGACAACTGTGCCACTGCCCTCATTTTGGCACCTGTCATGTCCTATATTAAGTGGTGGGTCAAGACTGGCGTACCCAATAGCCTAATGACTCTTATTCTCACAAATTACTCAGCAACTTCTCCCAGTTTCGCGCGAATATCGCCTATTTGTAATGTAACCTTCCTTAGCTTCAGTCGTGTTCTTTATCATCAACCGGTAGTGGAAATGAACTTGTAAAGACGATCGGCAAGAGAGACAAAATAAAGAAAATATCCCAGGTCACGTAATTAGAGAAAATGGCTTTACAAATTTCTATTTTGGCTGATACAAAACCAAAATAACTAACGTAGTCCTTGCACGTGCAAAGAATGACAGAAAACAGATGGCCCAAGCAAATGTTCGAGTGGAGGAAGAGGAAACAGGGAGTTAGGAAGGGAATTCAGGATGCAATGCCAGAGTGGACTGGCAGTGGGTGGACAGAACCGGAAGACGTCAATGACGTTAATAAACAGATACATACACACATTTTCTCTCTCTCTTGCCTTTCTTTCTTTCTTTTTTCTCTGTGTTGTATCTATATTAACAGCACATACCCCACTTTAATAACAAATGAATGACAATAAATGTTAACTCACTTGCACCAGTACTTGGACCTTTGAACTTGAAGATGCATTCATTTCAGTTGAACCTGAAAATGATTAAAAGTGCCAGGTATAATTACTTAGTACAAGTGGGGATAGTCAGTTATAAAAACAGATAACATTTTATGTGAGCTTTGTGTAGAGAAAGAATGAACAGAAACAAATCAAAATTATGTAAGATTTGAGGTTTTCACAGCGGTGAGTATGAAGATTTCTGTCTTTTGGGTTGTTGCGCTGTGGTCGATGTTTACCAACGTTTCAGAGGTCTTACTGCCTCCGTCATCAGGGCGATGAATATGCCAATAGGGTGGGTGGGGCAGCAAGACCTCTGAAGCGTTGGTAAACATCGACCACAGCGCAACAACTCAGAAGACAGAAATCTTCAAATCAAAATTAAATTCGCCTGAAAACTTTTCTTGTATGAGTACATTCCCAACACCAAATCACATCTAAATCTGTTTGGCAGTATAGGGATTAAATGTGCAGATGCATTTTAATTATTCAAAACGCTTACCTGCAATTTCCAAATTCAATGAGAACGATTAATACATTTTTCTCCTGAAGATTTTTGAGGTCTATACAAAGTTGATGTACTGCCTTTCTGTCAGTCCATTTATGACAAGGCTTACATTTAGTTAAAAATTTAATAAAACATTCATAAGATATGAACAATATTTGCTCTGTATAAGAGAAATAAATTACTTCTTATCTAAAGGGTCATGACATTAAGGTTATCACTGCAATGTCAAATTAAAACTGTTAACAGACTACTACACACTACATTCTTTATGACTAAAAATGCTGCTATTCACTTTAATTCACAAAAATATCATCATCCACAATTTTTGCACACTGAAACAGTGAAAGTAGATACTTTGTCTCTCAACAGATTGACACAACTCACACATTTCTTTCATATTAACTATAAGGTAATTAAATACACATTAATAAAAATAAATCATATTCTTAGGAGATTAAATCAACTGTACCAAAATTAATGATTTTATTGTGATAAGTTTTTATATTAACCAAAATGAGTCATGGATGGAACCGAACCAACAAAATCAAATGTCCAAAAAGACCAACAAAAATTAAATCAAAATCAAGAAATTATTTTGTTTAATATTTCTTTACTTTCAGTTTATTTTTATTTAATGTGGACGTGATGGGTGAGGCCATCACAGTGGCCGCGTAGTCTGAGGCGTGGACCTTGAGCCGCTTGGTCACTGGGACCGTGGGTTCGAATCCCACTCAAGGCATGGTTGTTTGTCCGCATCTTTCTGTGTTGTGCAGTCCTGTGTACAGGTAAAGGCCTTGCGACAGGCTGATCACTCATCCAAGGAGTCCTACCAACTGTCTAATAGATCAAAGCCAACAAAAATTTTGGATCCGCAGATGCTGAAGGCACTGAAGAACAGGTCGCCTAAGTATCCTAAGTAAGTGATGAGCGAGGCATACAGTGTGCATGAAGAAGATGAGAAATGTGTAGAAAATTTTGGTTGGAAAGACTGAAGTGAAAAGACCACTCACAATACTTAGTTGTAAAAAGTGGATTTCTTCCTGCTTGACTACAGCAGCTGCATAGAAGATAGGCTGGGCCTCAACCCACCATTCCTCCACAGCCAGTGAAGGTAAGTTCCATTATCCTGCTTGTACTTATCACATACCATATACCAATTTTTTTCATCATGAAGAGGAAGTTAATTAACAAATCTTTGATTTTCTGCACTATAATACTGATTATTCTGAGGACTCACCTCTCCACATAAGGAAAACTAGGCCTCATCAGGAAAAAAAAAAATTATGGATCAACTTCTCCATAATGTATGTAGTAAAGAAACCAGTTGCAAAAATTTATTCTACCAACCAGATCATATTCCTTCAAAGCATTAATTATGATTGTCTTACATGGTCACAGTTTTAACAAATTTGTAGACCTTCATGCAGATGTCACTGAAAAACCTGTCTCCTGCGCTAGTCATTAAAGAGATTATCTTCGGTGGGAGTTTCAAGTCTAGTACCAGTGGTGTCCAATGTTTCTGCTGTCAGCAAAGTCTGCTTTCTACTTGGCTTTTTGTCTAGCAATGTTACTTACAAGATAGTGTACATATTGTGTATGTGGATCTTGTTCTCCAGCAAATTTGAGTGGAAAATTTCTGTGACTATCCCTGATAAACTCATATTTGATACAGCTGTACCAAGCTCACATTCTGAAGCAGGCAAATGCAATGATTTGGGCAGAAAAATACTATCACTGACTGCTAGTGCTGCAGCTTAGAGAAACAGGCCTTATAATGGAGGATACCCTAATAATAGAAGCAGCAAGCACCTCTGACACAACAGCAATTTTCTACCAGCCTACATGATAAAACAATCTAGAAAACAGCCATCTTCATACACACCACCATGAGAACCTCAAAGCCCACATAATATATATTACAACAAATTGCATTAAACAAACCTAACTTTATTACTGTAATTTCAGTATTAACCAAAATTCTGGATACAATTAACCAAACTACATATGTCAAGCCTGAAAACCAATATTACTGACCATGAAACAAGATGCGAATAATGGTGTTTTTGTGTTCATAGTTCTTAAACATAACAGTTAACATATGTTTTCAGATCATAGTTTTTTTAAGAATTAGTAGAAATAGATGTTGCACCAACTGCAATATTAAACTGCTCCCTACTTATAAATACTGTGCAATTAATTATGGAGACGATGTAACCTTACAGATCAGTAACTCATCCAAATTCTGTGACAAGTTATGGGACATTTGACAGTTTAGAATGTGTGTTGTCCTGTAACTTCATGATCTAAATAACACAAGCAGCCACAGGTTAGAGCGGATTGTAAAGAATCAATTATTTGTTTGCCTTGAATAATCTTTCATGATTCTACTCAACTGGGTGGCGTTCTATGCCTCTGAAAATTATATCAACTAATTGTGTTACGGTATTGCAGTTACCACCCCATTACGATAACCGGCACAACAAATTCGTCAAGTTCCGATAACCACATACAACTTCACAAGTATAGAAAAATATAGCATGTGTACTTACTATTTGGGTATTTGCATATGGCCAATATGTATAAATAAATTTCTTCTTTCACATAAAAGCCATCATCCCAACAAACCTATTTAACACGCCATTTAACGAGGATGAAACATATACAAAAAAACCTCCTAACACAAGGAACTGACCACAACTGCTCTGGTCTAGATCGAATAGCCACAAGTCGATAGCAGTAGTGATATTTTATCTCTGGAGTGCAGCACTGAAAGTTGAGCGCTACTGTGTAACGGAAGAGTGTTGAACTATGACTCGTTTATGAGAGATCTGTTTGTACTCGTGCGGTTCATGTCTCATTTTAATAAATTTTGAAACTGCGAAATTTAGTTTAGTTTGTTAGCACATTACAAGTTTTGTTAAAATCGGGCAAAATAAGGATCACTTTGCTCTAAAACCCACATGTGCTTCTGAGTGTGGAGAATTACATCTACATGGGGGAATTTTTTGTCATGTCAACATCAGCCCACCAGATAACTCACTTGGTCAAGGATTCCAGGTCATTCACCTGATAACTTAGGCACATTGAAGTAAACAGTTTTCTGGATATTATCCATTGTCCAATAAATAAAATCCACGACATTTCGGAGATTGGACTATCTCCGAAACGTCGTGGGCGGATAATATCCAGAAAACTGTTTCTTCAATAACTCACGATCGTCATGAACTTTTAGAACAGAACAACGTAGACACAATTGACGTCATTCTCAAAGGTCAAGAGTCACATTCTAATGAACATGCCAGAATTGTCATAAATAGTGTAATAGCACAGAGAATCATGGGCAATGATGTCATGATCCTGCCTCACTACGTTGAGGATCAATCACGATATTGTCAAGAGAAGGAAATGAAGTGTCTCTTTGAGGCTTTCTCCAATTTTTTTGTCGTTGTCTATGGTCAGCTTGGGGTTTTCTTGCAAAAGTACCACGGTTGTTTCGCCTTGCCTTCCGTGGCCAGTCTTTACCCACCAGACTGGAAGAGGAGACACGGACAAACATCCATGGCTTGAGTGGGACTTGAACCCACTGTCGCAGCGGCCAGGCGCAGGAGGACCATGCCTCAGACTGCATGGCCACTGCGCCGGCCTTTCTCCAATGCATAATGTCAAAACCAAATTTCATTAATACATGCAATTACACCCCTTTGGTTTTCAGCCACTCAAATATTATCACATAAGGCCCAAAATCCCCTAACAACAGCAAATGATTACCAACCAACACTTACACTCCTCAAACTTAAAATGTTACGACTGCAGTTTAAAAGTTCATTATTCACGTTAGTTTATAAAAAAATTATCAGGCCAACATCATGTTGTAAATCATGCTGAAAGCAAGCCCTCGTATGGCATATTTTCACATCAGTATTCGGAGTGTGCAATAACTATTTCAGTATAACCTGTCTGAGAAGGGAGTTGTGTTCTAGCTTTCATTTTCATCAGTACCCACTCTTGAGGGGTGAGCAGAAGGCAAGGAAGAGTTGTATGTACATTGTGGCCAAGAAAGCATCTGAAGTGTTGGTTATACAAGTTTTGTAAAGTGTGCACTTTTCATATGCTAATCTCCTAATGACTTTACATGGTAATTTCTTCTCCATTTTTTTCAGTTTCTGATTCTGTGCTAACTGCCATGGTAGAACAAAATTATGGGAGACTTCCTTATTGCATGATTACATCCTGTGCAAATCTAATCAGCTTACATAAACTGTCAACAAATCAGAAGTTCGAAAAGCTACTACATGTGTTCATTCATAAGACACGTTATACCACAACAAATCACATATAAAAGTGCCTTATGCTCCTTGTAGTAACATTCTGGATTGAAGGAAAAGCAAGTACAAATGGTATATAAAAGAGGCGTGATGTTGATTAGGTATTTACTTCTTTCAAATGACAGAAAATATAAGATAGTGGTGTTTTAATAAAATATTATACATTAAATAATGACATTTCATATTTCTTTATGATTAGTAGTATATATATATTCTCTTTAAATCTTGTATTATGTTGTAATAAAGTAATTTAAACAGTTTCAGCGAATAAGATCAGCGCTGTTATCATTTGATTTCCCACTTCATTTCAGCATGTGTTACAGAACTGAGTAACCTTGAATTGTTACTTCTGTGTTGCAGCTGGTTTTTAATGTTACAATCTTGATTGAATATATTGCAAATAAAATCCAGTCAGAATATGTTCATGCTTTGCACAATATTTATTTTGAAATAGGACTTACTTAAAAGGATTTTGGGTGGAACAGGTCACAAGGCCCAAAATCCTTGATGGTTAAATGATGATGATAACTTACTTAAAAGTAATTCTTTCACAATCTGTCTTACATTAGAATAATAGTAATCTGTGAAGATAGCCTCCCTCCACCATCAGATGTCTTTGTGTGTGTGTGTGTGATTCCAAAATATCATAGACAATCTTAGGAGTCATTCATAAACTGGCTGTTCATAACTTTTAAAGATTTCTGTACTTTACCTTTTTTTTGTCAACCAGAATGAGAAAATTATTCCTCATTTTAATGGATATATATAACAAATCAAAGTGTTCTGAAATACAATGCTAAAACACTGACTGAAATATTATTTTCCAAAATAAGTAACAATTATACCTCCTTTCACTGACTAGTCTCTGCACACTTATTATACATACAACTCGTATTACAGAAGACATATATTTTACACATAATAAATGCAGATGCAGATATTTTGCTTTCATAATAATTTAGTAATTTCACTTGTCTTTCCCAGACTTTATTACTTTAGAGAAGTTGCAGTACAAGTTTATGTTTTTAACTTTTAATATTTACTTCTATACTAAGTGTTCACTTGGCCTACTTCACCTTGTACTATGATGAGACATTTTTCATTGCCTTTAAAATTATCTACCAATGTTATAAAACTACTCACTTTATGTTAGCCCAGGGGAAATTACAGGTAATTTAACCCAGAATTAAAGTTTCTAAATCATGGTGTAGAAAGTATGACCTGATTCTGAAGAATGATAAGGGCATGCAAATAATGTATTCATTTTCACTGGCAAAATATGTACAAATGGAAAATGTGTTACAATCTGTCATTTTGCACATTACCTTATCCAAGTTATATTTGTATAGACAAGAAAGCATCATTTATGTGACAAGCTAAGCACATAAAGCTTATACCATTGCTACACTATCTACTAGATTGATGGCAGAACAAAATTATCCACTATACACCACCAAATTATGTTAATATAAGAGATTACTTTCATAATATCTCTTAAAGGTACATGTAGCTACATAAATTCTCATTATTCTTGAAATGGGGACCATGGTAATGATGAATAATTCAAGTGATTGTTGTCAAGCACAGAAACAGTCCACCAGAACCTGAATATAATGATTATTATTGACAAGAACAAACTTCGATTTGTAGCAACATATTACACACCACTTTTTAGCAAAATTTGTTGCTTTATTCATATTTACTATAAAGAAGATTATTTTCAACTGTATGCATTATTTTGGAAAAATTCTTTTAAACAAGACTGGAAAGCTATAATCCATACCAGAATACACGTGTTCTTCGCAAATTCTGAATTATTAATAAAATATTGTCTGTTGTCTTACTTAAACAACTTTAGTTTCCAACTATAAAAATCATGTGTTAATATGTTCTATAACTGACATAAATCAATTCCAATATGTCAAAAGGTATATTAGCTCTGTGCTAGTATACCAGTCTCATATGCACAGGGCTGTGGGATCTAATCCTATTCAAGTAAATTTTTTTATGCAGCCATCATGCTATTTTACACTATGGCCTTATTGCAAGTGGTACTAATGTTGATCCCACCTCACAAGTTCGTTTGCCTGCTATGTTTGCATTACCAATTGGAGTAAACTGTAAAGTACAATTTCACAGTAGTCTTCAACTACATAACATCCATATCAAATTTCATCCAAATCCGTTCAGCAGTTATCGAGTTAAATCATGTGGAGAGACAGCTGGACAGATACACAGACATGACCAGCTCTACATGTGTTAATTTCATGCACATCATGCAAAGAACACATGACAACCAACAACAAATAGTTTTTCTTCTACATTACAGACATCTCTCTATAAACATTTTGAAGAATATCTCAGAAACTAATGATGAAACGACACTGATCTGTATAAATTATACTAAACTTGTATTCTCAGTTACTGACTAATAGTAACATAATGTGTGAAATAATGTTAATTGTTCACCATTAGGTAAAAATATACACTACTACAAGTTTACATTCTTTGCAGTTTCTACTTACATTCTGGGTATGAAGTGCTGCTCAGTGTTCAGACTTTATTTTTCAAAACTTACATGTCTATAAATATTTCTATTTATGAGAAAACACTGTATGTGTGTTGTGTATGCCGAGTGAATTTTCATCACAACTGGGACATCATTTTCACTGCATTGTGATGTACACTACATGATTCTGCTGTTATTTATTGTGCTTTGCAGACATCAGTATTGCCAAAATTATCATGTTTCTCAAAAATATCTTTGAAGATGTGATAAACATTGTCTGCTTATTGTGACTTCTCATGTCATATTTTTCCAACCTGTCTCATTTCGCCAGCGCTGAAACAGCTGAGAAAGTTTCTGATGGATCTACCATACAACATTCGATGATGTAACAGAAGACAGAGACTATGACATATTATGAACTAGTGGAAAATGAATAACACATTAAAATTTACAGCTTACCAATGCCATGGCATGATTATGTGAGTGTTTATGTATCAGTGGAGATAAGTCACAAATTACAGCACGGCAAAGCTGGCAATGTAGAGCTTCATGGTATGGAAGGGGGATTATGATATTCTAGGTTTTGGCACCATGTAAACTCATCAGTAGACACCAGCATTTCAGAGAAACATACTGTTTCCATCATCAGGGCTGAAGTGGTAGTGCTGAGAAGTGGAATTATGCCTGTCCTTATTTGGCCCACTCCCTCAGCCTTCCCTTTCTCCAGCCCTATATAAATCCCTCCACTTCCCAGCATCACCACTTCAAATCTGAAGACAGACAGCATATTTCTCTGAAACAGTGGAATCTGTTGACAGGTATTCACAGTGCCAGAACCAGAAGAAGATCAGCACAGTGAAAACCTTGGATCTCACAATGGCGGGAGAGATACTGTTCTGTGGCCATGAAACATTCAATTTTTTGGTGTTACTATAGTAATATCTATTCACACACCATAAAATCAAACTGTCAAAAAATGAGTCAAGATGGAAGGTGGAAGGGAATTCTGCTGCTGACAATGAAAAATATAATAAAAGTAGGGCTTATAACACTGCTGAAGAAGTGCTGCAATAGTTGTTAATCAATGAGTTCATTGCTTCTGGTTGACAAATGGAATGGGTAAAAAAGCAACGTTAAGGAACAGCCAGGTCCAATCTCCATTCACACCATATTAAAATAACTAGAAGTGACTAAAGATAATATGTATCTGTCAATGCAGTACAGGCGTGAGCTTACTTCCAGCCCATGACATCCTTTGTTACAATCAAATTTATAAATAGGTACAAGATGTGATATAATTAAAGAAGGTAATCATCACATATACTAGAACTCATACTGCATCTGGTGTACCCATTACAGTAATTCAATTAAAAAGTGTGAGAAATAAAAACAGAACATGAGAATTTTACAGCCAGTCAGAAATGTCAAAAGAGAATTAACCAGGTTATGAAGACCGCTCTTCAGTAAAAGTATATAACAGATGGAAATCTAACTGCTATAATTCACAGCACATGACAAATATTCTCAAAAGTTACATAATTTCCCTAATGTATAAATTGATGATATGGGGTTATTTCAAGTTTCTGAAAGCTTAAGTCTGAGCTTCATCCTGTTACCAAGAACATATGTTTACTTCCTTCCTATGATTCACTAATTTGCATTATGGTATATTTTATTTTCTGTCAACAAATGCTCATTTCCAAGCACAGAGAGCAACCCTGAAGTGCTATGGCACAGAATACAGGGAGAAGAGAAACACACACAAGTAGCATATAATTCACTGGGATTCAGGCATTGGTATGGTATTGAGGGAAAGACAACATATTTTGATTATTCTATTTTTTGCCTTTTTATAATACCATTTAAGTGAGAAGACTTGAGAAGATGCTGGGAACGGATTTGATTTCCCTTTTCTTCTTTAGAACCTAGTTTGCACCTTAAGTGGCAAATAAACACACACTATTCTAGAACACAGTTTAACTTATTTTTGTTACTGTGTTTGATACACAAATAAGGCTCTGTTTATGTAACAGTAACTATTCACATTTAGTTACAAAGACATTAAAATGCCAAGATAATGAAGCAACTGAATTGCATTGCAGGATAACAAAGATTTCATGATAATTCTTTCTTACCATCAAGTTGTCAATGAAAGTAGTTAATAAACATGACTGTGATAATAAGTAAATTTTTATAAATACTAAAGAGAAGTTCATGTCACAACGCAAAGCTTAATATTCAAATATACTGTTCTTCAGAGTTCAGTCACTTTCTTCGCTACTCCATTCAAAGTATTAAATTATTGTTCTCTTTGTCTTGACCAATGCATCTTTTATGGTTCATGCTATGAGCTTTAAATTGCCTCTTGAATTCAATTAAGCATTCACAGCAAAATGAGAGATGCATACTGACTAACCATAACATACTACAAATACCAAATTCAGATTTGATTATTATTATAATTATCAACTCTATAGCAACTTGGTACTTGAAATTAGATTTAACATTTTTTTTCTGAACTGATGGCATGAAGATCAGACGATTATGTTTTTTCAGAAGATGAATGAAATAAATGTATGTCTCACAGTGATAAAATATTTTTCAGGAGGTTGCCTACCTTGGATGAGTATATATTTCAGTGATGAAAACTTACAGATCAACAGTTCCTACAGTCAATTTCTTAAATTCTACCACTTACAGTATAGTTACTGCCAAGTTTTCTATATAAAATGCAATATTTTCATGAAATCCTTTTCCATCTTGTAGAATTATTACTTGGCTGAAATCTCTATGTCCTTGTAACCACAGTTTGTGTAAAATTAATGAAATACCAGATCCTGTATAAAGAAACTCAATATATTTAGCCCAGTTCTCTTTCATACATATGAAGAGATATAATTCACACAAAACAAAACACTGGGACTACTATGACAGAAAGGGGAAGGGGTAAAATCGTAGTTACTTCTTGTCATCTGTATTACTGCTACTGACTTGCCCTGACACTACTGCACCTGCAACTGCTGGAGCTGGCGTAACTGCTGGGGTCACCGGAGTTGGATCATCTTGGAATAGTGGGTTCTTTACTTCCATTTCACCTGTCTGGAGCAACAATATTTCATTGTGTTAAAACAAAGTACATATAAATTCAAATACAGGTGAGATATGAATAACAGTACAAAGATCAGAAATGTTTCTGATGGCTGTTTTCATTCAAGTTACCTATGTCATAACACACACCATTCCACCTTTCACATTACAGACATTCAAATGGTGAATTGCATAGGTATCCTGTATGCAAATGAGAAATGTACACCTAATGTGTAAGACTTGAGGTTCTCACAGCGGTGAGTATGAAGATTTCTATCTTCTGGGTTATTGCGCTGTGTAGTCTGGTCGATGTTAACCAACGTTTCAGAGGTCATACTGCCTCCGTCATCAGGGCGATGATCGCCCTGATGACGGAGGCAGTATGACCTCTGAAACGTTGGTTAACATCGACCAGACTACACAGCGCAATAACCCAGAAGACAGAAATCTTTACACCTAATGTAGTGGGAAATATGACTATGTAAATTACGTGTATGTGAAAGAAGAAAAACTGTTTTACAATCGAACCTGCTTGGTGTGACACTGGTGCTAGTAATTCAGAACAGAAAACAATCACTGGAGACAAGGATGGCCCTGTTACTGAGGAAATTGTTGTAGTGATGAAGTCTAAGCAGTTTTGGAAAGGCACAGTGGTGTTTCCTGGACCTGGTCCCAAGTTGCATTTTATTCACATATTTCTCCTATTGTTCTCACATATGAGGTATGATAATAACATTCTGGGATAGATACTTTTTATGGTTTTCTGAATTTTATTCTGTCACAGATAAATGATAATATTTTATCAAGATTCCTGTCACAATTTCATTACCATAATTGACCAAATCTCAAATTATTGTTTTGATGTGAGATAACTCCCATTTAGATGAAAGTTTAAGTATCTCACTGTTGAGTTATCTTAGAAAATTTGTGTGAAAAGTTCTAAGAAAAGATTGGTAAATTGAACCTTCAGTGGTTCCTCACAAGGTAGCCATGAAAGTCTACAAGTCCTGTATAATTTCATGTTCAAACGTTCACTGTGACTCAAAATTACAACAAACTATGCTTAAGAGCTGAATCATATGCAAATTTTTGACATTTCTGTGGAGACTTCTTGTTCATGGTGCATCAGAATTGGTTATTAATTTTATGTACTTACTGAAGCTAATCCAGGGCATTCATACACTGTGTAGTCTCCTTCTTCATTTTCCTCCTCACTCTCTGCCTCAGACACAGATCCATTGCGTTCATTTGTAACACGACTGAAAAATAAATTTATGGGAATAACATTAAAACCAATAAAGGAAACCAGATGTTACATAAATAACATATCCACTATTCCATATTAACAAATGCTCTGTCCTGAACAAAGTCCATAGATTTGTCACACTGAACTGTCAGTGATTTTAATGACACAAGCTAATATAAATAATTACACTCACGTCAACATTAATATTTCTCTTAAGTTCCTGAGATTTTCCATTTTTGTTTCCCTGATAAATAATGTAATGACAGTCTATTAATTTTGACTTTTATATCAGCAACTGAATATGTAACATTTTCCAAACAATTACTACGTAATAACCTTAAAATGTCTCAGTACCACAATAACTGACAGCACTGCTAGCCAATTTTTAAAAACAAGAAGCACAAAAACAAAATCATATTCTAAGGTCACAACACACAAATGTAAGAAACTAAGCAAGAAGAAGAACAACATGACTGAAAACTGAACAATGCAAGTTGTGGCATCCGAACTACTATTAAGGTTACAAAATACAGAAAATATTTTGGTTTTCGTTGTGTTTCCCGATGTCGGAAAGGCTGTCCTACTTCAAAGGGCACATACCTCTCCATTGCAATGATTTGCTGCTTTTGGTGTTGGTAGTGGTACATTTGGGCAGACTGTGCTAACCTTCTATCACCTGTCGGAGAAATTTCCTTATTGGGACCGGTGACTCCGTATGCTGGATACTCCACATCAGCAGCAGCTTTAGCATTCTTATGCAACCTGAGACAGAAGAGTAGAACCTAAAAATCAGAGTCACATAGTATCCCTGCGTATTGCTTTTCCTCACTTACTCACCCAAGCATACAATTAAACAAGACGTTTCATCCATATCTCGAGTTGAAAGATGCGAACCAGCAGCCCTATATGCGTTCATTTCTAAGCACGCGTAATAACCGTCAAAAACTATGTAACTGAACAAATACTGTGGGTCTAATGATCCAGTTGTTTAGCCAGCCGCAGGAGGCAACGGCCAGTCACGAATAGCACTATCCCGAACATTTCTGAAAGAGCACAAGGCACCTATTATAATGGTCCGTCATGCATAACACACACAGTCACCATATCCCATTAATAAGCCTTCAACTCTGAAGATGGAAGCACTATATTTCTCCGAAAAGATGGCACGCAACCAAAACGCTACAAGCCCAACAACCAGAACACCGTCACCCATAACGGATACCTCTTTTAGTATAAGCTTACGTACACACAAACAGCAGGATTACAGGTTCCCAAGGCGGTGAGTAAGACGATGGGTGTCTTCTGGGTTGTAGCGCAGTGTAGTCTGGTAGAAGATTGTTTTTCCTACCTCCAACCATCAGCCTTGATGAGGGAGGCAGCAAGGACCTCTGAAACGTTGGTAAACTTCTACCAGAGTACACGGCGCTACAGCCCAGAAGAGAGCCACCTTCATACATAACAACATTCAAACTTTAAAGTAGATAAATTGTAACAAAACTAACTACCCTGTGTCCCATAAGCTAGTGTTATGGCTGTCCCTGGAACTGTTCGAAAGTGGCTTATCTTGAAAATGTAATAAACAGAGCGAGCCTGCAGAACTGACCAGATCCAACTCACAGGAGAACAAGCCAACTGAAATATTAATCCTAATAAGAGCGAACATTTTCCACGTTCTGAAAAATCAATGTGCCACATTTGATTTGTTACGTAAATGTTCCCATTATCGATTGTTATTGCATGATTATGTGTACGTACAATAGCAAATGACGCCGGGGATGGGGGTGCATACACGATAGTCAAAAGAAGATTAAAGGGAGCAGTTACGGCAGCAGACGTGGTAAGTCCGTTTTTCGTTGCAATAAAACAATTAGCAAATAAAACTATCTCTGTATTTCGGTTACATTGTGTGACAATAATTATATTCCCTATTTCTGAACTTGTAAATGGGTAGTTAAGTACCGATATCTTTGTCTGCCCGCTTTCCCTCTGCGATTGCAAGTAAACACGAAAAAATTGACTCTTTTTTAATACACAGATATAGCATGCGAGAAAGAAAAATCAAGGGTTCTTAAATCGAGTGATGGACGATATACTTTAAGTAATCGAGTATCTTTTAAACACTGTGTTCCAAATAAATTTCAAACCATAACTCCTGTATTTTCCAATAATGTACGAGAAATGTTCATGACTGCGATTTTAAGTGACCTTAGAATTCATACTGGCAGCACTAAACCTTCTTTTTTTGCACCTAGTTCCTCTTTCAAGAAAAGAATAAACGAAGTAAATGTAAATATATCGATACTCACAAATCATTCTTGACAGATTCAAAACTACCCTTAAGATTCTGGAGGAAGTCTTTTAAGTTGCTGAACATGGGCAGACCACATTAGTAAGCACAGACACTTTCGTGTCCTCTTTATGAGACCCCGCGTGTGACTGGTGGTTAGTGCAGCTTGCGCCTACCGACCCTCAATCCGTTCTACATACCACGTGACGCTACTACCATGGTAACTGATTGTTATTCTCCGTTCATGAAGGTAATACGTTCCCGTACTCAAGGGGAAGTCCAAGGATTGAATTCAGCGGAACACCATTTCTAACTACTGTGCGTGTCTAGTGTCAGAGTTCCGGAATTTCGCCACGACCAGAAGACATTCCAGCACGGCTGGCTGGTACTTCATTAAGGAATGTTCAATAATTGAGTGAAAGTAAGATAATGCGTGTTCAAATAGAGCCCGAGCAGAATACAAATATATTGCACAACTGGTAACGTCGTTGTTCCATACAATGCGTCTAGTTTTTGCGAAAGTCTTGTACTTCAATTCGGCGGTGGTAGTTCAGTGTGTAACTTCAGCTGGCGGGGTTAAGGCGCGTCGAGTGTTGAGGAAAGTTGAATAATTCTTAAACTCGAAAGTCTGAGCCACACGATTACACGGCTTACTCGTATCCGAGGAGTACTCGGTTCGAATCTCGGGCACGATACCGGCTAACATAACTGCTGTTTTCTGTGGTTTTTCTCATTACTTCCATACAGACGCCGGTGTACTGCAGTGAAGTAGGTTCCTACAATCCCTTCAGAATTCTGTATACAAACACTCTTATTACTTTCGGCCCTGATGAAGGATCGTCTAACGGCCTACGAAGAAATCAGCCATCCCTAACTGTCTGGTTAACAAGCACTAGGCGGGCCTGCCTCTCCGTGTCATTTGTTTGTGCTTATTCGGAAGCATACTGCGTGCCCCATCTTGTGAATAGTGTAAAATCGTCTGCAAAGTTCTGGAACGCTCTCTGTTTACACAAGTGAAGCACGTTACTTTCGCTGTCAGACTAGAACAAACTTACAAGGCCTTTATTTACCGACCCGTGTTCGAATTAAGACAAATGCTGTACTTCGAGTAAAACAAATTTCGTGTACAGCTAAAAATGCGCATGATAATCTAAACATAGCACACAAAAAACAGGACGTTGAGGTGAACTTGTCACATTCTGAAAGAAGAAATAACATGGGTGAGATTGCGGACAGAAAGGGGCAAATGAACAGACAAGGGGGGATAAGAGGAAAGGAAATAAGAGAACTGATAAAGGAAAGAAGAAACAGAAAGGCAACTGACAGAAAAGTAAAATAGACTTTCTCATTACGCCACACAATCTTGACAGTTATTCATTTCATTTAAGCCTATAGTGAAGTACAAACAGTTGACCTAACGTGACCAGGGAAATTACCCCAGGCCTACATACTGAAGCTGTGTCCTGCAACAGGATCACGACAATGCCAAATATTGCGTTCTGACATTAATTCCTGTGTTTCTTTTGTTGCAGGACGTGAAAATATGTTTGCAAGCAAATTATTCAGTCACGAGATGATTCAGAAATGTTGATTTCTTCTTGGCATCGGTCCTAGATACTCGTTTTCCACTAACTAAGTTCCTAATCAGCAAGAACAACGAGCAGATAGTAAATCCTGGTTCAGTGTAGACTACTTTCGGCCTCTACGGTTTTCTTGATCAAGTCCAATTCAGTCCACAAATTCACATTGCTGTCACTTGCATCCGTCTTAATGTGATTTTCCCATCTACGCCTCTGTCTCTCGAGTGGTCTCTTTCCTTGAGGGTTTCTGATAAAAATTTAGAAAGGATTTCTTACTTCCTCCATAAATGCTGCATGCCTAATCCATCGCATTGCTTTTCTGTGAAGTTCGTCGTTATGAAATCTTCATCAATCATTTGCTACTTCTTCTCTACTAGGAAATTTATTTTTCATAATCGATGTTATTCTTCACTCCATCATAAAACATGTTACGATGGTTCAATACCATTCATACCCCATTCGATATCCTGCAGCCAACAACTTCTATTGCTGATAATGTTGACAGTTTTCAATCAGCTTGCCCTACAGAGACTCTTTACGTTCCTAATTGCTAACCATAATTCCGTTTCGGTTGAAACTGTACTGAATATGACGAATATAAAATTCGAATCACGTTTGTTTTCTAATCAACCCGTGTCAGTTTTTTAAAGCACCTACAAATATACTAATCCGCGGTATCCGTTCATAAGATAACTTATAAACTCAATAACAATATCTATTTTCCACACTTCAGGCACTTAACATTTCCTTTGTTCGGAGTTTCTTTTCTAGCACAGACGACTAATAAATGCTTTTGTTCTTTTAGTGTTCCTGTCAGATTTAGGATTAGGGAAAAAATATGTTTTATCACCGTATTTTAAGATTTTGTTGCTAATATAAAAATTCAACTTTAACTGGAATTGGACGGTGAAAGTAAACAGTTTTGTTACTTTCGTCTCCTGGACAGGCTATCTTCTTGTGGTGCGAAATGTAGGAAAATGTCTTATGACTTAAACTCATGTCACTTTCAGAGATACTCTATTATACACCATGCATAAAATTCAGGCTTTCCCAATTTTCTCACTTTATTTGCAGTCTGAAATGTCGTAAAAACAGGGATGAATTGGTGGACGTACTAATGGACACACAGACGATTCTGTATTATTATACACAGATTAATTTGTAGTACTGGTGGAAACAATTACATACCAACATATCTTTAACCATCTTCGTCACAATCTGATTATTTTATAACCACATCAACCGAGTCGTTTCAGTACCAGGGTACCGTGAATGACCCAGCCTTGACCTCAGCGTGGGAATATTGCCAAATTCTCAACACCGACCCAATCCTGCATTAACCAGGTTGCTCTGCTTCCACGCTAGGTCACTGAATAAAATATTGGGTCACTATGAAAGTTAAACCTGAGTATATCAACATCGAGTCACGTGATATGAGTTCATTGATCACGACGACTTCGCCGGCCGGAAAGTGGCCTCACCATTTTCGTCCCTGACGTACGTTCCACTTAAAGTCGCAGATAGGAGGATAGTATTAATACTTGTCATGGGAGAAACAGGTTAAAATAATGTGAAGTGGGCTAAAATTGTTTGTTATGCAACCATATTAACATAGAGAAACGTATTACTTATTTTGGCATAGACACTTCGGGTATTTTGCTAAAACAATAAATTGACGTCCAAAAATTTCTCAACAACCGCAAATGACACTTCAAAGAAAATTTTGTTGTTTGCAGCAGTTATATTGATTTAAAAAGACGTAATATCTGTAAATCCTTAAATGTTCTCTTTGGCCTTACTTGCAAAGTTGTATTTTTCAGACTTACAAAACATTTGCCAACTTCCTCCACACCTTGAAAGAAAACTCTGTCAAGACTGCAAAACAGAACAGTCCACAAGTCCAGCTGATTGTTTACACGTTTAGGCATACATTTTTTCACAGAATACAGCTATACGATAAAGCCGTCAGATAACCGCGAACTTCCTGACTAAATGAATTTGTAGCTTCAGGATTTTACGTCACGGGGCCTTCGTGACTTTTTTGTAGGCACACACAATGCGACCAACTGATTCCTTGTGTATGTTCAAGCTAGTTACTTTCATTTATTTATTCACTCACTCATTCACTTCTCCATATATTTATGCATTCATTTGATTGTTTATTTATTTATTTCTTCCATTATTTATTATGGTATATGTTTTATTAATTATTTCCCCTTCATTAATTATTATTTACTAATATATTATATTTCGTTTCTTATATCATTTTATTATTAATTTATTTATCCATTTCGTTGTTTATTATTTTAATTATCAATACATTTGTTTTTTTCTCTTTCAGAGATCACTTAAACCTAACTGGCCTCTCACATACAGATCGTTCCATTGAAAAGCTTCCATCACTACTACAGCATTTATAAGCTTTGGTGACATTAATATAACAAGACAAACAAATTGTTTTTTAAGCTTTTATTTGTTAGGAAGAACTTACAAAACAACTTTACAGCAAATGCTGATAAAGTCCACAACCATCGCCCTTTTTAGCGTGTTTGCGACTGTGTGAAATATTTTGGGGTCAAAATTTGCAACATTGGCAAAACTATGCTGTATAGTCTGGTAGAAGTTTGCTGACATTTCAGAGCAGAGGCAGCGAATATCTCTCAACTGTCAATAAACCTGACAATTATATAATTTATATTAAGTGATGTTTATTTTTTCAAATATATCAACATGACAGCAGCATGGACCTTTGAGATCATGTTCGTAATTAAAAGGATACAAGCTGTTACTAGGCCAGTTTCTGACACAATTACTTCCTACATTTGTTGTCAATGAAAGTAAAATTTGAGCAGAGACAGCAGAGTAAAATATAATTTATATAACTTTAATTCATTAAATTTCCTTAAATCGTAGTTTCAAACCTTTCACGTCTCAATGAAGATCTCTACAGCATGTCTTCCACATTACGATGTAACTGACTTTTGGTTGGCTTAAAAATTTCTCCACGCTCCTCATATGGCACATGTCAGAGAGATAATCTCAGCTTTTGAATATATTTTAATCTACTAGCTTCAACTATCATCAACAAATAATGTTTACTTTATTAAAAGTAGAGTTGTAATGAGTATTTCTTAAATGTACTATGTGTTAATGTTTATTTTAAAGTATGACACACACTTAAAGCTTAGAAAGGCGTCATCAATATTGTTTTACTTTTAGCCTTGCACCATGAAAGTGTCTAAGGTAGCAGAGTTACACATCCACACATTCAAAACAGAGGCGAGTGGTCAGCTTCACGCTCAGGCCACTCAGCCATGCGGAAGAATCTCGGGTATCTATCGAATAGCAGGTAACAAAACTTAAATAAAAAATCATTATGATAATGTAACACTGTTGGGTTATTTGCGTATAAGTTTAGCACTTTCATGTAAGTATAGACCATTCCACTTCTAAATTGTCATCTAAACCATTACTGGTGGTCTTATTTTCCCACAAAGAATGGTATGCAGAAGTATCACAAAGTTAATGTACCACAAAGAAAGTTCAATTATTTTAATTATATATGATTAGCATATCTTAGTCTTATCTTAATAAATTGCAAAATGTCCATTTCTGTCTTTTGTTACAACTTCTTCCTCGTTAAATGGATGACAAAAGACTAATCCTGTAAGCCAGTGGTCCCCGACGCGGCGCCCGCCAAGGCTTTTTTCGGGTGCCCGCGTTGATACGGAAAGAACCATGAACATTATAAAATCAAAGCACAGGTCTCGACTTACTGATGCCCATTTTGACTGTTGTTTGCGAGCAGCAACATCATCCTACACTCCCAAATTTGAAAAACTGGCCCATGAAATGCAGTGCCAAATATCACACTAACTTCCCACTTGAGTAATAATAATTGTACTTATAAAAGTACGTATTTTTGATTACGTGGTTTCTTGTATCATTAAACGTCGTGTTGTTTTGCGTATTATTTGGTGTCCATATCTTATTTGTCCAGAGAAAATAATATTTGGCTTTGTTAATCGGTTGGTGCCCGCCACGATCTCATAAACTCTCAAATGTGCCCGTAGGCACAAAAAGGTTGGGGACCACTGGCTTAATCATTACTAGTGGTAGCAGAAACATGCATCTTCAATAAATAAAGTGGAATTTTGTTGCAGAGTTGGATTGAGATAAAATTAAATACTTCCAAGAGATTATATTTGGATCAAAGAATTATGATTGCACTGTATTTTACTTAAAACTTTGGTTTTATGTTTTCTCGGAAGGTGTACAATTTGTCATATCCTGATAGGACTTGTCCATGAAACAAACCCTACGTCCATTGTTTAATAACTTTTCCTGCCAGCAAAACTTACAATGTGCCTAACCAAGGCGATTTTACCACATTTCCTCCTGCACATAGAATAGCATAAAGAATAGCAAAAGAGGAGCAAATGTGGACCAAAAGGGGGAAGTAAAGGGATGATGGAGAAAGCACATAATGTCAAGCTCCATAATTTGTACCCTTCAACATATATTATTAGGGTTTCAAAAGAAAGAAGGATTTAATAGATGAGATATGTAGAATGCACGAGGAAGATGCCTACAGCATTTTAATTGGAAAACCATGTGACAGACATGGACACAGGTGGAAGGATAATACTGAAAGAAATCTCACTGAAATGGAATTTGAGTATGCGTGAACTGGATTTAACTGGCTCAGATTAGGAACCCATGACTGGTTCTTGTGAACACTGTAACAAAATTTGAATTCCATAAAAAACAGAAAATTTCTTAACTGATCGAGTAACTATTGGCTTCTCAACAGGGACTGTGCTCCAAAGAGACAAGAAAAGTAGGCCTACAAAATAATAATTCTTACGTAATTTATTTATTTTATTTTATTAATTTAATTAAGATTTGGAATTCCTCAAAACTCCTCCTTTAACACATTCCTCTTGTAAGGAATATAAATTTAATGAACTTTCGTTGTGGTACGTTCATTGTAAAATGCAGGACATTAAAACTGTTGTAAACTCACTTGTACCAACCAATTCCTATGACTATTACTCCAACTATAGCCGCAGCACTGCAACCAGCTACGATAGCTGAAATACACAAACACAGTTCATTAACAATTCAGCCAAGACGAATTCTGAGAAAAACTTTGATAATACCACTGCAGCACTTTACAAATGTGTAAACCAAATTTCAGCATTGATTTCTGGCATTAACAGAGCAGGAACGCCTATTTACATAATCTTTGCATGATAAGCATAAAATAAAACCTTTAATGCAAACACACTCTAAAAAGTTAGTTATGAAATATAGGTGTAATAAATTAACCTATGTCAGTGGTCCCCAACCTTTTTGTGTCTATGGGCACATTTGAGAGTTTATGTGATCGTGGCGGGCACCAACCAATTAAGAAAGCCAGAACAGAAATAATGGATTGCCCCACTCACTTTGATTAAATTTATACCAGCTGCTTACTAAGATTTCTCAACTTTCAATGTGTTCGGATGTGAACTTCCATTCACAATGATAGTAAAACCATAAAAATACTACAGACTTACCAATAAAATACACATCAGACTTATCATCTGGTTCAGCTTGAACAGGAGTCTTGTAAAGCTGGTAATTTGCAGGGGCTGTTTCTTCGGGCAACTGTGGCTTTAGTGAGTTTGAAGCCTTAAGCTCATCGTGATCTGCCTTCTGTTCTGTCTGTTGAGGCGTTCTCAAGGTCTGCGATACTGGGTTCAAATCAAACACAGACCCATCATAATCCTCATCTGGCACGGACTGACGTGGAAACAGATTCGGGATTCCATCTGTGCTGTCTGGAATATCAACCAAGTCACATTTAGTGCCTTATCTGAGTAAACCACAAAACACAGAGAAATGTTTTAATATGTTATATTGGCTACAAATGCTTCAGAAATATATTTGCAAGAAACTCATCTAATAAACTGTAAAGCAACGAAAAAATTTTACTTTTAAAGTCTATTTTTATATGTATGACCAAACAAGTATGTTGAAAATAAACGTAGGTCTGAGAAAGACTAACCTGTTAGGCTACGTGTCTCTTCATAGTATCGTGGATCGGACGGGTTTACTGCGAAAGGTGAAGTTTTTTCGGAGACTGGAGAACGCCCCGGAAACTGGTAAGTAAACCCTGGATTCGGCCCCAGCTTTGGAATTGTGCCGGGATTGCTGAAAGGACGGTACTGACTTTTCTGCAGAAATCTCCTTGCCACTTGTTCTATAACGTAATCCTCCGGAGTTACATCTGCAAAGAAATTGCACAAGCAACGATAGACTAACTATGTGAACCAGCTAACCTCAAAACCAAAACTGCACTAACGCCTTGAACTGCGTTCTTCTTAAGAAGGTAAAAGATGCTCAGCCGATCAAATATTTCCCGCCCTTTAAAGAACATGATGATTTATTACCATGTTCACAGCGACCTATCCTCTCGCTATCCTTTGCAGAACGAATCTAGTCCATACCGCCACACCCTATTTAAGATTTATTTTAATATTATCCTCCAATCAAAGCCTTGGTCAGACCTTACGACTCAAATGTTATATTTATCATCATCTCTCCCATATATGCAAGAAGCTATACTTATTTTATCCATCATCATGTTTCGTCGCCCTGCTATGAGAAACTGACTTTAAGTGTTAACTCATCGGAATAATTTGTCGATTAGCAGAAGTCCGTCTGGGGTGGCGTTAGGTACATCTACGGTTTAAAATTGTATCAGATTAAACTCGACATACTTTACATATTGGGAAATAAATTCAGTATATGCCTACCTTGTGGAAGTGTTGTGTCAGGTTTGGAGTATTTTATTTGAACCCATATAATTAATTTGGATAGGTATTTCGATCAGAATAAATCAAGTAGTGGGCGATTACAATGATCATAATACATCCGCTATGGACATGGACTTCCTTATGTCGTCTTATGCTGTCTCGTGAAGGTAGAGAGACCTTGCAATAACCGATCCCCCGTGCAAGTAATTATAGTCTACTAAAAGCCTGACAGTTGCTTACTCTCGGAATTAATTCTGAGTCTGAAAACACCTGAAGCAGTCACTCACAACTGCACCTGACACACCGGAAACACCATTTAAAGAAACATGACAGAGAAAATAGCAACGTCTAACTTCGACGGAACAACGGAGTTTAGTAACAATATAAGCCTAACAAGCACATACGAATTTCCACGACACATGACTATCTACTATTCAAGATGAATAAAAGACAAAGCTCAGAACGGTATCTCACATTTTCAATTTTAATGTAAATAACAACGAACAACACACGTAGTATTGATGACTGCCGTCTTCTTTCGATGATGGATGCGGAAAGCTCCTCTGAAACTTCAGTCAGTATCTACCAGACTACACGGCGGAACATCAAGAACACAGCCATCTTATTAATCGTCAACGTGAGAACCTGAAATCTCACCAACATATATTGACCACATCGACTGACGTACTAGAATAATGTAATTCAGAGGTCAGATGATGAACTAAAGGTTTCTAAACATGTCGCTCAATTGGCTATTGCGAAATAAAAAAGTGCATGAAGTTACAAAGTTTGTGCAACTTCTTGTTGTGCAGACATGGGCAAAGTACCATCTTCACTGCCAGTGGGCTGCAGTAAAAGAATGATTAAATAAGTAAGCAAATGTTAAAATGGGTAGCTGGTCTTGCCATTTTTACTATCTGTTCCCTTTGCTCTGCTCGCAAAGTACAGATTGCAGTATCCATCTTCTAATATCTGAAGCGTTAGAAAGAGGAAACGGATATAATTTGCCATGTAATTCATTTCCATCTGTTGCTGCTCAGTCACGGGTGTAAAATGTAAGACACGTCTGACATCACTGTAAAGTGATTACAGAATGATTAAGAATGAGAAGAAGTCTCTAACAAACACAAAACCGATAGATATACTTTTTGAATAACAAGACGTTAGCTGGCACAACAACAAAATAACCTACATTCGTATGTGATCATACATATATTATCTGTGCAGGTTCCACTAAATTCCTTGAACTGATACATGTGCCAGAATAAAACTGTCAGTTCATAATATTCCGTGTCACGTTATTTAGTTTGTAGTCCCAAGAGATGTGAGACTGTTTCAATAGAAACCAATCACACGCACTTCTCAACAAGCCGACTGGCAAGTCTTCATACAATCAATTAACCAAACAATGTAGATTCTCAGTTCTCGTCCAATGAAATAAACCAGTCACAGTCTATTCTCAAGAATTCGTAATTTCAAACAGCCAATCAATGCCGATTCTCCGTTCTCATTCCTGGCTGGTCATATTTTACCATTAAAACGACAGTCTTTACTGATCTCTACTGTGTCCTTCCAAATCGCGACTTGACCCTTTCTATATTCGTACGTGATGTCTCTTTTAAAAACACTTACCCTGTTGGGATTTTATATAAGTGAAATAAACATGGGGTAACATCTCCAAACAGTCAACTCTAACAATATGTGACTACAAACACGAATATACCACTACAATGAAAGTATGTTAATAGAAGGGTGTTTCGGGAATGGAACCAGCAAAGGCTACAAATAGTCAATATGAAGATGACTTCATAATCTATTATCGTGTGCACTGCATACTCTGTATTTTTTCTTCTTCTAAATTCTATCACAGCAATTATATATTCTATATAACTAACTAATTAACTAGATGGCTTATAGAACCCGAGGGTTCATCACCGAATTAACCAAAACCCTCCACCGGACCCTGTCCTGGGCCAACAAAATCCAATCTCCTTCTACTCCTATCTCCCATAGATACCGCCTGACATTATCCTCGCATCTACGTCTAGGTCTCCCCAGCGGTCTCTTCCCTTCAGGTTTCCCAACCAGTACCCGGTGCACACCTCTTATCCCATCCATGCGCGCTACATGTTCCGCCCATCTCAGTCTTCTCGACTTAATCACCCTGTCAATACTGGGGGAGGAGTACAGATTTTTAAGCTCATCATTGTGCAGTTTTCTCCACGCCCCATCGTCTTCCCTCTTAGGCCCAAATATCCTCCTCAACACCCGATTCTCAAACACCTGCAATCTGTGTTCCTCCCTCTAAGTGAGAGACCATGTTTCGCACCCATACAAAACAACAGGCAAGATTATTGTTTTGTATACTTTAATTTTCAGGTTTTTAGAGATCAGACGGGAAGACAAAATATATTGAACTGGGAAGTAGCAAGTGTTTCCGGAATTTAGTCTCCTCCTAACTTCCTCATGAGTGTCATTTTGATTTGTTATTGTCGTTTCCAAATATTTGAACTTTGTCACACTTTCAAAGGATTTATTAGCCACCGCAAGATAGTTCTGCCCGCCTCTCTGCTGACAACGAGATACTAACATGTACTTATTCTTTTCTGAATTTACTTCTAGCCCCACCTGTCTACTAGCCTCCAGTAAAACTTCTGTGTTACTCTTTATTGTATTTGTATCGTCACCCAATAAATGAATATCAACAGCATATGCCAATAGCTGATGTGTCCCATTCAATTACAAACCCTCCTGCCAATCTTGGATTTTCCTGATGGCGTATTCTAGCGCAAAGTTAAAGAGCAATTGAGACAAAGCATTCAATGTTATTTTAGGTCACATAGTGTTACATCACGGTACCTCTCAAAAGTGAGTACTGACAATTCTAATCATCCTGTGTCATTAAATTCGCGGTCACCACAAACTGAATGCTACCCGTGATGACCTTGACCCCGTGGCTTCAGCCACGCCTGGCTGATATATCGATTTACCTCATCTTCCGCTAAGCACATTCACGTCAACCTGACGTCATTCACCTCGATGTACGCATGGATTTGCCCCAGACCTCGTGGTCAGTTTCACTGAAACCTGAAGAGACTCGTTAAGACTATGTACAGAGGTGCCATCATATTGACCTTCAAACTCGAAAATTAGAAATACGCTACTGGTAAAATCTAAAACCCTCGGAACCAAAGAAGTGCAAAATGCTGTTAAATGGCTTATCGACTGGCAAAAGATTACTGCCTAGACCTAAATAACGAATTCTGGATCGTTCAGTTTCGCTTGTAAAAATAACAACAGCAATCTGATGAGACTATAGCACACCTAATATCCAGATGTCCAGCTGTAGCAAAGAAAAGCAGCTATACATAAACATAACAGGGTATGCACCCAACTGCATTTAGTAGTAAACAGGTAGGAGTGAAGAGAGCAAATGGTACGAACATGTACCAAAGCCAGTGACACATGTAAAATTATCAAATTACTGCCCTGTAGATCCAATACATTACAAGAGACAGAACATAACTGTGCAACAAACTCGACATCACTATAGCCAGATACGAAATAAACTTGTCTGAAAATTGACGTTTCGTTACAACCTGTCAGAAAGTTTGGGGGATATGTGGAATAGGAGAGGGCACAAAACATTTTTTGGTTAAAATGCAGTGCATGCGAAAGGAGGAGGCGAAGACGATAACGATTATTGGTACAGCTGGTAGCTTGTCACAATCATTCCGAAAGAGTTTAGGCTGCACCCTTGATAATATCTCAGGCGTGAAATTGCATAAGACGGACATACTGGGTAAAAACACATACTGAGGAACAGCTGGAGATCTTAAATCAGCATTTAATTAATTTAAAATATATTCACCAGTAACTACCACATAATTGCCTCATAAATAATGTAAAGTCTAAAGAATGAAACGCACAAAAACGATAGCAATATCTGTTGTTTTATATGGGTTCTGAAAGCTAATCTCTCACACTAAGGAACAAAGAAAGGTTTAAAGCGAGAACACAGTGCTGAGGCAAAAATCTGGATCTAACATACAGGAATTATTAAGACGCCTGAGAAAATTGTATTACGAGGGGGGTTTCCCACCAAATACATTATTAAATCTTTGGATTCTGCGACCACAACGTTAGTTAACAGTATATAAGCAGTCCTTAACAGTCTACAACAAATTATCACGCAAAACAAATCGCGTTTCATGCATAGGAAGCACTGCCTGATGAGAAAAGCTGATTGTTTCATACGTCACGAATGTTCCTGCCTCTTCATTAGTCCCGGACACCTGTGTGTGACCCACACAACACACAGATGGTGCGTCACTTGATAGGACGTCGTTTGTTATAGATTATGAAGAGACGCAATAAACATCCCGATACACCTGCCGACGTGCCACTACATGGCGCAAGCTGAGAACAAGAGTTTGCAGTAAGTTGTCCCTTGGCTTAAGCACCACGTCATGATGACGTATAAGGAAATGGAAGTAAAGCTTCATGCATTCTTGACGTGGACAGTGGACAGACTCGTGTAGTCTGCTTTACACTTCGACCTCTTTCTGCCCAAGAAAGAGCCCTCTCTTTTCACTGACGCGAAAAAGAATGGTGCTTGGCCGTCGCAAATGTATTTTGGGGTTGGATAACAGTTGGATCGGTATATCGTCACACAGAAACGATTACTCTTTTAATTCCCTTGTCGTTATTTTGTGATAAAATGTTAAGGCGATAGGATGGTTGGCAGACATCATCGATAACCGCAAGAGTGACTCACAAGAGCTGCAGAAATTGGCTCTCCGAAATGCCCTGTTAGGTGCGTATGCAGTTCAGTCGAAACCTCTTTCGAATACTGTATATGTCATGCTCTTCGATCTGCTGCCATGCTACGGAGGCATGACCTCCGGCCTGACCTGTTCCGTGCACACAGTCTGTCTGTTACGGGTGTACAACAAACCACCTGCCTGATCCTGTACGGATATAAGCATGAGAATATTTTTCAGTCTACCCTGTTACAGATACACACAAATAACGGTTTAGGGCTCATCTACGCTCTGTTGGCATTAGTACCCTTCCTTCACCTGCAAATTTGGTCTTTTATAACATTTTTATTCTGGCATCGATTTCGTGCTTTCAATATCATCGTAACTACGAGTGTTTTCGAGATGGATAACAGTACTCGTAATTCTAATGAAATTCAAATATTTTCAAGGAAATTCTTTCATGCGAAGCAATTTTAGTTCAGACCTCTCACCCGCGATTCTATAGCTACACACAGAGTAGAGACTGTGGACAACGACACTGCAACAGGTAGGTTTTTTCGTTTAAGCCTGATTCTCGTGCTTGACTACCCCAAAGGCTTGGAGACCGTTCTCCATCTCCAGATTAATACTGTGACTGTAACAGCCCATGCTGTCAATACAATCTTTATTTCAAATCTAAAAGTTCATGATGTTGGTGATGAGTCATTAGAATAAGAATTTTCTTGAATATTATCCATCATCTAGTAAATAAAATATAAAACGTAAAAAACGACGTTTCGGAGATGGGGCTCTATCTCCGTCTTCAGGTTCCTACTCAGTTGGGCCCACTAGATAGAGCTAATCCCTATCTCCGGGACCGGAGAGCCCCATCTCCGAAACGTCGTTTTTTACGTTTTATATTTTATTTACTAGATGATGGATAATATCCAAGAAAATTCTTATTCTAATGACAATCTTTATTGTTACTCAGATATTCTGTGTTCTCCAGTTTTGTCTAACAGTCCCATCGTAAAGATGTTTCGACCAGTTGTCCACCACCCGGCAAAGGCTGGTGATCCCTGATCTATGGGCTCCACAATCGTTAGGTCAATAGACACAGCGACAGAGTTAAAGATCCCAAGTCATCTGAAGCCAAGCTATCTAGTCCGTAGCCAACAGCACATGCTTAAAATACTATTTTGCCTACAATATGGCAATATTTCGAAGTAAAATATAATATATTCTTCATTACATCTGCAGTCTCTAGTTCCTTCTAAAAATGTTCTAGTGACGTTATCATCTGATCTGTAAGAGCGAAAGTAACGATTCTCGTGTCCACGCTGTTGTGAGACGAAACAAATAGAATTAAAAGCGTGCGGAATGAGGAGTGTGTGAGAACAGATACAGATCAGATTTCCAGTCTGACATCTAGTTCCTGTTCTGCAGCATGTTTGTTTGCTGCTCAAAGCTACTCATTATTTATGAAACTCCCTGTAATTATTTCGCAGCTGCCGGTAATATATTCAAAGCAACGGATTCTTGTCTTTGCTTATGCAGTATGTGGTAATGTTAAGATGATGTTAGTTTTTCCACGCAGGCTAGTAGTCTATTAGAATCCTCGTATAAAGAACTTTCAATTTGGAGAGGGCCTCCAGATATCGTGAAAGACTGCAAATAATATACTGAATAAGCAGCCGCAGGCATCCAATAAGGGGTGGTCATCAAACTTAGCGGAAAGGGACGGATAGCATGTTACAAAATGACACATGGGACTCATATGAAAGAAACTACACGGTTCAAATCTGTTCCTCCAAAACAAAAAGGCCAACCATGCATTGTACATTCACATTTTGGGATTTTTACGACAGCTCGTTCGTCAAAAAATGTCCAAATATCTGGCAACATAACTCGATTTTGTATAATAACAATGGACCTTCCCACACATTTTCGGTAAACCGATTTTTGAGTAAAAATAAATATCTGTGAAGGATCATCTATCGTACTCACCTAATTTGGTCCCGTAATGTTCCAAAATACACTCTTGAAAGAAAATCATTATAAATAGCTTTGCCATTTATAACAATGTGACGAAAACTCTGAAACGCCTTCACAACCATAACAGAAACTTAGGATTGCTCGTGTAAAGTCAGAAGGTGATCAAATTGAACATTATCACTTTTAATAAGTCTCTGACATATTTTCTTTTCACTAAATGTTCTGTCATTTAATTGCGAGACCTCATATTCCCATGAACATTTAACTGTATCTTGTTACATGTGAAATAGAATAAAAGTTTTCAATTTACATTTTTATTCGTGCTTGAAATGTTCTTGTACGCATTAAGAGATAAATAAATTCCGATATTTTTCAGTTCGATAATTGTTATTAACCCGTCCTCTCTCCAAAACGCTGACGATCAAGATGTGCTAAAGAACTCAGAAAAAACATTTGGACTAAAGAAGGGTAAAGCAATTTAGCAATAACTAGCTAGAATTTAGAACTAAGAAATATATAATATTGGAAATCAAAGTTCTTGTTACAATATTCTGTAATATTTCTTGTTCCTAAGTTTTCGCAGTTTGAGTTCAATGTAGAACTTCTACTTTCGGGGATAAGCCGTGACGACTGCTATAGGTTTACCACCCTTTCGGCAACATCGTAGTTACCAATGCAGTCATTTTGGTATTATCACGCTTGCCTATTAGCTTCGCCATGTTTGTCTGTCTATCCGCATGTAACAATTTGAGAACTGCTGAAATTTGATTTTGGGAAGATGGGGAGTTACACTAAAATTTGTCCACACATTCCAATTTGGGCAAAAACTGGACTAAAAATAACACACACTAAACAAAATGAAGTACATGCACTTCTGCGCCAATCTCGAACACAACCCGCTAAATATTTATCGGAGCTAAAAATGTTTCGAATAAAAGCTGTACAGAAACTTAAGCAAACATTTTGTGCCCAATACACTTTCAAATACAGAGCTATATATCTAACGTATTACGAACAGTAAGCGTCGTATTCGATGTAATATCTAAGCTCTATCTTCAAACCAACTAAGAAAGCGGATGTACTGCAACAGGTACCTGTATTTCAAGGCGATTTGCGAAGTTTGATAACACGGTTTAGTCTATTAGTCTATGACTAATAATCTCATTGGCAACAACAAAACACGGCACATTAGAAGAAACAAATTCCGTCTATATTAATAAATAATCCTTTAAATAATGAAAGCATTCATATTGTACGCATTTGATGGTTCGTTTTCTCCATACTGTTATTCGTAACTGTCGCGGGACACAATGAAATTATAATCAAACAACTGCCACTCTTTCGTGTATGTGTAATGTGAATTGTTTTAAAAATGATTTCATGTTACACGGTGTATCTTTACCGAACGTAATCAGCTCCGTTAGTTAATTCAGAATAAAAATCAAAATACAGTGGCATGTTAGCAGGATTGGGTGTGTTAGAGTTGTGGTTAGTATTATAACGAAATAGGCCTCCGTTCAGAGCCACGTACATGTAGTCACCGTATTGCAGTCCTAAACAAATTCCGCTTAATTGGAAAATTCTAAATTGATTGTCTTTTCTATTTTAAAAGAACAATTTAATAAGCGAGATAAACTTGCAGCATGAATCGTTCAGAAGCCACTGTGATATATACAATTAAAGCAACAAATTGTATTAAAGATGCCTTACAAGCACTGGTGCTTCTGTATAGCAATACTTATGATTTATTGATAACGTACTATCATAGCAAAACTTGTGTAACACTATTTTCAAAATAATAAAATGTATTAGTAGGAATGAATCGCGTTATTTACCTGGATAGAACTCTACGTTGGCTATAACCTCGCTGCTCAGTGACACGCAAATAATGAACCAGAGTGACACAAGATTCATACTGAAAGTTACTTTAAAAATCCTCCAGGTTTGGCCCATATGTTGTCATTCCTTGGCCATTTTGGAAAATCAATACACTTCCCAGCGTTCCATTACGAGACAACGGAACATCACCTCCCGATTCTAGCGCGGTTAACACTGCGTTTCTGGCCACAGGCTGTTCTTCGGAATACTGTTCTTATCACAGCGCTTCCTCCGCATGCGCAGAAACAAACGCCTCGTTACTGATAATAACCGGTAGTTAATGAATATCAAAGTCGGTGCGGTATTAACCACGAAGAAATTGTTTCATTCCCCCAACCTTCCATTCTCATATACCGTCGTGCGACGAAATTTAAGCTGCTAAATTTTATTTTAAACCAGTTTTCCGAAAAATAAAGAATTTTGGTTAATTAAAATTAGGGTCTTACATTGTGTATATAATATTGGATAATATTAAATCTGACGTAAAGATTACTTACTCTGAGGGTTCATAAGAAGGAATTGCTCAAGTCACTTGGTATCTTCATTGATCTAATAAAAAAATTGCACATAACGAATCTTCTACAGCATTCTGAATGAAGCTGCTCTTGGTGAATGCTGGGATACTGGGAACGACCCATTCTTCAAGTGCCTGAGCACTGCGGGTCACAACTTTTTGTTGGCTCGATCTATAGACATTTTGGTAGGACTCCTTGGACGAGGGATCGGCCGGTCTCAAGGCCTCTACCTGTACACAGGACAGGACAGCACAACACAGAAAAACGCGGACAGACATCTATGGCTTGAGTGGGATTCGAACCCACGGTCCCAGCGACCAAGCGGCACAAGGCCCACGCCTCAGCCCACGCGGCCACTGCAGACCCTGGTGAATGCATGCTGTTGAAAATTTATATTGCAAGCTGTTACAAAGTTTATCGTATATATCCAATTCTGTACAAATTGGAATGCAAGGACTATCACTTTACAAAGTCTACACACACTTGAATAAATACTGCCTGGATCTAAATTTCTCAAGCAACTGTAAAATTTATGCACGTTTTCTTTGATTGATTGATATCCTGTCACTCTTAGCCAGAGCATGGGGCCTCGACAAAGCAGCGCCAACGAGTTCTATTACGAGCCAGAACTTTCAGCTCCCTCCAGGTCTTTCCTTCCTTCTTTGCCTCCTCTTCAATGGTTCTCCTCCAGGTTGTTTTTGGCCTTCCTCTCTTCCTCCGTCCCTGGGGATTCCAGGAGTGTGTTTGCTTTACGACAGCGTTTTGGTCCTTCCGCAGGGTATGTCCAATCCACCTCTATTTTCTGCTCAATTTGTGTGGCTATTGGCTCCTCATTTGTTTGTTTCAAAAGGTCTTCATTTATGATGATGTTGGGCCAAAACATGCAAAGGATCCTTCGGAGGCAGCGGAGACGCTTGGCATGTTTTCTTTACGCATTGTTTTTTGCCTACCTTCATTTGTGGGACCACCAACTATACATATGTGCCTCCCTTTCAAAATTAGAAACACTGTCCAACTTGTATTTAGTGAAATAGTTTGCCATCATTAAAAAGATACCAAGTTCTATTGTGTGATGTGTGTGTCTATATATACAAAAAAACAAATTAGGAATGGTATATAAAAATTACTTTTAATGCCTTCAATAAAAAGGAAATATGTGTATTTACAAAGGAATGTCTCCTTTAAATATTATTTTGCATACCACTAGTATGTTCTCCACCTGTAAAAACAATGAAAACAAGAAACTAGCTAACAGCAACTTTAAGTGAAAATATATATAAACAACACCTACAGTATGGAACATACAAACTTGTACAAAAACAAATTCAAATGATGTACAAAGAAGAAATACTAAGTTCATGGGTGGGGAGATCTATAAAAATAACATCATTACAAAATCCTGGCATAATTGTTCCATCAGATGAAGAACCTTGTACAGCATACTGAATTTCATTTTCTGAATCCATCAGTTTACGCCCTGAAATCTACTTATACCTTGTGGTTAATTACACGTAACTGAATAAATTAAAAAACACTGTCAGAGGAAGATCAGTGTTTAATGACAGACCCACTATTTAAAGTGAGAGATATCAAAAGTGTAAAGACCAAAGACCTACAGGCAAGAATGAAGCTCTGAATAATATTAATGAACCTTACACTTCTTGACTCATGGGGATAGGAAAAAATGTCAATATATTTTTCAAGCATATCAGAAAACTCGGTCTTGATATCCACTGTCCATTGATGAAGATGGCTTAGCAGCTGCACCAGCTGCACCAGCACCAGCTTGATGATGATGGTGCGGTCGCATGTGTCCGGGCCTACGAGGTGGTGCAAGGTACTCGAACATGCTTTGCGTATGTTGCGCCAGCATTTTGGATAGATCACAAGGCATTGGGTCAGTCCAGAAAAAGTCATGATTTAAAGCAGAATCTGAATCATAGCGTTTGCTTGGATCCAATACAAGTAATTTATCCAGTAGATCACAGGCATAGGGATCCTTGACATAAGGCTTTAAACGCTCTTTCACCTGTTAACAATGAGTATATCACAAAATGAGTCATTTTTGCTACAAATATGACAACATTACAAAATCTCTTGCATTAAAAATGCCAAATCAATATGGTTCTAAAACAGCTGAACATTTTGAAGATTTCTGTCTTCTGTGTTGTTGCGCTCTGTAGTATGGTCGATATTTACCAACGTTTCTGAGGTCATACTGCCTGTTATCAGTCAGTATGACCTCAGAAACGTTGGTAAACATCGACCATACTACACAGCGCAACAACCCAGAAGACAGAAATCTTCATATTCACTGCTGTGAAAAGCTCAAATCTTACACAGCTGAACATTTTGTTTTGCTGTTCAAAATATCAGCAGGATCACACACAACATTTTTTAAATATTATTCAAGCTAAGCAAAACCCAGGTGACTGTCAGCTCACTCCATATTAACACACCTTACGTTTTTGTCCACGAGGTAATTCCATCTTATTATAGAGTTCCAAAGACTCAACCCCTGGCCACACCTCTGGAGTGACAGAGCCACACAGCTGGGAGATGAATGTTAGTTGCTGTTGCTCTGTGTTTCCTTGCATGATGGGACTTCTTGTCCACATCTCTGCCATGATACAGCCAGCACCCCACAAATCAACTGGTGGCCCATAGTTGCGGTCACCCAGCAACAATTCTGGTGGCCGGTACCACAAAGTTACAACACGGTTAGTATATCTGAAAAGTAAGTACAGAAATTTATATTAAAAATGTCAAAGTATTGGCATTTTGTAAATTATCTTATACCAAGTTCTGTGGAGACAGAAAGGTGGTACAGAAATTATTCACTTCATGAAGTTGTTGAAACATCACATCTGAAATGTCAATTACTGAGTGTGATGAATGGATCTACTTTACTTTAACTATGGTCTTAAAAATGACAATGGAATAACATATATAATTCCTGCTAACAATTATTATTACGCACAATCTACATATAATAATTAATATACAGTTCAGATAAACTGACTGACTAATACATTTTCATGTTGGGGGGAGATGATTACAATACATCCTAAAACTAAGAACACAAGGCTTGTCTGTTGCAAGATCCTCTGGAGCAGAGACACTCATTTCACATAAAAGAGAGTCTAATACTATCCTGTGCACTGACCACTTTTCTGTACCCCTGTACCCATTTCAAAGAAAGCTGGTGGGCCCCACAGCCAATCTGTACATGGCAGTGAAGAGATTCAGTCCATACCGTGTCTTTACTGATTACATTTTCATGGCTCAACCAAAGGTATGACAGTAAGTTCAAGTATATTTCATATCAGCATGAGACATGAGTTTCTTATAGAAGAAAAAGAAAATCACAAAATATACTATATTGCAAAAATTAGTATGTATGTATTCTTAGTTATGAAGCTACAAGCTAAGACTGAGCACATGTCT
The DNA here is from genome assembly GCF_977971745.1 of Zootermopsis nevadensis. Taxonomy (NCBI): domain Eukaryota; kingdom Metazoa; phylum Arthropoda; class Insecta; order Blattodea; family Termopsidae; genus Zootermopsis; species Zootermopsis nevadensis. The sequence continues at coordinate 3,922,234 of NW_028259152.1, read as the reverse complement.
TCGGAACATCGTTTTGCTACTCTGACAGTCACCAACAGGATATCAAATTGTTATTCACTGAAGACCATAATTATACCAGTTCCATGTGTTAGCCAAAATATAGCAGATACTATTAGTGGTCACAGAGTAAGGGGGTAAAAAAGTATAACACAGTTACAATGATGTACTACAGCCTTCACTCACCTGGGCACAGTAGCCAAAGAAATGAAGTACTCTACAGTACTTCTGACTTTTGAAGTAAAAAATGGAACAAACAAATAAAATTACATTACAGTAACTTATAATATTGCCAGTTTTGACTTACTTCAAAGCATTAAAAAAATTAAAGACAGAAACAGAAAACAATGCATCAGCATTATTTAACAACTTTATTAAATTATTAACTGTAGAATAGAATGTCAACAGGAAAGAAATGAATGAATCAGAAAAGAAAAAATATCTATAAATTATAATTATAAAATGTGTCACCCTCAGTGGACTAGTGGTTAGCATCCTCACCACTGGACCCAAGGTTACCAGGTTCAAAACAGGTGAGGTCCATGGATTTTTAAAGGTGATAAAAATCTGTAGCAAACTTTCTTCAAAAGGGAAGTAAAGCCAGAGGTCCCATGTCATAGATTTACAGCATGTAAAAGAACCTTATGAGCATGAACGATATGTTTCGTAAGCAAAATTTAGTGGCCATTTCTTACCCAAGTCTCTCCTGATTGTCTACTAGATGGCTCTAGCAGACAAATCAGAATTGAGTAGAAATTGTGCAGATTCAGTGGGCTGGTGACTCACTACTCACAAATGCACACTTCAAAGACTTGGGAACCTCCGAAAAGGAGACCCACAATTGGGTTGTAGAGCCAAGGAACAACAAAAACAATTATAAAATTACCTGTTAACTTGGCCATTTTTGTTTGCACTAAATGCCCTTGCCAAACCAAAATCTGCCAATTTTAATATTCCATTTTTTGTAATAAGCACATTTGCAGCTTTCATATCTCTATGTAGGATCTGAAAAAGTTATCAAAAAATAAAAATGTAATAATGACTTTCTTCTAACTGAAACAGGAAACACATCACAGTAAGTACTTAAGCTCTGCCATGCTGCCAAAGGATTTAATATCAATTCTTGTATTACAATTTTATCAAGCACAATGCAATTCTGAAGCTAATGACAGGAAGAGCATTTCAAGCACACCCCTTCCATCAAATTAACTTCACACATGCAGAAGTGGACAGAATATAAAAGCAGGTTCCAGAAAAAAATAGATTATCAAGATCCATTCTGAATCACCATCCATGAGAAAGAAAAGCTATTGGAAGATTTCATGGACTCTGGTCTGCACCATGTTTGCCGAACCTTGAAATATCGTATATAAACAGGTTATGCGACATGAACAAACTATTAACTTCCTTTACATTTATTTAAAGACAAACATCTGCATTTTATGAGAATTTGTTGGTTTTTCTCTAGCCCAAATAAATTTAATCAATACATCCTAGAGAAATCCCAAGACACACATAACATATATCTTTTCCAAAAGTTTAAACCTCTGCATCATTCATGGGGATTGAATCACTTTTCTCCTTCCCATGATACTGCTCTTCAACGGCAGTGAAACTCAGAATATTCTACACAATTCTTTCACTCATTTTGTATAGCCATTAAATGCAATCTTATACAATGAGGGAAGAACATATAGTTTTTAAAAATGTTTGAAAAGGCAGTGCTCAGGAAAATTTTGGACCTTAGAAATATGACATGAACAATTATGATATTACATATGGCTACACAATAATTATTATTGTTAAAAGTGTGAAATACAGGAAGTATGATGGGATACGAATAACACAGAATGGATACAGAATTTTAGTGAGGAAGAGAACGAAAGGTAGAACGAACTGTCATAGGATTGAGTGCAACAACAAGCATTGGTATAAAAAACTTCAAACTTTTGGACTCTGATAGTGTGTTAGTTACTGGCCAAATCATTCTTGATTTATTTAATAAGTCTTTGTCAATTGCTTTAAATAGTAGGATAGGATGTGAATGATAAACTGGAAAGAATATCAAACATTTATGGTTTGTATTATTACAGCAATTGCCTGAAGAGACCACTGAAAACAAAAGAATAGCTTGCCTACAAATATGAAGAAGTGCTGAACACACAACTGCAACAGTCAGTAGTTGTGATACATGTTACCTGTATTCTATAATGTACGGTATCAAACACGACTGTGTAACATCAGACAAACGATTCCAAAATGAAAAGCTAAACATCTATACGTACCTTATTACTATGAATATAGTACAAGCCATTGAGCAACTGTTGCATTACTTTCTTGATTTCACCCAAACTAAATTTGACATTAACATTAGATAACAAGCCAGCCAGGTCATGTTCACAGAAGTCAAATACCAAGTAGAATGTTGATCGATACCTGTTGTACTGAGTAGCTGGAACAGATCATACAAACCACATGCACAAGGGATAGGGCAAAGAGTTTAAAAACAATAAAACATATAGTATAAGCATTAGACAACTTCAGAACTGGTGGTAAATTAAAGATAATGGATAAGTGCAAAAATTTAAAATTTTCTGTAATGAAGCATACAGGCATAACAAAGCTAGGGATTTAGATGGTCTTAGACATCTAATTGCTTTACATCTGTCCAATTCAGAGATAGGGGCTAATGATAAGAATTCAGATGACTCTGCAGTGGAGAAGGATACTCCTAAACAAAGGTACTGTAGACTGACTGAAAATGCTTAGCAAATGCATCAGCCACGGAATAGAAGTGGAATTTCTTTTTCTACAAAATTGCTTGGGTTGAGATCTTAAATTGTCACCAATAGACTTCAAACAAATAAGTCTGTCAGACTTGATTGTAGTTTTCACTAGCTTACGATAAAAGGAAAATTTACTATAAAAATAATCAGAGTTATTCCTTTTAAAACGTCTGTAATAGTAATATTTTTTCCAAATGTAATACCATAAGGCACTTGAAAACCGGTGAGGAAATCTTGACGTTCTGGTAAACCCACGGGAAATTGCCTTACCTACAGCATTTATAACAACCGAGTTCAGGCTAGAGACAGCATCATCAACAACGGTGATATTATTGATGATGATAATAACATAGCGACTAACCTTTAGTTCTGCATATTTCTATAAGATTAACTACATTTTCATGTTTCAGGAGCTGCAGAATACGAATTTCACGTAGAGCTGTGATGGGAAACTGAAAGAAAACAAACAGATAATAACATGACAATGTTCTTCTGGGTTATGACACCATGCAGACTCATATGTAGACACCAACATTTCAGATAAACATACTGCCTCCATCTTCAGCCAAGCTGTTATTCAATGACGACAGAAACGTCTTAATTCTGAATAAAATTGTTTCTTTATAAACTCTACTTACACCTTCTTTCTCATTGTCCATTAACACTTTCTTCATAGCCACAAATTTTTTGTTGGTTTGCTTATCCTTGGCTTTGAATACTTCTCTGAAAAAGTTAAAATGTGAAGTTAATAAATTACTGAAAGGATGGTGCAGGACAACAATCACATTTATTTACTAAATTCCTTGTTCCCATTCTCGAAATAGGAGACAAAACTATGTATTCCGGAATGACCTGTTGGCTATTCTATAAGTATTGCTTTACTTTAATTATTTCCATCCATACTGCGGTTAGCAGAAATTATAAATTAATAATTGCACAACTGACCAATTTATGTGGATAATTTCCTTAAGCATATATTTTCACTACGTGTAAATTGCCTGACATAACCTTAAAGTGTCATATTACTATAGCCATTACCTGCAATATTTCGCAGATAAAATATGAATTCAAAACTTTTAAGCGTGTAGCTGTAATGGTTAATTCGTCATAATTAACCGAAGTTAAGAATATGCATTTCACCAGCAAAGACATAAGCATGCTAAAGTATAACAAGTTTAATATTCAATAGCCACCGTGAACAAAATGTAATTACACAAGTTACTTTCACTCTTTGCATTACCCAAAAGTGCCTTGTCCTATTTTCGCTACTTTTTCATATTTAGCTGCCTCATCACAGTAAGGAAAATCAAATTCTTCGATGTATTTCTCCTTTTCTTTGGTATTCATGATTGTTGACGGATTATTCTCATTCGTCCTGTTATTTGACATCATACTGTACAATGTGCACTTGAAATCATTTACACATAGCGCACCCGATAAACTGAAGTTACAAAAAGCAATATGATCATCTGTTGAGTATTACACAGACCACTACTTCTACCATGCCGCCATTGAACTAACTACACTAACGCCAACTTCCACCACAGAATGATACCAACACGGGATAGAGGTACAGACCACTCAGCAGGAGAATATCCCTGCTAGGAATGCGATATAAGCGCATGCGTAAGATATCGCGGTGATGACAACCCCCTTTCCTAAAAGCATTCGTTCCACAACCACTGAACGAATAACAGACAACAGCTTTCATGTGTTCTAATGGGTATACCTTTAAGATTACCTCACAGCGGCAAAGTGATTTAATCTAGAATATTATCACAACACCTACAGAACACATTACAGGTTCACTCACTACACGCTACTCGTAACTGCTTGATGTTTTCAGTCTGTATGTGTAGGTTAGGTTAGGTTTGGTTGGGTTACGTTAGGTTAGTTTAAGTGTGTTTGGTGGATTTTGTTAGGTTAGGTAACGTTTTGAAAATTTTTGTGACTTTTGACATTTATGGCCACAATTCGTCACGCTTTGTCACAATTTTCAAATCTTCGTCGTATTTTAACACTTATGATGACCGCTCGTCAGGCCTTTATAGCAGGTCACGCAATGTCACGCTTTGTAAATATTTTTCACGTTTCGACGCGAGTGCTCGGTTGATTTTTGCTACCTTGCAATACATTAGATGATGTTACGACAGGTTAGAATAGGTTTGGCCAAAAATGCTGGAAAGCGGTATACATCTCTATTACATTCCATGGATCCATAGGTTAGCCAAATTACAGTAAGATGTGGAATAGGTCATCATAATACAACAAAATAAAAATTCTGTTCCACAGTAGGATTTGAGGTTTTCACGGTGGCAGTGAGTGTGATGATGGCTGTTTTCTGGATTGTTGAGCCTTGTAGTCTGATAGAAATTTACCGACATTTCAGAGGTCCTTGCTCCTATGAGATTATGCGGTGCAAGAATCCAGAAGACAGCCATTTTCCTGTGTTTCCCAGCTCTAAAGATTTTAGTTGCCTGGCATTTTACCAAAGCTGTTTAGTCTGATCTGCTCATAGGATCATTAAATAAACCACGAATAAGTAAGTAAATCTATTGTTTTCACTCATGCTGCACTGCACAAGACCTGGAGGTCTGGACACAGGCTAGAGGAAAAATCCTCTGCCCGTCAGGGATTGAACCCGTCGTCCAGCTTGTAGCCAGTCACTGTACTGACTGAGCTACGCAAGCTCATAGAAAAATTTATATGGAGTTCCCAAAGTTTAATTGACCACTCCTACTGCATATACAAGTAGTGCAGAATTCAAATATATGCAAGGTGGCAATTTTTATGGAATTGCATGTCTCATTTGTAAACATCTTGCTTATATGCCCTATTCATTCTTTTCTACATACTTTTTGAAGAATCTTGTGATCTACAGTAGGGCCCCGCTTTACGGCGCTCCGCTTTACGGCGATTCGCTAATACGGCGCTCAACAGCTGAGTCAGAGAAGTGCGTCCGGCGCCATTTTCTCGTCGCTGATTCAATCTGTTTACAGCTTTTGTACGCTCCGCGTCTCCGTATTTCTGGCAATTTTTCAAAGTTATTACAAACTGTATATTTATGTAATATTTTTGTGTTTCTACAGTGTAATTACAATGGCGTCAAAGGGTAGTAGCGATAAAAAGAGGAGTCGTAAGCCTCTTACTTTAAATACCAAGTTAGATATAATTAAACTTCGTGAACAAGGCATGTCTATGGCCGAGATAGGACGTAAGCTAAGCTTAGCTCGCAAAACTGTTAGTGCCATCGTGAACGCTAAGGAGAAAGTGTTAAAGGAATTAAAAGTGCCACACGAATGAACTCTAAAGTCATAAGAAAAAGAGATAGCCTTATTGCCGACATGGAAAAACTTTTAGTTGTGTGGATTGAAGATCAAACCAGCCACAATGTGTGTACTACTGATATTCATTTTATTTCATATCGTTTTCTTAGGCCTAGCGCTATTGTGCACTTACTATATGATAGTGTAACATCTTATTAGGCTTTGATATGCATTTGCAAGTGAAATAAGGCAAAGATCCGCTTTTCGGCGATTTTCGCTTTATGGCGGGGGTCTGGTCCCTAACCCGCCGTATAAGCGGTGCCCTACTGTATATCCTTTTTTTTTTCACTACCAGTGTAAACTGTATATCATTAATTAATATATCTTGCACAGTATTTCTGTTATAACACAAGGAGTGGCTAACTGATAAATCCACTACTACTACATATAACATGGTCAGATGGTTTTATCAGACTATTCTTTCATAGTAGTTTATGTGGTTACTGGTCACTTCGTCTAGTTTCTTATGAATAGATGTTCCATAGCAAGTAAGGTCAGCAGGATTATGAAACATCTGTTGGAGAGCTGTAACTAATGTTCTGAGTAAAATACAATGTATGTATAACTAGGTACTGTGACCCATTCTTTATATGGAGACTGAAAAGGAATTAAGATTTCATTATATGAAATCCAGGATAGGCTTAAATTGTACAGCAGATCTGAAGCACCAATTGATTGGCAGATACAATACTGAAAAAATAACATTGTTGCTGTTAGCATTACTTGATCACCCATATATTGTGCTCCAAGCAGTTTTCCTGTTGGTATACAGCATTGCCTTATAAAATTGAGTGTAACACAAAAATACTTCATACAAGTTTGTATTATATTATGCTGTGTAGATAATGTTCTTATTCTGAAGTAAATACCCAAACTCATACTTGCTCCCGAGATTATTTGTAAAATTACTGCAAGACTTGGGAAATCAGTAAATGAGTAAAACTGATGTGCTCGGTCTCAGATTCAAATGAATCAACACAACATTCCTGTATGATTATTTATTAGCACCTGTTCTTTAGACTTTCTCAACCCATCTATTTCCATCTCAGGAAACTTATCAGCAAACAAAACAAAGGCCAAGTTGACTGCACTGTAGTGTACAGTAAAGGTATCAAACAACATGAATACGACACAGTTATCACAAAATATTATTAGGACTTATGTTAAAAATCTAATATTCCAATAAAGATTCAAGCCACACAAAGTTTTATGTTTATCTGACACTTTTGAGCATCATACATCTCTATCTATTACTCTTGATATTTAAGTTACAGACTCATACATTCATCCCAGAACTGAAAGGTTGTCAAGTATAACTTTTCATTTTACAACAGGTAGTGAGTGTTCAGTGAAAATGTATACTGTATATAAAGACACACCATTCCTGTCAGATGATAAATAATACAATATGTAATTCTAATAAAACAAAAGAAAAAATTAAATTACCACAAAAACTTAGTCTTCAGTTGTATTCCCGCCATTTCCAATTGTAATTTTATTCTTTCCCATCTTCTGTAAATTGCACATATATGTTGGTGGATTCTTGGTAAAAATATCCTTCACAGTCATTTCTCTGAACATCTTCATGATGTCTGGAGATTGGAATGAGACTTCCATACTTCCAAAGCTCTTCCCCTCAGTTTCAGGTACAATGTCTCCAATTGTCCACTGACATGATGGGCACTGCAGGAGAAAAAGAACGGATTACTGTAATAACAGGTTTGTTAGCACCTACAAAACAAAATCTGAAAAAGTTCTTATACATCACCACATGTGGTTTGATTCTTACATTATTTAACAGTGCTGTTTCAACTTTTGATGGTGTATCATGCCAAATGAGAAGGTGCATAGTTAGGAACTGGAAGGGTCTGGCCTATTTCAAAGCACTATCTGGCATTTGCTTGAAGACTGAGAAAAACCACAAAGAAAAACTCAGTCAGAGCAGTGGGTAACCCAGCTGATATCTAGTGAATGGAAGTCAGAGCATTACCACGAAAACACTTGCATAATATGATACACGTGTCCATGCATTTTAACCATACAGCGTCATACAACACATCACATTTTTGCTATTTGATAGGTTTCTGAATAAATAAGTTAATGTGTTTCTTTCATGATTTCATTTTCTGAGCTTTTATTAGAAACACCACCGCAGACTGCACAGCTGAAATGGTAGGAAGATCCATTGATACTGTATTATCAGATGTACTTAATTTGCAGGATCTCTGTATTTTAACATAGTAAGTAGTGTATCTATGGGGACAAAGAAATGAATGGAGGATGCTTTTACATAGAATGACTATTTTTGAGTTTATAGTTTAGATGCGTCATGTTTGTGTTAAAATTCAGTATATATTTATTTATTATTTCAGTCTATACACAACTTAGTTTTTAAAATGTTGTTGTTAAAATTAAAAATATATACTGAATAGAATGACTAATCTATTTATTTGGTAGGAAGCATGACTCACACTAGACACAAACTAATATATTTTAGCATTCTCTTATAGCAAATTCAGAAAATATGTAAAAATATTAGTCCAACTTACACATAACAAATCATATACTGTATTATCTTCACCACTGTACTCTTCAGGTCTAAATCCCTTTGATTAGGAACTTCCTTAAGGAAAATGCCTATTGAATATCTAGATAGAGTTGAAAGACTGAAGGGAAAATCATACCTGTTGTAGAGATGACTGAAGTAATTGAAAAATTTGAGTCAGTGTCAGAAAAAGGTATTCAATGCACAAACATCAGAAATTTATAGTCTTTATTGCTAGTGATAGAATCAGAGCTGCAATACAATGCACCAATGCAGAGGCATTTAAAACTACTGCACATTTCATTTGATGACCGTATTTAAAGCTAATTACCTTCACAGTAAGTTGTTGTAACGTCGGCTCACTACCAAAACAGACGTCAGCATATTCTAATTGTCTCTTGTGCTGTGTGAAGTCTATCCCTTTTGGTGTTTCTTCAAACATCACTGAAAGAGAAAGATATCCACCTTTTTTGTCAATCATAGTATTCTGGGTCATTATACTATTTCTCTAAGATCATCCCCCTACCTATGCTGAGGGACAACAATATGATCCCTTCCCTTGAGGTCTGCTACATTACTTGAATTGTGTTTGTTTTATACAGTGTTATAATAGGTGAGTGCCTTCTTTATATAAAAAAGGCAGCAATTCTTTGAGGTTATGTCTGACAATTTTGATGTACACATAAAGTCCAGAAACAGGGATTGATGGAAATGCTGCATTAATGCACCGCATTCATTGTAATTTTGAATGGCGCATTGAACTATGCAATGCTAATCAAAAACAACACATTAAACATATCATGTATTGTAATGTAATATCAATAAGCCATTTATTATGTATATTCACCTATGTTTCCAGACTTTATGGTCACCCTGTATTTTAATTGAATCCTCCTCCTATTTTGAAGAAAATGTGCCTATTTTGTGCACCAGTGTGTACTGCCACAAAAAACAAACAATGATTAGATGTACATCAATTTTGATTGAAGAGACCAGATAATATTAGTCTTCTTGACATGCTTATCAAGTGCTTATTATGACAAACCCAGTCATATACATGTTATCAACATTACCAGGTCTGTACTTCCTGATTTCTTGCAAAACATCCTGTGCACTGGAAGCATCAGATTCACGATTTTTTAACAACCGATAGAGATGTCTGACATTCTGTCCAGATAAGTCACACTCTTCAACATCAGCATAACCAAATGTCCTTGAAATTACCTGTTACAATTAATAAACAAACTCATTTCCAAATCACAAACTGAATAAGAATGATATTACTCAACAAAAATGAACACAGCCAAACTTAACTGAAATTGTAAGTGCTTCAGTGTATCAAGCTTTGCATGGTTCATACAAATAAGAACTCCAAAATAATAATTATAGTGCATAACAAATTAGGAAATATATGCATAATGTCCACAAAACTTCAGCCATGAAGATCATGCACACTGCAAAACCTGGCTTTACCTGTCTTCTTCCTACCATTCTTCTTAACTACTGGACTTTCTCCAGTAAATTCTTGCAGAATGCCAACTGTGTAGGATAATGACAGAAGAAAATCTTGTGATCCCTTTTCCTCAAACTATTCTACTACTGTGCCTTCTTCACCACACAGCAACCCCACTCTGCTACTTGCCCAGTCACACCTTTTAACTCCAGCCCCACTCCCATTATGAGACAAATGTAACAGCTCCCACTTCCTTCTCCATACATTCACCCTCAAGAAGGCTATGACAATGAGTCACCAGAATAGTCAAACAGCTTCAACACACAATGCAGCTAACCACAAAAGTCAAATTTGGCCATGAAGTCTGAAGGACAGAATACAGCAGTTTCATAAACAATTTTATATGTTTATTCATTTATAAAGCACTTCTTTCCAAGCTGTACAGAAATTATTATTATAAAATGTTAACCATCCAATAATGAAGGATTCAGATAAACAAAACTCACATGTAATATGTCTTCTTTCAGTCTACTGTGAGATATAAAGAAATATGGTTGTCCTGGGAAGTGTGCCACAAAGATGGGTGCTTTGTAGACTAATCCTTTATTTTTAATATGTTTCCTCTCAACTAAACTTATCCAGCATATCTCATCTTGTAGAATCACTGAAACTTCCTGAAAGGAAAATTAATGGTTAGCACTGAATATGTGTAATATAGACAGATTTTAGTTTTATAATTTTCAAGATCAACAACTGTTGAACATTAATGATAAATATATCAGAAGTTTTGCTTGAATCAGTCCAATACAACTGCCTTCACTCTCTGCTGAAGGATGTATAAATTGTTCAAAATAATGTGCAATAATCTTGCTTTTTATTGCCCTTGAACCACCCAAAATGCCAAGCATAAAGCGCAGTTCTATCTCCTAGGGCACTTTTCTGAGAAATTAACAATCTGATCAGAAACAAATATTCAAGTTTTAAGTCATCCTTCTCAATTAAAACTAAGTAGAATAAAAAATCTCTTCATAAATAAAACTATAAATACTAATCTGACAATATACTTTTCAAAATAAGAAAATCCTAATATGTAGATATTAATAGAGCCCAATTTCTTAGACCTCTGTATACAGCAATTCTACAGATGAGTCACAGCTTATGCAATTCTACTGAAGGATAACATTTCTACTAGCCATTTGATAAATGACCAACAGATAAAGAAATTCTAAGCCAGAATGGTAAAAATAATCTCCATGGGAAGCAAAATGCGAGAGAAAAGATGTCTGCTTAGAACTTTCAGCAAGACTGATAAATGAAATGATTTCTTGAAAAAAAGGATAGACTAGCAACGAGTTTTGGGTCTTTCAGTATGACTCTCAAACAAAACACCAAAGTCTGTGGTAGGAGAGTCAAATGAATGAGACCAAAAAATCAGCAGTGTCAAAACTGAACATCATAACAATGCTGATCAGTCTGTTTGATATTAAAGGAATTATCCATTATGGATTTGTTCTTCTAAAACAGTGCACAAAGCAGTCCACTGTAAGTTTTGGAATGTGCACAGCAATGCATTTGTTGAAAAATTACCAAAAATATAAACAGCAAAGTGATTTTACATCATGAAAATGTAACTTCCCACATGACACTTTCAGCAAATAAACTTCTGTCAAAAAAACATATGCCAGAGTTATATCACCCACTTTACTCACCTTACTTCTCCCAAGTAAGTTGTTCATGTTCCTGAAATTAATATCCTTGACAGGGCTCATTTATATCAATTTAAGACATTCAGAACATTATGACAACAGTACTAAAAGCATTTTTTTAAAAAATACTTCCAGAAATGTATCCAGGTACAGCAGAGGCATTAGAATAAATGTGTATGAAGTTATAAGGAAAATAGTTTGAAAGTGACCCACACTCATTAAAGGTTAGTGAGAATCTTTTTCAGGATAACTCTAATTTTCAAACCTTATATAATAAAGCTCCCTTTAGCAACAATACATTAATCTCACCACAAGTCTTCTCTTTCTGGAAAAAATGGTTTCAATGCTATCTTGAACATCACTGCCTGTGAAGTAACGCTTTCTGCTCTGTCCAGTTTCCCCAGTCATCATAAATGCAATCCATTTTAGACGATAGTGATGTACAGCAATATCTAAAAGGAACAGATATTAATGCCAAGCATGAAATGTTTGAAAGGATACTTACTTCATTTATAAGTGAGTAATAGAGAGCACATCCACTTAACCCAGTTTTGCTAAAATTAATGGTCTTCCAAAGCATATCTCCAAGTAATATGTCTATGTAAAATTGGTTGAGGAAAGTGAATTTCATGCAGAGTACATGCAAACTGCTCAAGGAATACAATTTACCAGTTATGTATTTAGTAACATTGATTAAATTTAAATTACTTATTTAGTATCATTGATTATATTTAGACAATTTCACATAATTAAATTCCATACTAAATATAATAATTAAAAAAACTTCAACTGATGACATCTCTCTGTGTTTACAAATGTCAAAAAAATTGCAATGGTAAGTTCTTTTTACTGACAATTTATAACTTTTGTGGCATACCAAAAAAAAAACAATAAGAGAAATAAAACTCTTTCCTCAATACTGAAATTTTTCTTCAAGACAACTTAGGGCACTTCCCTTCTTGTCCCAGGTATAAAGACAACAAGAATGCTTACCCACACAAGGTATGGAAAAGCATAAAGTACAAGGGAAACTGATAGAGGTGTCTGTGTCTTTTCTTTAAAACAAAATATGTCACAATAATATCTTATCCATTCTTTATCACTTGACAGTTATTATTTTAGACATCCAACACTGTATGTATGTGTAAGAGCACAACAGAAACAAATAAAATTATGTTGTATTAATCACCAACAAAGCCATGCAAATTACCAAGTAGTTGGATGATCTGTAAAATTTTTGTGGCATAAGTTTCATCTTCTATCTTCTGTTCCTAGAAATGACAAAAAGTCAAGCTGAATTCCTGTTAAAAAACTCAACATTTGCAAGACAGTTATAAACATAAACATATGTTTAAATAATTCTCAACTTCAGGCTTAAGCTTCAATGAAAGAACTGAGCAAAGTGGTGGTGCTGTATCATTACAGACTTTTAATCAGGAGGCATGCAGTACATATATCAGCTAGGTTACTGGCAATTCTGACAGGTTTAAATGGTTATCCAATCTTCATAACATCTTGAAACTGGCCAGTTACCAACTTCCAAATAATTACCTATCCACCATTCATACCAATCATCATGGCAGACTGATCAACACTACTGGTTTATATTCATGAGGTTATCCTGACTGATAATTCTTATACTTTCCTCAAGTCCCTCCAGACAAATGAAAACACTGTACCAAAAACTGAAATGACCACATCCTTACCATACATTGTTTATTAATTATTCTATCAGTTAATGCTATATACTCTGATCTACTGACAGCATCATTAAATAAACAAATAAATAAATAATCACCATTCATGGCAATTTTTTAATTTTCCAATCTCAGGAATCTCATTCAGGATAGTAACCAGCAGTGGGCTCTAGCAAACATGGTAATAAATTCTTCAGGTTCAATAAAATTAGAAAATTTGACTGAATGATCACCTGTTAATTTCTCAAGAAGGACCCTACGCCATGGAGTTAGTAAGATTGCAACTCAGGCATCGCAAAATGGTTGTAGTGATAGAGTATTCTACAAACAATTTACCTTAATGCCAAACAACATGACTCTAATAACTGAATCCTTATTCAGAGGAAGATGTCCTTTTACTACTACTTTCTGGACACCTGGCCATGATAATATCTTGATCTCTGGAAAAACGATGTCCACCAGTTGCTCTAGACTGAAGCGATGTAAAACAGCATCAATCAACTTCAGGTCTCTGTCTGCATAAACACCATCCTTTATTAATACCAATTTCCATATGTTCAATTAAATTTAAAGAAAAGGGTATGGTAAAAGTATATAAGGCTACAGTATGGGTTCTCCCATAATAGATCCTTCATAGTACAAGCCAAGGATGTGAAACATGTCAAACCACGAATAAGAACACTTCATACAATAAAATACCAAAATAAAATGATAACCTTAACTGTATGGGCAGCAACCCTAAAATTGGCTATACCATAAGTTACACTCATAAAACATCATGCACAGATTCAGGGCTCATTCTCCCCTAAAGTCATTGTTATTTGTGGTTATAGGTATCTTCATTTACGGTTACACACGTACACATAAATACAGGTTAGAATATAGGTTAGAATTCTCTATACAAACGGCAGACTCAGGAAACATTCAAAGTAATATAATATTACGTACATATATTATAAAATGAGGTAGGACTATAATTACTAATTTCTGCATTAAATATTTTGTAATTTGATAGTCATAATAAACAGCATTAACTTTCAGGAATGCAATGCAAATACCGTCTTCAAAAATTAATCAGTCGACATCAACCACTCTGAATTTACCATCCACGGCAAATTCTGTCACTTACGATTAAACTACTTTACACCGTTATCTGTGTATCTTACCTCCTTCCATTACTGTAACACTGATACTGCGTACCTCAGCATCGAAAATGAAGGTCAAAATTCATTTACGGCGCCTTCGAACATTAATACTCCGTGATCTGTCACAGATAAAGGAAAATTTATTAAAATAAATTCTTTGAGGTGTATAATCTGTGCAATGCATTGATTACATTTGAACATGTAATTAAATTGTGGTGGTTCATCTCGTTCAATCATTCTAATGCAAATTGCAGGCTTCAAAATCAATCAGTTGATGCCTGTCCTATCTTTATGTACTGGCACCATATAGAACATTAGCTTGCTGTTGACTTATTAGAGGAAAATACTGCCTCTATAAACATATCAGAAAAAAGTCAATTTCTACTAGCGCCACTGATGAAAAGTCATGAATACCTAAATTCAAAAACTTCTACCATAGTTTTAGTAATTTGTCGTTCACAGAACGTGCTCCTTAAAAATAAATAACATCCTTTGCCTGTGTGTGTTAATTTTTGGGAATTATTCCCTCCAACTATGCTGTTTAAAATATATTTCAAGCGACTGAATCTCGTGTGAGCGAATGTTCATCATTTATCACATCTCGTACTTCTCATTGCCTGTACTTTTGTTGTCGCAAATCTGAAAGAATTTCCATATCTGATCGACAATTCTGTCATTCCACCTCAACATTTCAAGAACCTTTCTCATTGGTATTGCGAGGTGTAGAATATTAATAATTGAGTTTGCAGTCATCACTCATAGCATATCGTCTATACAAAATTTAACTAATTTCCTTGAAGTTCAACAAACAAAAATTCCCCATACATGTATTTTGAATGTTATTCGCATTTTTTGTAGTCTTTGGCTGGTTAACGAAAGAGACCATATTTTGGTGTTAGTAATCTGTGACATTTGTTGCTGTGGCAAAATAAAATTCCTGTTGTGTTTAAGGTTATGTACAATAATTGACTCTTATGACTTTTTGTGATTAGTGATTTTTCTTAAAGTGCAAGAAACTTATAGAAATGCCGAAGGTTGTATCGAGAAGCATAGTTTGTTCAGATACTAAGGATCAGGAAGAGTATAGTGAAGAGAAACCATTGCATATTTACTACTGTCTTTGCGGTCAGATGACACTGATATTAGGTAACAATGACATGTTTGTTTTGAGTGTGCTTGCGTTGTTCTTCATTATAGTTTTACAGTATATGCTGGTGCAATAATATGTGTTGTAGTTCACAACTAAACATTGCAGAAATTCACCTGTTAAGAGTCGCTACGTCATTGGCACAAATTAAGTTCACTTTATGAGTCCATCCATTTCTGCTCTGTGATAGAACTTAGGTATCTCTATTGAGAGGTTAGTATATGACCACCAGTATAATGATACAGTGTACTGGAATCTACTGAACCTTAATTGCCATTGTTGATTTGTACTTTGTGCTTCACCCTCAATAGCAGTGGTGCTAGATCTTATCTTGCAAAACTTAGGTTAGAAGCCTGGGTTAAGAATGATAAACATGGTTTGGAGCATCCATCATGTCTTATTTGTAGGAAAAGTACCTCTTGTGACGACTGTATAGAAGTTAATTATTTAGTGTTGTAAATTAAGATCTTCCTCTCTCTTTAGATTGTGCAGTAGAGAAGCTTCCTCTGCGACGAAGGGATGGAGCTCGTGTGATTGATGGCAGCAAACATGCACATAAAGTCACTTGTGATCAGGATGAAACTGTATATTTAAAAAGACCTGAAGGAATTGAAAGGCAGTATAGAATGAAGTGTAAAAAGTAAGTTATTTATATTATAGTGCATGCCAGTGAAAGGTTCCAGGACATTATCTTTAATTTTTAACAGCATTTGTCAGTGTGTGTCTATCATAGGCATTTCGTTATGATTAGGTTGGTATACACTGTACACTTTCTGTTTGTATATGAATAGTTTGACTTACACAATACTTATTATTGTGTTTTATATGAATTTGTATTAATTATTTAATTTATAGATTATAAAACTGTGTTTTGTTGTAAAGTGATACTTGCAATAAGATTCTGCTAGCAACAGTGTAAGTTCAGTTATTTACAGCTTCTGTGAATGCAATTTTAAAGTAAGTTTACTTAAATTATTCAGTTTTTGTTTATCGTCAATTTATAAAAATGGAGTTGTAACCTTCTTTCCCCCCATCATTTGTGTGTTTCTTCATTTTGTTTTAATCATTCATGTGTTTCTTTAAGGTGTGGACTACTGCTTTATTACAAACATGATCCAAAAAGCAACATTAATTTCATAGTTAAAGGAGCAGTCATTAAGAGCTCAGGTGAAGGCCCTATGACAACTATTTACAACCAGGTTGCTGTTGAGAAGCCAAAGAAGATAATGGTTACAAAGCACACAAAGAACATGGGTAAATTCAGCTCTGTAACTGTGTCGACCATAGATGAAGAGGAGGATGAGATTGAAGCTGTAAGTTATGCTTATTTGTTTGTTGTGAAGTATAAATTATAGGAGCCTCCTGCAACTCTGTAATTAATCTTAATATAACACATAATACCAGCATCGATTAGGCCAGTGAGGAAGGGTTGGTACTCTTGACAATCAAAAAGTGTGGACTTTGACAGAAGGTAATTGGTGATCAAACCAAGGACTCAATGGATGAGACTTCAGTATCTTAGCCTGATACATTGTTAGATTATATAATGACACTTTTTCAGCTGCAAATGATCCCGGGCGGTGAGTAGGGAAGGAAGTTGTCATGGCCTATTTAAATATTCTATCCCATCATTCACCTGGAGAGACAGAGGAAAACCAAGAAAACATGTCTTGGCAGAGTTGGTAACATGACAGAGTTCAGATTGGGTTGGTTACTTCTGAATATAAGTTAGGTGCATTTCAACACCAGCCTGCTCATTGCCTTGTGCTGAAACTACTAGGTCCCCTTAGTTATTGAAATGAACATGTACTCCACATTTATAAAGCACACAGAACTGGTTAGAAAATTAAGCAGACCTTTTGCCTGCAGAGTCATTGCTGAAGTATTTATTTGTAACCCCATCTGGAAGGAGCCATTACATGAAAATTTCTCTGTTTATTTCACTTGTAAGTGCAGAAGGATAATATTATGAACAGCTAGGTATTTTTGAAGGTCATAGGCAAGAAGAAATGAAATTCTCTATTATTATTATTTAAGAACATGTACTATAATAATGATATCATATGATATTAAGAATTTAGTCATTAATACATTTTTTAAAATGTAACATACTGAATAAATAAGTTGAATTTAACCTTGTATCTCCTTGTTTGAAATTTGTTTTATTACCATAATTCTGATGGAGTACTTATGTTTTTAATGTTTCTTTGCAGCGTGAAGTGGCTGATTCATATGCAAACAATGCACGGATCATTGAGAAGCAATTGGAAAGGAAGGGCATGAACAAAAGAAAGATGGTTGTACAACAGACACAAGCAGAAATGGATGCTAAGCGTAATAGAGTGCGTGGGACACTTATTGATAAATGAAAATGGACAGAGTAGGAATGGTGAATGATTCTTTTGTGCTATCTTCATGTATGTATAATTCTTATGTAAAACTGTGCAAATTATCATTACCATTGAAATTAATTAGATATAAAATGGATTATTTGGCTGCTTTTTCTTGAAAAATGAATAAGTAGTAATAAAAAAGTATTTGGCTGCATAAATTATTGGTTCACAGTTAATTTTATTCCCCTCTTTCATGCAACAGTGTTGTGTCTGCAGCCTAGAAACTTTCCATTACTCTTATGCCTAGGATATTTGTTTCATGTGTGAAAGACTGTGTGGCCTGAGAAGTAATAGATATCAGTTACTTAAGGATGAGTTATTTTCATATCTTAAGCCAGTCCTCTTGTGTGGCTTTGCCATGCCCTGATGATCGAGTTAGCAAGCACTTCTGAAATGTCAGTAAACTTCTACCAGACTACAAATTGCAACATCCCAGAAGACAGTTGTCTTTATACTTATTGTCATGAGAACATGAAATCTCACCAGTTTCCCATTTTATTTTATGTACAGTATTGTAGATGAGCCTGGTGATGGCTGTGAAGTCAAAGCATGTTGCTTATTCAGTTCACAATTGTATTATTCCACTATGTAAAACTATTAAATAAATAAAACTAAGTTTGTTACTATATGGTGGATTAATATTCTTAAGTATATCCTAAATTTTGATAAGGTTACTGTGATTAATTCAAACCTGGTAATAATGGTTGATTTTTAAGTCAGTTCTGTACAGATAGGCCAGCCATATTTAATTATCAGTTTTAAGTGTTTTGCACTTCATTTCACTAACATAACACTTGTCCATAAAAGTGACTAGAAATAAGAGACATTTTATGATGAGCTGTGGAGGGAATTTAATTTATATGTTTTCATAAACTGAGGACCAAACGCAGATCAGTTCATATGAATGACAGTGTATGCAGAATGTGATTTTACAGCAGTCTCTTATTTTGCATTCATTTTAGAATTTCTGACTACAGAACCATCCTATCTGCTCATTACTGAATGATCATAAAAGAATTTGTTACTGTATTCTCTATACTGTTCAAGGGTGTATTCCCATTCATTAAGACTGAGATATGACTGTCAGTCACAGTGAGTAGTGTTTTGTTCATTAGTTTGTGACTATGGAAGAATTTTATTTAAACTTTGACCATGATAAGGCATGTGTGTGGGAAAGGGTGAGAGCCGGGGCAGCTCAGTCAGTAAAGTGACAGAATGAATTGGACAACCAGGTTTCAATCCCTGACAGGGGCAGAGGATTATTCCTCTAGCCTGTGTCCAGACTGGCTCTGGGGCCCACCCAGTCTCTTGTCCAATGGGTACCGAGATCCTTTCCCAGGGGTCAACTGTGGCTGGAGCATGATGCTGACCACTCACCCCCTAACTAGTGATGAGGTTAAAAATGAGTAGAAGAACAACTCCTCTCCCTCCTAGTGTCTATATGGCATGTAGCGGGACAGCTTTACTTTTTTCTTTATGTGGTAAAGAGTTATGTAGACTAAACTGTTACATCATCAGACTGTAAGGAAACTGTCAATGAAGAAAGTTTATAGTAGAGTAACAGACAATATTATTTTACTGAAGCACCTCTTTATTTAAAATACACCATTGCATTATGCCCTGGATATATTAAGAGTTGATAAAAATACAATAACTCATATAAAAATAAAAATGTCATACATTTTAAGTAATACCATGACACACTAAATACAGGTTTAATATCGTGAAGTTGAAAATAAAATGCATGTTTGGTGACTTGTGTATTGGATTATATCATTATATTACTTTTAAAACAGCAATGCAAGAAAAATGAACTTCAGAATTCATGAAAAATATGTCATGTTGATGTAAACATAAACCATATAAAATGTCAATACTTTCACACTAAAATCACATTTACAAGCCATATTGCACATTTATATATTATGAGTTTAAAATACTTCTGAATTAATGCCAATTAACTTTTAGTAAAGCAACCATGTTACAAAAACATTAGAATTTTCAGCCGCAGCTTTACACTATTATAATTTGAAATAAATTCTTACATAATGGAGACTACAGTATCATCATATGACAAATATGGAATAATGTAAATGATCCCTTCATTAGAAGCACAGTTAACTAATTCTGCACAACAGTCTAATGGCTTCTAAATTAATAGCACTGGGTTGTCAATGATCAATCATGTGTTACAGAAGACTGTCCCATGGGAAAAAGCATGTATGCTCAACGTAACAGGTAATGCTAGCAGCCATGTATGCCAATTACATGTTTCATTATTGAGATTCAAAGTTCATTGTCAACTGAATGCATATTAACACATATAATACTCATAAGTATGAATTTTACTATGTGCATAATTGTTGGAATGTTTAACAGAAGTAACTGGTTTTCTTGTTTCTCATTCATCAAAGTAATATGGCAATTAAAAATGATTTAACAATTTATAAATTATGCAACCATTTTTTCCTAGGGACTTTGATATATACTGTTTTACATGTAACATATATATTACAATTATAAATTACATGCAAACAAAGAATAAACTGAAGTAAAATTGCATGTAATGCAGATGCTGTATATGCTATGTATGCAACTGCAAAATGCTAGAAATATATTTGTGCAATCTATATTCATTTCATAAATATTTCACAAGTATTAATCACATGCACGAGTATTAAACATTTTAAAATATTGTTACTGATTATTTTAAAGCAAACAAACAAACAAGAAGAGAACAAATAATGTTTGAGGATCATAACTTAAGTATTACACCCACATCCCGACAGACCACACTAATACTGAAATTAACATACAAATAAACAAAAGTATGAACAACTTTATACTTGCTAGCATTATCTTCATCACTTACAATTGATATAAGTACATTTATTAAATAAACGAGCAGATCTCATGTTACAAGTTCAATGTTAAAATTTGAACACTTGACATATTTACCAAAAATTTCAACTTACTCAAAGTTCTACTTCACAGTTCAAAAGCCTTAAAGCTTGGAGAAAATGGCACAATTATTTACTATTTTTGAACCACTGTTTTAGCAGACATTTAACAAATAACACATCACAGATGAGAACAAAAGTTTAATTATAACATGAATACAGAATCCTTCAAATATAAACAAAACAGGAATGTAAAGACAAAAGATGACTAGTAAGACACAGAAGACAAAGCAGTCTTCAAGGTACCTGCATGGTTTATGGTTACTTGCTTGGTATCATAACTCTATTACTGCTTTCACATGTCATTTATGCTTTATATAATGTTGGCAACATCTAGACAAGTTCCCTAAACACTAATAATTTAAAGGATGTGTTAATGGCATGACTTTCCCTTTAGTCTGAAATATGTACATAATATTCTATCTTAGATGTCAAAGTCAGTAGTTCACTATATTCAGCACTATTTGACCGGAGAGCCATAGAAGTTGAAATTTCCAAATCATTTTGTGACTTATTTTTTGTGAAGAGGAAGGAAAAGGAACTCTGTATCCTACCTCTGACACTCTCAAAATGTTCTACATAAGAATGCCCTACATGCCTCAACTTACCTGTTTGTTGTTGGAAACAATCTTAAGAACTATTGTATCATAAACAAGCCAAGGAAATCTATTACAGATAACTGATTTACAATGCACACATCTGAATTATGATAATTTTAGTTGTAAAAAAAAAGAGACAAGTCACCTGTTCTAGCCACACCTGAGCCATGTTAGTAACACAAACTTTTGCAATATGAGTACTTTTTCTCAACTTCAACCCAATGATGTACAGCAATATTCTCTGTCCAAAAAAAAGGAGAAACAGTTCTGTATTCCTAAAAATTTTTACAAAATAATCTTTTGGAAATTATTTGAATTTCCTTAATACCTGTAATGTCATTACAGACGCATGAAAATAATATCTTCTCACCTCCTTGACCATGCAAAATATACAGTGGTAAATAAATAACATGAAAACTATTTACAAAAGTTCTGCTCAAAGTGTCATAACTACCTTATTTGGGAAGAACTGTACACAAAAAATTTGCTCAGAATCTAAAATTTCAGGTGTAATGTCAAAACAGTTGAGCAGAAGTGAAAACAAAATGTTTCCTTTTATAACTGTTTACCAAACAAAATGTACATTACCAAATACAGTATATTTTCCAACAGTTTTCAAGAATTTCTTACAACTACTGCCTCCTCTGGGAAGCAGTACTCAGAAACTAAAATTTCATCAGCAGACTGATAATAATACACAATTTTAAGAATGCCAAATAAATCTTTGAGTATTGATGAAAAATATCTAATAGCAAAAGATTTTGTCTGAATCTGCTCAAGATGTGAGCATAAATGCCTATTGGTCTTCATGTAAAGTTTTTATTACTGTTCCAATTTTAACAAAATTTGGAATATATCCACACACTTCAGTAAAACTCTCCA
This sequence comes from Zootermopsis nevadensis, assembly GCF_977971745.1. NCBI lineage: Eukaryota > Metazoa > Arthropoda > Insecta > Blattodea > Termopsidae > Zootermopsis > Zootermopsis nevadensis. The sequence goes on along the minus strand of NW_028259152.1, from coordinate 3,899,598 downwards.
GTGTAAGATTTCATGATATAATTCATTTAATTGTTCTCAATATTACATGCAAATTTCCATTGAGAAAGTATCAGAAAAATGGAGGGCAAAGTTGTAATTTGTTTAGGGATCCCGTCTCAGTAATGCCCAAAAGATGAACATGAGCTCTGTAGTCCTTAGACCCCTTGAACCATGTTTAAGGAAGGAAGAACACTAGAAATATGTGCCAAGTACTGAATATCAGTCTGTGTATAAAACAGTTACAGAATGGACATACTTATTTAAACAAACCTTGGCACAGAGAAGACCAAGAAATGGGCTGCTGAAAGATACCACTAGTTTGGCTATCACAAAAGCAATCCAAGTATAAGATGCCTTTTGCACAAAATATGCCATGTGAAAACTGCCAAAATAAAAATATTTACATTAAGAGTGGCACATTCTATCTTGCCTTCAGTACAAAATGATTGCACATCCCTGAATAGGTAACTTTGCAACATTTAAAAATACTTTATGATTACAAATTTACAAAACAATACAGAAATGTTTAGTTGGCATGGTAACATTATGTATACCCAGGCTTCCATGTTATGAAATCAAGCTCTAAAAGTAGGGTTTTAAATACATGCAATGCAAAGCAAAGCACTAACTAAAACAGGTAAAGGAAATTGTGTCAATACAGGACTACATCCTACATGCACTTGATGGATATCTTGAACTGCATATTGCACTATTCTGAGCGAAATTAACATAAAAGTGGGCTGAACAGAATAATCAAATACATGAACACCCTCTGAATTTGCTATGTCTAGTACACACCAATCACTTGGTTTAACAACACCTGTCATTTGTTAGCTATCTTCAGTTCCTCAGTTAAACTAAATTGAGGGTGTACATTTTTAGAATGTTCCACATAAAAATGTTAAGAAATGTGTGCACTGCATAAAAATTCTAGTGTGTTCGATCTTTAACAAACAGCAGTAACTATGGTAGACTGGAGATTCCCCACCCAGTCACTCTGGTGTGTATAAATGCAAAGTGCCTATTATCAACTAATTTTAACCAAAAACTGGGATGAATCAAAAGGTATCAGTAAAATTCCATTCAGCCATTTTTGAGCTCTTCCATGCCTATAGATGTACAAATAGAGGTTTTAACAGGTAAATGTGCCTAAAAACAAGGCCATTAAAGCCACTAATATTTGTTACAGCTATGGTGATGAGGAAGGAAACGTTATTGAAAAAATAAGACAATTTTATAATGTATGATTTAGCTAATGATATAAAATGTGCAAATGACAGGTTCTGAACTAAATATTATGTTTATTGATGTTGCCTGCACATATAAATGTGACTGCTTTGTAAATAGTCTTCGAAAATGTTCTTACACTATAGCTATACTAAAGTCCCATTTCAACAAAGATCACTGCGGCAGAGTTTACAAAGAATTTCATACTAAAGCTGAGAGAAAAGAAGAAGTCTAAGCTATGCAGACTGAGGAAGAAAAAATGAAACATCATAACAAATATATATACATGCCAATGGGCATGGTACAGATCTGAATTCTGTGAAAATATATCACTACCATAATCAGATCAAAATTTTCCTCTGTAGCTACTATTTGCCACTTCGGTACTCAGTGGCACTTCCGATCTCATTCTGGATGACAGATGGCAAGTGGAAATGTAGTTCAGTCAACCTCAGCATTTACAATGTTGCAGAGTCATTTTGAATTTAACAGTTGTCTGATGACTACATTTTTATCCATGAGAGCAAATAATGAATATGACCTTTGATTAAAACTGGATAAATTCACCTGCACTGGCAGTATCAAACATGAAACTGTATAAATTTTCTTATCCATTATATAATTTAAGAAATAAGAGCAGCAAGTATGATAAAACAGTTTGTCTCAGAAATGATAGGACTGAAGTCAACAATCTGTTCCATTATATATCATCAGTGAAAAATGTAAGTACCATTTGTGTCAAGTAACTGCATCACCCGACACAAACACTCTCTAAGGAAGTGGGATAATGAGTATCACATACCAGAGTAAGAGCACAATAAACAGACTTACAACAGCACGTGCTGTTTGTTAACTTTAATGACTGATGAGAAAATGTGTAGAAAAGGCCTCAATAAAATAAGCATCATTAAATTAATCTTTCTTCATACTGAACCCAACACTTGTTAATGTATAATTTGTGCCCATGTTATATTTGTTTAATATGAACATTTTTCAGTAAAATGAAAACTTTTTACAATGATTGATATGCATAAATATAGCATTACAAGGAAAAACAATATACATAGATTGGAATTTATCACAGTTCAGCTTCTGCATTAAAAATCTTCAGTTTCAATATCCCCTCAATTGGCACACAAAAATGCTATTATAATGTGTTCATATCAGGGGGACTGGTGGATGCAAAATTATAATTTGTTTACTACCTGTGATGTTAGTTAACAGCCTGTATACCAGTGTTTAGTACAGTAATATTACAACACAGCATGATTAAGGAATTTATATTTTTGTATCCTAAAACTGAAGGAAATGAAAATGAAAGGCAGCATTCTAAAAGCGAACAATAGCAGAAACACAAGTATTGTTCATTATATTTACTTTCTTAACTTTCATAAAAAATTGCATGGCTGGAGAACTGCATTCAAGTTGCTGAGTATTACACAATTTCTTTTTGACTGCTGCAAGAGAGAGAGCAGGAATTCTTATTTTCACTTGTAACTATAGTTTGGACATGGCCAAGCCTGTATGTGAGTACTGAAACAATCTGAAAAGATTTGTATGATTGCACTGTATTAGCATTGCACACTGTAGCAGAATTCTTAAATGCAACAGTAAAACCCCACCCCACACAAAGCTATTATTACCTAATTTCTTAGAACCTATGATTAAAGTTTTTACTTGTTTCCCTTATTGTTACGAATATGTTTTTTAAGAAGTCTCCACTGAGGACAAAGAATTTTTGTTATAACAAATAAAAGAAACAATATTTAAATTTTGTTGTAATGAAATAGTGATGACTGACTTCATGACAAGTTCAGAGAGAAGGATAAAACATATCATTCATTTTGCCAGTGCTTCCACGATTTCTTACATTCATAGTGCTCCTGCCTCACCTTTCCCAATCATTCCTTTTATTTATTAACCATGTAATAAAATAAAATGTAGGCGCATACACCGTAGTGATTCGCAGGTAAAGCACTTTTTTATTGAATTCAAACACAGTGCGACCAGTGTATCTGAAACCCTTGATAATGTGTGTGAACTATTGAGTGAAGATTCCACTTCCACATGCTACTGGGAAAACATCTTTTCCTCCACTGCTATAACATACTCTCTCCTGTTAGTCACCACTTTTCAATCACATTGTTTTTAAAATTAACATGACTGAGTGACATAAAAAGACAGTGTATTAACATGCTGAACAGTGGGGATGAAATAATACTGTGTAACCCCAAAGTGCAGACATGAACACATTGCCAACCTCTATCACGGGTTTTAGATTTGTTGGTCCTGTAATACACACGTGTAAAGTATGTTAAGAAATAAACTGATTTATATACAAATAAGTAAGTAAACTATGTTAAGGGACTATAGAAACCCTGATGATAAAGGAGAACACTAATGTATTTCATTCATAACAGTGAATTAATGAATACCATAGCAGTGTTCAGCACCCCTGGTTTATGTCTTAGAGGATATGGGTTAAAATCTTCAACTGGATACTGAAGTTGTTCATAGTTTTCCTCAGTCCTTCCAGTACCTACAACCATGATTGCTTCTTTCCACATAATTTCCAATTCGTTATTTGCTAATTATTCTATCACTCAACACTTTACAATGCAGGCAATAAAAAGTGTCATTAATAAACCAGGAATAAATAAATAAATAAAATAACACCTTATTCTTTATAAGTTGAAAGGTTCACTGTCAAGAATAAAGTACTAATGTCTCTGTTGGCTCTTGTTTTGTTTTCCCCTTTCTTTTAACCTTTTAATTTGCTGCTTATTTTCTATCAAAAGATAAATGAATTGTCTGGCTTCAAGACATCCAGATTTAAATGTGCACTAGCTAGGGAAAGGTTAAAGACAGAGCAACAAAGGCTGAATATGAGAACTGCAAATTTCAACCTATACATGCATGAATACTTGGGGACCTTATCGTGGTTCTAATACACCTACAATGACAAAGAAATTTCAGATGGCCAACAGAATTAATTTCAAAGTACATGACAGTGATACACTAATATATAATTCAGCACATTTTTGTGTCCTAGTGCTTTGAAACATATGTATTTACAAAATGCTGATACTTTAAAAACTGTTAAAATCTGGACATTTTACTTTACACACATATAGGGAAAGACTTTTCATAGAAACTTAAATAATAAAAACAAATATACACATACACTTGCGTGTGTACATAGCACATAACATATACCTATATGCATACCACAAATATGACATAAAATTGACTGCCATATTTGTTCCAATATATATTACTCTTTTAATAATTTCTGAAACTTTCCTCGGTAATTTTATAACATTTATGTATATATAAACCATGTATGGCATCATGACTAGCTAAATTTGCATGCCCTTTTCCCCATATTACCAAAGTCTATGTTGCCATATATTTTATAAGGAAATGAATATTAAAAAAAAAATATTCTGAGCTGTATTGCACAGAATTACTGGCTTATGCTAAATTTGTATCATGAGCACATGTATATGTTACACAGCAAAAGCTTTTTCTTATTCTTGTACATTATCAACATCTGGTTTCTTCAAAATGGTTGGTTCATCTTTCAGAAATGTGCCTGATCGAGAGCCAACAGTAGGTGGTTTCTCCTCTGAAGACTCTCCTTTATTGTTCGAGGTGGAAATTTCATTATTATTGTGTTTGTTCTTGCCATTAATGGAACCACTGGAAATAACTTTGCGGGTAGCATTATTATTAGCTCTACTTACATTTGTAATTCCCTTGCCAGTTGTATTACCTCTTATTGTCTCTCTTCCACAGGTTCTGCCAGCTCCTCTTCCTGCTTCACTACTGGTTTTCACTGGACTTGCAATTGGTTGGTTGCGTGTTTGAAGTCTAGTAGGAGTGCGCCTATTTGCTGAAATGGTGGTAGATGGACTAGAGACAGATTTAACAACCCTTTCTGGTTTAGCACTAGTTGGTGTACTGTTGTTTACAGACACAGCACTGCCATTTATAGGTGATTTAGTTGCAAGCAACAGGCTCCTTCTCAGCGAGGGTGACCCCGTATATGGAGAGGATGGCATGCCAGATCGAATTTTAAACGTGGGAGAATCACGGGGGGAAAGTATTGTCTGTCGCATCACCACTCGTCTTGCAGTAGTTGCTGGTGATCTTGGTTGGCTATTTTCATACTTTGTTTCTCCAGTCTTTGCTACTTTTACTGAGTTTCCTTTACTTCCATCGAGACGAGAGCTACATGACTGTGATCCTTTTGGAGTGGGTGATTTGGAAGTGGTCACAATTTTGTCCGCTTCCTTCTTCCTTGCCAAAGTTTCTCCAGAAAATGTTTGATCAGTAGCAGCCAAAAGGTCTGTGGACACTGTCATTTCCACACTAATCCTGCCAACACATTTTCTTCCTCTCTCCTTTATGGGTGGGGTATCTGGCCTTGTAGAACCTAAACTACGGCTAGGGGCACTCGCACTAGCTTCCACCTTTGCTGAGAGCTTCTCTCCACTGGCTACAGACTCTGCTAATGAATCTGTTGACATCACCACTTCTTCTCTGAACTTCTGCCTGACTAAAGGTGTGTCTGGACGTGTGGAGATGCAGCTTCGACTGGTAGTGTTATTACTTGCTTCCTTTACTGAGCGCTTTCCACCACCATTTGACTGCACCTCGCTAAGAGAATCTGTTGACATTGCAGTGATTTCACTGTCCTTTCTCTTTCTACTTCTCATTTCCTTCCCTGGAGGAGTATCAGATCTTATAACCAAAGTTCTGCTGGAGGAACTTCCTACAGTAGCAGCTTTGCCCCTGCCAGACCCTTCACCACTGGATGTTGAGCGTCTCATTGCAGGGGATGATGTACGAGATGAATCAGATGATGATATCATAGTTTTCCCTGCCCTTCGTGGCATAGCTCCAGACTTTTCTGGTGTTCCCATACTTGAAGAACTTGAATTAGCTCTCTGCTTCACAGACTTAGATTTATTCTGAAATAATGAAAATAATGTCCAATGTGACCTTAAAATGTCAACTGTAAAAAGTTCCAATGTTTTGATAACCCATCTTTAAAGAGATTTCATGTAATCTATGATGAGCAATGCCACCACTTCACAAAGGACTATTCAAAATGCAAAAATTATGTATCACTGATAACATTTAATTCATATATGCATGTAAAAATTTTTAATTGGACCTATTAGTCAACATTTAGCAACAGAAACTTTTAAATTTTATTTAAATATAATACGAAGCACCACACTACTTTACACAATTTATGAATTGAAAAAGAAAATCAGACAAAATAACACAAAACCTTATTAAAAATATAACATTCTTAGAATGTATTACTGTTAAGAAATAAGACATAAATGCAATCATCACATAAGCAATATAATCACAGTGGCAAGGCAATTAATAAAGAGAAATATATGATTAATTACTTTACTGCTGACTGCAGTTACTATATGTGGCCACCTATGAAATAACAAACTAAGTAACTACTGTGGATGACTATATTCTGGGTTTTAATTTCTGTAAGAAATAGTCACTACATGTCTTTATTGGTACCTGCACATATTTGGTTACATCACGCAAGGAGCATGCCGCTAGATAAGCAAACAACTACCACAATAACTAAATCCATCAAGCAGAGTCCTTGAGAAGCCAGAAGGTTCATGAGCATGTTCATAAACCTGCCAAGTCTGAGGCCTTGTGCAACACTTTGTAACATGCTACATTTTTATACTGAAGAATTGTTAACACTCCGCCCAACGCCTCAGCTGGAGGGACACTCTTGATCAAATGTCTTTAACTTGGGTCAATGTGGGAACATAAGCTTTGTTAAGAATGTCCCACCTTGGAAATGCTATTCAGCAACATTATAAGCAGATTTGAGTGGCTCACATATGGGCAGTTACATCAAACATTTCTGTGTACTGTCAAAGGCAGTACTACACAGTGGAGGGAGTTTTACTGCACTGGAATAACAAATATACTAACACAGCATGCTTATATTAGGAAACATGGAAGGCAATGTGACAATATTCACAACTTACATTTCATGTTGTTAGAGAGCACAATACAATGAGTTGCAGCGATACAAACAATCTTTCTCACTGTATGGTTAGTCATGTCAATAATGGCTTTGATAAAGAAAAAACTGAAACATTACTGGAACTGATTGTAATGCTTACTCATAACAAATGAAAGGAAATGTCAGAAGATGAACTACCAACACATCTCCCACCAGCTCAGTGGCAAGTGTTAGTGTTCCTTGGCAATTCAAATGCTGTTGCTTAAAGGTTAAGTAAAGGACATACTAAAAACACACCATAAGGAAGTAAAATCCACTTACTTCCAGAACCCTCAATGGCCAAGTTTTTGGCCTAGAAGTTGACTCTCCATTTTCAGCTACAACCTTCTTAGCTTGTGATGACACCATTTCAGCCTTATGTGGTGGTACATGAGCATTCAACTGTGACTTCTTTGCAGACAGTGAACGAGATTTTGTATCAGCTTTCAGTGCAGATACTCGTCCACCAGATGCTGCACGCCTTGCTTGCTGTGTCATAGCCAATTTGACCTGACGCAGGTCGAGAGTATGAGATCCAGAACTTGAGACAGATCGTGGGGCAGTGCCAGGAGACTCACCACGCTGGAAGGAACAGAATATGAATTTGCATTTTTTGCATGATCACATTCCCTGAAGAGAAATAGTCTAGAAAAAAGATGAGTGAAGAGATAGCTCTGAATAAAATTTCAAGCCAGAAATGTCAGGTCTCTTGTTGAATATTTTTATAATTAACACAAAATCAAAGCAATTAGCATGTCTAAGAAATCCTTTTACCATCACTTTATCACCACAATTTTTTCACTGAGTAACATGCTCACCCTTGCATGGGTGGCATGCCTGGATCTGTGATTTTCCTCTCCTGAAGCCATAACAAGACATGCAGCTTCTTGAATCTTCTTCCTCAGTTCTAGCTCCATCTGACCCCAAGATGGACAGCGAGCTGCTCTTGGGGCTTGCCGCACCAAACTAGCTTCTACTCGCTTCTGAATTCTGCGCAGCAGCTCAAAAAAGTTCTAAGATGCAATAAGAATGACTTTTCATTATGAGTTCTTTCTTATGTCTGTTGTGCTTAGAAGTGTATCAGCAGAAACAGAGGATATACCAAAGGAACAAGATTAGAGAAATACAAAAACAGATATATCAAAAATGTGTTCTTTATTGTTGCATGAATTAGTTTACACTTAAGTGAATTATCTTCACAGATATATTGTATTCAAGACACTAGAAGTGATCTATATAGCAAGTGTGTAATTAATCTTGTGAGAAGTTAGATCACTTAGTTTTTCTGAAGAGAAGTCACTAGTGGAGAGTGGTTAAATAAAGCTGCCAAGTATTAAAAAACCACTGAGAATAACAGCTACGTTAGACACAAACATAGTGATTCAACTGAGATACAAATGATGGAGTATAATATACCAATAAAAATGAGAGACAGATGCATTATTTCTGAGGTGACCAGGAGACTTACTGGATAAGGCAACACTATGCAGAGTTAAAGATTTGGTTACAGATATAAGACTAAAATCTGCATCACTGAATTGTAGTATCACAAAATTAATACTAGAATGAAAAAGTCAGAATCTACATATGTATAAAATATTCACTTCAGTTCACTCTAATTACTTTTAATTTATACTGCCTACATTATATACTAAAAGGAAGAAGAAATAAGGATGTTTGAAGGAAAATACAAAAGATTATTATAAATATGGTGATGGGCAAAGTCCAAAAGAGCAGATAAACACAGAACAAACTGCGAAGCTAAAACAAAGAAAAAAAGTGAAGAGGAGGGATAATTTTGTTACATGATTATGTAGGGCATCATACATAATCTAGGGTATATATGAAACATAAAACTCAATATTTTAGAGGATCAAATACTTCAGGCAATAGACATTGTCCGACCATTTTCACAATCTTTAAGAGAACTGTTACATGTTTGTTTATTTCTACAGTCACTCTGTAATGTACTTACAGGGCTCCACTGCATCTCAGGTAGCGGTTCTGGTGATTGTGCTACTGGGAGGATGCTGTGAAGGTGAGCATGACTCTGGCAAGCCTGATCAGCTGGCAGGCGATCTGTTGCAGCCATCAAGCTATCCTCTAAACGACTAATATTCCAACTCAATTCCTTTCCAAGTGACAAGAAGCTACAATGAGAAAATCTCTATGAAGTTTCTACAGTACTCTAAGCAGTATGTTAATGGTCAGATTACTTAAAAGTGCAATGGAAACTAGCTAAAAGGAAAATGACATTTTTATTAGTGGTTAATTCATAGATATAAAAAATCACTGCTCAGATGGAACTCTACTTCATACCAACAAAATCCCATCCACATCATATTATAACACTTAGCAATCAAACAGAATCATACACAAATCTATTGTTGCAGAGCTAATAAATGACACATATGATATTGCACAGAGAAAAACTACTTCTTTAACTTATTTAATTCATTATACATCATGTAAAAACTGCTGAAACTAGAAATTACTGCAAATTTTAATGAGTTCTACATCTTATGTCATGTATACATTTTTGTATAATTGGCCCTTTAGTGGAAACTGATACTGTTGACTTCAATAAAGTAAGTATAACAACATTGGAGATCAAACATACGAAGAGACAGGACAACCACATCATGTGTTTATTTCATGCATGAAGCACACAATAACAATGAATTTTATCATAAATATTGTAAAATACAATTTGGGAAGTCGCCTTAAATTACTGACCTTATGGTACAGTATCTTCATTGAAAAGTTAATAATAGTTGTCTGGCTAGTCAAAAAATTACCTGCCTTTTATGGACTGTGAAGTTCACAACCTGCCACTGGAAAACATCTTCAGTCAGTTAAATCCAGTCCATATGATCACATAATAGTGACAGCTTGAGGAACAGCTTCTGAACAATGTGTAATTTATTTCATTGTTGTATGTGGGGTTTTACAATAGATACATGTTTTATTGAAAACATGCACACTGCAGCGTAACTGTGAGATTTAAATCGGGCCAGCAGGAGATATGGTGGTTTAAATGTCTGGTACTTAAAGGTTACAGACTAAATGTTGTTCTGACAAAGTGAAAATAGTAATAACAATTGTCTTTCTTCAACCAAATTCAGTAAATATACCTGTCATTGCTGAGAACACCACAGAAGTTATTAGCAATAAATTTGATTGAAGCCTCCAGGAGTTGTGAAGTTATGCCAAACACAGGTTCTGCCCAACGAACATTAGGGAGAGTAGCTAGAAGCTTGTCACAGCACATCACTGTCTCTAGAATGTTGTCCACAGTCTACAAACAAAACATACAAGAACTAATAACTAATTAAAGCCTTAACTCAAATCCCTCCACCATTCTATTACCAAAATCTATCTTATTCCAACCATGCTCCACAGGAACCTTAACTATGTAGTCTGTTGTCTTTTTCAAGTATCTCTTGCTTCCATGTTTATGTTTCAGCTGCACGTCTTAGTAGTAGCTACGTAAGACTGATTTTATACAATATTATCTTGCCCTTGCCAATAAGATTCCTTAAAGAATTTAACATTATATCTCTGTAACTTGTATGTTGTTTCTTATTATCATTTTCAAATGTGACCAAGATTATTATTTCCTCTTCAAGTTACTATGGCTTACTTTTTTCCAGATAATACATATAAGCAACACATTTCTTTCAACTAGTCCCACTATTATAACATTGAAGATTTCTGTCTTCTGGTTTGTTGCGCTGTGTAGTCTGGTCGATGTTAACCAACGTTTCAGAGATCATACTGCCTCCGTCATCCGGGCAATGAAACATTGGTTAACATTGACCAGACTACACAGCGCAACAACCCAGAAGACAGAAATCTTTATACTCACCGCTGTGAAAACCTCAAATCTTACATATTATAACACTCACTGTCACTTCACTAAGGCTTTTCCTTTATATCATATATTCTGCCCTGGGTGTATTTCTAGTTCTACCAAACATTTGTGTTTGCCTTCTATACTTCCCAGCAAGTTTCCTTCTCTTACATACATGTATGGAAAGAATGCCCAACAGTATGACAGTTTGTATGCATTATGTATATCATGACAAGAGCAAATATTTAATACTACATCCATTTAACAGGTAAAATACACATACTGTAGTACCATAAAACAAACAAAATGGGAAATTCAATTAAAATTAATTACTCTAAAGTGTCTACACAGTTAAATACCGATGCTCTAAATGCTTTAGTCAGTTATAAAGAGGTTATAAGGAAACAAATTGAATTATAGTGTCTGTCCAAAAGATGAAGAATTGAATATGATGCAAGTAAATATTACACTTCCTACAGCAATTTGTAGATTTAAGTATAAATCCTCAGACCTATTTCCAAACAACATACAAAAGCTATATATTTTACCTTACAAATGGGCATTAGTAGAACTTTCCCTTTTGTCTCTGTATTTTGCTTGAATTTTCTGAGTGCACTTTTAATGTCTGAGAGATAATGATTTGTTCTGTTTTAACACAATCAATAATGGAAACTAACTTACCATGTGTACAACATGTTGCTGGTAGCATTTATCAATCAGTTCTCTGGGAAGTGAAGCAAATCCTTTAGTTGGCCAAATCCTTACGAAGTACTTGGTAATCCAACGTAGGCTCTTCCGATATATTTCATCAAGACCATAGGCTGCAGCAAGTGGGAGGCATTCCAGCACCCCTGCAGCACACACTGTGCATGGCTGAAACAACATACACACTCAATAAAGCACATCACAGCCTTCAAACATAACCATGATTTCATTAATCAATTACCAATACTTACCTTGTGGAAGAAATGACAGTACTTTACTTTGAGTGTGTACATGATAACTTCTTTAAGTCCTTCAAGACCCAGCATATCAGCCAGTGTTGCCAATTCGACAATACTGATAGTGTCTGGAATGTTGCTGGTTCCACTGTAGATATGGCATAATGCAAAATGGACAGCATTGTAAGAAAACCTGCAAGATGAAAGAAGTGCTCACAGTATACTGATGCTGAATTCTTTTATTTACCTCATCAATAAAGCCATTAACCATTTCAATGAAGATATCACAACAGTTTTGTTCTGCTCTAATGAATGGCAAAATATGTTACTCTAAAAAGAAAGTCTGAAGTACAGCTATGTTTTGGGGCAAGAAGTCATATAGAGAAAATTGAAAAGGATTTATCTTGATTCTTACTCAGAAGGTTCATACACTATGCAGTATGAACAATTAATGTTCTAATAACTATAAAAATATTTCATTTGAAAGTTTATGGTCACTTGTTTTGCTACAGGTCTTGTAATTTATAGATGTCATCATAAAATACATTCTCTTTTAAAAATCTGCATAGGCATCTAGTAATGTAATATTTGGAGAATGAGAAGGGTTGTCAAATTCAGTTCCTCAGGAAATGAGGTACCCAGGAGAAAATAGGTCTACAGTAGTCCAGGATGTGTGGGCCATGGCACACTTTGTTGAAACCATTGCTTTAAGAGTTTCTAGGATACCCACAAAGAAAAGGTACGTATCTTCAAAAAGGGTGTGAAAGTACTCCTGTAGAGCCACTGGTTTAAAGTCAAAGCACTACCAAATTTAACATCAAACTATAGATTAATGATTCAATGTACGGAAATGATTAACAGTATTGTCACTATTTCACTGTGGGAAGGCCTCATCACTATTTATGTGATCTTTGAAAAACCTGAAAATGTGTATTTTTCTTATTACTGTACAGCTACAGACACACGTTATTCATCACAAAATTATTCTGTAGGAAAGTTCACTCTTTCATACTGAATTACCATCATACACAAATTTACCAGTGTAAGCTTGTTAGGTGTGCACAACACATGCTATTTACATTCAATATGAAAACAGATCCAACATATACACAATTCTCTAAAGTGATATTCTCTTCAACATAAATATTCCCTACATATGGTGATAACATTTCTTTGGAGATCATAAAATTCTGTGAAACACCATTCCACAAGAGCACATGTACTGTGCCAATGATTTCAGCAGTACTAGCAACATCTCTTTTTACTTGTATTTTAGTCAGGTTCATCAGAAACCTTAGTGGTATTTCCTATGGAGATATTTTAAGTTATGATTTGATAAGTTGTATGCTAGTTCAGTGGCCAATGCAAGGCTATGATCCCAGTCAAAACTCCTAGACATGTGCATGAAGCCCTGTTGATGTTCCAGATATCAACAGCTTCTCAGTACTAAAGTTTAGAAATGGACCTATAAAAAATAAATTCAAAGATATGTATCTGTGATTTAGTGTTATTCTTTTATAATACTAGAGAGTTCAGATTTATTTTCATCTGTACAGTATCTTTTTTATGTTTTTCAATTACAAGAACATTCAGTTATTGTCAATTAATACTTGTTTAATTACTTAATGATTTGAATTTTCTCAAATCAATAAAGTCATGTGTACAAAAAAATCACTGAATATTTATCAAGAATACTTTTAATCATTATGACACAAGCAGTCTGTTTGAGTCATAAGCGCAGACAAAAAATTCAAATACTGCATTCACCAACATTAACGTTCAGTAAATAAACTACCATCCACCAAATCTTTTCATCTTTAATATGAGATTCAAGGCAACCATGCTAAATAATTCCCACAGACCAGATGTCATCTCTATGTTAGGTTCATGGAAGGAGATACAATCTCATATCTAGATAATTTATGCATAGACTGATTGTTATCTTTATGGGATGAGAGGACACATCACTGCACAAACTTGAGGAACAAAAATTTAAATAATTATGGACATCCAATCATTATGCATCCACATTCACTGTACTTGAGTTAAAAGAACCACGTATTGCTATTTGGTGTCACTTGTTAGAACATTAAAGACAATGAGATGGGTTCCTCTATAACATTACTTACCCCTGAAGGGATATGACATTTCCTGCACTTTCCACCCAGCCACCACTAAATATTGCTGCAAAGTACTGGCAGCGGGAGGACAAAATACACTTATGAGCTTTCAATCTCCGGCCTCCAACCTCCACTGTCACATCAGGATTGATTTCTTCAAGAAACATTCTGAGCAAATCTTCTCCTAGTCTTGAAACCGGGCCACTACGACCTGCATATGAAGATGAGGCATCAGTCTCCTCAGTGCTGCCCTCTATAACAAAATGTTCATGTAAATGTCAATCATAATATCTTGATATTTATAAAGCATTAATTTTGAAAAAGCTTTATATGGAAAGAAATTTAATGGAAGATTTGAGGTTTTCACAGCGGTGAGTATGAAGATTTCTGTCTTCTGGGTTGTTGCGCTGTGTAGTCCCTGATGACGGAGGCAGTATGACCTCAGAAACGTTGGTAAACATCGACCATACTACACAGCGCAACAACCCAGAAGACAGAAATCTTCAAATTTAATGGAAACCACTACTATAATGAATAACAGTATATATCCCACACATTACTATTGTTCAGTTCATAAATGGCTGCATCATCAACCCCCCCCCCCCTCTACACACACACACACATATATATATATATATATATATATATATATATATATAAATAACTATCCTTAGCCAACACAATTCACTTATGTCAGCACAACATATTCCATTATGATCCAGTTCTCATTTAACCCACACCCAAGTCTGTCTTTTACAGTTTCCTCAATGAAATCATATTCCCCCTTATGCATACTATACATCAACTTTAAGAGAATAAATAACTTACCGAGACCTGACGGTCCCATGCTGCTCTGCATGCTGCTCAGGTCTGATGTCTCTGAAATCTGAGCATCATTGTCATCTGCATCCGGCTGAGCACTTGGTGACTTGCTTCTACCTATGTTTGATGGAGTTGATGTGGCAGTCATTGTGGTATGCAAGTGTGGAAATAAACGACTCAATGACCTGCTGCTGGTGCCACCCCCAATAGAGCGTGTCATAAGAAGTTTACTCTCAATCCATGATGTTTCAGGAATACTACGAGTCATCCTATTGGCTGTGGCAAATGAAGGCAGTACATCACTACTATCAGTGGTAGTAGTCATTGCCTTGGGTGGTTCTTTGTCCAAATCTGAAAGTTTAACAAAACTTGTTTCCAAAGACTTGGATTCTGTTTCTATACAAGAACCCTTTGACAAAGTTTCGCTCTCTATAGAAGCTATGATAGTAACGTTCTTTTCAACAAAATTATGTCCATCAGTGACTAAATCTTCAACAATATCTGTTTGCTGAAAATTTGTAGTTTCTGGCAGATTATTACATACATCATCTGTTTCCTCTTGAATCACTGCAACATTCTGATGTGAAGGATCAGATCCCTCCTTTACTGTTATACCTAAATCCCTGCTTTTTGCGTCAGAATCTGTGTGTGTTGTGCTATTATCACTAGCACCATTTGATTCAGCAGAATTCTTCTGTAAATGAGAATATCTTTCAACTGTGCAACTGTCTGGTAATTGAGAATCCATTCCATCTAACAGTTTTCCATCTGAAATTGTGTCTACATTCACAGTTTTTTTGCTACTTTCTGATTTCCCTTCATAGCTCAGAGTATGTTTAGGAAATTGATCATAATTCATTGATGGCTGCCTATGACTTGAAGAAGACATTTGTTTAACAAACATTCCATCTCCAGATTGTGTTTGGCTGCCTTGGTCTGAAGATGCAGCTGCTTCATGAAGTGACTGACTGCTGCTCCTCACTTTACCCTTAGCAAGAGATGTGGAACTAGATGATCTGCTTTCATCAGAAGGGCTACATACACTGCCTCTGTCCACAGACAAACTATGGGCACGTTCATGATGCTTTCTCCCATTACCCTTATGTTGGGAGTCTCCTTGTTCACCAATGTGAGGTTCTAAATTCCAAGAATGTCTATTTAAATTTGGCCTCAGACCTGATGGCAAGGTTTTACGTCTTGTTACGGGTGATTCTGTTTCAATAAACATAAAGAAGCCTTGCTTTCTATGTACTGTTTCATCCTGGGATGCAGATGTAACTGGTGCTGATTTTTCAACATTGGCATCTAAATACATAGCAGTATTATCACTGGTGTGGCTAGGATCAGAGCCAGAAACTGTCTCTGCTTGACCTCTAAATCCTAATTTTTTATGAGAAGAAAGGTGTGGGGAAGACACCTTACCCTGGCTGGTATCAACAGAAGATTCCTGTTGAACACTAGTATCACCAATATTAATGAACATTGAGAATAGGGTATTCTTTTTCTCTTTAGAAATATGTTTATCATTATCATCTGCACCCTGCAACTTGTTATTTTCAACTGCTTGCTCATTTACAGACTTTTTATCTAAATTAACAAAAAATCCACAAGCATTTTTTGTTACAGATTTTGGTTCATCAGCTTGTTGCACGTGATGAAGTGTCTCTTTTCTTTCAGACAGTTTTTTCTCAGTAGGTTCTTTGTGTTCTTTTAAATCCACAAAAAAACCCACACCTGAATTTCTTCTCTCAGGAGAAGAATCATGACTTTTAGGGTCTTTGTCTTTAAGAGTTTCTTTTGTGGGTTTTTTACTTATCTGACAGTCAGTAGCTGAATCCTTCAAATCAACAAAGAACCCCAGAGCAGTAGCTTTCCGTTCACCCTGTTTGTGCTGTGACATGTTCCTGACTTCAACAGACTGTGCAGTGCTGCCAACCATATCATTCTTCTTTTGTCTTCTGGATTCCAGGGGAGGTTTAGAAGTACTGCTGCTGCAGTCACTCATGTCCACAACCCATGCAGACTTAACAGAAGAAGCCACACTTGCAGAAGATTTTATTTCTACTTTTTCTGGTTCACATTCTGTCATTACTGTAACACCACCAGACAGAATTGGTGCTGACTCAGTCTTTCTGCGGGCCATGATAGGGCTATCCAAGATGGGGCGAGCTGGAGCAACAAAATCTACACTTGAAACACCCCCTGATACAATTGGTGTTGATTCAGTTCTCTTCTGCTTTTTGGGACTGTCACATGATCGTTTCTCATCAACCACTACATCACTGCAGGTGAGAGCACCTGATATCACAGGTTTTGTTGAATTATCAAAACTGTTTGGCATTCTCTTTAAGTCATCAATCTGGTTTCTTTCCATATCTTTCTTTTCTTCAGGTTCATATTTTTTGTGGTCACTCTGCATGTAAGATTCATTTCTGGTATCATCAATTTCCACCAATTTCTTTTCTTCTAGGTACTCTGTCCCATGATCTACCATCTCACAAAACTGCTGACTTTTAGATCTCTGCTCTAACAACGTGATATGGCTCATTTGTGGGTGAAAGAGACTGTCCAAAGGTCTGTCATTGGTGAGAGAGTCAAGTGTGTGAATATCATGGTTGGAAATAACATGCGATGGTAATACTGGATTGGAATCAGTTATTAAAGCTCCAGATGCCATTGCTTGTTCTTCATTTCCATTTGATACATATAATCCTGTCTCTGCAAGTGATGCAACATCAGATGTGACTGATGGAAGAGACAGTTGATGTGTTTCATCTATATTTACATCCTCATCTTTTGATGTTACCATCAGCAGACTCTGTGTGTCTCGAAAGCCTTCACTCCCTGTTACATGTCCTGAAAATTGTGGAATGCAACTTTGAAACAAGAGACTGCCCTGCCGACGTTCATACTCCTGTCTTAACAGAGCCAATCGATCATCATCTGGATCCAATTCAAAAGTGTTCCTGCGTATAAGACTTGGCCGACGTGCTTCAGTTTCCTCTTCTTTATATTCATCCAACTGACCACATGCAGGTTCTGGATCATCACTTTCTTTGCTATTAAATCCTACAGATAGAACCTGAGTAGTTAACATTTCTTTTGAAGATAAATCACTATCTTTTTCTTTTGAGTTCACTCTTGCAACATGTTCTTCAACACTTGGCTTATCAGAGTCAGAACATAAGTATGTTGGCAATGACTGGATTTCTCCATTACTTAAATCATCTGAACTGGATAGATCAGTATGTTTCCATCCCATATGAAGTTTCCTGATGTTTACATGAGGCTCTAAATGTTCTGTCATTTTTATTTCCTTCTGAAATTCTGCAAAAATATCCTGTCCACTTGACATATGGAAGTCATGTTTGCCACTCCCACCTCTAAAAGGTGTAATCTTCATAAACATTGGGTCAGAAGTGGGAGCCTCATTTACTATCTGAAAATTACTTTCTGTTACATGTTCCAAGTTATTAACAGTTAACTCTTCATCTGTTATTGTTAGATGTGAAGAAAGAAATGGGACTACATCCTCACAAAATGTGTCTGTATGAGCTTCAACAGGCAATATGTCAGTTGTTGTGTATTTTGTTTTGATGTTTAAACAATCTGTTATGCCTTTATTAACAATATCGCATGTGGATACACTTTCTTCACATGATGAAGCCACACTGAAAGACTTCTGTACAGTTTCCAATTCAGAAATTACAGCTTCAGTAATTACATTATCTTGTTGCTCAGAGGTAAGTGGAGTGGGTGGAAGCAACATGTCATTGTCATCCACCAAGTCTGCAGCATTGATGAAATAGTTGTTCTGATAACTCAATTTACAGGTATGTGCATCCTCAGAACTAAGTGGTAGTGTTTCAATAACATTATCTGACAAACTATTAGGATGAACTGAAATATCCTGCATAATGAATTCAGGGCCTGTTGGTGAAGAGCCACTTATATTGCTTTCAAATTGACTGCTGCATTGATTAAGAGAAGAAATACAAGAAATGTTTTGTGGTTGAACCTCTTCTGATGTACATACATCATTACTGTGTGCACCATTTTTACTTTCTTCTGTTAACCTGGAATCAAAAAGCTGAACTATTTCTTGAACATGATGCATATCACATGGTCTATCAATTTTCATTTTTGATACACCTTGGGCTAGTGATTCATCAGCATACGAAAGAACAGTTTCATCCTGACTTATTTTGGTGCCTACTGAGTATGTTCCTTTGTCATATGACTCCTTCAAAGCTTCACTATTACCATCCAATGGCACATCACACCCTGCCATGCAGTCCACTTCTGTTACATGAGCATCATGAAGCTGAGTGGAAGGAAATGTACAATCCCAGGTGCCTGCATCAGATGATGCAGAAGAAGAAGTTGATGATTTTAAAGGCTTTTGGAGTAGAACCTCAACATCTCCATCATGGGGCATATCCTCACCAATGGCCGCTTCAGTTAGGTCAACTCCTGAAGTCTCTGAAACAGTGTGTTCACGTGGACTACTGAAGTCACCACCTGGCATACATCCAGTTGAACTGGTATCCAGGCCAGAATCTGGGCCACCACCACTCGCGTCCATCTCTGGGCTACAAGGAAAGTTCAATAAGTCTTCAGAAGTAATATCCTTCCTTTTGCAGCACTCTAATTCACAATCCATTCCCTCCCCTGGGCTCTCCATAAAGTATTCTTCTTCAGGGATGTCATAGTTTCTGGCACTGTCCCTTAATTCAATACAGTAATATGTATTTACAAAAACTCTTGATGGATCCTTTGATGAATCCTTTTCCTCCTCTTCCTGAATTGTAATCTCCTTCCTTTCAAGCTTATCAACTAAATACTTGTCCTTTTTCAGGGGATTTATCCTCAAAAAGTTGTAATTTCTTTGTTCTTTGTGAACAGGTTGACTGTTGTTTAGACTTGCCAAATCTTCCTTATTACAAAATGAAGGCCATAATTTGGATTCCCACAAATCTTTTCCTTCTTTCTTATATCGAGCATATGTTATATCACAACCATGCTTATATTTTTTGGTGTACTGACTAGAAGTGAATGGCAGGGATGTTGGTTTACTGACTTTCTTTGTAGTGCTTTTCTTTTCCTCCTTTGATTTGATTGAATGAAAGGACTTCAGAAGTTCATCTTGTTCAGCTAATTCTTTTTCTAATATATCTCCTTCAAGTGACTTACTGTAATGATCTTCCTTAATAAAAGCTTCTTCCACAGGCACAATTGTGTAATATGATTGATTTGTTTTTTGAAGGTTGGTAAGTGTTTCTGCAGATTCACTTTTAATGTTGCCTGAACTAAGTTTCTGTGTAACACCGAAATGATGGTAAATTTCTGAAGGTGAAGAATTTGGTGTTACATAGACATCTGATTCAGGACTTAAACCAGAATCACCACAGCTACTGTTGTTATTCACTACAACAGCTTTGGATTGGCCCTGGAGCTCTTCAAGGTATTGTACTGCATCTTCTTCATCTATAACAGCACATTTTGTGTACAAACTCCTGCAATTATTAAAAAAATAGTTTTAAACTCATACAAAGTTCTTTTCCCAGTAATTCTATACTGAAGCATCCTGTCATGTTACAAAATAACTCTGTTTAATATTCAGTCATACTAAGCCAAGAAACAACACTTCATAACACAGCACATGCATGAAAGCAAAATCACATCACCCCACACAAGAATACTTCCATGCAGCTTTTAAACAGTTTTCAACATGTTTTGTTGTTTTATCTGCTTTTATTTCTTTTCCAATTTTTGGTATTACTATATGAAATCAACAACCAATATATTTACATTGGAAAGTGCAGTGACTTGTATGTGCAGGCAATGTAGAAACTGACGACAGAAACAAGTTGTTCAAAGGCAACACCAGTACCTAGCTTCAGTGGCACATTAATACAGTAGATGCTGGAAACTGTTCTGTAAAAAGTAGGTGGCCAATGACCAAAGTTATGTGTTTGTATGCCTTACCTTATAAACCTTTCTACATAATCCACAGAAGAATTGTCAAGAAATATAGTATGTGGTGTGGGATGACCGTCGCACAACTTTGTGAAGAATCTAGCAGCTCTAACTTGCAATATACTTCGATGAGTTTGAATTGATGTGGAACTAAATACAAGCTCCAAGTCGCAGTATAAAGAATTAGTGTAGATTCTGTGAGATAAGGAAACTATGAATATAGTATCTTTACAACAAATAAAACTGACAAGTTGAATAAACAATTTTACTAAAAAACACAGGAATCAACAAAATCAAGTGAATAATTGAATTAATTATGTGAACATCAACCACAATTGCATCAACAAATATAATGTAAATTTCACTTCTGCATAACAACTCTCCATCATAAAAAAGAGATAATTACAAATGATAAAGAATTATACCACATGACATGTTAGCAAAAGGTAGGACAATCTTTTTTACTACCCATCCTATCACATACTCCTACATAATGTTAAGAGATAAAAAGATTATAGAAGTTTGGACATTTCAAAAGAGTAGTTATAAATAGAATACAATGAAAAGATTACAGCTGGAAGGGAAAAGACTCCAGAACAACCTAGATCAAGATGAATTACCTGATCAATTAGTAGTGCTATATAAATTTTCACTATAATTGGTGGCTCAAACAAGATCTGCTCTTTGTGAGTGACCAATGTGGGCAAAGGAGGTCTGCTGAATAGCAGCAGGAGCTGTTGATTCAGAAACTGCATGATAGAAGCATCAGCAACCAAAATGCATTGCTGCAAGCTCACACCTGTTCCTGGCAGTGCAGTAACCTTGTTTTCTGATGGAGAATAAAGGCATGGATTTGCATAGCCAAGCTCACAAATTAATACATAATGCTTGTCAATTCATAATTGGTTTTCTTCATGAGCGAACACATTTAACAAAACAATTCACATTAATGTTTCCTTTATTCCTCCCCTCTCCCTCAAACCCTACATCCTTCAAAGCCACAGTAGCCTACATGTGACTGGTGCATGCCTCAGCTTTCATTTTGAGTAAAAACATTGTAGATGGCGAGGAAAAGTATGTTCTGAGGTGAAAGATGTAAAAAAATGTGGGATGACAGACATACTGGAGGTGTTTTCAATCACTCTAAAAAATCATATAAATAAGTACAATTAAGGTATTTAAAATGTGAGCATATTCCACTAACATATACAGCTTAATACTCTTCAGATATGAAATAAAAAACAACCAATCTGGTTTTACTAAAGTACAAAGATTATGCTGTATAATTTGGCCCAAGAAGAATAAGTACAGGTTCACCAAATTTTCAACACATATGAAGAATACACAGTGACACATACAAAATGTTTGATTCATCAATATGTTACTCTCAAGAGGCAAATAAAGATAGTAGGATTATTTTTACTTAACACACACAGTTTTATGTGCATATTCATAAGACAAATAGTGTTTATGGAGAGGTCATATTCATGTCTACCTGGTAATGTCTCCAAGGTTCATCATCAAAATTACTTCATGGACTGGACAAAATATGTTTATGGAAGAACTACAAGTTGTCATGTGATATAATTTTGATTCACGCTTGTCCATTAAAAAAATGTTTCACAAATGCAATTCTTTCCTCGCACAGTAAGTCTTAAATATCAGTTATTAATCGATTCCTTAAAAATAAGACAGATAAGGAAATGACACATACAGAAGTACTGAATCCTATGTAAAAAAATAACCTATTTTGTGGAAATCATACCATTGGGCATCTAGCTTTTTCAAAAGTGTCAGGCAAATCCTGATGTGGGAGGTTTCATAAAAATGTTGGCAATTGAGTATATCCATGATACTTCATCTTCCATGACACTCAATCAAAAATCACATATATGCAATTAAATATCATGAGAAATGTGATGCAGCACTCTATGTCAAATAACAGCATAAAAACAACTGTTAACATCCCAAGAATGACTAATATGAGAAGATCCATTTTTTCTACCCCACAATAGCAGAATATTAAAGCTAATGATCATATGATCATGCAAAGATACTAATAACAACCACTTCAAGAGAAAACAACATGGAGATGTGAGATCATAGTTAAACCAATAAAAATCTACTGGAGATCAACAATGGTCCAGCCCCAAAACTCATGTTCTTTTATTTTTTATATAGATGCAAAGAACCTATGGCTTGGAGTATACCTGAATTCCTGGAAAAATCTGCCTCATTAAGGCAGTTTCATTTTTCCCAAATCTTACATCTCTCTGCCTTCTAAATTTTTTGTAATGTGGCTTCCTCAGTACTTCATAATAAATAAGAAAAATGTTACACCATCAACAAATTAAGCAGTATACTGATATGCAGAACCTATATCAATGCCAAATATTTTATATGAAATCATATCATACTGCTTTATCGAAATAAAATGGCACCCATAAAAGAATTAAGCATTGTGTGAACTGGAAACTACATGGCAGGAGATAAGTTTTTGAATTGAAAACTCTAACCTGACACATTTCACCAACACTTCAGTGAATAAATAGGCCTACTAGCTAGAATCATAGCAGTCTACATGTTTATAACCTCCAGGGCATGATCAATGCACAGTGTTTCAAAATTATTTGTTTACCAATTCTCCACAGATGTTTGTCATGCCAAATACACATAGCCCCTCTCCTAACAATTGCATTTACATACAATCCACAATATTTTCTCCATTACAGCACAGATATTATTTGCCACTTCTATAAGGTTTCCTTGTCCAATAAAGTATTAAGAACCAAACTATTCAAATCTACTGCAGGAGCCACTTTTAAGCAAGACATACACAGTACAGCACAGCACAGTCAAGCACAGAGTATCAATGGAAGAACCAAAAAATCACAATTCATGTCTCTCCTGAAGAACATGATTTAATTTAGGTCTAATATATTTTAGATGGTTTTTATAGTGAAAGTGAAGACCTTAAACATCATTTGAATTTCCACACATCTTTGTCCAAAAAAATAAAACTTGATTCTGCAGAGTCCAGATCAAACCACAAAGAAAAAAAACCATAAGAAAAGTTACTCAAGTATCTCAAGCATTGAAGGATAACGAGTACA
The DNA here is from genome assembly GCF_977971745.1 of Zootermopsis nevadensis. NCBI lineage: Eukaryota > Metazoa > Arthropoda > Insecta > Blattodea > Termopsidae > Zootermopsis > Zootermopsis nevadensis. The sequence goes on along the minus strand of NW_028259152.1, from coordinate 3,875,482 downwards.
TTTCTTTTCATGTGGCCCCCAACTCTCTAAATACAGTGCTTCATCGTTGATATTCACCACTACAAATACTCAATGATAACTGTTTTAGATATAAGAATAATGTACACTATTGTTAAGTACATCAGAATACAGAACACACTGCAAAATAACTCACCAACTTTGCCAGCCTATTGCCATAAGCAAAAACAGACTATTAGCTTGAGTTTTCATAGATTTACTTCAAAAATATATGAAAATCTGTAAACAATAAATAATGAAACACAAAACAAATTTAAACATATATTGCATAAAATATAATTAATGGAAATCAAAAACATACATACAAATCAGACATAATGAATTCAACTCAATAAAATTTAAATTATAACATGTAGAGAACAATAGGATAACTTAGCTATCTCATCCACCTTGCTGAAAAGATTGGGGTTGAATCACTTGGAGCCCCTGGGTGACTTAAAAAAACCGGAACACATTTCCATAATATTCTAATCTGTGATCCTAATCAAAAAGATTTCTCCCAAAAGAGAATGAATAATACTTTACATTAACTATTATGCCATCTGGATTTTCCCCTCATTTTTTAAATGAGTTCTTACTTTGGTACACCAAAAACATCCCTTTATTTTTTCAAATTTCATACCCTAGTCAGCTCTAACCAATACCTGCTATATGACATTGTTCACAATAAAATCTGAAAATCTCTTTATGCAACAGTCTTCTGTGCTATTGCACCATGTGGTCTTGAAGAAAACTGAATCATTATCCTAATGATGGAGGCAGTAAGCCAACTGAAATGTCAGTCAATTTCTATGAGACTATATACCACAATATCCCAGAAGTCAGTCATTTTCACATCTGCTCCTGTGAGAACCCAAAATCTCATTAAAAATCTCCATCCTACCTTTGCTCCACCAATCTACATTCCAAAACCTTATGTGCATGCCTCCAACACTTCCAATATCCTATTTAAGGTTTGCTCTCCCTCTGATCCCTAGGGTCATTCTTTAAACCTCCTTCACCTTTATAACTTCTCACAACTCAATTTATTGGGTTGTAATGCCCGGCAGAAAGTTGAACCAGCTGCTGGTCAGCATCAATATAATTTCACTGAGGGACATCAATCCTACTGATTCAGCCATAGCCTGTCTTCCTATTTATGGAAACCCACTATGTAAACTTACTTCCAGGCCTGGTGCAGCTAACCTGCCAGCACTGATTACATTTCCAAAGCACAAAAAGATGGAAGCAGAGCCAGCTTCCAAAACATAGTTGTCTCATTTTAGAATAATAAACTAAAGATTAAGTCCATAAAAACAGCAATAGTTAATGTAAGGCACCATCATCAGAACTCTTTTGAGTCATACTACATTGCATTGCATAAATGTTTCCAGACCTTCCAATATCCTGCTGTAGTTGTAAATGAAGATGCTCCCTTAACTTTTGCAACTCCAAGTTTTGTTTCTTCTGGAAGGCTAAGGTAAGAGATGCCCTAGAGACAGCCTCGCCTGCCATGAGGCATGACTCCTTCACTCTGGATCACTCCTGCGATCTTCAACAGAACATGTAAAAACAATGAAGTCTTCTTGGGCAATCATACATATCATGGATCAGTGTGATGATGGAGGCAGATACAGGCCGCAAAACATCAGAAATTCATTCCATTCTGACACAGTTGACTGCCTAAAAAAGATTAACTAAACTCAGATTACCACAAAAAGCTTAAAATCTTATGTGTCAATACAATGACTCTGTAAGAAGTATTAGTAAAATGGGATGACCTGGAGAAAATCTGGAGTTTCTGACCTTGTTGAAAGCAATCCAATGATGATACTATCTGTCAAACCAACTACACCACAGAGACTCCTTTACAAGCTGATAATTGGTGAGCTGTGCAAGAAATTCCCTACCATTTAATGATCCCAAACTTCATTATCATGTTCACAATAACCCACTGCTGAACCATGCCAAGAATCAACAGAACTCGGTGCACAACCTCTCACCACACGTAAATTATACTATCTTATTAAAAAAAATTAATTCCAACTAACATATAATCCAAAAATGATACCTAATCCACAAGAAAGCTAGACATTAACCCTAACTTCTACCACCACCACTGCAGTATGTCTACAGCTTCAATTGTCACTCCATTGTCGATAGGAATGGGGAAAATTTTAGCACTGCTAAAGATCAGGACACAGTAGAATGCAGTTTTCTTGCTTACTCTCTCCACCACATAGAAATTAGCAATCAGCTTTGAGAGTTTTTGTTTGTTAATGTTTAGGGTGGTTCCCTATTGTACTACAAATGACACACTACATTTATTTTGTCATCAGACACGGGTTTATACACTCGTATTTCCATTAACTTGATATGACATGTTCTAAATCCTTGGCTCATGTCAAAGCGACGGATCTATGGAATGTAAATTAATTCTAATTCTTACTCAAAAGCAAATTTTCATAACATATAATTGTAATCGTCTTAGGTGAAATCAAGCAGAAAACAGTGAAGAACACAATTTTAAATCAAGTGAAATATATGACAGCGACTCATAGAAACATTACCTTAAGAGAACAACACAAACGTACAAACGAAAGTATTTAGTTCCGACATCCGATAACCATCACCTGCCCATTACTAAACCTATTTTAGGCAGACAGACATCTAGATCGGAATTAGCTGTTAATTTTCCATACCTAGAATGGAACAGCCAATACAATAATATAGGAAATACCTAAATGTTTTGGTGTTATCTGTGGATTTTCATACCTCGAACAGAGTCGCCAATATATGAGTATAAGAATGACAGAGCCTGCAATTGTAAAATAAAACTCTCCATTATGAAAGCTGTAATAGTTTATGCTGATGATCAAGTATTATTAACAGAAGGACAAGGATATTTACAGAACTCTGTAATTGTATATTTTAGAATCACAATCATGGCAACGATAGGGAAGCACGTGATAAGATACATTTTCTATACGATAGAATAATTCTGATACAAATCTAAAATTTTAAATACCTGACAATTGGTATCTCAAATTTCTAGTACAGTAGCAAAAAAAAAATTACAAGAAAGATTAAAGAATATAATAAAATTAATTAGATACTAAAGGGATATTAAAAAGGCAAATAAATAAGGCTGCCTAATTGCAATATCATTGTTTCTCCCATCTTAGATTTTGTGAGTGCTTTTTTGTTTTCACTTGATTTAGAAAATCAGAGGAAGGTTTCAATAGCACATTTGCAACAAATTTCTAAAACAAATGTTTCAAAGGAAAAAAAAACAGACAAATGAGGAGCTCATAAGTTCACATTTTCAGGTTAAAAATTTGTCCTAAAATTCTTGATGTGATTCCTAAAATATACACGGAATAATTTGTAGAGGCGGGATCTACTGGATAAGACAATGAATTTTCGGAATCGATAAATGGCAGGGAATTTTCTTGGCAGTGGATTGTCAGCATCTCTGCTCTCTGCGGAGCGTATTTGACTGCGAAAAATTATGATTGGTTGAGTCTTGACAGAACGCGGGCGTTCTGAGGTTGTGTACAGGAAGAATTTTGTACCCAGGGGGACAGATATTATAAACGTAAACTGAATCGATATTTTTTGGCTTTGTACGTCTATATTTTGATCATATTTACAATTTGCCACAATATCATAGAACTGATAACACTTCTAGCAGTCAGCGGAATGATGATTTATGTCACGAAGCATCACTTGAATTTGCCTGTGATTCCTAAACTTCACCTCTCGTCCAGTGACTCACAAATGTTATTTGCGAATGTATCGAGCGTTGCTGTTAATGTTGTTAATAATAATAAGCAATGAAACAGTATGAAGTTACTAGTGGGGTATTATAAAGTCTGCAGATTGTCAAGAGTAAATTCGAATGGATGGTTTCAGTTGGATGGAGGTGATGGTTCATTACACTGAAGGCAAGAGTACTTGTTATGATTTTTATAAAGTATGGTGCTTCTAACACTGGCAAGAGCGGAGAAATAAGTTTGTACGTGCAGAAGGAGCATACTTTGAAGTAGACTGACCTCCCATCCTCGTACATTGGATACATCTAATTTAGAATAATACTTGCTGATAGCGAAGGTCTATAGGAAGCTATACCGAAGACAAATATGACAAACCTGGAAGGGTGTTTTCTGTACCGAAATGCACATATGCGTTCTTTGCAATTTTTTGTTTTTATAAAATACTACTCCAGTTATCTGACATATTTAGTTTCGAAGTATAAAAATCACATGGTCTTGAAGTCTTCATTTAGTACAAAGGCATTTTAGCTCTGTGCTAACGCATTATACTGGTACACATGGGTTCCTAGGATCCAGATTACCGTTCCTTTGTGGATCTTTTTGGTTCAGGGTAATGGGCGTGTCAAAAAATCCCACCCCTGTTCTGTTTCAGTAACTATGTAGCTGAGATACGCTGACCTACCATACGAAGTATGACATCATGGCAAAGACCACTGCTAGAGTGGGTGGTTATTTTATTATTTCAATCAACTGCAGAATTGTAAGTAGTATGATTATGAGCAGCAAGGCAAGTGGGAGAATGTTGCTCTGACCAGTTATGGGACCGAGTAAAATCACGATAGGACGGGATTCGAACCAAGTTTGACGCATTCGCCCCTCAGTGTGCCGTTGTGCGCATGACACAGCAAGCTAGGGGCGACTGCTACAGGGCCCATGGACCCAGTCACTAGCGGACACCATGAGATTTCAGTAGCAGTGACATCCCACATCCAACAAGTGTCCAGTGCTACACCACACAGTATCTGATCACTGCCACGTGTACGTAGATACGTCGTGGATCCCTCCACTTATGCCGCCCTGGTTCCTGTGAACATGTGCGGTGGTACTGTGTTAAAACCGACCGCGCCCTTTGACCGCCATTATGGCCCACAATGAAGAGGAAGTAGCAGCTGTTTTCCCTCATCAGGTGAGTAAAAACCAGCTGTCCCAGCCAGCAAATATTTTAAAGTTACCGACGCTTCTAATTGCGTACAAAATAATTTGGGGGCCCACCTGCGAACGAAAATTATAGGCATCAAATTGTTAGGTGCGATTTGCAGTTTGTTGATTCGTTCTTACATTAGCTGCCTTCAACGTTCACCCCTCGTTTCATGTCATACATAGTTTTTCACTAATTTGGTGGTGGAGTGGGAGTGTTTCGCTGAATTCTGATAAGTCCAAAATTTCGGACACTGAAAATTCATTCGGTCTTGGAGTTTATCTGATATGTGGTTTCTGTAGTCTTTTCCTTAAATATTGCAGACCATCCTAAGAGTTTTATCATTCTACCGTGATTTTAGATTTGTAATTCATATTCATTAGTCCAGACCGCTCTACCGTAGAGCTGTTAGCATTACGCCGTTATACAGTATTTAATGGACTGTCATTTGGAGAACTTTGCACAGTTACCTCCATGTCTTTAGTGTGATAATGAACATAACATAATCTGACGTTATTTTTAAGCGTATAATTTTGAGAATTTTTATATTTTTGCATGACTTCGCATGTGGTAATGTATATAAGAGGCAGCTGTGGTAACTGGATTTGTATTACGTGTTTAATTGCTGGTTTTCTTATAATCTGATGGCCTCTAAATGTCATGGTATTTCTCCTACCTTTTTAAACCACTAATGTTTATGATCATTGTTTTTTTTAATTTATAAGCGGTATACAAGTGAGCTTACATTGTAGTTGCTGGTTAGATTTTTGACTCAGTCACCTATAATTCCTACGAGTAAACAATGACAGTTTAGAAATAAATATTAGGCCTACGGATTAGATCTAATTGTTCTGATTCGGTCGTTGATATTCAAGGATGGATGTTAAGATAATTGTTAACCTTTTGAAGTACGTAGTGCACCTACATATTATTAAAAAAAATCTCCTACCTGAAACGAAACATTATTTATTATCTTTATTAAAAATTGTCAATGAATTAATGTTTTTAGGGAAACTAGTGCTGTTTATTCTGGGAATCATTCGAAACCCATAAATGCAATCTATTGGTAAAGGGTAGAGTGTATGAAAGTCACAGTAGGTGATTCATGTAAGTTGCCACAGTGAAACCGAACACCTTAGTACACCTTACCACGCTTATTTCTAAAGATCGATTGAAGAAAACCTTAGCTTATGACATTTGAGTGCCCTATCACAGTGCATTTTACCGTAGACTCTGAACTTTGTGTTCTGGGCGAGGAGCACTTTAGAAGCGACTGCCTGCTTTCTTTCTGCAAAAATATTTTATATGTGTGCGTTCTATTAAGTCTTCTTGCACACTCAGGCGACTGCGAGACGTCTGCTCCTTCTGTTGACTGTCTGTTTTGACGACTGTGAGAACAGCGGTATGAAAGTCAAAATAATTTACTTGAATAAAAAGGAAATGTGGTTGACCAATCAGGAGGTTTCGTGAAAATTTTGAGTAATTTATTTTGAAGTTTTAATTAATTTCGTGTGTTTTCAGAAGGCGAAATTCGATAACATATCCGTGTGTTATATTATTATTTTGACGAGCGTAAGGAAGTGATGTGCCAATTAGGCAATATGGAACCAAGCTCACAATTGCAGAACGGTTACAAATTACAGTAATTAACTTTATATGAAATTCTGCTAGAGTACTTCAACAGTTGGTATTCTAATGAACGGGGTCTCATACGGTGGTGCATAACTCATTCGAAAAGTGAAGTCCTCATGCGACTGGAAAAATAAAAGTTCCACGATTATACTTAAGAAAGCTGCGAATTTACGCTATAAATTTAACCTTGCAATCATAGCAGGCAATTTAAAAGGCTTGAGTAGAGAATATTTGTAAGATTTAAGATTCTCACGGCTGTCTGTCTGGTTGTTGCTCCGTATGGTATGGTATAAAAGGCGATTGCATTGACGATGGAGGCAGCAAGCACCTCTGAAACGTCGGTCAATATCTGCCAGACTACACGTCCCAACAACCTGGGAAACAATTATCTTTATAGAATATGAATTTGTGTTCAGGTTACCTTAGAAACGTATTTTGAGGCGTTAGCATGTTGCCGCGTTTTAAATACTTTTGCTCATTACTGTGAGTACAGTGGGCACGAGAGAACAGTTTTTATGTTTGTTTTATATGGCCTGTTATTTGTATAGGCCATCTGATGACAAAATAATATTCGGATTTGTGAAATCTAGTTGTAAAGAACGAAATAAAACAGGAATTCAGAATGTGTCTATAAAGATGGGCTGAATAAATTCGTGTCAAAGTACTTCCATCTGAAACACTGCATTCCCACATATTACACATTCCAGAAGCTATTGAATCAATACATGCACGGTTAAAACATCTGCATGTTTTATACAATACAGTTAGGCCAGCTGGCCACAAGCAGAGTATATACACGTTACAAAGGCAGTGCTATTAATAGCCTATTTAAGACTGCGTGAATTAGCAATATCTGCATGAATTTTAATATAAATCCGTCCAGGGAGTTGATACATACGGGTAGACGGGCACGCTCAAGTCTCTTATTTTGTGTACATTGTAAAAGGAATGGATAACTCAAGCATTTACAAAAAATTGTTACCAATAATTTAGTCATGGACCAAATATATTTAGTGTTAGACTTACTTAAGTTGTCAGACATTTTCCAATTATTCGTTATAAGTAGTTTAGGTTTGTTACGACTTAATTATGATTTAAGTTTTATGTCCTGTTTATATACTTAATCTTATAATATCTTTGAAAAGAGTTTATTTATTGATCTGTAAGATACTTTTTTATGTTGTTCTATGCCATTTGTGTTCTCTGCATACTATTTCCATCTTTGGAGCACTATCACAGGCTTTATTAATGTAAGTGTGACTACGTTATTCAATTTATTGTGGATTACCAAAAACTGCAAACCTGGTTGAAGTTTTATTCTGGAAATCTTCTTTTACTTATACATGGCCCAGATATTGGCATTAAATTTATCAGTTTTCAGTAGGCCTATCTAACCAGTCTGCTTTGTGACTACAGCCTCGCCCTTAATTTTGCAATTACTATATATTACGTAATCAGTATCGACCCTCTCCAAGATCATGCTTAAATGTCTATTTATTTTTCGACTAAACCATTAACCTGTTTGTGTGTCATCCTATCAGGCGAAGAACTAGTGTTTATATTTCTTTAGGTTTGCATATTATACGACTGTCTTTGGTATAACAAAAATTTTCCATTAGAAAAGCGTCCTTTACACAAACTGTGCTTTGCTAGGTGATATTTTAAGTTCTCACCGTAACGAGTTAAAATCATTGTCTTTTTAGATGTTGCCGTATAATCTTGTATAAATTGACCGATGTTCCAAAGGGTTTTGTTCACTCCATCATCAGGGCTGACAAAACGTCAGTCAGTTTCTAACAGACTACAAGGAGAAATATCCCAGAAGACAGTTATCTTCAAATTGTGTTTGTTTGCAGATGGGAGATGCACCTTTATGTTATAAATGTATCCCTCAAGTTACAAAATTAGGATCACTGGTGCTAAAGTGGATAACGAGGATCATGAGTAACCTTCAGATTCAACATGGCTTCCAAGCCAAATATACGGCTACAAATATTTAGATGGTGTGATGTCATATATCTCACCAGCAATGATCATGAACTCCACTGAATCTCGAATGAGAGTGTTTATTGTTTCGTTCTATATCCAGTTCAGTAACTTATTGTTAGCGACCACCTACGCCCACGCTCATCAATTGCTTGATGTGTTTGACAGATCGTGGGGAAGGGGGAAGTATTTCTTGCCAAGAAGAAAAAGCAAATGCAAGCAGCTTTGTGGTTTTCCTACGCAAAACAGCAGGGACGGTATTTATGTGCTACGTGTTTCATCCGGCATGTTTTCAAATGGCGGGAGAAACAAAATTTTTATAAAGTCCAGCCAACTGCCGGCTCGAAACTGAGGGTCTAACTGGTGCAGTGTGCCACATATCTAGGCGGCCACATTATGTCCATAACTGGAACTGTGCCTGTACTAACTCTCTGTTATCACAACCGGAAGTTTCAACACTGATGGATATCAATATCCGCTATTGGATATAATCATCCTCACACCCTGCTTAACTAGGATTAATTAATTTTATTTTCCCATCTTCTCTTCGGTCTTCCAACTGGCCGTTTTCCAGGATATTTTCCCACTAAAATTCTTTGGATCATAAATATCATTTTTGCCAACTTTATAACAAACTGAAGACATAAAAATAAAGTATCTGCATACATTTATATGGGGAATTAATAGATCTATTTTAAAATACCCTAGTTTGATAGCTGTGCCCCTTTACTGTGGACAAACTAACTGGTGCTCTTTCCACTAAAACGGCCGGAACATAAAACTGACTACTCACCTTCAACTAGTGTTGTATTCAAGTTTTTTTTATTCTATTTGTTCAAGTACAAAAGAGAAATATATGGTACTGGATGTTATTTGATGGGTTATAAACCTTTAGTTAGATATATAGGCAGGATCTGTTGTCCCTGTTATTAGCCCAAGGCGGCTAATTGCTATTTGTGTGGCAAAAGAGTGTTTCTTAAAATCTAAGCTAGCTTTCAAGAACTATGCGCTGTTTATCGTAACGGAATCATGAGAGCAAAATACAAATGTATTTTCCCTTCTAACTGATTCCTTCTTAAATGTTTTACGCCTAGGTGTCTCATTAAAATCTATCTACTGGCAGTTTCTTGTCTGTGCAACAGTGTGGCCAAGCGACAGATGCAGGGTAAAGTTGCCATGGCAACAGGGAGACTCATCCTGCCCGCAGGCCACCAACAGATAACGCGCGCGCGTGAAGGAAGCTGGGTAACGATTACCCCGGGTAGGATTTTCCAAGTAATAGATGATTTAGTTCTACTCGGAGATGGTTAAGCCCATTTGCATTGAACAAAAATCTCTCCTTCTTTGTCTTCTGGCCCCAACACTGAATTGTATATGACTTTTGCTTTGTTTCCTTGTCAGCGTGTTTTGGTGTTTGTTCCCCATACAGTATTTGAGAGCAATGGATCTTAAAGAAACGGGTTGTTACTTTATCGAGAACAGTGCTTCATAATGTTGCTTATTTTGTCTCCTCTATAAACAATATCCAATCGTTTCAATACTACAGACAAACTAGCTAATTATTGTCCTGCTTAATTTAAGTATTTTATTGTGTTGTTAATGTTCTTAAAATTGCTGACGATCTTGTTTTGATTTTATGCAAATGATAATATGAAGCAGACTGATTGGGTTCAGTTCGATTGACGAGCGCGCTGCACACATGCATAATCCTTTATATTTTTATTATCATGAGACTAGAACCTTCCATAATCGTGAAAGTTACATTTAAAACCTTCATCAAAATGTGTTAATTTCAACTAGTCTGTAGCTTTTAACTGTCAACTTGTTTTGTTGGACTTTTTCCATCATCTAGATTATAAAATAACAAAATCACAACGTTTCGAAACATTGTGATTTTATTTTATAATTTAGATGATAGACGAAGCCCAATAAAACAATCTTACGGTTTACAATGTACAATCGTCAGGAACCTTTAGGCTCCATCCGTATTTGTTATGTTCTCGACTCCTTTTTTTTCGTTCATAATTTTATAATTCTCGGTCCAGATACAGAATAAAGAGAAGCATGGGTATTAATGAAGTACTGTAGCGCATAGAGAGGTCAGTAAATGTCAGCTTTAAAGTATACTGGCTGAACTTCTGCACGAAAGCTTCCATGTAAATTCCTAGGACACGAACATGGGGTGGGTGTTAGAGCAGATAACTGAAATCGAACAGATTGAGCGAGTAGATAATCTAATTTTAAACTTCTTTGTTCTGACCTTCAGCCTGGCATATAAGCCGTAACACCACTTTGTTTCTTAGCATCCAAACTGCTGTCTAGTTCGGTCAGTAATACTCTGATATGATGTTCATGTAAGAAATTCGTTTACTGTTGTGTCCATCTTACGACATTTCAAGTTGTTTTACAGCCACTCAAAATAGTGCAGGAGTTAGGGAATGCTAACGCATACCCTTCCTGAAGCACTGTCTGTTTGGAGAGACAAAAGGCAAACACTGCTTTGTCTCTGTTTATCATTACGACGCCATGGAAGGCGTTAATGGGGAGTACAGGTGGAAGTTCGTTTGAAAGGCGGAGGTGAGTAGTCACTTTCGCGACTCGCCTGGTGTCAGACCCCACTACCGGGAGAAGATCCCCTGGCTAGAAGGGTAGGCGGATCCCAGAGAAAATTTGCAGTGGGAAACAAGTCCCAGTCTGTCCAGTCAGAAGCACCGGCTCATGTTTAGAGATGTTAGCGGAAATTGTACACAGCTCAGTATTGCGTTTTTATACATTCTGTTTATTTATGTCAGTTAGGTCTACCTGTAAGTAAATGTTGCCAGACAAAGCTATAAACTACGCTGTAATTTGTAACATAAAGGACAAAGTTCCATACAAATTGTCTAAGTATGTTTTTTATTTGTTTGTCCGGACCTAATTTCATATATCTAGCTTTAATGCCTTACTGGTTTTCATCAGACAAAACTAAATATATTGTTCAGCTGCCACGATAAGATGTCACTATCTACAAAACACGCTTTTAACGAAAGACTTTGTAAATATTTAGAGACAGAATGTTTAGAAGATCGATATATACGATATTCAGAAGGAAACTGTCACTCCCACCTCAAACATTTTTAAGGTTGGTGCTGTTGAAGGTAAGAACAACTTAGGAAATGTACTCATTACGTAATAATTATAACGCCAGAATTTGACCTTTTGGTCTTCAGCCAAGATAGCCTGGAAGTTCCCCATCTAGTCACTTACTTACGCTAAAATTCATGTAGGTATACACATATAGTTACCTATTTGAGCAAAATTTGAACGTGTCAACTAGCTTTATTAAAACAACCCAATATGAATTTTATTAAAATATGTCCAGCCATTTAAAAGTTGTTTTATGCGTATAGACAGAGAAACTGAGCGACTTGAATAAACAATTTATATCAGTCTGTCATAGCATTAATACATTTCGAATTAACGATCATTAATGAAACTTGGTTTACGCTGTACATCATGTCACTCGAGGCTAAATTCCATATGGGTGCGAACGCGCCCGGAAAAGTATGGAATTTGGTTTAGCCTCGAGTGACATGACATATAGTGTACACCATGTTCATAAAAACACGTTAGTTGCTCCAAAATGTATTATAGCTGCGGCAGGCTGATATAAACAAAGAATAATAATATCATATGTTTTGCAATTAAAACAATGCTAAACGTGACTTTATATTTAAATTACAGGCCAAAAATTAGCAACATATAATTCGGGACATATGCTAATAAAATCGATAACCTCGAATAATGTATTTCGATTACAGAAACAGTTCCCGAAATTGTTCCCACTCTGCCTTAAGGATGCGGCAACTTCTTTGACGTCAGAGTGACGCGTGTGGTCTGAAACTTGGGCTGCAGGGGAAAGAACACACGAGACTGTTTAATTCTGGCTCCACCCACAAAAGTTGTGCAGACACTTTAAATTTGTGGTCAGTATTTAGACAATCTGGAACATATTCAGGCATTCGTATTGCTTGGTGAAGATTTATTTTCTTTAAAATAACGAGGCGCTGCTCTTCAAACTTATCCGAGGTTTTGATGAAGACTTGAACATCAAGCGAAGCGCGGAACTGCATTTTACGAATACATCCGCTGCTCGCCTCCACAGAACCACGAGTCCATAAAAGAAGTTGACACAGGTGTGTATTTGTATTTTGAAATAGAAAACTCTACTTTAAAGTGTAAGCTTGTAACAAATGCGCCTAAAATGTTAACAATTGACACTCTTTATGTAATCTCGGTGTTCGGTGTGAGTTGTGTTGATTGTTGCGTTTGGCAGCGTTTCGGCAATGATTGCGGTTGCCATCTTAGAGATGAATGTGTAATGGGGCGAGTTCTAGAAGCCTTTATAATCTCATCTTAACGATATTTGTAACATTAAAACGAATGCACCTAAGTGAAAGTGACATTTCTACTTTGCTTGCAATGGTTTAAAATGAAGTAGAGAGGTGTATAAAGTAATTTCGTATATGTTGATCTATTCACCTTTTCAATCCCAGTCGTAACTATATGTGTCACCTACTTCAACACAATACAACTCTTATGTTTTAGCCACGGAGTGTGTTTACTTAAAACTTTAGAGGGCTTTTAACATATTCTTAACACATACAAATAGGGGAACAGAGGAGTTTAGACGAATAGCATTACCCAGCGGTCCTCCATTTGAAGATTCCTAATGTGAAACACGGATCTATAGCTTTGTATTGTCGTGTTTAAAAATAAAATTATATAGTTACGTGTGTGGTTAGAGACACCTCTATGATCAACAGGTAAATTAATCACGGTACTTGTTGCTAATTAATAATTTATATGAGTGTGTCATTATAAACTAATCACTCAGGGTATGCACTGACTTTCTATATTGTTACATTTTCCCACGTTTGTCATTAACTATAAGTAAACATGAATATGGACATTCAGAAACGCATAGAACATTCTGATAATAGATTGCGTGGATGATCGTAGCTTAGAGGCGAAAGCAATGTTGGAATGAACCTTAGAGAACCGCGTTTTGAAGATGTGATCTGGTTGAATAACTCAGGATACTTCTTGACGGGCAAATTTCTAGTTGCTTAAATGTTAACAGTAAGAGTGTAGCAATGTCTTTCACGCTCGCAACTGAATCGTACAAGAAAAAAAAAAACTTCAGCGTGTGATTAAAACGTGGTTACTAAACCGATAAACCGAATCCTACCACAAGTGAATCCGTCTTCTAACTCTTAAGGCAACGACTAATCAACTCCCATGCAGAACGTGATGCAGCTAGGAGTTTTAGCTCTGTGTCTGTATGACGGTCCTTAAACAGAGCAGACTTAAGTGCGCTCATTCTGAATGTGGAATGTTCTTGTAGACTAGGATTGTGCGTGTTGTCCTATTAAGAACTTCAACGAAAGATTGTCAATGGGCTGTGTACGAATCATGATATTGCAAGCTACTTTGTATTAATAGTTTCCGAAGCCTTACCTGTAAAGCTGCCATGCGAACTTCAGAAGTTGAAGACGCACTAGGACGAATCTTAACTTAGGCCGTTTTATGTGGTAAGTGAATATGGTGATCATGCGTAATCTAATCTGTATCTGTTTATGCACTTGTGGACAATGCCAGTCGATCATTGTAGCTAAGAATATAAAATTCAATAGAGTGAAATGTATATAAAGTAATGGTGCTTGTTTTTCTAAATCCACAGAACATGATTGCTACTTTATATATTCTCTAGCAGTATTACCTCACGCGTTCAGCAACTCCATCAGAAGACAGTGTGAGAAAAAACTGCCTTGAACTGGTTTCTGGAGAGCGATAACATCATTTCACTTTGGGTGGAGCCTTTGTGGTGATGCTCAATGCACAAATCAACCCCCTTCTCGCATTATGACGTCATATTATCACGCGCCCTCTGACTGAGCTCTGCGTATGTATTCCAAGCACGAGACATCACAATTTAGTTTAGAATTTCCCAAGTGGCATGCAAGCTGATAATGAAAGTAAGCCTGTATTTGTAATGCCCGAAACACGTCTTATGAGGCATTAGAAAAGTTTAAACTTATAATTCAGTTTTTATTACACAATTCTCGCATTCTTTGCGTTACGGTTGAATACATTTAACACATTAATGTATTGTTTATTTAGGTTCAGAACTTGAAAATGTTGTTAAAATACTAAGGAAAACACTTCAACTTTGAATGTTTCTTGCAACGTTACCTTGGGAATAAACAGGTGGGAATTATTGTTCCACTTCCCATGGTTGATGTCTGTCACAAATTATTCATAGCAGCTGTTCAGAGCTATCTAAGCCAAAGAATATCTTGAGAGCAAGCGCCCATTACAGTAATAAAATTTCCTGTCTGGTAGTTTCTGTGCATGGCCCTTAATGGAATTTGAAGTCATACAGCGGCATTCTGGTGTTCAGCTGTTTCTGAGTGTCGGAAAACGGAAATTATAATTACGTAAGAATAACCATGACCTTTATGTGACTACAGCAACTGAAGTGAAGAAAAGTATTAAGATGTGAATCTTGAAATAATTTAACGACATTCATTTCTACGTTTGGTGGCTGAAAGAACTGAAAGTATTATTGGTTTTGCTTACTAAATCATTTGTCGTACCGGCAACATCCAAGTATTCAGCAACGCCAAAAATCTGATAATTCTTACGTAAATTTTCTGGGCGAGTAAGTGTCATCCCGTACAATCCTGTGTCGCTGTAATCGTGAAACATGACTACATTTATATGATGTGAAGCTTTCACGGCGGCTTTCATTAATAAAGTCTTCTCCGACTATCAGCCGTGTTAGATGGTGATTAATCACCATCTAACACGGCCGGAGAAGACTTTATTAATTACTACATTTCTCATGCCTCCTTCGCGAACAAGCAGTTTCTTTAAGAATCCCGTTACACATACCACGGAATCGCGTTGGGTCCCGTGTAAATGGCGGCGAAATTCGCTCCTGTTCCCTGAAACGTTTTTAAAAATTTCTAAATCAAACTTTCTGTGTCAATTCTTATGTGGTTTGCGAATGTTCGAACAGTCAGGATGAACTCTAAGACGTAACATAAGGACATAATGGGAAGATAAAAGTGAAGACAACTTGAAGCGTCATGAGTGCATTTTTCGAGAACATATATTTCTGCAGAAAAAAAAAAAATTACAAGTTTTATTAATCATGATTTCTTTTAAAACATACTTTTATTTACACTTTAATACGTGCTTTCTCTTTCTTCGGTTTTCCCATTGGTTCTTATTTTGAAGTGTAGTTATGTTACAGGATTTTTTTGTGAAGAGATGAATGGCTTTGTTACTTTACTGAACATATTTATTATGATACGTTTTTACAAATTTTCCATTTGGTCGTAGAAATAATGCGCAGGTACTATGTTTTGAATGTTGTAATTTTATCGTATTAATCAAAAGCGTGTTGTTTTGTGAAATGTAACAGACATTAAGCAATAGCGCACCACACCGTTTGAAAAGACAATCGATTTTAGAAACACTAAATGTCGATTTAGATAAGCCATTTGTGGCTGCTTCCCCCCCCCCCCCCTCCCCAAAGCAACGAAGAAACAGATGCTAGTTCGGTGCAGAATAATACACAATGCGGCCTACCTGTTTTAGTGAAATTACAACTTGCAGGCGCTCACTGCAAGCTTTCAAATTTCACTCCAGGGATATATAACATGAATTGTCATGCTGCTCAAAAGCAGTACACGCAGCCAGTGCAGTACATAAAAATCACTAAGAATTATGAGAACGCGCAGTGTTACGTAAAGCTTTGCCTTTAGGGTCGCTTTATTTGACCGGTTTGAAACATCTCATAAAAGCATAAAGCACTTTATATAATTTTGTGCTCTTATATTCTACAATTATCACGTATTCTTTGCACGACGTATAAAATTAACGCGTATAGGGCTGATGTCTGTGTGTCCCCGTGATTCAACTCCAGAACCACTGGAGGGATTTCGATTAGATCTCGCATGCGCGTTTCACCAATGGAGACTGCCCTGAAATTGAACTCTTTAATTTCGTGTAGTCGGTAGTACCAACATGGCGGACGAACGAACTTGTGAGATGGAATCGACACTACTAAGTCCTTGCTTTATTTTTGTTGTTATAGTGGCTTGATCCACTTCCTTTCTCTTTCTCTACTTTTTCCCCTGTTTCTGTCTTTCTTCCTTTCTTTCTGCCTTCCCTTCTTTGCCTATTTGCCGGACTGTGGCCACTACTATCCTAAACAAATAAAATAATCTGAAATATATTTCTGCAATAGACCTAATATCACCTTAACATTGGAACAGCGGTAACTATAGAAACGCTTTGTACATTCAATTTACCTTGGCCGATAAGACGCGCGAACAGCCTGCCCTGTCTCACAACGAAATCATTGTTCTGAAGTTAACACGTCCCAGAAGACATGCAGCAAGTGATTGGTGAAATTGAGCAAAAAGAACAGAAACAGTAGCAAGGCATTGTTGAAACGACCTTCATGTTAGCTTCTTTTATTTTATGTCTAAAACACGTATTTATGATATTCGGACGACTTAACTGTTATGCGGTAGACGGTAAACATAACATCACTAGAGTTCTGGCGCCAGTGGAGTGGCAATTACAGCTACTGTCTGAACGTTTAATTCAGTGGTCAAAAATTTAATTACTAGCATAGAGGAGGAAAAATATCAGTCAATTAAACTAAAATACAGACCTGTAGGCATTTCACCATTCTTAGATAACCTTCTAGTTTAATTAACGCAAGCAGTTTTTTCTCAGTTTACTGTTATCTTCGTTTATAAACTTAACCTATGGCATTTTTTGTTTCTCCACATTGGTATTTTATATGTGTAAAGAGATTATAAAAATTGAATACAATATTTCTGTACAGTTATGATGTAGCTTATACACTTTAAACAGCTGACGCGAGAACACATATGATGCACGAATTTAAAAGATTAAAAGTGTTGTTATCGAAGCTGCAAAACGTATCCGAGTTACGACAAAAGTAGGAAGGTGTACTGCAGTTTTGAATACACAGATTATATATTTATGTTGTTTGCAACTCTGGATCAATCAGGATTCTTGATTTTGTATAATGTAGAAATAAATGCTGGCCGAGCTAATAAACAGTAAACATATTATTGCCCTGTACAGGGCCATAAGTAATTAGATGTGCTAAGGATATTACCCTGCATACACGTATAAATTATCTTATCTTTTTAAGCACGCCTCTTATCGCAAAATCTGTCGAATGGAAGTTGTGTAATCTGAAGAGCTGTACGTTTTATTTCATACACATATTATTTGGTGAGCAGTTTGTTTAATAAAGTTTTATGTGTGCGTCATATAAAGTAGGCGTAATAGTAAACCAATACTGACTAAAACGAATCTCGTATGACCACGTTTAATATTAACACTCTATACATGTAGTAAGAGAAACTTTCTAAATGGTGTGGGCCGTGGAACATGCTGAAACTGGTTTACATGCAGAGAGGCGAAAATTACACGACAATTATGTGTTCATTTGACGTCCTTTCATACCGCGTACTTTGTAATTGTTTCGGCTATAATAAAATACGTCGGTGTTTTTACACTATACATTAAGTCACTTTATTTACTTGTATTCTTCATCAATTAGTATGGTGATCAGATCAATGAGGATGAGATGGGCTACCTATGCAGCACGCATAAGGACGATAGGGCAGAAACATTTTAGTAAGAAACTGCGATTCATCGCCCTTATGACGGAGGCAGTATGATCTCAGAAACGTTGGTAAACATCGACCAGACTACACAGCGCAACAACCCAGAGGACAGAACTCTTCACAGCGTAGATAACTTAGAAAGAATCGCCCTGATGACGGAAGCAGTATGACCTCTGAAACGTTGGTAAACATCGACCAGAATACACAGCGCAACAACCCAGAAGACAGAAATCTTCATACTCACCGCTGTGAAAACCTCAAATCTTACATATTAAAACGGACCTTGTGTAAATATGAAAAAGGATTTGGACTATAAATGTCTGTCTCGGGATATGGCCGGATACCGGTCTATTAACACAACAATTTACCTTTTGGTTCCATATAAGATGGGTATTTCTTACACAGCTGGATTCATTTGCTTTATTAATACGTTAATTAGTGTAAAGAACACACAAATAAATGTACAAACTGCTGTGGTGTGGTGGTTGGATCCAAGCGGCGCTTTAATAAATTATTACTGGGTCACGGAAATAATAATACAAATCGATGCTTGTCTGCTGGCATGGCAACCTGTTGGAATCGACATGACGATCGATCCACTCGTTGGACACCTCTCAGCGCCACACAAATTAAAGGCATTCATATACGATTATAGTGAATGCGCTCTCGTCTTCTGGAGCAACAGGAAGTTAAGGAAGCACAAATTTGTCGTTGAGTGTGGATGTAAATGGAGACGAAATCTATTTGTTATGAAGTCTCCTTCAGTGGCGTGCAGGAAAGAAATCCCCTCGAAGGGAAGTTAACTCCAATATTAATTTAAGAAACTCCACATAAGCACTGGGACTTATTCACGTGCTTCGGCGTAACTCACAGAAAAACAAATATTTTACTCCACTGGGTTGCACCGACATTTACCGAATCGGAAGGTTGAAGGTACCTAAACACTGGAATTACAAATTTGAAACCAGGCCAATGCATGTGTGTTTGTCCGTTTTTACCTTCACTGTCCTGGGTCTCTGTGAAAACAGACTTGTTCCTCATCGAAGGAACTGGACCATCTGTTTGAACAGGATTAGACAACTTTTCTGTCACAGGGGACCAAAGAATCGTGCTGTTATGTCAAGAAAGAGGGGGCTTATAAATTTTGGCTTCTCATAAAAGAAATTAATTTTGCTTAAGAAGCAAGTATACTTGTAGGTACAGATGTTCATTAAATCATTCCAAGTTATTTAATATATGTGGATTTTACAAATGCGTTCTTTGCAGATTTGTTTACTTCGCTCACTTACTGCCGAGGCAAATCTTTTAACGGGACAGTTAAAACGTATCATGCCACTAAATGTCTAGTTCATTTACTTAAATCTTGTATAAGACAGCTTGCAATATTTACCTTATTTACCTTTGTCTTTTTCATTGCTACATCTTGTCGTTGTTCATAAAACGTAAATTTTAAATAAAACTTTCTTAATTTACAAAATAGTCGGTTCTTCCACAGTAGGAAGAAAATACAATAAATTCAAATAAATAGTTAAATTGCGCTGCAGGAATATACAATTTTAAAGCTGTTCAGTCTACACCTACACATTGTCCGAAGTTATTGTTTCTTGTAATTCATAAAACATTCAATATTTATGAAACTGTTACAAATAAAAATTGTTTATATTAACTAGTTTTATATTGCACGTTATACAAATGTTTTGATGATGAGTATTCTTTGTGGAAAATGATCAAGTTAATTCGAGTTTCATTTAGGCTATAAGTTGACCTATATGAACCAAGACTAAAATCACGCTGAACTCCAAGTACCAAATGTTCTTGAAATCTTATTATGGAATTTCTGAGCGAGATCGCATCCAGTCATAGTGTCAGTCTCTGGGCCGAGATTCCAACCCGGGACCTCAAGAATACAAATCAAGAGCGAGAACCACTCGACAGGACGTCCTCGGAACGTAATTTATATGCCCCACCCACGTGACGGACACACCTAACAACAGATCAAAGTCACGCAGTTTGTGTTGCACATCCCTAATTGTAGAATTTAATTAGGCATTGCGTGATCTGTCGCCGTGTCATTGCCCTGTGGTGTGCGTTCTTCCTGAAACTCGACCGACACGAGAGATGGAGGGAAGGGCGTATCGAGCACGAAGACCACTAGGAAAAGCATTTTATTCATATAAAAAAACCCACAAAGTTTCGTGCATTCGGTTTGTCACACTAGTCCTGTGTTTCAGTTTCGACAAACTTGGAACCTTCTACCGTATAAGGGTGTGGTCGGTCTCTTGGAACGAGAGCACAAATGTTCTCACTTCTACTTGAAGACATGGACCCAGTGCGATTATAGGCTAGTGAATAATTACAGTGATCATTGAAAAATATAAATATAGGCTTTCAAGCAAGATAGCATCCTGCTTAGTTAGCATAAAAAGCGGGCGAAATATTTTGTTTTTGAATTCGTAACATCAAGTAACAAAACCTGTACACGGGGGTAGCAACTGATTCATACGGCGCATGTGCTGTGGTCGAGGAGTACAGGCCTTCAGTTCTTGGACTCGCATATCGAGATCGACATGTGTTTCTCCTTTGCGGTGACAACAAATTAATTATACTTCTTCAGTAAATTAATCTGAAATAACATGTGCCTGTGAGTTGAGCTCTTCCAAGTCTGTCGTAGATCAACTCTATTTTTGAAGGTAAGATACCGCAGGAAACTTTCTGCTTTGGACTTTCTTCAGCTGTGTGAAAGAAAATTGCAATACGAAGAATTAACAAATTTGAATATGTAAGCATGATGTAACAATTCTGGCATTTTTTCTCTCTGTTATTGCTTCTAGATTTCTAATTCGTGAATGCTAACTCTGGCGATGTTTAATTACTTAAAGAGTGTAAAACTAGCGGAGCGGAGGGGCTAGGCCCCTCAGTATAAAATTTAATTAAAATCAGTCGCGCTTCTCGAGTTACGTGATGACACAGCATTAAAATCCCTGACATTTTATCTTCAGAACCTTACAAGAATGTGTACTGGACATAAAATTTCTTTCATTTTTCTATGCAACTTTTATTCTAAATATTTTTCGCTCCGATAATTATCAAATTACGCTCAAGATGTGTGCAGAATCGCATTCAAATTTTCATACAATTAAGTGGACGTTATTGGTGTCAAATATTAATCAAAACTGGAAAGTTACAGCGAAGTTTATTGAAACTCCACTATATAAAATTTCATAAAATTTCGTTTAGCAGAACTCGAGTTCTTCTAGTCGGAAAGACGGACTTACTGAATTTTATAGGCACATTTTTATAACTTCGTTGCGAACGCATCTAAAAGCAACTCATGAAAACAAACACAGTGCCGTGCTTCTGAAAAATTTATAATTGATCGTTAACTCTGAGAACATACGAAATTATTTTGACATAAAAATAATAGGGCTAGAAAAAAAGAAGAGAATCGACAAAACGGAATAACGAAGAGTTTCAGAATTTGTATTATTTACTAAATATTGGCAAGGTGATTAAAAATAAGGATTAAATGGAAAATATTAAACGTGAATGTAACGACACGCAATACCGAAATGTATATTAAATAGATAAATTGTTACTATATGAAGTGATTTTAATTGTCTCAGAGTAGGGTCCAATAGCGGGATTTTTTAAACATAGACTGGAATTTCTTGACCAAATGAACGCCCATCAGCTGCCCAGGGATCTTGTTTTATACAAAGCATTGTTAATAGTTCTGTTGCTTTTCCGTCATCGCCCAAAGTCGGAAAACTTTAATGACGACTGAAATTTACTGAACGCATTCAGAATTTATTTTCAGAGAATGGCAATAGTCCCCTAGGAGTTTACACCAACGCCTGTCAACCTAGACATCTTCCATTCACTAGACCGAAATTTAAAACAAACAAATGTTGGAAAACCAAACATTTTTACTTCTGGATGCATTTATCGTGTGAAGGTGAGACCAGTGTAGGATTTGTAGAATATACACAGCAAAGCTTAAAACTTCCAAGTTTTATCTTTACAGGGTGTTTCAATATATGTAGTATGAAAAAGAGTGTTTACTTCTGTCTTAAACAAGCAAACGCCGATCTGTGTACTTGAGTGGTTAGAGCTTCTGAGTCGTATTTGGAAGATGCGGGTTTCATTATTCAGTTGGCAGGTTGAGGAGTGAGCATTATTCTTTCTTACGCTGTCCAGACAAATGCACTGACAGTTCTCAACAACAGGGCACAACAGCGGGAGAAATTCCATTATTCCGTTCATCATTTACTTAGTGAAACATACGTTGTTTCAGAACCTCCAGATGAAGAAAGTAGAGCGTGATTTATTATGAGATGAGTGCGCGCTAGACAACGAAAACTTGGTTCCCAAATATGTACGTATGTCACTCCATCACGACCGACCCTGATGAAACGGGCAGAGACATAACCCTAAACTTCGGATTAAAATTCCGCATCGACTTGGCTGATCGCCCAAGAAGACTCTATTGCAATTGTACTCGTTAAAACTCCGGCCAGTTATTTGTTACGGCAGCGTTACTCTGTATTGTTACATCCTTAATCTGTTGCATTCCAGGAAGCCATGTCTGGAAATGCCAGTGCCCCGAACGGGGATGACACTGACCTTCAAGAGCAGGTTTCCCCTGTGACGCTTAGCGCCGATTGGAGCCGAGTGGCACGTCTGCTTCTGATCGCTAGCCTGGCCGTGATCGGCAGTGTCGGCAATATTTTTATGATCAGTTCAGTAATGATCGAGGACCATCTTAAGAAACGAGGTAGGAATTTAATTTTTTAGCCTGCCATAACTAGGTTACTTTAGTTTTAACAAACACCCGTGAAAACAGACAAACTGTAACTGGCAATTACAATGTTTTTTGTTTGTACATACTTGAATGCTGTCGTTGGAATGTAAGGGGTGAATACTGTAATAGACCTGACAGCATGGACTATACTGAGATTTAATAACAGGTGGGTGGGTCCAATCTTCACTTAAACTCGATCAGACGTTATAGAACGATATTTCGAGAACGACAACGAATGTACGACCGAGAGACAAAACGAGACATATGAAAATATATGATTTGTTTGATTCGTTGGATGAACTTTGTTGCCTAAATTTAGTTTTTATCGCAATACATTGACGTAAGGTTATTTCTGTTTCGCATTTATTCTCTTGAAAAAGTTCTTAAGCATAATTTTTGGGAACTATAGTCATTTATTATTTCTGGTGTTTGTACGTAAACGTATGTTTTATATGCGTACGCGCGCGCACACACACACAGATTTAAATCATTTCATTTCATTAACCATATCAACAGTTATAATAATTATTAATTTTTTCTACAAAATTATGTGCACTGTACAATAACTGTAAATCTTATATTTCAGGAAATGCATTCATTGTAAATGTGGCACTGGCAGATCTGCTCATCACAGGATTAGTGTTCCCAGCATCTACAGTAGTGCTGCTTGCTGGCTTGAAGGACACTCCTGGTGTATGCAACTTCCAGTGGTTCCTGGCTATCTTGTGCTGCCTCGTTACACTCATGACATTGGCTGCTACAGCTGCTGAAAATTATGCACGTCTCTGCCTGTCACAGGATTGCTATGCAATGCTCACTTCCACAAGAATCACAGTTGCTGTTCTCTCAATCTGGCTGCTCAGCGGGTTAACTGTCACCTTACAATTTGTGTACAATGTAGGACCTGGTTATTGCATCCGGCGTCGACTCACAGGAGATGTTTTACCTTACTATGTCATTGTGGGTGCCTTCTTTGTGTTCCTGCCTGCTTCCCTTACATTTGCTTGCTACCTTCGCATTACTCTCCGCATCCGAGTGGCCAAGTCACGGCCCAGCTTCAAACCGCCCATGTCATTTAGTTGGGACTATGCTCTCATGAAGACAAACCTCTACAGCTTTATGCTGTTTGTGGTATTTTGGCTCCCATTTGGCATTACATTAAGTGTAGGATCTGTGCATACCATTCCAAGCAGACTGTTCTACAACTTGGCATGGTTTGCACTCAGTAAGTCCTGTATCAACAATTTTTTGTACTGTCTAACTAACCGTCACTTCCGAAATGCATATGTTAATTTGTTCCATTACTGTTGTTGCAAGACAACAGTGTCCTTTTCAAGACGTCCCCGAGGAGCTTCAGAAGTTTCAGGGCCTGCAACGAGACCGACAGGAGATGTACGTGTGCACATCATCCCTGGTTATAACATGTACTCCTACACAAGTCCCCAGCGTGCACGTGAGGTGTGCAAAACAGCCACTCTCAAGCGTTCTGTAGGTTCCTGTCGGCCGAGTACTAGCCGTCCAAACGGCCGTGATGTGTATGAGTTGTGATGAGCCAGTTGGTGTACTATAAATCAGTATGAAGGATATGTCAGCTAGGTTTGGACATCCCCAGATACAATGCACTCAGATGTCTGCTGTATTTTATGGATATAAAAACAGCCGAAGCAGTTAGTTAATATCAGAAAACCAACCCAACATTATTTATAAATATTTATTAAAATGTGATTAACACAATACAGCATTGATCTAAACTAGGTTATTCAGAACCTAACAATTAGAAACAATTAGGCCTTTGTCTATATTCTCTGAGCTTTACAAACAGAAGATGAGTCCTCACTATATGAACTCTAACTACATTTTCATAATGTATTCTTATACCAGGACCTAAATATAATAGATATTTTAATAATTTCTTTCTGTAAACACACATTTTATTACTTAACTTTTCATAAAACAGATGTAGATCAAAGAAACATTATTTTATTGGATGTGCTTATGACTGTGTCCAAGATAACAGATATTACTATACCATTTTTGAAAAGTGATAATCATTATAGACATGTAATATAGACATAGCTTTCCCAATAGGGAAGTTCTGACATATGCTAGTCTCTGTATAGGTAAACGTAAGAGAACCCTGGGTCTTTTCTGAGTTGAGAGTAGCTTAGACACTGTGGTATTTATAAAGAAGTAAAGTTTAATAAAACAGATCAGTTATCACCCAACATTCAGAAATGTTTTCTATACTGGAAACAGTTTAAACATGACATTTTATACTCTCTATTCATAAATGTATAGCCTTCTGCATCAGAATTATCCAAATATCAATTATGGAGCTTTAGGTTATGACAGCAGATAAGTACCATAAGTCCATGGTTAAAAACTAAAATTGCACATTCTGTAGTACATGATTGGTTACATACTTAGTCATGCTAACAGCTCTTATCTCCATAATAAGGTCCTTCAGTCAGCAGTATTTTAAATAAACAAGGCAACATTTTGTAACTGCTTTGACATGATCAAACTCTCAATTTTTTGCAATAGCAACATAAACAAAAGTGCTAAATATTCTCAAAATGATTACCACAAATAATTAAAACAGTGGCATTTATTTTTTAAAACCCTCTTGGGCAATCAGCTGTTTCAATATTAAGTTAAAAACCAATGATTCTTACATTAGCTCTGTCTCCATCTGACTGTGAAGGACACAGAGCTAATACCTGAAACTTTAGGTTTTGACTCAACATTGATGCGGCTGATTGAGAGGATTTTATATCACTGATGGGCTGTGAATGTTTTAAATCATACACAGTGGCAATTATCATTAGGAATCATATGATTATGCATTCTCCTCAATTAAGATACATCAACTAAAACTCATCTCAAGATAATATCCATGGTCACTAAAAATCAATTTGAGTGCATACTTATAAAACAGTTCTTTACAAATAAGACACAAAAGCAGTAATGCATCTGAACATTCTAACCAATAATCTGTCCATTACTAATAACTAATACAAAAGTACAACAAATCTTCCATTTTATGTAATTCAGGGATTCTAAATTTGTCAACTCTATTATAAAATAATTCTTCATATGGAGGCTTTGGTGGTTATAAATGCAATAAAATGTATCCTGCCAGGATAGAAAGTAGTTAATGAGGAAGTCGTTGTTATAGACAGTTCATAAAGTTTACACTTTATATTCAATGACAATATACAGAACCCAGTAATATCAAAATAACACACTTAATGAACACCACAAAACACAAATTTAGCAGAACATGTGCTGTAAAAGAATAAGAACAAGAATGAAATGACCAGCACAAATTGTTAAAGGAAACAAGGATCCATCCAGATAAATTACAGCACAATACATTCAGTTTTATCAGTTTAGTTGCAAAGGGCTGAAAACTGCAGAAATAGAGGAGTTTATAAAAAATATTTTCATACAGATATTTATAGGTTGTATGTATATTGCATTAGTCACAGTAAACATTTGTAGTTATTTCTCAGAACACTTTATACAGTTGAGCTCGATACAGAGAGTAAATGTCCTGGAAAATTTATAGGACACGGTGACTGAGTAAGATGGTTACTACATTTCACAATACTATGCTTATTCAATCTCATGGAAACTGACCCTAATGAGTGATAAACAGAGAAATTTGCAGACATTGTAGTAGGTTACATGGGAGATTTAGTGAAAGTAAGCTCCAAAAACTCTACCCAGAAAAAAGAAAACTGACTGTTGAGCCTGTCTGTATAACTTCAATACTAATCAGCCAACATAATGTCTTACATTTTCTAACCATCCCCCAGAACTTGTAGTGAACTGTGATTCCCTGTAGGCTGTGATCCTTGCAGTGGTAAAATATAGCTCTTTAATCTCCCTCCAAACATAACTTTCTGCAGAAAGTTAAAGCTGCCTATGTATATTAAAGTTTTTAAAGTAAATGTTTTGATATTTTCATCCAGCAGTTGCAGGTACATAATTCCTTTCTTTCAAATAGAAGTACATAGTGATAAATAATCATAGTTTATCAGTAATTTGGAATAAGTTTTGTGTTTCAATCTGAGATTCACTATCACCTTCATTAATAATCTTTCATTAAACAATATGTGTAAAAACTTGATAAAACACATAACAAATACGATGGTGTGACAAAAAATACACTGTATGTGCTATTGTCCTTCTGTATTCCATCTCAAAAGAGGGCTTGACACAAATGCAGGTATGTATCAGTAAAGGACTAAGAAAGACTGAAGATTAAAAGGGAAATGACTTGGTAAGGTAAAATGTTTACATTATAAATTGTGCAAACCTTATACAGGCAAGGTTTATGCCAGTACTAGTACTAATAAAAGACAAAACATGCCTAAAATAAATTAGGCTTATTGTTAAATTAAAATATTGGTTTATTCAAAAGTATAACATTGTACGAGAAGGGATTTATTAGTTGGCTATTTTGTACAAGTGTGTCAACTGCAGAGGTTACTCAACAATGAATGAAATGAAAGAATAATTATGTGTGGTAAACTGGAAAGAATCTGATAAGAAGGTATTACCTAGGAGGAACTGGGGCAAAAAACAAGCAGCTCATCTAATGTGAAACAATGCAGAATGAAATGCAGGAACAGACAGAGTGAACGGCATTGCCATCATTAAGGAGGCATGACATACCTAGCTGACATGGTAACAGTTAAAATAAGGTTCTTTAATTTTGTACTGATAATGTGTTGCTTAGCTGTTCTTCCACAGAAGGATCATGGTCAATGGTTGTAATTTATTACTATACAAGCATCCAGTTACAAGAAAAGTGATGTCAGTTATGGACAAAAGCCCAAAGTCTCCAAAACATTGGGCTTTTGTCCACAACTGACATGACTTGTTGCCCGCGAAGATTTCATCATAATAAAACTGTCAACAGCAGAAGGATGAACATAAATTAGGGACTGAACATGGTATTAAAAAGAGAATATTCATAGAAATACTGAGTTATCACTGACCTACATTAAATCATTCAAGAAGAGAAAATCATTAAGATATGGAAGCTGATGCCCTTGCTGACGATATAAATGTCATGTATAGCGCTCTTGACATAAACGAGAGCTTAAATATTAAAACATATTTTGTGATGAATGTGGAATTATGTTAAAATTTAATAACTGTAGACTTGTACTATGATTAATATTTTTATATGACTACACATATACTTGACCTAATTTTATACTTTGGGTAATTTTGTCCAGAAATTAAATCTGTTGTTGGTGACACTGTAGTATTTTAACACGGGTTGTTTAAGAACCACCAGTTCACAACGCATGATAGAAGTGCTATAGATTTGGTACTACAGTAGTTGACATCATACAGTGTGTACCATAGCGTGAGTGAGTCAAATATCATACATATGACACTGCTGAATTGTGATACACTCTTACCATTGATCCTATTGCTTTCAGAATTCTCAGAACATAAGGTTCATTTTTCCCATACAAAACAATAGTGTTATATATGAAAAAATCTCTACTGCAGGATTTTGTGACCAGATTGTGGTATGTTTCTCTCAGGTTATTTTATCATGTCTTGCAGGCTTTGTTACAAAAAGTACTGCACACTACTGAACATTTCAAAGAAATCAAATCATTGAGCAGAGATATCAAATTAATGAAGTTTTCCTGTGGTACTAGGAGAGTGATAAGCAACCATATTATCAGGAAAAAAGTTACCATGCAACTCTTTCTTTCATTACTTATGTATCTACAAAATAATTCTTGAAAGTGCTTCATCTGATTACATAATATTATCAGAGCAATCAAATCAAGGTGTATAAGATAAGCAAGGCATGTAACAAACATGGGGAAGTGAGAAATGCATACAAACTGTCAGACAACCTAAAGGGATGACTTGGAAGACTTTAGCATAGAAGGGAGGGAAACATTAAAAGGAATATTATAGAAACAGGATGCTAGGATGTAGACTGCATTCAACTGACTCAGGATAGGGTTAAATGGTAAGCTCTTGCGAACATGGTAATAAATCATTGGATCCATAAAAGAAGAGGAACTTCTTGATCAGATGGGAAGGTATCAGCCTCTCAAGGAGGACTGCTCCATAGGGTTCATTTTGTTACCTGAAGTTGACTAGTATTACACTGCTTTGAGAAACATTTCAATACAGTTTGGGTAGCCCTGTGCTGCTGTAGATTGCTCCTCGCAGATAAAGCAGCTCTTTCATTGGAACTTCTTCAAAACAAGGCTATCATCAGGAGAAATGATATGTATGTATATCAGAATGTACAGTCCCTCCCTCTTGGATGTGCAGCTCTCACTCTAACATTGTTTGTATGCCTTCTTTCCAGCTGTGATCTCTACCACCATGAACAGAGAATTTTTCTTAAACTGTTTTCTGATAAGGGACCACAAGTTTCATGGATGGCATTTATTTTGCTGGAAAATATGTGAGCTATTTTATGTGCAACAATAAATATTTGTAAACTATTCTTACTGTAAAGTGTAATTTCATAATTCACTAAGATGTATTTCTTATAACTTTGTATGTGAATTTTATGTATACAAATGGTAACATAACTTAAACTGCAATATTCATTGGTCAGTGAAAAATGTATTTAAGCTGATATGTCTTCACATGTGGGTTCATATTTTGATTAGTGTGCACAGTCTTTACAGTAAATCATTGGTAAAGCAAGAATGAGAACTGAGGTTACATGATACAGTTTTTCTTGTGTATAACAGATGAAAGGTGCTAGCTGCAACATGCTCCTTCCATGTAATTAATTGAACCAATTAACCATTTACCACCATTTTGATACACACTACACATCCAAGTGTTCAAGTGATCTGTATCAAAATGGTTTGGTATATATAAATATTGTCAGAGATGTTTAGTTTTATGTTTAATTTATTTAACTTTTATCATTGTTATTCATGTATCTAATAGACATTTAAAATATTGCCTTCAATTACGTTATAACCTAAGAAAATGTTAAGTTCAACAGCCACAGCAACTTTGAATTCACTACTACATATGAAATGTTCTCAGAAGTTACATAATTAGAAACAGGATTTAATTTTTGCAAAATAGAAGATTGGAGAATATTGTTGATGTGCAGGGAAATGATCTTTATTTGGTTTATTCATTTTTTATGGATGGGTTTAAGTACCTGACTAATCCATAACAAAACAGTAACCTCAGCCTAAAAAGAAATGGACCCATTTCAATAAAATATCATATTGTGAATTAACAGTAAATTATGAAGTAAACATTATATTTAAATGTAAGAAAATTGTGGTTGGTGAATAATATGAGGTCAGAAAGGACTCATGTGCATATATAATACAGCTTTTCCACTAACAGAGGTAAGAGTCTCCAGTGTTTCAGTCCTCACAATATATATACTTATTGAATGATTGAAGTGAAAGGAGATACCATCCAATTTTCCTCTTTTTGAGGGCTTCATTCCTTAAGGTTCTATTTTCTTTTGTTTTATAATTAACATGTTTATGCCTGGTTTAAGATTACATAGTACCACATTTCCTTTTTTCTTCCCTTTTTCCTACTTGATGCTTTGTTTTCATTTTCTTTAAATAAAACTTTAAATCTACAAAACATTAAAAGAAGATAGTAGCTGGCACAAACTTTGGCTTTTATTTATCTGCACTGTCTTAAATAACCTTCAGTCATATAATAACTTTTTAAGAATTGCTGGTAGCATTCTTTAAACATATTTATGATCAGTGGTAAGTCCAAGTGACTTACAAGTCACAATTATTATCTCAAGAGAAGAAATATTCATCACTGTATCAAAGAGCCTTATATATTTTAGACATCAGTTTTCTATGAGAATCTGGTCGTATCAAAATGTTTTATAATTGAAATACTGTACATTGTGCTACAGTTGACAGTTAATTTTAAGATATATTTACTTAACAGAATACTAACTATATTTGTACTGTAACTATCACCTGTTGAAGAGATTTTTTATTCAACTTATTTCACAAACTATAACTATATATACCATAAATATTTATAAATTCAATTATTTTATTCACCATCCAATTGGAGGTGCAAGCGGTATTCTAAATGGTCATATATAACACATATGCATTTTGTTGTATATGACATATGTTAACTGCTAATGTAAATACATTACAAAGACTTGCACATCGAGACACAAACTACAAGCAGTAATTTTATAGTAAGGATTCACATTGCTGTTGGAACAAGAAGAAACTAATGAGCATGACACTCATTTTGTTTCCTGTTTGTGGATTTCAGTGTTTAAGAAGAAGCAATGTACGATGCAACCATAAAAGGGAATTTAGTTGTATCATTTCTATTAGTATGGCATTTGAGCAATGACAAAAATGTTGTTTTAACAGTTGGTAGTAATTATACGTTATTTGTGACATAAAAGTCCAGGAAAAAATAATTCTTAAATGGGTGAGTGATCTCCAAAGTATTACACAAATGGGTATTTTTAGCTGTTTCACATAGAGTGAAAAGTAGGGAAACCAGTCTGGTCTCCATACTTTGAGGGGTAAAGAAACAATATGATATACAGGGACAGCAAACAGAACTGTATTGCTGATGCCCCTTGTCAGCATTGCAGAATGTGGTATCTGGAAGTGACTTGAATGCTAGCGAAAGAGTGATGTTGGAGCTGGATGAACCTGTTTTTATACTTAATAGACACTAGACCTTTTAATGTTTGCACCACCAACCTGTTTTAAGATATTTATTATCATACTTATATTCATTTAATGGTGCGGCTGTAGCCCCTATCTTGATATTCTGCATGACTGACATGTTGGAATTGCTGAGACGGAGATTTAAAACTATAAAATCAGCACCTTTCAAAATAATTATGGAGATGTAAGCACACATGCATGAACACATATAAACACAAAACCAGCAAACAGAGCACTATAATGATACATTTCCAATATAATGTCCCATATGCTATCTAACTATAAACCAGGCTGAAAATTTTCCTAGCTTGATTGTTTTGTTTATCTTATATATAGATCAATATAATGTGTCCAAAAAATTACATTATAATAAAAGGTGAATCCAGGATGAACAAAACTGATCTAGTAAAAGCTGGCTTCAGCCTCTTAGGTAAAATAAGTTTCAACTACCATAATTTATAAGCACTTTCATCATCCCCTAGCATATGAAATTTCATGTTACCACTTTATCATAAAATTAATACTTTATGCAGCCATCATATGTTTATACCTTATATTTGATAGAAAGAATTATAATAAAAAGTGCTTATTTTCCAATA
Organism: Zootermopsis nevadensis; assembly: GCF_977971745.1. NCBI lineage: Eukaryota > Metazoa > Arthropoda > Insecta > Blattodea > Termopsidae > Zootermopsis > Zootermopsis nevadensis. The sequence goes on along the minus strand of NW_028259152.1, from coordinate 3,843,057 downwards.
TCTATTATATTACAATCTTACAAAATTCTCCACTAAATTTCATTAATACTGCTCCAATGTGGAAATAAGGTACAAATGCCATGTTGGAATTTTAAGGATGGCACCATGGTGACCTTTAGTGTCTTCATCTTTGCACCAAATTACATGCAAGTCACAATTTGTTTAATCTGCTCCTTTCAGAATCTAGTTTAAAGGGCTGTATTTTAGTAACTAGAGAAGTATAATTAGACTTTATCATGCTGTGTGACATTAAGTGCAGCAAACATCCAGTATATATCATGGCATATATTGAAGACATCGACTAAAGGCTGATGATGTCAAACAAAGAACTGGTTTGGAGGAAAACACTTGTGCCTGTTTCAGAATGTTTGTCTTTATTGTGAATATTGACATGTTAATTGTATCTTAAACACAATGTCTTCATATAAGGTATTACAGATTTCAAGTAGAGACACTTTTAGGGTGGAGGTGAAAGCTTAGTTACAAGATAATGTTCCATGTTACATTATGTTTCTTCCTTACTGTTTATGATTAGGCATGGCTCAAACTTTACAGCTGTCATCATAACAGTGTGGTAAATTTGTGTTCTCTTTGTCCTGTTCAATTTATGTTGGTGTTTCATCTATAATTATAATGAGTAATACTGCTGACAGTTTCTGATGATAAACTAAAAAAAGGGTAGATAAATGGAAATATGTTTTTTTTCTGCCTAAATGCTGAAGGTTTCATAATATGATTACTGTCTCACAAAACAGTGAATGAGAACAAATTAAAAAAATTAGTCACTTTTTAGAAAGTAACTTCTGCTTATAATCTGATGTTGGTTTCTTTTGCAGTCTAGTTTAATTCTGTAACAGCATTTTAGTGCAGAACTAATATAATTAATCAGCATTAATAGGAATTTATGCTTTTTAGCTTCTGTTGTATTCTTTAATTTAGATTTACATATGAACAACTTGCAGCCAAACTGAGAGAGCTTGAATCCAATCACTGACACTAGCATACAGAACACTGGCCTCAGATGACATTCAGCTATCATCCCAAGTGACTGACTTATTTCATGTGGTTAAGTTGGTGTTATTGAAAAATTACTAATAATATTTCAAGTGTTTATCAGGCTTGCAGAAAGCTGCAATGTCCAACTGGAAATGCACATCTTCTAATTGGTAACCAACTGTGGTTCTGCTCCATAGGAACACATTTTATAAAGTGTACTAAAGCATTACTTTTAAGGACACTGTACTACCAATGTGAATACTTACTTAGAAGGCCATATGTATAATACTCCAATATCTGTGTAAGAACAATGTGCTGTTTACATAAAACAGTTCTTAAACATTATCCTACACATCTTCAACGTTGTTGTCTTACTGTAATTAATGTATTATATGTAGATTTTGTAACATTGTAATAAAAATAATGGAGAAAAATAATACATTTAAATTAATGAGAATGATATTATAGCATGTTTCCCAATTTTAATACTTTTTATTTGTATTATTTGTCAGATGCAATAAACAGGAAACAAGATTCATACATGACACTTCAATAAAACCACTTTTCTGTTCCTACTTTAGAATCATTTGATTGGGCATACCTACAACAAGGCCTCCAAATTACACAATCCTCAGGTAACTTTCGATCCATACATAAGAAAGCATATACATTAACACAAGATCAATTATATCGCTATTGTTAAATGTTAAAATTTAAAAGAATTGTTTGATATTCAACTAAACATGAATAGCTTGAATGTTTGAGGACAAAGCAACCAACCAAAATTGGAGAAACAAAAGTTTTATTATGCATCTGTGTGTATTCTGAAAATTGTGTATGACCCCTTACGAATATTGATAATGATATATAATATAAATCTAAAATATTTAGCACATAAATGGCCAAAATACAGCCTTTGAAACAAAGTAAGTGATAAAAATTAAATACAGCCTCCACGGTTATAAGAAATTTCAGCAGGTATAAAAGAGCCCCATAAAAATCTATGAATTTGGCATCTCTGAGATTGCCAATATAAATGACTAAACTGGAAAGAATTTTAAGAAAGATGATAAAAATATCTTGCAGCCTACAAGAAATATTTTCTTACAATGTGAAAACATGGTTGCTTCACACAGTTCTGGACAGTGGGTTCAGCCCTGCTTGTAATACTGAAACAAGAATAATATGATGATCTGTAGTGAACATGTCAGTGTAGTAGAAAATGATCTGGACTTTCTCAGTAAGTTTATCACAGATGATGGAACCTAGTGTTTTCTATTAAGATCCCAAAACTAAAGACAGTTCTCCAAGTAGGTATCATCATTGTCACAAGCATGAAGATGTGATAGTTTGCGCAGAAGCGAAGGTGATGTTGGAAAGTCTTTTTGATGGCTGGGAATTATGCTTTAGTTTGTTCCTGAGTGTGATACAGCACGCAAGCAGAAGTACACAGATGGGCTCTGACTTCATCTGTGGGAGGCAACTCAAGACTAGGTGCTCCTTCATTAAAATTCTCCAGCACACTGACTGCTGCCTATGCAGCAACAGCTCTCACTGCATGAAACTGGTGTTTTCCTCATCTACCAAAATCTCCTAATCGCCAATCCCAAAATTTGTAACTCTTCCTGCAGACAAAGAACCAGCTTAAGGTCTGTCAATTCATGGTTGCAATGGAGCTTGATGTATGTAGGACTTCAGGTTTTCATTGCACTAATGATGATTATGTTCTTTTGGGTTTTAGCATTATGTAATTTCATGGGTTGATGCCAATGTTTTGTTTATAAAGAGGGCATCACCACTTCAGACCTGAAGATGGAGACAATATTTAATATTTTCTAAAACAATGTCATCTACCTATGAGTCTACATGACACCAAACATCATCAAACTTCAATTAGCTTTGAAGACTGTGCTGCAGGTTGAGCATGGTGGTTTCCAGAAATATGTTGTGAGTATATACACAGATGGGTTCAAAGAAGCCATTCCAAGATCTATTTCGCATTTGCACAGACATGTATGTAAATGAAATGGGCACCCAATTGAATCTTGACCAAAATCATTTCTGATCTTTTGTGCATCTTCGTTCACTTAATTCACTAGCAGCCACATACCTCCCGTGAAGTACAGTATCCTACACAACAGGATCTTATAATTTCCTTTTCAGCAAGACCTCCCTACAGATCCCAGGTCATAGAGTCACTGGGTCTTTGAGAAGAATTAACTTCTTAAACTAAGCAGACAATGGTATTTCAGGCCCCCTGATCAGGTCCTCACTAGATTCGGGTAGTGCTTTATATCCATAATCTACGTATATGTAAAGCAAGTTTTGTATTTATATTTAAAATTCTAAGGTTTATGTATATTAATTTGTAAAATTATTTTTCATACTTGTATAGTAGAATCTGAAATTTATGTACATTGATATGTGAAATACGTTCTTGTACTTGTGTTGAAAGTTCTGAAGTGTATGTATATTGAAGATTTCCGTCTTCTGGGTTGTTGCGCTGTGTAGTCTGGTTGATGTTAACCAACGTTTCACAACCCAGAAGACGGAAATCTTCATACTCACCGCTGTGAAAACCTCAAGTCTTGTATGTATATTGTATGAAATGACATGTTCTACATCCTTTGGTTGAGTCCTAAGAAGGATCTATGGAATGTAAATAAACTCTACTCAACTCTACTCCAGGTATCCACGTTGCCATACGTCCCTGGTATTACATTCGCTCTTCCTTGTTTTAAGCTTCCTTCAGCCACTTCCCGACACTTGGTCTTTTTCATTAAATACTGAATCATTGGTATGTATATCAGATCAGTGTGATTATTCACCAGCTTTCTTCTTTTCTCATCAGCAGAAACAAAGAACCTCATCACCGCACATGGAATGTATAATTTTAGATTGTTAGGTTTGGTTATGTTATGGTAGTTAATTTAAAGCTATAATGCAACAGTTGGTAATACAACAACTGTGGGTTGAGTGTATTTCTGATGAAGTTGATTTTAGAAGGCTGTGGGAGAGGTAAAGAGGGTAAGTTACACCCGATTTTTTAATTATCTCGTACCTTACTGCTCAAGACAGTCTGTTGTACTTGGGATGACAGGCATAGGTGTAGTCTCGTTTCACCTGGGCTTTTTTTTACCAAGTTGTTTGATCTTCCTTCCCCCAGGCCCCAACGATAAATGTGAAGATAATAACTTGAATATGATTTGCAAATCGGTTTAACTCAATCTGTATGTCCCAGGTTTCAAACTTCAGGCTTTCATTAATAAATCCGTAACACTGAAGCATTAAATCGTCTTGTTCTCACGAAACAAACTGGTTTTAATACTGCATTAGCTCGTAATTCAGACTACTACATCCCATTTTTAAAAAACGGGGTGTTGGACAAACTGCTCGAAAATAATTTTGTCAGAAATCCACAGGATTCATTTACTGAACTTCTCTCGTAAGGCACTATTAAGATTATCGATTTACACTAGGAGCATTGTGCACTTTAAACTTATGTAATAAAATAAATTGAAACTGAACAAATTAAAGATCGGCGACATGTGTTTTAGCGTAAAGGTTTAAAAATCTGTATTACACCAGAGTACAGGAAATATGCCTTTATTTTGTCTGTTGTATGAATGGTTTATACATTTTAGTAATTTTCCAAGATATTTATAGTAGAAGTTTCAGGTACAATAAATGTGTATCTATAGAAGGCCGTGTAACCTTCTCCTATAATTTAAACAATTATTTTAAAAGAAACTACACTTATTACGCACATTTATGAAACACGTGTCAAGAAGATACTGTACACCTTCACCAAAAGCATGTTTCGAGGTTTATTACCCTAATGTTTTTCTGCTGTAAACATACAAAATCCAGAACATCCATATTGAACTTGGTGACCCTGGCGGCATCTATGGAAACCGCACCAACTGAACCAACGATTTTAGCCAATGGAATTACGAGCTCCAGGCCCATCATCGGGAGCTCACGTCCCCGAATGTGACATGGCGTCTGAGAAGGAAGTTTACTGTTAAATAGACGTTCATGTTGTTTTTATGACATTAAATCAACAAGAAGGCTGCTATAGGAGCCACACATCTTTTATAGACACTTGCATTGATGGTAATGCATGCAAGGAAACCTCAGAGGATTAGCGATGGGTACGCACTAAGCTCTAAAAATTGAAATCCGTAATCGTCTGACACAACCTCTTCGCCATATTCCGTAATTTGGATATGGAGGTCGACAATTTAAATGCCAATTTTTGTACTGGAAAGTGTTTATTCTTAATAATATTGTATTTTGTATCATTCTAGGTACTTCGAAAAACACCAAGCCCATCCGTATCAGGTAAACAACGCACGGAATTAACTGCTACAGGAATTAAAAAGGGGACTGTTGAAACAAATGACTGTCACAGAAAAGGCAAAGGCCTTTATTTTGGAGGAACATTGATTATTTTTATTTGTTGAACATACTGAAACATTCTATATTTGAATATTGATCGGATAATGCGAAACAGCATGTACTGACAGCAATTAATCGTACAATGCTTCATTTTGTGTAGTTGTAAATGTTATTAGTATACAATTTCTAGGCAAGCAGAATATTGTGTGTTTATCTTTAAATGTTTCTTTTAAAGCAGTCAGGAGGCAGTCATATAATGAAGCATGGTAATGTCAGAAACTATTCTTCAAAACATACTTCCTACTGTTCATGATTAACATAATAGGTCCAAAATTGTGCATAATGGAATTTTAAAATTTCATTTGTTTCTAACCAAATACTATTTCAGAATTCAAAATATAGCAGTTCAAAAGGAAACTATGATGGACGTTATAACCATGAAAGAATGCGAGACTCGCCCAATGGAAATTCCTATCGATCGGACAGTCCAGATTCACAGAGCCCACGGGAACGAAACTATCAAACTAAGAGTTCATATTTGCAGAAAATTCGTGAGAAGGAGAGAGAAAACAGAGACTATAAATCCAGAGAAAAATATTCTGGTAAGGATTGTGTGCTAATTAATCATAGTTTCAGATTTCATGCCTTAGTGCTGTATTTAAATTGATTTGTTCAAACTGTAGGTTTTTGAGGTTTCTAATTGTGACAGCTGTTTACTGAAGGGAAACAGTTTGTAGAATATGCTGAATGATCTTGGTGTCTGCTATTTTTGTGTCTTTTTTAGAGTTTGAATTGTATAGCCCCAATGTAGCTAGCGGGCATTGTATAATGAGAAACATACATGCATGTTCTTAAACTTTGAATTGTATAAAAGTATCACTTTTGTGCTCATTGGAAGAAGTACACTGCCCTTCATATCCACTACATCATGATAACTATGACCTTCAATTTTGTGTGCCATAAACATAAAATTATATGCATGTCACATCTGTGATCATAACTGCCAAATAATGGTATAATATACAAGCACAATTATGAATAAAGATGAATTATAAAAGAAATCTGACAAAAGTAGTTTCTATATGTGTGAAAAAGCAGGTTGTATCACTTGTATAGTGTTGTGTTTACATAAGAATTGCCACAGAAAGAGGGATGGGTGGACAGATGGATTACCATTTTGTAAATTTGTCACTGGATTTCCATTTCTGCAGCCATTCATAATCATTGTATCACAGAGCCAACTCAACACTTATAGGTATTAATTAATAGTTTGCTGTTTTGGAGTATACTCATTGTTCATAACAGCCTTTTGATTAAAGATGACAGCTTTGCTGTGCACTTGGCATGATTGTTTGGCCACGGTAGTGATAGAACTTAGTTTTGGATCATAGCTATAGCTCCCTATTTTGACAGTTCTCAGTAGGTTTCATTGAGTTTTGTACATCCAGGCAAATCAGCAGAATCATCATACTTATTGTTCAGACTTCATATACATTATCAGGTTCCAATATACATTTTCATATACATATGGGAATTGCCAATTCTAGACCTTTGTTTTAGTCTGCAGTTATAGTAAATTGTAGGACATTAATGATATTTACAATTTACTTTCACCCACATTAATTACATGAAAGTTCATTCTCTTTATGTTTTTGTAAATGCATGGAAATATGTCAGATTGTTATTTTATTTATTTAGTGTTCTGTCTGACGACAGGTCCATATGAACAGGATCCTTCCATCCTTTTCTCGGACTGGGACCTGTTCATATACGTTCTTGGCAGATGATCCAGAAGTGGTTTGCCATTGCCTTCTTCTGAAATTAGATTTCCATGTTATCTAGTAGCTAATATTCTAATAGAGATGTCTTTCAACCCCCATTTACTTTTTTGGAAGTTAAAGTTTTTCCTGTGAAGGCATTGATGTACTTGGCTGCAAGTTTAAAGATCCATTCCACAAATGTTCTTCAATTATATTCATGAAAAAAGTTTGATTCTAGTTTATTTCAATGTACTTTTTCTTGTTCTTACCAGATACCTGGTTATTTCAAATTGGTTCTCATAGCAAATTAATATTACAATATTTGCCACTGATTTCTTCTATTTGGTCTTAATATAATTGTTGCAAAATTTAAATAATGTACAATTGGAACTGTGTAAAACCAGATCTTTTGTTGTATGTAGAGTTATAGAGTTATAGCTGTTGGTTTTATATCTTGTTTCAACAGACTGTGCAAGATCACCAAAAGATAAGCGGAGTCGGGAGAGTCGAGATTCAGAACATAGGACAAATCATGACAGGAGTAGTACAGAAGTAAGTGTCTTGCTTTTCTTGTTTCTTTGCAGGTGTTCTGTATAACTTATTGTGGTACCTACTATATTTTTGTCACAGCCTTCAATGTTTTCATTCTTAAAAGTTAGCAGTTATAGGACTGGAATTGTGTAATTTTGTCAAAGTAACTAACTCTCTGGAGGGGTTTACATCTTGAGAAGCTCTTCCAAGTGGTCTCTTCCCTATGGGTTTTCCAAATTTTGTATGCATTGCAAATCTTTCCCATGAGTGCTATATGCCATGCACTTCTAATTCTCCTTGATTTGTTTATCCTAATAATATTTGGAGAAGAGAACAAATTATGGAGCTCTTCATTATGCCATTTTCTTTAGCCTCCTGTCACTTCATCCCTCTTTGGCTAAAATATTCTGCTCAGCATTCTGTTCTCAAACATCCTGAAGCTCTGTTTAGCTCTTAATCATTTGAGTGCTACACACTTATGCAACTGCATCCATTCCCATGCTACCAGTGCTACACACTACTATACAAGCATATGACATGCAAGCTTCATCACATTAATATTGAGCTCGGACAGATCAGACTACTGAAGTAATATAGTGTGACATCTGTGGAAGAGTTAAAGAATCTTTTAGTTGGAAGGATAAACATTTTGTAATTAAAAAATAGGCTTGTTGGTTAGGAATTGTAAACATAACATATATTAATAATGACAGTGATACTGTATGCAAGAATGTAGTCGTAGAGAAAAAGATGTCTACAAGCATTCTCAGTCAGGACCTTGTGAATAAAATACAAACCCGGACTGTTACTTTCAGATCAGGAGTTCAGTTGAAGCTTGAGTTTATTTTAAAAAAAATTATACCTTTTAATAAACAGGTCGATAGTGTGTGTAGGATATACTAACATCAAAGAAAGATGCAGTGATATAGATTGAAAGAATCTGTTTGCAAGTATAAGGGAAAAGAGGTTTTATTGTGATATGAAATTTGAGTGGGTTAGTTAAGCATACACATTTTGCTGTAAATGAAAAGAGAGAAGTGGGTTACATGGTTTAAAGCTGGTGCTTGGAAACAGAGGGATAGGGAAGGATTTGAGAGATGTTCTCTATGTATGAGGGAAGATAAATGTATATGTATTATTAAACTATTTGGAGACAAATTAGAGAGAGCTCTTTTTAAGCAGAAAATGGTTTATTGCTGTGAAAAAGATAGCTTACAAGAAAATTTTGCCAGTGCTGTAGAATTAAGATATGTAGAAAAATAATTATATGAAGTAGGTTTAAATTGAAAAATAAAATTAGTATGACAAAAGTGGGAATGGGAGCGTAGGTTTCTAGTTATAAGTATAAAGATTGTACTGAATGTCTTGGTTGAGTGCTTAGCACCCCTATTTGATATTTGGGATGTTCTGGGTTCAAATCTTGTCCTGGGGACCAGCTATCTTAACTGAGATTTTTTGTGGTTTTCCTCAGCCCGTCCAAGCAAAAGTTGGTAGAGTACCTTGTGCTTACATAAGTAGACATCCCTTCCTTAATTAAAATTTTTAGCACAATTGTAGAGTGAACTAATATTAACCTTTTGCCCATTCCATTTATAAATTGGTTTGTGATGATATAAGATGAGGTATCTTCTAGTTATTTAAATTTTAAATGAGATATCCATATATTTTACTACATTAGAAGGGGCAGACCCTATTTAGTTGTGTGGTCACATCTGAAAGTTGCAAAATGTGTATATTAGTTTTACCATATGTGTCTGACATCAGTTGCATGTAACAACTTGAGAACTGCTGAATGAATTTTCATTAAATTTGATATCAGGGAGTTCTGCAAAAGAATTGTAGAACCATTCCAGTTTTTGTTAAAAAATGATATCAATAGCGGGTACTTTATATGAAGACCAGTTTGCAGATGTGTTCTGGGGTAAATCTCCAGCCAGACATCCTCACCCACACAGCCACATGGGGATATCTCCAGATATGTCAGCTAGCCAGGCACCTTGTTTGTGGAAAGGTCATTGACCACACAGTTTTCCACTGGCATCATACTTACAGTCAAAGGCCTTTTTTTACAGAATAAAGAGCCTTCCATAAATACTTCAGCTGCATAAGTGGACATTTTCAAAGTGATAATCTAGAAGCAGTCATAGAGCAAATGCACTGAAATTGTTATGCTGTGTGTACATTTTCTGACTTGATAATTTTCTATGCTGTGTTAAGTTAGGAGGAGCAAAGGTTACTATTTACTACAGCTACATCTGAAGGTAATAACATTGGGTTCTTGTCTGAGAATGGTCTTATCTCTGTGTACTTTGAGTGTTTTGTATTCCCATTCATTTGTTCAGTATATTGTTTGCAGTAGGTGTAGATGTATTTTTTATAAGAGGCAAACTGTATTTCATTTCTTTTTAAGTTCAGTTTTCTAATTAGTGTTATGTTTTATTTCTAGAAAATTATTCTTCACCCCATTAAATTAACGGCACAGAATGCATCGTCTCGGGACTCTCAACGGAAGCCCCTTCACAATTCTTGTCAGGTATGATAATGGTTCATAAAATAACTGCACAGAGGTGGGAAATGAAAGTTTGGGTTCAGTGGTTTTTGATCCTGCAAAATGTGTAATTTCATATTAACTTTTCAGGCATTGTGTGTTCTGTCTTTTTTATGGGGGCGGGGGGGGGGGGGGGGGTAACCTTGTCTTTTCAGCTGTTGGCTACTCTGATGAGTTGGTTAACATCCTGCAAGCATAATTGTAGCTTCTGATGTGTGATTACTCTGAAGTTAGCTTTTTATGTTATTTTGTTTCTTAGCTTAGTCTGCTGTGTATTATGCAGTTTTGTTTTATTTTTATTTGCTTGTTTGATAAGATGTGATTGTAACATAAAAGGGAACAAAAACTATTTTCTTAGAAGAGGAGCTCAACATAATATGAGACCTGGCAAATCCATGGAGATTACCAGCCCTGGATATATTGGTCAGAAAACATAATGTAATTGAAGAAAATTCAAATCAAATGTGAATGATGTCAGATTATTTTTGCAGAAATAAATACAGGTAAACCTCGATTCACGCTGGGGTTGCGTTCTTGGATGAACCGGCGTAAATTGAAACTCTTTTTATAATGTAAATCAATGGGAAGTCAATGACATGCGTTCCCAGCACCCAAACATTGATGACTTAAGTTCCTCAAAAATTGACTTTGCCTTATCCGTGATAGCAATTTCAGTCAAGGGAATGTTTTTTTGATTCATGTCATCCACCCATAGCAACAGTATTTTCTCCATTCTTTCTAAAAGTTTACTTCTGCTATAACTCACTTGCGTTGCACTTACTCTCATAGCCTGTTGCATTGACTGTTTTATTTTATACTGTTTTATTGTGCAGGAAAAACGTGAGGAAAGGGACCGCATTGCACGAGTGGGAGACTGGTCAGAACACATTAGTTCATCAGGGAAGAAGTACTACTACAATTGCAAGACAGAGGTATCACAGTGGGAGAAACCTCGGGAGTGGATGGAACGTGAACGCATTAGAGATAAGGCCAGAGATAGGGAAGTTGATAGAAACTATAGCAGCAGTTCCAGTCGTTCCTGTGAGTGAAGAATGTATGATAATTAATACTGCCCACAGACAGTTGTTGGTTTTACTTTTATTACAGCCTGTTGTTTGTTTTATAGCACATGATAAACATTCCAGTTCTCGGCCCTCAATAAGTAATTTAAGGGACCCTGCTCCAAAGTCAGCATCTTCACGGCAAGCAGACAAGAGGGATGTGTACTGGAACAACCAGTCAAGTGGAAGCAGGGATGAGACTGATGCACATGATCGGAGGAAACATCTTGATGGTGAGATAATATTGCTTTTTAGTCAGTTTGAGTTACTATATTTACCTCCTCAGTGCCATCTGTTGTAATTTTAATTTTAATTAATCATATGGTGGTAAGTAGCTCCCAATGCTAGTTTGATCAAAATACAATAAGCAGTAAATAGATTAAAATAAAATTTCATTTATATTACTCCATTAAGGTTCATCCCCTCTTACAATGACATCTTTTGTTGAAGTCATGTTACAAAATACACCCACAATTTTCTTTTTCACTCATCCTCCTTATGCAGAGAACCATGTCATATAATAGGCTACTGGTCAGATATGTTACCAGAGTTGTAATCTGTATGTAACAGCCAGTGCTTGCGTTTCCTACTCTGTCTTCTAAATGGAGCTTTTTAGTAAAAGAAAATTGGTTCTTTCAGTATTAAGATGATGATTGTCTTCTAGGGTGTAACACTATGTAGTCTTTGTCATTTCATCTGACATAGAGGGCTTACCCATTTCTATGACACTGTTAGTCACATGCCCCTGTTGCATGCTTTTGCAGTTGTTTTGAAGGCTGGAGAGGACAATCCCCGCACATATTCTTTCTCAGTACTGTACATTCAGTATCCTGTGCAAAATGTGTTTGCTGGTAAATAAGATATCAAAATGCAGCATTAGTTAGCAGTACATTCAGGTACATTTGAAATAACTCTGTACACCAAAAAGATTATTTCTTCACCAGAGCCATTTGTAGTACTTTTTATGTAGTTCAAAGCAAATTTGAGGTACATATTTTCCAAAAAATGATTGTGCTTTGTCAGATAAATTGCTTTAGGCTGTTGTGACTGTAATATCTTACATTCTTCCTACAAAGCAACGTACAGATATGAAGTGCAAACAGTATTGCATGCTAGCTATGATACAGAGGTTAACCATCCGTATTATATATAGTAAATTTGTTTGTTTTACAGGTGAGTCTCAGGCACAAGACATGGACATCTCTCCAGGTGACAGCACTCCCACATCAGAAACATCATATACACACACACCTACTAGCAGAGGAACATCCCACCAACAGCAGCAACCACCACCCCAAGTTCAGCCTCAAACACAACAACAGCAAGCACCACCACAGATGTCGTCAGAGCATCACAACTCTAACACAACGGGACCAGTGCTGCTTGCAACTGCCCTCCCACATCTAGTATCACATCCACCCCATCCACACATCTCCACATCCACTAGCACCACTTCCATGGCTCGAGGTAATAACCTGTATCAACAGCCTGGTAAGTCCAGTACTCAGCAAATCCCCTCTCCTGTCCAGCAGTCCTCCACATCTTCAGCCCCCTCCATGGTTCCTGCACCACTCCAGGTTTCTGTAGCTGCACCAGGCCCAGGGCCAGGTCCTCCTGTGACACTCGCCAACTTGCCCCGTCTGCTTTCTCAGATTACGGGTGCCAAGAATCTGGAACAGTCTGAATTGTCACCCCAGAAAGCCCTACAGACCCTTCAAACAGCCCTGCTTCTATCTAGGCAGGTGTCTCTTGAACCAGGAGCTGCAGGAACAGTGGGAGGGGGAGTGAGTGCTGGCCTTAATAACCAGCATCCTTCTCAACCACTGCAACCACTGAAAGTGGACACAACTAACACTACATCAATAGGAGAGGGCCCTCCCACGCCAACACATTCTGAAAGTCAGGACTGCGTGGATGCAAGAAAATGTAAGTAGATATCTTGAAGTTTTGGTTTTGTGTTCTGCCCAAACCTTTTGTCACAATTGCTGAACTTTTTTTTTCCCCCACGGCTCGTACATTTTCTGTGCTTTGTGCGTCAGATAGCTGCGAGATCTTTGCTTTCTATCAGCACTTACAAATTCACTATCTTTTTTCCCACTGCAAGCAGTACTTCAGCATGAGGTCAGCTAGTCTGGCTGTCACTAAGATACTTTTGTGATAACAAACATTAAATTCCCACCGTAATGTTTTATTGTTCTAGACATTATAACCTCAAAACATGATTTCTCGTAATTTACTCCATAGTTTTCCACCCATTTCTTTGTCTTTCGCGCAGTGGTCTGATCTGGAGATAGTGTGAGTTTGTCCTCACCTAGTAACCTAAGCTACTCATCCAAGATTTTTTTAAATCTAAAATTGTCAATGTGGTGAAGTAATACAAAGATGTTTCATACAGAATGTTCAGATGTGTTTATGAAAGATTGCAAGGGTAAGTCAGAAAGTATCTGCAAAGTGTTTGTTTTTGTGATTGGCCCCACTGTTGAATGTCACAACCACAGAATCTCCATGTGGTGATGTATTTGATCTTAACCATTCAGTTGTCTTGCGTGATCAGCATAGTTGTCACATGGAACAAAGAACGTAGTATGCATTGATTAGGTTTTGTGGACTGAGCGTGTCGGAGGTACAGAACTTCTGTACAGACTATCAGCACAGTATGGTGACAGTGAAGCGTGCTCAAATGGATTGACATGTTTATGGTGGCTGAAGTGGTGAATGATGATAAGAGTCCCCATCTGCATTGGGGACTAAAGAGAACACTGAGCAAATCTGCTCGTGATTCTCGAAAGAAGGATTACTGTTAAAGTGGTAGTCCAGCTGCAGATTAATTGTGGTTCTGCTTTTGAAATCTTCCATGACATACTACACTTCCATAAAGTTTGTGCGAGATGGTTCCATAAAATTTACCAAATAGTATAGACGTAATTATTTGGATATCTGTAACTGTCTTTTTTGCTGGTATAATGAGGAAAATGATGCCTATGTGTCACAAGGTGGATAGAATTAAAGAATTGAATAACACATTTCAAAAATATGTGTATGCTTCTGGAGTACGTCTTTCTGCCCTTGTTTCTTTTTATCATTTCTATTCATACTTATAGTCTGTGTCATTTGTGAAGACAGCTTCTCATGAAAGCTGTGTACTCAATTTCTGTATAGATATCCTTACACTTTTAATTAGATGGCGACATTTGCAGTTTTCCGAAATGTTGAATGATTCTCAACATTTGACATGGCTCATCCCTAAAAGCCGAAGTTGTACGTCAAACTCCAGCTGCAAAAACCAATGTAGTTATGAATCACTGACTTATCTGCTGTTGTTACTGAGACTAATATAGCAATATTTTCAAATTTTTGGCCAGTTCTTGGATTACACTGAAAGTAATGATCATGTTTTTACTTTAAGTTAAAATACTGTCATTTATTCCTTTATATTCTTGTAATGAAAAAAATATCATATTTTATTGTCACCTTTATAAGCAGTCATGCAGAAACTTTAAAACTTCTTTTATAGCACAAAATAGGTTGGGGAAAAAATGAGATTGGCGGTGAACATTGGCCAATGAAAACAAATGACTTATTTTGCCATCTTGATTTCATAATACCGTGCTTTTGCGATGGTCTCACTTTTTAACAACATGAACTGTGAATATTGTGTCAACTGACAAGAATGAAATACCATTTGAAACACATTAAAGAACTTTATTACATTAGTAAGCTGTATGTACTTCCAAGTAGTCTAATAGTTGTTAGAACTATGCAAATGCCTTTGCTGTTTTAATTGTGCACTTGAACATTTGAAAGTGTTCTTTAATGGAGAGTGATTTGTGATTTTTTTTTTGAGGTAGTCGGTAGCTCTGACTTCGTAGCGTTGAATGATAGGACGATTAATGAGTAATGGATTAGAAAGGCTATGGAGGAAGCTGTCATGGCCTAATTTAAGATACTATTACAGTATTTACTTGGGTGGACTGAGGAAAACCACACAAAATCTCAATCAGAATAGCCAGTCTTCAGACCAATATTTGAACCCGGGAAATCCCAGCTACAAAGCAGGAGCACTGATAATGGAAAACAGTGTGCAAGTATATTTCTTAGTCAGCAGCTGCCAATGAAAAGCATTTGTCGTCTGTGTTTTTGCACCACATAGTGGGACTTGGAATTTATACAGCCTATCATTGTATAGAAATTGTTCTAGCAAAAATATATTAGGGTATCAAATCAAGGGCCCAAGCCTCACGGAGATCCCGCAATGACAGAAAGCACATTTATGAAGTTTAGACATAACATAACAAGGTGTTGAATTCCATACTGTGCAAACATGTATGTGTCTGTATAATGGATTCTTCTCGGGCTACCAGCCGTGAAAGATGGTAGCCCGAGGAGAATCCATTATAATTAGTCGCTGTCAAAGCTTCAGATGATACATGCATGTGTCTGGGCCTGGTAGTGCGTGTTTAGTGTTCATTTCTGCTACAGAAATGCACCAAATAGTCTGGATAAGGAGAAAATTTTATATTCTTCTGCCATCACCATATTTTTATTCTTCC
Organism: Zootermopsis nevadensis; assembly: GCF_977971745.1. Lineage (NCBI taxonomy): Eukaryota > Metazoa > Arthropoda > Insecta > Blattodea > Termopsidae > Zootermopsis > Zootermopsis nevadensis. The sequence continues at coordinate 3,827,210 of NW_028259152.1, read as the reverse complement.
ATGAAGCATCACGTTTCAAAGTTATCATAGGCGTGAAAGTACATTCAAGCGTTTCTACACAGTAGAGGGAATTTAATTTTGCTGAAGTGTTCGATTCAACGCGTTGCCTTGATAATAAATACTGCCCTTGTTTAATTGTCTTGTAATGGGGCTTGTGAGTGTTTATTATTTAATAGTTGACAGTAGACATTAAATAAGGGACAACAGTGGGTATGAAGGCTGCAGCAGTAATATTCAATGAGAAAATGCATTAATGAAGAGAAGCATGCATGCATAGTATTGAAACTTCTCTGACAGTTTGTTACTTTACAGAGGGAGTCCTTAATTATGTTGAAACTGGTAGGGAGACAGCAGCGTAAACAGTAGAATTAAGTAAACGATAAAGATAACACCAATGACCAAAACATGCAAACTAAGCAACGTGTATTTTTGAATGGATTCTGTTCCATGCATGCCTGAAGATTTTTAAGCCTTCACGACGAGTGAATTAATTGAAGTGTTCTCGGGCGATCAGCCGTGTGAGAGTGGCGTAATCTGTTTCTGGCTGTGCCCGAGAAGACTTTATTGTATTGATCTATACATCATTCCTCTGAGTGATGAGAGGGTTTGGAGCTGGAAGGGGGTATAGCGTAAACTGTGAAAACCATCGTATGGAAATAAAGGAAAGGCAGTTATGCTGTGAGAACTCTGGTTTCATACTCATGATAAATTGGGTGGACCTACTATGCGACAGGTTTAATTCCACAAGTTTAATGCACGAAGTACAAGAGCAAATAATTCATGTGTATTGTGAATAGGCAGCTGCTTCATAACAGACTGTTCATATAAATTTGTTCTTGCTAGAAAAAATACTTATGACTGGAATATGGAAGAAAGATGATGTGCTGGATACATTATTAGCATTGATGATTGAAACAAGTTTTGTTGGAGAGGTTAAAAGGTAATTTGAATTAATGCCTAAGAAGGTAACTGAAATGAAAACAATGCCCTTGCTCTGACATGCGTTTATAGCTTTACAGTGCAGGTAACGTCATTTCTCGATCTTCTTTTCCAATGCACATCTTCGAGTGTATTGATACCATTGGACTGGGGGGGGGCGTTATCGCGCAATCTATTTTGCACCTCAAATTGCAATATATTGCCAGTATGAAAGTAGATCCCACTAAGGGCGCAAGATGTGGTAAGACATATGACAGGATTTCCGCGGACTTAGATTCAGACGACAGATTCTGCATGGAATCAGTTATTACGCGACGTCCGAGAAAACAGAAATTTTCCAACTGATTGAGCTGCTCATAATTTGTATTTGGCTTCGGTAGTAAATGATGAAGGTAATTTTGCAAGCTTGATTTCGAGCTGGATATGGTGCACCCACGACTGCTCTTTCACAGTTTGTCGAAGAAAATCTCGTCGCTCTAGGCTTCATTCCGTGTTACTAAGGCTCTGTATTTTTAGAAGCGTCTGCTTCATTTTTGTTTTCAACCGGCATGGAATCAAACGCGTTGAATCCTATCTCCTTATGGACTGAACTTCGTAGAGAGGCTATAAAAATTCTGTTAAACCTTTAGACACAGTCTCATTTACGTAAACGTTATAAGTTTTTATATAATTCTAGCCATATTGGCCTCTATTGCCTTAAAAGTGATTTCGTAGAAACAACCGCATGGACCGTAAAACTAATATAAATGTTATTCATTATCCGAATTGGCGTTCATCTTCCTCGTGATGACCATGGTTTAAAACGTTGACAGTTAAAAACCAAGAGACTTTTCTGTGTCTAGTTTTCGGTCTGGACTAAGATGCCCGACAGAACAGGCAAGAGAAAATGCTGTGTAGCCCACATTATAAATGTCTACCTCAAATTAAAGCAAAACTAGAAGTGGAGCATATGTTTTGACAGAAATGTACATTAAAATTTGGGATTTTCTGCAGCTGATTTGGGTCTGAGCCTGTGAACTCTGCGCTAATGTTGTTGACCTGTATGTTTCGGTCTCGACATCGAATCATGCCGTCTATTATCTTGAATTTAATTTCCTGAGATTTCTTCAGTCTCCCTTCAAAAACATCTTCACAGTTCATACTCACCCTTACATTTCATCAGAATGAAAATAACATTTATACAGAATTGTTAAAGCAAGAATCGAAGTCCGTTAGCGGGTTGATGTTGGACGAAACGATTAGAGCGTTTGTCACAGTCGGGCCCTTCAGTAGGTACTTCGAGCCTCATCTGAATTAGCGTGGGAAAAGTTCGGTTTCGATTGGGTGCGGGCGAATTATCTGACCCGGCCGGGTTGGTCAGAGTTACAGAATACCATTCTTACAATTTTAGGAACGGACGAATATTGACACCGGCCTGATTAAACAACAGTTTTGCTTATTTCGCCACTTGTAGTCCATTAGTCTATTGCAGTGGTCCCCAACCTTTTTGTGCCTACGGGCACATTTGAGAGTTTATGAGATCGTGGCGGGAACCAACCAATTAACAAAGCCAAGTATTCTTTTCTCTGGACAAATAAGATATGGACACCAAATAATACGCAAAACAACACGACGTTTAATGATACAAGAAACCACGCAATCAAAAATACGTACTTTTATAAGTACAATTGTTATTACTCAAGTGGGAAGTTAGTGTGATGTTTTGCACTGCATTTCATGGGCCAGTTTTTCAAATTTGGGAGTGTAGGATGATGTTGCTGCTCGCAAACGATCGTCAAGATGGACGTCAGTAAGTCGAGATCTGTGCTTTGATTTTATAATGTTCATGGTTGAACTGCCTTCATTATTCAGTATAACCTCTTTCCGTAACAACGCGAGCACCTAAAAAAAAAGCCATGGCGCCCGCGGGCACCGCGTTGGGGACCACTGGGATATTGTGTTTATTTTGAAATGTTTTGTTTGTGTCCCGTTCTAGAAAACTTTAGTGCATTTTACTCCAGTCATAGGTCTGCTAATGCATTAACAGTAATTCGAACACTTCATTCCACGATTGACTTGCCGCGGTGATGGTGCGTTGCAAACTTGTAGTGGAAGGTCACGTACTGTACATGGGGGTGGTCTGACTCAAATAGTGTGTTGTAGGCAGCAGCCTGAAAAGGTGGTACAACTCGCTTCGAAATAAACAGTGAGTTTAGCCTTCATAGTATCGGGTACAAAAAATGCTTATATTGAGACTTCGAGGTGCTCCGTGTATTTGTAACGTTCTGAAAGAAACGTAATTCATTTTAAGGTTTAATCGGAAGCTGTGCTATTTGAGGCCGACATGTGGTTGTAAAACAATCGCGCCCATACAGACGGTAATTCTAAAAATCTGTTCATCTCACCCCAAATTGTATAATTAAAAATATGATTTTGCCTCAATTTATTTTCCGAAGTACATTCGATTTTGTGAATATGTAACGACAATTGTTTCTAAGCAAGTCAATTATTCTTGGACTCGCATAAGAACCTTTACAGTCGGGCATCAACTCTCTTCCTTTTTCTGTACTTTTGGGTTAGAAAATCAGATTTTAAAAAAAGAAAATCTGCCAAAATTTAAAAACCAACAATTGAAATTATTAAGATGGTGGCCTTCCGTGTTATTTTGCCGTGTAGTCTGGAAGAAGTATACCAACGTTTGAGAGGTCCTTGCTGCCTTCATCATCAGAGCAGTGAGTCCTGTATGGTGTAGGCAGCGAGCACCTCTGAAACAATGGTAAACTTTTACCAGACCACAGAGCACAACAACCCAGAAGACAGCCAATTTCATATTTGCAGCCACAAGAACCTGAAATCTCAAATAAAATGATTTATTATCTGAAGATATCTGCATTGATTTTGTCCAATGCATTAGCTATCCTGACATGCTCTTGGTTTTCCTCAATCCATTCAAGTAAATTCTGAGATATTTCTTGAAGTACACCACATCTGCCCTCCACCCTCATTCTCACCTGTTGACTACACTTCATCTCACACTAGTTGATACTAAATAAACTCTGCAGTTTATGCAACATCATTTTAAATAATCCATGAACCATTCAGTTAAAGCATATTCCTGTGAACCTCACTAATACATGTTTTGTCATTTGCTCTGACTCCCCTTGAACTCCAGTAAATTATGTAACATTAATAAATGTCAAAATACTTTCCATGATGTAAAAATTGCATTAAATTATATTTATACAACTTTAAACAGATGGAAGTTATTGAAAGTACTGCGACCAGCCACACTGTGTCAAAGAAAATGGAAGAGGTATGTTAGGAAATGGTGCACTTTAATCTGAAATACATACTTGGCAGTTACAGTTGACTTGTAAAATGTTTAGGTTATTTGAGAAGTACAGGATGAACAGTATGAACTGTGAAAGTTGCATTTCAAAATAATTCCTGACACTCAGTTCTGGATGAATGATTGTTTTCCAGTGTCAAGCCCACCCAGCAATTTGAGTTCACTGCAGAACCTTGCCCAAGCTGGAGTTGGTAGTTGCAGCTCACTCCATGCACTGCGCCCACAAGGTCCACACCTTACCCCTAGTTTGGCCAACCACTACCGAGATGATCTTGTAAATCATGTACGTGGGTGGCCTGCAGACGCCTTAGAGAAACAGGTATGTCTCAGAACCAGCTGTTGTAGTGGGTTTGTTATGTACTCTACTTGCTCTGATGTAAGTGGAAAAACACCTTATTGGCTCATATCTAGAGGGTCTTATCCCAGATGTTGCCCAATTAGGGCTCTTTCCCCTCAGGCCTTTGCCACCTAAGCCCTGCCTGACTTTTGGGCTTTGCCCATAGGGCTTACTCCCCATGGGTTCCCCCCCCAGGGGCTTGTGTTTACTCAGACATCTGGAAGATGGGGTTTCTCCAGGGGTGTCAGTCACTGGTCACTTTAATGTCCCTCACATTTATTCCCAGCTCAATTTTTAACCACTGAGTCTTTAATAACCAGACCCTTCCACACCATTCTTGTTTGCTTGGGCCTGGCCCCTATGCTCGCTTTTCTACAGGGTTTGCCACACTGACTTCCTCTTATATATCTAACCCAACCAGGCTTTTAAAACCAATTCCTTTACCTACAGTTCTGTATGTTTCATATCCAAAAACAGATTTTGATTAAATTTTGGGATTAGTGGTTTATATCAACAGTTGCTGAATGAAATTTATTTTGGTTTGTTTTTCTTTACTGTAATCCCTGCTTTACATGAAGTTTGAAACAAACTAGAGTTTTTCTTGTATTTCATTAGGTATTAAACACTTTCATATGGTAATGGGGATTTAAACACTTTTATTATGGGGCTGCTAGCTGGGCTTTCGCTATGATATCCTTATGAAATACATGGACATATGGATTGCACATAAGCCATGATGTGTGGCTAGTGAAGGTTAATTATATTAAAGAAATTTTACCTTCTGCAATATTTTGCAGAAACATTTCAAGAATAGGGTTCACTGTATTTTTCTTTGACTGGGTCTGATATCCTTAAAGCTCCTCTTAGAGGTATTCAGTATGTGTGTAGAAAACTTATTGATAATATCTTGGCTGATGTTTAAATTAAGTGGTCTTTAAATACAGCAATTCCATGAACCATTAAACATCTGTGACCTTGTATTTAAATTTTATTGGTTCCGCATAACGTTTCAGGCCCAAAAATTGAGTGAGGAAGGTCATACGATGGGCAGCCTCCAGTGTACCCGCGTGTCTGCTGATTTGAAGACAGCACGATCAATTGTTAGGTTAACTGAAATTCAAGCAACTTTACAAGAACAGAGGTGATATGCTTTATATTTCATGCACTAGTTTGTGTTATATTCTTGCCATTGTACTTGTTTTGAAATGTATATAAACTAATTTTGATATTTGTTTCAGGATACTTTTTCTACGCCAGCAAATCAAGACGTTAGAACAATTGAAATCCCAAAATTCCTTTATGTCTGATGAATCATAGTGCTAGGAGGCAAGCACATGACAGCATTGTGTGTTTGAGTTGAGCTAACAAGTGAGTGGGAATGAGGGAGGGAAGTTTATTGAGCGTGTGAAGATGCAGTGGTGGGGAGTGACTTCCCTCAGCATACACAATCTCCTAATTACTGCATTATTGTTTGTTGTTCTTGCAGGGAAAGTGGTATTTGGAGTCACTGTGTTGATCTGAAACTGCCTGCAGTGCGTGTCATTCTTGCTCTTTATGTGTTTACTGTATTGGCAAAGTGGGGTGGGCCAGCATTTTAATTATTTTTTGTAAAGGAATTGGGATCACATATTTAAGCATCATGTACCTTTCATAAGTATGGACATCAGTGGCAGTGAACACTTCTCCGTGGATGCCATGTTCCTTTACAAAAAGGTGAATAATTTAATAGCTTACAAATTTCCAAGATCATTTTTGGTATGAAATTACATTTCAAGAAGGTTGCTGCAGCTCTGTGTTGTAGTAGTCTTGGAAGGAGAAACTTGGAGTAAGCGAAGAATGTAAAATATTCCTTTATTTTGCACGTTAAGTGGTTTAATTTCCAGTGCTGATTCATGTTGTGTTGTTGCTTGCAAACTGGTGATGTTGGGGAGGGGAGGGGGTGTCATTCCAGGGTCAAGCCTGGTCCACCTAACATTGGTTGGGAAATGACAAAACTTCATGATTCAGATAGCTTTTTGTACATATTACTAAAATAATTATTGTTGTATGGGCTTCTCAAGATTCTTGCTAAATTTTTCAGTGTGTTTCAGATGTATGGATGTGCCCTGCAGGGACAGTGTTCAGCATTGTATATACAGAATACAGGGCATAAGTATGTATTTTCATACAAAGATTTGTCTTTGAAATAATTTTTTATTTAATATTATTTTGCCAAGGCATTTTTCATAGAAGCACAGCAGGGTATATTATTTGGTGTCAGATTTATTTATCTTGTCCAGAGTGTCATTCTTGAGAAGCCCATCGTTTTTCATTTAGTATGACGTAAAAGAGTATTGTTGAAGAAATAAAAAAGAAATAAAAGAGGAAGGTATTTTAACTTTTATCACCTATTGATGAGTAGGTTCTAAACAATTTTTAAGGTTAAAAAGAACATTTCTTTTCATGCCATTTCTAATGGCGTTTGTCTTGTACTTCTATGTGTACAGTTTAAATTTTTATTTTTAATTCTGTCTTGGATGCATGCTGCAGATTTCATCAACCCCCTTGTCCTGAGTGCACTAATTGATGTGCCACAGCACAAGAGTTGTCATACCTTGTGCATTGAGGTGACTTCACAAATTATATGATTGGATCGTCAATTTCTCACATCATTTCCAGAGACGATTTCATACGTGTATGTTAGACTGTTGTATTTAAACTACTAGGTGCAGTAGTGATGTTTTCAAGCTGTTGTTGTAAATAATGTGTATTCAGTGCAAGGGGTAGCTAAATAAACCATCTTTCTTCACCTCAAGCTGGAGAGCTTACATTAATTTTCCTGCTCAGTTGTTTTCCTCTCCTGAAGTAATTAGATACACCCATTGAAATGTAAATGGCAGCTGCGGTGCATTTGGAATATTTTCCATTTAAATCAAAGCTCTGGTAGTAGCAGATCTGTTCGCTTAAATGCCCTTTCATTTTTGAAACCCCCAGGGCAAGGAAATATACTGCTTGCAGAAAACCCACATAACCTATAATAACAGTTTTTATGATTTTATTTCTATGATATTTGAATAGAGGATTTAAAACGCTGTACCATGGGGCTGCTTGTTGATCCTGACTCTAGAGTGTAGCAGAATGTTACCGTGATGCATACACACAGGCAGCTGGATCTCATACACCATGACACAGCTGATAAAAGTTAAGGGCATCATCTCAATTATAGCTGTCAGTTATAATAATAATTATATTTACATATGATTCCCTTTTCCTTGACAGCAGGCTAAAAATAAATCAAACATACAACAGGGAGTCATTTTTCATACTTAACATGAAGTTGTGGATACAGTTCTGTTCTTGAAAGTTCTTTCTATTCTGATCCACAGAGCTTGTGTTTGACAAAGTAAATTGTGTCTCCCTACATCCACACACAGTGGCACTTTTCTGATGGCATCCCTAAAGGTAAAGTACTTTTTCTTACCTTCTTCTGCCCCAAAAAGAGTCACCTATGACCTGTCTCACCAAATTCCAGCTGCCTCTTGCCATATAGATACACAGTAGATGGTTGGTAATAATACAGAATAAAACTATACTTCCATTTAACTTGCTCACAGAATGTCAGGATATTCTTAATTTTCTAGTAAAGTGGTACTTTCTAAATTTCACTTTCTACAAAACCCTTGGAAGATGAAGCCATCATGGACCATATGAACCGGGTCATTATAAAAATAAATTCTTTGCATAAAATGGGTTTTTGTGGTCATTGTATTAAATAAGCACAAAGCATAAGGACATGTGAACAGTGCCTTCAAGCCCAGGCAGAAAATGTGCTGTTAACCTAAACTAACACCCCTATCCAAGTCATATATGAAGCTTGAAAATGTTTTAATTAAACCTCTATAAACTTCAATGAGCTGTGCTATATATCTCGGGTATTGTCTCAGCTTATGCATCTTGTTCAAAACAACTACAGTTTACTGCATTTAGCATAGCAATAGTATAAAGATCTAATGTGGCCTGTTGCATGAAACATGGTGAAGTTAAACTATACCGAAAGACTAACTAACAGACACTTGGCAGGCCAGTTGAGCAAAACAAACGTGTATAGCTAAAAACACTGATAAAAGTGAACACTGAGGAATGCCAATAAAATGAAAGATTAATGAAGATTTATAGTTTTAGTTTTCATCCTCCTGATTTTATTATATAGAATGGAAATTCCTTCATTGTAAAATTCACTTTAACAGAAATTATAAGTTAGCACAAGGAGCACATCAGCTGCAGATTAAACATGGAGCATGCCAGGAAGTTTCCCTTATTATGGCACACAAACTATGAGGAGTCCCTCTGTAGATGTGTGTTATGTCAGATGCCAATTATGTATAATATTGCTCAGAAATTCGTAGTCAGAGAAGTGTCTTGAATTTGCAAATTCAGTAATGGACATCCACGGAAGTTTTTACTAGTCTATTTCAGAAAGGACCATTTTGTATCTTGCTTATTTTTTGACTTGGTACAGGTTGGAAGATGAGCCGGGATAGCTCAGTCAGTATAGTGACTAGCTACGGGATTAAAATTGGCTTAGAACAGGTACCAACACTTGGCTTTTGTGATGACAGTGATGGGTCTTTTGGTTCCATAACAGGCAATTTCTTTGTCATGACTTGTCTACTGCTGACAGAACACCCTATATCATGGAATTGATCACTTTATATAAATGCAAAGAAAGTTTCATGATACCATTCTATAACAACATTGTTAGTCTTATAAAAGTACACACCATTATTACAAAACCCTCCATAGATCAGTTGGTAGCATGTTCACCTACACTGCAGGTAGCCTGTTTTATTTTTTTAATCACCATGTCTATAATGACTTTGGAGACCATAAAATGTGCTTATCCTTGCATTTATTAGTTTTCTTTCTTCCTTTATTCACATTCAAGAATGAGAGAATTGTGCTAGCCACACTGTAGGTGAACATATTATGAACTGAGCTATTGTGGAGAATGTAATGGTGTGTACTTTTGTAAGACTTTTTGAAGTCATGGTGAAGAAACTGGAAAATAAAATTCAGTGGAGTGTTGACACCTAATATATTGGCTAGGAAGTCAGAGGAGGGTTCCCTGTCATATTGCAAAACTGGAGCCATATTGGAGGTTTCAGTTAACCAGGTTCCCTTGTTAGTGTCCTTTAGACAAATTCTTTTTAAAAGAATTACATGAGAAGCATTTTAGTGTTGTTTTGCAACTACCATAGAGATAATAATTGTTTCATAGGGTATTGTGATATATGCTTCAGAATACAGCCTCTACCTATAATATTGTATGGGAAAATACTTTAGATTTATAGGAACATCTTAAAGATAAGTTGTGGTTTAACTGTACGTATTCTGAATTTAGTAGGATTTGAGGTTTCCACAGGGGTGAGTCAAAGGATGGCTGTCTTCTCGATGCACCTCGTGGTCTGGTAGAAGTTTAACAACCCAGAAGACAGCCATCTTCATACTGTGAATTTGTTGAAGACTGAAGACAGACTGACTCTGGAAGGAGCCTTTATTACAGCATTTAATTTATACAACAGTGAACAGAAAAGAATGTAAGTTCAAACACAAATGAGTTCTCAGAAAAAGTACAATATGACATCCTATTATTATATGTTACATTGTGTAGTAATAGTTCACTGTTCAAAAAATTCAGGGTTTCTCATCAGTAGTTGTCAGTTCAAGATATGTCTTTTCTTTGTGGAACATGAATGTTGGTCATCATAAAAAAATGGTTTGGACCCTACAAGAGTCAGTTCACCAGAAGCTACGGAAAAGGAAATAAAAATTAAGATGAAAGAGCTAACATATTAAGGTTGATCAAAATGGGAAATAAAACCACAGCTGGAGATACCAAACATGATAAAACACTTATTCTATAAATTGTCTTTGTGCTTCTAAGTATAAATTTCTTGGTGTTCAGTAAGGCCTTGACTCGATGAAAATTGCATTTGACATTAAGTCCTTACCAAGCACCAAATATTTAAGAATAAAGCAAGATTAACAAACAGTGGAATCTTCAATATTACTATATATGAGAGTTGTAGGGTATAATATCATATTTCAGATCTCAGTCTGTCAGACAAATATCGAAGTTAGCATGTGCAATGAGTAGCACACACTGAGATAATCCATTTCTGACATGCAGTTGAGAATCATCTGGAAATGAAGTGTACTTGAGCACATGCTGAATTATATGATTTATACAAGACACTACATAATTCACTTCAAATAATTAGTACGTTTGTATACTTGTGCTGAAGGAGAAGCTTTCTCTATCACATACCAGTTTCTATTTTCAGAAAAATAATGTGATATAGTGGCAAAAATAAGTACCTTACTCACAGTATTATTTCCTACACTTTGGAATTCCATATTTTAATTGGTATTAACACAATCAACTCTTACAGATATTACATATGGTATATACCTAGATTATCAGTACTGACTGATTTATAAGCCACCGGTCTAACACTGAAAAGTGTAGGACAGCTACCAAGAGTTGTGCTCCACATACATGTGTCCAAAATATGACACTCGGCAGATTCTATTTTAGCAGTATAGGAGTCAATTCAAGATATCTTAAATTATGGCATCATGCCAGGTCACGTATTCCTACAATGTCCTTTTGACATTGTATAAATGATGTATTATCATGTGACAAATTTATTGGTCTTACTAAATGAACTCGAGTAATTAACTACAATCAGAACTGTTACATTCCCATAATTGGTTTGTATGCTGTATCATCTGCAACTGACGTAGCAGTTACATTAATTAATCTTTAATACACCAGACCCGGCTTCTAAATCAACTACTTTAACCATATGCAGCCATACTACCATATTACATCTATAGCAGGCTACAAACCTAATATGCAAATCGGAGCTTAGCGTCATATCCCATCTTGTCCAAGTTTGGAACACAAGCAACATTGATCATAGGTGGTGGTCCACACATAAGCACCAAAGTATCTTGGCTTGGAGGGAATAAATGATCCTTGATCATTTCATCAGAGATGAAACCAACACTGTATTTCCATCCTGCAAAGGGTAACATTTTCAAAGTGATATTTTTTTGCACATGAGTTAAGAATATTAGTATAACAAGATAACTTTGTCCTCCTTTGTCCTCTGTTAACCATCAAATAAGAACACATGGAAATGTATGCATTAACAATGATTCGTGAAAGAAGACAAATGTAAATATGAACATCAGAACAATGTTTGGCTGAGGTGAGTTATATATTTCTGTTGAAAATATATAGTTATAGGTGATATTTTGTATACTGAACTCTCAGTACTTAAGTTTCATTTGTATGTTCTATCAGGTTTCAGAATTTAGATACATGAAACACACTGTATAACCCTTATAAACAGTTCTGTTTATCACCAAACCAGGATTAATAACATCTACAGACTCCTACTGCTGATAAGGTCACACAGGCCTGTGTATGATATACATTAAGGATTTATTTCCATTCAAGACTGGTTTAAGTGTGGTACTGAAACTAAGTAAACTGTTCCACAGAACTTTTATCTGTTGAATGTTTTAAAGCATTTGTTTTGGAGAACATATTGCTGAAAAGATCTGTTTTACAACACCATGTAAAACAACAAAGGTAGAAAAGTTTTTTGAAGAGAAACTGGATGACATTGGGCTAGAGCCATGTACAAGGATGGTGAAGGTGCATATATTGTAACACAATCAGTGGACATTTTTGGCAATGTCATAACTGCTTCCCAGAAATGGATTCACCAGCTTTTGGTTTACCATATTAATCACACACCTGCTTACAGCAAGCTTCCATAACAAGGACATGACAACAAAGTACTATACAAGCTCAATATAATGCATGCAGGTAATTTTTCAACCTAAAAATGTGGTTATTGGTTTGATGCTAGTGTAATTCCTTGTTATAAAGGCATCTCATATGGACTCCACAGATAATGTTATGGTAGGGCATGTGTGTGTTCATGTGGTTATGTACAGTAAAAGCAGAGAATATGTGCCTAAGTAATGACTCCATACAGCAATGTAGTCACAAAATCAAGTTATACTCCTAAAAGATACTTACCTTCACTTGGCCTGTCCACTGTGTACCAAAGTTTAAACTGTGAAGGATGTGCAGTTGCCACTTCTTCCAATTCATTTTTCAGCAAGATGTCATCTTCTGATTGATTCGCAAACAGCAGAGCCATTTCAGTGTTATCATCTGGGTCTCGAGTTATGTGATGAATTAGCTGAAGCATTGGTGTGATTCCAGTACCACCTATCAATAATTAAATTTCAAGTACTTTTTCCTTTGGCAACATATGTATGATGTAAGAGGTGATCAAACCACATCACCCCCCTCCTCAAACTTTTTCTTTGTTTCTTCCTTCTTTTGTGGCTTCATAATTGTGTTCAAATACAAGACTCATGAAGTTGTAATCAAATGATTTTATCTACAGATTTTATGTGCTTAGTATCATATAGTCCAATGCACATACACTTACTCAAAAAGTAGAATGTCTCTCAGCAAACTAAATATTTGGACTCTGTGAAGTGAACGTTCATCCCTCCCCTTTATACCTTATTATCTGTACCTCACCATCTTAAATTTATTTTAAAAAATATGCAAGGGATATACATATACTATGTGCTATACATACCGGCAATCATTGCTACTTTCTTAACTGAAACAGCAGTTGGTGGGTCTTTCCTAAGAACTTTTATAGCAAATGCCCCCTTTCCAAGGTACACAAGCCGACCCGAAGGGCCACGAACATCAACTGTATCTCCAAGTTTCATATTATCCAAGTACTGGCTCATTTTTCCACCCTCTGGAAACTTTGGATGCACATTCCTGAAGTATACCTGCATCAATACGAGTATTAAGTATTTTGCTTTAGGGTCTAAACTGACACAACTAAATATGAGTAAATAAAATCACAAATACAAATATAACTTAAAAGAAAGGGAACAAAAATTATGGGGAGATGAGAAATGCATACAATTTATGTGAGGAACTTAAAGGGAAGGCATTTTGGCCAGCTCTTGTGAACACAGTAATTATTCTTCAAGGTCTACAAAAGATTTGGATTTTTTGTTCCTGCTGAGTGACCATCAGCTTATCAAGAATAACTCATCCATGAAATTATAATCAAATGGGTTAAAATCCTCTGATTTCAATTGGAGATTTCACTTGCTGGGGACTGTAACTGGTACTCAAGACATCAGTAATAAAGAGAACCAATAACAAACCCCGATTATCAACCACAATATCAGATCATGAGCACTAATGCAAAACATTTTATATTCCCAGACAGGGAAGGGATGTTACCAACACTGAATAAAATACTTCTGATAATCGAGTAATAAATTAATAAGACTTTACACCAGTTGTATATGGATAAAGAACTGTCATATTAAGTATGAAAAAGGGGCAATGAGATAAGATATAAAAGACAAACACCAGACAGTAATTCGGCTATTTTATGATGCTGTTACAATTACTAAACTTAAATAGGAATGATATATAGGAGGATGATCATGAGTGTTGAATTTGGGTTAGATGTGAGAGAATATGATTCAATGTATGCAAGAAGAAAGCCTCTCCCTTTTCAGAGACAATCAAGAGAACAACGGTGCTTAACATATATTGAATGCAATAACCGTAATTGTACAGGCCACAGGAAAAATGTAGACTTGTTAAATTAATTAAATACCTATCATCAAAATATCACATTAGCATATATATGTGAACATGCAACCAAGACCTGAAACCCCTAAAAAACAGTTTACATTGTCTCAAATATTCAAACACACATGACGAGATGTTCATTTTATTGCAGATATGTTGCTGACCTTAATGATAAGGTCCATGTGACCCTTCACTTCATCACTGGAAACTGGTGTATAAGAACGGATCACAACCTGACCATCTACTTTGGCTGACAAATGGATATGCTGACCTACTGGAAGACCTGTTGAAATAAAATACATTCAATATCTGTATGTAGGTAAATATTTTAGTTCTTTTCCCTTGTTTATTTAAACTCAGGTCTTTTATTCATTATAATGAAGTATATACTGACAATGCAATAGTTTGTTACAAACAGGTATCTGGACCAAGCAAAGAAACTGTAACACTAAACAATTTTTGGTCTACTTAATGACTCTTTTTCAATGTCCTAATTTATATAGCACTGAACTACAGAATCATTAGTGAATTATGAACTGGAAAGGAGATAGAAGAAAATTTTCATTTGGGGTAGAATATCAGGTGTTAACGTATGAAATAGATTCACATAAAAAATTAATTTGGAAAAGACAAAAAGGAAATTATGCTCACCTAGTATATGATTTTCTGAAGGCAGTGAAAAACGAAAACGGCGAGTATCATGGCTGATTATCTCCTTTTGTATCAGAGGAAGAGCATATTTTGCAGTCGGGTCTTGAAGAGTAACAATGCCTGATTTTGATTTCTTCTTGGATAAGTATAACTTTGCTATTAGAGCAGTTGTAATCACCACTCCTAATCCAATAAGTATAGGCAGAGCCTACAACACAGATGTGAAAATAGTTATACTACTGGGTATGTCACAGATTTCAAGTAGGAGTTGTAATCACTTCCCCAAAATGCAAAGGCTGGGGGAAACTGTGAACTTAAGCAGGATATCTAATCCCACAAAAAATCAACCTGGGCACATCCCCTCTTTCAAGCAGATCATATCATTACAATGTAGGGACCAAGGAAAAACTCAGACTCTGGAAGGAAATCCAGTCCTCCAGGAGATACAAACTGGGTATTTCCCAGTTTGATTTATTCGATTCAGAGGCAGTTTAAGCCAGTTTTTATCTTCAAAACATAATTTTTAAACATGAATTTTAACATATCCTCCTAGCATCTACTTCATCCTTCAAGCAGCCACCTTCCAAGCTTGAGCCCCCAACCAAAATATAATCCATTTGGCTATGAAGGCTTCATATCTTCATAATAAAGCCTATGTGAAAAGATGTTGACTACAATGACAAAACAGATGTTTGGAAAAGGGACTTCGTATAAACATCCAGAACTCAGACCTTGTTCCAAGCCAACACACATCCATGCAAGCTGACAAAGATATAAATTTTATTATATGCATAATAGCATTTAAACAGTTATTAATCCTCATACATACCACACCAAGACTCTACAGAGAAATCCGGTTAAATTATTTTATATGTTGAAAAGTGATGGACAACTTCAGATATGTTAGCTTTAAACAACGCCAATAATAAGGATGATTTTCTTATCATTTCACACTAATTTATCATACTAGATTTTAAATGCAAATACATCCAATGCGATGTCCTTGAAATTCACAAACTTTGTAAGGAAGGGGGTATACAGGATCATGGGCACAGTGCCTGTAGAAATGTTTTCAAATTTTTTGGCTAAATGGCAATTTTCAGTTTCAGACTTATGTAACTTTTTTTAAAAAAACCATGTCCATCAAGTAAAGGAAATGTTGGTGGCCATGATATTTCTGGCTCAAAGAACATATAATTCCACTTCAACATGAAATACACAAAAACCCATGTCATTTGCAGTTCCCAATGCTTTGAAGTGTCCAAAAAGATGATGTCACATATTGCTATCTTCTCTTAGCAAAAATGTTAAATTGTTCTACTAAGGGCACAGATAAAACAGAATAACCAAATTTGCCATTTTTAGCACAATGTGAAGCTCTTCAGAAGACAGAATGAAAGAACCATATGCAAATACAGAATTCCTATAATGTAAAATTGTATATGCAAATTACAATCAGCATATATTTGGATTGCAGTGATTGCACCATCGCTCTGATGATGGAGGCGACAAGGACCTCCAAAATGTTGGTAAACTTCTACCATACTACGTGGTGCTACAATGCAGAAGACAGCCATCTTCATACTTACCATCATGAGAACCTAAAATCCTACTTACTTTTAGTTTCTGTTCAGTGAATGTAAACATGTTTTCCTTCTATCATATCACCACATGGGAACCGGTTAAACATTCTGGGATGCAATTAGGGCATACCAGGTTATTCTGAGAAGTGCATGCATCTTTAAGCTGATGATAGATTAACACAACACAACTGACTACTGTGGTTAATAAATTTTCAATTGTACAATAATACAGCTTTAAATGGAAAGGCCCATGCATAGAATATACAGATTACCCAGTAATTTGGTGCTTGCATCTTTGAAGTTTTGTATACAAGGGGACTATAATTAGTCTGGAACAGATTAGATATCCCAAATATTTTCAGCTGTCCCCAAGGGGACACCAGAAACCAAGAGCCACGTATCAATCAGTTCTGACAAAGAGAAAAGAGAGATTATAAATTTAATTTTTACATTGCATAGTACTAAATAAAAAAAGTTCTCTAAAATAACCTAACTGAACCATCTTCAAAGCATGTATGGATGAAAAGTCCATAAACAAAAGATTGATGAGAATAGAAATAGAGGTGAATGGCTTGTCCTGAAAAGTAGCCAGTTATTCTGATAACTGATAACTATGGCTCAATATAAACAATCACAGTTGTACCTCATCATCAGTGTAAAACAGTTAAGTATCTCCCAGTTCCCACAAGCTATTCAATATAATAAAAAATTACTAGCTTTACTTAGCTCTTAATATACCTTGTATATACAATCATGCACCCACTAGTTTAAATGTCACAAAATAGACCAAAGAGCTTAATGAGATAAAAGACAATACTATACCTTAAAAATGAAGTAAAATAAAAAAGCGTCTCCATGTAGCAGAAATGTGAGCAATTTTTAAATAAAATCAAGACAGAAAATTGAAAAGTAATGCAAGCAATGTTGTAATCATGAAATTAAATTATTTACAACAGTCATGAGACTTTTATAATACTTTAGATAACAAGATTGGAAACATGCCCTTTTTGGAGCACATACACACAACCCAATGTTCTTAGCCATATTCTTTGCATACATTTTAATGTCACCTAGAGACTACCTTATCAAGACTAATGACAATCAGAGACCATGCAGGCTGACATCATCATTGCATGATCATTGTCCCACCTCATAACTCTTCATGAGTCTGTGTACCCATCATGTTGGTATTATCAGCTGGAGGAAGTTGGAAGGTACTGTGGTGAACTAGGCTCCAATGACATCATTTTCATACCAAATTTCATGGAAATCCATCTATATGTTCCCAAGTTATTATATGGTTGAAACTGTAGTCCAAAAGGATACTGACAAATGGCAGCATTACCTTCTCTTGTGAAAGACACAACACGGACAGACAAACAGATCCTTAAGGCGATTTTCACTTGTACCAGGCATGTCAAACTCAGTATCTACTAAGAGCTGATTATAAAAGTGGTGACTTTCTGCATTGAGTTCATCCAAAACATCCATACACAAGACTTCCATATACCCAATTCTGTCCCACTACATATAAGAGTGAACATGGGAATCAAGATGCACAATAATCTTCCATTTTTCATTAAAAGTTTAAATCATGATATAAAAGTATTTGTGCCATCATTAAAATACTATCTCTTATCTCAGTTAATTTTAGTTCACAAAGATATTTATTTGGCAACTACTTTGATTTGTATTGTATAACATCTTTATGAAAATAGGATGCCTGTAACAACCAACTATGTATTTATATTAAACCTTTAAAGTCAAAGCTCACCTAAATAATATTTAATAATTCAGTCTGTACTGGAAAGAAAACACCACACCTCATAATTACAAATTTCAATTGCTTAATGCTGTTTAAATAAATCCTTGTCTACAAGGAGAATCATGCAAAACATCAATAAAAATGCAGGTTTATAGATTGTGGCAAATGCTTAGACATATAGCTGCCACTGCAGTTTAAAGGGTTAATATGAACAGCATATGACATCCTATATCCTTGACTTGGTCCTAGTCCTAGATATATTCAACCTGAGGTCCACAAGTTGAGCATATCAGATCTTTAATTTTTGATGCTGTATTTCAGCAAGTTTTCTCATTTCTACATTAGAGTAATACATAACGAAAACATAGCTATATTTTCTGTCTGTATTTTATACTATGTCCTATTTAATCAGAAATGTTGAGGATCACTGATTATACAGTCTCTATAATGTATACATTCTTATTCTAAAAATGTTGTGGTTACAATTCACAATTTTTAATTTTAACAACACCTAATTATTCAGCTCCATAACATTTATTTATCGGTGCTATTCCCTGAACTTTTTAACAAATTATTGTTAAAAATAGCCAGTATTTCTGAAATTCATGAATAAATTACCAATTCATTTCCGAAGACTGAAGTCATTTACTCGACTGTACGTTCTAAGCGCTTTGGAGAATTAAAACTTATTCAGCACACACGTAACTTTAACTTATTTTGGCCACATACACACATACAACTGGTATTCTTTACTTTTATGATAATTGGGATTTCGCAAAAATTATCTTATCCATTGATAACCTCACATTACACCATTGCGCAGAATGCACGTTCACCAACCAATGTATTGCTACAAGTCTCTTGCGCATCTTGGCAGCCCTGCATAAAAATGGCGGACGTGGCTATGGAGAATAAGGCAAGTGCTGTAAAATTCATCATTTAATATATGAACGGAATTATCAGTAATGAAGGGCCGTGATAATATAAAATGTTAAGGTTTAGCTTGGTCCAGAAATAAGCACAGTAATCACTAAACAGATGTTAATGTCTTATCAGTAGAATGTGATACTATTTCATAATGTAAGGATAGCTAAATCTTTTGAAAATTTGGGTGAGGTATTTAAAATAATAAATCAAATTTATGGTCATTTATAAATTAATGGAAGTGTGAACGTGGAGTGTACTTTTGACTATATAGTTAAGAATCGTTTATCTTCTCATGCTGTAGCTAAAGTGTAACATATATTAAACTGTAATTTTATATTTTGTTTTAACTGGTTGTTACACTTGGTCACAATCTTGGGAGAGAATTTACTTTCGGTTTGTTTAAAAAGTAATTAAAC
Source organism: Zootermopsis nevadensis (assembly GCF_977971745.1). NCBI lineage: Eukaryota > Metazoa > Arthropoda > Insecta > Blattodea > Termopsidae > Zootermopsis > Zootermopsis nevadensis. The sequence continues at coordinate 3,807,558 of NW_028259152.1, read as the reverse complement.
ATTGAACATACTTGAACTTAAGAAAATTGAAGTAACAACTGGAGAAAATTTTATAATACATACTTTGCACATAATATTGTTTGGCATAATTAACTAAGAAGGATGAAGATAGGCAGTGCATGTAACGTGCAGACAGCATGAGAGATTCATTAAAAATGTCGCTCAGAAGACCAAAATTGGAGAGATCACTTGGAATATGTAACCATAAATGAGAGATTTAAACTTGATCTTATCAAAATAAGTTGTGAAGAGTATGCACTGGATTCATCTGACTTAGGGTAGGACCTAGTGGTATGTTTATGAATATTGACATTAACACTTATATTTCATAAAAGTAAGGGGATTTCTTTTCCAGCAGTTTATGAAGGCCTTGTGCTATTAAGTTAGCATCTACTATAAAAATTTGTGATTAGTCGTTGTCTTCAAGAAATGACGTCATCAACAATGTAACCAAATAACGCTTCACAACGAGATCAACAACTAGGAAACCAGCAACATAAAACTATTTAAGGAGGGTTGGTCAAGTGTTTTAACCCTTCATTCGAGGGGGGGGGGGGGGTTAGTTTAGTTTCTTACACAAGGTTGGTTGCGTTTTACAAACTTGACCCCCCCCCCCCGAGGAGCTCCGAAAGGCGCGCTCTGCTCTAGTTTATACAAACTTGGTGATGGTTATTGATCATAAATACTAATGACTGATCAATATGAAGTAATTGCCTTGATGCATGACACTTCACTGTCTTAGCAACAATGGAAATGTATTGAAGAAAGTTATGTGTTTTTATGAAGGAGAGGGTTAGATAATGTGACTGTAAGGAAAATATGGCTTTTATATGCTGGGGATGTGTAAAAACAATGTTTTTGCACTTCAAATTGCTTCAAATGTGACTTCAGGCTTTTAACTTTTCACATCTGTATCGCTGAAGCCCAGAACCGTGTCCTGTCACTGATAAACACAAACCAAATGTGTTTCATATTCTTTCCACTAAGAAGTAACCAGAAAGTGTTATGTATAAATCTGTTTCATATGGTGATGGTTATTACAAGACTTGTAAGACTGTTGAATATTTTGATCCCTACATAATATGCACTCTTCTGAAAACATGAGAGGTTGGCAAGTGGTCTATGAAGCTGATTCTTATTCCTTGTGTTGATACCGTGTATGGCAGAATTAGTTTGAAAAAGTTCTTGGTTATTTACAATAAAGTTTATTAATGAGAATATGTATTCACAAAGAAGAGCTAAGATCTCTCATCTCTTAACTAGATTTCTACATGAATTTTTAGGTTTGACTCCAGCCAGTAATCTAACAATTTTCTCTTGTAAAGTGAATATCTTTTTTACTGTTTGATGAATTACCCCCACAAATTTTTCCATACTTCATTATAGAGTGTTAGGAGGAGATGATACTGGGAGAATGAAAAGGGTAAGTGACTGTTGACACTTATAGTTCCGAACTCAAATTTAGCATGAACCTAGCACACATGAAAGTCTTGATCAGTTTGAAATTGAAATGTCTCACATATCCCTATTGTAAATAATACATTGTTTCTTATAGTAATTCAATTCTTTTTCTAGACCAATGAAGACCTTACTCCAGAAGAAAAGTGGAGGTGAGTAGAACATATCTAGTACCAGTAATTTGATAAGATAGCATTGGTAGAACTTCATTCTTCGACCTAGTAATTACCACTTAAAGTTTTCCTTTTATATTGTTATGAGCGGTCATTTAGTGACTGCTGTTGCATTGTCTTTCCAATATGCATGATCACCACATCAGTTGTCACCTTTTCTACTCAGTCAGCTGCAACAGTGATTAAAGATTACACTGGTGACTCAGCAATTGTGATAAGAAGAAGTGGTATCCCATGTGACATTCACATGTGTATTATGTGTGATTCATTTTGTGTAGGACATGGATAAGTTTACACTAGAGTATCTGGTGTTATTATATAAACTGTATATGAAGTGTGCTCTGCTAGAAAGTCAGATGAAATTCGGAAGAAAGTTTCCCATAGATTGAGTTTTCTATAGAAACAGTATTCAGAATTAAGTAGGATTTGGTGTTTACACGGCGGTGAGTGAGAAGATGGCAGTCTTCTAGGTTGTAGCATTGATACCCAGAAGACGGTTATCTTAGTATTCAGAATCTTGTAAATAAGTATACTGTAAACCTAAACATTAGCAAGAATTAACAGAAGAAAGTTAAATGGTAACAGACCTTGGCCTGAACACTCGGTTTGTTAGTCTCTTAAAAATAAGTATCAAATTCACCCATGAGAGACAGTATAAAACTATGCATAGGAAATCCACACTTGTACATAGGGTTCCATTCTGTGATGCAAAATTTGGCATCTTGTTCATTCTTGAGTGCAAGGAGGATTATTGGTCAGAAACAGGTAATTTTTATAGCTATGTAAGGCATATACTGCAGTCATTTTTTAAGAAACTAACAGATGAAGGAAAACTATGGATATTTCGAGCACAATTCTACAACTGTACATACAGTTTATAATTTCATACATATCACAAACAGAGTGTTTAGTGAAAGGTTATAAGTCCTGGTTTATGGCTGCCACATTCTCCTGACATTACTCCATGTGGTTTCTTCTTATAGAGATATTGAAAAATAAAGTATATCAAACCAGTCTGTACATGAAAGAAGAACTAAGAGAAAACATTTGGCTTGATGTGGTCCATATATCCACAGAACAACAGTATGTAAACCAGGATCTGTTTAGATGGTGTGACGAGTGTTTGTGAGCAGATGAACATTTTCAGCATCTTTAACATAGGTGAGTAAATTTCGCTGTATGATGATAATGCAGTCTCAGTGTCTCCACGGTTGGCTGAGTGGAAAAAGTGGCAACCAGCAGAGCATTTGTATATAGCAGAAGGACCATGCATTGGAAAAGGTATCAAATAATCTCCCTGCATGTATAGTGTCTTATAAGGATCTGGCAAATGAAGAGGGAGTTTGTAAATACTTGCATAAATGGCTGTAGAATTAGAAGCAGGAGGTATAACTTAGCCAGTAATTTCAGAAGTACCAATGTTGTTTCAGCATTGGTTTGTTGAAGTGTGTTGATTAATAATAGTAGGAAATTAAAGTTGTGAGAATGAAATATAATGTACAGTTAAATTTTATGAACATGAACTATAACCTGCATATAAAACGACATCACATATGTTGTTGTTTGTAGAAGGTGTAAACAAGTAAAGTAAAAGTAAAGCTGTCCCGCTACACACCATGTAGGTCATTTTGGGGGGAGTGGAGCTATAGCTCCTCTATCTTCACTGCAGCACTAGATGGGGGTGAGTGGTCAGCATCACTCCCCGGCTGTGCTTTGCCCCCAGGAAAGGACCCCAGTACCCATTAGATAGGAGGCTGGGTGGGCCTCAGAGCCGGTCTGGACGCAGAGGCTAGAGGAAAAATCCCTGCCCCGTCAGGGATTGAACCCCAGTTGTCCGGCAAGTAGCTAGTCTCTATACTGACAGCTGTCCTGGCTCACAAACAATACATTAGCAGAAAGCAAGGGAATATTTGTATGTACTTTAAACCGTAAAAGAAGTTAATCAAGGCCTTTTGTAGGAAACACAGTTTCCTTTGCATATTCACTTTTATTTCCAAGACTGGAAGTATCTCTTGAATAATCTTTTATTTCATCTGGTTGTAAAACCATAAACTGGTGTTCTTATGATGCCAGAGATGTTGAGTGTAGTTCTAGGTTGTAACACCACATTGTCTTTTAGGTGAGTATGAACATTTCAGAGGAATTACCTCCATCTTCAAGTTGAAGTAACATCACCCTGAAGATTGAGGTGATATGTTCCTCTGAATGTTGGTAACTGCCTATAAGACCCCATGGTGTCACAACCCACAGCTGACATGAAAACACTGAGTGGTTTCATAGAAATCAATTCAGATGTAAAGGTTTATATATATCTAAAAACTGTGTGCAAATAACAATGTTGTATTTATGTTTTCATTTTATCTTTCTCTGATCTACTTTTGTCTTGATTACAGGCTGGAGCATATAAAACTTCATAAGCATCATGAAGGACATGAATCTATGCATGCAGAAATGATTCTTATTCTTCTTGTTACTTTGGTTGTGGCTCAAATCGTTCTAGTCGAATGGAAGAAGAGGCATTACAGGTCCTATATGGTGTGTAGATAAGGAAATCTATCTTTGCAGGCGTAGATGATTGCCTATCGATGGATATGTTTTTATGAGGACCATACCTTGTCTTTTACTGTCACCAAAGTAATGGTAACGTCACTCCATGAGAGTGTAATTTTGCTGCCTATTCCTCTTAAAAATTTACCACCTGTTGTGCAAGGGGGATTCATGACAGGAGATGATGTTCAGATAACACAAAATTTTATGCAAATATGGAACATTCAGGTTAGTACTGAAGAGTTCCTGTTTCATGTGAAAGTAAAATGGTTTTTGAGCTATCAGCAAAAGGGCCTAATATGCAAGAACTATGTACATAGTTTATGAATTGGCATAACATTAACAAGTATTCTATACAGAAGTACTGTTTGTACTTACATTATGGATAAGTACCACAGAATTTCTACTTTGATCAAAGTAGCCCAATAGAATTTATTGCATTTTCCTTTCTTTCCTCTCTCCCTTTTTCCTTCTACTCTGAGGCAAAACAGGTAAAGTTGTACCTGGTGCTTAATTAGCACCCAGAATCTTGCATTGAATGGCTCTTTTGTCATCCTAAATGTGTGTCACATCAATGACTTTTGTAGTAATCTTTGTTGGTCTTCAAGGTTTAAAGATATTATATGGCTACATGGAGTCTTATCAGTACACTTACCCATAAAAATAATGAGATTATGGCCTCCGGGGTTGTTACACTGTGAGTCTCGTAGAAATTAACCGAAGTGCCTCTATCATCAGGATATCAAGTTACTCATTTATCTAATGATGGAGGAGGTAAGCGCCTCTGAAATGTGAAATTTTCTGTCAGACTACATGATGCATCGTCCCAGAAAATGAAATCTTTTTACTTGCCACCATGTGAACCACAAATCTCTCAAAAATAATATTGTTAAAATCTGTGCTCTCTTTGGATAAAGTGAAGTATGTTTTCTGGTAGCAAATTTATATATTGGCTTCAATGACAAACACCCTTGTGTTTACTGTGGAGTTTGTCCAAGGTAAGCATTTTTATATTGGTTAGAATTAAACCATAACTATTGCATCTTTAATATACCATAGCTGGATAGTACACATACTTTCTTTTTGATTGGCTATGCCTTACACTGCATAACAACCTAGAAGACTGCCATCTTCATACTCATCACCTTGGGAACCTTAAATCTTACATATTGTTGGTTGCTTGTGTAAGAGAACAGCTTAATGAAGAAGCTCATCCAGGACAAGAACGTATAAATGAGGGTGAGATTATAAAATTCTGATGCCTGTTTTGCAAAAGATACACAATTTAATGCATTGAAAATCAAGACAGACGTACACAGTTCAGAATTGGGAGTTCGTCTTTTGTAGGCATAAAATCTGACGAATATGAACATGCTCTGCTTACTATAGTAACATTTCATTTAGGTGTTTCTGAGATGGTGGGGGGGCAGTGATTATGAGTACTAAACCTGAGTGACACCATTGAAATTGTTGAATAGGGACTATAAAACTGACCATTGAAACTTGCAATCATAAACCAAGGAATATTAAATGGGCATTACACTGTAATAACTCCTATATTTATTGGCCCCTCTTTCTTTCCAGTTTTCTACTCTTATTGGTATGTGGATTATTCCATTGTTATTGTGCCTGAAGAATCAATGGTGGCGTTTCATATTCTTATGGCTACTGTTTTCCTGTATAACTAGTCTAGTAGTGAGAAAAGCCATTCAGAAACCAATTGAAGGTACAACCCCAAGGTTTGTTTTTGATTTTTCATAATAATAACTCTTCTGGCCTTAAAAATGCACTTTCACTGTTCATAAAAGAAGAAATTGTGTCATCTTAGATTGAAGTGATTAACTTTTGTTTTCTTTCAGATTGGTCTACAAATGGTTTTACTTCCTCTACAAATTAAGTTATGCTCTGGGCTTAATAGGATATGTCATCATGATGGCTACATTTTTTGGGTTACATGTAGTATTTGATGCTAAACCACATACATGGATGGATGTTGGATTGCTCTTTGTATTTTATGGTCTATATTATGGAGTTTTGGGCCGAGATATAGCAGAAATATGTGCTGACAAAATGGCATCACATATTGGGGTAAGCATATAATAATATAAAACTTTATTTTTGTTTGAGTTGAATGAAAGTTTCAGTCAGACCAGGACTATTCAGTCCACAGCCTGTAGGTATTTTGTTAGGCAGCTGTATAATCTTTTGAATGTCTTGTGTGTCTGAAAAGATCATCTATGTGCCCTATAGAGGGTAAATTATCATTTTGGTATGCTTGCATAGGATATAGTTCTGTGTCCTTACAATGTGTTTTCAACTATATTGAAGATATATATATGGGAGTTTATGTAAGGAGATTGGCTGGATTAAGAAGAGGGGTGTTGTTTAAGAATTTCACATGGGGCCTAGAAATGAAGAATCACAATTTATAATTCACATATTTATATTAAGGACTATGTTAGATAAATATCTGTCTTGGAAAAGAGGTGAAGTATATTAGATATTTGTAGATTTGGAAAAAGCTTTTGATATATTAATGAGAGACTTTGTGGTGAAAAGAGGGTGCTAAAGGGGAATCAAAATATATCAAGGGGTCAAAGGAATCTGTAGGAATGTGAAGATTGCAGTATAATATGAAGGAATTCAGGTATTAAAGGAATTTGTTTCAAATATTGGATAATAAATGAATTGAAGGGTAATTGGGAGATGAAATGTTCCATATAAGTACATACTCATGAGACTAGGAGAGGTATAGGATGATGGAAAATGTGAATTTGGAGCTTAAAGGGTGTTGAGAGAAATATTGAGCAGGGAATGCAGTAAAGAGGAAGGATTTAGTGACCTTTAAAGATATGTGGGAACTAGAAGTTGGAGATATGGGTTGATGTATAAAAGATTTACAAGTACTGATCCAGAAACTAGAAGTAGAAAAATAGTTGGGGGGGGGGGGGGGGGAGTATAAATTTGGGTTGTATTTAAACCAATAAAAAGATAACTGGAAAAGATTAGTAACAAGATAATGAAACAGTCACTGATTGGTGTGGTTGCAAAGATCGGAAAGATTGGATATTATTTATTTCTATGGCGCAACAACCCGAGTTGAACCTTGGCCTCCACCCATGTGGGAGAGTTTTTTTTTGTCTTTGAAGCATGCATTTATGAATAGTGTGCGACAGGCCCACTGCCTCTACACAATTTCTACTCATATCCTGATTTGTCTGCTAGATCCATCTAGTAGTGAATCAGGAGAGGCTTGGGTGAGAAATGGCCACTGAATTTTGCTTATGAAACATATCATTCATGCTCGTAAGGTTCGTTTACATGCCTTTAATCTACGACATGGTATCACTGGTTTTACTTCCCCTCCGAAGGAAGCTGTTCTACAGATTTTTATCACCCTTAAAAGTCCATCAACCTCGGCCAGGTTTTGAGCCCGCGAACCTTGGGTCCAGTGGCGAGCACGCTAACCACTAGTCCACCGAGGGCGACGAAATTGCATATAGTCTGTAAATGGTGAATGTAAAAAGGAGTGAGGATGAATGTAAATATATGCAGAATCCAGACAATAAGACCATGGAGTCATGTCCAAAAGACTCAATAAATGTCATTGTCTGTAGCATGCTTATCAAGACATGCACATTCAGGTTCCACTTTATATGCTGTAATGTCTCAGTATTCGCTCCTGTCCACATAGATTTAATATCATAGTGATAATATATATAATTTGTGTAGTTTTACACAAACATTCCATTTTCATAAATGTAACTCCTTAAATGCAACTGTATTTAATTATGAATTGTGTTATTGGTGTAGTACTACACAGATCATGGCATGCCCACAAGGCATCTTGACTCGGGAGTGTGTGCTGTATGTGGTAACAAATTGTTGGTGCAGGAAAATGAAGAAGGAGTCTTGGAGAATACGTATAAGCTCTCTTGTAACCATGTGTATCCTTAAAGAGTTTCTTTGTTTGTGGTGAATATAACTGCTTTAAAATATCGGTACATTATAAAATCAACATGATTTTAAGAATGATTGGAAAATAAGAGGACTGAGAAAAATCTTATTGCAATCCTAATTTATGTACTGCCCTTATGGTTCATCCTGATCTTATTTTACAGATGCCAGACTCAAAGACAGAAATTATTACATAATTGGAATCTCCTAGTATATACATTTGTATTGTTTTATTAGGTTAGTTATGATGGGATGGAGGAATAGTCATTGGTATTAATGGTGTTGAATCTTTGGGTTATTTTGCTTATGATTTACCTAGTGTAAACTTTATTGAACCAATGTTTGCATGGATTGATAATTATCTGACCCCAAATTCTTCACCTTTTTGTTGTGAAATTTGAGTTACATGATAATGCATTCAGTGAGATGGGGAATAATTTTATGTCACAAGTCACTGGAATGGGACTCACTGTTTGCTTTAGTCAGTAATGTATATGATCCATGTTGAACAAAATAATCTGAGCCACTTCACAAACACTTCTGAAAACCTTCACTTTTAAGATCATGATAATGACATGACAGTTTTGCTCCAAAAACTGCATTGCAACAAAATTGTTGCTCCCACTCTCAGAAAATTGCCACTAACTTTCCATTTTTCTTATTATATTACATGACTGTTATATTTCTGAACCTAGAACACCACTGACAAAATCACAGACCAAATTTTTCTATTCTTATTTTATCATAATTCAAGGTTTTTTTGTGTGTGTTCCATTCCATGAATGAGTATGTCAAGCATTCATCCTGTGAGTCAAGCAAGAAAACACCAGAATGTTGAAGACACTTTTGAACTGAAAATGCACAAGACATATTATAACAGGTTACAACTTACATGAAAGTAATGTGGCCTGTCTTTGGACAGACAAGTCCAGTTCTTTTACATTCCAATTTTCCCTCATGTATATGTAATCTACTAAAAGACCTTAATAGTACATCGATCCCTCAATTTACAAACATAATTCATTTCACAAAAAAATATTCTTAATGTGTAAATATGTAAACTGAAAATAAAATTCCCACTAATTCTATGTTAAAGATTCTGACTGGATTCCGACTCTCAGAAAAATCACTCGGATATTCTTCTGACATATGTTACAGTACCATACACTCTTAAAAACAAGAACAGTGCTACATTTTTATGATAGTTGTTACCTACCTAACCCTGTAAGTGAACTACTGAAGTGTTACATCAAGCATTTACATTGTGTGGCAGTTGCATTAGTTACAGTATAAATGTCAGAAATTGTATAAACAAAGAATAGACAGTTTTATTTATTAAAAACCTTGCACAAAGGTTGGTTCTTCATTGTAGCAAAAATATGTTGGTAAATTGAAAAAAAGTATAAATTTACATATTTTGTTGTAGTGAAAATTTGTAAATCAGAAGTTCATAAATCAAGGAGTATGTGTACTGTTAAAAAGCAATTGGCATCAGCCTGATATTGTCTTCATTCACATTTAGACATCACAGCATCCCTGGCCTCACTTATCAGAAAGTTCCAAAGCTGTGTTACTTGAATGAAGAGCATGAAACATGATGCTATTCTTGTAGCCATATCAGCCAAATTCTGTGAGATTTCAAAAGAGAAATTATATATTCCTGCTCAGTATGTTTTACTGATTGAAAGCTTTATCTCCATTTGGGTGACTATAGAGTAAAACTGTTGAGATGTGAATGATTTTTTATTATTAAATAACAACTCTGAACCATAATTATCTCAATAGAACTAAGACAACTGACGTAGGTAGTTTGTCCCTCCATTTTACATTCAATTTTCAAAATAGTTATTTTTGTTTCCCTCATTTAATGTCTTGACATGTAATGCTTGTGAAATACTCTGCATAGTTTTCTTAATACTCATACCAGATTTCATGAATTTTGTATTCGAGGATGGTGCATCGTGGGTAAGAAACAAACATGCCCATATTGCAAGGAGAAAGTGGATTTGAAGAAGATGTTTTGTAATCCGTATCCTTTTTCATAGATGCATTTATTCTTTGTCAAGTGTTAAAACAGAGCTGCAAAAGACAAGTACTTGGATAATCTAGAATATAGAATTGTACAGAAATACAGTAAAAACTCATTCTGTAATAATGAAAATGTTGAAAGAGTCCTGTCCAGCACCCACTAAGAATAAAAAAATTAAATATGAATCTTGTACTCTAAAAGTTTCAGATCCATTTGTAAGATCCCAGGGTTGGCTGTATTACAAAGATCAGATTCATGTGTAATATTGCAAATCTCTCTGATCAGATACTGATAATTACACAGTTTAGAATATATGTGTAACTGAAGCAAGGCTCAAAGATAGAAGGTTACATAACGATATTAAAAATATGTTCTTCTGGAAGGAAACGACGAAAAGGGTGCATTATTTTACAAAAAATAATAAACTAAGCCAATAGATCATATGTGTTTGTACTAATGGGAGATTTTAAGCCAAGAATAAGTAGAAACAAAGTACAGTGATATTTTGACATATTTAGTGTCATGATCTAAAACAGTAATAGGGTGAGAATGAATTTTTGGTTTATATAATGTAAAAATACAAATACGTTTTTCTGACAGTACTGTGTGCTTACTTTTACAAAGGAGTTAACATGTTACTTTATATAAGATAATGTTAGAATTTGAAGGTATGACCTTAACATATGCCAGATGGGAGCGACCCCATGTACTTTATGGTCAACTGTTGGATTGGATTCGGTGGCTAGTAGCATGGCAACCTCTAATTCTCTTTCTTGTTCAATGCATAAACTGGGCACTGGGACTGGAATGAATATTATGGCTGTGAATTTTGAATACATATTTATATCACCATTGATTAAAGTTTCCTATGTATGAAAGAAGATTTGTGTGTATGTGAATATTCAAGGTGTGAGGACCAGGAATTTGCCAGCATGTAAAAATACCAAGCTTTGCATTTGAATGACTGGAAATATTTTTAAGGTTTTGTAGCAACAGTTCTACAGTCCAAAGTATTTATGAGTTAAGATACATGTCATACAACTGTAAGGAATATGCATTAAATTTTTAAAAGATACCTGTTATCTGACCTATTTCCCTGCTCTTAGTAAAGTGTAGTTACCAGTTTAAAATTTGATAAAGAGCTGAGCTTGTGCCAGTGAAAGGGGATTTTCAGGGAAAAGACATTTGTATTTATATGGTTCCACTTCATAATTGCTTTTCATTAATATGTATATATAGAATGACTTCGAAAATGTTGTGCTTTTGTTTGGGTGAAACATGTGAACCAGTCTTTTTTTATAAAAAGAGTGTTAACTGTTAAATGTAAAAGATAATCATTCATCAGACATTGCATAACTGTTAGATAATTAAATTCAGCAAGTATTATACTGTGAAAACATAACATCTAGTAGCTGCACATTCCACATTTTGTTCTAAAGTTTTCTACACTAAACTCTTTTGTTGTCATTATTTTGAACACATGTTAAATTTGAAGGTTTCATGGTGGTGAAAATGTGGATTGGGTTCTATGTCATGATTACATATAGTCTTGTAGGTGGTTCTCAATGATTCAGATTAATGTAGAACCTACTAGACTGTGTCATCATAACCCAGAAGGCCTGCATTCATAGGTTATATTGTTAGTTGTGGCCTTGTGGGTTGCAGTGCCATATAGTCTTGTAGGTGGTTACCATATTTTTGGAAGAACAGAGTACCAAGGAAACCATGTGACATAACTCAGAAGACTTCAATCCATAGGTTATATTGTCGGTCTTCTGGGTTGTCATGTCATATAGTTTTGTAGATAGTCACTAGAAATTTAAAGGAACTTACTTATTGTCCCTGTCTTTGGGGGAAAGTTATACAAGGTTACATGGCATCACAACCCAGGAGACCTCAATTAACATTTTCATTATTGTGATACCCTCCTTTAAGTTATATTGATTATAATACAGGGTTTATCTTTTACCCATAAATTAGTTACATTTCAGTTGGGCAGTTTAGATCTCTAGTCACCACTCAAAGACATTTGCAAATTCCATATAACTTACATTAATTAGAATGTGTATTTTTAATATGGTCAAAAGACTTGAAGCCAATTTTTACTGTGCCACCTACAAGTTGTCAGTGTAATTTTTGAGCAGTAAATAAATGCAGCTCAGTCAACTACAGTAAGGCAAAAAATAAATGTTGAATAAATCATGGATGGGGTTTTGTGTACAGAATAAATTGAAACGTCAGTATATCAGACATAATGACAAATTTTACTGTGATAGTTTCTGGCTGCAAGAAATCATAGGGAATATGGGATGTGAAAAAAAGAGATTCTGTTTACAACTGCTCTGAACCCTGTATTGCATTATGTGTGAAGGAAATATGTGTTTTATTTTTAAAACTTTTCATACATCCATAATTAGTGATTACAGTTCATGAATCCTTGATGCATAATAAGTAATAATATATGTCTATCCAATGCTTTATTTTGTCAGAAATTTTCTTATGCTTCCTTCTATGCTACATCAGATCTGGAACAAATTTATCAAATATTAAACACAATATCCTGTTGCATATTAACATTTTTCTCTATTTTTGTTTCAACACCAACTGTATGAACATCACACACCATTTGTAATGTTAAAATTGTTTTATAATGTCAAAGACTAAATATTTGGAAACAATAGAGAAATTTAGTTTCTAGTTATAAGTCCATTAAGATCTATGCTGTTCCCTGATCCATCTTTATAGATCATTGTTGTTTGTTACTTTTAGGGTTTGTAAATTGGAACTATGACAGGGTATCCTTCTTCACCATAGCTCCCGTCCTAGTCTTTTTAACTATTCATTTGTAACAAAAATAGTGTATTCTTTGGATTACTTTTTGTGTCTTTTTTCAGATGTACTAGCGTAGGGTTATCAACCTGCAAGCCACATGTGGTCCTTCAATTTGTTTTGTAGGCCTACAAACATTTTGTGTAATAAACACTTTGTTAATGTTGTCAGTATTCGGCAGTTGTCTATTGATAAACATTTGGAGTAATACAAATTGCAACAAGGGAAATGAAAGCTGACATTAAACATTATCAAGCAAATCACTTACTAGTAACAAGTTATCAATATTTTTAATAAATGCTATTGATTTTAATAAAATTGCCGCTTTTATAACCAGGCTGTCTGAAAGTTAAAACAAAAAGGAGTGTGGCCCCAGATCTGAAAAGGTTGGCTACCCCTGCACTTAACCTGCTCAAGTGCACAGGAGATTTAATTTTGTGCATGTGTACTTAGCATCTTTGGAAAAAGGGCTGAGTTACGGTCTTTCATAAATATCAACCCTAAAGATGGAGGCAGCATGCTCCTCCAGAATATTACACCGCAAATGGAATGAATATCTGCATATTTAGGTAATCTGTTGGATGTGGGTGTGTAATCTGTGCTAAACTAGTATAAGACAAATAAATAAATGGACAGAGATTGATGCATTCCATGCAGAGTGTGGAACATATCAGAGAAGTATCACATGCGCCTAAAAACTAATAATGCACAGTACCCAGTATAAATTAATATATTGCTTGCGAAGTCGAATCATCAAGGACAAATAATATTTTTTCATATAGCTTTTAATTTGTGAATTCTTGAAAGCTTGGTACCAACCGTTCTGTAACCTCTAGACCAAAGATTACCGATACGTATTCCTGAATGTACAACTGATTATGCGTTTCTGTCAGACTCGTGATAAGTCGTGTTTTGTCGGTAAATTTCCGTAACTTAGCCACGCCCATTAATGACTGCCGTAGATGCCGTTGAGGTGTGGAATGTAATATGTGAATTTGTTATATCGTTTGAAAAATAAATCATTATTTCTGCACGGATTTAATGAAACGTGCATTTGACACCGGCTGTAAAGCGTTTCTAGTGCAACTGTCTGAATCTTTGAATTGTGAGTAGTGTGACCATAAAAACCGGAATACATATATTTCCCACACACCAGAGCATCGGGTGCTGGATCGGATTTATCAGAGGTAAGTGACTGTATGTGACGTTTCTTGCCACAGTTATTCTAGATTCAGCGAAGGTTACATATTCATACATTGGTGTTACAGCCACCATTACTTCATGCTCATGTCATGTGTCAGTTACCTTATTGTGTGTATATATTATTGGGAGGTCCTGTTCAGCTAGGTATCAACAGACATATCAAAGTTCTAAATTGATTGACACGTTTTCCTCATTCATAATTGCAAGGCGTTGTAAAAATAGAGTTCCACAAGGTTCATTACTTTATCCTATGCTTTTCGTCTTATTTGTCACTTATCTGCCCCAACAATAGAACCTTATGCTCTTAGCTGATGTTACTAGCATTATTATTTATTACCCTGAAAGTGACTGCTCTTAGAATTAGATTAATGATTTCTTTACTAGCATGAACAGGCGGTTTAAAGCAAACAAGCTCATTAAATTTTAACAAAACAATGTTCTACTAGCAGCAAAACTTGTATTAATTTAAATATAGATTATGGTAAAGCAGTTGAAAAAAAAATTCTTGGCTTACATATTAATATATTTAATTGTAGAAAGCCCATTTAATATATATTTTTTCAAAACTGAGTTCAGCATTTTTTACTTTGAGGACAGTCTTACTACTCATGAAAATAAATACTTTGCTTCTCTTATTTCCGTCCTGTCTCGTCATATGGAGATATCTTCTGGGGAAATTCAACAGACAGCAGAATAATATTTAAAATTCAAAAGAAAATCTTTATAATAATTACAAGTGTTATAAAAAAGAGCTTCTTGTAGGGAATTGTTTTAAGAAATTGACTATATTTCCCTTGAGAGAATATCACTCTCATTACTGTTGTGGACAACACACAAAGTTTCAAATTCTGACATGTAATATAAACACAAACATAAACATGGCCTCCATATGCCAAATGTTAACCTCTTTAAGTTACCAGAAAAGTGTTCATTATGCAGATATCAAATTATTCGGTAATCTTTCTTATGAAATTAAAGTTTAAATCGTTTTATAAAAGTATTTTACCAGCATTGAAAGATTGTCATTTATTTAAATTGAAAATAGCAGCAATAGCTATGTGTTTATACTTGTTTTGGTATTGTATTTGTACTAATTGTTGGTATTTATATTGTTTAAAACTGTGTTCTGTTCTATCAACATGATACTTTATTATATGTCACACATATTATAGCATTCAGTATTTTAGCATTGCCTAGGACTTTAGATACTTCTTTGTTATATACTAAAGCTAATATGGTGATACTATAATATTAGGAAACAGTGCACATATTGTTATAAAATTTACTAGTACAATAAAAATACAGGATTGCAAAAGCGTGCTTTCCTATTTAAATGTAAAATATAATTTAAATGTAGAATTAACCATTAATTTTTTGACACTAAGTGCTGGTGTACAATTAAGTCTGTCATTTATTTATATTAAAATTATTGTTCAGTTTGACATCTCAAAGTTATTATCACATTTATTGAGAAAGTAGATTAATTATTGAGGAAGTAGTCTACAGGACTAGGATGGAACTATTTTCTTGTATTAATTATTTATATCTTCTTCCTGTTATTTAATATGATATGTATCTTGTTGTATGCCTATAAAATCAAAACATTCTTAAAATATTCGTAAAGTTATGAGCTTCACAACATAATGAGATAAAAATTTCATACATTTTTAGGTATAATGCATTCAAAATGCATGGAACACATACTTGGTTAGGTCACACCCCTGCTAAAATACCAGAGAATGGCATATCTGTCAGCAATTGGTACATATTTGAATGTGTGCATTGTTGATTGCATTCTTTGATTCTGATGGTCCTGCTTACTTTTCCACAGTTTAATTGAATCTAGAATACTTCTGATCTGGTTACAGTAATATAAATGTGTTTGCAGGAGATTGTATCAGGAATATTTTATGCATTTACATTTTATAATGAGCCAAAACAAAGGGATTCTTTATCTGCAGGGAATTTTACTGCTGCTTTAGAATGTACTGTAATAAAAGTAAGGAGATTCATGAAAGACTTTAATTTAATGTCCTAAATCAACACTTGATTTGATGGGATAGCAACATAAGATGGATCTTAGGAAGTTGTTATCAGGGTAAAAGGTGAATGAAACTGCCCTCAGGATTGTGTCCAATGGCGGCTACCTTTGGCAGCCTTCAGATTCTGCTACCGTAGTGTTAATTGATGAACTTAACCAACTAATCAGGCATTAATTTAGTCTGTGGGAATATAAATATATAAATAGTAAAGAAATTTGTTTTAGTTTAGCAAAGCTCTATGAATGTTGATGAAACTTGTTATAAGGGTGTGGTGAACTTGATTCATCTGGCGCAGAATAGGAACCAATGGCAGGTTCTTATGCACTTGGTAATGAGCCTTTGAGTTCCATGTATTTCTTGGCAGCCTGAACATATATTGGCTTCTCAGGAAAGACTCTGCTCTATGGAGTAGCAAGGAAACCAGACTTCATGTGAATTTATATGGATGTAAATAGATCAGCATGTCAGAACAATGTTTGTTGAATGAAGTCATAATTAAACTCGGTATAATCATTTAAAAATGATTAAAAACTTAGTTTTCTGAACAAAAATAAAGGAAATGATATTTACAATGAAATAGCAAATGAATAAATTCAGAAAATTCCTATTATTAATTTACAAAAGATTATTCCTCAAAATGACACTCATGAGGAAGTTAGGAGGAGACTAAATTCCGGAAATGCTTGCTACTTCTCAGATCAAAATATTTTGTCTTCCCGTCTGATTTCTAAGAACCTGAAGATTAAAGTATACAAAACAATAATTTTGCCTGTTGTTTTGTATGGGTGCGAAACATGGTCTCTCACTCAGAGGGAGGAACACAGATTGCAGGTGTTTGAGAACAGGGTGTTGAGGAGGATATTTGGGCCTAGGAGAGAAGACGATGGGGCATGGAGAAAACTGCATAATGGTGAGCTTAAAAATCTGTACTCCTCCCCCAATATTATCAGTTAGTTTAGTATCATGTATAAAATGAAGGAAAGTAAGCGCTACAGGTTCCTCCCAGAATTTCTTCGTCTGGACCCGGAAAACCTGTTCTCAATCACGCGCCTGTCTCCTTTCCTGCTAGGAAAACGCCCTTAATGTTCAAAACTGGTTACAATTATTTTGTTATTCGTTTCAATAAGAAATAGTAGTAGGCTCAAGTAGACTGCAACGTATCCTAACAGAACGTTCCGCCGTTGACTAAGGTCAGTATTATGAGAAGTAAAAATTTGTTGTCTTCACACCGGGATCAGATGGTCAACCATAACAATAACCGGTCACTAGTTACAAATCACTCTCGCTGGTTTTTATGTGATCCGGCATCATCTGTAAGTGTATACTGGGACAGTGGACCGTATCTGCCTCGTATGCCCGTCTTTGCCCCCAGTTCAACACGGCTTAGATTCCAGATCTTATGACCAGGTGTTGTTATCTTCGACCATATCAGATCTCATAAAGCACGGGTGTCGTACTACAGTCTTCAGTGCTTGAATTTTGACACCCCAAAAAATAATTACACTTATTTTATTACGCGCCTTTACCCCAAACACAAGAAAAAGTGACAGTGGAACAATGGTTCCGGAGAATTTGACGTAAATACGTCTATACGGAAAGGAAGTTTATATATTGGCTTTATTCTAAATATTTCCTTTATACATGCTTTACAATTGAGATAAGTTTGATTAAGACATTGCTTATTCAACTTGAATTAGTTACGCTTAAGATCGGTCTGTGGTAGCTGAATGTAATGTAAAGAAATGTAATGTAAGGTAATGTAATGAAATGTTTTATAGGTAACAACAATGCCGAGCAAACAGATAACGTTTTCTAGGTGAAAATAATGACGAGTAAACAGATGACGTTTTCTAGGTACCAATAATGCCGAGTAATGTAATGTAACGTTTCCTATGTAACAACAATGCTGAGTAAACACGACGTTTCCTAGGTAACCAGGTTACACTTTTTCGTTCCCCTTTTTTGACGTATTTACGTCAAAACGGGAGTGCGAATTCGTTACTTGGGTGTTTAATTCTCGGATTATTTAACGATGCCGTTTCTTGTGCCTAGGTTATGTAGCGTCACATGGTAGAATGATTTGTGAATGAAGAATTGGTAAAGGATGTGGAAGGAAGCAGTCGTGACCCTATTTGAAGTTACTATTGTGGCATCTGTCTGGAGGAATAGGGAAACCGCTGTCACTACAGATTGTCTAGGGCAGGGGTTCTCACCTTTTTTCGCTGGCGTACCACTAGTTCTAATTTAACACATTAAATGTACCACTAACCAAATGCGTTCAGGGAAAACTTATTTAGGTTAATATTATCTTTTGATTTTCTTACTTAGTCCGCGTACCACTCAACATTGGCTCTCGTACCACCAGTGGTACGAGTACCCTAGGTTTTTAAACGCTGGTCTAGGGGACGAAATTGGGGTCCGGGACATTACGAATACGAAGCAGTTCCCAAAATACGTTTTTGCTGTGGTTTTCCCTCTACACCGAACATAATTATTTTCTGTACCCATAGATTTGTTAATGTGGTTGGTTTATTCTGCCAATGGTACATTGTCTGCAGTGTGTTTGATGTATTCGGGAGTTGGTTGTACTCTCGATTTAGGTGATTGGTTGTTTAGAGGTTAATCGAACGTCCTGTTGCCATCTTAAAATAAGCCCTGTAACGTATTTATACCGTGTATAAAAATAATGAGGAACGTGTTATTCGCGACAGATTCTATCATCACGTGTACTTAAAGTACATAAATGCGCCCATTGTGACCACTTTAACGTGTTCCAATTGTTCAGGCATTTCCAACATTTTTTTAGAAGAAATAAAAATATATTTTATAAATGAAAACTTTAAAATATTTGTTGAAGCTTCAAATCGTTAACAACCAATGAAAGTCAAGTTGTGGAATTGTCAACCACCGTGCATGCAGTTTTGCCATATGAGCATGGTTTATTAAAATTAATATATGGACTTATGAAAATTATACTTTTTGTAACATGTTTTAAGGAGTCATTTTACGAAATTAAATCCAGTGAAATAGGAATTTTTAAAAAGCTAAGAACTATAAGAATGTAAAATATAAAAATAAGACACTGAAAAATAAATATAAGCAATTACCTTTATTCTGCATTCAGATTTTACACGAAGAAATAATATTTTGGTACCCTGTCATTTCCGAGAAGTCAATGGTGGAACTGCCTACAACTGATTCACGTGCATGGCCGAAAAATCAAATCAAATTAGTTACAGTAACACTAATTGCAACACGATGAAGTTCAGAAAACAAACTCATCAGTGATATACACAGTGTATAACAAAGTTAGGTAACCTGGTAATGAATAACTTATGGAAGGATGCTTTAGAGCAAGTATTATATCCAGCGGTAACATGTTAGAAAGTTGTCTTTCTGCTATCATGCACGCTTCTTCATAGCAGCAGTCCTACGAGACACAGTCGTCCCATTGTACTGTTACTAAGTGTTGGATTATATTAGAAATTAGACCACGAATGCAGGTGGCAAAGTTGCATTCCATGGCAAACGTAGGTGCACTTACCTTAAATAGAATAATGTAGAGACCCTGAAGAACATTTGGTCTAATGGGCGTGGGAGAAATATGTAGAATGAAGATTGCTTCCTTTTCGTAGAATTGGTAGGCGATATGAGATACACATACATATACCGACTCTGAGGGAAAACTTCTTGGAAGAGACAGTGATGGACCAAGTTGTAGAGGGAAAGGAAACATGTTCTGTGAGTCAGTTTGAAGTTGCTCAGGATATTGTCCAGTGATGTTGGAGTTTGTAGACGTAAATCGGAATACATTTTCTTCCACAGCAATTCTTCTCGAATCGAAATTTGTTTTCTGCAACAAATTTCGCAACTGATTTGATCCCAAACACTAACACTCGTTCTCAAAATCAAGGTGAAATTAAAAAGTGTAGTTTCCCCTGATGATGAGTAAAGCGCAATGGGAGAGTGGCGGTAGGCAAGCAGGCAAACTCATAGCTTCAAAATTTCGGCACTCGAAATAAAGCATATGTTTAAAGATGACTTTCGTCTGGGTTGTAGCGCCATACAGTCTAGTAGTTTACCAACGTTTCAGAAGTCCTTGCTGCCTCCATCATCAGCAGAGAACGTCTTTGTACTCACAGCCGTGAGAACCTCAAAGCCTCTGTGAATGTTCTTGACTGGTTCATTGAAATCCAGCTGAAAGATAAAATGCAGATCACAGTTATTCATGCCGTCACTCGTGAAAAGCTGAAAAGCGGTGTCGAAAAAATTATTTTGGTGATAGTTTTATTTTTTATTTGTCCAGATTGTACACGAGCAGGTTCGTGTTCAGTCCTCTCTACCCTGTGCATTTTGTAATAGTTTTTTTATACAAAACACACGTATTGAATACATACCTGTATGTATTCAATTCGTGTATCACCAAAACTACTTTACGTTGTTCTGAGTTTTGGTGCAATGTAATGTAGATTTGTAGGTATCAGCCTACGAGTCTGCACGGCGCCAACACCCAGAAAACTTCATATTGTTTTGTAGCGATCCAATATAAACCCTGCTTTACATAAAGCTCGTGGAATTTCATTGATTTTCTGAAGAACGGTCCGTCGTGTCATGAAATAAAGATTTCATCAAGACGTAGCCTACAGAATTTATTTGATTCATTGTTTGATGTGGTGAATTCTTAACGAAACGCGAAAGAAAGTTACTTCTAGCAGTGCAACGAGGTTATCGTTGCAGCAACAAAATCTGCATCTCTACAAAGAATTAATATCAAGGACATTCAGGTATACAGAATACGGAGTGACACATCATGGGAACATGTTTACATTATTAGTTATCGGGTGATTTCCGTGCATGTGCCCATGGAGATAACGGCAGAGTAATTCTTATGGTGTAGATTGCAACGTCAAGCCACAATTATTTTCATTCACGTTTCGATACACGAGAAGCGTTGTTGACTTGACATCATCTGTAGTTTACTTTGATGAGGGTGTGTGTGTCTGTTTGTGCACTGTAGTGAGATTATCAAAGTGAAGCGTATTTATTTGACGATGAAGCTTCTCCAAACCTCGTAGGTGGTGGGTTGATTGTGTGGTTGTAGTTCGAACTGAGTATGTGAAATAGGTTTTACTGATCTGGGCAAATCTGTGCGTCTGAGGACCGTTTTAAGTAAAAGGCAAGGAGATCAAGGGAGAGGGGCAGCAGATAAGGAAGCCTATACTTTTAACATTACTTCCCAGCGGCAATGCTTTGTAGCTGTCTGTCTCATTTCCTGTACCGATAATGCATTTAGTTGTAGTCCAGTGGATTCCGGTTAATTGGGGCACATCGGGACTTGAACACTGTGGACCATTTAAGCGAAGTTCCACGTAAAGAGTTAAAAATGTCTGTTCTTTATGATTTGTCCCAAATAAACGGCAGCCCCGATTAACCGATGGCCCAGTTAACCGGAATCTACTTTATATGCGGTTGTTTTTTTATCCCTACCTGCAAAATGGTGATGCAGGCAAGGACACAGTGCTGTTGTTGCACTGTGTAATTTACAATATTGACGAGCTGTTGACGCTGGAATGTATAGTCTACACATTTAAAGAAGTTTAGTTGTGTTTACACAACATTAATCTCATAGTCGAAACGCAAGGTCTCAGCAAGATTTATCACCATTATAAAAATAGGTGCACTCATACACACATAATAGTTTGGGAGAATTGTTCCATGTGCACGATGTAATAGCTGGCTCAAAACTCTCATACGTGGTGGGTGCATTCGAAGAGCTGACCCTAAATGAATGTCATTAATCGACTTTACCACACTGGATCGCTCTTGTTTTTGATAGCATGCAAATTACTTCCAGATAAAAGTCGTCAGTGCCGGTACGGATGCTTGTAAAGCTACGATACTAAGGAGTGGATTTAATTAAGGGAATTTTAGAATTTGCAGTGTGCATTGCTGTTTGATTCACCGACATTTTCACAAACTAGCAGTTTGCTTTGGTATGAATGAATATACGCGATATGATGTTTGTCGCTTGTTGGTAGCTACTGCTGTGTGAATCCTGCCCTTTCGAGGGTTGCAGTTTTAAAGCAAATTAATTTCTGTCGCATGGCATCACCACTCATCACAATTCCTATTAGTCCTTCAGGAAAACTGGTCCCATAATAGGAAGGGTTGAAACCCTCTAGAATAAAGAACGAACTGGTGATTCTATTATTGTACAAGTTAATGCTTCTCATTCGTATCAGAAAGGCTTCAGGGTTGAATTTCGGTGTCGACGATATTTTTTGTCACATAAGTTTATTTTTCTTTCCGAATGGTACTGTCAAAGAAGTTACGGCTCTGTGTCTGCGTGATTCACCGATCATAGGCACCCTCAGGACCCATTTATCTTCATCTCATAACAAATGTGTGGGAAGGGAAGATACAAGATTGAAGTATCCACACTCTTACAATTATGAACATATAGGAAGCAACGTAGTATCAGGAGTGATCTGTCCGGTGCAGTAGAATTTTGAAGTCGCTGTAAAAAAGTACGAAAACAATTTTATTTATCTCGAAAACAGCCATGTACAAGTCTGCGTCACGATTTCGTTTTTCTGATGTCATGTTTCTCGGCTTAATGACACTTTGCGAATTATTCACTTTCATTTGTAGAGCCGAGTCACGACGAAGAACCATTCCGTTGCCTTGCAGATAACACGTCTTCAACACTTACGACGTCTTTACGTCAGGAATTGCGCACGTGACACCTTGCTGTTGAATATGTGAAGGTCATTACTTCATTACCATATTGTCTTTAACTGTCTAACCAGTACTGCATTATGTAATAACTCAGACATTACCGCTTAAATTCTAGCCTATATTTTGCTGCTCTTTGTGACAAAATTCTGTTGCTTGCTGGGAATGAATCCACATTTGCCATGCCTGTCATCCGTCTATCTCTCTGATGCATTGTATCCCCTGAGCTGCTGCTGATATGTATGTGTATTCAGTCGTTAAAGAACATTAAACAGTGGCACCAAAAGAGCTCGCCACTTGTCGTATGCTTAGCCAGTTTAGCCAGATTCACAAAATTGGCGATTAAAACTCGTGGGGATGAACCGTAAGACTTATTAATTAGAAGAAAGTGTGATTAATTGGAGGGGAGATTTGTGTAGTCTCAGTTTCCTTGTCTTTCGTCTTAAGAGTGGAACACAATTTAACAGTTTTCAATCTCCAAAACATTGTTTTGATTAAAATTAGGGCGATGGATAATGTCCAAGTGGCTTGTCATTTTAGTAATGTAAGTTCCTTGTTAAAAATGAGAAGTGTAGTGAATGCTGCCTGTTGCCATCCTAGGTACGTGTCCATCCAACTCGTCGACATTGACATCTTCAGCGAAAGACGACGAGCCCTGTTAAGGTTTGCAGACAGCGTTTTCTCGGATTACAAGACCCGTTTTGTATTTTAGAAAGGTCATTCACATGTAGGCATGATACTATTTGCAGTGGCCTTACGGGACCACATTTAAATTGGCTGTCACTTTTCTTTGAAATTAAGATGAACGTCATAGTTACAGTGCGAAGAGTTTTCTTTGATTTTTCTAACTGATTAACGGCTGTACGTAACACGGGTTTGTAGTAAATTCGTCATGGTGGGTGGTTAAGGTGTATGTAAATCTTGCACAGAACATGGCGACATAGTGACAGGCAAAAGAAACTTTGTGTGATGTGGTAAAATACTAGGAGTGATTATCAGTCTTTATTTTTTGGGACATAAGTGTGTAATAAAATTCTAATCACCACAGAATTTGTCCTCTCACAGCATTTCATATTCTGCGTAGAACTTGACCACTTTTCGTTTCGTTGAAGAAGTGATCAAATTAAGTGAGTAAGTTCTGAAGTGGACTAATGACGCAACCACGTTACGCCACAGTAGTTCGTTTGGCAGTCAGAACTTGACATTTTGGCGGTGTGCCACATTGATACAACACATTTTCATAAATTTGTAGACCTTTGTTACAATCGTTTTATTAATTCTTGTTCACGTGCAACTATGAAGTTCTGTGGTGGTCTTGTTATTGGTTAATATGCGCTATAATTTGTAGACAAATGCCGTAATTTATAGAAATGTACTTTCAGTTGAGATTTATAAGGAGTCAGAAACATCAGCATGTAAATTTGACGAAATCTCCTAGTTGTTACTTTAATTTTCAAGTAACCCTCTGAAAATGTATGCAGGGCTTAGTCTGTTCGTAGTTTATAGTTAGTTGTTACTGCTTTACGACGTTTTTAGGGGGTCGCTAGTGCTGTTGTCACCACAAATTCGATCGATTTGGAAGACCTTTGAGCATGTTCACACTAATATCGTGTTTAGATTGAGGGCAGTGGGCTGAAGGTACAGAAACATTGCTGGCAGTGTGTTTCTGTAGTTGTGTGTTTTACACAGTTTTAGGCTAACTTGGTGTAGCAACAACTTCAGGGCTGTATGCTCATCATAACGTTTGCATCCACCCACATGTCTACGGCGTCACAACCCAGAAGATCGCTATCGACAAGTCTGTATTTTGTCGATCGTTAATTTTTGCCTTTGATGACGTACGAAACAGAGTATCAGAAAAGTTGGTAGCATTATCACGTTAAAAGAGAAATTCATGTAGTAGTGAGGCAGTGGATTGAAATTCGCCTACCAGTCAGAGTGCGCAGACATTGCATCAGGCTAGCTGGGCCGGGAAGCTCACAACCGGTTCCCATACCTGGGAGCACTTCTGAAAAAATGAATATACAAAACAGAATACAGTCATCTTTTTCATTTTTCATTCTGGTCATCTGAAATCGGAATGTTGTCTTCTACACCTACGAGAGGGAACGAAGACGGTTGGGGTTAGTGACAAAACGCAATTTCTTCCATGTGCGACGATATAAGAGCATGACTGAGTCAAGTGGCTAATCATATGCGTACAGGTTGGTTGTCAGTTTTTTAGGTGGGGTTCCTGAGTACGTTTACTAACAAGGAGGAAATCTCAGAACCTCAAAAGCGCATTCCTGCAAATTTCTCGAAATGCACTTCCACCTGCGTAACTACGCCTGAGTATATTTCATTAAAAGGAACCTGAGGCTGACACCGAATATCGGAAAGGATTTCAGTTGAGACGCTGTTCACTACTTTATGCACGTTTTAGCAACAACAAAATAGTTTGTCTGTATTCACAAGTTGTGCGTTCCGTATTAATACGAAAACGTGCGCGGATAATGGGATGTCCCGCGTTCTAGCCTCCGGGATTTGCACTGTCTGTGAGGTGAGATCACACTTTTTTACAGTATGTTTGCCCCTTACTAAAACATATTCGCAGTGCATAATGAATAGGCGGTATGTCCAGACAATCACCGATTTCTTATCTGAAGACGTCTGTCGTGCGTATAAGTTATATCACCGAGTAACCATGTTCTTCTTTCATTGTTTTGATGATGACACCTGATTTTAAAAGTATATCTTCTATGGCAACCACTGTCCGTCTGAGAAGAGAAATTACTTGACATTGAAACGCATTTTTGCAGGCACACAGCCGATCTAATACGCTGTATAGAAACATCGGCTGACTTTCAGTTCTTCATCACTTTTCTAGCTTTCTCGTGTTTTGTTTTGTTTTTGTGTCTTTATTATTTCATAGTTTATATAGAATTTAGTATATTATTCGTGTCATTGGTAACACAACCATTGTATGAACTATGCAAATTGCTCCAACAGCGGGAATATTTTTGGTAATCGGTAATGTTTCTCGCACAGCATTCAGCATGACGCCACGGCTTGAAATTCGAGTCAGTTCTCCACTCAGACAGACAGTACTGTCAGGGGGTTGAGGAGCAGATAATTAACCCTACTTATGTACTGTTTGTGATTATGTATGTGTCCATTGTCAACGTAGGAGAAATGAAGAGAGTTCTGTTTCACTTTTTTATTGTTTTTAAATAGAACGACCATAACAGCTTTTGATGTAGTCTGCTTGTAACCTGCCAAACGAAATACACCTTTTATCGGGATGAGACTGATGTCACTTTCTGCGTGCCTTCAGGTGAACATAAATTTACCTCTAGTGACGTAAAAACCCACATCACCTGTGTCCAGCCATGTGTCACCTTAAACTGGTCGATACTGTAGGGCATTTTCTCTTTCGTTTTGAAGTTCAATGTGTGTGTAGGAAGGGGTTGATTCCCTGTTTACGTGGCTCATGTTCGTGGGTATGTACACACGCCCGAACACACACATCGCAGTGTCATAATTCCGCAGCCATAACTTTCTTTTTTAAACAAGTGTAAGCTAAATTTTTGTGGAAGTTTGTGATCGTAGAGAATTTCAGGCTCCTTGAGAGAGAAGTTAGCTTTTTCTATAATAATTGCCAGCGATATCTGTATTTATCAATGGTAAATCTTATTCCTCAAACTATTCATTGTATTGTCACTAATATCCGAACAGTGTCGAGGGCCGGAATCAATCTTGTCGTGGGCCGCGTCCTACCCGCGGTCCGTAGGATGCTACCGCTTTTGTTGGCTGTTCTAAACACGGATAAACTATGAACAAAATTAGTTCGGGATCACAGTTGTTTTGTCCTCTGCTGTTGCAATGTGTCCACACTTCATGGTTGTAAATCACTTTTCGTTGTGATTTATTTATTGGCCTTGGTGTTTATTTAGAATACAAATTTATTTTTTCAAATATAAATAGAATTTTCCTCCGCCGTTGTGGAACGGGAAGTCGTCTGAACTGGTTATGAAGTTTTGGGCGTAAAGCCTGGCAAGAATATGAACGAACACATTTCCTGTTTTGACAGTGATTAACTCTGCTGCCAAAATGTTCACACATTGCAGAGTGTTTTCCATTAAAAAAATTGCCGATTTTAAATAGATTTTGTTATGTAGGCCTACAATTTGTTCTGCGATTAACCATTTTTTTATTTTAACTTCTTTAAAGTATAGTAATAGTAATAGTAATATTTGACAGATACAAACAAAAATTAAATACGCCATAAAACTTATTTTAAACCCTTCAGTGCCGAATATAATCCAAATTATTTCGGTATTTTGGCGTTAATACATACAGACCGATGGGGAGACCCTGCACTAAAAGATAGATGTGCTGTTGTAATAAATGTTTTTTAGCATTGAATCTAGCTTCATTGTTCCTCAGGCGAAACTCACTTTGTCTTAGTGGTAACAGTAGCGTAGAACAAATTAATGGTGTTGCAATTTTAAGAAACTGTTTCTTTGTAACTAAGATTGGAGCAGTTTGTTCCAACTCTACAGTTCGTCAGTGCATCCGAAAGAATATATACTAGGATCATGAACAAGGCTGCTATCTGTCTTTATTGTATTTGTGGTTTATTATTTAATGACGCTGTCAGTAGCTCATTATATGGCGTCGAATGATCAGTGGGTAATGAATTGGAGAGGATGTGGAAGGAAGCGGTCGTGGAATAATCTAAGATACTATTGCGGCGTTGCGGGAGGGAGTGAGTGAGGTAAAGCACTAAAAGTCTGTCAGAAAAACAGTTCTCTCCGGGTGGAAATTAGAACACCGAACACGGGGAATCCCGAATACGAAGCAGGAGTGCTAATCGCTTGACAACGATACATTGTCTAATCAGTTGGGTGGTTTCCCGTCGTTTTGAAAATGAGTAATACAGTGGTTGATATGAGAAGCATGGTTGCCATTTGAACAACGGATTGCGGCAGCTCCGGTCTGCCTAGTAGTTCATGTGCAGACCACTAAAATTGAAGGAATTTAAAAAGGAACGTTGTATTGTTGTTATTATTTTTAATTCCTTAGCATTGTGGTGCGATTGTTGAGGGGATTTGCCAGTGTTTTATTCCCGCACTTCCTGATTCTAGGCTAGGATTCACGACTTATAACATTTTCTGTAAATTCCGAAACAAGGCGTGTTGTCTTTTTTATGGCAGACCTTGTGCTTGAACACGTGTCTGGACGGGTTCTCCCTGATGTATTTAGAGGGGAAGGGGGAAGGAAGTTGTGATCAGCACCAGAGCAGCAGCAGCCGCTGCTTCATGGATGGTCAAAGTCCCTCCTTTCGTTCAATAGTTCCAGCTTCAGCATTCTTTTGTCTGGGTTACCAACCATCACCTCTCAGAGTTCTTTTCTTGGGAACAACCTGCCGCCTGTCATACACTGGCTGAAGAAAGTCTTGCAAATGCTTCTTTAAAATGAAATGTGGTGTTATTTGCTTAACGTTACTGAGCGAGATCCTGAATTCTTGACCCCATATGTTTTTTTTTTCAAATGCGCCGTTAGTCTAGGTCATGGGTTATTAACCCGCAACGTGTTGATATTTTTTGTGCGACCCGTGTGTACTTTTGTAATATCCTGGCAGACCACCGGTCTATGTGAAAAGCTAAATGTATCCATGGATCTTAAAAGGTCGAGTATCCGCGGTTTGAATATTTCATCTTATGATTTGTAACATTTCTGAGAAGCAGGCTGTGGTAGGGGATGATATTAATTAAAGTGGTGACATTTGGTGATAATAAACCGTAGAACTTGGCTTATATGAAAGGAGCAGCAGTAATTGTAGTTATTAATAGTGTAATACAGTGGTTGTTACATGTAACTTACGAAGAACCGTGGAATCCCCCCCCCCCCCCGTATGCCAAGAGTTTCCCAAAGATCCGCGGTACCTGTGGGGCCGTGAGGTTTTCCTCGGATGGGATAATGGTCCAGTTACGATATAACATTTACTAGGGGTCAAGATTACATTGTTAAGATATAATTAATAGAAGACGTACTTCTTGTTTGTCTGTAAGGTTTATTAGTAGTAATTTTTGACGTCGTTAAATTGCATATCAAGTAATTTTAGCTTTTGGAGAGATTTAGGGTATCGGTAGAGAATATCCTATTCGATATCAGTCTTTCGTTGTTCAGCGTAAAAAATACGGTTTGTCTGGAAGCTGAATTTCTGAATTTAGAAATACCTGTTTCGAGAATTCGCCGTGCGCTGTATACTGTAAATAAAAGTGTTAGATACCATATTTCGTTCTTGCGGCCAAACTATCAGTTTTCGATGTGTCATCGGAAGGAACCACGGTCAGGATTTTACTTAACGATGATGGATGATGTAGGTAAGTAAGTAGGACTAGATAGGCTCGAAAAACGATTTGAGGTATAGCCGCACGTACATGTAATCTGCATTGAGTGTTACATGCAGATGTAGCAGTCGGTTTTATGTAACATTTTGGGTGTGTCCAGCCATATTTCCCACTTCAGCTACATCAGCACGTCATTTCCGTCGGAACTGAATTAATATATCGTCTGTCGGACTGTATCGTAGAACATGAATTATGAGCATCGTAAATTCACCTTCTAGTAGGCATTCTTTGTTGGAGCGATTAAATCAGCGACGGTGGAAAGGGCGGGCACGAGCTACTACTCAAGGCGGTAAGAAAAAATGTGCTTGAGCAAGTACGTGTATCAGTTTTATTTTCGTCGCTCTAAAATGTGCTACCAGTAAGGGAACTAACAGAGCAGTGAATATGGCAGACATTATCCACACTACTTCGGGCGGCTTCAAGTGGTCAGGGCCTATTGTCCCCAAGTATGTCGGGGCATGTGATTTTGAAGGTTTGGGATAGTAAGCTCATATTGCCAACTGGGTTTTGTTTTTAACGTCGTCCATTGTCTGAATGAACAGCATGTACTCGGCTGTTCCGTGGATATTTCGTTTTGGGAAATCGACTCCAGGATGCCGGCAGTAAACACTTCCAATCCTATGTTGGATTAATTTAACATTTTTAAAGCAATTAGAATATTTTTGGCACTAGGCAATAATTGGCGTAATGAGTCACGCAGTATGGAAAACAAGCAAGTCCCATGCAATTGGATGGTTACGGATTGCGCAATAGCAAGGCTGGATCATCCATTAGACAGGAAATAAACCATTCCATTTAATGGCCGTTTCCGGAAATCGCTTTTATGTGATGGCTATCTTTGTTTCTAGTGTTTGTTTGTATTCCCACAGAGAAGGAGATGGAAGATGATAATTGTGTGATAAGTCACACGGTTTAGTAACATACTGGCATTGTAAATATCCCCTGTGCAACTGGACATAACGTTATTCTCCAGTGAGAGTCCGGTTGAAGCTAAGCAGACATTGTTCCGAAGTCCAGCTGTCACTTCTGGGTCGACCCCCGTCTCTAGATGGGTTGCTCGTGATATGACCTGTTGGACCAAAGTAACTTCGTATCAGGAGTAGACATGTAGTGAGGACGAATGTGCGTGTGAGGACCGCGAGAAGTAAAAGGCAATGAAGCTTGTATTGCCCATATTATAAACATTATTCCCCAGCGGCAACACTTTGTGGTAGCTCACTGTCTCATTTCCTGTGTCGATTATGTCAGGTTTACACAGTATATACGTTTGTTTTCCATTTACCCACAGCTTGGTCCCGGCTACAGTACTTTTCTAGTGTTAACATTTTATTTTCACAAATGCAGGGCTTATACAAAACTAGTTCCACATCGACACCTCAACCGCTGTTCCAGATACGTAACATGCAGTGATATGTCATAGGGTGGGTGTACGCAATGCCCGTTAATTTAACGAGTTTGCATAATGCATGGTATGGAGGAACGCTCTATTCCGTTCAAGATATTATATTTGTTAACCATCTGTAGTCAGAAGACGCCTTCCGTCTGGGTTGTTGCGCCGTTCATAGTTCTGATAATGGAGGCAGCATCGTTGGTGAAGTTGTACCAGAACACACGGCACCACAACCCATGAGACAATCATCTTCGTACTCGCCTCCGTGAGAACCTCAAATCTCACATCTCTGTAGACTCCTTTTCATTCTGGATGAGGTATAGGCTTTGTTTTATTTGTTTGGAAATTGGGAAGGCGGCAGTTTCGGTGTAACCGAAGAAGGATTTTCACTTCAGAACAAATACATTTACATACGTGTGTCGGTCCACGTAACTGAATTTAAGGGACAGGAGCAGACGTTCGCTAAGAAATTTATGGATAAATAGTGCATATCCAGAAAACCTCGCCAGTTTTGACTAATAGAGGGAAGGAATAGTCTGAATTACATAAAGGCCTAAATTATAGAACATGTAAATATTTTCAAGCAGTATTTGAAATAAACAAGCAAATTTATTTGTAGTCCAATAACGCGTTGACGTAGATGTTATTAGGGCACAGTTATGACGAAGAAAATTGAAATGTTTATTTTAAAAACAACATTTAGGAAAACTTCTCCTTTCGGCGTAAATAAAATGCATTGATACAGAAGGGTAGGGCGGGCGGTCCAAATTCATGAGGTGTAACTGTATTGTAAAAGGTTTAGATACTGTATCAGTTCTTTGTAATACTTATAAGTATACAAGTAATTGCGATGGTGTGGTCATGTGAGGCAGAATTCTTCACTCGCTGTGATTCAGCATACGAATTGTTCTCTGTTTTAAAGGGGATTTCCTTGTGTCTGGATGATATAGGGACGTTGGTCGCATCATCGGATGTCTCGACACTCCTTCTGTGCCAAGTTAACCAGGATGTAACTCATCACGCGAAAAATGGCGAGCGACAGACCCGTTCCACAACCACTCGCTGCTGTAGTGATATTCCTTCTGCGCTCCAATTTTGTATGCGCTCTACGCTAATTGATACGCAGTTGCGGTTACATGTGTTGCATGATCTCATAGCTCGTTGGTCCCGTGGATCAATTTGTATATGACACTTACTTAGATGTGAATTAATCGTCAGAGCATTCTGTGGCCGTTTTTAAACGCTGAAGTGGTTTTTAGTGAATTTAACTTTGCTGTGTAATAATTTTAATATGTCTCTTGACTAGATTATTCTCCTACCTCTCTTTGGCCTTTCCCTGCCTCTAGTACACTTGTTTAGGAACGGGACATATGCATAATGTTTAGAAAGAAATATTAACTGCTGATAGGTAGCCCTGAAGCTGTGTGTTTGATGCACCTTATAGGCCTAATAACGAAAATATTTCTGAATTCTGCTATAGGTACAGAATGCAGTTTTGAATATTAATTTGAAGTATACTGTTTTCTCTCCCTCTTTTTTTCCCCAATAGATCAGCTGTTCATAGGACGATTATTCGTGTATCAGTATCTGAAGAAAGACATGAGACTGTAATGATCTTATTAATTATTTATAGAAATTTAAAAGGTGACTCAGGACAGACGTATTGCACAACATTCTCTAGAATTTGAACATTAAAAATGTGTTTAAATTAATCCTGTAATAAACATTTTTCTTATTTATGTTCTATTAAAAAAATGCCCCCTCCCTTTAGAAGGCGCCATTAAGAAAGTTCAGGAAAGTCGGGAGGAATTAGAATAGAATGGAATATATAAAATTTTGGCGTATGCTGGTAGTAGTTGTTTGTGTAACCTCACTCAGGGGTTTTAATAAGTATTGAACTTGTAACATTTGTGTTCTCAATTTAGGGATCCCTTGTAATGTTTTTTATATTATTCGAAGTACTTACATTTCACGTTCGTTCGTCAAGTTCGTATAAACGCAGGACATTAATAGATTAAAAATTAATATTTAGTTTTCGTGGGCCGTGTGCAGTCCCCGATCCCGATTTTTCACGGTACTGACTAACATTTGGATTTCTAGAGCTTAATTTACAGTATCGCTGTCATTTGATCGGTTGCTTCCAGTTACTTATACTGTATATGAGTAGTTTGCTACTATATTTAGTCGTATTTAGTATCATTGTCATTAGAGCATAGCAAATATTTTATCAGCAAGTTGATATCTTAGGAATGCCAGTTGATACGAATCAGCACATCGACAACACTCGTGCTCATATCGATATCGTAGGCCTATTACTTTATGGGTACATCATTCTAATGAAGTCATATTGTAACTGTAGTAGGCCTGAATTGTTAATATTCGTACATCGAATTCATGTACAGAAACGTATGCCCTGCTTTATATTACTACAAGTAGGTTTTAAATACAGGTAGCCCTCGATTTGTGCCGATTCAGAATAACGCCGATTTTGAAACCAAAAAGTCAAAAAGTGAGAAAATATATTTTACTATTATTTATAACGTTTTACAATGTATCTCGTACTGATTCTTATAATAAATCGTAATTCTTACATCGCTGATTTTGAATAAAAATTATAAATACAGTCATCTCTGCAATTACGTATGTTTCGTTAACGCGAATTTGCTCCAATGAGATCGATGAATCGGTAAAAGCTGTTTGTGAAATGCAAACTTTTGCATATGCGAGTTTGCTCTTACGCAATTTCATTCCTGGCGCTTTAAACGAAAGTCACGCATGTTATCTGGTCGGCAGTTGTCGACAAGGATGGGCGAGGAAGAAACTGCTATGACACATTGGCTGTTTCTAGACGTGGTGTAAATAAAGACGAAAAAAGTGTCTTTGGATCTGGCTTCTTATGTGGTAGGGGGAAGCAGAGGGTTTAATTTCTGGTTTTTACGATTGAGCTCATACGAAACCAGAAACTTGCTGCCATTGGATGCAGATTACCGCCGTAAAAGATTTTGTGAGCCGTCGCACCACATCCCATGTACGAGGTTTGTGTTTTGTCTGGACCAGACAGGGGACGACTAGACAGGCAGCACCAGGCATGACTGGTCGTATTCCTCACTCTTCCTGTCTTCTTCTGTCAGTGTGAGCGACCTTATTTAATTTTTCACATTTTCTGCACGGGACGTGACTGGTGCTGTTTCGAACAGTTTCGTCTTGGCTTGACGGTTCTCCGTGGTTACAGCTTTGCGTGAGGACAGAACTATGCAGTAGACTTGTGGGCGTTCTCTTCCTCAGTTGTTCCTTGATAACAGAACAGACCCTTTCACATTATACCTGCACACGGTAAAAGCGGGTTGTTCGAAGGAGGGTATTTTTCTGCAAACTCTATCCTTGGTTCTTAGCCAGTTGTCCGCGAACCAAGGCCGGTCTGCGCCAAACTGATCTGATTATAATTATTTTATTTTCCAAGAACCTGTAATCTTTCACTCATCAAACTCTCTATTTCCATTTTTGCCACATCTATCCAGTACTTTAAAATTAAGCAAATTCTCAAATCTCCTCAAATAAGGCTTACTATATACCCTACTACGTTTACTAAGCAAATGTTTTTCTGGATCCTATAGTCTTATTTCATTGTTTTTCCGACAAAAGTTTTAAGTGAGACCGGGCTGCCAGGCTTGCTTTTGCATTTGTTAGTCATCTGTTCTTCGGCATTGTAGTTTCCTTTTTAGTGTATATGGCCTTAAATTGAATTATAGAGCTTCGCTCATTAGCATCACACGCCTTTATTAAGCACGTTTGCCACTGCTTTAAAATCCAGTAACTTGTCATGTCGCCCCAGAATTTGTTTATGGAATTAGTTTGCTTCTAATCTCTTACAGAAATAATGTATGTTTTTTAACGGGGCTTAATATTTTGGTCATTAAAGAATTTCGTATGTTTAACCACTGCGAAATTTCGGAAAGTTGGAGAAAGCTCGATAGTGGTAGACTAATGAAGACGGGAACGAATTTTCCAAGATTGAAGCTCCTTTTTCTCTGTCAGGGAATTGTGCTGGAAGCCTGTAAGAACATATTTAAGTAGAAAGGGCTACTCATCGTGCCGTACACTCGTATGACCTTTACTTTTAAACGAATAGCGCGTACAGTGTGACGCACACGTTTTAGTCCTCGTTCGCTCGTAGCTACAAGCGCCGAAAACTGTTTTGACCCTCAGATGAAGGCCCTGACCTTCTCGTAGTATCATCTGAAGAGTTCCAAATAATTCTCATAAGCAAGTAATATTACTTAAACTTATTTGTTTACAATCGATGCTAATTAACGTGCTAGTTATGCGTTCTTGAGATTCTTCATTCCTGAAAAGACGTCATTCTCCGTACCTTGTGACCTGTACTTCATCAAGTACGTCGCATGCTCGAACATGAGTTTTAATTTTTTTAGAATTCTGGGCGTTTAGAGGGCAGCGCTCGGAAGATGGGCGAGGAAGGATGTCGCATTATTCTAAGCACAGTTATTATCATCAGTGACTTGACAGAACGTCGCTCCGTTATATATTGAGACGGGCGGTTCCTGCTAAGATCTCGTATGCAGTTCACATTTTGCCCATGCTACGTGCCTACCCGGTCTTGACATTTTTGATTTTGTCACCCCAGTATTATTTCATGAATATTTAAAAATAATGAAGCTTATCGACATGTAATTTTATCCTGGACCCCCAGACTGAAAACTGTCGTACACTGACGTATTCCTACAACATAGGAAGTTTGTCCTTAGTTGACAG
This sequence comes from Zootermopsis nevadensis, assembly GCF_977971745.1. Taxonomy (NCBI): domain Eukaryota; kingdom Metazoa; phylum Arthropoda; class Insecta; order Blattodea; family Termopsidae; genus Zootermopsis; species Zootermopsis nevadensis. The sequence continues at coordinate 3,772,030 of NW_028259152.1, read as the reverse complement.
CTGCTCATATTTACTGGATTCTCCAGCCGAGTCTTGCTGGGGAACTTAAAGATTGCTGTAGAGATGCCACAGGCCTTATCAATTGTATGGGGTGTGGTGTAGACCGATAATGCTGCCTGCCTGCGAGCCGGTAATATTGGACGAACCCTCTCAGACAGTAACTGCTCTGTTCATAGTGTTGTATGAGCTTTGGACCGAAAAGTGTTAAAAGTTGAGACAGTGATACTGAATTGATACTGGAATAAAACAACACAACTTAAATATTCGTACATTCCAGATTTACAACTGTTTCTGCGAGTCAGAAATGACAAGCAAATAAGCAGACATACCACTTAATTTCTTTTATTACGAAACTACAAATAAACAAAACATTAACGTGGGTACTTTCACTTTTAATGTACTCTGTATTCCGAAAACAAATAATGCCAGTTACGGGCTTCATCTCTGACCTGGCGCTTGGCGGGTCTCTTGAATAAAGACAGTGAATTTTACATTTATCGTTTGAAACGCGTGATTTTTTATTAGAAATTCTTCCACTACCTCCCGCGCAATCTTTACGTGTGATATCATTTATGCGGGAAGTGAAGGGGGAACTTATAGTTCCATAGTGTCGGTGCCAATATCGGATGGACAAGTCATGCGGAATATGAGTGTACTCGTTTTGCTTGAAAGCTTATTTTCTCTGCGCTAACTGGCATGAGGCTGAAGTACACGTCGTATGAAATCAGGACGCATACTAATTAGTTTGTACTAGAGCGCTGTCTACGTGGACAGGCTTTGAATCATTAAGAACTTCATGCTCTTTCTCATAGGTCCAGACTTATTCAGTACCCTAACCAATAGCCTAGTAGCTTCAAAATGCACCAGGTTCGATCCCACCTATCGCCACAGATCTTATAGTAAAAAATTATTTAAACATTTTTCGGTATAATGATTAGTACTCGTTAGCAAACAGTGTACATTTTTCAACGTAATATGAACAATTTTTATGAGGAAAATCGTTTTATCGGTATTGTTAAAACAAACTCTCCGTTGAATATTCTTGAAAATTGTTTGTTAGATGAGAAATAGATGTAAGTTGAGTTTTGCTGCATATTTTATATTGGAATATAACTGTGCTCTCCATGAAGTTAGTATAGCATTTTGTTAATAATAAGCATATTTTACACTCATGCATATACGCTGTGCTTTGTCGTGTTTCCTGTGCATATTGGTCATGCTGTTACTGGAAATTAAATCATAAATCTCAAAACGTTTGAAGCCATGACATTATGAAGATGACTCGATCGCCCAGATGATGGAACAGTTAGCACCTCTGAAACGTCGATCAGTTTCTACCAGACTTCACGGCGCATCATCCCAGAAGACAGTCGTCTTCATTGTCGTCACTGTTAGAATCTGAAATCTCACATTATGCCTGCCAAGTGGCAGGTAGTTGGATATTAGTGATGAATCTGTAGTCTTTAGATGTACAACTAGTATTCTTAATAATACATAATATACTTTAATGTATATTAAATTTCGTGGTCGGTAATTTATAATTGCCAGCCCTTGTCTGCTGATGGGTGCATTTGATGGAAAGTTTTGTCACAAGTTCTTCGCAGAACTAATTGTTATATTTTGCTTCAGAAAGCAGTTTTGTACACGTCATGTTACAGCGAGTCCCGCTGTAAGTGCCGATGTGAAATCTTTTCCTCTTACATTCCATCAACGAACCGCAGCGGCCATCGGTCATTGGTAGTGAGCCCATGCGGAACTTGCAGTATCAGTGTGAGTTCTTAGAACGAATTAAAAAATCACTTTCACTGTTCATTTCCGGGCTTTTTTTTCTCTTTCTCTTGTCCATCGGTAAGCCTATAGTTGTACCAGAAACCTTCACGTTGTACGGCTATTCGGTAGCTTACATATTAACTGGTATCCATTCGTTCAGGCCGATTTTATTTTCCACACTCTTGTATGGCGCTCACGCTCTTGGAATCACTTGAGGTCTTGGGTCCCACCCGTGGCTTCTGCGTCATGTTTCTCCAGAGATTCTCCAGCGGGCCGGTCCCCGCGTCCAGTGGTTGCTTCGAGATATTTTCCAACGAATCCTTGATCGGAACTGTGCAGAAAGTCTAATCTGTGTTTGGTGAAGAACGCCACCAATGTCGCTGGTGTAGCAATGGCGGTACGTAGCTTATAACGAACCGGTAACCCGCGTTCATTTCTGAACGATTCGGTCATGCTCGCGTATCATCCAGGAAGCGTCCGAAGAATTTCCTTATGACCCAGGGCCGAACATTGGCGGAGAGGTTACCGTTCGTAGTGAGATTTATAATGTTCTTACGGTGGTGAGTATGAATATGTCCTCAGACGACGACGATGATGATGGTGGAGGCAAGCACCTCAAAAGCGTCGGCAAATTTCTACCAGACTTCACGGCGCAGCATCCCAGAAGACACCCATCTTAAGGTCACCTTTCCTGCCCATTATTCCGGACATTCCAGGTTAGAACTCCTGAGGGGACTGGTGATCTTTATAGATCAATATCCTGCAGGCGGTGGACAGGAATTTATCTTGAAATGGGCTACAGCCGCTTCCTCCTGGATCTCTTTGTTACCACTCAGGAATATTCCAGCATGCCTCGTTTGACGCTGCTTAACTACAAGCTAAATACAATATTACTGCGTGACCAGATGAACGGTCCGATTCTGTGGTTCACAAACATCATGCACACTGACTGTCTCATCCTTCTTGGCTTGGTCGCGCTATAAATTAGACAATTTTTAGTAATCGATTAAGAATGGGTAGTGGGATTCTTCTTGAATTGTTTCTCTTAATAAATTATCATCTAAGTGCAGCAGATGCCGTGTTACGTATTACGGAATGAAAGACGAAGATGTGTGGGTCATGAATCACGTTTGGTGCATAGATTTGGGATTATTCCTACAGTTGTCAGTGCCACAGACATCTGCAACGGAAGTTTTATTTTTTTTTATTTGTTTAACGGGACCACAGGAAGGAGGAGAATACTCGTAAATTCTTCGTGGTAAATTATTGCGCCAACCTATCTCACTTCAGAGGAGGAGTTTGGTTCACTGCCCGGAGAGAAAGTGATACTCATAGCTTCTGTGGCTTGAATACTGAACGGAATGAACATAATTCAGTATTCTCGACTGAAGGTCGTGCTATCAAATTCGTCACGCACTTGAAACTGAAAATAGTAGCCAAAGGGGCAATGCACATGCAGACCTAACCATCATTGTATTCGCACGGCAGCGTCACCGTCAAATGGCAGGGGTGGATGTTTGTATTTACATTCTTTTGGATTAAAAGCAGAGGAAAGATGCATCCTGATTTTGAATAAGTATATTTTTTGAAATAAATTCGTGCCGATTATTGATACGTAATTGGCTTCGGTGTTCATTTGTCGTAGGTACAAATCTGTTATCATAGCTTCTCTTCCTTTGTTTTTAGCGACTTGTGTTCGATGCGCAATTTTGGCTTCCGAAGAAACACCGCGTCGGTTGTTGAATATGTTCCTGCGTTTTGGCGAAAATTTCAGTTGCCATCTTCAGGATGAATGTCTGTGAAGGGCAAAGGCCAGCTTATAAAAATCTGGAAGTTGGAGTGTGGTGGGATGCAACGAGGTGAGCAGAAGAGCGGGGTGCTATTTATTGGGGAGGTACCACGTGGCTGTAATTTTTTGTCATCACCTCATTCGTTAAGGATGTTAAAATCACTAGAGTTGCTCGGATTTATAATTATGAGGAGTAAAATTACTTCTTCGAAGAAATTGAGTTATTTTAGAACTCTGTTGTTCGTGTGTTCGTCTCTGTGCTGTATCTGTAATTGGCCTTCTGGTTGTTGATACAGCACACTAATAATAAAGAATTGAATTGAATTGAAAGGTATCCGATGGAAAAGATTTTGGATGAAACGAATGAAGTTCGATCAGTTTCATGTAATGTTGGAGTTATGTTTTACACAGGTCGGCAAGTGGCCTAACCTCTCGACTACTAGACAGTGATAGTAAATATGAAGGGTATTGCTGTAATACCAGGAATGTTTTATGCGAAGCGTCTCCGTTTCTGGATGTGGTTCGTAATGGTACGGAACAAACGCGTTACTTGCTTGGAGGGACTGCGAAACTAACGGAACGCCTCGGCATGAATGATTTCGGCGAATTTGTGTTACCTAACCCCGGCCGAATACCATCGTTTCAAAAATACCGAGGTAGGCCTACATTTTCCAGTCTTTTCACTCAGAATAAATTTTGTGCTGCATGATTTGTCGCATGCGGCGACCACGTCAAAAACTACCTGGTGCTCAGGGTCGAAAAAATTACGTATGAGTTAGCAGGAACGTCACACAATTTGTTATCAGAGTGAGTATGGAAAGGACATTTGGTTTGTACTAATGATGACGACACACTTATGCAATGGATAACTCAGATTCTTTTGTGAAATCTCATGCACGGTGAAGACATTTCCCAAGAGGAAGAGACTTGACTTTTGTCAGTTTCGTTGTGTTTCTCAAAACAAGGTTAATATTGGCCAGATAAATCCAACGGACACCCTCACAGTATTTAAGCTCCGTTTCAATATTGTTATTGGCCTTTGTCCTTCCATCTACTTCAAGGTGGTGTATTACTTTTATGTTTCCCGACTATAGTTGAGTATGAATTTTCCTTGCGTGCAACAAACACATTATTGTTTATTGCAGCGTATAATACTGTTCTCTGCAGTTTCTTTCGTACGTGATGTGGGCTTTAATTCTTTATTTCTTTTCAGTCTATCCGCATCTTCACTTCCACATAAACTTTCTGCGAAAATACCGCGACTCTGATACGGTACTCCAAATGCACCTCCACTCTTCACCAGCCTGTGTGTCCATTACTCATTCGTTCTCCTTGCACAATACGTAATGTCGTATTGCTCCAACGTCTCTGTCGTAAAAAACAAAACTTTTTATGCGTATTTACAACAAAAAATTGCAAAACGCGTCTGTTGGTCTCGCCTTGTCTGTTCAACAGCTAGAGAACCGCAGAAACGATTTACGTGAATTTTTTATATATGAGTCTCAAGATGGCTGTCTTCTTGGTTATTGCGCCTTGTAGTCAGGTAGATGTTTACAGACGTTTCGGAGGTGGATACTGCCTCTGTCATCAGATAATAGAGGCAGCAAGCACAAGAGTAGACTGACAAGGCTGTCGTGGTCTCCAACAGTGTAACGTTCATGAAAATCGATTAGCTGACATTTAAAGGGGAGGATGCACATCCATACAGAGTACTGATGTCCTGAAGAAGGGAAGTAGACAAAATGTATCTTATAATTTACACTTATTAAAGGTGTAGATCTCTGTCCAAACACTCGGCTGGTCTTGGAGTAAATATATTCAGTTTCTTATTGAAAAGTCTGCAGCCACGTTGCTCTTGTGGTTGCAGTTTGTTGCCAGAAAACTGAAACGCGCGGAACGACGAGGCTGATACCAACCCAGGTACAGTTCAATCCAATTTAAGTCGTAAATCTGTAGTGTGTAAGTCTTCTTCATGCACTCCGCTCTGCTTAGAATGACGTCCCTGTTGTACAGTCGGAACCGGCATGTTCTGTCCATTTGGTCTCTGCAATGTTAGTAGTTGCTTTGATTATAAAAGAGAATTTATGCTTTTGAGAAAACGGCACGCCGAATTACAAACGTATCAGAGACATGGTGTCACGCTTGTTTGTTTTGCGACATGTAAGAAGAACTGGGTTTCTTGTTGTTCTGAATGCGAACAAGGCCAAGCGGCATTAAGGGCAGAAGACCAACATAAACATCTTCATTACAACGAAAGTCTCAAATCTCTTAAAAGAAATAAAGATGCTGAGGCATTACTTCATATACCTGGACACTAAAACAGATAAAATGTTACCATTTTGCTACGCCTCTAATTGCAGGCGTAATAATTGTCTCTGCTCGCTGTTGAGTTTTGTATGTCGAAGCTTCTGTCTAATATTACACCAAAGTTCATTTGCGTTAGTCACTATCAGAACACACCATTGGACTCTGCTCTGAGCCACTGATATCGCTTGTGTAAATTATCAGCCCAGATTGTCTAAAACTGCCTTGGTCATTTTTCATTATAACGCAATAAATTCTTATCAGTCATACGTCATTAAAATCTGTCAGCGAACTAAATATATAGACTAGACCCTCCCTACATGTGGGATATGCAAGCCACAGTTTTTTTCCGCTTCGTATAAGGATTCTAAAGAGCTCAGAATTGCACAGAAAGATTTCGATCAGCTGTTTAGGATTCGAAATATGAAAAGGTCGGAATTCGCATAATAAAAACTCTTTTTTAAGAGTTTATGAAGTTGTAATGTAAACACCTTTACTTTAGTTTCATAATCCCCGTTTTAAATTTTGTTTATTAATTTTGGGCTATAAACCTATGTGTTTTTATTCGTCACTGAATTCCTCATTTTTAAAACCAGTGTTGTAACCTTCTATGCTTGTGGCGTGACCTGAAGGCCGTGTTGATTATTTTGTTGGGCCATTGCTGTGGCATGGCTGGCAGGCAGCAGCAAGAATTACTGAGGCCTGCCAGCCTCATGAAACGAAACAGCATGCATGTGGTGGGGAACGACTAGGAAGTCAGTCGAAGAGCGTCGAGTCAGAAGAAAAGTTCGCTTATTGCGCGTGTGAAACGGTTTTTGTACTTCCTCAATCGTTCGTATAGTCTTGGTGTAACGAAGGGAAGGTTTTAAATCTGTATTAATTTTAAAGTGAATATTAAGTACTCAGATCCACATTTTACAGAAGTCAAATGGAATAAATGATTGTACGATTTTCGTTGGTCAGATTGTGTGCATCATGGAATTCTTGCCCAAGTCCAGGTGAGATTTTCTGTCAGTTCCTTTGCTTTTGATATTTATGTGTGGTTTGAAATGTGTCGAATTGCGGTCACAGAATCATAACATAAATCGGACAATTTATTTTCATTGGAATAATGCATTTTCATGCAAATGTTTGTGGCTGTCGGCCATTTCTCGAGTACTTTGGTTCTACGTACGGTCTCGATTCTGAGTGGAAAAAACGTATTTGCTTACGAGCTATGTGCATTGCGCCTCGAAAGTGCATTAACATTTTTTATTTTTGTTTCCAGGTGAGTACCGTTGCTGATTGTATACACGGCGAGGATACCATTTCTACGCCGGAAGAATGAATCGCATTGGCGTTTTGGATACGTGCACGTCCAGAAACTGTTTCAGCTCGTGTGAGTTTGCCTTGGGAATTATGAAGAGGGTGGTGTCAAAAGCAGAGACGCGTTTCCTTTTTTTGGGAGGTGGGGCTCGTCATAAACTCGGTATTCGCTTTGTATAATCACTGTTGCGGCGCAGAGTTTAATTACAAACAAGGAAAAACAGTTCAATACTAACATTTTTATTGTGATGTCAGCTTGTCCCTGAAGCTATTTGTAAATTTATTTTGAGCCAGTTTCCGCATAGGGATGTCCTCTCCTACCCCCAAAAACGAGGCTGTTTGTGCAACACGTCCCGGGTGCACGCTCAACATGCGTGGCTTTTTTTGACTTTTTTGCTCTATCCGAGGGAATAAGTTGGCTGTGCAGTTTTAGTGCCATTCCCAACTTGACTGTAATGCGGTGGTCAGTACTTTTGTTTTTAAAGTTCTGGGTTGTTTATCTAGGACGTGTCCGTTACCGTAGAGAATTTATATTACATCGAAGTATGTGGTTGATGGTTACAGTGTTGAATTGGTATGGTCGTGGGAGAAAGTGGTCATGGCTAATTTGAATTAAACATCTTTTCGTTCGATAGTGGCTGAAACAATCACAAACATATTATACAGTCCGCACGATGGACATCGAACCGGGAACTGTAAGAATAAGGAAGGGTAGAAAGAAGACAACCGTGTTCGGACTCACCGCCGTGAAAACCGCAAATCCTACACAAGGAAGGGTAGTAACGATACGCACCATTTGTATGTTCATAGTTGGGAATACGAATGCAAAGCAAGCAACATCCGACGCGGTGCAAGTTGTATTAAAGAAAACGCAATGCGGAAACGAATAGCAATTTTGAGGTACCATATACCCCGACAACATATACACGTGGGTATTTGAGTACGTTACGGTGGCCCTTTCAAGGAAGCAGCGCTCGCGAGTCTCCTGTCGCTGCGGAAGTATTGGTATGTTTACTGACCATGAGAAATTGCATAGGCAGTGAACACGTGGCATGCTTCAGACATTGTGTCTTCCAGAGTGTTTATTTCCTTTATGTTTACGAAACTTGAGTCCGAAGGTTTTTAAAAATAATGTTGATTGTTTAATACAAATGCGCCCAAAAATCTTCGCTATGCATGTTCGCATTTAACAACTCAAGACCGCTTTGTTGTTTTGCATTAAATATTGTATTGTGGAGGTTCACAAAAATTTGTTGACACATTCCAATTTCGGACCATATCTTTCGGTAATTTCGGACATTTCAGGTTCTTATGGTAGCGAATGTGAAGACTTTTTTCTGGAATGTTGCGCCGTGTAAACCAGTACACGTTGACGTCGGTAAACTTCTGCCAGACTACACTGCACAACAACCAGAAGACAGACATCTTCAATAATAATTGGCAGTGTACACAAAGGTTTGCGGTGCACGTCACACAAAAGGCTCTGGTTACCGAATAATTAGTTTAAATGTTAGGCTGAACTTTGGTGTGGAAAATTCCACACCAAAAGCTGACTCCATAATCAACGTGATTGTGATGGAGGCAGCAAAGATCTCCGAAACGTTGATAACTTCTACCATTTTGCACGGCGCTACGACTCAGAAGACTGACATCTTCGTTATCTCCGCCGTGAGAACCTTAAATCCAAAATTTCTCGTTTTTTGTTGTTCCGCAGAGCACACGGATGTCAATGAGAAACCCATTTCCGCGTTATTTAATTGAAATATAAAGCAGCTGTTTACAAGTATCAATTTGACGTGAATTTTGGGCCGCTCATCGTGTGTAATTTTAGAACATGCGGGCCGCGAGTTTGACATGCCTGCTCGTGTACTGGAAACGGAAAGTTCAACAACGTTAACAGAAACGCTAGCCACAAAAAATGTTCACATCAATGAGTCGCGTCGCCTATTACATAATGAGAAAGGCTGGAAGGTTCGTCGTGCATGAATACCTCTGCATTCCCAAATAATTAGACTTACTGAGTTCCTGGCTGCTTCTTGTTCGGTTACCCAGAAACACAGTCCTGTGCTTACACTCCGTATCGGAAATGAAAATCACTTCATGCCAGTTTTCAGTGTCGTCCTAAGTGTTTAAAGTTTATGACAGCGCATGAGGCCCCTCCCTGTTGTAACTGCCGAGTTCACGAAGCACTGTCTTTCAGATTTTGCAATATCGGCCTTAAAGTAACAGTGTTGCGTTTGTATTCATGCTGTAGCTTCGTCGTATTCGCGTTGTACGATCTCTTTCCATGATGACTTTGTTTATTGTGCCGGAACTGCAGCCTGTGTTATCAAGGCAGTTGAAACGTCTCTTAATGTCGGTGCAGAAGGCTCGTCATTTGGCGGAATCCCAGTTTCAAGGTCATTGCCGTACATATCTTAGTTTCTCCCATTACCTGCCCTTCAGCTTCCGGCGTCAGGCGCCGTTATTAATACTAAAATAACCACGAAGGGTTAAACCCTACGTAACAAGCGTTAAATAGTGTTTTGGGTTCTTATACAAACACATTTAGTGACCGCTGTGGTGCCAGTTGGAATTGTTTTCGTGATTTTTTTGCTTCCGGTGATTGCTTTTATAATACACAAATATACGTCTAGCAATTTCATACACCTTTCCTTCCACGCGTCATTCGATACGGCGTATACAGTTTTAATACGAAATACAGGAGCAAGAATTGGAAACTGATCTATTTGCAGAAGCAAAGTGGTGAATGTAAGAATAGTAAAGTGAAAACTCTTGAAGCTGGAAAGACCCACTGCTACCCGGTCACTCGCCCGCTCCCTGGAGTGGTATTGACTTGTATGGATTGTGTAGACTTGGAAAGCCAGGTTTAGAGGGAATCGCCATCAGTGAATTCTGAAAATAAATCGGTGTCAAATCGTACTCTGCACAACCTGCGGCAAATTACCCGTGTGATTCTTAAGGATTAGGTTATGACTGTTTGTGTGACTGTTCTTGTGTTAATAATCTGTAGAACTACATATGACTGAAAATAGTGTTGTGTTATAACGAGCCGTGAACTTGAGTTTCCACGTCCCTTATTAAAACTGGATATATAATATGGTATTCTGGTGGCATCGCACGACGAAAATCATTCTTGACATTGATAGTAGTAAACTTGTGGAATGCGGATTCTGTTTTGTAGACTACCGATGTGGACGTCTGCCCACAAATCTCACGTAGCAAAGCTGAAAGTGTAGCAGGTGCAGAAGAGATAGCATGAATTGGAGATCGATCCATCCTCGGTGCAGTTGCCCAGCATCCACTGCTGGCTTCCTGCCGACTCTGCGTCTCATCCCACCGAATGAGACCCTGTCCTAGTTGGTCCTGTGCCACCGGCAGTCTCTGATGACGTTTACTCCAGTGTCGCATTGGCTCGTGCTGCGCGTTCCAAAGTTGATGAAAGCTGGTATACGTTAATGAAGTTTAATACAGGCAGTCCCCGCTGTTACGAATAGGTGCCTTCCTGGGAGGTTGTGAAGTGAAATTTCGTAAAGGGAGTAGCAGTTTCCTATAAGCGCAGTTTCATAACATGAGCAACAAATTAGAAATCAGCAGTTTTGTTGTCTGAAACAAAACATGCTTTATTTAAAACAACAGATATTTTTTCACAAGGTGCACACCAAAGTAGAGAGAGCATGTGCTTCCGTATTTCCCGGAATAACTGGGCGACGGTGCGTTGCGACGCGACGTTCACCTTAGCACATGTTCGATTTAGTACGGAAGACGTCGGAGGACGAGTCATGCTGAGAGTGTGCACTTCATTGAACAAATTACTGCTCGTGGAGCTAGACAAAACGACTATAGAACACCGTGAAAGTGTCTTGGGAAGCTGATAGTCGCTCACGTGGCCACGAAATTCCCTATTTTTATGTAACGCAAAGGCCCATTATCTTATTTACGAGAGCTCAGCACCAAACCCTATATTGAACTACAGGATGGGTGGGAAGTAAGTAGGCATTAAATAATCGCTTTGCATTGGAAATATAGAGGTTATAACCATTTCTCAATGCCTACTTACTTCCCACCCATCCTGTAGATTAATCCAATTCTGACCCTCAAACCATTTTTTAAATCAATATTATTATATTTCGATCTGCACCTATGTCTTTATGCATTTCGATTATTATTGCAATTTCATTGCTTACATAGGTGCCTCAGTCGTTTATTACAGTGGCTGGCCTTCATCTTTCTCGTCTTTGAACACGAAATTCTCGTTCTTTCAATTTGACACATGCCCATTGCCCGGAATATTTATTTATTTGAAACTAACTGGACCTTGTGCATGAGTTGTGTGGGTGTCTTGAGTTGAAAAATTCGTAGAACGTATTTACCGTGGAGAAATTTCGGTATGCAGTTAATATACCAGCTACTGTGACAGTTAATTTGTATCATAGAATTTTTGCACTTGGCAACGTAAACGTGATATAACGCAGCGAGGGCTTGATGCAAGACAGGAAGGAATAATAAAGTTGTTAATTCCATTTACTTAAGTGGAAATTTCCAAATGATTTCAAGTCCTTAATCAGAGCGTAAATTATGTTAGTGATTCGATCTTGACTTGTGAACATCCCATTTCTGACTGTGGGATACAGTTATTACGTTGTACGGTCGTCTGATATTAAGGTCGAACACAAGACGATAAATACTGGGAGCCTGATCAGCTGGACTTAAACTTAACCTTTAAATTCACTTTCCACTGCATCCACTTCTATATCAATTAGCATTAGCACGGTTAACATGAACTTACGTAGTAAATAAATCCTCTCGTGGGATATAGAAGAATATGTTTTTACAGCTCTGTTGGAACAGTATTGGAAGTGAGCATTTTCGCCCTTCTTTCATGTCCGCAGTGAAAGACCTCGCAATAAAATTCGAGAGATTTTTACCTGGAACATAGTTGAAATATCTTTATCAGGTGGTAATATTTTTAGTTATGTAGTATATGTGCACATACTTCGTCTCCAGCCTCGTGATGAAATGCGGATTTTTTGATTAAGCTTTCTTATGCTTTAGTATGATACAAGAGTTTTAATTCTTATTTCGTGTGTTATCTGTTTAGCGCGGTTTGTTACGACACAGTGTGTCGAGACAGCCTTGAAGGACGAGTGGCAGCCATTTTTAAATACTGCTGTCGATAGTATATTTTGTCAAAGTAATGTTGTTTTTTATGTTGTAGTTCGTTGTGTTTATGTTGGCGGGTTTTGTAAATTGCACACCCACTGCCTACGCTAGATAATAATGATGTCCATTGCTTTCTCCGGTTTGCTGATCAGTGGTGTACTTGCAGATATTCGTTCGGAAATAATGTGCTTGTTTAATAAAATGCCGTATATAAATGTCGCATACCTTTGCCTGTCATCACATACGGTGCACCCGTGATGACTCATTCAAAACCTTTATTCGAACGTGATTTTGTGTGGTTTTCTTCAGTTCTGACTTTATGATCCTGCCACTTAATCCTGGACAGTGGAGTTACTTGGTTTACGTAGGAAACAGAAAGATAGGTTTGTCTAAAAGAACAGCCCTGTATGTTCATATTTTAACAACATGCACAAATAAATATGAGCAGATGAATTTCGGGCAGTGCCCGCCAGCGCAGCCATATTTTAATGTATCCTGAAACCCAGAATAAGCATCACGTAAGAGAATGAAGATCTGATATTAAAGTGCAGTAGCCTTGTAGAGTATTGGCATGTAAGTGGTGCACCCCTGGCGTGATGTCACAAGAAAGTACAGCTGATTGTGCATATTCTCATTACGCGTTTCATAATTGCATCACTGGGAATATGTGTGTCGGTATGCACGGTTACGCGTGTAATGACGGCAATACGCAGAGGTGTACTGCCTGCAGCTTCATACTCCTTGGCCTTAACCCGTTGAAGCGAATATCGTCTAAATATTGCTTGAGAATTCAGCCCATTCCTCAAACAAGACACAACAGTTCTCCAGTGCATGGATCAGTTAGTAAATGCTGTTTAAAGAAATGATCCGTGTTTTCACTGAGATTCATACACAAATGCAGAGACCGTGATTATTAAAGGAGATGATATATAAGTTGTAGGCTAAATTACCACTGGGATTTAAATGTTTAATAGCACGAGTTGGCCATGTTGAATTTTATTTCAATTTAGCAGCATGGACTGCCTCTTTATTCTAAGGCATTCCGCTGTTTAACGATGCTGTATTTTGCAACGTAATTTAACTTGATATGCGATGGGAGGGAAGTGGAAAGCACCGAAGCATTGGTAGTTTATTCCGAAGATGTCATAATAAACAAGTTTAATTATTTCAGTACGTAGGTTTATTTTATGAAGAACCCCGGGCAAAGAAGTGGCGCTTTCGACATTAAAACACAGTATAGGGCCGTAAGAAAGTAAATTGAAATCACTTGAAGTATTGTAATAAAACAAAAAGAACTAATAAAATTAGATCTAATAAAGAGATGCGAAGATTCATCGTGTTAAGTGAATTGAATCGTATAGTGAAAATTATTTACGCTCATGTTCAACATAAACTCTAACAAGAAAAGCTAAGAGAGTAGACTGAATGTTGTCAGTTTGTGCATAGCATTTATTTATTCATAGCGGGTTTTGTAGACGTGTGTAGGTAGATTCCGTTGTCCAAATTCTTGAGGCCCCAAATGTGTGGATGCATTGGCGGCGGCTAACGGAATCGACTGACTCTTGAGTGCAGTAGACCAAGATCTGTCTACTTCCGTAATTCTTGCCATTTCTTAATTCATTATAATCTTAATCACTGTAAGCATCATCGAACCATGAAATAGAATACGTTGAGTCAGTCGGATGACATGTGTGATGGGAAACCTTTGTGCCTCTTCAAAATAATACTCCATTTACTAACGTAATTTAATCTGTGGAACTTTTGGCGGCCATACTAACGATCGTTAGTTTTTGTACCTGGCCTATACCCTGGGGCCCATAATATGGAATGCGGTTACCTTCCGGCCTGTCTGACAAGGACTTCACTCAACAGGTAGTTCCCGCATTACGTAACAAGTGCAGAGGATCTTCTGTAACAATAGCCTCTTCCTTTCTCATCGCTTTTATGACAGTGTGCAGAACTTTAGCCCCCTGTTCTCGAGAAGCGTCCGTTAACACACGTATTGAATGTCGTCTGTGTCCTAAACACGCGTTTGGAATCTGAAGAAATTGATGAAAGTATTTCTCCAGACGAACATTTTAGGAATATATGGTAGCACATTGTTGATTTACTAGAGCAGAGCGCCCCTTTCGGAGCTCCTCGGGGGGGGGTTGGTCAAGTGTTGGGGGGGGGGTGCGTTTTAAATTGTTGTGTAACAAACTAAACTAACCCCCCCCCAAGGGGGGTTCTTTGATGTCATCTTTAGCGTCGCGTTTCGAATTCTGACGTGCATTTTCGATTCTTTGTTTGACGGCTTCTTCTTCGTCGATCATAAATAGTTGATCAAAAGTTGCATTCTCATTATCTTTCGGAAAAGATGCCGCATTCATGTTATAATAAATTTGGCCATGCAATTTAAAACATAGATTGTAATTTACCTTGATATCTAATACTTTCTTTTTCAGCGTCTTGTTTTCTTTCCTCCTCTGTTCTTGCCGAATAAGTTTTCTACGTGTGTCGTTAATATGGTCTCGTTTATCAATGTAAGTCTTCTTTCGCTTTTCTTTATTTGTTAAATAGGTCTGATGTTGTAGTTCTTTACGTCGCTGTTCAGAGGCCAACTGTTCTTGTTCAGTCAACTTTTTACGTCCAGCCCCACCCTTGCAAATCGATCATAATAGTTTTCGTAATCGAAATATATCGAATGAGTATTAGTTTACCTCATTGGAGTTTGTATTTCAAATAGTTGATAACGTTTCAAATACTTGATAACGTCTGCTTTCACTTTTCTTCATTTCTTAAATAGTTTTATGTCGCTGTTCGGAGGCGATGTGCTGCTTCTGGAGCAGTGGTAATGCGACTCGCTTGGTAGTTGTTTATTTATTACGTTATTTGTTTACTCGGCATTGTTGTGTTGTTATACCAACACAACAATGCCGAGTAAACAAATAACGTGACATTGTTTGATGACGACAACGAGGAATCACAAATTTTTATAGTAGAGATTTATAGTAGAAAAGAGAGACGACAACGAGGAATCACAAATTTTGATAGTAGACTTCGCCGTGGACATCAGTATCGTGTGGGGTAATTTTCGGTTGACCGGGCACAGTTGGTATTAAAAGCTTTTGCTACCAGTAATTAGCACTTCCACTAAATGCCAACTGCGTAACCGTGCTGTTTACTTGTTCGTAAAATAAGCTAGTCATAAAGGTATTTCCAGTTTCTTGTCATATCTCTTCAGTTCTAAAGCAAGGGACGCCGACCGAGCGGTAATATACCTCCCTTCATATTCTCTAGGTCCCGGCAAGACCGGATACTGCCTGTTCTGAGGTTTTTAGTGGGTTTCCGCAGTTGTCCATGCATATACCTTGATTGTGCCATAAATTAGGCCACGACCACTTCCTCATCCTTTCAAATTAGACGTTATACAGTCTGAGATACTGACATCGTCGTTAAATAAACCACATAAATAAGAAAGCACGAATGTTCGGTAGCATGAAGATGGTGTGTTTCGTTTGTACAGGACAGCTGTCTATCTTTGGTTGCCTGTATACAGTGGATTGTAATCACACGGCGCGTTGTGAGATGGAAGTTATCACAGGGAAGCGGTACTGGTTCTGTATGGCATTGCATGAAGCTGCTGGTGTTAGTGATGTGTGTAGGTAGATTCTAAGTACAGTCAAACCTCGGTTCACGAACTTAATTCGTTACTGAAGGTCGTTCGTAAACCGAAATGTTCGTTAACTGAAACTATTTTCGCCATAGGAATTAATGTAAAATGGATTAATCCGTTCCTGGACCCCAGATGATTGCTTATTTAAAATTTTACAACAGTACTTTGTGCACAAGTTATTAACACAAAATCAATGGAAACCATTAAATCTGTCACAAAAAAGATAAACACGACACTAAGCAGATCAAATATAGACGAAAACTTCATTTAGTTTTACCGTACCTGTATGGAGGAGAGTTGACGGCGTAAGTGGAAGGTGGTGAGGAAGTGAAATGTTATAGTTTGGAAGGGGATTCTTTTTCTTTTTTCTGTCTCTTGGCACCACTCGACTCTGCATCAGACTCACTGGGCCTCTGTTTCAATAAAAAGTTGTCCAGTGTGATTTGTTTTTGTCTAAGTTTTAAAATGTTTCTAAAGTGACACATGACATTATCATTGAAAATGTTTATGCTGCGGCTTACTACTGCTTTATCGGGGTGATATCATTCCACGAAACATTGCACCTCACCCCATTTTGCACAAATTTCACGGATCAAAGAAGTAGCAAGATCAGAGACACGACCACCATTTTCATGTTTGGCTATGATTTCTTTCTTAACATCTATCATGATATTGGTATTTTTTCTTTTCACTTCGCTGCTATCATTGTCTTTCTTTGGCCCCATGCTGGATCATTCTTCTACGAATACTGCCGACGCTGATACTCCCAGCTTATCGCTCCACGATATTGACGGCTTGCGTGTTCGTAACTCGAGACACAGTACGTCATCCGAGACGCTTTGTGTTCGGAAAATTTGTTCGTAAACTGAATTGTTCGTGATCCCGAGGCGTTCGTGAACCGAGGTTTGACTGTATTTGGTATCTGTCTGCAAGTCCACGGTGTCACTGTCCAAAAGAAAAACCATTGATAGATGATACGGCGATAGCAGGAAGTTGGACAAGACTTTCGATTGCGCCCACTTTATAGATATTGTAAGGCAAATTCCGATAAAAAAATTGTGTTGTGTGTGTACCTATGTGCGACTTTTGTTCAAGACGTTTTTCTGTCAGGTTAATGTGACGAGATACCCCCAAGATGTAGTTGTGCCCTTATATAATGCCAACACATGGCAGTGTCTGTGTATTAGAAATAGCTAATCCTGTATCAGTTTATAAAGAATTCAGAAGATGGCAGTGAATTGAAAGTGTATCTAGCTTACGTGTAGTACACGCAGTACCAGTATAGAAGTATCCTTTGCGATTACATTTTAATTAAAGTGTGCTGATTTGATAAGAAATGTACGTAAAAGTTTATTTGGGCCCGTACAATGAACTAAACTTAATTGAAACAACCGGTCACAATTTAATGTTCGTGTACATCACCTATTTTGAAATTGCAAAGGTAATTCGGCCGCGGTTGCTTGGTTACAGCCAGACTTAAGACATCGGACTCATTAAAGTTTTGACTCACTTCAGTGCAGTGCTAGTTCAGAATTTAAGAAACGCCTTAACAGAGATCTTCTTGCATTAAATTCACATTGTTCAGTAAAGTTATTTAGGCAAAATCGATATCAGCTTCTTGGATTAGTGTTATTAGTCTTCCGACTGCAAGGTTTGTATTCGAGATGGGCTGTTTGTGTATGCTGTACTGATAAGATCTACAGCTCGAGTTCTTTCAGTTTGATGGAAACAATTTGGCAGTTGTCTGTTTTACTTTAGTATGTTAAGTAGGTAGTTGTATGTTCTTATCAGATTCAGTTTCTCTTTTGTCATGAGGAAGGGCATTTCAAGAACTTTTACTTAACATCGGAATACCACGTGTTCGCTGTTTCCCAGCTGCATTTTTTTTCTGGTACAACTTTCCAGAATATTTACGAAGTCACCAGGGGCAGGTTCCAGATTTTAATATCCGTTCAAATTCATTTCCGTTCTTATGCCCACACATACAGGCCGATCCCGTGTTTAACAAAGTGACATGTAAATTTTGTTATTCAGATACCTTTTCCGTCCTTGAGACTTACGTAATCGATTTCGTCATTCTGTTGTTGTACTGTCCTTCACAGTCACAGGCGTTACTACTGTTCTATGTCGTTCTGGTACGGGGTGGTGGTGGTTTAATGCACTCGGTGAAACCATGAAGCATCCCCTGAACGTGTCGTGGCCCACAAGCATGCAGATTTTAACGTAGATCCACTTAAGTCATTGTAGTCCATGTACCGCTTCGAGAATTATAAGGTTCAGACACTGCTTGGTATTCTATGGCAGACTCTATAAACTCTGTTAAAAGTTGGAATGAAACGAATCCCACACAGTATCGTTGAGTTCCGTCGCAGAAACGGAGTGCCAGGTGATTGCGTAAAGCGTGGTATGTTGGTTATGAGCGTACAAGCCCATAATAGTGTTGTGTCAAGGAAACTTGCATGCTGCTTGTGTGACGTGGAATCATTTACATTACTGCGTGCTACTTCTGAGGTGTGTTGAATGTTTTAAGGAACTACATTTTTTCGTCTGTTCTGTGTTGGTATACTCCATTACTCTCTTTCTACACTGTCCAGGTGTGTGCTTTGAATTTTAAATCAGAAATATTGACTGCGAAATGTTTATGTTTACTTCGTGTTCCATTACTCGTGTGTTGGGATTGACCATAAGACACGAAGGTAGAAATGGCCATCATGGCATTTGGTTCGTCTTGGTAAATCAGTTTAATTGCTTTCAGCATTGCAGGCGCAGTTGCGTTGCATTTTATTTCTGTCGCTGTATTTATTACGTTCCCTTCCATCTGTGTGCCATTTTTACCCTGATTTTCGTGTTCCGTACAGGATGGGATGTTTGTGGTATGCCTATACGTATTCGCATGTCAGTCTTTGTATTCAACTTGAGTAACTTTCGAGCTGTTTGGCTAGTTTTACGAGAGTCGGTATGAAGGTCATGTGATGAGCTCCTAACCTTTATTTATACGAACCTTGTAATTCTCTCCCGCCAGCAACACTAAATGGTGTTGGGAACTTCTCGATATCAGTAAGGTCGACTTTTTATGATGCTGGCCTTTTAAATTATGCAGCTACTGTCATTGCCATTTCTAGAGAAAATGGAATCATCCTGCTACTAGGCTCTTCATAACCATTGTACAGTAGTTGTATAAGCGTTGTTTATTATCGAAGAATCAGTCGACATGTTCAAATAATAATGGAGTTAAATATTATAACAGTTTTAATTCCTGATAAGCAGATAATTTCCCAGCTAAACGACCACAGTGTGCAGTAATGACCGGTGCGTGATGTGATGGCTTTGCGCAGTAATGCGGATGGCCTCGCCGACCAAGATTCTGATATAATATCGCCTTGCTCGTTTAATTACATAATTAGACAGGCATTATATGTTAATTAATTCAGACAACATTAAGATAAAATTGTAAATGGTTTCTGAATTGGAAGGGGGTTGAGTAGACATTAGCAACTGGTGTTTGACTTTGCGTGATTTTTGGATTTGTAGGTCTAGGGAGTGACAACTCGGATGGGCCAGAAAGACTCAAAGTACACTTTTGGTTCCAATGTCCGAGTGCCATAGCTCAAAGAAAGCTGTTCACTGTGTGCGTACAACAGACGGCGTGGATGCAGAGAAGTTGCTAGGTGGCGTGTTCACTGCGTTAAGTAAAGTGAATGCATATAAAAACAAGCCTGCTACGAGAAAAACCCTCCTTGGTCGCAAACGCTGTTAAAGCGTTGGAAGTCCTGTTCAGTTCTGATTGTATACAGCTCCCTGAGTCGTGAGATTTCAGGCTCACACGGCGACAAATAGGAGAATGTCTTCTGGGATGTCGTGACGCGTAGCCCAGCGTACATTGATCGACGTTTCAGAGTGCTAACCACCTCCAACAGGGCGATGATTACTCATGACAGATTGTGTGTTACTCGTAGGTTTTACATTTAACGAACGAAAACGCGGTGGGACAGAGCTCTTTTCAGAAGCTAATAGTCGCTTATCCTGTCAAGAATTTACCTGTTTTTCATGAAAATGAAAGTCCGTTGCCGTGTTTGCAAGACTGCCACTGGTCTTTCAAGTAGCCTCTTTCTTTCAAGTTTTCCGTTTTAAATTTTTTATGCGTTTCTGGCTTTTGGAATGTGTACTTCTTGACCCATCTGTCTCTTCACTCTTCATTTGGTCGCCCGATTTATATCTGGTAAAACCCACAAATTTTAAAGCTCCTCCTACAGTTTCATCAGCTTTGTGCTGATTTTCTCTTCCCTAGTTTCAGACTTACGACATTTGGTATGGCGATAAACATGGCTGGAGATTTGATGTGATTGATCATTTGTTTGTGTGTTATCATTTAATTTAGTTACGATAAGAGTGTGTTATACAGGAGCCTCTCAATATAGGAGGTTCAGAGGATCTGTTGGAAAGGTGTACTCCCTGGAGTACACATTGTAAGGGTCTTCTATCCACATCACGTAGGTCGTAGTTGCACTAACGTGTCAAAGGAGATTGGCGCTTCTTGGGTCGTTCATGCACTTGCCCAGCAGTCGGGCTGAAAGTCTAAACAGAATGATATGGGACGGGCTCACACCAGAACGTGAAAATACCAAAAAATCATCAGCTGTTACTGTTTATATTGAGTCCATTAAGAATTTGCGACTTGTTAACGCTTAAGGTAAAGCGAGTAGAGATTGCTCACAATTCGGGAAAAAATCACTAAAAATCGAATGTTTATCTATTTTCGTAAATAAGTGTACACATGTGTTCTTTGGTATGTTAGGCATATTTAATGAACAATATTCCGATTGTTTTTTCAATTTTTGATAAGATAATGCAGTTTTTTCAGACATTCGATTTTACGCAATCTCTCCTAACCGGGTAGGTGAGATTGCGCAAATGGGTAGGTGAGATGGTTTATGGTTTGAATTACTTATTTCGATCAAACTTTATTAGAAATTGTTATTATAAAATGAATTAGAAGCTTTATTATTACAGAAAATGAATAGTAATGTTAATAAAAAAAGAAATTGTTTTATTATTATAAAAAATAAATAGATAATTGTATCCGACTGTTTATACTCAAAAGCACACATATTATTCTTCGTAATTTTAGGAAAGTTAAGTCGGCCTATTGTAAGTCAGGAGGAGAAACACACTTAATCAAACAAAAAACTGAATCAAACAACAAACGTACTTAATTACTAATATTAACCCTTTGCGGTCCCTTTTAATTACTACTACAGCTCTCTGCAAGTCTATTTAAATACCACTAAGCTGTATAAATTCAACTACTATTATGAACTGTTTTGATTTTTTTTAACTTGCATAAAACGGAGGAAACTGTGCTAAATATGGCAAAATATGTTCTGAGAGGTACATGGTGGACTCAGTCCGACAGAGATGGGCTAATTTCTTTTCCGTATCGACACCTAGTTGCGAATCTGGACCCAAAGCAAGCTTTCCAAAAACATTTCTCTTTAGCCTAATTCTCAAGGTGGATTCAGGAATATTGAATTTTCTACTTGCAGCGCGTATGGTGAGAGAGTCATTTTTTATAGCTTCTATAGCTCGTCGCAAATCCCCCTCTGACCAAGACCCTTTATTAGACTTTCTCACATAAACGTTTGGCATTATGACCTATAAGGAGAAATGCCAAAAATATAATTAGTAATACTCTGCGCTAGAAAAACAGCTCCGAAAACAAACTAGGAATTGCATGTGTCATTTTATGCTATTTTATTTCTTAACTTATGTAAAATACAGTTAAAGGCAGTAGATAGGATGAAAACACAAAGAACATACTTCATTTTTGTTTGATTTTGCAATTAATTGAGTGAACAAGTTTATTTTAATCTCTCCTCCCATTGAAACAAATGAAAATCCTGCGCAAACTCTAACTAGCGCAAGCGCCAACTATACTCATTGGGTAGGGAAGATTGCGCACCCACGTGATCGGCATGAAAATTTCCACAGTGACTCGCAACAGCATGAAACACTAGTCTCAACAAAGAACTAACTTAGAAAATACTTTATTTGCAATTATTTAGAGGTGAAACATTTCTTATGAAAATATACGAAACATTCCAGAAAATTCAAGCCCTCACCTTCTACAGAACAAGCAGAAAATTGGCAATAAAACACAGAGAACAGCTTGCATCGACACGTAAATTTAACTGAAGCCTCTACGAGTGATGTGCTTACTGCTCCTCACGCTGTTGTACGCACATCTTACCCCCTTCCACCTGAATTTAGACATGCGCAAACTCTCCTACCGCGCAATCTCTGCTAGCTTTACCTTATATAGAATAGTTACAAGACGAAATAAATCAGAACAATCTAATACATGAACTTCCCGCAGGCCTAAATGTGTTGGACGTGATTGGACTGTGTGGACGAATTTTCATTTCGTGCTGTATCTGGCGATGACGTAGTACTCGTATTGGCTACGAACTGTACCATCGGGTTTCTGTCCCCGAAATGGATGTTAATTGATTCTCTTAACTGACCGTGCTGTGTGATGCTTGAAATTCATCACACACTTTATTTAACGTGAAGATCACCATGTGAAGGACCTCTCCTTCACGTCTTCAGTACTTAGCAGCCGTTGTGTGGGTCAGGGATAGTTCTGGGTTGAGCAGTTTAGTTGCTGAAACAGTGAGAGGCCCCCATTGTAATATCTGAAGACGGAATTTAAAATCTGTTGTATGAAGCCGTTTTTACCTTTGTTTTGTCAGTCATGAAGTAGAAGTTGGTACGGGAGTTTCTTTCGATGTGATGTTCTGTGTTGTGATTATGATACTTTTAATGTATCAAGGTAGATAAAGGAGCATGTTACATGCGCAGGTTTAAGCAGGAATTATTAATACCCCGAATTAATGATAGAAAAGCCCCTTGCGATGAGTTTGTCGGTTCTGTGAAAGCGAGACGAAGTACAGTAGCCTACATATTAGATTAATGCTTTAGGTGTGATGACTTTCTTTTTGAGGAAATAGTTAAAAGCAGCGTTCATAGTTGGCGCTTCATGTGGAGATACTCTGCTGTTTTGTAAGGTTCAAGAGCCAGGATACAAAACCTTCAGTGCAGAATTGCTCCGTTACAGTTATACCTGTTCCGCTCGCCACCCATCAATCTGGCGTGTCGTATGGGTTGTCTACTCATAAGGCGGAAACTTGAATAACGATGAAGTGACCCAACTGTTCCTGTAAAATAAATTTGCTGTAGATGACAGATTTATTCGTGGCAGGATGTTATAATCTGGGTGAATATATTTTATTTGCATATAATTATTCCCGATTTTATCTGAAGATGTTTGATTTCGCACTCTTGACCCTCTTACTGGTTACTAGTGTAGAATAGTTGCAATTGAGTTTTCATCAGGCCCTGATGCGCTCTTTAGTTGTTTTTAATCCTAATATGGGCTGTATGTACAACAGTTCTTGCAGAAATTCCTTGTAACTGTCAGAATAATGAATTACATACCTACTCGTGGGTTTCATCTAAAAAATCTTGTGATCTCCATTACTTTATCACAAAGATCAGCAAACAGTGACTGCTTTAACATTTCATACACACACAAAGTATCTAGTTCTGTTTCATAAACTTCATGACGGGATGATGTTTTTAGACAGCGGTGTGTTGAAATAGCAAAGATGCCTTCTTGTAAGTGCACAGGACACAATTCTTCATTTATGTAATTTCCGTTTTAGAATGTGGCGCCGAATGCTTTTGAAATTAGTAAATGCAATATGTTTTGAAGATTGTAGGAACAGATTTACCATAAAATGTTTTGCATCTACTTTTTACTTAGGTTATGTCAGTGAAACTTAATCTTGCAATACAGCATTGAATTTATTAAACAGATTCACACTTTTGTTGCTGATCTTCTAGAGACTTAATATAGCAAAATCAGTAGACCCATTCCTGAATCTATAAGTGAGAGTATAATGAATTCTTCTCGGGCTACCAGCTGTGTAAAGTGGTTTAATGGAGAAAAGCCAGCATTTTTAGAACCATCTTTGCCGTCATCCTCAGGGTACTGTAGTTGTGTAGTGAGATGTCTGAAATGCAACTACTGCACAAAAGTATCACTAGCATATCCCAGCATTAGTAAAGACTGGCAGGTAGGATATGATGTAATATGAGGAACCTGGATATACAGTACATAATAGTTACATTAAAGTGTCATTGCTGCATAAAAACTAATGACAAAGAACTGCCAATGAATTTTTTTCCAGGTGGACTGTGGGGTGATTTTTCGAGAAAATGTCTCACCACAGCGATGACAACATGTTAATAGCAACCAGTGACTCATTCTGGGAACCTGGCAACTATAAACGAACAACAAAACGGATTGAAGATGGATACAGACTGTGTAATGACCTTGTGACCCTCATCCAAGAAAGAGCTGATATTGAGAAGGCATATGCAAAGAGCTTGAAGGGATGGTCCAAGAAATGGAATGACCTGATTGAAAAAGGTATTCAAACCTTCGTTTATTTAGGAGACTTTTGCAAAGTAGCTCTTATCCAAATTTTGAGCAACTGTCCATTTAACAAAAATTGAATGTTTCCACATATGATATAATTACAATTTAATGCAGTTTAGAACCAAGAATTTATTTTTGTAAATTGAAGTTATCCATACAGTATGCAAACTACTTTGCTGCATATTGTTGAAATTGTGAGAAGAGAACCAAAACACTGCATGAAGAGGCATGCAAGGGCTTAAAATGCTGGAGGGGCTCAGTCTGTAGTTGGATACCTACCAAGTGAACCAGTGATACTCTCAAAATTAATTAAAGAAAACTCACTGCTAGCATAATCAGAGTACTAAAGTAAGGCATGTATCGATACAGACTAGCCATTTGTTTAATACAGATCAGTACATTTCTTTGGTTTTTACTAGGTCCGGAGTATGGCACAACAGAAGCAGCTTGGAAAGGAGTTTTGGGTGAGGCAGACAGGTTGTGTGACCTGCACTTGAAGGTCAGGGACAATCTCTGTAATGATGTTGTGCAGCAAGTTAAAACATGGCAGAAAGACACATATCATAAGGTAGGCGTACAATCTTGTTAACTGCACTGTGCTTTGATGGGACTTTGTATTTTAATACTTGATTATTGTGTATGTACAGGAATATAGCTCTCAAGGAAGTTCATAAAATTAAACTGTGTAATTTGAAGGGCCATGATATTTTTACCATGCTAAAGTAGCACAGTCGTTAGTGTAGATTTAGTAAATAATTAATTCTGACATGATAAGCCACAATATTCATGAAGATTTCCGTCTTCTGGGTTGTTGCGCTGTGTAGTCTGGTCGATGTTAACCAACGTTTCAGAGGTCATACTGCCTCCATCATCGCCCTGACGACGGAGGCAGTATGACCTTTTAAACGTTGGTTAACATCGACCAGACTACACAGTGCAACAACCCAGAAGACGGAAATCTTCATACTCACCGCTGTGAGAACCTCAAGTCTTACACAATATTCATGCTCTTAAAGAATACTGAACTTAATAAAATTTGATGAAAATTTAGCTTTATTACATAGCTGTATGTGAACTTTAATTGATACAGTTTATTGTTAATACAAGATGTACCATATTTGTATGTAACTGCGACGTTAGTTCCAAAGCATGTTATGGCAATTTGAGGCTGTAAAATGTCAAGAATCTTACAGTATCATCATGAGGTGAGAAAGATGACATTTATTCAGCAACTGGTAGTAACATTACAGTACTAGATGCTCTTTTCCATTGTTTTAGAGAGAATTTAAAAAACATTTTGATTCATTTCAAAAGTGTGTAATAATAGTTGAATTTAAATGCATGTATTTTGTAAGCACAAATCAAAGATTGTGTTGATAGTTGTTGCATATTTTAAATTCTACTTTACCTTGACTGTTAATAGAAACCAGAACCAAAGAAGATTAATTATAAACTGTCTTGTCATTTAATAACAGGTATGATGAAGTTGTAGTTGAAGTGGCAGTGGGAGTTTGATTTTATTGAGTAATTTGGTGTATTAAGTTGCATTGTTGCACAGTGATCTCTGAAAATTAACCATTGTTATCAGACAGACAGTAAAACACAATAATACTGTTGTACATAAAATGACTGAGAACTTATTTTTAATGAACACACATTGTTCTTGTTACTGGCTGTCTAATGGTTCTGGTAATAGTAGAATTATATAGGTCAAGAAGACAGACTGCATTGTAATGATATCATGCTACTGAATTTTGATTTGCTCCCCTGCAGCACAGAACAGGCACAGATTTGCCTGTGTGGATTCAGGTACAGTGGCATGATACCCTTTGAAATGTGGGTGCACAGGTTCAGTCCTGTGTTAAGCCTGGATGTTTTTTCTCACAGAATATATTAGAAGCATGTTTCTTTAAATTTTTTGGCAACTTTTTATGAGGTGCTATCCTAATGTAATAAAACCAGAGTTATACCTGGTAGATAGAGTGAGAGAATACCTACTTACCTGCCTGCCTGACTGGAAAGTTTACAAATTTTAGTTCCTGTGTTACATATTTTGTAGGTCTCTGTAGTATGTAGCTTATCCATTTCTAAAACTCTCATCTGATTCTGTAGGCATATAAATCTTATACATCATCTCTGAAATTCAGTTGAACTTGTGATTGAAAGCAGATACATTTTATAGCAAAACCATTGAAGTATGTATGACCCTTCTGTTTCTTTGCTATATGTTTCAGTATATTTACAAGGTTCTAAATGCTGATGGTGATATTGAAATTACACTCAATTTCTTTTCAGTTATCAGCAGGTGACAGTGTTGGTAATTTCACTTCACTATTTGTCTTGTGTGTCTGAAGAAGCAGGTGCGTCACCTGTATTCTATACTTGTGGCTCAGCAAACCCACTTACCTGTTTGCCCATGACCAGTGAAAAATGAAGGCTAATGAGTGAAATTTTTTAAATTTATTTAATTAATTTTCCCTCTTTTTCCTGTTTTATTTCTCCACAGACATTGATTGAACAGTAACTTTGTATGTGGCATGGGTATGAGGACTGTGGTTAATGTGGTTGTGGTATAAAGATTATAGTGAAATACAGTTCACCAGTTATATCATTGTTTGAACGATACATTGCTTTGTTCCATTTGTGTTGATGCTAAATGCTGCTAGTAGTGACTGCCTCCACTGTACTAGTCAGTTGCTTGTTGTCAACATTTGTTCTTGATGGTTCTTATGGAGAAATTGTCTGACAAATAGAATTTTTCTGTAACTGGTAAACTGGAGCAACATTTGTTGACCCCTGTCTGTAGCCAAGTCATATGTTAAAGGTTGAAGAAATCCTTTGTATAATGAAGATGTTTCCAATATATATTTAGTCCTCAAACATAAGTATTTATAGGAATGATGGCTTTTAATTTTTGTTGATGTATCTTTCAGTTATGATTGCTTTCAGAACGTCATGTGTTAATAGTCTTAGAGAAATGGAACAGAATTACTGATCTGTGTTGTCTTTGTTTTTCAGTCAATGATTCAAATAAAGGAAAGGAAAGAAATGGAAGATTCGTTTAAAAAGGCACAGAAGCCATGGTCAAAATTGTTAGCGAAAGTGAACAAAACCAAGGTAGACTATCATACTGCATGTAAAACTGAGAAGTCAGCCTCAAATCAGGAAAGGAATGCATCAGCAGATAGTTCCCTATCACCAGATCAGGTATGTATATTTTCACTTTTCATGTTCAGTTGGATCATATGGCACAGTACAAAAGTAATAAAAGCTGATCTTTTGGTGTCTGACAGATCATATCAATGCCGAAAGTAATTAACCTTGTGTTAAAGTGTTCAGCTGCTATAATGCTTTCTTGATCATTATCAGCATTCAGGGAATTGGTCTTGTAATCCTTTGGTTTATAAAATACCATGTAGATATATTTCTGTCTAAGGTGGCTTTCCTCATGTACAAGAAATTGAATATGAAAACACTGGTTCAAGGTATTAACTTGCTATGTATGTTACAAGTGCCTCTCTAATACAAGTTAGGAAATGTGTGCAGCATAACAGTTGTGAAACATACACTCTTTTTATTGCCTCCAAATTTTCAGGTTATGAATGCTAGATTTTGATGATCTCTTAACAAATAACATGATATAGGTGGGGCAGATGAGCATATTCATTACAAAATTTTATCTAAATCAGTCCAATATTCTCAGTTAATAGATTACAGAAGCATAAAAGTATTTTCTTTTTTTCTAATTATCTCAGTTATGTGCATCAAATGTTTCATTTTTACCTACAACGGTTGGTCAAGACATTCTTTACTCTTACAAATATTTGATGAGTTATGCTAAAGACAAATGCCCTGATGGTTGATCTTCCTGTGGTGTCCATTATTATTGCCTGCTTTTAACCAGAATGGGGATTTTTCTGCAGATATTAGCAAAACACCACAATATCACTTTTCATTAAAACCATTCAGCAGTTTTTAAGTTATATTGCAGACTGACTGATGGATTCTGTGAAGCTAAGAGTTGTTTTTGCAACTTCCCATTGTAAATACACCAAAAAGTGGTTGTACATTGCACCATAATTTTTGATTAATAATTTATATTTGTAATTGTAAACCGAATGAGAAGCCATAATAAATCCTTTTAATGTCAATATTTAAGAGTGATTTCCTCGTACAGTTAAGCAATAAAGTCATAAAGTAGAAATTTTCTTATAAAGGTGGCTGTATTAACTGTATCATGAGACACATTAATGCAGACATTGCCAAATTTTAAGGGGAGATGCATTTCACATCTAGACCATACCCGTATTCTGTTCTCTTCTTAACAGAGACTGTCCATAACATGGAATGAAATAATGTTTGTACTTTCAAATAATTGTTTAGAATTATTTAAAATGTTACTGTCTTTGTGTATAAACTTGTTCTGTTCATTATCAACAATTAACGTTTTTATTTTATTACAGAAAGCAGCCATGGTAAGCAAATCAGTTACATTCATTAAAAAATAACATTGCCTCACTAACACAATAGTTACTCATTTGATGTGTGCTTTGATTAATAAGACATCATCTAATGTTGGTTTGATTAATGATCGTAAACATAGATAAACTGTCAAGAAGAGATTAAGTTTCTAATTTGCTTTTATGGAAGTTGAAGGAATGCTGACTAAATGGCATGAGTAGCATGACTGACACACTTGAGACAAGAGAAGAGTCTATTGAAACACAAATATGTAACCATTGTGTTTAGCCAGTGGTGAAAGTATGTAGTTGCAGTAAATATATGAGTCACAAAATTCCTGCTATGTAAATTTGTTTACTAGCATATATAATTTTCCTAAAAGTATCCTTGTGCACGTCATGTAATGGATGGTCTCATGGTGCCATGTTTGAAAGAGATTTGTCAGGTCGCCTTAAATATATGACAAACGGGTAGAAGCTAATACACCGATTTGCAAGGCTTGTAGTTGTGAATGCATAGTAAAGAAAAAGGAGCAACAAACATTTATGAAGTAATAACAACAGCAACAACAATAATAATGCAAAATCAACAGACATGATGAAATAATCCATTTGAGGAAAATTGCTAGTTTTCACAGGTGTGGCCACATATCAAGATACATAGATTTAAGATAAAAGTTACCTTAACAATGTAATATATGCTTTTACATGTGACAGCAAAAACACTTGTATGTAAGTGTGCATGTGCGTGAGCATATTTGTTAACTGCAGTAATCTTTAACATAAGTAATTAGTGGGAATCATAGTTATGTTTTATATGTTTTTCTGTGCTTTATTTATAAATTATATAGGCAGTTTTCATAGTAAGCATCAATATATTGACACTGAAAATTACTTCAGTTATGTTGAAACATAGTTAGTAAATTACAATCTTGTTCAACTTTATGACAAGAAACTGGTTGAATACAGCATATTGTTCTTGTTGTATCTCATCTGATCCTTTAAAGTCCAGTTTTTACTATATGTACCACCTGCTTTGACAGTCAATAATTGCATTTTGCCCATGTACTGTACTTTTGGTTTTTGTACAATGCTCGAGGCAAAGTGTTTATTTGCCAAACAGCATTAACCAATTCAGCATTGTAATGGAAATACATTGTATTTTCTTTGTGGTAGGATCTGAATCCTTAAATATTATTTAGATGATCTTTGGCTTCAAAAGGTTACGAATATTAAAGATGTAACTGGAACTTCCATTAATATGACAAACATTATGTCTTTCTGTTGCAATGTCCATTGAAAGTATGGAAAAAATTATTTGAACAAATGTCGGATTACCAAAATATATAGCTGAAATTAAGCCATTAACAGTAATAATGGTGTCACATTATATATATTTTTCTTGTTTTAAATTCTTGCAGGTGAAGAAAATGCAAGACCGTGTCCAGAAGTCTAAAGACGATGTTCAGAAGGCTAAGGAGAAATATGATGCAGCTTTAGATGAAATAAATGGATATAACCCTAAATATATGGAAGACATGACTGTTGTATTTGATAAGTGCCAAGACATGGAAGCACAGAGGTTGCAGTTTTTCAAGGAAATTATGTTCAGTATTCACAAATGTCTCAACATTTCACAAGATCCTGTGTAAGTTCATGGTTTTTGTTACTACCATTTTGAGGAGTGCAAGACATGAAATTTAAAAAAAGAGTACTAGAAGGGAATTATGTGAGAGTAGTGTGTAACAGAAGACACCTTTGGAAGGGAAGTGATAGTAGAATCATATGCTTGTTAAAAGTAATTTACAGGTATATATTTTGCAAACTTTGAAATAGAGAATGTTATTTTAACCACTTTGGTGATAATTTCCAAATTATCTGCCTGATTTTTAAATTTGTTACAACAGCTATTTAATTTGGACATTAATTGAAATTCAATATCTTGGTCTTTCATTATATAATTATGAATCAACTGCTTGAAATATGAATTACCAGTTTGTTTTTGTAGATGACTACATTTTCTCCTTCTTTCTCTGCTTATTATTTTGGCAATTTCAGGTGTAATAAAATGTTCCAGTGGGGTATTAAAATCATCTGAATCAGAGGTCAGGCTTCCTACTAAATGGAAAATGTGGTTGCTTGGCGCCAATCTTTGTTCATGTGTCATGCTGCATGTCATTGTTTTCACTGACTATGTTCATCTTCATAGCTGTCACTTTGTTGACTACTTGACATTTTCACACTTGCAACAACACTAATACAATCCACAACTTCATTCTTTCTCAGAGATATCACTGTATTCATTATCTTGCAAATACTATATTTTTAGACCCTGCCTTATGTGACCAGCAAAAATTCTAATTTGGGACTGCTTTTAGTCACTAATAATCTTCGCTTAGAACTAACTGGAAAGGTTTTGTGGATAGGCGTGACATCCACAGATGTCATACTCCCACGATAAAAATAGTGCATGATGTGTTAAAATGGTGTCCCTACTTGACTGGTTAAGTAGATGCTCATTGAATTAAAATTTGTTACAGTCTTCCTCAAATCTATGAAGAATTCTATCATACAGTAAACAATGCAGATCATGAGAAGGATCTAAAATGGTGGTCCAATATGTACGGTGTTAACATGGCCATGAATTGGCCATACTTTGAGGTGAGCTACATTTTAATGTTGGAAAATATATTCTTTGTCATGTATTAATGTTGTCTGTTATTGTGGTATACATTTGTTTTGTATTTAAAATTGATAGTATTTACTTAAGGCATTGTGATTCTTTTTAACTATGTTGCTTGCATGGGTATACTTATGTTTTTACTAAGAACACTGTGTTATAATTCAGAACAAAATTAATATGCAGTGGCAGTACATTCATGTATGCAGTTAGTAGTCCTAATTTTTATCCCTGAGAGAGAGGCTTTATTTAATGAAGGATGTGGAATGTCCTGTAACATTGTCTCAATGTAATTTTAAGCATTTTTTTTCTCCCATGACTCAGGTACTGTAAGTTTTGAGTTTGCATTATGTTTGACATTGTGTACTTTTGTCCTGTGATGATGTCATCTTGTTCTAATTTTGTTTCAAGTATACTTACCTGTTTTAATAACATGAGACTGAGTTGCATTGATGACTGATTTGAGATTTTCAGAATGTCATTTGGGATTGATTTATAGGCTTTTTGTAATGATTTGTCACAGCTGATCTTTGTTATAAACTTACAGGCCTGAATGTGTATAACAACTTACATTGTGCCTCACCATGTCAATAAATTTGAGCCAACACTGTAACAGTATCCCATGTAACCAGCTCAAGTTTCAAGTTTTCACATAATGTGTATGAATAAAAAGGGAACAAATCATTTGATTCTATTTGCTGAGCCGAATTATAAAAGAAACTGCAGTAATAATCATCTGTGACAAATACGTTGTCTAAAATGCAGTAAATTTAATGAAAGAAATTTATTATCTTTAAATTACCACATGTTTCATGTTTCTGTGAGGTTGTTGAGAAATATTATGCATCATAGTCTTCTGGGTTGTATGCCATGCAGTATTGTAAGTGATTACCAATGTTTCAGGGGAACATACCAAGTTGATTACATGGTTTCTCAACCCAGAAGAATATGATCTACATTTTGACCAAAATAAAAACTTGAAATTTCCTATTGAAATATCCATGGAAAATGCATACTTTGCTTATTCGGGTGTTTGATGATTTCGCTTAATTTGATCAACTATGTTGATTAACAATTCTGCAAATCTCTTCAGCCACGTTAGTCATTTCCTGGATGACACACAGTAGGTTTGTGTTACGACTATTAATTTAACTCTGAATTAAAGAGGTTTAATTTTGTTATTAATGGGAAAATTAACTGCCATCTTCATATTTGTGGTTGGAAATTTATTAAGACATATTTGGGTGTAGCTGGGATGCTGCTCAGAGGCAACTGTTGGTATTTATTACATGTTTAAAAGTTCGTGTAGGAATTTGGTTTAAAATGTGGTTGTAGCATGAAGATGTCACCTTTATTTGATGTGGTGCCAATCCAAAAGGAAATCAAGTGGAAGCAGGTAGGAAGATGATATGCTGATTGCATGTTGTGTGTTTCTTCCCACCCACAGGAATACACAGAGGAGTTCAGGGATATTGCCAAGGGCAGGTCAAAAGAAGCTATCCCAGGAATCATGCTCATCAATCAACGCCCTGTTGGAGAAGATTTGCATGTAAATGGCCTTTCTGTATTCTTTTAGTTTTGTAGTAGTGTTTAAATTAATTTTTATTAAATATTTGGATATTACTTGTAGGATATGTAAAAACTTAGAGCAGTACACATTGACTGAAAAGACTAAATCCATTAGTGAGCACATGGTATGACCTTTTCCTGTCATTTGTGAAACACACTGTGATGTCTCAAGACACAAACTACACGTGTTTATAGCCATTACAGTAAATTACTAGAATATCTGATTCAGAGATAGGTTAAAATTCTGTGAGATTTGAGGTTCTGTGTGTACTCCTAGGTAGATACCAATGTTTTGGAGAAACATAAGTGTCTTCATCTTCAGGACTTGAGCACATGGCTTCATAACCCATAACATTTTCTTATTAAGATTCAGTTCCTGTGATAAGTGTTGAGAGTGTTGTGACATTTCTTCTTATTAAATATTGTACTGTTCACAGTTAACAGACCATAAATACCACAGTCGAGCTTTTCCAAATTCTGTCTTCCAGTACTACAGTGAACATATAAGGATAATATGTGATCAACTGAAAGTCTCTGAATGTTTCCAATGAGAGACAAAGTGAATAAAATTCAGTACTGTTGCACCTCTTCCATATACAGTGAAACCTCGATGCATCGTTTTCGGCGGGGGTGGGAAATAAAAACGATGAATACGGGAAAACGATAGTTGCGGGAAAGCATTAATTTTTTTTTAAAAAAAAACAATGTTTCTCTTTCAAAGTTACTTCTTTTTACCAAAAAAGTCTTTAATGGACAACTGGTTTGTCGAAACTTTACGTTTTAGGCCAAACAGAGCCCTTTCCACGTTCAAAAAGTTTTCCTCGTCACGTTCACTAATATTATGCACATAAAAGAACGACTTCACCTTTGCTAATGTTTCGGCAAAACTCGGCACAGCTTCGGGCTCGCATTCGTCGTCTTCCTCTTCCTCACCACTCCCACCCCCTTCGCGGACAATAACAGGAAGAATGGAAATACTCTTAAGACCGAACTCAACGAAACGTAGCTGTAGAAGACACAAGATGAACCAGAAGAATGAAAAGTGCCGCCCGCCTTTCCTTTGTACTTATAAGCATTTGTGAAGAAATTCACACTGCACATGCCATCTGGCATCGCTGGAACGAAATATGAGTGCACCCTAATTAAACTCGTAAAATTTCTGACATTGGGCACCGCCATTCTCTCCAACTATCACCCCTGCACCGCTGACCCCTCATTCCAAAAGAATCTGTGCTGGTTGGGCGACATAACAGGTTACCGCTGTGTATTCCAAAAACATTGTGCGTCTTTCGGTATTAATTTATCTCAAAACCCAGCATTTTAATTTCTCAGAAACGATCATTGCGGGAAAATTGTGGGCCGGGACTAAGATTTTTGAACGATCGATGCGATAAAACGATAGTTCGAGGAACGATAGAAGCGGGAAAATACAACATTATTTTATATGGGATGTATCCGGGAAAACGATAGTTCCGGGAACGAAGGATAGAGGTTTCACTGTAGTATCATCCTTCAGGCATCTAGTCCTTCTACCACACAATTACAACATCTAAGTACCATGTAAATAATTAGGGGGAAAATTTACAAGATTCCTCTATATTGGAGTCGGTCTTTGATGTTTGTCAGTTACTGAAAGGGGCAGCTGCAGCTTCACTAATTCTATGAATGTAAACTTGTTTATAGGCATATCAGTGACGTAATGTGAGATGATTTTGGCACATAATAGTTTTAATGTTTCATGACCCAGTCTTCTCAAAATCCTTGAATTGATGCTAAAGTGATGATGCCACAGATTTTTCATTTTCTTACAGTTCCATTTTTTGTGGAGTTCCATAAAACAAATATTTAATTTAAAACTTCATTTAATAATTTGTATTCCTACTAGCTGACTGCACACAGTTAATATTCCTGTGTGTTCTGAACATTTTTATCCCAGGTGCAGGAATTGTCATGTGGTTTAATAAGATTGTTTCCATTTATTCTCCTTATTTGTATGCTGTTTTATTTTTGCAACAGTGTGTTTACAAGAATGGATTCCTTTTTAAAATTTGGTAATTTTCTAACAAATATCTGAGAAAACTGGTAAAATCAGATGCCATATTATCCTGTAATGACAGCTAGTTGAGGTTAGCAAGAAGCTTGTTCCCATCTGACAGATTGCCGAAAATGTGGGATAGTCATTGTCAGGGCTGTTCAACCCAGCTACACAGAAATGTTGAGATTTGTTGGTAAGAAGATGGTTGTCTTCTGGGTTGTAGCATGTAGTCTGGTAGAAGTTCATCAGAGGTCTTTGCTGTCTCCATAACTTTTGGGAATATTTTTGTGCAGTATAAATATGAGTAGAATGTGAAGAGAGAATGCAGTTTCATGCATAAGATGTCAGGTACTGTATGTGTTACTATCTGTGTGGTAATGCTGCATGTGGCTTGATGATTGTGACGTTCAGCACCAGTTGTACAGTTCTAGTTCTAACATCCTTACAGGTAACATTTTCAGTACAATATGTATTGATTTCACATAGTGTTTTATTTACGAGTGATTGAACATTATTTGAGGATTGATCAGGGTGTATTAGGGCTGATAAATACTTAAAAATTCCTTTCGTTCATAAGATTTTTATACTTGGACTGCTAGTGTTTTCATATCACTTGGATAACTGATTTATCCTGGCATATATTCCAATTATCAGTCATGCAGAAACTCTGTTTGAAGCAGCAGTATATATTTCTGTGATTTTTCTAAAATAGGGTTTTTAAGTACATTACAGTGGATCTAGCTGTTTATTCTTTGACTTCTTGGTGTACATTGATTGTAAATGCATTGGCTCCTTCAGCAAAGCAGAATGTGCAAGTTCCCTGGCATTTCAGAATGTTTTACTACCTCAGATCACGGACTTTGGCATGTATGAAATATGCAGTTACAGGTTGCACGTTACAGACAAGCATTATCTGGCCTGACATAAAAGTTTAGCTCTGTTTTTGTGCTAGGAGGTACCACAGCCAAATAAATGGGCAAGTGAAAGTTACATTCTAATTTTGATGAATTTTAAATCATTTTCTCTTTAAAATGGTGTAAATAAATTCAAGAACTGAATGGTCACACACACACACACACACACACACATTGCACATTAGAAGTTGGTATTCTGAAGATCGGTCAGTACAAGACATGGCTGTTTTATTTTCATTATTACCTTTAATGCATAGTTATGAAAATATTAGTGCCTTGAATTAACAGCAAGACCATTAACAGTATGTTATGTTCCTTTGCAGGAGTTTCCCCCTGTTAACAATAAAGTATCAAGAAAGTCTACATCAAGGGTTATATCTACAGATGTAACTTCAGAAACAAAAACTGAAGGGAAGCCAAAGGAGAAAACGGAAAGTGCAAACAGAACATCGACCATCACGTAAGCTGTCCATCATGTTAGATAAATTCTGAACTGTCTCAGCCTCTTGTGGTACAAGATTTGATACTTTTTAAATTTCCACAAATTTATATAATATTTTATACAGTTACAAATCACCATTTTACTTCTTGTCATACACACTTTTGAATTGACTTGGAATACTGGAGACATGTCTGTAAACAGTTCACTTCAGTTCCAGTTGGAACAGTGATTATCACCTGTGAGAAAAATTTGGATAACAGGAAACCACTGTGTACAAATTTTCATTCCAAGCTTGTAAACAGAACATTTCCAAAGGTTGAAAGGAGCTTATAAAGGAATGGTCTGATTTGGTCAGGTTGAAACCCAACCTGAAATCATTTCATTGTTGCTGTTCCCAGGTGTTTTGACTTTGTCAATTTTAAAGGAAACTGGTTCAAAGTATACCATAAAATTGAGAGTTATAATTGAAAACATGCTGTAACAACAAGCTGCCAAGACATTTTGTTGTTTTGATTCGTGTTTTAAGTTCCAAAACTTGTGTCATTTCCTTTAACCATTCACGCCAGTATTTTTGCAGATAATTTTTCTTTTTTGTGTATTTTAAAAACTGCTCAAATAGAATCCAGTGAAATGTTCATGCTATATAATTATAGTTTTAAACTCTTGTTTTATCATAGAAGAAACATTATCATCAGAATCGGAAGCATCTACTTCACTTCCATTGCAACAGTTGCTCACTTCTTCATCTCAAGACTGTTTGAAAAATCTAATATGTCAGAAGTACAATGTTTGAAGTATGATACTGCAGTTGGTTTGATGTTAACAACATATGCCTTGAAGGGTTAACCTTTATCAGCCATGCCCATGCATTGTAATAGTATACTGCCAACTCTCAACCCCTGGCTGGCAGTCCCATAGTACCAGATTTTAAAACCTGTATTTCTACACAACAGTTTCTGTTGTTTCATAATGGGTGGTAACTAAATGACCCAGACATTAAAGTTGTAAACTTACATCACTTTATGTTTATGTTAATTGTTCCATACAGGAATGGGACACGATCTGAAGCAAACCCATTTGAGGAAGAAGAATGGGATGAGGAAGGTGGAGAGGCTTTGGTGGACACAGGAGAGCCAGGTGTTCCTGTCAAGGCTCTGTATGACTATGAGGGAGCAGAGTCTGATGAACTCAGCTTTAGACAAGGTGGGAGAATTGTCTCCATGTGGAGTAAACTTAACTTCTGAACCATACAGTAGCAGTCAGTGAAAGTACAATGTAAACTAAATTTCCAAACCTGACTTATTTGATGATAATGCCACAAGGATGAATTTTGAGTGGGGGTATCTTCAACAAAACACTTGTATCGTGACAGTTTATGTGAAGAGTTCTCATAGGTATGACTTACTTTCAAATTTGTGTCAATTGAAACCACTGTCTATCCTTGTCAACATGAATGTTTCCATAACCCTAATACAGGAACTCTCTTGGTTATCCATTTTACATTTAAACTACAGTGCTTTTAGTATCACCAGGAACATACACATCAAATGTACATTTCTTTAGATAGTTTTTAGTGTTTGAAGATTGAACTGTGGACCAAAGCCCCCCCCCCCCCATTTTACCTTACTATACTCCTGAAACTTCTCCCTTGTCCCTTTTTCCCACTGATTAAAAACTTCGTTTTAATACTGTGATCAATTTGTGTATCTTTTAAGTGTGACCTTTATAGTTCATGAATTGTGAATTTCCATATTAAATTCACTGGAACATAAAATGTAAATGCTAAAAAGAATTCCAAAGAAAACTTTGTATTTTTGCATTAACCAGTAGATAAAAGAGGAAATAAGTTTGTACAACCTTCACTTAATCCATAGGTGGCTCCAGCATGTAGCTTCTGAGCTCACATATGTACATTGTTCCACAGTTTACAATTTATGATGCTTGCAGTACAGAATGGCCTATAACATAATTTCCCTAACTGTGGACTGGATGATGAGGTTCAATCCCCAACAGGGGCAGAGAACTTTTCCTCTAACCTATGCATCCAGACCAGTTCTGGGGTCCACCCAGCCTCTTATACAAGGGGTATCGGGGTCCTTTCCCAGGGGTAAAGCGCAGCCGGGGCGTGATGCTAACCACTCACCCCTCTCTAGAATGAGTAGGAGCTATACCTCCACCCCCCCCCCAAGTGCCTAGATGGCGTATAATGGAACAGATTTTGTATCTGGTGGTTAAAGTTAATATTGTCTTAAGTACTGTTTGGAACATCAGTTTAAAAGTTCTGTGTGAGACAGCAACTAATGGCATTAATAATGTTATTTATTGGAAAATACATTATTAGAGTAATATTCTATTTACAGGAGATGTATTTGAGAAGTTAGAAGATGAAGATGAACAGGGATGGTGCAAAGGCAGGAAGGATGGACGTGTGGGTCTGTACCCAGCAAATTATGTCGAAGTGGTATCGCAGTAACTCGATTATTAAAACTTTACACAAAGTGCTTCCTTCCCAAATGGAATGCTGGCCATTGTATACAAAACCTTTTCATATGCTACAAAATTTATGGGAACATACTCAATTGGAATCTTGAAGAATAAGAAATTGCTTCATGCAGTTTAATGTGTATGGTGACATGTAAACTGTTGTTTTAAGTATTGTATTGACTAGAATACTTTAGATTGAGTGTATGGAGTTATTCACCATGGAGGAAAATGAAATATGTAGAATGCAATATAAAAATTACTTTAAATGTTGCAATGTTTGTAACATTCCATATGTATAAACCTGGGAAGAAAAGTTTTACTGCTGCTGTTTTTTTCCTTTCTCTTGATGTTTGCTCAACATAATATCCTACTTGTGGGATAAGTTAAGAATGACATTCTGAGCATAATACAGTATTTTATGTAAACTTACTAATTTAAAGTTCAAAAGAAAGCTCCCTTGCTCAGTGTATTTTGGTCTGAGAATAACTTTGCTATAACATGCAACAAGCTATGGTTTTGATCAGTACTGATAAACCAAAGCTAATTCTGCTCAAAGTCATAATATATCCAATCTGAATAAAGACTTTTGGAAATTGGATTTGATTTTTATGGTCCTGTAATAGGTTTGCAATATGAGCAAAGCAGTTTCTTGTTCTTGAGGTAAGTGATTGTTAAATAGTTGTGTAAGTTCTGAAAGTGAAGTGAGAGATTAAGACACTCTTGATTGGCCCAGCCAATTTGTGCTCCTGACCGTTACATCCCCCCCCCCCCCCCAGTGCTGCAAGAATACTTCATTAACAAGAACATATCACAAATTGATGAAGTTCCACACAGAAAACACTACCCGAGTTGTGTTACTCCAGTTGGCCATGTATAAATGCAATATTTTCAGTGTATGACTTTGTTTGCCATTGAGTCCAATACATGTACTGAAGATCCATATAAATGAGAGATTGAGTTCTAAATATCATGTATATGTTGAGTTTCAGATCTGTTAATTAACAAATTAAAGTATAAAAATGTTAAAGTGTACATTCTTCCTGGTTTTAGGTGGGTTATCTTCACACATTCTATGTTGTTCATCCATAAAATTACTACTAATTCTATAAAAGAGTACATCAAAATATTGAAATGCATTTGTGCTCTTTGTCATGTTGACATTTTGAATTATTGTTTGGTTTAGCTGTTACTTACTGTGAAATGTTTTTAAGAATGTATTGAAGAGTTCTACTCATCAAGAGCTAGAATACTTGTGCATTGGTTGTGTAGCGTATATTTAAGGAAAGTGATACACTTCACTGCAGTGCGATTTTGAAACGTGATTATTACAGTGATTGGTGGACTGTAGTCGTGTACAAAGAGCAGCAGATACACACTGCCTTTTTTATCCCCTCACAATTTCCATGAAATTCTTTTCAAGGTAGCATATTCCTGTATGTGGCTCAGTTTTCTTTTCAGTGACATGTCAGATGTAATACTAATTTGTAACTGAATGTTCTCATTTTGTGATAAAACTTTCATCATAAATATTTAAGCTTCTTTGTAACTAAAACAGTTAAAACTGGAGACAAATTAGACACAGTCATTAAATAAGTAAATTGTTGGTGATTATGACTTGATTTGGGTGTTTGAAACTTGAGTTCAGGAAATTTGTTTTTAAGTTACTGGTATGTGCATGAGAATTGGAGGAATAATAATAAGTCATGGGGATTAATATTGGTTAAAAATTGAGATGAATCTAAGAAAGCAACTTATGGGGCCAGAGCAGACTAGATATATTGCATGGATAATTTTTATAAAAAGTGTTCATATATAATACATTTACAAATATTTTGCCAGTTTAAATGCAAGTATCATACTTCATCACTGATAGGCCTACATGAATGTTAACTATCCACTATGTAATTATGTAAATATAATTATGTGAAACTCAGTGTATAGCTTATACTTGAGGGCTGAGGGAAGGAATTGAGAAACTAATGGTTGTTCCAGTAACTTTGCCTGTGCTGTCTATCCTCTGAACCTCCAGTAAAACAGGCTTTTGTATATTTTAGATAAAAATGTTATAATAGGAGTGTGTTGTGATAATGAAACATAATTTATATTCGCAGGTATTTTGAGAAACTGGAAGATCTTGATAATTATTATATTTGTATCTTTCCCTTCAATGACTACAGAACTTAACTTTGTGGGATGAAAATGGTACTGTCTTAGTAACTTTATGCTTTCAACCTTTTTACATAACTGCATTAGTATAAGGTGATACCATTCCACGAACATTTGGTTAGTGATATCCATACAAAATTGTTGTGCAGGTTTGTATACAGGATGATTGATGTGATTCTTTGCATGCAAGAGAACAATCGACATCTTTGTCATCATTGTCGTCATCGTATTCCCAAAACTGTGAACATATAGAACTTAGTAAATTGCCATTTGGCTATGTAAACCTTTGGATGATATGCTTTATATACAGATATGTATACTGTTTTCATGTGCTTCAGTTATTTTAACCTTACTGTTACTTCCTGTTAACTTTTGCTTACATATGTGTGTGTATATATATATATATATATATGTATAAAATGTGAATAATTAACAAATGATTTAGTGTCAGCTTGGAAAAATACTCCCAGCTCTGCACCAAACAAAAATTGAGAACCATGAGATGAGTAACATGCACATATACTGTGCTGGATTAAATCAATTAGAAATCTTGTGCATGTTCAATTATCCACAACTAGTAACTGTCAGATTGGTTTACTATATTTAATAGGCTAGAGAAAGCTACCCACATCTCTAACCCTACCTATTATAGTGGCGATACAAATATTGCAGGCAGGGAGTATCATAAGAGATATTATTTTTATGGGAAAATCTGCAGTGTTCCCTCTTGATGCCTCTGCTTGTTCCTGCAGACTAACCTTGGATATGTAGAATTTGAGGTTTCCACGGTGATGGAATATTGTGGTCTTCTGGGTTGTGCTGTGTAACATTCTGCAGGATATAGTGCCTCTCTCTTCTTTTTGAAGACGGGCATTGTTCCTCTGAAACGTTGGCACACAACCAGGATATTAGGTGGCTCAGTAATCCAGAATATTAGATTGTAACCTTGGATGAACCTTTAAAATATTCCACTGCCACAAATATCTCAGAAATTATAAATCTGTTCACCTATTTAAGACCCCTAGAGTCAAATGTGGGGATTGAAACAACACTAGTGTTTAACAATGTGTTAAGAGTATGGCTGTACAAGAAGTTATGTGTTTTTAATCCATTGTTACAATAACGCCTAGAACTGAAACAGTTTGTACCCAAATGCTTAAATTCACTTTCATACTGCAATCCAGTGAGCCATCAACTAATGGGAAAGATGGGTTCCTATTCAACATCAATTCTGATAAAAGTGACTGCATTACAAATAAAATACGTGTGATGAATACAAGTGACTAAATTCTTTTTTATACACATAGATATGGTCTACATAGCTTATGAGTTTCAAATAATCTGTAGAACTTTAATTTTCATATCTTATTAAACTTAATTTTTGTTTTGCAACCCTCTTTTGTG
The DNA here is from genome assembly GCF_977971745.1 of Zootermopsis nevadensis. Taxonomy (NCBI): domain Eukaryota; kingdom Metazoa; phylum Arthropoda; class Insecta; order Blattodea; family Termopsidae; genus Zootermopsis; species Zootermopsis nevadensis. The sequence goes on along the minus strand of NW_028259152.1, from coordinate 3,729,390 downwards.
CTGGTTTATTTAATAAACTAGTTACAGCCTATTTTAATGAAATGTTCATGTTGTGATACATGTGAATGTTCAAAATGTATTTTATCTGAGTATCTATAACATCAGCATCCACTATATGATAAAACTACATTCCCATTCAACATCAATTTGGTATTTTATTTTTCTCAAGAAATTGGCTATTGTCACTTACTCATATCACAGTTACCAGTTAACACACTAACAAATATGTGGACAGACACAATCAAAAAACATAAATATAAATAAAAAGTCAATATCTGTATTTCGTAGAGTAATCCTTCGGAGAAACCACTAAACCTCGTCCTTTGCGTGCCCCTCTGTAGACTGTTTCAATTATGTCAATCATTTCCTGCTTGTCTTCCAGTGGCCAATTAATTTTGTTGTTATTTCCTGTTCCAAGATCAATCATTATGTGTTTGTTTCGAAAAAAGAACATAACTGTACATGGATCATACAACTCGTACCTGTAACATGAGATGGAACTGCATATTAACTCAATTGCTACAAAGTCCTTTTATATATGAAACCAAAATAATATTTTCTAGTTAGACTGAAGTAAGCCTCCATCAAACTAAACTTCACAGCAGATCAAAATTCCATGTGTACATCCAGACACCTTAAAACTTTGGAGTTGAGCTTAAACTCATGTAATTTGAACATTTAAAATAATCATTACCTAAAATACTAAAGAATCCCCAATATCAGATTCATCCCTCTGACCTCATTACATAGGAAGATATCAAAGACATATAGTATAACAAAATTTTCTCGTTCTACCAGCCATGTCGGGCGATTGAGACTTGAAAACAACTTTTCACCTTTCAACCACCTGACAGCTAGTTGCCTGAGAAGAATTCATAACATTTAGTCGCCGTGAAAGCTTAAAATCATGCAGACATATAGTATTTATACATACATAAAAAATGTGTGTATATGCATATAAATTACATACATTTTATTGAAGTCGGGGACCTTCGTAATATCGACCAGATACAAAACAGCAAAATTCTTCACCTTTTCTGCAATGCTGTACAAGACTTCATCCATCTTCATACATGATGGGTCCCAGTCATGACCAAATCGAATGACCTTTTACAATAAACAAATGTAATATTATAGATGCACTTCTATTCTAAATTTATCTTTCATTTAACATGTGGAGCCACTATGAAAGATAAATTTAGGATAATTACAGATAAGAAGTAAAATGATAAAGTTGTCAAAGGTGTGTATATATAAATCACAAATATTATGTTCTTCCCTCAAATGAGGGTGGTAATGTTTTGTAGGTACAATAAAAGGTCCGATTCATTTTGGTGTGTTTGCAATGAAGTTGCAAACGTGCCCATAAGCTTCACCATGTATTCACATGTCACAATGAAAGATCCATTCAATCTGAAACTAAGAAGTCTTGCTAAGGAATTTGACACATTTGAATACTGAATGAAATTGGACAGTAATAATGCTTATTTTACATGAAGACAAGCCTATATGTGTTAATGACAACCTTGAAGGGTAGACCCAAAGGCACTGGGCAAAGTACCAATAGGCTTGTATTTAGGTCAGTTGCCTTAGTGATAGGGCATAAAAAAGAAAAAGTAAAGCTGTCCCACTATATGTCTTATACGTGCTTGGGGGGAGAAGGGGTATACCTCCTACTCATTTTTGACCACAGCATCACACCCCGGCCATGCTTTACACCCAGGAAAGGAACCTGGTACCCATTGGATAGGAGGCTGGGTGGGCCCCAGAACTGGTCTGGATGCAGAAGCTAGAGGAAAAATCCTTTGTCCCATTGCGAATCAAACCCTGGTTGTCGAGTCCATAGACAATCACTATACTGACTGAGCTACACAGGCTCATAGTGACAGGATGTGACGACATATATATATGAAGCTGATAACACATTCCTAAATAGCCCAATAAATCACAAATGTGCTTTGTTCAGAGAATTTTGACATATGTAAGTAAATTAAAAACATACTTTTGTGCTGCTACACATACTATTACGTTATCTAACATATCCAAATTCAGTGACAGGTTATGTTACATTACATTTGCATTCTGTTTGAGTATACAAAAATATTTTGTAGTAACTTAACACATTGGAGTCATTGAAAGAGGCACTGGTATTTGTTCTTCCTAACAAGTTTCTTTATGACTTACCACAATCCCTTCTGGTGATTGCTGGTATAGTACCTTGAGATAGGCAACCAATGCTTCGTCCACAATTCTATCAACTTCAATTGAAATGATTGTTCATGCACACCATTCAATGCTGCAGTTGATAGCATCAAAAAATAACTTACAACACATCACTCCACTAGAAATTAATTCACAGGGGGTTGTAAAATAACAGTAAACCAATGATTAGTAATTTTTATGCAATAATGACAAACATAAGTACCAAATCTGAAGTGTACCTTGTCTCTGGCATGACATAATGTTATAGTAACAGGTGTAGAAAATGTAGAATGAGAGGTGACGATACCCGAGCAGCCAACACTGTGATGACTTCTGTTAGGCTGTCTTGCTACTTTTATGTATTCTATCAAAATCAAACATAATATCTGGCACTGTTGCTACAGATGTTATAAAATTTTCTTACCACAACTCGATCCTCTTCTGACAGTATTGCTTGATCGACTTGCCAGCCATTGTGCAGATGTCCTAACATGTACGACATGTTGTCTGATTACAGTACCCAACAGCAATCTGAATTGTACAAAAGTACAAGTTTTTGAATATGAAATCATACGACAAAAGTTATCCTGGTAAATGATAAGATATAGTATTTCATAAAAATAATATAATCATAAAAGACTTGTACGGTGTTCTTGTTTAGTTGATGAATACAAGGTAACCTTAAAACCGAAGATTAATCACTCATGATTGACAATTAACCTCAAATCATACTCGCGTCTTACTATCTAAAATGAAAATATACGTGTTCTAAGATAAGAACTCTTTGGAGGATTGAAAAATTGTTTTACATTACGTATACGAAATAAATTCTAAACACCTTCACTTTTACAAACCATAAATTTAACAAAGACAATGCTATAGCCACTGACAACATACATACATATTCTAAACCCACGAGCAGCTCCTGTAACGGACAGCGTGATCTTGCACATGCGCATGAATAAATAATTACAGAAAATGGGATTGAATACAGAGAATGAATAAGACAAGTTTAATTTAATCTAATTTCCATCAATTTCACAAAAACAAATTATCGTGCAAAGTTTTTCAATTACATTGGGCAATTCCAACGTTCAATTCCTATCAGAGTTCCAATACTTTTTTAAACTTGAAATATCATAATTGCCTTGTACTCTTCGGTACAGGTATTCCAGGAAACAGTATTTTCATATTCTGGGATACTGGAAACGACCCGTTCTTCAAGTGCCTGAGCACTGCGGGTCCCAACTTTTCGTTGGCCTGAACTATAGACATTCGGTAAGACTCCTTGGACGAGGGATCGGCCCGTCGCAAGGCCTCTACCTGTACACAGGACAGCACAACACCGAAAAACGCAAACATCCATGGCTTAAGTGGGATTCGAACACACGATCCCAGCGACCTAGCGGCACAAGGCCCACGCCTGAGACCGCGCGGCCACTGCGGACCCATTTTTTTTTTTCATATTCAGGGTTTAAATATTTGCGAAACGAATGTTGCAATAATCTGGTATTTCGCTAAGTGAAGCATTAATGAATAAAAATTAATGATGTAGGTATATTATAAAATTTGTTTGCTTGAGTGATGAGTCCTCATAGCAGAGCATGCTGAGCTTAGTTTGGTGATAATGTATTGAATACGCTTTTTCCAATTCAAGTTACTGTCAGTTTGTAGGCCAATAAACTGTTTTTTCTTCTTCTTAAATTATTTTATTCATGTACTCTGTTCCCAGTTTAACACAATTTTTGTTGGTAGTACATTATTTCACATTTTTTTATAAAAATGTAATATTAGTTTATTGGCTTTAATCCACTTGTTCAAGACATGCAAATACATCATTAGATGGATAAATATGCATGATTTTTCAATTTTTTTATATAGAAGTTTAATTTTTTAATGTTTAAGTAATTCTGGAAAAACCCCTACTGTCGTTGATTCATTGCAAGGATAACTTAAAGGAGTACTAATGTAGTCTGCACAGCTACTGAGTAGAGTTGTTGATATTTCACCATACCCACGAGTTTTTTGATTTGACAGAATTTATTATACTTTAATTTAATTTATTGCTGTGGGTTTAATATTTATGTTTAGAAAGGTTTTAAGGACTGCTTGAGGAAGGTACTTTGTTGCATCTCTCTTCAATTAAATTAGAGCATCTGTCAAGAAAGAGACATAAAGAAATACAGAATAAATGAAATAAAACTTTTTACCATTGATAAAATTATATTGTAAAATTTTCAAGTTAAATGAATACAGAATAAAATATAACATGACTGCCATTACAGTTTAATTTATCTTTATCTCTGCTGTATAAGTTCTAACCTGCAACACTCTGTAGTATAAAACATTCTTAACAAAAATGGATGGGAAATATTTGATATAATGGAACATACAACTACTGCTCATGCATAACACAGGAATATCAGTTCCTGTTGGCACTATATTTTACCATCTCTGCAGAAGACATGCTGTTCTTAATTTCAGCCATATATTTACTGCCAGACAATTTCACTTGTGACAAATAAAAATTCTTATTATCAAGGAAAATGGTATTACTATTTCTTTGTATGTAAACCATATTAAATTATTGTTTCTTCAATTATGTACATTCATAGAAGTAGTTCAAAAAAGACTGGACACTTCTAATGTATAAAATGCAACACAAAAATATTTCAACATGAGATTCAATATTATTATTTATTTTGGTTAATGGTCTATAAAAGTATAAATGCCTCCAACCTTCCTCTTAAACAAAACATGGTTCAATACTATCTGTACAATACTATATGGACGGATGTACCAGTTGTCAACAGATAAATACTTTTGGGGACATATTCTTTGATTTATATTACAACTGGCTTGATTTTACACATTTTAAGCCCATTTTCATTCAAAACTGAGCATTTTATGAATTTCAGTTTTTGTTTCACTTGAGGATTCCATTAATGAATGAACTGGTATTATCTGAAATACACACACCTGCACCTCAGTGAACTATTTACTTGTTTCACAGAAAGAAACTCACAACTTTTAGTTTCCTGCAGTTGTGGTATCACATTTTTATATTTTAAAAGTATTTTTATTTTTCTAGAAAGGAATCAGTTCCAAGACTAGAAACAGAAAATCCATTCAATTATAGTGACTATGAGGAATGAAACACTCAAAGACAAAATCATCCACATTCAAACTTAGAATGTACTCGTAACAGTAAATTATTCTGAGCATCTTGAGTGAAAAATGACAGTTAGGATCTGTGATATCACTGATCTTACCAAATCACCTTTTATGTATGCTGCATATAATATGTAATCAACATGATCAGAACATATAACTATCAAATATTTGGGAAAATTTAGAAATTCATCAATCAGTTTTCAACTTCAAGCATATGATTTACAGAAATATTCTGGTTATGAAACCTGTCTGAAATAAAATTTGCCAATTAGATACCCCATGCATAAATAACAGTCTATTCATAATTCTCTAAACTAGGTACAGATTCTCCTAATTGAGACGATCATTGACATTAAAACTACCTTTAAGGCACAGAGTATGAAAAAATTACAAGTGGGATCAAATGCATCAAGTGGTTATGAATAGAACGAGGAAAAAATAAAAATCACCTAGAGTGAAATATTCACTCTGCATAAAAAATAAGTCCTCTTGATACACATTTGTATTATTTCAAAATAAAGGAGATTCTGGAGCACTTCTGGAATGCCTTGAAGAGTTGTACATGTCAGAGAAGTCTTAATGTATATAGAATAATTCCAAGAAGTGAGACTGACACAACATTAGATGGCGCCCCATTACATCTATTGTCAAAGTAGCAGAAACACCAAGTTGTCTCATCGTAGTGATCCCTGAATAAAATACAAATCAAACTCTTTTAACATAACACTCGGGTAAAGAAAAGTAAACCAGAACATTAGTAATATTTACTATAAATAAAAACACTATCAGTAAGGTAAAAAAGTAATCTTGTCATAATATTGCAAGCAGTATGTTTAGTTCACAAGTTTTAATTCAAATATAATATACAAGGTGACATCAATGGTGGATGATCATGAATTTTCAAGTCATGTTGTGTCATAATCCAGTAGATCATTAACCCATATAAAAATGACACAATACTAGAAAAGAAGTCTGCTTAGACATTTTGACTTTATAAAGCTATCTTCAGTGTTTCCCTTACAAAACTGCATTTCCAATCTTATCAGAGAGATAATATTTTACTGCAGGAAATAAATAAAAGCAAGCAGAAGTGACCAAAATTACAAATGTAATAATTCGTGTGTTACATATGTATATATAGTATCCACCAATAAATTCAATGTTAATTCAGGGTTCTTTTCCCCTAATTTTCACCTTTCCACAATGAGATACATCTTATTCAGGATCATGTTGAAATTTAATAAACACGGTACATTACAGTCCTTCAAAGGATTGCTGCAAATTTACTGAATAGACAGCCATGGATAGCTAACACAGTTGGGCACAGGCATAACAACACTTCAAGATGTATGCTGCATAAATAAAGAATGACCCTTAGAATTTGAGTCTGTTCAGTAACTGAGAAAACAATAAGTATACGTGGCTTATTAATTTGATTATGAATTTATATAAGGTAAATATTTTAGAGTCAAAAGTGAAAAGTAATGAAATATGAACAGGATATAACAGGACTTCCACAGGTTAAACTATCTGAAATGGGATAGTGATGATGCATACCTTTTTATATCCAACTCTTTAATAGAGTTATTGACATAATGAGCAAGACGCACATCCTTAGCAGCAGGTCTGCATCCCTCATAGTGATCGGCTGGGATGTCAGTACGTACACTTCTCAATGAACTCAAACATTCACGAGTTATTATGGTTTCAGCTAGAAGAAAATTAAAATGCACAAGGCATTATTTTAAATCATTAGATCAGACAAAGAATGAGTAATCAGAAGTGAATTACCATATTAAAATATGCACGTGAGTCACAACACTACAAAAATAGATATCACGAGTCATCTTGCAATTATGAACATAATTTTCTGAAAACAGAAAAAAGGTCAATTAACTACCTTCATGGAACAAAGTCCTTCTTGAGAAGCTGATAGTTACTTATCTGATCAACAAACACAATGCCTCTTAAGGAATGTAAAGATTTAGTATACCATTTTCACATGTCTGGACACTGTCTTGAGCCATTCAATTCAAGTCATACTTTCACACTCTACTTAAGATCCATTGTAATACTATCCTCCCACCAATACCCAAGTTACTCAAATGGTCTCATCACCTAACCTCAGGTTTTCTGATCAAAATTTTGCACACATTTCTAAGTTTACCATGTATCCCAGTTACCTCATTCTCCTTGTTCAACAGGAAAACATTAAATTCAGGTAAAGGGAACTGTATACTATTCATTCCATCAAACAAACCAAAATAAAAAAAATTACGGATATTACCTCCCTTCCTTTCAGTAATCTTAACACATTTGTCATCAACTTCTGGGCAGACCTCACCCCAATACCAAAGCCAATTAAACGGCGTTCCACATCCAGGATGGGTAGATACACATCGGTAGCAGTAAAGGTTAAACGGAGACCAACAAGACGCTGGAATTAAAATCGTGTAAATGATATTCACAAAAAGCATAAAAACACTTGTTTCCTTGCACTCTTAGGTTATAGGTCTCTTACGCCACACCCAATTTAATGGAACTATCCTTTATTTCCACCAACGTTACCTTGGGTAATTAAAATTCCTGCTACTGTAACAAAAGTATATATATTCACCATTTTTACATATACGTTAAGTAATTAAACTTTTGAAATACTGATTTCTTACAAAAAACCAAACACTTCACAAACAATTTTGCACCACAGACAACCAAAGACTGTAGTATGTTTGTATTCTGTGGATTCTGCTGTCCCATGTATGTGAACTGTGGAAAGGAATGAAAATGGACGTTAATTATGGTCTGGGCATTTGGAGACAGCTTGAAATGTGATTGTTTTTTTTGAATGATAATATATTTAATATCAGCATTACATAGTGTTGTGGTATATATTATGATGTTTCTTTATGTTTACGGATTTCTTGTTTTCTGTACGACTTGGATATTTGCGGTAAATAATTATAATTTTTTGTGAAGACTAACCATTAAGTAAGCTTTATTCATAGCTGTATCATGTTTTCATGGGGTGTAGAGGTGACGTTCGGATTAAGCTATCTGCATGGCAGAACAGATTCACGAAGAGTCTGGCACGGTTCGAACAAATTTAGAGATAGTATAAGGTGCATATGAATGTGCATGTTTAGTTATCGTCACTGTAGTTACAGAACTTTTAATGGACAACAAATGTTAAAAAAATACCCTTTCTTTAAACATACCCCTTTTTAAAAAACATTCTGTTTTGTGTGTAAAGTGAATGGGTAAGTTGTGGCCATGTGCATGCTCACATTTTCTCTGAAGATGGTAATCAATGATTATTATGAAGCTGTTTGATCACCAAGTTATTCATGATTTTATTACTTGTATTGTATGTGTTTCATTGCAACAATTTTATATGCAGGACATTTTTGTCACTTCATATTAAACATTGTTATAAATCTTTATACTAGGTAAAATTTAATAATGAAACTTCCACCTCATGCTGTTACAGGTGGACAAATATCATGTCTGAATGGCCAATCTGTACAAAATATACAGTCCTTTATCACAGGATCACTTGTTTGAGAAAATTAAACTATTGGTAGTGGTGTGTAATACCACTATCAAACACATGAGAAACTTTTTTTTTCCAGTTGTATGCAAGTATAATTTATGTTTAAAGAACCAGTAATGCCCTGATCTAGTTTCAGCCAGATGGTGTGGAATATGATGGTCAACTGTCAATTAATCTTCAGCATTCCTTTGATCAAGTTAAAGAACCTCAGTTTTTTGACAGAGGTACAGTTAATATTCAAAGCATAAGAACAGGAGCAGTAACAGTACAGCAGGCTCCTCTTTCAGCAGAGGATAAGCAGAAATTGAAAGTAAGTATAAAATTTGCTAATTCAGTAATTATGCTCAAATACAGTTTTTGAAATGAATAGGTTATCTGCCCAATTTAAACTGAAAACAGTAGCATGTCATTTAAAGTCATTTAGTTATCTAAATAAACTTAAAATATTTTGGTTAGAAAACTTCATAGAAATAGACTATACTGCTTAGGGAGAATAAAGTATAGCTGGGAGTGTGATCATAAAATGGGTCAGAAAGTCCTTTTTAAGGATAGGAATAGGAGTAAACTGTTTATAAAGTGTGTGTTAGTCATTAGTTATTACACTTTCAGGAAGGAAATTTAACAGCTGAATAGTTGTCAACTGCACAGGAAATATAGTAGGACAATGTACTCAGTTATTGGGGATAAAGTAAAACTGACTGACATGAATACTAGTAATTCAAGACATTGTGTAATCTGATAAGTATCATTTTATATTATGCTCTTGATTATTTAAAACTGTTTTATGGTCCTGAGGAGCAGTTGTACAGCTGTCGTCGCCCCCCCCCGCCCAAATTAATGCTCTCTTCTCATAAATACATGGAAGCAGTAGTGGTTATGCTTTCTTGTGTAATTATTTTTGTGGTAATACTATAGTTGGCTGTAATTATTATCATATTTGTATTAGAAATGAATATTTTATTTGTGCTGTGACATGTTATACATCCTGGACTTTGGCCTATAAGGGATCTGTGGAATGCAAATAAATTCTATTCTGTTTTATTCTCACTTTCATCTGTTAGCTGATCAGTATCATCCACATTTATATGAAAATATCCTGTTTTCCAAATTTTAATACAATGTGGTAGACATACCACTTTTCATTGACAGTTAATTTATCAAGGTTAAACAAATATTTCAAATTTTTGAAGCTTGAAAACAGGTCTTTTTGTTGCCTCTTAATAGAAACGTGATTGTGTGTTAAAACACTAATTGAATTTCAGGCTCTTGCTGAGAAAGATGGACTGTATCGGTTGCGTGCATTTGTTCAAACATTGGATGGAAAAGAAACATCGTTTCTCACATTTGTTAAAGCGGTAAGGTTTGTTGGTGGACACATTACTGTTGTACTGCTATGTGTTTTGTGAATGTATCTGATGAAGTAAGGCTCAGGCTAAATTATCATGCTGCTTTCTTAAACAGATATGTATATTTTGTTTTTATGTTTGCAGTGTTCATTGGCTGAGTCTCAGTTGTCAGACATTCTAACAGTCTCGTTGGACCATACAGGTTCAGTGATTGCAGTTTCCATGTCAACTTCACCATCTATATGTAAAGGGCGCCATATTACTCATGAACATCTGCAGCAGTTCAATACTACCGTATCTGTGAAGCACATGGAACAAGGACCTGTGTAAATATTTTATGATATAGTAACTTATCAGTTTGCACATATGTACATAGGCCTGCATAGACACACATGCACACATGGAAATGAAGGGGAATTAAAAGTGAAGTTTGAGGCGTGTTATAGTAATCCTCCTTTTTTATTTTTAGACATTATGCAACTTTTACATTATGGGACTTCTTTATAACATAGCAGGTATAGTAAAATTACTCATGTACTGCACATTTGACTTTCATCAGTTGTGTGGCATGGCGATACAGCACAGAAACATGCAATTGAACCATTACTGTGATGGTTTAAATATTCTATTCCCATGTAGTAAAATTTTATTGTAAGCATGAGTTGCATACATTTTTGTGCAGTTAAATTATTAAACCTTATTATACAAGGAAAGGTAGATTCATGTTGTCATGTTCATGTGACAGTGTGTTTTTTCCCCCTCCTAACCTTTTAACCCCCCTCAGGGGCTCACATAGTAAGTACAGGAAGTCACCTTCTCGAGGTACCCAGTGTCCAGGGGTATAGCCAGTCCACCCAGCCTCGGAGGATATAAATTCAGGGGACTAGTCCTCCAGGTTGGGGGTTGGGCAATAGGCTGACAAACAATCCCTGTAAAAGAAGCATTGTTAGGAAACCACAGAAAATAGCTGAAGCCAAGATCTGATCTGGGCTGTAGTGCTCTTGTTTTCCTTTATAGGTGTTTTTTATTATAATACATTGTTTTATTAGTACAGTAGAGTCCTGACTATCCAACCTGAGTGGGATTGAAGGACAGTTGGATAATCAAAAATGTTGGATAATGTGGAACTCTATTAAAAAAGACATGTAAAAATTAACTCTGTTTACAATATTATTAAATTTAAAAAAAGTACAGTATGGCATCAATTGGAAAATCTTACAAAAATGGTATTTACCATTATATAAATTTGTAAATGAAAGTATTTACTTTTTGAATAAATTAGTAATGAGTATTTTCTTGTGAGCCTCCTTCATTTTCTTTGCAGCAAGGTAATGCCAGTGCCAGAACAGTAAGTAGTATATAAGTAGTGGTCACCTTCTTTTGTTAAACATAAGCAAGTGTGGTCTTGATAGAATTTAATTCCTCACTATGATTTACTGCACGTTGGATAACTAATGGTCAGATAATTGGGACTCTGCTGTATCAGTTTTTCAATTTAATTTTCATTTATTCTCCATTTACTGCTTTCAGTCCTGATACTGCTGCTTACATTCAGAAGCTGGAGAAGGAACGAGAAGCAAGAGAAAGAGGAGAAATTAAAGATAATCGGTCATTTTTGGCCAAATATGTAAGTTACTTGGAGGATTTTCTGTGGAAAGTCCTTAATGTAGCCTTGTATGTGATTATTTGTATTGTTTTCTTTTTTATACAGTTTGCAATATTTCAACACTGAAAGCACATTAATATGGTAATGACTTGAGTATACTGTCAGAATTAATGCAAATCCGACTGCAGTGTTTTGACATGCAAACATCCTTATCAAGTGAAAATACAGCTATTTGTGGAGGAGTTATGGATACTTTTAGTTCCACAGCAATACATCTTTGTCTCATTGGAAAGATATTATTTATGTTTGAAAAACAGATTTGTAAGCTGGCAGGGGTAAATATGTCTACATAAAGGGTGACAATGACAGTGTATATAGTAATATACTGATATAAGAATTGAAAAAGATTTCTACAGGCCTCCTCAATCAGATTTACGAGGGTAGATAGCCATCTAATATAATTTTTTTTGCCACAGTATGATAGTTATTGGGCTGTGTTTGAATGGTATACCCTGTGTAAGACAAGTACAGTTTTATTATTTTGTATATGAAGTTTGTTTTCAGTTCATCCTACAGATACATGTGTTACCAGAAGTGATGCATGTGCTGTGGAAAGTTCCAGAACTGAAGTTAGTTTATTTCTTAATACTGCTGGTATTGGCAATTCTTTTCTAAAGATTGGTGTTTTGACACTTTTCAAGATTACTTTTTGTGTATTCATTTATATTTAAAATTTTAATTTCCCTTGCTACCATCTTTTACATTGCATTGTTAATGATGTTCTTAGTATTGAATTTGAACAGTATTTATTCTTTATCCATGGATATATAGACATTAAAACATGTGTGATAAATATATTTGGTTAGATTGTAATAAAGCGTTATGTTGACATGTTTGTATTATTTTAAAAACTCTGCAATTAAATTAATCACTCTTTGCTTTAAAATATGAATAGTGATTTGTGGACAGAGTTGCCAAACCTGGGATCAGCAGCCTACAAGTTGCAGAACTTGACTGTAAATCTTGACTTCCAGTTCTGGGAAAAAATTTTCTCTCAAGAGTAATATTCTTTTGAATACTATTACATGATAGGAATTAACATGATGAAATATGATTTTAAATAGGCTTCTAAAACTAGTGTCAATATATTAGACATAAATATATTATATCTATATGTTGGGTCTTGGTAATAATGCTTTATTGTAATAATTTTGTCTGTGTACCTTGTACATGTAGATGGTATCGGTTTCAAATTTGCATTTATGTGTGTGTTATAAAGGTTTATTATAGAGGAAGTTTTGGAGTTTATAATGTGCCATTAATAAAGTTATGATTGCTAAAAGAAGTTACATCTTGGTTCATGTGCTGTGATTTATAAGCTAATATTAGATTGGTTATGGGTTCTATTTTTATTTTTGCAGTGGATGTACATAGTTCCTGTGGTGATATTTGTGGTGCTGTCAGGGGCTGCTAATCCAGAGGGTGGTGCTGGTGGGGGTGGAGCTGGACGGTAGTGTCACCACATCAACACATTCCAGCAGTTTGCCAGGGCACTGGGGCAAGCATGGGGTGACACTGATCATTGGGTGCACCCTGTGTGTTTTGATCTAACCTGTGGCTTTCTCTAAGAGGTGGTTGTGGTTATGAGACTGTAAGGCAGATGTCCTCTGTAGAAAATTAAGAAAATGCTACCAGTTGAATTTTCGAACTAAAACAGTACTGTGGAAATGGTAAAAATGTTTCACTTAATGAAGTCATGTTTATAGATATTAAAAATTAAATGGTACAGTAAAACTGACACCTATTATGAACTCTGTGAAAAAGAGGGATATTCATATTTCTGATAAATTAAATGTTATATATAACTTTAAAAAGCTGCACATACATTTTTTCTAACATGAGACCTGAAACAGTGAACAGTAATATATTAAGTATAAGTAGTCAGTACAAAATAAAATACATTTTCCTTGTCACAGTGTATTGTCCAGTGTGTTACAGAAATTATTAAGTTTTGCAGAGTGGAGGAACATATTCATGCTAAGTACCATCTTTAAGATATGTATTGTATTTGTACGGGGAAGAACACTTCTTTAATTTTGCCTAATGTAATTCATTAAATCCTTTTGTTCATATTATGGATTATTTTGTGTTTTAAAGTATAAAATAAAGAATGCAAAGAACTCATTCCAGTTTTCTACACTGCATTATAAACTGAATTAGTTGGTTGAAATACTTCAATTAATTCAGCTCTTATAGAAAACATGTTTGTGAATTTTATGTTGCAAAAGTGTATTTGTGTGCTGAAAAGCACAATGCGAGAAAGAATTTGAGCCACAAATGAAAGCACACCAGTGGTGGTTGTGTAATATTGAAGTCTTGTTAGACCAGACATGTTAAGCATCAATAAGTGTATCGACTGGGTTACATTGACTTTGCTTCTGCTGTTATTGGTCTTGAGATTTACATTTTTTGTTACAGACATAATGCGTTATTTATAGAGCAATGAAAATTTATTTGTGGTGCTTCCATTTTTCAAAGAGTTCCAAATGGGCGTCTTCTATTTCACTGCTTCATATTTTTATGTAGGGAAAAAATAGTTTTCATAATTGGGAGTAACATCAGAGATAATTCTCTTTCACTGCAGTTGATCTCTGCTTATTTTCAGCAAACACATCCTTCCTGCTACTGTACTGCATTTTAAAATTTTATTAAACCTGATTTTCATATTGTGTGTATGTATATGGCTACTTGTATGCACACCAGGTTTATGCGTAAGTCTTCATGCATGATAATGGGTTCTGTGCTTTAAAATGGGTTTTGTTTGCATACAGGAGTAGTGCTGAACAGATACTGGAATTACATATACAGATACAAATTCTGACACGTGATATTTCTGTTCCTTTTAAGTAAAGTTTTAGGTGTGTTCCACAATAAAATTGATTCTGAAGTTTTGTGTACTGCTTGTGAAAAAAAAAGGGAAAAAGTAAAACAGGATAGTCCTTTACTTTCTAAAAATTTGGCAGTCTCAGCACTATATGTGAATATAAATTTCTTCTGTTTGTAGATTTACATAATATAAATTGCTGATGTATATGCACCCCAAGGAAATGACCAATGTTAAAATGTTGAAATTAGGTATTTACTGTATAGAAAAAATTGCCATAATTTGTATGAGTTGTTCCATGTTGAATGTTCTTCATTGCATGTTGGGATAAATTCTTTTATTTGCTGTTGCACAAACACCATTTTATATGGTAACATGGTGCTAAAGTTGCATGCTTTCACAGATTTATTTTACATATTTGATTGAGTTGCATCTTCTAATACTGAAACTGCTGACATAGTGAGTAATCTTTGCTATAAGTAGTATTATTTGGTTTCTGGGTTTTGTCTTTTGTATAGATATCTGAACAGAACACGGAATGCTTCTGTTTGAAATACTGTACAACGGACAGTCCAGAATCCTTGTAATACTACTTGTAATATACTGTCATAACCCTTCAGAACAGTGGATCCCACACTTTTTCAGTTTGTAGAATACCTAATCATCATGATGCTCTTTGCAGAACACCATAAACAGTTAATTATTTTTATGATATTTCAACTAGGAACATTATTACCAGCAGAAAACTTTTTCAGTAAACCAGTTTTTAACCATCAGTCTACTGAAAGAGGGGATGATAATAGAACAGTATAATGCATTAAAGTATCAGTATCATATTTTAAGTTGTTGAAGTTGTTAAACATAATTAAATTTACACAGTAATGCCATGATAAAAAAACTCTGGCGTAGAAGATGTACATATATATTTGAATGTACAAAAATTACTCGGTAATGTTGTACCAACTATATCAATGGGTCAGCTGGAAAACAAATTAATGTTAAGCTTTCTTTTAGAGATAATTATTGAACTATGATTAAATATCAGTTGCATACAAAAGTGTCTGTCTATTGGTGGTAGCTGCCACAGATGAAATTAAGTGATTCCAGGATGGATGGATGACTGGGAAAAATATGCAATTGAGAAAATTCTGACCATTAATTTTATTTTTCTGTGAACTGGGAAAGGACCACCATTACTCAGTTTAAGTAGCAGAATGCCTTGGGCCAGCTTGTAGAACACCAGTGTTCCCTGGGATCATAGTTTGGGAACTGCTTTAGAATAATAATTGTCGTCAACAACATTTTATAAAATTGTGCATTTTCATATTTTCACTTAATTTATACATTTTCAAATTTTTGTCACAGCTTTTCCGGATCCTATATCAGATGGTGTTTTTACTGGCAGTTCAAAAGTTTGCATTGTTTGCCATATCTGATACATTGGCAAGGTTTACAAAGGTGACATTTTTATGGCCCCCAATGGTATGACTTACACTGAAATATGTTAGTTTGTTCAGGTGTCAAGATTTTATTCATGTGGGACTCAAAAACAGGATGTAAGGAGCTATGATTAAAATAAACATAATATGCAACTTATGATGCACAGACAGGAAAGAAATACATTGAATAAGAATTACAGCACCAGATTCATTCTGTATTTATTAAAAAACTACAAATAATAAAAAGGCATAAATATGTATCAGGTATTTACAGTGATTTCAGAATTTATTTATATTGTGCCACTAATTGTGTCATTGGCACTTCACAAACATTAGGTCCTTCTCTGTTTTGTGTCATTTTAAGTTAGTCAAAAATACACATAATCTATACTAACAATAATAACGTATAAAATATTACATAAGTATTTCTTAAGTGCAGTTTTACTGCTTATAAATAGTATCAATGATAACTTTGAAGTCAGAAGAATACTAATATGTATGAATGTTGATGGATCTCATTCACTAATGACAGAAGTATTATTAGAACTTCTATTATGGTTCAAAGCCCCATTGTACTTGAATTTCTGTCATTTAAGCTTGTTGATTGCAAAACAAATTTCAATCAAGGATAATACAATTTTCCCCATCCTGGTGGTCTGTGAAGAATTAAATATTGCTTTGTTTTCTTGTACCTTCATTACATTGCACTGCTTACTTTTTCAGTTTGTAATTGTGGTGGTGGGGATGAGAGTTCATAATACTGGAAGTCTATCTCGTCAGAAAATATAGTATCAAATGTGCCGACTTCTGCTTCACTCATGGTTTGCAAAAGTGTGGCTGAATTTAGGTCACTTAGCAGATGGGAAGAATCTATGTCGGGCACTTCCTCAAGTAGACCTGATTCTTCTATGGCTACATCCTTTGACACTGGGTTCAGAAAATCTGAAACAATATTTCTCTTTAGACACTTTTTATAAGTCAATTCTCTATAAGTACATGTAGGAGATTCCCATCACCAGTTCCTAAAGGGTTTCTAGAACTATTCAAATCATATTTTAGTGGTGACCAGTGAAAACTGTCCAGCACCTTACATATTACCGCTAGTTGCTGTATAAGACATACGTGCTGAAGTTTGCATTTGTATGTGCGTACCTGTTTCCTTTGGAGATGTCGTTTCTGTTAGAGGAGTGAGGTATTGTACCTCAACATTCTTTTTGATTCCACTGAGAATCTCTTCAGCAGACTGATCAAGACTGACCCGTTGCTGAGGACTCGAGACTAAGGGCGTATAGATTGAAGTTTCTTGTTCTTCCACACAGTTTTCATCAGTAATAGAAAGCAACACTTCCTTATGAACATCTTGATTTTCCTCATCCTGTATACTGGCTGTGGCTTTTTCAACTTCATCTAATGTTGTAATGTTAGACATGAACTGATGCTGTCTTGTTTCCTACAGATTTAAGACATGTTAATGTGCAAGACAATTCAATTCACATAAACACACAAAAATTGTAATTTAACTGTCCAGCATGTAAGTTCAGACAGAAAATAATGAAAACTTTAATATCTGATGTTAACCTTTTTTGAGATCAAACTTATCTGTACGAGGTGCGATCGGAAAGTTTCAAGACTGCGCCTATAAAAACCCGTACACTTATCTCAGGTATTAAATTCATCCATCACCCTCGAAGTAGTTCCCCTGGGAGTGAACACAACGATCCCAGCGCCGCTGCCAAGCCTGGAAGCATCCCTGGAAATCTTTCTTTGTCAGCCTGTCAAGCACCATCTGCGATTCTGCCTGAATCTCGTCTATCGTCTCAAATCTCCTTCCCTTTAGCTGAATTTTCATCTTTGGGAAGAGGAAGAAGTCACACGGAGCTAAATCCGGCGAATAAGGAAGGTGCGGGATGACGGCCATGGTGTTTGAGGCCAAAAACTGCCGAACTTTGAGGGCGGTGTGCGCTGGCGCGGTGTCATGATGAGTTCTTCCTTTAGAATCAGCTGACAGATCCCATAGCCTATCCCAACAATGTCGCACAAGTCGTTGATAGTACGACGTCGATCTTCGTAACATTTTCGGGCGTTGTGCTCGAAGATGGTCGTCCAGAACGCTCGTCATCATCGACAGAGGTTCGGCCATTTTTAAAACGTGAATGCCACACAAAAGTTTGTGCACGACCCATTGCGGACTCCCCAAATGCTTGCTTTAGCATTTCATAGGTTTCCGTAGCCGTTTTGGCGAGTCTTTGGCAAAATTTGATTTGTTCATGAAAATCCGCCATTCCGAAATCGCAGGAGGGTCGGTGTAATGGACTACCAAAACGCCCGTAACTAAGAAACAAATGCTAATTCGATGATGTCGGCTGGCACACTGATTCACTTTGAATGTAGGCCGCACCCCCTAGCGGCAGAAGCTCGTACTACATCCGGTTCGCCCTCTATTGACACAGTCTGGGAACTTTCCGATCGCACCTCGTACTCCAGTTTTATTTAGCTGAACTTCTTTATATTCCTGTTAGAGAAAACTTGTTTAGGGGTTATATATCAAGTGTCAGGGCTGAATGGTTAGCATTAGAGAGGTCCTGGTATCAAATTTTAGTCCTGACTCCAGCTATCCACACAGGTTTTTTGTGGTTGTCCTCAGCCCCTCCAGTATCCTTATCATTCAATACTATATAATATGCACTACTGAAAGTATAATTAAATAAACTATAAATAAATAAAATACAATTTATGGATGATTCTTTAAAAAGATTTTGAAAAATAAGTCTTTGGACCAACCTAAAATAATTTCTTTCTTTGAATTTCCTGTATCCAGGTGCAGAAGTTTGTGAAAATTATGAATTTCAATCTGTATGACTTAACGATCTGAATTTGAAGATTTGTTGACTGAAAATTTACAAAATTGTCATCAAACATAATAAATATATAACTGGCATATTTAACGATGTTATTATGTATTACGTTTGTGTCTCTTGTTATTACAATTCATTTGTCTGCTTTTGACGCGGAAAATTTAAATACCGCGACAGAGCTCGAGCCGCGATAATTGCGTCTGAATGGCCATTTAAATTTTGCTCTAAAACACTTTATTTATCATAACGCTCGAACTATGTGAGATATAATTATGTATTTTCACTGAAATACTCTTAAAATGTTGGATTTATAATCTTACCTTATAATATGAACGCCCTGTGTGTGAGCAATGGTAGATGCGGATTAGACGTTGAGTTTCGTATGGCTGTATTTGAAACGTCATCAAAAAAACAACACTACCCCAATAAATAGATTTTATCCTTTTCTCGTGCTTAATACACACTCCGTAATGTATTGGAGGCTGCAGCATTCTTTCTTGTGTCAGAAATATGCGCCGTTACCGCACTCTATCAGCTGTCTGAGAAACTGAAGGTTAGCAATTCATTATACAGTGATGCATTCAACCGTCTCTTTCTAAGAAGCCTTCCTAGATATACTTCTGAGTATAGGTATGATAAAATTTGCTTATTTCGGACACACCGTTACATGCAGAACGCATATACAAAGCGACGTTGATCAGTCTTGAATGCTTCAGATACGACTTTTTTTCCTCTCTCTTTAGTTCCAGGAATTATGGCTGTATCATATGATACATCCGACACTGATAAAATGAATAACCTGCATTCACAAACAAACACCACGTGTTGAGAGGCAAGTCCCGATAACTTTTGAGGTCAAGCAGTTATATTTAGATTGACCGTCCCAGCCGCATGAAATACAAAGCTAGTCCTATATGAACAGAGAGAGCATTCTTTTCGCAACAGATAAACTACAAACATCATATATCAGTCGTTATTAGTTCCATACTTGTGGGCTGCAGGAATTAGGCTAACAGCCGGGCGTGCACTGCACTGACTTATACGGCTAGCGACGATTTAAATGCCCTCGAGCGTTACCAGATTATACTGACATATACGCCTAAGGGTTAATTAGTTCTTGTTACAAAGTCATAAACTTTTTTTCATGCTGTAATTTTTACTTAATGCCAAAAATAATCCTCAAAAACTTTATAAATTTATCAGCAACCAAAATCAAGACACATGTTGAAAGTAAATTTAAAATTTGACATATTCTTACTAGGGTTGTCTTGAAATTTTCATATTTGTTTGCAGTTGTCCAAAGGTGACCTGCTCCATGTGGTGCTTTGCGACCTTTCCGGAAATGTGGGCTGATTGATAAATTATGTCGGACTGAATTCTTCCATCTATCATCATTCGCCTTGTAGTATGGAAAGTGTTCCCTGTAATAAAATGTAACAAAACCCATTATATGCAATATACAGAGTGAACATATATTATCAGAGGGATTTCTGATATTTAACAGAAACTAAGTAAGCCATTTTTTCTGGATCTTGGTACAAAATTGATCTTCAAGACTCTGAACCAGGCCAAATTTCTGTGACTGATAGATATTTTCACTTCAAAATACGTATGGAACGGAAGTACCAGGTGTAATAAAACGTGGTAAGCCCAGTAGTTGCTAACAATTTTGCCTTTGTTTATATTTTCTTGTACTTTCATACCTCAACCTTATTAATTTTTAGCTCAAATTTCCATAGGTGCATTGTACAATGTTATTTTGACAAGACTTTCACGATACCCCGCCGCCCCGGGATTTGACCAAAACTTTTGAAAAGTCGCGCTCCGCCGCTGCTGTATATTATTTCATGCACTCGCCACTGCAAAGACTCACGCACATTCCGTTCCGTGTGACATGCGCAGGCAGGTGGCGTGGAAGGCCCAGCGGCCGCGTGCTGATATGAGGGAGAAACAATAACCAACCTTGCATCACCCATTGGCTATGCCCCTTATGAGCGGTATCGTACAGTTTCGATATTGAAATTACCGCGAGCATAGATCCAGCTAGCTCTTACTAATATTATATTTTGTTTGTTTATTTTTTAATATTTTCAGGTTTTAGTCTGCGGAACTCGTGCGGGTTACCATCTGTTTTTAGCTTACGTAAATTGCAATGATAATGACCCCTATCACCAAAAAAGCAACGGGTTATGAGACTTCATTGCTGCTTTGACAGAAGTTCAATGACCGTTAAAAGTCAGGAATCGTTTGGACAGATAATTTTAATAGCATTACAGATATATTATGTAGAAATAACAGTGAAATATTCCTGAATATACCCACAGGTAAACCCATCTTGTAAGTTTTTGAAAATAAAAAGGCAAATAAACTTCACATTACACTGCATATGACTCAATTTTGATCATATACCCTATTGTTTTGAATTATATCAAGCATCATTAAGCTCGTCACTCCCTTTCGCTATTTCACATGGAACTGAGATTTAAAACTTGGCACACATGTAACAGATAACAAGTTAGAGCACCAAAAACAAAGAAATCTTGTGAAAATCTCGTGGTTCTGAATAACGCACCCCCCCCCCCCCCCGTCTTGTATGCATACAAGAAAACAGTTCATCCCTGTGATCGTACATTTCACTCGCCTTAAAGACACCCCAAAACGATAGTAGGTTCAGTCACGATCTGAATAAGGGCAGTTTCCTTGGCATGAGAAGTAGGCCTACTTTGCATTTTACATTTCAGTACCGTCTGATGACAACAAACGAGTTTGAATGAATTTTATGTCTTGCTCGTAAAATTTATCAGGACCTTTGTCGTTTCCTTTCGTTGGTGTGCCGACTAGTATGCAAGGAGTTCATGTTTTTATGCTTCAGTACTTCTGGGGCAATGTTTAGTTCCCTGGATGCTATAACGCGAATTGCCCGATCTATTCATAAGCCTATTTGTGTGGAAGAGAAGGGATGTGAGACCCCTTGTATCCCGCACTCCGTGCTAGGTACTAGATATTGACTGACCATGAAGAAAAAGTCTGCAGTCACCCGACCAGGTGTTCTATCATGCTGAATGGCGTTCAGTTGTATTTCACTACATATAGATGTGCTGTAAGATGAGATGCTTCGCATTCAAAACTATTTTTGTTTGTTTTCTGGATTGTTTAATGTCTCAATTTTGCTACGAATTAAACAGGAACGATGGTAGGTTTAGTCTAAATGATGTTAGTGCGTTTTAACTGGGAAACGGGTAAGATTAATTCTGACCCACAGACACTGTCAACACTTCAGGGTATATTAAAATAGAAGCTAAAATATCAGTTAAATAACGGGAAATTCACTTGCTAGTGACGTATGAACCCAATCTAAACCCTCTTGTCAATTACTACACCAATCACTCTTTAATACTTTTGCTAATAACTAATCGAAATGCTTACGGCTCGGAGTTCCCAGTACGGAAAAAAACCGGAAAAGGAACACGGAAAAAGAATATAAATAAAGATGACAGAGAGCGAGTCTTCTCTGATATTATAACTTACACGTAAGAGCACAATTTCTGGATATTATAACATAAGAGAACAAACCTTGATATTTGCATCATCTACCAATATTATATAATACGAAATGAGGAATAGTATATGGCCATTGAATCTAAACACACAAGCGACGCAAGAGGAAAGTGTCGTAGTTCATTAACAAATATTCTCCCATCATTCGCACGTATAACTGAGGAGAGCCAGTCTGTATCCGGTTTAGATTAAAACCGGGCAGATACCAAGCAGAACCTCTGAACTAACCGTTCACAAGGCCAACATTTTTAAAAAAAAAATTTACCACCCAAATACTGATCTAGGTCGTTACTAATTCACCAGCATTCCTGATTTAAAAAAGAGGGGATTGGTTACTGCGTAAATGCACTGTTCTGGCAACTTCGATGGCAGTATGAGTCTCGAAACAAAGGTAAGGAAGTTGCTCTCATTTCAATTCTTCATATCCACGTCGTTAAATAATTACAGTGAATAAATAGATAAACGATCTGAATAAATATATTTTGTAGTATACTCAAACACTGCATCAAGAGATATATTTGATCATGCTTTAGTCCACTTACGAAATCCACTGGTAGATTTCAGATACCGTAAGCTCTCCTTTCTCTTGAAGAGCTTCTTCAATCAGTTCAGTGTATGTGTATGGTGGTTTCGTAAACTCCGAGTAACGATTTTCATTGTTTAGTTTCATGTTATGTTCACTGGATTGTGGTTTTGTCACGTCAACATTAGTAGCTGAAAGCAACGACCGGCCACGACGGGCAGAGATCTTTGTTGTTCCAATGCACGAAGATGCCAAGCCGACGTCTGGGATTCGGGTTTTTCTGGCACCTTAAACAAAGGAAATAGCATTTTATACTTACACGAACATAAAATATCCGTACGTAACTGGGCGTTGAGGTTGAGTGGTTAGCAATCCTGAGTCATAATTCTAGGGGTTGGCGGTTCTGATCTCTCAGAAACCACATATCTTGAATTTATTTTGGTTTCTCTCAGTTCCTCCTGGCAAATTTAGGGTTTATTACGCTTTATTTCACACCCCTTCCTGTTCATTATTCATTAACTACCCTTAACATTCTACGCAATAAGCTATAGCCTGAGCTACTGAAAGCGTCTTTAAATAAAAACGTATAAATGACATCCATATCTATCTATATACACAGAAATTAACAAGTTACCGGTTTCAGATTAAGGAATGATATTTACATGAAAGAATAACATAGTGACTGTGGTAGCGGAATGTAAGGAACCCAGGTTATGAAATATTCGACATAAGCTTTGAAGTTGCAAAACCGTTTGATGATCAAAATAAAAATTTGTAAGAGACTCACAAGATATGCTTCTATGTAAAACATTATCTAGGTTTTTATGTATTATGCTTTAAAGTGTGCCTAAATGAAACTAACACTTTGTAATGTTCATATAACAGAAGGCGTTGGAGAACACAACTGTGTCCTGATTAACGGCCTATTCCAATAATCACCCGGAAAAGCTGTAAGAAACCACGATGAATTTCATTTAAAATAGGCAGTCTATCAGCCGAGATTTGAACCTTGTAACCTCCAGAGCACTTAGAAGGAATACCAACCACTACACGGTAACGTTTGTTAACTCCATATCGTAAAAATGTTGGTCGGACGAAACTTACGGAAGTTGACAGTAAAAAATAAAATAATTTATTTTATGTATGAACATGTGGAAGATCATTCCCGTTATACACTATTATAAAGTAATATTAATATTGCTTTCTATCATGGTATTCAGAGAAATAGAAT
The DNA here is from genome assembly GCF_977971745.1 of Zootermopsis nevadensis. NCBI lineage: Eukaryota > Metazoa > Arthropoda > Insecta > Blattodea > Termopsidae > Zootermopsis > Zootermopsis nevadensis. The sequence continues at coordinate 3,705,022 of NW_028259152.1, read as the reverse complement.
TTGACGTTGGGAGTTGGCTTTCAAAGGTGTTTACTGTGAAAATAGTAATGTAATGATTAGGGCCGTATAAAATGTGGGAATCTAATGTTTCCACAAAGAAAACTGCACTGTAGAGTTAGTTATTATAGAATGTAAAGATTAAAGCACACTCAAATCTATCAATATTTCCAGCATATACCTGGGTTTGTAATTTCTTCTTCTCTTCGTCCTTCATGAACATGCTCGGCTTCAGCAGCATTAAACAACGCACCAACTTTAAAATTTATAAGCCATGAAAGATTATCATCACAATTGTTTTCGGTATCATTAATATGTTTACATTCCGTCTCTGAATGTTCCGTTAATGGAATAGATTCTGAAAAATCTAGATTTGAATTCATACAAGTAGCACTTTCGGAGAACTGCTTAAAAATACTATCAATATTTTCAAGGGTAATTTCTATTCCACCACTTTCAATCCGCGGAATACACATCTCGTTCACATCAAGATCCTGTATTGTTATGCACTGCATATCCGCATTCTTTGAATGAAATGTTTGTTTTTTATCCCACTTTCCATTTAAAACTATTACTTCAAGTCTGGTTGGAAGGCTACAATTTTCTGTGTTTAAATACTCTTCTCCAGTTCTTCGTATTTTTGCACACGCATTTTGATCTTCATTTTCGATTGACTCTATTTCTTCGCATGATTTTTTCTTCCCTCTTTGAACAGCCTGTTCATCCGCTGTTTTATTGGACTTTGGCATATCTACCGATGTTTCAGTATTCATATTTACTTCAGTTTTTGGACCCATCACTTACACAGTTTTGAACAATTTACAGTGAAAGTTTGAAACAAACTTCCAATAAACCTACAGCGACAATAACTTTTTACCGCCTTGGGTCCTAGCTTTTGACGTGTATGACACCCAACAACAATGTGAGGAACATTGCCGATAGACAAAACAATGTGGTATGACCCGAGTCCTCTGGTGTCAAGAGGAGGCATTAGTTTGGCTAGTTTCTATTAGGTATGGAACGTTCACAGCGGGTTAACCAAGAGTATTTATTGCTCTTAAAATCTATATAAATTATATTTGATTAACTTACAATTTCAAAAACAAAACAAAAAACCATAATTCGCTTAGTTCCTATGCTAATATTTTTGTGCTGTCTAATAATTTACCATTTTTTCTGGTACAAATGTGTTTAGTTACTCTTTGATAACCTTATAATTATCTCTGCTTTGTAACTCTCAAAACACAGATGAAAATGGATTTAACTTATGAAAAGTAGACCATATATGAGGAGAAGTGATTGCTTTCGTCTGTGATACTGCATATTCATCGTGTAACAAATGTTAACTTTACTTCATTAAAAGTTCAGATATTTCTGTTAGGTGCCGATAATTCATTATAGGGGGTTTATTTTAAATTCAACACTTAATTAATGAAACATAACTATGGACGTAGACAACGATTTAGATCAAACTCTTCTTCAGCAGTTCAGCTGTCTGGGTACAACAGATAGGGATGAATTAGTAAAGCAGTTACAAATATTGGTTGGAAATAATCTGAATGAAACGGCTGCTGCATTCTTCTTGGACATGAATAACTGGTACGTGAATTAAATACAATTGTGACAGTTGTCATGAACTTGTTTCAATATAGTACACATGCTTTGTTACGTGTACCCGATTAGTCCTTGACATGAAATAACCTGTAGCATCAGAATACAAATACTTTTATTTTAAAGCGCATTATAGTTAATGTTACATTGCTTGTATTCCCATAGACTTCTCTTAAAATTACTTGTGAAGTGAAAATTGAAATCATTGAATAAGTAGGGTTTACACAGGTTTAATATTCCAAAAACTGTAACTTTATAACCAAAAATTATATTGCTTGTACTTTAATTGTAAGTTTTATTTCAGGAACTTACAGGGTGCCGTTTGCTCGTATTTTGACTTTGAATCTCCATACAAATTGCCTTCAATGTCATTAGTGAAAGATGTTACAATTGGAGAAGGTGAAAGTATACCGCCTTGTACAAAGTGAGTATGCAAATACAAGTAAGACACTTCATTTAAGATATTTCACTTTTATAAGTATTACTTAATTCTTGATTCTGCCTAGTTTCGGATATTTCCTTTGGATAGTTGCAGTGAAATTTGAAAATAGGTCAAGAGTACTTGTCTCACATTTGGTCCAGATTTAAGATGGTAATTTATCATACACTACTCAAGTAGGTATCATCAATAAATATGTGCCATGTATATGCTTAATTATTTATGAAGGAGGTGTTGAACAATGCAGCATGATCAGCAACTATGTTCTTCACATGTTAATGACTTGCTGTTGTAAATTATGTTTACCAGTGGTGGTATTTGATGTGGGGTCCATATGGTACAAGTATATATGTTTACATTATCTTCCTTACATTCTGGCCATCATTGCATTTGTGGTGTATGGATCAGTACATAGTGAGGTAGAGGGACATTTGATCAGTTACTGCTCTTCCTACCTTCCAGAAGTGCCTGGGGTGGCATTACGATTGTATGCCCAAATTTAGTTAGAAGAGGTGGGGCCAAAGAGATTAGAATTCTTGTTAATGGCACCATTAATTGTCATTGTATTAAAATTTAGGTTTTGAAATGTAATTTTTATCATTTAATCTGATATTGTGCTGTAACGTGAGGTGCAGTAAGAATTTTATAAAACTTAAGGAGATGCTTTCGATTCAGTCATTATTGATAACTAAGAGATAAGATCAGTGCATTATATTGAAATTACTTCAGATTTATCCAAATAGTTAAAAATTTGATGTTGGGAATGTATAATAGAATTAATCTTTAATGTAATAAACAGTGCAATACATCACATTCAGAGAACAGAAATACACAACAGTTACAGCAACATATTCCAAGAAAAAATTTACTTCAGAAGAGTTGATCATGTTTAATCATACTGTTAATAAATACTTAGCAATTATGCGGCTTATATTTACAGAAATATAAAAAGTTTTGTGCTATATTTAATCTGTAAGCTCCAGTGGTTATGTTAAGTGTCATTGTAGTTATGAATGAATTGTGTTCCAAGTAAGTCTTTTTCTGGAACTTGATTTCCTGTAGACACACTTTTATCAGTGATGTTTCAGTCCCCTACCCAATGCACAGTAGTTTATTTAACCCGCAGCTAAACTCAGAATATGTTTACAGACCAATACTGTTGTCTTTCCAGAAATAAAAGAGGAAACAACAAATATTATTTACTTTGTTTCTTTATTTCAAATGGGAATTCTGGGCAAAGTCTTTGTGAGAAACTAATATTTGCTGAGATGATCAAGAAATTAAACACTTTTATGGAACATACATTTGTATTATAATGTTCACAAGAATCCTCTGTTGGACATTCACCTGAGCGAGTTGAATCTACTTCACACTCTCACTTCCTGTTGTTAAGATTTCATGTAATATGATCCTTCCTTGTACCCTGAGGTCTCCCAAATGCTCTGTGGCTTTCATATTTTCTGATTAAAATTTTGAATTTCTCATTTTTCTCCATATGTGCTTTATGATGTTCTTATCTGCTATTTTGATTTGGTGACCCTAATACTTGTATTACATACAACAGTACAGTTATTTTCTTGCTTGGCATTTTGCCTTGATAGTTCTGTACCATTTATAATGACCACATTTAACTTCTGTATCTGATAGAGTAACAGTAAATAGTAAATGACTGTATTACTTTCTCATCTCTATAATTTAATATAAACTAAAAATGAAGTAGATAATAATAATAATAATTTGAATTGTTTCACTGGAGGGGAGCGTTGTAGTCACATTATCATTTTACAGTTGATTTGTCCTAAACACATGGCCAACTTCCAAACTGGCCTAGTAATGTAGGTGGTTTCACATTAAATGTAATTCCAGAGGTTGTTAAATATATATATAAAAAGGAAATTACATACTGTACCTAAAATTCTGAAACTTTTTTTTATTTTAAACAAAATCTACATCAAATAAGTTATAGTTGAAGTAATATTAAACTTACAATTATCCACCAAATCAGTGTGATAATTATGCTTATTAAGTCATTATTTATGGTGTGCAGATAGAATCACATTGAATGCCAGTGTGACAGTATTTTCATTAAATTTCACTTCTATAGACAATGTCCTCTATGAAGATGTTGGCAGTCACCCAATGACAGTGGCAAGCAAATGGCCACTCCATTCATTGTTCATAGAAATGGATGTAGAAGCAGAAAGCTGAAGATATCAGGACACGATGAAAAAGTCTGATGTCTTTATCACATGCCAACTGAGTAGATGCAGAGCATCTACAATCAACAGCTTGGTGAAGAAGTGTGATGATGTTGAAGCTGATGAAGATGTTGCTGGGGTTGACCTGGACAATATCTGAGGTGTGCATGAAGTCCTCAGAATTTAACACATTATGGGTCAGCTGCACAGACTTGTCCAAACATTCCTGCTAGGCATTTTGCAAGACTGTAAGTGTGAGCTACAGGGGACACCTTTCTTATATATTTCTGGGAACTTGTATAGTCCGGGTGGCCTCAAAGCATGTAGTCACAGTCATTGTGCAGCATCTTCAGGAAGCAAAGATTTCTTAAGGAGAATCATGTTTTCTCTTCTGTGGCCAGTATGGAGTCATTGATCATCCATGTATTTTCTAACCCTCCTTACTTCAGTCCCAACGATAGATGCAGTATGCTTTTAAACATTGATTTTTGGTCAAAAGACTATGGCACACTATCCAGAAGATGATGATCAGAAGTATTCTGCATTTTTTGTTTTTTGTGGACTGTCAGTTGGTAATGTCTATATTAACAATATATTTGTTTCATTATAGGTTTACTAAGACTTGGCGAGTGCAGAATATTGGTGATGAGATTTGGCCACCAGGATGTTGTTTGCGGTTTAGTGGTGGTGATCAGCTGTGTGCTGCAGAGCGAATACCAGTTCGGCCAGTTGGTCCTGGTTGCACCATAGATCTGAGTGTTGATATGGTCAGTCCAGAACAGCCTGGCATCTATGAGAGCAAGTGGAGAATGTCAACTCCATCAGGCTCATATTTTGGAGGTTTGCACTGATACTTATACATGTTATAGTGATAGCATTTTTTAATGAGAAGATACATGTAGTTTAGGAAGTGACTTAATATCGTTGTTAGAATAAAGGGAATTGTAAAGCTAATGTATTTGGTATGAGAATTGTATGCACTGTATTTTTTATGTGGCACTGTAGTTGTAGCCAGGCAGCACACTTATGATTTTATTTCATAAACAAGGCTTTTCACATGCTGCTAAGTGATAATCTGTTGTTGCTCAGCAGTACATGCTGCCCTAAACACAGCTTTCACATGTTAGAGAGTTCACTAAAATTTTCAACACATTCCAGTTTTAGTTTCAATGGAAAATGAAACACATTTTATGTCCAATACACTTCTTCATCTTATGGTTCTCAAGATAATTAAACAGAAAGGATTTTTATGCTGTATTATCTGATAATTCAAAAAACATTGGACTGGTTTTTATAAGATTTCCTATTGGAGGTCATTGCTCATCCACTCCACTTATTTCATATTTACAAGAAGTATCAGAAATTACCATTCATAAATTACATATTTAGAGAGAGGAAATGAACCAGAATTGTTTCTCTGTTCAACTCCTTAGAGGAGAACAGTTTTACAGAAGTTTGATGCTAAAACTAGAACATCTAATCACTTGAGATGTGTGTGCACATACTATACTTCAGACCCTATTTATAACAAGTCCTATGAGGTTCTGTTTTGTAATCAGTTTTGTTTGTATAAAACAGATGTTATTTGGGCGATTTTGACGGTCGCAGAAGGTGGGACAATGGCTCTCACACAACAGTTATCACATTTTAGTGAACTTGGTGCATCACCCCATCTGGATGAAACAAATTTCAATCCATTTGGACCAACCAGCAGACCTTCTAGTCAGACCTTGTTCCAGGTGAGAACTTAAAATTTTATTCTAATTTTTATATTTAGTTGTAAAAATTATTTATATGTAATGTTGCATTGGTTAAACTTATCAGATGCATTTACTTTTTTGGATATTTCCAAGTTTATCCCTTGAGTGAGATGTATAAAACATTTCATACTTATGAACATTACATCTAGACTGAGACAGAGTTCACGTAGTTTACGAAGGATGATTGTATGTGCAGATTGAATAAATGGGAAAGTCAGGAGCAAGTACAAAAGAAATACTCACCAGAGCACACCTTATAATAAACTAGCATTTTAGAGGTGGAAACCATATGAACTTGTGAGGTTTCAGCTTCACTAGTGCACTTAATGTGAAGTCCTGCAGTTTTCTGTGGTAGTTTATGTTAGATAATGTTCACGTTTTGTTCAGGCAACTATTTGGCCATGCAAAAATATATGTAGATGGTGATAACTAATGAAACATTGGAGGTAGGCGTGTACATTTTTTATGGAGACAGATCATACACATGTCTATAGATGGTGTGAACCATGCTTTAAATGCTGATAATTACAATCATGGCTACTCTGTGGCTCATTCATATATAGGAAATATATCATATATTTGGACTTTTTACTAGAGGAAATTATGCACAGAAGTGGATCACTAAATTTTAACTATTAATTTATAGAAATTTCTAGCCTTATCATATACATTGAATAATTCAAAATGAAAGTATTCATCATTAGTTCTTTACACAACTTCTAGTTCTGTTTCTCTGTTATGTGAGTCAAATTGAATACAATGTAGAGAGTGTATCGATTAGGACAAATTGTTTAATTTCCACAACCCCCTTAAAGAAAAGTGTAGTCTTATTGCTTCTGATAAATTGGCCTCCATTCCAATCCTTTCAGTAATACAGGTGGTTAAGGAAGTGGAACAGATGAACATGAAACAAGAGGTTTTGGAATATAATAAAATGAAATGACAGAATTTGAAAGAATCATCCCGTCAGAACCCAAAAAGTCTGACAAGTAAAGTGATTCGGGTTGGTACGTTTAATACCTTCAGAAAAATGGCCACGTGTATGAAGGGGTTAAACTGACTTAAAAAAAGAGGATTTATGAAACATTAGTTTGGGTTAAGAAAGGAAAGAAATATCAGACCTAGTTGTGGGTAAGATGTTGACCAGTAAATCACATGATACAAAATAATTTACTGTTGTTGCCTTTTGGTCTTTATTTTATAAAACTGTAATTTATAATTATCAGGATTCTGTGCAGCAGACGCAAGATGGTGATACCAACATGATGTGTTAACATTTACATCAGCCATGTGTGAGTGAGATGGATGAAGAATAATGAACTGTTGTATTAGGTATAAAGAAGGATTGTGTGAGTTATGTTTACATCTAGAAACTGGACCAAAATCATTTTTACTCTTCACTTTTAAGTATTACATTTGTTGTCCATATTTAGAAGACTTAAAATTTGAAGTTAATGGGATAATGCCATCATAATTTTTAGGTTGTCATTAATGACAGTTGCCTGGTATAATTTTTAGTCTTATTACAGATGCATAGGTCAGTTTGTTGTGTACAGATGCAAGCATTTTAATATTGTTTTTTCATATGCAAGGCTGGGATATGATTCTAGTGTGATATACTGTCAGAATAAACTGCATTGTAGCTCAGCCATTCATTAACTGTTTTGAAACCTGTTAATTAATTTTGTATTAACTGTCCTATTCTTCAACATGAGAGTTTTTTCTTATGATTTATGAGACCATCTTTGCATGTCTTACTGTTCAGCTTGTCAGATAATATACATTATCATTGTGGTTTCTGAAAATTTGTAGCTTTTGTCTGTTATTTCATTTTATTTATACTTATAAAGATTAATGAAAAGTAAGGTTTCTTATTTGTAACATCCTTGTTTCATCTAGACCTAATTGGGAATAAGGATGAACATTGTGAATTCAAGATAATCTTCATATTAGTTCCTTTGAATTTCCCAGATAACCCTGTTATAAGGCATAGTCTTTGTATTAATAGATAGGCTCTCAATTCATAATGGCCTTATAAATGCATTTTATTACAGTGTTTAAAACTGCTTTTTTCATGGTTTCTGAAAATGAGGGTTGCCTTGTATTAGAAATTGACTTATAACTGGACCAGTAAGGTATTTCCTTGGTAGCCAGGCATTTAAATGTCATTTCAGGTTAAACATGCTGTTTGCTGTCCTTGTAAGTTATATTTTTGATCACAGAGTTTAAAATTGAGGGGTTACTAGGAAAAACTACATTAGTCCAAAGTGGACCATTTTTAGTTTGTGTTGCCATCTTATAGATTAAACCTGTACCTATAAAGTTGTAATATTATGGTAAAAATCACTTCAGTTTGGAAGAAAATGAGTAATGAAATATATTTTTTCTGGTTGTACCACTGTATTCTTTAAGTAAAAGTTAATGTGAGTTTCTTGTTGTCATATTCTGTGAAAGTAAACCACCTACATATCTGTAACTATAATCCTGTTTTGTAAATGCATTGATACAGAATAAGGATGCCAAGAAATTTTCACATTGAGATGCTGGAAAGGTTTTTGATTTGCCAAAAGTTGAATTTTGGACTGTGTCATTTTTCCCAGAAACCCCTCAGTTAACATCAGGATAATCTTATGGCTCAGAAGTTAGCCCAAGCATCTGCAGTATGCAAAATAATGTATGTGTACTCATTCATTAGACTTGGATAATAAAAACATATGACTGCTGACCAAATTCAGTTGACTAATGTCCAATTTACATATTAATGTGGAATAGAGCTTTTACACAATTTAAATATGTTCTACAGTGTATAAATATAACTTAGGCTCCATTATCCTCATGGAACTTGTCTTGATTTTGTGAAATGCTCATTGGGGTTGGAAACAGGTTTATGTGAAGTTTGAAGTTGTCTCATTTTTGTGTCAAACACATGCACAATAGTGATCTTGTCTTGGGTTCAGAAATGTAGTCTGTGTTCAGGAAGATTGGTGGTATGCAGACATGAATATGACATTAGTTTTGTTAAAATTTTATATTTGAATGTGAGGTGTCAGAAACATGGAGATTTTATTTTCATTAGAAACTCAGGTTTTATATACAGATTGAAGTTAGTATCATAGACCTTACAAAGTAAAACTTCAGATGTGCTAATAAAAGTCAAATATTTATTTTGTAACTGTGCATGGGTTTTGATGACTGAATATGGAAATTTAAATGCAGTGTACCATTTTTTCATTCTTTTACTGAGTGACATGCATCATAATTGTATTATTCACAAAGTCTTAAAAACATCACGGCATTACAGTTATTTTCACAAGCAGTAGGTGAATGATTGTTTATAAAGTTGTCATTTCAGGTTTTCACCGTATATTAATATGGCAGTCTTCTGGGTTGTTACACAGTGTAGTCTGGTAGATAGTGACCATTTCAAAGCAACTTATTGCCTTCATCAGAGCACCCTGTTGATGGAGGCAGTAAGCTGCTCTGAAACATTAGTCAATATCTACCTTACTACACTGTGTAACAACCCAGAATACAGCCATCTTTTGATAATAAGGTTATTTTTACAATACTTTACTAACTGAAGAGGTTATATAGAATTAACATCTTCATGACTGTATTATTACATGAGAACTGGGTATGAAAATTACACAAGAAAAATTGAAATCAGTTAATTTTTCACAAAATACAGTGTAGAGCTAAAAGATTACTTGAGTAAATACCACGTATTTACCATCAGCACAACAGGATGAGAACCATGAAAGCTTAATGATATTTCAGGTTGTTATGGTAGTAAGTATGAAGATGACAGTGTTGAACTCTTATAGTCTTATACAAGATGCACATTTCACTCTGATGATGCAGGCAGTAACCATGTCTGAAATGTTGGTTAACTTCTGAAGAGACTACATGGCACCACATCCCAGAAGACACCCATTACCTTGAAAGATTCTTGGTGAATATTTTGTGTACATTTTAATGCTCCAAATTATCATAGTTTCACTTCTGATGCAGGCAGAGTTATTGGGCAAATTTTGACTGTACTTTGAAGCTAGCTGGGTGAAAAATTGTTGCATCTTTCCAACTTCTTACATATTGTTGCTTCATGGTATAACTATATTACATCAATTTTTTCTACCCAAGAAACATCTGATCCAACATGTTGTATTTAATAGTGATAATCAATTTATCACAGTATAGCATGTATTTATTCTCAAGGTATCTTTCAGTGCTATCTTGTTAGAACCATTTAATACTATTGTTTACAGTATTTCTTTGCTTAATGCTTCTGGCAGTTTCAGTCTCTCAAACATTGTGAATGGCAGTGCTAGTAATCTCTCATTTTCATATTTTATTACTTTTTAACTTCATGAATAAAAGAAAACTTTATTTTAAAATGGATAACTTATGCAGGAAAATATAAATAAAACACTTCTTCAAATTAATTGCTTTTTACAGAGTTTTTATTATGCAAATTTTGGAAGTGCATACACATATTATTATAAAATATCAAACCTCTGAACTCTTGCACAAATCCGTGACACAGTCCAAAGAAAGAAAAGGTATACAGAAAAATATAATAAGTTTGTTGTTGCATACTTTGTCACAACTAATGGAAAGCAAATCTGTAGGATCTGCTCAGAAGAACAATGTTGTGTAACTGTTAAGCTATATTCTGCCCAACAGCAAACATGAATGAAGCTACACTCATAATAATTAATTGTAAATTTAGACTTATATGAGACTGAAATTTTTTGTAACTTCTTGAGTACTAGATAATGGTCATAAAAAGAACAGCTAAAAATATTAATTTTTTGTATGGGCTGTTAGTAATTTAACTGATATATATCTGGATATGACATTGTGCAGTTTTATTTGGTATCTGAATGGATTTAACCATGTTCCACAGAATAATTAAACAGCCATCTCCATATTGATCTTTGGGTGTGGTTTGTAGTTACACAACTCAAAGTCATCAACCTGAAAATCTTCAATGTTCTGAACTTCTTTATTGATGTGCAATGATGGAAAAGGTCGGGGTTTGCGTTTCAGTTGTTCCTTCAATGCTTCAACATGATTTAGATATACATGGCTGTCTCCCATTGTGTGGATAAATTCACCTGGCTATAAAGCAGAACAAACAGTAGTATTGTTTAAGTTACCTTTGAAAAAAATAGTACTTATGTACACAGTGCATTATGTCTTCCAAGAAATTCAAAATGTATCATTTTGAAATTGAATTTATGAAACTGATTTTCTCTTTACAATTATGTTATCATTTATTAAGTGCACTTTACAAATGACATGGAATAAAAATGTAATTGAATGTCCTATCCATGTTGTCACATCTTTCAGGCAAGGACGATTATTAGGCACTCTATGCTTTGCTGTCTGTTACATCTTTCACCTATGATTATTAGATAGCTGCTGCTGATGGTGATGCAGTAGGAACTCTTCTGTTGCATCATTTAGTAGAGCACAAGAGGGTAAATTCCAAAAGTATTAACAAATTCTGAATCATAATTTCTGGATGGTGGTTTTGCATTAATTCTTTCTTTGTAATGGAGACAAACTGTGCTTTCTTTATGGTAGGGACTGGTTGCCATGACAATGTAATGATTACAATGATGTGGTAGGAACTGATGTCACATATTTTAGCTAAGCAGAAGAGGTATAAATCCCAAAGTTGCAATATGAAATCCAATTCTTAATACATCAATGGCCATTAAGAAAGTAGATTACTGACCAAAAGCATGCATCAATGCAAGAGAGGTGAATACTGTAGATGTGAACCACGCATTAACCTCTGACTGCCGTTTGACATCAAGTCCCACACTTTAATGTTGCTACAATAAATTTACAACAAAAGCCCACGTCATCACAGGAATTTGAGAATGTGATGCACTGACTGTTAAGACTTCTAACCCACCTCCCTGTCCTCAAAGGTCACCTGATTCAGCACACTTTACATGAAGGGAAGCATCAAAGAACATGTTTACAGACAGAATATGCAAACTATTTCAAATGCTTGAATGGATTAAAGCAGGATTGAACGCTGTACTTCCTGATGGCTGAAGCATAATGAAATCCATTGAAGCTCTATTTACTGAGAATTTTACAGCAAATTTGTATAAACTGTTTCATACATGAGTACACAACTCAGATATAGCAACTTGCCACATGACTTGCCTTAATGTATGTTCTTTAGTCAGAATACTTTAATGTGGAACTCTCATACCAGGATTTCACTAAATAAAAATAAGTGTACATACCTTTAGACCTGTAACCTTTGCAACCATGTATGTTAACAATGCATAACTAGCAATGTTAAATGGTACTCCAAGGCCCATGTCTGCTGAACGCTGATACAGCTGGCAGTACAGTTCATCTTCAGCAACATAGAATTGAACAAGGCAGTGACATGGTGGAAGAGCCATTTTTGGTATATCAATGGCATTCCATGAACACATGATCATGCGACGATCATATGGTTTAGATTTCAGTGTGTTGATTACTTGCTGCAATTGATCAACACCTTGACCAGAATAGTCAGTATTCATGTCCATGTATTTGGCCCCAAAATGACGCCACTGAAATCCATACACAGGACCAAGGTCTCCTGTATTAAAGATTTAAAATTATAGCCTTGACGAAACCAAGAATATTAGCTCAGCAGTAACATGAACAATTTGTTATTTATAGCAATCATAATGTCTTCATCAATACCATAAAATATGGGAGCAAAAATATCTGCTCACATGAGGCGAGTTACCATTGTAAGTTTGTAAGCAGATTCAAAGTAGTAATTAATAAAATGGGTCAAAAGTCCCCCTCTCCCTTTTTTGTTGAATGCAAGACTGTAAGAAATAAAATACGCCTATAACAACTAGAAATACACAGAAGATTGCAGTCTTCTCAGTTGTTGCGCCGTGTAGTCTGGTAGATTTCCACAGTTTCAGAGGTCATACTGCCTCTGTCATTAGGGTGATGAATGTGCCAATCGAGCGAAAAGGGCCAGGTTACTGTCCGGTCCCTATAAACCTGGCCCTTTCCGCTCGATTGGCACATTCATCGCCCTGATGACGGAGGCAGTATGACCTCTGAAATGTTGGTGGAAATCTACCACACTACATGGCGCAACAACCCAGAAAACTGCAATCTTCAGACTCACCACTGTGAAAACCTCAAATCCTACATAGAAATACACACTTTGCTTCAGGTATTAATGTTCTATTCACTTATTTCACAGAGTTCTGGGCAGGAAAAGATTATATTAAATATTAATGATGTACAATATAACATTATTTTTTGAAGAAGAGTATAGAATGAATTCACAAGCAGAATTATCCATATGTACAGAGAAGCCACATTCCACAAAACCAAAGAAGCTGATGCACCTCTAACCTTCCCCCCCCCCCCCCCCCCCCCCCCCCACACACACACACACAGGATAGGGATCACTGGTAGACTCTTCTGAACTTCATAATGAACCTCTGGGTTCCATGAATGGCATGGGCTTGACTTCCTGAGCAACTATTACATTTTCAAGAAGGACTCTCCTTTATGGAATCTGTGTAGTCAATTAAACCTACCTTCAACTCGATCACTAAATCCCAGGGAGTCAAGAAACTGCCGTGAACTGTTACCATCCCAAATATGGATATTCTTTTCTTGTAGCTCTTTGGCATTTGTGGAGCCTCTAATGAACCATAGCAGTTCTTCCACTACTGCACGCCAGAACACTCTCTTGGTAGTGAGAAGTGGAAACACTCCTGTCAGAATGGATTATGTTAAGAGACAGTAACAAAATAAAAAAAACAGCTGTTCAGATATATAATTTTCATCATTTAACTGCGTTTGACTGTTTAGAGACAAGACACGATGAGCAAATATCAGCAAAATGTGTCTTAGACACATTTTTGCAACCTTTAGTTGAGAATATGCCTAACATGGTAGCATTTATGGTTAATTTTATAACAGTCAGTAGCTCAGCCTAAACAAGATGAAGTATATGTAAACTCTGAAATCAGTTCATGGTTAAATTTCGCAGCCTCCAGGTAGACAAAAGATAATGGTAAATGTACTTGCCAGAATAACTGAAAATTCTTTAATTCCATGTAAGTTTAATACTATTATATTTTAACTCAAATTACAAACTATTTACAATTCATATTATAGATCAAAATGATCATAACTTCAATTGTAAATTAAATAAAATTGATGATAGGTGTCTTATGGGTTGTTGTGCCATGTAGTCTCATAGAAGTTTAGTGGTGATCACTGATGATGGAGGCAGAGAACACCTCTGAAACATCTGTACACTTCTACCAGAGTACATGGTGCAACGAAATAAAATTTAAGTTAACATTCAACTTCCAAAATAAGACTTGTATCTACTGATGACAAAACACATATTTTTTTCACAAAATTCTCAATTAGAAGCAGCAGCAAAGTCTATTATTTTTTTTATTACACTATACATTTGGACATTCAATGGCTCAAGCTGGATGCTCAAACATGAAAATTGTTATAGTAGAAAATGAAAGTTAGAGAAAAGCAAACCTGGCTGTGTCAATAACCGTGCTGCTTATTAGTTTCACTTAAAAATGTCCCGGGGGTAAAGCCGGCCGGGGCGTGATGCTGACCACTCACCCCATCTAGTGCCAGAGTCAAGGAAGAGAGGAGCTATACCTCCACTCACTCCAAACGCCTACATGGCATATAGTGGGACAAACTTTACTTTATGAGCCGGGATAGCTCAGTCAGTATAGTGACTAGCTACGGGCTGGACGACCGGGGTTCGATCCCCGACAGGGGCAGAGGATTTCTCCTCTAGCCTCTGCGTCCAGACCGGCTCTGGGGCCCACCCAGCCTCCTCTCCAATGGGTACCGGGGTCCTTTCCCGGGGGTAAAGCCGGCCGGGGCGTGATGCTGACCACTCACCCCCATCTAGTGCTGGGGTCAAGGAAGAGAGGAGCTATACCTCCACTCACCCCAAACGCCTACATGGCGTATAGTGGGACAAACTTTACTTTACTTTACTTAAAAATGTTTACAAATAGTAAAATTGTCTACAGTGTCTCTAACTTACCATTTCTCAAAGAATACCGCATCTGTGCTCCAAATAAAGACAAAGTGCCTACTCCAGTACGGTCATTCTTCTTGAAGCCATGTTTAATGATCCTATCAATATGACTTAAATACTGGTATTCCTCATGTTCAAAACTTTTGTTTATATTTTCTGTAGTGTTAACATAATCAGAATTAGAGTGTGTTGAAACCAAGCTGCTGGTGTAAGCAGAGAGATTACTTACACTCTGGCTGTCAAATGATGATTTCTCATTTTCATGACTCCTTGCATAATTAATGGTTGAAAATACGCTGTTATCTCCAGTAAAAATTACCTCATTCTTTTCCTCATTTGCTGGCACCAGCCCTTCTGCATTTTCAGGTTCAATTTCTACTATAGACGGAGCAGGGTTACTTGTATTTTCGTTTTCTCTAGCACAGACTTCACCATCATCACATTCAACTGTGGAAAAAGATTCCAATGGGGATGTCATTTTGCCAGGAGAAGGCAGTTTTCTGTTCCCTCTTGTAAACTTCCCTCCAATTTTATATGACACTAATGGTGTACTTAGAAGTATGCACAACGTCGAAATTCGACATACAAGATCAGTCAGTGTATCTTCAAAAATTGCTAAACAATATACTTTAAGCAGATAACGCTGGTCACCCAACCAAAAAGCAAACTAGATTGGGGTGGAGTCTTGCGTGAGCGGAAGACGTAGTCTCTTGCACAAAGCACAACTTGAACAGTTAAAACTTGCCTCACAACTGAGGAAAAACATGGGTGACCAGTCAGGACATCAAAACAGTACGGAGCACAGAAAATAACAACATATGTGTTAATCACTAATCGTTACGTCCACTTGGCCAGCTTCTTAAGGGCATCCTCTTTTAGCCTCAAACAGCCTGTCCAGTTAATAAACGGTAACTCAGATTATACGTAACCTGTTACTGGTTGGCACTGCAAGCCTAGCCGTCTTCACTGTAATCCTTGTCCGTAGGTTTTCGCGGTTGGAATTCAATGTATGACTTCCGGTGAGAGCCATACATAAATCCTTCTGAAATGACCCCACATCACTCACCTTGAAAACGGCAATTGCAGTGTTTGCAGAAACGTTGGTTAATACCAAATATCCGTCGTGGCTCTTACCCGAAAGTCCAAGTTATGTCTTCAATGTAGCCCATCAACAAACCTGTTCTATTTTTGTATAGTAAGTGATGACTTGAAACCGAACAGCCGATACGTGAATGGGAAATGGATTCCCCTGAAATCGACGGAAACAGTAGGGCTCTACGTTGCATACTGTGAAAGCTAGAATAATTCGAAATTGTTAGTTCAATAATGTCTTCAAACGACTAGATACTGTTGGCGTCATATACCTTAAAATTGTATATCATATTAGTAAATGTAAATGTCTGTGATACTTTCACTAGTATGCAAGAAATGCCACTTTTGACATATAAAGGTTAGGGAGATTCTTAAATTCCCCTTGGGTGATACCCAAGCAATTCTTCCGAAACCAACGATATGAGGTTCCACCTAGAGCTTTCGAGGCAGTAGGAATTTTCTCCGTTCTTATTTATGTTGGTAGGAGTCGGCATAGGACAGAATTGCAGTTTGATGTTCCCTTCTTTAACCTTTCTTTCATTTTCCAGTAGGATTCACTTGGCATTCAGTATTTTTTTCTTTCCACAGCTGTGTGTTGTATAAGAAGTTCGCTTGGATCTACCACCCCCAATACAATGGGGTCCAAAACAAGAAAACATTTAAAATATTTTACGTACAGATGTCCAAAGAAATGTATACACATTACAACATGGAATATTAACCTTGTCAGTCATGTGCCCACCAGTCACCTGTGCCACAAAGCTAATGGTGAATATTTTTAATACTCACACTAGATTCGCTAATTCACTGAGTGCCAATGCTGACGTACGTAATAGTTTAGTTCATTAAAATTTATTTAATTCATTGAATGTGTGTACATCTATTTGGGACATTCTGTATCGTTGCCATGGTTACTGTAACGCTTCGAGTAGGCGTTCAGACATGCAAGAAGTTTCGTGTTTCATACAAAATGGAACGTAATGAACTGGTTAATTACATATAAGTAATTTTTACTACATTACAGAAATGAATTGAGCACATTAAATATATGAGATCTTATTGCGTATTAGTGTTGTAGAGGTATGTTAATTTGCAAATTGCATGCTTGTGGTATGAAATAGGTTTCGTTTTAGTAAGGAAAAGGCTTTGTGCTTAAGTATTTAGTAAGGCAAAAAGTTCCATTGATTTAGATGTACATATGAATTAAAGACATGCTAAGGTCTAGTAGCGGTTGCAACCATTCAACTCACATTTTCCACCCTTCTGTTTTGTATCTCAGACATGAGAAATGTACGGGTATCCTTCT
Source organism: Zootermopsis nevadensis (assembly GCF_977971745.1). Classification (NCBI taxonomy): domain Eukaryota; kingdom Metazoa; phylum Arthropoda; class Insecta; order Blattodea; family Termopsidae; genus Zootermopsis; species Zootermopsis nevadensis. The sequence goes on along the minus strand of NW_028259152.1, from coordinate 3,687,537 downwards.
TTATATTCGTTTTCAGAAAATATTATTTCATTTTAATGTTCTTACCTAAGTTAGACTGACTTCAACTATAGTGCTTGCTTTATTGTGAATTGTTTGCTGGCTGTTTGAATGAGGAAGGGGGAGTAGAGTATTGTATGGGTGGATGAGGAGGAATGGAAGGGGAGATGGGATTTTATTATTTGATTTATGAGATTTCACCCTATGCAACTTTTGTTTGGAGCACAATTGTCACATAAGTTTGAGAGTATCCGTACAATACTGTAATTTTACTAATTATTTTTCTCTTTTTTAGTTTAATTCTCCAAGCCCACAATGCCATCAGCTACTGGCGATGAACGAAAGGACTTCATAGTCATTACAGCTGGTAGGAGTGTAATTACTGTGTTTTTGTATATAGTTGCCTCTTTTGTGTAATTGCCACCAATTTATGAGGAGGAAATAAAATGTTATTTTTGTACCACCCAATTGTCTGCCCTTTGTATTTTCATGTTGACAACAAGGAATGCTGAGTAGGTAGTGACTGTCTCACTAAACTGAACGTGGCCAATGTTTAAAACCCATGATGGCGATATCTGTAATAGTATGTTGAACAATGAGTATGACAGCAGGTTGGTCATGTTACCTAGGCATGTGTGGGAGTATTGCATTAAAATAATTATTAAGACATATGTTGTGTGGATATGAATTAAATGCATCTGACTTGGGATAGGGTCCTGTGGCAGGCTGCTGGGGATAAACACTAATGAATTTTCAAGTTTTATGAAAGGTAGGTAATTTCTTGACCACCTGAATATGTACCAGTTTCTGAAGAAGGACTCTCCTCTATGGAGTTATATTAATCAAGAATTCACTTGATTACAAGTGTAAGTAACTAGAGGTGTATATCTAATGGAGTTCTCTAAAAGTATGGTTAGTTCATAGATCTCATTAGAAGTTGAAGGCATAGAAGCTAATATAAAATGTTTGTTTTCATGTTACTAGGTTTTTGTGGGAAGAAAGTGTGTGGCATTTTAAGGTCTCTCTGCCCTCTGTAATCTGTTTTGGATACATGAACTTACCTTTTGTGTGTATGAAGGTTGTATTATTTGTGGACTCCTAAATGTCATAATTCGACATTATTTTCCTTTGTACAACTGCATACTTTGAGGATTCTACTTATTTTACATTACATTTGATATGTCTAGACAGCAGACAGACTTTATATGTAATAAATGTGCATGATTTAAATGTCATTCCCAAAGGGTACATTTGCCTGTCTTTTAAGTTTTAAAGGAAATAATAAATATTACTCTAGAAATGAAGTTGACTTTGTTATTGGTTCATGATGTCTTATTTGGCATTTCAGACATCTTATGTACTTCCAGATTTTTTGTCTTATTCAGCTTTAAACCTGCTTCCTTCTGGGGTAGTACCTTGAAATAAGCCCATTTAATGTTGTTTTCTGCTACAATTATTAAGTATCTGTAAATCAAGCAAATCTGCTTTTCTTATGTTTAATATAGCAAATTATTTTGGACTTACACCAACAGAAGATATCTGTGTACTGTTGAGCAATGATGTAAATCTCAACAGCTTTCTAGATGATGCAAGCTGTTTCACCCTGTCTGCTATGACACATGAAAGTCAGTCCAGAATTCATATGACTTTGGACACAAAGGTTTGTATATCATGTCAGTTTATTCTGACATTTAGAACTAGTTATGGGTACACACCTTCTGAATCTGTACACTAAATAAATAATATGTTTTGCTGATGGATAATACAGGGTCTGGCAAAGAAGACTGATATTTTTATATTGAGTATTACATAACTTGAGGAGTGAAGATGTTTACAAGGCCATGAATATGTAGAGCATGCACAGAATTTTTGTAGGAAACTCACGTGACAGTGTGGCTGCAGTGAGATAGTATCATTTCACGTACTGCATGAATGAGCATGGATAATGAAATGTTTCTGCATTGTCTTTTCTCATGGTTTTGTGATTTAAACTGGCTGCCAAGACCTGATTTCTTAGCCCCAAAAATTTGTATGTTGTTATTTGAGATGCAGCCCGCCACTGAATAGTTTTTCTTGCTTAACAAATTACTTGTGCATATTCTGGTGTATTTAGGGTGCTGTATTATTTGTTGTTACCATATACACAACAAATTGGCTGTTAAGCATTTATTACGTTTTGTCAACATGTTTCAATGTTACTGTGTAATCAGGCCATAATTTACCATTAAACTAATATTGTGCACCAACCTGTGATATAACAGAAATATTTAAAATGTTACTATGTATGTTATATTTTGTACAGTTGTACAATCATATTATTATTAATGAAGATATCTTTTAACTTGTTTTATGTTCTGTGATATGTTTACTGGTCTTGTAAAGATAGGTATATTTATTAAAATGTTTTTATTATATCCCATATGATCAAAATTAATTTTTAAATATTAAAAGTCTTTAAAATTGTTACTAAAATTTTCTATAGTTGGTAAACTTTGCTGTGTAGTGGGATGCTTCTATATTGATAATGTGATTTTTTTATACATTTAGGTCATGCCAAGGGAAGGAAAAGAGAAGTTACTTGTATTCTTCAAAATAAAACCAGAGATAATTACTTTGGAGAATCTTCATGAAAATGTGTTTGTTTCTTCAATGATAGATTCTCCTGTGTCATCTTTGTATCATGCAATCCAAAAAGTATATGCTCCAATTCTGCTGAAAGTAAGGGTTTTTGATATGTATAAGTTGTAATATAAATTTTACTTTGTATATTTATTGTGCAATATGTTAATAACTTGTGTACTTTTTCAATACCCTGCTGTGATTATGAGGCAAAGGATCTTGGAGTTCTAAAAGAATATGACACTGAACTTTCTGAATAGCTAGTTGTTGGGAGAGAGTTCTTGTGTGTGTGAGGTATCTTGGTGTCATCATATGTCACTTTTTCTGGATGTACTTCTACCCTGCTGCGATTTGATTTTTTGTAGCGCAGTTCATAACCAGTGGATTAAGTCTCCTATACTTTCAGTAATGTTTGACAGATTGTATGCTAAGCATATCTTTTACAGTGCAGTTTTCTTGGTGGATTACTGTTGTAAGAGACTTGAAAATTTGATATATATCAGACTATTTAAACTTACGTGGAATGTTATGGTAAATATCACAAGAATGAAATATATCCTTTTGTGAAGATATGTATTCATAACCTACCTGTTAAGGAAAACTACTTCTGTTGAATCCATAATGGAACATATTGCGTAAAATTGGTAGTACGCTTATATTCTCTTTTGATAAAATGCTCCTGCCAGTAAACAAGAAGTGATTCTACTGTGAGTATAAGATTGAAGAGAAGATTGTAAAAAATGCAACATTTTATGGTTCTGAAGGATTAAGAATTCTAGGATTTAGTACCATTTTTATTACTAATAGTTGTGTTTATAACATACCATTGGAATGTTTTACATGGTCATCATGTTGTTTCCCATTTCCCTAAACATCTAGTAAACAAAGTTGCATTCTGTTCAAAGATATATTGCAATAGAAAATGTCAAAAATGAATGGCACCAGTTGTTCCAACCTTACAGGGTTTGTGGGTGCATGCTGGTATCATTGATTACAGAGAGCTGAAAAATATTGAGCTGGGATTTCTTCAGTAGTATGATATTCATATTAAATTTTGCAGAAATATATCAATTAGTATAATATTTATGTCCTTTAATGAATTGGTAATGAGATGGATGGACAGGCATACAACTTCCTGATAGGCTTCTGAAGAAGGAACTTGTAGTATGAGAGCTGCCTATATAATGTATTAATTATTAGAAACTGAAAATTATATTTATACACATAAAAGAAGAAATCTTATAAAAAGTTGGAGGAGTGTATTGGTACGTAATGGTATGTCTGATATCTAAAATTTACATTAGAGATAACATGGAATTTGGAATACGGCAAAGTAAACCAATGGGTGGAAGGATGTTTATAGAAGAATGGTTTTATCATGTGGCAAGTAACTGGAATAAATGAAGAGTTTGTTGAAGTCTGTACCTTATTTTTAGCATATCCTGCAAAACTGCTCATAGATATGTTTGAAATATGACAGCTCATTAGGAAGTCAGTACTTAGAAGTAATACCTCGCAATTCATTCAGATTTCCTGGTTTGTATCAGATTTCCATATTGCCATTACTTTTTCCAAGTTAGATTTTAACCATTGGTCTTATCATAAATTTATTTTGTGTGGGTTTGACATTATTTTTTTAACCAACTATGGAACCATAAAAAATGTTTAATCTAAATATTATGAAATACCACTTGTTACTAGATTGTGGAAAGTTGTACAGATTGTGAATTTGTTACTTTTGCAGGATGATAAATGGAGTTACAATTTTGATCCAAAACTTCAGGAACTAATAACACAACTTGAATCAGGATTACAAAGTATTTTACTGAAGGGAGATCAGTCTGCCCGTCATCATACAGAATTCAGTGGGAACTTAGCTGGTGGGTCTTGTTTTGTGGTGTGCATGTATATACATGTTGTATACCATCTTCAGAGTTGATTATTTTTTGTGACCTAATCAGGATTTCAGAGTGGTCTGAGACAAGAGGATTGCGTTATAACTGTGATTTATAATGTAAGACTTGAGGTTCTCACAGCGGTGAGTATGAAGATTTCCGTCTTCTGGGTTGTTGCCCTGTGTAGTCTGGTCGATGTTAACCAACGTTTCAGAGGTCATACTGCCTCCGTCATCAGGGCGATAAACTCTGGTTTAGACTGTTCTGTCAGGAATGTCCAAGAAAACAAAGAACTTAAATTGAATGGGACGCATCAACATCTGGTCTATTCTGTCCTGTTATGTTTATTATTATCATCATTTTCATCACACTCTTGAACTCCGTAGGAGATAAAACACTTTTTTGTACAACAGTTCAAATTTTTGGCATCTATGACCACACTTAATTCTGAAGGTTTGTGACGATGGCACGTTGTTGAAGCAAACTATTTCCTGGACATTTATTAAATCTGGGATGATGGATAATGTCCAGGAAGAAGTTTGCTTCTATGACCACACTGTTCTTACATTTGTCGCAATGTTTCTTATTCTCTCTGTTAGTACTCTGAACACAGATTTCCTGTGTAATGCTTTCTAAATATCCTGTCTGTTTTATTATAGTTTAAATTTGGTATTTAGAGCAGGAATCTTATGAATCTCTTTATTATGACTTAGCATGTTTTTGTTAGTATGCTATACAGTATTGGAAACAATGAATTAAAGCAAGTGTAGATCATAGTTATAATTTCCCTATCCATATATAACATTTTCTGAAGAATGGTGGTTCATAAGACAGTGAACTCCATATTCCAACATATACAAGCCAGTTACATATCTTTTGCAATCTCAAAACAATGAATCCTGCGTAGGATATTTAAATTAATAAGCTATGTCATAATCATTACTGTTTCAGAAATTATGACTCCTGAAGATGAAATGCAATTTTGGTCTAATTTTGCAAATTCAGTTGGAAGACAAGATGAAAAAGAGAAAGGAACTGCATTTTGGTATGCACTGGAACCACTTGTAAAGGATTTTAGGTATGTAGCAGTATGCAAATTTATAATTTATTCTAGACATCTTTTAGTTCTTATGAGAAAGCCTCATTTCTGATCTTTTTCTTGGGATAAGCACAGAGGCTTCTTAGTGTATTTATATAATTTAATGGCTAAACATTCTATGTAGTCATGATGTTAGTTACTCTGAGTGTAATCACCAATTGTGATTTGTTTGGGTTATTATATTGTGGCAGATCTTTAAAACATACTATTATACTGAGCAGACATAGACATGCACTGAGATAGAGAAAAGTAAACTACAAGCAATTTCAGTTTTGCAAGCAGCAAATAGCAGCAGTTTTATTAATAATTTCTAGACTTTGGTTTTAGAACTCAGTACTTTAACTTTTTCTCTTTCAAGTTCCTTTTTAAAGTTTGTTTCACCTGGGAATTAAAATTTGAGTGCAAGGATATGGTGTATGCATATTATGATTATGTTTATAATATGCTTCATAGTTTCATAACTCACTTAAAACTTTCTTTGCAGTGAAATCATGTTTGTGGTCCTGATTTAGTATGACTAAGATATTTAACTGTTACAGATCCCTGGATTCTCTTTTGCTGGCAGATGTTGATGAAATACTTGAAACTACACACAATACATTAGATGACCTATGGAAACTTGATGATTTCATGTATCCACAGCATCATATGGAGCATTTAATGGATGTTATTGGTTAGTAGCTTTAAGACACAAGATTATGCTTATTGTTTGGTGTTGATTTATAATATTGAGATAAACAATAAGATAGTTCTGTAGAATTTTTTTAACAATTATCATGTTTTCATAAATAGTAAATAAGTATTCTTATCTTTCCTATGGAATCAAATTATGAGAAGCAGTTTTAGAATACCATAGAAAAATGAGCTTAAATACAGGAGCAGAACTGCAAGGAAATAAATAAAGTAATATAAGAACTAATATCATTTTTAGGGACAAGATTAACAAACGTTTAAAATACAAAATCAATTAACTTTGTTTAAACGTTTTTTTTCTGGTGGTATGCATTAAATTACACTGAAATACAATAAAAACTATTATAACCTTCTTTGACTGAAATTAAATTACAGTATTTATCTGGCTATAAGATAAAATATTTTATCTTCTTTAAAAATGAGAGGCCATCTTAGATTTACAAATTAAAAAATCAAGAAATATAATGTTATTTAAAGATTTCAGGGAAGATAGGAACTAGGAAACTGTGACATGTGATTCATATATCCATAGGATATTCACATATTTTCAAAGCAGTAGTTATTAAATTTCCATTACTCTTATATCATTGCTCATATGCAGTTTATGTTCCATGTTTTTTAATATGTTTCATTGTTGTTGCTGACTCTGCTTTTGAGGTACATACAATAATGACAAAACATTCATTTGATATTTTCTCTGCTTTCAGAATCTTTTGAAAGTCTAGTTCTTAAAACATTTGTGGCAGTTGTGCCTATTAAATAGAGGTATAATAAGTTATGTGAAAGCAGAAGAGACATGGTTTACAGATTCCCTTATTCTTGTGAACTGCATGCTATAACAGTTTTAAATTAGTGGTTATCAGATATGCAAAATAGATTAATAGTCATGGAGTATGAAGAAAATACAGCATTTCTGAATTCTGTCAGCATTGATGGAAGGAGGACAGTTACTACGAGCAAGTTCTGCCAGGAAAGCATTCTGTGGATCTAAAATATGCTGCTATAAAGAAGTGGAAAATAAATTTATGTTTATGAAGGAAAATTCTATTATAGAATAATTTATCTGAATAAATAATGAAATTGTTTTTTACCAAAATGGCACTGGGAAAGGGCGCATTGTTGTTAGTTAAATATAGTAAACAGCAATACATTAGGCAAAAGAGTCTGTCCTCTTTAATTATGGCAATGTCTGCAAATAACTCTGTGAAAGATATAAATCCTGATTAAAATGTCATTATGAATCTGATACTATGCCTTAAAATTTATAGTGAATACTGAATTGTCCAACAGGGAATACTTTGACAAGATTCATCCAGAATAAATTAAAATCAATCAACCTCTGGGAAGATGTTTATGTTCAAGTGGAAGAACATTTGAATCAGGTAATAAATGTACATTTTTGGAATTGTTTGTTGACTGAAAACTCTTGATTTTAATTAACATTGGAGTCAGTAACTATTACTAACCATATACTTTGAATGATGAGACATTAGTTGAGACATGACTTTGTAAGGCTGGCTTGTATTTTAAATGCACTTTAATAGTTTGTGCTCACACCACGTTTCACTTTTCATAACTAACTAACTAACTAGATGGCTTACCGAACCCGAAGGTTCATCACCGAATTAACCAAAGCCCTCCACCGGACCCTGTCCTGGGCCAACAAAATCCAGTTTCCTTCAACTCCTATCTCCCATAGATCCCGCCTGAGATTATCCTCCCATCTACGTCTAGGTCTCCCCAGCGGTCTCTTCCCTTCAGGTTTCCCAACCAGTACCCGGTGCACACCTCTTGTCCCATCCATGCGCGCTACATGTCCCGCCCATCTCACTCTTCTCGACTTAATCACCCTCACAATACTGGGGGAGCAGTACAGATTTTTAAGCTCGTCATTGTGCAGTTTTCTCCACGCCCCATCGTCTTCCCTCTTAGGCCCAAATATCCTCCTCAACACCCGATTCTCAAACACCTGCAATCTGTGTTCCTCCCTCTGAGTGAGAGACCATGTTTCGCACCCATACAAAACAACAGGCAAGATTATTGTTTTGTATACTTTAATTTTCAGGTTCTTAGAAATCAGACGGGAAGACAAAATATTTTGGACTGAGAAGTAGCAAGCATTTCCGGAATTTAGTCTCCTCCTAACTTCCTCACAAGTATCATTTTGATTTGTTATTGTTGTTCCCAAATATTTGAACTTTGTAACCCTTTCAAAGGATTTATTAGCCACCCTAAGATAATTTTGCCCGCCTGTCTTCTGATGACGAGATACTAACATGTACTTAGTTTTTTCTGAATTTACTTCCAGCCCCACTTGTCTACCAGCCTCTAGTAAAACTTCTGCGTTCCTCTTTATTGTATTTATATCGTCCCCCAATAAATTAACATCATCAGCATATGCCAATAGCTGATGTGTCCCATTCAATTGCAAACCCTCCTGCCTACCTCGGACCTTCCTGATGGCGTATTCTAGCGCAAAGTTAAAGAGCAAGGGAGACAAAGCATCTCCTTGTTTTAGACCGTTCTTGATGAGGAATGTCTCAGATACATATTTACCTACTTGAATTTTGCTACAGGTTTCATTTAAGCACATTTTTATTAGACCCACTAGCTTCTTTGGTATACCAAATTCAATAAGAATATTATATAGCACTTCTCTCTTCACAGAGTCATAGGCTTTTTTGAAATCTATAAATAACTGATGTACGGTCCCACCGAACTCCCATTTTTTCTCTAGTATCTGACGAATGCAAAAGATCTGATCAATCGTTGATCTGTTTCGTCTGAACCCACACTGATGATCCCCAATAATTTCATTCGCATATGGGGTTAACCTTGCCAAAAGAATGTTGGATAGAATTTTGTATGAGGTTGATAGCAGCGATATTCCTCGGTAATTACCACACTCAGTCTTGCCCCCTTCTTATGAATAGGAATAATTATGGATTCCTTCCACTGTTGTGGCATCTCTTCCTTATCCCAAATTAACTGAATAAGCTTATGGATCCTCATATGCAACCCTTTGCCACCTGCTTTAATTAATTCGGCCGGAATCTGGTCAATTCCTGGAGATTTATAACTTTTCAACTTCCCAATGGCTAGTTCCACTTCATCTAAGCTAGGTTCTGGCACCAACAGTTCAGCTGTATGCATTTTAATCTGTCTAATATCACCAGTATCATGAACATTTAAGAGCTCGCTAAAGAAATTTTTCCACCTATTCACAATTTTTATTGGATCTGCAAGCAACTTGCCACTATCATCCTTTACCAAATTGGTCTGGGGTTGATATCCTTTCTTAAAGTTATTAATGCCTCTGTACAGGTCTCTGATGTTTTTTTCCTTATTATTTGTCTCAAGTTCAGCAATTTTGCCCTTCAGGTATTCCCTTTTCTTAGTCCTAAAGGTTCTACTAGCCTCACGTCTCACGTTACATAGATTATCCGCATTTGTTTTGTTTGGGTTCTGCAACCATTGAAATTTTGTTTGCTTCCTTCGATCTATTAATTTTGAACATTCTTCATCAAACCACGGTTTATTTTGCTTTCTCCTGTAGTATCCTAGTTTCTCTTTTGCTGAAATTTTGATGCAGTTTCTGACATTTTCCCACTCCCTGTTGATGTCCACACTTTCATTATCCTCATTTGCCTCTAAAATTTGAAACCTATTCGAAATTTCAACTTGATATTGTTCCTTTGCCTCTCCCTCACTTAATTTTTTCAAATCAAATCTTTCTGTGTCAAAATTTTGTTTAGTTCGTCTACTTACTGAAAGCCGCTCCCTCACTTTTGCTACCACCAGATAATGATCAGTGTCGCAATCTGCTCCTCTGAATGATCTCACATCAATTACATTTGTCTGCCTTCTCTTATCTACTAAAACATGATCTATTTGATTGTGTGTTCTGCCATCTGGAGAAGTCCAAGTGTATTTATGAACATCACGGTGTGGAAATTTTGTACTTTTTACAATTAAATCTTTTGACGTAGCGAAGGTTACTGCTCTAAGACCGTTATCATTACTAAGTGCATGGAGACTCTCGCTGCCTATTGTGGGTTTGAAGATATCCTCCCTCCCAATTTTTGCATTGAAATCTCCTAGCAGAATTTTCATGTGATACTTGCCAAATGTATCAAATACTGATTCCAATTCTTCATAAAAGCTATCCTTGATATCATCGCTTTTGTCTTCAGTTGGGGCATGAACATTAAGGACAATGATGTCGCACCAACGTCCTTCCAAAATTACGTAAGACAACCTGTCACTAACAAATTCTTCTCTCTTAACTGCTGCCCTAATTCTGCTATGAACAAAAAAACCCGTCCCTAGCTGATGATTGTCATTCCCCTTTCCATAGAAAAATGTAAAATTGTCCACTGGGATCATGCCCTCCCCCTCCCATCGCACTTCCTGCACTGCCACTAAGTCTAACTTATAATTCCCTACACACTGATTTCAGTGCCCCAGCCCTATAGAGGCTCCTAATGTTCCAAGTACCAAATCTCATGTCCTTTTTCAATTGCCGTGGTCGTGCTAAAGAGTCCGTCCTGATCCGAGGCTTGGTTGATTTTTTCGTAACACATATTTTTTTAAAGGTGAAAGGTTGTTAGCCCTACACCCAACCCCCAACCTGGAGGACCAGGGTATCACTCTTAGTCTAGCGCATCTCCTTAGACCTGTCCGGCTTGGGTGACCCTACCATGAGCCGAAGCTCAGGCCGGCATAGCCCTAAGGGTCATTTGAGCACGCAAGCCTCCTCACCCGGCAGATTGCCTTCGACAAGGTGGTGATACCTTCGAGAAGGTTTCACTTTTCATTATGTACAAAAATATTTCATGCATAATTTACAAATATGTTATGAAATCCAATCATAATAAATGTAATAGGCTTACATTCAGTGATTTGCTAGACAGTCCTAAAATGACAGATATTTTGTGTGTCTGCCATATAGATATTTTCTGTTGTAGACAAACAATGTGAACAGAAGTTATATATCTATATGAGAATTATCAGAAACTTTTTTAGAAGACTACAGTAAATATTACTAGTGTTCTTTATACTATAAACTTTTTATAGTCACTGTGCTGCAAATATTAAAGTTTGGCATCCAAAGATATGGTATGAACTTGATCTCTAATAGCATTAACTTCCTAATTTTCTTTCTGCATTGTGCTTTAACCCCATGTTTTGTACTCTTCTATCAATCCACCAATAGAAGAAGAGTTTTAAGGTTCTCACAGCAGTGAAAATTTGGATTATGGTCTTCTGGGATATAATTGATTACCAAAATTACCCAGAAGATGCAGTCTATAGTTCTATCGGAAATGTTGGGCACTTACAAGGCTACATGGTGTCACATGTTGTGTGTTGTAATCTGAGGAACATTTTCACAGCATATAAACACAGTTCTTGTTCCGTTTTTTGTATGTGAAGCAGTTTAAATAAGAAATGACTCTGATTACACTGCATTGGAACACTGTTTCCTCTCTCTTGGTTGTTGTAAATTTCTGTTTCTTAATTGGTTTTGCCCTCCTTTGTGCATTGGTGTGAAAGAAGTAAAAATAAATATACTATATATATATATATATATACACACTGTATATAATTTGTTGATACAGTGACACTTTATTTTATAGGCAATTCATGCCTGTAAAAAGTGGAAAGTGACATGTGAGAGGCTAACATCTTTATATTGGCCTAACTATTCATCTCATCCGTGGAAGGGAAAACCATTTAGCCCTAAATATACACAGAGCTTCACTAACAGACTTCAAGAGGTAAGTCTCATTTTAGTAAGTCAAATTGTTTCTGTGTTTATCATACAAAATCACTCACTGTTTTAGCAGAAATTCCTATATGTCCAGCACAAAGGAAGTTTTTTATTTTACTGAGACATATGAATTTTGCAAATTCTTCCTGTCACTGCTGCTGATTCAACAGCAACTCACAGTAGTCAACATGATGTTCACACATAATGGATAGGCCATGACATGACAGTCACCAAGTAAGCTCCCAGTATCTTTGTATTATATAGAAATATGTCATGAACTTCATTAAATTATGAGTCATCATTATTGAAATAACGTATGTCTGTGTTTAACACTTCTCTTCCATTTTGTACAAGAACTATGACTAATCTCTGAGTTGTTTTTAAAAAATAAAAACAAATTGATGTGCTATTCTAATTTAAATTATAAAGCATAAACAATATAACATATTCTGCTATATAAAGGAACATAATAACCATAATCCAGAATTAATAATATATTAGATTTTTAGGATTCAGTCAAAATGGTCAAATGCGAGTAACCATTAATTTTGAAACTTTTCCCACCTAACCATAAATTTTATGTGATTCTGTACAATAGCTGGTTGTCAATACAGTGAGGAAGAGGTGTATAAAAAGAAATTAACAATAAATTGTTGAATGACATCAGTTATGAGTGTTTCAAGTTAAAGTGTGTACAAATTTATGCATATATTTATTTTATCATTCTGAGGTCCTGGATTTAAGAACAATTCATCGACAACTTATAAGACTGCTATCCCGTAAAGAGCAAGAGGAATTGAGGACAAATGACACCTTTAAACCTTTTTTGGGGCTGAATCCAATCCAGTACAACCCTTACACTGAACCACTATGGAGAGCTGCTGTGAAGCAGTTTGAGCATTCTCTCATATCAGCTGAGGAAAGGATAGCTGGGAAACTGCAGTTCCAGTTGCAGACAGTTAATAAAAATACTTTGCAGGTATTTATAGTTTTTTTCAGAATATTACTTCTTTTTCCATAGAATTTCAACATATATTAATTTATTTAATGTAAAGAGCAGTTTTAGTTGGTCTTTAAATATGTTCTTCTTTTGACTCATGTCTAGTTCCAGGCAGTCTCTGGTTCATAATGAGTGCATCTCAAAACAGTACTGCAAGATTAATATTAAGATTTTGGTTTAGATGAAGTGGATCAACTGTGGAATGTGGTTTTGCACTGGGAATATTTAGTATAAAAATTAAATTATATAGAAAGCCCTGAGAATTGTGTTGTTAGTTTTCCCCACATCCTCCAACAAATGGCTGTGCTAGTACTGTAAATTAGTCTATGACTGTGCTTCCATATACTTTTCATTTTATAATTTTTTTATTAATCATTATATTATTCAATGCTTTATAGTGTGATGTACTAACAGAAACACAGAGGAATGAATGACCACCAAACTTCTGGCCCTATTTTCTCCAATATTTTCCAGTCTACAGACTAACTAGGTGTAATATTTGGAAGAATTATTGATGATGATATCAGTGAGAATGGCAGAGACAATATTAAACGTCTATTTGCGTGTATTTTATCTCATAGTAACTGATAAGATGTTCATATTTAATGCACATAGAAGAATATCTACAAGCACTAGGCCCAGCTAAAAGGATATTCCATAATTCTACAATATTTGTGTGAAAATAATACTTTATGAGATAGTTTAATTCATTTAATGCCAATGTTTTCCTTTTGTTCAAAATGATTATTTCTCTAGCTTCTGCAGGAGTTCAAACGTTACCAAGAATTAATCCAAAGGCCAAGTGTGAGAAGAACATTGATTGCTGAGAGAGAAAATCTATTGGGGTTGCTGAGAGAATATGCCCATAGTGTGAGTTTAGACTTTGGTTCAGGGCAGAACAGAGAATATGCCAGATTGTTGGATATGCCAGAAGTTATCAGTAACATATACTGGGTTCGTCAACTAGAGTATAAGGTAATTATGTATATTTTAATTTCAGAGAAGAAGAAATGGGATTCATACTGTTTGATTATAATGACAGTAGTTATATTTTTAACTGAATAATGTATATTTTACTGTACAAAATACAGTATGATAAAATAATGTGATCACTTTGAAAATCCAGCAAATATTTAGAGTTTATTAAGTGAAATATTTTTGTCAGAAGTATCTCATGTCTCTCAGTACACATTGTGATTTTGGATTTGACTGGATAGGCTGTGATATTATCAACATTCTGTTGTATGGTTTTGCATCTATTATGCTTTAATTTTCACAGATCTTAAAAGTAAACATTCTTCCTAGTTAATAAAAAATATACTAATGTATTTTAAATATTTTCAATATATTTACTTCTTAATATATTGTATATAGCTGAGAGACATTGAAAAGACAAGTGCCAAGCTCTTGAATGACTTGCAAGGTTATGCAGAGCTTCAAAAAGCAGTGGGGGAGGTTCTGAGGGACTTGAAAGAGTACCACACAGATCAGTTTGATAGCTGGACACGAGATGTAGGAGCTGCTGTTCACAACAAAACTCTCAGGTAAACTATCATACTGTTAGCACCCATCAAGAGTTCTAAATAGCTGTATTATAATGAAGTATACACTCTTTCTAAATGCATTATTTATGATTATAAATTTCTGTATAATCTTTACATTAATTTATTTTAAATAAAAGCCAGTGTGATGTATTTTGTCTTATCCAACTTTGCTGTACTCCTGAGTTAGAAATAAGCACTGACAATTCATAAAGTAAAAACTCCTTAGGAACCGAGATGGATACATTAGTTTTCCTCTGTATTTGCTAAACCCATTCGATTCTTAATTGTGGTCTTCTGGATTGTGATGCTGTGTGGTCTTGCTGAGTAGTTACCAACATGTAGGAGAAAGCATTCACCTCCATCTTCAGGGTGAAGTGAACTACCTACACATATACCTTAAAATAGGCCACAACTGATTCATTCCACATTGTTATTAACTGTACATTGATGCCCATACATACTTATGTACATGTTACATAAACTCTACAGTTGGCATAGTGTCACTTAATAATCTGTAACATATCACCCTAAAGTTTTTGGTATTATTAATTATTAGTAGGAATTAGTAGTAGTCGCCCTCAGCGGACTAGTGGTTAGCATGCTCACCACTGGACCCAAGGTTTGTGGGTTCAAACCCAGCCGAGGTCGATGGATTTTTAAGGGTGATAAAAATCTATAGCACAACTTCCTTTGGAGGTGAAGTAAAGCCGGTGGTCCTATGTCCTAGATTTACAGCATGTAAAAGAACCTTATGAGCATGATACGAGATGTTTCATAAGCATAATTCAGTGGCCATTTCCTACCCATGTCTCTCCTGATTCACTGTTAGATAGCTCTGGCAGTCAATATCAGGATTGAGTAGAAATTGTACAGAGGCAGTGGGCTTGTCACTCACTACTCAAATGCACCTTACAATACTAATAAGGACAGGTTACCTTGAGCAACTGTCCTGGAACGGGCCAATAGGCCCAATCCTTGTAGTAGGTGATGATGATGAGTAGGATTTTAAAATTTCTCTAACTCGGGACTATCCTTAGAAACAAAAAGATGTAACATAAAGTTATTGTCATAAAGAAGTGTAAATTTGGAGGAATTATTTGTTTATACACAGTAAATCAGTAGAGAATCTATACTGAGATTTTTTTTGTGTTCAAGATTTAGTTTGATGTTTTAATAGATTATCTCTTATTGAGAGAATATCCTTTATTGCTTAACATTTTGAAATTTTCTTGTTAAGTGTGACAGTGCAGGTAGAAGTTTGAAATAGTTTGTTTTTTTAAAACCTCAGTTGTAGTAAGAAGATTTTGTATTGATATTTGCAGCTTGTGTACTGATGAACCAGTGGTTCATTTTGAGCAAGGCAAGTTGATGCATGTGAACTATGCCCCACGCCTGGTTGGATTAGTGAGGGAGGTGCGTCAACTCATTGTTCTAGGATACAAGATACCAATGAAAATTCAGGAGGCAGCAGATCTTGCAAAGAAATTTATGAGACAAGCCAAAGCTCTTGAACAGGTAAGTATTTTAATGTCTGCCTAACAGGCTATACTGGTTTTGATACTATTTTTATATTATATTTAATTGGATTAAAATATTGAATTATAAAAATTTAGAATTGATAATACACATCTGAAATGATTTGGGTACAATTCCACAGCTTTGTAAATGCTGAACATTTAGAATATAGAATATTCATAGATTGTCATTAGTTTTCCCTGTTACATATATGGAGATTATCAAGCATCAAATAAGTTACCTTCCTAGTAACAGGGTAAATACTTGCACTGAAAATTTTTATTGACTGTTCTGTTTGTGCAGTTGTTAACCTTTGTGATAGCTGGAGTCTTTTACCCCCCACACACAGACATCTTTAACACACTTTATTTAATTTATATGACATTTTTATAAATTATAATTTTATTCAAGTTCTGTTATTATTATTTTACACTATGTTTGATATGTGGTCTGGGATAGCTCAGTCATTGAGTGACTGGCTGTGTGTTGGTTGAATGACTAGGCTTTGATACCAAACAGGACATGGGTTATTTTTTCTTTACCACCATACCTAGTCTGTCACAGGGATCCACTGAACCTCCTTACCAGTAGGTACTGAGGGTTCTTTCCTAAGCATTAAAAGGATCGGAGTGTGAAGCTGGCCACTTTACCTGCATCTGATGTCAAGGTTAAGACTTTGTGGAACTTTACCTCTAACTCCACATACATCATCATTGTATTGTGATTAAGCACAGGAACAACTTTACTTTTGATACATACAAGATTGGTGAATTCAAGAAGTGTTACATAATTGAACCACCTCCCACTTGTTGCATCTGCATTCATTTCTTACCATAATCAAATATGTCATGTTTGTTGCCACTAATAATTATACAGGTGCCTTTGTGTTCATCCAAGTACATAATAAAAATAAATAACTTTTAAGTAATACTATGTCTTGATGGTTGTAGGTTGCTAACTTTCACAACACTATTGGCGATCGCATGATTCCATCTCAGAGACCAATGATGCTGGAGGCTGCTCTGGATTTGGCTCACTTAGTGCAGGAACAAAATGGAGTTACATGGAGTGATACAGTTGCTGTGGACAAGTACATTGCTCAATTGCAGA
The DNA here is from genome assembly GCF_977971745.1 of Zootermopsis nevadensis. NCBI lineage: Eukaryota > Metazoa > Arthropoda > Insecta > Blattodea > Termopsidae > Zootermopsis > Zootermopsis nevadensis. Next base: position 3,670,295 of record NW_028259152.1, on the reverse strand, counting down.
CCACAGTTGAGAGGCTGTCGAGAGAAAACAACAAACTTGCCTCTTATCATGACCAAATCAGAGATAAGGTGATATATTTAGTCATATCTAAATTAGTCAAATAATATCACATATGACTCTCAAACAGCAAATTCAGATGTCTCTTTGACATATTTGTAAAGAATAAATTAAACCAACACCCAGTGTTTGACAATAACATGCTCCCACAGCAGATTTTTGACTAAGAAATTTTGTCCATGAAGTCAAGAAACATACTTATTTCATATGTCTAGCATACTTTGCAACTAATCCCTCCCCCCTCACAAAGGCTAGCCAGTGACATGTCACCTACCCCACTATGAAGAGAACTTAAAGTGGTGGCATATTGGCATATGACACCTTCCCCACTGAGGGGGTTAAGGAATTCAATTACTCATTCGAAAAATTGTTTTCCCAGTTATACCAGTATTTACTGAATTATTCATGTATCACCAGTTGATAGCTATGATACATTTAGGATTTGACGTTTTCACGGTGGTGAGTCTGAAGATGGTTGTCTTCTGGATTGTTGAGTACTCATCACCATGATGATGGAGGCAGCAAGGCTCTCTGAAACATCAGTAATCTTCTACCAGACTACATGGCACAACAGCCCAGAAGACAGCCATCTTATGATACATTTATTTGAATGTACATTTGTTGTAAATTTAATTTTTCTTGATATAATGTGGTTATTACTTGAAATTATAATAAATGAGTACAAGTAAAAGGTTCGGCTATCATTGTTGTGGAACATTGTGGTTAATCAAAAAATTAATTAACTTATTTTAATAACAGGATTATGATTTTTATGTTATATCCTTATAAAATGTCGCTAGCATTATGGATGTTTACAGTACTCAGTGAACAATCTTAGTTATTGGTTCATTACTTTTTGACAGTCTTTGATGTGTACTACATTGTGAAAATAATTCATGTGGGTATTTATAAATTAACTCAGGATTCATTTTTTGAAGTTTTCTTTCTACTGAAAGATTTTGGTTATGAACCCTGCCATGGTGTCATGTACCTTATTGTAAGAATTCTGACTTTGAAACAAAAGATTTTGGAAAGCTTAACTTTCAGTCACTGTAGTACTGGTACCTATGTTTGTTCACTGTTTGAATAACCCATCATAATATTAGCAAGTTATGCAGTAATCACAGCTGAAACATCCAAACGTCTTCTGTATTCATGGCGTTACCAAGTATCCTTTATGTTTGAACACTTGTAGAATGTGGTGCAGAAAGTGTATGTATCGCAGAGGAAACCTTTGGGACTGTATAGGGATAAAAACTGTGGGTGTACTTCATGTGTCTTGTGTACTGTATTATGAAAAATTTAAGTCTAATTTTAATGATCACTGGAACTGGTTACCTAAAATTATTATATATTATAGGTAATTATGTTAATGAACACTGACCTACTTCGACAACAGCAACAGTGGAAGGAAGGCCTCAAGGATATACGAAACATTATGAATCAAGTTGAAGACCAGGTTTGTAGATTCATAGTTGTGTTTGTCAAAAGAACACATCTATAATTATATTAGTGCAATCCATATTGTATGATGTGACTAGGTGCAGTAGAGTTTAGTATCCATTTCAAATGGGAAGGTGCCTAAAGGAATTTCTAGCTTAATGGTTTAGAGTGGTGTAGTGCAGAGTGCTGATACAGTATACAGGAATGACTTACATGGAACATTTTAATAACTTAACAAATTACAAAATTAATACTGTACCAGAAATGTAAACAGGGTTTCAAATTGAAATTATAAGCACAGAAAGTTTCTATGTATGGAATTTTGAAGCTAAGTGTTGGGGAAATAAAAATTTGGGTGAAATAAGACTGGAAGCTTTAACACCAACTATAAGTGGTAAAATCTTCTTGCATGATAATAAGCTCCAGATTGATATACTGATCAGATTAGAATATGTTATTATATTTGTAAGTTATATGTTTACATATGTTGGTATATTAATAGTTCAAAAGAACCAAAAACTCTGATCTAGGAACAATTGTAATGAATTACATTGTGGACCATAACCTAGACATTCCACAGCATCATCTTCAGTTAATGTAATTCGGTGAAAATGCACACATTATTTGATTGATCAGTTGCAGGGATTTTCTTCTAGGGTGGTTTGAAGGGTGGAGAACTTATAGTTATGTGTTGCAAATTCATCTACTTTTTAGGCTTTCTCTGAGCACAAGAAAAGAGAGAGAAATATTTTTACTTTGCTTATTAGGGCATGTAGACATCTGAGAGTTCCATTTCTGTGAGAACCTTTTTTTCCATACAATTGATGAACATTTTCACTACTTCTTATTTGTGACTGGAAAGTCAAATTACTTCAAATTATAACAAAAGAAGTGGTTTTTTAATAAAATCATTATGTAGCACTTCATATCAGTTTATTTTAAAATTTTAGGAAGTTGAGAGTGAATTTCTAATTAGAATCTGGAGTATTATAAACTGTGAAGGTTATTTATGCACAGAAGTTCATTTTTGGAAGAAGACATGATTGTGTATGGTGAATGATCTTTCAGAAATTCTCTAACATGAAGTCTTGGCGAGCACATTGGGATCATCAGCTGTATAAAGCATTAGAGCACCAATATCAAGTAGGACTTGAAGCACTAAATGAACATCTTCCAGAAATTAAAGTGGAGCTAATATATAGGTAAGTTGACTGTTGGCTAGTCTGTTTATGTACTGCTAATGAATATATAATGATAAAGACATATAAAATAATTTTGTTATTGTTACAGGCAGCAGAAGTTGCAGTTTAGACCTCCTATGGAGGAAATCCGGATGAAATACTATGGACAATTGAAACGTTTCTTAGCAATTCCTAATAATTTTCGAGGCGTCAGTGAAACTAATGAAGGTCTTACATTTCCTACCATTATTCAAAGGCAAGTATCATGAAGAAAATGAAATCTGAAAGAATGTTAATGTATTATATGTTGTGGAGATTATTAATTATTTTCTGTTGATTGTTTGTAGGGGGATTGCAGATTTTTACTTCATTGTTTGCTGTTATTTATCAGACCTCGGTAATTAATTGCCTGTGGTGCATAATAATATGTTTTTAAATTGCCTGCAATCTATTGCAGTTAATGATTATGGTAAAACTTATGTAATATATTATGAAACAGTATTCTTTTATTTCAGCTAGGAGCATTCAGAATTAGAAATTTGCAAAGAATGCATGTGGAGACTGTGTATTCAAGTATACATTACACCTTTTATTTTTTGTGTTGATGCAGGAATGGACATAGATTTGGTCATTTATTTGCCAAGGCTGAAGAATTATTTGGGCACTTGAATGCAGTGAAAGAAAAGTGGTTACAGTGGGTTGCGCTGGGTTCAGTTGATTTAGACAGCCTGGTTCACAAATATCTGCATACTTCTGATGACTGGGATCGTAACTTTCGAGCTTCAAAAACATGGAGTCAAGAAATTGCGAAGTTGCCAACGTAAGTTGGTTCATTGAAACCACTTACCCGACGAGTAAGGATAGAATTAACCCTGGTTCATCCTGGTTCTGGGTGCTTGCACTGTGTAAAAGTTGGCTTATTGATAACATTTCATAGGACAGTAGTGCCTCTCACCAGGGCTGAGTGGTTTGTTGGGAAAGGTTATCAAACATTCTCATAAATTATGTATCAGAAACAGTACCATATCTCCAAGTTTTATAGATTTGTTGCTTTCCAGGTCTGCATAAATGGTAACTGTTCAGAGCACTGCAGTTCACCAAGAGAGTCATGTTTGACAAACACACATGAAAGGAGAATAATTTTATAACAGGATTTGAACTTAAAGTTTACATTTATGTATAAACATTTAAATGTTAGATATCTGCTTGTTGTTGACAGTTACAACATTATCTACTAGAGTTGCATTTCCATTAGACAGAAATTGGTAAACAATGTTATTTTTGCCTCAGTGTGCTCATGAGAGAACTTACATTTTTAACTATCTAACTTCCAAATATATTAATACATTCAGATTTGAGCTTTAAGTTAATGTGAACTTTGGCTTATTGCTATGAGCTTCTGTACCAATGCAAGATAGAAATAGTAGTAATAAATATTTTTAGTCTATTAATACTTGTATTGTAGTTGATCAACTGCATTAATTCTTTAAAGTACCGATGAGAAGATTGACTGCTTCTCAGTGAGCTTCCTGCCAGTTCGTGCAGAGATTGAATTACACAACCGTCGTTACTGGGACACAATAGTTAGTTCTCTGCAGAGTTCCATTGTGAGGGATGTTGGAGTTATTGAAAAGTTTACAACAGAGTCAACTGAAATACTTTCAAGACAGCCACAAACCGTTGAAGAGATTGGTGAAGCAAATGCTAAATATGCTGAAATTATGAAGACTTCTTCAGAGGTAAATCTCTTTTTGTTAAACGGTGGCAAAATGTTGATCAAGGAAAGCTATATATAATAGTTATTATTATCCGTGTCATGCTATAATTAGAAACAGTTTACTTCTGCTGAATACTGTTGCAAACTGTATCAGAACATTTACAGTTCTTCAGAGAATATTTGTCATAGAACTTCATAATGAGTATCTGAATGTGAACTGATAGGGTATCAATTTTATAAAACACAATGTAAGTAATGTAGAGTTTAAGTGTGTAAGAATGACATTGAAAGTTTGTTGACTGACATGAATTATGAACAGTTAATATATATAGAATCTGTATCAATTAAAATGTTGAGAAAACCTTTAGAAGACAATTTTGAAAACAATTGATAATAGTCATTTATTATTGAATTGTTGTGTATTTACACAATACACAGTAAATTTCGAAGGATTGTTACAGTGTATAAAAAATATGTCAGCTTACAACTTATTTAAATGTGTGGTTATAAAAGACAGGGGATGTGGGGAAGATAAAATGTAATAATAATCATGAAATATGTAGGAAGTAAATCAGTGACAAATGAAAGTGTTAAAGAAATCAGAGAGAGAATAAGAAATGCAGAGAAATATTACTTATTAGCAAGGTGCATACTCTGGAAATGGGAAATACATAAGAAAAGGAACATAAGTCCATTTAAAAGTTACAGCTTGCTGATATTAATATATGATGCAGAAAGATGGACGTGAGCCAAGGTAGACTTTAGCAGAGGTGAGATTTTTAAGGAGTGTAGAAGGAAAACCAAAAGGGGAGAGAATAAGACATGAAAGATTTAGAACTCTGTGTTGAATGCAGATGCTTCTGGTGTTTGAAGAGGCTGACAAGAAGAATAAGGCCCTTGCAAGTTGGACCAAGGAGAGAGTGGAGCAAATCAGTCGCATGATAGCTCTTTGGAACAACTTTCAAGCAATGCTTGATAACCATCAGTATCTCCTTGGTAAACAGGTAAGCATAATTGTAATACCCTGAAATTGTTATGTTTGTGTACTTTGACTGATTCAAGATCTCTTTTAAGTTATTTATGAAAATGTTGGTGCCATGTATAGCATTAATTTATAATTTTTATGCACTTAAGCATAAGGACAATTTTTTTATCTTCTTCTTCTAGCTTCTTTCCATTTTAAGTGTGTTGATGGAATTGTCTTTATGAAGTCTGTAAATTTATATGATTTTACCTTCTGTAGAATCATGAAGAATAAACATATTTGGCTCTATTTGTAATTAAATGAAAGTGTTGTATGATCTGAAGCTTTCATGGTAGCAAAGTGTAATAAATTCATCTTGGGCTACCAGCCAGGTAAAATGGCTTAATGAAGAAAATGTTTTCTTCACCTTACACAGCTGGTAACCCAAGAAGAATTTGTTATAAATGAAAGTGTATTGTATCTCAAGTCTAGTGGCTTAGAGTTAGTTGTGTTTTATCTATTCCTAGTGCTGTGATAAGAATCAAGCGTACACACACAGTCATGACTGGTATTCACTCGCTGTTTATTGGCTAACTGATCTGTGTAACTTTATTCTTAAGCATATAGATTGAATAATTATCTATGTTATTTTAATAAGGAGAATTTAATTCCTGAAAATGTGTTTAACAAAAGGGCTGTCAGAACAACCATTAACTATTTGCTGGAAATGCATTGTTCTGTCTGCTCAGAACTTAGGGCTAGTATTTTATTACTACAAAATTTGGACTCAGCTGGTTCTAAGACAATGGAACTGATAAGAGGTACTAAGAAAATTGAAACTTTTTTGAAGTTAAAAATAAATTTGGTACATTCGCTTTATAAAGAGGTGGATGTACATACAAAGTACCATTTTTAAAATCAGTTTTGGGAAAAATGTGTATTGTATAACTTCTGAACAGAAAGTTCTTACCTGTCTGCTTAATGTATCTCATCATTACAGAAATGTATTTACTTACATTACCTAAACATATTTAAAGGAAAATGATATGTTGATGTTATATTAATCCCTGTAGGTTGAAGGAATTAAGAGTAACCTTATGACACAAGGTGAAAACCTCATGAGTGAAGTAGAGAAGTTTCAGTTGCGTTGGGAGCAACTGAAGCCTCGGGAGACAAGTCTTCAGGATGGAGGACTTGAGATCCTGACAAAGAGTCTCACTGTTCTTCGAGAAAAGAGGCAGGAGTGGCAGCTGCTGATGCAGACAAGAGAAAAGCTTCTGTGAGGATCTAACACTTGATGTGACTGTGCAAAATCTGGTGATGCAGTTTCATGTGAGAAATATGGAATAACTACATTTTGTTTGTTCTGTTCATTTTCAGGCAAGATTGTGCTAACTTTGGAATTGAAACCCCTGAGTTCTCTGTAATTGATGAAGTTGAGAGTGATCTCAAAACACATGAGAATATGTGGTCTCTCTTTGATGAATTCAACACAGGTAATTAACAACATGTAGAAATAATTGTGTCACAAAATATGACACATATTTTGTATTCTGATACATAGAATTAAAGGAATGTCACGTTAACAGTGAAATATATTTTACATTTGAATACAGTATTCTCTATTCACAACCACTCTTTCTTGAAAGCTGTATTCCTGCATAAGAGAATTTTATTACATTTGGTTATTGACAGAACACACACAATATATTGAAATATGCTGCTGATAATGACATTTTTATTTCTTGATGAAGGTCTGTATTTTATAGTGCAAATCTATAAAATAAATATCATAGTGTGTAACATAATATTTTAAGGGAAATTAAGAAAGTTTGTATGGCATTTGGAAAAAAATATAGTGTTTTAGAAATTGTCACCATCACCACAATTAACTACTACTACTACTACTACTACTTCCATCACCATTTTATTATCATTTTTTGTTATGCATGAAAATTATTGCTTGTTTAATTTCTGTAGGTATTGAAACTATGTCAAAAGAAGAATGGATCATCTTTCGCAGCAAGAGCTACAAATTTGAAGAATTTGTACAACATTGGCAAGAGAGACTTAAATCTGGTGGTCAGACTACATCCTTAACTGTTAGGTTATTACAAGAAGTTGAAAAGTATAAGGTGAATATTATATGCTGACAAGTCATTCTCTTTGGATACAGCAATAAAAATACTATTCAGAAGCTGATGATGATATGTTGTGAATAATAGGTGTAGAAGGTTACTTTAACTTTTTAAGTGTTATTGAAAAGATATATTTTTATCTTATCAGGTGTCTATGAATTATTTATGTGAATTAATTAAAATGAAGAGAACTGAGGCACTCAGCAATGTTAAGTTTAAAATATATACACTAGTAATAGTCGTTGAATCATCCATCATACTTCATCTCTTCCCACTGTTGTGAAATGCCATGAAGAATTCCCCAGCAGATGTGTTTTCCAACATGTTTATTTGCAATAAATAACTTAAACATCATAAAAGTAAAATGGTACTTAAAAAAGAGAGACTGGTACTTTTGTCACTGCAGTGGACTTTTAACAAATATGAATTTAAGTCATATGTAATACCTTGTGCCATATTGCTGTTTACAACATTACATGTTAATAAACAGTGTAGAGGTGTGTTGGAAAACAAGGTAAATTACACAGCAAAATATCATAAGAAATATGGTGTTCATGTGGTGATTATTTCATTATGTAAATCAATTCTTTTTTATCAAGTTTAAACTCTACATGCATAATTTGTAACAGTATACATGAGAAAACCTTCCAACAGGACAAGGCACTAACACACACATTTCTTTTTCTTCATACAACAGTAATTATCATGTTTACATTTTATTTTATGATAATTCCAGCCATATTCTTAAAAAATGTACTAAGTTGTGGATCAGGCTTGTTTCACCATTAGCTTTCATTACATTGTTCCTAGAGATTTTACAATACAGTGATAAACCAAACAATTAATTGTATACTGGGAACGACCCGTTCTTCAAGTGCCTGAGCACTGCGGGTCCCAACTTTTCATTGGCTTGATCTATAGACATTCGGTAGTACTCCTTGGACGAGGGATCGGCCCGCCGCAAGGCCTCTACCTGTACACAGGACAGCACAACGCGGACTAACATCCATGGCTTGAGTGGGATTCGAACCCACGGTCCCAGTGACCAAGCGGCACAAGGCCCACGCCTCAGACTACGCGGCCACTGCGGACCCCCTAATTGTATACAGAATAATGAAATACTGATGGTAATCCATGTTCATATTACTGTGTTGACTTGTTAAAAGTGAACAATACAGTTAGAAACTTCAGCAAGTATTTCAGGCATATACTTGTAACTGCACTTGTAGGTATAGTTTTTATTTGATTAGTAAATTTTTTCTGTATTTGTGTTTGTGTAGGTGGTACTCCCTTCACTGAAGTATGTTCGTGGAGAAATGTTCAGTGACAAACACTGGCTTGAAATATTTGGAATTCTTGGGATGTCTAACAAGTCAGTTGAGATGCTTACTTTTGCTGACTTTTTAAATGTCAAGGAAAAGATAGCTGCTAATGTCGGTGCCCTTCAGGTACGTATATATTTCTATTACGTGAGTTCACAGTTTAAAATTTCCCAAGTTATGGAATTTCATAATTTTAATTTATGCTGTCTGTACATACAGTGAATGTATACATATCATACCTCCTAAACAACTGATCATATATGGATGATATTTGTCATTTGGGGTTCTGTTCTGAAAGTTGTCATGCAAATTGAATTTGGTTTGTAGGAATCACAAAGGGAAGGAACAAGATAAAAGGATAATTCTGACTGGATTTTAAAAACCTTTTTAAAGTATCATTCAAGAGGAAAAAAAGAAGTTTATGAAAACATCTGGAATGACACTTTCATAATACCTGTAACAGGTGTCAATAGGTCTGCTTTTGCAAAGGATGATGTGATTGTGATGATGTTGAAACACATGTACTGTAACTTCTACTTTACATGGAACTCAACTTAATCTTGAATTAAAATTGTTTAATTTGTTTTAAAAAGGTGATTTAAATAACATGATCTATATTTTAAACAGATATTGAATGCATGAAATTGGGTAAAATGGATATAAAAATATGCTTAAGATAGAGACAGAGGGAGAGATAGATCATAAAAGAAAGAAACTTTGTATGTAACCTTTCAATAAAGATTAAATTAATATCAGCGTTTCGGTTTTATGTTTGAAATGCATATAATGCAATTTGTTTGCTTTTGTTAATGAATTTTTTCTAGAATCTGAATGCCCGTGCATCTAGTGAGATAGTGATCAGGCAAGCTCTAGGAGAACTAGACATCTGGGAAGTGGAAGCTAAATTTTTACTCACTGAACATAAAGATTCTCAAGGAATGTGTGTGATGCTTATAAAGGACTTCAAAGACATTCTGAACAAGGTACAAACACAAGAAGAATCTGAATTTTATTGGTAATTATAATATATTCTTAAAATATTGGAAGACAAACAAAGCAACTTCAGGTGCAACAGCATAATTTTATTTGTATATTCACATTACTGTTTTTCAACTATCCCAGGTTGGTGACAATCAGTGTTTGCTTCAGTCTATTAAGAATTCTCCTAACTATGAGAGCTTTGTTGATAGAACTTCAATTTGGGAAACAAGATTGGCTGATTTGGATGAGTACTTACATCACCTGAATCAGATACAACGCAAGTAAGTAAAGTTCTTTATATTTATAAACTGCAAATTTTTCTGACGTTTTATGATTTCAATATCTGCTGTGCACATTAAGGTAAATCATTGATATTTAACTTCAGCTTTTATGGTAGTTTTAATCTGAACTGGACAACTGGTATATTAAATATGTATGTGTTTTAGGCTTGTACAAGCTATTTCAAGATATCTTTCTTACTGTTATTTTAGGTGGGTGTACCTTGAGCCTATATTTGGGGCTGGAACATTGTCACAAGACCAGGCCAGATTCCAGAGAATTGATCATGATTTCCGCTACATTATGGGAGATATTGCTCAAGATAGCAAAGTAGTGTCCCTCTGCAGAATCAGCAACCTCCACCAGACTCTGAACATGCTGCTTGACCAGTTGTCTCGATGTCAGAAGAGTCTGATTGATTTCCTTGAAGTAGTTATTTGCATTGATATTAGCACATTGCAATTATGTTTTCTTTAATTCTTTTTTAAATAGTGTTTTCTCCTGAATTATAGATATAGTGGGAAAATATAATACAAGAGATGTCATTTTATTATGCTGTCATCAGATAACAGCAGAAACATAAGTTATGTATCTTGGCTATTTATAGTAAGGACATTTTTCCTAGCATAATTTTCATTTCCCACGGGTCTCTATATTTTAATTCTAATCCCCTCCTCAGTATCCTTATTCTGTCCATGGACTGAGCTGTAAACATGCAGTAACATGTCAGGATATGTTCATCACAGCCATGTCCCTGTGCAGTGTGATTTCATTGAGATATGAATACAGCTTTAATACTTTTGGATTAGGCTGTTACCATGAACTGCCCTATCAACTTATTATTTTGATATCTGCAGTTATATGTATGTTAAAACTTGTGCTGTGGGACCAGTAAAAATTTGTGTGCAAATATTGTGAATTAAGGAGTTTTTATAGATGCAATTCATACTATTTTCATTCAGAATTACTTTTCTCTGCTTTGCTTACTTCTGTATTGTCAGTGACCAGAAGACCCAAAATGGAACTGTAAACTATTATGTTATATTTAGCTGAATTTTGCAAAATTGTAGTAGACTTGTTATTAACTTGACATGGCCTGCCTTGCTGCTGTCTGTTAAATCATATACACAACAGTGCCATTATTAACTTTGAATCCTTGCTGGTATTCTTTGACCACATTCAGTGTGTTTTGTGGTAAAGTCAGCTTTCCAGCATCGAAGTGTAATGCAGCAACTGCTGTACCAAGAGGAGGTGCGTGTAATGTGCAGTGTTAAATAAAGTAGGATTATGTCAGTTACTGAGATTGATCTTAGACAATGACTACATTTAAGCAATGTTAAAAGACATGCAGATAGAATGTATCCCTGCACAGTAAACTTCTGCAGTAACATATTGGCAAACTGTGATTGAGTTTAAATGTTTAAAATGTTTTCAGGAGAAGCGGTCTGTGTTTCCAAGATTTTACTTCCTGGGTGATGATGACTTACTGGAAATACTGGGTCAGTCCACAAAAGAACAGGTGATCCAGGCCCATCTCAAAAAATTGTTTGCTGGAATCCTCACTGTTGTGTTTGATGATGATGGCAAAAACATTATGGCTATGAAGTCACTGGAAGGAGAGGTGGTACAACTCTGCAAACCTGTCGGACTCACTCAGAAAGTCGAGGTAGGTCCACATGTCTCAATCTCATTTCTGTGGTAATGAGATGCAGTTACTCATTAAAATTAACAGTTATGTAACTGAACCTGCAATAAATAAAACATTGCACTTAATGAAAATTAAGAGAATGATTGGTATGTAAATTTATTATGTTGATACTTAGGAAATTAAAATATTTAAAGATTGTCTTTTTTAATGATAAAGATTTGTGTTCCATTTTTTATGATTTTATTAATAACTTGTTCCAGTAGTACATCACAGCTGGCCACTAACCCTGAAACTCTAAATGAAGGCTATTACAATGATTAGCTGAGGGAGATACGTTGTTCGTAGTTATGTCTGAAATTTATCTGGTATAATTAAGTTTTACTAATGTAATATATTTATAAAATGTAAGTAAGTTTTAAATTCTGTGACTGTGTGGTATTATTGATCAGCATTCCTTTGCTGCCAAATTGTTGAATGAGTATGGTAACTTAAGTAGTAAACTGTTACTGTTCTTGGCACAATGAAGAATGTTCCAAATTCATGCCAAGATGGTACTGATACATCTGGTCAGATTGTTCCTGACCTGGTAATGAAAAAATTAATGTAATGTGGACAGAAAGAAAATAAAGTGACATTTATGCTTTAATAAAGATTACTTTAAACATGTCTTTTTACTTCTTTCTATTGTAATTTCAGGAGTGGCTGAGTAATTTAGCAACTGAAATGAAAACAACTCTGAAACAGCTTCTTCTAGATTGCCTGGATGACATTAAGAAACATAATTCAGGAGCTGATCCTCTGAAATATCCATCTCAGATTCTGTGTTTAGCTGAAAGTATAACATTTACTGAAAGATGTGAAAAAGCTATTTATTCTAATAGTCTGGAAGACCTTCTGTCTTCATTAAAGGTATGATTTTTCCAGTTTCACATTAAATTATTTTCATTATCATGTCTAAAAGACATTATACCAAGTGTATAACAATATATACTTTCCAAATGAAAGTTTGAATATGCATATATCCACATATTCACATACCTAAAAAGAAGAAAGGAAAACAGAAGCCTTTGTTTTTATCAGAAAAGTGATGTAAATGTTATAAAATATGCAAATATACGAGGCGTGTCCACAAAGTAAGTTTCCCACTTGTCCCACAGCTAGCAAACCTTATATTGTGCGAAGCGACTGTGCGTACGTGATAGAGCAATGACGTAGCATGGCGCATGCACTAACGGCACTTCCCGCGTTCTCACAGTAGCATCGTTGCAGCTGTTGAAGATGGAGGTTCTTATTCCAGCTCCCGCCGACTGTGAAGTGCGGTCAGTGATAACGCTAGGCCGCACACGGCTCGACGGACAGCAAGTCTCCTGCAGGAGTTCAGCTGGGAGGTGTTTAATCATCCACCCTACAGCCCGGACCTCGCTCCCAGTGATTTCCATCTTTTCCTACACCTCAAGAAATTCCTGTCCGGTCAGCGTCAGCGTTTTGAGAATGACAGGGAGGCGGAGATGGTTGTCACACAGTGGTTCCAATCCCAGGCGGCAGACTTCTACGACACAGGTATTCAAAAGTAGGTCCCACGGTATGACAAATGTCTAAATTCCGGTGGCGAATATGTTGAAAAATAGCTGGACACTTGCTGTATCTGTTGCAATAAATATTTCCATGAAATTGTGTTTTGTTTCTGTAAACGGCCCCAGGGAAACTTACTTTGTGGACGAGCCTCGTACTTCAAGTTATTGAATGAGTCTAATCACGAATCAGTGAAGAAGTATGGGGCATGGAGGTATAACTCCACATATTCCTACACTTATAACTAAGTTAATATGAATGGGGTTATCTTCATGATTCAGTAGCTTTATCCTTAGTAGATGGCTGTGTGGGCCACAGAACTTGGCAAAGAAAAAAATTTGTACCCTCCTCAGTATGGTATCCCATGTGTCCAGTCCAGCTACCCCTGCTCATATAAATGTGCAAACACTTTATTAAAAGTCACAAATGAGATTAAAACTAATTGACTTTGTAAACCAGAAGAGGGATTAAGTACTTGATGCTCATAATTAAGGTCAACTCTGTTTGAAGTTTTGCATCATACTTTGTGAGCATTTGTTAAAAACCCTACATTTAATATTATTAAATTAGTCATATGCCAACAAAACACACATGATTCTAACAATTGGTGTCATCCATTCTTCTTCCTTCAGAACCCTAATAAAAAATGTTTGCATTCATCTCGGCTGTTTTCTGCAGTTTCACATGTAGATAAATTATTTCATGATATGTGAAGGAACCATTATTCCTGGAACAAATTTCCACATCATATAGTCAGTAATGTATATGCTGTAATATGATAAGGCTAAATAGTATAAAGACTTCTTTCCATGAATTTCAATGTCTTAAGCAACAAGAATAAAATTGTGTACATAAATATGTATCTTTGTTTTCCTTTAATTGAACAGCTTTTGTATTTGCTTTTAATCTTGACAGTCACAATTAGAAGCTTACACTAAATTAGAATTGGAGTGGGCTGATGGGGACATGGATGGTGATTCACTTGAGTTGGAACTGAAGCTAAAATCTCTGTTACTTGATACAATCCATCATATGAGTGTTGTGGAACACTTGATTGGTGTTAATATTTCATCTGCTCAGGACTGGCATTGGCAGAGACAGCTTCGGTAAGTGACACTACACACATAATATTCTGAGCGCTAAAAGTAAAGCCATAATGAATAGCATGGCCTTGAAAATGGTCAAGTACCACATTCGTACCTATCAATTAGTTCTACGGGATCTATATTCATTTTTTGTCATGATTTTATGAACTGATAAATGTTATGCGATCTGTTATTTACTTTAGAAAGATTTTTTTTTAATCTTGTCCATGCTCCACTGTTTTCAGCAACTGATCATTCATGATCCTTCTTGTTTGAACCATAACAAAGCAATATGAAACAGAATATCTGTCTGCATTTGAACAGACAGGTATTTTAAATTTAAAGTAGCCCTTTTATTGATTTAAATGGTGTATGTGTATGCTCTGCTTTGACATGTTACAGTATCATGAACATTGATGTGTAAGTGAAGAGAGAATTTATGTAAATTGGTTAATTTTGTGTTATGTAGGTTCTATATTCATAAGGATGGTATAGCTGTAGCCAGGATGGTAGATGCTGAATTTCAGTATACTTATGAGTATCAAGGAAATGCACCAAAATTGGTTCACACACCTCTGACTTACAAGTGTTACCTTACCCTTACACAGGTAAGCCCTTATCTCGTGTCATACTTGTTAGTCACTGTCCATCAGTCTCTAGTAAGTTGAATTTATCTAAGTGCAATAAGTCATAGATCTCTGATAAGTTTAATTTAGTATGAAAGTTAGATGGTGAATAACATATATGTTTTGTAAAGATGTAGATGCTTATAAAATGGAGTAGTTTAAAATATTCTGAGTTCAGTTTTAAAGTATATTTGTTAATGGAAATATAAGTATAAGAATATTACATTTTGTTACATTATTTTATCCATTAACTAAATGATATATTTATATTTAAGGGAATGAATATGGGCTTAGGTGGCAACCCATATGGACCAGCTGGAACAGGCAAGACGGAGTCTGTCAAGGCACTAGGAAGCCTTCTAGGTCGTCAAGTTCTTGTCTTCAACTGTGATGAGGTAAGGCACTCAAATATAATCTGGTAAGTTATGTTCTGATGAAATTATAGAAGGATTCTGTAACAGAATTATATTTTAGGGCCAGGGCTTTAAAATTATGGAAATTGTATCTTACAGTTCTAATCCATAGTCATTTTTAATGTTATTTTCCCCAAATCAAGGGTATTGATGTGAGATCAATGGCTCGTATCTTTGTTGGCTTGGTAAAATGTGGTGCTTGGGGCTGTTTTGATGAGTTCAATCGTCTGGAAGAAGCAACCTTATCTGCAGTCTCAATGCAGATCCAACCCATTCAGACAGCTCTAAAATTTGGCCATGGAACTGTAAAGCTTCTGGATGAAGAAGTGAGTAACAGTAATAAATTTGTACAGTATGTTTTTTTAGTATTTTAGTAATTTAATTACTATAAAAGATATCATTCATAGGACTTGATTGTATTAATCTTGTTTTATCTTGTGTTATTGGTCTAGATATTGTGTACGGCAAACTTTGGCCCTTATGTGTGTAGGATTCTAGAAAAACGGTTCGTATTTATTATTGTATTTCCATTAATACTTGATTCATTCTTATTTTTTGAAACCTATGTACAGAGTTTTTATAGAAATTGTTCCTAGTGTCTTGTATTATGTGTTGCTTTACTGACTACTGCTCAGCATTGTCCTACATACATTTAACTCTAGTCAAACAGCTTCATAAACATTTTACACATTTTCAGAAATAATTAATTTTAAATCTTGTGTTAAGTATATACTTTACCTAATATTTTAGATACCTCTGGATCCAAACTCTGGTATTTTTGTAACCATGAATCCAGCAGGGAAGGGTTACGGAGGAAGACAGAAGTTACCAGACAATCTGAAGCAGTTGTTCCGACCTGTGGTGATGTCACATCCTGACAATGATCTGATTACTGAAGTGATTCTTTACTGTGAAGGTTTCAAGTATGCCAAGTCCATTGGCAAAAAGCTTGTTGAAGTGTTTGATCTGTCAAGGTGCATAATTCTTTGGTTTTCTCCTTTAGTAAATTAGGGTTCAGTAAACTTTTCACTAAAATGTTCTTTAGTTGTCAATACCAGTCGCTATATTGTATATTTATTTTGATATTGACAGAACAGAACACAAGTACAAAAACCGTATAGCCTTGTTTCTTATGCTGCAGATACAGAACTGTTGTTACAAAGTTATTCACACTGCACTTAATTTTGTTTTATATTTGCTGCAGTGAAGTTTGTTCAGAACCAAAGCTATAGATCTTAATAAGGTCTGTGTTTTTTTAAGTACACAGTTTTGTATGATGAATTGTTTCTGAGAAACTCATTAAAGCTTATTTTGATTTAATGTGAAAAAAGTATTTATATTTCATTGACAAGAAACAAGATTACATTTATGTGGTGAATTTCACTTTTGACTGTAATACCCAATTTTACTGGAATTCAGTATGCAGTTTAGGAGATGAAACATGTGGATAGACAGACAAACATAAGCTACTGATTAAACTTTCATTTGTATGTTCTGTGTTTAAAGAATACATAAAAACCGTGCAGCCTTGGCTAAATCCTAACCTGCTAGATTTATGTTACCTTAGCTGTATGGTTATAAAGACAAACAGATTTGGACTGCAGTTCTGAAAAATGACAAGGTCTGCCCTCAAATGTCACTAAATTTTTAGATTAAATAAAAACCTTTGTTACTAAGAATAGAATTATCTGCCCGGAATTCGGAAGAAACCCTGATGATTATACCTTATTACAAAGGATGAGTTATTATTCCCTCTTGTAAGGTTCTTTATGAATTCTTACAGTTGTATTCTACTTGTTATTGTTATAAACATTAACATATATTTTAATTTCTGTGCTTACAGGAAGCTACTGACAAAGCAACAGCACTATGACTGGGGTCTGCGAGCCTTGAAAACAGTGCTTGGGGGTTGTGGGAGTGCGCTGAAAGCAACACGCAAGAATCTTTTGAAGGAGGGAAAGAGTTTGAATAACATGCTAGAAGAAGCTGTAGAGAAGGAGCTCGTAGTTCAAGCACTGCGCCTCAACACTCTTTCCAAGCTGACATTTGCTGATTGTGCTCGCTTTGATTCTCTGGTTCATGATGTTTTTCCTGGTGTTCAGTTCACTAGTTCTGGTTATGAGGAGCTCACAGCAGCTCTGAAAGAAAGTTGCAGTGACTTAGGATTACTGTGCAATGAAAATCAAGTAAGGCATAGTTACTCAACCTGATATTAACACATGTTAATTGATATTTAAGAAATTAAAGTGAAGTGTATAATTCATTACAAATCTTGCATTGTAGTTTGATTTAAATGAAATAAGAAAGCAATGCCTCAGATTATAAACTCACTGCCTGACTGCTCATATACTAGGTACTGTAAAATACAGTATAAGCAAACCAGTAATTTTAAGTGAACGTTTGTAGCAATGCCTGTGAAGAAGATAATTATGGATAAACCAGAATGCCTATAAATGTTCACAGCCTAAATTATTGTACTATTCCAGCATTAACACAGTGGGGCTGATAAAAACTTTGAAAGTTTCAGTTCAAAGCATGTTGTAGCATTATATTGAGAATGAAGTTGCATATCTTATTGCTTGACTGAGTACAAAACCACTGTCATTAATGTTATATTTTGATGGGGCAGTATTTCAGTGGAGTGGTCTTACAGAAATGGCTATTGTGTAATTTGTGAACAGATGAAGACTAAAAAATAGTATCTGTACTTTACTTTGTACATATTTGTGTTTCGTGCACTGTAGATATATGAAACCATGGGAAATTGTCTTAGTTGCCTGGGAAGCAAACGATGTATTTATCAAATCTCTTTTGTTACAGTGTATAATGTGAAGGTGTGTCTTTTCAGATGAGAAAATGCCTAGAGGTATATGAGCAGCTACAGCAAAGGATGGGGGTTGTGATTGTAGGTCCATCAGGATCAGGCAAGAGCACATTGTGTCGCCTACTTAAACATGTAAGAAGATTTTGTGTGTCATATGAAACAAGTAGGAATACAAACAGTAAGGTGCATCCTGTGTAAATATTTAAACCTTTTACAAAATTCTGCCCTCTTACCTTTCATCGTTTAACTATATCTTCAGTCTGTCATTCCTTCAACTTTGTAATTCTGAAATTTCCCTCCAAAACCCTGTTCTCTTTTCCAGAGTCAAAATGGAACACTTGTGCCTGACTGACTAATTAGCTTTTCATATCCCTTCACTGGGAACTTATGTTAGCTTGCTGTTTGTGACTGAATTCTCTTAACTCCACTTCTCACTAAACTCACCTCTCCCTGTATATGAGTTCACAACTTTTCCCATGATTCCATATTTAACTTTGTGGTCTTCCTTGTATTAGTTGTCCTTTACAGGACTACCATATCAACAAAAAGTCTGTGACCAGTGATTCCACTGGTCAGTACAGAGCTTTTAACCTCATCCACAAGGTCCTACAAGCCCATAAAGGGTTAAACTATGTGTGCTGAGTTATGTTATCATTTTGCAAATAAATTGATACTTTGTTAACTTGCCAGTGACAGAGAATGTCTTTTGAGTCTGCTTCTTTGGTCTTAAAATGCATTAAAGTACTAAATAAATACTGTACATGCACTTATTTCATAATAAATCTGGGGTGTAAACAGTAAGTAGGCCAGAAATAGGCTACCAATCATACCTGTTTTATGGTGTGCAGCCAACAGATGTTTTTCACTGACTTCTAGAATTAATTGTGTGTGGGGTAGGAATCAAATATTATGGTAAGTGAGCTAAAAATATTCTGTGAAAGTGGTAAGAGTAGTCATGGTGGTTGTAGTAGTGGTAGTAGTAGCAGTAATAATAATAATGGCCAGTAGTAGTAATTGGTTTTTAGTTGTGTTATAATTTGTATTTCAGTCTTTGACAAAGATGGGCAAATCATTGAAGCAACACACCATGAATCCAAAAGCGATGCCTAGAACACAGCTGCTAGGACAGATAGATATTGATACCAGACAGTGGACAGATGGTGTACTCACATTGAGTGCTCTGCAGGTATATTCTGAACCACCAGGTGAGACATTTTGTTGTTTTGATCATATTTGTGAATTATACCTGTAGCATATTCTGCCAAAAGAACTGTTGTCTTCTTGGCTTGGTGTATTTATGTGGGGTTTCTCTGAAGTCCTTATTCTCACAAGATTCAGCTGTAATAAACTTTTGAGGCCAGCCCAAATTAGAAGTGGTGCCAACATGTAGGAAGATAAGCTGATTGAAATTGTGTGCCTCAGACAGGAGTTGCAAGCAATGGAAACTGAAATATTTACTACTGGAGGAAGTGAGGATTAAGGCTATAGACATTTTGAATATGTTTTGATCATTCTCACTAGGCATGAGATAAATGCTCTCTGTAGCAGGTATGTTTTTGTGGTATTTTTGAAAGACTCAGAAGTTACATTGTTCTGTATTGATTCTTGTCACAGATGTACATTCTTGGATTGTGTGTGATGGTGATGTGGATCCAGAATGGATTGAGTCATTGAATTCAGTTTTAGATGACAACAGATTGCTGACACTGCCATCTGGTTGGAGAATCCAGTTTGGACCTAATGTCAACTTTGTGTTTGAAACTCATGATTTGAGTTTTGCATCACCTGCAACAATATCTCGAATGGGAATGATTTTTCTCAGGTTTGCTGTTTTTTATATACTAAACGAACACTGTGTGATACTATTCATTTTGTTTTTACTTTAGTCTTTTTCAAATTTCAGTGATGAAGATATCAATGTGATAGGCCTTGTTTCTGCCTGGCTCAAGGGACAGAATGAGTCAATTCTTAGATTTTTGACACCACTGATTGAAGATTATTTTTACAAAGGTAAGGCAGTTTATTTTCTGTGGCATTTGTTATTGACAATTTTATCCTTAAGATATCACATCATATAATTTGTGTTGTCTAACAACTGTTAATTTATATGGAAACGTTTTTTTGTCAGCTGTAGAGATCCTGTAATGAATTGTATGCATTATAATTATAGTAATTATTAAATATGTATTACAGCCAAATGTAAAATATCCCAAAATATCAAGCAATAAACAGCATCCACAACTGTTTTATTATCACTATGAATCATTTTTACCCTGCGAAGTAACATATTTGGTACTTTCTCAAGGTTGGAGCTATCACATTGAAGGTATACTTCAAGTCAGTGGGTAATATTTTTAAACATCCTTGGAATAATTTCTTTGCTTCCAGTTTTATGAACATATAGTGTTATTATTTCATTAAAAAATGCAAAATTATGTTCTTTTATTCTGAAACACCAAAGGAGAATGCTAATATATATTTTCTTCTCCTCAGGAGTGAATTGGGTTGTGCAACAAGGACAGATGGTGGTCACTATGTCACTTGTTGGTGTAGTTCAGAATGGACTGTCTCAGCTGCATGGAGTAACCAGCAGGGCTCACTTTGCAGTGGCTCTGATCAGAGGTCTTGGTGGAAACCTGACCCTTCCCAGCAGGGAGGCTTTTGCAAAACAGGTATAATTTGCTGGTGCCAGAGCTGAGGGTTGAGACTCTTTGAAGAGCCATCTCTTCCACTTCAAGAAGGGCCACAACAAACATAGAAGCTATAGGAGGCTATTTTGAACAGTTATTGTAATTAGTGTTGTAGTAACTGACCATGATAGTTGAGCATTGTTTTTGTAAAGCAATGCACTATATGTTTGGAACTTGTAAAGTAATAGGGTCAAAGATAATGACCATAGATTTCAGAATGCAGATGGGTTAATGTGTACTATACTGTATGATTATGCTGTTCATGCCATCATCATCCATTTCATGAATAACATAAAAAGGAAGAATTCTTCTGAACAATTTTACAGGTGAAGGCTGTATCTAGGTTTTTTCTTGTCATCTTAGGTGTTTGAATGGACAGGCGAATATGTTCGTGACCCTGCTCGCCTGCTGTACAGCTATTACAACCCACAACGTGATTGTCTGGACACATACATGATAAACCATGAAAACACAGAACTCCGTCTTGGAGTAACTGGCTGTTTTCTTCCTCTCATCATGACTGCAGATGTTAAACGAACACTGGACATTATTGGTCCTTGGCTGCATGTTGATACACAGCAGCCATTCTTGTTAGTAGGACCACAGGGCTGTGGAAAAAGGTAATTCTGGCCCTTCTTCTTTTATGTGAACAAGGAAAGGGCTACTAGAATCCATTTCAAGATTCAACATTTATTGAAAAATCTTCTCTTATGTCTCCCAAGTTCAAGAATGAATGGATGACAAAAGACTGTCCAAAAAGTTTAAATTTCATGGAATATCTGAACAAATATCAGGCAGAAAGATTACCTCTTTTTTACACCCAGTGACAAAAATATTGAAATGACTGAGATATTGTTTACACGAAGCTTTCATTGTCATTGCATCAGTTATAAACACTGAGTTATAGTTGCAGTGTGATCTGCAGGATTTCTTCAGCTGAGACTGCTTTATAATTATCCCTTCAAAAGTACAAGCCAACTAACCAAAGTTTTGGATCTAAAGTGATTTGTATTATGTTGAGCTCACTGCTGTGTCATAGGCAGCATATTAGTGCCAGAGTCTATTTTGTTTTTTAACAGTTTGTTTATCTTTGTTATGATTACCATTCTTTTTCCTATAGAAAAATGTTAATCATAAAATTAGTTCTGTGCCATTGTTATTCTATGTGACATCCCATTCTGTCACAGTTAGCTTAAACATAACCTAACTTAACTTCATTTAAACTTAGATATCTAGTGTATAGTTTTTGTTATGATTGTTGTCATGAATTACAAGAAATTTGTCTTGTTCCTTCACTATAGTGGTATTTCTCAAAACATGGGTGGCAAGAGAATTTGCTAATGTTTCAGCATTCTCCTGAATCATTGCTTCAGCAAGCTGAGAGCGACTGAGTTGGCAACCATTCATTGCAGTGCTCAGATCACTCCTCAGCATGTTCTTCAAAAACTGAGTCAGGTATGTAAAAAGTGGTAAAACTTGGAAATGTGTGTGGACATGCAGGGTGATCATGTCCATATGCTGGTTGTATCAATTCATTTACTAATTTTAAGCACTTTTTATCAAACCATGGTTAATTTGTAATATATGAAATTGTTAATTTGGACTTTGTCCATTGTTTAAACTATAAAATTGTAAAACTACAGTGTTTCAGAAGCTGGATTATTATTTCCTTATCAGTAACAACAATTGTAATGCTCTTTAAGAGATGGAACATATATTTGCTGCAGGTATGCATGGTGATCTCAAGCAACACAGGACGTGTGTATCGTCCAAAGAACAGTGAACGTTTGATCTTGTACTTCAAAGACTTGAACCTTGCTAGACCTGACAAATGGGGAACCAGCATGCTTATTGCATTCCTTCAGCAGGTATAGCAGAATGTATTTTTCTTACTGGAAATATAATTGATTATATTTCAAGTTGCTAAGTCATTAAATGCCAAACACAAATTTCTTCAGAAGATGGCTGTCTTCTGGGTTCTAGCACCATCATTTTTATGAAGACAGCAAGCACCACTGAAATGTTAGTAAACTTCTACCAGACTACATGGCTCAATCCAGAAGACAGCCATCTTCATACACATTGCTGTGAGAAACTGTTTTCCTTCATAATACCCATTGCTGTAAAAGTAACACACTGTTTACTATACTGGAGCACTCATTTCAACTTATATCATTTCATTTATCATGATAGTTTATCTCCCCCCTTCTTGCTTGTTGTTAAGTATCAAGGTGTATTATTTTAATGTTTTTATTTTGTACAGAGTAGTTCTGAAGTAAACAGGTGTGATATTTTATAATTTAACTGCAAAGTCAATGATTTTGAGTGTTGAAGTTTGCTTTCCAACAAGATAAATAACCTTAAGATTGGTGCAGATTAAATAATTGAATTACAATCTTTGGTGTAGAATGTAGGCCAAGACATTAATTTGTTTACTCAAAAATACTTATTTAGGCAGGACCCTGAATTCAAATTTTCTGTTAGCAGGTCATATAGTAGTAATGCTAGTTGAAGTCCTGCATGCAGAGCAACTTTCCAGATATTAAAATTTATTGTATAGTGGTAGGGGTTTAATCTTTGTCATGCAGGGGATTTAAATCCCTCATTACAGGACTGTTGTTAGCCAGACTTAATCTCTGGAGTTATCTGACTGGCCACATGCTATTATGTTGCATGACCAGCTGTATTACATTATCTGCATTGCATGGGTGATAAAGGTTAAATCTCCAAACTAAATGGCTGCTGGCATGGTATTAACTGTGAGGTTAATAGTTTGTTGTATGCTACTGTCATGTATGGCCAGGTGGACTATATATAAACTGCAATACATGGTTGATAAAGGTTAAAAGTTAATAATGGTTCAAAGGCACACATAGGTGCATGTAATTGTGCATCTGATTTGGGCAAATTGTAGTGTTGTTAGCGTTTATGGTGTGCATACAGAAGCAACTCCATGTAAGACTTTTTATTACAATTGACAGGTCATTACTTATAATGGTTTCTATGACAATAATCTCGAATGGGTGGGCCTGGAGCAAGTTCAGATTGTGGGCAGCATGACACAAGGAAATTCAATGGGTCGTCATTCTCTCAGTCCACGTTTTACCTCGATTATGAGGATCTATTCAATCAGGTACATTTGTAGATTGTAATATAAGGTATTTTAAGTTAACAAATACTGTTTTTATAATAGATGTTTGAGTTAAGTTTGAATAGATTGCATTGTAATGCCACCATTCACAAACATCTGTGTATTTGAATATATTATAAGTACTATTTAAATTACAAGGTATATGTTTACAATGGTTGGAACCCACTTTAAAATTATGAAACGGCTTTGCCAGACATTATCTACATGTCTCCCTAACTTGAGCATCATTTTGGAGTAGTGGAATCTGCTTGTAAGTTGATTATAGTTTCCTTACTTGGTAGCTCCAAAAACTTCATGTCAGGACCCATACCTCAAATTTACTGGCACTAAGAAGCTCTTCTTACATTTTTCTTTTAAAGTAATTTCCTGCAACTACACACTTCTCCTAGTGATTGTACAGATGTTTAAAACATGACACATGACCTGCCATAACACAGTCTTTGAAGCCAAATGAACCTCTGCTGCATCCTTGATATGACAGGTCTTTAGTCAGTTCTTTTTCTGTGGAAAGAGATAAATGATTATGCAGCATTATAAGGAGAGTACAGTGGGTACAGAAGAAACACATCCTGTTTATTATACGAAGATAGGTGACATAGTTCATTTAGGGACATAGTTTGTCCTCTTTAAAAGTTTGTTATCTTTAAAAATTTACTAGATTCCGTTTTCAACATACTTCCTTTATTCATACATCAGTGGGAAATTTAATTTAGTTATTACTTTACTGGAGTTTATCTATTCTATTTATCCATTAGTTAAATGATTAACTTACTTAAGATACATTCTTTGATTAATTATATTGTTTTGTTTTTTCCAGCTATCCAGAGCAAGATGAGCTAAAATCTATATACACTATTTATATGTCCAGCATCTTTGGTTTGTGTCTGCCTAAACATGAAATATTGAAGTCCTCAGCCAAAGTTGCCAACCTTACAGGATCCATGATCAAAATTTATGATGAGGTACTGGAGAGAGAGAGAGAAGTGTGTGTGTTTTCTTTAATGAATATGTCCAGTACATTGCGGAGTCTCATCCTGTTTAGGACATTATGTTTTACAGTGTAGCAGTTTGTAAATTGCAAATGATCACAAAGTGTGCAAATGAACAGTTTACATATGGTATGACAATATGAGTATCATATTGATTGAAGATCAGACATCATACTGATTTTTTGTAATTTAGTAAGTTATTTGTATTTGCACTTAATTTATAGTTATCTATGTAAGTTTACTTTCTCCTCCCATGTGGGAGGAGCCAAGGCCCAAGGCTGTAGTGCCATTGGATGGATGGATGTAATCTTACTTGGTTTCTTATTTAATATGTCTCAGAATATGGTAGCAAGTACACTATTTTAACCTTAAGACATTTTCTGTGTTTGGTTGGATCACTCTGATTATATTGTTTTATTTGTACTTTCTTTCTATATGCTAGAAATAATCATGCTTTTTTCAGGTTAGAAACACATTTACTCCAGTGTGTCAGAATCATTATATTTTTACACCTCGTGACTTAACTCGGTGGTGTTTAGGATTTCTTCGTTATGACCTTAAAGAGGATGAGCATTCTGTCAACTTAGTGCTTGAAGTAAGTGTACTTACCAAATTACTTGCTCACTCATTCAGTTCACACACTTATTATCTTATATGCATTGATGTTAGAGAATCTTTGTCAAAGACTGAAATAGACCTAAGTATATGATTCTGACTCTCTTTAGTGGAAGTAATATTTGAGAATGAACATGTGTTCTGCTCAAGAATACACCATGTTTTCATATACACAGCTGGCAGAGCAGCTGTCTAGCGATCGAGTGACTTTGGCTTAAGTGTCAGGGGAGGTTGGGAGTGTCTATTGCATGGGGGTGACTGCTTCTGATTTTGTATTTGTGTCATAGTACATGGTTGTTGTTGGGTTGTGTTTTAAATGGTACACATGTACTATGCCTTAGTAATTACTAGGTGGGGGTGAATGGTCAGCATTACACCTTTCTCCTCAGAGAAGACATCTTCACCACCTGCTGTATACAAAATTTAATGGGCACCATAACTGTCAAGGGGAAAAATCCCACTTCTCCTGCCAGGAACCAGTGCAGTAAACATAAATAATAACTATGTTTGTGGAAAGTACAACAAATACACATTTGTTATGCTTTTTATTTACTAATTTTAAATCTATGTTTTGAAATTCTTTTGGTTAGTGAAACAAAGCTTGAAAGAAATAGTTAAAATACTGTAGCATGTTCAACAGCCTTTTGTTTATTACTGTTACATGTAGGCATACTGAACTCTCATCCTGTCAATTTAAAACGAAAATGCATAAACTGTATTCTTTCACCTGAAGAGGCTACACTATACTGATGGTACTATGTCATTTTTTCAGGTCTTGGTTTATGAATCCATGAGGTTATTCCGTGACAAGCTGGTCTGTCATGAGGATCGCTCTCAGTTTGATTCTATCGTTACTAGAGTTCTGGAGTCTGAGTGGAGCAGAGATTCATTAGTGGAGAAACTTTCTGGTATTCAAGTGTATATGAAGTTTGCAGATATGTAATTTGCAGTATTATTTAAATAGTGAATCATAATAACTGTCATATGAATTAAAACTGTATTAATGATTGTCAGGAATGTATTATGTCACACGGGGTGATGACTCAATATCAGCAGGAGCTCCACTGCCACCATTTGGCAAGCCTCTTGTAAAAATGGAAGCAGCAGATTGGACTGTCTTGGTAGAAAGAGGCATTGTACAGTTTGGTGAGGTCTATTTCTTACATCTATATCATAAATATATCATGTATAGTTAATAGAGATCATTAGTATAATAGCATATTAGAATCTTAACTTGTTGGAAGAGATTAAAGATAACATACAAAGAATCTGTGTTAAATATAGATTAATTTAGATATAATAATTGTTTAGTATTCAGATGTACTTTATTAAATTAGTATATAAATAATGAAATGAAATAAGTATGTAAACAGAATATTGAATTTATAGTGTTACACTTGTACTACTATAAACACCATACTGTATGTATTAGGAAGTGAACAGTGATGGAATTTCCCTTGAGTGAATGATGAAGTATATGAAAACCTTAGGTTCTCTAGTCATTGACTAGAGATTCAAACTGAGGGTCTGTTGAATTCAATGTATGTGAAACATGAAACATCACTTGTCAGAGTAAGAAATACTCCACCCTCTCTCTCTCTCTCTCTCTCTCTGTTACCATGTTCTGAATTTTTCTTCTCAATTGTATGTAGCCTTAATTTCATATTTACATTGACAGGAATAATCTTTTTGGTGTTTTATTATATGAAAATTTTGTTGTTATTTAGGTAGGCTACCAATTTATTGTTTATTTTGTAAATGTAATAAGGTATTGTTTTAATGGTGTCATTTTTAGGTCGAGAAGGGCAGTCATTGGATCTCATAGTTTTCCAAGAAGTACTTGACACAGTGGCTTGTATAGACAGAGTACTATCTGCTCCTCATGGATCTCTCTTGTTAGCTGGGAGAGCTGGTGTTGGAAGAAAGTCAGCTGTGCGAATTGTTTCAGCTCTTCATGGAGCTAAATTATTTTCCTTGAAAATGGGAAAGGCATATAGCTTGAAGAATTTCAAAAATGATTTGAAATCTGTAAGTTTAACTTCATGATTTTTATTAGATATATAGAAAAATGCATTTTTTAATTCATTATAACAGTGTGATTTTAAAGATTTGAGAGAAGGAAAAGTATGCAGAGAGCTAAAATTAAAATTATAACAGAATTTATCAATAGATGTTACTTCTTATATTAACACAAAGCAATCACCAAACAACCCCAGAACATCAGTAGTAAATACAGTGCTGATAAATGTTTAGTGTATCAGGAATGAACTTAAATTGAATAAAAGTCCAAAAATATGCACACGAAAAATTTAACTAATAGTTAATAGATTACTGATCTTGAACTGTGATTTTGTTGTTTAGTGTTTAAATGTATATTATATAAACATTTAATATGATTACCTTCTTTAAAAAAATATTTATGTAAATGTATACTGTGAGAAGCAGTTTAAACAAACAATTGACCATATGAGATTTAAGTTTCATATGGTGGTGAAAATGTCTGTGTTGGTCTTCTGGGTTTTGGCACTATGTTGTCTTGTTGGCAGATACTAGTTTTTTTGCGAAATGTTGGTATCTACCTAGAAGTCCACACACTGTCACAACCCAGAATACTAACAGTGACACTCTAACTAGCCCGCAGTGCAGAATGTCTTGGGTTTGAGTCCAGTGTAGATTTATCTGAAGGCCTTTTTTCCCTCATCTGTTACAAAGTAAAAACTTTGTGCATGTGAGAAATGTTAATCTCCTGCTATGATTCAGACCATCCTGGGAAAATTGAAATACCACTGCTGGTTACTGCCATAAAATATGTGGATTCCTACCAACAGTAACAACAACAAATGTACCATGTAACATTTTTAAGTATATTGAGATTGTATTTATAATCAGGTGATGCAGTTAGCAGGTGTAGAAGGGGAGCAGGTTTATATGCTTCTGGAAGACTATCAAGTCACAGACGTTGCTTTCCTGGACATGGTGAATAGTCTTCTTTCATCTGGAGAAGTAAGTTAAAATTGGCTGCATTGCTTACAGATTCACATTTTCTATTGGCTGGGTCATGGTCTCAGTCTGTGATGAGTTTCCAAGAGAATATTTGTTGGGTCAGCTTGAACAAAGCTACCTTTCACAAAAGTGAAAACAAAAATAAAATGTGATTAGTGCTTATTTCTCCCTTCTGAGTGGTGTGGCCCATGATTTGGGGACCCACAGATGCTCAACACACTGAAGAATGGGTCGCCTAAGTGATCTAAGTGAAGTGAGTGGTGTGGAGAGTATCACTTGTTTTTGCTTCTTTGGTTTTTATTGTTATACAACTTCTTACTGTCAATAAATTGGTGAGAATGCCTGCTTCATATTCAAGAGGTCCTAGGTTTAGATGTTGGTCTGGAGACCAGCTATCTGAATGAGGTTTTTTTGACTTTTCTCTGTTCTCCAGGCAAATTCCAGGTGTGTGTGTGCGTGCGTGCATGTGTGCACATACATATGCACATGTGCTCACACTTTTATTGTGTGGGAGAGAGAAACAGTATTCTTTTATATTGTGTGCATGTATTAGGAGCATTCTTCCTATGAAAAGTCACAAACTTTTAGCTGGAGGTGTGCAGAGATTGCAGGGGTTTCTGTCACTGACACTGCCAGATATGAAGAAAATTTACATTAGTGTTTCAAGATGACATAAGACATGTAGAGTTGACAGCAGTAATTCAGTTTGTGAGATATTATGCTTATAGTGTGGAAATGATTGTTACATTCTTCATTATTCTGAATCCCCAGTATTTTATTGAAATTTTTGATGCTTCTTTCTTATGGCTTGATATGTAGTTTAATCTCATCTATTTTATTTAATCTGCATGCAGACAAACTTGCAGCATTTTGATTGACTTGAGAAATAATAATGGTTTAACCTGAAGTGGAAAAATGTCTCAACCTGAAATATCTTCTATGATTATTACTATCTATACATCAGTGTAATATTTGTTCTGTTCTGTAGGTGCCTGGGCTGTATAATGCAGAGGAACTGGAACCTATCATATCACCCCTCAAAGATGTCGCTGCACAAGAAGGATTTGTAGGGAGCCCAGCATCCTACTTTTCAAAATGTAAGATGATGAACAGGTTTTATAACTTTCAATTTCTTTGCTTTCAGAACCCTTTTGGCATCAGAAAACATGGATGGAACCTCAATTTAAAAATCCAGTATTTTGCATGTTAAAGAGGACTTAAAATATAGCAGGTCACATTTTGTATGGTATACACTAAAAAAAAAAAAGATAAAATTTAAAAAAAATTAGCCTTTTAAAAAACCTTACAAAATCCTTGTTTTTTCATCTTGGATGAGAATATCAGCATTTGAGGTATTTGTGTAATGCTGTTTCAGCTGTGAAGTTTATATCTCTTTTCTTGACACAAAATGTTAAATTTGTTCATCTCTGTGAATTTTAAACATACCAATCTTTACATTTTCTTCAGTATTAAAAACGTACAAGCAATATCTGTTGATTTTTCAACTTATAATGAATATTAATACTGTATTTAAGGAGCGATCTCACATTTTCCAGGAGGTACAGATTAAAATCATGTAAAATCTGTCAGGATTGCTGGTCTCTGAGCCAAGATTTGAACCTGGGATCTGAATACAAAGCAGGAGTCCTAACCACCCAGCCATATATTTGAACACAGTTTGATGTTGGTTTCACCATTTTGACTGGATGGATTCTTGATCTTAGAATATCTGAAATATTTAACAGCTGTGTTAAAGCAAGTTCTTGTAGTTTTTGATGTAGCACTATGTTATTCTTTTGGAGATAACACCTAATTTGTCTGCCCTCTCTGTTTCACTCAAAGTTGGCATTCAAAAATTATAAGTCATATTTTTTCCAGGTGTGCAGAAGAACTTGCATGTCATCCTGGTAATGGACTTTACAAATGCACACTTCACAGTGGCATGTGAGAGTAACCCAGCTTTGTACAAACAGTGCAGTATTATATGGCTGCCAGGTTGGAGCACAGTCAGCATGAGAACAGTTCCACACCTTCTGCTGACCAGGTAAAGGACTATGAAAATTATACTGCACTAGAAAGTGGGCTACTGAAGTCAGTGGGAAATGGAAAATTTAAAATATTCATGCTGAATTCATATTTGTTATGTCTCACTCTAGAGAAAGACATTATTTACTCCAAACATTGATTGGAACTCTAAATTAAATTATTTAGATGAGAAAGGTTTCTTATAATAAACAGCAATTTGGCTCATACGTAGACATTACTGTAATTTGTTACTTCATAATTTCTGAGCAGTGCCTTTGTAATTAGAGAAATATCTGGAGAGAGGCAGAATACTGTTACTTATTATTGAATTTTTAATACTTTGACTCCAATCTATACAAAAAATTTGTGCTTTCTAGGGCTGTTAAAGTTGAAGATCATACATCAGGCTATAAGAGGAGTGGACGGAGGTCATCCATGAACGACACCCTTATTGAAGGTTTCTTGAGAATTCATGAGCATGTTTCTGATAAATTAGCCACTCCTCGGCGATACATCTCCTTTATCTACACCTACATGCATATCTACACAAAGAGGAAAACTGATATCCAGCAGAAGCAACAACGACTGCAGGTACAGTGTGCATCAACTTCATGTCACATTATTTTTCCATCGTATTTACATTCTATGAAAGTACATATATTTGTATTTTATACTGCAGTTCATTAAGTGATTATTTTTATTTTAGTTTAATGTCTCACCTCTCAAAGTAAACTGAAATATGAAGCGAGAGAGAGAGACAGACAGCAAGTCCATATCATGAACTGTGATTCAGATTGCAATGTCAGAACTAAAGTTTCATGACAATTTCCATAGAATTTATTAATGATCATGTACAGAATCAAGCAAAGCTGCAGTCACTACCATGATCACTCAAACTGAAGCTTGTATCAGCCAGCCACTGTTAAGCAAATGCCTACAAAGTCAGCTACAGGAAGGTGCCATCTGTGTGACACAAGTGAAGATCACAAAAGTAGGACCACCTGTGAAATGTAACCTCTATGTGCACAAGACTCCATACAGTAATATGCAGTTCTTGTCTGGAGAAATTACATTTTAAGTTTGTGTGAATAGAATGCGAAATGTGGAAGACATACATGTAGAAGGAGAGGTAGAACATGGTTTATATTTAATTTCTTATTTTGTAAAGAATCTTAAAATGTGATAGTAAACTTAAATGTTACTGTGTAATTTCACAAAACATGTTATTTATAAAGAAAGTGATTTTACCAGAGGTAAGTAACTTAGGAAAACAGTAACAAAGGGGCAGGTGGTAAATGAAATTCATATTTGTGACCTACTATTTTTGTATTAAAAGAAGAACATAGTATACAAACAAATTTCCATCAGATTAATGTAACACAAATTGTATCTCACATGATTTACTATGTGAGAGAATACTAGCAAGTTTGCACTTAATTAATAGTATAGTATCCAAATCATTGAAACTCTAATTTCCTGCTTAGTAAAACTGATGGCAGAATGGTATTAATTCAGGCAGGTGTATCCAAACTTACTGAAGCCCGTCATGTTGTTGATGCATTGAAGTCCCAGGCAGCAGGCCAAGAACAGAAGTTGGCAGAGAAGCAAGCAAAAGCCAACTCTGCACTGCAGATGATAACAGAAACAATGCGCAGTGCCAATACTCAGAAGGTGGAAATGGAGTCTCTGAAAGAGCAGACAGAGAGAGAAAGTCTTCAGCTTATGGAGAGGTATGTTGTTTTTTTAATTTCATTAGGTGTTCTTTACAGTAGTGTGAGCGAAGATCACTTTGTGGTCCCATCCATGTCTCTGTCCCATTATTTGTGAGAACTTATTGTTTGAACACATTATTGCAAAAACTTTTTGAAAAATAAATGGAGAAAATAATTGTATTTTGTTGTCTTAAAGAGAATTACTTCCTCTTGATTATCCACACTTCCATTTGATAAATTCTTATTAAAGTTATTATATTAGCTAATGCATATGGTGTGTGTCCTCTCAGTTACGTTCATAGCCTTTTCTGGGACTGAGCTGTCAGTCTGGCTCACTACAACTAAAAAGGAATGTATCTGCCACTGTGTTAAACTTTATCAAACCTTATCTAATGAAGTTTGTTTTCAAAAAAGCAACTGTAATATGAAGTGGTGATTTGAAACTGAATTTGGGTAAAAATGAACATTTTATTCTTCTTGCTCAGGAAAAAGGCTATAGATATGGAGCTAGCAGAGATTGAGCCCCTGATCCAAGAAGCTAGTGCTGCAGTTGGAAACATAAAGTCTGAATCACTGTCTGAGATTCGGTCATTACGAGCTCCTCCAGACATTATCAGGGACATCCTGGAAGGTGTTCTGAGGCTCATGGGCATTCTAGATACTTCATGGAACAGCATGAAAACCTTTCTGGCTAAGAGGGGAGTTAAGGAAGAGATCAGGTATTACTGAAAGTGTTTGCCAGAATAAATTGACTTTTATATTTTGGTGAAATTTGAAAATGAACAAGCAACCATTTGCTTAGTAATCACGGAGACATTTTTTATTTAATATTGTTTCAAATTATGGATATAAAATGTGTTATTCTATTGTTTAAGGTCATTTGATGCACACAGAATAAATCCAGAAAGCCGTCAAGCAGTTGAAAAATTATTAGTTGAAAGGAAAGAATCATTTGATCCCAGGAATGCTCGGCGAGCTTCTGTAGCAGCTGCTCCACTCGCATCTTGGGTTACTGCAAATGTGAAATACTCTTATGTGTTGGAAAAGATTCGACCTCTTGAGAGAGAACAATCAAAGTTGTATCAAAACATGAAGCTTGCTGAACAACAAATTGGGAGGCTGAGTTTGGATCTCACAGATGTTGACAAAACTGTTTCTGATCTGAAGAATCAATTGAATACTTACACAAAGGAGGCTGCTGAGATTGAGATCCATTTAAATAAAGCTCAGGAAACTATTGTCGCTGCAGAGGGATTGGTTGGCAAACTGAATGATGAGTTTGAAAGATGGAAGAAACAGGTACAGTATTTAAAATGGCATATGTGGATTCTGATCTTTCAGGTTTCACACCATGTAATCTTCTAGGTGGTTACCAGCTTTCCTCCATCCCTTCGTAATCATCTATATGGCTTTGTGGTTATCACAACCCAGAAGAGTACAACCCACATTTTCATCACCATTGAACCTCAACTTTTATGAAATGCAGTTTTCTGTATTGAAACTCTTGTGAACTACCTTTTAATAACATTCTCATTGTTAATCATAATAAGAAGATTAAGAGAGGCTAAACTTACAAAGCTCTGGGATTTCAGTTTTGAGATTTTAACATAAATATATTTTCTCAGAATTCCTTCCAGAACTTCTTCAGCATTCATGTTTTTAGTTTACAACATACAACTGTTCTGAACATAATTCTGTGAATACCATAGTCTTTATTGGATCTACAATTCTTGTACAATCATGAAATTTTCAGACCTAATCTCAAAGATATTATAGTTCACAGATTAGTATCTCTCAATATGCATACATCACTAATCAGTATAGTATGTAACACATGAACTATTAAAGTCCAAGATACACAGACTTATACTTCCTATACTTATGCTAAACATATTATATAACAAATTCATAATTTTGTACTTTTTAATTTAAATAAATAATTACTGAAGCATTTGTCATAATTTATAAGTTGTGTACTCTTCATCTGATCAATATTTTATGATTTGTATTAAGTTAATTATATCACTCAAAAATAGTTACAAATGATGTTTTGCTATTACAGAAGAAATATCTTGCACACTGAGATCGTACTAAAAAAGTGCAGTCTTAATTCTTGTTATTTTACATTTCACTTTTAAATGTAACATTATGATCATTCTAATTAAAAATGTATTTACAGCTGACTGAGTTGTCACAGGACCTGAAGCAGTTACCAGTAAACTCTTTGTTAGCTGCAGCATTCATCACATACTTATCATTGGCACCAGAAGATCTTCGTCAGTCCTTGATAACAGAGTGGCAGGATCTGTTGGACGTGAACAACTTTTCCTTCGCCACTTTCCTGGGCTCTGAGAAAGAGCAGCTGCAGTGGCTATCAGAAGGACTTCCCTCTGACCAACTATCTATCCAGAATGCTCTTATCATACTTCAGGTGATAGCTGCTGTTGTAAATATTCTATAGTTGAATTTATAAAATGATAAAATAGTAAAATGACTACATGTTTGGTGTTGCAAAATGTTATGGTTATGCTTGTGAGTACAAGATACAAAATATTCTAACAGATATCGTTCCAGGAAACCCTAAAGATGGAGGTGATGTATTTCTGAAATATGTTGTTGACCATCCACAAGACTGTGTAGCATCACAACACCATATGTTACATCCTTCAAGGAATTGGTTATCAATATGGCAGTTAACAGTGATGTTCATTGCAAGCAAAGATTTTTAATTGAGTTTCTGTCAGCAGGTAATGAATCACTGGAAAATTTGCAGAAACTAAAAGCTGACAATACTATGACCAAAATCACAGCTTGTTACTGGGTTAAACAATTAATCATGTCAGAAGGAGGACATAAAATACTTATGTTCACGTCAAG
The DNA here is from genome assembly GCF_977971745.1 of Zootermopsis nevadensis. Lineage (NCBI taxonomy): Eukaryota > Metazoa > Arthropoda > Insecta > Blattodea > Termopsidae > Zootermopsis > Zootermopsis nevadensis. Next base: position 3,634,983 of record NW_028259152.1, on the reverse strand, counting down.
CTGCACACTGTTTACCCTGTTATGGCTGTCTTAGCCAATGTTATGGAACATGGATCTCACAACAGAGTGTTCAACAATGACCTGGGTCATTCAAATTCACTAGTTCCTAAAAAAAAATGCAAAGCAGACATGGATGGGCCAATTAGATGCACACTAGAGCATGAAGAACATTTAATAACCAACAATATTTAAAATGAATATCAGTTTTATATAAATCAGTTAATATAATAAGTATTTTTATTGTGAATTTATCAATTTCTGACTGTAATGATTTACATAATCATCTTTTACTTTTCCCTTTTGGCAGCTTGCAAGTTTGGAGGCTGGGGTAAGGCATTACTAGAATATGATATTGTCTTGAAGTTTGTCATGACTGGCTTGTTAAGTGGGCTGTGTCTGTGCACAGGCTATTTCAAATATATTTCAGAATATGTAGTTATTAATCTTTGTGTATGTAATAATTCTGAAACTAATCTATAATTAGTCATAATGAGCAATCATATGTACATACTGTTACTGTGTTGTAAGTGTTGACAGTATTTGGGTATGTGATGTGCTGTAATCCTAGGCATTAACTACATACAGGTTAATTCACCTAGTAGTTCTGCAATGAAACTTGAGGACCTTGTCTGTGCAATGGATTATGCTACAAAGTTAGGTCTGAGGCTTTTGTAGTTATGTAGTATGCCTAGCAGACAAGGAAGCTTAGAGTAAAATTTTTGAGAGAACATGAATAGAAATAGGAACTGACTTTCATGTCTCAATTTGATTTATCTGATTTTTGTTGAACTTAAATTTCAGTAGAATTTAAATTGGTGACATTGCCATAATCACATAATGATAAAAACCTCAAACCCAACTAAGTGGCATATTTCATAATAGATGTGGATTCCCCTGATTTTACATCTTGAACAGTTTGGTGGTTACATCCCGCACTGTAGTTAATGCTCAAGTCATTGCGCTTTTATAAAGCCAAGATTTGTTATTTTTAGACATCACTTTCTCCTTTCCTCATTGACCCATCTTCATTGGCATCAGAATGGCTGAAGAAGCATTTGCAGGACTGCACTGTTGAAGTTGTGTCCCAGCACAGTCAACATTTTATGACCACTCTGGAACTTGCAATCAGGTAAAATATGAAGTGAACACTTTCCATCATTGATCTGAATGTTCCATTTTTTATGGCTCTGTATTGAGCTGATTGACCACAGAGATCTTGTTAAAATTACAAAATAGTATAAAACAACACAAGGGTTAAAACACTAATTTATTTGTCATAAAAAGTTACAAAATTATCAAGCTCATGGCAGCACCAAACATATACAGCATACAGATCACAATCATTCTGAAGCAGTTAGCCATTACGTGTCAAACATATGACACAATGGCAGACTAAGTCTGATAAAACTAGAACACACAAATGAAAAAGAGTTGTATTAGGTTCATACAAATGCGACCTTTGTACAGTACACACAGTTTCACAAATGAGGTTATTGCAGCTAAGTCATGACATGACAGCTGTTCATATGTACCAGAAGAAATGTTACTGCCTCATACCAGTAGACTGAATTGCGTCATGGATTTACAATTCTTGTCACACTATTATGCAGTGAAGGAATGTATTAGTGATAGCATCTTAGAACTTGAGGGTTTATTGCTTTGTTCAAAATAACACACCACTTGTACCTGTCCCAAGCCAGGTGAATCCATTCCTCCTTCCTGATTTCTTTAACCTTTATCATCTCTACTTTGTGGCATATGTACAGATAGCTGGCTGTGCATTGCACTAGCATACCACTAAGTTATTATTTCAAGAGTTAAAGTCTGGCTGGCAGCCCTGTAGTACAGGACTTGAAATCTCATATTCCAACTTGATAAAGGTTAAAATCCAACTTAAGTGCATGTAAATTGTTCTGAATATATAAATGTTGAGAAGTTAGCTGGTATATTGTTTCTTTAAAACAGATTGTTCTGTAGTTATTGTGAGAAAGGTTTGTCTTATTTATACAAAATGTGTATTATAGTAATTATTTCAAGAGTATGTTAGTTACTCTGATGGTTTTTCTTTTTAGGTTTGGAAAAGTTTTAATCATTCAAGAGGTAGATAGTATTGATCCTGTACTTTTCCCCATTCTTCGAGGAGATTTCATAAATCAAGGTAAAGAACACAAGGAATGAATTGTGATTTGTCTACATTGTTATGTGATATCATTTATATCTTGATTGTTTCTTTAGTTTTATTTGCTAAATTTCTGCTATAATTATCCAGCCTAGATCCTGGTGTTGTAGAATCTTCTGAAGGTTCATCTGCATTGTGACAAGGCTCATAGTGTGTTGATGAATCTATATTACTATGAACTGAATACCAGACTAATTATGTGTTTGAATGTAAATTTCATAATATGGTTCTGTATATTATTATTTATTGATGGTAAACTATTGTGTATTGCTTGGTATTATGAATGTTCAGTTGCTAATAAACACATTTTGAGAATATTGTATTATAGTGTAGTGTAGCTAGCTGAATGTGATATATTGTACTTGTTCCACATCCTGCTTACTAGGATCTATGGAATGCATCTATTTGTCTATCTTTGCAGACAGTTTAAATTAGCATATATGTGTTATCTAACATAAAAAAATCACTGTGGTGGCAGTTGCTTGTATGTTCCTGGTATTAATCATACTTTTCCACGATAAAACATCAGTAATAAAGCTGCTGTTGGTATACCTATACTTACTCACAGATGTTGGCCAACTTCACTCTGTTGAGTATGTTTATTTGAAGTGTATTGGGAATGTACTCTGTCCGATGTACAGGTCCAAGGAAAGTGGTTCAAGTTGGAGACAAACTGATTGATTATCATGACAACTTCCAGTTGTTCTTAACCACACGTAATGCTGAGCCAGATATTTCATCTGATGTTGCTGCTGCTGTTACTTATGTGAACTTTGCTACAACTTGGGCAGGTCTCACAGGACAGGTAATATATTGGCAATTATAAAGATGTTACATACATGGAGATTGAGAGTATGAACATCAAGTGTTCAGACAAAAACGTCTGTAAACTTTGTCTGCCTGTAATTAAAACAACCAGTCAGATAATCAATATCAATACTATCTTCATAGATAAGTGGTTAGTATAGCAGATTAGTGTTTATGTTAAAGTCAGATATATGAGTTTAAGTAACAGCAGGTCAAGTATGTTTTATAATGCATATTATTTTAAAATGCATATTTATATTCTCAGAAATACTCATTTGAAGTGTGCAGTTGTATGTTATTCAACTGTATGTTTCAAATCTCTGTGTATAACTCATATCAAATATGTGGCTATTGTCTGAAATGCATATACAGTTCAGTAACTTTTTTGTTAGAAAGGAAAAAGTAATCATCAGTATTATCATTTACATTGTTATTTTAATATTTTTGCTGCATTGGGGGAGGCTGGAAGTCTGGTTTTGGATAGAAAATTTTGAGCACTTGGTTTCTCTGTGCACAGCATATATCTATTTGGTGTGTCTACGTCCTGTCCATTGTTTCTTCGCTCCTGAAAGAGAAGTGAATTAATGGTTTTAATGACAAAACATGATATTGTTGCAGTTGCTTGCCTGTGCGTTGCGTCAGGAACGGCCAGAACTAGAGCAACGGCGTAGTGAGCTGTTGCGGCAGGAAGAAGAACTCAAACTGAAACTTGACCAGCTGCAAGAGATTCTCTTGCAAGAATTGGCAAATGCTCAAGGAGACATACTTCTGAACAAAGTAAGCAAGCAGAACCTGAAGCAAATGGTATAGTTTTACTGAATTAACTGATGAAATTAATTAGGGTCATAACTTATTTTAAGTGATGAATATTGAGTGACTTGTTTTATTTCTACAGGACCTTCTTGCTTCACTGAATGAAACAAAAGCCAGTAGTGCTGCTATTTATGAATCACTGACTGAGTCATCTCATCTCCAAGCTGAATTGAACAAGGAGTTTGATGCTTACCAACCCCTTGCTGAATTTGGTAGCACTCTTTATTTTGTTATAATGGACCTTGGAAAAGTGAACAATATGTACCAGTTCTCAGTAACAGCTTTCACGAGGCTTTTTCAGAAAGCATTAAGTGGGCCCAAGGTATTTATTTGTTGTTTTAAACATGAAGAAAATGGTCTACTAAATTTAGACTTATAGACTATATACTAGAGGCTGTTATCAAAATTAAATAACCTAAACCCCTGGTTCTCAAATGTAACAAGAATTTTCATCCATTCATGATCTTAATATAGCAGATTAAAATAAGAAGGGTGGTTGAAACCTCGCCCTGCTAATACAATAAGGTTAAAATTCTGTTGTACTAAAATCCTTCCTGATGGTTAGTTACATCAGAGTTGAATTAAAACCATTGTTTTGGAGAGATGCTTTATCTCTATCATCAGGGCCTGTTTTGTTATATTTTTTCATTGTTACAGCATGATTTATTTTGCCTGGTTGTAGAGATGTTCACTGTTTTTAATACCATATGTTAATTTATTCAGCCATTCATAAATTTACTATTGAACCACTCATGTTTCAACATAATTAATACAGACATTCTGACATAAATTATGGCCAGTTTTATTCTATTTATTTTCCTAACTGCTGACACATCACCTCCTGTTTTGGATGCATGACTGTAGTTGCCATCTCTGTTGAGAGTGTTGTCAATAGACATAACAACACTTTTTATAGTGAAGGTTTTCAGAAATAACATGCCACAAGAGTTCATTTATTATTTGCATTTGTTTTTTAATTTTATAGTGAAATCCCTTCAACATACAGAGACGTGGTACTTACATTATTGCATTTGATTTATAGGTAGAAGAACCAAGTGAAATCAGAACAAAGGGCTACCAGAGAAGACTTCAACATATTATTTATGAGTATATTAGTCGATCACTGTTCAAGGCTGATAGACTCATGTTTGCTGTTCATCTTGTCAGTAGAATGTATTCTCAGCAAATTCAGGAAAATGTGAGTATTTTATTACTTAACCCTGTTGAATGCTCTTTTCTTGTACAGTATTCTAATGATGTTTAAACATGTGTAAACATGTTACTGCTTTCTCTTACTTTGAATATAGATTTCATTAATTTGTTCTGCACTAACTAATGATTTGAAATAAAGTTTCTATGGAAATTTGTTATCATTTCCTCTCTTCATTCCAATGTTAATTGTGTAATATTTCTCTAGGAATGGAAAGTCTTTGTAGGTCAAGCCATATCTGATATCAAGAATGATGCATCAAAAATGAGTGACAGTGTACCAAACTGGATTGAAGAAGAAAGAGCATTTGATGTTTTTGTTCTCAAGGTTAGTCTTGTAATAAGAAGTGTGTCTATAAATACTGGAATTCTGGTTTAATTAACTTTGCTACATAACATGTAGACCAGATTTATATATGCCATTCTGTATCACTTTTCAGGAATTTATTGATTATAATATGCTGTGTCCCAATTATACATACAGGATTAAATTATTTTTTCAGCCTAATTTCTTTATTTGTAAGGAAAGACAGGCTTTTTGTATCATGTCCATGCATCCATGTGTCTATCACTTCCTAGTAGCTTATGAAATAACTGATTAAATCTCATGAAACTTGGCATGATCAACATGCTATGAGAAGCCACTCCACTTTTTTTACTTTTTTTTTAATTTTTAACTTTTTATCATTTTAGCATAGCACCCATGTGAAGTTAAAAAGTTAGGAGTAACACTAGCACCTATTAATGTAGGGTTCTGACATTTTAAAAACTTATCTGACGTTATATTTTCTAGAAAATAAAACAGTGTGGTAGTCATGTAAAATCTGTGTTTACCATTCCAATGGGTAATGATACATGATAAACAGTTGTAGCTAGGCATATGAAACCTTGTATGGAGATAGATCATCAGCATTCCTTAAATAACATTGTATGAATGCTCCGTATCTATTGATGTGTAATGCCTTTTAGCTTCTATTTATATTGATGAAAACTAATGAACCATATGAGATTTGAGGTTTTCACAGTGGTGGTAATATTCTTCTGGGCTGTGATGCTGTGTGCACTCATAGGTAAACACCAGTGCTTCAGCTGAAGCCCTGAATATGGAGATGTTATATATCTCTGAAACAGATATGTGAAACAGTTTAATGATTAGAGAACTACTAATTTACTTTGTAGTTTCATGGTAATGTTTCATGATAGCTGGTCATATGCAATTCAGTAAGACAACAGGTTATAAATATGCCATAAAGTTTAAAATTGCAGGAGACTGTAATATTTCAAATGACATAAATTATTATGAATTGCAGTATAGAAGATTACACTATTTTTAATTAATGTTGTAACTTGTATTGCAGAGTTCACTACCAGAACTGTACTCACAACTGGAGTTAGATGATAAAGGGTTGTGGTCAGGTTTTTCACACAGTGGAGAATGTGAAAACAACTTTCCGTTGAAGTTGGGTCACAGATTATCACCATTCCAGAAGGTCCTTGTGATAAAAGCCTTGAGGCCTGATCGACTTCATTCAGCACTTGTTCAATTTGCTCTTCAGACTCTAGGTACACATTAATGTTGACCATTGAGTGTTGTACACTGCTAGTCTTTCAACTGCAAATTCAGATATTTTATTTGTATTTTCTGCCAATAGATTTTATTTGCATTTGTCATATGTTTGGACATACACTTTTGTATTGAGGTTATATCCAAGTCTAAATTAAAATTTACATCTCCTTTTCTGCGTTTGTTTATCTGTGGAAGATTGTTTTTTATTGTTATTTTAACTTTCTCCTGCAGTTATTTGTGAATTTTAAAGGTAAAAATAAACCAAATTAATAAAAAAATATGGACAATATAATGCAGCATGTTTGTGATAAACCCTTCATACAGAAAAATTCATGTGACCAAATTTTTTACTTTGTTGTATAGGCTTTGTTTTGTGTGTGTATCCCATCAGGAGGTCTTTGTTACTGAGGGATTTAAGATGTAGGTTTCAATTGAGGTACTTCAACATGAATCCAGTCTAGACTTACATATATCTATTTTCTGTAATTTTGTGATCTGAGGTTCTCACAGTAGTGAAGATGTTGATGTCAGTCAAGTGAAAGTGACACTGATAAAAAGAAGCAAATATGTAATTGTAACTTTATCACTGAACTTATATTGTTGATTCTCTTTCTGTGCATTGGTCTTGCTTCCTTTTTCACCTGTCATTAATGAATATTTTGTCAGCCAGATTTATAGTAAATTTCCTTTGCCAGATATTATCATGAATACACTTAAAGAAAACACATTGATATGTATATTTTTTATTATAGGTTTGCAAGATCTTTCTCCACCAGCACTTAGTCTGAAGCAGTTGTTATTTGAGACTCTTGCAACAGAGCCAATTCTTCTCATCATCTCTCCAGGAGCTGACCCATCAGAGGAACTGTGTGCTCTTGCCCATACCACAGTTGGGGATCAACACTATCATGAGGTTCATTCGGATTCTGAATAATTAAATTAATAAATTTTGGTCACATTACAAATTTTAAAAATGTTTTACAGTTACTGTCAGAATGTTTTACCTTACTGGTCATACTGAATAGTTTCCACACTTTAAAATCTTCCATGCACTGCACACTCCTCTGGGTTCTATCCCACCATCTAGTAACTGAGAAATTCTGTTAACTGTGTATAGGAAGTATGTGTGTCTTGATATGCATGAGCAGACTGCAACTTACCTGCCACAATGTTATTGCATTTATTTCTGTACCATAACATTTGAATAAATCACATATTTAACCTTAATCATTTAGGAATAACTAACTAACTAGATGGCTTACGGAACCCAAAGGTTCATCACCGAATTAACCAAAGCCCTTCACCGGACACTGTCCTGTGCCAACAAAATCCAGCCTCCTTCAACTCCTATCTCCCTTAGATTCCACCTGAGATTATCCTCCCATCTATGTCTAGGTCTCTCCAGCGATCTCTTCCCCTCAGGTTTCCCGACCAATATCTGGTGCACACCTCTTGCCTCACCCATGCTTGCCACATGCCCTGCCCATCTCATTCTTCTTGACTTAATCACCCTGAAAATATTGGGGGAGGAATACAAATTTTTAAGCTTATCATTACGAAATTTTCTAAAACAATCATATATGAATAAAGGCTTTAAACCATCTTGCTAAAGGGCTGCCAGTGAACGATGACTCTGGGATTAAAGGTTTTGCAGTATGCTAGTGCAATGCAAGTCAGCTTGATCACATGTAAACTGTGATGTGCAGGTGATAATGACTAAGAATTTATTCCTTTATTGTTTCACCACACTTACTTTATTCTTTTGTATAGGTGGCAATGGGTCAAGGCCAGGTGACAATGGCTTTGGATAAGCTGAGTACTGCTGCTCGACAGGGTGACTGGCTGTGTCTTAAAAACCTGCACCTGATGACATACTGGCTGCCAGCTCTTGAGAAAGAACTTAAGTCCCTGCAGCCACATGAAAACTTCCGCTTATGGTTTACTGCTGAGGCTCATCCAAAATTTTCAGCTATTCTTGCCAAGTCATGTCTTAAAGTAACTTATGAGGTATTATATTGAATAAATGCATTAATGTTGTATCTTGAAAAATCTAATGTAACTATAATTCTATACAAGTGACATGTTTAACATAGTAATCCTCTCAGAGCAGTGGCCATTTAGACCCTGATGGGAAGATAACAATGTACAGAAACAAGAGTGAAAAATTGTGTATGACTTGAGAACACTTATTTTTCAAATGTGTTCTTTGCTGTTTTGTGCTCTTTATTGGCTGTGATGTTTATTTATTGCAAATCTTTCTTTTAATCCTAGATGTATTGCAGATATAAAAATACACATTCAGATGTGAGCTTTGAAATTAAGAAATATCATGAAATAAATGAACAGGGAAACTAAATATACAAATTATTTATATAATGAGTCATTTTTAAGAAAACAGAAGTTCAATTTAAGATTCATGCATGTTAGGACTGATAAACCAAAATTAAATTAACCTTGCAACTTGTAATGTAGATCATTAATCATGAAAGGTTCAGAGTCACTAGTCTGTGGGACCACATCTGCTTCCTCCCTGTTTCATATTTTGTCCCCTGCCATCAGGTATTTCAACAAAAATGTGTAAATCAAATCACATTACATGAACTCTGACTTAATGACATTGGTTTCAGTCACCTCAAGGTGTGAAGAAAAATCTGCAGCGCACATATGCATCATGGGGACCAGAGTTCATCAATGGCAGTGGTCAGGGAGAGAACAGGGCGAAAGCATTATTTGCTCTTGCCTGGTTCCATGCAGTGGTTCAGGAGAGACGAACATTTATCCCGCAAGGTTGGGCTAAATTCTATGAGTTCAGCGATGCTGATCTGCGAGCAGCAGCTGAAGTTCTTCAACAGCTCTTCAAGAAAGGTTACTTTCTGAATACTTGTTGGCTCAAAACTGTTATCATCATCATCATCATCATCATTGCTCTTGTTATCAGATTTCATAGTAGTATTAGAATAATGAAATGTAGCACCTATGGTGGGTTGGGCATGTAGCTATGATGGGAACATAAGTAATTCATATAGGATTTTGGTAAGGAAACTTCTAGAAAAGCTGCCACATGGTAAACCATGAAGAAGGCAGTAGGTGGATAGATCTGACATGGGTTTGTTTTGGGATTGGTAATAGTGGTGTTGAACATTTCAGGTTCTGATACCAGAGCATTGTTGTTATTGTTTGTAGTAGTAGTAGTAGTAGTGTAGTAGCAGCAGCAGTAGCAGCAATAGCATTTGTTATTAATATTACTTGTTACATTATTTTTTATTATTAATGCTCTTCATGTTAAATGGACCCTTGTCACTGTGGCGTGATATGTCCTCAGGTTGCAGATTGGAGAGAAAACCTCCAGATACGACAGGTTACTATGAATATATTCAATAAACAACCACAGGCAACTGACAAAGGGACATTCTCCAACTTAGAACTAAGGTGGTAAATGATGAGAACAGTGATCTTGCAGATTCCCATACTATTTTGAGTAGGTGCTAGCTATTGAATGTCTTAATATGTAAATACATGGTGTTAGTGATGTTTGGCAGATTGAAATACACAGACCTGAGCAATTGGTATCTAAGTCTTGTTTTTATGAGGTTGATATAAAGTGTAAAGTTGTCCCTGATGCTTACTTAAGTACTACACCATAAATATATATAGGGGAGTGCAGGTGCAGTAATCAAATAAATTGTTTAATGTTATTATCAGGTTCTGGTAACATCAAATGGGAATTTGTACATGGCTTATGTGAGAATGCAATCTATGGTGGCCGAGTGGACAATGCCTATGATATCAGAGTCCTGTCCTCTTATCTCAGGGAGTTTTTCAGTTCAGCTGTCCTTGTTGATGCAAGAAAGTCATTAGGACCTGGAATTAATATCCCTACTACAGCCAGTTATAAGGTATGTTGAATAGGAAATACAGTTTGTGTTATTACTAAGTTGTCATTAGGCTTGAAAATAATGATGTTCACTGTGTTAAAATTATGATTTAGTTTCAATCTTGAATTGTGTTATTATTTTATTTAACCAGGTTTTCCTCAGATTGTTACATGACTTTTGTACATTATATAAGCAATATGATAATCTGAGAGCAAAGAAAGAAAGGACATTTGCTACGGCACATGTTTTTCATATGAGTTGGATGTTATGTTCTCTGTTACATATGTCAAACGTTTTTGGGCCATTAATAATGTCTGTTATAAGATACAATATTTCCAGTAAGTAAATTTTCTGAAGCCAAAATAAAGAAACTGAATTATGAACTTAATCTGTCCACACTATATTAAATAGATGAATAAGCAGTAAACATGTTCAATGTAACGTTGAAACTACATCCTTCTTAACTATGTTGTTACCCAGAATTGAGCTTGTTATCCTTGTGTAATTGTTGAAACCCAGTGAACTAAACCGAATTAATAATCAGACCTTTTCAATACAGGCACATATCAGTGCTATTCAGCAGTTATCAGATAATGATAAGCCAGCATACTTTGGATTGCCAGCTAATGTGGAACGTTCTTGGCAGCGGATCACAAGCCATGAAGTTATTAACCAGCTTAAAAGTAAGTCTACAGACTTTCTTTTGCAAAAGTGCAATATGCATAATGTAGTGGAATTATGTTTAAATTCATTCCTTGCTCTGAGTTTCTTGAAATTGATTGCTTGTGGAAGTAAAAACTTTACAATCTGATATGAAGGAATTTATTTGTGTTGTCAGAAATCATATTACTTCTCAGATTTTTGGTTTTGTGTGTTATTACCAATGATACTCGAAATCCTCAGAATGTATGATAATAATTAATTTATGTTCATATACCTGGAGGTGTATTATGAGATTACATTTGTAAGACCTTTTAGCAAATTTTTTGCCTTTATACTGCAGCACTGATGAGATCTGTTGAGGGAGTCAATAAATTTAATAGAGAGGAATGGCAGCTTCAGCTTACACCTGTTCTAAATCTGTGGAAAAAGCTGAATCAGGTATGTATTTTCTATATTAATCTCATTGCAGCACTCTGTTTTATCATCCTGTAATGAAGCTTTACTAAGATTACAGATTTTCAGTGTGGACTAATCGAAACAGAGTCAACAATCTCAGCCTGTGGGATTTCTGGTTTTCATAGTACTGAGTATGTTAACTGTCTTCTAGGATGTTGTGTCGTGTAGTCTCGTGGAAATTGGCTGACATTTTGTAGGTCCTTACTGCACCTTAGTGATGTTGGTGGCAGTAAGCACCTCAAATGTCAGTCAATTTCCATGAGACCACATGGCATAACATCCCAGAAGACAGTCATTGTTAATCTGGGTCTGCTTTTTATTTGCTTTAATTCATCTAAATTTATTGATGAAATCCAAATGCTCTAAGTGCTCTTGAAAGAAATTTATTGATTTTAAGCATGCTGAATTTGGTTACAAGAATTTTTTTTATATAATCAGAATCTACATTTATGAACAGTTATACTAATTTTACATATAGTGTTTTCTATATTAATGGTAATATTTGTATTCAGGGTTCAGGTTTGATTCAGATGAAAGTGCCACAGATAGTGGAAGGATCAGAAGAGAGAAGTGGTCAGGGAGCATCCCCAGTAGTGCTGTTTGTAACTCTGGAATATCACAATGCTGTGCTTTTAGTGCAGCAAATTCACAAGTCCTTGGTCACCCTCAGCAAAGTGATTCGTGGTACTATACTTCCTAGCAGTGACATGGTACAATTGGCTGACTCCATTATAAACCAACAGGTCTGTCATTATCCTCATCCCAAGTTAGTTATGCAGCCATAAGTTGCATTTGATCCTTCATTTCTATATCTTTTTTTAATTTCATCATTGGATTCTATTCTGTCCACACACACTCACATTCTCTCTGCCTAAGGCTCATTTCTGCATTATTCTTCCATCTATGTCTAGCTCTCCCAAGTTTCTTCCTCCCTTGTTGTATTCTGATGATAATTATGTTTGATTTTTAATTTCCTCCATGTATGCTACATGTCTCATCCATCTCATAATCCTTAATTTAACCACTCTAAGAATATTAGGTAAAGGGTAGGTGCACATACTATGAAGTTCCACATTATTTAAAATTCTCCATCTTGCTATTACTTACTTTTTCTTAGATATAGATATTTCTCTCAGCACTTTGGTCTCAAACATCCTTAGAGTAAGGGACCAAGTTTCACACATCGATACGAGATTACAGTACTTGTAATTTTTAATCACAGAATAGGGATGTAAATGCCATTATATATCTGTTTAAATTCAGAGTTATTCACAAAATGTTATCACTGTCATTTATTTTCATTTGTGTTGTTAGTCCTGAATGTGATGCTTGCCTAGTCATAGGTATGCTGTCTACTTTCTAATGAGATTTGTACTATTTAGATATCACACAGTTAGTGTCATATCTTACTGTCATGATTATTTCTACAATCTTTTGCCGGGAACCTAAGCATCATGCAGCATAGGCAAAGGTTTTGTTCTTTAAGTTATTTTGTATTGGTCCATTTTCTTGTAAAGCTCAAAGCTTTCTTCTTATCTGAATCAAAAAATATTTATATGGATACAATAGCCTATATCACAGTACTGCCAGTACAGAGGAAGGCCACGATAAGGGTAAATCGTAATGAGAGTTGTGTAATTCTGTATATTTATCTATCTGTAGACTCCAGACATGTGGCAGAAAATGTGGGAAGGTCCTGGTGACCCCATGTTGTATCTTCGAAGTTTGATGGCCCGAGCTCTGGCTGTCCAGCGCTGGAATCAGCGAGCAAGCCAGGGTTCTCTACTAAGGGAACCTGTTGATCTTTCAGATCTCTTTCACCCAGATACTTTTCTTAGTTCTCTTAAGCAGCAAACAGCAAGGTGAGACAAAAATATGTTGATATGCATATAAACTGTTTCCAAGAGTCATATTTTGGGGTTTTTGTGTAAAGTTGTATTCAAAGTAACCTATTACAGGCAAATAAGATAATTTCATTTGGGTCATAAATATTAAGTTTCAGGAAAATCAGTTCAGCTGGTTTATATATATATATAAACAGTAACAGTTTGTGCACTTGTTTGGGCTCAAAACTGAAAAGAAACTTTCTGTGAGGGAACACTTGCAATGCAATGGGCTGGTACAATTACACAATACCATCCACATTCCTTTTTGTCTAGAAAGCAGACTTCATGTTTAGTACACTCATTTTGATGTTATTCATTATGTTTTAATAGTACTTAATAACAGAGTATGAAGTGTACAGTTTACTGATGTATGACATTAAGTAAGATGGAAAGATGATCATGAATGGTGAGTCAGTAAATTTTTGGAGGGAGGTAGCTGTGGTTTTTTTTTTTGGGGGGGGGTTCAGCATTCATCTGATGGGACTGAAAAAAAAGTCTGTCAGAATATTTGGCAATGTTGCCAAGATTTGGGGCAAGTACTTCCAAAATGCAGATCTAAATCATTACCACTACATGAATGTACTTAATTTAATTGTTATTGCAATTACAGTCATCAGTTCTGTTTTTGCCTACTGTATGTGTAGAGATTATGGACTGGCCTTGGATGAGCTTCAGTTAGCATGCAGTTGGAGTAAGAGTGGACTGCCTGGTGCTCATCTGCCTGTCACACTGATAGCCTTACAGTTGGAAGGAGCCTCATTTGATGGTTTGCGCTTGCTGCCAAATGGAGCTGACTCACCTAGCATTACATTGGCACCACCATGTACAATTGCCTGGATGCCACAGGTACGTGAGTTACGATACTATACAGCAGTCAAGAAAACCATTTCATATGGGTATATAATATTTCACATTGTAATGTATATCGTTCAATAATCTATAAACTACCAGACCTCCATGCTCTGAAGATATAATTGATTTATACATGAAAACACATTTCTTTTTTCTGCACATTATTCTACCACTTCCTTTGCTATTTAAGTTACAGACTATATAACTGCGCACTTCTTCTCCTACGTGGTGAAATCTTTTAGAAAATTTATATTCATCCTTTCTTTTCATGTGGAGGAACCAATTTGATGATATTCAGCTATTTTTTTACGATATGTTAAATAAGTTCTATTTCTTGTCTGATTGCTTTGGTTTTCATTTCCTATTATCCTTCAACCTGCAACAGTTCGTAGGAACCATATTTCAGCTGTTTCAGTTCAGTTACCATGTTGTTTATCTTGAGTCCAGCACTCTGATCTGCAGCACTGTTGGTATAGTCAGTACTTAATAAAATTTGAAGAGAATCTCTGTTCTTGCTCTACCAGCTAGCTCTTTTTCTAATGTACCAGACAGAAATTAAAAAGTACTTAGTTTGATAATAAAGTCACAATGATGTTATATTTTAGGTATTTAAATGTTCTGATTTGTTCAGTTGCTTTGTCATTCAACACAATTTTGGATCTAATTGGTGATATTGTACTTTACACCACGAATATATGTTGCTGTTATAGAATGAAAATGTTTGTTGAGTCCACGTTCAACTTTCAGAGCTTGTTTTGACTGTTGTTAATATGTTTCCTTTGAATTGTAAGTAGACTTAAAACATTTAAATTTTGATTTAGACCTTTGAAATAAGCTGATCACTTTTGATCCTTTATTCATGAAGGCTGACATATCTGCAATGTGTTGTACAGGGAAGTGCACAGGTTTACCAACATGGAGAGGTGATTCACTTACCACTGTACTATACTGCTAGCAGAGAGCAATTTGTGGTAAGTTTGGATGTCCCGTGTGCTGGAGACCAGGATAAATGGATCCAGATAGGAGCAGTTTTCTTCTTGAGAAGTTAAATTAACAGCTCCAATTTCAGGTAACTCATATTGGATCTTTTAATTCAGTCTTGCAATTTTTAGGACATACAATGTAGTATGCACTAAAAAAGTAAAAAATTATTTAAACTATATAAATGCACTATGAAACTCTCTGCATTGGACAGCAATGTGAATCATCTTTTGAAGATAGAAGTTGAGTTCTGCATTACTGATTACTGTACTAGTCAGTTTATCTTGTCATACTCACTATTTTTGTGATGTTAAGTTTTTGTTAATATTTCACCAAAATATTTACGCATTTACTTGGTGTGCATTAGCCATTTCATTGTTGTGGCATCTAATATGGAAGCCCTGTGGAAACTCCGTCCAGTTAGTAATTTTAGAATCTGTGTACCAAAATAAATGTTCTTTATGTAACTGTTTAAACTATAGGTATACATGTTACCAAGTTAATATGGTATTCTGCGTGATTAAACATTATATGAAAAGACTTTGAAAAATACCTATAATAAATATGTTCCTAAATTAAATTTTGGTGTTTCAGTATAACCTGTTTCCTCTTAGATCTCATGTTCTGTTAATGAATAATTATCACATCCTTCTCAGACATGCAAATAATGTTTCAGGTGAAGATTTCTGTCTTCTGGGTTGTTGCGCTGTGTAGTCTGGTCGATGCCCTGATGACGGAGGCAGTATGACCTCTGAAACGTTGGTTAACATTGACCAGACTACACAACGCAACAACCCAGAAGACAGAAATCTTCATACTCACCGCTGTGAAAACCTCAAATCTTACAATGTTTCAGGTGTTTTTTCTTCATTAAGATAAAGGCAGTCTTACTCAAAATTCCCTACATAATATGTGTGGTGAACAAACTTTTCTCTTTACCAAAATATACTTTTGTGAAATTAGGTTTTTCGCACACTGATCAAAAACATAATTGACCTACCAAGAAAATTACCACCAATAGTTGGTTATTGTGCAGAAAGGAACTTCTCTCACAATAATTCAACTTTCCTACAAAAAGGATATTAACTTTTAATTCCCCGTGTTGTTTCCTTTACTGAACCATTCAAAACCCAACCTATTATATATCCTTTTCATGTGTTTGTTTTGAAATTCTGTCAGAATGTTTTGTAATCAAAGTGGTGCCACTGATGGCACAACTCAGGGAAAATACTATGAAGAATACACAACAAAATTTTAGGTTTTCCCTATTTGTGTGTGTTGTTGTTATTGGTACACATAATACTTATATGATATTATTAAACTAATTTAGGACCAGACCACATTAATTCCCAACTTATTTTATTTTTTCCAAAAATGAAATTTTGCAGTGAGTATGATAACAAATGTCACTGAATAAAGTGGTTATATGTGACAGAAAATGATATAGCAGCACTGTGGCATGTAGGCTGGAGTCTGCTCATTCATGCCAAGACATGCATCTCCCTTACACATACCAGAATTGTTGCATACATATGTAACACAGGACAGCACAGTATGTACGAGGTTTCAAAGTGGATAACTGTTATCACCTTGATCAACATACAGTCACATCAGTTTCAAGATTAATATGAACAAGATTAGAAGGTTGAGTCATTACCTATAAAATGCATATAACTACATGATAATTTGACTTAGAACAAAATGTATCACCATCAAACTTCAAACTCATGTCAAAAATGTTTACAGTAAGGTTCTACTTTCTACCTTTGCAAAGCATATGATGAACATTATAATTATTATAAAAAGAATGCCTCTGAAATGCTAGTATGCTCTCATATGGATTATGTGTACAATTTTCCACCTTAAAGGAGAGTACTGAACTGAAGACTTGGACAGGGGTACATCTGAAAACAAAGACTAGACCAATTCATTCTGTTTTATAAAGAAGATATATTTATATATTTCTTAATACAAAAATCTCATTTCCAACATTTTATATTAGCTCTTGCATAAAGAGCTTGTTTAGAGAGGACAGTACATTAGTGTTTAATGATCACAGCTCTCATCTTTTTGTGCTTTTCCAGGTTGAGTATATTAAAAAATAACTCAGAGGAACGAGATAATAGAAATATGAATGCTCAGTTGGTAGTATATTGTGATGCAACAGTTAATGGCACATGTAACATAGATTAGGAATTATGTCACTGGTTTAATTTTATCAGATAACCTAAGAAATTAAGTAAATACTGAAATAAATGAATTCTTAAATATGTTAGTTTTGACTGTTTGATGGTTCAACATCAGTTTCACTTTTTGTTGAATGGACAGGACCTAAATTTCAAGAATAATTTGAACTATAAATATGAACGTGATCAGAAGGTTGAATCAGTCCCTATAAAGTGCATATAACTATATTATAATCAGTCTGACATAAAACAAAATGCAAGCACCATCAAGCTTTGGACTGGATCAGCTGTTGATGTTCTGGATTCCCATGTAGATTCACAGGTAGATACCAATGTTTCAGATAAACATATTATCTCCTCCACCTTTAGGGCTTCATACCTGTGAATTTGCAAACCCAGAGGAACATCAATATCCTCACTGTTGTCAGAACCTCAAATCTAGATCAACTCTTGTCAAAAGGCACAACTTTCTTGCAGACTAACTTCTTCAACATGAATGCTGTGAAACACATAAGATCTAATTTGTGAGTGAATTTTAATATGCAAATAAAGAATTACATATTCCAAGTTCTCAAGTACTTTTAAAATAAAGGTTCAGTATAAATGCTGTTTGAAATTACATTCCCGTAACAGCAGACAAATATGAAAAATGATGTTTTACCCAAAATGCATCTCATCAGCAATTAATATCACATAAGAATAAACCATCAATCAGTCATGATATGAGTTTGTAATTACTAATAGGATATTTAACCTTGAAACTTGCTGGCACATAGGCAGCTATAGTATTTAATAGTAACAAAAACAAGGATTCTTGAACCCTTATATTTAATATATAATTACTTTTCTTCTTCCTAAGATGTTTTCACTTTGTGTGTGTCACAATATATAATTACATTGAAGAGACATGTGGGAAAATCCTTGACTCTTGCTTCACAACTTGTCCTGTTTTTATATCAATGGATCCGTATTCTTACATATACCTTCCTTTATCGTAAAGTTTGCTTAAATTCAGTGTAAAATGTCAGTCATGTCTCAGTCAGCTACTAAAAGAAGTCACATGGATGTAATTTCATGTTGACATTTCTTCATGTCCAGCTTTCTTTTCTTAAATTTGTATAAAATCAGTAATAAACTGAAGAGTGTCAGATTTCTGAATGACATTGCAGGATCTATCAACAGGGAAGAATAGTTTGAGACCACCAGATTTTATTTACATGTACTTAGATATTTTTAATGAAACATAAAATATCTAATAAGTAATAATGTTTAAAAGGCTGCTTGAAGTTTTCTGAATCTGTTTGGCTGGTTGTCAATCAAGTGAACCAATCTGTGTAGTCCTTAATTATTTTTGGGACATAGTTTCCTACCACACTGCAATGAACAGGAAGACAAAATCTGTTTGCACATACCAGCACTCTTACACAATATGTTTGGTAATTATGGGCTCTTTATGAGTGTGAAACTCTGGATACTACCATAACAGTCAACAGCTTCAGCTCTAAGGATGCCAAAAAGTCTTTATGAAGAAAACACATGGAATCTGTGAGCGATTTCATCTATGAATATCTTACTGTCTGTTCTACTGACCAACAAAGAATAATTACTGCATCTGGATAAAATAATACCCTAATAGGAAATGCACAGTGAAAACACTCAGTGATGTCATGAAGACAGTAATTAGTTGAATAGTGAAAATCCATTTACATCGTAAGATATTATAATACCTATCTGTAAGTGAATATTCCTCAGTGGAAGCAACAGGAAACTTAAGGCTGTGTTCAGGTATGTACCAGAATCACATAAGCAGAACGTTTTAAAATTGATTCATATAAATCAGTTACTTTGTTAAGTACTGTGTGTGTTCTTTCATTGGCTAACTAGGTAAGATGGCAGGACTTTGATACCATTCATTTCTTTTAACCTCAGAATACAAATAGTTATTTTAAAATTAATTTGTATGTTCTGATATTTTCCTGAAGATCTATAGATTGTCTATTTGTTGTAACTAATTACAATTTTCAATTTATAATTTCAGCTCATGGCTTGTCTTACCATTTGCAACTATATGCAGATGACCTTTGTTGCTTGTAGGAAAACAACTTAAATCACTTTTCTGTAGCTTCAGATTTCAAATACGTTCATTAATCTTATAATAATATATTTTTACTGTTATTTATATATAACAAGTAATGCTAATGGAAAATAAATATTTAGTAAATATTTGTCCTAGTATGTGTAGATCCATTTATTGTGCCCATAACTGTTTTCTAAAGAGTGTTTAAATTCAAATCCCAATTAATTACAGGATACAAAGTCATTTAATCTGAAAAGTTGACTCAGAATATGACAGACTATTTGTAGTCAAAGAATAAATTGTCACATTTAAGAATAATGTTACAAGAGGAAGCTTCATGATCCTCCTGAAACAAAAAGAGCAATTCCCACTCATTATAACTCACCTACTGATATTCACAAATTTTACTGCAAAAATTTATCTGTTGTGCCATCTATCCCAAAATCTTTTACTAGAGACCTCATTACTGATTCTTCCTTTAATTTGGGTACCTTGACCAAATGATGTCCTATACATATACAAATGCTGTCACCAGACAGTCCTAATATGCACAAACCACAGATGATTTTCAGTGGATTATTTTTAATTTTCCTTAATACAGAGATGCCTTCCACTCTCTATGCCATTTATCTTCCTTTCATCACCATTAATCTGTGAAGATAAAAGTCCATTAAGAGCCTTAATTAAACATGTGTTATTATTTACACACAATCCAACTGGCCACACATTGTGTTAGCATACTGCTGTACCATTAAATCTTGTAGTTCATCTGACAGCCTTTTAGTTCAGGGATTTAAACACCCTATGCTGGGTGAAGAAGCAATGTAATGTGTAATTTCACACATAATGTTGAAATTTTTGTTTTGCTTCTATCCAATCCTTTGGTTGATTTTACTTTTAAAATGTTACATCTAATTATTAGTATGTGTTCCTTCCACAAAATGGACACATACAGGCACATAGCACATCCTCTGCAAAATTACAAACTGAATTCAGATTCAATTTTGTAGAGAAGTCTACAGTAATAGTTGTCAAACACCACATGTAACTTGAATTGCGGTGATTTTTAAAAAATAAATTTGCTGCTAAAGAAAGTGGATCATGACATAAAATACAGACATCATTAAGATCCATAACTACATTTGAAGAATTTTTATATGATGAATACTTAATTAAATAAAGGAAACATAAGTACTGTCTCTTCAGTGATATCTGTAATGTGATTAGGCTGTGTGACAATAGATTTGTATCTGCAATATCTTTAAGTTCATATTATGAACATCAAGATCAATTTTATTCTGGATAGGGTCCAATGGCAGGTTTTTGTATGACAGTGGTGAACCTTTGTGTTCCATAACAGTAGGGATTTCCTTGAGCAACTCTATAAATATGAAAATTCACCATATTTCAAAATGATTCACTAGCAACCATTATGTTCTAAGATTTGTGGAACATGAAAAATTAATCTGTTTTGCATTTTCTTTTATATATCACTGCTTTTTCTTCCCTGTAAGCACACACCCATTAGTATTATAATTTTCACTTACAGTTATGGTATTTTTAACTCTGTCCTGAAGACAGAAAATAATAATCATTCATGTCAGTTTCCAAATTCTTCAGAATGTCTGTGTTGATTATTAATAAAATAATACAATAATAACATTAGCACAAGGTGTAGCATCTTATATATTTCAGATTTAACCCACAGTAATATATTGATGATGATGATGATGAAGAATTGGCATCAAACTAAAAATTTGACAGCTACTGGCAATGTTCAAAGTTAAAACTCTTACCTGGTAAATATTTTATAGCTGACACCCAACATTATGTGTAAAATATCTGTAAAATGAATAAAGGTTATGATATTATTCCTGATCTTGCAAAATCAAGGAATGAAAAAATCCAGATATTTTTGCCAAGAGTACCTATTATTATTAAACAGCTTAGGGAAAGACATTCTAAGATTTTTCATTATAGTAGTGTTGCTATATATACTGCCCACACAGGATGTGCAATGCTTAGTCCTTCATTCTCCAGAACAATTGAGACAATAACTTACAACTTTATATGCAGACTTATGGCTGTCTACCATAACAGTCTTTAAAAAAAAAACTAAATTTAATGTTCCTTGTTGTACATACAATTCTCTGGGAACAGAACCAAAATGTTCAACATGAATAATACTAAAGCTTGCCATTGGGTATAATTCGAAGTTGTTTAATCCAGTCCACATCTTCACAACATATTTCCATAGGATCCATTTTAATATTATCCTCTTTCCTCCTTGGTCTTCCAAGTGGCATTGTTAAAGAAGTTTTACCATTAGCATTGTATTGTTGTTTTCTCATTTCAGTTACATATCAAGTCCATCATAACTTCTTTGATTTAAGTACCCTAGCAATATAAGGAATGTACAAATCATATTCTTTCTCATTATATATCATCCATTCCTAACTCATTATATCTCTCTTATGTTTATATTTTTTCCTGCACAACTTGCTTTAAAATGCTTGCAATTTATGTAACATTCTCAGAGTAGATCTTATATAACAAGCATTCAAAGCAACTGGTGAAACCATCAGTTTATACATATCAATCTAATGTTCTGAAAATAAGATAAAACAGCAGGTTTTGTGAAATTTCAGGTTCTCACAATGGTGAGTAAGAAGATAGCTGTCTTCTGAGACGTTGTGCTATGTAGCCTGGCAGAAACTGGCTGACATTTCAGAAGTACTTACTGCCTTCATCATCAGGGCAATGATCAGAAATCCCAAATGATAGTCATCTTCAGTAAGTTTTGTCACTCATATAATATTGGGATTGTTCCCTTCATTTTGATTCAAGTGAAATGAAAGACTCATGTCTGTAATAGTTTATCTGCTTCAGTCAGTTATAAACAAACATCCTTCCCAAAAACTTAATGGTCAGTAGTTACCATCTCTACCTGGAAGATGGTCTCACTAAATCCCAGATTCATTATCAAATCAGCAATAATGCTATTTCCTATAAATAGCTCACTCCCTTCATCCTGATCTATAACAACAGTATCCATTTAACATTATACCAACATATATAAGTATAAAATTTTTTTAAACAGATTTATATGTGCAGCTATTTACAGATATTATAATCACTATTCACCGAAACACCAGTTCAAAAAATTTAATTTCACAATACCTATAAGTATTGATTTAACAGTAATAAAAACCAGTGGTCTGTTGGGAACTCTCAGATTCATATCCCGTGTAAATGAGTATGGTCAAAGGTTCAATCTTATAAATACTTTAGCTTATTTTGAAATTATTACACTACATCACTTCTTTTCTCTTACTCAGGCATTCAAGATTGCCATTGATATAAATGACAGCACTAGTGAAAGTTGTAATTTAGCTTCCTAATGTGGGTATCTGTAGGTATTTTAACTGTTCTTAAGCTCTCATCACAACTGGTATATCTATGCTGTTCACTAGTTCAACATAACATAAGATAGCCACTGATAAATAAAGAGAATGAAAGTTAATACTACTATTCACATTCTGAAAATAATATCTTCTGACAGAAGATAGAACTTTTCTTTGCCATATGTCATGCATTCATGGTTCTCATGCTATTATATATCTAACCCCTGAAACCAGACAACAGTAGTGTCAACCATTATTATGACACATTCTATTTTCATATGTGCATTTCTGTCACAAAACAAGGAAATAACCACTACCACTGAGCAATTTACCAATTAAACAGCTGCCTTACAATGCAGGTTAAGTTGAATGCCACAAATGAACAGTACGTCTGAAACATTCTACTTTTCTTACACTATTCACTCTCATGGATGTGCAAACTGTTTTTAAGCGCTAATATTTAGAAGTTTCACTATTATTAATGTTGCACCCAACAATGTCTATATCATAATCATCAGATTATTAAATCCAGATATTTGTCCATTCTAGATGTAAACATGAGACACATTGAAATCACACAAGATTACAAGGAGAATGCAGAGTGAACATATTAAAATATTTTTTACATATCATACTGTGGAAAAAGTACCAGTAACTAAAATGTATCAGTATATCACAAGAGGACAACATTCCCTATTCTGTGAACCAATAGTGTTAACAATTCTTGGGTTTCGATCATTAGCTACATCATGTTTTCAGTGGGTTCCAATATTTCAGCAGCTCATATTATGATGAAGTGTTCAATTACTGGAGTTTCAAAGATGGCCGTCTTCCAGACTGCATGACACAGCAACTCAGACAACAGCCATCTTCAGACTCACCACCGTGAAAACCTCAAATCCTGCATACTGGATTTTCATTTATCTAATATGATTTCATTCCTATGGTTTCTTTTCAAAATATTTGATGCAAAATTTATACACATTTTTAATTTAAATTCAGGAGAATACAATATGTGGTAAAGCAAGTAGCATTTGATTGTAACGTCATGTAAATGACCAAGAGTTAACAAATTAGACATACATCATCATATGCTAATTTAATATAGGTCTCAATGATTGGACATCAGTGATTCTGACAATAAATTATCCTGGTCTTTCACAAAGCAGAATTTATTTTGTCTGTACTTAGAATTCACAATTATAAAAATAATAGAATGGAAAGAACAAATTGCTGATTCTTTCCATAATTATTAGATAGATCATTTGATTAATTACCAATTTAAATTTATCAGCTTCGTGTACCACCTACTTTATCCTTGAGAAACAGCTCCTGGCACCAACCAGATAGGAGGTTGGTAGGTCCCATGGCAGCAAAAAGAAAAGTTCCTGTCTGTAGCAGGAGTAAAACTGATTGTCCAGCATATATAGCCACTCACTTTACTAATTTATACAAGCTACCAGTAAATGCAATTTATAGGAAGCTTCCGTTGGTAGGGGTGGCATGCTTTCTCTGCATTCATTAACAGAACTTAATACTTGATACCACATGTGACACAGCAACTTGGAATGAAACAACACTGCATGTAGAAGCATAAGATATTGAATACACAGCCATCATAACAATTAGGTCATATAAGAATGAGCACCTGCAGTACCACATATTGTGCTCCCAGAATCTGAAAACTACTAAGCATAAAAAGTCCTATTTCCCTTAATGCTTTTCTGTTATTACTATTATTACTTTGGCCCCCCATCCTGCATGCTCATTCCTACCTTACCAACATTCTAACAATGCCCAAAATTATTTCATATTTTCCATTAGGTAACAAAGGCTGGACATTTCATTTGTGCTAGTTATAATTCCTCTGTGACAAAACATGGACTCTGAATCAGGACAATTATGCTCCTAAAAATGCACCAATTTTCAGGTGTTTGCACAACCCTATCTTCAGACATTCAGTTAAGAGGTGATGGCACTTATCCTGGAAAAACAGTGAGTCAGCATTAATTTCTCAGTCACATCTATTCGAGCTTTGATAACTAATGCATATGAATGATCCTATATATTTCAGTCCAGTGACTTGATAACTGCAACACTTTTTACATACAAAACTTTATATTCCAGGATATAAAATATGTTAAGGCCATCCATTTGAGAAAGAGAAAAAAACTGCAATGTCTTTAAAACTTAATTATTGCAAACTTTCTTAAATTCATTGTTGCAATAATAAAAATAGGCAGATAGCACTCAATATTCATTGCCATTAAACAATGGGAACTACCAATATCAGTCTCAAATATACAAAGAATGAATTTAATACATCACAACTTGTATTATCTGCAAGCAGAAAAGCTACATACTACAGTATGAACTAAACAGCTGTTGGCTATACCAAATACAGTTCGTAGCCCACACCAAAAGGTGGATTAATCATCTTTTGGTAATTGTACTTCAGTAATATTAATACATGTGATGTGATAAACTAGTTTCTGCAAGTAAAAATATTATGTACATTCCGCAGTAGTTATAGTACATATATTGAATGAAATTAATTACTAAATAATCCTCTGTGACTTAATAAAGAAGGTGGCGATACAACCCGCACACAATATAATAAATGATGAATACAAATTATGCCATGTATCTGTAAATCAAAAGAGATATGTTCAATTTCAATTGACATAATATATTTAAATGTTCACCATATCAAATTTTATTAGATTATACAGAGTATTAAACTCAAAATGAACAAAAGTGAAATTTTACTACTTATTCCGGGAATGAAGGAAGACTGCACTTCGGGGTATACAAAAGTAAAGACATTTCATGCAAACAAATTATAGTTAAATAGATTCACAACACAGAATAGATACTTACTGTTAAAGATTGACTAATAAAATGCTGCAGAGTTAATAGTACAGAGATAAAATGGAACTAAGGGGTTTAATAATTGATTATTGCCTTGGATAATCCTCACTTGTCTCTCCTTCCCCCTCTTAAAAGAGAGATGTCAGTCTATCCCAAAATGATTGGCACCAAATTAATGGGATTATAGACTGTACGTAGAAAATACTTTATAACAATTATGCAAATATGTATAAACTTCATTTTTAATACAACCATTGGTGTTCACCAGAAACACAGAAGCTATGTCATGTAGATTGGCCACACATAAAGAGTACTACTTCCATCTCGTATAGTTTCTAATGGGTCCCGTGTGTAATGCAGTACTTCTTCAGAGACTGCCTGCGCAGCTGCTGACAGTTGATGATGAGTATGGGACTGTCTTGTTGCAACAGCTGGCACTGCAATATTGAGGTTGATGGGTTGCTGCTCAACAATTGGATCTCCCAGACTTTCATCTGGTAAGATGCTCTCTGGTCCACCACTTTCTTGTTGGATGGTGATTTCTGTGACAGGATTCAAATCAGAGATGCTTTGGTGTTCCACAGTAATTGTGTGGTTGGGAGGAAGGCTGCCATGAGCATCCAACTGATCTGGATCCAATTCCGGGTCATGCTCTTCCAGTTTTGGTTGACCATGAAGTAAGTTTTGATGGATATCACTCCCACTACCGGATGATGTGGTAACAGAACTGCCATTACTTCCACGATGCCTATCACGGTTGTGTGTATTGAGATGGCGCTTCATGTCAGAACGGACACGAAAAGGTTTTCCACAGACTTCACAGGGATGCGGCTTTTCACCTGGAAGTCAAGTGGGATATTGGGTGCCTTATGTCTGTAACACTTCTTAAGGTAACTAATAAATTAAATTTAAATGTTACTTTGTAACACCATGTGCCATAGTACAAGCCATCACAATACAGCTGACAAAACTAATTCAGTTTAGAGCTAATTTCATTTTTGTATGTTTCCTTGAATCCTTCATCAGCATGAAAACATGTAGTAAATGCAAGTCATCATTTCCTCAACTACCTAAAGCCATATTATCTAATGGATTAAATTTATTTTTATCAGTTGTGGCTTCAACATATAACTGGGTACTAAACACATAACAGGAATAATGTAAGTAGATACTAAAGTATGTAAACTAAAAAAAAGGACTCCTTACCATTTGTAACAATGAGCTTTTTAAGCCTTCATTCTCCATCATAAAGATATTGCTGTATACCAGTGCCTGAAAGGAAACACATACCTGTATGTATCCTACGGTGGTTCTGGAGATAGGATGAGGCACGGAAGCTCTTGGCACAAAACTCACATTTATAGTTCTTCTCTCCAGTATGGATGCGACGATGAACTATGAGCGAGTACTTGCGAGCAAAATCCTTTCCACAATATTCACACTGATAGTTTTTCTCCTCTGAATGAATTGAGATACAGTGATACTTAAGGTCACCCCACTGACGAAAGTGTCGGCCACAAAACTCACATTTGTAGGGTTTATCACCAGAGTGCAGACGCATATGTACCTGCAACATTCACACACTGTACACACATGACAGAACATGTTGTTGTGCAACCTTACCATTCTCTTTATTGGGCAGAGACTACAAGGCTGTTGTAGGCTAGATAACCACTGGCTTTTGCCAGGACATATTATATATTGTTCACATGTAAATAAAGATACACTCCTTCTGGATATAAGTTCCTTAACTAATCTATTAAAAATGAGAATACTGAAATATTTTTTTGTTAAACGATTACCACCAAACTACAGAAAATGGTTAATTACTCATAAACAAATGAATTACAAACAGAAACAAAACAATCTAAATTTTTATTTTGGTATTGGACATTGTAGAAGTCTTAATGTTAGAAAGCCTGAAGAGAAAAGACTACTTGGAAGATGTAAGTATAGATGGGAGGATAATATTAAAATGGATCTTAGAGAACTATGGTTTGGGGATATGGATTGGATTCATCTGGCACAGGACAGTGTCCAGTGGTGGGATCATGTGAACACATTAATGAATTTTCCAGTTCCATAAAAGTGGGGAATGTATTGGTTAATTAAATGTAACATTATTGCTTGGGCCAAATTACTTGCTAGCTTACTTCCATAGAGCTGTAGATAGGTGCAGTCAACATAGCCTGGTTGGTGCATATAACGGCCAGGTAGGATGACAGCTGTTTAAAAAGACTGATTCTACTGTCACTGTACTGTCTATTGTCCATCATCAGGGCAATGAGTGACCTGATGATAGAGGCAGCAAGCAACTCTCAAATGTTGCTAAACTTCTTCCACATTAAATGGTGCAAAAACCCAGAATACAAGGCAGTGTTTTTGAAAAGGATAGGAAAAGTGTGGAGGAGTGCACACAGTGTGTATCACCTTGCAGTTCACCCTGTGCCAAGACCTCAAATAATCTAGTCCCATCAGTAGCTTCTCAAGAAGGACTCTGCTTCATAAAGTTGGTATAATTTTAGAATTGAAAGACATTAATAAGACAGAAGTGACTTATTTCTTTGGCTTTTGGAGGTATAATCTTAAGACAGAATTCAACTGTGACAGCCATTGATGAAGAGACTATATATTATTCTCATCACAAATAAACACTGCACTGAATAATCTATGTATAGACAACTTACTTTTAGTGCACTTGCTGCAAAAAAGCTTTTTCCACATACTTCACACTGATGTGGACGTTCACCAGAATGACTTCGAAGATGATAAACAAGGGAGTTACGGTGATTAAACATTCGACCACACTGAGGACATATGAGATGAAGTCCTGCTCTCCGGGATCTTTTTCCAGGCAATCGTCTCTTTGGGGATAAAATTTCACCCCTACCTCTTGGTTCTGGTGTAAAGTCCAAGTGATCTGTTTGAACATGCTGCTCCAACTGTGATTTGGTCTCATATACATCACCACACAACTCACAAATGTTGTCAGGTTCATCTAGATTTTGGTGATTGATATGAGGATGATGGTGTTGCTGTTGCTGATGATGATGCTGCTCTTCTATTTCTTGAAGATCAGCTTCTGCTGCATGTAAATCCTCCTCACGATACCATTCCTTCTCGTTGTTATTTTTTAGACCCCTGACAATTTGAGGTGATGGGATACATTCCATATCTGCTTCATCACCAGTATCCACACCTCCAACATCAACAACTCCTCTGATGCCTTCCATTAAATCCTCAGGTTCACTGAACTCTTCAATCTCCTCTTGTTTTGGGTGAGCTAGATTTACATGAGTTTCAAAGGCTTTCTGGCGTCGGAAAGTTTTGCCACACTGATTACAAGTAAGAGGAGGTGGAATTGCCCCTATAGTTGAAGCTGCCGTAGGCTGTTTGTTTTCTCTCTCTTCCTTCACCTCAGATTCTTCTTTCATAGGTGTAATTTTTTCTTTATTGTTACTGGGATTAGATATTGGACTTGGTTCTGAAATCACAGTAGATACTGTAGGCTCATAATGGGATTTCAGATGTTCAAAGAATTTGAGTTGATTGGCAAAAGATTTTCCACACAGTTCACAACTAAACACCTTCTTATTGGTGCTGTGAGTAAGACGGTGTGTAGCACATGCAGACTGGCTGCTAAACTGTTCCCCACACTTCACACATTTATAACCTTTGGTGTGAATGCTTCTGGCAGGAGAGGCCAAATTTTTTAGATTTTTTAGCTTACGCGGAATACGTTTTTTATGTGGGAGACTTCTCCTAGAAGGTCTTAAGTCACTTTCAATATCATAGTCAGAATCATTATCATCTTGAAGAGGTTCATCACTTTCATCACCCAAATCATCTTCTAAACCCTCACTTTTCACATCATACTCTTCCTTCAGAACATCATCATCTTCTACAGTAGTCCCAGACACTTCATCTATTAACACAGTCTGCTGTTGTTCCTCTTGAGGCTGTTGCAACCGATTTACCAGTTCCCCCGTTCCTTGTTGAATCACATCCTGCCGTTGTGTTACATCTTGAAGGTGTGGTCGAACATAGCGGCTTCTGATAGCCATGGATTGACTTGAAAGCACTTTCTTCAGAGGGGGCAAGGGTGGTAACCTCATTTCTTGTTGCTGATGTTGTGGCTGATACATCTTCATGATTCTGTCTCCTTGATGGTGCTCTAAGATATGCTGTTGTGCAGTATTAGCTGCAGCAGCTGCTTCTTCTTCCACAGCTTGTATATAGCTAGACACCATGGCAGCCATTGCGGGTTTGTCCACTGACACACCTGTAACTGGTGACATTGGTGTCATGGTTGTCATGTGATGATGATCTCCTATAGAAACAGGTACCTGGACTTTAGTTCCAAGGTGGCCGGCAGCAGTAATGAGACCTGGCAACCCCCCTGGACTAACAATCACATTTGACTCTGAAGTTACTACTGAATGGTGTTGTTGCTTTTGTTGTTGAACCAGCTGAACAGCAACCAATGCTGCTGCCAACCGTCGATCTTCCTCTGTTAAATCATGAGTCAGGAGATCATCTTCTGCATCATAATGTTCAGGTATGTATTGTGGAAGTGTGGCACGATCCAAAGGAGTGTGTTGGGAGAAATCTTGAGGGTGTGGAGGTGGAGGAACCATCATGTCAACAACCATACCACCATGCACAACATGGTGTTGCATCAATTCATCACTCATTAAAGTTTGAGGAGCTGGTGATCTACAGTCCACTAGCCCCTTGCTCAGAGTTTCTGGCACACGATGTATATTAATATATTGAGCACTTATTAATTCTGGGGGTGGTTCGTCATCCTCATCACCTTTTACTGTACCAGTTGTGTTAAGTTTCACCACATCTGTTCGCATTTGAGTTACCATCTCCACACTCTCAAGGAGTTCTTGTGATCGCCCTGAGTCATCCATGTCAGTTATCTGACCAAACAATTCTCCGTTCAGTGAAGTTCGTTCATTCTGAAACATTACAATAGAATTCTGCAAGTTGCTCCTACATTACAATAATTAATGCACAAATAATAACTAATAGTAATGCGAATGCCTACATCTCGTCCAAGAACAAGTTTTTCTAACTTATTTTGGAATATTTAAAACAAATTTTTGATGTTTAGTACCGACTTGCAGAGGCATAAAGGGATTTGTAAACGTTTTCAATGTGAGTAAATAATTTCATGAAATAATTAAAACATGATGTATACAACATCTTTAATTCATATATAACCTATTCGTCGAAGAAAATAATAATAATAAAAAAAGATAAAGGCCGCTAAATCATGCATCCTTCGTCTTCTGTATAAGAAACTGGCTACATCCAATCTATTTGTCAAAACCATTTACAACGGGAAATACGGTTTGAACGTGGCATAATTTTCTGGTTATCGCTATTTCTACATTACAAACACAAAATATAGTGTATGTATTACAATTTTCTCTATACATGGACAAATCTCATTTTCTGTAAATTACAAAAGTCAAAAGGAAGCCATTTGTAGAAACAAATGACAAACGGGTGAAGTTGCAAGGTCACACTTCCAATGAATGCCATTACAACTTTTAAACATTCTTAAATGCCCATGTAAGTACACTTATGTTACTACTTACCTTAAATATGTTATCTCTACTCTCTGGGTGTAATTTCCTGTAACTTTCCGAAGGATAACATTGCTAAATAATAACAAATAACTCGAATGCATAGGAGCTTCGTAGCAAAATATGACAACAATGCCTCCATTAACTGGAAACACAGGGGAAAATGGCAGTAGATGGCAGAGCGATCAACGATGGAGGTTGAGGGAAATTCTGGTTAACGCAAATGTTATTGCTTGGATAAAGGTTGAATAGATAATGCTCTTACGTATTCTTGTAAAAGGTGTAAGTAAATTTTGAAATTGTGTATACATTTGCCCTTACGTTCCATTACATACAGAGACATCTTATATAACCTAACCTTAACCTCATTTGAAAAAAAAAACGAGGTGATGAAGATAAAAACCATATGAATTCGACCGTGTAGATGTATTGGTGTTGGAAACTGGTTTTCCTTCAGTATCGTTCAGGAATTTTACATTGTGTTCTTTCACTCTAATACATGATGTAGGAACATGGTTCTTGAAAACGGTGATCCTGACATAGCATTTGTATATGACGAAGTAATGATTAATATACCATTCGATCTGGTAACTTCGTTGTTTGTATGACAATATGGTGGTTAATATAGTTACAGCTGTAGAATTTGACTATACAGATTGTACATTTTTTGTGTATTTCAGTGTTTCAATTTGTTTAGCTGTACATAAGCATGTGTCTGACACTAGTTTATCATGATTTTTTTTAAATGTGTGAAGCATTTGTTATTGTGGTACTTTTTTTCTGGTACACTGATGTGTTCTAAACTTGGGATCTACAGAGTACATAAAGCAAGTCTATTCTATTGATTTAATTTCTAGATCATTCATTATGTGTGTTTGTGTTTACAGGTTGAGACTAGAAATTTATATTGTATATTATTTGGCTGTGTAATAGTTGTCCATAATGACAGATGCTGGCATTGAAGCAGCTGCTGTGATTGTTCTCCAGAATGGTGTTGATTTGGACAATAAAAAGCGATATACTGAAGCTTTAGTGTGTTACCGTGAAGGTCTTCAACTGCTTTTTAATCTGATGAAAGGTTTGTAGCTACTTGCTGTTTCATAGACATTCTGTAAGTATTATACATATCACAATAAGGAACAGCATATAATTTCCTTCAAAATCATGTGGACCAATTCCTCTAGAAACTGTTAAAGTTGGATATTTGTAATTGACTGCATGTTGAATATCTAAATGCACAGTTGACTTTAAATTACAGTGAAATCTGTGGGTGTCTGCTACCATTAATTTATTTTGAAAAATTATCTGATTTTATGGAAAGGAAAAATGTTTACATTTTATCTTATTTTTAAGAAAGCATTGAAATGCCTTCTTTGTTGCTTTGAATACTGTTTTAGACATTCATATATAAAACATAATGTACAACTTCGTATTAGGACTTTCTCTCTTTCTGACATATTTTCCAATCGTAGAATCCAGAATACCATACCAAGTATCTTTCTTTAACTGATGTAATATTTACAATTAAGTCATAATTTATCTATTGTATATAATGGGTGGGTTTATTTGTAACTTATCTCTACTTTATGTGAACACTTTGTTTGTATTTGTGACATTTATATAATAGTATGACTTGTATTTGTATAACATGTATTGTATTATTATGACTTATTCTACATCCTGTTGTCATCTGACTAACTTATGGATCCATGTAATGTAATAAAGATGTATGTATGAAAATTAACTTAAAAGTGTTAGGTTTCAGATATGTTGTACAAGGACATACCCTGGAAACAATATGAAAGCTATATTTAACAAAAATTTGGGACTTTGGTAATTACAGATCACTCACCAAGCATTCGAAGATATAAGACCCAGTCAGCTCATGTAGATTTGTGTTGGACAGAACTCTATCTAAACAAATCTCTTTTTTGTCAGTTTTCCATTTCTTGTATTAAGTAATTTTAACGAAAGTATGGAGTCAGTAGGACAGTAGTAAATAATTTATGAAGTGAACATCTGAATTTTTTTTTGAAGGTGTTACAGATTCTGAAAAGAAGAAATATTTACGTACAAAAGTAGAAGCTTACATGGGTCGAGCAGAAAAAATAAAAGGATTGATTGAAGAACAAAAAACTATGGGAAAGTATCATGAGCAAATTCTCATAGAGAATGATTCCACTGGGCATAGTTATAAGAATCTATTTGGCAGGTTTCTTGATGATGAAGTTACATCTGTAGAAGTGGAAGATCCGTATGTTCGCAGTTTTCATCAGGTATGAAAGTGATACAGTTAGAAGACTTACTATGTTCACGGTGTAAAACAGTATGCTAAGTAGTGGTTATTACTGTTGGTGGATATGGTTCAGTATATATTGAACAATATACAAATTTTATATGAGTAGTTTGTGAAGTATGTTTGTACTAGAAAGTATTAGAGAAGATTTTCTCATAAACTTGCCAGGGTCAGAATTCCAAGCACATAATACATGCATGAACTTCTTAATAATATCAGGTTTACTGGGTCAGTTTTGGACAAGAAACTTACTAACCATATTTATCATCACTTCATCTGAACTAAAGTCATGATTGAGTGTTTATTCTCTTTTTGCATTAATGAGGTCCAGTATTCAATTCTTAGCCTGTGATTCAGGTTTGTTGTGGTTTTCTACATCTCTCCAGGTAGATGTTATAATATGTTTAATAACAGGAAATGACTGTTCTTCCACATTCTTCCCAGTTCATCATTTACAATCAGCTTTTGGTAATAAGTCTGTTAGGAAGTCATTGAGTAATGGAGAGAGCCGGGATAGCTCAGTCAGTATAGTGACTAGCTACGGGCTGGATGACCGGGGTTCGATCCCCGACTGGTGCAGAGGATTTTTCCTCTACCCTCTGCGTCCAGACCGGCTCTGGGGCCCACCCAGCCTCCTCTACAATGGGTACCGGGCCCGGGGGTAAAGCCGGCCGGGGAGTGATGCTGACCACTCACCCCCATCTAGTGCCGAGGTCAAGGAAGAGAGGAGCTATACCTCCACTCACCCCAAACGCCTACATGGCGTATAGTGGGACAAACTTTACTTTACTTGAGTAATGGAGATTTCAAGGTTGAAGAGGTACATTGGCATACTGTAAGAAGTTTTCTAGCTAGAATGTTATAAATGAGGACACAGTCTAATGACTAATTTTCAAAATGTGACTTTTCTACCTGATTCAAGTTTATTTTCTAATATTTAATTAATATAATAATTGGAAATGTTTTAGACATTTTTGCATTTTACATTTCTTATAATTTCAGTGTCAAAATTTTCTAAGATTCTGTGAACTTGTGGTGAAATCATGTTGCAACCTGAATAAAATAAGACTCCTTACAAGCAGAGATGGATCTGTGAAAGATCAAACACAGTGGCTTGAGACTATGAAACAGAATTTACAGAGATACAGAATTGATTTAATGATCGAGTTTTCATCCACCCTACATGACAGGCAAATCAAGTAAGTTCATCAGTAACTCTCTATCTTAGGATAGGGGAATGAAATATACAGTGTGTAAGACTGAACAAGTCTCAGTGACAGTTTTCAGAGCAAACATATACATGACATCCACACCATATGTTCAGTGTGTTGGAGTGTTATTTTTTGATAACCATGATACAAAACAAAAATGAAAGCAACACCACATATACTCTTTCGATTATGGAATGGTATGTGATGCAACACAGTTATGTGATTTGTCATGTCATTAAAAATTCACTATATTCAGTTTTGAACATACATTTTTCCTGCATTCATATTCCAGTGGGAAATTCAAACACACTGTTTATACTTCTCTCACCCAGTGGCAGAGGATATCATGGATGATGTGAAGACATATTTCATAATAAATATGTTAAATTTATAAAGAAATACCTTATTATTTTGGTTTAGAAGCAATACTTTCCTAGTCTGGAAGCACTTATGGAAAACAATGAGAAATCCAAATCAGGATAGCTGGTACACTGTGTCACATTCAAACCAGGTGTCCTTTAATATTAGCAAAGTGTTCTGCTTTTGATACCATGTTTTTGTAGGTTGCCAGTTTTACTCAGTGCAGTTTTGTGTTACTGTGAGTTTGTTCACTTGCAAATATTTACCATTCTAGATCCAAGTTTTATTTTAGCAAAGTACAATACTCATCATGACCATGTGGTCATGACATTGCTCCCTTGTGTTCTGTAGTATGTTCTGAGGTGGACTAACATCATGTACGGTACTTTTCAGAGGAAATATTATTTGTCATCACCCAAAAGTACCATAATTAATAAATATGTGTACTGTTAATAAATATTTTTTGTGAGGTGTTTGAAATACAGAGATTACTTTAATCTAAACAGCAGTATGTTGGGAGAAAGATGCCTATTTGTCCACATATTATGATAGAATATAATAAAATTTATTTACATTCCATAGATCCTTCATAGGCCTAAACCAAGGATGTAGAATTTGTCAGAGCATAATATAATACTTGTTTCTAATACAAATGTAAATTACATAATCACATGAATGCTACGGAAAACTATTGTACTAACACTTTTCTATCTGTTTTACTAATTATATAAAGATCAGTTAAATTTGTGACATATAAAGGAACATTTGAGGGACAGAGATCACTTACTTGATCTTGGACCATTTAGAGAAGATAGTATTCATTCTCACTTAACTGAAATAGTAAATGCATGTATTTTTCCAGAGGAAAGGCCCTTCATGCATAATACATGTCATGTTCTATGTAACTTCATCTGATGCAGTGATTATTGTTTGTAGGTTGAGCAATGGGTGGACAATAAAAATTGGCCGAGGACTGGATTATTTCAAAGCTCCAGAGAGTAAATTTTCATTAGGATTTTTTGACATGGATTTGCGACGTTGCCATGAAACCACAGTAGACGTGTATCATATAAAAGATGTTAAAAAGTCATATGGGTGATCACATTTGGCCATTATTGACCAATTTACAGGGTATAGAAGGTAAATATACATTTCTGATACATGTGTGCAGTTTAAATTTATTTAAAGAAAATATTAAATGCATGTATTGATTGGCTGATCAGAGTAGCTTTCTCCCCTGCTTCATATTCAGGAGTTCCTAAGTTCAGTGCTTGGCCCAGAAACTAGCAATCATGACAGGATTTTGTGGATTTCCTCAGCCCCCCCCCCCCCCCCCCCCCCCAGCAAATACCACAATATTACCTTGAATTAGACAGTGACTGCTCCCTTCCATATCCTTTCCTGTTCACTATTATCTTATTATTCAGTTTTATAGTATGAACTCCTGACAGTGTCATTAAGTAGATCACAATTAAACAGTGAAGTATATGGGTGTAATATTTTGATCAGTCACTCCATATGTGGTGATAATCATAAAATGGTCTTTGGCTTCTCAGCTACCTGCTGCTATCATGTACTCTGCTACCTGGTCTCTGGGCCAGTAATGAAAACTGTGACCTTTCAAATATGAAGCAGGAATTCTATTATCTACATAACAGAAATGAGTCACTGTATTGTTTATTTATTCATGCAAAACTTATGGATAGTAAAACAACTACAAACTTTCATTATTTATGAAACTCCACTTTTGCTTAATGCTATGTTTTTCTTACACTTAATTTGATCTTATTATTGGAATAGTTGAAATTTTTAATTAATTTCTTCATTTGAGCATTTTATCTCTCTTCTAAACATGGTGATGAACATCAGTTCCTTAAAAATTAGATATTTTATGACCAGCTGGGCAAGTATTAGCATCTTAATAAAGACTCAGCTCTATGAACTTGGTAATGTTTTTGTTGGGCTGGACTGTTGTATATTAAACACAGTACTAAGGAAAGAGGAAAGTGTAATTGCATGGTGAAATTAAGAGGTATG
This sequence comes from Zootermopsis nevadensis, assembly GCF_977971745.1. NCBI lineage: Eukaryota > Metazoa > Arthropoda > Insecta > Blattodea > Termopsidae > Zootermopsis > Zootermopsis nevadensis. The sequence goes on along the minus strand of NW_028259152.1, from coordinate 3,597,653 downwards.
GACAGTCAATGGTTGGGGGATGGCTGGTGTGGTTAGAACACAAAGACGTCATCAGATTGTAAAACTGGAGGGTAGCTGTGTTGTAGCCTTGGTATTTACATAATTTTAATTTTTGCACATCAGAGAAATGGTGGACAGTACTTATTTCAAGTATGTAGAAGAAATAATTGCTCAATTGAAATAAGAATATTTTTTAATATTATATGATAGGAGAATAGTGTTTAAATTAGTGGGAAACAATGTATTAATAATGCAGGTCCCATATTTGTATATTCACCTCCAGAAAAATCATTCCTTACTTTCAAAATATGAACATAACTCAGAATAAAAGTACTTTGATGAAATGGCAAGTTTAGAGGTTTATTTTAATACATAGTGATTTAACTTGTGTATGTTTAGGCAGTATCATTGCTACTCCAGAACAGCTTATAAACATCCTCTCACTAATGACAGAAAAGCCTGTACGGAGTGTCTGTAATTGATTGCATACCAGCATTATGTTATGCCCAAGAAATGATGCCTGCCACATTAATGAAGAATGCAACAATCTTGATGGAGATGTTAAATCTTCCTGCACAGGTATAACACAGTAACACAAAATAATCGTGTATTAAAATATATATATTTTTGCACATATAACTGTAAAAGTATGTACATAATTATGAAATTTATATATGTATATACAGAGCCAATTATCTGGTATGTTTTCATTGTGATACAATAATAATTTTATCCGACAGTGATGCACATGTTCCATGAGGCATTCATGACGTTATTCACACATAGCTTTCTTGTCGAGATGAATATATGAGAAATGAATCCAGCAGGCGTGGTTCAACCAGTTCCATAGCATCAAGATCCTCAATCACTTTGGTGCCACAATTGGCCGATATTTTCCTGAGAGCAGCCTGGAAAGAACGTGACAGGGTTAAGAAACCTTTGAAATAATAACATTAAACACCTTATGCAAATTTTGAAAAATACACTTATTTCAAATAAATTTCTGGGTGTAATATGCATACCAGACATGCCACTAGGACTCCATCACTGTGGTTTCTCTCCCTCTCCTCTTTGCAGAGCCTTACTAGTCGATTGACTCCCTGTAGCTCTACCACCTGTGCTGCCACTACTGGGTCACTGCATAACCTGCAATACAATAGTAGTCAAACCAGTGGATCATTGTCTGAGCAGTGTATCACTAATGTAGAAGAGAGGGTTTGCTAAGTAGGGGATGAAGAATAAGTTCAGTTCTTGAAGTCTGAGAGAATGCAGTACAGAGATTAGTAGTTATTTGGAAATTGACCATAATGTAGTGGTGTGATGCATGATGTTATATTTGGATAACAGCATAAAGATGACTCAGATTTTGAGCATGTATTTCTGTACAGGCTACATACAAATGTCAAGAAATGTTCAATGACAATGGAAAAGCATCTCCTTCAGCAGTTTTGCATAGAATAAACATATTAGTGTATGTGAGAATTGTATATAATCCATTTCCTACCAAATGCAGTCCTCATTCTAAATTACTTAATAAAATTAATTGTCTTTTTGTCATATTAATTTAAAGAACTGATTAATACTTTGTACAACTAAAAATCTTCTGAATGTTGCAGTCAGGTGTTTAGAAGTGTTGTTTCATGTTTGAGAAGTCCTGAATTTGACATAGTACTATCTTTACTGAGGTTTTCCATGATTTTTCCTCAGTCTCTGCCAGCCATAGTGCCTTAAATCAGGCCCTGACCACTAACTTCCACATCCTTTCCAATTCAGAATTTACTAATCGTGCTATCATTTAATGCTAATTGAACACACTAATAAATAAACCAGAAATACATATATGCACAGGCACAAAGACATATACATCACTGTATAAACTTGCCTTGAGAGAGCAATGGCAGATTTCTGCTGCACTCTTTCTGCCGCTGCTATCTCTGGAGCTCTCTGGAGAGGGGAATGTCGTATTTGTAGGAAGCAGAGCAGGGCCACAACGGCTCGTTGTTCAGCAAGGTGTGGTCTACTCTCAGGTACTGCAGCCATGTTGGCAATAAGAGTGGCAGCCTGCTCTTGCAGGAATACGGACACTTTTGGTCCTTGTCTCTTCACAGCCTGAAGCAGCTTTCCAGCTGTTCCTTGTTCTAGTAATGGCCATACAGTTCGTGGTTCCATGAATGTTAGGTTCGCAAGTGCAGCTGCTGAAAGGAGCAATGTCTCACAAGATGCAGTAGTACTGGCTAGACCTGGAATTACACAGTTACAGCAATATAAGGGCTGATTATAAAATTCCACAACTGATTTTTATATTATACACACATTACAGGAACAATGTACCACAGAAGTTGCCATTTATTTGCCAGTAGGAGGAAAGTGATTGCTTTGAACCAGTTATTTCTGTTTGTGTTTTGTTTCATGGAATGGTGTGAAGTTAAAGATTATGCAGTGTCAGAAGAATGACAGGATAATTGTGAACAGTTAACCTTTAAACAACGGGGATTTAAATGGCAAAGTGGTAGCAGCCCTACGGAGTTTTTTTTTGCAGGTTTTTAAACTTTTGTGCACGCTCTACGAAAAACTTTAATATTATCTGAAGTAAACATGATAAATTGACGAAATAAAAGTCATATTTACTCGAATAGAACAGAGAATACATAGAGGGTAATATCTTAATTGCCTAAATAGGCATTAGTAACTTTACTTTCTTCTTTGGAAGCTCATTCGACATGGTAGAAGCCATGGTTATGAACTAATGATCACACAGAAATATTTGTTTCCCCTACTTCAGTGGATACACATTCTTTTCACTCATCATGCTGAGGAATTTGAGTAGCTATGATTAGGGGGTCTGAAAATGAAGCCGAAACCCACTTGACAATAACAATGTTTATTGCTGTTTATGGTTATATTTCCTGGGTCGACAGCTCAGGTTGAACTTGTAAGAACCCTAGAGAAAGTGATTCGATATTTGCAGCCTCTAAAAGAGGCCAAAAGACGAAGTCAAGTCTACTTACAATGTTGCAAGTTTAGAGTTCCACTTCGGGAACGTTCATAGGGCTGAGTACACAAATTACGTGCCAGACTGGGAACGCTAGTAATATAAAGGTTAAGAAAGAAGGATTTAGAGGAAAGAGAATGTGACCTGTTTTGAGAAACAATGAACATCATCAGCCAAGACAGCTATCTCCAATCTGAGATAGGAACTAGGGACCTTTGAAATGCAAAGCAGAAATGTTTACCAGTACATTTTGCAAATGTTTGAACACAGTAATTTGTATCTTTATATTACGTTATTTTTTAAAAAATGCACATTTAAATAACAAATGTGAGTGTTAAAATGTGATTTTTACTGTTTTCTTCAAATATTTAAAAATATGAAACTAATTATGTTATTTTGTTTGGAATCCTCACCTGTAATTTCTCAGAAGAATCAAACTAGTACAATTAAAAATATGTGATCTGTACAAGTCCCAGAATTTAAGACTGAAGAATATTGTATCAATTATGTTGTTTGTTAAGGTGAAATAAAACTACAGGCATTAATTTAGTGTCCTGAATTTCATATGAGAACCCATGACTTACGTGTGAGGGAGTGGACTAAAGATGACAGCTGTTCAGATAAGCCATGCACAGTATGATTGTCTTCCACCCACGGTGCTGTGATTTGGGCAAGCACAGCTGCTGCTTCTGAAACCTCAGGTTCAGGGCGTGCTTCTTCAGAGAGCATTTCAGATAGAATCTCTACCCCACCTGCCTGCAATAAGTATAAAATCTCATGTGGTATACAAGTGTTGTTTTGGATTTTGAAGGAAGTAAATATTGATTAAAATTCTCAAAATTTGAAGTTGTAATTGATAATAATTTGTTTAATCACGAACATACATTATAAGACTGGTGCATAAGTGCTTATACACTGAACTTGGGCAATTTGTTGTATATAGTTTTTGTTAAGAGTATAGAATTTTTGTTATTTACTTCATATTGTAAGTTTGTTATCAAGAAGTATTGAACTATATTTCATATTTTTCATCATACAGGAGGAGAAAATTATGTGACAATGAAATGCTGCAACATGACAAGTCTTTATTTGTACATATATTCTTGATGATTTCATGTATAATTTTAAGTTTTCACAGCAACTAACATTAATAAAATCTTTTCAGATTATCAGCCATGTCAGTTGGTTAAAAATTGATGTTTCAGGGGCAGCTTCCATGACCTTCATCAGGATATGATGTTTTAGGATGATTATCTGCTCATCCACATTAATGTTGATCAGCAACTTGCATCTTCAGCCCTGAAGTTGGAGCCACCACAAGTCTGAACTGAAATATTTCACCATATTATATACTGTTACCTGTTCCAACTGACGGATGGCCTCAGCTACACAACACACTGTTGCAAGTGCACGGAGGGCTGCTGTTCGGATGGTACTTGAACGTGATTCAAGACAGATGGACAGCAAAGCACGGACTCCGCTGCAGTGAGCAACCAGGCGACTCAAATGAGGACCTTCGAGACCAAATGCAGTCAGGCTAGACAGTGCTGAGCGTAGTGCCATGTCTGAAGTAGGTTCTTCCAGCACTTCCACTAATACCTAGTTAAATTAAGTTTGTCATTATTTCAGCTGAAATGTTCCACCCTATAATCAAATTTATTTGACTTATTTATTTTCTGTGATCTGGTACCTAACACTTTTTTATAAAATAGCCAAGACTAGTTTTAACTTAGTGTCTTACTATTGAAGGCATAAAGAATGCAGAGGTCTATAATAGGACTTCAAATGTATAATTCTAAAGCAGCCTCTATGCACAACAGTGCAATGAGTGTGTGTTAAGAAGGGAATTCCTTTATACAAAATGACTAGAAATTAACACTGCAGTATTCCATGAACGTTTTCTCAGTCAAAAGTAACATGAAATTGTTATATGGTGAGAAGACATCTAGCGTTTCCATTCGAACCTGCAGCGTTATAGTTTCCAGATTTATCGTTGCACATTATGTTATGTGCTACCGGGCTGGCTCAGTAACAATATTTCCCATGTATTAAATTAAGTTTCATTTGCTTTTGATATATGCAGTAATAATACATTCATCTATCAGTACTGAATGGGTACTCACAGAAATGTGATGAGTGAGTATGTTGTCCACAATGTTTGTGAAATTATTCCCTAATTCTGTAATCTCAGAAGTCAGCTCTTCCTTATTGGGAGGGTGTCTGGCTGCTGTGATGCGTAGTCGGTCACACACCTCTGTCAGTGTTTCTTGCTCCGTTTGTGACCGTTTTCTAGTTTCTTCCTGCTTGTTGCAATGCTCATGTATAAATTCTGTTACAAGCCCTACCAGACTTTGCACTAAAGGACCAACATGCTCCATCTTGCCATAATCCAACTGCCTGAAAGATTTAGTGTTTGTTACTTTTGGATGTATAAAGAAGAAAAACTGAGTAAGTAATGGTGCCTATGAAATAGATTTACAAATTTACTGAAGTTGAGATTTTAATCAAAATGAAACAGGACTGATATTGTCTATAACAATGTAAGATTTGAGGTTTTCACAGTGGTGAGTATGAAGATTTCTATCTTCTGGGTTGTTGCGCTGTGTAGTCTGGTCGATGTTAACCAACGTTTCGGAGGTCATGCATATTCATCGCCCTGATGACGGAGGCAGTAAGACCTCTGAAACGTTGATAAACATCGACCAGACTACACAGTGCAACAACCCAGAAGACAGAAATCTTCATAGCGTAGATAACTTAGAAAGAATCGCCCTGATGACGGAGGCAGTATGACCTCTGAAACGTTGGTAAACATCGACCAGACTACACAGCGCAACAACCCAGAAGACAGACACACAGAATATGTTAGGTCTCATAAGGGCAACAGTACCAAATAAAGCAGCCCTGGAATTTTATTAACAAGCCTACACTTCACTCCATATTGATGCGAAGACTGGCAGTTTAATACTGATTCAAAGATTTGAATGTTTTTCAAGTGCTTGAAGAGTTGAAAGATGTCATCTTGCTTGTTTCCAAGAAGATTCAAAACCATCCTTCTGGAACATTCTGGAAACTGTTCCAGTATTTTCATTTATGCCTAGGGCATCAAATAATCTTGTGTTACTTGTTTCTGCTTGTCACACCATTTCAGATATCAAATTGTGATGACACAGCAATAATTAAAAAACATGTTCTTTCACTTTCACTGCTTGCTAACCGTCTAGATTTGTAGTCCGTCCGCTAGATTTGTTGAAATTAAAAAAGTCTGGAGAAGCTACAATAACTGTTAGCCTTCACAAAAAATTAAATTGTGTCTTAAATAAACAATAGTTTAAATGCCTACATTTATTTATATAGGAATTTGAAGTTATTACATCCTTTTTTATGGCCGTGCACAAAAGAAATTTTCCTTTCCTTCTCGAATTCATGAGTCTCATGGCCAGCATTTTCCTTGTGTTAAAAAAAACAAAAACATTTTAGGCGTCATAATTACTCACTGGCATAACTTTGCAAACTCTGTAGAGATGAGTTTGGTGCCTTCCTGCAACATCTTGACGGTGTCTGTTGTGGCAGCAGCCATCATAGCAACCTGATGGCTCAAGTCCACGGCTAATGACTTGCTCTGCAGCGTAGTCATGCACTCTGGCTCACACAGAGTTGCTAGCTCTCCTAACCACCGCTGCACAGGATTCCTCTCAGAACTGGCACCATCAGGCTTCGAGCCACTGTAAATATAAGGTTATGTTTCCTTTACACGCCTCCAAGTCATTCTGTCATCTGTTTTATGTAAGTAAAGAAGTAGAAGTATAGTAAAGTTTGTCCTGCTACGTGCCGTATAGGCGCTTGGGGTGAGTGGAGGTATAGCTCCTACCCTTTCTTGACCTCGGCACTAGATGGGGTGAGTGGTCGGCATCACGCCCCGGCCGGCTTTACCCCCGGGAAAGGACCCCGGTACCCATTGTAGAGGAGGCTGGGTGGGCCCCAGAGTCGGTCTGGACGCAGAGGCTAGAGGAAAAATTCTCTGCCCCCGTCGGGGATCGAACCCCGGTCGCCCAGCCCATAGCTAGTCACTATACTGACTGAGCTATCCCGGCTCATAAGTGAAGAAGTAGGAGGAGAAAATCATCATGTCTATCTTCCGCACATTAACTGTCTGTAAATTTTTGTCAATTTGACACCTGAAGTAATAAAATACTTTTATTCAAATATATATATATATATATATATATATATATATATATAGTACCTCATTCTGAAATTTTGATTAGATGTATTTTGTAACAGGCTGGTTGTGTTAACATAGGCAAGTACCAGCTTTTTCTAATTAAAAACACTGAGAAATTAATGGTCATATGATATTAAAAACTTTATGTTGTGGGTTTCATGTTACATATGGTGACGGACATATAAGATTATGGAAAACTTATAAACTGTTATAAGTAGGATTTGAGGTTCTCACAGCAGTGAGTATGACGATGGCTGTCTTCTCGGTTGTAGCGCTGTGTAGTCTGGTAGAAAGTTTGCAACCCAGAAGACAGCCATCTTGTTAATAGTTTTGATAAATCTCCATTGTATATATAATTTAGAATTAAAAGCACATTAAAATAATATATATCAACGCACATACATTTAGTCAATACACAGTAACTTTCCTTTCATTTGTACTGCAAAATAAATTTCCTTCCTACTTCAGTGACTTGGACATTTCAAGAATAAAATTCATACTTCTAGCAGTGAAGGAGGTTTTAAGTGCCTGTAGGTAGTGGAAATTCCAGTCATAGTTCAACAGTTTCACATGCAGTCAGTAGGCTTTCTTATGCTTCACAATAAAAATGTAAAGAAATTTGTTATGATCAGATTTGTATCTTCGACATGAGTCTTGGTTTATTCTCAGTGTAGAAAAAATAAGATTGACAGTATTTGAAAATAGAGTGTTAAATAAAATATATTTTTGTTGCTCAGTACTTAAGCCCTTCTTACAGAACACCAAAGGTACAGACAATGGAGAAAATCACGTAGTAGGTAGCTTTATAAATTTACCGATCATCCAGGTTGTGAAGTTATGAAAAACTGCTTGATTTTGTCTGTACGGCGACGAAATCTAATGAAATTTTTTTAGCATTCAGCTATATAAAAGTTTTAAGGCGGTGAAAATGCTGACAAGCCTTCTGTGCTGTAATTCCATGAACCTGGTAACTATAATTTCGGATGAACGTATATCCTCCATCTTCAGAGTATAACTTAAGATAGAAGCGATATTCCTTTGAAATGTTAGCAACCACACGCGAGACTAAACGGCAGAACAGCCCATATGGCAATTCACAGCTATTCAACGTTTTCTCATTTCCTGTTGCTTGTATTATAGAAATTGCGATATCCATGAATGTGCTAGAAAGGGGTACAAACTTAGTATCCTTTACGGAATTGCAGTACGAAACGCGAAGTCAGCACTTTTTACTCGCCCCATTGGAATGTACGCGGTGGTAAAGCATCATATTCATCTGACCATCCGTAAGTTGTACTCTGTTACGATCACAAGCTCGGGATTACTTGCTAGTATCATAACCTAGAAATGTATAAACAGACTTACTGCTTTGGGCCTAACGGAACGGAAACAAATTTCTAATGCATTTTACTTGCCCGGATTTGGAAGTTCGAAACGTGCATACGGAGACATATTTATGTGTGTATCTGAGTATAACCTTGTATTTTTGCTGAATGGGTTCACTTGCAATAGTGTTACATGGTAAACAGAGGCATAAGAGTATTTATAAGGAATTTAGAAGTGATGATCTTTATAAGGAATTTAGAAGTGATGATCATTATAAGGCACTTCGCCTAACTGAGTTGGATAATGTATGAAATAAAGCCAGTTTTCAAACATATCTCTGGATTAAGTCGTGGACTTCTGACTACGAAAAAGTGATCCAAATCAGAAGCTGCCTTTCTCGGCTGTGTACTTTTTACTGATTCACTGTTATGTGGATAATGACCCTGGTATAATGGTTCAAGTTAATTGTGAATCTCATTTTCATCTTGTTCTGTTTAACGTCACATTCTTTTGCTGCGAGGTTGGTGGCAATTGCGGCAGAAAACGTTATAACAAAGAAGTTACAGTTTATTATGTTTAGGAAGAAAGTCTTCATGGTGTATTTCAAGGTAGGGTATATATACTTTCTTAGCATTTACCGGAGGTGACTGAACTCAGGCCAAGCAGCAATGGGATGTGATCCTTAGACGTAGCAAAATGATCAGCAACCGTAATACAACGAAATCTGAGAAAGATTTTGTAAATGAAAATTTCAGTTATTTGGATCCCTTGCGTCCATAACACGTTCTATAAATTTACAAGTCTAACAAAAGCAAGAATGGAAATGTGTACTTCAACATAGCAAGCTGTGACGATGGCTGTCTTCTGGGTTGTTGCGCCGTGTAGTCTGGTAGAAGTTTACAGACGTTTCAGAGGTAACATGACGCTATAGAAAACTAACTTTCGTAAAGATTAATAATTTTCAGGCCTACTCTTCACCAAATGTTATTATGATGATCAAATCAGGGATGGGAGAGTTAAGAAATACATATAAAGTTCTGGTCAGAAAATCTGAAGGGAAGAGACCAGTTGGAAGTGTTTGGCTTAGACTATAGGATATTATTAAAATGGATCTGAAAGGAATAGGGTGCGGCCAGTTGCCGGCTCTTGTGAACAAGGTTATGAAATTTTGGGTCCCATAAAACGAAGTTCTTGACAAACTGAGCGACTATTAGCTTCTCAAGAAGAACTCTTCTTCATGGCGTTAGTTATTTTGTTGAGGTCTATATTTTATAGTTACGTACGAAACACTGAAATCCTTTAAATAGTTTGTGATTGATCGTGTTGATGGACAGACAGACACGCCTCGCCACAGTGTATGTTTGTGCATTTCGGGCAGCGAACGCATAACCGAACATTTTCTCAGGATGATGTTTGTTCAGAATATGTCCATAGGTATCTCTTGTTCCTTCTGGAACATGTTTCATCACGATTACATTTTAACCGATATGTATTTCTGCGTTTTATACTAATAACCTATCTGTGGCATGCCTACTAATAAGGGTGTACCATAAATAAATAATTGTAACGAGACACGAGATATGCTTATTGTAAGCTGCCTCATCCAATGGACATACTACAGTGTACTCACTCAACATAGTTTTATTTATCTTCCGTTTCATAGTATAAAGTGTCAACGCCCTCTAGAAAAATTTTAACAAAGGCTCGCCATTGTTGCAGGCACTATATATAAAGTTGGTTCTCTTTTTTGGATCGAAGCTATTTATCCCTCACTGGATGGACCAGGTTGAATAAGATAAAAGAAAAACAGTGACCGCCACTGAGACATGGAGAAGCAAATTGACATCATAAGTCATCTTATCTTGTATCACAAAGACTCGCTACTGGTCTCATGTTCCATCAGTCCCGGGTTCCGATATGTCTGCCTGTCACTGCAGCATTTGGAGAGTCAGACTCTTTCATGTCATTGTTGCCCCTGTGTAAAGGCCAGCCGATGTAAGATAACTTTACAGTTTCGTCCTGCTTTTCTTACATCACGTAACGTATAGTCTGGCATAATGAAGCCAAATACAAACACGGTGGCCAGGGCAGCTCCAACCAATGGGAAAGGTGGGCAGCTGCCCAAGGCACCCACCGCTTGAGCGTCGGTACCATGCGTCCAAACTATTTTCGAATATCTCAAGAACATATTTGCAGACTTTCTAATCCGTTGTATAAATTTTAGATGTTTTAATACTTCTCTGTAATTTTTGCGTTTGTTAATGTAAATACATTTTGTACTGGTATGAAATTATAAGGTTTTTTCGATTTCAAAAATGCATTTTCATTTCATCCTCGTTGGGTCTTTGTAAAAACTCGTTACATCGACACTGGGAACTGCTGTATTATTTGTGGCACTACCAAAAATGCAGACTCGTAGGTAAGAATTTACGTGGCTTCACTACCGCGCACCAGTGTTATTTTAATCTGTGTAGTGCAATTAATTTGCAGCCGTAGATTTGCACTTGCAATAAATGATCGGTTCACGTGAGGCATGCATAATCGCAGATAATCTTCGCATTCTCGTTAGGCCCTGATGTTGGGAATCCTCTCGAAGTGACACGCCGCTGTTCCGTTTTGTCCCCTTTGCTAGGGGACAGTTTAACAAATGACACGTAGTGTGTATTCATTATGCACCGCATGTCGCAGAAAGAATGCACGCAGCTATCAAGTGTCGATAGCATCGCGCTGGAGAGGAGACGACAATTCTATGCGGGCCGCGCTTACTCATCGTCCTCATTGTCTCTCCATGCATTGGACCAAGGTTATGTGAAGAGCAGAAGTGCCATTGTAAAGGCATGACAACTGTATCATTTTCCCGCCCTTAATTTGCTACAGACTGGTCAGTGTTACTCAATTTTACTTTTATTTCATTGCTTTGACAGTACAAACAATTAGTATGAAGCATCAAATGTTGACGCTTTGAAAATCAGACGCGTTGTCCGATTCCGACAAGACACAAAACAGATCAGTCGCTGATGTTAACATTATTTTGGCCGTGGTCGATTAAGATGCTATTCAGACTCAATGTCATTAAATGGATGGATTTCAAAAGCTGTCCTTCGTATCTGGAGGTCGTCTCCTCCATCTGCTACCAGAGGACATGTCACGTCATGCTAAGAAGGGGCCCAGTTAACATGGGGTCATTGCAGCGTAGCTGCTGAATTTATTTCTCGATGACCGATCGTTACGTAACAGAACAGTGAGGCTGTGGAGTTTGATTCTCCACCTCGGAAATGTGCCGTTGCTATGAGTTCATATCCATCCAGAATAGTCTTTCGCACTAAGCACGTGTCCTCCAAAATTGATCACAATAAAAATAATACAAGCCAGAGAATTTGAACTTGCAATATGAAGCTGCGAATATCAAACTTTAAGCATCTGCATTTTTGCAGGCCTGTCTCGAGTCGTAAATGTAATAAATGTATTTCGAATGTGATTTCAATTCACGCGAAATTTAGTACAAATTTAAACACGATATAAATTCCAACTGGTAAGGCGGTTTAAATGGCGCTCGTATTTCATTGAAAGTTATTCAGAGTTGTATATTTCTTGGCTACCTATTATGGATTTTACATTACAAAATTTTTGGTGAGATCGCGTATAGTATGGATTGTTTAAACAATATCACAAGAAACTTTTAATGCAACATTATAACTAGCCTGTAGTAAATAAGGAGGAAGTTACGTACATCACATGTTTCACGGAATTTCTTATGTGGATTCTACAACAGTTATTTTGCTGCACTGACAGTCGTGAGATTACAAAGCTGCAAATTAAAGGATTCCTATAAACAAATTAAATTTCTTCCTACCTGGTGAAATTGTTGAGCAGGTTCACAGGACGACAGTGCTTTTTGCCTGAGCCCGAACAGCGAAGAGGTCGATTAGGTGTTACGAGCAGTTTAGGGGTCGATGTGTGAGCTGGAGAACCAAGCTGTTCCGGCAATTCCGAACACAGAGGCTTTCCTGATGGAGATTCTTCAGGATCAGAAGGAGGCCTTGGAGAAGAAACGTTACGTTGATCGGCCGACGATGGGCTTGACGAAATATCCTCCAGTGATGATCCTTGTTGACGAGAACGGCCTTGGCTAGATAGAAGTTGGACTGAAAGATCTAGTGGTTTGTTAATTTGTTTGGATGGTGAGTGGAGATGGTCTGAACCTTCTTCCGATGGCTTATGTAGCGACAAACTGTTTGTGTTACACTGAGAATGACTTATGTACTCGTTTTTTAGACTCCTCGGTGAAGCGATGGGACTTTCCCGAACAGACTTACTTAGAGATTCTTTGTGGCTGCGTTGGGATCTCCGTACAGCTGGCACAGGAACGGCGCGGTTAAGAGTATTTTGTGGTCGAGTTTGTAAGGAACGTTCTTCAGAATTCACGCACTCCTGTGGGATAATCGTCTCCCTGTGCTCTTGTTGTTCTCCAATAACGTCGTCAGTCTCTGCTCTCGTACATTCCTCACCCGACTGCTGAGAGATTTCCTGCCGCGTTTGTTTCTCTGTTTGCAGTGGCGATGCAGGTTTGTCACTGCCTGACCTGTCAGGACACTCTGGAACACAGTCGTTTTCAGGTGTTTGGTTCAGACATATGCAATCCCGAAGAAATTTTTCTCTCAGTTTCGTTACTGGTAACTGCGTAGGACACTGCACAATCCTGTGGGTCAATTCTGGGTTAATGTCTATTTGTCTTTCAGCGTTTTCTGTCGTACTTCCGTGAATGTCATTCTGTGATGTTTGACCAAGACATGAACACTGTGAAAACAACTGCCCTTTCTGTTTGCTGACTGGGGAATTATGCCGGACGCTACTTGTTTCTCCAGAGACAATTTTTCCAGTTTGAGGACACTGACAGTCCTGATTACGTCCGGTCACTTCCTGAGGATCCTGAACAGGGGACGCATTGCGGTCCGGTTCCTGACTGGAAGCCGGCGAAGGCTTGAAAGAATGTCCAGCACCGCCTGTCGTTGATGATGCCTCAGAGTCGGAGAAGCCAGAGTCCTGACTTTTGTGGCTACTGCTGGGACTGCTAGAGGAGCCACGAGAAGGACTAAGCACGGGGCCTGCCCCTCCCCAACCCACGTTTCGGTCGTCCTCAGTATCTACTTCTGCGTAGTTTGACCACCACACCTTACTGCGACTGCGCTGGAATTCTCCCATCACAGTCTTGCCTGTAAAGTAAAACGTAGTTTGTAAGAGTAAAGGGACAATTTACGATTGAATTTAAAAAGAAACAAGCCCAGACCGTAGTTCGGAGTTTGTCTCTTAAACATGTTTCGGATGATGTGACAAATATTTCCGCCGAAACTGAGTAGGAAAATTTGTTCTGATTAAAGTAATAATGGTAAACACTGACTACATTTACATATTAATCCATACTTTGAATGATAAATTTTTATTCTCCCACCTTTAAAACGCAAAGTAAAATCCTCATTCGTACAAGTGAATTAACTCCAGTTCGATTAATTCAGCTGATTTGAATCCCGTATTTAATTTTTGTCTTAATGTTATTGAATTATGCGAATTGAATATCATATAAACGGACTAATCAAAAACCGAAGTGTCTTCAAATTCATTCTCGTCGTGCGCCACGCGTTAAAAATACTAATTCTTTATTCATGGCTGTTTTCAGCATATTAAATCCCACTTAAAACACATTTTATTGGTCTAAGGAAGGACACTGTCTGTCCCAACAGCTCTTGTTTTTACGTGTCTGTCGTTCCGATACTGATTAGCGTACTCACCTAATATATCTCATGGATGGAGTTTCCGTGGAATAATACAGCTGCGGCACTCTGACGTACGAACCACCCTTAAACTGCTGCTCACCGATACATCAGCGACCCAGAATACCATTACAGAACCATCAAAGTGTATAATACGTAGCGACCCCCCCCCCCCCACAAACAACTGTGTGTCATAAAATACAACAGCAACTTACATTTGGAAATGTTCTTGATATGGTAAAAATGTAACGGAAATATACAAGACACAAAATACTTCCTACAGATAACACAGAAAACTAGTACCAGGTAACCGAAATAATTTTCTACAGAAAAAATTGCTACTTCCCCCCCGCCCCACTTGCAATGTCCCATCCCCCTTCTTTTTGTTGTTGAAAGGCTTATGTTAATGTTCTAGCCCCTGTGCATCACAACCCTCTGCAAGGGGGACCGGATCAGTGGGAATTTCGCCCTACAGTTTTACACCGCAGTCGAAATGTGTCATGCAAAATATAATAAGCCCATCATTGTGACTGTTCCCCTCTATCTTACAAACCAAAGCCCCCAGGAAGGCTCCCGGCTTTTATACATATACAGAAAAGAAGTTAACGGTCATTTCCAAACGAATCCACGTGCCCACATATGACGGCATTCTGCTCTGGCATTCAACGCGTACCGATTTCATCCCTCCAGCTGCCTGCAGCGTTACATACGGGATAACGGTCGAATTATGTGACCCAACTCATCTCTCACACTCGTTATGTCTAACGAACCCTTCTGTCGGTGGTTGACTGACAAAACATTTGTATTGTCTGATTATTATTACGCAACACTGAATCTAAGAAATTGCCGGGGAAATTTATTTTCTCAGGCGGCTTTTCTTTTGTTATTGATCTAAGACTTAATGCGAAGAAATTAAACTCTGTGCGGTCTTAGAATGAAATGCTTGTCTTCTGTTTATAACCCTGTGCAAATAATTAAACCCCTAATAAGTCGGCCGAGCGAATCTCCTTTTGACACCTCAGAATGCTCGCGTCGTATTTAGCACACACATATACACACTCAACGTCATAAACACTGTTCTACATGAAGATTTCTGTCTTCTGGGTTGTTGCGCTGTGTAGTATGACCTCCTAAACGTTGGTAAACATCGACCATACTACTCAGCGCAACAACCCAGAAGACAGAAATCTCCATACTACAAACAAGTCAGTGTTCGTATTAGGGCCTTTTAGATGTCTGCAGCCTAAAGAAGTCGTATTTTATTTCAGGGTTCTAACACAATACACATGTTCAGAATGGCATTAGCATTTTTCCATTCTCACGGTTACAATTTCTGAATCGGAGAAGCGGGGTTTTAAATACATGGTGTTAAATATCCAACAGACGACAGGATGCATCGTCAATGAAGGTGAGACGGACGGGTCATGTAGCACGCATGGAAGCGTAAGATATTCACAAATTTTAGTCGGAAAACCTTAGGGACCTAGGTGTAGATTCTGAGGATAATATTAAAACGGAAGTTAAAGTAATATGGTGTGAGGATGTTAACTGGGATCAGCTAACTCAGGATGGGTTCCAGTGATGGGATTTTGGAAACACGGTGTTGAAATCTGAATTCCCCGATTGCAATATTTCATAAATATGATTCCGCCTCATGTCTGGAATGAGGCAGTGACATGGAAAGCCGGTCTCATGCAGTGTTAAATCGAGAGTCACTCATAAGCTGACTCTTCGGAATGAACAAAGACGACTATGAATTACGCAACGGTCTCTTTATTGCCTATATCTTGCGACATCCCACATAGTTGAATAAGCCAGAGAAATGTAGCGGAGTAAGAGAGCACAGTGATCTATTTTCAGTGTTCTATTCAGAACGGAATCTTACGCCATGCAGCTAATCCTCCTTCCAAAGACAGCAGCTACTCGCTGCGCTGCTGACATCGACAGAGTAAATTTGTGGTCTGTGTTGTGAGTGCACATATGTTTCGCAGCTCACAATGTTAAGCGGGTCCCTTGTCCCTTGTCCGGCATAACACGTCCTCAGGTTGGAGATGCAGAAGACGAATTCGAGATATGGAGGTAACTGCAAATGAGCAGTCGCAAACCTCCGACAACTGGCGGTCTTCCAAATTCGGGGGTCTGGCGACGGCTATAAACTCAGTAGGATCTGAGGTTTTCACGGCGGCAAAGCTGAAGATGGCTGTCTTCTGGGCTGTTGCGCCGTGAAGAATGGACCTCTGAAACGTCGGTAAACTTCTACCTGACTACAAGGCGCAACAACTCAGAAGACAGGCCATCTTCGCTAATATCTGCGCGCTGTAAAATCCCAGCACGTTAAACAGTGATCCACAGGGCCTTGGACTTGGATGGATCCTTTGAAATAAACGAAGCAGCGGAAAACTGAGAAATCGGAGCATCAAACCATTTAGTATTGGTCTAACCTTTCTGAGGAATGTGTGCTATTAAATAGACATATTTTTGGTATTTACGTTCGTTTCGCTTTTGGTTAGGGATGCACATTAGCTCATCTAAATAATCCAGCAGAATAAGTGACAATTTTACCTGGTGACGGAAGCAGAGGCGGCATCAGAAACGTATTTTGACCACAACAGTATGACGGAAAATATCCAAAATGTGAATCAGTATTGTTGAGCAGTGAAGTGCAATAAATTGCGATAACCTGATCATGTAATTGGAAGGGAAATATAATAAATTGTTGGGAGAGCCTCTGGTGAAACAGCCACTTGAAACACACGGGACGAAAATCGCATGGTACTAATTTTGATGATGACAAAATCAGTTCGGATGACCATGTCAAGAGGGTCTCTGATACGTCGGACGCTTGCGCCAAACTGACGCCCGAGAGAATTTTCTCAATGCCAAACATACAAATGTAGCTACGTGCAGAACTGTTTCATCTGTTAACGTCTGCTCCAGACAGGGAATTCCTTGAACGACGGGGGACAATTACAACAGCTCTTGGTGCACTACATGAATCTGTTGTTAAGTTTGAACAATACAGAAACAGAAGTAATGTGACACTTTAAATGGCTTCGAAGTAGTTCTACATGAAATATGTCATTACGTTCAAGAAACATTAGTCTAAAGACTTGCTTCTTTCAGGCCACGTGAAAGACACTCGACACACAACCATCGCTAAAAGTACAAATATCTGAATACGTGAATATAATCTTATATTGTGTTTTATTCCACTCTAATCTGTTCTATTCATTGTTAGTTCCATCTAGACAACATTATTACAATGTATCACTTTATTACAATACGTTTCAACATGTTATCTCATCTTCAGGCCATATTTAGTATACTAAACCTACACAGCACATAATAAACAACATTAACATCACTGAGAACTTGTGGGGGGGGGGGGGGGGCCCAAAGATCCACACACCTTGGAAATGCTGCCGTATGGTCAGATTCTAGCTTATGCAACTTTATCCCTGGGTAAATATGGCGATTGGTTTTGAGACCAGGTTAATCACAAAGCATATCTGGACCTGGCAGTGCCTTTCAGGAACAGAATCCTCTTTACCCAGAGATCAGCCAGTCACTTGTCAGGTAGTTTCTGAAGAAGCTCTAGTCACAGCTGTGATTCCATCACATGGACGGCGAACAGTGTAGGCAAATTATTTATTTACATTTATTTAACGAGACTGACAATAGCTTAGATTTTATAGCATGGAATGATAAAAAGATAAATGAAAAATTAATTGGAACGGATGTGGAAAGATATGGCAGGCGTGCTATCCCATCGGCATTTGCCTGATGGCGTCGCAAAGTCTCCACCCCACGACATCTTGGATCACTTCATATGCATGTGCTCGTATTTCAGCCGGGCTTTAACCCTCAACTGATCAACCTCCCTCACTCCTACTTCCCCTCACCTGTCTTTATTGTTGTGTAATTTTCTATAGATCAGCGGGGTTCGGTACCATGAAAATATATTTGGATTTCATTTTACTTTTTATGTGGTGCAAAATAAACGTTTTTCGAAAGCAATTCATTGAATTCGCAGAAAAAAACCTTCGTGATGTTTAGCAGACAACGGGATACAGACTGTCATGGTGAATACAGTGTCTCTGGAGGAGCGTGAAGTGTTATTCAGTGCGTCACGTGACCATCAAATGATGTATTCCATTGCTAATGAGTTCCACATTAGGTGGAAATGTGGCAGAAATCGTCTCTCTCCTTAAGGTTTTCTACAATTCAGAAAGCTGTTCACTCCCTGCCTCAAAAAAACGGTTTGCAGACACTGGATTGGGATGTAAGATACGTGAATAGGAGCTCTTTCACTGCATCTAGCGGTAAAGTTATCCAAGGAAATGGTTTGGGGACTACGTCGAACTACGAGCGAGGATGGGAGCTTAATGCGAATTGGGGAATTTCACAATTTGAACTCTTTACCAATAGTAATTTGTTAAGGTGGTAAAATAAAGGAGAATAAGATGGACGCAGCATGTAGCACAATTTGGTAGAAGAAAAATGCGTACAAAATCTTAGTTTGAAAATATGAATGGAAGAGACCATTTGGGAGACCTAAGAGCAGACGCAATGCCATATTTAACCTTCTCACAAAGAAATAAGGTGTGAAGCTGTGGTTGGTTTGCATTCATCTGGCTCAGTATGGGGACAGATGGCCGGTTCTTGTGGACAAGGCAATACACCTTAGGGTATCATGAAAGGCGGGGAGTTTCTTGATTAACTGAGCGACCATTTCCATCTGAAGAAATATTCTGCTCCATGCAGTTACCTGGTAAAAAAATAAAATAATACCAATGCAAATCGTAAATCTATTAGTCGTCCAGTCTTATCGTCTGATGGCACACACTACGTCAAAATGCTCCTCTCACTTCTTGGAATTTAAAATAAAGAACTGGCGCTAATAAGCAGGGCAGTCAGGCGTCTGTCGGAGATTCGATATTTTCACCGATATGATTTAGAAGTTAACTATATATTTCTGTTTTAGTTACTAATTCAGAAATGCCCTAATAAGCACTTCAGTCCGCGATGCATGATGACTCAGTCATGTGTCAATATTTATTCTTCTTTTAGTCTTACTCATGTTTCGTCTC
Source organism: Zootermopsis nevadensis (assembly GCF_977971745.1). Classification (NCBI taxonomy): domain Eukaryota; kingdom Metazoa; phylum Arthropoda; class Insecta; order Blattodea; family Termopsidae; genus Zootermopsis; species Zootermopsis nevadensis. Next base: position 3,578,252 of record NW_028259152.1, on the reverse strand, counting down.
TGAGGACTTCAATATCTGTCCATTCTTGTGATAAAAACTAATCTTGCTCTCGGTAAACATTACTAGTATGTTTGATCAGAAACTTTTAATTTCTTTATGCGACTAGTCTCGACATTCAATTATTTTCGTTCATATAAATGTTTTCTCTGACACAAATATTGGTCCATCGGCAATTAACATACTGGAGTTTTTAAATTGTACAAGACTGCTTTCATGTGCATGCATTTTATTGGCTATGCAAAATGTGTTTTATTTTCAATCTGAAGGCCGATTTATGGTGAACTTCTCCCTCCATGTGACGTGAAACACATCTGGCATACCAAAGAGAAGTTGCCCTGAATTTTTCTATACATGAACAACATTTCTCCTCAGAAATCTCCTTTCGTTTTCATGTACTTAAATTAAAACACGCGACATCTAGTCAGTAGCGGCGGCGCAACAAGGTCAGCAGTCCTGGAAAACAATGGAACATCTGACAACAGACATTCCCTCGGGGGAAGAGGGAAGCAAATGGTAAAGTCAGAATAGTATGAAACGAAATTCTACTGCTTGTTCGTGATTGGCATCGGAATAAAGAAATGGGGAATAGAAATTATTTGACAAAAGACTGCATGGCGAAATTGGTCTCAGACAAAATACTCCGACACACGAATACCAGATTTGATAATATTATTAGGCGTTTACACTGCGTCTGTAAACAATCATCACAGATCAGACCCGATGGCCTGTTGCGTAGATAGTTGGTTAATGAATCTCCGAAAAATTTAGGTTAAATAAAAGTCAGGTATGAAATAACATTTGTCATTAACACAGTAGTTTATTCGTCTTTGTTTCAGCCAACTGAAATGAAGTTCTCACTCCCAGCATATGCGAGGACCTGACAAGAACTCTTCATCCTAAGCAACTGAGATCGAAACTCGCCATAGCTTTATAGGCTTCGTTAACACACACGGTGCATTTAATAAGCAACGAGGCCTAAACGTGAAGTCGACTAAGCTTAAAAGAAAAGAGAGAGAGAGACGAGTTTGGGGGAAAATTATTTTGTGGGAGGGGCTACATTAAGCAAAGAAAAGTAAACGTTTATACATGGCGATTTAGGCAAAAACATTGTGACTAAATATGATCATAAGAACACCTTCGTGTTTGCCCCTATACGAGGTAGGTTTCAGTAAAGGTTAAACAATTTTAGTCGGTAATCCTATAAGGAAGAGACCGCTTGGGACACTCAAATGTGAGAATATTATTAAAATAGATCTTAAAGGAGCAGAATATGAAGGTTTTGACTGGATTTAACTGGCTCAGGATAGGGACCAGTCACGATCCTTTGTGAACATGGTAAAAGATCTTCGTGTTCTGTAAAAGGCAAGAAATTTCTTGACAACGTAAACATATAAAAGCGTTTCAAGGAGGGCTGTGTTCCGTCCAGATTTTTAGTGCGAATTAACTTAATGCGTGTAAGTATGATTTTAAAGTAGAACCGTAGAGGCTGTTGATTCATGATTATGTATGCCCTTTCTAAAACTTATGGTAAAAGCCCTAGAATATTCTCGAAGTACACAGAAATGGATCAGAATTGAATAACTGAACATACGTTTTGACAACACAGCGTATTATAACTTCAGGCATACGGCAGTTTTGACGTACTTTGGAATTTGTGCTGATTTTTTATAAACGTAACAGCAAACTCTGGTTCAATTTCGTGGCCATGAGTTAGAAGTTCTCGAATGCAGACATAAAGGGCAGTAAACTTAAAAATAAAAGTCGATAAACAATGTTGCTTCTGTAACTGAACGCAAAGCAAACGTTGCGTGTAGCTCAATGATTTTTTATTTTGCAAAGGTTGGCATGCAACTACATCGCGACTGGATTTCTCAGTTTTCTGCTCAGAATTTGAAAGTCTCAAGCCTCTCTACTGACCATCCTTCCGTGACGTCACGTAATTGGAACTTACCCAAGGGTATACAAAAATTATTACTTTTGTGTGGCTTCAATAATTTACCCGTTATTTGCAACATACATTATGCATCTGATGCATGAAATATTTTTCTATTATAAAAATTGGAAGAAATTCACATTTACACCAACAATTGTGAAGATGTGGCTCAGAGTTTTGAATGGTTCGATTGCTGTGCATAATAATTCAATTCAGTTCATCTCTTTATTTCATTTTAAAGCGACAGAAGACAATTACAGAGTTAGCACGAGATGATAAAATAAAAAAAAAACAATGAAAAGGTTCAACATAAAATTAATACATATAATCAATCCAAACACTTTCTCGGAACGATAAATCGTCCTCAAAGAAGATAGCGTTTCTGTCAAAAATGTCCAAAATACGCATATGTCATTTGCAGCAGAGACGCGCCTAGCTAAAGGACCATGTCTTCAAGACCTGTTTACGCTGAAAGTAGAAAATTATTTACCGGGTGCGCACAGAATAATAATTCTGAGGGTAGCGACACTTTCAATATGACTCGTGTCCGTATTTTTATGGCACATACACGTTAAGTGAATAACGGACGTTTCGAAATAACTGCAGTTTAGTTTTTTAGAGAAAGGATCTGTTTTTGAAGATCGCCCTGATGATGACATTTCTACCAGACTACACGGCCCAACAACCCAGAAGACGGCCATCTTCTGACGTCACTTTTATCTAAAATAAACAAGTTACTTAAACAATGTACAGAAGGGTGTCAGAACGACTGCTAGGACACTTGTCTGCTGAACAAAGGACTCAAGATAATCAGCGAGCGTTTCGCTTCATTGCAACAGATCAGTTGTTCTTATGGGCATCGAATTTTGATTTAAGCCCTTAATGCAAAGTTATCACCTGTTTTCATGGTCTGTGTCAGAGTCACACGTTGGTGTATCTGTCAGATGATGAGAAATGTCAAGGACTACTGCATATTTAACGACTTAGACGTTGTTCCGTGAATAAAACGAAAATCAGATTCGTGTGATACTTTTGTCCAGTCTCCGTCGTGACAAGATGTTCCTTTTGATACGTCTTGTTGAATTAAATATATTGGATCTTTTCTATCAAATATTTTCCCAGGATCACGGGCCTTCATCTACAGTGTTTCGAATATATCGCCCGTGAAGATCAACAGACTGACATTTTATGAACTTGGCTACCTAGAGATTATATTTTGATTTGTAGCCAAAGTTTGAGAAACGTCGTCTGTCACCCTGAGGAAAGACCAGTGTGAAGTTTCATAATTGTTAGGCTTCTCTTCAGCAAATAATAAAGTGACCTGACAAAGGAACATAAGATGGGTGGAGAATGCAGAACGTGTGGCGAGATGAAAAATTAATACTGGTAGGAAATTCTGAAGGAATGAGACCACATGCGAGATACAGGAGTAGATGGAAGGATGTCGTAATATTAAAATGCTCAAAATCACTCCAGTGTCGTGCTTTTGAGAACACTGTAAGAAACTAAGGCTTCATATAATTCAGAATTTCTTGACAGGTTGAGTAACTGTCAATTTTTCAATAAATATGCTGCATCATGGAGTTCGTTAGTACAGCATATGACATTTTCAGCAAAACAAAACGTCAAACATCTGAATACAGTGATCGTAAGACCAAACTGCCTGTGACGTCTAAAAATAGTAGCAGGCTTACTGACAGTAGACTGATCTACGATGCCTGTGATAGAAGCGGTTAGACACTTCTGCTTCGTATTCAGGAGGTCCCTTGTTCAAATTTCGTTCCGAAGATCGGCTATCCTCATGAAGACTTTTCGTAGTTTTCATCAGTTACACCAGACAAATGTCAGTTTCCTTCCATATCTTTTCCAATTCATTTACCTTTTCATTCTACAGTCTAGTCGTTCAAGAAACCACAACCGAACGATGTCTGAGATATCCATTGGATTTTTGCTGCTTGAAGATTCAGGCCATTTAAAACTGACATTTTAATTTGTACAAACAGAGTAACACACAAATTTCACATAGTGGTAATCCGAAAATACCATACCATCACTCGTTCTATTTCTAATGCGAAGAAGGCAGGAACCTACAGAATCATGACTTAAACCCAGATGTGGTCATAACCATGCCGCTTCATATCCCTCGTAAGCATTTTAAATGACGTTGTTTCAGCCTTACTTCAAATAACTGCTGAAGAGACTGAGGAAACCCTGGGTGATAACCCGGCCGAAATTCAAACCGGATGTCTCTTAAATAACATGCATTACTAATATTTCCATTTACTCACAACTGGGTTAGGGCCACAAATTACCATTCCCCTTTCATGCACGAAGCTAAATCACGTGCGTGCTGGAAAATATAACACACTCGATTGTCGTCCACACATACATATGCATTGCTATTGTGGCGGTCGAGACGTTGTGTTATCAGCTGGAGATTGAATCCAAGTGAGAGGAATGTGCATCGTTCCTGTTGTCACGGTGATTGTGATTCAGAATGCACGTGTTGCAGCTCAGGAAGTGAGGTCATGTCACAACACAGGCCCTGTTTCATAGAGATTGGTACCTGCACCACGTTGGCAGTAGCCGGAAGAAAGACGTGTGATTCATGCCATTGCCTTAGTAAAAAAGTGTACACAACGGCATTGCTGGATGTCGTCATTGCTGTGGACCGTCACCGTGATTCATCTTCGCGAGATAACACGGGACTCGGACTCTATTTCGCGTCATTCAATCGATTTCTTACAGACAGCTGCCTTGAGTTGAACCGACATGTCAAGTGAGAATCCCTGCTTTAAATTAACTTCGTTCTTCAAAGGATTAAAACCTCCGGCACGTGGACCAAGGTCAATGTAAAATTGTCCCTGGTGCTTAACTGAGCTTAAAGCGATTCTCAGTTAACACCTTTACCTTTATCAAGGTTCCACATACCGCGGTTTTTATAAAAATTTGAGGCACAAAGTCACTCCATATCAGGGATTCTCAGTCCGTGGAGAAAATTAAAGAATTATTAAATTTTAAAGCAGGTGTTATATAAAAAGTGCGCTCATTGAAGAACTTTAACGCAACTGTAACTTCCCGGTTCCCATCCGCTATGATTTTGTTTTATGGAACGACACTTAGCTTGTATCGAGAAAACCCTGCAGCGCTTGGCGGTGAATCATTCAGTTCCAGCCGGGATCCTGGAAGTGGAACAACTGTGCAGGGCCCGCGGAACGGCATTTGGTTTCCCCGATTGTTCATAAGTGTCCCGTTTGGTGCAGACTATCATTACGTCACCAAAAAACGCCTGACACCCCAGAGTGCTTAGTCTGGAGTCAGGGGATCTGCCCTTTGTTCTGGCTTCAGTAGCGTTTAAGATATTTTCACATTTAATTCTGTACTTAAAGCGCTATTTGCAAAGACAATTCTGCAATGAATTTTATTGCTGTCCAACACAAAAAGGTCCATTGCTGTCAACTTTTACGGGTCATGACGTTAAGCTAGCACAGTTCATAAACACGGGGTCTCGTATTTTCATTGAGAGTTCAGACATTAGACAGAGCCAATGAAAGAGCGTGTTCGCCTAACGGAGCGTATTTCCGGTAGCAAGTAATCGGCGTGTATGCGGGGCCCACACACTTTTTGTGCGTCTGAATTCTGTCAGGAAGAGGGGTAGAGGGCTGGAAAAGGAATCGAGTTTTGGGAACGACGTTGTTTGAACGGAATACGCTATCGAATTACACGAAAAATACTGTAGAGGCTACTTCCAACATGTATCAAAACTGCGTACTGTCGTGATGTCTAATTGATGTTCGCGGATCAGGTTAGCGAAGGCCTGCATTTTTTAAATTTTTCTGGAAGGATCTATTATAGCGTTAAAACAAATAACGTCAACACTTCTCAACCCCGAATCCAGAAGCAAAATTAATACAGGGATTGTATTTAATTTCTTTTGAACAAATTGGAAATCATTAAAGTGTTGTATGTAATGGTAGGAAGACCAAAAGCCGACTTCAGATGTTGGTTATCAAAACTGTTTTCTTAGGCTTAACCCTTTGAATTAGTCTAGCAAGTCTGTTTTGCCCTTAGAAGTCTGAAGTTCATCAAAATATTATTAAAGTTCCAGTCCGTGCCTCAAAGAAAACACAAAAAATACTCCTGCAAAGATCAATTGGCCAATGCCGTTTAGGGAAATAACTGCTGTTCATTAGAATCATACGAAACCCATAAATACATTTCGTTGGCAAAATACAGAATTATTAATAGTTGAAGCATGTGGTACATAAAGTTACCACCTTATTATAAACTTATTAAAAAGGTTACGATTCTTTACCACCACACTATAATTTGTATACACATGTGTTTATGTGTGCATCGTCTTGATTTTAAGTTACAGATAACATTCCGTCACACATTCAACAATGATACAATTTTATAAAAACTAAATTTCAGCTCGTAAACCACTCTCGGTTTAGCTCCATCACAAACACCATCATTAACTAATGAATGTGGCATGTGGTATTGTAGGCAGGTTACATTGTATCCGCTTTTCACACAATTTCTCATCGACTCAGGGAAATGCTGTCATAATACCTAGAATAGGCTACGATCACTTCCACTTCTCTTCAGGTCCCATTCGCAATTAAGCAGTCATTCGACGCTACACCCCCCACCCCCGCGCAAGCACGCGCGCACATGCAATGTAGAATGGGCATACGCAGTTGAGAAAGCTGATTTAATAAACCAACGCTAATTCCGTCATAAAATCTGATGTTGCTATTTTGCCTTAGAAAATGAATGAGGTGGCAGCTGCCTTTACGTACATATTCATCCGAAACTTCCGTTACGCTGAACACAGATGGGTTACTCCCAGGTCCCTCTTTCCAGCTGTTCTATTGGTTTATAACACGAGCCTTCACGTTGAGGGTCTCGTTTTCTTGGCCTTTCAGTCGGCCTTCTTCCAGGTGTGGTACAATATCAGTTTTAATTCACGTGCTGGAGTCATGGCAGATGTCACAAAGAATTTCCTCTAAGAAGTCTCATGTCAGGGAGGTCTCAGGTTCAAATCTTGCTATATTGAATCAAAAACATCCACTGTTCCCTAAACTGTCTATAAGAACGACTTATGCATGATTATACCAAAGCACAAAGACCTCTCGAGTTGTAATCCCTATTGTAGGGACGCCATTTCTCAAGGTTTTGCCATTTGTCATGTGATTCACTCCACTATTTTATCCATTATCACCAAGATATCTGTCTTCTGGGTTGTTGCGCTGTGTAGTCTGGTCGATGTTTACCAACGTTTCAGAGGTCATACTGCCTCCGTCATCAGGACGATTCTTTCTAAGTTATCTACGCTATGAAGATTTCTGTCTTCTGGGTTGTTGCGCTGTGTAGTCTGGTCGATGTTTACCAACGTTTCAGAGATCATACTGCCTCCGTCATCAGGACGATTCTTTCTAAGTTATCTACGCTATGAAGATTTCTGTCTTCTGGGTTGTTGCGCTGTGTAGTCTGGTCGATGTTTACCAACGTTTCAGAGATCATACTGCCTCCGTCATCAGGACGATTCTTTCTAAGTTATCTACGCTATGAAGATTTCTGTCTTCTGGGTTGTTGCGCTGTGTAGTCTGGTCGATGTTTACCAACGTTTCAGAGATCATACTGCCTCCGTCATCAGGACGATTCTTTCTAAGTTATCTACGCTATGAAGATATCTGTCTTCTGGGTTGTTGCGCTGTGTAGTCTGGTCGATGTTTACCAACGTTTCAGAGATCATACTGCCTCCGTCATCAGGACGATTCTTTCTAAGTTATCTACGCTATGAAGATTTCTGTCTTCTGGGTTGTTGCGCTGTGTAGTCTGGTCGATGTTTACCAACGTTTCAGAGGTCATACTGCCTCCATCATCAGGGCGATTCATACTAAGTTATCTACGCTATGAAGATTTCTGTCTTCTGGGTTGTTGCGCTGTGTAGTATGATCGATGTTTACCAACTGGGCCCTGATGACGGAGGCAGTATGACCTCCGAAACGTTGGTTAACATCAACCAGACTACACAACGCAACAACCCAGAAGACATAAATCTTCATACTCACCGCTGTGAAAACCTCAAATCATACATAATCACCAACTTTGAATCATAAAGGATCTTCGTGGCTTGATATAACTATATAGAGTTCTAACAAAACTGGGGGGTGGAAATATAGAATTAGGCTTCTTTTTTCGATTGTTTAGGCTATTTATTGCATAAGAGCGTAACTCATTAGGGGTGAGTCGAAGTGGGGGAGTCGTCATACTGAATTAGTCCGTGTCCTGTCGAATTTACTACTCCTAGTTATTACTTTCAAAATAAGTCTGTTTGCGGTCTCGTAAAGTAGAGCTGAAAAGTACAGTGGGCCCCCCTCCTATGCAGGCGTTACCACGTGTCGAGTAAAGCCTGTGTCATGCAAAAGCGACGCCACGCGGCCTCTGCTGAGTATTTACCGACACATCTGTTTCCCCGCTCTCCTCTGCCGCCAGGTGCAAACGCAGCGATCCCTGTGTTCTAACACGCTCGCCAACTTCCAAGGAATACACGGCCAATATTTTACATTTCAGGACATCAGTTACAATACAGTTTCTGATACAATAGCTGGCCAAATAACTCCACGGTATTTTTGGTCTTTTTGATTTAGACACCTTAAATAACGACAAGAATTATTTAGTTCATTGCACGTTTGTTTCCGAAGATGGCCGTCGTATGGATTGTTGCGTCGTGTAGAAGTTTACCGACGTTTCAGGGATATTGTTCAGCTGAGTTCATCGCCCTGATGAGAGGCAGAAATCACCTCTGAAACGCCGGTAAACTTCTACCAGACTACATGGCGCAACAACCCGTAAGACTCGGTAATACATGTATCTCAGAGTTGTAAAATACAAGACTTCATTAGCAAATTATCGTCGGACTCAAAGTTTTGTCGCAAGCAGTTCTGAATTCCACTCTGGCATGTCCGTCCATATGCTGCGTTTTTGTCTGTTGCCGTACAACCAGGTGGTCTGACGGCTCGGCAGGACACGCGCTCACCCACGCGACCGCTTCCCCCCCCCCCTCCAAGCCCCCCAAAACCATAACACCATAACCGCCCCCTCGCTTTTGTTGACTTTCGAAACCGCCGAGCAGTTACTTCAACCCCTGAGTGTCTTATTTGCCCGACAATCTGTTTGCAGCAAAGCTCGTGTTAGTGAGGAGGAAATACTCGTTATTGTCGGCCAAGTCATTTGAGTCTGTGAAAATATTTACGCAGACGCCGGACGAACTAAACCACAATACATTTAAAGATTAAGTGCTTTGTACGACTGGCATTCAGTTTCGAAGACCAGGCTTAATTCAGTTCTTAACGGCAATGAACAGAGTAATATAAACCAAATGGATATCAGAAACAAAGCATTTAGATTTTCGTGTAAAGTTTGTTGTCCGATTTTAACAGAAATTCAATTTGTTCGATAAATTTAAGTAGCTCTTGCAAATGTCGCATTTAATTAGTGTAGGGCCTACGCTCCATCGGTTCTCAGACTGAAAAATGCGGACAGAAAGACGAACAGACAATTTCCGTATGTGTTCCCTTTGTGCAAAAACTCACAATAAAACTGTATACAAAAAATTGTAAATAGACAACAACATATTCCTTACTGAGCAATGCACTCATTAAAGTAATTGATTGATGGATTCATTCACTGCTAGATTAGATTCATGATCGAAGTCGTGAATGAGACATCGCGTGGTTTTCTTATTCGTCCAAATGAATGCTGGTGTAGCCATGACCTTTCTTTCTCACTTCTACTTATTTACGATTCATCTGAGCTTCGTATGCCCTACGGGCCACAGCAGAAGCGTGGAATGTAAAACTTCAGCAACAAATTGACTAAACTTAACAAAAACTGCAAATATGCAAAGAGTCATGGTCATTTCGAGCCATTCTAAACCTGTTCCAAATCAGAGCCAATACTAGGAAGAAGGTAGAACTTATTTACCGGCAACATTTGATGGACCCGTGTGCCTACTGTCACAGAGTAAAGAAAACATTCCACAAAATAAAAGATATAGGCCATATTACGCTTTAGAAATATGTCCTCAAATACATTTCTATTGTTTATTATTTTCTACGCGTATCATTCGACACGTTAATACTGTGTGACCAACATAAAAATTAATACTGACTTTTTTCAACAGTAATTTCTGGTAAACTTAACACAGTTCGTAAGCTGGCTTCAGAATTCTGTAAGTATTTCAAGATAGCAGTCATATTTTAAACTAGAGAAGATAAACAATGACGTACAGAATATTTGGAAGGTTAAGTGTTCAAATGTCTACTTTTAATTGTCGAACAATCTAGAATAAAAGTAGAAACATAATTTCATATAGAGAGGTATTCGAGTAGGCCGCACATTCCCACTGGCAGCACCCGTACGCGAGACACTGATTAGAAACGTCTTGGCTTCATTATAATGACTAAACGGATAAGCTTTTCCGTTCTTGAAGAAGGGTGACACATCTGCTCGCTTATGAAACATCACACTCTCCCATGAGGGAAGAATTTCTATGTAGAAACATCAGCCCAGGGCAGTGAGCACTGAAGCTACTCAACTACTGTGCACGGACCAGGAAAAAAAATGCGCTTCGAATAGTATGGTGAAGGTAGTAGTATCGAGGGAGGTACGTGTCAGGAACTGATGATTCTAATGGAAACCTTAACTCCCGAATCTTTCATCAAATGTTGTAAACTGGGGTTCGTGGCTCTCATATTCTCGGTTGCACAGCCTTCGTTCAATATTACTTCACATTAAACGAACTTGAAAATGCTCGTTCTGCGTTTTGTCACGAAAAAACTTTGGTCTGATTTGGCGCGTCACATGAATATTTAAATAGTAACTGACTATACTCTAAGTGGCAATACCTGTGTCCACATTTATCTTCACATTAATGCAAACGAAGTATTTTGAACTTTTCTGTGTTGTTACACAGGAAATGACACAAGGCGTTTCTTTCAAAGTCTCTTACATTTTACTTTCGTCAGCAACAAACTCGTGTTCAGTTACAGAATGCGTTACCGATATACAAGCTCATGCCTGGTCACTGGAGAAAAATGCATGCATGGTGAAAGAGGAGTCCGTATAATGACATGAGTGTTATCAGTGGTAGATTAATGGTGTCTGCTGAATTAATACGGTCTGTCCATGTAAGTAAATACGAACCTACCTCCATGAAAGATAAGGCACGAACAAAATATTCAGTAGTAAGTTATGATTCCTTCTTGGAAGTAATGATACAATATAAGCAGCTTCTGACGACTGCACAGCGGGGGGGGGGGGGGGGGGGGGAAGAGAGAGAAACAAGACTCTGATGTCACCAGTGACTTCAGTACGAATTTGTCATATTTTGAAAAAAAGATTTGCAACCGATCATAGTTTATAAAACAGGCTACAATTTTTTTATTTATATCAACTTTAATATTATCCTCACGTCTACACTCTAGTTTCCCTTTTTGGCTTGTCATTTCCACCTTGACTTTCCGACTGAAATTTTCTATGCAATTCATATCTCTCCCATGCTTGCTACAATCGCCGTTCATCTCTTCTAATTTAAGCTAAAATATAGTAAATCAGTTATTTTAAACTCACATTCAAAAGGTTTACATGCCGTTCTTATATTGTAAGATGAAAAGGACTAAAACCTTCAAGATGTTTTACACAGGGAACAGCAGTTCGTTTTGGTTGAGGAGACACACGAGAAAAATTACGATGATCGCCCTGATGGTGGAGGCAGCAAGGACTTCTCAAACGCTGGTACACTTCTACCAGACTACAATTCAGAAGACAACCAGCCATCTTCGTACTCAGCGCCGTATAAACCTTAGATCCTACTAAGAAGAATTACGCCTGTGTTACCACATAAAGTAACAAGTGGAATGAAGACATGTTCCATTAATTCGCCAAGTCCACGTATGCTGATGCTAATTTCCGATTTACAGTGTTAATCTTATCAGTAGACAAGATAATCCACTGCCTATAGCAGTAAGACGAAAGGAAAAGTACGTCATTATTTATATATTTATTACATTTTATCCCTATCACAGTGACCGTGCGGTCACTGATATTGTGACTTCGAATCCCGTGTCTTTCTGTGTTGTGTTCTTCTGTGTAGATACTGATGTTGAAGGGACCAAGAACCTTTTAATCGTCGGTCAACTTTTACCAGACTACACGGCACAATATCCCACAAGGCTATCATCTTATTGGTGTTTTATTGTCCATTAATCATATTTTACACAAGACTCTGAATCTTAAATTACAAAATAAATCAAGTGTTTTTCCGGTGGTTGTTTCCGTATATTCGTGTTCGTTCGGCTATTCTGCGGTTCTATGTTAACATCCGAGGTCATGTGTGTCAAATGAGATGAGAGAAACACATTCACGGTAAATTTAAAGAGTTGGGGTAAGAAGCATCGTCACATCCTATTTCAAACCACTGTGGTAGCATTCGCCTGGAAATAAATAGCAAAATTACCAGAAAAGTCCACGAAGGTAATGATGTCGGTGTCTGTGCTAGAACTTAATACTCCCAGATACAAGGTAACAGCTTTTTAGGGAGGAAGATCGGATGTGGCCTGTTTTAAGATAGCTTCTCACTGTTCTTACATTCTTCAGACAATACTACGGAACGCAATGAGAAAGCTCAATTCAGACGATCTCCTGTCGAAGTTCGAACGTGAGACAGACGCGTTCATTTAAGTTCACTGAATCATCTGCGGAACACGCTGAATAATTTCGTTGTAGCAACACGACAGCAGATGTGTTCACCGCTCGTCACATAACACGGAACCGTTCCTACAGCTGTGAGAAACGAACATCTGGAACGTCAGTCCGCTCTTGTGTGAAGAGGGTTGTTACCCAGAGGACATTCCCCATCATCGACGAAAAATTCGTGAGAGAAACTCCTCCACTTCATATGGTCATGATGTCATACACATTTTGCATTCACATTCGCCATGCAGTCTTAACACGCATTCATACGCAGTGGCAAATCAAGTTACCTCGAATGTTCAAAATCTGCAGATATTTTGACAAGTATGTTTTGTTTCATTGGTTGTGGGAATTTAAAACGAACAGCAGCTCTTTGCTTTTAATTAAATTACCGTGTACATGACTTTACTTAAGTGGGCAACCTGCTTTAACACTTTAAAGCACAATGGACTGAGTCATGCTTTAACTTTCACTACTCTGTATATTGCCGACAGGGTATTCACGTGTTTCATACGATTCTAAAAACAAACAGCAATTCTATCCTTGAACAACATTAACCAATTAATCCCTGTAATAGAGATTTTTTTGAGGCAGGAATTAAGACTTTGTTGAATTATTACAAATGACTAAACCGGCTAGTACATGTTGAAGCTGGAATTGCTGTGGTAACTACCTCTCACACAGTGTGATTACGAAGTCCCTGCGTAATACGTGGTCAGTTGTGTACTCTGGGATATGGAATTCAGCATTGTGCCATCGTTTCAAGGTTTCTGGCATCGTCCACATGAATTGCATTCCTAGGAATGAGACAGTTCGAATCACCGGTTAGGCGCCTCGTCCACCCCATCTCCAAACTACTAATGAATCACAGAGAGTTTGCAGCTTCTGTATCGTAAAAAAACCCCGGATTTGTTAATCATGATAATGGAGCTCGCGTATTTATTAGAACTGGCACAAAAGTCACGTAAAATGGCGAATGGAGGTGCCGGTGTAGGATTATATCTCGGCCCGAAAATATTTTATGACAAAATGGAAATTCCAGGGAATGAACGCAAGTTATTTTGGTTGGTTTGTTATTTAGTCAGTCTCACCACTTATCCAGCTGTCTCGCAGCAAATACTTCAGTGATCAAAACGGCAGGTGCTTTTCATAAAACTATGTATATCTAAACCATCGCACAGCCACGCTGCTCTAAATCCTAACAAAACAGGAGTTACTTAATTCATCTGCCACAGGAATAAACTCCGGGCGCCATGCTATCAGTTCTTTCCATGGCACAAGCATTTAAATTAGTATGTGGGCATTTTAGTGATGTATAAATGCAGCATTTAATACAGAAACCTGACACTTCTCAAAATGACCTAGTTTAACATTACATTGGCCTATATTTTTGTGAACGTAGGATGTATGGAAACGTAAATGAGGCAGAAAGAGAAATTTCCGTAATCCGTCGTAAATGTGCAACAGAAGAATGGGGCATTGAACATGACACATCCAAACATCTGGCAGTGAATAATAAATGGAGTGGGTATGTTCTCCTATATAATTATGTTTTAGTGAAGTGAATTTAATAGGTCTGCTCCCTGTCTCTGTTTCCCTCATATTTTTCACAAATTACAGTGAAATGTTGGTCCAGAGTTGGCTCTTGTGAGCTCGGTAATAAATCCTCGAGTTCCACTTAAAGACAAAGCTTTTTGAACCAGGTTAGCAACTGTCGCATGACTTTCCGTCCGTAAGTGTTATTACTAATTCACTCCGTAGAACAGAGTACACGTTTTTTCAGAGGTTATTAGTCACTCAACTTGAAAAAAAAAAGAATTTTATAGAAACCAAATATTCGTTAGCATTTTTACAAAATTCCTTACATTCAGTACACGGCGCCATACCACATTTCTTTAGTAGCACATGGTGTAGAGTTACAATCTGTTTTAATCCTTTCGTCTCTCCGATGCCAAAAATCGTGGTCTGTTAATAAATGCTTTGACAACTTTAGGTTTTAGATGCACTCTGGATCTCGTACAGACCCCATGTGCCGTGCTTTCGCCGGTAAGTGCATTGCAAACATCTGCAGTGCGCACTCCACAGGGCGAGGAAGGTACTTACAGAGCTATAAAAACCGGACGCTGCCATGATGTGTTTTGTTTGGTAGATACTTGGTTATCTCAATCTCGAACTTGAATTTTACATTGGAAATAATAATTTAACATTAAGATATGGACATCGCACCATAAACAGTTTCGAAATATAACAGATTTTTTGCTGTCAGCCCCCCCCCGCTGTACATACACATTCTGTTCTCTAGCTTGATGTTGCAATGAATGCATGTTACACTTCAGATGGATGGGCAACATTCCAGAAGACAGGTGAGGCTACTGTTCCTGACTTACTAGGCATCCCGTAGAGTAAGAAATATTTTAATTTATTTATTTTTTGTCGTTGTCGTAAGATACTTCGTGTATTTTCGTCTGGCAGTGAATCTGCAGATCTGACGAACAATTAAGGCATCATAAACATAATTATTTTGGATATTGTCAGTCGTCTTAGTTTTCAAATCACCACATTAGGCTTTTTCAGAACTTCGAATAATTTTTATAATCAAATTTCTGTACCTTCAGGGCTGAAGATGGAGGCAGCATGTCCCTATAAAACTGTGGTGTTTACCTACAAGTTCACACGGCGTTACAACCCAGAAGACAAACATCGACATTCGCTTCAATATTATCCGATACCTAGGTATTTCGTGTTCTCTCCCCTTTGGGTTTCCCGATCAAAAGTTTGTGTTCATTTTTTTTCGTTTCTCCCATACGTGCTGCTACTTTTTCCACCCTCCACATCTTCCTTGATTCCATATTCCTAATACACAGGGTGTCCATAAGTCGACGAACGATTTAAAGTGCGTAAGGTTCTAGATAAATGTTATTTTCGACATTATTAATAATACTTGAATTTCAAGTTCTTGTTTTGAGTAATGCAAGCAATATATTAATTCGGTGAGATTTTAGGTTCTCATGGCAACGAGTGTGAAGATTATCATTCATTACCTTTATTTCTTTCCTTTCTATTGTCGAAACTTCAGGTTCATGAGTGTAGAATATTTATATTCAGTTGAAGCTAACATGGGACGATCAACGTCTTTAAATTACCAATTATCCAATGCAATTTGCGGTCGTTTAATTGCACTGTTTTTTGTATAGGTTCATTGGGACCGTGGTAGGAATTCCACGAATGTCTACGTGTGTCCATAAATGTTAGGACAGCGGTCTGTGTCACTTGGTTGGAACATTGTCGAGTCCGATCACGAATACCAAGTTGAATTCCTCGTCGTCACTCACATGATAGAAGAAGAGACAAGGGGAGTGTGATGGGGGCTCAGGATAGGTCGACTTGATCACAGAAATAACAGAATCAGCCAGAATGTTACTCAGATACTAAGTATACAGACGAGTGCTTTTTGCAAACATCCACGAAAATCGTGTTGGGTTATTCGAATGGTATATAAAATGTAACTTTGATTTCATTAGAAGGATCCTATCCAGTCATGCTAGTGTTTAGGATATTGAGCTGGTTTGTTTTCGAAGACATGAAAATAATATTGACGTCGATCTACTGAGAGCTGAAGACAAGAAGATTCCTCTGTATTTCGTGGTAGTTATACGTCGTGGATGTTACTTCCGTACAACAGCAAGCGTACTACGTGTACCAGGCTAAAAGTAAAACAACTCTTCTACAACAAACTACTGACCATCATGAACATGTTTCTAGTTTGGGGTTTGGTTCTGAGCCTTAACATTTTTTAAAAAGTTATGAAACTGATACCCAACACGCAAAACGAATGCTTTTTTCTTGGTTGTCTTTCCTTCTTGTTTTATTGAAAGAAATGTTGAACATAAAACATGTTACTTAACTCCAGCGTTAACATAGTCATTTATTTTGTTGTTTTTCTCAAATTATAGTTAACAAATTCCTTCATTTGTACGCTCCTGACTGGATATGGCTAGTATACATGGTTTTCGTTACATACGTTTGGCATTTTAACAGATTTAATGTAATGTGAACATAACTTATGTCCGTATGAGAGGCCGACAGTCTAAAAATTATGAACCAATACACAAACTTTATAGGCAGCTTGTAAATTCTCACCTGGCAGTGAGCGAAGTTTCGCTTGTAGCAGCGACAGATTCATTTTATCCGACTTTCAGGCCCACACGAGAAAGCGAGAAATGAGCTAGCTGATGAGAATAAAATATCTGAAGAAGAGACTTCAGAAATATATATTTTATACGAGATTTTTTGCAAACGGCTGTTAAGATGTACTTGGTCTTTGATTTGTAACGCCATGTGGGTTTGTAGGTGGGTACCAGAATCTAGGAGAAACATACTATATCCATTTTCAGGGCTTCAAAGACCAACATCATCATGTATTTTACAACTTACCGAAACGAACATTTAGTTCGGGAGCAGAGAATGGGGGTGACTTCCCAAACTTCCACACATCTGACCTGTGACGTTCTGTGCGTGCCTTTCATCGAACTACAAATAATACCTGTATACCAATGATACCGAACAGCATCACAACGAACATAACGAGGTAATGATGGGCACCTTTCCATCTATTGTGATTTTACGCTTCATATTGTTTCCCGAAAGCGTCATATTTAACTAGGGTACAAACTCGACAGATTATCGGGACATACAACAGGAGTACCGCTACTAAATATGTGATCTGTTGCCCATTGTATAAATAAAATTACAAATCGACATTAAAATACCAGTTGGCAAGTATGCCACTTTTGCGCAAGTTATTAGCTGAAATTCGGACATGTAACATATATACTACACACCACGGCCGATTTAGACATTTTGGGGTTCAAAAATAATTTTAATACGAAGAAAATAAAAGTACTGACATTTAATGTATGAACTCAGACAGAAGTGAAACAGCAAACTAATAGGAAATACTATAAATATATGCCTATATACTACATATTTCATCCTGGAGTCATAATTCAATGTTTCTTCACAATGAAATATTTTTGAAGAAAATTTGATTAAAATGCCTTATTTAGATTTGTTTATACCGAATTTAATCTTGTGAATACGTGAAATACAATTCTCATATATTAAATTATAAAGATTTTAAAATATTATAATGAAAGTAAAACATTAAAATAATAATGGCAGTCTTCTGCGATCTTGTTCCGTGTAGTCTGGTAGATATTAACAGAAGTTTCAGAGATACTGACTGCGTGGGAAGAGTACTAAATGCCTGTCTTCGGGGATATTGCGCCGTGTACCCGGCTTCATGGTGCAACTCCCCAGGAGACTGCCAATTTCATGCTCGTCGCCATGAGATCATAACATCTCACATAAAAACATATACTTCCTTGCCTTGGATTTTCTCGGTCAGACTTTTATGGTATAACTTTGAACTTCGGGAACACCGCATATATATATATATATATATATATATATATATATATATATATATATATATATATATATATATACACACACACAAAATAATTTGAACATTTTCCGATTATTTGAGGTTTGGAGTGTATACAAAAACCCGGCATTGTTACACGTGTATATATCTACGCATACATAAACAAGGAATGGTATGTTTATAGATCTATAATTTACATATGTTATTCCAATTACAGCGACACTTGTTACCCACGTCAGAAAATATGTAACTCTAAGGGATAAATACACACAGAAGTACTTACTTACGATTCCATGTGTCTGAAGCAATGTCAGTAATGGTATTTTTTCACTATTTCTGGATTTTCTCTTGATAACCTGAAATAAAACTGCTGTAGAAATGCCCACTATTGTGTTAAAATATGACGAAAGAAAAATTGTTTAAAGTCAGTAATCATTAATCGTTGTCAAACTAATTTAGTTAGCGGAACATTTGACAGTGCCGCGCAATGAAAACTCACGATTCGCACGCCAACACAATCCTCCTAATTCATCCGCAGTACTGAAACACCTTAGCTGTTGGGAAGTATTCCACACCTCTCGGTTACCCCACTACATTTTCAAGACACCATGACACTCGTTGCGACCTCTACGGTAGGAATTTGAATCATATCTTGTAGAGTTGTTCCTAGATGGCAGTGCCTTAACTGATCAAATGTAGTACTATATTAATTTGGTAAAGCATTGATAACCGTGCAGTATATTAGTTTCTAAATGTAATATTGACATTTAAAATAATATTTTGTTTTAATATTTGTTAATGGTGTCTGTTACCTGCATTTTATTCTCCATTCAGAAATGGCGGCATAATAATTGAGTACCTGTGATCGGACTTATTAAAATTATTATATGTTAAAACATTTTTATATACTATAAAAAATGTAATTTATATAGAATTGTATATAAGTAGTCCAGTGCTTTAAATTATAAATGGTACATAATAACATAATTATTCTAACAAGAACTCGTAGCGCTATCTATATGCGTTGCAAGTTGTACTTCCTGTCTACAGCTTCCTTTCCACGAGGATATTATCAAAATGCAGAAGGTCGGTTTTAGTTTCCTGTTCATTACAATTTATATTTTTGCAGTTCTTCTTTAAACATGAAATTAATAAATATTTGCTCAAAATTTTCAGCCAGCCAAGGAACCGATCCAATCCGTGCAGGTGTTCGGAAGGAAGGTAATAGTGTATATTTCTGTTTGTCAAGCACTTATTTACCGTTGTATTATGTTGGGTGCAACATATGCGTGTTGATTTTCTAAAAGTGTAATTGTGAAGTTCTTTCATTTCTTAGAAAAGTGCAACTGCTGTAGCATACTGCAGGAGAGGCAATGGCAATCTTAGGGTAAATGGCCGACCCCTTGAGATGGTAGAGCCCAGAGTACTGCAGTACAAATTGCAAGAACCTGTTCTGCTTTTGGGGAAGGTGAGACTTCTTTAAATATATATTTGTTTTGTGATAGTAGTACATCACATAGTCACTCCTATCGAAAAAGTGACATGTAGTGTGTGTCAATCACTTTTGAAAATTTCTTGTAACTTCAATTAGGATGTTGCTGTTTAAGATGGTTCTGCAGTGTTGGTATGTTCATTGCTTAGAAGCTGGATAATTATAATTGGACTATGTTTTTTTTATAATTAACCGTTATTATCAGTTTCAAAACTTACATATTGCTTAAGTGATCATGCATTCTAGTAACTGGTGAACTGTTAACTCAGGAGTTGAAGTCCAGTTACAAACTCAGTAGTGCTAGGTTGTAAATCCTCGAAACCTAAATACCCATTTATTATCATCATCATCCCACATTTTTTAGGGCCAATGGCCTGTTATAGTCTCATTTCAGTGTAGGGTTTCCCAAAGATTGTGTGGTACTGCTACTGTTATTAGTGATTACTGAATAAGATTTATCTTTCAGTGTCCTTTAGTCATTAATCTGTGGAATTATAAGTCATATTAGTAATTTTCATTGCATCATTAACCTGCCAAGGCAATTGAGTTATGATCAAGTTTATATTTTGCAAAGTATTTAGAATTGTTTTCCTACATTGTTGTCACTAGCATTCTCCTTTTGGCCTGATGAATTTGAAACATTAATTTCTCCATGTATTATTTATCCTGACTTGGTCATTCAGATCTCTTCCATGAGTGTGTACAAATGGGTACAATTTGGGGAAGGAATGCATGTGACAACTTCATGAACTAATTGTTCGTCACCACACTGTACATGTAGTTTCCTCTCATGTAATCACCTTTCATATGTGTACAAGTACTGATGAAAACAAATTTTAATGCTTTAAGAATGAGTACACTCCTGCTTAGACAGGTAATAATTGTTTGTTACATAGTTTGATGCCTGTGCTGAATACAGTAAAAAAATCCTTGCCCCTTGAATTTCTATGGCCCTTTTCCAGTGGTAGTTTACAGTTAGCCAATTACTTTAGATGTGATGAATTGTTATGTATGGCCATGCTCAGACTTTTTTCCCTGTGAGGTGTGTACTATCTTAGTGTGTTGTATTATATTCCATTAGAAGAAAGATATGGGTTTATATCAAAAGTACAAATAAATTTTTGTGCATTATGCTTTTATAGACAATGGTGTACTGAGTTTCACAAAAAAGTAACACTGATTTGAAATGGTGTATTATTGTTTACCAGTGATGAGGCTTTTATCCCGAAATTGATCATTTATGGTATGAAATAATTAAGCAGCCTGAGGTAAAAAACTGCATTTAATGTTTTATCTATATTGCCAGGTTTAAAATTGTGACAATTTATTACTCACTTTCAGGAGCGGTTCTCTGGTGTAGATATCAGAGTCAGGGTGAAGGGTGGTGGTCATGTGGCCCAAATATATGCAATTAGACAGGCTATATCAAAGGCATTAGTGTCATACTACCAGAAATGTAAGTAGAGCTGTAAAACTGTTTTTTAACAATTTTTATGGAATTCTGAGCCCCTTCTAGCAGTTGCCAATCTGGTATGATTTAACCATGGCCATGGTCTTCCACATCATAACTCTGCATTCATAATCTGTGTCAATACTCCTTTGCAACTATGTAAGGTGGATCTTTTTTTATTGGTGTTCCGATGTGTGTTGCATGTGCATTTTGTCCTTGCAGATGTGGATGAAGCATCAAAGAAGGAAATCAAGGATATTTTAATCCAATATGATCGCACATTGCTTGTAGCTGACCCAAGGCGCTGTGAACCGAAGAAGTTTGGTGGCCCAGGAGCTCGTGCACGTTACCAGAAGTCATACCGTTAATTTCATTATGTATTTGTCTGGTGTTTCATATATGTTGTAATAAATACATCCTCAACTATATTTGTATATTTTACATACATCACAAATGGCAAATTACTTGTTGTGGAGCAGATGCCTTTAGTCTTAGTCCAAGCTTTTCTGTCAAGTTTGTACCAGATATTTTGTCACAATGTGAGTTTGGGTACTTGCCTTCTATTGGTGCATCTTTATCAGATGTTGAGCCTTCTATCTATACTAACAGTTCTACAAATGTAAGAAGAGACCCTTGGGGTCAATGTTTTGTGCACTTTCATGTTGACAAGCTGAAAGGGCTCACCATGCACTTCATATCTTTGTAACAGAAAACTTACTTTTGATGATAAAGTAATTTACTGTAACTTGTGACTAAAAGTATAAAGAGAAAACTGAACAAAAGTAAAATAACCTATTTACATTAGATTTGTCAACTGATAATGAAGACCAAAGGTGCACATTCATGAGTCGGTGCATCAGGAAATCTGCCTACTCATCATATTTCACATTGACTTAACTGCTCACACCAACCATTTATATACATGTAAGACTTGAGGTTCTCACAGCGGTGAGTATGAAGATATCCGTCTTCTGGGTTGTTGCGCTGTGTAGTCTGGTCGATGTTAACCAACGTTTCATCGCCCTGATGATGGAGGCAGTATGACCTCTGAAACGTTGGTTAACATCGACCAGACTACACAGCGCAACAACCCAGAAGACGGATATCTTCATTTATATACAGTACCATGGCTTATTACAAGGCCATAAACACAAGTACACCCTTATTTATTGTTTTTGTTTCTATTTTTAGATGTTTATTGTATTCGGTTTTATGCTGCTTCTACTGTTTTTCTTTTTTTATTCAATTTTGTTCCACCCTAGGTGACAGCCTGCTGTGCTTAGTGGTTGAACTGGAGGTGATTATCATCCTTTGATTTGTCTGCAAAATGAGCCCATTGTTTATGTAGTCTGACTCATGAACACAGTCCAGCATCAGAAATTATTTCACAAATGTGACGACCAGGGTTGTGGAGTCTGAATCGGAGGCAATTTTAGGAGGAGTTGGTAAAAATGTATCAACTCCGACTCTGACCTGAATATAGAATCTTAAGAACAATTTCTATACCTTGTGAGGTGGCGGCATCACGCTTAGGGAGATTCAAGGACGTGTTGAGCCACATGGTGTGGGAATAATGCTTTGTAACTTTGGCTCTGGTACCTTAAGAATACAAACTGTCTACAAATCAACCAATTTCTGCAATAACCATTAGACGTATATTTAAATATAGATTTTAATCTAAAAAGAAGGCTGATGATACATGTGGTGATGAAATCTATTAAGTTGCCATTTACCATTTTAGTAGTTTTACCCTTATTAATACATATTGAGCTTTTATGAAGGAGTCAGAAATTTTAGTACTGAATCCACAGCCCTGGTGACAACTTTCTCAGTTACTTTTTGCCCTGTTGAGTATGGTTGCCATGTAAAGGAAACACAAAAACATTAGAATTTTGCAAAATTTGTATTTCTGGAATGTGAGTGACAATAAATAGAAAAGTCCATGACAGTTTGCTGCAAAAGTTTGTTCCCTGGAAATGTGCATGGCAAGAATGTGACTGTTCGCCAGTGAAGTTTCAAGGCAAACAACACAGCCTCGATTGCACGGATCGGCAAATCATGACTTGACTGTGGATGTACCAACAAGTCTGTCATTCAGACAATTACAATATGAATTCAATGAACCTCTCACAAACCGTAGTAATTGTGTTTTTAACATTTTTGGATGTCATTAATGTTAGGTAAATTCCTGTCCTCACGAAACCCCCAAAACCTTCCTCGCAGTGGTGAAATTGGTCATTACGTGAGGATGTGCATTCTTTGCATGAAGTACCGAGACATGGGATGTTGGACCTTACGTGTGTGTAAGATTTTTGTAGTATCTTCATTTTTAAAGCTAACCGCTGATCGTATTTTGAAGTTGACGGCGCGCAGGTTTGCAGTCGCGCAGCGGAGCCGCCGCTGCGGCAGAACCCTGGCTATGGCCGTCTAATTCTGTCCCGTTGCTGTTCCTCACGCACTCTGTTGTGTCTTGGTTGGGGGCGCCAATCGTGGCTCCAGTCGCCAGACGTCGCTGCGTGAAGTCGGGCTTATCAACCCGACGAAAGGAATAGGAATTCCTGGTCCGGGCTGGTCGGTCACTCGCTACTCTTTATCTTGTATAGGTGAGTCAGGCACAGTTGGTGATCTTTTCTTGCGGATTATTCTTCAGTTGCTATAAACTACAAAGATTATCTTCCTCGCGTCGAATGTGGTCTAGTGTTTTGAGGTGACCGACGCGTTCAAGCCGGCAAGAACTTAGCGTGGCTGCAGAGGGAGGAAGCACTTCAGAAGTTGTGCTACTGAAATCTTCAGGTACGACAATTATTTTCTGAACTGTGGTGTGCGTGTACTGCGAAGGTTAATTTCATTCAAGCAAGCATGCCAACGAGGAACGACCATTTCTTCGTTATTAAATAGCTGGTTTGATTTATCTTACTTTTAAATCACTTGAATTTGTTTACTTTTCTGGTCATGAGAATTTATGAACAGATTTTCATTTAATATTTTATAATTGCAAGATAAAGTAATATTCCAAAGAAAGGGCATGTCTGAACAGTTTTAGAAACGTTTTCTGAAGACGTAGCCGATTAAACCGATTCTGTTCTAACTTGAGTAAAGTGAATGGAAATTAGTTGAACACTTTCTATTTCTTTGCATTGAGCTCAGCGTTGTCTGTTTAGCAGATCATGTAAGGCTGCCAGCCGTCTTCAGATTTATAGCTGATTACAATGAACAACTTTTTACTAGATCAGAGAAGCTTCGATAGAGTATCGTGGTGTTGGCTGGCCAAGCCTAGCACACAAGGTCGCCTCTGGAGAATTTCTGGAATAACAACACAGATACAACCATATTACTCTAGGTACTAGGCTTACTGTACTGGGCATTTCCTATTTCTCAAACCACGCTGATATTTTACATTCTACATGCAATATATTAGAGAACATTGCGTATTTTTAAAAGATTTATTATTGAATAATTTCAAAACTCTGTTATTTAATTTGAGCTAATGGCTCTCGCTACTCGTAAGTCCGTGCATCCGCCATGGTGTCATTACTAATTCTAGGGAATTTAAGGGTACGAAATAGAAGTGGCCTCCGGTTTATACCAAAATTTGTTACAAACCGCCAGCTGGTTTGAAAGTTGACAATGAAACAGACACACACATTGTGATATAAGCCTAAGTATTTCCTACAGGGATGGAGAGCATTCTTAAAATCTAGTGTTCAGATAGTATCGAAGTATAACAGAACTAGGATCACGGAATTTCGCAAAATGTGCGCGTTTTTTTAAAGACCTCGCTAATTCAGTTCGTTGCGTTTCTATTTTACACATGCTGATCAAGCGTTATGACTTGTTCCAATTCATAAATGCTTTGAAATTATGAATCAGTTTCTTCATTTGGAAGGAAACTTTGGATGGGTGATTAGCCGTCGCAAGGCCTTTGCCTACAGAGGACAGCACAAAACAGAAATACGAGGACAAACTTCAATGCTTTGAGCGGGATACAAACCCACGATTCTAATCTCCAAGCGGCTAAGACCCACACCCTAGAATTATCGACATCGTATTAATTATCTATCTAATAATCCCAAGATCTGGACAATTTAATAGCGAATTAAAATATGTTTCTTTTGCTAGGTACTTCCGTGAAATTTTGCCACGTCTTTGCAGACAGATACTGTTTTAACTTTATGAGACATGAGTTTCTCACGGTTATGAACATGTCGATGTTGGTCTTCTGAGTTGTTACGCCTTACGACCTAGAGGACCAACGTTGACATTTTAACTTGGTTTCTTAGACTGGAGACGAACTACGACGGGCAGAATTTAGTCCATTAGGAACTGCTGGGACGTGTAAGTAGAGGAGATCAAGGAGAGTGATTAATATTTTGGAGCTGACCGTCACGATTAGTCTCATGTATGGCCATTGACTATCCACTGACGATTGATCTAAATTTTTGAGCGACAGGGGTATTCCGGTCGGTCATCATCAGAGCTATCGTTCTTATAATGGAGGCAACAAGCACCTCTGAAACGTCGAAAAACGTCTACGAGACTACACGACACATCTCAGAAGACAGGTATTTTTATACTCGCAGCCGTGAGAACTTGAAAACGCACTAATTTTAGTGTTGGATGTAAAGTTTATCATGCATCTGGTCAAGAGGAAATCATTTTTATGAAGATTTCTGTCTTCTGGGTTGTTGCGCTGTGTAGTCTGGTCGATGTTTGCCAACGTTTCAGAGGTCATACTGCCTCCGTCATCAGGGCGATTGAGTATGAAGATTTCTATCTTCTGGGTTGTTGCGCTGTGTAGTCTGGTCGATGTTAACCAACGTTTCAGAGGTCATACTGCCTGAAGACAGAAATCTTCATACTCACCGCTGTGAAAACCTCAAATCATACAAATCATTTTTAGTCCGTAAAACGAAAATGCTTGTAGCCTAAAATTTACAGTAACTCAAAAATTCGGTAGCCGCTTACTGTTTACTTTTGAGCTGCTGGTCACACAAAGAACGTGGCGGTTTGATAAACTGTTATTTAGCCTCGAACCACCTTTGGCATCAGTTGTGATCCTCAAGAGGTAATCGAACTTACACTGATCAGTGTAGTCTGCAAAATGACAGGATTAGTTCGTGCTCGTTTAGTCTTCTGTAACTTTCATCTTGGCGCCAGGCATAGTTCTGTTCACTTGGTTCTTTTATTCAAAGAGGTCTGCATTTCATTTTGTAGTGTTGGTATCTCTGCCAAAATGCGAAACAAAATAAATGCCGAAGAAGTGTGCTGCTCTACTTCACCCAAACTTATTATATCCATCCATAATTTCTGACCTCAGATAATTCTTACAGAGACTTCCTTGCAAGAACATCTAGTGTATTAAATTCGATGTTTGTAGTAATTATGCGACAGTCAGATGTTCAAACTATACAAATGACATATTTCGTAACATTCTTGCAGCCGCATTGTCCCAGAAAAGGCGAAGCTTTCCGCATACGAGCCGGAAGATATATTCTAATGGAATCCTCGAACTTTGTAGCTGCCTTGTGCTCTAATCTGTTTGGAGTTTCGTCAGAAACCCTGCCAACAAACACACATTCCTTACACTCACCTGGTTGTCCCCATACAGTGAAACCCTCGTTTTAATGTCTGAGTTCACGACTGAGATAAAACAGAGGTATCATTCCAGTGCGAAATCCACAAATCGATAATTAATTCCATGAACGGGTGAGCGTGATAATGAATGCTGAATGGTTGTATATGTAACTCCCTGTCTTTTCTGCTTTGATGGCGTGATGCTAGGCATATGGGTTAATTATTAACTGCATTACCAGTTTAAAGTCCACTTGTAAACCACCTGCTTTAACCAGGCAGAAAGGCTGAATTTTGTAAAAATGTGTTTAATATGATTTTAATTGTAAGCAAGGATTATTTCCTTCCAAATTAATTGTTTCAATGGAGAAGTGTTTCGTTTCGTTTGACTAAAGGACTGAATTATAAAATATTATTCAAACGAGCTCCGGCTTCAAAGGATTAACACAGAAAATAGTAGCTCATGTCCAGTCTTCGTAATTTACAAGTTGGAGGTTATTCGAATGAAGGTGATGGACGAGAGATAATCAGTATTATTTAACTCTGCAGTTTTAACAGTCATCTTCCACTATTTGTCTTTCAGTGATGTGATTTAATTAGCGTATATCATATAGTTTCACTGTGTTTCCCTTAATGTCTTTGAGTATTTGTGTATTTAAAATTCCACCCCGACGACTCTAGAACTGACCTATGTGTATCTGTTTTCTTCCAGATCCCTTGCCCACTCTTCTGCTATACAATGATTCAAGTAGATGAGTCAGATCCGGTTGGAGGTAAGGAATGTTAAAGAACATTTCATGCTTTCACAGTGATTCAGTATTAATATGGATCCTGTTTCGGGTAATGGAACCTTGAAGGCGTAGTCTATACTGCCGACGTTTCGGCGATATTGTCTCCGTCTTTAAGACGAAGTGACAACATCCTACATTACGTAGCGATGTGATGGACTCAGCAAATAGTAGAATAAGTATTTGGGCCGGAAAGAGGTGCCTTACACTGTAGAAACAACTATTCGTATCAGTTCTAAATCCATAAATATAGTAACCTATTGTGTTAGTCTTACAGTTAGACAATTTCTTTTAAATAACACAAGCCTGTGTAGCTTTTGGAAGCTCGATAAATAGGTCGGATACACCTATTTTCCATCTATTATTTTCAGGAAAATATAGTAATATTTTGTCTGACACGCATTTAGACATTTAGCTCCAAAATTATTTGTAACTTGAGATGATATGCCATTGGAATGCATAAACAAAGAGATGTATCGTTGTACGCCTCAAAGAAATTGGTTTACACCTGATACGTAGACAACCCACCTAACGCGATATTTTAATGGCTAACGGCTTGGCAGAATGATCTCTCACGTATTTTATAAGACTGACATTTCGCCTAACGCATGTTGAATGTTTTCTTCATCTAATCATTCATTTTAACTTGTAATTTTGACTGTTTGTGTGTGTACGATGTAAAATCAGAATGTGAATGACTCAACAGCCGTATGTAGTATGCTAATAACACAAGATGATTTATTTACCTTTACACTACATACCTCTCGTCGACCTACAGAAAGACCTTCATTTAAATTCAAGTTCGTATCAATGCACGCCATCTCTCTTGGCTTAAAATAAGATAGTGCTCAGTGGCGGCTCGTACATTAGCACTGAGTTCTGAAATTCCGTGAATGTGATTAGCTCTTATGATGCGGATAACAGTGTCAACCTCAAGATTACCGATGATACGATGTAGTTATTATGAAATTCCAGTGAGTAATTAGCTTACGAATTACAGATGACAATGTCATACCATTGAGATGAAAGACCTATTACGAGAAACTTTGTAACATTCGATACCTTAGCATAGATTGCATGTGGCTGTTCAACTTATCACTTGTTCTTTTTTACGACTACCGATTCAGTTCTCAGGACGAATATTGTTGCAGATTGTTCTGGGGGCTGTGAACCGTCTTTTTGTCTACAATTCATTATTTTTCCCCGAGAGAGAATGCAAGGTTTGTTTGTAATAGGAATTTAGATCTGTAACTATATAGTTCACATTGATACGTTTAGAACAGCTGACACGAAATACAAAAAGGTGTCTATAAAAGCACTCAGAAGGAATTAATTGAAGCATTTAATCTTTAAATTTGTTTTATGAGTTTCTTGGCAAGAAATTTTAAGAAATACTTTACGTATTTTTATAGTACTGTATGTCGTCACAGAGAAACCAATTTCATGGAAGAAAAGTGGGCCATCCTCTATATCTGTTGCTATAGTTCAGCTATACAAGCTGTTAACTCACGCGATCATGCCTGCCTTGCTCTCTGAAAGCACTACTAATTTGGATGATCCGTAAATGGGATTATTTTAGAAACATTTCTAAGTCGTTAATATATATATATATTGCTGATATGCTGTTAGGTTAATAGGATAAACTGCGAAGTACATCAAGAGTGAATATGATCAAATTATACAATTTTAAGCTAGATTTGCTATGAACATTTACACCGTGTTTATTAAATTATGAGCAAATAGGATTCCTGCCTGGTTTTTATTAAATGGCGTTACCGTTTATCAGATAACTAATTGTGTTAAACAGAATCCTTCTTGAGAAGATATAAATCGCTTATCTTGTCAGGAACTTACTCTGCTCATAAGAGCCAACCACCCGCTCTTATCCTGAGTCAGATAAATTCACTCCGCATCCTCCATCCTTATTCTTTGCAATGCATTTTAATATTGTCTTCACAATATAATTATCGATGTAAAGTTAATTACACGTAATTGTAATTAGCTGTATAAAACAAACGTGGCCTGTTATAAATATGGGAATGTGAAATCTGTGAACTGGCTAGCTAAATAACCGACCAACTAACTAATTAAATTCCTAGGTAAAATATATTCCTTGATCGTCGACAGTCTACCGATCAGACGATTGAGTGCCGTGATTACCATAGATTTATTACTTTCTATTAGATGTAACGATAAACTAGTATGAGCCTTTTACATTTTATTTGCAGACTTACAGACTATTATTATATATCAATCCTGCGTTCAAGTTTCAATTAATTGAACTGATTTTACTTAATGTACAGGATTCCCATTATTGCATAAAACTTTGTCGCACTTCGAGGTTTTTAAATCAAACTAGTTGTGTAAGAGAGAGATTGATAGATGTAGTAATTTTGACACGTAAACAGAACATATTACATAATGAAGTGGTTATTTCGATGAACCAGGCTGTGAGTATTGAAACTATGAATAGCAAGTTTAAAATGTTAATATTTTTTTATGTAGTCTTTCACATTAATTATTTTAAATTGCTGCGGGACCATTTAACAAAAACCTTTGAATGCCAACATAAGACTCAATAGATAATGTTCAATTTCATTGAATTCTCGCACAAGTTGACATGGGATATAATTACATTGCCTGATACACATTTCTCAGCCCAAATGCAGGGAACTTATTTATTCAGACGTGAATAGCAAGTAAAGGAACCCCAAAACGGACAGCTGGTGCCCAAGCAGATTCACTAGAGGAGTCCTGTACCCAGCCATGATTCAGTGTTGCAGAGAACCAGGAAATTTTCACTTGAAGACGTGTTTTGTCGCGTTTAATACACAAACACCGCTTCGCTTGTTGGATGTCGACGCGAAGAATGTGGGCTCACGGACTCCGTCGCCAAGAACAACAAAAAGGTGTACTCTGAATACGTATATTTTGTGGCTTATGTATTTGGCCATCGTGAATTCTTCTTATCTTGCGGCTAAGGTGAAGGAAGAAATCCACATTTTTAGATGGAAGAACAGAGTGGGCGGGATTTTCATTTAACCCCAGTGACACTGAAGATGGAGATCCTGAAAGACAGAGACGACCTATACTTCACTCTTTTTGAAGCCAAAGCTCGTCTAAATAATATTTAGAATTTCAGTCCGTACCTAATAAAACACAAGAGTTCTTCACGATGTTACTGTATAAATATACATGAGGTAAATCGCCGTTTATTAACAGCCCTCTAAACGTCACTTTCTCTGCTACAGTAGGTGCTCTCAACATATCAAGGTATAGGATTGCACTCACCTTCATTGACTCAGGGTCCTCTGAGTCATGACAAATTATTAGACATGTACAGGCAAATAGGTTCACATATTATGTAGTTATTTTAACACATTTATTTATCATTCTTATTAACTATTCACTTCAAATTATGTAAATATTAAACAGTAAACACTTTTTTTATCATATTGGTTGAAACAATAATACAGAAATATGTATGTGTCGTACGCATCTACGGGCCGCAGACTGCAAATCCCTGGGCGGTGTAATTTCATTCCGAGTTTCATTCATCCTATTTAGAGAAAGGCACAGCGACTTTCCCTGGAGTGAGAAACCAACTTATATGAGACCATTATTGATATTTATATGTGTCATTGTTTGCAACGTTCTGTTCCCTTAGTATGCTATAATCTTCTTCTCTACTATAAAAATTTCTGATTCCCCGTTGTCGTCAAAAAATGACGTCATCAAATAATGTTACGTTATATTTGTTTACTCGGCATTGTTGTTCCAACACAACAATGCCGAGTAAACAAATGACTTGAGTAAGACACTAAACTAACTCCCCCCGAAGGGGGGGTTGGTTGCGTTTTAAAAACTTGACCAAACCCCCGAAGAGCTCCGAAAGGAGCGCTCTGCTCTAGTTGTCCTAAAGTTTGCAACCACAACATTTTAATTGTATAACATTTAACATTGTTTTAGTCTTTTTAAGTTACATTGCTGTAAAGCCGTTTTAGTCCAATATCCATGGAATCAAAACGTTACTTTGACAGAAATAGCGAATTTTTCCCCCGAGTGTGTTGTGTTGTAACAACGAAATGGGGGAAAGGGGGGGGTGTGCCAAGTGTCTGCGTAGCCAAGTTGGCAGGCATGCCTGTTTCCGAAAGCTGTCTCACTGCTATGAATATCCGTCGTGCCAATGTCTCTAGGTTGCAGCATAAAGCCAACATCACTCTTAACTCACCCTCCGCTTTGCTGATCTGATGGTTGACCAAGTTTCTATAAACCCCCATGTACAGCATCGAAAAATTAACTCGCGTAATTTACACTCTGCCTTTATGACCGTTCCCAGCCAGTTTTAGACTTTCAAAAAATAAGCCACGACCGCTTCCTTCCACATCACTCAGCTAACACAATTCCTGATTATTGCACTGGGCAGTGCACGCATAATCTTTGCGGTTTTTACAGACCCCTTGCATAAGATCAAAAATGTTCGATCCAACAGAAAAAGTATGTGATATAATCTAAGTTTTACCTAGTACCTAAATTTTTAAAAAAAAATACTGGTCCAGTATCGTCTGTGCAGATCAATTCTTTGCATTATTTTTACCTGCTTTTTTAATTTCATGGTTTTATATTTAAATAATGCTGAACTGTTTGCCAAACAGTTTCCGATTAAAACCGACAATTACAACAAATTTAATGTATTGTATTTAAAATTATAACTGAGAACGTTTGCCTCAGAATCAAGGCACCACTCTCATATTCGCGTTACCAGTGAACCGGCTGTGCCGACTGGAGTTTCTCATTGTTTCCTCCAGTTCCCTAGCCGGGCAAAAGATTGCGCTTAACTGATATAAACCCCAGTCGCTTTCATTAACGTCTATTAAAACATGCCGTTTTTAGTCAGTCCATCTTTTTTCATTTCGACGCCAAATAGTCTCGTCGGTTGAACAGTGTCATTAAATGGACTACAAATGAAACTGAAAGTGTAAGAAGAAATCAGAACGATTTGGCATTTATACTTGAAGAATACAAATTTCCCACTGTGCAATGTTTCTATTGGAAGCAGAATAAAATAATTACTTGGCATAAACAGCGCCAAGCAATTTCCTATGTCTCGTCCTTAATTGAACAAGAGTGGAAAGCTGTTCTCCAGATTTATGTTGCAGATGTGTTTTCTTACAGAATGTATCGAAGTTAAAATATTTGGGAAATCAAATTTAAGCCACATTAACGGGTATATATTAAGTCCAGATTCAATTCGGCGAATGCTTGGTAGCATTCAGTTTAGAATATCTAATCTTCCACTTTCACACCTAAACAAGTAGAGATTAACACAGACGTAAAAAATTAATACAGCCCTACAACTTCTAGCAAATATCAGACTGCTTCATTCTACTGATCGCAGATGAAACACTGTTCGACGAGCAGAACCACCCATCCCGTTGTGCAGTATTTTTTTTAACTCGGCGCAAATAATGTGCAGTAATCACACTGACAAACGATGTGATGATGGCGATCCTTTCATTTATTCTTGGTAAAAGTAATTAAAATTGTTACTTTATTAAATAAACATCTCGCGTCATCTTTTAGAATTCGCATGCATTATTAACGAATGTGAAACTATCAGACATAATGCAAAGATACAGACGCGTTCTGACGAGTCGGTTGGTTCGTTTCGCTTTCGGAAATGCCAAGACATTTAGCAGTATGAACTTTCTGTCTGGTCTGAGTCTGGCCAACTGTAAAATATAGACATATGTGAATGACTTCAAAATGCTATTTTTATCTTTCGTGCCTTAAAAATGTTGACTGTCTGTCCGATTGGAGAGGAAATTTTCAAATAAAAATGGGAAACTTGTACCCGCCTCTTAATGTAAAAATCTGAAAATATTTTACATTAAAGTTTAATGTTTTACCTTGTCCAGAACTGTCCGACGATCTGAGAAATTGCGACTGTCTTGGTATGATATGAAAACTGCCATGTGTATAAGCCTGAATATTTGGAACTCTGTAGAAATAAATCAAGTCTTCAGAGTTAGGCCCAGGATTTATAGAAAGAGATCGAGGCCTTTTGTGTTTATTGGGGCCTCAGTGCTATTGCCCTTAAGAGTACAAATAACCACACCATCAACCCACAATCCCGATTGCCAAATAGACGGTGTTCTTCAAAAGCTGCTCCTAGCAGTATCTTGAAACTAGCCCGGCTTCTCTACTCTTATTCTTTTCATGGAGTCCCGTTTATAGCTCTGGATTTTTGATGGTCAAATAAAACTTTTAACTGAGGTCAGCTGATGTTAATCTAGCCTTGCCATCATAGTTATCTTCTTTAATAAACCAACTCTGGATATGTAAAGCATATTGAGGTTACAGTATTATTAAACGATTTCATTGAGCGAAGTTCCTTGAGAAACAAATAGTGGCTCAGCTAACCAACAAATTTCCCCAGCTCTGTGCTTCATTACCGTATGTACAAAAATCCATCATCATTCATACCCATCGTGAGTGAAGTCTAGTCCACCAGTAAAATAGATCCCTGATTATGGGGACGAAGAAGTTTGCTGAAACGTTTGTTGCTGTTGACCACTTGAAGCAGCTGATGGCCCGAGAGGATTTTTATTGTGATTTATGCACGTGTTGCAGAGTTGGAGCCCAGCTTCCCGTACCGCGATGTGACCATCCGACGCGGAGTGGACATGAAGGAGCTGTATGACCTCCAGTCAGAACTTGGCAGGTAAGGAGCCATCTGGCAATGTTGTGCTCTCCAGTTTTCGCCATGTTCTCTCAACAGTACGTCTGTCTTGAGTCGTGGAGAGTCGTTAAATTTTGGTCCGATTTGCTGTCTCATGTCTTCTCGTAACTTAACTTTATACACTTCGGGTACAAAGCGGGTAGGGGGGAAGAGGGAAGAGGGGCCAACAGGTAAGTTTTCTGTCCTCAGGAAGCAGGATTCAGCTTCCAAAATTTTGTAATTTTATAATCTTATAATTTAGACGATGTTATAATGCACCATCGTCAGAGGCCTTCACACTTCGGTGTTTATGTTGTTTTCGCTTTTAATAAGTTTTCCATGACGGTGACAGGGACTTTGTTATTTACATGTAACTTAAGCAAATTTGTGAAAGGATTTGTCAGGATCAACTTTAATGTTCGTATGGTATTTATAAACGCTGTAACATGTATATAAATTACCGTGGCGTATTTTAAAGCACGCAGACATGTTCCTGAAGGGTCTGAGAAATTCCACGAAAACCTCAGTCATGATAGTCCCCCTCCCGGTTTGAAACTCGCAAGTTTCACTTGTGAATACAAGCCGGAGCGTTGCTCGATAGGGCCATTACGTTTCAAGCAAGAATGGACGCTAAAATAATGTACGATAGATATGCAGTTCTTTTTCTTTTGTCCCATATTATCGGCAGATTAACTAAGAAACTGTATTGAACAGAGCCATCCTTGAGAAGCTACGATAGTCATTCAGCTTATCAAGAAATTTCCCACTATTTGTAGAAACAGAAAGTTCATTGCCATGATCAAGGGCCGGCCACTGGATCCTATCCTTAGCCCTTTTATCCTTTTTTTCGAAGTCCAGTCTATTAGCATTCTCCCATCTGCGCCGAGGTCTTTCAAATGGTATTTTCATTTTAGACTTCCCGACCAGAATTGTTTAAGCATTTTTCATCTATCATATCTACCTGTCACATGCCACGTGTCGCTCATCCTCCTTAATTTGATCACTCTTTTGATATTTGGTGAAGACCATAAATTATGAATTTCCTGATTATGCGCTTTTCTGGAGGCTCGTATCAGTAGATGATAAATATTATAAATGCGAATTGTGTTTAACTTTCTCACTTGGCTTCACCGCAGTGCAAATCAAAAGGGCATTAACCGCAATCATCATGATAAAACCTGGTACTTGTCAATAAAAGTGTCTTTTATTGCCTCGTTCAATTTAAAAACTGGTCCCATGCGTCATACGTGATTTGAGGCGCACTGCAGAACCGCTTCACTCAGCCATTGTGTTTATTTTCTCACGTGTAAAAAACAAATGCCTGCCCAGTTACTCACGCTGCCTTTTTGCCCTTGCCCAAATTTATTTAAGATGCGTTTTATCTTCTCCATGTTTCTACACGTTATCCCAATATATCGGTCATCGATTGAAATTCAAATGTTGATGTGTATCGCGTATATTGACATTAATAGCTTTTCAACATACTCGCAGATATTCATTCACGAATTCTTAATCCATTTCATAATGGAACATTGTTCACGCCGAAACAAAAGAACGGCTAAAATAACAGATTGTTGCTTTTTATATATTTACGCGTATAAATAAAACGTTATAAGTGAACGATTCCAAACTGAGTGGTATCAGTCATTCGCCGAATTGGATATGCTCTTTTTATGAATCCGACAAAGAATAAAGTTCAGGGTTCGATAACGAGAAATTAATTCATTTTAGTTGACACAGCTTGGAAGATCTCAGTAATGGACAGTCTTAAAAGGGTTCTTGGGGAAATAAATGTTTTAAAGATGAGAACTGAATTTTATTGTGCATATAATTCTGTTAAGTGGCCTACTTCACTCATCGGGGTCCCTCCCTTAAACCTTCAGACTACGTCGCTCCTTAGTTTGCGCAGAATTGCGCAGTCTATGGTTGCTATGACGTCGTTCTGGAGGGAGGAAGTAATTAAACTGGGTGTGTTTCGGCATTATATAGCCCTCTCCGAGCCTTGGCCTTTCTCTAAAATATTTTCTTACAGATTTCCTCAAAATATTTAGACAAAATAGTAATTTGAAAGTGGCTTGGCCTTCTCAAGCAAGGGCTTTGACTATACGGCACAGAAAGACGTGGACAGCCATTCATGGCTTGAGTAGGGTATCAACCCACGATCCCAGAGTTCGAGCGTTCAAGACCCACGCCTTGGAGCTTGGGGTCAGAAATCACAGAACTGGCATGCTAAAAATAGGATATGGAACACCTCTACGTTGACGAGCGGATGTTCTCGTCAACATGGCATTCCATCTGCTGTTTAAGTGTATGAAGCACATTGTAAACGAAACTGACTCAAGCCAGACGGCAAGCCGATTGCAGAAATATGGGCAAAGTTTTCGAGGGCGCACGATGATGATTGCGGTGGAACAACCGCGGTTCGACTCCCGGCAAGACGTAAGAGATTTTTCTGTTAGTTAAAACTGGCTCTGGTGTCCACCCAGCCACCATCCTTTTGGTAGATGGGGGGCCTTCCGCTTTAAACCCTGGGGCTCTTTCCCCGGGGTTAAAGCGGAAGGCGCGTGAAGTTAACCACACACCTCCGTCTACAGCCGAGGTATTTAAGTAAAATGGTACTTAAAATTAAAACGCGCAGGTAAGTACTGTGTTTCAAGTATTTTTAAAATCTGTTGAAGGACTGAAAAGCTAAGCTTCAATGAGATTTTATGCAGTCTTAAGTTTAGTGACTCTTAAGCCTATAATTAATTGAAACAAATCAAAGTTGTGACTGTTAATATTTGAAAATATAAATAATTTGTTTGAAGTTTCATCACAATATTTGAAAGGACGCAGTGCGCAGCCCTGCGTATGTGTTTCTTTATGTATTAAGTTATAATAATGTTCGCCTATAAATAAACGAAACAAAACCAATATGCAGAATGAGTCAGACTTAGGTCCCGATTTAAATAAATTGAAAATCTGAAATGAACAAAGCTGCGGAAAATATACAAAGCACAACGTATTGGTGAAAAATTGAAGTTTATTTTTACAACTAAATTTTATGGTTGCCCCGAATAATGCGACATACGTCCGATTTGTGTCCAAGTTTATCTTACACGCGCAGCGTCATCAGCGGGAAATGCTGGAAGCCTACAAATGACAAAAGAAACTTGTAATATGCCTCCTATCATATCCGTAGCTTTGTTCACTTCAGAATCACGATTTATTTAATTCAGAACTTAATTATGATTCATCCTGAAAAAATGAACGCCTTTTCTCGCCATGCCGATTTTAATCGCAACGCTTGAATTCGCGGACAGAGAGACAAACAGAAGGGTCAAACGTTACGTAACTAATACATTCTTTTACGATTTCATCTTTTATAAACGCACCTAAAACTGCAAATTTTTTCGTGAGATCTCCGAGTAAATATCTGAGTGGGAAACAACCAGCAACACAGAACAAACAGGCTCATTTAGGTCATGGATTACTGAAACATGTAGCATGGCTGTAACTATGTGAAATGCTACAGGTCAGAAACATCGTTATTTTCCGTATGACTGTTTGCTTTGGCAAAAATTCAGAGCCGTTACATTCTATTGTGAATGATGGTTTAGAGAATGAACGGAAAACCAACATCTTGTTATAAACAAGTTCAGAATTGCACCCAATCTTCGTCAGCAGTGCTAGCAATTTGGAAGAACGGAAATCCAGTACTTTCATAGGATCTGCAACTCTTCTGGCTCTGACGCATGTGTTGAGGAAATAACCAGGTGCTGGATCCCCCTCACACACATCCGTGTGGGGAATCCCTTAACGACATCACCCAGCCAGACATTCCTACCCACGACAGGGTCATTTGCCTCAGACAATTCTTGTTTTTCTTCGAAGAGATATAAGGCCCTTGTTTGACTTCACGAACATCCTCTCATTACTAGCTACTTACTAAGAGATTATTCAGGAATGAAAATCTAGAGACAATAGAGCCTACACGCCAGAACTGTTACACATGCGTACATTTCCTAACTTATTGACTTTACTCTCTTTGTTAAGCTGCCTGCTGAGAAGAAGTATGTTTTGTTAACGCCTTCTGTTATGGTTTGACGAACTTCCTGACTTCATGGTTTTCGTCTGGTGATGCGAAGGACTCTGTTTCTCGAGACGTAGGCACAAGAACCCACG
Source organism: Zootermopsis nevadensis (assembly GCF_977971745.1). Lineage (NCBI taxonomy): Eukaryota > Metazoa > Arthropoda > Insecta > Blattodea > Termopsidae > Zootermopsis > Zootermopsis nevadensis. The sequence continues at coordinate 3,539,923 of NW_028259152.1, read as the reverse complement.
AGGTGGGTCACGTTACTCCAAAGGACAGAAAAATCAATCATTTGTAAACCTACTCTTCATCAAATATAAGTATGATCGAATCAAGGAATGCGAACATTTCTATAGCTTAGACTTGAGGGGAGAAATGACTGCATGGCATTCCAAGCTTTCATGTTAGTCATTCCTGGAGATGTTAACAGCTGCTTACGTGCTGGCTTTTTGTGTAGATTGCTGCATCACATTTCTGGCGATTTTAATTGTGTAACATTTGTTGTTCGCGCGTCATCTTGTGCCTTGAGATTGTGCATAATGTAAGATGAAGTACGATGTACATACTCAGTTTGAAAAATTTTCAATGCCCCTTCCCCTCGCCTCGGGGTTTGGCTACAATTTTTTTTAAAAATTTGCGCTCCGAAAATGCCACCCAGAAATTCGTAAGCAATTATTATTTCAGCCCAGCCAATTATACTTCCGAATTTAGGAAGGCGTGAAGCCTTGACCTCCTCTTCTCCATATATTTGAATGGCGTAATGCCTAGGATCAAGGGTACATTCATGTGCCCATTTGTAGGCATCGGAATACATAGCAGCCGTAGATTACTTTAGAATGTTTGTTGTATTTGGCCTTGGAAGGGGTTTCGGAGATTTCCTTCTGTAGGGATGCTTTTGTAAATAAACCGTATGTGACATCGCGCAGGAGATGCTGGCGTAATAGTCCTCGACGCTGCTTTCACCTCCCACGGACTGTCGTTCTCCTTGAGGCAAAAATAATAGACAGCGCATAACTCCTATGTCATACTGTGTGTAGTAACAACACTGAGTACAATTTGATGTATATTGGCATGACTGCCTCCTTCGCCATAGTGCTTGAAACAGTCCCGAAAAGTGAAGTGACTCATCTGACTGAGACGACACTGCAGCTTCTGTAACCCATTTATCACGTATAAAATCAATGTCATCATAAGAAATCAACGATGAAAATGGAATCTTCTCTATACTGCTTCTGTTATTGAAAATGTGCAACATGGGAAGTTATGTCATTGTTGGTACACACAGTTGAGCAACAATTACCTCGGATCAGATCAATGAAAGTATTATTTAAGGTACAACAATTATATCGAAATCGAATTACCTCGGATTACAAGGATTGACATGGTGTGTTGTAAAGAACTTAAAGCAGTACACTTTTCTAAATTTGTTCAATAAAATGATGCTTCAGCCAGTAAATACAGCTTTGCATGGGATTGCCGTGAGATAAATCGGGAAGGAAGTTGCAAAGTATCTGATAATATCCAAAAATCCTTCTCAATAAACGTGTTGTTTTTCAATGCAACGAACACTAGGAACATTAGAGGAATAAGAAAAGGTAGTGTGGACTGGGTTTTTCTGGCTCTTGTAAATGCGTTAATTAAACTTCGGGTGCCATAAAATGTTGCGAATTTCTTGGGTGGCTGAGCGACTTTTGGCTTCTCAGGAAGGATTCGGCTCCATGGAAGAAGTAAGTATGAACATCAGGAATACGAGCCAGAAATGAGTGAGTCGCGTTTGGTTGCAACATTTGTGTCTATGTGGTTGGCACATATTACGGAGTTCGGAATGGTGCCAGTGTGTGCATAACATTGCTTTACTACAGCAGCATACGTCTTAGAACACACAGGTCACGCCGAGAAACAGCACAAAACTAACCCTTTTTGGTAGACTGAAACAGAACCTGTAGGACGAGAGACATGTGGGAAAAAGAATCAGGCGCTTTTCTATCTTCAAATAAATTACTTCATTCAACAAACTCCGAGAATATATAAATGTGATGGTTGCTTGTAGGCGTCTGAAGTATACAGCAGAATGTGAATTAGTTCTGTATTTGAACCTACGCTAGTTCTGTGGACTAACTCAGAACGTAGTTCTTGGAAAGCCTTTCAGAGCACAACAACTACATTCCACATCCCACCCACCGTTCACTAAATATGATGGAACATTTGTTTAGAAATTATGAGCAGATTTATATCTCTGATGTAATCTAAGATAATTTATCTTTGATTAGACAAGATTAATCCTAGAAATGTAAGTGAGTATTTTAAAAACAGTGGGCATTTTCTGTGTAAAATTTGTGCCTATTTCAAAATAGGACTGTTGTAACAACTGTGAGGCCTGCTTAATCGACAGCAAAATATTTTGTTAAAGCCAAACCTCATTCAGGATATATATTTTAAGTAAGGTATTTAGTTAACAAAGTGTCACCTCAGTTTCAATAATTCTTGCTTTGTAATTGTAGGATCTAAAACCAGAGCAAGAAAGGCAGAGAACTGCAGTTGCGCCTGCGATCTGTTTGAGACAATCTGCATCACGCCTGTGTAGGAGAAGTTGCCAGCCATGTGCAATAACGTAACAATTTCATCTTTACACTGTAGAACCTTCAACTTTGATTATTTCTGGCCATGCTAGACAAAACGAATGATAGGCTGCAAAATTTAACTAAGCTTTTAATTCATTAAAGTATTAATGTATTACACAATTTTCGTTTAGTAAAGAACGAGTTAGAATATTAAAGTTGCAGCACATTCCAAATGCTAAAAATAAAACACCAGACTTGAGTTGCTTTATTAAGATCCTGGTTTAAACTCTAAGCAGACCCCCAGATATTACATCATGGGTATGCTACAGTCATAAGGAAAAGCTTTAACTAAAATAATTTTAAAGAAAGTGAAAATTGTTGCACCTAACTGGAAAATTCATGAAATTACTGATTTTTAGGCTAATTAGAAACCGTGAGGAGCGCATATTAAATCGTTCTGTTCTAGATAAAGTCAAGAAACCCAGTAACACTAATCTATATGAAGGTTAAGACGAAGAATTTCTGTTACAACCACACTTCAATGATCATAAAATGATGGGACTAAACCAGCTGTATATTAGTCGGCACTTCTCTAATTACGTACAAGAATTATGAAATTGGATACTTTTTCCATTTGGATATAGTTTCAAATTCTGTTATAAACTGCAGTACCAAGCTAGAAGTCAGAGAGAAGAAGAAGGTATCAGAAATAGCCTCAACTGGAAACATAAGGGCAGTGAGCCTGGCGGTTGCAAGGAATTGCGTCACAGCTGACGCGCTCAATTGAACACGTCATTTCTTGAAGTGCGGTCCTGATATGCTGACTGACTAGTCAAGATGGCTGGTTTTCACGTGGAGAATTGAAGCCGGCGCTGCTGAGTGACTGCATATTATCTCACATCATTTTACTACATCAAGTGATCGTGTCACAGACCTATTTACGTAACTTGCCTTCCGTAGATGCTTGTAAATTTCGAGGACCAAGGGTTGCTAGTCTGTTTATGTGAGAGCATCGGAAATGTGTTTGGAATTATGCCAGGGATGAAGAAATTAAGCTTCATGTGTCCCCATTAACGTTAAAGGCATGTTAAAAGAAAATGTTCTTTAGAGCGTAATTCTGATTCTTGGCACTAGGGTTGCGGGATTAACGTACCGTGCGCCTAAAAGATTAATTTTATTTGAATTATTAATTGTGAGTCTGACCGGGTTGAAGGGATTAATTCATGTGAGGAAAAGAATGACAGTCTGTTTGCACATTATTGCTAATTATAGGTGCTGTGTTTTGTTTGGCAGTACGTAGTTTTGCCGGACGGCTGGTAGTAACAATTTATGACTGATATACCAAGTTTAAAGAAACGCGGTATTTTGAATTACCGAAAGCGTTGTGTACAATATGACCCGATCAAAAACTCACACTGGTCTTACTTGAATGCTACAGGCATGTGCACACATAACGTGAGAATAGGCGGCCAGCCAATTTTAGCTGCGCTGGTGAAAGGAGAATTCGACGTCGTTCGTCTTCGTGCAGGGCATGTCCAGAAAAGCCGCGGACACAGAAATCCCTTGCTAACCGCTAGGCTACTTGATATTCGCGTTCTACCATAAAACTCGTAACTTCGTTTGCCGTATTTTTGTGTTAAAATAAACGGTGTAGCAATGAACCCTTGTATTAGGGCAGCCTTATGTATAAGTATCTCCATGGAATGGAATCTTAAGAAGCTGATAGTCGCTCATCTGGTTAAGGACTTCCCCATCTTTTATGGAACCCGAAGGTTCATAAGTATTTAGCAACTAAATTTTACTTTGGACCACTCTATTTAAGGAATTTTCTTCAAGTTTTCCTACTTTTTCCTTGCTGTACATTTCTTTTTACCCTATGTGTTGAGAAAGACAAAAGGCATATAAAGAAATGACTTCTCTGTGGTGTACGTGGGATCTTAAGAAAATGCCATATTGATGAATTCTCACAGCATTTTTTTTAATTCAATCCATCAACCAAGTTTTCGAGAATTTGGAATTACTGGGTAATGAAAACTATATATTACGAACCAGGTTAATTTCAACAGAACAAAAGTTTAAAAGGGACTTCAGTTTCATATAGTTCAGTTTAATTTATTCCCCAAATATTCTTGTAGAACAATTTTCTATAATTATCTCAAATATAAAACAGGGAAACTGTATTAGTGAGAATGTAATTTTGTCTAACAACCACCCTACTTTCATTTATCACCATCAACAACAGCAGTGTCATAAGTACTATTATTAGGACCATCTCTTTACACCATCAGCTGTGGCATGACCTTCGCACAGATCCGTGAATATCATTTCGGAGGACAGATAAAGGTGTCCGCATACAACGACAGAAATTTCGTTTAATGGATACGTAAATATGTCCTGTTTGGGTCCTTGTTCTGATAGAGCTTATAGCAGTGTGATTGAAGTTTCTCACGGCGGCGAGTACGATGATGGCTGTCTTATGGGTTGTTGCGCGGTATGGACTGGTTCTTGCTACCTCCATCATCAGGGCGATTAGACTCATAACCCTGATGATAAAGGCAGCAAGCACATCTGAAACGTCAGGAAACTTCTGCCAGACTGCACTGCTCAAGAACCCAGAAGGCATATAATGGTTGCCTTTCTTCCGCACATTCCCCACCACTCCACCACTATTCAAAACCACCCAACCTCTGTAGCAGAAAAAATCAAGCAAGGAAAAGTGTGATAAAGGACACAGAATCTAATGCATTTCGCCTTGTGAGTGATATGATCAAAACATGAAGCATGAGATGTTCGAAAATTGCCTCGTCATTGTATGGAAATGAAAGAAAATCACGTTTACAAATTTGGCTTTTACACCTCGGTTGTTTCTGACCCATACAGGACGTTATTTACCGGACATATTGCGTGTAGGAAGCCATTTTATTACAGCCGGCAAAAGCGTCGACGACGAAAGATAAACAGTAATGGCGTCGAGCTGGCTTTATGCCACCATCTCAGCAACGGTCTACATAAAATGAAGGTTAATGTGGGGTTCCACCTTCTAATCGCTAATCATGAACTAAAATTATTCAGATTGTTATAGGTAAAGCTGTACGATGCTATGAAGACGCGTGGGTGGAAGGGGGGGGGGGGGTGAAGTTATAGTTCCACGCAGTTTTAACCACTTCACGGTTCAGCCCTTTTTATTCCGGGAAAAGATCCCTAGTACCCATCTAATAAAACGCTATTTTATTGTAGACGAAAGTTCAAAATCGAATATCCTTCCTGTTTAGCTGCGTATTACATCACACAAGCAGCTGTGCACTCGTGCGTCCTGACGACTTATCAGGTTAAAGTAATCACAGGAGAGTGTGTTCGACAGAGTGAGTTTATTTTCTCCCTTATCCCTGCCTTGTAATCATTTTAAAGTTAATGATTATTTCTACAAAAGACATCGGTAGAAACAAATGCCTTTAGTATAACATATTTGGATATATCACACACTCACTCACTCTATAGAGCAGTAAATTGTTTGAAAAGTCGATTGGGCACTCGGATTGTCAAACTAAAGCCCACATTAACATATCTGGATATCAATGTAAAAAACTTAATTTGGGTTGATGATGTTCTTCTGGGTTTGGGTGTCGTGTAGACAAGTCAGTAAATGCCAGTATTTTGAAGAAACACACTGTCTCCATTATCAGGGCTGAAGTGACGATGCTGTATAAATTACCCACTTCCCAGAATCACCACTTAGACCTTGAATTTGGAGACAGTCTATTTCTCTGAAATGTTGACATTTACCAATGCGTCTGTATGGTGCCAAAACGCAGATCATCATTCTCCCTGCTGTAAAAGAACCTCAGATGCCACTTAATTATGATGTTAGCATTGCTGTTTACTGCTTAATAGAACCTTGACTTGAATCTTCATTAGGTAGAACTACCTGAATGAGTCTTCATGATTTCCCATCAAACAATGTTGAAATAGTACATGAAATGTGTAATTTGAATGCAAAATATTGAGTTGTTAGTGTCAGTTGTCTTGTAAGAACTTTTCAAACCTTTGAAAACCTAAATAGTCACCAAGAGAAGATGCTGTTTTCTTAAGTTACTTACCAGCCTTTGTAGAGTTTTAATTAGTATATGTTAAAGAATGCTTTGCCCTTAGTTACATAAGGAAATCTCAGAGAAGAGCAGTCTAAAGATGGTACAAAACACCTGAAACGTCGATACAACTGGTTTGAGGGTCTGCAATGAACCTCTACAGAAGACTGTTTTGATCGAAGATTTCTGTCTTCTGGGTCGTTCGCTGTGTAGTCTGGTAGATGTTTACCAACGTTTCAGAAGTCATACTGCCTCCATCATCAGGGCGATGACAGAGGCAGTATGACTTCTGAAACGTTGGTAAACATCTACCAGACTACACAGCGAATGACCCAGAAGACAGAAATCTTCATACTCACTGCTGTGAAAACCTCAAATATTACGACTGTTTTGATTGTTTCATCAGTGAGTTGTAATGTGTTGAACAGGTCTTACTCTCATCCTCTACAGACGCTAGACTTCAGACATGAAACATTTAACAAGGAATTGGGACTGTGTCCAAAATTCTGAGATGGTTGGCAGTATAGCATTGTGAAAGAAACAAAAAGTGTCTGTTACTGAATGTAATAAAAAAGGAGATACTCTGTCTCTACAATTGAACATTGATTTGTCATGCTGTTTATCTGTTCAAGAGTTTGTCAGAAATTATTATTTTCATATTTCTGGTATTTTGTAATAAAAAGCTTCAGTGTCAGAATGCTTATATCTGCGTAATGTAATTTTAATTGCGCCCTCTTAAGCTTATTATAACAACTGTAACCAATATTTGTTGTTAGCAAAAAATGATTCTGATAATCTCTATAAATATCCAAACATTCTTCACAAGTTTTACTTCATTGTACCTATAAACATCTCAAATTAAACTATGATCACAGATTAAAACAATTATTACATATTATTTAAGTTTAAGAAATAATTGAATAGACATCATAAATATTTGAATATAACAGGCAATCTCTGCTTTGTTACAGAGGTAAGTTTGGAACAGTGTATCAGTGTCAAGAGATGAGCACTGGTCTTCAACTAGCAGCCAAATTTGTAGCCACACCAAAACGTGAAGATCGCCGCAATGTTGAGCGTGAAATTGAAATTATGCGCCTACTGCAGCATCCACGTCTCATCCAACTGTATGATGCCTTTGACAATGGGAAGGTTATGTGTGTTGTACTAGAGTTGTGAGTATGACAACTGTTGTTATGATATAATAGCATAAAAAATAACCTTTCTAATTCTACCTTTTCACTACATATTTCTCAAATTGTCCTTGTCACAGAAATCTTTCAACATTTTTCAGCCTTTGTAGACAGTATCAGAGTGACTTATTTTTGTATTATTACTTTGGTTCTTAAAGTTTATCAGTTGGAAACAGGTGGGAGGGGTTAACTGCTTTTGTAACATATGTAACAGAATTCTGTTTAACCAAGACATCATTTTGAAAACTTTAATTATATATATTCATATACTGGATGAGTAGTGTATTAAAAGAAAGAGTTTTGCTTTGAGACAAAAATATACAACCAACCATTTCCAACAGAAAGTGGATCTCAGATGATGCTCACATAAGTAAGGCATTAGTAAAATAAGGGAGTTCAAGGGAAAACAACAGTAATAAGATGGTGGAGGTACAACTTTGTATTTACTCAAAGAAGAAACCCAGTTTTATTTTTTCTTGCCATTACCTTTATTAGTTCAGTTACTTATCACATAATTATCAAGTACCTTGTAAATCACACAAAAACAGACAAATCCTGACATTTATTTTTAAAATTAGAAGGTTGAAAATGTAGTTTCTGAACAAAATAATTTATTACATTATGTTTGTCATTGCCATGGCAGTTGTGACATCCTTATCTCTCAGCTGTAGTAGTATGGAAATGATGTATTTGTGTTTCAGAATTGAAGGTGGTGAACTTTTTGAGAGGGTGATTGATGATGACTTCATTCTAACAGAGAAATCCTGCACAGTTTTCATGAGACAAATATGTGAAGGTATTGAGTTCATTCACAAACAGAATATTCTACACCTTGATATGAAGGTATGTTTTAGCATTCAAAAATGGCATTAAAATTGTTACACTATAGCAATAATATTAGACTGCATAAGGTTAGATCAGCTTCTCTTAAATTCTGTGGATCCCAAATCAGGATGTACACAGTCAACCTACTGGCAACAGTATATTTTATGGAAGGTATTTAAAAATTGTCAGTTACTCTTCACAGATTATTTAGAAGCACAGGTTTCTGAAGAAATTTTTTTACAACTCTTTATAAAAATGAAAACTGGAATTTATCGCCAGATTTTTATTAACTTCTTAGTTTAAAACATCTATTCTCTGCTAAAATTTCTGATGTAATTGACTTCATACATAATAATATAGAAACTTCCAGTAACTTATACTGAACATATCCTTCACTTTTATTTGCAATTGTTGCTAATATATAAATATATTTTTATGTGTAGATAAAATATAATTATTTATTTTTTAGCCTGAGAACATATTGTGCCTTACAAGAACAGGAAACCGAATTAAAATAATAGATTTTGGCTTAGCAAGAAAGTATGATCCTCAAAAAAAGTTACAAGTATTATTTGGAACACCTGAATTTGTGGCACCTGAGATTGTTAATTTTGAACAAATATCATTTGGAACAGACATGTGGTCAGTTGGAGTTATCTGTTACGTGTTGTAAGTACAAATTTTGGTAAATAAAAATTAATTAGTAACTGTGTACACTATACACATACAACTTGTCTGACCTCTTCAATTTTCACACTTTATGTTTTATTTTACACTAAAATTAATGCAGCATTTTAACTTTACAGTAATAATTACTATAACATTCTGCTTGCTCCTTTACTGTTCACAACTACCATTGTGAAGAAAGCTAACAGAAAAGCTTATAATTTAGGTAGAAGTGTCCTCATACAAAAGCATGAAGGTATATCGGGCAGATATGACAGCATATAAAAAGGTGCCTTATTGTGGTTTGATTTTTGATTTTGGGTGTGAGTGTTCACATGTGCATGAGTATCAGGAAAATTGAAATATGCCTTCTGATATATAATATATAACTTGTCTAAGTATGATTCGTCCATTAGTCAATCTAACTGCATAATTTTATTCTCCTTCCTGGTGTGAGAATAGTCTACAATTTCATACATGCATGCTGATTTCCATAGTTGTAATTGTTCTGTAAGCAATTTATTTGTAATTGTTACATGTTCATGTTATTTGCAGGCTTTCTGGATTGTCACCATTCATGGGAGGAACAGATATTGAAACAATGGCAAATGTAACAATAGCCAAATATGATTTTGATGATGAAGTTTTCAATGAAATCTCACAGGATGCAAAGGACTTTATTCAGAAGTTACTTTTAAAGGACAAAGAGTATGTTCATTGCTTTGCTTATACTACATTAAATGACTACATAGTATTCTACTCTCTAAAAAAATTATGTATAAGCTGTGTAAACATAACCAAAAAGAGATGAAAAAACTCTTTTTCTCATGATTTTATTTAAAACAGAAAAAAAGCTCACAAATCTGTTTGTTCTGCTATGAAGTATATGTTTCATTCTCATTTGTTATTTTTAATGTTATGCATAATTATTTATTTATTTATTGATCTGAATATGTCATCATATATAATACTTTCCAAAGTTTATATTAGTCTGTACTGATCCCCAGTATTTCTTATAGGTATAGGCAGATAACAACATCATTCTAGATTTTGGACATATTTAATAAATATATTTTGGAAAAAGAAAACAATAAACTGTTCAAAAAATTAGATGTCTGTCCAACCATTCACCTATTACTCAGTATTAATAATGAACAGATTTTGAACTTTGATACTGAGAACATTTCTGAAATTTGGTAGATGCCTGAAATTATATTTCTGTATTATTTGATTAAACACGGCTGATACTATATGTGAGAATTAAGCAAATATTTGTGATGCAGGAAGCATGGTAGGCAAGTGATTTGTGCATGTGTAACTTCCCCACTGATGAGTGAAGAACACTTTGTTCCTTTCTGCTGCTCCGCTGTCCATAGCATCATTATTTTATTTTTTTGTTATTTCTGACTATTTTATAACTTTCAGTGTTATAAAGTATTATCAGTAAACCACATGTATCACAGGGATTTACTTAACTCCCACATAAAGTACTTTGTTTGAAACCCAAACATATTAATTAAATTTAATGAAATTTAAAGATAGTTTGTTAGACAAAATTTGTAGGACTTAACAAGTAGATTGTTACATGGTGTTCCTTTTCTGTGTGTAATGAATCATTATTTCAAATCTAATCAAATAAAATTACAATATGCAGAATATTTCTGAGATACTAGTACTTTATGGTTTAGTGTCCAAATTTTGTTTTGTTTGCACAGTATGTACATATACAGTGTTGTAAGATTTGAGGTTTTCACAGCGGTGAGTATGAAGATTTCCGTCTTCTGGGTTGTTGCGCTGTGTAGTCTGGTCGATGTTAACCAACGTTTCAGAGGTCATACTGCCTCCGTCATCAGGGCGATGAATATATTTTAGTTATCATACTGGTCAGATGTTGACATCGCCCTGATGACGGAGGCAGTATGACCTCTGAAACGTTGGTTAACATCGACCAGACTACACAGTGCAACAACCCAGAAGACGGAAATCTTCATATACAGTGTTTATTCAATTTAAAAATAAATATACAGTTGTAACTTAAAGGTCTGGTACAAATGTAAGGATGAACAGGTGAATTATATACACAAATCAATTGAAGAAGTTCCTATCAACATGGGTTTGCTAAAACTCATTTCTGAGTAACAGCCCTCCTTTCCTTCCTGAAATTTCCTATGTCATATCATACTTCTGCTGCTTCCTCTCCACCCTTGGAGCAGAAATTTCGTTGAAAGTGTTCATAATGCATATTTTGAAGTTACTGTTGCAGAAATGTTTGCTGATAGAGGTTTTTAGTCTCCATACTGTTACCATTTTCATGCCCATAAAGGAGATAGATGTATGTCCACCATTCTTTGGAATGAATAAACATCCATTTTCATAGGAGAAGCAACAAGAATGACACACTTTCATAAATTTTTGGAAGTTAAAGATCGCTGTAACTTCAAAACATTTCCAGACCCATATTCATACAAACTTTTTTCATTGTTTTGATGTGTAGAACATACCCTTACATTAGTTCCAGACCTCTAAGTTATATTCTGTATAATAGAGAATTACTCACCAGGTTAATATTTCATTCAGTATACCTGCATGAAATTTTTAGGAATGAATAACCAAAAACATCAAAGAATTCAGTACAATTAACTAACAGTGTCTTTCATATATAATGCTTCATGTCTGCATAACATTATGAGAAGAATGGACAGCATGGTAACAATTTCAACAGAAAATATGCCTTACTGTAAGTAGCATATATATACACATCAGATCAGATTAGTATGTATATGTTGAAGGTATGACAAAGGCCCATGTTTTTGTTTCTTTTGTAGTTCTAATTCTGCATGATTATTGTAGTAAAAGTGATAATACAATAAAGCATGTGTAATGCAAGTAGCCATAATCCTCTAAGGTCAAGTTTCCACTACCCACAATTTAACTATTTATATAAATGAGAAATCTTGAGCTTCTTGGAAAATACTTGTCATACTTACATAATACAATAAATCCTTACAATGTCTGAGGTTTTCATAGCACTAAGAGTTTATTTTATTCTGGGTTGTGACACTATGTAATATTATAGGTGGTGGAAATCCTTACTACTAGTTGGTCATTTCATAGAATGTTAATATTGCTGTCATTTGCAGTTGTTATGTAGAAGTGTATGAGATTAGAAATTATTATACATGATAAAACAGAAAGAATGGGATGAAGTGGTTGTGGCCTCTTTTAAGACACTAACCTTGTATTCATCTAGAGGGAGTGAGGGAAGGCACAATGAACATTACTCAGGACGGTCAGTGCCCTTGCCGAGATTCCTACTGGATACCTCTGAAATACAAGACAGACTGCTACCCACTACATACATTTATTTCATATTCAGCGTCCAAGGAATCTTCAGAATAATTTTAACTCATTTGTAGTTTCAAAATGCTGAAGAATTTGGTAAATCTCAGTAGTCTGAAAATGCTGGCAGCCTTTGGTTTTTATTCAAATTCCTTCCAAAGATGATGATTGTTTATATTTCCTTTCTTCTCTCATTATTCTGCCATTTTATTTTTAAGTACATTCCATGTAAAATAGCACTCCTCTATCTCACAGATATCACATAAGGACATACAGCAATAAGTCTCAGATCTATATACAGAATATAAAATTTATGGAATGTAGTATATGTATGAAGTGTTTATTTATTAGTGTCACAATTTATTATGCTTGCATGACATACTGTGTATTATTTTATAAAATTTAGCCTCTCATTTCTCCCCTCTCTTCTGCTGGAAGTGATTGGCTGCAGTGTGATTGATGGCATCAGTTTGTTCTTAACTCTGGGTCTTTGTCTGCCTTCCCTTCCAGGCGACGAATGTCTGCTACCCAGTGCCTGGCGCATACTTGGCTGAGGAGAAAACCAAAACCACCACCGCCTGTTGCAGAAGAGCTCGACATAGCTAAAGATAACTTACGCTTCTTTGTGGAGCGATGGAATGAGCATCCAAACAGCCCATATTTGTTTGATAAGTCTTGCCACACCATTTCTCCTTGTATTTTAATGTCACAAGAGATTGAAACAGTTCCATCCCAGAACTCTCTGGGTGGTCTGTCTCCTTCACCTTGCAGCTCCTTGTCTGTCTCAGTCTCCACCTCTCCTGATTCCATCTTGGAACATGAGCTCCTAGGGAAGTCTCCCGATGAGACAGACTATCTCCACCACTACACATTTGAAAATAAACAGCCTCCTCCTCCAAAATATCACCTGGAGCGGCTCCAGACATTTGAGCGTCGAGCATCAGACAGTTCATGTGTCTTGAGGAGAAATGGTGATACAGCTGCTAGGGTCAATCTTGCAGATGAAATACGCAAACTCTCAGACAAACTGTTCCAAATGGCATCCTTACATGGTCCCTCCTCAGATCTTGATAATAATAATGTTAGTAGCATTCGGGCTCCTGCTCCTGCAATCCCAAGCACACACCATGGCTCCATACAATCAACTGTCTTCAATGGAACACCTCACCCTATACCACCAGTTCCAAGCAGAAAAGACAGTATTCAGGATGAGGGATTAACAGGAGTAAAACGTCCAAAGTTCCGCTTCTCAAACCTGAACCGAGATGTTCCTCTTGGTGCACCAGCACCTCCTACCAATTTCACCTCCTTCATGGTTGCTAACACTACTAGTATATCACCATGCTCATCTTGGAACTCGTTAGACACCTTCCCATCCACTTCTAATAACAGCCAGTCTTCTGCCTCCCCTAGCCACTCAGCTCCAGTGTCACCCCAGCATTCCTCTGAAGCAGACCATTCTGAAACTCCTTGTGCTGACATCACTAAAGATCTCCTTCTTCACCTGCTTGACAAGTGGGATGATAAACAAACAGTAACATGCAGTCCAATAGAAACCTGTCGCAAGTCACTTTCCATGGATTGGTCAGAGGAAGAATCTTTGGGTCAGCGAACTATGACCTCATTAGCAACCTACTTTCAGTCATCTCGGACCATTAAGAAAAAGCATTCAGTTTTACCTTCACAATTTGGAGTCTAACTATAAGACAAAAGTATGGCAAACTTAGACTACCAGGACACACATAAAATTAGAGACTAGCAGGTGAGTGATGTGTGTTTGCAATATCATCCGCAGAGAGCGGCTGAATGCGAGTCAGTGCCTGAGACACAAGTGGCTGAGTGAGATGGCTGTCAACACAACACTCAGCAAAGTAAAGCTGAAACGCTATGTCATCAAGAAGCGATGGATCAAAGCAGTCAATACAATCATCGCACTCCGAAGAATGGGAGCCAAACTTGACTTTGACTCTGTATAATCAAGAAGTGCATGTTTTTTATGATATTGAATTTCTCTGTGTGTATTAGAGTATTGGTGCCAGATAAGCAACTGTAAATGTTTCAAACATGTCACTATCGTACATACATGTACCTCTGCAGACAGTAACAATATGTCTTATTTGTGGTGAAGTGAATGAGTTCTACAGACTGTCTACTGCTATTATTCTGGAAAATTATTTTTATTGTGTGTTCAGTGGTTAACATTGAACAGATATAAAGTACTTCCACACATATATGCTGTCAGTTACAAAGAGTGAAACTGTTTCTCCAATATAAACATTTGCCTACACATTACATACATGTTGAATGCACATAATTTTTATTCTAAGGTTTATAAATCTGAATGAAATACTGTGCTCGTGTATATATTTTATTCCAAGCATAGAAAATGTTATGTTCTGTTTACATTACACAATATGAGAAACTGAGTTCCAGACCAAACGTTTTCCAAAATAAAGAAAGTATTACAATGAAGACTTACGTGAAATGATGCATTGTGATTTATTTTTTCCATTCAAACAACAATGACAAACTGTTGTCTTGTATTTGTTTTAATTCGTCTTTCAAGGACTTGGATATTGTGTCTTTTCAGAGCTTTGTGTACACACACACAAACACATTTTGTTTATCTATTTGTTAGTTTCTCCATTTTGTTGTGTGTCTTCCCAGCATCAAGACTTAATTTTGCCTTGTGTGTGATAATAGGTATGTACACAGAATTAATAAGTTTAACTGTACTCAAAGTCAAATATTGTTAATGGTAATGCCACCACTGCTATGGAATATGTTGTGTTGCTGAATAAGGGTATCATCATAAGTGTTTCAAGAGAGAATACAAATTTAAGATTTTGTGACCCATTCCCAAAAGTACAATTTCTTAGAAACACTTTTTGACTTTGCATAGTTTATGATGGAAATCATGTACTGTGATTCTCATAATTTTATGATACAGTTCATATCGTCCTTGTGTCCGTTCCCTGCATAACATTGTATCGACTGCATATAACACTTGCAATTTTAATCCTGAGGTTGTTTCTGTCGTACCAGAAATAAGTCATTCACTCTTTCAGTTCCAAGAAAAAACAACATCATGAATTTCAAAATTCCCACCAGCAGTTACTTTGTAAATGTGAAGTACACATATTAAAGGTTAGGTTCTTGAAATTTCGTCACATGGTCAACTTCGTTTGCATTTAATTATTGACGACGCAGTTCGGCTTACAAGGCGGTGGAGAAAGTTGAGGTTCGCATCGATCTGGGAACAAGGTTTTTCTTTGAAAAAAAATGGTAAGTTTAGCATTTTAATCTTATTTTGTCTATTTCGGAAGTATATTTTGGTCTTAGGCATGTAGATATCCAATATTTCAAGCAGTTATCCATGGACAGATGAAAGAATACACAAAGAGAAATCAGGTGTAACAAGATTAGATGTAGTAAATTTTCCGTTTAAGGGACATAATAAATACTTTATTATAACTGTATATGGTTATGGATTAAATATTAAATTCTGTTTAGTCGTTGTGGCCTGATTCAACGAACCATACCGTATTGACAAATTTCATAATACGTATTCACCTTCGCATTATCACGGGCACCATAATCGTGAACAAGATTCCCATATAGTATGAGTTGGTTCTTAGGAGAATAAATTTTGTACACATTTAAAACAGTATAAAACGCTATTTTAGAATATTTAAAGAGCATATCTTTTTCATATGTGCAAGACCAGTAGGCAGCAATTTATACGTCGTATTTTTTAGTACTTTTAGTGTAAAATAGGTTAATGTTGTCAATGCACAAAAAGCTGTGATAGACATCATCTAGAATTGTGAAATTCATCACAGACGATAGTAAGGAGAGTAATTATCATTCTTGACTGCATTCATGTGCAGTTCATTTTACACATTTTTATTCTTACAGTAATTTTTTTCATGCCGGCACAGCGATGTGCTGGTTACACAAAGAGTACTTCCACAGTACTCATTGTATCCATGTTACATTGACATTACAAAAATGTTTGTTTTCTTAAGAGACCAGTTTTCACCTTTATGGCATTTCACCGCACTGTTTAACTTAACATGACCATATCAGATCAAATAATCATGTTACTGAAATGTGCATCCCCGTTCACACCTTAAAATTGACTCACAGAAGAATTTGGTGCACATTTGCCTTATTGGTTCTTGTTCCATAAAGTTGTTGCTTTACTGATTTCTATGCTGGGCACATGGGAATGTTTGCCTGTTGGTCATCTCTAATAATGTTATTTGTACACATCTTGTCCAGTATCATGAGCCTCAAAGTTATAACAAATTCACAAAATTGTTAGTTTTATTTTTTGAGGCACTCCATATAATTCTTGTAATATATGTTACACTGAAAAGTTTCGTTAATATTTTCTAGGTATCCTTGAATCCAGTTAGAATCTTGAAGCATGAGGCTGAGGAGGATAAAGCAGAAACAGCTCGGCTGTCAAGTTTTGTTGGAGCTATAGCCATTGGGGATTTAGTGAAGAGTACTTTGGGTCCTAAAGGCATGGACAAGATCCTTGTATCTCATGGGCGGAATGAGGGCCAGGTGGTGATTACTAATGATGGAGCTACTATTTTGAAGGCAGTTGGTATAGATAATCCAGCATCAAAAATCCTTGTGGATATTTCACGTGTGCAGGATGATGAAGTTGGAGATGGAACAACCTCTGTTACTGTTCTTGGTAAATAAACATTTAAATTAATTTAATGTGATGATGTAATGATCTTGAAGAAAGTTGGTTTCAAGAACATTTTTAAGATCACATATACTTATCATTCTAACTTCTGTCTGTTTTCTTCCATTTATTTAATTTTAGAACAGTGCGGGGCAATTAACAGATTCCTCATCTAACATGAAATAGTTATATCTAAACTAAAAATCAGTGTGTACACATGTTTGAGGTAAAGAACCATTTGACACATTTTGATGGAATTTGGTATGGACATTATTCCATTAGAGGCTTTATGCAATGTGAAATGTCATGATTGTATTTCATCTAGTATCAAACAAGCAAGGCTAGGGCAGGCTGTATATGTTACTTGTTTATATGATGCAGACAATAAATTCAAGGAGAATTTTGTTAAACTTTAATTGGGAAGTCTTGGAAGAACAAGGAGGAGGTAGGAAGTAGGAACATAATATTAAAATTAATCTTGAGGAATTACAGCATTGAGAATGTGAACTTGGTTGAACTGGCTGTGAGGTTCATATCAGTTGACATGTTTTGGTGTTGGTAGTGTTGAACCTTTGGGTTCTGTTACCACAGAAGTAAGTCGGAAAGTTATTTTGCACTATAAAGTGCAGTTCACAAATAAGTGAGAAGATGCTAGAGGACAAGTCTTTATGAGTGATGTGTTTAATGGCTCATATGCAAGGAAACAGTTGCTAATGATACAAGAAATCTAAATAAATATCTGTTTGATTTCTTTAGCTGCAGAATTACTTCGAGAAGCAGAGAAGTTGATAGACCAGAAGATTCATCCACAAATCATTATAGCTGGTTGGAGAAAAGCAACACAGGTAGCACGTGATGCCTTAACTGCTACATCCATGGATAATAGGTGAGTAGTATGATAAGAACTATTGAGTTTCTGGACTTGTCTATCATTCATTATTTTGAACAGATCACAGAGCAGTTTACCAGGGGATTCCCTTTGAAATTACATAGGGAATTTTTGCTCATACATTTTCTGGGGTGCAGTGTGATGGTGGTGGAGTGGTGGTACATAATGAGGTGCTGTCTTGGGGTTTGGCTATATCATATACCTTTTTATAATGAAACTAGAACATTTCTGTTATGTTATTTTCTTGCTTTGGTATTTTACTGCTTGCAGTTGGCAGCTCTTAAAGGAAGCTAGTTATCTTTAACCCCTTCCAGAACACTGCTCTTAACATGTCTTGTTTCAGTGCTGACAGTGCACAGTTTCATGAAGACCTCATGAACATTGCTCGCACTACCTTGAGCTCCAAGATCTTATCACAGCATAAGGAGTACTTCTCTAAGTTAGCTGTGGATGCAGTGCTGCGACTCAAGGGATCGGGAAATCTTTCTGCTATCCAAATCATAAAAAAAACTGGAGGCACATTGGAAGATTCTTTCCTTGATGAAGGTATCAATAAGAAAAGTTTGGTTTTCCCCATTTATTGTTCCTGATTGGTAGTGTGTTTTGTTTTGTATCTACTGTTATATCTAGTGCAGCATGACATCCCATTTTTTTAACTATGTTAAATTTTTCTCTGCTATAGAATAAAACAGGTGATACTTAAGCAGCTTCACACAAGATAAAAAAGCAAATATATCACATAACCTACTGTAGACTATTTTGTGGTTTCATATTATAATTGGCTGCTGTGTTATCATTTGAGAAAGGTATCAAAGTTTATAAGATATAATAATGGATGACTAACAATGGTTCTAATTTGCTGGGTCACTCTGTATGATAATGGCCATAAAAATAGAACAACAAAAGTTTTTTTAGCTATATCAAAAATTAATATTGTTACATGTTAAGTACTGAACGCATTAAACTAAAAGTTTTACAACAGAACTGCAAATTTACCCTTATCTTAAGAGTATGTGTTTGTGCATCTGTTTAAAATTGCTGTTGGTTCTTGCACTGAAAAGTATTCCTTTCTCCTCCCCCCTGCCCCTCTCCATCTTCTAGTTTCATTTCCATTTTGTATTGGTTGATGGTGAAAAAGCATTCTCTTCTCCAGAAATAGGATACTTCATATAATTTGACAGGACACACTATTTTGTCTGTTATCCTAAGCATGTTCTTCTTTGGAGTTAATTGTATCCAATCTCAGAGTGATTAATCCTCTTGAAGCATTTATAATTACAGTTAAATATTGAATGTGTGATTTTTATGTAGGTTTCCTTCTGGATAAGAAGATTGGAGTGCACCAGCCTAAATGTGTGGAGAATGCTCGCATTCTAATAGCAAATACTCCTATGGATACTGACAAAATCAAGGTTTTTGGATCTCGTGTAAGGGTCGACTCAATGGCTAAAATAGCTGAACTGGAGCTGGCTGAGAAGGAGAAGATGCGAGACAAAGTCAACAAAATCCTTAAACATAATGTGAATGTATTTATTAATAGGTAAGTGACTGATGCCACTGTTCTTCTTCTGTGGCTCTCCGTTCCGTATTTGGCCCATGGCCTTCTCAATTCTCCTCTTCCATTCGGTCCTCTGTTAGGTCCGTCTGTCCGAGGCTTTGATCGAGGTTTCGAAACATCTTCCTTTTTACAGTGCAAGGTTGTTAGCCTTGCGACCAACCCCCAACCTGGAGGACTAGGGTACCTGTCTTAGTCTGACCTCTCCCCCTCGACCAGTCTGGCTACGGAGGCCCTACCAGTAGCTATGCTACCGCCAGCATCCACATGACCTAAATATTACGGTTATGTGAAAATATTTTAGCCCATGAAAGGTTTTCAATTGTTTTGTTAAAATAAACTTCATTGCATGGATTAGATACAATCAAAGTACAAGTGTCGCACTTTGATACATAACTTATGGTGTTGGCAATGTCTCAAACCTTGATACACCATTTTGTAGACTGTTCCAGTGTGGAACTTTTATTTAACCTAGTCGTAGCTTCATCAGCTATCGGGTTATGTATGACTGGAAAGATAATGCAAGAATTTTGCCATTAGATCCAGATCTAACTTAGTCCTATGTAAAGGTTGATGGTGGTCATCTGACTTAGGCTTATTCTCATTATGATTTAAATGAGATATTGTCCAATCTTTGTCCTGCTATGTGGTGGATGACGTACATATTTCCTGAAAAGTACCAGTAATACCTTGTTTCAGGAAAATCTTCACATCCTGTTTAGATCATAATTTCTATCTCTGCTTATGTTTCTTCTGCAAGAATATCTTCCCAACTAAAATAGGGAATGTCATCTTTTCTTTAACAGAAAACTGCATAGTTGTTTCTTATACCAGCAGCTCAAGGAAGGCTTTATCTGTTTGATTCCATAACTGAGCTATTGTAATGTAAAATGCATGAATGAGAATTCATGCTACTGGTGTGAAAATTCTGCAGTTAGAAACAAGAAAATAGTTAAGTTTAAAGATCTATAAGACTGAAAAATATGTAGGCCATTGGCAAGCAATGTTTATGTCTACTTGGAATCATATATTTCTTTCTTATAATTTGTGTGTTTATGAATTTTCAGACAGTTGATCTACAACTACCCAGAGCAGTTATTTGCCGATGCTGGTGTTATGGCCATTGAACATGCTGACTTTGATGGTATTGAACGCTTGGCTCTTGTTACTGGAGGAGAAATTGTCTCTACATTTGATAACCCTGAGCTTGTGAAGCTTGGGCTTTGTGATGTGATTGAACAGGTTTGTTTACTTGTCCATACGAGGGGCAGTATGATAGTTAACGATGATACTTTGAAAGTTGTGAAGTGCATGACATCCAGTTGTGTTGTAGCTTAATACAAGATTCTGTCTGCAGATTATGATTGGTGAGGACACACTCCTTCGTTTTGGTGGTGTGGCATTGGGTGAAGCTTGCACAATTGTGATTAGAGGTGCCACCCAGCAGATCATTGATGAAGCTGAGCGTTCTCTTCATGATGCTCTGTGCGTGCTGGCCGCAACTGTTAGGGAGACTCGTATTGTTTACGGAGGAGGTAAAGTTCTCATATGTTTATATATTGTGGTACAATAATATTCTATTCACCCACCTCTGTTTCTTCCCCCTCCAACTATTTTACACTTGGAATATGGTGATAATTCAGTTGTTTCTTTGTATGATTACAGTGAAACCTCGATGCATCGTTTTCGGCGGGGGTGGGAAATAAAAACGATGAATGCGGGAAAACGATAGATGCGGGAAAGCATTAAAAATTTAAAAAAAAACAATGTTTCCCTTTCAAAGTTACTTCTTTTTACCAAAAAAGTCTTTAATGGACAACTGGTTTGTCAAAACTTTACGTTTTAGACCAAACAGAGCACTTTCCACGTTCAAAATGTTTTCCTCGTCACGTTCACTAATATTAAGCGCATAAAAGAACGACTTCACTTTCGCCAATGCAGCGCGCGCTTCGGCAAAACTCGGCAAAGCTTCGGGCTCGCATTCGTCGTCTTCTTCCTCACCACTCCAACCCCCTTTGCGGACAATAACGGGAAGAATGGAAATACTATTACTGCCGAACTCAACGAAAAGTAGCTGTAGAAGACCCTGAACCGCTGGAAACGAGATGAACCAGAAGAATGAAAAGTGCCGCCAGCCTTTCCTTTGTACTTATAATAAAAGCATTTGTGAAGAAATTCACACTGCACATGCCATCTGGCATCGCTGGAACGAAATATGAGTGGACCCAAATTAAAATCGTAAAATTTCTGACAATGGGCACCGCCATTCACTCCAACTATCACCCCTGCACCGCTGACCCTCATTCCAAAAGAATGTGCTGGTTGGGCGATATAACAGGTTACCGCTACTGCGTATTCCAAAAACATTGTGCGTCTTTCGGTAATAATTTATCTCAAAACCCAGCATTTTAAATTCTCAGAAACGATCATTGCGGGAAAATTGTGGGCCGGGACTAAGATTTTTGAACGATCGATGCGATAAAACGATAGTTCGAGGAACGATAGAAGCGGGAAAATGTAACATTATTTTATATGGGATGTATTCGGGACCGAACAAAACGGACGATGCATCCGGGAAAACGATAGTTCCGGGAACGATGGATAGAGGTTTCACTGTATTTATTTTATACAAATTTCTTGCTCTTGGAGGTCAGTAGACCATTTCCAAAGGAAGAGTTTGATTGAGAGTTCTGTTAATGTGTTTTTAGGTTTTAATTAAGTTATCCTAAAATTCTTACCACATTCTTGGATGTTTTTCTTTCATTCTAGGCTGCAGTGAGATGCTTATGGCTTGTGCTGTGCAGTCAGAGGCAGCAAAGACACCAGGAAAAGAT
Source organism: Zootermopsis nevadensis (assembly GCF_977971745.1). Taxonomy (NCBI): domain Eukaryota; kingdom Metazoa; phylum Arthropoda; class Insecta; order Blattodea; family Termopsidae; genus Zootermopsis; species Zootermopsis nevadensis. The sequence goes on along the minus strand of NW_028259152.1, from coordinate 3,517,522 downwards.
TCTGTAGCCATGGAGTCATTTGCTAAGGCTTTGCAGACATTACCAACAACAATTGCAGATAATGCTGGCTATGACTCTGCGCAGTTGGTTAGCGAGTTGCGTGCCGCCCACAGCCAGGGATTCAACAACATGGGGCTTAGTAAGTAATAAGGGAATTTTCAAAATTAAGAAATGACTCAGGTGAGGAAGGACTAAGTTTGAAAACATTAGAGTATGACAGTACCCTTCTTAAAACATGACTATCCTTACAAGTTTATTTTTAGAAGGACTTTGTGATAACATAAGTAACGTACATAATTTAACATTTATTTCAGATATGGATGTGGGAAAAATTGGGTGTATGAAGGAACTTGGAATCACAGAATCATTTGTTGTCAAGAGACAGGTACTCTTGTCAGCAGTAGAAGCAGCAGAAATGATTTTGCGTGTTGACAGTATAATAACGTCAGCACCAAGGAAGCGCACTGAAGACCGAGGCCATTGTTAAGTGATCTTGAATTTTCAACAATATGAAACACAATAAATATTTGTTACGTTTCTAATATTGTTTCTGTCACTTCATTTGATGCTACTTACTATATGAAGAGCCTCAGTTGTAACCTCATACATTCTGACTACTGTCTGCATTATGACCTTAAATAAGCTAATAATAATTTGAACTAAACTTTTTTGTTTCAGATTTTGATTTTGTATGCTTTTTTTTTTGTAACTTTTCATCTTAAATGAATTTGTCACAATTTTTGAAGAAAATAAAGAACTTGATAATGAAATTCTTCTTTTGTTCATTCTGTTTATAATATATGTTTCCACAGAACACACCATATTTAGTGTTACTGGGTTGTGAACCAGATACATATTTGAAATATTTCTTATGAAGTATTCCTTATTTCCTGTTCGTAGCTGTTTTCAAACAGGAAGTACATCTTTATAAAGGATACTCCTGATGAACTGAGGCCATCTGGAAGTTTCCTGAGCACTTTAAACCCTACTTTCAACAACTGTGATTATGCAAAGCTACACCATTAGTGGTGAGCTTTTGTATATTTACATTCTTTTAATATGTATTTCTGATGTAGATTGTTGTTTTGTCATTAATTTCTTCTAGTTTCAGTAATGAAAGATGTGAGCCGACATACACTTATGTTCCTCACACACAATGATTATAAATGGCATAAAAGTATACTCAGTGTTTATACTTTACCTATGCACCAGTATTATAATAGTAAGTAATATTATGAAGTATGGTGGTTGTGTATAGCTGTCTTTCTGTTATGCTTTATTATCCAGAGGTAGATTTAGAATTGCCAGAACCATTGCAGCTCAAATAGAGTTTATAAATGTTTTTGCAAAGTACGGGTAATACTGTTTTTTTCCGTTTCACACTAGCAAGAAGCAGTTGAGATTTGATGTTACAACAGTGAGTGTGGAGATAACTGTATTGGGTTGTTGCACCATGTAGTCTGGTAGAAGTTTACTGACATTTCAGAGGTGCAGTTAAGACTGATGCTGGAGACAGCAAATGCCTCTGAAATGTCTTTAACTTCTACCAGACTGCATGTTGCAGCAGCACAAAAATCATATTCAGTTTTTCTATACTTTTGTATTGAAACCCAAGTTTGACTAGGCCAGTTCTGTCTTGGCTTTCACATTAGGCAAATGTTGATGTAATATATTTTACAGTTAGCCTGTGCTGTATGATCAACAGAGTTACTATTACATTGAAATCAAAATAAGAATCCTTATAATGCTGATATAGAGGTACTTGAAAACAGAAATAATGAAATGGAGAGATGTGAAAGTTTTTTATTTCACAGATATTTTAGTGATCAGACTTAATTATTTCTGAAGGAAAAATGAGCAGTTATGGGATAATTACTTTAAAATTAATATTTCTTATCTGAATGTTAATTGCACTTTATATCTTACCAGTGGTATCCTCGTAGTTGCTGCTCAATCAAAGAATGTTCGCATTATAATACAAGAAACTTGAATGTTGAAAACATAGTCCATAAAAACTGTTCATTCACTCACACACACACACACACACTACTTTGCAGTGCTGTATCACATTGGTGAGTGACTAGTTGTCTGTAGAACTTTGAACACCTTAGGAAAATCAGTTTCCAGAGCTGGGTTATCCACACCCTGATTATTAGGGATGTTGGTTGGTGTCACAGGCGGAAGGTTTGAAACATTGTATGATACTCCATGTGTGACTGCTTCATCTGGAGATTCTTCATCAGACAAATCTAGAAATGAAAACATTTACATAAATTTTTGGGCTAATTTTCGTAGTGTCTTAATATGCCTGTGTTACCTATGATTATTAAAAAGGTAAAAGTAAAACTGTCCCACTTTATGCCATGTAGGCACTTGGGGGGGGGGGGGGAAGGAGTTATAACTCCTACTCATTCTTGACCTTGGCATTTTACCCCCAGGAAAGGACCTCGGTACCCATTGGATAGGGGGCTGGGTGGGCCTCGGAACCAGTGTGGACACAGAGGCTAGAGGAAAAATCCTCTGCTCCCGTCGGAGATTGAACCCGGGTCGTGCAGTCCGTAGCCAGTCACTATACTGACTGGGCTAGGCTGGCTCCTAGCTATGATTATTAATTAATCTAAAATTTAGTACTGGCATGTTCTCCACAACAGCCAGTCTTCAAATAAAGAATGTGGAGCTTTACCTTCACTGCCCCATGCATGTACATGGAATGGTACTTAGTTAAGCATAAGCACTAACTTTATTTGGTCAAGCAGCATTCATCCAGTTTTGCTTGCAAAATGTGTGTGGTAAAGTAAACTCTGGTGCTGTTTGTGTTCTGATATTACTAGCCTCTATTATGTTGCTCTTTCAATCAGCTCCACGTTGAGAAATAAGCTTACCTCCAAACCTGGATGATCTTCGTCTCTTAATGAATCGGTACACAAAATAGGCTAAGCCAAGCAGCAATATTAATGCTGCTACAACCACCAGTATTCTGTAAACATTTGTCTGCAACATAATACACCATTTATTAAGTCAATACTTTGTAGTGTAAGAGTTCTGGTTTGTGTTGTGTCATTTATTTGAACAGTTATCAGAGTGGTTATTTAGTGGTGCTTAAGTAGGTAATTATGAAAGATTTGAGGTTTTCACAGTGGTGAGTATGAAGATTTCTGTCTTCTGGGTTGTTGCGCTGTGTAGTCTGGTCGATGGTTACCAACGTTTCAGAGGTCGTATGAATATTCATCGACCTGATGACGGAGGCAGTATGACCTCTGAAACGTTGGTAACCATCGACCAGACTACACAGCGCAACAACCCAGAAGACAGAAATCTTCAGGTAATTATGAATTAACTGGTAGCAAAGTGAATTTAACATTTGTGACACAGTGTTTAGGTAATTAAAAGTAACTTAATGATTTCCCAAATTTATATTAGTAACAGTGATAGTCAAGTGTGCCAGATGTTTGTTAGTTAGTCTGCTTTTATAAAATAAAAATTTAAGGAAGAATAAGAGCTGTCTTGGTTGACATTTGTCATATCGGAACATAGGATTTAAACCCCTGTGCTACAGGGTTGTAAGCTGGACTTCAATTCAGGGTTAATGGTTTAGTGGTATGCTAGTAATGCACAGCCAAAGCCTTGATATTTTGTAGTAATTTGAGATATACTGGATAGATTTCATGCTTCAGTCTGTGTTAGTGTGACCATAAAATACAGGCTAGCAGGAAATGACATGACAGCGTTTGAATGAAGCAACATACTTCTGTGTCTGTTTCCCACACATCTTCCCAATCCTTCTTCACGACTAGCTCTATGCTGTGTATGGCAAATGATGAATTTGTCAGTCCTCTAGAGAAGCATTTGTAAAACCCTGCTTCAGCTGTTGACACACTCTGCAACATAGGGTTAAGGCTAATTATAGATCTCCTTCGGCATGATCTGCATGGATTAACACTTCCATAAACTCAAATAAGAAAACTTGTAATTTATACGTTCTAGCAAGACTCTCAAAGTCATATCCAAATAATCCTCTTACTCCAATATATGTTATACATCATTCTGCTCTCTCATTAAAACATGAAGAAAGGATGATAAATGAGGCAACTCTGTGGTCTCTAATTATGTTAGTTGCCAAGTAGCAAGTAGGATGTTACTAGATAAATTAAACATTGCTCTTCCCAGGTTCTCATTGCACAGTTTAAAGAAAAGTGGAATGAAGTAGGCATTACAGTGTCTGAATTGATTTCAGTGCCAATGTATTAAGAATTGCCTTGGGGCAATCAAACATTCTTGGTAAGAGATAAATGTGACTCAGTCATTCATGTATTCCCAGTCATGAAAAACCAGTTATATGAGAATAAGGATTAAAGCTTATGCCAGGACTACCTTAGAGAATAGAGAATATGGTCTCAGAAATATAAGTAGAATGCACGTAATTTGGCTTTAAATACAGGCAGTTTAATTTTATAACTGTGGAATGGTTAAGAGTGTGATTGATAAACTACCTGCAATAAGAATGGAAAAGAATGCTAACAATATGAAAATTAAGTGTGTAGATTTATGTACATATGCTTTCATGATATTTGCTTCTTCAGATAAATATACTTTCATCTTTTGATGTGCAACGCATATAATTTACAAATGTTGACTGGTACATAAAACACATTGTGTCATTTTATAAGGAATATTGAGATTTGTTTTAAACTTTTAAAAAAAATTCTGTAATGAATACAGTAGAATAATTTTTGAGTCACATTCTGAGACACTCTGCCTCCTTCAGAATTAATTTGTTCCAGCATTCCAGAAGTTTTAGTATGAATCTCTTGGTCAATGTCAGTACCATGCTTAAACTTTTTTCTCTCTCATGCTTTGTCATTCAACCGAAGTTTTTACCCATCCTAGTGCTCTTTTGGTGCAACAGGGTGATAAATTGTTAGGAGATGGAAAACCCCCCCCCACCCCCCCAGTTTGGACAACGTATAATAGTCAGTTAAGTTGTATCCCTCATATATTAAATTTAATGTATGATATATAGCCTTGTGAATATTTGCTCAATTATATCAGTGATATTCAACCTGGGGTACGCGTACCCCCGGGGGTACGTGAAATTAAAAAAAAATTATGATAAACACTGAATAATCAGTAATGTAATTTATTTAATTTATTTTAGATGTAGATTATATACTATGTATAACTTGAATTATGCACCAATAACTTTGGGGGTACACGAACAAAAAAAATTGAATATCACTGCATTATATTATAATTTATGGGTAATGTTGGGTCAGATTACCTCACCTTAATGTACAAAGTACCAGACAGAACCTCAAATTTGTATTTTGATGTGTCAACTTCATTTCCAGGACCAATTAAATGGTTCCCTTCTAGTTCCCAAAATTGGAACCTGTGGTGATCATCATTGCTGTGACAGAGTAAAACAGCTGTGCTGCCAACATCCACTTCCTGAACTACGATCTGGCTTACAACAGAGTCTAATACTGCAGCCCATACACTTAATATGACTGCAGCAGACGCTGCCATGACCTGTAACAAGTATCAGTACAGAGTTGTAATTCATTGACAGCCTGAATGCAATTTGTTTACACACTGATCTTTATTCTATCAGATCCTCAGCCCTTAATTGATTTAAGTCCATCAATGTTTAAAAATAATAAGAGAAATATGTCAGACGTAATGTACAGGATAAAAGGATGGTGAAAAGTGAGCAACATTGCGTGCACACAGGAATGAAACCTATTGCAGATCTTTGTTCATGCCAAGATATCTTATTGTAGCTGGATGCTGTACGTCTCCACATTAGAACTGCCGCTTTTTCTGTGTATGTGTCTGCCCTGACTTAAGTGAGCTTAGATCAAAAATTAATATTCCTTCTTCCAAGTTACATCATTCTAAAAGATTTTACAAACAAATATTTTATATTCTTTCCTCGTCATGGTACGTTTGTCAGCCATTGGATCTTTCTTGATGTAGAATCAGGAGAAAGTACAAATTATGAAACACCTTATTACTTATTTGTTTTTATACAGTTTTTGTTATCCGAGTTGAGATGGGATGCATTGTTTAGAGTGTTAGGTCACAACTACAAAGTTAGTCGGCAAATATGTATACTATGAAGGACGTTTGTGGTGGACACTTAGTATCGTTAGTGATTGTCAGTTAGAGAGGTGAGATAATGAATGATATTCAGTGGAAAATTCCGCTTAGCTTGCAGCCTTCTGCCAGACGCTCTTGGCCTCTTCAACGTGTCAGAATTAGTTTTGCTGAACAACAGGATGCTGCAATGGCTCTAGCATGTCTAATTGACTTTCGTGTGTATTTCTGAACAATCTCACTCTATGAAGCAGAATCCTTAAGAAAAATAATAGTCGCTCAGCTGGTAAGAAGTATCCCGCCTCTATGGAATCCGAAAGTTTGTATTAATATTTGAGGTTTTCACAGAGGTGAATATGAAGATGGCTGTCTTCTGAGTTGTTGCGCACCGTGTGGTCTCATCGCCCTTATGATGGAAGCAGCAAGGACTTCTGAAACGTCGGTAAAGTTTTACCAGACTACACGGCGCAAGAAGCCAAAAGAAACCATCTTCATAGTAGAATTTACTCATCTCATGAACTTCTTAGACATAACTTGCGGACTCCCAGTTCAGTAACGCTGTTGTTGTACTGACCATGGTTGCTCTTTCCGACTTGGTAATGCAGTATTAGGTTACTCCAGTTTGATATATACCAGATCAAAACTAATGTAAATCGAAGACTCTGTCTCAAGAATAAACGGAACATTACATTGCAATATCAGAGGTCCTTTACTATGTGTGAATTTAACGTACGTTCGTGGAAGTCTCATGAAACTTCAAGTAGAGAAGAAAATGGTTTTGAGTGCTCATTATCTCGTCAAGAATTGTGTCTTTAATCTTGAAGGAGAAAGAGATCAATTAGTTAAATAAACAGTGTAAATGAAAATAAGTTTTGTAAATTATTAAGTGTAGCTATATGGGTAACTCCAGTTCCATCGTTTCTTCGTCCCGACATCATTTGATCGAGTCCCAGTCTCCAAGTACGTTTAGAATATTTTTCAAGAGTGTAACGCTCTCTAAAACATAGAATAAATTCCAAGTGTGTAAACTTAGCAGTCGTTAGTTGTCACTGAACGGTATTTTGGATGTGTTCCTGGCATTTCTGAGTGGGCAGAAGGGGTGTGAAACTGTAATAGATTCAGAAATAACGCATCTTATGAGACTACACGAACGAAATAGCTTACGTCAGCTCCTCCACGTGAGGTTTTGTCATGTGCCTCTATGAATGACTTTCTGATCTAAGAGAAAAGTCACCCATAGATTATTAAAGCACGGAGTGTTTTATCGCAATAATAAGGCAGCGTTTCGATTTTTACCTGTATTACATAAAATCAATTTATTAATTACCAGATCGCTCTGATAATGGAGATAGAAAACACAATTGAAATGTGGGTCAGTGTCTACGAGACTACACAGTGCAGCATCCTAAAAGACAAGAAATCTTCATAATCGCCGGAGTGAGAACCTTAAATCTCATACTATTTATGTTTTTTCATTATACTGAAAAGCCAAATTTCATGCCCATATGAACACGTAAGACCATAGTACTTCTGTACGACGTTTTCATTCTTAGGATTTTAGATAAGAAACTGAAATGAATCGTATCGAATAACTCATTGATTTTATCTGCTCTTAATTACACTTAATTCCACTTTAACTAGTTCCTCTTCGCTACATTAGATTTGGCGGTGGGGAAGGACAAGACAGGCGTGATTATAAACTTTCTCCTCTTTTCAGAAAACGTTCTTACGAAATGCTAAACCGCTTCGGCGTATCTAATTCAGGTTAAAAATGCAGGCTCTGTGTACAGCATGGACATCTGCGCTTTGTTCAAGTCATGTCAAGTGACTGTCTTCTAAACATTCCTTTAGCACTCACTATGCAGGGATTTTTACGATAATTAGACATCGTAAGACTACTTCTATACTATTTCTGTATGCACTTTGCAAAAATACATAAAATAAATGTATTATGAGGAGATAGTGTCTGCAAGCACGTCTGTTCGTATGTCTCATCTTCGAAGCCAGTGAACAAATTTAGATTAAATTGGATATTGGGCGTCTGCACTGAAACTTGTTTTGAGAATTTAATTTCTGTTAGAATTGGTTCATTATAATCGAAACCATATGAATCTGAAATAACACTTCTTAACTTTCTTGTTTTTAGATTAGTTTGTATTAATTTAATTAATATTCGGCTCAACGAAGATGTAAATTTGCAAATATCTTATTTGGGTATTACGAGCACTCCAACTGGAGTGCACTTTTCAACTCTGTGTGTGTTTTTATTCATCTTTGTAAGATACCTTCCACTTTATTGCCCACTTGATTCTTAATGTCCCTGAAGATAGCACGTGTCTGCTCTAAAACTACGTAACTCCAACTTTATCTTACGTGGGCACAGGTTTTATCTTCACGAACACGCCACACGTAGAAAATGAAATCCTTTAATTAATGTGTAGATAAAATCGGTTGTTGTGTATACATAATATTTTTCAATGTTCCACCCATACCGCTATCTGAAGACAGTTTCTCAAGATCAAATCTGCTTCATTTAGTTGGTTACTTGTTTATATCTTGCCGTACTGTAATATTACAGAAACTTTCTATTAACATTATCAAATACTTCTTGCCTACTTAGCTCATTTTTATAGATTAATACATTTCTTGTTAGGCAGAATTATATTTTATGGTACAGATTTTAGTTTATACGCAAAATTCTAAATTTGGGAGTTATTTTATAAAATTTAATTATACGTTTAATTATCCGCTCGAATTTTATTGTCAATATTCCGTATATTATATTTCATTATACATTTTATTACATATTTTTAGGGTTTCTTTTTGTGAAAAGAAATCTCTGTAAAACTATCAAATAAGTATATAATTATGGAGTTATTCTTTTTATAGGAAGAAAATTTTGTAGGAATGTTAGTTGAATTATTCAGAGTTATTGAATTATGCATATGTCCAAATGTCGTCGTTGTTATTTACTTATTTATGGTTTACTTAACGATGCCTCTAATAGCTCAGAAGTATAAGTAATGTCGAACAAACAATTTACGGCACTACATTGGCTTTTGTCTGGAGGGAATGAGCTAAACCACGAAAAGTCTCAGTCAGGATAGCTTGAAGAGCCGAGATTTAACCGCTGGACCTCCCGACTGTGAAGCAGCGGTGCTAACCCCTCAACCGCGACGTTCGTTGTTGGTGTTGTTTCTGCATGCTAAGGATATGTGCCATTTTAGCACAATTTATTAGTTCTTACTGTATAACTATCAAACAGCCTGCTCTGTAGTGCACCCCCTTCTGAGAACCGAACCCCAATCGTCCAACCCATAACTTCATCGTACTTACGAAGGTAAACACGATTCCTGGCCAATGTCGATATTACAGTGTGTCATGAATCAAAATTGCTTTAATAAAGGATTGAACGTTTGGTAAATAAATAGACCTGCTTTATAATTTATTTCTGTATATTATTTGTGAATTAAATTATATGACCCGAACTGTCTGTTGCTTGTCAGTTGCAAACAAGTACGATCCAGGTGTTCCCAATAGGACTATTAATAGCCTGTGTTGTCGTATAGATGAGAGTCAACAGATGGCACACAGCATTTAAGGACTCCTGAGAATGTAACTTGGTAACACCAGTTGGCATATTACGTGGAGCGTTCGTTGTCTGAGGTGTATTATATATACACGACGTTTCGCGAGTTGGCTCTACTTCCGTCTATAGTTTTATGGGTTTCATTCCTTTGAAATTCCTTTAATATTGATGGCGACACTTGAGTTCAAACACGAGACCTCTTTGAATAAGAGGCAAGTAATGGGGAGACTCAGAGGTCCAGTACTTAGTGTACTATCCTACAATTAAACAAGTTAGGAAATGTATGCGTAGCGTCCGTTTGTTCGTGAGCATGAAAAAACTCAAGAATGGCTGAATAGATTTTAATTAAATCTTATTTTGGACCCTTTCATGGACATTTGTTAATGATATTAAAATTGATCACATGTAAATAAATTGTGTAAGGATGAGAACTGTATCATCCTGCTGTGGGTAGTGTCCAGCAGCGAGAGAATTTTTGGTTGGCTAACTAAGCTTTCTTTAACCTCTCAAAAAAGACATTGCTTCATGCAATTTCTCATTCTTTAGATTTTGTAAACATTTTGTGTAATTTTATAGTTGCGCCCATTATGTAGGTGATTGTTAGAACTACACGGATCTCAGCACGACAGACTGATGCAACCAGCAGAACATACACTTTCAATTATTGCTTTTACGCGATTCATATTGTTCTTTTTAATTACTAATACTGCAGCAAACACATTCACCTGTTGTTGTTTTTGTGTCCTTCGCCATGTTGATGCGTCATCGGTTGATAACCCGATAAGTATTACCACACGCCACACTGCGTCTATTTGCCACGCCGCTTTGCGTGAATTGCCGTCGTGGGTTTATGACTGCGCTGCACAATTGCTTTTTTACGTTAATGTGCTTCAACGGGATATCGTGGTTTGAACTGCATGTTATTTAATGACGCTGTGTCAAATATTTAGGTTATAATAGTCCAGCTTACGGACTTAAACTAGGCGCTAAAGACCGGATAAATACGTAAGATCGAAACAACTTTTCTGCTTACTTGATAAGTTATCAATAACGTTTTGGGGGATATTATACATTGTATCATCACAGGGTTTATAGAAAGTATATTAATTAGAAAACCTGAAATATCTCATTCAAATAAACGCATTTTATTGATACAAATGAGTACTATGAAAAATCTACTCTTATATGATTTAAAACAATATAATTCAAAATCTGGAAGCAAAACAAATTGCCAGGTATATTTGAGGTCCAGAGTGCCACAATAGCGCAGCTTCGTTTTTAACGACAGAATTGCATTCTTGGAAAACACTTACATTCCAAATGCGTTATTTGCGCCGTCACTTAGGTCATTTATGCACTAACGTGATCCGAGGTCTTTGATCATTCTTGCACTAGTGTTATCCCAGGCCATTGTTGCGCAATAGTGGATCCCATTGTTGGGCAACAATGGATTCCAACAATTAGACTTCCTGTTGTTTCGAAAATCGTTTCATATAGACAGATCGACAGACCGCCCATAAGCTGTTCTTCGCGCAAGAGCTTGAAGAACAACCAACAATAGCATGCTAATTATAACAAGCAAAATGCCTACTTGTTCTAGGTCTAGGTCTCAGCCAGGTGCCATTATAGTGTGGGATGAGGTAAGTTGGGACGAATTGTGAATTGAGAAACATGGCACAAGAAGCAGTCAAAGAACAATTTGTACTGATGAAACGAGAAAAACTTCATTCCTCCCGGAATCTAGCACGCTATCACTCAGCGAATCTGTTTTGTTATTCGCGATTAAGTAACGGGTTTCTCTTGCTTATATGGGTTCAAATACGTCACCAAATTGGCCATGAGAAATCAATGTCTCAGTCATGTGTAATTGGCGTGACACCAGAGAGCTTTTTGTACATCGGGCAGTCTGGCGTTTTAGCGTCGGAAATTACGTACCACAGTGTGGTCAAGCAGATGAAGTGACTGGGGGGGGGGGGGGGGGGGGTGCTTCAGAACCAGACTATACACTGCAGAATAATCAAGCCTAGAAAAGTCTACTCTAATTTGGCGTATAAATAGGACCACTTTCGAAATACATGCTTTGCAATTTTGCATACCGTGTTGTCCCAAATAACCATTTCAAATGATCTTAATAACCATGACCAAATAATAATTCTAGACAAGCTAATGCCATTCAGCTAGTCAAATTCTCCACCTTTCCTGAAACCCAAAGGTTCACTACCGTTTTCACAAGAGCTCGTCAATGGTTCGTATCCTGAGCCAGAGGAATCAAGTTCACATTGGTACGTCTTATTTATTAAAGAACAATTTAATTTTATCCTTCCATATGCGCCTAAGTCTCCCGAGTTTCCTATTCATTTCAAATTTCAAAACCAAAATTTTGTACATATTTCTCGTATCTCCCACTCATGTTGCATGTCATTCCATCCCATCCTTCTTTATATGATTACCCTAATAATATAATATTCGATGAACATTTAAAATTTTGACCCTCCTTCATGTAGACAAGAGATTTGTTGCAAAACTATTTGTACTACACCTGTAACTATCAAATTACATAACCGCAAATCATTTCTCTTTCACAATAAGCAAGAATAAATGAGCTCACCGTGGCTTCATTCCTGTCTCCTCCAGGACTTCCAATAGACTTAATTGGAGAAAATGAACAGTTGAGGCTGGCCAACACTGAAGAAAATTCTTTCCAGAGATCTCCATAGCTTGGGATAAAAATGTTACAGTTTCCATAATATTATGGGCACCGAATCATGGAGCATGATGACATGACGCAAACAGAGCCGGCACGGGAATATGAGTGGAATACACTGCGTGGGTGTTAATACCATCTGCTGTTGCGCAAGAGATGCCACCTCTGAGCTGTTGGTTTTCCTGATTCATAAGTTGGCTTCCGCAGAATCGTTCATCTTTCTCTTATTCAAAGAAATATAACCACGCATTCCTATAGAAAACGCGGCCGTCCTCGTGAGGAGAGATGCGTTGTTCAAGAACCGGTCGTTTATCCGATTTCCATCAACAGCAGCACTTCTCCAAGACGAATGTCGGGATAGAAACTTAAAAATTAAGCCATAGAACCGTTTCTTACTCTTACCGATTCACAGACAACAATCATTGTTTACATCGCCCTTATAGAAACGTTGCAGCAGCAAGATATAAACAGTTAACTCTGGTGGTACGATTTACCTCAAGATTCAAATTACACTTCAATTTCTTATAAGTTCTATCACTGTTGTTCATGCATTATTAAAACAGCCAGCTATAAATATTTTCGTTATTATCGCTTGTTTTCTACGTGTTTCGTAAATACTTTAGGACCTGCGTTAGATTTTTCATACCAAGAACTTGCACCTTATTGTATGTTATTTTAACCAGACTCGAGCGTAAGATACAATTCGTGTAGGCCTAGCAACGGTACTTGCCGATTTAACATTTGTTTCTTTATTTAGATAATTCTAATAATGAAATCATCCCTCCCTCACTCTACCTTCTGGAATGTGAAGTGCAGTGAGTAATTGCCAGGCTCGTAGCATGGACTATAAACAGGAATTATGGACTTCAATTCCAGGTTATGATGACTTTCGCGTTTATAATTTCTGCCAGTCATTCCACGCTAATGCTATTCCTTTCATTTATCTATTATGTTTAATTTTCTTTGTACTTTTATTCTTCCTACACACATTTTAGCCCAGCGAGTCACAGTACATGCCATTTTGTTACAGTCCGCCTATAAATAAGACAAAGTTAAAACTTCATGATAGAAGTGATCGCATTCTTGACTAGATAAAGTAATCAGACAGAATGACGTAGAGGGCAGGTTAGATGAGCGTGTAGTACATCTCATTCACACTGTGGAGTCTCCTGGATTTAATCCAGAAGCTGGCTACCCTCGGATTTTCATCAGGTCCGCTCACATAAGTTAATCATAGCACATTTCTCAGAAACAGGCGTCACTGTGTCTTCAAATTCCGCACGGCTTATTGCGTCTCTAACCATTTAATCAGGCTGACAGAAAAAGCGTTGAAAGTTAATTCTGAGAGACAAAATTCAGGAAAAACTTGCAATTACTTATTAAATAATTCATTATTATTAATTAATTTTAAGTCTTTTTGTTCTTTTAGCATAAATTGCGTTTCGGTACTCAATCAACGAAAACAAAATAACATCCTTTTTATTCTTAGGACCTGGGTAATTATATAAATAATGGAAATGCAAAGAATGTGCATAAACGTTTTCACTGAAACGCAATGCGAAATTTGACCTCAAATCTTATAACGTAACTATTGTCGATAAAGCCAATTAAAGATGAAGCTTGGCTTTCTTCTTGGATTTCACTAAACGTTTCAGTGCCAGGACATCATGATTAGATATTTTTTAAGGGAGAGACGGTTATGTAATTTGGAAATTAAATAGGTATAAATATAAAATGCCTTACTCCTGTTTGACTGTCGTGTGCTTGTGGCAGAGCCAAGTTCTATAAATTGCTAAAGAGGGGAGGCAAGTTTATTGCTAACAGATAGGTAATTGTTGCATCGATTTTCCATCACATATACACCATACTGGAAAATGGTTTAACCATAAGTTGTAGATATTAATGATACCTACGTTTAAATAACGATAAAGTTGGGGAAGTTAAATTTTACCTTCACGTATGGCTTGAGTTATATTAGGCGAATGTCAACAAAGGATACGTTAAGATTTCAATAAAGAAGGCACTAATTCTAAAGGGTTTTGACGACGGTAGATTACACTTAAAATTATTCATTGTCAGGACTTCTTCCATCGTCTATTCTTTAGCTCTATCTAAGGGACCCAACAGAGTAGGTACCTCTGACCTGAAGACGGAGACAGAACCAGCCTCCGAAACGTCGTGGGTTTAAAGAAAAGTCCTGACAATGAATGATACACATGGTATACTCATAAGAATCCTATTTAAAATTCTATCAAGATACTCAAATGATACCTATAAAGATTCGATTATGTCAGGCCCCTAAATAAAGTTACTCTTAAATTGATCCAAAATAAAGCAGAATTAATAGCTTGACAAAATTCAGTAGGTGTATATGCCGACCATATTGAATCAGATCGAAAATTATCAGGTAGTTTGGTCACTGATACGTGAAGCTCTTTTGATTTTCTAAACCCACCTAAAATCAAGTGTGATACACTTATATGAGTTTATTTGTTATCAAACAGTAATCAGAATAGCAAGATTCCATCAGGTTTATTTGCCCTAAAGCTGGATTAAATATTTCCGACATGAATTTTAAAAGGGTTATCACATATAAGGATTAGATTACTCTTCATTAATATACATATTCTTCAAATTTCTTTATGATTTTTCGCCTTAAAGATAGGCTATTTTCACGTCTTAACCAGATTCTATGAAGTATAGGAATTAATATATCACTCGCTCGACCACCATGTTTTAGAATTTTCAAATAAGAAAGACAACTGTCACAAGAGTACCTACGCGTGTTTCAGAAACGTCACCGTACTCATTTTG
Source organism: Zootermopsis nevadensis (assembly GCF_977971745.1). Classification (NCBI taxonomy): domain Eukaryota; kingdom Metazoa; phylum Arthropoda; class Insecta; order Blattodea; family Termopsidae; genus Zootermopsis; species Zootermopsis nevadensis. The sequence goes on along the minus strand of NW_028259152.1, from coordinate 3,502,319 downwards.
ATAATATTCTTCTAATTGGTTTCATTTATAGTCGTAAACTTGGTTTTGGTGATATGGGGAATTTAGATAAATACGGTCATGCCTTCTCTCTTCCATGTTTTTACTTCAGAACCTACTACATATCGTCCCCTCTTTCTCTCTCACACAAACCGACGGGTATGCTATAATAGACGAATACGTGAGCATGAATCATGTGTACACATGAATGCCTGTTTGTATAAATATAGGCCTATGTATGTATCCATACGTGTATGAATATGTGCATGTGTTTTCAGGTATGTGTGTGTGTGATCATATAAGTATACGATTATGCCGTCGCGTTAAATATAAAGTAGACTGCAACGTCATATCGCGGTATTCTGTTAAACCGTTGGCATAAAAATTTCAGACTTATTTGTTCTTTAAATTTAAACATGGTTTTACTGTGTGTGACTTAGGCTTTAGGTTATACGTCGCATCTGTTGTTGAAGATTTCCTACGGTTTCTGCAAACATTGCACTTAAGAATCTAATTATGTAGCTACAAGAAGACATTACGCAAAACATTGTGGCAGAAGACTTCTAATCAGATGGCTCCTCTTATTACAGAATTTCTGTGATTATTAAATTTTCTTCCCATATTGGCATTCAGCATCTATGAAGGAACTTTGTATTTTATATAGACATGCTTTATTCGCCGCATGCAATAAATTATAGGTCCCTAAATATTAATTTATGATATATTTGAACCTTACGTATTCGCTTCTGGATAAATAATGGTTATCAGCACTGCCAACATACATGAGAATAATAATTCTTTCATATCCACGCTTTTCCCACTGATTAATGCTTCGGAACTAAATTGTACATAACTTTATCTAGTTCTCTGACGAGGCTTCTCAAAATCCTTTCCACAACATCATAGCAGTAAACAGTCCTATTCCTAAGCACCATCATACGAAAGCGTTGGCTAGGAGGCTGAGTAGGCTAGACATTGTTGTAGATCTAGATATAATACGCATCAAGACGTCTAGAATATCACAAAGTAGGGGTTTGTGACCCGCTATTATTTCATGGAACTCTGTGTTTCGACTTACTACATATATGCCTACTATTTAATGCCAATGTGTTTAATAACGATTGCAGTTTCGTTGTAATAGTCACAGGATATGAGAGAATATATGATCAGAGTTACTATTTTTGCCCTGTTTCAAGGAAGTAGATGTATTTTTGTCTTCACCATAATAAAACAGAACAATATTCACTCCAAAAACGTTGTTACACACTTCCTGTATTATTTTAACAATACCTTGAGAACTCCCTACAGACTTTCTCCTTGCAGTTCAGTGCAGCAGAAACAGAACAGAATGCGTCTTAATGGCGATGGCGGTGTGGTGATTGGAAACACACTTGTAGTATTTCACACATCCGACTAAATCCTACGAGCAGCGACGACCTCATCACCTGCTCACAGCTGACTATTTCTATAGCATCCTCCCTGTCCCTTCCGAGTGGCGTGAAGGCCTCGAATCTTGGCAAGTTGCGGCAACTTCGTCCCGTGGCATGCGCACCGCAGAGCCACGATTTGGTCGCTACAAAGTGCGTGGAAATATTTTTCTTTTCTGTTTTGGACATTATGTGTCAAAGTTATACCCTTTCCAAAAACACCGCGTCGTTTCCAATGGTTAGAGCGACAATTTTAATCCTGTCTCGAAATCGACTCTTTTCCCATAGAATATAAAACGTATTTAACACTAAAACATTAATTAAGCAGAATCCTATTTAAGGAGCCAGTTGTTTCTTAGTCAAGTTACTAGCCCTTAATGGAAACCGTTGGTTCATTAATGCATTTACAAGGAAACTCCACTGGACCCTATCCTGGACCACATGACAACAGTCTACACTCTTATACCCTACTAAAGATCTTTTTAACATCATCTTTACATCTAAGCTATTTAAGTTTTCCAAGTGGTCTTTCCCTACTCTGTATCTTCCACTACCCATTAGTTCTTCATTTGATGCAGAATTTAGGGCATGCAAAGTAATCCATTCAGGTCCGGTCACCTGCGTAATATTTCGTAAGATGTACATTCTCTGATTTTGAAGTGTTTGCTTATCTGCACTGTGAATTTTTAGTCATATATTATATTTTTTGTTCTGATAATGATAATGAGCAAAGGAAGTGTGTCATAGTTACGGCAAATTACTTTTTCTAAATTGTCTTTGGGTGAAAAAGCTTATGTAAATAATCATAGCCGCCCTCTTACGGACTTATAAATAGTTAAAACATCGTCGAACACGTATGGGTTTTCTCCTGATGTAATTTACTTTTCATTTATTTATATCGTTGTGTGTTGAAAAACTACCCCTGCTCAGATTCAAGACCCGCCACTGTTAGGCTAGGTTAGGTTTAGTTAGGTTAAGTAAGGTAAGGTTTGGTTGTGTAGGTTAGGTTAGATAACGTTGTGTTAGGTTGGGTCCTGGAGAATTTCTAACATGTTCATCGGGCGGTCGTGGGGATGTCCTGGAGAAGTGCTGGTGAAGTCCTGGAGAAATTTTGGATGAGTCCTAGAGTGGTGTCGGAGAAGTCCTGGATAGTTTATGCGGAATTTCATTGGACATGTAGAAGTGCTGGAGAAATCCTGAAGAAATTCTGGATAAGTCGTAGAGTGGAGTAGGACAAGTCCTGGATAGTTTATGCGGAATTTTATTGGTCATGGAGAAGTGCTGGAGGTTATGCGGAAGTCCTAAAGCGGCGGTAGGATTTATACTATGCTGGCCGGTTATTTTGGATTCGTTTATGTTTGATTGGTATGTGTTATATTGTATTAGGTTGCGTTGTATTGGCTTAGGTTCGGTTAGGTTAAGGTTATGTTAGGTTAGGCTAGGTTAGGTTAAGTTAGGTTATCTTAGGTGTAACTAGGTTAGCTAAGGTAATGTTAGGTTGTTTAGTTTATGATCGATAAGGTTTTTTGTTTTCTGATGGTTTATATTGTCCTGGAGAATTTCTACCTTGTTCATAGGGTGGTCGTGGGGATGTCCTGGAGAAGGCCTGTGTAATTTCTGGAAAAATCCTGGCTTTTGTGAATATTCTTTGGTCATGGGGAAGTGCTGGAGAAATCCTGGAGAAGTGGTGGCGAAGTCCTGGAAGGTTATCTGGCAGTCTTTAAGCGGTGGTGGGTTTAATCCTATGCGGGTCGGTTATTTTGGATTCGTTTAAGTTTGATTGGAATAAGTTATATTGGATTACTAACTACGTTATGTGTCACAGGTATTAGTAGTAACATGTATCTGTGGATAACTTTCTCTTTGCTTTCTGGTCTGGTTGGTTGGTAGTGTTTGGAGTTATAAATTGAATTCGGTAAAAATGGTGAGTAAGGGTGTTTATATGATAGTTTTTAAAGGTATATAGGACTGCGGAGTTTGTTTTGTTATGAAATTTCGTAGTAGCAGTGAAGTTAATCCTTATTAATTAATGATATTGCCTTAATACATATTATTTGTTTTTGTATCGGTGGAGTGTTTAACATAACCTAATTGTTTGACATGACTAAGACGATTTGAGCATTGGTTCGTTTATAAGTCCTAGTAAGATCTTTACTATTACATATGCAATTGACATATCGCAGTGAATCACATAATTTAGAATTATAAGTTTCTTAAACTTGGCTCATATTTATTTTTTAGTTTCGTAACCAATACGATAGTGATGTGACTGTGTGGAGCCCACAAGGTCGGCTTCATCAAGTGGAGTATGCAATGGAGGCTGTGAAATTGGGTTCTGCAACTGTGGGACTAAAGAGCAATACTCACGCAGTATTGATAGCACTGAAACGTGCCTCTTCAGAGTTGTCAGCCCATCAGAAGAAAATTATTCCCATTGACACACATATTGGCATTGCAATTGCTGGCCTCACTGCTGATGCAAGGATACTTAGGTTCAAGAATATTATTATTATGTTTGATTTCAAACTTTCTTAATAAAATTACCACTCTGTGGACAAATTTAAGACTGCCTGCATGCACTCATCATAATTATTTGTAATTGTTTGATAAAAATTTGATATTACTTTTTAGGTGCATTTACATTCTTGTTAAGTGTGATAAACTTGCTTTGGCTATCTGTCTGTTTGTACACATGTTTAAAGTACTTTAAAATGGCTGGGTAGATATTCATGACATTTGATATTGAAAAGTTTTACTAAAATTTTCCCACAATTGCAGTCTTTGTTAAGACAGATAACAACAAGCACTTTACATTGAAACATACATGTGTTCCTGCATGAGAAATGCCCCCACTCTATAAATGCCAAATATTGATAAGCACACCAGAATTGTTCACTACTTGTTAATTTTATATGCTCCAGAGGCTAAGAAGATGATGTATGACTAATTTTAGATCTGTTAAATTGCAACTGAAAAACCACCATATTATCAGTGCTGCTTATTTCTTTACTTGTATAGTAATTTAATAAAGTGCTCATTTTATTGGTAAGTTGATGAAACACATGTTTTGACCATATTCAGTTATCTTCAGGTGAATAACTTGAATATTAACTAAACTAGTAGAGTAACATGCAATATGGAGTTTTTTCTAAAACTTAAAATTTAAAGATACAAAATCTTAAAAAACCTTCAAATTTTTAAATTCATGATATCGAGTAAAATGGTGTATAATAATGTTGAGTTAAATGGTAAATTGCTAATGAAGTAATAAGGGTCCCATCTTGTGGACCACCATTCCTGCTGGCCATAATTGTAGGGCCTGGAGGATGCTGTTTGGGCAAACACCTACAGTATCAGGATTGTAGCAGTGCTGAAGTGACCTCTCTTTCTTTCTTTTTCTTTTTACCAGCAGTTATGGAATGTACAAACAGCTAAAGAGCTGGTCCATAACTTGGACTGAAGTAGAAGCCATGGATGACAGAGTTCATCATGTCTGTTTTCCATGTCTTCTACTTGATGTATTACACATGGCCAATAAAGGTTAACTCTGAGTAGTGTGGCCAGATTACGTTGCTCCCATTTATCCTCCTAGGACAATGTTTTTTCACAGTAGAGTAACCTTTGTGTTAGGTACATTTGAATTATTTGTTAGGTCTAGCAACCTAAAATGAAACTCGTATTAAGTGACAGGATGATTCAGTAGGTTAGAACAATTTGTGTTAGCAGTATGTTAATTAATATAAGTAATCCATAAGTTATTGACTGGTATTCATAATCACCATATAGTAAAGTTGTTCCAGTAGAGCCACATGTGTTGATAATGTTTTGCAGAGTGCAGAGTTGGTTCTGACCTATGTTTCACTAATTAAGTAATTATACTCTATGGTTATGCAAAAAGTTGTAATTTTCTGTTTTAGTCGTTACATGAGAACTGAATGTCTGAATCATAAATATTCCCATGATGCCTTATTACCTGTTGGTCGATTGATAACAAACCTTGGAAACAAGATGCAAATATGCACTCAGCGTTATGACCGTCGACCATATGGTGTTGGACTCTTGGTATCTGGTTATGATGTAAGCATTTAAAAATTTCTATGTTCTTCTTACTTACGTGTTCTTGAGACTTACTGTGTTAAAATACATTCAAGTTACATTTTATAATGTGTAGAAATTTCCAAGAGGTAAGATTTTTTCTACATTAACAGTCCCTTATAAGAATTCCCCCATTTTTTTGTTAGGTTTATAATATACTTGATTCACTTCACTTGCTTCTTTACCATCTTCTGTAGGACCAAGGTCCCCATGTGTATCAGACCTGTCCATCAGCCAATTATTTTGACTGCAAAGCTATGGCAGTGGGCTCTCGTTCCCAGAGTGCCCGCACATACCTTGAGAAGCACCTCGATGAGTTCCTAGATTGTGACACAGACGAGTTGATCAAGCATGGTTTACGGGCACTTCGTGACACGTTGCCCAATGAAGTTGAGCTCAACACTAAGGTATTCTCAGCCCTTTACTCTTTTTCATATAATGAAGTTTTAAAAGTTAATTTACCATATAATGCCCTCAAAAAATGCTGGACAAGTTTAAGAGTGTTCAGTACCATTGTAGCTTTTGCATGCTTATGTCAGACATTGTACATTGTCTTGGTTGCCAGATTTTGAAAGGATTTACTAGTAGCTGCATTTAGGTTATGATTTTGTCCTTCACTTTGATGACATCTAATTTCATAGAGCATAGTGCACCTTTCATGGATCCCAAAGATGCAATAATTTATGCCAAGGTCTTCTGAGCACACTTGTTCCTTCAGGCTTTACAACAAAAATTTTGTACACATTCACACATTTTTGTGTCTACAATGCATGGTGTATGCCCTGTTTGTCTAATATGATTTGATCTCTATAATAATATTTGCTGAATAATATAAATTATGAAGCTTCTCATTATGCAGTTTTGATCAGAACCTTATTTTCAAGCAGCCTCAGTCTGTGTTCTTTGTTTATGTGAGAGACAGCATTTCACATGCACACAAAGCAACAGGTAAAATTATAGTTTTGTATATTTTAGTATTTATGTTTTGGATAACAGGCAGGAAGACAAAGATTCTGAACTATGTAGTAGCTAGTACAACATATATATAAATGTTAAACCATTTTATTCAGTATTGTTATTAACTATGTCAGCATATGTTTTGATTCCAAGAGAATCATCAGAGTTGTAATATGCCCTATTAGATCTGTTGGTTTAAAATCATCAAACTATATCAATATTAATTAACATAGGTCATTTTAAGACTCTGCTGGTAACTTATCAAACTATACATTTTTAAGTGATTTTGTAAACAGTGGTGAATAAGAGTTCTGAATCAGTCTCATTATTAGCATATACTAGAGTTCATGTGTCCTGTTTACTTCCAGTCCCTACAGATTTTCTTGAATCTTCCTAGTGGCATATACTAAAGTAAAGTAAATCATCTCTTTGTTTCAGGTTAGTTTTAATAGGAAATGCATGAGACGAGTGTTTACCTTTGTGGACTTACATTATATGTTTTGATTAAATGCATTCCAGTTAGGCTAAACAGTTTCATTAGCATAGGGTTTCATTCGACTGGCTCTTCTTGTAAGTGATGATTATCATTTCCATTTCCATACAGAAGTGAATAATCATATGCTGGTTTAGTGCTACCTACGTCCCATATTTCTATAGTGCTACTGTATCTCACTTAAATTATTACATTTATGTCACTTCTTTTTTATTGAACTTGACCAAAAGAGATTTCTGACGTTCAAAGTTCCAGATTTTATGTCCATTTTCAGTTGTTGTTGTTTTTATACCAAGTTTATTATTTTATTTATTGTAATTTCTTGTAGCAATGATGGATTGAGACCTGAAATGAATGTGCTAGCCAATGAAAGTACAATGGTGGGTTACCATAATGATAATCTGAAGATGTGAATAGATCTTGACATATATGTATATTAAATAAAATTGAAGTACAGTACAATTCCTTTATAATCCTATTCATGAATGATAATATATTAATAGCAGTAAATTGTGAACTTTACAATTTCTTTTCCCTAGAATGTGTCAATAGGGATTGTGGGGAAGAACACTTCATTTAAGGTGTTTGATGAAGAAGGAACTGCTCAGTACCTAAGAATGATTGAAGGGGAAGAAAAACGTGGTGGACAGCCAGACACAACAGGCCAGGATCCCACACCCCCACAACCTCCGCCAGGAGGAGAAGGTCCCCAGGACCCAATTCCTGCAGTGGCTATGGAGACAGAGTAACCATCTTGCTATCCACTTACATTACCCTGTTGCTTCCTTTATCTTTCCTGCTACTGACTAAAGAATCCTGACCATGGCCATATAGGAAGCTTCACCCTTCATTCATCTTGCTTGTGATGGAGTTTGACTATAAATTGTTTTATTTTCATAATTATTTTGTGGCACATTAACATTTGTGGGTATATTTTATTAATTACCTGTCATCTGATTGATATGCATAATAGTATGTTTATATTATGTAATCTCCTAGGTGTTATACATCAGTTTGTGTCAAAATGTTTCAAAGGCAATAGTCTCATTGCAGATATTTGTACATGATCAAATTCTTTAAATAATAAATATTTTCAACTAGTTCAATGGCAAATACATTCTTGGTCTCAAAGTGTGCAGTTTGACTCCTGTTAAACGTATTGATTTTTCTTCTGATGTCAAAATATATTTAAATTATGCAACAAACTGGTGGAGTTATTCTCATAGTATATAATTTATTACAATTTCATTAGATGTTACATGGGCACAGTACTCTTGTAAGAATACTTCAGTACTGAAGGAGTATTTTGACTTGATCTGTTTTTGCCTACATTACTTATCCTGTGTCAACATTTGTTTTTTCAGTGTATAATGTTAGAAATTTATTGTAATTCAACAGATTTAATTCAAGAAAATATAAACTGACCTTGGTGAAGGAACCAGTTTTCATAAAATGTATAGTTGTATCTAGCACAGTGCCAGTCATGAATTAATTTTTTTAAATTATATTCTTAGTGATTAATTTTTGTCTTGTCATAATAAATATTTGGTTCTGGGTAAGAAAGCCATAAAGCATATCTAATTCCTTCTGGCATAAGCACTTCTTACCAGTTACTGAAGACATGTATTTCTGTTATAGTTTAAGTGAAATAATTTAAATCATAAAATTGTGTTCACGTTTTCTTGTGTTGATATTTAAATTGTGGGAAGGCAGGAGTTAATGTGAAAATTTTCGAAGTATACAAATTCTGAAGAAGAGAGAAAAAAGAAAAAGAAAAAGAAAACTTGAAATTCATAAAAACGATTGTTTGCGTTTATTAGTCAATAATGCTGTATTTTCTTCAACTCCATTTTTTGAATTAAGATTTTAATGTCTCATTTCTTAGCCATAATGTGAAATACAATATTATATACATCAGATGGAAGAAGTTGATAATTTTCTTCATATCTTACATACTGTGCTGTATGAAGATGGATTCAAGTTCTACTACATTATTTCATTCACATGTGCTGTAACTAAACTGCTTCTACACAGTACTTTGATGAAATCTGAGGTACTGAGAGGAAGCATTTGCTCAGTATTACTTTGTGAAGTGTTGTGATATATAGCCATGGTCTACTATTACAAAACAACTATTATCATGATAAGGCAGGATTGTAACTAGAAGGGATGTAACCTAATAGAGTGGAAGAATTACATACTAGAAATAAAATATCTTTTCTAGTTATATAACTCTGTGTGCAGCACATTATTGATTGATATTTATATTATGGATTGAAACATTGATGTTCCTATTCCTTGTAAGTTATGGTGAGATTGGTCGGAGGTACCAGTACAAGGACAGTACATCTGCAGATGGAGGGTATTAACAAGAATTGGAAAACAATGAGGGAAAGCTGTTAATATGATAGGTTAATTATGGTCTTTTGAAACTATTGAAAATCATATAGCTTTATATTACATGATCCTCTTGCTAGAGTTTGCAGACTTTAAGCAGTGAAACCAATATTTACACACTGATGTTCACATATATGTATTAAGCCAGCAATAACATCTTTTATCTCCTACTCTGTTGAAGAATTTATTTTGCATGATTTGGTTTTTGTGGTGGCATGTATGAAGATGGCTGAGTTTTGGGTTGTATAGTACTGTGTAATTTGGTGAAATTTTACCGACGTTTCAGAGGTACTTGCAGCCTTCATCACCGCGTTGATAAGAGATGGCCATCTCTGAAACATGGGTAAACTTCTATGGGAATACATTACTACAACCTGGAACACAGCAGTCTTCAATAATTTACTTAAGTTGAAATTAAGAAAAAATTGTCAGTGGAACCACGGTTCCGTAGAATCTGACGTAAATACGTCTCTATATTTAAATTATATTTAAGCAATAAATACAATGAAAGGAAGGTAGCTGAATGTAGTGTAAGGAAATTAATGTCAAAATTATCTAGTCTACGACGCACTTGTACAAGCGATTCACAGCTCAGCTCTTTCCGCAATAACGAAAGCGGATTGTTGACGGCAGTAAGGTAACATAACAATGCACGCAAGCTGACCATTGTTGTCGGTTCATATTTACACAATGTTGATATGGATCTTACACGTTTTTCTAGGTAACAATGCCAAGTAAACACGACGTTCCATAGTTAACCATTGTTGTCGATTTGTTGATACGGATCTTACACATTTTCCTTTCACTTTTTTGCCGAATGACCCTTCCGTATAGACGTATTTACGTCAGTAATTGTAAGTATTTACAAAATAGCCGTTATAACTATGTATATTTTCAGTCGTCACGAGGAACGTGAGGAAGACTGTCGATGAAGCTGGTGTAATGGTGATCCGTGGTAAGAATTATAACCACGTGCAAGATTCCAGGCATTATGAAATTGGTCATGACGATTTCATATACTTCAATAAAAGACGTACCGTGGCGCTAGCGTTTAGTGCAAGGAACTATAACTTTGACACGTCAAGTGTTTGTGTTATTACATTACAGGTGATTAATTTGTGAATACAAATTGGCATGCATTTGCAGTTTAAACAGAGCGTTTGCGATATTGCTATTTAATTAATTTTACAGAGAACTGCAATTTTATAATACGCATAATGTTTTTGGTCGTTGCTGTATTTTGCTAACCTTTACTTCTTTGTCACTGATTTGATAATGCTCTGTAATTCGGAATAAGTAAATTCATAGATATGTGCAGCATTTAGTATGAAAAAAGCTAGTGAATAGTATAGCTTTGACATATTTTGAAATTAACCTACTGGCGTAGCTTAGATGAAGTAAGCTTAAGTTCACTGTGTTACTCATGTGCGATAAAGCTGTTTGTCACACGTTTTGATGTAGGTAATTTACTTCCAAAATGTACCTGATCCATGAAATTATATGTAGTAATGGCATTGTTAATCTCAGCAGTGAATGGAGGCGAGTGGTAAGGCTTCACACTTTGATCACTTTACCCCTCGTGTTGAATCAGAATCTTTTCAAACCCAGGGCCCAGCTGACCACTGTGACAGACAGTCTCACATTAACTCTTGCCTTCCCACTACTTTCATTTGGAGATAGTTGTTTTTTGATGTTACAATCTAGCTGTGTTCATTCAGTGTCACTTAAAAAAACCGAATTTCCATTTTTAAAGAAGTGATAAATTAGAAGGTAGGATTTATTTTATTTATTGCAAGTTTCCTTAATTGCAGGTAGTTTATATTGGTTCAACATGGTTACAGTTGAGCAGCCATGTTATACTCTAATAAATCTGCCATCAGATTCTGATCCTCCCAATGAGATGCAGTTGAAGATGGATCTTGGTATGTTAACATTTCTTTATTTTGATGTAGATCTAACTTGCATATTCCATAAAATTGTAATTGCACCTACTCTTATATGGGGTTTGTAAAAGCTGTTAAAGTACAGTATTTAAAAATTGTTGGGTGGTCATTTGGAGGTGTTATCCCTAAGTAACATGAGGATTAAAATGACAAGGTTAATAGAACATAATATAATTTAATTACATTCCATAAACCATTCATAGGCCTAAGCCAAGGAAGTAGAACATGTCATAGTACAAATACAATGCTTATTTCTAATATAGATGTAGATTACATTTATGACAGTGATTTACAGTCAGCCACAGTATTGCCACAAAAATAATTACACAAGAAAGCATCACCACTATTGCATTCATGTATTTATAATAGCTGAGAATTTTTGGTTGAGGTAAATTCTTCTATGGAGTAGGAGTGAGATAGGATACACTATTTTAGTGCTGGCTTAAACTTCTTTATATTGTGCTCCAGACTTTTTATAGTGGAGTGAACATTATTGAATAGCTTAATTCAAGTGTAGCAAACTCCTTATTTATGTTTACTGAGTTTAATGTGTGGCATGTTAAGGCTATGTCTGTCTTGTACATATGTTGTGGATATCTGAGTTTGTTTGAAATTTTGTTGTTGTCCACTATTAATTATAATAATGAGAGCAAGTATTCACTGGCTAATGGAAGAATATTAAATTTCTTTAACAGTTATCTACATGAGACTCTCCTTTAAGTTCCTGCCATTATTCTAATAATTTTCTTTTGATTGTAAAATACTTTTTTGCTGTCTGTCAAGTTCCCCCAGAAAATAACTGAATATGACGTGATCAAATGGAAGTAAGTTAAGTATACTGAAGTTGATCACACACTGGAAGAAATAAGACACATTTGTCAGACAGTAGCTTTAATTAAGCAAGTCCATCTGCAGGTGGAAATTTTTAATGAAAATGGTGTGTGCATGAAGTCTATATATATATGAATGTATTGTTGTTAAAATTGCAGTGCAGTAGGAAATGAAGTGCATCACTGTAGCAGAATACATTTATAATTCTCTTACTGTTCTGGTAGTGTTATTAAGTGTTATTTGTGTAGTTTTATAAAGACTTTATTTTTTCAGAGAAGGGTGATACTAAAACAAAAATTGAAGCTTTGAAGAAAACAATTCGTATGATAGTTAGTGGAGAACGATTACCAGGGTTGCTGATGACAATAATCCGCTTTGTGCTACCACTTCAAGACCACATGATAAAGAAATTATTGTTGATATTCTGGGAAATTGTTCCTAAGACAACTCCAGATGGCAAACTTATGCAAGAGATGATACTTGTCTGTGATTCTTACAGGAAGGTAAACTGCTTTTATTCCAGGAAGAAAGCATTAATGTGATACACATTTTGATTTAAAGATAATATATCATTTTGTAATTCAGATGGTTAGATTGAAGTAGGTGGTTTTACATTAAAGTATTGAATGTTTTTAGAGTAAATATTAAATTTTCTTATGCAAGTCTCAGAATAAACCCTTCTAAGAGTTTTTTTCCCTTCATTCACATTTGTCCCACATTTGCAGGGTCTGTGTTTATACCTTCTAAGAGTATTTTAAAAAAATTGATTAAAATCTGATGTAAATATGGGTAGGTAATGTAGGGTGTTCCATAATGACCTTGGATACTATACATCAAAGAAATTAAAAAAATATAAGTAGTCTTTCAAAGTTATTCATAGGTACCAAAAAGAATATGCATGAATAAATAATGTCTTTTTGCACATAATTATGTGTAAAATATTACCTGATTTCTACCTTTCATTTTTAAACTAATACATCTAAAAAATAATGTGCCAAAATTGTGTAACATAAGACATAAACTGCTTAATGTGATTAGCATATTATTTATTAGGATTTGACATTTTCATGTAGGACTAAAACTTCTGGACGTATCTGTGTGCATGCAGTTTTACATTTTCTTTCTTCTTCTTGGCCTGCTAACACATTTCCACTTTTTCATAACTGTCATGAATTTTTATTTAAGAAGGAAATGATATAATTGGCATAATAATCCCAGTCTATGTTTACCACCAGGATCTGCAGCATCCCAATGAGTTCTTGCGTGGATCAACATTGCGTTTTCTGTGTAAACTTAAGGAGCCAGAACTTCTGGAGCCACTGATGCCTGCAATTAGGGCTTGCCTCGAACACAGGCATTCTTATGTGAGAAGGAATGCTGTCCTTGCCATTTTTACAATTTACAGGTACAGGTGTAATATGTCATCATATGTAATACTGTAAATGCTGTTTTACCATCTTCTGCTTTAAGAATACAATAAAATCTTTGTATGCTAAAGTTTAAGGGACTCTGTTTCTAGCTTTATTATGTGTGAGTACTATTGCTTGTGCTGTAGTTTGAATTCTTCTTACCATGAAAGCCTGGATTCAATCCAGGGACATTCTGCGTGAGTGTGTGGCTGTGGGGTGTTTTTATGTGTTCTTTGCATAAATGACAAAAGTGAACATGTAATGGGGATGTCAGTTCTATGTCTCCATCTGCATGTTTCATCTTTGCATCTATCCAATGAATTTCAATGATATTTTATATTTGAGGTCTGGATTAAAAGTTTTAAGATGAGTTTAATTGTGGCATGTGTTAGTGAGACATAAACCTTATTTTAAATTAATCTCAAACTAAACTTTTTAAATTTTATCAAATTGATGTTATCCAAAAAAATTGTTTATATTAAAGAATACAGTACTAATAATGTCTGTGACTCATTTGAAACATTTTTTGCAAATTCTGATTATTTAACAGGTTACTGAATCTATGTAAATTTACAAAAAATAATATGTGTATTGTGTTTGCAATGAACAGGAAGTACTGTTAGTAGTTGCAGAGAAATTTTCATAATTTTCACTCCTCTGTCTATTAAAACTGTTTTTTGTGTGTTTTGTTCTGCAGAAATTTTGAGTTCCTTATTCCTGATGCACCTGAATTAATTGCAAGTTTCTTGGAGGGTGAGCAGGATATGTCCTGCAAACGCAATGCTTTTCTTATGTTGCTTCATGCAGATCAAGAAAGGGCATTAGCATACCTTGCATCCTGCCTTGACCAAGTGACTTCTTTTGGAGATATCCTACAGCTTGTCATCGTGGAATTGATTTATAAGGTACACACAATTAACCTATGCTTACCAGAAAGAAAATTTAGTGAGAAATAATTGATTATGAAAGTGTTATCAATTAAACAGAGAACCAAAGTAATGCCTATTTCTGCAAGTTATATTAGGAATAGAGGTCACACACATTCATACATGGGAACATGATGGCCATTTCCCTGTTCTGATTTTTCTACAGTATATACTATTGAAAGTATTTTTCTTAGATTAAATTTTCAAAGAAGGGAACCAAAATATTGTTCATGCATCACTTAGAGAGCTGCTATTTGCTGCCATTAGCACATTTTGTGGATGATGCCAGTTTTTATCAGCGCTGGGTGAGGTTTTGTGCCATGTTTGTATCTGCTCTGGAATGTATTTTCTCCCTGCATGATCACCTGCACAGTGGCCAATAATTAATAAGCACATGTAGGAAAGCAGTATGTAGCCTTTGAATTGGGCTGTCCTATGTAGAGTGTAATTTAGAAATATGGTAACCTTACAAATTACATATTTACTCTTCTGTTTGAAAGCTGTTACTGATGTAACACTATTGTAGGATATACGAAATTTGTTATATACATTTTTAATACAAATTTTGTATTATACTCTCTCCTCTCTATTTTTCTAAGTCACAAATATGGCAATGTGCAAATAACATTTGACAGTTTTAAGGTATTGTAAACTATGCATAATTCTTTATTTGTAGTTCATATTGCTATCTCTACATGGAAGAATATATTGAAAGGAAGGTAGCTGTTGTGAATTATTGCCAAAACTGCTTATTGTTCGGCACATTGTGATAAAGTTGATGTGTCTTGAGTAAGTAATTTCAGATTCAAATAATGATTTTATTGACATGTGTTAAAACTTTCCCTCATCATGTTCAGTATGTTAAAATGTTCCATATAATTAAGCTTACGCTATGAGTTGGTCACCAGGTTTGCCATGCTAACCCATCAGAACGATCACGCTTCATTAGATGTATCTACAATCTGTTGAATTCAACCAGTCAGGCTGTGCGTTATGAAGCAGCTGGCACCCTGGTAACACTGTCTAGTGCTCCAACTGCTATCAAGGTAAAACAGTATATTTAGTTAGAATATGATTTTTACTCTGTATTGTTATTGATTTCATTAAATCATTGTTGTATATGTGATAAATGAGATTGTCTTTGCATGGTCTGATTACTTGATCTCATTCGTAGGCTTGTGACCACAGAGATTAACCTGTAATAAAGAAAATGCTTAAATCTGCAAACATAAAACAGGAATTGCTTTGCACATTTCTGTTGCACTCTGCATTCATAATTTACTGTGAAATACTCGACGTTCTCTTAATATTACATACTTTGCTTGGATGGTGAATAGTATAAACTATTTTGAAATCTGGGTCATCATTTAGTGCACGTTTGTTTGTACTGCTGTTCCGTGACAAAATATACCATGGTATCTTCCAGTAGGTTTGAGGAGAGGAATGAGAAAGGACTGATTCCAAAATACTAATAGGATTTAAGATATTTTTTAAAAAATTTCTGAGTTAAGTAAGTCTCTTAGCTTCCTATTGTTAATTTCTGAGATAGGTGTGGATGTGTTTATGCTAACATTTCGTTTATTTAAATGTAAACCACTGTGCACCTGCTTTCATGTTTGAATCCTAGTATCTAATGTTTGTATTTTATTACTACAGAAATTCATTAAACAAATAAATATTCAGTCATCTGAATTGTGAGTAACACATAGCAGTGCAATGTGATTACTGTATACTGGGAGGAATGTTGAGGATCAGTATAAATGGGTGGAAAGTTATTTACCAGTCTGAATTTTTGGTTAACAGTGGCTGCAGAATGACTGCATTGTTTCACTTATTACATTCTACAAGTGTACTGTAATTAAGTACAACTGTAATTTTGATGTTTGTTAAAAATGGAACCTATAAGAATGTTTATGGTTTGTGGATATTTATTATTGTGTTTGTAGGCAGCTGCATCCTGCTACATTGAACTCATTGTCAAGGAAAGTGACAATAATGTGAAATTGATAGTATTAGACCGCCTTATTGCATTGAAAGAGCATCCTACACAGGAACGAGTCCTGCAGGACCTTGTTATGGATATACTTCGAGTCCTGGCAAGTCCAGACCTTGAAGTTCGGAAGAAGACCTTGAACCTTGGTGAGTTAATAAGATCTAAATATGCAGAAGTTGGTTAATATGATGTCTTCAGGAGCAATTTGTGAACTGCAGGCTGTCTGTCCTCCGATGGTCTGATTACATTTAACCCAGAATGGCACAATAACATAAATCTTTGACACTTTGAACTGTATAGTGGTCAAATGCAGACGTGTATGGGGCAGAAACAACACGTGAGTTGATAATTTATATAAAAGAACTGTGTGCACGCCATGTTTTTTTATTTGTGGTTTGAATGAACTTTGCAAGATAGATACTGAAATGATAACATCTAATAAGTTACAACTACTTCTTAGTACTTCCTTATGGTCCTTTGTATCCTGTGGAGAGTCATATGCAAATGTATTATGGCATTGGAAGGTTAAATAGAGGTCAGTCTAATGGAGATATTACTTTCCTTTAATATGTATGTTATGTATTACAGCAATGGAACTGGTATCATCCCGAAATATTGAAGAAATGGTTTTGGTTCTAAAGAAAGAGGTTGCAAAGACACACAATATTGTGGAACATGAGGATACTGGGAAATATCGCCAGTTGTTGGTTCGAACTCTACACAGTTGCTGCATTAAGGTGAGTTTCCCTCTGTCACTTAAGTTCATAGATGAGCAGAAAGTATTTTACAGAAAATGTTTGAGTTTATGTATGATATTATAGTCAAAGATTTACATACTGTATTTGCTCTTTGCAGTTCCCAGATGTGGCAGCAACTGTAATTCCTGTTCTGATTGAATTCCTTTCTGATACAAATGAACTTGCAGCATCTGATGTTTTGGTATTTGTACGGGAAGCAATTCAGAAGTTTGAAGGACTTCGGCCTCTTATAATAGAAGTATAATTTAATTCTAAATTATTTGACTTCTTATGCTCATATGTTTGTTGTAATTAAATTCCTGTTGAGTTTTCTATTTTGAAATATCACGTATTATAACAACTTTGCAGAGACTCCTGGATGCTTTCCCAACAGTTAAGTCGGTTAAGGTTCATCGTGCAGCACTGTGGATTCTTGGAGAATATGCTACTAGCCCTGATGATATACAGGCTGTTATGAATCAAGTGCGTCAAACTCTTGGGGAGGTAATGATTTATCATATTTTTATGTTGTTTAGCATACCATTGCAGTATCTTATACTCAGTAGAAACATCACGTTACTACCTAGTAATCTGTTGTTGTTGTTTTTTATTATTTCACCATGTTTCAATCACTTAAGGGTCAGTACATTGACTCAGTTATAAAAGCTAAATGCTTAGTACCTTTCCTGTATTATCCTGTCTCTTTCAAATATTATGCATGCTAGATAATTGCCTGTCAAGAATGAGAGGAAAATCTATAGTAGTATATAAAAACACATTTTTATTGAAAAGTAAGAAAGCAGAATATGAAAATTAAAATAATTACTTATTTTTGCTTAATTACAAAATATAGTGTTTTTGTGTAGTCTAAATAGTGATCTTAAAAGTGATCACAACCAATATATATTTTACTGTGTATTGTAGGATTATAAATTGCATTTATAGATCAGTTTTTAATACACAGGCAAATCTATGCTGTTGTCAGCAGTTACTTTCCAGTAAAGAATTTAGCGAGTTGAGAAAAAAAATGTTTAAAATGAATGTTTGTGTATTTTTATGGAACATGTGGGAAGTGTATATGTTAAATTGCAGTTTGTTCATTTGTTTTGTTCACAAACTGATAATTAGGTAGGAGTCATCTTGTGTTGAAGGTGTACATATGTTTTTACATTGCCAACAGTCTAATCTTCTTCTTCTTCTTCCATGGCTCTCCAGTCCGTATTCGGTTCATGGCCTCCTCAATTCTCCTCTTCCATTCGGTCCTCTGTTAGGTCCATCCGAGGCTTTGATCGAGGTTTTGAAACATCTTCCTTTTTACGGTGCAAGATTGTTAGCCTTGCGACCAGGTTACCTGTCTTAGTTTGACCTCTTCCCCTCGACCAATCTGGCTAGGGATGCCCTACCAGTAGCAATGCTACTGCCAGCATAGCTCTTGGGGTCACTGAAGTACTCAAGCCCCACCACCATGACAAGGTGCAGGTACCATTAAGTGGGGGCCAGCAGTCTAATGGTGATTTTAAAAAATGATCACCAGCTGACATCTATTATAGATAGATATTTACACATAGAATGACCCTCATGTTATTTGCTGATTTTCATTTGTAAATACATACCATTTCTAGAAGTACTTCAGTTAATGGGTTTTCAGCTTGTTATGGGAAAAGTGTAGCTTGGTAAGAAGTTTCTCTTTAGTTTTATTAAACATTCTTGTTGGCATCTTGTGCTGCGAAAATTAGTGCTATTTCACAAAAATCTTGTTGCCTGTTAAGTGGATAAATGTATATTAAATTAAATTAGTTATATCAATTTTTACATAATTGTGAGATAGGTCCATTACTTTGTATAAGTTAAGGACATGCTATAAGAGTTTCTTCACAATCTGTTAGATTCCATTAGTGGATGATGAGATCCGGCGTGCAACTGGTGAGAAGGTAGACGAGGACATGATGCAGCAGCAAGTTCCAGTACAGAAATTAGTCACATCAGATGGAACATATGCTACCCAGTCAGCCTTCAACACTGCCAGGTAATGTCTGAGCCTGTTGTACTATTGCGCTGTTGTACACATGTGTAACCCCACAGAGCACTGACTAAACTTTCTCTGCTCATTCTTCCTGAACATCTTGAGAACAGCTGAATAATTTTTATAAAATGGATTAAGGAGTGTTACTAAAATTTGTCAAATTCCATTTTTGACTATGATTAGACAACAATAATGTGGGGAGTTCTCTTGCCATTCACAAAGGTAAAGTTCTGACAAATATGCCAGAATTGCAAAACTGCGCACGTTTCGTAACTAATTTTTTTTGCCGAGTTTAGGGTACAGATCATTTGTACTTCTTCATATAGTATTGATTAATGTTTGTATCTATCTTAGTGTATCCAAGAAGGGGGAAGCCCGCCCTCCTTTGCGTCAGTACATGATGGATGGTGATTTCTTTATTGGAGCTGCTCTTGGCACCACTCTAGCCAAGCTTGCTCTCCGATACATGTCACTCGTATCAGATAACAAGAAGCAAAATCGTTTCTGTTCTGAGGCAATGCTAATCATGGCATCTATCTTACACCTTGGGAAATCAGGTAAATAGTTAATGGTTTTCCTAATGACTGTAATTTTATTATATTTGAACTTATCTAATATGTAAGACTTGAGGTTCTCACAGCGGTGAATATGAAGATTTCTGTCTTCTGGGTTGTTGCGCTGTGTAGTCTGGTCGATGTTAACCAACGTTTCAGAGGTCATACTGCCTCCGTCATCAGGGCGATGAATATGCCAATAGGGTGTGAGAAGTTGGATTTTATAGGCAGGGAAGTGAAAGGTGTAGCCTGCCCCGAGCCAATGGGAGCAGGTATGGGAGTGGACCAATGGTAGCACGTGGGCGAGGGTGGGAGAGGGAGAGATTGTAGAGAGAGAAAGGTGAGTGTAGTTGTATGGATAAAGGCCCTGAAAGGGGCCGAGTTAGTGGTCTGGTTGGTTCTGGCGGCGCACTCTTGCTCGTCCTCGGAGTGTGTGGATCAGAGGCTTCCAGGACCGGCTCAGGTGAAGTCCATCTTCCCTGTTAAAGTTATCAGGATGAAGTTCGATCTCGATGGCTTCCCTGATTAACCGGTCCATGTAGCCGGTTTTTGAGGAGAGGATAGCAGTGTCCTCTAGCTGTATCTTGTGCTCCAAGTTGAAGCGGTGTTCAGCAACCGCAGATTTCTCGGGCTGCCCGAGCCGGATGTGGCGTTCGTGCTCCTTGATCCTGGCCTCAACGGAACGGCCTGTCTGGCCGATGTAGACTCCAATTCCCATCACCACCCGTCCAACAAACAGGCCGTGCTCTCGACCCTGGTACACAGGGCTAAAGCCCTTTGCGACCACGACAGCCTACAGAGTGAACTGGAGGCACTCACCACCACCTTCAGGAAAAACGGATACAGCAACCGTCAGATTCAGAAAGCTCTCAATCCGCCTGCGAGGCTGCCACCGCCTACTGAAAAACCAGCCTCGGTTGCCTTCCTGCCCTACGTCGGGACGACCTTCAACCGCATAAGCAGGTTGCTGGCCAGGCACGACATCAAGTCTGTTGGTCTTCCGCCAAAGAAAATTCCCAGTTTTCTCCGGCCGCTAAAGGACGACCTAGGACTGAAGACGCCTGGCGTATACAGAGTTCCCTGCGAGTGCGGAAAAGTCTACATCGGCCAGACAGGCCGTTCCGTTGAGGCCAGGATCAAGGAGCACGAACGCCACATCCGGCTCGGGCAGCCCGAGAAATCTGCGGTTGCTGAACACCGCTTCAACTTGGAGCACAAGATACAGCTAGAGGACACTGCTATCCTCTCCTCAAAAACCGGCTACATGGACCGGTTAATCAGGGAAGCCATCGAGATCGAACTTCATCCTGATAACTTTAACAGGGAAGATGGACTTCACCTGAGCCGGTCCTGGAAGCCTCTGATCCACACACTCCGAGGACTCCGAGAACGAGCAAGAGTGCGCCGCCAGAACCAACCAGACCACTAACTCGGCCCCTTTCAGGGCCTTTATCCATACAACTACACTCACCTTTCTCTCTCTACAATCTCTCCCTCTCCCACCCTCGCCCACGTGCTACCATTGGTCCACTCCCATACCTGCTC
Organism: Zootermopsis nevadensis; assembly: GCF_977971745.1. Taxonomy (NCBI): domain Eukaryota; kingdom Metazoa; phylum Arthropoda; class Insecta; order Blattodea; family Termopsidae; genus Zootermopsis; species Zootermopsis nevadensis. The sequence continues at coordinate 3,480,992 of NW_028259152.1, read as the reverse complement.
CCATTGGCTCGGGGCAGGCTACACCTTTCACTTCCCTGCCTATAAAATCCAACTTCTCACACCCTATTGGCATATTCATCGCCCTGATGACGGAGGCAGTATGACCTCTGAAACGTTGGTTAACATCGACCAGACTACACAGCGCAACAACCCAGAAGACAGAAATCTTCTTATCTAATATGCCATATGAACAGTGTTCTTTTTGTTCAAATTTCCCATATATGAGGTCTGATCTAAAAGTTGGACTGAATTTGTATCGCAGATAAATTACACTGCACAAGGATATGAAGAATATAAAAGGTGAAGAAATGCAGGTCTGTGATTATGCTTTGGAATCTGAATTACTCTCTATTATGAAATTTTTTTATGACTTTGAAGTTCTAAATTTGTGTAATTATACAGGTTTAGCAGTGAAGAATATGACAAATGATGATGCTGATCGCTTGTATCTGTGCCTTCGGGTGCTGTCTGATAAATCCCCTGTCATTGTGAATATCTTTCATGAGAATTGTCGTCGTGCTCTGTCCGTCATGCTTGCTGCCAAGGCAGAGGAGGAGGCTTCTACACAGAAAGTATGTACTGTGCTTCTAATACACAATGTGTCTTCTGTAATAATGGAGTAATATTTATGACTGTGTTATGCACAAATTACTAGTATTATAACTTGTCAGGGCAGTGCTGTTAAGGTATATTCAGCCATGCTGACCTCAAAATAACTTTTTTCTACAGCTGGCTAACTATTGTCATGACCCACATTTTTTCAACATGTAGTTCTCGACGCCTATTATTGTCACATAATGGAAACCTGTTAGCTGGAAACTTGCAGACATTCAACTGTTTCTGAATTTAATGTTATTTTTTAATAAAAGGATGTTTGCTCACATGTCCTACTGGTAAAATTAAGTACCTAAATAAATAAAATATGGTGATAGAAATAATACATTAATTCAATAAATAGTAATATCTGGGAAAGTGTTCTATTGGCATATGGGTGTGTGTTTGATATAATGGGAATGTGTTGGAATCAGGTGAAATTTTTAATTGGCTATGTGAATTTTGCAATTTTTGTTTGTTTGCAAGTGCTTTGCAGTAACGTTGATTTTTTTTCCTCGTCTTTATTCAGGCTAAAGAGAAACCTGGGTCGGTGGTACACGCAGACGATCCCATCTCCTTCCTACAGCTGTCCTCATCTCGTGCAGGTGATCTGGGTGGCACCGAGAATGTGTTTGAGTTGAGTCTTAATCAGGCACTGGTGGGTGGTCGTCGAGATGGAATTGGTTCAGGTCTTGGAAGTGGTGGAGAGTCAACACCAGGATTGAGCAAGTTGAACAAAGTCACTCAACTCACTGGCTTTTCAGATCCAGTCTATGCTGAAGCTTATGTTCACGTCAACCAGTATGATATTGTTCTGGATGTTCTCATTGTAAACCAAACAGGTACAGAAATTAAGATCAGACTTTCTAATGTATTACTAAGTTAAGATTATGAAAAATGGGTGTGAAGTTTTATCTGAATGCATAAAAATGTGCATCCTTCAAAAGTTGTTAAAAAGTTTGAAGTGTTTTTTTTTTCCTTGGTAACCTTGTGAATCCTTATCCTCTGTACATATTACCAAATAACATATTTTTTAAATTTTTGAAATGGAGGTCTACTGTAGTTAAGGGATGGAACTTTTAATATACATTTCAGGAACCTGTGAACTGTTGTTATATTTTTAAATTCACATTCATAATATTTGTTTTTGTCAGTTTTAAATATGCCTTAGCCACCCAGACTCCTGTCCAACGGGAACCGGGGGCCTTTCCTGGGGGTAAAGCGTGGCTGGGGTGTGATGCTGACCGCTCACCCCCATCTAGTGCCAAGGTCAAAAATGGGTAGGAGCTATACCTCCACTCCCTCCAAGCGCCTACATGGCATATAGTGGAACAGCTTTACTTACTTCTACAATTTTTAGTTTATTTAATGATTGGTTCAAGGAATGAATATCAGGAGAATTGCTAAGTTGTATACCACAAACGTGTTGGACAGAATGTGTACAAACATTAACACTTTTCCTCCACAGGATTGTGTGTGTTTAGGTTGTTGAGTTTATTATTCTAACCTAACTTTTTGCACTGTATTATGTATTTGCGTTGTCTTTATTTCATTATTTATTTATTCTTTTAATTCATGTCGTTTAGTATGGACTTTATATTTTGTAATGTACTGTTATCTGAATAATGTTTTCATAATCAAGGTGACACGTTGCAAAATTGCACTCTTGAGCTTGCTACATTGGGAGATTTGAAGCTGGTAGAGAAACCACAGCCTGTTGTCTTGGCTCCTCGTGACTTCTGCAATATCAAAGCCAATGTGAAGGTTGCCTCTACAGAAAATGGTATCATCTTTGGCAATATTGGTGAGTGCTTTGTAGATTAAAATTCTGTTGTTGTTTTTTGTTACATCTCTTTTCTGATCAGGTCTGCCTATCACGTGTATTTTTCATTTGTAAGGTTTTGATATGCATTCTTAGAACATATTATGACTGCATGTGTTTTATGTGTTCCACGTCATAGTCCGTAATTGACTCCTTCGTTTAAGGAGAACAGCCTTACTACTAAACCCACGTTTGGGGGACAGTGCCATTTCACTTTATCTTTTCCCGTTTGCTGTTCACTCAGTGGATGTTGGAATACTGTACTTTGTGTATTTTTGCAGTGTACGATGTGAGCGGTGCTGCGTCAGATCGCAGTGTCGTGGTTCTCAATGATATTCACATTGATATCATGGACTATATCGTTCCTGCGTCATGCAATGACACGGAGTTCAGACAGATGTGGGCTGAGTTTGAGTGGGAAAATAAGGTAAGTTAGAATGAGAAGGTGTGAACATTTACAGCTTATAAGCTGTTTTATGTCTCTAGAGTAATGAGTGTGGGAAGAGTTAAAATAAACGCAGGTAAAAATTATTTTTGTTTAGATTAAGTACACTGGGGACACTTTGTTAATAGTATGGGCAGAATAATAGTTTTTTTTAAAGTAAATAATGTATGTTGATTATGAAAATGATATTGAAAAAATTTGTAACACACTCTTTTAATCCTCTAATTTTTTTCATTTTATACAAAAATGAATAATTTGTTATGCAGTTTATTATGTTGAATTAGGAGAATGCTACAAATTTTAGTACTGTATGTGTTTAAATTAATTGAAACAGTAATTTGTAGTTTGAAAGCATTTTTAGTGCAAATATCAAATTTGAGGTAAAAATTCTGAATATTTTCATATCCTCAATGTAATTGATGCAATATTTACACTCTTTATTCTAATTTGTACGAATTATTCCTTATCGTATTGCTTATTGCATGCTTTATACGTTGTTGTACTGAGTTAATTATGGAAGTTAGAATGAGCATAAATAAATTTTATCTTTAAATTTAACGCAGAACCCAACATTAGGCATACGGCTCTCAGACCTTTCTGAATTTTGTTTTGTGATGTACGTCATTGAGTTTGGCCACTTCTTTGTTTAATTGAGTCTCTAACATAAATAGTGGGTTTGTTAATGAGAATCTGACACTAATGAATTTCTATAATTTGCAGGTACTGTTGTTCTTTTGTTATAGTAAAGTTTCCTTTACTTGTCGAACTTTGGGAAAATGGTTCTGTAACTCATATATAGTTATTCTTTATATTTATAGAATATTTTTTAATTTAGAATATACAGAATAAGATGTTATTAAAACTGATTGTAATGAGGTATGGAAATGTGTAAATTGTAATGGATAGTATGGTAATAACGAGCACTTGATTCTATATTTTTCTTTTCTGAAATAGGTTTCTGTCAATACAAATTTGACAGATCTTCATGAGTATCTTCATCATTTGATAAGCAGCACAAATATGAAATGCTTGACTCCAGAAAAGGTAACAAGAAATTTCTTCTGATGAAGTTGAAAACTGTTCTGCTAAGTATGTGCTTTGTAATGTAATATTTAATTAATGTAATTCTATACAGGCTCTCTCCGGTCAGTGCGGCTTCATGGCTGCCAACATGTATGCACGTTCTATCTTTGGTGAAGATGCTCTTGCAAACCTGAGCATAGAAAAGCCTTTCAACAAGCCAGACGCACCTGTTACAGGTCATATTCGTATTAGGGCTAAAAGTCAGGTGAGTAATGGATGCGTTGAATTAGACTGTATTTTGTGGTTGAGTAGATGGTCGGTCGTTTTGTTATTGTCTCAAAGGGGAGACTATTTGTCTGTGAAACTACAGCTGCTAATGAGTTTATTGTCTAGATCAGTGGTCCCCAACCTTTTCGTGCCTACGGGCACATTTGAGAGTTTTTGAGATCATGGCGGGCACCAACCAATTAACAAAGCCAAATTTTCTTTTCTCTGGACAAATAAGATATGGACACCAAATAATACGCAAAACAACATGACGTTTAATGATACAAGAAACCACGCAATCAAAAATACGTACTTTTATAAGTACAATTATTATTACTCAAGTGGAAACTTAGTGTGATGTTTGGAACTGCATTTCATGGGCCAGTTTTTCAAATTTGGGAGTGTAGGATGATGTTGCTGCTCGCAAACAACAGTCAAAATGGGCATCAGTAAGTCGAGATCTGTGCTTTGATTTTATAATGTTCGTGGTTGAACGGCCTTCATTATTTAGTATAACCTCTTTCCGTAACAACGTGGGCACCCAAAAAAAGCCTTGGCGGGCCACTGGTCTAGATGATACATGAATGAATATGGAGCAGCGGTTTATTTAATTTCCAGGATATGTTTTTTAATCTGAAATAATTTTGCATTTATTTTCAGGGTATGGCATTGAGCCTTGGAGACAAAATTAATATGACTCAAAAGGGCCCACAGAGAACTAGTGGAGCGTAAGTTCTTAAAGTACAGTAACGAGAAATATACGTGACTTCCTTCATGATTAGCCGGAGTAAAAGTAGCTCGTTCTTTATCTACATTACTATTTTTATTCTGTTCCTGATATAGAATAAGGCATTTGTGTAATTTTTACATGTATACGTGTATAACTTCTAATCAGTTGTATGAATAAAGTTCTGGCCCCTCTGTGTTGCTGTTCTTTTATTGGTCGATGCTAAGTAAGAAACTAAGTTGTCAGTAAGTTACTTTCAGTCCATAATATGGTGTGTCCCAAAAAGATGTCTACACACAATCATCGCGTGCATCGGCATTGTGTATGTGTCTGTGGGACGCCCTGTGGTACACACATTAGCTTCGTTTCAGCCGACTTGTCCACTATATGCGCTTCTGTTGAGGATTTGTGGAATTTAGTTCTGTAGTGACTATGAAGAAACATACCAATTGTATTTAAAATACTTTTTTTGTGTGTGTTGTGAATTTATGAACGTGGAAGTGGTGCGAAATCATGAGATTTTATTTCGTAATTTATAGACACTGGAAATCCGTGGTAGTGGAGATTGTGCACAAGGTAAAGTTATAGTTTCGTCTCTCGGTTGATATAAATGTTGCTAATTTTTCCACCAAGTTTTTTAATATGCATGATCAACAGTGATTTTCCTCAGACCCTGAAGACGTTCAGCCTCGATTACTCATTCTTAAAATGACAGCCACAATACTCCGCAGTTTTGCCATGTTTTTCTTCAAATTAGGCAGACATATTGGTGGCTGCTTAATATACAGGGTGGCATAAAGTCTGGAAACATATATAAACACCCCATTACGCCAGAGTGATGAGAAGCTGGTTGGATGATAATTTCCAAAACTGGATTGGACGATGTGGGCTACATGCTTGCCAGATCTGAACCCCCTTGATTACTTCTTCTGAGGTATGCCAAAGGCACAGGTTTATTCAATTAAAATCAAGGACACAAATCATCTGAGGCAATGCATGTGTATAGATTGATGGAAATGCTGCATTAATGCACCGCATTTATTGTAATTTTGCACAGCGCATTGAATTATGCATTGCTAATCAGGGACAACACATTGAACATATCATATATTGTAATGTAATATCAGTAAAGCATTTGTTATGTATATTCACTCAAGTTTCCAGACTTTATGGCCACTCTGTACATCTGAAATAAAGAACTGTAATTAATGGAAATTAGAGAAATTCAGCATACAGACAAATAAAAAGAGACAAGGAGATTGTGAAATGACTGGAATTATGATTAAAAATGTACACCTGCACGGCTTGGGACTTTGCATGTTATTTTCGTTGCACAGATTGTACAAATAACGGCGTTTCACAAATCAGGTTTCCACGTATTAAATACCATATTTCCTCGACTGTAAGGCAAATCGTTGATTTAGAAAAAGGTTTTCATGAAAAGAAACATAACGATTCCCAGACGCCATCAAATGTAAGACGCACTCCGTTTTCAGAAATTTAAAAATGTGTTGTGTCGTGGGGTACCTACGTACGTGAGTGAGGTGTTCATTGTTCAGGTTGTGATGTATTAATGGCAAGGTCTAACTAAAGTACGGGTGGACCGAGGCCTGTTCTTCCCCGGACTCGCCATTCTTATCACCCTCTTCCCCCACGATCTGCAGTGTTAGCATTGCAGTCACCATTGTTTGTGAAACAGTTTTGAGTGAAGTATAAACTATTGCTTTAACAAACAGAGTCGGTGATAAATATGCCTAGATGCTTTAGTGTGAGACCCGAAAAGACGTATTTTCTTTTCTCGAATATAAGAAGCCATTCTCTTCGACATCCACCTGGTCATTCCTGTGTCTTAATTTAGCTATGATCGTGTTGATGACGTAAGGCAGTATCTGTAATACATGCTCAAACCAGAGTCAGTGCAGAAGCAGGTACGCGAGATACCACTGGCACGCGCTGTGCTGTCTTCTGATGCAGAACACGTTCCAGCAAACGGGATTTCCTTCATGATTTTTTCTCCGTCAATTCGTCCATCTTTAAATATTAAGGACATTCTGTGGATTCTATTATATTTCATGTTTCTTTCTGCTTTGTTACTGTATTCTTTCTTCGTTCTGTAGTTTTTTCTTTGTTCTTTTTTGCTAAATTGTTATGTAAAAATAATCAAATTAACTGTCTTAATTATTATGCCTAACATTTTGCAATCTGTGTCTGGTTTGCAATTATTATTTTGTTGAGGTTTCTGCGTACCTACACGATGCTTTTCGATAGGCGGTTGGTTAGTTCCGACATCTAAGAGTTAAGTATCTCAGCTTTTGCATTAAAGAAAACACAACTTTTCCCCATTACAAATATAAATTAGGGAAGTAATGGCTGTATATTCTGAGAATCATAAGAAACTCATTAAAATTCTATATATTGTTTCAAACATTGAGCCTGTGAAGTTAACACAGATTGAGATATTTATCAAACTATAATTTGAGGTTTTTGATTCATTAACTGAATAAACGACAGAAATATGTGTGCTTGGCGCTTATGGAATTTTGTTTTTAAATCAAATCATTTTCCATTAGAAATTTCGCATACAGTCCTTGTGAAATGTAAAAAAGGAATTAATAGATGTTTTCGTATTCTTGTCATTTTAAATAGTATGTGCAATTATAATTTTGTCTCCTAGTCACTAGCCGCTTCTGAATGAGTAATGCAACACATTAACAGCTTAACAATAAAAATAATAGGGCAGATTTTGCACATTCCTGTTTGTGCGATAATGGTGACGCTAAACAATGCTTGGAGCACACGTGTAACTGATGGCATTCCGGATCTTTCGTTTAAAAGTGGGACGTACTCAAAGATATTCAGAAGTCATCTCGCAGCCCTGAGCTACAGCTGTCATAGTCGGACCAAAAAAAACCTGTTTCTCTCCACTAGTTTCCATCCTTATACTAATTCCAGTAACCCGCAGAATAACCAGTATTTGACTCTTCTCGGTTACATCTTCCTGAAAACAATGAAGAGTTTTATGGCATTGGTAAGTTGAATGTTTAACACAAAACATAGAATGAAACTGGCCAAAAAGGTGTAGAAATGGCCCTTGCGTAATTAAAGGCATGTTTTCAGATATTTCTAGAGTATTATTTAGGATCTAAGTAATGCAGAATTTCCTAAAGTACAGAGAACTAGACATTGTCACGAATTTTTCGACTTTACTAAGTGTGGTACCTAAAGTTTCCAGTGTACTTAAAAGGAATGCAAGCCAAATAAGAAACCGACATTAGAGAAACTGTCCATCATATTTCTCGCATAAATGTACATGTCGAATCACGTTACGGAACATTCGTTGTAATAGATACGTTGACACGGCGTCTGCATTGTATGAGGGAGATTTTAATATACAGCGTTCTTTTAAATAACATAAAAATTAATTCTGTTGACTAAGGTACGGGCTTCTTAGTGGCCAAAGCCCTTACGTCATCTGTTCGTGAAATACAGGTCCTGAGTAGGCGTGCACTAAAGATGTACGGAAAAGAAAGGGAACGTTTTCTCTATGAATTAAATTTCCTTTTGAGCGCACTCTACTTGAAATCCAGTTTTCTCGAAGTTTAGTCCGCAAGGATTTAAATGCCGCTGTGCAAATATGAATATTTCTTCATCTCATGATAAAACATGTAATCTCGATTATTTAAATTGAATATCTCTACGAAATGCGTTGATCTCCTTCACTTCAATCATCTTCTGAAGCACGTTTACTCTGTCATTGTTATATTTTATCTTCATTCATATGACCAATTGATTCTTGTGTTATTTTAGGAATCTCTTTCAACTGCAAATGTTATAAGTTAATTGTATAGTGCCAAATTAGATAAGAAGATGATCAATAATAAATACGTAAGGATCAAAATGAAACGTTAAAAATTATACTTTAACATGACTTCAAATTTATATTAGCATTTCTTTGTATGCGGCTAAATAAGAATTTTTAAAACACTTAAATTGGTTAGTGTAGTCCAATGTCGAGTCCTTGAAGCCCTTCGACTCTCTGAGATAAAAAGGTACTTCCTGCTCTCACGTAGTGTGACTCATTCTCGATCTACCTTAACAATTTAAATGTTTGCGACTGCCAGGCGAATTAACATCTTATAGGTATAAAGTGCGGTATAAAACATCCAACAATCTCAATCTTCTTAATAAAAGACAAATAAACCTAACAAAACATTTCGATTGTTGGTAAAGTTGCAATAATATCGATAAATCGTTTTGAATTATAGACAGGCACCCATATTTCTCGTGAACCTGATGTCTTGTGATTTATGACACTTTCTTTGATGATTACAGTAAGGATGATAACGATTGGTAATCAGAAGGGGATGAGGATCTCCCCCCTCCCCCTAAGTGTATGAATAGTGATACGTGTGTTTTCCATTACTTCAGGTTATTGCTGTGGTGACGTCAGCAGTTGTATTGCAAGAAGGTGTAAGAAGTTCCGATTACGAGAATTGTAGCAAGAAAATGCGTCAACTGATTCTTGATTCGTGTGCCGAACCCAAGGGCAAAAGGAACGCATTTCTTGCAGATTTCAATTGGAATATACACCCCCCTCGCAAAGCAGCCCAACATACCGTGTCGCCTGCGCTGCTCGGTAGGTTCCTAATCTCGCCTATTAACGATATTTTACATGAATATTAAAAAGTCAGTTGTGGACCGTTTATGTTTATTAAGAAGTAGAAATCTGTAAAATAGCCTATAAAATGAGATATATTTTCCGTCCTTTTGTCGCCAATTTCTTACACTATTTTCGTTCAATATTGTGACAGTTATGATTCTCGTTTCTTCTCCTGACTATCACATTCACTTACAGGATAAACTTAAAAATTGATCACAAGATGAAAATATATGTTTTGCTGACATATTCTGGCTAACAGTGTAATCCCGAATTTCTAATCTTTGCTATAAAACTATTAAGTCCTTCTTCTGAATGGTTTTTCTGAGAAACGTGGAGAAAAACTTATTTTCTTCTTCAGTTAATTTTATTTTTAGTTAATTTTGGAACATTTTCAACGCTTTCAATTGACAATACCAACAGCCCACATAACTGCAATTTCTAAAAAAATTGTTGGGGCCTGCTAATTTAAATTTTGCGATAATTTAAACCAAAACAACTCAGTACCGTCGTGCACATAAGCAGGCTCTAAACCCCTAATTGTATATTGAAACATCACCTCCATCGCACTGTCCATTCGATACTGTACCATTATGAATATTTTATAAACACGACGTCTCTGAAATTGGCTGTACAACAAGTAACTGGTTTTCGTGATACTTTCTCTTTTATGTTTGAGCTCGAACCCAGGATCTTTCTAATACAAGGCGTACTAGGTAACGATTGATTGGTTGGTTGGTTGGTTGTTTGTAGGAAAAGTTCTGGGCGTACCACCTCACTGGATGGAGGGCGTTGTGTCTTTGGATGATTCCAAGCAGCCGCAGAGAAGGGATCTTCAAGCAGTACACAATCTGATAGTAGAATGTTGTGTGGATGGCTGTACGCCTTACCAGATCGTTGGCCTGTGCAACTGAATACACCTAACAACATACGAGAATACGTGAATCGTCTATTTGTTGCTTTAACCTGCATTAACACACACTTTACTAGTATAAGGTATTATGAATTCAGTCCGTACCTCAAAGAAAGCGACACTTTTCGTTATAAAATCATTTGGTTAACGCTGTTTAAGGAACTAATTCCTATATTTGTTTATTTGTTTAATCACAATAAAATTCCTATTAAATATTAAAATATTACTAAAATTAACATTTAAATATTTAAAATGATGTTCTCTATCGAAATGTTTGATTAACATTAGATCATCACTTTTTACACGACATGTTTCAGTTCTAAAAGAACCATCTTCAGGTGTATAAAATTATATAAACTTAAATATAATTTCTTAAATGCAACTTTTAGTCAGATGTTTAAGAAATTATATTTAAGTTTATATAATTTTATACACCTGAAGATGGTTCTTTTAGAACTGAAACATGTCGTGTAAAAAGTGATGATCTAATGTAAATCGAACATTTCGATAGAGAACATCATTTTAAATATTTAAATGTTAATTTTAGTAATATTTTAATATTTAATAGGAATTTTATTGTGATTAGACTGACAAGATTTAAACAAATATATATTTATCAAAATATGACGCAACTTTATCATCTCATGAACTAATTCCTGTTTGACGAGAAATATACAAAATCCATAAAATAATACAAAATGCAGAACTACTTATTGTTAAAGCAGGTGGTATATGTAGGGACCACTGGGCTTCAGGGGGTTAAGAGTTCCGTATATAAAATAATACTGTGGAATGAATTAAAGAGACTGGTATTTAATATAAATACGCCTGTACTACGTATACAGTGTAAATAATGTAGCATGCATTATAATAAACATAATATTTATATATATTAAAGGAAGGAAAGTGTTACTAGTAATCATCTGCTTTGGATGATGCAAAAAAAGGCAGTGGATGATTAAGGAGCAGAATACACGTTAGTGTGTTCCTTACTTATTTAACGTTGTTTCATGTTGTTCTTTTCTTGGATTATTTAACCATGCTATCTCAGCTGCATTGGTTACATTGTGTCGAGTATGATTAAATCACAAGTTGTTGCTTCTGCTGTTTTGTTCCGTTTCAAATGTTCGATGTTTGTGATAGACGAGCTGAAGGATGTTGTTTCACTTATGCATTCAGACACCGTTTCTACGAAACGTTTTATGTTAGTAAACCTGTTGTTAAGACAATGTGATTATTTTAGCTGGCTGACGTGTAAAAACTAAAATATCTTATTTTTTCTGGGTTTCTATTAGCCCTGCTTTGTTTCTAGATGAACTTATCTGAGCTACGAAATCACTGTGTCAGTTTTCAATTGAAGCTCATTTCTCACTGGAAATAATGCAACTACAAAGGTTCTTTTATGTATGTCAGTCAAGCCTAGTTTTTAAGTGCAAGATCGTCGTGTGCAAGTCTTGTTAGATTCATAGAACCAAGTCCGTTCTCGGAACTAACCGAACCGACACTTCACGGTATAATTAGTCGATCTGCTCAGTCTTTTGGTCGCTTGGGTTATTCGGTGACTACGCTTTATAAATTGACTTACGGTTAAGAAGTGATTATTGCCTCCAACATCAGGGCGATTAAGTCTGACTTGAGTCGGACTGAAACCTATGATGTAAGCCAGTAGTTTCAACGACAGATTTTTGTTACAAATAATGTAGGTTTTCTATGTTTTAATAGATATTTTTTGTATTTTACTTTAAATAGCAACTGCTCCAGTTGGGAGCAGTAATTCAGAGTAGTACAGTATGCAGCTTCTCGATAGCGCTACGCTCAATGTATGGACCCGTAGTTTTGATCCAGTCGGTGTGGCAGTGTTCCATCAGACCACTCAAATAGGAGTAATATAAACTGTTTTCACAACACATCAGCGGCATAATAATAAAACATTATCACAGTGATGCGATTGTTGCAGATTTTAATATTATTGTTTTTCCGAATGACTTCTAGACCACTGCCCAGCGTCTCTAAGTTTTTAAGTACAAGGACAAGTTAAAACGCAAAACTTTTAAAAATGCCCGCGATCTTTTGAAGTTTTTGTGCATACGCTCTAACATGGGAGTGGCGATTTACGAAATTACTGGAACTTGAAATTTGTATCGGTTTTAAAATGTTATTCTGTTGAATCATAAAAAACGAAACTACTGTCCGAATGACCCCACTTTACGCAGGCTTTACCAGTCGCGTGCAATGCAGAACTGAATATTGTAAACGATTAAAGTATACATATTATGCATATACTATGTCAACAGACCAAGAAATCCTTCGAAATGCAACTGGTGTCTTATTTAATTGATATTATGGCAGCCTGGGATACTGGGAACGACCCGTTATTCAAGTGCCTGAGCACTGCGGGTCCCAACTTTTTGTTGGCCTGATCTATAGACATTCGGTAGGACTCCTTGGACGAGGGATCGGCCCGTCGCAAGGCCTCTACCTGTACACAGGACAGCACAACACAGAAAAACGATTATGGCAGCCACAGGATAAATAACATTTCTACAATTAAATTTCATTCACAGTTTATTTACGTCCAAATAATAAAGAACTTTGTGTAACCTCAAACCACACTAATACAATATGTACGAAATATTAAGATTGGGATTTTCCTTGTGCTAACATCTAGATGGAATAATAATTCTAAAAGTTTTAGTGTAAATTAATATAAAGTCGGAATAAATATCATATTTAACACTACAAGTGTTCCAAAAAAGATAAATACACAAATATGACGTATTAATGATTGTGTACATCTCTTTGGAATACTCTGTATTTGCTCAGTCCTACTTCTTTGCTTGTAGTCTCTAAACGTCACAGTAACACAGATTTTAAATACGGGACATCACGACACACTAGGCTGACATACGGTGAGTAGTGACTAGATCATTAAAGTGCTGATGATAAATTACAGGTGAGCGGGATGCCAAGTCCATTAAATATCGTATGGCTCCGCGTTACTTCGTGTCTTGTAATGCCATCTCTTCTTTTCTTATTCTTGGCGGAAGGATAACAGGATTTGCAAAGTAGGCTGGATTGATTGTGCCTATGACTGGCGCAATCTTATTCTCTAGAATCTCCGGGTCTTCAATGTCCCCCTGTAATGAAAGAAAAGGCAGTGTCTGAATTCTCTGAATGTCTTTGCCGATGGCACATTTTTTTCTCTTTTTTGTTGTAGATACGTAGTTACAATATCGAGGGCATTATGTCAGAATGGCGTATCAACAAACTGGCTGATTTACAAGAGACTAAATTATTGCACTTATTTTGTTTAACAAATATGTGTTATTAGTGGTCATGCTCCCAAATATAACTGCTTATATCTCTATGTAGATCAGCATCAGCATTACGCCCTCCTGGGATGACATACATTCCACTTTTCATGTTAATAGGCCTAATATATCCGATTATGCAAATGTGTTCAAACGCCCTTATAGCACGATTCCCTGGACATGGAATGAATATTATGGCAGCGACTTGATAAATGTGTTATTGAAAGAAACGGAGTGACTAATATTGACGATTGAAGTAACTTTTATTGAAAAGATATTTAAAGGTAATGTGAAGGTCAATAAATACGAGTATATTTAAACCTCGTATAAGATAATGCAGTGAAGGGTGATTAAAGAAGTTTGTTAAAGTAACAGAGCCGAACGTATTTAATATAGATGTCTTGTGCGTGATTTTATTCGGTGAATTTACGCATTTAATAGTACGACGAAGAAATACATCACTATTATCAGTAATAAAGACAAATGAGATGTGTGAAACAGCAAATAACGTATAATATTTGTGTACTTACCAATCAAATTGGTGTACACAACTTTGAGGGTGGTGTAATTTACACAATAAATGTCCTAATTCATTAGCATTTGCACAAAATGCTCGGAAATGCCACATGCCTGTAAGTACATCTCAATGGCCTTAGATGATAATTTTGCTCTTTATGGCAAACGTTAGTATCACGATTCTACACGAATGGAATGATTCTTAAAATAACTTTTTGTTTTTCCGTTCTCAAAGTTCCTACTCAGCTGCTAGGTTACATAAGGCGATGCTGAGTTTCAGAGACCAATGAGAAGTGGCGAATAGAAAGCCGATGATTTATCCTATTTCGCAGTATTTAATAAGAATAAAATATAATTGCAAATATTGTTCAGCTTGAAGCTTCAGACTTTAGTGTTTGATGGGAGGGCAATTATTTAACACTGCAATTCAAATCGCCTGGTAATCTACGCTGTACACTTTCTGACAAAGTAACAGCTGCATTTAAATATAATATTCTTTTTTTTTTGAGAATATATAAAAATACAATATGTGATTTCTGTGAGGTAAGAAAACGTAACTCTTGAACTATCTTGACCATCACGTAATTGTTCTTCAGCTGTACATGGAAGTCTTTGTTATTGTAGATCCCAAAGGATCTTGGGCCCCCGCCAGTAGATACCATAATACCAAATTTTGCAGATAGAAATTGGCCTAGCTTAGGTCGGGTTGAATTCTAAATATGTAAGATAATTAAGGCAAACAAATAACAGTTTTTATTACTTATAAATCCCACAGTCAAGGCGAGGATCAAACATGCATCACAGCCACAAAGTAATTAAGCAACCTCACGTAGCCACAAGCAAAGCACAGTGACAGCATGCATATTTTGTACAAAAACTGTCAGTCATTATTCTAACCAGTGGCATTCAAGGCTAATAATTCATACCTCGCTGTACGCAGGAGTTAAAAGGCAAGTAGCCTAAACTGCTCCCCATTAATTACGCTAGATATGACAAATGGACAGTCTTCTTCAGTGTATTATGAAGCCTGACTCATTTAACGAATTATACGATGTGCTACCCCAAATATTCCAGTTTTGATAATGACAAGTTTCAAATGCACGCCGTCTTGTGTTCTGCTGTTATTTTGTTTTAATTGAATAAAGCGGAAATGGTGGTCTTGTGGGAAAAGAGAGGATCCAAAAATGTGTTTTAATATTAAGTTTCGAAATTGTAAAAGGGGGCAATTGTGATTATTATCACTCATGTTGTAACCTTGGTAACAGTCACCTCCTTTTTAATCTTCCCGCAGTAGACAATGAGTTTGACGTGCCTGATATATAGTCCATCATTCTTGATGCCGATTTTGTGATATTGTAGATGTGTTTCTGTTAAAATAGAAATTTAGAAGGAGAATTTAGGATGTATTCGTTTATACATGGCGATACTCTGGCCACACTCGCATAAGAGGAATGCAATCAGGGGACAGCCGACCTCCCTAAAGAAAGTCGAAATCATGAAGTTACGAATTATTTTAAGGAAAAATTCCAAAGATGCGATAAAAAAAAAAAGTTATGCAAAAGAAAGAAAGAAAGTAAACGTATATACGTAGAAAGATGAATATCAATGGTGGAGAAACAAATAAACAAATCGCTAAATGAGCATGAAAGCAAATAAATAGTAAAGTATACAGTAATGGAATTGAAGCATAAATTAAAGAAAGCAAAATTCGTGATATAATAAGTATAATGATTTCGGCTTAATAATTCGGAAAGTATTCTCGGCTATGAAATTACAAGTAACAGACTAGAATAAACGAAGAAACTTTTTCTTTTTACTGGGTGTATCACATATAATTATATAATTTTTTAGTATTCTCATGCGTTCCTAATCCATCTAATAGGCGTGTATCCGTAGAATAACTGTAAACATGGGGAAATAGTCTTACAATAATTCTATAGGAATTCTTGGAGATTTATCTCATGTCTGCTCATTAGAATGTCGTGCACTTTACGCGCATGTATGACTGCAATTAAGAGCTATTTTGTTTCACGTAATCTGTGGGTAATATTCTTTAGTTCAGCGAAATAATTTACGAAATTATTAACAAGCCAGCGTGGAGTATGAGGAAAATTTATAGGCTTATTATATGCTGAATCTGCGAGGTACGTCTGGGAAATTTTGTAATTATATAGCATTACAGTGTGTATATTTAGGTGTTTCATAAGCGTGAGCTAAAAAATAACACTTAATGAGGACATGGCCTTGGTTTGAACTCTCGAACACCTTGTCCGATTTTGACGTAATGTTACATAACAATCAATATTATCTTATGTTAAACGGCAT
Organism: Zootermopsis nevadensis; assembly: GCF_977971745.1. Lineage (NCBI taxonomy): Eukaryota > Metazoa > Arthropoda > Insecta > Blattodea > Termopsidae > Zootermopsis > Zootermopsis nevadensis. The sequence continues at coordinate 3,464,392 of NW_028259152.1, read as the reverse complement.
CTCGAGGCTTACCAATGCAAAATATTGCTTCTCTTTGAAGCGGCGTGACGTTAGGCATCGCGACGCTCAGCGTCGTTTTGTCAACTTGGTATTAAAATGCACCCCATGACTTGCAAATGCTAAATATTACGTCTGTTTGCGTCGTTGTGACGTTAGGCTCGCAACGCTAGACGTCGGTTTTCCAACTTGGTGTTAAAAGGCATCGCAAGGCTCACTACTGCTTGCAACGTCGTGACGTTAGGCGTCCCGATGCTCGGCGTTGGTTTGCCAACTTGGTGTTAAAAACATCCAAAGGGTCATCAGTGATAAATATTGCGTCTGCTTGTGTCGTTGTGACGTTAGGAATCGCGACGCTCGGCGTCGGTTAGTTAACTTGGCGTTAGAAGGCATCCCAAGGCTCTAATGCTAAATGTGGCGTATGTTTGCGACGTAGTAACGTTAGGCATCGGGTTTTGAGCGTCTTGAATGGCATGCCTGTGGTAAATACGGCAATTTTCTTTGGAGCAGCGACACCTGGTGTATGAATTTCAGGGTCGTGTTCGATGTCATTCCGAGTTTCACCAACACTAAATATGGTATTCTAGCGTCGCCGCAGTAAAAGGTGGCGCGACCCTTAGTATTCGTTTTCCATGTTCTCTGTGGCATACCTACTACCTTCATATCTCCCAAATATGCCGTGTTATATCTGCGTCAGTTTTACAGCGTTTTCTTCTATGACATCCTGAAGCACCGTTAACAACCGTCATAAGGAGTCCGGAGGCTTCTATTGGCTTCATTTGCTTTACGTAGGTAACGTCTCAACGCCTAGCGTCGCAGCAATGCTCGGCGTAGGTTGTTTAACACCGCTTCTAGTGGCATCCCGAGACTTATTTTAACTATATGGCACCTTTAGGTACCGACGCTCGGCGTCGATTTGTCACTATCGTTGCACATGGAGTTCCGAACCTTCCGTTGGCTTTATTTGTTTCTTTTTTTGTTTTTTGAGTTGGTGTCGGGACGCTCGGCTTCTGTTTTCCAGCTTCGTTTCAGATGTCTTTGGCGTCGTCGTGACTCTTTGAGTCGCTTTGCCAACATCGTGCCTTTTACCACCCCGAGACGTTTCTTTGCCGAGATTTGGAATTATAAGTCGTCGCATGCTCGAGATCGGTTTGTCTGTGTCGGAGTCTCAACGCGTATCGTCAGGCCTCAAGTCGTGGGCTCGTATATGTTATGTCTGTCTGCCCAAGGGTCGCCTATCGTTGAACATTAAAGATAAAATTATCCTAAACCACAGATCTTCACCGAGACTCGAACTCAGGAGAATTTTCCGGTTTTTGACTTTAGTTCTTGTAATCTCCTCTCTGAAACGAACAAATTTTGCCTTGGCGTCATTCCCCTGCCGTGCTTATTATCGGAGCTACATAAACAATCTTTACTGGGAATCGAACCCAGGATATTTTGGAGGGGGATTCTGGTCTTTGTTTCTGCAGTCTCCTCTCCAAAACATACGAATTTCGTTTGAATGCCATTCTTCTATCGTGTTTGAATTTTGAGCTACGAGAAATGTCCTCAGCGAGAATCTAACTTAGGATACGTTCCAGAATTTTGGCCCTCATATAATCTCGTTCTGGTCTCAAGAAATAAAACACGCAAAGTTTGGTACAAATCGGTATATTCGTTCTCGAGCTATAAGCAGACAAACACGTAGATCCACAATTTCTACATTGTGAGGTTGTTAGGCGAGCTTCGGTTTTAAAGGATTAATTGGGCCTAACAGAATAAGTTTTACGTGAAGGCGGTGACAGATTCAAGTCTCCGAAACATCGTATTAATAAAACTTAGGTCGGTGAATAATGTGCAACAAATTGTTACTTTATGAAACATGATTGTCATAAACTACACTTCCATCTGCATCACTATTAACTATTTATCTTTGCATGCAGTGCTAAGCAGGCAAGTGATCTATAATTAGGTGGAACATGCAGCAAAATAACCACCTTTCCACGCCGGCGTCTCCGCCGACAACGACATCTGTTATTTCCCCGCCGACCCTTTTTTTCGTGATGACTTCTGACCTTACTGACGAGGTCGTTCTTCTGTTCTCTGGTTATTGTGGTTGGTTGCCCCGCCGATCCTTCAGAATCAACTTGTGCGATGTGATTTATGGAATGGTCTTCAGTTTCTTGTAGATTATGAGGTCTGGAAGATGAAGCAGTTACATTGTTTAATCTGCAAGATTATTCGATGAAGGAACTAGTCATGTTGTACCAGTATAAAAGACTTCACCCATTTTCCCAGCACTTAAAAATGTAAGTAATAACATTTGTCTTCTAAATGACACAGTCTCGTGTTTCGGTATTCTGAAATTCTATGTAGCAAACTCCAGCTGTGATACGGAAGTGAAAGGAGAAGTGAATTCCAGGGTTCGGATACCACAGCGAATGTCATTACACAAAGTATGTGGGCCTGTGTTGTATATACAGTGTCTAGGTCGTAGTAGTTTTGAGGTTGGAGATAATTGCGAACTGGCACTCCGGACGGTGTCATCACTACTCATGTGAGAACGGCGTTAACACGACCTGAGCATTCTACCTGCGAAGTCGCTTGATGTAATCGGCTGTAATTGCTTGAAAGAGGCAGAAGACTCTGCAAAATGGAGGTTTAAAAGTTTAAGAAGATCAGAAGAGGAACGGAGAAGATGAAGTAGAAGAAAACAAAGACGATTATCAGAGATGAATTAATATTTTCAACATTTTAGACACATTTTTGTGAAACGTATCTTATCTGTAGTTATTGACACTTCATGGAGATGTTAATCATATTATGATGGATACAGGAGAAAACAGATTATATATTCGTAAAAATTTCTGTTACTTTTCGGGATGGTTGAAGAACTATTAGACACTTTATGAAAATTTGTGCTGTTTTCTAGGACGTAACATTATATCAATAATATTTTACAAAGAGCTGAAATTTTGCATCACTTGAAACGGACCTTTTATTATGCCTCTGCTAATACCTTTTAAGTACGTAGACTGCTTTCATTTATGTACGTCACCTTAACGATAAATTAGAAATTAAAATTTACTATTCTCAGTTTTAGTACCCAAATCTGTGAAAGTAATAGAAATGAAAAGTAAACTATTATTTACGTGAATTTGTAGTCTAATTTTGGCGACTGTGCATCGGCATATTGCATAGATTTCCTTTTATACAAGGCAGTGCGTTGAGATAAATGTGTGAAAATTGAGTTTCTTTGGTAAGTTACCTGTCGGGAGTTGAGAGTGGCGGGTTGCAGTACTGTTCTAGGGTGTCCCACGAACAACCAGTCTTACAGCACTCGTCAGCTACTCCTCTCTTCGACCGTGTCGTCGAGGAGACTCCGCCCTCGAAGGGCGACACTTCTGTGACAAATGGGAGTTCATGAGAACGACATTTGTGATGACGGTGGTATAAGAGTTTCTGTAACCTACTATGTTATAACTATCCTTCCTCACTACTTTTACCTTCTCTGTTCTTGCAGAAAGATATAGTTATATCCCGAACTAGAGTCAGTGGGGAACAAGGATCACCTCAGGGTTGACGTGGTAATTTTTATGTATATCAATAAATACAGGAACAACAAATTTAGGAATACCGAATAACTTTACTTTTGAAATTAAAGAAAATCTTATACACTATTTCCCTAACTGGTACAAAAGTTTGGTTTACTGGCTGAAAGCCCGCTGTCGACTATGTCAACTCGAGTAATGCCATGTGTTTTGACCTGCGTACCAGATCCCTTGCTGGCGAGGGAACCTCCACATATGGCTTGCTAGCGGGGCGGGCCCTTCACCCATGATCTGGCCAGTTCAAATTTCAAGTCAAACAGTTACAGGGGTTCTGGACTGGTATAATGTTCTGTGCAAAATAAAATTATAACAGTTGCTTTATTTCTAAGTCAACTGAGTGTTACTTGCACAAAAGGAAAAAAACTTATAGTCATTAGGTTGTGTACGTTTATCGGCATATTTAATTTCCGAGGCTATTTAACAGATTTAGATTAAATTTTGTATTGGGGTCTGCACTAAAATAGCATTTCCTTAACTCGTCTGTCAGCCGAACAGTTTATAGGTCACGAAGGAAGTGGAAGAATACAGCCAGAAGCCTATTCCAATTTAAGGTTTCTCCAGAGTTTTCCTAGAGTAAATGAAGAGAATTTATACTTCATTCAGGAAATCTAGCATTTAATTTATTAAAACTGTTGAAGTTGTGCGTCTACTAGATACAAATACGGTATAAGTGTTAAGGCGCCATTTGTGCAACACTCACCATAGTACATACTGTGTCTGAAGGGGTCGTTGTAACCTTGAATTGAGCAGATTTCTGCCAGTTTATTCGCGAGTTCGCTGCCGCAAAGCTGCAGTCGTCCTAGCGGCGAGGCTGATACGGTCATCGTGAGCAGAAATATTCTTACCACAGACAGCAGTGGCATATTGACAACACCTGCAAATAAGGGTTACATCTTATCTGTAGACGTTTAAATAAAATACTTTTTCATGATGTTGATCCCTTTGATTCCATAATCCTTCGTACGTAATTGGGCATATCCACATCAAGACAAGGTTTTGCCTAATGAAAGATGGCCTATACGGGATGATGAAAGAACATTACACGATTATAAACCATCTGACGCCTACGCTGAAGACTTAAACGTGAGACATTTCGGGAAACAGTGGGATTTTACGAAGAGTTTTCAGATTAATTTCAACCAGAATTAAAAACGTACGTTTACGAGAATACCCGCTTTGGCATATTTCCCTTTTGTAACCGTTTGAGACATGAAGACTTTCATCATCGTCAGTATTCAAGGATGTTTAAACACTTCATAAATCGTTAAATAAACTAATTAATATTATATCATTACTAGATGCCCATAATAAATAATGCCTCATCCCTTATACTAGCGACCTAGCGACACTACATTGACCTACTGTAAATTAAATAGAACACACATAATAATATACATGTCCTGATGACGAATAACAAAATCAATTCTTGAATTGAAAATGTACTGTTTCAGTAGATATGCAATTATTTTATGCAGACAGGACTAATACAAAAAAGAAAGTAGGAACACTACATTTTCTTTTTAGTTTTTACTCACTTTTACGTTACGTCAAAATCTGTGGTACGAGGTTTTCAGTTACTTTAGAAGGTCATCCAAGAAACCGTATTTGGTAATACAACATAGGTCTAATTGAAAGGAAGGCTGCTTACTTTTCCACGATTACACTATTGTAGTGACTTTGAACTTACCTTCAGTCTTGATTTTAGAAACTCTTCTTCTGAAATGCTTTCTTACTATCTGTATGCTTCATTAAACAGTGACTATGCTTCACATTTTATATACTGACGCTGCTTTTGACCAAAATTTCACACTGACTCCCAGACAGTGGTGTGAAAGACACTTCTGTATTATCCCCACACACGTCGTACACCACTAGACTGGTAATATTGAACCACATTAAAGGCCGGCTAACAATATGTTGTTCTTGTCTTGGGATCTCCAACTTCTCTGAAGTAAATACGAAGCGGATTATCTTTGGACACTGCCAAAGGCGTTCTCAAATGATAAAATAGGGAAGACCTGTTTATATATTAAAGTTAGTGGAGCCTTAATGAGTCATGTTCTTGATATATGAGAAGTCGTTGATCGAAATAGCCTAAGAATGTGTCAGCTATTATTAAGGTTCCATTATTCGGTTAAAACAGCTACAGACGTTATAGAAATCTTAATGGTTTGCCATGGGATCCTGATAAAGAGCTTGCATTATATGAGCAGGTGCTCCAATATCGGGGAGGAAATTTTAATTCTTCAAAGTGTAATATGACCCCGTTTCAGGTTAGCGGCATCATATTTTTATTATAATAAAAGGTGTGTAGGGACGTGGAGCCTTTGTTGGTGTAAATTTCTCTCGCAGTCTGCCCTTCATGGAGACTTACTTACCACTGATCGTATTCGATTTTTATGTTCATTAGCGCAGTAATGGAAATGCCGATTAAAATTAATTGAAAGTGAAAATGTGATGACGATGTTCTTCTGCGTTGTGACGTCATATGGACGAGTAGAAAGATATAAATGTTTCGGGTAAACATACTGTCTTCATCGTCAGGACATCGCCCCTTAAGACTGAGTCAATATATTTCTCCGAAACGTCGGTATTTACCTACATTTATCAGCAACTGTTTGATGCAACAAAATAAGAAAACTGGAGACGTCATTCATTACTTACGTTTCTCAGCTGCACCCAAAATGCATGTTAAAGATTTCCGTGTTATATTTATCTGTTTATGTGCATACAATCTAAACATGACCGTGTATATAGAACAGTTTTATATTCTTATATATGTTGATAATTTATTAATAGAAACAGAATGAATAACAACCCATGAAATAATTTGTACGATTACTAATAATCTAGATAAAATTTTGTAGTAAAGAAAAGTATGTAATTAGTGTGTGTGTTACTTAATAGACAGTAAAACATGTTTAAAACTTAACCTGAATCGAAGAAAAATGTATCGCAAAGGCTATTTTAAAAAAGTAAAATTACCACTAATAAATATAAACTGTTTAACGTGTGTATGAAAAAACAAGAATTAGATACAAAATTTTTAGTTATTAAGTAGTGTTTGAAGTAATCACGGTCTTTGAATACGAAGATGGCTGTCTTCTGTTTTGTAGTTAGTTACTGTTTTAGTTTCAAACAATTGTTTCAGTGTCATGCTTCCTAAAGTTTATCTGAGAAAGAAGATTCCTTCCACAAAAGGTAAAAGTTACGTTTAGCCATCGACATAATTTATGTGCAATACTTGAGTGCCAAGAATGAGAGGGAAAGAAACAAACGAAAGAAGAAGATATAAGGAAAATAGAAGAAGAGTTGGGAAAAGAGAAAATTAAAGAATACATCAGAAAAACTGAAAAATGTGTACTGCTCAGTAACAGTGCAGTGTACATATATAGCATAAATTTAAGGCCTGCATTCCGGATTATAAATGCATGGTGCAGGCACTGTGGGATTCTTCGGTCTAGGTGTAGGCTGAAAGGAATCCTGTCTGGAAGGAAGGAAGATGTGGTGGAGAGACATGCAGCACGAATGGGGAGATGAGAAATGTTTACAAAATTTTGGTTGGAGAGTCCAATCGGAAGAGATTGCTGGAAATATTTAGGCAAAGATTGGAGGATAATATTAAAATTCTACCGAGTTATATTGCATTGACAGAACTGCTGTAAAAAATTTAATTTGATATATGAAAAATATCTACTCCAGCACAGAATTTTTGCAATTTCATTCCATACACATTGTTATAATTAATAGCTCGAATTAATTTTGAAAACAATAAAACCAAATGGTTTTAGCACAGCCATGAATACTCATCGCCCAGATGAAATAAGTAGCAAGGACCTCTGAAACGTCGGTAATCTTCTACTAGTCTATATGGCGTTACAACGCCAAAGACAGCTTTCTAAGCACTCTCATTCATGAGAACCTCAAATCCTTCCTACATGCGTACTTGATCCTCTACGTGTATCCTCTGTAGAGACTTGTATTGATGCATTCCGGTGTCTGTGTTTTACATTCAGTATTTTTTTACACTGCCCACAGCACAATTTTATAACATTTGTTGATGTTACGTTATTTAATTAAGAGGAATGTGTGTCAACAGAATTTTTCATCTTCTGGCTGTATTTTTCATACCGGTAACAAAATGTATCATCTAATTACTAAAGTAAACTTTTTGTGCAATTTTGTTATTTACGTTGACAGATTTCAGTATCCAGTGTAGAGCCAGATGATGAGAGTTGAAGTACAAATATATTGTTAATTAAATACAACCTTAATCAATGTCATAAATAAACGATGTAAAGAAATGCGTTCATTTGAAAAATGAAACATGGAATCGTAAATGTTGAACATTTAATTTTCAAGGAATTTTTTATATTAAACTGACAGAGAGGAATAATTTAAACGTGATACTTCCTGAGTCTGATAACCTGTTGGGTTGGTTAATTTGCAATATCATTACGTTAAGGTCTTGTGTCCGGAGACATCCAGCCATACCTGGAGGGTTATGTTGTCGTCCTCTAGTCGAACCGGATGATTCGTTGTACGTGATGCAAGTAGCAGAACTTCCACTGCCGTGGCGATCCTGTCTCCTGCCGAAGAAGTTGAGGAATGGTGCACGCGGGGTGTTTCTAGACGCTGAGGATGCGGAGTGTTGTTCTTGAATGATGCGGATGATTGACCTGTGCTACTCGCATTGGATCACGGGACTTAGTAAACTGAAAAGAGTAAGAAGAAATACGATGACGTTGTAGTATAACTATATATTATATTACTCCCGATATCACAAGACGCGCGTTCACCCATCACTAAGTGAAGATAAGGCTGTATGATGTTCTGCAACACCGGCAGCCATACCAAGGTTGCAAAAAGTGTGGATTTTATTCCTCTCTGCAGGGTTATCAGCCGGTGACGACGGACGGTGTTACAGTCATATTTCTTCGAGAATTAGTTTGAGTTTCGTGCTATTACTTTACTTGTTGTATCCGAGTTTGTACAATAAATTAGTTTCCCAGTGGCAGTCGGTCTGTTCAGTAAGCTGTCCATTTTATTGGTGAAGACTACACATACACTGAGGGATAAATCTGCAGAACGTCTGAACGTCACCCCACACGGAAGCGTTCAAGATACGTAACATTTAATAAATTGTCCATTAATAGCGTCAGGATCTAATTGTTAGCAGTATTGATTTGCAACACAAAATTAGGAGATACGAAAACATTTTTTAAACCCAGTTTGCGGCAAGAGATATTTGAAATTGGTATGAAAGACTTCTTTTTGTCTTTGAATTATAAAATATGAGATTACACTACACATTTAACACATTGTAAGTTTTAAACACGTTATTTCTTAAGTCTAATTATTAGTCAAAACCATTTTTAAAAGCGGCTGACTTCTTACTGGCAGTGGTTTGTAATCAGTAGGTTGAAGAAGAAAGGTTTTTTTAATTGTACATTTCCTACCAAGAATTGTACCATTTCACGTTCTGAAAACACACAACGATCTATAAGTATACTTTTAACGATATTTTTAGAAGAAACATATTCCAAATAAGTTTGTTTGAGTAATGGAAGCAAATATCAACCTACATCAAAATTTTCGAGTAGAGAATCTTTAGATTTTCGCCTTTTAAAGTACGGTTTACTGTATCCAACTATTTCCATGAATCTGTGGTCTTTTGAGGAGCTGATAGTCGCTCAGCTAGAAATTCGGCGCCTTTTATGGAACATAAATATTTATTGACGTTCACCTCTTCGAATTCCAACCTGATGACCGCAAGAAACTTTGTGTGGTAGCAGATCAAAGCTTTGAAGCTGTGAACAGTGCAAACCTTCGAAAATTATGTACCTTTGTAAATATTTTTTACTTCTTAAATATAAGACGCAAAGTAATAATAGTATGAAAATTATCTTTCATAGACCTATTTGTAGTATAATTCATGACACTTTGGAGTTTGACCTGGCAAGAATTTTACACATGGAAAAATGCCGGATTAACAATTATGCGAAGCATTTAGCTTACATTACAGATTTTACATTTCATAATCTGCACCGCCTGAAGCTTTGTAGGCTGTGAGTGTCAGTCGTTAAGTCATTAAGTCTTTTCAAGGTATTTCATCTAAAGCATGCAAGTTTCTATGAATGTATTGATTATCCAATTGAAGGATTATGGTAACCTTATAAAATACTATAATTGGAGTTAAAATCATATTATAATCCACGCAAACGCAAATTAAACTGGCCGATACTGGAAAGAAAGGTCTAGCTAGCATTGGTTATGCTACATAAAAATATATTATTTACTTACTTTCATGCTACTTGAATTTATATTTATTGTATTTAAATAGTATAATCAAAGACAGTCGGATCACCTCACTGACGAAATGACAGTAATATTGTTTGTTTATTAATCCAGTTTAATTGTATTGAATTGCAACCATAAACAAATGTTTCGTATGAGTTGCGTGAATTTTCGATCATTCTGTATTTCCATGTTGATGTCCCAGATTATTTCCAGTGTAACATTTATATACTGTGTAAACCTGGTGTTACAAATATTGCATAAACCAACCACTTGCACAAGCAAAATAGTGATAAAAGTGGTTTGATTTACACATTTTGTAACCTACTACTGCTCGGTTTTTAAGATTGATGTCACAAACTTTTAGAGAACCACGAAATTGTTTATTATTCAGCTGTTGATTCTTGCTAATAATCTGGTTATCTTGCTACGTATATTCCGTCCACTCTTGTCATAAACTGGAGTGAAGAGTATAGAACTACATTCTATTGGAATAATCAAATACAAGGTGAGCTTAGTTTCCTTTACTGTCTACAGACTATCTTCTTTCTTAATAGTTTGAACATATAAAAATGTGCTTAAAATTATTCGTTGTCAAGACTTTTTCCATCGTCTGTTCTTTAAAATCACGACGTTTTGGAGGCTGGTTCTGTCTCCGTCTTCAGGTGAGAGGTACCTACTCTGTTGGGTCCCTTAGATATAGCTAGTCACTGTCACTGAATAATTTAAAGTGTAAACTACCGTCGTCAAAACCCTTTAGAATTGAATATAAAAATGTAATTTGTACGAAAGTAATCGATTCACATATTTGATTATGCAGACAGTATAGATAGTGGCAAGACGGCTTAAACGCATGCCCAAGTCAGCAGCTCACGTATGCGACAAATTGAAACCATAATGGCTTGTAGATAAGGTGCAATCATTTGATCCAGTTTCGCCTCGCAAGACAAGTTAAGTTATTCAGTTGCTACAGTTCAACACTCTCATAAAAACTCACATGCAGAAGAGATCAAGTTGTTAAGAATCTTGCTTCGTACTTTAGGGGGTGCCGGGGTTTGATTCTTGGCTCGAAAGCCAGTTATCTTACCAGTAAATTAAGCCGTGTAACCTGTTAAAATTACTGAAATTACTAATTTATTTAGACAATTAGTAAGATTCCTAGGATGGGTGATCAGACCATCGCAAGGCCTCTACGTACACAGGGCGGTGTAGCGGAGTATTTGGAACGGGATTCGAACCCCGGATGAAAATTGTAAAATACGGGTGTTACAGCAGTACTTCCCACAACGCAGAGGTGTTGAAGGTAGTTTACATTTGTTTTATGATGTGAACATTAATTTTATGAATGAGTTTTGTATGGTGGCAACTATACGCGCATTATAAATTATTCTATTTGACCCGTAACGACTGAAATAAATAGTCAATAACATTTGCAGTTAATCGCCAGTGGGATTGAAAATATAGCCTATTTAATCTGTATACATAGCGATAATAGCTTTACGTAATATTTAGTAGGATTTAATGGCCAGATACATTTTTCAATTACTGTTGACACATTTTTAATTACTCTATGTTTTAACCAATATGGTTGAAAAACAGAAACGAATGAAGAAAGTTTCGACATTAACCATTTGAATACGAAGCTAACCTAAATAATATTTAAGAAATTTGTCCATACATCAAATAAAACACAACACTTTATCATTACAAAGGTCAGATGGTTATTGTCACTAAGGAACTAATCGCTCTTTAAAGTGAGAATCGTATGAAACATAAATTCAAAGTGCATCGTTGCTTACTGCTAAAGCAGGAGGTCTTAAAAGGATTAAATCAAGGAGAATGAAATGGACTGCTCGAATTTTAGGAAAACAAAGCGTTTAGCCTTAACATTTTAGAGGGTTAGTCACTTGAAAACGAGGGTCTTTATAAGAGAATATCAGTGCAACTTTGGTTTCTGTGACTTCTTAGTCTCTAAATTAAAAGAGATCAGAAGTTCTGCGTCTTCGTTCAGCTGAAACACGCACGAGATTCATAGATACTAGGGTTATTATAATTCGTCGTCTGGGATTAAAATAGGATTATAACATACCCTTGAAAACTGTCTCTTTATCTTTCGTCTGAAACAGTCATTCTCTTATCATTTTGCATGTGAAAAATATAGCACAAGCATTCGAAAGTCCAAGTGCTTAGACAGGCTCTTATATCATATACTAATCGGGGGGGGGGGGTGTTTGTCGTAACCCCATGGTGTGGGGTCATTCGTTCTGACGAGGGAATTGGAAAAAAGACTTTCTACACGTGGATGTGTCTTGGCCGTATTTTGCAAACTGTGAGATTCTGGGAGGAACGAATACCAGCCATGCAACGGACGTGATTTCTGAAAATGAAGCGGTTACGTAGTTCTTATAAGGGTGTTGTTTTTCGTAATAATGTGTAGTCCGTCCGTCTAGTTCTCAGTGACTTACCAGTACTCTCCGTCAACAGAGCTTTGTGGAATTTTATACTCTAACTCCATAGAAAAGGGTCCTTCTCGAAGCTAACATTTGCTTAAATGTTCAGAAATTATCCGCCCTTTATAAAGTGCTCATTGACATGTTCACAAAGACCCCCCCTCCCCCACTGACCCCAGTCCCAGGCCAAATTAATTATCTCCACAGCCCCTCCCCTATTCTTTTTTCAGATACATTTTAATATTATTTGTCTACCTATGCTTATGTCTCACAAGTGGTCTCTTTCCTCAGGTTTTATGACGAAAACTTACTTTTTTGATCCAGTGGTCCTCCATATAATGGAGCACAGTAGAATCAATAAGATAAAATGCATTGTTAGCCAGCTGAAGCCAGGAGATCTAGTTGAGGTTTATGCTCGTCTCGAGCTTAATAAAGCTGGCAACACCTGGCTGGCTGCATGTGACTAATGACGAATTTTATCTCATCGGTTCTGGAGTGTTTCGGTGTACGGAGGACCACTGGATCGCGGAATTATGACAGGAGACAATTTTTCGTTTTTCAAAGTGTTAGCCGGACTAACACTGTTAGCACGAACACTCCCCTCCTAATTAAAACGTTGTTTGTAGTTATCCGAAAGGATAATTTCATTACACTTCCATTGTCACGCATTTGCTGAGAAAATTCTTCATAACAATGTAAATTTGGTATCGATGTCATCGGGTCTTTGTCAAATGTTATAATGCTTACAAAGATTACTTGGTACAAAACAGAAAGGAATGCTTGGTTAGCAGTCGTACTGGTGGCTTACATGTGACACCATCATGTACAATTGCCAGACCCATTAATAACAGTGTAAACAGTGTCTCCGTTAACCTCGAAACTAGCTGAGGTTGTCAGTATATTTGAAGATATCACATGGCTAAGATCTTGGGCTATGAGCCGTGTCAGTTGATTAAAACTCGACGTTTCAGGGACCATCTTTGTCCCCATCATCAGTATAGTGACCACATCACTGTCCTTTCAGGATTGAGATGGGCTGATAACCCGAGAAGATGTTATTAATGTTTGTCGCCGTGAAAGCTTCGGATCCCAAGACACATGGTGTTAAGTCTTTACGTGCATTTAAATTCATTGGCTTACTGCCTTGTTTAGTAAGGAATTCAAGTCTTGTGGTAGGCCTATTATGTATGTTTTGTTTCTAATAGATTTCAAAACCAATGACTGAATTTCATGAAATGTACAATACCTGGAAGACGTCAAACCTTTGTACCTTCCTGGCAGTTTTTCTCAGAGTCCTCACGTCGGTGATACGATCGCTGAATGGTACGATGGCAAACACGCTTCCTTATTGTTGTCGGTATACGACACAATCTTTCTGCTCTCTTTACTGTACGAATCTAATTTTTCTGTCTGTAGTTAACTTGATAGCTTTAGGTCATAAGTTACTGACACGCTTCGTTAATACGGCTTACTGCGCGTGTTGTATTGCTTATGTTCAGAGGAAGATAAAGTATATTTATATCAAATACAACAACGAGCGCTTATTAGCCTATGGATATGAGAATTGATAAACTTATACTAAATCATTTCATACTGAAGTCAGAATATTTCAGACGATGGTGCTTTATAATCTGTAAAATTGTTCTCCTGAACTTTGTCTACTTCTAAATTATAAAGTAATAAAATCACAACATTTTGGAAGCTGTATTCTCCTTCCATCTTCATTCAAAGAAGGGAACAGGACAGAAACCCTATCTGTTGGGCCTTCTGGTTAAGCTGGCCTCAGACCTAGGTCTTAGGCTAACTGTGATCGATATTTAATTAAACACAAAATGAGATGTGCATTTCGATATCTCTACTATAATTCACTTTACGGCATTTTATTTGGAATCATATATGCAGCAAATCAACAACAAGGCTGGTGAGATATGCGATGTAGAATAGAACGCACTTGGAAGACTTGAATTTGTTCATTTGAGTTGAACAATCAGGACTATCTTTACGGAATAAGACCAAGTAAACTCTGTAAGAACGTCATATCTTTCCAGATGCTCGAGTATACCACAAATGTGAAGGATAACTCTTTTTATTTTTAATAGATTAGTTTAGTTTTAGTAAAAATTCTTTTAAGATAACGATGAGGGAGACTAGGTCACTGGTCACACGCAAATTATTACAACAATTTGTCCTCGAAGTGAGTAGCCACATTCAGGCGGCTGGATGAAGATGGGTATGTCAGTGAAATATGATTGATTGGCATCTTATATGTCAGGTTACAATCGGGTATTTATTCCAAAGGGTGACTGAGACAGTGAGTACCTCTAAAGCGTCGTTCAATTTCTAACAGACTACACGTCTCAACGTCGCAAGGACAGAAATCTTCAACACATCGTTTATTCTCTTAATGGGGCCCACATATGAAGTCAAATTTACGAGTGTGGGAATAAGTGGGGTAGTTTTTATTCGTCCAGATAACACGTTTGCTCTATACTATATATGCCAGTTTGCATGCACTGCGAGGGGAAATATTTCTGCTTGTTAAGTTCATGTGATGAAAGTCTGTAAAGGAATGTTTGCTTTTCGTGCCGCGTACTTTAACATTCGTTAGCTCTTCATCTTGATCAGAGTGTGCGTCTAGATGTTTCGTATAATTCCCAGAATAATAAGATATTATTTCCGTGGCCAGAATTTACCAGTTGATCTTTGTGATACACGCGGGTTATGTTTTCTTTGAGGCAGGAACTGAAATTTTAAGTATTATTTAGGTGAACTTTGATAGTGTGAGAGTTAATGTTTATTAATCTTCACCGTGACTCTGAAAGGAGGCAAAGGGTTTCCTTCAAAATACATGCAACATTTATACGTTACACACTATTAAGGGCTTATGCTCAGCGTGTCATAAATTATTGTTAAACCCCATTCATAGTTTGCCTGTAAAATTTTCTAGTGAGTTGATGGCCGGAAATAACCGACACTTTGAATTGTATCTGAGGCTGCTACATTTTTTCCAGTCATATCACAAAATTCTAAGACAGTGCACTGAAACAGCCCAAGACGGATTATTTATACATATTTACATTACGCTATTCGAAAGATCTTCTGTTCGACGTTGTACAATTCATAATATATAATTAAATAAGCTAATAAACAAGCAATACTGAATGTTTCTGTGGTGTATTACTTAAAAGGAATATTCAATTCACTCTGAACACAGAGGTTGCGGGAGCAGTTCTTTCAGATTCGTATGATATTTTTAATTCATGCTACAATAAAACTTATTACAGCTTTTATTAAGTATGACTTAATGACTTAATAGCATTATTCTCCACGCAGATTAACGTCATTTCTCACTGCAAGGACCCCGGCTAAAGCTTAAACCAGATAATGTGGAATTTGTGGCTGAAATAATGATAATGGGCTAGTTTTTCTTCTAGATTATCGAAAACAGTTGCTAATGGCCGTCTTCCAGTTTACTCCCTGTTAAGTGCATAGAAATTCATAAAGTCTATATACGATCATGAGGATTCAACTCTGCAGGAAGAACGTCCTTGGTTCTTCACGGTCGCTCCCTTTAGCGTGAAACGGCTTCATGTGTATGAAACGTTGTCACCTCAGTCTGCAAGGAAGTTGGCGTTTTAGGTCAATTGACGCAGCATGGATAACAGAACAAATTAGGAATTGTACGCAAAGCGGAAAGCTTTTCGCGCGTTCGGCAGGTCTGGCCTTTGCATTTGCGAATGACACCAGTGACGTCAGGTCTCTGTATTTGGGATTCATTGACCTCTACGTGAGCTGTGTGTCTGGGGCCTGTCTAACTGGGATGACGTCATAAGGTGATTCTTCAAGCAGCTGAGACGTTGGCTGTGACAACGACCTTGGACCTAAAACAAATGACCTTGAGCTCGGAACTGGTGACAGTAGACGTGGAAACAGTGACATTTGACATGTGACAAATGACGTTGCACGAAAGACCCGTGACTTCGGCACAAGGAGTAAGTTCATTCATCATAAACTTATGATCATTTTTGTGTACGTTACCGTTCGTTATTGCTTTCTGATGTTAACTCAAAAGTGGCGACAAATTTTCATGAAAATCCATTCAGTGGTTCTCAGGTTGTTGCATGCTGACAGGCACTCATGGCAAAGCTAATAGGCATATTTTTAAACTCACAGTTGCGAACGTGGCTAACAAGAATTTTCTCCAATAAAAACATGTTGCAGCTACGACAAAAACGTTATCACCATCATGAATCAATAGCATAATGGAGAGATCGAAAGTGTTGCTTGTAGGAATATTTCATCTCCGAGACTGCTAAACGGATTTCGAAAGAAAAATGAAATGCCAGAATTGGGAGTTCGCACTAAAAGCTCTAGAGCGAATTCAGGATCAAAGAACTTTTCTGATCGCACCGCATATCATTCAAGAAAACAGAGACCGCAACATAAAAATAACACTCGTTGATGTTAAGTTGTAGATTCTGAGAAGTTAATCATAAATTCAATATATATTAATTAAACTATGTTCAGTTAATTGGAACCAGTGTTTATTTATAAGCATTTCTGCGACTTGGCGCTGCTGTTTGACGTCACCTGTCTGCTTCTCTACATGCACTGTTCAGTGCTTCAAAGTCATTTCATAATAAACTTTGTTGTTGGCATGTTTACAATTTTTATAATTTATTTTTGGTAAAAAATCTTTGCCGCTGCTATGTTACGCATTCAAGAGATAAATGTGTTATTGAGATTGCTTTTAGAAATAATTAGGTTGTTATGAAATATGTCATGAAGCTAAACTTAAATTGTGTACCTCATGATAGAGGTCGTTTCGGAAGGGACGGCCTCAGAAATGCACCACAAATTTAAGGTAACTAAAGCTTTTCGACTAGTTATTTAATTTATCTCTCTTTACGGCGGATCCACCTCAGATTAAGAACTGTACTTAATGAATTTCCCACAAAGAAGCGAAATATCTCAAAATAATAAAGATGGCTGTCTTCTTAGTCGAAGCGCCATGTAGTACCAGACTACACGGCGCTAAAACCCAGCGCATTGCTGGAAATGGTAAACAGAGCTTTCTGTCGTGGCGGGAGCCTCGACCATTCAAACTAGGGTCTGTTTTTAGCCCAGCTTTCCGATTGTATGACATGTTCAATGTGAAGTTGCCTGAGTTCAGTCGAATTTCAACTCCTTCCTTCACGAGGCGGTCCATATAACCCGTTGTCTTGCCCATCACTGCGGTACTGGGGGTGAAGGTGGTTCGCCAAACTTTGGTGTTTCTCCATCCAACAACCTGGCACAAGGATGCTGTTAGTTGCTCAGACTACATAGAGTCGAAAAATGTGACTGATAATAAATTGGAAAGGATGTGGAAGGAAGCGGTCACAGTCAACTACAAATCTCAGACAGTATATCCGTGCCGAGATTAACGAAATGGAACCTCCCAAGTACAAAGCAAGAGCAATTACCACTCGAAAGTTCTACGATAATGACAGATTTGTCTTAGTATCCCCCTGATTAATCAGGGAAATTCTATTACGAAGAAATTAATGTTACATGCAATATTTCGACATCTGTATCTTTTAAATACATATTTGTTGTGTTTATGGGACTTCGGCATTTGAACTCGAATCACAACTAGGCTTACTTCAAACGACGTCCGTTGTTTGTTTCAACATTATCTCTCAATTTTTAATCGCAAAACACTTTCTTGTATTCTGAAACTGACTTTGATGAGACCTTATTGCAATTTATGGTAGTTAGCGACCGGCATTCTCCGTCCTTGAATATCGTAAACAAACTCTGTAAACAAACAAAGGCAGAAGAAACCCGCCTTCAAACTCTGCAACTTGTTATCACTGAGACTAAGTAGGGACTGAATGACTTACTACGTTGTCTTTCCTTCTATTTTATTACTTTATTTAACGGCGCTGTATCTACTGCAGGGAACGTTGTGTAATATATAGGACGATAGAATTATAAATAATGGAATCGGGAAGTTATAAAACGAAGCAGCTGTGGCCTACTTTAAGGCACTACCCTAGAATTATTTGCCAGAAGGTGAAGAAATCCATGACGTGTATGACGACAGATTGCAGTTCTAAGAGAAGCTTACTTGTGGTTTGTGTATAAGAATGTGATCTCCTCACCAGAACAAACAATTCTGGTCTTGCCGCCATTTTCTTATCGTGCTTAATTTCCGAGCTACAGAAACCACCTCACCAGAGCTCGAACTCAGGACAGGTTTCGGGAGTTTTTGCCTTTCTAAAACCTCCTCCTCCTTTCAGGACATAATCATGCCAAGTTCGGGGCAGATTGGTTTATCCCTTCTCCAGGCATAAGGGAACATACATACACACGCATACCCACAATTTCAATTTTATGTAGGCCAGAAGGAGGAATTTTACGCAGAAGTAGTTTGTGATTAACACCGTTTAGATGTGTGAATAATGCTTATTTTCAGATTTTGTTTCACGACTTCTTAAGCGGCATGGAGTTCAAAGAAAGACGCCCCAGTCCCTGAAATGAAATAGATTTGTCGTCTTCAGGGGTCAACACTTGGTCGATTTTCTGACTCTGGTTTTGCTATGAAGAGTGCGAGCTAATTAACTGTAGTGAGAATAAATGTGGCTTGTATATATATTGAAAGATATATTTTTTACGTATCTGAGTGAAACTGTTTTACGACAGTGAATATATATGAAGCACCATTTTCTACACGAACTTCCTAAGTCGCTTGTTGGCTGGGCAATATTCTGCGTACTCTTCCCACGTGCATCCGGCTGTATTCAGACAGCACTCGTCTGTGATCGAAGCCCCTGAACCACGACGTCGCTGCTGACGTCTGCGGTCCCTCAGGAAGACGCGGGCTTCCACCACACTGAGGAACGGATATCCTGCCAGATAAACAAGATTAAGGTTAGGAGCTAAAGACAAGAGACAAGTTAGCAACAAAGAATATTCCGAAAGTACAAAGAAGTTTTATATTTGAATTCTGACAATTTCTATTGTAATATTCGTATTTCGTTTCCAGAAAACCTATTACTAAATCTAGGATGCGATTCACAATCGATGGTGTCTTAAAACTGAGAAAATGCGGTATTAAACAATTTAAAATATTAGCCCGACATTCATTCGCACAGCTGCTTGATGAACTTCAGCTCACGTTGCGGCACACATCACATATTCTAAGATGTTAATGTAATTAAAATTCATTTCTCCCTGCTACCCCTAAAACTTAATGACACTCACTTGGATCACTCTTGCCTTGCAGAAATTCGATCCCTTGATCTTGGTTGTCATTTCTCCGAGACAGCCGATATATGTCCTTCTCGCACGCCCAGTATAGATGGCGCAGCAGTGTCTCTTGGCATCTCGTGTGATGTTCCTGATGCCATACATTGAGCCAGTCATCATCAGATCTGCATGAAACCATAAGGAAGTAGGATTTGAGGTTCTCATGGTGGGAAGTGTGAAGATGGCTTTATATCTGGGATGTAGCGCCGTGTAGTCTGGTGTAAGTTCACCAATATTTCAGAGGTCCTTGCTGCCTCATCGCCCTAATAACGGAAGTAGCAAGGACCCCCTGAAATGCCGGTAAACTTCCAGAATGCACGGCGCTGCAAGCCAGAAGACAGCCGTATCTATGTATAAATAATATTTTATCACAACAAAACAAACAATCAATAGTCTCACGCGGAATTAACAAAGGACCTCTTCATATACACTTCATTGACCGCCTGAAGTTGCAACCGGTATGTAATGACATCTGTCTAAATCTAAACACTTAATTCCATTTTATGTATGCGAAAAAGTGTTCTTTGTATCTTTTCATGCATTTATCCAATGCATGTTTGTCTGGTGCTCTTTTTATAAAACTGTGAGGTACAGTCGTGTCTTTCCACAGTTACAATCCCGAACTAATGGGACTGCAGGTAAAAACTGATATACAATGGTAGCTAATAAATATAGCCAAACGAAAGAGAATGAGCTGTAAAGCGCATGCGCAGGTGAGAAATGAGTACAAAATTTGGCTAGGATGCCTGAAAGGAAGAAAGAGACCATTTGGAAGACCGAGGCGTTGATGGGAAGATACTATTTAATGAATCTTTGGTAAGCAGATTCAGGGGTGTGAACTTGATTCATTTGACTCGGAATGTAACCTGGTGGCCGGCTGTTGTAAATCTGGTAATGAACTTACTTTTCCCATAAAAGGTGGGGGAAGTTTTGATTAGTTGAGCGTAATAATAACTTCTCAAGAATGAATCTTCTCCATGAAATTATTTAGTTTCTGAATTGGGCAGTTTCCGACTCTGAGAAATATAGGTCTATGAATACTTTAAGTGCAACTCTTTCCATCGGGACTAACAACACTGCAGAGGAGGCGGGTTTCCATTTCATATAAAAATGGGCTAGATTTGTATCTGCAATAAACTGATTTCTAGCGCGGTGAGAAACGGTTATGCAAGGAACGCTTTTTCATAATGCGTATATTCAGTAAAGGAGCGCACTTTGACGCACCTGGCTCGTTTCTTACCTTGCTTTAAACATTTCTTCCAGTTCCTTCTCCGTGTTAGTGGATTCGGAGAAGTCTAAGAGCACGCAAAGAGCTGTAACGGTTGTCAGCGGGAGTAGCATTGTATCCTCGGACTGGGTGGTCCTGCGGAGCAAATGAACGAATATTCACTTCTATGAATCACTGGTCAATTCTGATACATGGAGATGCACGTACGTACATAAAAAAGTTTTATTTTGTGAAACACTGTATAATCCCGGAAGGAAATCAAACTACAAATTTTCAAAATCCGAGTTCAAAGAGAAACACTCAACCTAAGGACGGTAAACCGAATAAGTGACAGGGTAAATTTGACTATTCTTTTGGTATTGTCGAGGTAATTGAATCACTGGTTTAAGGTGGAATGGAAACGTAGTTCGAATGGGAGAAATAAGAAACTCATGCGGTATTTTGGTGGGGAAGTCACGTGGAAGACCAAAAGAGGAAGTGATTCTAAAGATAATACAGATTGGATTGAACAGTTTTGTAGGAAGTTAATTTGTATGAGTAGCTATTTGTGAGTTTCTTCTAATGTAAATATTATTCTGAGAATATCTTTTACAGACGTGAAGTTATAAAAGTAATACAATTTCTATACGTGAAAGTAAATTAAACTGAACTTGTGAGAAACATTTAAAACCAAGTGTAATGCCTTTATATAATCTTGATATATGTTTTGTTTAATATGCCATCATTTCTAATGTTTATAATAGGCAAATCTTGTATTGTGATTGGTGTAGAAGTAGGTTCCATATTTCTGACGATACGTAATGTGTAGTTTATTGAATACAAATGTTTGTTCGAGTTTGTGTCTCATTGTGCTGTAATGACCGTCGAAAAGAAGACAGGCGATACTGCAATACGCAGTTTGTAAAATTGGGCATAAACGCCAGTCTCCTAGCTGATATTTTCGTGGTATTCCACAGTCCCATTAGAGAGATACCGGAATAATTTCTTAAATTATTTCACAGCGGATTTATGTCATATAATTTCCAGTCAATTAATCGTCCTATCATTCGTCACTATATAAGATGAAGTCATTATAGACAGAGTGATTAAATAAACGATAAATAAGTAAAACTATTTCTAATTCCGGGAAGAAATTATAAATGTAATAATTTTTACATGATAACTACAGTCATAATGAGAGAAGTTTATATTAAGAATCGTAAGTGTATCAGTGAATGGCTGTAATAATTCTGCTGCTGACGACAAAACATTATCTGGCAAGCCTATTATTAAATTATTTTTTTCTTTTGTTGTCAAGGATAAGGAACTTAATGCCTGTATGACCTTAAAACCCTCTTTCTAGCGTGTCTTTTCAAACTTCGCCCTCAGGGTGTACAATCTTGTGTCATCTACGGTCACTTACATTCACCCAGTCTGCATACATAATCTTTCTACATGCATCTTGGTTCACTCATTCTACTCACTTTGTAAGTTTATAAGCCGACATCGTGTCTTCACTTACTCCATCAAAATTTTTTATGTATGTAAAAATCTCCTCAACTATGTAATCGATTTTAAATTTCTCATGTATTTCAGTTTTTGTTTTGGTGCCTAAGTCATAATTTCTGCTGCTTCTGTTCACTTATATAACACCTCGTGCCCGCATTACATGTCCTTTTAGCAAATATTTTGTGTTTTTATTAAATATGTTGGCTACCTCAGACAAATATTTGACCAAAGTACTTAATTAAAATATTTTTGTTAATGATTATTTTTGTCGGTTTACCTATATAGTGCGAAAATTATTACACGTGACAGGCACGGTAAAAATATAATAGATATTAGAATAATTACATAAAATATTTTATATATGCCGTTAACGCCATTTGCATAGGATGACATCTGATAATCTACCTGAGTTGTAGAAAAATATATCTTCACTACAGTAAAAATTGTTCCCTCTTCAACAATGATTAATATAGACTTCAAACGTAGTCACTATTATTTTTCTTGTCAGACGTGCTGCTACCTGTGAGGACACCGAACTTTCCCGAAGCACAAACTTGAGAACGGTGGTAAAACAACTCTCACTTGGACGCAACGTTGTGTGCGGGTTACCACCCGCACACAACGTTTTATAAACGTCTTCGCCTGCAATCAAACTGCTTTGTGTTTTGTGGTCATTGCAAGGAAGAAAAGAACAACAATTTATCCTGTGTGTCTATTAGCGTTCAAGCGCACTATAATGGAATCGAAAACGTCAATACCCACACACAAAGTCGTGTGATTTTATTGCGCATTAAATGACACTATTAACAGAAGGAATTGCTTTCCCCGTGATTTATAGGCTCTGTGTTGTGAATTAAGGAATTGGAGGGGTGATCAGACTGAATCACACGTGTTCTGTTTCACAATTTGTGTTGGGGGGGAAATCGCAAATCGCAAGTTAAGTAATAAACGAAACGATTGCAAATCTTTCTAAGCATACAACAATCAACTGGGGAGGTGAATTAACAGCACTGTGCCAACTGCCAAGTTCATTTTACGTCGAATACTAAATACAAGTCTAAAAGTTCTTGACGACTGTGACGTATTTAATGTTCTATCAAGACTTTTTCTTGCAGATACTGAGAAAAACCATGAAGAAACTTGAATCATTAGGCAGTCGTGGTCTAGAGTTAGACAAGGTATTTGTCTAATGCGAATCATAGGTATGTACTTGCATCTTCTTATATAATAAGACATGGTCTTGGAGATTCAATTAAATTCTCCTTTAAAATCTCTCTTCATTTTATGACAGTTATGGGTATACTAACAGCTTCGTGCTGGTAAACACTGTGGCCAGATAAGTTTAAATCCTCTCAACTGCGGTCTGTTCGCACTGTATTTATAAATAATTCATAGATTGTGATATCAAGCAGTTTAAATTCCTAGTAATTCATTCGTTCATTAAGTATGCTAGTAATGTAGCTATTAACCTGTAGTCAACACGGGTCCCAGTTTATAGGACTTCTAATTCCGCTCTGTTTTATACTGAAATCGACAATTTCATTACTTCCAAGAAATTCGATATTTCACAAAATGTAAAACAGACCATTTGAACAATCGGAATAAAATCAACAGATTGCGTGCTTGCCTTGACGCGAACTTTGGACAAACATGTTTTCATATGAGTTTGAATTAAGTAAGAAATAAGAGACAGGAAAATTCCGAGGCTGGTAACATTAATTTAAGTATACAAGCAATGTCAATACAATCGAATCTTTTACGTCGTATCTTGGATCGAATTCGTATCGCCTCTCCGGAGAAAACTTCTCAGGACACAGACAAATGGGAGATAGATAAATAGACGGAAGAACGTATAGACGGATATATAAACAGATGGACAGAGAAACAGATTGATGGACTAGACCTAGTCGTCTCGTAAATATAAATTCAACAGTAAACATTTTCTATGTTTGTAATATAAATAATACCGAGCAAAATTAGTGGAAGTTCTTAAGATATAATTTTCAGAATGTCACATATCTAATTGCAAACGTTTATCAGTTATCGACACAGAAAAAAATATATAAATCTGCAATCCAACTCAGTCGTCAAATTGATCGTAACTTGTCAGGTCTACAAATGGCTTCCCGAAATTTAGTTGCATTCGGTCTGCAAATGCACACTCACTGACATCAAGAATGGACCAGGTTTGAACATGAGCACCTAGTAATGGGTTTTTAATTATGCTACATCAACTGCGCAGGTTACACAGTGTTGGAAATCTTTATGTATGGTGTAAGACTTGAGGTTCTCACAGCGGTGAGTATGAAGATGTCCGTCTTCTGGGTTATTGCGCTGTGTAGTCTGGTCGATGTTAACCAACGTTTCAGAGGTCATACTGCCTCCGTCATCAGGGCGATGAATATGCCAATGGGGTGTGAGGAGCTGGATTTATAAGCAGGGAAGTGAAAGGTGTAGCCTGCCCCGAGTCAATGGGGCAGGCTACACCTTTCACTTCCCTGCCTATAAATCCAGCTCCTCACACCCCATTGGCATATTCATCGCCCTGATGACGGAGGCAGTATGACCTCTGAAACGTTGGTTAATATCGACCAGACTACACAGCGCAATAACCCAGAAGACGGACATCTTTATGTATGGTGTTTTTAAAGACAGACGCTAGGCATCCAAGAGCCTCTCCTTGCTCAAGACCGTCCGTGCGTGGTGAAGAGCCACATCCGACTAGAGGTGACCCTGTCATATAACAGAACACGGCGGATCTAGAGGAGTAAACCTCGATAAATAATCCCGTGCAGCTACTACCGAAGAATGGAAAGACAAAGATCTGGAGTACAGGTCGTCTAGGTACTCCAAGGGCTGAGGTTGGTTACGGCAACGAGGCAACTCAACGCAGGCCAACCATGGACACGCACAGCCAACAAGCCCAAGACTCACAAGAAAATCAATCAAGAAAAACAAGAGTGGCTTGGACAAGAGAATAAATGAAGGAAGTAGTTTGGTGTCACATGTATTGTAAAATATTTTATAATACATGTGGCAGTTGCTAAAAACAATATGGATCCCTATGTACCTTAGGGACAAGGTCTGTCTCGGGTACTTGGGAGTACATACCCCATAAAGTGGTGAAGAGATGGGATATAATAATAATAATAATAATTGCGAATAGTGTCGGAACACAGATAGTTGAACTAGCAGATTTCAATCCAGTAAGAATTGATCCAAAACATGGAACGATACGCGGTGCATTACTCTCAAAGCTGGGATCAGTGCAAAAGAAGTATATCATTCGTCATCATGTAGTCGTGCGAGGCCCTCAGAGGCAACCCCCCCCCCCCCCCCCACCCGTGGTTACCAATCATGGTGTGATACAAGAGCCAAGACCGTGAAATTTTTGTATGATTATTACCGACTCAGCTCGCCTTCCCCCAACTGATAGATGTAGTATATATCATTGTCTGATAGATGCCGCTACTTATGGAAACTGGTGCTGACCACTTTCAGTGCGTTTGAGCGCAGACAATAAATGCTATCTGTGTCTCTGTATCGCGCACGATTAGCTCCAGGCGCTATGACGACGGAATGTGGGGGAGGCGGTGGTGTTTGGTTTCTTAAAGGCGATGTTTTCCATTGTGTGCCCCATGCATGTGCATAAAGATTAAGATTGTATTCGTGAAAGACTTCATTGCGATTCAAAAGTTGAAGCGCGCACCATACTTGCATTCCGAAAGAAATTATTGTCGAATGAGTTTGTGCCGGATGTGTCTTATTTAAAATAGTGCTTTGCAAATCTAAATTTTTTTTTTTACGAAATCATTTATAGTAGTATGTCAGGCATGAAACAGTTAATGTAATTTGAAAATCGAGTTCCAAAATACCTCTTCTTCCCCCTATTTCACTCATTGAAGTATCAAATGATTCTATTAATGACAGGATATCAAGTTTTATTGGAACTCTTTCGCCACGAAATTCACTTACAATGTTCAAAATTACCAGTGCAGATTTATGTGCGTGTTTTCATGTATATACGCACGTGTGCGAGCGCGTCTTGTGGTGTAATACGAAAATAACAAGTGCCAGATTATTATTATTATTCAGTGTTCTGCTCTGCCCAAAAAAGAGCTCTCCAGTTTTCCGTTTTAATTCCTGGAACTTCATCATCTTTCCTTGTTTCAGATCGTCGGTTAGCTGTATCCGTCTTCTTCCCAGTCTTCGCTTTCCTTCAACCTGGCCTTCGATGATGTCACTCAGTAATCCATTCCTTCTCGTAATATGTCCCAGCTAGTTAGCTTTCCTTCGTGTAATCGCCTGCAGAATGTTTCATTGCTCGTTGACTCTCCTCAATACTTCTTCGTTGATCACTCGATCCGTCCACCTGATCTTCTCTATTCTTCTCCAACACCACATTTTAAAACCCTCCAGGTATTTTTGTTCCTTCTTCATGAGTGTCCAAGTCGCTCTAAAAATATTTGTAATCTTATATTTTTTTTAATATAAAAATTTGTGATTCCTCGTTGTCTTCAAGAAATGACGTCATCAACAATGTCAACAGATATTTGTTTACTCGGCATTGTTGTGGACCACAACAATGCCGATTACAACACAACAATGCCGAGTAAACAAATAACGCTTCACTACCAAGCCAGTCGCATGATCTCTGCTCCAGAAGCAGCACGTCGCATTCTTGAATATTGACTGACAGTTGGCTTAAAACATCAGAAAAGTGAAAGAAGACGTATTCAAGTATTTGAAGTACCAACTCCAACAACTGCAACAAGGTAAACTGATACTCATTCGGTATATTACTATTAAGAAAGTATTATGAAAACTGACTTTATGATCGATTTTAAGACGAAGATTTGCAAGGGTGGGGCTGGACGTAAAAAGTTGACTGAACAAGAACTGTTGGCGGGAGGGGTAGTTTAGTTTCTTACTCAAGTGTTTTAACCCCCCATTCGGGGTGCTTAGTTTAGTTTCTTACTCAAGGGTTAAAACATTTGAATGAGACACTAAACCCGAAGGGGGGGTTAGTTTAGTGTGTTACTTAAGATTTTAAAACGCTTTTTAAAAACTTGACCAACTCCCCTTCGGGGGATTTGTCAAGTGTTTAAAACAACAACAGTTAAAACAACTGGCCAACCCCCCTTCGGGGGGTTGTTCAGTTGTTTTAACCCCAATTCGGGGGGTAGTTTAGTTTCTTACTCAAGATTTAAAACACTTAATGAGACACTAAACTAACCCCACCGAAGGGGGGTTGGTCAATTGTTTTAAGCCTCCATTCGGGGGTGGGTTGTTTAGTTTCTTACACAAGGTTTGTTGCGTTTTAAAAAATTGACACCCCCCCCCCCCCCGAGGAGCTCCGAAAGGAGCGTTCTGCTCTAGTGTTACAAAAATTTGTGTACCTAATGTGATATGGTATATGATATGTGGATTTGATTATGAGTTATATGTGAGTGGCCGAACCTTACCAAGTATCGTGCCACAAAAAAAAACATTGTTCTGATTTTTGTGCGAAGTTAGAGATGCCGGTATTACAAATATGATTAATTGCATTTTTAGCCTTCTGGTCTGATTTCATAAGGAAAGGTAGAATTATGCTATTTTCATGACTTTGTGTCCTTCCTAATACAGTCTTACTGAGCCCCTACGGGCCACTCCCCATCCCACTTTTTCCTACAAGGAGAACAAACAATTCTTGTGTCAGATGCTAATATTATCGTGATAACAGCACCGATAACTGAATCGCAAAGTGGACTTCTGTTCATGAAATGGGATGCCGTGTTCGTATGTCTGTGAGACAACATCCCAGAAGACATCTTTGTACTCGCCGCTGTAAGAACGTCAAATCTAAAAAAATTGACGTGTGTAGTAAAATATGGGTCGGGTATTCAAATTTTGGACAGCCTGCTGTGTATAAAGAGAAATGTATGGCTGACAAGTTTCGGAAGTTCTTATCTTTAATAGCCACTGGACTAAAAACAAACCGAAAGGGCGGCGGTAAAGCTGAATTTTTTCACCAAGTGTTGTTATTTGTCTTCTGATAAGTTGTTTTGTTTTATTTATCAACATCCAGGTTAGCTACACTAATATAAATGGAAGTTGAGTATGTAAACAGTTACCACAACATCCAGAATGGCTGTTAGATCCATATGGCTTCTTCTCCGAAGGGTACATTAATCAAAGTATGAAAGTGAGCACTTAGAGAATATATTGAGCTTAACTTGGCTCTTCAGAATGTTTGGTGTTTCAAAGGAACTTGCATTTCCAATTGTATTAATACATGTCATGGACTAGCTACGGGCTGGACGACCGGGGTTCGATCCCCGACGGGGGCAGAGGATTTTTCCTCTAGCCTCTGCGTCCAGACCGGCTCTGGGGCCCACCCAGCCTCCTCTAATGGGTACCGGGGTCCTTTCCCGGGCGTAAAGCCGGCCGGGGCGTGATGCTGACCACTCACCCCCATCTAGTGCCGAGGTCAAGGAAGAGAGGAGCTATACCTCCTCTCACCCCAAGCGCCTACATGGCGTATAGTGAGACAAACTTTACTTTACTTTACTTACATGGTATAAGGCTGTTATTTGTTTTTACTTAATTATAGTATTACACTTTTAAATGCAGAATTAAACCATAAACAACTCACGAAATGCACATACTTAGAGGGGGTGATGTTTCAAACTCAGAGATCAAGAATTAGAGAAACTAAAAGAATTTGTGTTCTATTTGATTTTATATTACTTGTACATAATTAATACCTGAAGAGTTTTGAAATGTGGTGTTGGAGAAGAATAGAGAAGATCAGGTGGACGGATCGAGTGACCAACGAAGAAGTATTGAGGAGAGTCAACGAGCAAAGAAACATTCTGCAGGCGATTACACGAAGGAAAGCTAACTGGCTGGGACATATTATGAGAAGGAATGGATTAATGAGTGATATCACCGAAGGCCAGGTTGAAGGAAAGAGAGGACTAGGAAGAAGATTGATACAGCTAACCGACGACCTTAAACAAGGAAAGAAGATAAAGTTCCAGGAATTAAAACGGAAAACTGGAGAGCTCTTTTTGGGCAGAGCAATGGACCTTTCGTCAGACAGAACACTAAATAATAATAATAGTACATAATTGTTCAATTTTTCTAGGGGCAAGGGTGGAAACTCACCCTTTGCTGCACTACCTTTATTTCACATTACTGCTTTTAAAACAAATGTAGGTTGTAAGATGGGGGGGGGGGGGGCATCCTAGTTTGACTATAATGCTGCCTTAACGCTGTTACATTAGGATAAATTGCAAGTAAATATAAATTTTAAGTTTCCAAGTTTATATTAGAGCGGCTAACTACTTATTGCTGATCGTGAAAAACACGCTGTTTTGGGTGGATTGTTTCAGCTTTATACGAGGCTCGTCCACAAAGTAAGTTTCCCTGGGGCCGTTTACAGAAACAAAACACAATTTCATGGAAATATTTATTGCAACAGATACAGCAAGTGTCCAGCTATTTTTCAACATATTCGCCACCGGAATTGAGACATTTGTCATACCGTGGGACCAACTTTTGAATACCTGTGTCGTAGAAGTCTGCCGCCTGGGATTGGAACCACTGTGTGACAACCATCTCCGCCTCTCTGTCATTCTCAAAACGCTGACGCTGACCGGACAGGAATTTCTTGAGGTGTAGGAAAAGATGGAAATCACTGGGAGCGAGGTCCGGGCTGTAGGGTGGATGATTAAACACCTCCCAGCTGAACTCCTGCAGGAGACTTGCTGTCCGTCGAGCCGTGTGCGGCCTAACGTTATCACTGACCGCACTTCACAGTCGGCGGGAGCTGGAATAAGAACCTCCATCTTCAACAGCTGCAACGATGCTACTGTGAGAACGCGGGAAGTGCCGTTAGTGCATGCGCCATGCTACGTCATTGCTCTATCACGTACGCACAGTCGCTTCGCGCAATATAAGGTTTGCTAGCTGTGGGACGAGTGGGAAACTTACTTTGTGGACGCGCCTCGTACCAGTCCTTTAAGTTGCAGTATTCCTGTTAGATTAGACTTCAGAATTTGTGACTGGAATCTGTATACTGTGGATGTACTGAAACTACTTTTCTTGACGCTATAGCAGACGGAGCGTACATTACTCAGCGGAAGGATTCCTGGTATATCTTTTTGTCTCTACATCCGGTTTTCGGGCGGGTGACCTTGTACAGATACACGCATAGCGTGCCAAAATACCGCAGTCGTAGAGCCATCTGGATGCTCTCAGTGTGCAACCCTGACTGTGATATCAAGGTTCAGCGCCATTTGCTGCGTCATAAGGTTGGTGAGTACATCTTTGCATAGAATTTGCATGTGATATTTTAGACCGTTTCAGATTTAAGATTCGATCAATATTGTTGAGTAATAATTATTTTTAAATGTCGTTCCATAAAGAAATCGCGACCCGGCATGTTAACGTCGGCTATGGCAACACGAACTTCTGTAGCTTGGGAGAACTAAAATCCACAACACAGAATTATAACAGTTAAAAATTCCAACAACACTGTAATTGACTGCATTGAGTAGACTTTCATTCCTTTTGCCAATAAATTAATGAATCCAACTTCCGAAACATAGTTTCGTAATTGTATTCTTTTACAATTTAGTCTAGATTTTAGACGATGAACAAAGTCCAAAAGAACAATTAAACATACCGCACCCTCCTCAAAGGCCTTCGAACTTCGACTGCAATGACAAGTGTCCTGACCTGAGTTGTAGAACATGAAATCGTTTTATTAATAAGTTTACCATGCGTTTTAATCCATGGGTGCTGAACCTTTCATGACTTGGGGCCGCATTCACTTCTTATTATCGGCTCGCGGACCACCGGGTTATTAATATTTTGAAACGCTGTTACGAATCCTACCAACTACTGCAAACGGGTTCACATAGTATCAACTCAATAAATTTCTGTAAGAAACTTGTTTATTTGTCATTTTTGGCATTTCCTTAACATTAAATAATTTAGACGGTAAATATTTTTCATAAAAGAGAGTGAAATGAAAGTGTAAGCGAACCGCACAAGAGAAATAGGGAGGACGAATGCGACCTGTGAGCTCCCTCCCCTTCTCTCTTTTATATATATTTTTTGCAATGGGACACTGGATCTGTTATGAGACGTGTGTTAGAACATAATGTATTGTTATTTTAAGAATTAAAATAAATGTGCAATTTGTTACGTTTCGGATACGGGCAAGATGATGCCGTTGGATAAAGCGCCTGGACGGGTGATTTTACTTCATTTTTAAAACAGCGGGCATTGGATATTCCCTTACAAATCCTCATTCTATTGTAATGTTGATACTTCCTGTTCTAAAGCGTCTGAATTTGTCCGCATAGCTTGTAGAAGTTTCCCAACAGTGGGACTGTGTGAACTATATCATTTTACTGTAGCAAAAAGTATCTTCAAACACATTCATCGTTCAAGGAGAACCGGTTGGGGGGGGGGGGGGATTAATTTTCCCGAGCTCTTTCAAGACGCGTAAATAACTTTTTATTTGTAAGCAGACATGTTATGTGCTCGCCTCACGCTGGCCTTGGGAACCCATTTTCTTATAGAGATATGGTCAACACCATCTAGCAATCTTTTTTAAGACGCTAATAGTCGATCAGCCGGTCATGAGAAAAGTTTTCTTTACAGGCGTATTTGCAACTAAAAGTGCAGAAATGCACCTAGAAAGAAAACGTGTGTATGTTTGCACCTTTCGCCAGGTATATGATAACTGCTCACTGGTCTTGTGTTCTTAGATATGTCGGCATCCAAAATATGAAACAAGGGAGATAACATTTGATGATATACAAACGAGTCCAAAAACGAATGCCACAGAGAGAGCATATAGGCAGTGCAGGGCAGTGACTCAAAGTTGAATTTTAAATTATCATATTTTTCCAGTCCCTCTAGGTTACCTACCAGACTGCTTGGAACAGTGTTATTAAATTATAGAACAATGCAAACAGTACACTGTTCGATTTGAGGTTTTAACAGCTGTGAGTATGAATATTTCTGTCTTCTGGGTTGTTGCGCCATGTAGTATGGTAAACATCTACCATACTATATGGCGCAACAACCCAGAAGACAGAAATCTTCAGTACACTGTTCAGTGGTCAGCGCATGTATAAATTCTTCTTCTTCCATGGCTCTCCGGTCCGTATTCGGTCCATGGCCTCCTCAATTCTCCTCTTCCATTCGGTCCTTCTGTTAGGTCCATCTGTCCGAGGTTGAGGTTTCTAAACATCTTCCTTTTTACGGTGCAAAGGTTGTTAGCCTTGTGACCAACCCCCAACCTGGAGGACCAGGGTACCTGTCTTAGTCTGACCTCTCCCCCTCGACCAATCTGGCTAGGAAGGCCCTACCAGTAGCTCTTGGGGTCACTGAGGTACTCGAGCACCACCACCAGGACAAGGTGCAGGTACCATTAAGTGGGGTGTATAAATAATTACATAAATTAAAACTTTATTTAACTCGATGCCACTGAGATATTATCATAAATTTGGCCAAAATTCAAAGTTCAACAAACATGTGATGTATTGTTTTAAGATCTTAATTACACGATTTTTTTAAATTTAAGCTTAGTAAGCATGAGAACATGCCAACTTTTGTGTTTGATGAATTTCAAAGAATTGTGCAGGAAGTGATACAGTTTTACATCAGAGTACTATCCTAACATTCACCTGGAGGGACTGAGGAAAACATGAAATATATCAGTTTGGATAGCCAGCTATTAATACATGGCTGAGATTCAAACTGGTCATCTGCTGAATACAGGTCTAAGGTGTTACCACTCAATCCACTTTTTTGATTCAACTCTGATAAAGGAATGAATTGAATGGAAGAAACATGTAATGCATTACCTCTTTATAAGTGTTCTGCAGTGCATCTCAGACTCTTCTGTTTGTGGAACCCTCGCAGACTCAAAATAATGACAGAATTACAAACCAAAAATTATGAGAACTATTTGAGATTAATAGGCTTTACAGTATGTTTTGAGCAGGGATTTGTTAATTTAATGATGATTACTTTATGCACATTAACACATGATTTGTACCTATAAGGTAACGAGTGATCACTGCAAGTCACAGCCATGGGGTTTAAAATTAAGTGCGTACCTGTTTTGGACAAAATGATATGCTGTTGCTGTTCCTGCAACCTGAAGACTGCAACGATCATTCTAGGATGGATTAGTTTGGTAAGTCTTGATTGAATAACACAAGATGTACCTAAGCAAAATTTCCAGTTACCCCATAATCAAAAAGAGAGACTTCATATATCAATATACAAAAGATTTTATTAAATAAATTTGAACCTTATATTACCTAATGTGTATTATATTACTGGGATACTGGATACTGGAAACAGCCCGTTCTTCAAGTGCCTCAGCACCGCGGGTTCAAACTTTTTTGGCTTGATCTATAGAAATTTTGGTAGGACACCTTGGACGAGGGATCAGCCCGTCGCAAGGCCTCTACCTGTACACAGGACAGCACAACACAGAAAAACGCGGACAAACATCCACGGCTTGAGTGGGATTCGAACCCACGGTCCCAGTGACAAAGTGGCACAAGGCCCGCGCCTCAGACCGCGCGGCTACTGTGACCCCGTATTACGAAGTGCTACCCAAAAGTTCAGGGAATTTTCCCATAAAAGAAATCGCTTATCATAACTCCTAGTTTCCACCGTCTCCTTCCCCTTGAGCATGGATACAGCGATCCCAGCGTCTTTTCCATGATTCCATGCATCCCTGGAAGTCTTCAAGTGTGAGTGTTTTAAGCACCTCCTGCGGTTCTGCCTGGATCTCCTCAGTTGTGTCAAAACGACGGCCTTTCATTCGAAATTTCATTTTGGGGAACAGGAATAAGTCGCAGGGGGGCGAGGTCAGTCGAATAGGGTGGGCGGGGAATTCAAATTCAATTTCCCCGAACTTTTGGGTAGCACCGCGTATATTAAACATTTATATTCTAATTATTAATACTAAATAAAGTTAAATTTTTTAACATTATATTTTTACATTTTACTTTTTTAGCCTATTAATTAAAAATGTGGAATAATAACTCTTTACAGATCATATATTCATATCTTTGTTGATGCAACAAAAAATTAATAATCCCATAAACAGCAAGCAAAACTGTAATTATTTAACTTAGAGTAAGTAAAACCCTATAAGAAGATACATTATATTCTTAATACCCCCACTTGTGAACTTTAATTTTGTTATATTTTAAATGTTGGAATTACAGTTTCATTTAAACATACTCTTGAGGTATAGTTTTAATCCATGTACAGTATCAGAATCCTTATCCTGTAAGTTTGGGACTGAATGGCCTTCTTATTGCAAGTAGAACTTGTAATTACATAGGTGTATTGAATTACTAAAGAATAAAATGTTACTTCATGAACCTTCGTTTATATGGTATAATGAGAAATATGAAAGTATACTTTCAATACAATTATGTTTAATTTTATTCATAAGAAGCTACTCCTGTGGTATCCAGAGTTTAATGTAATTACTGCCATACTGGTTTACAGATTGGACAAGTGATGGGGTTTGTGACAAGTGCAGTACGCCTTGCAATGTTTGATAAGGAACAGGCTGTGCTTATGTATGGTAAGAACTCTCATATCTGTCATAGAAAGAGTTATGCATAATAGACATATTTGAGGTAAGGGATAAAGGCGCATCACACTTCATGCTACTGGTGCGTTTGTGTGTTGCGTCATACTATGTAGAGATAACAAGATGGATGACATTGAAGCTAAAAGAGTCTGTTATGCAGAATATATGAGACAGTACAGAAAACATAAAAAAAAATAGAAGTATTAAATAATGAACCTGAAATTCCCAAAAAATACCAAAAACTAATGCTGAACATATGAGGGAATATAGAAATTGCAAGAAGCAATTATTGCAAGTTATCAAGCTAATATATAAACTTCCTTTCATTGTATTTATTGCCTAAATATAATTTAAATACAAAGACGTATTTACGTCAGATTCTCCAGAACTGTGGTTCCACCGTCAATTTTTTAAATTTCACATTTGTTTTACTAATTTATTCATTATTCCACAGTTGTAACTGAATATAAATCAGTATTACAAATGTCTGTATTGCTAGTGAAAATTCCTCATGTCCTTATATATACAACTTTGCCAGTTTAAGTTGCTGTTTTAATTTATTCCCACTCATATTTCCAGATTCACAAGAATCTCTAATTGCAGCATTGGTGTCATCTGCTGTAAATATGCTCATTTATGCATTGCTGTTGTATGGAGCCCATGAAGTAAGTACAAAAAATAACAGGTTAGTCAGTATATTTGTTCAAAATAGTGATGTTTCCTGACTTAAGACAAGTTTTTGTATATCTGTCAGTGATCATTTATGTTCAAATGATAAATATACTGCATTCATAAAAACTGTAGAGAAGCTATATCCATGCTGATTCCAAATTTCATGAGACTAATTAACAGCAGGTTATGTGGTATGTAATTTATGCACAAGTAGAAAGTCAAATTCGTTCTAGAATGCTTGTATTGACTGTGCATTTTATATTACAATACAACTTCTGGTATATGGTGAAAAACACAAATATGAAGCTTCTTGAACTACTGTACCATGACTCTTTAACTTTTTCAGATTGGGCCCAAGTTAAAAACTTTTTCTTTCACTCAAAATCATCTGATTAATGTACACATGAAGTTGGCACACTACTGCTGAGTCACCTTGTATATGCAGAGTGCTCAATTGGAATAAAATGAACAGTTACATTGTAGTTGTCATTTTATTTTATGTACACAGCTCAGTTGATATAGTGACTGGCTATGGACTGGACGACCGGAGTTCGATCCCAGACGGGGGCAGAGGATATTTCCTCTAGCCTCTGCGTCCAGACCGGTTCTGGGGCCCACCCAGCCTCCTATCCAATGGGAATTGGGGTCCTTTCCTGGGGGTAAAGTGCGGCCGGGGCGTGATGCTGACCGCTGACCCCCATCTAGTGCCGAGGTCAAGAATGAGTAGGAGCTATACTACCTTTCCCCCCAAGTGCCTACATGGTGCATAGTGGGACAGCTTTATTTTACTTACTTACACAATAATTTGAAATGATTCTGGAAAATAATTTGACTTCACACAAACAAAATTTCAAAGCATTTATTTTAAGGAGTACTGGAGGGATCTGGAAGGCAAAGTTAGGAGTATGTTATGTTTTATGAATAGAGACAATGGAATGTACATCTGAAATTTACTGAGCTGCCATTTCTTACAGGTTTATGTTTTTACTCATCCAGCTCAGAAGCTGTGTGACATTTGAACTGATGTATTTACAGGAAAG
Organism: Zootermopsis nevadensis; assembly: GCF_977971745.1. Taxonomy (NCBI): domain Eukaryota; kingdom Metazoa; phylum Arthropoda; class Insecta; order Blattodea; family Termopsidae; genus Zootermopsis; species Zootermopsis nevadensis. The sequence continues at coordinate 3,427,703 of NW_028259152.1, read as the reverse complement.
ACCTGCTTTTATGCTGCCGTATGTGATACTTGGGATGATTGGCCTTATCATCTGCGCTGTGGCTGTGGTTATCATAGGCATCTTCTTTTTTGTGGAAAACATTATTATTGCTGGGGTGGTCGTGCTTATTCTTGGTGGACTGACTATGGGTAAGAATTATAAATGATAAAATAACAATAAATGTTTATTGGCGCAGGCATCAGCATTATCAGTAACAGTAATAGTAGTTCACTGGTGAAGTTACATCTTTCACACTTGAAAAAAGAACTATGCACAAGCCTTTGTTACAGCACTAAGCAATTCTCCAGAACAAAATTATATTATTTTATTAAAGAATTAAAGTTAAAAATCTCTTCTTCTCTCCATACTTCCAGATTGCATCTGTTCAGGCATCTAAGTGCTTAAAATTTTTGGTAGTTTTTTTATAATACATAATATCTGATCAGAAGCTATCAGTATACTGACAGAATTTATTTAAGATTAATTGCATTGCAATAGTGTGGCTATAGTAAATGTGTCCTGACATGTTGCTATGTTTGCAGACCATTCCAGGGCTTTGTTTCTTCGTGGTCAGCGTTTAGTCTGACTAATTTTATTGCACATTTATTTAACAGTGCCCAAAAATACAGCCCAACACATGTGCAGTAGATGATTAACCTTCATTCCCATAGTTTTACTCTCATTACATTTTGATCAGGCCAAGTACAAAACTCCACAGATTATTCAGCACCACATAAAATGTAGTTGATAATGGTCTTGTTAAATGATTAGTTGATGAGTTTGAAGTCTACTCAACTTAACTGGTTATCCACAACTAACACACCAATCAATTCAAGGAGAAACAAAATCTAACTATCCTCAATTTTGCCAGTGCAATAGGAGCATATCAAGATACAATAGTTTAACCACCATGACTTGGTCACCAGAATTTTGTGAAAGTAGTGTGTTCTACATGAAGATGAAGTAGGAATTAAAAGACAGGAAAGGATATGTTTTGCAATCTGACCTTTGCACCTTTGTTTACATATTACTGGTACTAAAAATAGTATTCTCATATTTTTTTCCTCGCCTTTATTTTTTTTTATCATGGACCTCCCAACATTCAGCCCATTCCAGGTAATACAATATTTTTGTTTTTTTATAAACATTTTTATCCTGTTGGAGATATTTATTATTATCAGAGCAGCAAAAGTAGCATCTCTATTATCACAGCGATTATCTTTATTGTGTATTCTCACATAACAGATTAACTGCTGATAAAATATTGAAATATTCTGTACCGTAGTTCAACAATACTAACACAAGAATCGGTGTACAACATAGCATGTACACTTCTGAAAATATCATGAATCGTAAGTACTGTACTATGGTGGCTTGTGCAAAAAGATATGGAAGCTAAAAGTTGGGAGTCAATGTAAACAATGAACCGATTGATAAAATATTACTGTGTATTAGTAGGACAATTTGTTATAACGTACTTTTAAGTGTCCTTAGGAATCACACACATTAATATATTTACATTGTACTGTGCATAGCCTTCAAACACTGACACTTGGTAAAGATTGTCGTTCAGTTTCCTTAGTTTGAAAGTAGTGGTTTAGCTAGTTTCCTTAACAGAACTTATGTTTCTTTTCTGACAGCACTAGCGTCCTTCTTCTGGCTGGTTATCTACAGTTATTATCGGCAACTTGAAGAACGTCAGCATCTGCGTCCTGCCCCTCTTGATATATTTGTTGCTGGGAAGACAAGTGATCAAGAATAGCAACCATATTATGGAATTCTGCATAATCAGAGTGGAGAACAGAAAGCAGCTTAATATGCTATGGAGGAAGAAAACTTGATATTTTTGTAATTATTTCTTTATGTGACATTTTTGGTAAGAGATTATTTCACTGTTCTTAGTCTACTATTTTCAGTCTTTCAGTCAAAATATGCTGGTCATCAGGCACTGTTTTTGTTTCTGTGATGCACATCAGAGCTTCAAATATGGTGCTGTTTTATACGTTATGAACACTACGTGAGATATTTCTTTGTTTTGCTAATATTATTTGTGCTTCATTCTGGCTGAATAACTTACGGATATTTTTTGTTGTTCTTGTCAAGCACTGTACCATTCTTGACAATCTATGTAAATACATGGGTGATACAGTAAGCTACAATTGGATAACTTGCCACATTCAAGTCTAAATTACTGAATCACACAAAGAATGAAACTCAGTGACATGAAGCACTGATAACAAGTGAAATTACTCATCAAACTAAGGTAATGAGAATATTAGTAAATATTTTCACTATGCATACAATTTTTGGAGTACAATGATTGGTTCAAATGCAAGTTTACTAGAAATTGGTTAATTTTTAACTATTTCCATAGCCTGTGTTTACAAAATAAAATAGTAATAATATAATTTCTACTTTGAACCACAGGAAAAAGAAATTGACAAAATCTAAAGTTTACAGGTTATTTTCAAAGAAGAAAATTCAGAAACCTAACATGTTTTGTGCTTTATAATTATAACTGAAGAGGTTATGTAAATGTTCTTTCTCTCTACCATATCAAAACTGGTTCTCCATACATGTTCTTTCCATTAACAAAAGGTGCCAGAGAAACAGTGATGTAATGTAAATAGATCAGAATCAATATGAATACATAACAGTAAACTTTTAAGATGGCAAGGGAACCATTTTAGACAAAGACTAATGATAATGTGTATTATAATATATTGACTTGGCTGGGAGCAGTAAATTACTCACCAGTTTAAGTACAACAAAAACTTTCCATCTAAATCATCCACTTACTTCATATGAAGACTTCAGAACCCTAGAAACTATGGCCAACACCTTTCCCTCGCCATGTAACAACAAAATTAGGTTATCTATACTCATGTAAACATCAAGTTAAGAACAGAACAAGAAAGAAACTCCACAAACTGATGAGTAAAAAATGTCCTGCACTCTGCTTATTCCCTACACAGAATCAAACAATGAAGATTGTACTTTTTCACTGTTTTTGCTAGCCTACCAATAAAGTTCTTTTGCAGATTTGTTGGTAGTATCATTACAAATTATGATTTTTCTAAGTGCACGTGGTAAGTTTTGTGTAACAATGCTGACACCATTATGTGGTGGTAGCAAGAGTGAGGGAGTGGCTTTCAGTAATTAGAAAAACTAACCAAAATTTTGACACAGAAAGATTTGATTTGAAAAAATTAAGTGAGGGAGAGGTAAAGGAACAATATCAAGTTGAAATTTCAAATAGGTTTCAAATTTCAGAGACAGATAAAGATAATGAAAGTGTGGACATCAAGACGGAGTGGGAAAATGTCAGAAACTGTATTAAAATTTCAGCCAAAGAGAAACTAGGATGCTACAGGAGAATGCAAAATAAACTATGGTTTGATGAAGTGTTCAAAATTAACAGATAGAAGGAAGCAAACAAAACGAATACAGATAAGCTATGTAACATGAAAATGATACTCATGGGGAAGTTAGAAGGAGACTAGATTCTGGAAATGCTTGCTACTTTTCAGTTCAAAATATTTTGTCTTCCCGTCTGATTTCTAAGAACCTGAAGATTAAGGTATACAAAACAATAATTTTGCCTGTTGTTATGTATGGGTGTGAAACATGGTCTGTCACTCTAAGGTAGGAACATAGATTGCAGGTGTTTTAAAATAGGGTGTTAAGGAGGGTATTTGGGCCTAGGAGAGAGGATGATGGGGTATGGAGAAAACTGTGTAATGATGAACTTAAAAATTTATACTCCTCCCCGACTACTGTCAGGGTGATTAATTTAGTCAAGAAGAATGAGATGGGTGGGGCAAGAGGTGTGCACCGGGTATTAGTTGGGAAGAGACCGCTGGGGAGACCTAGACATAGATGGGAGGATAATCTCAGGAGGGATCTATGGGAGATAGGAGTTGAAGGAGACTGGATTTTGTTGGCCCAGGACGGTCCGGTGGAGGGCATTGGTGAATTCGGTGATGAACCTTCGGGTTCTGTAAGCCATTTAATTAGTTATTTATTTTTATGTAGAATTGTTATATAACATAAGAATCTGTGAATTATTATTATTATGTGTACTTATTTATAGGGTAAATAGTAAGCCATCTAGTTAGTTAGTCTAAGTGCACATGATATTTACATTTTCCTTTCACAGTAGGTACCCAGACATCTAACTGGTGCAATATCTGAATGGCTAGTTCACTAAGAAAATAATGTCAAAGGGATTATCAGACAGCAATACTTAAAGACATGACACAACAATAAGAAGCATAACAATTGAACATTTGATAATATATAATCACTACCTTTGGAAGTGACATATATATTTGAGATATTTGGGGTCCATCTGATGATAACTCATCTTAGTACACAGTAGACAAACAATGCATGAAGATGTTCATCAGTCATTGTTAATATAATAACTGTAAATGAATGAAAATCAATTGGGCATATGTTAACTCCTACCCTGCCATAAATCTTACATTGTTCAATTCATGAAGTACACCTGAAAAATATCTTCAGTTAGACTAAGAAGAGCAAAGCCTTAGTTTCCTGAGTAAAACAAAAACATCCCATTTTGTACTGTGGAATTTGAATACAGTGACGACAAATTAAAGTTCCTCATCTGGCATGCCCCACAACTTGACACTGCCACGGGATGCAGACACCAGGAATAGCTGAGAGGGGTGTGAACTCAGTGAGTGCACAATGTGTCCCTTATCATGTGTCAGTCTTGCAGTGACTGTCCCCTGCACCAGGTCCCAGCACCAAATGTCTCCATCTATAGAGCCAGATAAAACGTGGTGATCTCGGTTGTCCACACAACTCTCCATGCAGAAGTCACCCGTGTGGTGTCCAGAATATCTGTATCAAAAAGTAACACTCAGACTAAATAAATTTATAAATTAATATCAAACAAAACATTTTCACTTATACAAATTAATTTTATCATTTCTTAAAAGGACTCAAAAGTCTTGTCTTAAGCAAAACCAACGTAAAAGTGAATTTAGATATTTATTTTTCTACCAAATAAACAACCACTCATGGGAAGGGGGGGGGGGGGATTATCTGCCAATTCAGACAGGCAGGTGTAGGTATATCATTTCTGAATCAGCTGTATCAGAATGCCTACTGGGTACTGTAAGCATATAAATTTCCACTCATATCTGACCTCTGTACATTTAAATGCAACTGTACTAACATGTCAATTTATTCTCCTGTGTAACATTTTTAAAATGTACTTAAACCACTAACATTTTCTGAGCAGTCTTGTCAGTTTAATCCATATACAAAACGTAGAAACAGGTATGAAGAATTTGATAAAAACAAAGTCAACCTGTACAGTAGTTATATTGTTTGTAATAAAATTAATATTATCAGCATATTTCAACTGGCCCCACTTCCAGTAACAGAAAATTTCTTGCTTTATCAATATAACTCACTCTCCCAGCAAGTCTCCACTTGCTTTGTCCAGCAGCCGCACCATGTTGTCGGCACTGCTCACAACCAGACACTGTCCATCACGTGTTATACTCACATATGTCACTGCATCTGAAATATGCCATCCACATAACAATTGATATACTCCCTTGATACAGCACATATTAAGGATCTGAAGGGTAATATATTAAGGTGATTTCTATCTTTGTATTTATGCCTTCTCATTTTATTAGCATAATTAATCTGTAGTTTTACATTATAAGTAATAATTTTATGAATACAAAGCATAAAACTTGTTAAAACAAAAGGAAGCCAAATAACCTTGAATTTAAGTACATGTTAACAAATCTTTCAGTAAAATAAACACTCGAAATATGATATTTTATGTTAGAATAGAAAATATTTGTATGTCACACAGTACGAAAATGTAAGGTCTCCAAGGTTTAAAATGGAGAGATTTTGATATTCATCTATCAGTACATCATACAAAACTACAGCAGAGAACAGAACTGTTGCCAATATGTCCCAGAAGCATGTGAAAGCTATCAGAGGTTGTGGGACCACTGTGGCCCAAAACTGGAACAGCTGTATGTTCCAGTATGCTGTAAAAATTCATGAAGGGTAAAAGTGTTTTATGTGGCAAAAAATGTGCACAACCACTAATTTGACACCCACTTCACATCACTGGAGACTCTTTATTTCCACCATGTAATGTTCATACAATTCAAATCAGTTCTAAAATATTAACTTGTACATTACATGTTTTGGTGGCTTCTTATTTCAATTTGTTTACTTTCATTTCTGCTTTAATTGTTCTCTAGTCTCAGATCATGTAAGTGTAGGTCCAATCCTACCTCATAAAATTTACATTCCATAACAAAATACAACTGAGGGTGTATTAGATATTATAATGGCCCAGCAGGATGTAGAAACATGGTTCAACAGTTCACTTCTTTGTTTTCATAACAATGCACTAATGGTGGTTCCCTATACAGACAAATACTAATGTGGGATGGGAGACTAATGTGAACAGGCTACTAGATTACAAAAACATTTCTTCAATGTGTTAATACCTCCTATGAAGTCGGAGAATAATCTGTTTGCTCTGATGTCATAACGTCGCACCTTGCAATCCAGTGATCCTGTCACAATCTCATGATCAGTTACCGCAACAGATGTGATACCATCCTTTGCATCTCGCATCACCTATCAGTGACATAAGAACATATATACTGAGCAGATCACTGCAAGGACTGAAGGAGGATTGACATTAATATCCAGAGAAACATCTTGTGTGACTTACAGTTAGAAAGCCCCTGGTTAGTCTAAGTCCCAAGCATCACAACTGGTACCATTTACCAGGAAAGTTCTTTAAATAACTACCATTTGTGCTCCCATCCTTATTCAAAAGTATCACATATTCACATAGAATACATAATTGATTTGTTAATATTTAAAAGGTAAAGATGTTTGTGGGATCTTGCCATGTATCATCAGGCTCAAGGCAGGGAATTTCTTGACCAAAATGAGCAACTGTCATTTTCTCAAGGAATTATTCAACATACATGCAAACTGCAACTGGAAAGTTGTAGAATAGTTAATGTCATGTTATTTTGAATTGTTTCCAGTGACTGACTATGCAGACAGTTGTTGGTATGGCTCAACAGTAACAGTAATAAGTCTATGACTAGACAACCAAGGTTTGATTCCTGGCATAGGCAGTGATTATCTTCAATATCACACTGACTCTGGGGCTCACCCAACCTCCTATTCAAGGTGAATTGGAGACTCTTTCCCACAGGTAAAGTGGCTGAGCATGAAGCTCATCACTTACCTCTGTCTAATGTCAAGGCTGACTTCATGGTGTGGTGTTTAATTAAGCACAGAAATGAGTCACCTTCCTCTCAAAGGATAGTATGTAACAACATGCCAATCCGTTCCCTCCTTCTCTCCTCCACATCTCCCCAAACCAGCCATTCAGTCATCCTACTATGTCATCAAACACAGCCCCTACTCTTTGACACAATATCATCAACTAATTTAAAAAGTCCACATCTGTGAACCTGAGGTTCTTCTTAAATCCTCATTTTGTCATTTGTTCATCATTATTTTCACCCAACAATCTTTAATTATTTTCAAAATTACTTCAGCCAAATGTTGTGGTTTCAAGCAACCAATCATATCCCATACCTGGATAGGTCTGACGTTTCGACTGCGCACATCCCAGCACATGATTGTGTTATCCTGTGAGCCTGACACAGCTACTGTTGACTCTTCATTATACCGCACAGAAGTGATACGTGCAGCATGTCCACGCAATCTGCGCAGTGGTGTACCCGAGCTTACATCCCACAATATCACCGACTTGTCTTGTCCACATGATACAATCTGACTGTCATGTCAAATGAATGGCACAGTTAATAACCATATTGGGAAGATACTGTTACCTTACATTATTACAAGATTCAGTGAAAGGGGTAAAAAACAGTCATGATTTTGATGGAAGTACAACATGTAATATTAACTGAAAAATACAGGTGAGACACTTGTTATTTAATGAGGCTGCATCAATTGTTCAGGGTACAGAAAGTGAATAATGCATAGTCACAAGGTCCCATGTAACTTCTTTCTGTCAGTTGTGGTTAACAGACCAGAAATCTGCCTAATGGATACTTGATGTAACCTGTTCAAATATATTGTTTTCTGACTAAAATGTCTTGTTTCACACAAGAATAAAGTGCATAATAATTCTTCCCATAATGCAAATGTGTTTTAGTTCTGTTGAACTAATTAATTGTTAGTCAATATCCTGCCATACAGTTTACATATCAATTACATTTGTTAAAATTCCTTACCAACACGTTTAAAGATGCGAAATGTTGTCTATAATGCCTATATTTTGTATATGTTCCATGAACTGTGTTTTATGGACAATATTATATATTTTAAACACATGGCCAAGGAACTGTAACAAGTGAAACAGACATAAAATGGCAAGGCATGAACTGTGGATGGTTCACTGGAACAGAACACGTACACAATACGGAAACAAAATCATAATAAAATGCTGATTAAATAATTATATTAAATTTATTTCTCAAGAATCACACAAATGTTACTGTTTTCAGCTATACAGAACTGATACCAAAATATAGAGAAGTAAAAACAATAAAAACTTGCTAGAAAATAAAATATATAATTATCCCAAAAGCAGATAAAGCGAACGAAGAATAAGGGAAAGTGGAAGTACATGGTGAGGATAGTGAAAAATAAAGGGAAGATCTTACTACAAAACCTGCATGGTCACTGAAACACACTTAGTACAAGAGAACCAATGCTTTTGCTTCCTCTTTATGTTGTTATTGATCTTATTTTCCTAATGAGTAAAAGGTCTAATGGGGTAGGACATACATATGGTTCCAAAGCTGCTGAACTCTCATGAACATGATTGTACTTTCTGTGCACACACATAAAAAACTAGATTTAAATCGCACAGCATATGTAAGATTAAATATAGTATAATACAGTAAATCCTCAGTGTTAGATATCTCTTAGGTCATGTAACAAATAAAATAAGACCTAAGCAGAATACATGAAAACTTGCAAATAGCAGGTGGACAATTAGCAATAAGCTATGAATTGCATATTCAGCTTGCTAGATAAGTGTATCTCTACATTTATGCTATGTTGTCTATACACACAAGTAACTTTACCTTTTTAGTTTATAAATAAATAGCTCTTAACATTGTTTTAAAATGTGTGTTTAATGGGCTAAGTGTAATTGTAGAAAGTTACTAGGGAAAATATGAAGCAGCAAGAAAGCTTTATGAGATTTGAGGTACTCATAGCAGTGAAGATATTGACATTGATTTCCTGGGTTGTAATGCCATGTGGACTTGCAGACAGATACCACTGTTTCAGAGAAACACTCAGTCCTGTATATGGAGACAGTTAAGATTCTTTGAAACAAAGTATCTACCTGCAAGTCCTCATGGACTTTGCTTCATCATTCTGATTCAAAGAGATAATAACAACACTAGTCAAATCACAAGATGCACCTGTTGTCACACGAACTGCATGCATCTAGCACCTCATCTGCATGTCCACTGTATGTCTTCAGTAGAAGTGCTTTATGTGGATTCCATAGCTTAAGCTTCTTGTCTGCACCACATGTTAAGCAGTAGGAGCCATCAACTGGAACACATAAACTGGGTGCAATATGATCACTCTACTTTAAAAATCATGAAATGAAAAAGAAAAGCAGTCAAACATGCCAAGTAATGTAAATCTGAGAGCATCAATGACATATTGTGCTTCTTCTCAAATAGTATCACAATGAAACAAAACTTTCAGTACTGGTTTAATATTAGGATACTTCAGCTTTTTCATAGTCTAGCCAACATTACAGATTTTAAAATAAAAATAATGCCAAGTCTACCACTGAATCTGGGATCACTCATACCAACAAAGATATATGACATTGTACAAATTATAATGCATTTAACTGACTGCTGTTAGTGTGCCAAATCATATTAAAAATAAGCACTGGGAAGCTTAATGATGAAAAACATGTTAAGTCATACAATTTATTAATTAACACACAGTATTAACTTTCTCTGGCTATTTGCTACTTTGTGTACTGGACTGTTTCCCTGTCATCATGATAAATAAATGCTGGATTGATGAATGGGATAGTTTACACAAAGTGCTATGCATTTTGTTGCACATGTACAGAAAATTTATAACAAGGACTGGAAAACAGATGGAACTTTGAGTATACTGGTAGGAGCTTCACTGATGTAGTATGGCATAGTATAGGAAGAGTAATCACATCCACAATACTCTCTGCTCTTTCTACATTATAATAGTTATTTCTTCATATTATGACAAACAAGTGAAGTATGTGAGTAGTTGCTCATATCAACAACATGATGTATGGCTGCTTCAGTCAAAATAAAATTAACTGACAGTTGAAACCATGTGTCTCATATATTCTTTTCATGCAATCAAATTTATGTGATGTTGATTGTTTATACATTACTTAGTTAGGTATACACAACTGTTTATAAGCTTAGTATAACCTTAGAACATGGTGACCAATTGCAATAAAGCCGGTACCCTTACATGCAGGCTAAATCCAAATTCAGTGTCAGGTAGTGTCCGTTTGAATAGTGTTACACCTAGCAAATGCAATAAAATTTGTGACAGGTGTACATGGTCATCACATTGTACAGTTGTTCCCTGGGGCTTTAACGTTCGAAATCCTACACAGTTACAAACTCAGACGAAGAAAATCTAGAGCATGAAGAAGACACATACAGCTCTAAACCTTTCCTACGTCTCCTGTACTCATCAAACATGTGGCAGACGTGAAACTCACCATTAAATCTGACCGCCCTTACAGCGCCCTGCTTGGAATCTAAGGTTTTTAAGCACTTTAAATTAAACTCCACATTTTCCATGATAATCAACAGCCGAATACACACGTTTAGTAGGTTAGGTTTACAGCCACCGAATTGCGGACTATAGCGCTACCCATGACCAACAGCACTCTTCACGGAAACTATTATCACAACAACGCAAATACCTCAAGCCAATAAAGGCATTTATTCTGTTTTGTTCAAAATTTAAAATATGCTCGGAATTGCAGCTTTCTCCTTCCTGTTCCCGGGACCATTTCATCTCCCCCCCACTACTCAAACGCTCGGCCACCCAAATGACATGCCCTGGTCGAAGATTATGGTTTAGAACATAGATTCTTTGAAAACAGTTTTCGTTGTGACTGAAACTGGTGGAGTTTGTAGAGGGTCTTACAGGTGTAAATAGAAATGTGGCGAAAAACAATTAGATATGTAAGCCGTTTGGTACGTTATTTCGTCATGACTACTCACTGTTCGAATTTTGCATATACTTAGGTAAATTGAAGTTCCTACATGTACTGTAAATTTGTTATGAAATGTGAGAAATCAGGAAGGCGAACAGTTTGACTTTTGGTAGTAGCTATGTTCATAAAACGTATTTCACATTTTTGTGCTCTACCACGCAAGTTGATATTAAAATGTTAGGAAGACTTTCGCTCTGCGGGTTAGGTTATGTGAACTTCGTATGTATTTCTCTCTCTCTGTCTATGGTGCAGGATATTCTTTGCAAAGTCGATTGTTACCCGGCTTGTAAAATAATAGCCTGCCCACATTCTTTATGGAACCCGAAGGTTCATCACCGTGTTCACAAAAACCGCCACTGGACTCTATCCTGAGCTAGCTGCATCCAATATGTTCCATCTATTCTGACTTCCCTAAGGTCCATCTTAATGACATCCTCCCACCTATGCCAAGGTCTTCTCAGTGGTATCCTCCCTTCAGGCCCTTCAATCAGTACCCATGTTGCATGCCCTACCCACAACATCCTCCCCAATTTAATCACCCTAATAATATCAGGTGAGAAGTACAGGCATTGAATATCATCATAATGCAATTTTCTCCATGATTTGTCTTCCCCCCTTTTAGGTCCATATATATTCCTCAATACCCTATTCTCAGAAACCCTCAATCCATGTTTCTCCTTCAAAGTCAGAGACAAAGTTTTGCACCCTCACAGCACAACTGGCAAAATTACACTTTTGTGTATTTTAACCTATAGTACTTTGATATGAGATGGGAGGACAGAATATTTTTGGCTGAATGATAGTAGGCATTCCCAGAATTGAATCTGCTCTTGATTTTGTCATGAATGTCATTCTGACTTGTTAGTGTCATTCCCATGTGCTTGAATTTCATATGTTTTTTGTGGGTGTTTTAATTAGCAGGTTAGATTATGTGAGACTAGACTTGAGTAGCCTTAGGATGGTAGTGAATGCTGGAGAGCTCATCCCTTAGCTCAAAGGTAGCAGTCCTTTTGCTGAATATCAATAACAAAATATGTAAAAGTAATTAGAAACATTTATAAACAAGTTCTGATGAAATTATAACAGGTATTAGAACTCATGCATCAAATTGTTATAAGGAGCTGTAACATTAGATACATTATTGGATTGAAGTACATGTTTTGTTTGTAGCACTGCAGCCACCATATGCAGCAAATACATACAAGTCTGACACATAGACAACCATTAGTTCCAATTGTAATTGAACAGACAGGAAGAGGAGAACGTGCATATGATATTTACTCACGTCTGCTTAAGGAACGCATCATCTGTGTCATGGGACCAGTGAGTTGGCTTGCGATGTTTTGTATTTTATTCAGACCATTTAGCTTTAGAACAGTTACAGAATGTGCTCTTTGTGGTTGTTGCACCACATAGTATTTTGGCTGTATGCCAAGATTTCATACAGCCAAAATACTACACAACAAATAACTTGGAAGTTGAAAGTGACTGTTTTCTGGGAAGTTGTGCTCTGCAGCCTGATAAACGTTTACCATTCTTTCAGAGGTGCTTATTACCCTCATTGCCCTGATGATGAAGGCAGCAAGCATCTCTGAAATTTTGGTAAACTTCTACCCGGCTGCACAACTCAACTTCCCAGGAAACAGTCATCTTCATACTTGCGACTGTGATCCTGAAATCTCAACTCAGAAGACTACAATCTAAATTCATATTGTCATGAAAACCTGAAATTCTTTATAATTGTTATCATGAGTTATTTAAATTCTGCTTTCACTGTGGAATCTTAATTTAAATAGAACCAGATTACTGTATGACTAATCTTTGTCATTTCAGTCTAACAGTAGGTTTAATCAATTCTTCTCGGGCTACCAGCCATGTCTGGTGGTTTAATGGAGAAAACATCAATGTTTTGAGAACCATCTTTGTCCTCGTCCTCAGGGTAAGTACCTGACATGGCTGGTAACTCAAGAAGAATTCATTATACCTAGTCGCCATGAAAGCTTCAGATCATACTAACAGTAGGTTACCACTAAATATTGCAAATGCCAACAAAAGTAATTCACTTTCAAAGTTTGAATTTTATTTACTAATTGCTTGGCTTCATTGATTCTTACATTATATTAACAATGCTGTATCAACTGTTTAGGTTATATGGCATTTAATGTTATATTACCTAGGCCAACACAGTGACGTGGATTGTGTAGTGGTGTTGCTTTGTATGTAGTCATCCCAACATTGTTGGATATTTTTTTAATACGGTTTGAATTGTCAAATGTTAATTTTATCTGTTTTTAATGGTGTATCATGTCAAGCTCTTGTGAGTACAGTAATAAACCTATGGGTTTTGTGAAAGATGGTGATTTTCTTGACTCTCTCAGCACACTGTTAGCTTCTCAAGAAGTGTGCTCCGTGGAATTAGTGATATGTAATTTGTTTATATTGAGAGACAACATGCTATGTTGACATGTCCATTTTCAAAGATATGGTTTGTATACAAGTATTAAGCTTACACAGAAGTATATTTTCTTACAAAGTTGGGAAGTTTTATGTCTGCTTCTTTAGTTTGTAGATATTACATGGTATTATTTTTACTGCATGAATACCATAATTATTATAGTTTGCATGTTATGCTGTAATGGAAATGGAGGCCATTTTTAGATGGTCTTACAGCCACAGTAGATAATTTCCACTTTCAACCAAAAATGTGACATATCAAGTGTCATACTGGATTATTGTATTTCTCTGGCATTTCATTTGCCCTCTATAAAACTGTAATTAGAATTATTTTGTAAAGAATTTGTTTAAGGCTTTACACAAGAGTTGTTATAATTTCAGTTACTATTAATGCATTGTATTCTTGTAGATCTCAGATGACCTGTCATCACTTGTGGTAGCACAGTTGTTGTTTCTGCAGTCAGAAAGCAGCAAGAAGCCTGTCCACATGTATATCAACAGGTAAGTTGTTTATATAGTGTAGAAGACTAAGTACTAGAAATTAAGAAAATAATATCCCATAATGGATGTGCATTTCCTAAACCTCAGTAGCATTGTTTTATGTTTCTTTATGATTGTACACACTTGTCCCATCCCATAAAATGACTGTGAGAAAAGATACCTAGTCTATATTGTTTATGAGAAACAGTGAAACTTCTGGGTCATATTTGAACCACCCTTGTATGTTTCAATTTTAAGAGTGTGTCAAAGTTCTTGTACTCCAGTTACTCAGGAGCTGTCATTTTTGAGCTCTGTCTTTCTCAGGAATCCTTTCCTGAGTACATTTACCTCTTTTTTAGGAAAGAGTAACAGTTGGCAGTTACTGTAGTTCTATTTGGCAGGAAATCAACATGAATAACTCCAGTATGCTCTAGAAGAGTCACTGAAGCTCAACTCTTGACTTGGGTGATTGCTTGCTTGGGGATGGTGTGATGTGCTCAGGTTTTGTCACAAGTTGCAGCCCTTTCAGAGACGTCATTACCCTTGTCCCAGTTGTACTGCAACATACAACACATGACTTTCTGACAGTTCTTTGTGTTCATATTCAGGTGGTTTGGCACTCCTCTGTCACATTTTTTATCCCAAAACACTATTGAATAGTTTCTGTAGTCATTCATTCACATATAGTGGTTTGCTAACTTAAGTTTGTAGTAAAAATAAATGATAAATTTATACATTTGGTGAGGGTTTTATTGTGTGTTCAGTTCCTTTATTAAGGAGTTTTTGTTGCAGAACACATCCAAATACATTCTTTTGTTTTCTTTGTTGAAATATTAGTGTTGCCAGATAAATACTCTTTGAAACACCAATGTTCTCTGGATTTGAACAGTCTTTTATAAACCTTATAAGACAGGGCTCCATAAGAGCCATTGGCAGGTGCATTTTTAGCATTGACCTGAATGCATCAGCCATTTAATAAACAAATTATCATTTTCATAAATGCCATGTGTAAAGTTCAGAAAGAAAATTGAATAATATATTAAGCATGCTGCCAAACTATTGACATGTGGATTTTGTTAAGTGTCTATTAGATTTAATTAGTGTTTTTGCAGCCGTGATGACACTGATTTATAAATATATTTAATGAATTAATCCAAATTTCAGTTTGTAAATAAGCATCACTTTTATTGTAGTTGGTGCAAATCTTCACTTGATTTTCACTACATACTGTTTCAGATAAGGTAAATACTACCTTATCATAATACATCAGGCCAGACCATTATCATTTACAGTTGGCATCAAAGGGTGATGTTTGCAGGTCTCATAGTAACTGATGGTTATCACTTCTGCTCCCTTCTCCTCACTCACACTGGCTCACCAAGTTCCAAGCTTGCACACTTATGCAGGTATCTATACCTAATCCCACTACTCAACTATCAGTTTAGGTTGAATGGCAATTGCAAATTGATAGAGCTGATGATATGGTGTTTTGGCAGCCCTGGAGGTAGTGTCACAGCAGGACTGGGTATCTATGACACAATGCAGTACATTCTTCCTCCCATTGCTACATGGTGTGTTGGTCAGGCATGCAGCATGGCAAGTCTGTTGTTGGCAGCTGGTGCCCCTGGAATGAGACATGCACTCCCGAATGCACGCATCATGATTCACCAGCCATCTGGTGGTGTACAGGTGAGCACTCATCATTGATTATTATCTTATTTGATAGTGTTGGTCAGTTTCTTGAAAGAATACTTTTTGACTGAGCAAAATAATGATAAAAAATATGTTGCTTGTGTTGTATGAGTACAATGGACAGTGATAATTGCTACAAATGTCTGATGTACTGAGTATGTCAGATGGTACTGGGGTCTTGATATAGACCAGTGGTATTCAACCTGGGGTACGCATACCCCCGGGGATACGCGAAGACATCTTAGGGGGGGTATGTGAAATTTTAAAAAAATATATATTATTTTATGATAAACACTGAATAATCAGTAATGTAATTTATTTAATTTATTTTAGATGGTAATTATATACTATGTATAACTTGAATTATACACCAACAACTTTGGGGGTACAGAGTTGAAGAGAAATTATATCTGGGGGCAAGCAAACAAAAAAAGGTTGAATACCACTGATATAGACCATTAGTTATGGAATTTCTTAGGAAAGAGTATTGTTTTCAGCCAGTCACTGTAGCAGTCATTGACTAAATTACAGCTAGCTTCAGTCTTTTACTGTAAGAGAAGGCAATTATAAATGTGTGTTAACTTGAATAATTTGATGTATTGTCATGAATGTATCAGACAAAGTAGGTTACAACAGGTAAGCATTTCTTATTTTCCTATTATTAAAAGAAATACCTTACAAAGATCAATTTTTATGTCTTCAGCTTTGTTTCATGTTTTGTTGATAGGGTCAAGCAACAGACATCCAGATACAGGCTGAGGAGATCATCAAGCTGAAGCGGCAGATTAATGGGTTGTACGTGAAGCACACAGGGTTACCACTTGACAAGATAGGTTTGTGAGACTTTATACTATACCATGAGTATGGAATATAAAACTGCAAAGATACATGTCCAGTTAGATTTCTCTTAATGTTGAAATAAACTGGAACATGTAATGAACCCTCAAGTTTCTTAAAAGCAGAAAATTTCTTGATCAGTTTAGTTACTGATACCTTTTTAAGGAAGATGTCTATCATCAAGTTGGTTAAGTGAAAAAAAATCAGTTGAGTTTAGTATCTGAACAGCTGCTAGCTGTCTGTGGAAATATGATATTGTAAGGGTCATTCCATTAATTGTCTACTTGAATATGTAACAACAGCAGGCAGGTAATATGGCTGTAGTATATTTCATGCACACACCTGTCTAGTGAGTTGGCTGACTATACTTTGGAACCAACCATCAAAATTACCATTCCTGCATAATTATATGCTAATTAATAATGTAATGGTAAAGAAATTAAATTATATACTGAATACTAGTTTTCATATGCAATTAAAATTGAATGGAAGGAAAATGAGAATACTGTGGTAGGTCTACATACTGTGCAACAAAAATAAAGTGCCAAAAATCTGTCTGAAACCAGAAATGATGTAAGCATATAGCTGGGATCATATGTCAAATAATTTGTGAACTTATATTTGTCGGTTGTGGGCTTTTCTCTACCTTCCGTTAATTACTATTATTTTTGTCTGATACCTATTACGCAAAGACACCAACATGTCTGCCTAATTTTAAGAAAAAACATAAATTAATTAATGTTTATGAACTGTCTGAGACATCTTAAAACCTTGCCAGTGTTATTGGTGTCCTTCAAAGTGTAAACAATTTTGTTTGTATGCATGATTTATATGTCTGAGACATGTCACCAATTCCCATTGCAAAATGGAGGTGTAAACTCTACTTTGCTTGGCCTTTCATATTTATTGGTAGACAAGTCAGTAGAATACAGGGAGAGCATTGATGCAAATATTACATTAGCAATTTTAACTTTAGTGCCATTTCACTGTATTATGAAAAAACATGCTCAAGATAAACTTTATCTCATGTTTACAGTTGTAGGAGAGAATATTTGTATGTAATATTGTGATTGTGTTGTGTTTGCAGAATCCAGCATGGAGCGGGACAAGTTCATGTCTCCAGTTGATGCAAAAGAGTTTGGCATCATAGACAAGATACTGGACCACCCTCCCAAACATGGGGAAAATGTTGAAAGCAATGAGCAATGTAGTGTGGCGAGCAACTAGACATGCAGTGGAATATGACTGAATTTAAAATTACCTTAAGTTTCCACTTCATGCAGGAATTCCCCCATTTACATTTGTTGATGTGTACACATTCTTTAGTTTCTTTGGTTTAACATGTTAGTTAACATTACTATGGAGCTTACATGTACAATGTCTGCTTTTAGCAGTTTGCTAGGTAGATCCTACTATTTCTTTTGTTACAATACCTGTAATTGGGTAGGTACCACATAAAATCAAGGGTTTGGAAATTCAAGAAAGGAAAGTTGTATTTATAACAGGATGTAATAATCTTCTTTTTTTGCTGCTTGTACAATTTTAGTGTTGTTCAAAATTTTGTTCCATAACTTTAAAATGTGTGTGTGGATGTGCTGTACACAGAAATGAAACATTCTAAACATTGTTTTCTACATGTTTAAGGGAAGCATCCTATTGTGTCTTAAAACTTTGCATACCGTGTAGTGTATTAGAATATAGAGTGAACAAACCAACAACTATTAACTCAATAATGGACACTATTGCCATAAGCATTTCGACCTCAAGAGGTCATCATCAGTGGCATCAGGGAAATTAATACATATAGTCAAATGGTTCGAGCAAATTTCATAATTAAAATAAAAGGTAATTGACAAGATGACTGCACTAGATGCATCTAGTGCAATCATCTTGTCATCTTCTATTTTAATATAAGTGAAACCACTGGTAAAGGACCACATAAGCAATGTTCTTTTTCAACAGGTGTCCTTGTGTAAGTGCAGGAATTTGGTGAGTAGTGTTATACTGTATGATTAATTGAACCCCTGCAAACCAAGTCCACATAAACTCTTTTTTACTGAAGTAACAGGAAGTACAAGTATTGGTGGTCGGTAATTGTTAGGGTGATTAAATCGAGGAGGATGAGGTGGCCAGGACATATAGAGGAGGGGTATGTACAGGGTACTGGTTCAGAGGCCTGAAGGGAGGAGACCACTGGGAAGACCTAGGCCTAGGTAGGATAACGTTAAGATGGACCTTAGGGAGATAGGAATCGATGGAGTGAACTAGATGCTTTTAGCTCAGGTTAGGGTTCAGTTGTGAGCTTTTGTGAACACGGTGATGAATCTTCGGGTTCCGCAAAGAAAGTGGGCTATTTTTTGGCAAGCCGAGTATACAATCGATTTTTCAAACAATTATCTGCACAATAGAGTGGGCGAGTGTTGTGGGTAAAACTTCCACATAGTCCAAACTGTACTTCGTACGACCACCGACAGATAGCAGCACGACTTTTTCGGCTTAAATATGAGATGAACAGACATGACCTGGCCTGTTGGATGATTTTCGCTTATGCTAAAGCATTAACAAATTCTAAAAACATCTTAAACTTCGAATTAATGTGCCTAGATCGTGTTGTTAAACACGAATAAAATCTGACATAGTCTCATTAGATGAAATAATTAGGATATTTACTCTGACTGTATTCGTCATGTAGATGTTTCATCCACCTTTAACCAATATATCTTTCGGTCTTCATTTCGTAGCTTGGGAAACGTAATTACATTGTAGGATTGGAGGTTATTTTATTTAAGAAGGCTGGATCAACTATCGGAGGTATGACGTGTCGTAAATAGATTCCTAAATCTTGGATTAAATTATATTGGGTTAGACGCATTGTATGGAAATAAAATAAGTGAATCATGCTTTATTAACAGTTTGGTTATATGTCATTAAATCGAATGAACTGTCAATGTAGCATATCATAAATAACAATTATGGAAATGTGTAATAACATCTTGTTCCCACACCTTCGTACTTCGTAGCTTGCTTTCGAGGCTATAGGCTTGGCTAGTCCGGGAGGAGGGGGGGGGCACATGCTAAGTAATCGCGTCCGGTGTCAGCTATGTACACGATCGACGACGGGCTGGGAGGGACGGAATCTAAGGGGGAAGGACCTTCCTAGTCTTTTTTTAGTTGTGTTCTATTGCACTGCTTCTGTGACTGGCTGCTGCCTACCGTCTGCGTGGCGGTGAGTCAGTTGTCAGCCGGTTCGTCGAGACAATGCACGCATGATATCTGTGCATGTTATGTAGTAGCCCAGTTTTATTCTCGATGTTCACCATGTTGCTCTAAACAAAGGGTTCAACATGATGGTGCTATCAGACTTGCCGTGGGTGCGCCCGTCCTCTGCCCATTCTGAGTACCAACAGGACGACTTCTCAATGAGAGGTGAGTAAAAGGTCATCCGTCCCCTCCCCCCTACTTCTGCTGTATCAAAGGAAGAAAAACATCAGAAGATGCATTGTGTAATCCACCAGATATTTGGCACATTATTTGAGGACGGCATATATGTGGAGTTCATATGATTATCACAAAGCTGTCAGAAAGTGCATAAGACAAACCGAACAGTTGCAATGACATCTCTTTGTGCACATTTGTGGTTGCAACAAGGGATGGTCTCCTTGTAAAGAGTGTGTAGGTGTTGCCAGATGTACTAGTTCTATTATGATAATGCAAGGATATTGTGTGTTGGGTTATTTTTTCTGCGGAATTCGTCTGTACGGTCCACTTTTGGTAGAATACAAAGAATGATTAATTCTTGAAGAAGGCAAAATTGGCATGTAGAATGAATGCCTGAAAAAATGACGTTATCAATTTCTTTACCGTCTTGATTACGAATGCAGTTTGCTACACATTACTTTCATTTCAGAGCCCGGAAGGTGCCATGGAAAGTCTACTGAAGGTAAAGAGTTCGCCAGGAAAATATAGTAACGCTAATAAATTTAGATGACCTATACTTGTAAGGCGTGTAGACATTTAGGGAAGTGTCGGGAAATTCATTTCAAAGTTCTCTTTAGTTTTGAACTATCAGTTCAGTTTAGTGATCATGCTGCTGTTACAAGTTTTGACCCCAAAACAACTTTTGTACTCCATATATGTTGTTTAGGCCATGCCCTAGCTCTAGCAGCTAGACTCTGGCTTCACACCACAGAGACTCTAGTTAATTTCATGTGAAATCTGGCTCTGCAGCTAGTAATTTGGAAGTTACTGAGGACTGTTGCTTTCAAGGGATGCCACCTTTGGTTCCTGACTGCTTTTGTAGTAAAGCTAGAACATGAGTTGCTGAAGTCACACTTATTACTCTGTATACTAAAACCACTAGATAATTTGGTCCTATATCCTGTTGTGATGTCTTTGCATGGGTTCTGTGAACAAATTAGAAGAAATAGAATATGGATAATTAGAATTTTGTAAAATGGTGCAGATTCCTGAATGTAATTCAGTTTCTGTATGATTGCCTAATTCAAGTATACGTCATGAATATAAGTCGTTATGCATACACTTATGTTCATCATTCACTTGATAATTAGATGGAATTGAAGATGTGTACTCACATTCATATTGTGATGATAGTGATGAAATTGTTGGAGCTTTCAAGAAGAAAGAATATCAGAATTTAATAATATTTCCTGTTTTATTTGTGTGATGAGATTTTTTAATTTTGTCTGTTCTGATTAAATAGATTTTATTAAATTTTACAGATGTTTATGTACTTAATTGTTTTCCTTACATCATACATTGCAAATGCTGGAATTGGTGCTTTCTTCCATGTCCTTTACTATTCATTCACTAATCACCCTATCATTCAATGCTGTTGGAAACATCATTAATTAAACCACAAATAAATAAATGTAAAAGAACTTAATATCTGAATAAAAATTTACTTGGATATTATCCATCGTCTAGTAATAAAACGTAAAAAACGTAAAACGACGTTTCGGAGATGGGGCTCTATCTCCGTCTTCAGGTTCCTACTCAGTTGGGCCCACTAGATAGAGCTAATCCCTATCTCCGGATATATATATATATATATTGTTTCTGTCCTTTTTTAATCCAAGATGCCATTTTTATGTGATGTGTGGATCAGACCCTAACATAAAACATGGAATTCATGCTAAGTCGACAGTATACAGACATTATAATTGCTGTGTTTCAGTTAATGTTGTGGAGGCTCTGCAGGAATTCTGGCAGATGAAACAGGCACGTGGGGCAGACTTGAGAAATGGTGCTCTGGTTATATATGAATCTGTTCCATCATCCAGCCCTCCATACATCTGCTATGTTACACTGCCAGGTGGATCCTGTTTTGGGAGTTTTCAGGTGAAGACTGGGACACGATTTTGTGTATTCCTGTTTCATTTCTTTAACAACATGGCTGCTTTCTGATATGGTTTTACTTATAGACAGGCTTGCACAAACCGTGAGCACCAGGTTACCGTGGAACTTAGAATTTTGTGCATATAATTCTCATGTTTATTATTATGTAATGTTTTTAATTTTGCACCATATAGTTCTGATTCCATCATGGTGGTAGTTCAGTGTTTGTGAATAAATTTACATGAATGTACTGGCTTCTAGTTTTTGGAGGTGGCTCTTAAATTTATGGGATATTTGTGTGCAGGACTGGACATTGATTCATTATATATTTTATAAAGGGAAAATATGTGTAATGATGTGACAAGGTATGTTTACTTGTTTCTTGATACTGTCATCCATTGGCATTGCTACAACAGAACTCCATATGCATTTCTTTTTCCGACTTTCATGTCCAGACTACCACAACAGCTCAGGCAATGTTAGGGGTCTCATTTTTACATGTATCATTACTACAGTTCTGATTGATCTAATCATTGTGTATTTCTTATTGGTATGATCAGTCATACTTCTGTTGCAGTAGATAGCTAAACCAAAAGAATGTGCAATATTACTGTACCATTGCGTTAATAAAGGACAATTTGATGGGAACTGCCTTGTTGCTTATACTGTGACATCAATCACTTTCTGCTTACAGAATTGTCCAACAAAGGCAGAGGCTCGACGCAGTGCTGCCAAGATTGCCCTAATGAATTCTGTGTTTAATGAACATCCATCCAGACAGATATCTGACGAGTTCATCGAAAAGGCTGTAACTGAGGCCAGAGCATCATTCAAAGTAAATGAAATCATTGCTGTTATTCACCTTTAAATTGATGAACTGGTATATTGGTTTTCCTGGGTTGATCCATTGGTGAAGAGATGTTAAAATTTCACATATGAGAGTGTTTCATATATTAATGCTTTCAAATCAGTGTGTTGTACCATGTAATGGTCATACTGTAGGTGTGTGGTTTTGCAGTTTACTGCCAGTCAGCAGCTTTGCCTGTCTTTGAATGTGTATTCCAAATAGTGAAAAACCATCAGAAACATAGTGTTGAGAATCATTTTAAATGATTTGTTTTTGCAGGGAGAGCTTGAAGAGGCAGACAACCCAAAGACAGGTATTGGAGCGTTCCGCTTCATGCTGGAGGCAAACAAGGGTCGCACAATGTTGGAGTTCCAAGAGCTGATGACTGTTTTCCAACTGTTGCACTGGAATGGTAGCCTGAAGGCCATGCGGGAGCGCCAGTGCTCGCGCCAGGAGGTGGTGGCACACTATTCAAACCGTGCGCTGGACGATGACATGCGCTCTCAGATGGCATTAGACTGGATTGCGCGTGAGCAGGAGAATGCAGGGGCTCTTGGTAGAGAACTTGGACAAGCAGAACGAGAGCTGGAGGCAGCACGTCTGGCTGGGAGAGAACTCCGGTTTCCAAAGGAGAAGAAGGATATCTTGATGCTAGCACACACGCAAGTCAGTGGTGCATTCCTCAGCTGATCATCATGCATACATGCCAAACACATACCCCAGTGCTTTCAGAGGCCTATATTACTCACGCCAGTGGTTCCCAGCTGTCCGCAATTCTAGTTGTGTTGCTCAGTGGGAAACAAGTGAGGTTTAAACTTGAATGTGAGTCACATACAGGTATAATATGCATGATTCCTGTTCCTGTTCCATATCTTTCTTTCTTCTGAATGCCTTAGTAAATAACACAAGTCCTACTGCTATCAACTAAAATCACACACACAAGAGAAAATTGTCAGTGAAAAAAGAAATGCATTTCAGTTTCTCTATCCAATGTTTTCATTATTAATACTACAAGGTTTACCAGAGAAAACTTTTATGAAATAAAAGTAATTTGTTGTATAATTCATGTACAGGAAATAATGTTAGTTTTGAATTTTGGGAGAGATCCAACATGCTGCATTAAAAGAACTTCATTGGAATAACAAGTGTCATCAGTGTTTTTTTTTTAGCATGGCATATTAATTTTCTTTAAGTAATGACACCTTTTCATTTAAACATTACATGCTTTAATCAGTACTGTAGAATTATACTGAATTCCTCTTCTTCTATGGCTCTGGTCCGTATTCGGCCCATGGCCTCCTCAATTCTCCTCTTCCATTTGGTCCTCTTGTTAGGTCCAAAACATCTTCCTTTTCAAGGTTGTTAGCCTTGCCACCAACCCCCAACCTGGAGGACCAGGGTACCTGTCTTAGTCTCACCTCTCCCCCTGACCCTGGCAGTTTGTCAGTCATAATAAAACACGCAGTAGAAATTTTTCCTTAGGAGACTGAAGATCATACTTTTCAGTGTCTTGGGTGCTGTGGTAAGAAGTCTGTGTTGGGAACCACAGGGCACATAATTTTGCTTTATTATGTAGGGACGCTCGAGTGGACATATTGATGCTAGTCCCGCTGTGCTGTTGCCGCTTCACATTAACACAAGCTTGGAGTAGGGTGTTGGTGTGTATCATATCTAACAGACATTGCTTGTTATTGTTGAATGTTTATATATAATATACAAGACGATTATTATTACTACTATGGTCTTATCTTTTCTACTAGTACTACAACCATTTTAATAAACTCTTTTGTACAATTACCATCATTAGTTTTACTATCATTATTATGAGTTTTGTCTTCATAATGTGATTGAAGTGTGGAATAGAGGCACTAAGGAAGCCAGGGAAATAGAATTTTCCTTTATTTACTGATTTAATTCACACTCATTTTGATTATTAACATAAAAATGTAAAGCACTACTTTTATATTCCTTGATCAGTTTATGCATATGAACTATACTGGCTTATACAACAGCGTAATCCAATAATGGTACCATAGTTGAGTGAAGAAACCAAACATTTACTGATATTCTTATTTTTGATTATGTATTCTTTATAGTTTGGCTAAAATGATACGAAACGTATTTCTTAAAGGGCTCTAGTGATATATTAATTGTTAGACTTTTAAAAGTATTAGGCTTTTTGTCGTTATTTATGTTCCATCTCTTATACTTAGTGTGTTCCTAAAGTAATAAATAAATTGAAATTTAGACAACAGGTTCTCTCCTGATTGCTCTTGAGCTATTATTCACAGTTATTTTAGTTATTAGTATATGTGTAATTTTGTTAATTTTCTTTGCAGACCTTATATAATAGTTTCATTTGTATTTTTATTCAAGTTAATTGAAATATTTCTAAATTATCTGACTTACCTTCTGTGGATTGAATTTCATATTTCACCATGAAGTTAGCATTTCTAAGGTACAAAAGATAAAATTAAGTTTTTTGTGTGTCTGCATGTCTGTAATTTGTTTTTTTAATTTACTTTTAACTTGATGAAGGTGTAACATTTCAACTCTGCTGGAGTTTCATGCTATAGTGTTGTTAGTTGAACACACCCAGTATTTAGCCTTAGCTTGTGGACATGTCACAGCAAATCATTGTTTTTATATATGTAGTCCAAAAAGAAAATTGTGACCAATGTTCAGTGATTGATTTCTTCACATGGCAATGAACTCCTTGTTATGTACATGAATGTTCATGTTTCAAGTGTATAAATTACTCGAGGATTTTTTTTGTAATAGTGACATTTTAATTAGAATAGTTAGCCCATCTTTATCCTTCTGCACCCCAGATAGCCTGCCCTAAGAAATAAATTTTTCACATCTCTTTTAACAGCTACTTATAAAGATAGGGTTGATATTATAAAGTAAATTATGTATTTATGCTTTTTCATTAGGATGTGCTTCTTTTATGTAACCATGTTAAACATTTGTTTTATGTATCTAAATGTGATTGTAATTGTTAACTGATATTCCTCATGTGTGACTTATGGAAAAATACTTTCTCTGGATGTCACTTCCAGCTTAAACACTTCACTAAACCACATGCTGTTCAGGACTCGGCTTTGCGACTGTAAAAGCAGAGGAAATGTGGGTGAACTGTGATTGGCTCACATTCCTTACAGGTTCACAAGGCTGAGTCACAAACAGCAGTATCACAACATTAGTCACAGATTGCACCATGATTCACCTCAAGTAATCCTTTGCATTGTTGTAAAGTACACTTGTGGTGGCCATGGCCAGTTGGGTGAGAGGAGAGCTTACAGCCACACTTATGAATGTGAATGGGTTAATAATAAAAATGAAGCAGCCTTCACCAGTAACCGTAAAGCCATAAAGATGAACATTTTTGTCTTTGTGGCCTGTGTTGAAATTTTGGTGAGTACATATTCGTGGTTTTTATGGTTATTGTTAGAATTATTATTTTTACTTTTGGTCATAACTACTACCAACATCTGCTGTCTCTAGTGTATATGTTATATTTGTTTTCACACATTTATATACATTTATTTTACTTCTAGTGTTATACTATGGTATAGTGGAAACTCACACATACACAGTTTATCCATTAGCTAGCTTGTGATATCAGGACTGTTTGCTGCATGGTCACAATCAAAATGGTCATGTTTGAACTGTGTTACATAATGACTAAGTTTCAGGCTTGTAGGTATCATATAAGTATGTCCTAAAATAATTCATACCAGTCCCTTTTTAAGTATATCTTGTTCTTCATTGGTCATTTTTATGGTGTGTCCCATTTTGAAATCAGCAAGTCCTTTTTATTTCTTGTATATTTGTAGTACATCTTGTGTGCACAAAATCAAAAGAGTTCACATGGCACATGGCTGCAGTCAGTGAGAACCATTATGGGGGATATTCTTGTACATAGCTATTTCTTGCTGTGAATGCACTGATCTCGTAATTCTTCAGTGATTGGCTCGATGTTCTTTATTTAATTAAAATATCTTTGTACCAATTGCATTTAAAATATTTTAATTTTCCAGTACCTAACCACAAGTCCTTTTCCTGATGTTTAGTCATTGTCACCACCGCATCATTTGCAAATTGTTTAAAAGATAAGGAATATGATGGCATATTAGAACTTGAAATTTGTGCTATTTTTCTACTGATTTTATAACTTTCTACATATCATGGTACAGTAAACCGAGACATAATAAGTTATGGGAAGATTTCATGATGCCTGTTACCTTTAAAATGGTTCCATTTATACAAGGCGGCTAGCACAAAATATAAATTAAAAATGACATACTTTGATGATTTTGTACATAATTTCCACATTTGTAAATTTCTACAAATTGATAGTTGTCAAACAAAACTGTTTCAGATGTTATTGAATTCATTCTATCCATGAAACTAGTTGGCTTATTAAAATTTGTTTAACAAAACCTGTAGTAATGTACATGGAAATAAATATTGCCTGATGCATTTCCTATTCAAATGGTTTGAAATCAGGAGATGCTTTATCACATTTATCTTCAACAAATGGGTCAGAACAGAAGTACTATTAGATACTAAAGTAGTTCATATACAAGTAAATACAGTGTAAACTGTACATGTTTCATCACCAGACTATAGGACAAAATCACAATATAAAGACATCTAATGAACTTTTAAAAATGTAATAAAGTATTTTGAAATGACACTAAGAAATTAGAATTGTATTCATAAAGAAATTAAGAGCAGATTTACTGGTCAGATATATTAAAATATACTTAGGGAAACTTGTGGTTTTATGGATCATACTCCTGTATTGGAACCTATAGGTTGTTGGCAAAGACAAAATCTGACACAAGTGGTGAAAATTATTTCACCAGATCGAAGTTTGTTTTTATGTAACTGATTATTCAACCTTATGTACAATGTGTGGGTTGTTTGTCTTTTGGGTATAATCTAGGTGGTCACCAACATTTTGGAGACACGGATGTGGGATTGTTACATAGGAAGAGGGAGGTAAAGGAAATGAGGAGAAGAAAGGCCCTGAAAAAGTTATTTCCATGGAAGACCATAAAAGGTTCAACTACACTAAAATGGATTACAGGCAGAAGAAAACCAAGTGAATGTGCATGCTGAGTGGGAAGATGCGAAGGGTGGCCAATGGGAATGAGGAAAAATTGAAGAGGAAAGGTCCTGAAAAGGGCCACTCCCCCTTGACTGCACTTCTACTTAGTTCTGCTCTGCTCATGTCCAATTAACGATTGGCCTTTCTTAAAATTAGCACAATTTAGAACTTTCTTGAAGTCATGCCTATTCAGGGCTTTTATTGCTCTGTTTCTATTCAGTACCATTTGCCATCCTTTCCTGGCACTCATTTCAGCATGCACTTCCACTCAGTTAGTGAGCCATACAAGGGTCTTGCACATTGCTCCTTTTCCTAGGAAGTTGCCATTTTTAAGGCCTTTATATTTCCATTCCTATTGACCACCCTTCTCTAAAGAACTTACCCACATTCTAACCTGAAATACTTCTACCTTGAAGATGGAGACAACAGGTTCCTCCAAAACTAAAACTGCTGATAAGACTAAATGGCATCATAAACCAGAAGACCACAAACTATATATATTTTTAGTGCCATGAAATCCTCAAATCTCATCTTGTATATCATAATCCAAGAACTTTGTATAACTATTTATCAGTTTTTCTAATCTCTTGCTGTGTTACCAATAAGATTTAAATAATCATATAATTGGCTATCCTGATTTTCATTTGAATTATTAAAGAAACTGCTTGTTCCCTAATATGTTATTTCTACAATGTCTAGTATACTCCCAAAGAAATGTATAAGAAACTTCCTCACTGATAGACAGGGTAAACCACTCACTTGGCTGGTTACCAATATTAAAATACTGGGAGCAGATGTATTTAGAAATAAAACTGCCAGTGTTCACTATACATGTTATTGACATTGAACCCATATGCTGACAGGTTGAATGTGTGATAGGGGAAATTTACATCTGCTCCTTATGGCAGGTGCAGGGCATCCCCCTGTGCATTTATCATAAACTGTTTCCATAATCATTATGTCTTTAATGCTTATTCATGTTTGTGTATGAAGGACTGAACTTGTATTTTCAGTCAGGTCAAATATTGTGTTTTTGCGCCTTGTAATTTGCCACTACACATCTTAAATATTTTAATTTCTTTAGGGATTTTGATAGTTTACTTTCAAGGATTACAGACTTGTGTAGTCCTTGGTACTCCTGTACTACACTACATTCTGCTACAGTCCTGCACTGAAGTCTCAAGTGTCTTAACATCTAAAGTGAAGATAATCTAAAATGCAATTTTTTTCAAAATTATGTCAAGAAGTTTTGCATACAACAAATAGTCATTTTGAATGTTTATAGTTTCATGTAAAGTACTGTAATGACAATTTGAAATAAGTTTGCAATTTCCCTTTATCTTATGCCTTATTCCATACCTTCATTTCATTGTAGTCCATTAAAATGTGTTTATAATTGTTGTAAACAATCAAAACAATATAAGGCTTGTTGTTGGTTAATGCACGCCATACTTTGCGATAGTGCTGTATTTCCATACTAAACACTTGAAAGAAGACCAGCATGAGGAATTTTCATAGGTCGTGTGGAACTGTAACAAAAAATTCGAAGGCGTTGAGCATCCACTCTGTTCATACGGCCTTTTATCAAGCATACCCCAATGTCTTAAATTTCAGAACGTTGCATTTCCTGTCTTGCCTTGTACCCTGCGGTGGGAGTTCTATCAGGTGTCCAAAAATATAGGGGTCCGCAGTGGCCGCGCGGTCTGAGGCGTGGACCTTGTGCCACTTGGTCGTCGGGACCGTGGGTTCGAATCCCACTCAAGGAATGGATGTTTGTCCGTGTTTTTTTGTGTTGTGCTGTCTTGTGTACAGGTAGAGACCTTGCGACGGGTCGATCCCTCGACCAAGGAGTCCTACCGAATGTCTATAGATGAAAACCAACGAAAAGTTGGGACCCGCAGTGCTCAGGCACTTGAAGAACGGGTCGTTCCCAGTATTCCAGTCCAAAATATAAATTTTCTCATAAGTAACGGGGATGAAACAGGTCAGCGGCGAACGAATCGTGTATAAGCCTATGCCTATTAGGCAGCGTGACTAAGTCGTTAGTGTAAAAGAATAGAACGAAGAAGAAGAAAAACCTTCAATACATCCGATGAACTCAAGTAGTACAGAGTCCCTGTGTGTTAGTAGGGTAATAAATACCGTCTTCAGATTGTATTTTAAAAACAGAAAGAACACTCTGTGTGTTAGCCCAGCAGTATGGTGGTCAGAGCAATCCAAAGGCGGGCGTTAGGGCATAAAAACGAATAAACTGTAAGTAAAAAATAAATCTTTGCATATTCAGCATCATTATTGGCAAAAGTTTACATGTTTTGTTATTTTGCTCAAGAAAATATGACATTGAGGAGGAGAAGGGTGTGGAATCAGACAATCCGTTATTAACGGAGTGTGTGTGTTTCTGTTGGACGACGGCTTGCCTGTGTTGATACAATATACTGAATGTCTTGTGAATTTTCATTCTTCGGGGGGGGGGGGGGGGAGGAGGAGGAGATCCTATTACATGTTATTGTTTTTGTGATGTTCTTTTAATCACGCGATAGTGCGATGACTGATGGGGCAAACCCTACGATTTTTGTAGTTGGATGATGATTCCCGTCTCAAGTAGACAGCTGATAAAAGAGAAATAAGCATTGTTGTTTTGTGTAACTTACTTTCGCAGATTCGGAGACTGGTATGGTTGCGAGGTTTCAAACGTTTCGATTGTGATTGCGTTTGATGATCCGGCGCGCGCACCGCGATCTCAAGAATATATAGCGGAGGGCATCGGACCGACGTGTGTAGTTTGCCATGGGCTCCTGTGTTGTGATATTGTTGCTGTTCTTGTACCATGGACTGGCGTTTCCACAGGTATGATCATCTCCAAACAAATGCTGCTTATTATTAGTATTTATTTTCTTCCCTTTCTAATTTCAGTTTCGGGGTCCGCAGTGGCCGCGCGGTCTGAGGCATGGGCCTTGTGCCGCTAGGTCGCTGGGACCGTGGGTTCGAATCCCACTCAAGCCATGGATGTTTTTCTGTGTTGTGCTGTCCTGTACAGGTAGAGGCCTTGCGACGGGCCGATCCCTCGTCCAAGGAGTCCTACCGAATGACCATAGATAAGCCAACTGAAAAAGTTGGGGACCCGTAAAAGGGTACCGGAAAATGTAGAAACAGGAAAAAGAAGAATTTCAGCTCCTTGAGGTCTGCTTCTTAATATATTGAGCAAATGACAAAGTGTTATGCAGTTATAAACACAAGAAGTTCATATTTGATTACATGGAATATATAGACTTAAAGATTTTGTTCCATGCACAGTTATCACCGCTGTTGTACGTAGAAGATGTCGAGGTGGTCTACTTCAAGAGAATGTACTTCAGTGCTGCCAGCTCCAGTGAAGAAGCCCTGTTCATGGATTATGACGATAATGATTCAGAATTACATTACAAGTTCACAGCATTTGGCAGGTGGAAATCACATATAAAATAATAATTATTTCCATGTTACAAACTAGACAACTTTTTCATAAGCATGGACACTTCTGCCTGGATTTATTTATGGTTGCAAAGATCAGTGAAAGAAATATATCTTGCTGTCTTTTGACAACTGAAGTTAGCTAATTCCTTGTGATTTTTTTGAAATAGAAATTATGTTTTGCCATTGAATCATACTGAACTTTATCACATGAGAAAGGGGACTTAAGATTCTTGTACTATGGAGCTGCTGAGTGGACTTCTACTCTGGGGGTTAATAGTTTAGCAATATGCTGCTATGATACATGTTCACCTGAACTGTGTGAAAGCTATGGAAAACAGTTGATAAAGATTAAATAAATTCTAGTATGGAATAGTTTAAGCAACTTCTCACAGCCAAAAAAAGACATAATTTTCATACTATGAATATCAGTTTAGAACAGAATTTATTCACATTCCATAGATCATTTATTAACAGAAATACACATACTTATGTTTCAATTTCCATCTTAGTTGTTCTCCAAGAAGTAAATGATGCAAGTAATTTTATTCCTATGCCTGAACACAGCACCTTGGAGGCAAATAATGAGCCTTCTATTTCTAGAATTTGCTGCCTCTTGATTGCCCACATTTAGTGACCATGTAGATGTTATCGGAGTCTCATTGTAGCTCCTTTTCTGTTTATCAGAGGCCGTTAACTTTGTTATATGTGACAAATTATGCTTTGTTGCAACAAGTCAAGTTAAATGTTGCAGGACAGTATCCCTGAGGCTACATCCCAACAAGAATCTGTTAGCGCCTAACTTCAGAATATACAAACAGACAGATGTCAACTGGGTAGAGCCGTTGTTGCTCCCTGCCAGCAACTGCCACTACTTGCAGCATAAGGGAGGCATTGTGGCTGCACTCAGTGATTGTCATCACCCCAACTCTCTGGTCAGTGTTATTTCAGCATGAGGACCATGTTAATTAGTCAAACAGCAATGTTTCCATGACCTGTTGTATCAGTGACATGATGTTTATGAGAGTCAACAAAGTTTTTTACCTGTTGCATATTATTTTTATCACAAAATAGAACCCATTATTACCATAAGGTCTATAGTAAAATTATGCACATATAATATAAAGTATTGTATTTATGTGGTCATGATCAGGGACTGAACTGTTGTTCTTCTATTTTTCCTTTGGTCTCTTCCCTTCACATTTACTGATTAAAACTCTATATGCATTTTTGATATCCCCCATGAATGCTACATGTCCCACTCATCTCATATTTCTTGATCTGGTGCCCCTAATAATATTTAGTGAAATGTTACAAATTTTGAAGTTCCTTGTTGTGCAGATTTTTCCAGCATTCCTTTACTTCTACTCTTTAGGTCAAAATAATCTTCTCAGCACCTTTATTTTAAAACATGTTCTTACACTTAACCCTCATCAAGTTTGAAGGTGTAACTACCTCAAATTATATTCATTCTGCCATGTATTTGGCCACTACAACTTTCTTCTTTTAGGGCAAATCAAATCTGAAGAAATAAAATGTAGCTGACATTGGATTGTTTGCAATTCTCATATAATTTCTGGTATTTACTCTCCATTGGCCTTCAGAGTGTTAAGATGACAGAAAAGCAAATGCTCAACAGGACTAATGCAATTCACATTTTTTTTCTGCAGCATGGATTTGTGCTCTTGGACAACTCTACTTTAGAGGTACAACCTGTAATGACTGAAGCACTTACCAGTACAGACGATGGTGCACCACACATAGTGAGAAGGGTACCGATCCCCCACAGTGGTGCAGGTAATGTTACACAGTCATATCCATGCAAGCAGACTAGGGCTCTTCAAAAGCACACAACTCTCTCAGAAATACTTCTTTCTGTTCTGTTAAGGGTTTTTACAAGAGCCTGCTACTGGTTCCTATCCCTTGTCAGATGAATCCATTCCACATCGTTGCACTCTATCTGAGCAGGAAATATGGATACAAACATTTCTTGCAGTTCTATGTGTTAACCAAATGGTTCCTGATACAGAAGTAAAAAACGTATGACGTCCAGAATCTTTTTTTGTCCTGTTGGTAAACATTATTGTGTTTGTGTGATGACATGGTTTGTTTACAGTGCCTGAGCTGTGGCTGCAAGACTCACTCAGTGATGTAGCAGAGATTGAGGTGAGTTTTATTACTGTCTGAGCCATTTCTAAAGAATTTACAGAAAATAAATGGAAGGATCATGCCTACACTGCCTATCTGTATGCAGCATAGGTAATTAAGAAGGTAACTGAAGGAAAATTAGTTTTATTTAGAAGCAGATATTTCACAGCTATCATGAGAGATAGGAGAATATCAAGTGATAATTTGTGTTTATGATAAATTATTGCTTGTAAACCATGAAAGTGGTATGCATAGTTCATACTGCAGCAGATGATACTGCAATGTGCAGGGTAGGCTGTGGTTAACTTGCATCACAATGTGAAACATTTTAAATAAAATATTTTCAAATGTATTTTGGAATTTTTGTGGTATGGGTTGTAGCCTTACATGCTTGCAGCAAGGATCCAGGTACATTTCTGTACTGCCATTACAGGCTGCAGTAGAGAACCGATCAACTCGTGCAACTAAAAATCCAACAATTGAGTTGGCTCTCTTCTTTGACGCTGCCGGGTACCAGCTCTTTAAACCATATTTCAGTGGTGATGATGCCAAACTACGGGACATGTTGCTGGCCTACATGAATGGGGTATGGTATGAAGCAGTGACATAAAAACTGATCCTTTCTTGTGAATCATTACCAATAAAAATATGATATGGGGATCTAGACCTGCAGAAAATATGCAGAATACTTCACAGTATGTGGTTCCCTTTGGTGTAAAAGTGACTATCTACTTTTGATGGGAACTGAAATCATACTAATTTAGTACGCTCTACAATTCAGTATGCACCGACAATACAGCGTATGAAATGTTGTCTTTGAAGTTAAAATCAAGAGGACATAAATTTCTTTTGAATAATGCATGAAAGTACAACTTATATTTCAGAAATAAAACACTTGTCATGTTTGTGGTTATATGTTGCTCCCATTTAAAGCAAGAAAACCATATGAACGTGTTTCTGAGCTCATAGTGAGGACATGTTTAATTTGAAAAGCACACTAATAGACCCTGAATTATGAAATTCTTATTCAATATGCTGGTGCTTACTGAAATTCCTTTGAACTAGTAATATTTCACATATCTTTTGGCAGAAAGATTTCCATACTAGAGCAAAATAGAAATAAGACAGTTATTGGATTAAATAAAATGCAGTTACTGAAACAAAGCCACATAACTTTGTTGTTAAGAGCTTTCGACTTGGCAAGATACCATTGTGGTACTAGAGTTTCATATCCTGTTCTCTTCTCTTAAGCCTTTAGCTTGTGAAAATTTTACTATAACATTGTGTTTGTGTTTTTGTAGTTCCAGTGGTTGCCATAGTAGTGTTTCTCATGATGAACTGTTGTTGGGACCACTTGTACTATGGATGATATCCTCTGAGCAGCAATTTTTCAATTATTCATGTGTACATTAAGTGAGACTTAGAACAATATGCGTATATCAGCACAACACAGTAGCATACAAAGCTGAACAAATTAGCAGTTTTAATTTCTGCTAAGTTGATTTCTGTCTGTTTTGTGTCATGGCTTATATGTAGTCCAACTAGCTAGCTGTGCATTGCAGTAGCTTACCACTAAACTGTTAACTCTACAGTTAAAGTACAGTCAGCAGCCCTGTAATATGAGTGTTTAAATCCCTTATTCCTCTATGGTAAAGTTGGAATTAAGTAGACGACAGTTTCATTGTAGGACTGTTACAGGTCCAGGCACTGTACCACCATCCCAGTCTAGGCCAGTCAATTGACTTGACTTTGATACGACTGGATCTGATGTCCCACCAGCCCAGAGACCTCCCTCACTATGATGGGGAACGGGGAAAACTATTGGACTCTTTCTGCGACTACAATGCGCGCAATAATCCTACTGGGGACTCAAATCCAGATCACTGGGACATGGGGCTCTATGTATCTGGGTGAGTCACATCAAGGTTATGTTTAGTCACCATTTAAACTAGAATATCTAGCTTCTGCAGGAACTGAGAGAACTATTAATGATGTGTTGCAGGTTAGACTTCTTTGCATATGAGAATGGACAGAGAAGTGGAGTAACAATGGGTGAGTGAGTTCAGATACAAGCCCTGCTTAATGTGTGTTGTGCACAGCTGATCTCATAATATCTTGCAGGTCTTGCCACAGTAGGAGGTGTCTGTCAGGACAAGTATGCATGTGTGATTGCAGAACTGGGCACAACCAATGTATTTGGGAAGCCTTACCCATCCGCAGGTTTCACATCTGTATACATCCTTGCACATGAAATAGGACACAAGTGAGTGAACTTGCTGGTTTCGATACCTAGATAAATAGTGTGATTCTTTAGTCAATCAGTAACAGTATTTAAATACAAAACTTTACATCCAAGGTAAATCCTTCTCTGTTACTGACATCAGATTTATTTTATGAAGTTTCATGCTGTAAAATCATTCAGAAGTATTTACTGTTCATGGTAGGTTTACTTTCAACTGAGCTTAATGCAAGGGCACCAATTAACTTTATCTGTATAATGACAAGGATCCATAATTTTTGCAGTTTAGGGATGCATCATGACAGCAGCCAGAACAATTGCCCCAAGGATGGCTATGTAATGTCTCCATCTCGTGGCACCAGTGGTGAGACAGTGTGGTCCACTTGCAGTGCTGATGTTGTTAGGAAGCTGAGGTGTGTCAAAAATTACCATACATATGGAAGTTTCCGTTTTAGATTCTGGCACTAAGCTGAGCATTTTTCATGTTTAAAACAAACTTATATTGTATATAAAGATGCATTTACAAGAAATCCCCACAAAAAAGTAACATATGAGGATATGGCAAGACAACAGGGCTAAACATAAGCATGTGGCTACATGGTGATGTTGCACACTGCTTCAGTTGGGCCACTTGTCTGAATGATGCCCCTACCAAGACTCGACCAGACATGGACCATGCGACCCGGTTTCAGGATGAGCCTGGGCAGAGTTGGGGTGCGAAGCGGCAGTGTGAGGTGCTGCTGCGTGATAAGGATGCTACTCTGCTGAACCCAGACAAACTGCAGGTAAGAAAATCTATATTTCATTGTTTTTATCTATAAGGTGCTCTTCAGATTTTTTCATGATTTAGAATAACATATCTAAATGACATCTACAATTTGTGATATATGACTTCATATCTGTATTATGACAGACATTTTTAATTACTATAAAATATTTCGATTAAAAATCCATTTTGTTGTCAACAATGTGGAAGGGAAGACTGAACCATGTCTCCCTCTGAACATGTTTTAAAATCGTGGACAATGAGGTGGATTTCTTCCATTGCTAAAAGCAATACAATGGAAGCTCACAAACATTACTCTTCTAAGTGTATTTTTCTGACATTTATTACACACTGAATCAACACATTATAAGAGAGAATTTAAATATCAACACCTTGGGAAGAAAATGAACAATATGGTTTTGTTAATGACTGTAAATTTCAACTGCATTGATTATGATGTATGAACAGAAATAAGTTTAACACTGGTACTGTCTTCTGCAGGAAATCTGCCAGAACCTCAAATGCAAGACACCACATCGCTCAGGCTTCTACTTTGCAGGACCTGCACTAGAGGGAACCGCATGTGGCAAAAATAAAGTGAGTGTTAGCAACTGAAGTGACTGCTGGTATTATGACCCTACACTGTCACACTAAGCCATGTTTGCACATTACAGAGGTGCCAGGGTGGAGACTGTATGCCAGTAAAGAAAAAGAAACCTCCTGTAAAGGTGGTACCAGGTGGCTGGAGTGAGTGGCGACTGGGCTCCTGCTCCTCAGGGTGCATCACTAAGGCACAGGGTGAATAACTTATGGTTTCATTATCTCTTGCTACACAGTTGCTTAACTTTAATACATTTTAGCTGTGTGATGTGGGCAGTACATATTCATATATTACACTGCGATAAAAAAAAAAAAAGACCCAGGATTAAATTGCCCAGCAGTTGAAGGAGTCAAGTAGTGTAATGAGAGAAATGTGAATTTAATTCAATCTTCAGAGCTGAATAGACCTTTATAATCCAATAACACATTCACATTTTCATTTCTTATCTCCAAAATTGACTGCCAGACAAACAATTTATGATGATAACAATCATGCTCTTGCATTTAATTTACAGTAAAGAATCATGCAAAACATTATAAAGAAAGATCATTGATGACTTAATACACCCCTAATGAAATTAAGAATATAGCATCTACCACTTACAATTTAATAAGTAGCAACTGACTATCTGTGGGGTTGTGATGCCATGTAGTCTTGAGGGTTATCTGCATTTTGGAAGTTCAGTCCTGAAGATGGAGTTGGTATGTTCCTTTCAAACACAGGTGACAACCTACAAGACTATGTGGTATTAAAA
Source organism: Zootermopsis nevadensis (assembly GCF_977971745.1). Taxonomy (NCBI): domain Eukaryota; kingdom Metazoa; phylum Arthropoda; class Insecta; order Blattodea; family Termopsidae; genus Zootermopsis; species Zootermopsis nevadensis. The sequence continues at coordinate 3,389,632 of NW_028259152.1, read as the reverse complement.
TCCAGAAGATCATATCAGTTAGAAAGAATGTAAATGAATTGGTCATTGCCTATTTGAAGGTTCTGTCCAAGCATTTGCCTGGAGGAACCACGGAAAACAACAAAACAATTGGTACATTTGTCAGTGTCGTGAATGATGTTTAAATTATTGATGGCATGAATATGTAGCAGAAGTTTTGAACACTACGCCATGATGTATGATGCTTCAGATATATTACTACAACATGATAGAAGTTTATATCTTAATTGCGTCATGTTTGTGTTATATCAATACATATATTTATTTTTCCAGTCTATACACAAAACTTGTTTTAAAATAATGTTGTTTAAATTTTTTTATAACATTTACAATATAAATTGCATTATGTTATATTTTATGGCGCTTTTCTGTGTCGTATAATATTACATCTATCACAGCGCTTTTGATTTTGACGACATGTTTCGATGTTTACCACATCATCTTCAGGCTTATCAATTCATACATTTTTAAAAACTATTGTACATTTTTGTGCATTGCGTTTATTGATTTTTAATTTTCAGTCTTCATCTTGATTTGGAGTATGCATTTTGATGTTCATTATCAGGTTGTATTGTGATGTATCGGACGTCTGATATCCACAGACGATAAACTGCAACTGACATAATGCAATTTATATTGTAAATGTTATAAAAAATGTTAAACAACATTATTTTAAAACAAGTTTTGTGTATAGACTGGAAAAATAAATATATGTATGATAGAAGTTGTTCACTTCTTGGGCACTAGTGTATTCTACAGCCACATATCATATATACAATATTTGATTATTGCATGAGGTCATGATTTGGCTTGTTTTAATATATTTGATGCAGGCAGATTTGGCAATAAGTATGTTGATCAACAGGTTACCAGCAGAGACAGCGTACCTGTGACAATCCAAAGCCAGTCAATACAGAAGAAGGCTGCGAGGGATCGAGTTTTGATGTGGTGCTGTGTAAGGCTAAGAAGGTATGCAGTTTAATTGTATCACTAATAAGGTGATAAGCATCAAGTGCATTTTTTATGTTAGTATGCTCTTTACAGGTTTGCAAGAAACAAATCTCTGTTGTTGACTTTGCTACAATAGCCTGTGCTAACTTCAGCAAACTGCTTCCAGAATTGGACCCAAAAGGCTCTGGACTACAGGCTCCACATGAGAACTGTAAGTTGCAGACTCTTTATAATCTTGAATGAAACAGTGGAATTTCAAAACATCCAGGTACATTTTATGAAAACTTAAATGGTGTTGGTATTTTTCTGCTATATTGGTACTGCTGATGACAAAGAGTTAAGAAGTATCATGATATGGAGATTCAAGTTTCAAAAAAATTTGTCTATTAGCGTATGTAAACCGATGTGCATATTTGAATCACAACATATTTCTTGCTAATAGGTTTCCTAAAATGGAAGTGACAGTGCCTGATAATATAACAACTTACATATTTCATTGGCACAGCTCGCCTGTGGATGGGGTGTGCCATCTTCTGTCGACGTAAGGACACAGGTTCCTACTACACACCACGTCTTGACCTCAATGACCTAGGCGTGAACCCATACTTCCCTGATGGCACATGGTGTCACAATGATGGCGCTTCAAACTACTACTGTGTGCAACATCATTGTTTGCCCGAGGTACAGCTTGTCATGTGGAACTTTAATTGACAATGGAAATAAGATAATCTCCTGCAGTAAAGTAACTTTAACAAACTTGATTCTAGAAAATTTTTACTATTTTATCCCATGTTGGACCACAAGTGAAGTATAAGAACACAGATAACCATTGTAACCTCTGTATAACAGCTGATACAGTATATAATGCCACAGCAGCCTTTCCACTGTTTATGCTGAGAAGTAACCTTCTTTCCTCTCTAGGTATTATGACAAGTTGTTCTTTATTATCAGACTTCCCAGATCAGAGTTTCCATCTTTTCTTAACCGTACTCTAAGGTAATTAGAGGACTCATCCAATGAAGCAGCAGTGAGACTAATTTTCTCACATAAATAACCTCTATATCATGCAGTCCCTTTTACTTAGATTATCTCATTGTAAGCACAATTCTTTAATTTTCTCTCCACAGAACTTCTGGCTTGGCAGGGGTCTGCCACACTTGTTTGGCAATGAAGATGTACCACTACCACAGAATGCACCACCTCGTCTTGTGCCACTCTCAGGCGACTTACTGCGCTATCTCAGTCTTGGAACAAATGGTCTTCCACTGCTAACCACACTTAAACCTGGGTCCACATCACCACCTGCTGAAGAGGAGTGGACTGACCATGACTATGTGGATCTTCCATCTCATTAGAGTGATGCACATGTTTTGACTGTGTTGCATTCCTGTTCCCCTCACTCATCATGCTCCTTCAAAGTGTTCCACTGTATCAGTTCCATTCATAGTTTTTCAATCTTCCTTGCAGAATTTTTTGAATGCTAAATGAAGCCACATTTCCTACTGGGACTGTCACCATCAGTTGGACTTGCTACCAAGATATATTTGTTCAGTCATTAAATAAAACATAAATTGTTGCAGAACATATATCCGTGTTTGGTGCTTTAGTGTTATTATTCGAAGGCTGTTTAATACTGCTGTATCAGGTGCAGAGCATTTATAGCTTTGAAGAAAATTAGAAGATTATTATATACTAGAAATTAAAAAAAAATAAGGGAGAGAAAGTAAAGTTTTCTCTGTTGTAGGTATAATTACTATACATATTTTCAGAGTTTTTTTAACAGTCTGATTTACTGTTGGAAATTTGTTTTGAATGTGGTAGCCATTTAATGTGGTCAGATCCAACGTGTGACTTCTCTTTCCACATGTTATAATCCTGTACTCTGAATTGATAAATCCCATATACTGACTTCAACAATTACTGATACTAGGCATGTTTCACTTATTTATATCTGTTAGATACCCAGTTCAAATCTCAGACAGGACACTGGCAATCCTGACTGGGGTTCATTATGGAATTCCTCACTTATTCCAGATGATACTGAGATATCACCTTGAAGAAGGCTGTGATTGATATTTCCCCAAACCTTTCCAATTCACAAAATCATATTCTCATTTCATTTGACATTACATAATATTTAATAATCACTGTTAAATACCATAAATTCATAGGCTTTTATGTCATTCCATGTTTACCACTGCAAGTGGATGCTCGATGTTGGTACATGCTTTGTATTATGTGTTACTGCCACACAGTCTCAAAGATGTTGACAGTCTTCATGCACAGATTTTGAAATAAATTTACAGAGTTTTCCATGTGGAGTTTATGTTAACACCTTCGCCATCATGATGAAATTGTATCCCAAGTTTATTTTCATATGAGCGACTGGCTATGCACTGGATGACTGGGGTTTGATCCCCAACAGGGGCAGAGGATTTTTCCTCTAGCCTGTGTGTCAAGACTGGTTCTGGGGCCCACCCAGCCTCCCATCCAATTGGTACTGGGGTCCTTTCCTGGCGGTAAAGCACAGCCAGGGCATGATGCTGACCACTCACCCCCATCTAGTGCTGAGGTCAAGAATAAGTACGAGTTATACAACCTGTCCCCCCAAGCACCTACATGGCATATAGTGGGACAGTTTTACTATTTATATCTGTGTATGTTTCATGTAAATATAATTCCTGCTTGAAATAATTTGCTCTTTGTCAAATATAACTTCTTCCACTGCCTGATGTTCTGGTAGATTGTAGAATTTGGCAAAAGAATTGTCCACGTTATTACAGAGGGTCTTAATTTTTTACATCCTATCATAGATTTTCATTTGGTTGATTTTAAATCCATTTGTATTTACCAATTTTATTAGTTTCTTGAGACAATGCAGATCTTCTTTGGACCTCAAGGCAATGATCATATCATCTGCATACAAATATATTGACACTGTCTGACTTTTGGAACTCGTGGATCAGCTGGTATTGTAATGAATAAGAGAGGGGTGTGCAGATGGCCATTTAGCACTCCATTTGTGTGCACCAGTTTCTTTGATTTGTTAATATTCAATTCATTTATCATCTGTTATAATACCATTGTACACCAGTAATTTATTTTCCTTAAGAGGTGATTTTATCTTCAAATCATGTCTTCTTGTTTACTGATTACTTTGGTCCCGTTTAGATCACTGTTCTTCTATAGTCAATAAATACAATTTCCATTAATCTTAAAACTTTGCATACCATGTAATGTATTAGAATATAGAGTAAGCAAACCAACAACTATTAACACTATAATAAGACACAATTGCCATACGCGTTTCGACCTCAAGAGGTCATCATCAGTGGCATCAGGGAAATTAATACATTTAGTCAAATGGTTCAAACTGGATTTTAATTACTTACGATTCGAATATTGAACGATTGGACCCAAGAAACCCAGGAAATACCACAACTACTGCCAAGAGAATTAAAGAACGTTTTACATATTATTTTATGAATGAAGGAGAAGGTCCATGGCAAGATAAAATTGTACATTAATTTCTTGTAACTGATGTCTACATAAAATCTGTTGAAGTATACCTGTAAGTGTGTAGCCGGCTTTATTCGGGGTGATAAGGGTATTTCGGTTGAACTGACTCTTGTCATTTTATTACTATTCTTATAAAAAAGAAACATGACGACAGCACACTTCCATCATTATAACAAATATTGTTGTGTAGCTTTTGTGAACGTACCCTGAGGTTATATTCTCTGCCCAAAGAGTATATTGGTGTAAGTTGATGTACATCAAGCCAATGTTTTGCAGGGAAAATAGACCTTTATATCCTCTTGGGTAGATGACGTGCAAGAGGACAGACAATACCAACATACAAGGGGAGGAAGAAGAAGACGATAACATGTGATTACGTTGTAGAGGTTATATTCTATAGTTTCAAGTGTAAGGGCGAAGGATGTCACATTTTGTGGTGTACTGGATTGAGAACGTTAATAAAAGAAGAGAGTGAAGAATTGGTTGAAAGAATATTAAACAATTCCCTACATGGAGCTGTACCTTTAGTGCTTGCCATTATTCTAATGATTTTCTTTTGAATGTAAAATACTTTTTTACTGTCTATTGAGTTTCCCCAGAAAATCATTTGAGGTACTCTTTTATTGAATTATTTTGGCTTAGAATTTATGAAGGATCTTTTTGATTATGTTAATGGTGAATTTTTAGTTCTGTATGTTGTTACCAGTGGGTATGCAAATGTAGGATTCTTTTTACCTTAAACATGTCAGCACATTGTAGTTTGCAGTTATGTGAAAGTTTGTAAGAGAACCATTCAAAACTATCTTTCATTTGATGTTAACTCCTTATAATGAGAATTTATTCCTTAGGTTGCCCACCTCAGCTGAGTTCCTGTGACTTTGGCAGTGTATAGTGATGACATAGTCTTCTTTGCAGAATTGTATCAGAAACATTAGTATTATCCGTTATTACTGATAAGTTTATATATCATCAAGATGTCTCTGTATGATGATATGGATGCCATTAAACAGAAGTCAGAGCAGGTGGCTGGCTGGTCGTCAGGCATCAAACTCTTACAGTCACAGCTGCAGCTGAAGAAAGCTGTGCAAACCCAGGTAATATGACACATTTGTCTTTCATATTAGAAGGTCCCTGGTTTAAATTCCAGGTCTGGGTAGCATTGCCAAAGTCATATGATTTTTCTTGTCTCTCATTATACTCAGAAATAGACTACAACCTGTTCCCTGTTTCATTCTGATAAATGTCATCCCCATAAATCTGAGATCAAAACACAAAGTAAAGTTAGACATACTTTAGCACAGAGCTTTTAAGATACTTTCATTATACATTCCATAGATCCTAAAAATGAGAATGACTGTAGAATCTATAACTATTTAAAATGTGTATGAACAAAAGTATAGTAAAGTCTGTGTAGGTAAACATTAGTGTCATGCATATCCTGTTCGGATTGTCTGAAACAAGGAGGTACCTGATTGCCATTGACTTTCAGCTTCACTTTGGTGTATGCCGTTAGGGGAGTGGGATCTGAGAAAAGTGAAAGGGATTAGATATGAATAGGACATACCAGCTTCTGGTCTATGCTGATGTTAATTAATTGAGTAAAGTAAAGCTGTCCCACAATACACCATGTAGGTGCTTGGACGGAGAGGTTGTATAGCTCCTACTCATTCTTGACCTTGGCATTAGATGAGGGTGAGTGGTCAGTATCACGCTCTGGCCGCAATTTACCCCCAGGAAAGGACCCCGGTACCCATTGGATAGGAGGCTGGGTGGGTCCCATTACCAGTCTTGATGCACAGGCTAGAGGAAAAATCCTCTGCCCCCATCAGGGATCGAGCCCTAGTCATCCAGTCCGTAGCTAGTCACTATACTGACTGAGTCACACTGGTTCATAATTTATTGAGTAAAAACATCCAAAGGAAAACATTGAAGCTCTACTAGAAAGTAGTAAGGAGGTTAAATATATGCCCAGTCTGCAGAACTAAATCATAATACAAATATAGCTAATAAAGTAATGAAAAATGTGGTAAAGTTAAAATATTTGGAAATGACTGTTCCAAATCAAAGTGGCATTCATAAAGAAATTAAGGGAAGATCAAATCTGGGTTGGGGTGAGGGATGCCTACTGCCACTCAGTTCAAAATCTTGTGTCTTCTGCCTAAATACATAAAGTTTAAAATATACAAAACTGTAAGTGTTGTCTTGCATGATATGAAACTCAGTAACTCACATTAAGGGAAGAACATAGTTTGAGGGTGTTTGAGAACAGGGTGCTGAGGAGCATTCTTGGACCTAAGAGAAGGATGAAGAAAACTACATAATGAAAAGTTTAATAATTTGTACTTGCCACCAACTATTATTAGGATGAAATCAAATAGGATGAGATGCATGGGGCATGTAATTGCATATGTAGTTTTGATGTGAAAGCCTGTCTGACATTTTTTGAAACTGTTGTCATGTAGGACCAGCAGTTGCAAGAATGAGTAACTGTTGAGTTTGTTTATAGACAGAGAATAACTTCCCCACACAGACTTAAGTTATCAATGATATTTGAGAATGCAGTTTATTTATATTATTAACTGTGAATTGGTTAGGATGGTGTTGTTGACACCTGCTAGCATTATGTCATAGTGTTTATTGTAAGAGTCTTATCAATATCACTTTATATTGTTTCAAGAAGCATTCAGAATTACTAGGCACAAAATTATGTCATAGTGTACAAACTTCACTTATGGTAAGCAAGACTTTGGTTGTTGTTGCAGCCAAAACGGGAAGCTCTTCGTAAGTCTGGTGTGACATTGGCTCCTGTGATAGACCTAAAATCCAAAAAAGATGAAGAAGATTCCAACTCCAGCTCCAGCTTTGGGAGTTACAACTCGGGAAAGGTTGGTTTCTCAGGTAGCTTTATATTCAACATGAAGTAATGTGCAGATTTTGTGTGACTGTGGATATTGTTTTGCAATGCTTGTAGGATGCAAGAGGGATCCCAAGAGACACAGAGTGGAACTTTGAAGGAGAATATGACCCTATGTGGCCCAATGACTATGAGAAGGTTGTTAAAGGTGAGGCTTGACTAAATACAATATTTAGTGGTTGCAGTTGTGTCTTTTTTGTAAATTGTTTACATACCTACTTGCACCACTTGTAATATAATGTAATTTTGACTGCTAGTGTGCTTTCTTGCTGTTTCAATCAATCACACTATATCTTAACATTGGAAAGGTGACTTATGGAAATTATAAGTGCAGAAAACAAATTTTTGGGCATAACAGATGAAATTTACTTTTCTATTGCTACAAATCTTGTTGCTGTTAATGTCATATTTAGGTAATGTAAATTTAATGTCCCATAATGTGATATATGAATATACAAATGGGTAGGCATACTGACTCATTCATAGATGGTCATTCAATAAAATTATATATGTCAATTTTTTATTGCTCAAAATTGTAAATATGTTGTAGTTTATGATAATGATCATGACTTATGATGATGATTATTGTTGTTAATGATTAGTATGATATTATTATGTTGTGCAGACCAGAACTTCTTACATAGTACAGATTATATCTATGGTAAATTTTCCAGACAACTCAAATTAAATTATTTGATTTTTGTTTTGAGTGTTAAGATTGACACTGATGCCTTGTTTGTAATTGTTGGCTTATTAACATTAACATCCAGAGTTTGTAGGTGTGTTATGATCTATTTTAATACTACATTTCATATGCCTAGGTCCTGTGGTTCATTATAGTATTAGCAGTCTATTTAGTCCCCATGTGAAAATATGCAGAATAGAACATTGATGGTAACTGAGCCTATACCATTGCTGAGGTTGAATGACTGGAGCAGATGAAGGTGGCACGTTTGTAATAGCTAGGAGCATGTACTCTATGTATGTGTAAAAATATTGCCTGTAAATGAACTTTGCTGACTGTAACTTAAATGCTTATGTATCAAACAAATTGTTCCCAGATGTAATTCCATTGTCTGCTGCATACATAAATAACAGATATTTTGTTATCCAAGCACTCTCAGAGATTTCTGCTGTTTCAGTATCAGATTCTCTACATGTTGTAGCTAGCATGTAGTGTTCCTTTCCTACACAGTCATTTGTGAACATGGTAATGAACCTTTGGTTTCATAAAAGGAAGGGAATTTCCTAAGTAACCGAGTGATTTTTAGATTCTCAATGACTCTAATCGATGGAGGTAGTTATTTATATAGACACTCTTTTTTGAAAGTTGCTCAGGTCTGTCACTATCATTCTGTATGATGTCCTCTTCAGATTATTAATCAAATTAAACTTGATGCCATGCATAGTTGATATTGGGGTATGAGATGTTTTCTTAGGTAGTCATTATTCATTTCCCTCTTCATGGCACTAGATGTTCCTTAATGTTGTCTGTTGGAGTTAGCAGCCTCATAATAATCATTCTGATTGTAATCATCAGATTTGTTAACACTGTGCTCATTTGGTTTAGCTTTTTGTCATATAAAATAGAAGGTAAATGTGAAATGTATATCATTACTTTTCTGTTTGTTTACAACTGGCAGACATGGTAGATTATGTAAAATTTCATGTAGATATGTTTACAGATTTTATAGCTATATTCTGATATTTTCTGTCAGAGTAAATGATTGACTTTGTATTTATGCCATGTTTCTGTTATCTTTATATACTTTTATTATTGACAGACCTGAGGGAGATACGTGATCGGGAGAAAGAGAAAGAAGAAGAGGAAAAGCGGCGGAAAAACCGGGAGGACCGTGATCGACGAGTTCGAGACAGGTGTGTGATTTAACTGTCTTTGGACACACTACTCTGTTGGTGGTACTGCATAGACAAGGCACTGGCATCATTTGCTAGCTGTAGCATTTCTGTGTTACTGCCTAGAGATACCGAACTATGCATACTTTGCTGTTTATTAAGAAAATTTCACTTGTGTGAGTGCTGTAATTTTTGTGCTGTACATGCATGGAAAAAGTTATTTTTAATGTGAAAAATAGAATTTACAAGGAAATTATAAATGGCCAGGGTCAGGATAACTCTGTCACAAAAATTACTACCTGCAGACTGGGACTTTTTAACTGGCAGGATGAGGGATATTTTCACTTTGCCACCACATTGAGACTGTCTTTCCCAGCCTCAGGTCTGCAGCAAGCTTTCCACATCACAGAGGTAGTGGGATGCTGCATTGTGCTGGAATAAATTTATACCGTGTTGCAGCAATTCTGGTTCTGATACACAAGACTTAAATATAGGATATTAATGCTTCTTTCTTTGAAATGTGTTTCAGTTTAAATATTTAGTTTTGTGGAATTTGGACTGTTTTATGACTATTATTTATATTCATTTTAGTTAATAGAATTTCACTTCTGTACTTATCAAGTGCATAAATGGGGTTAATTACATGGAAATTAGAGTTCAATACAGAGCATGGTTTCAAACCATGTTGTCACAAGTTGCCTATTTATGTGGGACAGTGTGGTAAGTTGTTTAATAATAAGTGCTCTTCTTGTTAAGTTTATAGTCCTGATGTGTTTGTTGCAGATTTGATAGTAGTGATGATCGTCGTAAATCTGGTTTTGCTGGTCGCAAGGATTCAGATGAGGAAGATGAGGAAGAGAAGCCAGCAGCCAGGGTGGGGGGTGTAGCCATAGCTCCACCTCCATCACTTCAAGAACCCATGTCTCCTAGTGAGAGTTCTCGGTCACCTGCTGCCTCTGTGTCTGGGGACAAATATGGCCTGGCATTTGGAGGCTCAGTGGCAGCCAAGATCATGGCCAAATATGGTTTCAAGGTGAGAAACATTGAGCTGTGGTATGTGTCTGAATGTACAGTTTGTAGACTGTAGTGCTGGTATTTGATTTCAGCTAATAGGATATTGATATTTATTTGTTTGAAGTTTAAAGATTTTATTACCCCAGGCAATCATGCTGCTGCTGGATCTGTTGTGCACCCCTGATCCTGTTATTAACCTTCAGGGATCCCTGACTGCACTGCTAGAGCCAGTACTAGTCTGAATTTGGCCTTCTTAATATCAGTAGCCATGCAATGCTGAAGATATCTAATCTCAGGAGTACTAAGTTTTACAAGCTGTTTATATACAGAACTGGACAAGGAATGGCAAATTACTTTTAATGAAGTTCAAGTCTACCACCTGAGTTTTAAAATGTCTTTTTATTTGGCTCATTCACAGTTATTTGGTGGTGATTACAGTAACTATGCAATTACTATCAGTTATCATCGGTGATGGTGATGTGTTAATATCGATTGAAACTTTACAAGTGAGTGACACAAATTGTACAACTTTAAGTCCATGTATTCTGGATCATTCAGCTGCTGTGGTTTGTCAGATAATGTGTTACACTTCAGATGGTAGCACTGCAGTTGAGTAAAAATATTTTTACCTCGTTTTTTTCAAACAAAATATCTTCATATCAGTCCTTAATAATGTTTAAGGTTTACATGCGTCATGTTTGTGTTTTGGATTAAAATATATAATAAAATACAGGTCAATACACAAAACTATATTTGGGTGTTAAAATTTAAAATTTAAATGTTAAAATTTAAATGATACACCACACAACACGTCTTATGCATAATTCAAAACAAACATAAGATGGGAAAAACGAGAAGACCAGTGAAACACATATTACAATAATAAATTATTGAAAGGCATGCATTAAAATATAAAATAGTTTTAAATAAAAAACAACACCTGAAGATGATGTATTACATCGAAACATATTGTGAAATGAATGAAAGCGCGCAAATGTAACATCCTTATAGTGATGAATAGCGCTAATTTAAAATTTTAAATTTTAACATTTAAATTTTAAATTTTAACACCCAAATATAGTTTTGTGTATTGACCTGTATTTTATTATATACCTTAATAATGTGTTTTGTATCCTTTCTTACTTGTTCAACTACTTACTTTCTGTTACTTTAAGCTATAAAAATTTCTTGAGGAGACCCTACTTTAAGAAACTAATTGAATCCATCATTTTCAGTAAAATCTCCTTTCTCTGAGCTTTCCATATGTACTTTCATTGTTTCCCCCTGTATGGTCTGTACTAACTGTAGTTGTTATTGTGTTGGTGGAGGCAAACCTGAGCTAGAGGACTATCCCTCCCAGGTTACCTGAAAGTACTGGTATCAACACACATTTACAGCTGCCCTGTGATGTGCAGTAATGCATGTTTGGTTTGAAACAGGAAGGTCAGGGCTTGGGGAAGCAGGAACAGGGTATATCCATGGCTCTGCAAGTTGAAAAGACCAGCAAGCGTGGCGGTCGGATCATAAGTGAGAAGGAGATTATGCCTCCACCACCTGTAACAGCACCAGGCTCAAACTCACCAGGTGCTACTTCACAACAGCAGAGCACTGCTACACAACCCAGACCAGAACCAACTATCACAGAGATCATGCGCAGCCCATCCAAAGTTGTGCTACTTCGGGTAAGCAACAGCAAATGTAATTTATTCTGAAGTAATTTGACATTCTGTAAACCATGCTATCAAGGGTCCACAGAAGTTGGCATGATAGATACTAAGCCTAAAATATCTGCAAGTTTTGTTAAGCATGGTTTTATAAAAAAATTGACAATTTTTTAAATAAAATGTTTATATAATGAGAGTTTGATTTGGGTAACTTCAGAGTAGAAGATGCAGCAACATACTTGGCTCCATTTTTCATGTGAGCTTTATAGACCATTAGGTGAAACAAGATGTTTCATCTTTGATACTTTCCCTTGCAGCAGACAAGAGGGTGTATTGTCAATCCCTGCAAGATCATCCTTGCTAAAATTAGCAAGCATTCTCAGTCACACTATTCCTTCATTTGTAATAGATATCCAGTGTTCAGGTCATCCATTTTTACATGAATGAAATAAGGTGACTGATTATTTCACTATGTGTTAGATACTGAAGATTTTAAAGCAGAATGAACAGGAAATCATGCCACATCCAGTGGATCTGAGATTTGCAAGAAAGGAATATTTTCTACTAATTTTGTGTGTGATGTTTTTCAACTATTTGTAGCTGTTTGCATGTTTCTCCTGCCTGACTTCAATTATTTCCTGGTTTTGTTGTAAGATCTTTATGAATGTACTTTCTCACTTCTTGTAGTAGAGTGTTCTTTAACACAAAACGTGTAATAACACAGGTAACAATGTAAACATTATTCAACTTGAAGAATATGAGTTAATTTAGACCTTCACGCAGCACTAGTGACCAGTTAATGAGCTTACCCAGATGTATTCATTCATGAAGAGAGTTGCTACATTAACAAATTGATGCCAAGTGTGCGTAGTAATGGGTCTGTTGAACCATTTTGTTGCAGAATATGGTTGGCCCTGGGGAGGTAGATGAAGATCTAGAGCCAGAAGTGAAGGATGAGTGCAACACAAAGTATGGGGAAGTGGTAAGGGTAGTGATATTTGAACAACCCAATGTGCCTAGTGACGAAGCTGTCCGTATCTTTGTTGAGTTCCGTCGTATTGAGTCAGCAATCAAAGGTGAGTGTTTCTTTTAGAAGAAAAATAACAATTCTTGGTATAATAAACAGAAAGGAAACTTCAAGCGCTGGGTAAGATCAGACCCAGAGACACTCAAGTTACACTGTGACCTCAAAAATATGCTGATGTAATAATTATTGCATTATTTTATTCAACAAGCATCATGGAAATGCTATATTCAAAATTAGTGTTAGCTGCTATCTCTTCAGATTTATTTATCAGCAAATGCCATGCCCACAGCAGTAAACACATCTTAAAAATTTGCATACCGTGTAGTGTATTAGAATATAAATAAGCACAAAAACAACTATTAAAACTATAAAGAAGACACTATTGCCATACGCATTTCAACCTTAAAAGGTCATCATCACTGGCATCAGGGAAATCAATTCAATTAATTAAATGGCTCAAACTTGATTTAGAAAATAAATAATGAATAGGATATTTAACGAAAAGTATTATAAGTGACACTGCACCGAATGTTGTTATTCATAGGAATAGACTCTGCACTTAGCTATTTATCTGGAGGTCTGGTGGCCGTAGCTGGTCTGCGGCAAGCTGTAGTTTCGTCGTCCGTACCTGTGAACTCCAGAACAGTGGGCGCCCACTGTTCTGGAGTTCCCTGATGCCACTGATGATGACCTTTTAAGGTTGAAACGCGTATGGCAATAGTGTCTTCTTTATAGTGTTAATAGTTGTTTGTGTGCTTATTTATATAGTAAACACATGCTTAAATAGAAAAGGAAAGAGACATGGACATTAGAGATGCAGGTGGAAAAATTAAATTTATTTTATATCATCTTAAGTGCAAAGAACATACAGCATAAAATGTTACAGTGTTACAGGTTATGTTTTGATCATAGGAGACCTTTCTTTTCTTTTTTCACAAACAGAAGTATGTACTGTTTGGTTCATATAAATACTGTACTTATGTGTCTAATGTTTTTCATGATTTGTTACCCATTTTCACCAGTATTCACTTCAATTAAATTTAGTGTTGTTGAAAAAATTATAGTTAATTGTAATGGCATTTCTCCATTCAAGCAGAGAAAATTTGTTTTACAGTGCAGTTTTGTCAGAAATAAGATGAACATAGACAATCCTTTCTGCAGTTATTGATGTGTGTTGTTCATTATATTGTTTGTAGTGTTTGTTCAGATATGCAGTGACCAGAGAATTTCCCCACTGGAGAATTCTCATGGTCTATTGTTTTCTTAAGAAAATGCAGTGTTCGGTAACTTTGCATTGGTTTGTTTGCAGCTGTGGTGGACCTCAATGGACGGTTCTTTGGAGGACGTCAGGTGAAAGCAGGTTTCTACAGCTGGGAGAAGCTGAATAACTTAGAGTTACTTGACTGAAAGAATTTGACTGAACTGTTTTATGCAGTATATTGAAACTCTGAGTGTATGTGTCCATACAGCTGCCACTGTTTTGCTACTCTACAAATGAGAATCTTACTAGGCTCAGTTTTTAATTTTTCACCCCATATTCAAGTGACTATTTTTGTCACATGTGATGTTACTAATGGGTGTTCTGGCCAGTTATTGTGAAGGTCTTGAGACAAAAGTGACTAATTTAATCAAACTCATTCAGCATATTATTGAGAGATAAAGCAGACATATTCATTCTACCAAAGTCCTATTTAAAGAACCACATTAGGCTTGTATGATTTTATATGACATAATGCACTATTCTGTTCTGTCTTTTATTCATACACAGGCTCTTCACAAAAATATACCAGCATTTTCTTGATATTTATTTATGAAGCAATAAACGCATGCCACATTATACCAAAACTAAAAAGGTTTTACTCATTAGAAAATATTTCCAATGTAGGCAACCTCATTACTAAGAGTTTTGGAAGAAGCTTGATCATAAGGATCGGGATTGATGAAATCAGATGCTCAGTATTGGAAACACAAGAATATAAAATATACTGAAGCAGAAAATATAACACCAGAACTACAATGTAGAGCCATGCTGTGACTCTATGTCTAGTCATTTGTCACTACTCCATTCTTACAAGTAGCACATCTTTCATTATGCTCCAGTTCAACCTTATATGAATTTGAAATGTTACACCAAATGTCACAGTACTTTCTGCTTGCTCTAGTCTTGACTAAAAATCTGACATCCTTTTGAAAATATTTTAATGTAGCAAGGTCGATTTTAAAAGCACAGAGTTGAAATTCTTGGCAGTTGTGTATCAAAACCAGTATGTTGTACAGCCATTCTGTGTGCATTGCTTCTTCATTTTATTCATAATTATCCAAATGGTTAATTAACATCAAGCATATGTATAATAAATATGAGGGTGGTTCAGGTTTGACCCTTACATTGATTTTGAATGTACAGAATAACATGGTAATGTAGTCAGTGTTCAGCAGTCTAATTTTGGATGGCAGAGCTGCTTGTGGTCTCTGAAAGAATGCTTATGTTAAAAAGTTACAGTGAGGTATGTAGCACACCCTTGATTTTCTTACTGGTGTGAAATATGTGTCCTCCAGAATACTCTGTTTTAAAGAATAATGCTTGACTCAATTAAGAGTGCCAAGTAACAAGATTGATCAGATTGTAGGAAAAATGTTTACAGTGCCATCATCAGTCAGATTCGTCCTTTGTATTAGACCTGATAACACTTGTGTACTGATACATGCAGTTGCACTCAGATTGTGTTTGTGAAATATATGGCAGCATTAGTGGAAGGTATAAACATTTCATTCCTGAACAGTTAAGTCAAGAAATTGACTTCAAATAAAATTGTAAAACATTCAAAAAAATAAATAATCACTGAAAATTTTTACATTTGTATATATATTTGGAGCCTCACCTAAAATGGGTAGTACTACTGTTCTTACTTTGTTATTACAGTAGAAGTTTTGAGTTTCTTCCTTGTAAAACAATGTATGGCATTATATAGATATACAGTGAAACCTCGATGCATCGTTTTCGGCGGGGGTGGGAAATAAAAACGATGAATGCGGGAAAACGATAGATGCGGGAAAGCATTAAAATTTTTTAAAAAAACAATGTTTCTCTTTCAAAGTTACTTCTTTTTACCAAAAAAGTCTTTAATGGACAACTGGTTTGTCGAAACTTTACGTTTTAGACCAAACAGAGCACTTTCCACGTTCAAAATGTTTTCCTCGTCACGTTCACTAATATTAAGCGCATAAAAGAACGACTTCACTTTCGCCAATGCAGCGTGCGCTTCGGCAAAACTCGGCAAAGCTTCGGGCTCGCATTCGTCGTCTTCTTCTTCCTCACCGCTCCAACCCCCTTTGCGGACAATAACAGGTAGAATGGAAATACTATTACTGCCGAACTCAACGAAACGTAGCTGTAGAAGACCCTGAACCGCTGGAAACGAGATGAACCAGAAGAATGAAAAGTGCCGCCAGCCTTTCCTTTGTACTTATAATAAAAGCATTTGTGAAGAAATTAACACTGCACATGCCATCTGGCATCGCTGGAACGAAATATGAGTGCACCCAAATTAAAATCGTAAAATTTCTGACAATGGGCACCGCCATTCACTCCAACTATCACCCCTGCACCGCTGACCCCTCATTCCAAAAGAATCTGTGCTGGTTGGGCGACATAACAGGTTACCGCTACTGCGTATTCCAAAAACATTGTGCGTCTTTCGGTAATAATTTATCTCAAAACCCAGCATTTTAAATTCTCAGAAACGATCATTGCGGGAAAATTGTGGGCCGGGACTAAGATTTTTGAACGATCGATGCGATAAAACGATAGTTCGAGGAACGATAGAAGCGGGAAAATGTAACATTATTTTATATGGGATGTATTCGGGACCGAACAAAACGGACGATGCATCCGGGAAAACGATAGTTCCGGGAACGATGGATAGAGGTTTCACTGTATAAATGTGTTAGTCATATAATGTAAGTTGGTCTTAAATTGTTAAACTAACAGCAGATCTAACATACTATTCAGGAGATCCTGTTGAACACATAAGACTTTGTAGGATTTCAGGTTCTCATGGTGGTTGAGTGTGAAGGTAGCTGTAGTCTGCATTATCATTACCGTGATAACGGAGGAAGCAAGTACCTCTGAAACACTGGTAAGCAACTACCAGACTACACAGCACTACAACCAGAAGACAGGAATCTTCACATGCCTTTTCTTTCATATGGTTGCCTGTTCAATTTAAGATGGATCTCTATTTGCTTTAAAGAGTGAATACCTGGTAATAAAAAAAAACTTTTCAATGACTGTTAGATGATCCAGTGCATCACTAGCATATAGCTTGATAGGAGAGATGGATTAGTCTATAAAATAGGAGACAGTAGATCCTTGAAGCTGCATAAATGATAACTTAGATTTAGAATATTGGTACTTGGTGTCTGTGCTACAATGAAATGTTAGTTGTTTTTTGCAAGCAGAAGCAGATGGCTTGAGAGACAGATTCGTATATAATACAAGTGATGAATTAAAATCTTTGAGCTGCTCTGGTGGTAGCTTCATGTAGTTATGTTTATTTACATTCCACACAGTAGGTTGATCAAGCAGGAGAAGACATTGTTTTGGCTGGAAATGGAAAGCATGTAGTTTCTCTCTACATAAAATATGAGAAACTGAAGGTGTGAAGCCTAGTGGCTATGAAGAGCTGGAATGTGAATTTTTTGCCCACTATGTTGAAAACATTCTCTGCATGCAGTTGAACTATGGCAAGATGGTTTGGGCCCAATGATTCTTTTTCACAAGCATGGAAGTGAATATAGGTATGGGTAGCTGGTGTCTGTTCAGGTATTTTTATGCATATTGTTGACATGCAGCTGTTCCCCTGCACAACATTTTGCTATTTAATAGCGCAAACTGACATTAGTTGTCAAGAATTCAGATCATATCATGTTGGGTTAGGATGTGCGCAGATTATCATGCGCAATGGCGGCATCACTATTCCACCTGGCGATTTTGAGCATCTGCCACGATGGTATCACAAAATGTGAACTCTTTATAATTACTATTTTCCATTAGTGACGTTCCTAACAAATATAAAATCCTCACACATTATTTATTAATGCACTCGACATGTCACCATATAATACATATTAAGATAACGTATACACATGTAAATTAGCCTGTAAGCAGCGGCCAAGTTTATACACACTTATTTCATTGTCGAGGAACAGGTTCCTACTGCCATATACTAAGGCGGAGAAGTTAGCAGGCATACTTTTGTGATAACTCATAAGAGACGAAATTTTCTACATTACCACAGCGAACAACAAGCAATGTGATAAACTGGAAGATTGTGTGCTTATACTGTTGTTATCTTTGCCTATATTCGCAAAGAATGCAATGGTTCTGTTCTTGTGAATATTAGTTTACTTTTTTATCTGTGGCGTGTAAATCTCTGTCTGGCTTAGTTTATCTTTGTATATGGGTATCACTTGAACAATTTGTTGTAAAATTTGAACGGTATTTGTGGCTTATGTCATTGTGTAAATATTGTATAGATTTAGCACAGAGTGTTAAGAGTTTTTAAATTAATTTTGTTTTAAAATGTCTGTTTCATATATGATGCGTTTAAAAACAGCTGCTTTCATAGTTGTTTGTTTTCTGCTGTGGCAGGCACTAAGACATTTTCCTTCTTTTTCAGAGTTCTCAAATAAGGTGAGTCCCTGAAATATGCTGTTTTGATGAGGTGTCATGTTCAGTGGAAATCTTGTTGATGTAATTTTTTGCATTACATGATTTTAGATGATGCGCACGTTATTGCGTTGTCGTCCAAATAAGAGTTCTTGACTTATGCCCCTTTGAGGCAGTATCAAATATTGTCTATAAAATATTTGTAACAAATGGATGTGCTGTATTGGCATTTTAAATAGGTGCTTTGCAGTTTTGGCAATTGGTTATTTTGTGAATCAAGCCAAAGTGGTATAGAATAGTGCCCTTGACATCGACGTTGCTGTGGAATAACTTCGATGATTTAATATTAATAAAATATTCATTTAACTGGTGGTACATGAATTATTGTTGTTGTAGCACTTGACCCACCGCTGGGAAACTGTGGTGCCATCAGCAATAGTGCCACCAATATTAGTGACTGTATTCTATGAAGCTCTTTGTCCGGACTCAAGAAGTTTTTTTACTAAACAGTTATTGCCAACATTTGAGAAAATTCCACTTCTGATACAAATTAATTTGGTGCCGTATGGAAAAGCCATGGTGAGTTTTAGCACTGTAATGAAGCTTTGGTAGGACATTATCATTTGTCTTACTTAAAAATAAAAAATAAAATAAAATTAAAATTTTGAAATTTACTGCATATTCGAGACTGAGAGTAGAGTAGAGTAGAGTAGAGTAGAGTAGAGTAGAGTTTATTTACATTCCATAGATCCTTCTTAGGACTCAACCAAAGGATGTAGAACATGTCATTTCATACAATATACATACACTTCACAACTTTCAACACAAGTACAAGAATGTATTTCACATATCAATGTACATAAATTTCAGATTCTGCAATACAAGTATGAAAAATAATTTTACAAATTAATATACATAAACCTCAGAATTTTAAATATAAATACAAAACTTGCTTTACATATACGTAGATTATGGATATAAAGCTTAAACATTTTCAGCAGAGATGAAATCATCTACAGAATAGGAGTGAGTAAAGAGGTAATCTTTCAATGCAGGCTTGAATACCTTTATATCATAATTTAGACTTTTAATTGGTGGAAGATTATTAAACAACTTGATACCTGTATAGTACACTCCTTTCTGATATTTAGTAAAGTTAGCATTTGGCACATATAGATCATGTTTACGTCTTGTATTTAAATTATGTACATCTGTATTTCTTTTAAATTTACCCATGTTTTCCACCACAAATGATAGCAAGCAGAGTATAAATTCACTTGCAAGTGTAAGTATATTAAATTTACGAAATAATTTTCTACAAGATACCCTGCTTTTGACACCAGCCATTATTCTAATTATTTTCTTTTGCATGTAAAAAACTTTATTACTGTCTGTTGAATTTCCCCAAAAGATTAATCCATATGACAATACAGAGTGAAAGTATGCAAAGTAAACTAGCTTTAAAGTATCTATTGTCATGAGTGGTACGACTGTTCTCATGTCAAAGCATGCAGAGCTTAATTTGGGAATAATATACTCAATGTGTTTCTTCCAATTTAAGGTACTGTCGACTTGTAAGCCAAGGAATTTGTTTGTTTCAACTTCCACAATTAATTTTTCTTCAAAACCTATATTTAATCTAGGATATGTCTTGTGCTTAGTAACAAATTTTATGAAGTTTGTTTTTTCAAAATTTAGTGCCAGTTTGTTAGCTCTAAACCATTTGTTTATGTTGGCAAAGACATCATTCATGATATTTTCAAGATAGATCAATTCTTGGTGTGCAATAATGATACTTGTATCATCAGCAAAAAGAATGGGTTTGGATATAGAGTTCACAGTTGCCGGCAAGTCATTTATATATATGAGGAAAAGTAAGGGCCCAAGAACTGAACCTTGTGGCACTCCGTGATTTACGATACCCCATAGGTATTATGATTGGTATGGGGGCTTTCAATTTATACTTTCTGCCTTCTATTATTTAGGTAGGATTTAAACCATTGTCCTGCTATACCTTGAATCCCATAAAATTTCAGTTTCATTAGTAATATTTCATGGTTTACACAATCAAATGCCTTGGCTAGGTCACAAGATATTCCACCCACATGCATTTTATTGTTAAGGGTACATACAATTTCATTTGTGAAACTAAATAGAGCCTTTTCTGTTGAGAGATTTTTTCTAAATCCAAATTGTTCCTCGACAAGGATGTTGTTTGAGTTTAAGAAATTATTTACTCTCTTGCACATAACTTTCTCAAAAATTTTAGAAAATGTTGTCAGCAGTGAAATAGGTCTGTAGTTAGAGATGCAGGATTTTTCACCCTTTTTATATAGTGGTTTTACTTTTGAATATTTAAGTCTTTCAGGAAACTGACTTTGCCTTCATCTTCAGGCAAGCATGTAGCTACTCTCTGAGGCCCATTAGTCTGTCCAGGCAAGTGCCATTATAATACCTTAAATTAGGCCATGACTACTTCCTTCCTCATCTTTCCAAGTCATTATTCACTGTCATCCTCTTATTTTAAATTATAAGCAGTCAGTTACTACAGTAATTTTGTGTTCTGACTTCAGTTATATATATATGCATTGTGGTTAGACAACATTTTTTCAACAGAATAGGTAATAGCACCTGAATATGGCTGTATATTAGTTCAGAACATTTTGTTAAGTTCTGGGTTCGTGCAACTAATGAAGTTAGAGCTTCATGTTATGTTGACAGAATATACTCATTGTTGGTATTACAAATACCACAAATTCTGTGAACTACATAAAGTTACAAGCACCTTGTTTCAAACTCAGGACATTAAGAAAATTGGTTCAAGATGTCCATTTGCTTTGTAATTTTATTAATGGGTGTAACTCCTATGGAGTGGTGTGGGAATTAGGTTGTTGTAAGTGAAAGATAGAGTGAATATAAATTATGGTAACTGAGTAAGCCAGACTACAGTCTTAAGCAAGGATTTAGTGTGAAGTTGAAGAATGCATAAAATGTTACTGGTATGGTCTACCAGCAAGAGGTTTATTTTATAATTTAAGTTAATGTTGATATACTGTCATGAATTAGGTCTGTGTACATTTTCATAATCACCCTTCTGTGAAGTATAAATGTGATAAAATTAAGGGTGTGAGCAAACAAAGCAAACAGTTTTCACTTGCTTTTTCAGACAGAGACAGTGGGAACCAGCTACAGGTTCACTTGTCAGCATGGCCCATTGGAATGCCGGGCAAACAAGATACATGCATGTGCCATTGCCAAGGTGACACAGCCTGATATACAGCTCAAGTATATAACCTGCATGATCAGTGATAACATGAACCCAGAGAAGATTGGAGAAGAGGTTAGACCATGCCAGTGATAGGTGCTTCAGATTTCTTACTTGTAACTGTTAAAAATGAGCCTTTTATAAAGTCCTTCAAGGAGTATTTATGAATTATAGGAAAGATTGGTGTGTTACATTTTTTGGGTAGTATTTTGAAATTGTCAGTAATGGAAAAGAATATTACCTCTTGTCAGCAGTATATCACATCCTTTACTTAATACAATGTTTTAGCAGATCTTATGTTTACAGCATTGTGAAAAGCAGCCACAGGCTTCATTTACAGAAGCAGCTTTCTTTTCCCTGTGATTACAGTGTGCCCAGGATCATGATGTGAGGTGGAAAGAAGTGGTAGGGTGTGCAGTGGGTAGTGAAGGAGAAGAACTTTTGAAACAACATGGTGAGGCAACAAATGCACTAAATCCAAGAGTGAGCTTTGTCCCAACTGTTTTGCTGGACCAGGTATAGCATTTACATTATCAGTGGCAAGCAGTGTACACTGAAACATTTCCTAGGATGTACAGTTGACATCTTAGACTGTGAATGTAAAAAAGACTTCCTTCTTCAACAAGACATGTAATAGAAAAATTTGAAATTTTAGACATACAAGATTAATAATGAGGGTTCCATCCTATGGTTACATTTCATATTTTATATATTATTATATTTAGTCTTACAATTGATGTGGCATAACTTATTTGCCAAACTGATCAAAACAAGAGTTATGCTTGATGTGGTGGTACTGATGTGGAAAACAAAATATATACAGTGTTCTGATTGAGAAATGTCTAGGAAATTTCCTACTTGTTAGACTGAGGAGTAGGTGGTAGCATAATATTAATTTGAATCCTCAAGAAATTTAGGCTGTGATGTGAATAGGATGAAGGTGGTTGAGTAGAGTTTTTTTGTGGGTACTGAATATTACAGTATGATCATTCTGCCAGCAACAGGGTGGAAGGAGTTGTAGTGTGATATATCTGCAGAATATATCCTCAGAAAATATTCTGCTATACACCCATTTGCAGGCAGTGATTACTCTGAAGCTTAATGTTCAGTCTAAACAGTTTCAAAACAAGCAATGATTACAAAATATATTTCAAAATAATGTCAGTTATGTAAAAAAAGTAAAGAAATTTCTGAAGATGTGTTACTGCACCAAACAAAATATTTTGGATTATCAGTGTTTTTTCTTCATTAGGCCAGATAATAGGGAGTTTACTATAGTAGTAATAAAACCAAAAAAATTAATTCTTTTGAAAAAGTATGTACGTTCTTAATACTTGCATCTGGTAGAAAAATTTAACTGAATTGTGTGTGTTATAGAGCCAGGACAATCAGCCTGGAATACTGAAGAATTTGTTTAAAGAGGTGTGCACACACTTACAGGAGCAGGTAGGTGGCTTTCCTTTCCCTCTTCAGAAGCACTGCTTCTGAAAGCATGTTTGTGCAGACCCCATGTGCTTGTAAAGTCAAGGTATTATCTACCATTTATAATATTTGAGGTTTCTATAGCTGTGAAAGTTTGGATTGTGGTCTTCTAGGTTACAATACAATGGGTAAGTCGATCCTGAAGTTGAAAGTTACATATTCCTTAAAAACTCTGGTAACCACCTACAAGACTGCAGAGCATAGTAACCCATAATACCATAAAGATTTTTAGCAGTACCTTGGATTTGTCTCACCTTCCTGTGATCTTTATTCATGATGGTGCATCAAGCAAAACGATAAACTGAAATTGTTAACCATGTAATTGTATATTACTTTCAGTTTAAATTATTTATGCATTTTCATTCTTATTATTTCTTTTTTAAGTAAGCAGTGTTGGTGCATCTGTATTTAACTTATGATTATTACACGCAAAGTTTAATTTACTGGATCAACATGTAGAGGTAAGAAGAGAATATGCAGTATGTATTCTTAATTTCTTCAGCAACTGTCAAGATAGTGAACTTCCATTATGAGAAGGGTTTATTGAATACTTCCATACATATTTAGAGTGAATGTCTTGATTTAATGCGTGGCCTGTAGTTTTAATACAGAGCTGCAGGCTTGAGCTGTCTCAAGAGAATAGCAGGACAATGTGAATGAAGAGGAATGGGATTCTAGCAAAGAAAGAAGATGGAATTTTCCAACCTCAGTGCAGTGTAAGCAGAAATATATGTTCCAGATGTATATAAATTTGTACACACAGAAGTCTCAAGCATACTGTGAGCTTTCACCAAACATTATGTAAATATTAATATTTAGAGCACTGTGTCAAAGCTTGATGTTACAAAGGAACCATTCATTGTGTATGTGTATGCACAGTGTGATATTAACAGCGGCACTGCATTAACTAACGTTTTGCTGCACCAAAATATGCTTCTGTGTTTTTGTTATGGTGCTAGTATCAACTCTAATATACTCAATTGTGCCTCCATCACTTCATCCCATGAAAAATGCACGAACTTTACTGCAAATGGAATGGAAGACTATTTGATCAGATGATTTTAAGCTTGATTGTTAACAGAAGACTCTTCTCTGGTTTTTTGTAGTGTTTAGTTGAACGTATGAATTACCGTCTTACTGTTAATTCATTGAATGTATTTTCTAATACCGGGTCTACAATTTATGCTGTAACGGCCTTGCTTGCATTGCGTGCTCGGCTGAGTGCACTGTTGGTGTGGGATAGAGATAGCGTGTTATTCCCGTGAGTCACAGGCGAATCAGTTTCATTGTGTCTCTCGTCGCGGATTGACGTTGATAATATGGTGTACAGTATTAAGCAACGTGTGTTCTTAGTCGAAACATATGCCAAATATTCATCCTACGGAAGATGCCGCCGTAAATATCGCAGACATTTTCCCGGTGAAAGTGTTCCTAGCAGGCCCACGATAGAGAGATTAATAAAAAAAATTTGTAGTACGGGATCAGTTTTGGATAAAAAGAAGAACAGGAAACCACAATTCATTTCGGCAATTTCCCAAGAAGAGCTTCGTCAAGTATTTCGAAACATGTTAACGAGATGTGAAGCTTGCCTGCAAGCACAAGGAAGTCACTTTGAACATCTTTTGTGATTTAAGGTAAGAAAATTAATGTAATAACATGTGTTAGTGACGAGAAATATTCGTAGTTCGCTGTTACTAGCGGCACTGAAACTGATTCGCCTGTGACTCACGGGAAGAACACGCTATCTCTATCCCACACCAACAGTGCACTCGGCCGAGCACGCAATGCAAGTAAGGCCGTTACAGCATAAATTGTAGACCCGGTAGTATTTTTGTGTAATTTGTGTCATTGCTGTACTATGCTATCATAATTCAAATTGGTCACAGGGTGTGAAGTAAAGAAACAAGAAAGTTTGAAAACATCAAAAAATGAGAAGCCGATAGAAATTGGAGAAATTAGAATATTTATGTTAAACACTTGAAGAGAAAGGATAGAAAGGCTAATGAAAATTAGCAGAGAACAAGTAGGCTTAAAATTCTACATAAATACTGTACCATATCAGCACAATCTTCATGTCTCTTTTGCAATTCTACCACAAGAGGAAATGCTAATGCTGTCTTGCAGCACCAAACTGTAATTAGCAGAAATGTGTGTGCAAGAGGTACATTCAGATTATGGTCTTCAATTAATCTTGTTTTTAAGTTGCCTGGATGCAAACAGAATAACCTGCAGCTATGTAGTTTTATCAATAAATAACTCCATGTATCCTAATAATAAGCAGGAGTTGTGTGCACTATGAAAGGTCAAAGGCTAACCCATGCCTCTGACTTGTTAGCCTTTTTCACGGTGTCTCAATCATTTAAAAATTTCTGTAGGCCACTAAATTAGGCTGCAAGGTACCAGAAAGCTTACAAGACAGTTTTGGTGATGTGTGGTTGCAGATGACTGCTATTGTTATCATTTTAAAGCCTTTAATAATCATTTACATATCAGAGGAAATAGAAGCATAACATACATTGCTGTGTATGAAGAGGAACTGGTAACTGACAAATAACCAACATGTTGGTTGCATGCACAGCACAATATTACAATGGTAGTAAAGCACCTCCTTTTAGACCATTCTGAATAGGGAATGCGTAAGACAAATGTTTACCATAACATAGGTTTTCCTCATAATTAGTTTTATGAGTTCACTGAATTGAGCGAGAATATTAAACAAGTAATACGTACTGCTGATTGAATCATAGGCTTCCTTGAAGTCTATGAGTAGCTGATGTACTGAGTCTTGTCTAATGCAAAATGGTAGTAATGTTCCACTCCTAAAGTCTTTCATAGGGCCATATGATGCTCATCTAAGGATATTTGAAATGAAGCAGGAAATATAAATGGGTAGAGTTCCTTTTAGCATTGGAATCAGAACCACAGTAACCAGGGGTGGAATTACAAAACTGTGTGTTGGTCTTATGTTCACAGAGACTGCAGCTGGTGCCAGAGTGTGGGTGATGCCTACAGAGTGACATGACAAACGCATGCATATTCATATCCCTCCAGGTTCATATGGCTCTCCATTTCCTCTGTATTCACTGCAAGAACAAAGTCTGTACTATCAGTAACATACATTTTTAGTTAATGAAGATGCTTATCAATCAGTCAGTCATATATTAGTTGTGTTCTGCACTGAAGACTGTGCCCACATAACAGTGGGAAATGTGCTTATGTCTCTGTGAGTGGTGAAGTTTTATGTCCTGCAAAGAAATACATATAATAGAACTGTGTATTACTTGTGTAATTACAGTTTAAACTATATTTTACTTGAAAAATATGCAATTTTTAAAATACATTATGTGCGTAATATGTTGTTTGTAATATAATTTTGCATCATTCCCGCCAGAATCCCTTCCTATGATCCCTTCACTACATACAATTTATTTTCTTTGAAATTCAGATTAACTGGACTGGGACTTCACAGGATTAAGCTTCTGTCTGTAATGTAATCCTTTGCTCTAGTAATTATTTGTAGATGCTATTAGAATTTGCATGGGTTAATTAGGAGAAAAAGTGTTTTGACAAATTATGCAGAGGCCAGTTCTCATTACCATACAAACATAAGTTATTAACATATATGCGTGACTTTTTATTACTTTCACTTGTAGCCATAACATCAGATTTTCTCTTACCACTCAGAACTTTTCCAGTTTATCCCAAAATTTAAAATATATTTTGTTAAAATTAAAAGAATATAATACCAATTAGTTCATATCAACTAAACAGCATTCTAGCTCAATTTCCATAAGATGTATTTGCCAACACTAATCCCAAAATAAGATAAATGTGTATGCTAATGGTAGCTACTTCCTTCAGTTATTGCCATGCTTGTGGGTAAACTCTGGGTAGGAATCTCTTTGGATTGAGTAGAAAAATGTCAATTGGCAAATTATTTTTGTTCCTAGTAAGGAACCTTTTCATGCATCTGGGAAGGAAGATCGTAAATGAGGCCTATTCTCCATACATTTCTTTTCAATAACTTTACAGATACTTAGGGACTAACAAACTGTATACTATCAGTGAAAAAAAAACCTTTTCTTGGGAGGGTGATGGTAGTTCTCACCCACCCAGATTTGAGATGCTGAAATATATTACCATAAATGCCACACATTACCTGAGCACGGGATAGAGAGGAATGGAGGAGATGCTGGGGCCTGCGCACGAGCCGATGAACGGGTCGTTTAAGTGCTAAGTGCTTTAAAGAACAGTAGGTAATACTAAATTCTGCCCACATTGTATTTATGGTTGTCATACGCGTCTCAGAACTGGTATATATTGTTTCATTATGCAAGATAAACCAGTTGATCTTTTGTAATCGAGCTGCATTGCTGCTTCTGATATATGTATTGAATTATGACTTATTGTTTAGATGGACTTCATGCTTTAAAACTTGTTCATGTTTCAGGGTTCAGACAAAGGAGATTTGGGTTCTCATGGCGGTAAAGATATCGATGTTCTGGGTTGTCTCCCTATCACTTATTACACCTACATCCCTACGTTCGGAACTAAACATTTAGACCGGATTCTGGCATAAGTCACTGATATGATTGAATAATACCCATAGGGCTTAACAAAAAGAAAGTGTTACAGAACTGTGTTACAAAATCTTTACTGTCATTTTCCTGATGAGCATGGACCATATTACCCACAAAAAGTACAAATATAAGGCTGTGGTCAAAGTGGCACCGATATCGGTTGTCAGACGTCGGCCGATGATAATCGGCCGACAGCTTGGTCATAGTGCCTCCGACTAGTTTGTCATTTGTCGGCAGAATGGACGTTCCAACACTTCTGTGTTTTGAGATGAGTTCTGTGTTAAGATATTTGTTATTAAAAAGAAAAAGATTCCACGTGAATGATATTTATGTATCTCGAGAAGAACGCGGCGAGTATCATACACTCTTTCCTCAATTGCTTGAACAAGCGGACAAATTTTACGAGTATATGAGAATGAAGGAGGAAACTTTCTACTACATACAAGAGTCGATTCGTGATCTTATTGCGAAGCAATCGAACTTCCGAAAATGCATTTCGCCAGAAGAGAGGCTTGTGGTAACCTTAAGGTAAGTTATTTTTGAATTATATATTCTTGACTCATTTGTATCTTCTAATTAGTTTCAATTAATTGTAGGTATATTAAATAATTTTAATTTATTCTACAATTAAGGTTAATGTTAAAGATGATATAGTTTTTACAGAAATAATAGTGTAAATACAATGAATGAAAACGATTTTATTGCAAAGTTACAAATTAAATTCTATGATTGATAACACAAATACAGATGAATCCAAAACACGAATAGTGCAATTTTCAATATTTTCCGAGATGAGGTCTGTATGTTATTCTTTGAAACTTAAAATTCAGTGAGACCATCTGAGACGGTATTTTTAGCATTTTCAAGTTGTTGAAGGGTGTGAATTCCTTCGGACATATTGCCCATCTGTGTGTCAGTAACATTGCTGAGGCCCCAGTTCCCTGAGCCTGATGGACTTGGTGAAGGAGTGCTTGAAGATGGTGAACCATCTAATGATGGTGGGAAGTGGTGAACCAATCTTTGATCTTGAATTAGGACCTGCTGTAATTTGATGCGGGTGAGTAATTTTTGGTGTTGTGGTATGGCACGTAAATGTGGGAGTCTTCGTCTTCCTCAATAATCCTTTCTTTGTGGGCACTGATTCCTTTCAAGCGTGCCACTTTGACTTTTTCCAACTCTACCAGATCATGTATGGGATCTTTTTTCACTCGATGTCTCTTCTTCGGCGATTCGAATGGCTTTTCGGGTGTTGCATGTTTATGTGTAATCACGGAGGGGGTACTTTCATCAACAGCCTGTTCAGTATGTGAATCCCCTTCAAGTGACTCATTTTCCGTGTCTGATGTCTGAAGATCTGGTTGATTTGCGGTAATCGTGAAGTCGCTTGAGTCGCCTTTTTGAGGTCTGGGAATATTTGAAGCGAGACGCCTTGAGGCATAGGTGTCTTGCAAAAAATTCATTTGCTGGAAAAACTTCCATTTCGACTCGTTATCCTCAGAACCTGTTGGTAGGTTGGTCCTTCCGAATTCTCGACGATGAGTGTCTTCCAATGTTGCCATTTCGTTTTAACGCAGTCACCTGAAAAAATAATAAATGAATTGGAGATAGGATTACAAGGTATACAAGTAATTATTGTCAATGAATCATTCCTACAATACTCTTCAAACAATAATATAACAATAACAATACATACTATTTTATAAGTGATGTATTATTTTGTTTCAGGTTTTTATCAATGGGAATAGCCTTCAGATCATTGGGATTCTCATTCAGGATTGCTCATAATACAATCGCCAGCATCATTTATGAAACATGTGAAGCCATTTGGATGGCATTCCATAAAAAAACACATGCCTCCTCCATCTGTTGAATATTTTTACAATATTTCAAGTGATTATGAGCGTTTGTGGAATTTTCCAAATTGTGTAGGAAGCAATGACGGGAAACACGTCCGCATAAAATGTCCCCCTAAATCTGGCTCCATGTTTTATAACTACAAAAAAATTTTCTCCATCCATCTTCAAGGCATCGCAGACGCTAAATATAAATTTATAACCGTGGATGTAGGAGCATATGGATGACGGAGCGATAGTGGTGTTTTCATGGAAACTGGTGTCTATCATCATTTGGAAAATAATTCATTCAACGTACCACCCAATAAACCACTGCCAGGAACAAATGTTTGTGTGCCTCATGTATTGCTTGGTGATCAAGGATATCCACTAAAGGAATATTTGATGAGACGGTATCCTATTGGAAACAATAATGATCACGAAACTGAGATTTTCAATTATCGCCTGAGTAGAGCTAGACGCTCAATCGAATGTGCCTTCGGTATCTTAGTAAGCAAATGGAGATGCCTCAAGACGGAACTACAACTACATCCAGATCACGTTGATACTGTTGTCAAGTGCGTTTGCTTATTGCACAATATCGTAATCGATACAGAAGGAATAAGTGAGTCTGTATTATCAGATACCAACGCAACCCATGAAAACAATGATAGTGACCAGGCCAACTCTACAAGACGTTTCAATCGGTCATCACGGAGAGCTTATGAAATTCGCGATGCATTTAAACAATATTTTTTTGTCACAAATGTACCTTAAAACTTTGTTGGTTACGTTAATTATTTCAGGAATGACAATTCAACTGTTAACACACTGCATGATGGTTGAATTAATAATTAATTATAATGTGTGATGGTTGTATATCTGTGTATGTTAATAATTTCAGTACTTACTTGTAGTTTCCAATGAAGTGGCGATCTCAATCCACAGCTTCCGAGCTACATCTCAATTATGATACTGACCACATCGCGGATCCCACAAACTTCTTCTTTCTTGCACGAAACTTATCAATTTTTCACAGTCCATCTTTATATCTCTCACATGAATCATACATCGGCCGATGAGATCGGTTGCACTGAGACCACGCACGTGCCTTCCAACAGGTTTGAAAAGATCGGGCGAGTTCGGCCGACGGCCGAATCGACCGATGTTGGTGCCACTGTGACCACAACCAGTCCACTCAATCGGGAGCTTTCCGAGAGTTTGCGCACAGATTAGTAAGAGAGTCATGGAATACTTCGTCAGTATATTCTAGGCATGGATCCAATCATAAGTAAGCAAAGGACAAACTTCAAAGTGACGTGAAATATTTAGTGGAAGGTGTGCGAATCTCCTGTAAATAATGCCTCATATGTAGTGAACGTGTCATCAGGAACCGTTGAACACCATGGAACAGACAGAGTATATTGTAATGAATATCTATATACGTTAATAACTGAAAGACAAACTTCCTGCATATGGAAGTGTAGGCTTTTTTTTTTTTTTTTTTTGGTGTTCAGATGTCACATTAATAATTATGACTGACAGTGAAGAGTATGCTAGTTGTGCGTCAGTTGAGGCATCTTCCTCACCATTCTATGCGATGTACCGTGTTCTGAAGGACCTCTGCACGAACAATGCACAGTTCTTTCAACAGGACGAGAGTGAAAGTGGACAGAGGCTGAATGCTGGATTCCTGGCACTAATAGACCAGGTGGACATGATCATACCAATGGTGGATGATGTTAGGAAAATAG
The DNA here is from genome assembly GCF_977971745.1 of Zootermopsis nevadensis. Taxonomy (NCBI): domain Eukaryota; kingdom Metazoa; phylum Arthropoda; class Insecta; order Blattodea; family Termopsidae; genus Zootermopsis; species Zootermopsis nevadensis. The sequence continues at coordinate 3,358,087 of NW_028259152.1, read as the reverse complement.
CTCCACTGTATGACTTTGATGAAGGCACGCCTGGTAATGGATATCGTAGCTTTGTGTCTGTGATCGACAAGTGTGTGCAGCATGGTGTTAAGCTAAGCAGGCTGGTGTGTGACAGCCGAGATTCATTCTTGTTCAGGAAGACCTTCTATATGAGGTAACAACATCGTGGTCGAGTGGTAAACACTTTTGCTTCGTATTCAGGAGGCCGCGGATTTAAATCTCGGCTCGAAGACCGGCTATCTTCACTGGGGGTTTTTCGTTTGTTTCCCCAGTACCTCCAAACAAATGCAGAGGTTGCACCTTCAATTAGGGCACTACTGCTGCCTTCCACATTTTTTCCAATTCATTGTTCACAATTATCCTCCCATTCAATGCTTCTAAAAAACATTGTTAAATAAGTATAAATAATTGAAGTAATAGAGGTTCATCAGGTGTCTTATAGTGACAGCCACGTTTATATAAGGTAAAAGTAAAACTATTATTTTATATCTTACTTAAGACTTGCACAACCGATGTGCTGCAGCATACTAATGTGCTGCCACAAGGTTTCAGATATGCTACTTGTTTTTATAAAAGTATGTAGTATATTTGCATATAAAGCATGGTCTCTGACTTTGAGAGAAAGTCGGACTGAAGGTGTTTTGATAATGAGGTACTGGGTGTTATATTTGGGCTTAAGAAAGATGAAGAAATGTAGGTCTGGATGAAACTACATAGTTTATATTCTTTTACCTAATATTATTACAATGATTAGCATAAGTCAGATGAGTATGTTGTTATTTTCTTCAGTGCTACATTTCAAGACATTCTGATAAATTCCTATCCTAGCTTATGCTGAGGTTGGGCACTTAAGCACATGTGATTACTTTAACATTATGTATTATCTACTTTTTAAGTGACAAGCCTTGCAGAAAAATGTAATATATTAACTGAATAATGCAGGGAGGTGGAGGCATGTAGCCACTTACTGGCATCTCTAGGAACATGCATGGCACATCTCCAGACACTCTTGTCTTGGAGCACAGAGAGTCAGCTATTCCCAGATGAACAACATTCCACAGAAGATTTATTGAACCGTGTGGAGAGCATCAACATGTACTGCTTCTATGGCCGCTGTCTGGGGTTCCAGGTATAGGAATAGTTTGAATATTCTACTGTTTGACCATAATCAAACTTATTTTTCTGAAACATTACATTAGTTGTCATAGAAATCAGGATGGAATTGGTCATTTAGATGTTTACTGTGCTAACATGGCAAATTATCATACTTTTGAGGTTGGAGTAGTAGCAGTAGTAATAGTTAGGACTTCATTATACATTATCTTTTCTTGTGGTAATTTTTGTTGAAATGGAGTATGTTTACTAGTGAATCACAGTTTTTCAATTTAATATCTTGATAATAACCACTAATAGGCATATTATATTTGGTAGTGACAGAGATAGTTGGCCCAGGACAATGTCCGGTGGAGGGCATTGGTGAATTCGGTGATGAACCTTCAATTCTGTATCTATCTAGTTAGTTAGTTAGTGACCGAGATAGTAAATGTGATTACATATTTATGTTATTAGTATCATAATTATCATTTCGGGAAGTACTTTGTAGTGACTAGGGTGTGGGCTGGTTTAATTCCCAACAAAGCAGGATTTTTTTCTTTGTCACAATGTCCAGACTAGCTTTGGGCCCACCTAGGCCCCTATCCAGTGGGTTGTCTGGTTCCTTTGTTGTGGGGCACAGCTGTCAGGGCGTGAAAGTGAGCATTCATCTGCTGAGGTTAAGAATATATGTACCTACACTCCCATGCGCTTAGTTAAACTTTATCAATGGTGTGTTACTGCTTACATGCTTATTCATCATCCAGCTGGCTATGCCTGGCCATACATTGCAGTAATGTATCTCAAAACAGTTAAACCCCATAGTTAAAGTCTGGTCATTCATAATAAATATAATGTGGATGCCTTGGCTAGGGAGGGATTGAGCAATTCATTTCTCAGTTCCTAACGAGCAGTTTCAATCTCATGTGTTTGTAAGCTTATGGTTAAGGAGTGGATGAAGGAGAGAGACTCTGGTACCAGGTGTGAGGCATTTAAAGTTTTTTTGATAAACTGTGTAGAGACTTGATGGCCTTGGACATTAAACACTGTAGGCTGGTAACAGAGTTGTTAACTGGCCATTGTAAATTGAGGTTGCACATACATCATGGACCTCTCAGAAAGTGTTATGTGCAGGAAATGTGGACAGTAGGAAGAATTCTCAAACCATATACTCTGTCAGTGCCCGTCATTAACTAGGCATAGAATAGAAACCTTTGACTCTGCATGGCTAGAGCCAATAGACATTAGGAGTGTGTTGGGTTGGTTCTGGTTCTAGCAGTGCAATTAGTTTACTTTGAAGGTACCTAAAAAGATACATGGTGCACAGTGGTCCCAGCAGTGGTCTCAGTGCCTAGGTCAGCTGAAATTCTCCTCTCTAGATAAGATAGAAGTACCTATATAAAATATAGTTAGCAGCCTTTAGTGTATGGGTTTAAATCCCCTATCCTAAATACCAGGGACAACTGTACCTCCTACCTTAACCTTTAGTAAACAAAAGAAAGTTAGCTAAAACCAGTTAACACATAAGTTGTTGGCATAAAACATGCATGCAATTACAGATCACAACATTTTGGAAAGAATGTATGAATTTTGTGCTTAAATATGGTATAATAGTTATCTATCATTCTTGTGATACCAACATATATTCTTCACTGTTTAACATTCCTCTGCCTGGTGAAGTTGAGTGACAGAAATTGACATAGTTCATAGCAGAGCTGGGTCTGACAGTGGCATGATGTCTGTTTCTCTCTGTCTGTTACTACAGTTTTGTGAATCAATGCAGAAAATACTAAAGACAGTCTCCATCTGCATGGCATCTTTCAGTGAGATCTACTATGGGAATGGAGGCCTACTGGCTCGAGCTACCAGCTCTGTATGGACAGGTAATCCAGGCAGTACAGTTCTGAGAGCATAATATGCATATAATAACATTTCAGTCTTAAAAGTATGAGACTGCAGAGAAACCAACTGTGTTATGAGATTTCATTCTTATTCTTTCAAAGTAATAAAGATTGATTCTTGGTACTTGTAAACAATTCAACCCTCTGTCATGTAATTTTTATATGCATGTGTTGTAGGTCACATTTCTTATTTCAAAATTTGTCCTGAAACATAGGTAACCTATAAGATGGTCAGGCTGATTAACACTCTTATTTCAAATTCAGAAAGCCCCAGATCTGTAATGTCAGTTCTAATGATACGATTTGCACTTCCATTCATCTTTCCTCAGCCCTTGGTTTTCTTAAAGGGCTTCCTTGAAAGTTGCTCTTCTTGGGACTTTCCTTGAAAGTTTCCCTTCTTCGGGTTTTCCATGGAATGCTTGCTTTTCACACAATCCAAATTATCAGTACCAAGAAAACCTTGAATCTCATTCTGAAATAATAATATTCAAGGTTTTCTTATTGGCAAGGCCATTTATGTTGCAATAGGATGATGGCAGTCTGTGGGTACTCCTCAGAAACACTTAATGGGTTATGGAAAAACGGGTTTGTGGTAGACTGACATTCAGTAATGGGCTTTGACTTGCCATATGTATGGCAAGTAAATATATATTTAGTCATAATCATAATATATATTCTCTCTTTCTAAGGCTTGATTTTAAAATAAACATACTGTTAGTAGTGTACATTATAGTGACAGAAATACTTAAGTTTTGCAGTTGAACATGAATCATCATCTATGCTATCTTTGTAATCATTATTATCTTTGTCTATTGACATTTCCACCACAGTGAACTGTTTTCAAAACAAAATCCTCCATCCTTCAAGCACTCTTATGTACTCCCTTTTATGTATCTTCCTTTACTTGGTCCCTCCTAATTCTTTGTCTCCTCACTCGCTGTTTATATACCATATTTTTTTCATTACTATCAAAGGAATATTAACAGTCATCTGTGCTCAATGCATATTTATATATGGTTAGAGAGGATGATAAACTGTTAATTTTTTTGGGAGTATGCATGTCGGTATATTTAATGACTGATCTTATTCTTTACAGGTGGAAAATATCTGCTGGATCCTGAATTGCGAGCACGAAGAATTGTCAATATTTCTAAGCATGCTTCTGTTGATTTCTGTAAATCTTTCTGGCACCTGGCAGATACAGGTTTGTAACACACAAATGAGCTGATACTGGTAATTTTAGAATAGTTCTTCAGTTTAAACTGTTTGGAAAAGGACACATGTACATATACACTTTTTTGCTTAGAATGAACGATACTATGACCTCCCAGAATATTGACCTTTCCTCCTGGGACACTCTGTATAGTGAGTGACATGCTGTTTGTTACATTGCTGATGTGTGATATCATCAGCTACTGAAGTTGTTACTTTCATCAGTAAGGATGAATTGAAAATCACCAGCATTGGTGGTATACTTCATTATTGAACAATTAATTTTCATTTAAAATAAAAATAAAAAATGAAACAAAATTGCAATAGAAATTTTTGTTTTGTCCTTGGAGGCTGACACTGAAAGGGTAGGAAAGAGCTGTAAGGTCCTTAATATAGGACTTTATATTCAGTGCTTATTATTGTTGTCTAATTTTAACCAAAATTGAAATGTATCAGAAAATTTTAGTAACCCCCCCCCAGTTATTAAATTTAATGAAAATTCATTTAGCTGTTACACATGTTCAGATGGATGAACAAACAAACAGGCATCATGAAGCTAATGCACACATTTGTAACTTTTAGTTGTGAATGTTCTTAAAAGAAAGAAGAGGACTGGTGTGCTTATGGAGGGGTACAGAATAATGGAGAACACTGTGCAGGACAGTTCACATTCAGATGTCAGCAGATGATGATGATGATGAATTTGAACTCTGCATGTAGAAATGGTACATACAATGCAGTCAGTTTATAGAATAAATTTTCACACACTTTTATTGAAGTCACTGCAGGCAGAGAAATAATTCTCAGTTAGTGAGGTTGAATTCAAGAAATGTGAAGTTTGTTGTTGGTGTGATTAAACTGAAATAGCATTATTCATTCAAATTTTTGTTTTCATCATCACTGCAGAGAACATGATCATGATATTTGTCACAATGCAACTTGATGCATCGCAGAACTGATGGGGCGGTTGCCTGGCATGGTTTGCCCAGCAGTTGCAGTTAACAAAGTGGTCTGTATTCCACCTGAACCATTGGTGCATATAGCACCAGATGGATGTGCTATTTCTGTGCCCATTCCAACAGCACACTTTGGACCAGCACCCATAATGGCTCGCTTCCTATCTGCTGTCAGGCGAGAGGGCATGGTAAGTTAGGGCCAGATGAAAAATTATTTGTGGAATGGTTCAAGAGAAACACACAATTTTGTTTCAATTGGTACATTCTGAATTATTGCAGATTGCGGACTCGAAGGAACGGGGATCAAATTTGCTGCCTCCATCCCCTGGACTCATTATCCACTGCCATGGTGGTGGTTTTGTTGCGCAGAGCTCCCGCTCACATGAGATATATCTGCGAGACTGGGCATGTCAACTGAAAGTGCCCATACTGTCCATTGACTACTCACTGGCCCCACAGGCGCCTTTCCCCCGGGCATTAGAGGAGGCATTATATGCATATTGCTGGGCTATCAATAATGCTCACATAATGGGCTCCACAGCAGAAAAAGTCATCCTTGTTGGTACGTTGAAGGGAGTGTGAATCTTAAACTATACACAAACTGAGAACTGCCAGTTCTCTGGTCTGGATTTTAACTTCCTCCCAAATAAAAATCAGACATGTTATCTTGGCATAAATGTGTAAAGTACTTTGTTAGAAGATAGACTGAACATCCATCCTTGTGAATGAGTTCATCTGAATAAGATTGTAATTCTGTGGAAGGAAGAGCTAAATTGATCTTTTGGGTTATGACACCATTTGGACTTTTAGGTAGGTACCACATTACTAGTGAAAATATTAATCAAAGATAAAGCACAATTCATCTGTATGTTTTTCAGTTACCTCTGTTTAGACAGGAGAACAGCTTTAATCCTTTATGCCCTAATTTAAATTACAATACTAGCTGTGTAGCCTGGGTGACAGAATTGGCTCAGTAGTGAAAACACTTTATTTTGCTGGATGATGATGTTGACTGTTGTGTGATCACACTGTCAGTAAAATGAGTGGATATGAATTCCTGGTAGGGGTAGGATTTTTCTCTTAATCATGTCCAAACTGACTGTTGAGCCCACACACCATCATATCTAATGGGTGATGGCTGATGTGCTCAGAACATGAAATTGACCACTAACTCCCACTGTCAAATTTGAGTTTGCATGGAGCTCTGCCTCCACTCCCCATATATACCTGAATGACATGATGTTTAGCCACTCAGACAATGCTATTTTACTTCCATTTTCAGGCATTCTTTAAGCTTAATATAGAATGTCCTAGTTTTGGATCACATCTGTCGATGACTAGTATAAGAGTTGTACTTCATAAACTACTAGTGGATTTTATTAAGAATGTTTATTAAAATTATATCAGACGCACAGGAAGACCTAAGTTTACATTCTTACTTTTGTTATTCAATATTCACCACATCATAAAATGTTTCAGACAAAAATTGTGAAACTTGACAAAAACAGTATTTGATGCTGTAAATTTTAGGACCAGTTTTAAGTGTGTACTGTTTCAGGGGACTCAGCAGGAGCAAACCTCAACATTGGAGTGACCATGAAGTGTATTGAGCTTGGCATACGTGTCCCCAATGGGTTGTTTCTGGCCTATGTACCTGTGTTGGTGTCATTTGTACCATCTCCCTCAAGACTCCTTTGTCTAATGGATCCACTGCTGCCATTTGGCTTCATGATCCGCTGCATGAAGGGTGTGTTTTTCTGTATGTGCATGTGCAAACATTAGTGTGGAGCCTTTGTTACATCTATGGATGATGCATATAAAGTGTATATAACTTTTATTTAAAGTTTAGTAACTGTGAACAGACAACAAACCATTTATAGTTTGCTACTGTGTAAAGTTTATGTAGATGGCTGTCTTCTGAGTTTTTAAACCGTGTAGTCTGGTAGATACCAAACTACATGGTGCAACAACCCAGAAGACAGCCGTCTTTGGACTCACCACCATGAAACCCTCAAATCCTATAAAATTTGTGATATCTGAATATTTATGTTACCTGTGATCCATATATATAAGTAAGTTTCTTTCATTCCATTTGTGTTTGGTTAGTAGTATGCATTTGCAGTTGCATCAGAGCCCTGGTGCATAGTATCACTGAGATTATCTTACATGCAGTAAAATAATAACCATGTGTGATTACTGCAATATTTCATGAAACTCAAATATGGATTTTTTAAGCTCTTTGTAATTTTTTTGTTTGCTGTGGAATAATGGATGTTTTTTTAGGGTGCACATGCATGTGAACACACAAACACATTTGTATTTTCTGGAATTTCTGCATTACTTGGTCTATGAAAGAAATATTTGTAAGACTTATTTTCCCTCCCTTTGTGTTCCAGCATATGCTTGTCCTTCTAAGGATGACATCACTAGCACATCATCAAACACAAAGACACTATTAGAAGGCAGTGACACAGAGTCCTTTGAGGAGGTCTCGGAGAGTGATCTGCAGGAGCTGGCAGCCCACAAGAGTGTATTGTCAAATGATTCTGACACACTGACAACAGTGTCTCTGGCATCCTTGCAATCAAAAGCTGAGGCAGACCATACAGTTGAAAACAATGGTAGGTAATATGCATTGCCACAAATGCATTCTATTTTGTACTTTTCTGGATATTTTATTATAGAATGTGGAAATACTAAGTGTTTGGACTCAACATCAGACCAAACACAGTATTTTTCTATGCACTGTGATCATTTAAGAGGAGACCAAGGTTTAATTGAAGCATGTTGTAAGTTAACACACAGTAAAATCTACATATAATGGAAACCCAATCAACCTGAAAATTTTCTGTTTCAGACAGGTTTTAATTTAATACAGATACTTCTAGATAAGAAAGATATTGTACAGTATATATCCTATGTATTTATGTTTAGAATCACAGATAAATTTTTACTAGTATGCACTTTGTATTACTTTTTAAAATAGTCCTTTAAAGTGTTGTACACATGAAGATGGCTGTCTTCTGGGTTGTGCCATGTAGTCTAGTAGAAGTTTACTGATGTTTCAGGGGTCCTTGCTGCCTCCATCATCAGGTTGATGATGCCATGATGATGGATGCAGCAAGGATTTCTGAAACATCAGTACACTTCTACTAGACTACACAGTGCAACAACCCAGAAGACAGCCATCATGAGACTCATTGCCTTGAAAACCTCAAATCCTGCTGTTGTACACATATCTTGTTAAAGGTTTTGCTCCATTTATAACATATATACTCCTTGTCAGATATACTTGAAGAAGGACACTATGGAACAAAAATGTATCGCCAGAAAGTAATATGCATTGATCTAGACTTGCTTCTATTAAAATGTTTTCCTGTCTGTTTCCATATTCATTAGAGCTCAATTTACCTTAGTTTCCACTATATATTATGGGGACTGGAGAAACGTTGATTTTTAACTAACTTAATAGGTTTTAGATCTAAGATATTTCATATATAGAACCTAAATTTATTATTTTAAATATCTGAAAAAATGTTTCCCTATGTATAATATTGTATTTGTAAAACATGTATGGTGTTGACTGAGGTATACAGTCATATTAAAAACTTGGATGTTTGTTCAAGGCTAATTGTGGATGTTGATACTGCCATTAATATTCTGGATTCAACTTTGTGCAAAGTAATTGAAGCAGGATGGGAATATGTTAATGTTGCAGGTGCTCCCAACCCAGCAGAATGCTACATGGAGAAGTATGTTCTAGACTCTGACACAGATTCAGAAGGGTGTAAGATCCAAGTGCTTCGTTCAAAACCAAAAGTAGAAGAGAATGTCTTATTTGAGGTGCCCACTCAACAGGACTCAGGACTGAGTTCCAGACTTGGTCGTGCTGTGGGGAACATAGCAAATTACATGACTGGCACTGAGCCACAGCAGACACCAGCTGGAAAGCAAGGCCAAAGGTTTATAAAATAAATTCAGCATTATACATTTTTCTTTCTCCTGCAAAGTACATCAGTCACCCTGATGATGGAGGCAGCAATGACCTCTGAAATGTCGGTAAACTTCTACCAGACTATGCATTGCAACAACCCAGAAGTTTAGTGACTGTGGATCAGTCACAGTATTTTATTTCCCTGTAATTATTTTTTTAACTCTTTTCAAGATACATTTTTACAAGCATTCCTCTTGTTGATGGTTGTCTTCTGTTGTGATGACACATGGACCTGTAGGTAGATACCAACATTTTAGAGGAACATACTGCCTCCATCTTTAGTACTGTGAGGACATTAGTATTTGAGTGCTCTGAAAGCAGCAGGGAACCAATGAAGAAGTGAGGATTCCCATTAAGAATGAAATCAATGAAGTAAGGTAATGATCACTTGACAACTGTTGTTTATAAAAAAAGCTGTTATTTTGTTGCATTACGAACTTGCTCATTAATGTTTATTGTCATTTTGGGGGATGACATCTTTAATAGTGATGCAACAGATAGTGGTTGAATGGTTTCAAGTGGCAGAAAAGAAAAGCAATATCATTGAATTCTAAGGTACTCTGCAGTGCAGTTTGTTTTTTGAAAATATTGCCAGTATTTTTAAAAATGTATTCTCAAGTTGCATCTAATTACATACTCCTGTCATTCTAATTTCATTGTTAGAACTGTGGAAAGAGCCATATTGAGATTTGAGTTCTTAATGTTGCATTGGAATGTTGGAGAAGTTTTTGTGAGGAAAATGCATTTCTTTAAGTTTAAAAATATGAGTAAATGAAATGCTCTGCAAGATTTCTCATCAGATAAATCAATATTAAAGTATAAATTGTGGATCATCTACCAAAACCTTTCTATAAAATGGAAATGATGCTAGAGAAGAAAATAACCCATACAGAACGTAGTTCAATGTGTCATGTTATGTTCTGTGTCTAAAGCAGGAAAGCATTCCAAACGGTTTTGTACTTTGTAGTTTGAGTCTTGGTAGTGAGTCTCTAGAGGCCCTAGACTCACTCATGCAGCGCAGTGCTTCAGATGACTTGCACTTCACTATCCCCAGAGATCCATATCTGTCTCCGTACTGGGCAAGTGATGAGGTGCTAAAACAACTCCCCACTACCAAGATAGTGGTGAGTATGGGAAGAAATGTATTGTCATTATACCAGAGGTTGCAAATGTTGAACAAATGACTAAATCAGATCAGAAGCTAAATCAGATAAAAATCAGCTGACTGATTTCCTGACACTGGGATGGTGTGTTTGCTGAGCAAGCAGTATTTGTGTTTATAAAATTCCTTGCTAGAAAAGAGATTGATATGGCAGATGATAGGTATTAACACTGATAACAGTGTTCAGAGTAAACTAATTAAATATCTTTCAGCAGAGATATAACAATTGTGCGCCTGCAGCCAATACACAGTGCACTGCATACTGCCAAATGTAGAAGTCTTTGTTAAAATCTATGGTGTTTTTGTGAATGAAATGGAATGGTGTTGGGAAGACAGATTTAAGTACTTAGAAAATGGTAAAGCTGTCAGTTGTGTTACATCTTTATGCTGTTGGACAGTTAAAAAAATTGGTAACTCTAATTCATGGGTCAGATTTTACAGTTTATAAACCAAGTTCATATTTGCAATGGGAATTTTAAGTTATTTAGTAAATTAAGACTGGTATTTATTTGAAGTAATTTCTTGAAACCTATGGAAAAAATGCTGTGGTACACACAGAAATGTTTTGCTGGAAATTTTTAAAAGATATAAAACAAAATATAAAAGTAACATTGGAAACACCAACTGGTTGCACAGCACAGAGTTTCCTCTACATAGACATGAAAAAGGTGTAGAAAGTACATTTTGCATTGCTGTATTTTATAACTAATAGATCCAGCCCAAGTTGACTTTAATCTCTGTTCATGAACTCCTTCCTTGTCATGATGTTAACACTTAATAACTCCTACATTAACATTAAGTAATTCACAAATAATAAAAAAAACTAATCCATCAGTACATTATTCATTATTATGTATGTATTCATTACAATATTTCATGAATTTATTTGCATAGAATATTGACACAGTTTCATTGCAGTCAGTTCAGTTGGACCCTTGTCTGGATGACTGTGTGATGTTTGCCAAGAAACTGAAGAAGCTTGGTGTAGCTGTATCATTGGATGTGATGGAAGGCCTCCCTCATGGCTTTCTTAACTTCAGTCAGGTAGGTTTGTTCTCGTATTCTTAGTTGTTAAAAATTTGTACTGATAAGTGTGCATGTTTCCACCTGATAATTATGTGATGTTTTATTCTCCCTGCAGCTGAGCAAGGAGGCACGCTCTGGATCCAACCAGTGTGTCAGGAGGATTCAAGAACTCCTATGCTTGTAGCATCATGTGGTTACATTCTAATTTAAATGGTAATTATTGAATCAGCAATAAAATGTATATTTCATAGATTGTGTACACAGAAATTACAGAATCTTAAGTTCTCTTGTGTCATTCATCCTCCATCCCTCTACTGAGTTCCATTTCATCTGATCCCAGTGATAGTGTATCATTTTAATCAGCCTTTTCATCAGAGTATTCTTGTTGCTAGATGCTTTCATGTGGACATATGTTAAAACTATAGTTTTATCAGTTCCTTTGCATATCCAAGTTCATGGAACTCAGTCCTTCAGAAGCTGATTGTCATTCAGATGGTCAACAAATGCACTGCCTTTCATGGAATCTGAAGATACATTATCATCTTTTATTGATTCTCTTCAATTAAAATATTTTAATTCAACTATAAAAGATTATCCTCTACAAAAAGATTTAAAAATTTATAGCCAGCCACTGGATACTATGTGCAGCCAGTTGATCCAGTGCATACCCACACATCTTATTTAGTTCAGACCAGTTTATGTAGTATCCAGGTCTATCAAGCAGCTCTAAACTTCATTATTATAGATGCTTTTCTTCAGAGTTCAAATTGTGGTTCACATAGCATTAATACAAACTGTTCAATCTGGAACAGATTTTAGCCAGTCATGAAAATCCATTCAGAACCTTTCATGTGTACAATTTACACCCCTAGAATTGCTGGTTTTCTTCATCATTGCCATCATAGGTTCTGTGGCTACCATGTTACTGTACATACTGCACAAATACTGGTGTACAACAGTGAGTTTGCCTCCAACAACATCGTCAGAGCAAGTTTCCTTAAAATGTCAGTTGGTTAAACAAGACTAGAAAAATGTGTACTTTTTGGAGTACACTAAGATTCCAAAGATATTCTTTATGCCACATAGCAGGTGTTGTCAACAGGGGAATATAAAATTCAACTGTGGTATCTAAAGTAACTGTGACATTCAGGGTCATTGTAGTAACAGTGTGCTTAAAGACTAGACAGACATGGACGGGCCTTTAAAGTGTTTTTCACTTATGCTGAAGCCTAAACAAGACCTGAAAATTATATGGAGAGGGGACATGACTGTACCACCAGCCTATCTTTAAAGTAAGGAATGTATTCTAAAACTGAAGGTCCCAAACATCAATGAGTGAAATTACTAAAATTTGGGTTTGTACAGAAATATTATGTCAGCTCTGTTGTTATGAAGATGGAGTGTAAATGAATGAGGTAAATTGTAATGCAGATTGTGGTTGTACATGATTTCCTGCATAGAATTTGGCAGTACTGTGCTGGTTAATCTGGCAAGTGTGATGGCTGCACAGGCAGTCATATATCTCATGTCTTTTGGAGTTTTTAATTCATTTAACAAGAACTGAATTAATATACAGGTTCAGACACATCTACGCTCTTAATCCCTTGACATGTATCTTTTAATATCAAAATAGTTGTTTTAACAAAATTTATCAGGATTGGAGCTATGTACAAGACTAAAACCAATGTCTCACTGTCATTTTTCTTTTGAATACCTGTGACTAGCAGTCTTTAACATTCTCATAATAGAATTTCATCACAGTCCATTCACCATGAGCACAGTTGAGTTGTTAGCATGCTTCAGAAATCCTGGGTTTGAATCTCTAGCCAGATGTTACAATAGACCACAAATTCACACAGCTTTTTCAGTTCATCATAATGTTACGCTACATAACCCATGAAGTTGAAAATCTGTGTGTAAACTACCCAGACAACTTAAACATTTCTTGGTTAAATTTGTATTTTTATTAGTATCAATATTATGCTTTTAAAAATGAATCATCAATATAAAAGACTGGAATACTGAAAAATTAAACAGTTGCCATACAAAGAGGTTTTTTAGAGTATTCTAATGTATAATAGCATAATGACATTCCATTTTAGTGAAATGAGTTCACCTCACCCATACTTATGATGTGTTAAATTTATTTTGGTGTTCTAGTTCCAATCCTTGGTTTGGCAACAAAGATATACATTATTCTGACTGTTCTGGATGAATGTGTTAGCAGGGACTCATGACAATGCTATTGAAACTTGCAACATAACCATATATTTCCATTAATTACAAAATGTATTTCAGCTAGAGAAGTCTGTTGAAGTCTAGGTATCAGAAATGTAAAACTGAAAAAGAGTAAGGTCCATATTACAAATCATTTGTGGACATAAATAAATGAAATAACATGCCCAATGTTCATAGCTGGAGTAATATTTCTCTTCCTGTACTGTTATAATTTAATCCACCATCCTTCTGTCATTAATTGAACCAGAATGAAAATAATGTAATTACACTCACTTATCAATTGTAATAAACTGTTAAGAGTTTGTATAATAATTTAAAGTCACATCCTTATATTCTTCATTATTTCTCATTGTCTTTCTTTTCTTCACCTGTCTTAGTATCACCATTTGTTATTTTAGGCCGGAGAGTCTTCTGCAGCACATGTGCATCAGCTGGTTCAATCCTCTTATAGTAGTGTTCCTTAGTGTCAACAATTTCAAAGCCAAATTTTTTATAGAAGTCTATCGCTCCCTCGTTGTTCACTTGCACGTGTCTGCAAATAAAATGTATTCAAATATTAATTTAACTTACACTGAGTGTCATTTCATTGCTACTGGTATTTAGAATATGTCCCTTTACGAAAATGACATATTACCTTAAAATATGTCAATGATGATCTGGTTTGTGGTGCTGTGTAGATATCAACATTTTGGAGAAACACTGGTATCTACCCACAAATCCACATGGCATCACAACCTACAAGAACATCTTTGCCACTGTTAGAACTCAAATCCTACTATGTACAATCTTCATTACAATGAACAAAAGTATTGTGACATGTTGCGGTTGGCATTGATGTACTCGTTTATAGACATTGTTGTGTCTCTTTATTTTCATTATTGTTTGTTTATAGACGTTGTGTTTACATTGTTGCGTCTGTTTATTGGCATTGTTGCATTCGTTTAAAAGCCGACAATCGGCTTTGAGCAATAGTGTAGGAGGTGAGTGTGGAAGGAGAGTGCGAAGATAGCTGAGCTGTGAATCGCTTGTAGGTGAAGTGTGTTGTAGAATAGATCATTTTGTGTTGTAAAAGACATTTTAGTTTGATTAAATTGATAATTGCTGGAGGACATTGGTCTCTTACAATCCAACCAAGTATTCAGTCGGAAAATCAGATTCGGGGCAGCAGACGTGAATAATCCAGGGTTGACAATCAAGGTCGTATACCGTCCCACGTTACAGTATATACAGCATTTAAAATTATATAAACAAACATCATATGTACTTACAGGAAAATACTATCGAAGTTACCATCAGAATGAACATATTTGAGGACATGTTCTACCATCTTTGAGCCAATGCCAAGCCTTCGATAAGGGTATAGGCACCCTAGAGTCATAATGTACAGGCGTCTTGAGTTTTCTGAAGTGTCAATCCTACAGCACACTGCTCCCACTACAATGTCATTATAGTATGCTGTCAACATTGAGAATGCATTATAGAAACCTAATCATCAACTATATATACTCTCGTAATTCCATAACAAATTTTTATAGTCAAAACTTCATTCAATACAATACCCAATTTAGCTAACTCTCCAGCTTCCAAAACATCTTTGTAAAATTTATCATTGTAAGAGACTGGAAATACAACTTGATTAAGACGTTTAAGCTGCTTTATATTATGTGGAGTTACATCTCCCAACTCAATTTTTGACCTGAAAGTAAAAGACAAGAGTGTATGTCAATAAACATTCAAAACAAGAAACTGAGTATTAAAAAGAATATTGTGGTCCTGATGTTCAGGATGTAGGAGTCAATATACAAGACTTCCACATTTAGGAGGTACCTTAAATACAAAGATTTACAACATATTCCAAGAACAAATCACACTGTCACATCTTAATACCATCACCTAGGTGATTGTCAAATGCCCATGTATATAAACATACTGACACACTACATACGAGTTCTATCTCTATTTATACAAAACACATTCCGAACAGCTTAATACTACAGTAAATACTTGACTGTATTCCGTTAATTAGTAACTGGTAATATAAATTCATAAACTGCAGAGAGTAAGTTGAAAGGAATGTCTTTACCACAACTCTAAATAGACTTCTGCTCGTGTACACACGCTTAATTTGTGGAAGAATTTGCTGTACACTTTTAATCCTGCAAAATAAGACTCCTTTTTGTTAGACTCTGTAAGGTTAGCAATTAGTCTATAAAAGTTCAAACTGTGGCAATCGATCTATACAACGTATACGTACCTTGTCATGATACAAGCGTCCTTTATTAATAACTATGCACACTCTTCCTTTAAGATTATATATAACAATAAAATTTTGAATAAAATTGTAAGAAATGTTCCAAAATATTAACCAATAAAACCATATAAGACAAACCCAGGCCTCATACCCGCCTCGCACCAACAGATGAGTTACCAATCCGTAACAGAATTACTAACTACCGCCAGAATGCACAGTGTGACCAACATACATGACCAAGTATGAGAATGCATACAGCAGAAACGATCCTCCGAAGTACTTTTTTATCACCACTCCTATTAATGTGATTCCCAAGTTTTTAGATACCTTGGTGATCCCTGCTATTGATAACCGTGATACCCTCAAAGTTTAATTGATTTTCTGAACGAAATTTATCATATTAGTCAATGTGAGAACTAAGTCCCCATGTTAGGATCCGCATTAATAATAATATTAGTCTTGTAACAAGCTAGTTAAATTGAAATTTCACTTGCATTTAGAGGATATTAAATAATAACATGGTATGACATGACATGTTCACTATCAAAGTGTATTCGAATTGAAACTTCAAGTAGTATGACTTTCGTATTAACAAAAGTGTCAGCTGACAAGTCTTGTGATCATAGTTGGGATAGTGAAGAGAAGTGGTATGTATAATTTGTTTGCAATGAAATAGGTAGTTTATTTGTATGCATTTCATATTATGGAATATAAATATTGCGTTTTTAAGGGCTGAAATATATTATGTTCAACGATTTTCTCAAATTTTTGTATTATGAAGATTACTAAACGCTGCTCTCTGGCTAAGTGTAATTGTATTTGGATTTAACTGGGTTGTGTGTATGTATGCGATTAAAATAAAGTTGTGAACAGTTAAATTTTATTACCCAGTGGGTTTTTATATAATAAAACATTTTGTATGATGGGTGAGTAAATTGTGCAAATTTGCAGTTTCTGCTTCAGTCTCCAATACTTTTTTCATTTTCATTTTAAGTGTTTCAGTTGCATTATTTAATTTTTTTGAATAGCTGTTGGATCCTTTTCACACTGAAATGGGGAATTCTTATCATGGAATGTAAATAAATTCTGACCCCAGACTTACTACACTACTGACCTACATTTAGTATATAAGAAGTAGTTACACTGTATACAGTTCTGGTAGTTTTAGTACTTTCAGAAGGAAGTATTTGTCTCATTCAGGAATAAAATTTAAGTTTATTATACTTCAAAGGTGAAAGTGCAAAGTAAAGTTTAATTCCAGAGAGAAAAGCCTTACAGGCTAGACCTAACCATAAAGTAGCAGTGTGGTATTACTGCCTCTGAATGTGGTATGAGACTTATACCATGTATTGCACTTCACTGTTTGAGAAAAATCTTAATTAAGATTTGTATAGTTAGTACATACATGAAGTGTGGGTTACAACAGTCTCTTTGCCAAATATGGGACATCCCATCCCTGTAAAACAACACAGTTTGCAAGGTCAAGGTGGAGTGGGGGATTTTTGTTTGGCAACCAAACACTTTCCAGAGCTTGTGTAAGTTGCTTGTTCCTTTATAAAACACGGAGGAATGTGTAGGCCTTATAAAGCATTGTTAATCTGAAAGGTAGAAAAAAAATTGTTTGAGATAACATTATGGTCTTGCCCCCCCTCCCCCCATATCAAATGCAAGTATTTTGAATAAGAAAGAAAAACTGCATTTGCTTGAAATATGTGATTGACCAAACAACTTTTGGCAATGAACTGCTGTATTCAGTCATTAATAAATGATATTTTACAGGATAAAGATGTCACCAAGCCTTCCAAAAATAAAAGACGAAGAGCGAGAGTCCAAATATGGCTATGTATTTGCTGTATCTGGACCAGGTGAGTTGTGTTGCCTCTGTTAATGGTTAAATTTTCACTGAAAATGTTCTTTCAGACTTTGAAACAGGATCCCCTGTGAGTAGTTGTATTTAGATGTTGGACACCATGATGGAATTTAATTTATTTTTGAAGTGAGTGATGTTTTCTTGTGATTGTGTTGTTACAGTTTTAATGTAGGATTTTTTTTCTGTAAATTTTGAAAATAAGGATGATTTTTGCTTTCATGTATTGGTCAAGCACATCAGTGTTATTGAAGTGTGGTCACAGGATATTTTAGTGTAACTCTTATAAAAAATAAAAGGTTTTAGTTTGTTTTAATATATGCATGCTGATAACACTGAAGGCGAGGTGTAACTATGGTTTCTATGTGGAAGATATATCCAACTGAAACTACAAGGTTATCGATGCCATTTACAAGTTTCTTGATAATAACAAAAATAAGTAGTTATATATGAATTCAAACATTTTTCAATTTTATAGGTATTTTGTAAATGTACACTGGTGGCAGTATATTCCCTTCTTTTAGGAGACTTCTTTCAGGTATTTAGATGTGAGTGGTGATACTGAGTTACCTTTGTTCACACGTTATGGTTTATGTTGACAGTGGTTACAGCTGAGCGCATGGCTGGCTCTGCAATGTACGAGTTGGTTCGAGTTGGCTACTTTGAGCTTGTAGGTGAAATCATTCGGCTAGAGGGTGATATGGCAACTATTCAGGTCTGTATTTTACCCGATCAGTTTCACATATCTTTTGTTATTTATGCCTGGTTGTTGGTGGCCAAATTGTTTTTATTAGCATTATGTATTTAATGCTTAATAAGATTTTCCAGCCAGTCAAATATCTCGTCATTGTCCATTCCATAATTCTCACAGCATCATCAAATCACCATAGAGAAATTGTGTTTTTGCATATTATCATCACTGCCCATGATGATATGGTGTGAAGAACACCTTAGGAATTTTATTGTACTCGAAAGAGTCATGTTTCCAGTCATGTTTTCTACTAACGACAGACAAAACAAATGCCTGAAAGTATGCAAGAAATTCCTTAAAGAGGATAGTTGGTAAGTAACCTTACACAAATTCTCTAGGGAATGTGTCTGACTGTCGAGCCTTTTGAAGATACTCTACAGAATATAAGATCTTATCAACAGTACTTACATGGAGGAATCCACTACTTTTTTATGCGCAACAGCCTATTTTCTTTGATTGTGTAGGGTTCCGTGTTCTGCATAAACTTTGTGTGTAAGTTGTTCATGGGTGTTAGATCAGTTGGAGAGAATATTTAGCAGGGAATGAATTTTGAGATTTATGTATTATGAACTTGAAGTTTTGGTGGAGGGCTTGTTTTAAGGTATTGCCACAGCATTCACCTGAAAAGACCAAAGTAAACCACAGGAATCTTGAGCCAAGTTAAATGTTTCCACAGTTGGATCTATTTTGGATGCTGCCAAAATTTGTCTCCCCTAAACTGAACAAAGAAGTGTGACTGCGTTGTTGAGTGCTTTTACCTGAAGACATTTGGTTTTAGTGACTACAGGCATAAATATCAGCACCAAAACTATGTAAATACAATTCAAGCTGTGTGTATAAGATATGCAACTACTGATAATTTATTGTTCAGTGCATGTACAATGATATGTTATAGGTGTATGAGGAAACATCAGGTGTGACTGTGGGTGACCCTGTACTCCGCACAGGAAAACCCTTGTCTGTAGAATTGGGGCCAGGGATTCTGGGTAGCATTTTTGATGGTATCCAGCGTCCCTTGAAGGACATCAATGAGCTGACACAGAGCATATATATCCCAAAAGGTGTGAATGTGCCAGCTCTGAGCAGGACACAAGAGTGGGAGTTTGCTCCTTTAAATGTTAAGGTAATTCAATGTTGTGGCACAAGCCAGAAACTGAAGTGTGTTTTTTAATTGTGTGTCTTTTTATTCTTGCTTCTGAAAGTAAACTACAAGTCTACCTACAATCAGTTGTCATTGGAACTGTATGTTCAGATTTACATATTTTTTGGTGAGAAATTAAGAGAGCAGCTTATACAACTGTCTTGTGTATATATTATAAAATACCTACTTTTAAGGTACTTCCATATGGATCTAAGATATGAAATTCGTTATGTACATCAAAGGTCTTGAGTTAAGTGTCCAGAAAAATGGAATGTCCTTGAGAAATGGCATAGAAATTGTTCGGATATTGTTTTATGTTCCATATCTCCTGAATATGTTAGCAAGAAGATGTGTATGGGACAGAGATGTTTTTCTTTTTATGAGGATGTTCCAGAAACAGTGAATTGTTAATGTACCAACAGTGGGTGCTCTAATGTATGGTTGAGAGAATTTTATCTTTTAAATTGTAAATGCTTAATTGCATCTGCCTTTTCT
Organism: Zootermopsis nevadensis; assembly: GCF_977971745.1. Lineage (NCBI taxonomy): Eukaryota > Metazoa > Arthropoda > Insecta > Blattodea > Termopsidae > Zootermopsis > Zootermopsis nevadensis. The sequence continues at coordinate 3,338,001 of NW_028259152.1, read as the reverse complement.
GTAGGAAGTAACAGCATTCCTGTATATGTGTTGTTAGCCATGTGATGCCTCAAACACGCCTATTCATTCCTTGGTTTACAATTGTATTGGTACCTTTTTTGTAGAGTGCAGCAGAAGTTGATGAGCGGCTTCTTCTGAGTAAAATGTTTACCTGCTGCTGCACAATGTAGTGAAAGTTCCATCCACAGTCACAAAATGTTTTAAGTAAATACACTTTACATACCTGATTACAATAGCTGCTGAAAGTGGTGTCCTCCAAGACTGAAGAATATTATTTCAGTCAATGTAACAAATTGTTTGAATACATTGAAGTTTACCTTCTATGTTTTCAAGAATAATTTTCTAGAATTTGGTCTGTACAGTCTCCAATTGTGTGGATTACAAATTTCCTCACAGATATAAGTTACTTTTATCAGATCCAAGGAATGTGATGGCTATAGTTACTACTGATTATTCACTCTTTGATAATGGTCTGTAAATCCTGCAGTATATGTTTCTTTGTCCCACTGAATATACGTGACTCGTTGGTTCATGTCTTCTCCTTTTGCTAATGGACCCAGTAACTCCAACAGGTATGGTTTGCTGGGAAAAGGTGGATGCGGATACTGTCATTGAAATTTAAAAACATGATTATTATAACATTTTTGTACTGTATTTCACCATGGATTAAAAGAAATGCATTGTTACTGGTAAGGGTTTGTGTTAGTTGATTGAAGGGTACCACATATTTGTATCATAATTCTGTTAATTTGTGTAATGAAATAAAATTTATGATATTACTATATGCCACTGCATGTTTCATACAGTGTAATTACCCTGTACTGTAAAGTACATAATGTCCATTTGATACAAAAAGATTGTTCAGTGTTGAAAGGATATGTGTAATTTTGTGTGAAATGCTTGTATCTTTTTTTATCTCTGATAAGTCTTTAGAAATTGAATTTATAAAATAATAATATTGAAATGTCTGGCCAGCAGCTGCACACAGATTTTAGCAGTTTTCTTTGACTGTTACAGCCTGGAAGCCACATCACAGGGGGAGACCTATATGGGATTGTGCATGAGAACACCCTTGTGAAGCACAAATTGCTGTTGCCCCCACGTGCCAAGGGCACTGTCACTTACATTGCTTCCCCTGGCAACTACACAGTGGATGTAAGTTGTGCAGCTTGTCTAGAAGTCTGATTCGAATGCTGTTTATGATTTTGTCAGTCTTAAAGAAGCTTTTAGTAGACAACTTTTGCCTGCACTTAAAAAGTGTTTGATGAACGTGTATTTTTAAATTATTGTGTATGTACAAATAGAGTATTGGATTTGTTACTCTTGCTACTATATCTGCACATAATTTTTGTTCTGTATTTTTTATCATTAGATTATTGGGTGTTCTTCATTGAGCAAAGGATAACTTATGGGCCTGTCCATGTCTGTCTGTTGAATTTTTCCTGGTAACTAGGATTCCATGTTGACATTTGTACCCTTGGTTGCCCTGCTGGTGTCAAAACTGTGATGAGGCCTGAAGAACACCCTTGGAACTACAGTATATTCCAAAGAGTACATTCTAGTTTGTTTTTTGTATACATAACACAAGAAGCACTTGGCAGTGAAAGAATTCTCACATCATTGCAGGACATAGTATTGGAGACAGAGTTTGATGGTGAACACTCCAAATATACCATGTTGCAAGTGTGGCCTGTGCGTCAGCCCCGACCTGTGACTGAGAAGCTGCCCGCTAACTATCCTTTGCTGACTGGGCAGCGTGTGTTGGACTCGCTGTTTCCGTAAGAGAAGAATATATGTGTATATCTAAGATCTCCAAAGTTTAATTTTCTCTGTTCATATTTAGCTCATATCTCCTTTGCTTTGTCATTGATATTTCATGTTCTGCCCTCAGAATAACTTACTGCTACTGTGGTAACAATTCAAAGATTCAGCACCACTAGTACCTAAGCGTACCATATCCACTTGCCATTCTGCAAATTTCTGTTTGTAAACTCCGTATTAAAGTTGCCTTTCCAGTTGTACAAGTGGACATTTCCCAGGCGGTGTTCTCAAAAAAATTATGTATGTATTCCTCATCTCTCCCTTATTGGCCACATGCCCAGTCTGTCTAATCCTGCTGGGTTTCACAAATGTAACATTACTAGGTGATCTATACAAATTATGGAGTTCTTCATTATTTAATAGCCTAAATTACTCACTTCATCCTCTTTAGCTCTAAGTATTTTCCTGAGATTTTTTCTGGACACAGGTAATTGTGTTCTCTAAAAATTGAGAAATCATTGCTTTGGTGATAGAAGCAGCAAAATGATCCGCTTTGATGGTAAACTTCTACGAGGCTACATAGAACTGCAACCCAGAAGGTGACCATCTTTGAGAGATCATTAGATATGAGGGCATCTCTGTGGTGAAGGTGTCTGCTTTGGTCTTTAAGTTGTGATGCCATGTTGTCCCGTAGGTTGTTACCAGTGTTTCAGAAGAATGTATTACCACTTCAGCACTCTGGAGAGAGGCAATATGTTTCCAATTAAACCTATGTGGTGTAACAACCCAGGAGACCAAAACTGACCTCACAAGATCACACCCATACTAAAAAATGGAAAAAAGTTGTTTTGTATAGAATTAGGGAAGTAGGTGGGATGATAACAGTTTCTCAGCAGAATAACAGCAAGCATTTACAGAATTTATTCTTGTAGTAACTTCATCATGAACCTCATTTTGTTTATTTGTGTTTCTAGAAGGAATGTAAATTTTTAAGTCTTGAGTGATATGTTATGACTTTATTACTGACTTTTGCTTTGTGTCATGCTCATAAATTTAGTCCTCTCTGATGTTCCAGACTTCTTGCTTTTCTGGCTTATAGGAGAATTTCTGCATTATTATTTTTGGTATTTGAATGAGCCCTGTTGTGATGAGTTTTCATTATACCCGGTTTTGCTGCCATCATTTTACCTTGTATTTTTAATCTGTTGAAGGTGTGTGCAGGGTGGCACTACTGCCATTCCTGGAGCCTTTGGTTGTGGCAAGACTGTTATATCTCAATCTCTGTCCAAATATTCCAACTCAGATGTCATCATTTATGTAGGATGTGGGGAGCGAGGAAATGAAATGTCTGAGGTGAGTATCTAATGTCTTTTCATTCTTTTATGATGTTTTTGGATTTTAAGTGTAATACACAACATTTCAAGGTATGATTTGATTATTTCAACATTTTGTTTTTTAGTATTATAACATTTACAAACACTCAGGTTAAATGTCATAAGTTTAATTTCTAACTTTTATGATGATGGTTAGAAAGAAACTGAAGCATGCTGTGGCTATATATAATACACAAATAGTATATAATATAATTTGTTGTATAGATAGAAATATTATCTTTATATAAAATGCAAATTGTTTTAAGTACTTCATGTCATGTAAGTGTGAAAAAGTTAACTGTGTAACTTCTCAGTTCATATGATGCAGAAGACATCAAGCATATTAAATATTCTTAAGTTTGAGAGACACTTCTGAGATATTGTACTGTAGTGGTCAATTTTGGAGATCACAAATACCTGTTATAACAAGTATTTTTCTGAATTTTATAAATTCTCCTTCAACTGTTGTGTCATGGCTTTTGAATTCTTAGATGCTGCATAAAAATTACACAGCATGAAATATCTGGTTAGGCTCAGTTTAAATTTTACGTTGTTCCCTGATTATCTGTATGTCCAAAACTCAGTTGATCTTCTGTCTTTGTATCACTTAGCTTTATTAGGTTGAAACCTTTATGTAGCTTAAGATAATCTTGTAAACAGTATTTGTTAACATAGGTTTGGAAGTATATCTATGCCTCCATAAATAACAACAACAACAACAATAATAATAATAAAAAACTGCAGAAGACCGCCATTTTGGGAACTGCATACATCATTTGGAAGACGCTTTCATAAAATAAAATTATATAATACATGTGGCACTTGCTAAAAACAATATGTATCCCGGAAATAGCTGCTGCCATATGTACCTTAGGGACAAGGTCTGTCTCGGGTACATGGAAGTACATACCCCATAAAGTGGTGAAGAGATGGGATAATAATAATAATAATGCAGCAGTCACTAATGTCCAGTTTTGCTCAGAATTAAATTTAAGCATAAAGATTTACAGTGCATTAAAATCCACTCATCCATAGCAGCAGCAGTACATACCCATAAATAGATGAACATAATAAAAGTGGATCTTCTTTCAATCATTGTGAAATTTGCCTAGGAAGTGCATACATATTGCATGAAAGATTTTCTGAAAAATCACATGGCCATTTCAGAAAATTTGATTAAATGTTTGAGATGTGCTGAAATTTGACTTAGTGACTGCACATGGTTTGCAGATGCGCAGGTCTTGTTATGGAACTCTGCTATGATTGTAACTCTAGGCAAACCAGTGGCTCATTGGTCTGTCATATTATGCAGGTTCTGCGGGACTTCCCTGAGCTGTCGGTGGAGATAGAAGGCGTCACCGAATCTATCATGAAGCGAACAGCTCTTGTTGCAAATACATCAAACATGCCCGTTGCTGCCCGAGAGGCTTCTATCTACACAGGTATTTAGAACTGAATGTTTTGTGACAAATCATTATTGAATACTTTATTGCGTTTAAACATCTCTCTGGAAGCTTGATATCAGACTTTCCTCTTTAAAGTCTGTCCTTTTCACTTTGGTAACTAGTTTTATTTATTCTGCAATTAACAGTGTTAAATGTAAGATATAGTAGTTACCAGACATATTGCAAGCTGCACTCCCTAGTTCCCAGGCAGCACTGGATTCATGCAACTGGTTACCCAAGAAGATTTTATCATATTTTGTTGCTGCAAAAGCTTTAAGTTACATAGGATTGCTAAAATTGAATAGACATTACTCATGACTCGTTACTTGTGTATGGGAAGATTATACTAATGGGGTATCTGTCATGTTACACCTGGCAGCCAAACAGCACTTTGTATGTCTTGCTGTATTGTCATTGCATAAAATTACTATATGATTTGAAATCAAATTCATGCTTACTTTGAATATCTTGTAGGCATTACGTTGTCTGAATACTTCCGTGACATGGGCTACAATGTGTCCATGATGGCTGACTCCACATCCCGTTGGGCTGAGGCTCTGAGAGAAATTTCAGGTCGATTGGCAGAAATGCCTGCTGACAGGTGAGTTGTGTGCATGTGTGCTAGAGGCACAGTTTATTAAGCATACGTAAGTTGAAGCAGAATCCAAGTATATGTAAGTGAAGTTTTTGCAATTTGTTTATATACTTGAGCATGACTACATTACAGTTTAATCTCTCGTCTCTTACTCTTTACCAGCGTTTATTTTGCGATTTGTAAAATCCATAAAGGTTAACTTTTGTCTGATACCTTTCCTGGACAGAATTGCATGAAACGAGGAGATACTTTATTACCATAGGTTTTCACCTTTGCTTTAGAATTACTTTTATTTGATGTTTGACGAAAACTTCTAACTTGAATGCAGTTTTTCTCGCTACATTAAATTTCTCGGATATAACCACAGTGCACGATCACCATATATGTAAATAGTGACATACAAATCATATTTCATACATGATTTATGGGTATGTTTATGCTGTATCTCCAGATCAAATTTCATGTGCCTACCTCCAGTGATTCACTAGTTATGCTGTCCTGCTGCAAAATAAAATTTTCACATTGCCACTATATTTATTATGTTTTATAAAAAAATGTAACATGTCGCATAATGTAATGTTGGTGTGATCTTATATTAAATATTCTTTCCCTTATTAATCAGTACTTGTGACATCTAAGTCTGAGGGTCTGTAACTTTTCAGTGGGTACCCTGCATATTTGGGTGCGCGACTAGCATCCTTTTATGAACGCGCAGGCCGAGTGAAGTGCCTTGGTAACCCAGATCGTGAGGGATCAGTCAGTATTGTTGGAGCTGTGTCACCCCCTGGAGGAGACTTCTCTGACCCTGTGACCTCTGCTACACTTGGTATTGTGCAAGTGTTCTGGGGCCTTGACAAGAAGTTGGCACAGCGCAAACATTTTCCTTCTATCAATTGGTTAATTTCTTACAGGTAATGAGAGATTTTGTGTCTTCTAAAATTTAATTAAAACTTGTAGATACCACACACTACAGCTAGTGAGAGGTATTCATCTGTGATTGTTGATGCTATTTGTTCACTTTCTTCTTCCCATAACTAAAAAGGATATCACAAGTAACTCATCTTTGTGACCAGAGATCTGAAATGAGTGAAAAGTTTGTGTAAGTTGTCGCCATTTCCAAATTATTTCTTGTGTATTACTTAAAACAATCACAACTCATTCTGTTCTATAAAACATACATGATGGAAACAGCATTGGAATCAGTCATTAATACCACACAAATAAATGTTCTTTGCCCTTGGTAATGTTTTTTTAACAACATGCACTTTGCAGACTGTATGGTTTTTAAGCTCATCCAGATCCAAAAGAATAAAAGAGAAACTAAAAATAGTTGTGAATGGGTGAATTGTGGTATGTGTCTGTGATTACAGAACATTATTTACTCTCTTTTAATCCATTGTTCACATTGAATGATGGAGTGCACATTTCCCATCATTATTACAGCAAGTACATGCGTGCTCTGGATGACTTCTATGAGAAGAATTACGCAGAATTTGTGCCATTGAGGACCAAAGTGAAGGAGATTCTTCAGGAGGAGGAGGACTTGTCTGAAATTGTGCAGCTTGTTGGCAAGGCATCTCTTGCCGAGTCAGACAAGATCACCCTTGAGGTCGCCAGATTACTGAAGGATGACTTCCTGCAGCAGAACAGGTATAGTGTAGTCATTTATTTATGCAAAGTAAAGTACGCCATGCAGGCGCTTGTGGGGAGTGGAGGTATAGCTCCTACTCTTTCTTGACCTTGGCACTAGATGGGGGTGAGTGATCAGCCGTGCTTTACCCCCGGGAAAGGACCCCGGTACCCATTGGATAGGAGGCTGGGTGGGCCCCAGAGCCGGTCTGAATGCAGAGGCTAGAGGAAAAATCCTCTGCCCTCGTTGGGGATCGAACCCCGGTCGCCCAGTCCGTAGCCAGTTACTATACTGACTGAGCTATCTTTAGCAACCACATGTTGCTATTCTGAATTCACCTTGAACCTTGTGACAGTTGTGCAGATGAACCCTTGTTTCTTCAGAGAAATGTAATTGGTTTCTTAAAGATATTAATCTGTATCATGAAAATGCAGTGCTTTGGAACTCTAGAAATTAATTAGGATTTGAGGTTTTCATGGCGGTGAGTCTGAAGATGGCTGTCTTCTGGGTTGTTGCACCATGTAGTCTGGTAGTCGCTGGATCTGCGTCCAGTCATCAGAGTGTTGCAAAGCATGTGGCTCCCTCTCAAGAGTAAAGTTGATGGGAAAATGAAAAAATTGGTTGAAAATAAGAATGTAGAGAGATAAAATAAAACATGGGGATTATTTCAAATATTTGTTGAAATTACGCTCCATAGTGTAAGCCAGGATCTGTGTACTGAAGTTTAGAGCGATAATTTGGATCTGTTTAAACAGAAAACTGCACTGTATTCCAACTGAACTGTATTCAGAGAGAAACTGTGCCAGAAATTAAACTTTTTAAATGCTTTCTAAATAGTATTTAATTTGTATATTCTATGACAAAAAAAGTATCTGAGATTTCAGTTGATTTATGTGCCTGTATCTAGAAGTTGTTTGAGAAACATCTGTTTCTAGGTACTGCAGCAAGGTATTTCTAGGATAACACTTGTCAGAAGACTATATTAACCTGTTCATTTGCACTTGCTTAATTAAGGCTCATGTATTTTATGTTAAAATCCCGTGCATTAGTAATGTATCTGTACAGAAGGTTGTGTCCACTTAACACAAGGTTTAGTGGTCTGCAGCTCTAATAAAACTGTTTCTGGTGGTACTATTTTCTTACTGTACCATATTTATTCTTATAAATCTATGTCCGTCACCCCTATTTAAAAAAGTTACTGATTTAATTCTCCTGTTTACATATAATTTTATGCAAATATTTTTCTGTATTTAATACTAATGACCCCATTTTCTTGTATACTTGCAAACATATTCTGTCAAGCTATATCATTGCAGCTTTCTTTAATTTTTGTATGTATTGTACCCTCACTATTCTCCTTTGGATTGTGCCAAATATATCCCAGTCCTATTGCATTTAATTATTCACTCAATTACTTGCCCAGCTTTCAGATTTTAAATTCTTTTAAGGGGTTAATATATAGCCTTCTGTTTCAAGTACTGTCCTAAAACTGGCCTATGTGTAAGGCAGTAGGTTTGCAACAGGGGCATAACACTTTACTATATATATGTTGCTGATACTGTGATCAGACTCGTTCCTGCAGTCTAACAACACAGGAAGAGCTATTTCAAAATAACATGAATTCTTGTGAGGTAGTTGAGTAAATGACATTTGAAAACTTTTTTAACAAAATGGCAACTTTGAGCAGTATGTTCCATAAGCATGTTGTGCTCAAATTGCAACAGTTTCATTGGTATCTGAGCACATTGCTCGCTGACAGATTAAAAGAGATGGATTGATAATAGGAACTTCCCAGCACATGTCAAGTATGTCGCTACCTTGATTTTGTTTCAGCTATTCCCCATATGACCGTTTCTGCCCATTTTACAAGACTGTAGGCATGCTGAAGAACATGATGGCTTTCTACGACATGTCTCGACATGCTGTGGAGTCAACAGCTCAGAGTGAAAACAAGATCACTTGGAGTGTGATCCGAGACAGTATGGGCCAGATACTGTACCAGCTATCCTCCATGAAATTTAAGGTATGTGTTGGTGAGACCTGAGAGTTCTGTTGATACAGGAAGGCAAATTAATGCCCATCATGCACACAATTTAGGTAGCCAAGTTTGTGATTGGTAACAGCAGCCTTTGTGTTGTATGCATAATGTATCTTAATTTTAAGTTTCCTATAATATGTCTGTTCTGCAGAGTTAAAAACAAAATCTTTTTCTCATTTTTCTTAAAAATACGCTCAAGAAAAGCTGTGTATCTCCTCGTAATTTGAGATTGTTTCAAAATTAAATGTCTAGGAACAAGGAAAGAAAGAAAGAAAGAAAATAAGTTTGTGATGAAAGTAAGGGAGGAATAAATTTGGGAACTGCTTGTTATTCAGTTCAAAAACTGTTTCCAAAGCAGTAATGAACAAGATGTGTGGAATAATTATTTACGAGATGTTTTGTGTTGTGATCCGTTGTCTTTACTTAGAAAATAAAACATTACATGAAGAATTCTGTTTTGTCAGGATTTTGAAATTGAGAAAATTGGAACAGTTGGATATGTAGCTTCAATGGAGTACAGAACTTAGTGGTGTTACATCTCTTGAAAGGAGACTACTTTGAAGACAGATGTTGAAGTGGATCTTACAGAAGTTCAATTTGAGGACATGAATTGGTTTACTTGAACCCATAGATTCTGTAACCATAGGTAATTGTGGATTGCCCATGCACCTTGCCATGTATTTTATGGCAGTATTCATGATGAAAATGACATCTTAACACAGTAATTCTTATATTCTTTTTGCAGTCTTGCTAATATTTCATAAAAAAATTTCAAACTTGTAACATTATCACAATTCCAGTATTGCACTCAACAGAGTGAAGGTGATGATGTAACATGTCTTTAGGCCCCAATTAAAGAAATATTTGGTAAGGAAATTATACCTTAGAACAATCCAGGATGCAAACTAAATCATCACTAAATTTATTTTCATTTTGTATATGATATATTTTTTTGTTGACAACAGGATCCAGTGAAAGATGGAGAAACAAAGATTAAGGCAGACTTTGAACAACTTCATGAAGACATCCAGCAGGCATTCCGCAACCTTGAGGATTAAGTGAGATCTGGCGGCAGTGTCTTTCCATTCCTTGTAATGTGCATTTACTCTACGATACTTATCAGCTTGTAGACCATGTACCGTAGTCCACATCGTAGTATAAAGCGTATTCAGTGTACATTTCCATGTCAGAACTTGTGCAAATGGGTGGAGGTTTTGTCAGTTTGTTATTATCATGTTGCATTCCACATAGGAGATTTGTTTGAGTTAGTTGTGGTGCCGGTCACATCACAGTATTATGTGTACAAATGTCATCAGTCTTGTGTAAAGTAATGTACAGATGTAAGTAAAATAAAATATATGTAACTTCATATGATGGGATTCACCTTGTTAAAGACTTCTCTTTTCTTGGTTTAGAAACTTACAGTACGTGAGACTCGTTTAACAAGGCAGCACACTTGAATATGAAGACTTATCATCTTTGAACGTTCCAAATGGTGTTATGGAACACCAAATATTTTGCTGACTTTGAATTTGTTAGATTTTGTCCATAAAAATTGCTGCATATTCTGTCTGTTGAAACTTGTCTGTATGCATTTCTCGCTTCATGTATCTCAACTTACGAATGTCAAAAAAATTAATTTTTCTTTATCTATACTTTCTGCAGCAGTGAGAAGTGAGAATCATAAACTAAGGCAATGTCCTATGTAAGCGATAATAAGCGAGCTATCCGAGCTGCATAAGCAGCATGGGATGTCATATGAAGCGGGGATTCGCTTGTTGTGTCCTACGTGAGAGACCACAGTAGAAACACATGGCCTTCATGCCCATGCACCTTCCCTGTACTGCATGGTCAGAGCTTTCTTGCGCATGCGCCTTACTGGCCAGCGCAGCGACTCGCGCAAAAATATCAAAATATTTGATCTCGGACTTTGGCCGCTTCGCTGGAACCTAGGACAGCGCCACACAAACAGCCAGTTTGATATTTCCGCTTCACCCACGCAACTCGCACCTCTTGCATTTAATCGCTCACGTAGGACAGCGGGTAAGTGCTAACACTTTCCTGTTCTTCCCATGGTAAATCTTTAATTGTGTTACGAAGAGTATAAGCAGTGCAGGTTTAAAATAATTTTTATCATGAAGTGTTTGGCTCTACTGCACTCTTGGTCTGTAATACAGGATGGATGGGAAGTAAGTAGGCATTAAATAATCGCTTTGCATTGGAAATATAGGGGTTATAACCATTTCTCAATGCCTACTTCCCACCCAACCTGTAGTTTCAGACTGGTGCCTCCAGCTGATTCTGACCATCTCTCATTTCTGTAATTTGAAGTAGATTTACTCCAAGACCAGTAAAGTGTAGGGCCTATGATGAAGTCCGTAACGTAGGATCAAGCGCTATGATAACACGATGCTTGTTCATGGCTGTCACACACATCATTTGATGGTGATACATCAATGTGGAGTTATAGAGTAGCGGCGGAAGGACCTGCTCAGTGCCACCGCAGCGTTCAGTAATCAACAACGGAAGTTATGGGATTGAACATGGGTCTGCATGGTAAGAAGCCAGAATCTAGTGCCTTAGCTATGGCAGGGCCTCCAACCTTTGTTTCAGATTTACAGATTTTTACGACTTCACTGTCCTCTTTTCTGCTCTTTTCCCGATGTCAGACTCGTTCATCTATCATTTATCTTCCTTTTACAGCCGTTATATCATTGACCTCAGAGAGTGAAATACAACATTAACAAACTTTTCTTCGCCACAGTTGTTGGACTCTGCTAAAAAACATTTTACCAAGCTATTGGTTTTATTAAAATATTTCATAAAAATAAATACACTTATTAACCAAAATATCAATATTTAATGCACAGTGTAGTGCATATTCACTCCTGTTTGTATTTGGAAGGTCCCAGATTCAAATCAGACCATCTGACAGACTTATTCATGGTTTTCTTCAGGCAGCTTCTGGAAACTGTGAAACAGTTGTGTCCTTATGCATTCCTTTCATTCTACTCTGATCACATCAGCTGGTACCTACTCGTGTTGCTGGTGACGGAGATTTTTGCCATTTATCGGGTAACTAATGAATACATGAAATAAGCAGTTTTGCGTAGCTGGCGAGTGGGGATGAGCGACTCTTCACTGCGACTTCGCGTGTTAAATGTTTACAAAGGCCTTGGAATGTGATGGATTGTTTCGAATGATCTAGGCTAACGTTTCTCGACCTATGGTACACGTACCACTGGTGGTATGCGAACTGAGTGAGAAAATCAAAAGATGATATTAACATAAATAAGTTTTCCCTGAACGCGTTTGGTTAGTGGTACATTTAATGTGTTAAATTAGAACTAGTGGTACGCCAGCAAAAAAGGGTGAGAACCCCTGATTGAGGCAATTTTTGAAGCACTTGGAAATTTCTCTTTTTTGCCTGTCACCTTCTGCATTTTATATGGGTTGATGGGGAAAAAAGAGTTTCTGGTTTCTTCTGTCTTTCCACAGTCTGTCCTCAGTTTCTTGCCAGCTCTTTCAGAGTGTCATTGGTTGCAGAAGTAATGAGGTTTCTGATAGGCATGAAAGGAGACTCTGTATTTTACCATAGAAAATGTAACAAGGACCACAGCTTCAGGTTTTTCTCTTTTGTGAAGAGCTGTTTTGAAAGAGCACTTAAGAAGGTACGTTATCTGTGATTAAAAAGTAGGTTTTCTTAATGATAGGATGTCTTCATATCTTTCAGGGTCACTGGAGCAATTTTATTTTTGTATGCCTTGAGCAAAAATTAAAATGGTGTGGTAAAAGATAAATTTTATGATGAGTACGAACGTGCATATTGCGGTTAAACAGGATTTAGGAGCACAATTTGAATCTGGTGCATCTAAAAGAAAAAGAAAAGTTGAGTTAGAATTGAAGATTCTAGAATTAAGTGGGTCACTTCTAAATTTTTTAAAAGGAATTATGTTGCTACTGTAAGTTTCAAAGATTTAAGTGGAAATTAAAGTGAAAGATTTGCATTAATCAGGTGAGGTAATTCTGAAATCTTTAAAATTTTAATACATAAAATCACATATTATTCTTAAGGGACCTGACTGATCCATATTGCCACGGGCATGTGATTGGCTCCAATGTCACTGGACCTGCTGTAACTTTTCTAACCGGAAAACTTTAATTTTACAGCAGGGTTTTCAATTCAACAGCATGTGTGGCACATGTACATAAAACAGCAAATGAGATCAGAACAACGATATTTTTTAAATCCTTCAGATTAAAAAAAGCTTGTAGCAACTGGTGACAAGTTGGTCTGGTTACAGTTTGTCTTGGGGCTGGTTTCGTCCGCGGGCCACCACTTCAACCACGCGAAACGTTTTTTCTAAACCATGTTCAAACGAGAAACAATAAGATTAAAAACTTTTGGTTATTTATACGTATATATGAAGAAAAAAATATTTGTATTTAGATTTGACACAATGTGGTTGAAACATCGCTGATTCAAGTTTATCGTCACGGTGTGTAACACCCAAGAGGAAACGAGACAATTGTTTACTTTTAGCAGTATGGGAGAAGGAAATGTTGATGTAGGCCTAGTGTGTCCAAAAAATATTGAACTGATCTACACTGTAAAATCGTGACATTACATTTCGATGGACACGTATATAAATTCTGCCATTGAAAGCGCAATCTTGGCGCAAGTGCAGTGAACTCCATGTCGTAATTAATTGAATTCAGGACGATAAACGTCAACGGGCAAACAAAGAAATGAATAAATAAGTAAATTTTAAGTAAGCTTATGTACACCAAATGGTAATCAACTCTTTTGCAGTAAACGCATATTGCCGACAATGTCGAGACCTTGGTTTCCATGTTGAAAGCCAGCGTAATTCATTTGTGTAGCGTGTTAGCGCGTTCAGACGTCAGTTTGTACGCGCCATTATCAGCCGGTGACATTGACGTACACAGCATACGAAGTGAACTTCTTACAAATGCGACCAGAAAGTGCTGAGACAAGATTTAGTGTTGAAAATTAATATTTTCTGTGCAGAACTAGTACAAAAATACTTGTAATGAATTATTATCGAGATTGTAAGAGTTAAAGAATATAAGTACGAAGGACTATGGCTGGTGAAACAAACCACTTGTACTGTTCTCTGATGTCCTGTGCTGCAAAACAAAATGGAAGTGTGATGAATAAATGGATCAAATGCCTTCTTGAGAAGAATTGTAGGGCACCCGGTTTCCGGGCCGATATTAAAACCCACTACTTCCAGACCATGAACTATTCGACCGCTATGTTGGGCCCCAGAAGTGAAGGCTCGATACGATACTTGCATATTCTTCTGCATTTTAATCGTATCAGCTGTCGCTATTTTACAGTATAAGTAACAAGTTAGGAAATGTAAGCCAACGCATAGCATAACAATTCTAACGAGTTCGCGCTATTTGGCTTCAGAGTTTCAGTCCGTCAATGCTGACTTTTGGTAGAGGGTACTTGTTCCGTCAAGACATGAGCTTTGATCTTTGCGATTGGTGTCAGGACGTCAAAGTTGTGTTGGGGGGGGGGGGGGGGGCTAATGACCTTAGCGTGGACAGAATGCCTGGAGCCTGTTTGGCTGGATTATGGCGCCAGCGTGGGATCCCCGCGTTGCTGGTGGGTGGAACATTCGTAAGGCCACGTCCACGCTCATAAACTCGTGCAAGTCTTCGCGTAGAATTCCCGTTATTTAAAATAAATAAATAAATAAAATGTGTCAATTCATTTCAGATTTGACGGTGAAGGAAAAGAAAAATATCAATTTCGTCGATTTGGGGGAAACAGGATGGGACGGACAGATGGACGGCAGTGAAGTATCGCAACGTCGCATGGATGTATTTTGTGTCGATATTGGTTTGTTTGAGAACAAAGGTTGCCGAGAGGAAGCTGGGTGCGCCTGAACCTTTCATACAGTACTTATTTTATTAAAGCAATTACCGGCCCCAAAGTGACACATCACAGTATTTCAAGCAGCTGTTCACAGAACAATAGTTTCTCTCATGCCAAGCCCATCGAAACTTCCTCGATTTAATCACGTCTGTACAAAACTAAATTAACGGCCTCTCCGTCACATAATTTCCTCATTGGTTATTTCAGCCATCTCAGGTTCAAAACTAGAAATGTTTGTAATTCAGAACTCCAGCTGACTCAGACTGACGAGTTATTCTTGAGTTCAGTTAAAGATTTTGGTCAGTCGTTCATAGATAAAATTAGCAGCATACTTTGGGAGCGAAATTTATATTTTTCATCTGTCTACCCATCTGCCAATTAAAACTGCCCAAACTACTGGACCGATTTCAGTGAAATTCTGTACGGAATTTCCATATTACATTTTCTGAGCCATTCTGATTTTAGGGTAGGTTGGGTTATTTTAAAAACCGCTTTACGTAAGAGTCTAAATAAATGTTAACGAATTATTTTCAGGTTATTTGACACATTTTCTATTCTAGACTGTTACCACTTTTAAGATACATTTACCTGGCTTCCTGAATTTCGAAAGTCAGTTTACGTTATAGCTTAAATAAATATTTGGGTGTACCCAGCCAAGTGTTCACCTGAGAAAACAGATGGTAACAATTTAGATATCCATAAAAAAACATGTTTTGTCTTTCTATTTGCCAACTGGTTTAAAGAAAATAATACCATAATATTACATAATAATAGCTCTTCACAAAACGTTTCCAGATCCCTGCGACCTCAATTTAGTCTATCGGATGTCCACACGATTCACATCGCATGACTCCAAATTCCCGCAGGTTTAAATACTATATTTAACTGTCACATCGTTTCATTACTGAATTTGTTTTACAAGGGAAATTAGAAATACGCTTTGATTCCCTCAATAAATGATACGAATTTTCTCTCATTTCATACACGTATATTCAACAAAAGAACAAAAGCAACGCGCACTTATTTTAATGTCACCAGAAGCGGAACTATTTGCCCGTTCTTATTACATTGATTTCACCATCGCAGATCCTCCGCTCTGCACTCGTACTGTGTTACTACGCCATCGGAAAAGATTAGATGCAAGAGAAATTCATAAGCAAATTTACTTTCTGTGCCTGAAAGCGTCAGCAGTAGCTATTATTCTAAAGACAATAACGTGAACTTACAGTCGAAAGAAAAGAAAAACACGGTGACTGTGTTGGTGAGCCCGTCTAATGAGTTTTTAACTGAAAGCGAAGGGCATTCATTGTCACATGTTGTCAAGGAATGGTACGTGAGGTGGGAACACAGTGACACCAACTATGATACTGAAACTTTGCATGCAGACGCGTCTCTACAAAATGCCAGAGCTCATTGATGGCTCGGCGAGCAGTACGATTCAAATTACAGATTCTCTGAATAGTCAATAGATATTTAAGCGTTTAAAAAGCCGCTTGTATTATAGAACTACAAGGTTGTGTATGTAAATAATTTATATACAGTCGAAATTAGTACATGAGAGTCAGTGCACATATGAAACAGACGCGAGGTTAACGATGAGGTTCTCAGAGAAATCAGATTTGAGGTTCTCACGACGACAAGGATGTCGATGTTGATCTTCAGGGTACTAACGCCGTGTGGCACATAACTGCCTCCAATTTTGGCCTGAAAATCAAGACAGTATTTTTTCCTACTCGTTGGTAATTACCTACAAGCTCACACGGATTTATCCTGATGATGGAGACATGAAGCACTTCTGAAACGTCTACCTTACTACACAACGAAACATTCCAGGAGACAGCCATCTTCATACCAGTGGCCTTGAGCTAGGGCAGTGTAACACTTCCCTGAACTTAGTTCTTCTGTCTTGGGAATGTCACTTTTATTAATTCCCCGGCAACTTAGCACTTACGTCTTGTAAGCCTAAGTGTCAACACACAGCACTCGGCGATTATTGGGTGTAATTAAATTAACTTCAAGGCTCGTGAAGAAGTGTAAGCTATTTTAATTTTATTTCTTTATAAACCTGTATGAAATGACAGTCAGATAATAACCGAGTTCCAGCATCCACGCGAAAAACAAGGAACTTCTTCAGACTTGTTCCTTTAACTTTAATTGCAGTTATTCTGAATTTATTTTTGGCTCTACTGTCTAGCACGACCTACTCAGACGTCGAATAAAACTGAAGTGTCATGTAAAGAAAATTGTATAAACATTAAATAAAATATTTGATTTCCCTTCTTATTATTTAAACTTACCAACCAAACATAAACCCGTCTGCCTGTATCCATCTGAATATATATATGTTTATATATAATTAACTAATTTTATGGTACAGTTTCTTACTCAAAAATTTAAGTTACCCAGCTGGTCAAGAAATCTCCTGTTTTCATATAACTCAAATTTTAATTACATGGACTACTATTTGGATTATATTCTGATCTAGTTAAATCTAACCTGCTTATATAAAATCCATTTTAATAATAAGTTACCATCCATTCATGCCTGGGTCTCCCAACTAACCTCTTTACTTAATTTGTCGACAAAATTTTGTAAGCATTTATTTCATCATCGTACCCTTAATTTATTCTCTCTTGGTGCTAAGACTTGCTACTTATTTTAACAGAAATAATCAGTCACATTCTGGCAACTGTATTACCGATTAACGAATTTGAAGGCCCTGTAAATCTTTCCATCTTGCTGTGCTGGAAATCACAAGCGATATGAAGTGATTTCATTTCATTGCATAACAACGAATCTAATCACCGCGAAGTGGTTTATGTAATTCATCGAGATATGATATTTCTAGGACAAATAACGATTTCTTTATTTCGATTTAGAATTAATTGTTATTACCACAAAAGTACTAATATGTTAATACAAGGATGATTTTTCAGTTTAGGGAATGTTCTTATTTCTTAAAGAAAAAAAGAGGAATAGAATTGCTACAGAGTCTGCAAAGATCCGTTTCATCTTACAATAAAACACCTATTCAGGTACTTCACGTCCTTGACAACATAAGATAATGTAATTAACATGGACAAGTTCTTTCGCACATTAGACATGTTTTCTTATCATGTTAACCGTGCTAGTCATGTTAGATGGCTAACACTTGAAAAAAAAACTTTTGTCCTGCTCTCATGGTTCAGGAATACTCCAGCAACTGGAACACAGCAAAACCGAACAGATAAAATACATCGTTAGCCAGCTCCAACCGAACAGGCGTTGTTAGCCAGTAAATTGAGGCTTAACCTCGGTCCCTCCTTTTCGTTATATTAAACAACAGCTGTCCTAATTGTAAAGGATAAAAAGTTATTTTGACTTTCTAGAAATAATTGTTTCAAAAAGTAAACTATTAGACGTGGCTATGAACAAAGAACATGAAGTGGATTGTCTTCTGAGACGCTTCGCCATCATCAGGATGATGGAGGTAAGGCGCACACCTGAAACGTCGGCCAATTTCTACTAGATCATACAGCACAACATCCCAGAGACAATCATATTTATATTTATTGCCTTAAGAATATAAAATCTCACCAACAAATAACTTAAATATTTTGAATGCGTAACACCATCATCCATGATATTGGGCGACATTTTTAATAGAAGCCATTAAAATAAAATAATATGATTTTTAAGTACGTTACTTTGACGATCAGAACACGTTCGTAGAAAATAATCTGCTGAAATATACGGCCGCTACTCCAGAGTTCGATAGTTGTCACTGTGATCGATCAAGGTCCTGATCAGAATCCTGTCCCGAAACTTCTCCTGGTTGTGTTCTATCTTATCTAGAAGGCATAAAAATAATAAAAGAAATGCAGCTGACCAAAACGAGTTCGGACCTTCAAAATCAGGTGTTCTAAATGTAGGTCGAACCCGATAATCTGTCATCTTATCCACTGGGAAAACATTACTACAATCTCCGTACTATCACAGAACACAAATACCCAATACAATAGAAGTCCCCAAATTCTGAAAAGCTTCATAAACTTCGTGTTTCGTCCGTAAATCGGGATTCGATTTCCCATAGAACTAGACACAGTGTTACAAAGAGCAGCTAGTTTCTCAAGCCAGCTGTAATTAACGAACTCCTTGGCAAGATATTATTTTTGAAACGTGAAAAGTCTGTTAAGAAATCATACACTTTTATGGAACCACAAGAATGTTTATTGTGTTCACAAGAGCCCGCCACGGTTCAGTGTTTTGGACCAGATGTATCCAGTAGACGTATAATTTTTCTTTTCTCTTGTCTTATCTGTTAATGGATTAACAATATAAATATCAAAGCGACTCTGTCTCTGGCTTGAAAACTTCCGTCAATCGTGTGGAAGGTAAACATTTCAATGCATTGTGGTCATGTGAGAGCTTAACAAACGTTTCAGTAATAAATTTGTGCTACTGTGGTTATAACTGTCTGGGTCCAGTTTTAGATTATTCAAAGTCTGCTTTGCAACAATATTGATTCTACACTGCGGCAGTCGAAATGTACAGTGTAGAGCAGTACTTTCCAAACCTGGGTAAGTTACCCAAAAATTGGTAAAAGTGGTTTTTCTTTGGGTAACGACACACCCATTTCTGTGTGACTTGACTGAAATCCCCGATGGTGTTAATGGTTTTGCAGAACAAGCAGTCAGTGCAAAATGTTATTTGAAGAAATAAAGGACCATTTGGAGTCTTTCTGGTTAACAATTCGTGATGAGCTGGGGAGGCCATGATGCATTTAATGCAGTTTCCGAGCAGGAGGATTTTCCTCTCTTGCCTTCATAAAGAGCACAAAACGAAAATGTTTGCTGAACCCCGAATACGATGAGAGGTGAGCTCTGTCTCCAATTCCTCCCAATTTTTTGGAACTAGTAAATAAGATGGAGCAGTGGCATTGTACTCATTAGCTGGGACCTGAGTGATGAAATATTCATGGTGAATAATTACCAAATTTTTTGTGGCTGCTAAAATGTTTAGAAATGTTTAAAATAAAGACATTGCATCAAATATATTGCTTGCTTCCTAATTTTTACCGATCTATCTTCACTTGTCACATGTTTTCTGTGCAGTTAGTGTTTCACCTACGTACATTGGGTAAAAATGACTTTCTTATAAGCGGTTTTGGGTGATGAAGGAAAACGTTTGGGAAGCAGTGTTGTAGAACCTTAACATTTTCCACTGATTAATTTCATAGTAATGGAAGGCATTGTCCAGCATTATTTCTGATCTTCGTTAACTTTGCAACTAAAAGAGCGGGGAAGTTCCTCTCGCCAAACCCAAGTTTTCTACAGAAAGCGTCTTGAATCTTCAATTTCGTTATATTTGTCTTCAGCCTGAAGATCTCTGAGAGTATATTCCTCCAGAACGTCGGTATCTAAGTAGACCTACAAATCCACAAGGCGTTACTACTGGTGTGACTAGTATTAAAAGCTCCACATATTCCAAAGATCTGCTACCACTGGTAATGAGCTCGTGGTCAATTTAACAATAATACCAGAAAAACAATGTCTTCCTTCCCCACACAGTAATGTGGTCAAAGGTCCCAATGTTGCGCAACAATGGGTTTCCACAGTGGGACCTCCGGTCTCGTTGCTGAGAGAAACGCAACACACATGGCGTGTACCTGCGTGAATAACACCTCAGAAAGTCAATAAACCTCACATATTAAGACGTTAGTTCCTCGCAGTAATTACCATGAGCGGGGAGTGAGAAAATCAGATGGTAAGAAAATTACGTAAGACACGAACATTTACGAACTCACCTTTACCGTCTGCTTGAACTGTGGGAATTGAGCAGACTTGCGAGACATCTATCGAGACAACTCCATGTTTATCGAGCGCCACAAGTCAGTGCAAGCAACGTCGTCAGTAAATTGCGCTAAACCTATGACGTAAGGCCTTCCTTGAACTTTTTGAAACACAAGTAACTTCTCCGAGTATTCTGGAAAGAAACTTCTTATGCTGTTTCGGAAGTAAATTGGAAATGCATGAATGCTCGTGGGACAGGCCACCGCTGATTACCACAAACAGTATAACAATATATTAAAGGTCTTTTTCCTCTCAGAAGCTCGCATTGCCACCATGTTAATGATATTGAAGGTGGAAAATTGTAAGGTACACAGGCAGAATGACTTTGGCGGTATTCGTGTATGGTTTAAAAGTAAGTTAGTTGTTATCACAAACATGACGATACACTGCTCCATATCTCATTACGAAACAAGGCAAGATATTTCCGGGAAACCCTGGTGTGTTCTGTGAACTCCGTGTGAAGTGAGCTTCAGATTCTTGTTCAAGTTGCTGATGTTCCAATTGTAATAAAACCAAACGCAACGAAAGCTCAACAGAAGTCCAAGTCAAAAGAAGTTGATTTGTTTTGGTTTGTTCTGTTAATCAAATGGGTATTAATATTAAAATGTTGTCGTCATTATGTAATAAATTTATTTCATAAACAGCATAAACCAGGGTGAAAGTTTAAGTCCAAATTTCACAACCGAATTGGTGCCTTGGGGTTTATATCTCATATTAAATGTAATTTAACTTCAGTTAATTGCCACCTTTAGTCTGGCAGAAGTTTGCCGATGTTTCAGACGTTCCCGCTGAGCTGAGATAATGACTCTGATGATGTACTATTCTATCTGTTTTGATAATTGTATTTTGTTTGAAGCATAACCAGAATAGAAACCGAGATACTACTTCAAGCAAAATTAAAAAGTTATGAGAAAATTTAACATTTGTACTTGAACGTAATATCAGAACGCGATATTCTGAGATTAAAGTGAGTTTAGTTTTTGAATAAAAGCACAAATGGCTCGATAAGCATAAATTGATGGTATTCGAACCTGGTTGTCTTTTCTCGACATAAGCTTCTTTAAAATGGCGTTACTGAATGCCAGTCTATCCGACGTTTTTTTGGGGTACAGTATTACATATATAGCAGAATGAGGCATTTGGGGAAATGTGCAAAGAAACCGCACTTATGTCACACATTTCACATATGTTCACCTGACTCGAACCTTGAATCAATGCCTGTCTTTCGACGTAACATTCTTTGTTTTTGACCGCCAAGTGCTCAGCGTGAGATACTTGATAAGCTTCTCTTCAGAAAGATAAGAAGCCGCTTTTATGTCAAAGAAAAGGTTATATGGACAGATCCTGCGTTGTAAGAAACACGACGAGTCATAAATGTGGATTTATGTTTACTAAAATACAATTTGGAAAAATTTGAGAAAATTACAAAGGGAGGATCTTCATAATTTATACTCTTCACCAAATAAAATCAAGGAAGATTAGGTGAGCGAGGCATGTGGCGCTAATGGGGTGTACTGAGAAATGCATACAAAATTTTGGTTCTAAATCCTAAGGGAAGAGATTACGTGGAAGATCTAGGCGTCGATGGGAGGGAGATATTAATATGGACCTAGGTAAATGAGGTTGTAGGGTGTGGATTCTATTTATTTGGCTCAGATAGTGACCGAAGGTACTTAACCTTCGTGTTGCATAAAATATACGTAACTTCTTGATTAGCTGAGCTTTCCGAGAACTCTTTCTCAAATGAGTTAGTTAGCATTCACAAAAAGGAAAGTGCACTGCGATTACATTAAGAACATATACGCACGTAAACGAGAAGTACATACCCTCTTAACGCTGCTCTGTCTGACTAACTGACAGGTTAAGAGGTTATTTTGTTACTGAGGGCAGCAATGGCATCTGGATTTTAATTTTGACAAACCAAACAACAGGAATTCATTCAACAGCGCCATCGTAACACACCTCTCTCATATTTAAACTTTAATTTACAATTTTTCAACGTTTAGGTTGTTCTGATTGAAGGCCAAAGAGATCCTTAAAGTCTTGATGGAAACTGATGTCATCAGCTGTCAGAAGTAGCAATCAATTTAAATAATTAGATTGTCTGTAACTTGGGAGAATGTTCTACCGATATATTTTTTGACGCTTGTTAATGAAGTCCATTAGCATGAGCTCAAGGTTTAAACTTGCAACACCGAAATTTAGATAAGACCTTGGCTTTAGAGAGAGTGAGAGCTACGACCGTCTTTATTATTAGTAAACCAGTGACTCCGGTCAATCGGAAACACTTTTAGTAACAATTTCTACAACTTCGAAAATCATGACTACTTTAACTAACTAACTCTAGAATTTTAAGAATTTTGTTCCTTGAACTTTTTAAACTCAGTAAGAAGGGCTTAAGGCAAACGTAATTTGTACTCACGTGAGTCCTTCTTGCCTAGTACCAAAGATATTTCTGATCGCTTGTGTGATATTGTTATTTTGAATGTGCACGCGGCAACTGAGGAGAGAAGTGCTAATATGAAGGACGACTTTTACGAGAATTACGAGTGCTTGTGTACGAACTATTACTTGTATATCACTGGAGAATACTGCCAGGCTATTTCAATGAACCAGTAGAGAAAGAAGTTGTTTTCAGACAGGCAATGGGAAACCAGATTTTACAGGAAATCATCAACGACAATGAAATTAGGGTAGTAACATTTGCCTAGTCAGAATACAAATTTCCATTAAATTGCGTTCATAAATTGTTTATATGGGCTCATTCTGTCTGTAAGCAGATAGATTGGTCATTTCGTAATGCACGAAGTTAAGCCAATAAATGATCTGTTTCGGAATTAGATTTTAAAAATTTAAAGCACGGTTCTAGGTAAAAATGTCTCCTGCTTTGAAATTCAGAAGGTAACTCTGCATATTGTCCCCAGAGTGTGTGTATATGTTTTTATTATGATTTCCGGAATAAACAGGGATAATTTACTAAACGGCACTAAGAAGTTGATGTTTGTAACAGAAACGCATTGTCTTGTTTGCGACAGGAACTGAATTTGCAAAATTTATTTAGGTGAATTTCGTGCTTCAAAGAGTTTAAGCAACATTTTTCATGGTTAGATTAGGAAAGTTCAGAGTTGTTAGATCCATGGAGGAAGACTAAATTGCAGTTGTTGCAGATTCCAAGCCAAGTGAATGAAGATGATCCGAACAATTGATAACATGAAACTTCGAAGGTACTTGCGGGTCCAGTGAGGTGCCAAAGAATGAAAGGCCTAGCCGAAGTGTGCGGGGGGACTGTGTCGTTTTGCTCGCCGACTGTGTTGTGAAACAGGAAGTCCTGCTTAGTGTGTCACAGCATTACAGTACCCCAGTCTGCCTTTAATCGACCATTCCTGTTAAGCTATTACAAGTTAACTGTTCCCTACGTCGTCCAATGGATTCTATACAGCTGTGGGATTTTGTCGTTGTTATTAAAGTGCAACGTAAAATAATGTCAAAATCATATTTATAATTTTAAACACACTCATATTTAATATTAGTTTTACCATGAAGATTAATGTTATCATTAACATATAAAAACAGAACATTTATATCTACATACATCTACATGTATCGTTCAGCTTTTAAGCAATCTATAATTAAAGTTGCAAAAAGTTGTCAAAATTCTTATATAGTAGGCCTGTAATATATATATATATATATATATATATATATATATATATATAATATTCTCTGTCACAGTACCTTACAGCCAGACAGTCACCCATTTATCACATCCATTAAAGAGGAAAACTTCTATTGCATTTAAATCTTCCACTCACCACGAAGCCTTCAAACATACAGTTTCGTGCCATGTCACAGCTTGTTAGTATGAAACCTACAGGGGAAAGATTAGAAAGCATGCAGAATTAGTCGGAAGACCTAAAGGAAAGAGACCACTTGAAGAACCCAGGCATAGACAGTAAGACAATATTAAAATGTGAGGGTGTGGACTGCATTCATGTCACTTTGGGATAGGAACAAATTGTGATTTCTTTTGAACACTGTAATAAATCCTAGGGTTATATAAAAGGAATGAAATTTATTGAGTAGATGAGCAACTGTTAGCGTATCAAGAAACATTTACTCCGTGGAGCTTGTTTAGTTAGTGGCAATTAAATTTAAATGCAATCAATTTCTTTATTTTGACTTGCTGACGTTATGTAATTTTAACAGAGTAAGATTTTGTGGACAAACCTAATTAGGAATTTAATTTAACATATAGAATCTCCTCAGTTTAAGAAGCTTGATGAAGCTTTTTATGACAATGTTTCTTATGCCTTCACGTTTATTTATTTGTGGTAACGACGCTGTCAGTAGCTGCCACTATACAATAATATTATAAATAATGAGTAACGAAGGAAGCGGCCGTGAATTATTTCAGGGCCCTATCCCGGAATTTTCTGAAGGGACTAAGTAAAGACACGAAAAACCTTTGCCAGGATGGCCGATTTCAAGGCCGAGATAGGAAGACTCCATCTTGGACGCCAATAATATGACGGCCAGAGTAGTCCTCTTGTGAGGTCGAATTAGACAGACGCATCTAACCGGAAATGAAAGTGTGCGTATCGATTTATCGGCCATTAGTCCACAGAGGAAGAAAATAATTTTGCGGCAATGGGTACAGTGACATCCAGTGCCACGGAGTTGTGACGAACGCCGTTGCTGCAGTCACGTCAACTTCTAGACGTACTGGTATAAAACGACTTTTAATAGCGGTGTCACCCATGGTACCATAGTTACAAGCGGAACCATTACACAAATAGGCTGATTCTATGCTGAGCGAAATGTCTAAAAGTATTATATTTAAACGGATGGATAAATCCTTTTCTTCTTTACAGAAAGATCGAGAAATGATCAGAAGGAGACAGGAAGGAATAAAATAAGGCAAACAAACACCGGTGGAAGGTGTCCTCAGCTTCACGGCCACAAATCTTATCATCCATCATCAAACACGTTCAATTACCTCTGTGGTTGGAGGGGCTGACCATTCCTTACAGTGACTGACAAAACTAGCTTCTAATATATGATTAAATATAGGTCTATAAAGTAAAAAACTAGGCCGTTAGTTATAAGCAGGGATGCCATTTTTTAATATCTGTCAATGAAAGCAAAGTATTTCGTTTAGATATATTTACATGTCAGTCCTTGTGAATTGGCCTGCTGTCTTCATGTTTGATTAAATTTAATCACATTTCTTAATAAATGTTGTATTATAGACTGCTGTCCATAAATATTAAACAATCTGAGTTTTAATTTTAATTGAGGTTCTCACAACAGTGAACATGTCGATTGTGGTATTCTGGATGTAATCTTGGTTACTGCCGTTCCAGAGGAACGTATTGCATACATTTTCGGGGTCGAAGATGGAACGGTAACGTTCAAATTAAGGGCGTACTTTCCTCCTAAACGCTGGCAACCATCTACAAAACTACACAGTGTCACAAGGCAGAAGACCATAACAGACAAATCAAAATGTCCTGTAGGAGGCTTAGCGTCTATAACTTACTGCAGCTAGTGTTATATCTATCTAATATTTTTTTCTAGTATATTTTCTATTTATAATCCCAAGACCACGCACAGCACGCACATGGAAATAAGATGTCACGCAGTGTATTAGCGGTTTTGTAATTTACAGCTATCGTCACCTTGAGCATGTGACTGAGCCTTCGATTCACCTATTTAATTCTCTAGCTGGTAATTGTCTCACTAACCAATGACACCCCTGATAACTCTGCAACCTGCATGGCTCATCCTAGGATACTGATAGTGGACGGACTTGTCAGCGCCTCATCTCAGTAGCTCGACCAAGAGCGATACGGAACCATGTGTGACAACCAGCAGGAGTACAGGTGACAAGTGCAGAATGTTAGAGCAACGTAACCAGACATCCTTGAGGACTTGCGAAATAGCCAATTGGGATATTGTGACAAAAACCGAAACTGCGAAACTGTCAAGAAACTGGCGTAATTTAAATATAGTGTACAAATTGTGTGTGTGGGTTTCTTTTGCAAAGAAACCGCGAATTTGATGTGCAAATTTAAACAGAATAATATTACCAGCCCTGCAGAATATTCTATGCGTTTAAAAAGACAGTTTGAATAGTGGACTCCGAATATTTATGAAGAATTCATACGGAGAAACAGAAACGATGGTACTTTGTCATTATTTAAATGTGTTTGCAGCATTCAAAGTGGAGATCTGTATGAAGTTACACTATTGAAAGTTCTAGAAAAATACCGCAGCTTTGAATGTGATTTTATACTCAGAAATTGCATAATTCCGCAACAGTCATACAAAAATCGCATTGTTGTGCAGAATTCTGAACTGTGATGTGAGTTTGTAACCAAGAATCTGCATCTGACGTGTGGAGTGTTTTGTCAGAACTCTGACTTCAGTAAAATTGAAATTTCAGTTTCTACTAGTGTAGAACGAAGATTTTTGTGAAGGATGCAAGGTAAATGTTATCGTAGGCAGTACAAATACTGACCTAAATGTTATATTTCATTATGAAACACACAACGCAAAGGCACTTTCACGTTTTGTAAACAAAGGTAAGCGTTTCTGTCTTTGAAGCTCCTTAAACCTTGAATCGATCTTCATAAGATAACTAACGCTTCCTTGCAATCAACGATCGAAATTGTTATGTGTCTATGACAGTCCCAATTTGTTTCAATTGACTTCTGTCGTGCATTATCACTTGACGTTACTGTCCTCCTAATCCATTTCATCTATTTATGCCGGAATCTAAATGAAACGTGTGTTTAGGGATTAGTTTTAAATCAAGATCGAAATGTTATGCATGGCAATGGAAGCATCCACACAATTTGTAAGATTTGAGGTTTTCACAGCGGTGAGTATGAAGATATCTGTCTTGTGGGTTGTTGCGTCGTGTAGTCTGGTCGATGCTTACCAACGTTTCAGAGGTCATACTGCCTCCGTCATCAGGGCGATCGCACACAATTTGTAGGTTCGAGTGAAAATGCATTAACAGAAGCTTTGTTTCGCATAGCTGTCGGTCAGACAGGGTCGAACCACGTGATGTTACCACTACCTCCCCTCGTGATTGACCATTTAAGACCAAAGCTCATATAATAATATTGAAGAATTCAATTAAAACCTCAAGTTAAAATGCTTCCCGTTACAGAGCTCAACCGGTTAGCGCTGTTTAGAGAAATAGTCGCTTTTCATTATGGGAATTTATACCAAACCCGTAAATACACTCTTGGCCAAAATACAGAGTTACTGAAAGTTCAAGCAGGTGGTTATTTCATTACCACTGGGCTTGAAATGGCTAGCATCTTTTGTGTCTTTCAGATAGTTCTGATACGTCTACATGTCTCTGTTACTGTCTGCTAGTGTTGTTATGCTACACATCATTATAAATTTCTTTTATTAAGTTTAACTCACCACGCAAATTTCTTCTCTTTCCTGTCTCTTTGCCCAAAATAATGGTTTCTAACACGTAAAAATTATATTTTCCTTCAGGTTGAGACCAAGTTTCGCACTTGTACAAATGGAATAGGCCTATTAATATTAGACGAGAAAAGAGAAATGCTAATAAAATTTGTATCTTATATGCGTCATGTTTGTGTTTGATTAAATATATTTATTTTGTACAGTCTATACACAAACGTTTGAAGTTTATTGGTGTTGTAAAAATTATATAATATTAAAACATTTTTGTGTAAAATATTATATTAGCGCTCTTAATCGTAAATACGATTTTACATTATATTTTTTAGCGCTTTTATTAAAACGACATGTTTCGACGGGTAATACCGTCGTCTTCAGGTTTTTATCAATTTAAAATATTTTAAAAACTATTAGATATTTGATGCAATATATTATAATAAAATTGTATTCCCAAAACCTGAAGATCACTTCTGAAATGCAGGGAGATGTTAAAATGTATCATACATAAATGGGATACGTGGGAATGGGATGGATCTTCGGGCTCGATTAAAGATGGAGAATTTATTTACCAGCTTCTCAAGAAGGACTGGGCTCTATGTGTTTAGTTATGGATATGTAAAATAGCAAAGTGCTTTGAAATGAATGACGTTAAGGAATGTGGCCACAAAGCTGACTGAGTTTCCCGTGGTTTCCGTTTTCAAGCGCTAAACAGTTTAAAGAATCACAACAAAGTGGATTCCAACATATGTAGAGTAGTTCCTACTAGTTTATTTTAGTGGTTTGTGCTTACAGTAGTAAACATTTTGTTTCAACAACTCGAAGTGACGAGACGGACTGTAAATATACGTACAGGGTAAAGTGCGAATTACGGAGTACGTCGTTGTGGCTTCGCTGAGCCACTGCGTCGTTTCGACGTTCTCAGTCATTCTGCACTCACTGTGACCTATGAAATATACCGCATTCATTAAACAGCGAAGCCAAACATTTGACTCGTCTCACAAGATCTTTTTTGGTCCATCTGGTAGAAAGGACTGAACTTTGTAATGGAGATGCGTTGTATTTTCTTAGATGTAGGAAGTGAACTACTAAATATTATTTAAGACTTCATATTTCAACCACATCGATATTATTTCAGTTCTAGAACTAACACTGTACGTAAACTCAGCTTTGTGAATTCACTTCGATTTTGGGAACAAGACTGCACTAGTTAGGGGAGGGGGTTTCTCTCTGAATAGAAGTCTACACACCATGAAAGTCTTTTTGTTGAAGCTAAAGTCTGCACAAGTGTTCCATCCGGCAGAATACACGCTACTTGGGCACAATAGCTGCTGAAGTATGCGAGGTCTGGCACTACGTAGAACAGGGTGATTCGAAATTCCTTATGCACCTGTAAGAAGACATGATGGAAATGAGAACTGATTCAGAAGTGTTTGTGCGCACACAAGCCGAGGGGATCTTCATAATATAGATCAAAATAAAACATATCAAGGAATGTGGGTGTAGTATGTTCCTTCTAGAACACATTGTTTTAATTATATTTCAAATTATTAAATTGTTAAAGTAGATATGCAGTTCAAATTTAAAAGAGAATCTGATTATAGCGTGCCAATGCAACAACTAAGACTATAATGAATACAAATAGAAAACATTAGCAGTTGTTGAATTGATCGTGGATGTCTGAAGTATAAAATGGAGAGGCCAATTTTAATCTTGTAGAGAGCCAAGAACCTTTTGCTGTGTTAAGGGCCGAACTGTAAGGACCACCGCCCAGTCGCTGGTGAGACTGAAAATGGCTGTCTTTGGGTTGTTGCACCGTATCGTCTGGTAGAAGTTTAGCGGCGTTTCAGAGGTTCATCATCAGGGCGATGACTCATCGCCCTGATGATCGAGGCAGCAAGGACTTTTGAAGGGTCGGTAAACTTCTACCAGACTACACGGCGCAGCAACCTAGAAGACAGCCACATTCAATACAGAAAATACAGTTATTTAAAATTTATAGACCTCTTCATGCTGATAGCCTTCCAACTTGTAATGACTCTTTTTGCAGTTTCCTGACTTGTACTAAGTGACCCCTACTTTAGAACTGACTACTTAAGGTGAACTATATATTGTGTAGCGAAATTTGGGAACTTCGGGGTAAAAACGTATGAACATAGGGTATCAGTCGGTCCTATGGCTTTCGTACTTTGTACAACTCAAAGTATTCGTTGGCCGACTTCAGGAAGCTGTGAGATCGATCGCTTGTGTGAACTGCATCTGATTGTGTTCAGTATCCTTAATAGTGCCATCAATGGTGTGTATGTTAACAAAAACATATCACCATCTCATTAATTAATTCATGAGCCAACTTTATTGTTTCGTCTCTAACTTCATTTATTGAAGACCGAACTAAATAAGTAAGTATCGAATCAAATCAAAACTGTAGGCAACTCTCTCATCAATCTGTTTCATTTACGTTATCTGAGATTCTACAATGTTATCCATGATCTTCTCGATATTTAAAAATTTCCCAAGTTGTTCATCACACCTTTCCATGTCATATAATTTCATTGTAAGAAATAAAGACTTTGAAACGGTGTCTCCAAAGTTAATTAATCCGCTTCTATAACGGCTTGGACTGAATAAATTTTGTTCAGTATCCAGTATCTCAGACTTGAGTTTTGCAGTACTGAATCTTACGTGATCAAATAATGCAACAAAATTACTCTTCAGTACTGGAGTCGACATAAATTTTGTTCGTGATATTTGCTGTTTATAATATAGGTCTACCTACTTGATAC
The DNA here is from genome assembly GCF_977971745.1 of Zootermopsis nevadensis. NCBI lineage: Eukaryota > Metazoa > Arthropoda > Insecta > Blattodea > Termopsidae > Zootermopsis > Zootermopsis nevadensis. Next base: position 3,307,191 of record NW_028259152.1, on the reverse strand, counting down.
TTGCTATAAACACAGATATATCCACCTCGATAGTGTGAATAATTTTGTGATAGATTTCTAACTCAAATTCTGTAACAACGACCCACATATATCCTGAAATCAGGATACCATTTTCTTTTAAGAACACAATTTCATTGTCTAAACTGCCAGTTTTTGTGCCCATTGCTGTTTATGTGAGTAGCGCTAGAAGACCAATCATAAATTCCCTGAAAGATGAACTAAGCTCTAGGCTCTATACCAGTGGTATTCAACATTTTTTGTTTGTGTACCCCCAGATATAATTACTCTTCAACTTTGTACCCTCAAGTTGTTGGTGTATAATTCAAGTTATACATAGTATATAATCTACATATAAAATAAATTACATTAGTGATTATTCAGTGTTTATCGTAAAATAATATATATATTTTTAAATTTCACGTAACCCTAAGATGTCTTTGCGTACCCCCGGAGGTACGCGTACCCCAGGTTGAATACCACTACTCTATACCGCCTTGACCTCAAATTTTACCTGCGCTTTGGGGTGTCTGTAACCTCGTTGTACACGTTCTCACATTGAGCTTATTATGGCACTGCGGTCGTTAAGTTTGCCACCTAAATTGTCCCCCACACCTTCTAAAGACTAATTTCCCCATTTCTGTCTTACTACTGAAATAGGAATGTTGTCGTCCTGAGAGTCACTGTCCTCATGTGGCTGACTTACTTTGAGTTTAGCCAACGGAATCATTTTTATCCCAATGCAGGCTCCTTTCGCTTCCACCGTCGCCGTCATCACTAAAGGTAGTGAATATTGTGCTGGCATGTTGATTTCCCCGTCCCGTTCAGGGCGCCTGATTACCAGCCATATTATCCCTCCATTTTAACCGACTGGTATGCACGACCTGTGTTTTACTCTCCTTGAATTTCAACCGATACTGAACATCATTCAGTTTCTCTAAAAAATGTGTGGACCTGTCCATGGTCCTGGAAGTTTCTTTGGTAAACCCTTTTCTAAGGGCTGGGGTATAAGAGATTCAAACTAATTAGCACAATTTAAGCACAAACACAAAACACAGCCTTGGTATACTTTTTACTGTTATTTATTTTCTTTCTGATCATAGTGTGAGCTCTCTCCAATACATGAGCTAATGATTTTACATTCTTATACTCCATATCAAGCCTACAGAACTTTGGTTTTACATCTAGGTGAAATGATAACGCCATTTTTCTACCATGTACCATGTCGATGAGCGCTTGTCCCAGGGACCTCTGCCGTCCTAAGGACGGTTTTGACTTTTGCGTTTACTTTCATTTGTTTGTGGTTTATTTAACAACGCTGTCACTAGCTTAGACTGTAGTGTTGGATGATAAATGAAAAAATACATCCGACGGGATACTGAAGGAAGCTATCATGGCCAGATACGAAACGCCTCAGTCATGACAGAAGCCTCTGGGCTTTGGTTTGAACCAGGGACTTACAAAACTCGAAGGAGTGATAACCACCCGGGCACGACGTTTAGTATGTTAATACTTAAAGTATGAAACGCAAATAAGAAGAGCTCTATTCATCAGAGAACATGGCACAAAACGATCTTCCTCCTTGTTAGTCAATGCCATAGCAAAGCCAATACCTGCCGAAAATAGTCACTGAGAATATGAAGTCCCATATAGTCTCCACTGTTGCAGAGTGACACGATGCCCTGGAAATGCCGTCAGTCAAGATGATGTCCAAGAAGCAGTGGCTCGCGCTGCTGACACTTTTCATTCTGTACCTCTTGCTGGGGGCCGCACTTTTCCACCACATCGAGAGCAACCTGGAGGTGGAACGGCGCGTCACAGAGCGCAAGGAACGTCTCGAAATACAAGGTGATGTCTGATTCCCTTCAGATGTACCCACGCGCGTGCTACAGCTACGGATCAAAATTTACTGCTGTCGAAAAATCAAAGCAAAGCGTTCAGCAGACAAATATTTGACATGCATGATCTGAAGCTTTCACGGCGACTAAGTATAATAAATTCTTCTCGGGCTATCAGCCGTGTAACAACTACAGTGCCCTGAGGACAAACGTTGGTCTTTTCTTCATTAAGCCACCTTACACGGCTGGTAGCCCGAAAAGAATTTATTATACTTATTACACTTGATGGATATCTTGTGGGTTATGTTAGGTTGGATTAAAATGCACTCTTTTAGCGCTGATTGCTTAACAACTTGCTAACAATATCCACTCCACGTAGCTAATGTCGAAAATAACAGATTAATATCGACATCAGACGAATTTCGGTCGTTAACCGTAACATATAGTCCACAGCGTTACCTATAAATTGTAAATATCTCCCATTGAGAAGAGAAATAAGATTGGTTTAATAGTGAACAAAACTTCGTCTTTCGAATCATGGAAAGGACACAATTCGATTTTTCTTGATAAAGGAGTACTAAAGAAAATATTATTCGGACGAGAGGGGAGAAGTAATACGAGACTGAAGAAAACTGTGATGCATGCAAGTGAGAAATGGTAAATGCAATACAGAATTTTAGTCGGGAATCCTTCAGGGAACAGGCCACTTGGGAGACCTAGACATAAATGGGTGGGCAATATTATCGTTTTTGTTTCTGACGTGGAATGGTAGGATGCGAACTGTATTCATCTTGCTCAGGAAACGAACCAGTGGCGGTCTGTTGTGGATGCGGAAACGATGCAAATACGAGTACAAATTCATGAGGCTGCCACAGAAAAAGTTTCATGATTGTGGTACAGTTTATTACTTGGACCGCCATCACACTTGGTTCGGACCCCGCTTAAGTAATGGGTATTTGTCCCCGTTTTTCTTTGTAGGCCCAGGCCTTGTGACGGGCCGATCCGCTGTGTAAGGGGCCCCAACGAATGTCTCAAAGGATTAATAATTTCATCGATATGTTCTGAATTGGAACGGCCAAAAGGCTCAATTCGTTAAAGCCGAGAATTAAGAGCTGAGTGGAAGCGGAGGCGAGAAGCATGTGAGAACTGTTAGCATAATCACTGTCACAAAGATTTAGTTTGATTGCTGTGAGGAGGATATACAGATTCAAGGTATGAGTAGTGCTAACGTCAGTCATTAGCAGGTCGTTAGCTGTGCACGTTCTAAGCTACTGATAAGCTGACACTCGAGACAACAGCTCTTATCTGTGCCATTCTGTGTGGACACGACGGCTTTGAAGCTATTGAATTCCACTTCTGGCAAGTTCGAGTTAAGATTTAATAGTACTAAACAAGCTTTAAGCTGGGAAAGGCAATCTAACATAAAAAAGGAGTTTAATATTATCACTTACTGTGCCAGAATTTGGCCACTTATGTCAGGAGTTATTTCTCAAATCGCCAGTTTTGTTTCATGGAACATATTCGTCCTGTGAACTGACAGTATATAATCAATCCTGATTTACTCCAAATATTCTTTTCATTCAATTCTTATAAATTCCCGAAAAGCGGCATACTTACATTCTCACAATTATATAAAAAAAGAGATTCTTATTCCGTAATTTCCCTGAAAGTCTCAAGACGAGATTCGATAAGATAACCACGAACCGCAATGTCCTAAGTACACAGACGCCATATATTTATGCGGGTCTTTGTTGGGAAAATGCTCTACCTCCAAAATCGCATAATCTTTAAAATATCTGTTGGGCAATACTACTGACGTTTCGTGATCAGTGCTGGCATGTGAGGTTGCTTCGCAAGGCGAAGGGAATGAAATTTAACTGAATGCCAATTGTTTGTTATTACATGCACTTAACACCTAATAATTGACATATAAAATTAACGTTTAATTGTTTAAGTTAGTTTAAATTGACGCATGTATAACAAGCGTTGTTATTCTGTGCGGTGTCCTTCGAAATATGGAAAGAAGAAAAGGTTATGTTGAAGGTAAGGTAATGCTGGAACATTTTTGTTTTTAAATGACAACTCTGTATTTCTCGTTTGCTATCAGAAAACAGAGAACTGCAGCATTTGAGGGAAATAGGGAATGAATTTTCACATCTGTTTCTCAGTTTCTCACAGCATATGCCAAAAAAAAGTGAGCCTGTCTTTCACAAAGGCACTAAAGACAATACGAATTATGTATCTTACTTTATGCAGTGTTTTCCCTCGTTTTGCAGCGATCGAATCGCTCCCTTCTGGCCGTTCAGGGCAAGTTCCAAATTACTATTGCATGTTTCTCAGCAACAAATTAAACAAAAACTAACCAAGAGCCGAGTCTTACTCGATTTTGCCCTGGCATTTTCTTTACAACCGAGTAAAAGCACGGAAAACCTCAGTTATAGTGCTAGACATTACTCGTAGCGTCGACTTGGCCGTTCTATTAGGGGCATCTTCCGCTGGCCTGCTGAGCGTCAGTCCTCCTCGGTTAACCGTGGCTGACTTAAGACGGTCATTAGTAGGCTCAAGTGTCTTCCAAGTTCCCTTAACTAAGGGGTTCTCCGAATCAGATAACTTTGGATTGTAACACTTGTAGCTTCTAGACGTGGTTGAGAGCAGAGGACCGTCAGATGGGGCATCCATAGACCACCATAAAACGGGTGAGTATGCATGTTTATCATGGAGTCAAACCGAGTTTCATTAATCGAACACCTCCACTATCTGTGAAGACCACCAAATTACTTGTCTTCTTTCCAATTTTTTTAGCACACATTAGCTGAAGAATTGAAATTTCGCTGTTGGTATCTCAAGCAACCACTTCTTGCCGCTCCAGTGTCTTTTTTTTGTATACCACCATCATTGGAAGCACGAACTACTGAAACCTGGAACCATCTATACATTTGATATTTCTCTCTCAGAAATAAGGTACCTCTCACTTCTCTTTACGGCTGTCTTCCGTACTCTCCAGGCCTTACTCTCCTGTAAGGTTTTCTTTGTCTTTTTGGCAAGATACGTATTTGTGTTATACCAAAACTGAGGTCGACATTAATATCGACGTCCCTTGCCTGAATGTAATTAGCACTACAAACATGTTCGCACTGGAATGACAAATATTTAATAAAAACTAAAATGGCAGGCAATTTACTAAATTAACTAAAAGAATGACGGTTTTAATCATGAGAGAGCGACAGTACGTCCATTGTACCTTGCTTTCGATAAAGTTTGGCATTGGAATCCAATCAAAAACTCCACGATAACGAAGTTCCACTTTGAATGATCAAATGTTTTAACGCTATATTCCGACACAGGGCAGCGGTTATCTAGTTTTTAATAGCGCTGATAATTCCGGCAAGTATTCAGAATGGGAGGTCGCATAGCAACACATTGTCTCTCGCCACATAGCGTAATTTCTTACCTTGGTTGGGGTATGTCTAGAGCGATAAGTAATTAGTCTACTGGAACAACTGGCTGTTCTTCAGCGTTCATACTTAGATGCTGATTATTTGCATTGAAACCCCACCTGCAGAACACAGATTAAACACACGCGCCTACAAGTACACAAATTTAAATGCGAAGATTGCTGCCTCCATCATCAGGGAGATGATGGAGGCAGGAAGGACCTTTGAAACGTCCGTAAAACTTCTACCAGACTACATCATCAGACTCACCGCCGTGAAAATCTCAAATCCTACAAATTTAAATGCAAAGTCCCAGACAAAATGTGGCCTGCGAAAAATTACGACAAATAACATACATTAATTACCGAATTAACATATTTATTTGACAGAAAATTTCAGTTTGGGAAGCATTTCTACAAACCTCTGCACAAGAGATTAGAAGACTATGCAAGATAATTCTGTTCATGAACATATCCTGGTAGCAATGACACAACTGCGGCATCAGTTACTACAAATAGAGTAGGCCTTTTCATATTTCGAAGAAAAAGTTAGTATATTAACATAGTGACATCATCAATACAGAATAACGTTTTGAATTTTACGTGACTTTGAAACTCTTCCCATTTGAAGGGTGTGAGTTCAATCTCAGTACGAAAACAGGCTGTATACTGACAGGTTTTTTGCGATTTTCCTCAATTCATCCAAGAAAATGTCGGAATAGTACCTTAAATTAGGCCACGACTACTTTCTTAAGAGGCAATTAGCAACGAGATTCTAGTGTCGATGCTCAGACAGCCCCAAATCGACCGCGCTACAAACTAGAGCAGAATACACCTAGCTACCAGTAAGAACAAAATACGATTTCTAAAGCTCTGCAGCACAATGGATGTATAAACTGGCAATACAAATAAAATATAACTTATTTGAAACATCTAGCCCAGAAAAGAGTTCTTTCAGAATCTTCTGACACTAAAACGGACAGATTCGCCCTAGAAAGGGCCGACTATCTGAAGAGCTGGTAACTTATTGAGTAGCCGAGCGATTATTAGCTTCTCAAGGACTCTGCTTCACGGTGTACTTCATTATTTCACACAATGCCATATGTTCGTTACTCAACGCCACCAGAGTGACCTATTACAAAAAAGAATTGATACTGCAATATATGTTTTATGGCATGTTTTTCATATCATGCATATCTATAGACTGTTTTTCTTTCCAGCACTGATCTAGGGGTCGCGAACTATAAGGTGGTCACAGGTGCAAAGTCGCAACTCTGTTGACAGTCCGGCTCATCGAAGGCTGTCACATTTATGGAAAATACTTTGTGTTGGCAGCCCTACTAACTACCAACTACGCAGTGGACTCCGACAGTTCCCAAGCCCACATCTTGCAGAAGCTGTCCGAGTACTGCGGGCGGCCTATGCTCGTGCCTCATAACAGCAGCGATGTGGAGGACTTCGAGCCGTTCTTATGGGATTTCTACAATTCTGTGTTCTTCGTCCTCACCGTCGTGAGTACGATAGGTACGCGTCTCTCTGCAGGGAGAAGTGTGCTGGACATTTATAAAATCAACAGCCAGACTATCGGACTGTCAGGGGTCAGCTTCTCTCGCCGAGACTCGGGCAAGCCTGTGTCTGGCAATGCAATACAAAGCCAGGGTTTTCCTGATCGCTGTCATACTGAAACAGGTTTTACCGGTGCTTAACATCTGGATCAGGATATTGCAGCAAGGATTCTAGTTAACTATATTTGTTTGCATGTGAGGTACCCAGAATTTGTATTGGACTTTCTGGTGATAAAAGATGCGCTCGGATTAATTTCCCTACCTTCTGAAAGTTGATGTATTCACTGAAAATTTTGCATTATGACTGATGATCCATCGTTACAAAATCGCGTTAGAATTATTAAAAATAAAATGCACAAAGACAGAAGAAAGGAGCATTTGGAATAATGTAGTTTTCAGATGGCTGGTTGTCTTCTGGATTGTTGCGCCGTGTAGCCTTAATGATGGAGGCATCATAAAGCACCTCTGAAACGTCGATAAGCGTCTACCAGACTACATGGCGCTACAACCCAAAAGATATCCATCTTCATATGTGACGCCGTGAAAATCTTAATGTAATATTCTCTCAAATAATTAATTTGTATTTGTGTTTGCCAAATTTTGTTCACATGGAGTAAAATGTTGCAGGTTATGGGAATTTGGTGCCATCATCCTCTTTGGGCCGTTTGCTCATGATCGGTTATGCCCTTATCGGCATCCCGATTAACGGCATTTTGCTCGCCACCCTGGCTGAGTTCTTCAGTACCGCGGTGAGTAGCATACCAGAGTTCGATAATTCAGTTAGATTCCGCGTCTGTTTAAAATAACGACCATGAAGACAACACGAAAATAATGCCTACAATTAGTAGCTCTTTCCCCTCTGTGAGTTATTTTAAGCATTACAACAATGTGATAAGAACCACGATATGTGTATATATAGTGGTCTTCTGGGCCAAAGCTTCGTGCAGGCTATTAGAAAATTTGAGGAACATGTTGCCTCCATTCTGAAGACACCTATATGTCACAATAATCCAAAACATCATGATCCACATTTTTCTTCCGTGAAAGCCTCACATCTGAACCACAATGTAGATTGTACACAGCTTTACAGCCCAGAACATTTTACAATATGAACCCACTTTTGCATTATTTTGATTTCAGGCATATTTATACATATCTAACGATAGATCACACAGCTTGGTAATACAGCCCTATTTTGTAATCTCATCGGCTTGTGCTGCTGTTTATTTATTAAATTATTGCTATCTTGACGATTCTCGTATTTCTTTATGTCTTTGAATAACAATTTTAATCTTAACATTAAATTTTCCATTTATTACTTGATCGTTAAGTGTTGTTTAGGTGATACACTTATCACAATCTCCAATGCATATCACGAAAAATAATAAATCCAGAAATGAAAAGCACGACACTGTACGAAGAGTAATGGCAGCATGGTTTGTACATGCCTGCCTGCCTTCGTACGACCAACGCCTTGAAATTTGGAATAGATGCAACTGTGTAAAACCTCAGATAGTGGACAACGTCCAACACAACGTCAATGTAGTGATATGTGTCGTCAGATACTGAACTGTATTTTAGAGTGTCATGACGTGGAAGCACTGAGAAACACTATTTGTTTACCAGTTCAAAACAAAACATTGCAGCTGGTCCGAGTGCACATGCGCTACAAGACGAAACCCTTTGAGACGCGCGCTGGCATGGTGGCAGATATCATTCTCTACCTGATCCCTGGGTTTGTCATCTTCATCTTTCTTCCAACTGGTGTCTTCATGCACTTCGAAGGCTGGACCTTCGTCGAGAGCTTATACTACGCCTTTGTCACACTCAGCACGATAGGCTTCGGCGACTTCGTAGCAGGTAATGAGTTCATTTTGTGGCCAACGTAAGCTTTACGAAAAATGACGCCCTAGGCGAGCAAAACAACCTTCCCCCCTCCCCCTCCCCAGCAGACCTCTCACTGACCACTTATGCAACACAGTCTTGGGCCATCAAATACTGAACATGCACATAATATACATGAGCCACTGCTTCATACATATTAATATTCGGATGACATATTATTAAATATAATCTTCATCTGTCCTTCCATAAATCAACTAAGACTAAATTATAATAATTTACAATTGTTCAAAAGTAAAATATGTGAATATTTTGTTTGTGTGAAGCAAATTATCGGTGTTGATCATTTTATATAGAATCGGTGTATTAAAATATGAAGGGTGAACGCTGCACGTACCAGGTTTTACATAGGCGGGCAGACAGCTCGTGTATAAAGTATTTAGCTACTTTAAGGCTGAAGCACACGCATCATGAAAGTCCACGACACTGCCACGTTTGGGTCTGTGTACATTTTGGTTGGGATTTTCCCAACCAGATAATCAGCAGAAATGAAAGAAAAACACGAAAACGTAATAAACACGCAAGCTTATTTACAGGTACACACTACGAAAATCTTTTTTAAGATTACTAATAACGGAAAGGATTGCATATAAAATGTAATAAAGTACATACAAACTGAAGATGACTGACTTCTGGGTTATTGCGCCGTGCAGTCAGTCTGGTAGATTTCCACTCTGATGACGGAGGCAGTATGACCTCTGAAACGTTGGCGGAATTCTACCAGACTGACTGCACGGCGCAATAACCCAGAAGACAGAAATCTTCACAGCGTAGATAACTTAGAAAGAATCGCCCTGATGACGGAGGCAGTATGACCTCTGAAACGTTGGTTAACATCGACCAGACTACGCAGCGCAACAACCCAGAAGACAGAAATCTTCACAGCGTAGATAACTTAGAAAGAATCGCCCTGATGACGGAGGCAGTATGACCTCTGAAACGTTGGTAAGCATCGACCAGAATACACAGCGCAACAACCCAGAAGACAGAAATCTTCAGACTCATCGCCCTGATGATGGAGGCAGTATGACCTCTGAAACGTTGGTTAACATCGACCAGACTACACAGCGCAACAACCCAGAAGACAGAAATCTTCAGACTCATCGCCCTGATGATGGAGGCAGTATGACCTCTGAAACGTTGGTAAACATCGACCAGACTACACAGCGCAACAACCCAGGAGACAGAAATCTTCATAGCGTTGATAACTTAGAAAGAATCGCCCTGATGACGGAGGCAGTATGACCTCTGAAACGTTGGTAAACATCGATCAGACTACACAGCGCAAAAACCCAGAAGACAGAAATCTTCATACTAAGAATCGCCCTGATGACGGAGGCAGTATGACCTCTGAAACGTTGATAAATATCGACCAGACTACACAGCGCAACAACCCAGAAGACAGAACTCTTCAGACTCACCGCTGTGAAAACCTCAAATCCTACATACCAACTGTTTTTAAAAGTTTTCCAACGGACAGTAATAACGTTCTACTGTCATAAATTCCAAGTTTTAGTCGATTTATGTCAAAACGTCAAATAATATGGCACTGTCGCACTTATTTCTTTCTATTTAAACGTTTTAACTTTTACAACAGATTTTGGAAAGTAATTTTTAATTTTCGTTTAAACCAGATACATCCCGGTTAATTAAGCCCCGGATCAACGGGGGTCTAGTGTGTTCAGCTTTCATTTCTTAATTACTGTTGACTGTCGTCGTCTGTGCCACTCTCTTTTGCTTCACACGGCTTATGTGGCTAATGTTACATTCACTGTAATATTGTGTATGTGGTTTTAAGTTGCTCATTTGCTAGGGACGGGGGTTTTGTTGCAGGTCAGACGGACAAGCACAGGGACAGCGAGGCCTTGTACCTGCTATACAAAGTGATGTTATTGGTGTGGATTGTCTTCGGGCTCGGGTACCTCGTCATGATCCTGGGTTTCATCACGAGCGCAATGCAATCGAAGAAGATGGCGCGTATCGAACGGAAGTTAGCCAACAACATTAAGCAAACACATTCCAAGCTCTGGAACACATTCACGCGTGACGTCAGCTACCTGCGTCGCGTGCTCAACGAGATGTACGTCATGACGCTCAAGGTAACTACTAAAGTTGATACAGCGTCGTTAATTGATTGTAAGAAGTCCTTGCCTGACGCTGAAATTCGGTATTTTATAGCCGGTTTACAAAGACGAGGAGGAGGCCGGCTACACCATACGCACGCGCAGTAGCAGCGAACCGATGCTATATGATCTGTCGTCGCAAGACGATGAGCTTGCCCCCTGGTGCGGAGTGTGGAGGCGGCGCGCCAACTCGGAGACGGCGGCAGCGGCCCCGCGCTTGCAACGCGTGTTGTCCGAATCAGATCTGGGAAGAATCGACAGGGACGCTACATTCAAGTCGGCCGCGGCCTTGATGCAGCCGGGCGAGCTGCTGGCCCACGTGGTTAATGCCCTGGGCGAGGAAGAGCAGGGCATCCAGGGCTTCAGCGACGCGGAGATCCTTGCGAGTGAGGAACCTTATACTACATGGAATATAGGTGGGGATCCTATCCCTAAACAAAGAGGGCGCGCTGCCAGCGAGGTTCGCATTCCCATGAGGGAGCAGCAGGACGACGCGGAGTGGACGTGGTCAGGCGACGAGCCGTCGCGACGCGTGCACGAGCTGTTCCGAGCCGGGCACAAAGGGTGAGCTCATTGTGCTGTGTGTGTTGTAATGTGGTGTCAAATATCATTCATGATGCTGAAGCTACGCGTTCTCTCTCTTACAGCCTGGTGCCACCTGACCACACGACCCGCAGACCCTCCATCTTTCAGCTAGCGGCCGCCCGAATCAAACAGCCACTGAAGAAACGACACAAAGCCAAGAGCATAGGCGACCTTTTCAGAGCTCCGGAATGCCCATATGTCTCGCACTCGAATATGCACCCAGCCCTCGAGGAGACTTCGCTAGCCGACTTCCTTCGAGCCGTCAGCTCGCTGCAATCGCGAGTGGCGAAGCCTCCCGACACGGCACCGCCCCGCCGTAAGGCAGGAACCGCCGGCCTAACACCTCCAGGATCGCTAGTGTCTCTTTTCACACCCCTCTCGACAGAACGACGCATGTCGTTACGCCCGGCACCTGTAACGCGGCTGAACAACGCCGCCTCACGACGCGCCTCCCTAGCGTCCCTATTCACGCCCCCAGCAATGAACCGGCGCATGTCGCTGCATCCCGCCACCTCGTCGTGGTTGAACCACGCCACGTCGCGACGTGCGTCTCTGGCGTTACCGCCCACCACTCCAGCTATGAACCGGCGAATGTCGTTGCGCCCCGCCCCTGCGTCGCGTCTGAACAACGTCTCATCGCGACGTGCGTCTCTACACCCATCAACTAGACGCTTTTCGGTGCGCCCTGCCACCAGTACGCTGCCGCCATCGTCCTCTCCGCCTGCAGGCCCGGTAATTCAACTCATGGCACCGCACCTGTTCTCGAGACAGACAAGCGAACCGAAGTATGGGAACCGCGTTAGCAGCATGACGGACCAGAAGTAAATTGGCACCACAAGATGGCAGAAACCTCTATGGTGGCATAACGTACACAGTCGCCTGTTGCAGTCCTAAATATGCAAAATCCTTCAACGATTAATGGTCAGGGAGACACCAATTCTTAGTCTTACATAGACAGTTTGTCGATGAAGCCTTCCCTTACAAATCCTGTTAGGTAGTTTCATGTTCCTACAGTAAACATGACAAGACTTATATCTAAAACAGATAAGCTGTACCTCCCTGTCAAAGGATGTTGCGGTATGATCTCCATCATCCACGACAGAGGCTACTGTCATTCTAGAACAAAGATGATACTCATTTAACATAGAAAACAATAACGGCATAGCTTTGCAAAACGTTTTGGGTACATACCACTTTTAGTCCTGGGAAAGTATTGCACCCAGAAAAGCATTTATATAATAGAAAAGATGGAAAAAGAAAGGAAATAAAATAGCAGCACATTTTGTGCTTCCAGGTTCATATCGAGATTAAAATTCTTTATTTCTACTTCTAGGACTGATAGAAGTTTTAAGGTTCTTTGAAGTGTACAGTAAAGTTTGTGTATTCTCAGCACACAACTCAATAGATAGCAGATAGCTAGACAAGCAAATCACCTGGAGAAATACCTGCAGAAAAAAGATGAATGATTTTGGTGGCGAAGATCCATGAAAAGTCAACACTTGAAAGTCCAAACAGTTCAGAGTGCATTCCTAGAAAAGTATTATCGTAATGATGTGGGCTGAACACATGGCGTCTAACTGGAAGCTAATTGGCAGAGTGCTGCATGAAGCAAAGGACATAAGAGTACGTATAATGAATAGTTTCTGTCTGTCGATCTGAATACTTCAACTCCGAAACTATATGAAAGACTTAAATAAAATTATGCTATGGATGAGTTAACATTAAAACTGCCGTATGAATTCACATCTCATTTGTATCGGCCAAATGAATCCCGACTTTTACACAACCAAAAATCAGCGTTGTCAGCCTGCTTCTAAAAATGAGCAGTCATGCAAATAGGCCCAATTATCACATGCCACACAAAGCTTATAAACTGATAAAAAATAGCTATCCACTACTTTTCGTATGTATTTAGACATCATCTTGCACAATGAGGTTAAGATAGATTTTGTTGTTGGTGGGCGTGGCTTGCTCCGGCCCCAAAATTCCACCTCGCGAGTTTGACGTTATCACGCATCCGAAGTACAACAAATTAACATTGACAGGTCATGTTTTTCATCTACTTGGACATGGCATAACATCCATACAACATTTCAATAACATACGTCCATCCACTCTCATGTTACGAAATTCGTACCTAATGACGTTACACGTGATTGTGGTGGCAACCCTGATTTACGTCAAGTTGGGTCAGGTGAGATTAGGGGGTCATCTGCCCAAACGGTGATGCGCATTTGATCGTACTATTGCTTCACTGCATAAGCGAGGCATGTCGTTGGCACTACTGAATTTTGAAGTTCAGCGGAAATTATAACATTGGAAGATTTGCTTATTGAATATTTTCCATTCTCTTTACTTCTATATCGAATACTAGTAATAAAAACATAAGTCAGGCTTATTTAATGGGTGCACATAAGGCGATGTCAAGGCATCAGGATTTGTTAAACTACGTCAGTTTCAAATGAAGACAGGTAACTTGTGGTCTGTCAGTGGAATCATAAAAATTAATGTCATACACAGTGAAATTTATTCGAATAAACATCTAATTTATTTATTTTGAGTGTTTGATACAAATATTATAGTGGCACCTTACATCAGAATGTTTTCGTAACTTCACGTCAGTCATTTCCTGGTTGAATTTGTAGCGCAGCGTATTCTTAACGTAAAGTGTAATTAACACTATCGAAATTCGACATCTCCTATCACACTTAATTATTCGAATCACACATTGCGTGAAGATAATAACACTTTTCACATATCATTAATTAACCAAACCTAAAATGTAAACAAACCGTCAGACAATACACCACTTTGCCTACATAATAGTAAACACGTACGTTCATGACGTGCACTGTGAAAACAGTCTTGCATGCACAAACAGCACATATATTACTTAGATATTCAAGAAGGATCAGTCTTGTTCATCTCAATTCCTTACTATACGAACTGAGAACACATTAATTTGCATACGAGCGGCAATTGTAGCAAGTGTTAGTGGTGAAGATATACACAGTGGCGGCCCGTTCATAGCAGCTGCACCACAGTATATAATTTTTCAAAATTTCAAAAATATATTTTTTGTTTTTATAAAATTTGTAACACTTTTTTCCTCTATATCATTATTTTAATGTTGCCCCTCACGTTGTCAGGCGAGGAGTGCGAAGCAGAACGGGGCTATCATCCGGCTGCAAGGATTTCAGCGCGGTTAGCCGGTCAAAAGTAGAGAGCGCGGCGGGCGGTAGAGTGAGGGGCAGTTCACTGGTAGAGCGCGTATAGGGGCTGCAGTCCCCACAGCCGGCTTTTAGTAAACACCCTGGCCCGGTACCACGTGTTTTAGACTGGTTTCTGTATCACAAACTGTTTCGTGGTTATTGTTAATGAGTGTTCAGTAATTCTGTGTGCTGACTATTTTTTGTTATGATGCCACTGCCAATGCTCAGACTCACGATCCGCCACTGTTACGTTACGTTAAGTTAAGTCAGGTAAGTTAAGGGTAAGTTATATAAGGTTGTTGTGCGCGATGGGTTGGGTTGTCCTGGAGAATTTATATCGTGTTCATCGGGTGGTCGAGGGGATGTCCTAGAGAAGTGCTGGAGAATCCTGGAGAATTCCAGGAAAATTCCTGGAGAAATTTTGGGAAAGTCCTAGAGACGTAATGAGCAAATTTTTTGTCATGGGGAATTGCTGGAGAAGGTTTGGAAGGTCATCTGGAACTCCTTAAGCGGTGGTGGGTTTGATCCTATGCGGGTCGGTTATTTTGGATTCGTTTAAGCTTGCTTGGGACAAGTTTCATTGGATTAGGTTGCCTTCTAGGTTAGGTTAGGTTAGGTCAAGTGAGGTTTAACCTGTATATCATATAGAGCGTCATACTTTGTTAAATCAATACTGATAATCTACAACCTCTATGTCAATGCATTGATCATGTGAATATAGACACTAACAGCATCAGCATCATGGAAGTGTATTTTACAAGTGTGTTTTCTGTGATTTTCGGTAGGTGGCACAAATGCCTAGCAACTCGCCGCCGTTGAATAGTGAGGTCGGTTGGAAATCGATATTTAGAAACGAAGAACTGCATCATCTTGTGGCCATCTCTGGAACTATTTCGAAAATATTTTCATTATTTTCTTTCATGTTTCTTCCGTATACATGTGACGAGAATATTTTAAAATTGTATTCACAATAACCATGCAAGTAATAAATGACTTAACAGTGTTCATATTTATCAGTGAAGCAATCAACGTTACGGTATGTTCATGAATATATATAATATTATCAGTTCTATACATTGTGAGATATGTAGGCGGCAACAAGGTTTTAACAACCTTATACACAAAATGTTTTGTTTGTGCGGCAATTATATTATTTATCCAGATATTATATTACTTACTTTAAGAGTAGATTACAGATGTTAATACAGTGTTTCGGTTATGCATATATGGATCGTCTTGCATAGTGAGGTTAAGATAGATTTTATTTTTGGTGGGCGTGGTTTGCGCCAGCTCAGAACTTCCGAATACATGTGAGATTATTGGTTGTTACCGACATCTTTACCATACAGCGTGTACTACGTGTGTTCTTTCTTCAGATGCAGATAGATGTCTAGAATGGCAGTAGGTACGATATTTGTATTGAAAACAATTATAGGTTAGTGTGTATTTCCCGGAAACTCAAATAATGAGAAGCAGCACGAAAAATCAGAGTGATCAAGTCAATGCCTTGAGGTGTGTGCATCACATTGGAAGGAAGAGAAATGCACACGAAATATTAGTCAGGAAGTTAAGGGAAATAACTGGTGGTAAGTTACAGCTCATGTGGGAGGATGAATTAATGTGGAGACCTAGACTTAGGTGAGAGGATAATCTCAGGCGGGATGCATGGGAGATAGGAGTTGAAGGAGACTTGATTTTGTTGGCCCAGGACAGGTTCCGGTGGAGGACATTGGTGAGTTCGGTGATGAACCTTCGGGTTCTGTAAGCCATTTAATTAGTTATTTGTTTTTTATAGAATTGTTATATAACATAAGAATCTGTGAATTATTATTATGTGTACTTATTTATAGGGTAAATAGTATTGACAGTGCAAGGAGTTATGGTGGCGTGAAGTATGGACATCAAGAAACTGAAACCTCTCACAGTACTTGCACTACAAGATGACATTTCAACAGTTCAAAAATGTTATTTACCAAGTGTTTATTCAGGAATTTTAAAAACGTGTAATGTTGGATGCTACGTTCTTGTACAGATATCATCATCCATAAAATATGTGTGCAAGCTGTATTGGAAAAGTGACCTACACAGTGCATTCTGTCAGTTAGATGGGAGCGTCATAACTTTCAGTGGTTGCGAGCGAACGTTAATGGGCTTACCTTGGAAAGCAGTTAGTCAGTCATGCAGTGAGTTGTCATTGGAACAGATTCAGGTTCTTTCTTGTTGTGTTGCTATTAGAGATTTACATTTGTCAGTAGTTTTTGAAAATGTAAGTGACAATAAAACCTGGCGGGTGGACACTGACACTCTTAAAGACATTGTAAAAAACATTTTGAAGTTGTATGTACTGATTGAAGATTCCATAGTTTACACAAAAAATCTGCCTCAGTGCCAGAAGTTTGGGATTAATTGCATTGTGATTCATGACATTGGTAAGTCAGAAAATGATAGTGCCCCAACTATTGGGAGAATTGTGTCTAGCACAAATGTTTCTGTGGTTCACCAGCTGAGTAGGGTGTGGCTTGAGCAGCTTCAGGATCCCTGTGCTGAGGTTCCTCTTGGTGGACTTGATGGTCCATATCATGCTCTTCAAGAGATTATGTGTCAGCATAAGTTCTATTGGCAGGCTGCTGAGAAATTGGAACTCAGACCTTGCCAACAGGTAAGAGGTGAAATTAGTTAACTATCTATTTTGGCAACAGCGAAGGATATAAATTTTGTTTCAGAACTCTCAGTTTCAAAAAGGTGTATGTAATATTTTGATGTGTGTAATGTAATTTATTTACTTAAATGAACTCAAACTTTACTTCAATGTCCGTGTACATTTTTATGATTGAGCAGTGGTTGAGTAGAGGGTGGATATTAAGAAGAAGACATGAAAGAAATCAGTATTTTGAAATAATTTTGGAGTTCAAGGTTTTCTTCTTGCATATGCCTTTAAATTTAAATTTTCAAGAATGTAAATATCATTAGTAGCTTAAAAGACCTTCATATGTCATTTACTTATATTGAATACTTAAATATAATATCTGGAATGATATAAAACAGTAAAATTTATGGCCTTTGGAACTCTGATAGGTGCTGATTGTGGGGCCTCCAGGATGTGGGAAAACAAGTTTAGTTCGTCGCGTGGCTTCAGACTCTAAAGCAGTGTTGGTGACTGTGCGAGGCCCAGAGGTTTACTGCCCTCGACCTGGAGACACTGAAGGCTGGTTGCGAGAAGTGTTTGGGGAGGCAGCTGACCTTACCCGGGAAGGTGAAAAAAAATTGTTTTGGATAGAAATGTTAGTCATGCTTTAAGCTTATAGGTACTTGACTGTATTGTGAAAAAACATGCAGTAACTGGTAACATTTTTAATGTCCTTTTACAGATAGTACATGAGAGCTTACACCACATTTTCCTTCATGAACATTGGCCATTAATTGCATGTTGGGTGTACTCATTCTGCCGTACGTCACTGATCTCTGGTGACGATGGTATTCTGTCTTCTTACCTTACATACCACAACTCAGAGGTCAGTCTGATTCCCTTATGTAATTTGACACAGAGAGGCTCACATTGTTAAATCAGATTAATATTCATCGCCCTGATGACGGAGGCAGTATGACCTCTGAAACTTTGGTTAACATCAACCGGACTACACAGCGCAATAACCCAGAAGACAGAAATCTTCAAATCAGATTAAGTTTCCCAAGAATGAACTTTCAAATTCCCTATTTCATGTTTACTTAAATTTTGTCATTCTTGCGTTCCATCTTATGCACAGCCCAGCTTTACACGTGTCACACTAGCATACTGCTAGACTGTTAACCATGGCTCACAGCCTTGTATTATGGGGATTTAAAATGCATTTTTCCATATGATGAATATGTGTAACATACTGGCAAGCAAAATCTGTTAAGGTAATTTTTGTGGAAAATAACATGATGACTGCAAATAAATACGAGGCACGTCCACAAAGTAAGTTTCCCACTCGTCCCACAGCTAGCAAACCTTATATTGCGCGAAGCGACTGTGCGTACGTGATAGAGCAATGACGTAGCATGGCGCATGCACTAACGGTACTTCCCGAGTTCTCACAGTAGCATCGTTGCAGCTGTTGAAGATGGAGGTTCTTATTCCAGCTCCCGCCGACTATGAAGTGCGGTCAGTGATAACGCTAGGCCGAACATGGCTCGACGGACAGCAAGTCTCCTGCAGGAGTTCAGCTGGGAGGTGTTTAATCATTCACCCTACAGCCCGGACCTCGCTCCCAGTGATTTCCATCTTTTCCTACACCTCAAGAAATTCCTGTCCGGTCAGCGTCAGCATTTTGAGAATGACAGAGAGGCGGAGATGGTTGTCACACAGTGGTTCCAATCCCAGGCGGCAGACTTCTACGACACAGGTATTCAAAAGTTGGTCCCATGGTATGACAAATGTCTCAATTCCGGTGAAAAATAGCTGGACACTTGCTCTATCTGTTGCAATAAATATTTCCATGAAATTGTGTTTTGTTTCTGTAAACGGCCCCAGGGAAACTTACTTTGTGGACGAGCCTCGTATATAGTTTGTGATTTGGTGGCAGTAAATGGTGACCTTTTTTTAGCTAATCGTGAGAAGTCAACAAATGTTTTGTGTTGCAAGGTTTGTGTTGAACGTTACAAACTTTGAACAGGGATGAGAATATGTTAAAGTATTGTATGGATACACTGTCAACATAATTTTATACACAAGTTGTATAATTTTTCAGTTTTCTGGTCAGATGAAAAGAAAAATTATACGACAATTCTTCACAGATTTTCATCTTAAAGTTAGAGTTATTGAAGTATAAAAAAATGTGTTACTTCAGCAGGGTTTTGTAGATGAAGACTGTGAAAATAAAGTGCAACATTTCTAGATGGATAAAGATTTTGCTGTTAGATAACGGCTATCTGTTTCTTCATAGGTGTATGTATTTTGCTCTTGGATGAAGTGGACAGCCTATGTCCAAGAAAAGGTGCAGGATGGTTGACTCCACACCAGACACGGGCTTCAGCACAGCTTCTTACACTGTTGGATCATGCAAATCAAGTCAGAGGCCTTGTGGTTATTGCTACTACCAACAGACCAAATGCATTGGATCCAGCTGTACGCAGACCAGGGCGACTGGAAACAGAGGTATTATTTATATGTATACAGTGCCAGACAGTAGTATGGACACGTGGTTTTGCCATTATGATGTGATAGTAAGTGAAACAACGCATTACATAAGTTCTTTAATACTTGGTACATTTTCAAGACAAAAACAGCTAAGGGATAAGAATCTAAATAAAAAAATAAAAAGCTATTAAGAATTTTTGTTTGTAAGTGGCTGTGGGTATGAAAACATTCACCAACTAAAGTAGACTTTTGAAGAAAACCATGTAATTTTCTAACTTTCTTTGGCTAATAACAGGTACTTATCATCTGTGAAAGACATCTGCAAAAGAAATAAAAACTCTCTGAACATAATAACATTTGCCTTGGTTGTGAACACAGGAGCTTTGCACATTAGTATTGGTCAAAGTCTGTGTGATCTTAGATTACACGTGATTCCTCGATTTAAGAACTGTTCTTGTTTTAGTTTAAACTTCTATAACTCCGTGTATTCATTTGGTTCTGAATTTCCTCGCATGTTTCTTCAAGTGAGGAGTTAAACTAACCTAACTTATTGCAACCTAACATCACCTCAAATCTTATTCCTTCCAGAGGGAGATTAAAAGATTCTGCAGCGATGTCATGGATAAGTGGCAAGTGAAAATATTTTTTAATTATAATTTGATATCTGTCAGTTTTTTGCTTTCATTATGAAACACTGTTCATTGTCTGTTGTAGGTGCACATTGGAGTTCCTACAGAAAGTGAGAGGGAACAGATACTGCAGAAGCTGGTATCACCATTGCTGATTCAGGAAGAGACAGAATTGTGTTGCAGGGTAGCACATCTTACTCCTGGCTATGTTGGAGCAGATCTTTCACTCCTCTGTCAAGACGTTGTTCTTGGCAGGTATCGAAGAAATGTATGTATGAAGGTTTTCAATATATTGTGTGTGCAATAAGCTTCTGACTTAGTACCACAGTATTTGTCTACTTTGTTTACTTATAATCATAGACATGTGACAGTGCAATGGCTGTGTCTATTTGAGTCTGTGTCTATCTGTCTGTATGTCTTCTTCCTTAGTAACCTTTAACCCTTTAGATAGATTTGCACAAAACGTGATACGACTGTCATGCGATTATACACCATTTCATGTTCATGTATTTTAATTTTTCATCATCTGTAATATCAACATGCCAGTCATGTACATTTTGAGATGTGAAGCGAAATATGTAGGACAATGGGAAAGTCCAGAAGATGCAAGATGATGTATAGTGCAGACAGATGGTTGAAACTGCTGGAAGGACATGCTGTTATACTGACTGGTTTAAATAATGTGAATGGAGAATGTAGAAGTTGACATACAGTGTTAACATAAATGAAGAGAAAACAAGGAATTGTTTGCAATTAATTTTTAAGGTTTTGTTTAATGTGTAATACTGATGATGATGATGATGATGATGATACAGTCCTTCCATGAGCTAAAATATATGAATGCTAAAGTTGTTTATTTTAATACCAGTTCTGTTTGCAGGTTGTGTTAGATGAATTAAGATACTCAAAATGTGAAGAATTTTTTTTTTAAAGCTTTTTCTTGTGCTAAACCAGAACAGTTGTAGAAAGAATATGAAGTTATTCTTATCCTTAGGTTTACATGGCTGAGTTTCATTGTACAGCATCAGCTTTAGGAGATGAGTCACATCGAATGTTGAAAATTAAACATTTCAGCAAATGCTGCAGTTGCCATCTCTAGATTACCATGAATTTGACGTTGTTCATTCCCAAAGGCCAAAGTTGTAGAGTGTGAAGTTATAGAGGTCAACAAATTTCAAAAGCAGGACCTTTAAACAAAAGTAATTGGATAGTTCATACTAGAGTGAATGTATTTGCAATTTATTTTAATGTGCAGTAGTTAGCTAATACAGAATTCCAGAATAGTGAGTAAGAAGTTCTTTAATATTAACCTTTACTGGCTGTGTGTCTCAGCTTAACACATGATCCAGCAGGCTGTGTGTCAGCTTACTGCTAAACTGTTAATCCCAGAATTGAATTATTACTTGGAGCCCCATAGTAAAGGGGGTTTAAATCCTCTATTACCACATGATAAAGGTTAGACCATGTATGTAACTCTACATATTCTTGTAATAACTAAGGAGGAACCAGTTGTATTTAAATTCTCCACCAGTATGTGAGTACTGGAAGCTAATTGAAAATAGATCCTATTGATGTTTTTAATTTGATTGTGATATTCTTGCCAAATTATAGAAGGAGATTAAAAATTGTCTGCAAAACATTTTTCTATATTAAAAAATATGGATTCAGATTCATTGAAAAATGTTGGAGTTTGCCTAAAAATTATGGGCTGTGGGAATACTGAAAATTATGTACAGGAATGGATTATTAAATTGTAAAATGTTTGCGTTATTGTTTTTGTATTGATGTATTAATGGATGGAAAACTTCTTGTTTTTGTTTTCATTTGTGTGTCCTGTAACCATGAGTATGAAGGAAAATTGCTGATGTCATCAGTGTTTTCCTGTTTGAGTGTGTGTGTGTGTGTGTGTGTGAGAGCGTGCGCGCATGAGCATGCTAGCATGGCTGGGTTCAGGAGTAACTGATGTATCAAATTTTGCTATAAATGTCACTGATACAGCACATGCATAATCAAGGAATAATAAAAAAAGATACAGAGTTACACTTTATATGTGTTTAGGTTAAATAAAATCACAAATTGTGCTGAAATTAATGATTTTCAGTCTTGCTATTTATGGTGAGTGATTCTTTATGTTGTTCATTCCTCCTGTTGTCATATACAGGCAGTGAACACAGGTAGTTCAGAAGAATGGTTCTCAGACTTCCAGGCTTCAGTAGCTAGAGTTAGGCCATCATCACTGAGAGGTGGTTTGGGTGTAGTTGCAGCTCGACCCTTCAAACTTTCAGACATTGGTGGCATGGATAATATCAAGCAGTCATTGCGTATCGCTATTGAATGGCCATTGTTATATCCTGAAACTTTTACAAAATTTGGACTCCTACAGCCTAAAGGTACTGAAATTTTTTGTTAAATATTGGATAACTTTCCATTTTTGACAACTGTTTTAATACCAATTTTGTCATGTCTTAAAATAATTATAAGGGAGCTGTTTGTAAAACTGAAATGTCTGGACAGATTTGTTTTGTTTTACATATCTGTTAAAGCAGATCATGTCTGGAGTTACCAGCAGAATTGGCTAACTTTTTCCTGTTTCAGTTCCATTTCATTTGAAACAAAGTCTATACCTTTTAGGAATAAAAAAAGATAAAATTGTTACAAGTGTGGATGTCAGCAATCTGTTACTGAATACTGTACATTTTAGGTGTTCTACTCTATGGACCACCAGGCTGTGCAAAGACATCATTAGCTCATGCACTTGCTTGTGCTATGAATGTCACATTCCTCTCTGTTTCTGCTGCCGATCTCTACACACCATATGTGGGAGATGCTGAGAAGAGCATTGGTGAACTGTTCCATCGAGCTAGACTGGGGGCCCCGACTATCCTCTTCATCGATGAAATAGGTAAATGTAAATTTTATTGAACTATTTTGGGCTTGAGGTTTCTTTGCGTTAAAATATCAGTAGCAGTATAGTACGACAACTTATTGCTGAACTGGAAGGGGTACCCATTATACCTGTATTTCAGGATGTGAGTCTCTGCTGCTGTATTCTTGTACACAGGATCACAGTACAGTTCTTGTATTTTTACCACCTGGCTATTAACATGAAGTTTTTAACCAGTGAGGGGAAGTGCAAAAGCTGTTGATATCTCAGCTGAGCTATCAGGAAAGGAGGACAATTCTTATCAGAGGCAAGTTCATTAACTGACTGAACATCATTTTATTATTTGTGACTGAAATTACTCCACTTTTATAATGCAGTGCAAAATTAAAAATGTGCACTTTTACATAACAGAACAGCTGCATTTACTTTATGCCTGACGTGATGTGTGCATTGTCATTTGCTTCTCAGCCAGAAATAGAAAGCCAAATTTGTACTTTGAATACCAGCCATGAAAACCTAAGGACAATAAATAGATGTGCTTATATTTACCTTACACTTCAAAATTTTATGTAGCTTACAGATATTTTATTGCATTTTGAGCAAATTTGAATCCAAAACTGGGATATTTGGAAAATTTTAAGGTAGAAATACTGCGAAACAAAATTATGTAATTAAGGATACATTGTGAGATTGGAAGTTCTCAGGGCATTGAATATGAAGATGGCTGTCTTCTGGGTTGTTGCTGTGAGAGCACCCTGGTGATGGAAACATTAAGCACCTCTGTCATCTTGGTGAAGCTCTACCAGACTACATGGCATAACACCCAGAAGACAGCCGTCTTCTGGAATATAATGGTATGGGCGAGTGTTGCACATGGGAAATAGTACAGATTTTTTAATGCCATGAGAAATGAAGGTTATGAATAAGTAACCATTAGGGAGAATAAGGAGAGAGCAGTTGATAGAAGGTATGTAAAAAAGAGTAATGTGAATATGTTGAGGGAGACTTTGTCATAAGATGTTCCACATGGTGCAGCGTCAGCAAATGATGATGGTTATGATTATGATTATGATTATGATTGCATCACATCTTTGTTAAAATATTCAATATTATGATAAGTTCAAGTGATATTTAATTTTTGCCGTGGCAGAGGCCAGTGTCTGCTGTGAAGTGATTTAGTATTTCTCCCAGCTGTGTGTTGTTTTCAGGTCAGTGTTCATATGTATGTGGGAACAGTATCCTGTCAGTGGACACATGAAAGTGGAGCAGAGATATACCAAATGAAATCAGAACACAAAATGGTAGCTTTTCTTACCGTTTATATATTTTTCTTGCAGATGCTTTGGTTGGTAGTAGAGGCCACAGAGAACGAGGGGTGCAGGAACGTGTGTTGTCAGCTTTGCTCACTGAGATGGATGGAATTGGTGTCCAGAGAGATTCTCTCTCTACCATGCATAAAACTTACAGAGGGAGTACGTCTGCTTGCCATTCGCAGGTGATTAGAAAGAGTAGTATTTATCATCATGAACTTTGTAGAATTGTGTTGTTAAGGTCTGCTTGTCTTTCCTTCATCATTTTGGTTCTAAGTCTTATTTTCCATTTGTTTGGCAATAAAATGCTAACTGTGGAAGATAGTGTCTTTCCATTCTTTTCAAGCGATTGTTCTAGTTTTGTTGGTATCCTTACATCTCATCAACTATATTTTTCAGTTTCTCTGTTGTTAACATTTTTGTGGTGGTGTGTTCTAATAAAAAAATTCTGGGAGTCCTTTTGGTGTTAAAATCCAATTTTTACTATAATAAAAAAGGTTGCTTTTAAGTGATGTTACATAAAGATAATTTTGTAACCAGAAATAAAATACTTTAATTGATTTCATGTAGAAAAGTAGCATTCTTTTTGTCATATTTGTGTGATGTCTTTCTGTTGTAGCTCATTATATATGATCAGAAATACAGTGAACCCTTGTCCGTCATGTGTTAGCCCAGTGTGAATTTGCTTCTACACACAGAAACTAATGTGAACAATTATTTGCCATATACAAAAGTTAAAAGAAAAATAGTTTGTCAAACATGGTCTAGTACTATATTCATGGATATGTTCTGTATTATATTTTGCTATTCTCTCCAAAAATCCTGCAGTAGATTTAAAATTATAAGTTCAAGAATACAGTTTTTTTTTAAGATTCTGCATTGTGTGTGTGTAGTTACAGATTAACCTGGGCATAGTGGTAATGGCTGCAACAAATCGACCAGATATGTTGGACGATGCCTTGCTACGACCTGGACGTTTTGACAAGTTGCTCTTTGTGGCTCCACCTGATGCTGCAGCTAGATTGGATATTTTGCGTATTCTCACAGCACACACTCCACTTGGTGAATGTGTTGATCTGCAGTCTCTTGCCCTTGCCACAGATCTTTTCACTGGTGCTGATCTAGGTAGTCTCTGTAGAGAGGTGAGTAGCTGTGTGGGTGATATATGCTTAAGCATGTATTATGATTAGCTTAATTGATGGGTGGTCACTATTGTCCACGAGCCACGAGAGTAGACGTGGCCTTGTCAGCCGTTGCTTGTGTGGCAGGGGGGATAGTGGGTTCTGCGCATACGCTGGTGATGTATTCCTTACCTAAGAACATTGTGCTATCAGTCAGTCAATACATTGGCTCACGACGTACGGCCTGTATAAGCTGCGAGAGTCTTTCGGTCTGCTAGTAGCACAGATTTCTACCCCACCTCCCTCAAAGACGTCAGGTATACTCTCCGGCTCGTGGACAGTACATGAGTTTGAACTTAACCATTTTGTTACGTAGGTAATGCTGTCTACCATTCAAAGCAGTTACTTAGGACACAGATGTGGAAACATATTCTTCTCCACTTTTACTTAAGGAGATGTGAAATATAGAAATATATCCAGTGAATTGCTTGGGGATTGAAACCCTTCACTAATTTTATGGAATTCTTTTATGTTTCTTGGTACTATTTCATGATGCCAGCAAAATGCCTTGAATCTTAATTCCACGTGTAAGTCAGGTTTATTGGGTTTTTGGACTTTGTCCATTGTCTAAGGTCAAAAAGTCTAAAAACTCAATACACCTGACTATATCACACCATTGTCAGAACCCAACAGAATCGAATTCCATATGGGAGTAACTTAAAAATGTGTGACTAATACTTTTGAATTATCTTTATGGATATTGCTCTGACATTGTGTGTGTCTGTGCTTGCAGGCTGCATTCTGTGCACTGACAGAAGAGGGAATGGCAGTGAAACAGGTGAAACACAGACATTTTGTGCAGGTATTATGCCACCTGCGTCCATCCCTGTCTCAGGACCAGGTTGATTGGTACAGCTGTTACAAAAGTATGGATAAATAAAGTTGCTCGTCTTATCGTGAGTGTTGCAGTGCACAATTTCCAGATTTGCTTCGTCATGAGTTTTGATCTATTATTGGATGGGTGTGTGTTTTTGTTTCCATGAGTAATTTTCTCATTTTGATTCTTCTCTGGTTTTGGGGTTTCTGTCTTGGAACATCAGTAGAGGGACTACAGAAACACTAGTCATCAAAATTTGTGAAGGAAGAACTTTGGGGAAAACCCACTTGGCATTCATATCCAGGCTTGAAGGTGGACACAAAAACTTTAAAATGCCCCTTGTACTGTGAAAAGCTACCCACAGTCTTACACAAGTTTTGATTACCACCTTTCTTTTGAATTTGATGGGAAAGAAGAAACTCCCATAAGACTGTACATAAAATATTTTACTGAACTTCATTAGTGTTGAGATTTTGAAAGTGAAAGGGCATAGTGGTATTTAGTTTTGATATAAAGAAATACTTGGCCTTTTGTCTGTCATCTGGAACTACAATGTTTTGGAAGCTAGATTCTGTTCGATTGTGGTGGTACCAGATCTGGTCTGGCCCAGCAGGTAGACTTTCTTTCCTCTTTCCCTCATTTTACCTGAAGACAGAAGCAGAATACAGCTTCCGAAACATTGTAGTTTTTTTGTTTTATAATTTAGATAATGTAATTTGATGTGCTACATGTGTCATTATAGGCGATCCAGCATTGTACCTTTTTTCCTGCCATCATGGCAGGCATACCAACTGTTGAGATAGGATTTACACTAGCAAAGATTCATAGTGATAGACTAAGGAACCTTACAGATAATGCAGTATGTCAAAGTTCAGATGTTTCAGAAACCCTAACAAATCACCAAAAAATTATAAACACGCTTTCATCAGTTCAATAGTCTTCAATTTTTGCTGTGCCAGGCTGTACAGTAAAATGTTGTGACAGATGACACGGAAAGAAGCAGATGCTCTGCCTAGATTTTGTTTGTGAGGACCTTGGAGTTTAATGAAGCCTGAAGTTGGCATTTAGGTAAGTATACACAGTTACCCTCCCACTGTCAAATATCAGTTCATCGTGACTGAGGAATATATTGTGCATGCACTGTATCAGATGCTGCTATGTTAAAAGTTAAGCCGAGGGTCTCTAGTTAGACCCACACATGAGTACAAAAATTATTATATGTAATTGAAAAATTATGAGGATACACAGACACAGAATGATACTGACTTCTTATTATTTTTCTGTCATTCTGTGGAGAAGAAAAGGATATAGAGTAAATATGTGAAATGCCAACAGAGAAAAACTATAATGTCTCAATAATATTAAATTATACATTTTATTTTTATAAAGACATTTGATACTTATACTGAGAATTGCGTACACTGTTCTACAACAGAAATGGGACAAATCATTTCGTGTGCTGTTCAGATCAGGGGAAAATTGACAGGAAGTATATTGCAGAAAATTCATTCAGGAATCGGTCACTTTCCGGAGGTGCAGACGGAGATCAAAGTTGCCGAACACATTTATTGAACTAACGCAATAAATGGGACCATCAGATTAGAATACCGCCAAGATCGATAGCATAAGGCTCGTGGCTACACTGCTGGGACTCTTGTAAGAGCTAATATCCAAATCTGCTCAAAATTTATTTTGTGTAGACAGCTTCATGGTTGATATTTTCTTCGATAAATAATTTAAGGTGTTGACTGTGACAACTTCTTGGCATATATGTTCAGATTCCAGAGATGATACTTTATAACCCACCATCAACTATCATTCCAAGTGGTGACGGTAGAAATTTGGTTGTGTCAAATGTATTGAGTGAGCTCATATTCAGATTCAGTCCAAACAACCTGTGAAAGCCCTGTGTGTTTCACACATATGGCGTAATCCTAAATAACATTTCATCCATATTATATATACGTTCCCCGTCACGAAAGACAGATGAAAATGAAATGGTAAAGAAACTAGTAAGGATAAAGATATACAGCACAGAAATGTTTGCTTAGTAGCGAGGAACAAGGATTTTATCGTGGTTGTTATTTAGTAAGTTGCTAGTGGTAAAATAAATGCATTTGTTTAAAATGAACAGACTTAATTTTAGGACGAAAAGAAAGAAATTTTCCATAAGTAGTGGTTGATGAGTATCAATGAAAGCAAACAGTCCATAACACATTCAGTTATGGCCACTTAAACAAAAAGCTTGAACACACGAATACGTGTGGAATAGCCACAGCCAGGAAGTGCAAATACAAGAATAGGATAAAGTGAAATCGCAGAATGAGAAAGTAAAGTACAAAGCATAAAGGAAGAGAGGTGGATTGAAATTAATGCAAGGTTGAAGTAGAAGCCATAAGGAAAGTTAGAAATGTTTAAATGGACTGAAAAAAAATACAAAGACAACTGATAAAGCAATATGAAAACAGATGTGTGGAGAAAACTGTTTAAGTTTTTAAATTGTTGAATGGAACAGAAAAACCCCCTCAAAGTGATGATATTCCGAAAGTGAGGTAATAGTGTGAGAGCGAGAAGAGAGTTGTTTGCAAATAGCCCCCAAAGATTAGAAGTCGCCGAAGGATGTGGACCAATCAGAGAGGTATTAAAGCATAGAGAAGAATTGTTCATAGAGGAGTTCAATACCAGACAAAAGATCCGAGGACAAACAGAGTAATAGTAATGATAATGACATTTATAAGCAGTTCGTAAATGAATAAAAATGGAAATAAATTATCTGAAAGTAACTTTAAGTGGACGTAATATAATACAGAAACACTTTTATACGGGACACGCCATCTTGACAATTGCTGGTAATTACTCAAACTTTACTGGGAGAATGAGTTTAACACCGTAACTAACATGGATCATGAATATTTTCAGTGAAAGTTACTTATTGAATCTCACCAGATTTCTGGAAAGATATGATAATGGAAAGTAATTCCGGAACACGGGGACGCTAAAAATACATTTTTATTGCATTAATTGAGATATAGCCCTACATTCTTCACAATGTGTTTTCTTCATACGCAAGGTTGTAATAACGTGAATGAGAAAGCCATATGTGTCGTTCATTATTAATACTGCTTTGGCTTCAGCGAGAATAAGATATTTATCTATAGATAACTGTCATATAAATTCAAATTTAAGGAGCTCAGTGCCCCATAAACGTCATTTCTTGAGTGAAAACATGTATAGTACAATTTCAAGGCCTATAAATTTTTAGAGGTTGCATGTTGTGAAACGGATTTTTCCACAACAGTGGTCCAAAATTCAAGTTTATATTCATGGACGCTCGATGTGCCTTCCATGGGTGACGCGGCAGACGTCCCATCTGAACACAGTCTCATTCTATACTCCACGTAGTATATGTTCTTTGATAGTCATTACCGTATCACAGATTCTATCTCGCGGTTCCCCTAAGGACTGAGGAAGAGGAAGAACGTAAACTTTATTCTTGATGCAGACCCAGAAATTAAAATCAAGAGGTGTGAGAACGGGTAACCATGGCGGCCGTCGCCCGACATGTTGGCCTTGGCCAGCTCATTTGTTTGTGGGGGGGGGGGGGGGTGGCATCATGGAAAGATGTGACCCTTGCAGTAATAACAGAGCGGAGCACATTGTTATTAGAACAGGAAGTCTTGTACCTCGGTGTCCTGCCCCAGCTGTGGCAAAAGAATAGTTCCAGAATATCGAGATACGAGATTCAATCCAATGTTTTCACAGCAACTAAGAATGGTCCATAAATTGAGTCCTAATTAACAAAACTTAGATGTTGGGCCATCGTTTTGTAGAAATTCGTTTTCTAATATGTGCCCCCAGTAAAATAGTAAAAGTCCTTGAAACTGTACTTTAGTTTGTTATCACAGTTCAGCTGCAGTTTTTGAATATTTGCGAGTCTAAATTACACTGGAGACTGCAATTGTCGAACTTGATGATGTAATTCTTGTTACCAGAACGTTTCAGTATCTAGGTGGTGTCTGAACGTCCAGAGGGGAGATTCCTGTGGGTTTCCTAGGTACACTTGGAGACACCTCAACATCCATTTCGTTGGATTTCTTGCGGTATCCTATGAGTGCACCTGCAGCTCCGAGACCTCCCCCTGCCACCATCAGGATCCACTTCAGCACGTCCACTGCTCCTATGATTTTGAAGATACTGCCCACTTTGTCTAGGTACTCTTGCTTGAGCTCCATTCCCTACATGACAAAGTACATTGGCGACTTAAATACGATTTTATGAACTGGTAATACGCTGAACTATAGGAGTAGAAGTGTGCAAAGAGAATGGACAATTGTAGCAAAGAATTAAGTTTTAGAAGTCGTTAGTTGTATATGTCTTAAATAAATGTAAGTAATCATAACTATATTTTATGCCCAGTAACCGAAATGTAGGACATAATAATAATATACAGTATTGTATAATAGCTTATGCATAGTTTGGAACTGTTACGAAGAAGTACGTAAAGGATACCGATAACAAATAAAAATAATGTTACTGCTGAAATCAACAGTCGGAAATCTTCAGGAAATATGCGGAATTATTCAGTCCAGGCAGAATCTTTAACGTTTTCATTTTCATTTCAAAGAACTAGACTGTGATTCTGTCCAACACGGTTCTTCACTGTAAAGAATAAGCAGTAATTCAAGTTGTTTGGAAGCAAATTGACGTAAATATTTAGACCTTAAAGATATGAACGTACAAGAGTGGTGAAAATTACAAAACCAGGGGCTTCATAGATCTAATTTATATTATCAATATGGTATGTCGGAATAGTTAAATTGAGATGGACTAGTTAAGTGAAACGGATTAAGGAGAACAGAAGTGCATGCAAAACATAGGATGACGTTTGAGTACAGTCTTCTTCATTATATTTCCATTTCGATAAAAAACAGGAATATCTTTAATAGAAATCATATGTCGGAGATAAATTTAAAAAACAATCTTTGTGCCAGATAGAATGCGTAGCCTTTTTCTTGTTACTTTATGCAGTCCTTCCTATCTGGAGGGGAAAACTGTATACAAGATGAAAGTGACTGGAACATGTAGCACACCTGAAGTAGAAGGTAAGGTAATAAAAAAA
Source organism: Zootermopsis nevadensis (assembly GCF_977971745.1). Taxonomy (NCBI): domain Eukaryota; kingdom Metazoa; phylum Arthropoda; class Insecta; order Blattodea; family Termopsidae; genus Zootermopsis; species Zootermopsis nevadensis. The sequence continues at coordinate 3,275,477 of NW_028259152.1, read as the reverse complement.
TTCTAATCGGAAAACCTGAAAGGAGGAGACAACTTGGAAAACAAAATATGGGAGGATAACATTAAAACTGATCTTATAAAGTAGGAAAAGAGGGCGTGGACTGGTTTTACTTGGTTCATAATAAAGACCAGTGGCGGGTTCTTGTGAACAGGTAATAAACTATCAGGTTACATAAATGACGAAAAACTTCTTGTATATTTCTTCCTGAAGAAGGACTCTTCTGTGGAGTTAGTTTTACTATAATGTGTAAGAAGCTGGAAGAGAAGACGAAGTCAGACGACTGAACTGCAAACTCACCTCTTGCACCCACAGGATGGGGAGAAGAACTGTGGGAATTTCTTTCATGAGATCAATTTTGTCTATTGGATGAATCGCGATGTTGAATTGCAGTCTCTTGTATCCAACTAGAGGCGTGGCCGTCATCTGAAATGCACACGGCCAATGAATAATTGTGTGGGATCTATTCAAGGCATCTAGCAACCGGAACGGAAGGGGGTGTAGCAGCTGGCATATTGCTGCAGAGCCCCCACCTCTCAATACACCAACATGAATAGGGCCTTATTTAAAATACGTTATTTTCTATAATTTAATAATATTTACTTATTTCGTGACCAAAAGACATTCTTTACTGTACATAAGTATTATACGGGCCTGTGCTAGCACCTAGTAACTATACAACATTCATTGCAGATTTTAAAAGTTTTGGTGTCTTCTGGAAAATTTATTGATTTACGTAAAATTGTTAGCAAAAATCCTATATTCCATTTATCTGGTTATTACGTGGGAAATTTACTGTCCTCGTCACAAGAACACAAAGAAACAGGATAAAATCGCAGCACAAAGTGGCCGTAGGCCTAATTGACAAGTTTTAATTTTTTGTAATGTTATCTATCGCATTGGTGTGAGATTTTTAAAGCAAGACGATAGGTAATGAGCACATATCTCAACTTATTATACCACAACTTCGTCAGAAACATTCAGAAATAGCATAGATTTACATTACATTTTGTACAGACTTGAAATATTGCATCTCAAAATGCATTCAATGGGAATTACAGGTTAAATGTTATCATCTGATGGATCCGTATGAAGATGGCTGTCTTCTAGGACGTTGCGCTGTGTTGTATCGTACATACTGACCGACGTTTCAGAGTAGTTTACTGCCTCCATTATCAGTGCTGTGGCCGTACACGGTCAAACATCACAGAAGACAACAATTTTCATACTCGTCGCTGTGAGAACCTGAAATCTCACTCGCGTTTGTTCTGTTCGCTTTTATAGTTTCAGCCAGGCCCTAATATGCCTTCGGCAAAGAGTTAGTGTATCATAAAGCCTGCCTTACAGGCGACCCAAAACTGGCTGTCCTGCGTAGTGGCGGTGATCAAAAGAGTGGAAGTGTCTTTATAAACGACTGCACTATCTCGTGACACACTCACCGGTTCGAATACCATCAATATCTCGTGCTTCTCCTTCGAGGGGTTGAGACCGATCACTCCTGTCTGATATTCGAGAGCTGCGTCGTAGAAATGTGGAAGGGAAGCTATGATGGGAGCCCCTGTTTGTGAAATAATGCGACGGCAGATATTTAACAGTGACTACATATTGCATTTTTCACACTTGGAACTATTCATGTCAATAGTTTTAGCTTTAGCTGTGTGTGATGTAGAATTCCAGAAGCTGTACTTGAAAACTAGACCTTTTTTTACCCGTGGCACATCCTATTTTATCAAAGACATGACGACACGCCCAAACGAAATGAGATTTTACAAAAAGGGGGTACGAAACTATACATGACCATAAATATGTATTTGCATATAAACACTTGCCCTTAAAGAATTCAGGCATATGAAAATAAAACAAAATAAAACGTGACTGAAATTAATGCATGAATTAACTTAAATGAAGAGAAAACCTAACACATGCTGAGTAAAACTATCGGCGATGAACCAATGTGTATATACATGTATTACGAATTTGAATTGAGAAAGAAAAGATATTGCCTATTTGTAACTACAAAACGCGGTTAGATGATTTTTTTTACAAAAATTCACGGCACACACAAAACTTTGTGGCGCCACACCAGTTGCGGAAGACTGGACTAGACACTAATCTACGCGCAGAAATTTAATATTATCGTTATTGTTATTATTCACTCTTATTGCTGATTTTGTTTCTTTAATGTTTCAAAATCTTCATTACGTTTCAACAGCAACTGAGCAACATTTTCTAACACAATGCAAACGTACTTAATAAGTAGGTTTTTATCGTAGTTTTAAGTGAAATGTTCGAACTCTCATCGAGCCTAGGTACTGCGTCTGGGTCTTACCTGAGCACCTGGTAAGGTCGTGGACACCCTTCTTCATGCACGTGTCCGGTGTCGTGCAGAAGCACTTGAGCTCGGGGTCAGAGGACATGTCACCGAAATCAGCACTGTACTTGAAGCTGTGTATGCCTTTGTATACTATGGACTCCTTGTACTCTGCTCCTATGGACCTGAGAGGGGAAATGAACACGTCTGTCTTAATTTGGAAGACACATGAAAATAAACATTAAGTGTGAATAACCTATAGCTTATTTGATACAGTGTACTTCGAGATGTTGAAAGTAATTCAATTTGCAAATGTAAAACATGGTTTGTGTTAATAAATCCTTTACTCCCATGTAGAGTTTCTGTTGCCTCGTTTTCAAGGATGCACCATACAGTGTAGACTCCCAATTATCCGGGTTGGTTGAGAAATTTATTTTCCAGGATGACATAAACCCCAAAAATTTGCAAAAATGAAAGAAAACACACACAAATGTAACAAATGCGTAAGTCTATTTACAAATATACACTACTTAAATGTTTAAATATTTACTAATAACAGAAAGGATTTTATGAAAAATTTAATACTGTACATACTAACTTTTTTAAAAAAACGTTTCCAGTGGATAGTAATAATACACTAATGTCGTAAGTTTCAGCTTAAAAATATGTTTAATTTTTTATATTATTTATATGACCGATGTACTACGAGACTATAATTTTTAAAAACAAAATTCTGGATAGAAGTTTTGGACGTAAGAAAGAGGAACTTACTACAGGATGGAGAATATTACATAATAACAAACTTAATGCAATTTTAATTCGTCACCAATTATTATCAGAATAATCATGTAAGAGAGTATAAGATGGGCGGAACACATAGCACGCACGAGGAAGATGTGGAATTGGTACAAATTTCTAGTTGGAAGATATGAAAGAAAGTGCCCACTTGGAAGACTTTGGCATAGCTGGAAGGATGACATTAAAATTTATCAAACAGAAGTGAGGAGCGAGAGTGCAAACTTCACTCAGCTGGTTCAGAACAAAACTATCAAATGAATTCTTGTAGATACGATTTCGGTTTCCATAAAAAGCGGCGATTTCTCTTTAGTTTCTTAAGGACTTTGCTCTGCGGAGTTCGATAATAGGTTCAGTCGTGCTTTGGTTGTTGCAATTTAAATAATAAAACAGCCCCAGAATTTGTTTAACACGGCTGTACCTGCAGAGGTCGGGAGCGAAGGCTTCGATCTTGTCGCTCGTGGTAAGGAAGGGCGAGAAGATGGTGGAGTCCGTCCCTCTGAACTTGTTGCACTCATCACCGTCGTACACCGACAGCTGCTTCTGACCCTCGAACTCGACAACTTGCCCCAGGTCTTTGATATTCTCAATTCCACGCTTCACCCTGAACCTCCCTCCAGCGCTGTTGTTTTTCTGTGTGTAAGCAGACCAGTTATACTTTTATTTCCTCCATTATAGGGATCGTTTTGCGGAAACAGAGAATCAGTTTTATTGGTCACCGTAAATTTCCATTTTATTGAAGGAGGAAGCGTTTAGATTGTTTTAGAAATATCTGTAATCAGTTAAGGATATAAAGTCTGTAATGTTGTTTCTGTATTGCAACATAGGAACGTTAAACTATCTTATTAATGTATTCTTCATGTACAATTATGTTTTTAGTGGAGGGATAGAGAGAACTGTTTGATTAATGCGTGGATAATTTTTGACGGATAGTGAAGAATTAATTCAATGAAATAAATCCATATATAAGGACAGATATACAATTTTATGTCAGTTATCTAATATGGAAGAAATATATATATTATGTAGGTTATATAAACGTATGAAATGTCACATAACGTGAACACGTAGACAAGAAACCGCAGAACATATTTCTGAATCTCTTTTTAAGCCATTTAAATATTCTTAGTTTGGTCTAATTAATGTGACTTACTTGAATAATAATCTGGTGATTGATTTTATCCTTTGATTAATCAATTTTAGAAAAGTATTATTACAGTTCACACATATGAAGAATAAATATGATGTATTAGCATTTATGTTGAACATGAGAATCAGCCAGCAGCTGATATAGCGTCTAAATATCTATTTATTTGGAATTATTAATTAAACAACTATATGATTTATGTGTATACGGGAAATAAATAATATATTGTATATTAATTCATTAGGTTAAAGAGCAAACCAACCGTTCCAAAGAATGAAAAGCCAAAAATATCGTCCCCTAATTTTAGGAAGTCTTTGTCCTTTTTCCGTATTTCTGAACAGATGGCTTTAGCAGAAAAGTCAGTAACGTTGCAGTACAGAGGAATTCCCTCGAAAAGAATGTTCTTGACTGGAGCCGTTAGGAAGATTGACGTCGGGTGACCAAAGATGTGCGGAATGGCCTTGTTGATTAGCTTCAGGGCTGCAGGCTTCTCGCGTTCAACAGCGAGAGCCATCGCCTGTGGGCAAGCAACACGCATAACAAACTTCAGGTTGCGACAGGTTCTCGAGTTGTCACATGGTCCTAATGTTATTAATGTGTTACGTATTGTGTCTAGATCAGCAGAAGAAAAGTCGTAGTATATGTTTTCTTCAAAAACAAACATTGCTTGTGACTGTTATGTTTCCATTCTCTTGAAAAAAATATCTAAGCAACGTTTGATATTGGCATAAAACAAAGCGTGATTGGTTAGCGAGGATGATCTCTGTTACTTGGTTTTATTACGTCACGCAGTGATACAAATTAATAATTTAATAGCAGTCCTTAACATTCGGTTTGATAGTCAGATATGAAGTCAGTGGTGTTAAAGTAATTTTAGTTACTTGCATGGATAGATGGAACGCATTCTTTCTGTTCAAACTAACAAGTTAACCACTCGGTCAATAAATTTACTGTCTTTTATTGAACCTAAAGTTTTGTTGTGGTTAAAAGATTTAGCCACTAGCCATTAGACACTATCTTGAGTTAAATAAATTCATTTAACCTTTCACACCACATTTCTTCTAATAAAATTTAGAATTATTCTCATATCTACGCTTAGATCAAATTTAATTTTGCGACTAACATTTGATATACATTTCTATTTTTTTTTAAAAAACGTGATATAATGCTGGAAGCAGAGTCTAAGCTTATCTTACCAAGATGGCAGCATGCGGTATAGTAATCACTTCGTCTCCTGTTAATCCTCCAGACTTCTCCCTTTTGAATATAAAATAATCCCTTGGATTAAATGACACCGTGTCGTCCTCATTGTGGTCTTTGAGATCCAGCTTCTCCTTGTACTCTCTGCAAAGTTAGTAAATTCAGTCAGACTGTGTGTGTGTGTGTGTGTGTGTGTGTGTATATATATATATATATATATATATATATATATAGACTCACGCACGCACGCACAGTGATTAAATCAGCAACCACGGCATTTAACAAACTTTACAACATAATTTTTAACTATGTTAAGTCTACTTATTGGTAACACTAACAAGCGAGGTATTTCAGTTTTCAAGTAGGTGACGGCGAGGTAAATTATTCTGAACAGAAGGATATCAAGTGCATAGTTTCTACCTACTACTTACAGCAGCTGTGGTACCCAAATCAAAAATGAATTTTCATTCTGCAACATTGCAATGCGTGCCAAAGTTGATAACGAATGAATTATAGTAAAGTAAATGCAGTCCAAAGCAGCTCTACACTCTCAAGGGTGCATAAAGAACAAATTAATGTATTTGCCATTAATATAGACCTATATGGAAACCAGAACAACAACACTTACTCGTAGAAGTAGGGTCCGATTTCTGTAACAATGGGTTTCTTTCCTACTTGTACATCCATTGGATTTGTTATGTTGAACATGTATATTTTGAAGTCAATCCCATCTGGAATTTTTGACCAGAGTGTTCTGATATCAGAACCTTTCTTCAGAGCTAAATTCTGGAACACAAATTGTAAAACATCTTAATATAATTATGCAACGTACAAAACAGGCCCACGTATGTAATATGAGCTATAGATTTACATTATAAATACATGTTATATAAAGGTTTCAACAGCTTCGAAATTTTGTTAATGCTGTTTAGACGAAGAACGTAGCACATATAGTCTTGTAGATTCTGTTTTATCATTGCGATGGGATAAGACTATGTACGGAACTGCAGCTTCTAAAGGGTTCATTATCCATCCCCCAGATTATACAAGAAGTAAACATGGAACGGCGTTGGAATGATATTTACAGGGGGAGAGTGAAGGGCCCGAGAAAAACCTCCTACCGCGGTGCCACTTTGGTTACCTGAAATCACACATGGAATGCCCTGTGAACAAATGCAAGCCTCCGAGCTGAGCTATGGCATCGCCTAGTCTGGTGGATACTGGCCGACGTTTCAGAGGAGCTTACTGCCTCCATTTTCCGATGATGGACATACTAATGGTTACTGCAAGTCAGACACTTGAAAACAATCTACCTCTTATTGTTTTATTTGAACATCATTTGTTATATTCGATAATTTTGTAAACCTTCAATTATCCTGTAAAAGATTCGATTTGTTGATGTATAACCACTGGAGCTATTTTTGTATCAGCCGAACTCAGGAAGAATCCAGTAATTAAGAGTGTAGTTCGACATGAATAATTGATATACCGCGATGAACTTTTTGGCGTCATAGAGCCATAATGATGATATTCGTTTGACTTTAATATTTAATTGCTTCACAAAGAGAATAATAGATGAGGTTATTCCAATAGTTTACGTGATTTCATTTTTCTCAAAACGACATTTAATTTGGACTGCTTTCGATCTGCATCATGCCACTTAAATTATACATGTATCAAAAGCTACATTTCATCTAAAACGACGAGAAGTGATTGAAACGTATCTACATTACATGTTCTTATTGATCATCATTATGCATTCTTTGTAACTGCTTGACTGAAATATTTTAAAAATATCTTTGATACAGTTTTGAGGTTACCGTAATTAGGCTTTGATGTATTATAAAATTCCAGAGAAAGTTAAAGGGCAAATTGTACCGCTTCGAATTCTGTTACTTACTGATTCAAAATTCCTGGGAGCTAGAATTGACAATATCTGAAATTATCATGGCTCCTACACACTTTCTGAACCAAGTTCATGAAGAAATAAAGAACAACATTCGCTCAGATGATTAAGTAATTCCCATCTTTTATAGGGCCCGATTATTTAGTACCGTGATCACAAAAAGATATGGCTGGTCCCTGTCCATAACTACATGAATCCTGTCAAAATTTTCATATCGTTTTTCTGTAAGAACCACTTTGATACTATACTCTCCTCAAGGATCCGTAACAGCTCAAGAAAAAATATAACATTACGTAACGTGCTAATTTTTTTAGTATCGTGTAGCATTTTGTAGTCTTTACTTAGCTATTTAACCGAATGTGTTTGACCCAAGAAATACACATCAATAAAGTATCTATGTCATGGTCAGGTATATGGGAATATGGTGAGTTACCTACCACTTGGCTTCAAATAATACATCCTTTGAAGCAAACATTTAAATATATTATAATGTAATATTACAGAACAGAAGAAGAAAATACTACAATTCGTTATGCACAAATCACTCGCTTGATGATAATTACAAGGGATCCATTACCATTCTGTAATATTTCAGGTTCTCACGGCGGCGAGTATAAAGATAGCTCTCTTTTATATTGTTGCGCCGTGCAACATGGCAGAAGCTTGCCGACGTTTCAGAGGTACTTACTTCCTTCATCAGTACGAATAATCCTGATGACGTAAACAGCACGCACGTCTGAAACGTCGGTAAACTTCTTCCAGAGTACACTGCCCAACAACCCAGAAGATAGCCATCTTCTTTCAGCCATTTGTTATTTAGTGACTGCTGATATTTGAACTGTTAAATACAATTCTGCTGTGTTGCTGTGACCACAGTCAGCAATAATGCTTTAATGCAAATAATAACACGCCGTTGCAGTTTGTTACATAAGAATGCAGCGCCATGGAAGAAAAAGGAATGCAGCAAGCTTGACATTTCTATTTAAAAAATAAAATGAGTGCATTACGTTGAGGAATAATAATAGAGTAAGCTACGTTCTTAAATAATTCACCTTACGTTCTTCTAAAAATGTGGAAGAAGCTAGCTATTGATTAAATAAATTCGGTACTAAGATACTTTACAACCTCGAAAGGAAATGGGACAACTTTAAAATGTACAACCCCCATTGTATCTCTATTTTTCACGAAATATCGATCCGTAGTTCATTATGAGATCAGCTCTTTCGAATACAGAAACACAGCAAACCCTCAAGCATATAGAACGGCACATTAATGCGACCTGTTTTCTGAAGTACGTTATAAATCCACGTATAAAGTTAAATCTTCTACAAGTAAATTTAAAAGCTCATTTCATGACATTACTACGAACATTCTCTCGCTTCGATATGAATACTTATCGCCCTGATGATGGAAACAGCAAGGACCTCTGAAAAGTCGGTAAATTTCTGCCTGACTACACGGCGCAACAACCCAAAAGACAGATACCTTCAGACTCTACCGCTGTTAAAACCACAAATCCTGCATGAAAGAAGTCATTCAGTCTTAAGCCTTTTACTCACGAAAAAAACTGAAATCAATCGACGTTGGAACTGAGCTCATTCTTTGCGGGTATTTTATATACCGAGTAGACATGCTTAAACGTTGATGATGAAGGATTTTGTTACAGAAATGGAAAATGTTTGTAGCTACTGCATACACCACCGGGAAACTAACCGGAAACAAACCCAGAAATCAGGAAACTCTTTAATTGCAGTGTCAGGTAAACCAACATTTGAAACTAAATTACTATAATAACAAAGCATTTTACTGAAATTACAGATTATACCACAATATAAATGCTACGTCTGTGACAAGGTCAGTCTTATGAAATCCATTTCCTAACACAACATGATTCTGACGTTTACAACGGAATTCTGCTGGTATTGAATCTTCCTCGTGGATAGATGTTAGTCATATGTATCTACATGTTTTATGTATCCTTGTAGGTATGTTGTATTTGTCTGTCGATTCGAAGGCCATTCCATCCAGATATTTTTCGTGCCTCAAAATCAATTGCAGATGTAACAGTCATTAGTGGAAGAAGTTTATCACGTCCTCTTACATAATTTCCACTCTAGCACCAAATAATTCAAGCGTCTACAATGTTTTATACACCCTATAAATATCGCTTATAATCTGCTATTATAAATATCAAATTAAGAACTACATTTCAGAGCTATGAGTGAATGTTGTAGGGCTTTCAATACAAAAGAAGCCGGCATTCGAGTCCAGTCTTGATGTATTGCATTTATTATATTTTATGGTGTAACTAACGACATTATCAATAGATAAGTTTATGTGGTAACTAATGATGGGATGATTAGTGAATAATAAAGTATAAAGGATAAGGGAGAAAACGGCAGAGATCTATTTGAAAATACTATCCCGGCGTTTACCTAGAAGGACTGAGAGAAACCACGGTAAACCCAGGTAGGACAGTCGGTAGCAGGAGTGAGATTTTAATTCGGTACCTTCAGAATACGAAGCAGAGTGCCAACCATTAAACCTAGTGTAACTAGGATGTTATTCAGTCAGCCAGAAGACAACAGATATTTACGTCCTAACATAACAAAACGTCAGACTTAAAACACATTTATCGCCAGAATTATTTTGAGAAACTTTCAGAGATATTTAGGTTTCAGCAGATAATTAAAGAAGTTGAAGATTCAATGTGATCTACATCACACGCTGATTTTGAATTCTGAGTAAATTGCTTGTTACATTACTGGATCACGTTCCAGTAGAAAGAAGTTTACTGAAACTGTGGCATGTATTTTATTGATTAACAGAAACTCTGTCAACTTCTATGGTGAGTGATCATCACTAATTAAATACAAAAATGCAGCAGAAACAGACAATACAGATGAAAGCCAGTTCTGCTAGAACTACAACTAAGGTAATATTTACTATGTAATAAAATTGTATGTTATTAACATGCGTACATTTTATGTAACATTGCCAGCTGAAGGTCGGAAATTCACCTTGTATTATTTGTTACTAAAACCTTTACCTAACATATAATTTTACTGCAGAAGCGGGTTTTCAAATTGCCATTCAGACAGTCGATAGGCACAATTGACTTATTCATTGATACTTCTTCTCTGGCTTATTTTTATTTGAAAAAATTAGCCTCCGATGACTAACAGACAGCAATGAAATACACTACAGTGGGTAATCTGCACATCACAATACACTTAATGTAACTATACAGCGCAGTTAAAAAATTCATTCAAGACAATGATCAATTGTCATAATTGAGGTGAGATTTAAAGTTAATGCTGTTAAGAGCATGGAGGTGTCTGTATTCTGGAATATTGCACCGTGTAGTCTGGTACTTATTGACCATTATCAGGCTTATCACTTATCGCCCTGATGAAGGAAGCGGTAATAACCTCTGTAACGTTGGTCAATATCTACCAAACTATACGGAGCAGCATCCCAGAAAGCATGCGACTTCTAATTACAACAGAATATTGAATTTTCTGTCTGCTTAGGGATACTTGTACAAACATAAACTTTAACTTCAGAGCTAATGACTTAGTTTTATGTTTTCTCGTTGTTTCAACTTACCGATGCTATCTGGCTGCGTATCAGAGCGGGGAAACCGTAAAATCCGACACCTGAGCCCAAGACGAGCATAATTAAACCGGACACACCAATCCATTTGGCAGGCAACTTCTGTAAAGAAACTGCACACAACAATAAATTTGTTTTTCGTTACGAAATCAAAAAGTGAAAATATATTTCAGATAATGACAGAGCACAAGAAAGTAACTTGGCGAGTAGACCAGTCAGCACTCACGTCTCATCTTCCTGCAGAACGCTGCAAGAGAGAATGAATGCGTCGTTTGAAGCAAGGGACTGGGTCTAAGTGTTCATCCATCCATGTCTCTGTCGGGACTGTTAAGCGCGAGTACACTAGCTCAGTTACGTTGAGTTTTCTAGAAGGTAGCAGTGGGAATCTAGTGATTGAACGTTAGGGTTTCGATTCCAACTCGGGGCAGGCTACACCTTTCACTTTCCGGCCCTATAAACCTAGCCCCACACACCCTATTGGCATATTCATCGCCCTGATGACGGAGGCAGTATGACCTCTGAAACGTTGGTAAACATCGACCAGACTACACAGCGCAACAACCCAGAAGACAGAAATCTTCATAGCGTAGATAACTTAGAAAGAATCGCCCTGATGACGGAGGCAGTATGACCTCCGAAACGTTGGTAAACATCGACCAAACTACACAGCGCAACAACCCAGAAGACAGAAATCTTCATACTCATCGCCCTGATGATGGAGGCAGTATGACCTCCGAAACGTTGGTAAACATCGACCAGACTACACAGCGCAACAACCCAGAATACTGAACTCTTCACACTGAAACTATATTTTATAATTTCTGAAAGTAGGAATTAAAACAGTTACAGTAGTTCTTGTTCGTAGATCACAAGTAGAAGTGCCTAATGATGGTAGAGGCAGCAAGGAGCTTTGAAACTTCTACCAAATTACGCGGCGCTACAGCCCAGAAGACAGTCATCTTCATATAATTTAAAATAAGAATACAAACAAGTTCGTTATAACTTACGTTGCATTTTGAAGTCGTGATCGGTGGATTAGAAGGAAATGTATTATCCTCTTCCTGCGGGGTGCAAGCTCATTGGAACAGCATAAGTGGTCATATACGGCAGGTGATCTCGACTGTTCCGAAGATGATGGAGTAAATTCGAAACTGGGTAAGTAGTTACTCTACTATCCCCACTTCCGAATTATTCCAGGCACTGTGTCAGGCCTCTGTCACCGAGCTGTCATCGCCCCAAGAATTGCCGATGCGCGTGCGTACTACATTTTCCGCTCAAACAATCGGTAAGTGATGATGGCATGCAGATAATTTGGAGTTGCCGATCGCAGAGTCATTGGTGGCTTCATTCAGGACGTCATCCGTGAAGAGTTCCATGACTAATTAAGGGGAGGTTCTAAAGTTCCGCCGAAGTTGCCTTTGGAATAATGTCACGAGTACAAAGTTCATGTAGCGAAAATCGCTATGGGGAAAAAGTAGGTCACAGTTGACGTGTCTCTTTCGTATTCGAGAGGTCGGGATCGAATTAAGAAAATTACAATATTTCTGTAATTTACATTATATTGTTAGCTCTGTCTACGTTTCGATCAATTTAAACCAAAGTTAACACAGCGAAGAGGTACGGATTCATTAAATCCGTTCTTCTGTATAAAATGGTTTTGAATTTCCCTCAGTGTGGCAGAAACTGAAACAGGCGACGTCTTAAGACGAAGGTGTTTTCATTCACCGAATTTTAATATTAATGACCAATAACAGAAATGGCCGTTTAAAAATTAATCCCACTACATGCAAAATTGTGATAAAGACGAAGTTAAAAAAGTGATGTACTATTATAAGTCAGTTACCAAATTTAAATCATGTGGATAATTTCATTTTAGGAGGGAAAATTATATATTGCACATTTCAAACTACTTCAGTATCTTAATTATCTCCATGGGAGAGTGTAGCGTTTTAGAAGCTGATAGTTCCTTAGCTTGCCAAGAAATTCTTCGCCTGTTATGATACCAGAAGGTTTATAGTTTTCGCAATATTCGGAATTAACACTGAAATTTCATAAATTTTACACAGGTTGAGCACAAAAGAACTTTATACATTCAAAATGATACGAAAAACAAATACGGCATACTTAGATCTTCACACATAGAACATCACCCATTACAGAACAATTAATCTTCTTCCGAATAACATGGCGATTGATGTTAACAGGATGGTTAGTCAAATTCCTAATAGTGATCAGAAGTTTCACCATGTCGTAATGACTACAAGGCGCAACAACCCATATGAGGAAGTACATAGTAACAAATCATACAAAAAAATAATTTTTGCATAGATCAACACATATCCATTTTATAATATACTTTTAAAGCTGTACCTACAGCTACTCAAACAAGTTATGAGCAAGTCATCTCTTGTCACGTAAGGTAATGAGGTGCGTTTAAATGTGACATTCAAGTACAAGTAAGAACGCTGATTTTTAGCAACAAATAGCGTAAAAATTACACTACAATACTCATTCAATAATTTTATCTTTAGGATTGGTTCTCTTCTTTTGAAAATCCTCGTCGTATGCCATGAAATGATGTTCAATGGATGAAACTACAATGGTCTTTGGCCTAAATCGTGTTAAAATGAATACCATGGGACAAATCGGATCAGGGTCACTGAAATAAACTTCAGACTACAGACCGCTCGCTGGATATTACAGTAATTAACAACATCGCGTGAGGGTGGGTCCTTACTTGAGAGTATGAATTAATTAAACTCTTCCAAGAACACACGAATAATTTAAAACAAGGGGCTGATGGAGAGTTGGCCGATTATGTTTGCGAGGAGGGACAACTCATAGGATGGAGAAAGGTGGGAGCTTTACAAATAGGACTAAAAATAAGCCACATGTAGAAAGTGCAAGGATGCTAGGAAGCTGCTGACATGCCATGTACAACGAATGCTATTAGTCGACCCAGCACAGATATTTTGTCCAAATTGATTCCGCTTATACATCAGATCAGCAAGCCTCACAGCATTTCGTTACAAACCTAGTCAACAATGTTGGTTGATAATTCTATTAGGGCATATTTATTGACTGCGACATGATCTCATATCTCTTCTTTTCTCGCTTCTCCTGCAGATGGTTATAATTGCTAACATATATTTTAATATGTAAGGACTTGTCTTTTGGGGTGTTGCACAGTGTAATCTGCTATTCATTACCCTTCGCCCTGATAACGGAGGCAGCAAGTACCTCTCAAACGTCGATAAACTTCTACCAGGTTATATGGCGTAACAACTCAGAACGTAGCGCTGATGACGGAGACAGCAAGAACCTCTATACTCACAGCCACGAAAATCTAAAATCTCGCTCAGAAAAGTATTTGATTTTTCCACTTTTTATTACATTTTTCATTCATGTTTTAGATGACAAGGAGAGTTATAAAATTGTGAAGCCGATTCTTGCAGATTTGTACTCTGTTGATTGGCTGTCGAAATCGGTATATTAATTAAACAATTATATCAGCATTTGCAGCGTCAAGCACTGGGTTTTAGTCGAATTCATGTTCAGTAACGAGGGGGTGTCTCAACGTCCAGTGGCGAGACTTCTGGGGAATTCCTTCCCAAGGCAATTACTGCCTCGTTTGTTAACTTCTGGATTAGGAGAAACGATCCAATTGCTGACAGAATTCCACCAACTACAACCATTATCCACTTGACGGCGTCTACAATACTGAAGATTGTAAATATACTCTTCATCTGGCTTACGTACTTATCGTCCAATTCCAAACCCTGCGTAACATAAAGAGTGGTTTTAATAAGGATTGTTGGGGCCCGTATTAGTAAATACACTATGTGTAAGTACTATATTTTATGACAAATTTTATTTTTAGTGTATATCGCTTATAACTTTACGACTATAGATCTACTTTAGTCTGCAATTTATTAACAACAATTAAAGAAATGTTGTTATGTACAAAATTTAAAGTTAAAAATGAATGATAAAAGTTGAAGAGCAAATGTTCTCTGGATATGCAAACTTTTATCATGTAATGGCTAAGTAGTTCAGTAGCCCCTTGATTAATATTGATGACACTATTTGCACATTTAACAGTGGCATTGCTGTAATATCGCCTACTAATACCACTACAACTAGTAGTACCACTAATTTCATGGCTCTGTATCTTACCTCATCAACCCAAAAAATTGGAAATAACATGGCACGCAAATTCTTCATAGGGGCGAATTTGTTGACTTTGCGTATAATAATGTTGAACTGAAGTCTCTTATATCCCAGCATTGGAGTACCTGTTAACTGCAATATTTAAAAATAAGTTATAGAGAAAATTTGCTATTGTAATAAATGTGAATTTCATGT
Organism: Zootermopsis nevadensis; assembly: GCF_977971745.1. NCBI lineage: Eukaryota > Metazoa > Arthropoda > Insecta > Blattodea > Termopsidae > Zootermopsis > Zootermopsis nevadensis. Next base: position 3,260,141 of record NW_028259152.1, on the reverse strand, counting down.
GCTGGTAGCCAAGAAAGTGATGTTTATAGTATTCACACTGAACGTTAAAAACGGCTGTCTTGAAGAAGTTCAGTAAAAGGAAAACAAGCTGGTGCAGAAATTAGGATTCTAATTTCACTGCCGCAATTTCTAGGCACGCTAAAGGTCGCGGCTGATAATTTAGTAAGGCTGTATTATAAATTTTTCGTGGACTATCTATTTAACATCAAAATGAAGCAATTTCGAGCAAGGGTTTGTCAGTTACCCTATTCTCCATTTCTAAATGCATTTTTGGAGTGGGCTATACGAAAAAGTGACCTCCCCATCAGGAAGTTACAGACACTACTTACAGGTTCGAAGTGTAAAGTAGTTGCATGGAGCGCCTTCTGAGGGTGGAGTCCCGTGACGTCGTTCAGGTAGTCTTCATGAGCCAGGAAAAAGTGGGGGAATGACACTGCTAGGGGAGCCCCTGTGACGTCATGTTACAGGATTAATACTGGGGCCAATAAAATAGGCTGCAGAATCTTTCATTAACTGTTATACCGAAAAGGTGCGTAGCTGTGCTGACTACAGTTCAGTTTTTTTGGCTTGGCCGCTGAGCAGCTCGCGTGGTGAAGTGGGAAGGAGGGGGGGGGGGGGAGTATTTGTAGTTTAAATTTTTGGTACATTGTGCTAGTAAGTAGTTAAGGTTCAGATGAGCGAACCCACACTCCCGGGGCCGTAACCAGTTGTTGGACTCGTATGATTAAATAGGGCATCGCACAGCGGCCACGTGTAAGAAACTGAACTGTAAGTAACTTATGGAAGTTGAAGATTTTTTACTTTGTTCACAGGAGCCCGCAAATCCGAGGCGTGTGTAATATTTCACAACTGCAAATTAATTTTAATTTAATCACAGACTAATTCCATTACGTGAGATATGAAATAACTATGTAAAAATTCAAAAAAATATTTTACATAAGATATTTAGGCCTGTTATTTTACTTTCTGCAAGACCTCTGACTCTGTATTTAATAGGCCATTTATCATTCACAGCGTATGATAATTCTCATTTGCTTAATATACAAGACATGTTTATTAATAGTTCCGCTGATCTAGCTTGATGGTTGAGCAGAAAGATGGCAACTCTTCGCTCTAGATATCCGGTATGTTAAGCAGGGTTTAACGGTAATGAGCTTTTGGTTTTATTTACTTACTGGCTGCTCAACTACGAGGCGCGTCCTCAAAGTAAGTTTCCCTGGGGTCGTTTACAGAAACAAAACACAATTTCACGGAAATATTTATTGCAACAGATACAGCAAGTGTCCAGCTATTTTTCAACATATTCGCCACCGGAATTGAGACATTGGTCATACCGTGGGACCAACTTTTGAATACCTGTGTCGTAGAAGTCTGCCGCCTGGGATTGGAACCACTGTGTGACAACCATCTCCGCCTCTCTGTCATTCTCAAAACGCTGACGCTGACCGGACAGGAATTTCTTGAGGTGTAGGAAAAGATGGAAATCACTGGGAGCGAGGTCCGGGCTGTAGGGTGAATGATTAAACACCTCCCAGCTGAACTCCTGCAGGAGACTTGCTGTCCGTCGAGCCGTGTTCGGCCTAGCGTTATCACTGACCGCACTTCATAGTCGGCGGGAGCTGGAATAAGAACCTCCATCTTCAACAGCTGCAACAATGCTACTGTGAGAACGCGGGAGGTGCCGTTAGTACATGCGCCATGCTACGTCATTGCTCTATCACGTACGCACAGTCGCTTCGCGCAATATAAGGTTTGCTAGCTGTGGGACGAGTGGGAAACTTACTTTGAGGACGCGCCTCGTATTAACTTCTCCAGAAGGGATCTGCACTATGGAGTTGGTGCATTTGGAACTGCCTCTTCTGTGAATGTAACACTCACCTGTACATCTCGTGAGGTCGTGGACGCCTCTTTTAAGACAGGACTTTGGAGTAGTACAAAAGCACTTGAGGTCTGGGTCGTTAGACATATCGCCAAAATCCGCTGAGTAAATCCTCCCCTTTAGGCCCTTGAACACAGTCGGTCCCGCGTATAATACATTTAAGGATCTGGAAACAATACAAATTTTCATAATTCATAATTATTTTCTATTAGTACCGGAAAGTCCCTCGTTTAACTTAATACAGACTGTGAAAACTAAAATGTTTAAAACAAGACAATGAACGACATTAACTCTTGGAGTGAAATTAATTCTCTAATCCGGTGAACGAAATGAAATATAACAATTTTTATTTTGGTTTATCTAATGTCACTGTTAGTAGGCCAGATGATGAATTACCAAGAACCTCAGTCTGGATATCCGGTCTCTGGACTGAGATTTGATTCGGGACCTTCCGAATATGAAGTACAAAATCTAACCATTTAATCGCCGTGGCGTACTGAAAACACAGCTTCTAAAGTGTACCTGCATAAATCAGGTGCATAAGCGAGGATCGAAGTTGCTTCTTCAAGGAAGGGAGGGAAGATGCTGCCGTCTGTCCCACCATACTCGTTGCATTTTGGACCGCTCCACACGGTCATTCTCGGCTCATCCTTGTAGGACACAACGCGCCCAACATCTGCGACGTTCTGGATGCCGCGTTTCAGGCGAAGGCGCTCTTGTAAAGTCCCATTGGTCTACAGTGAAAGACAAACATATTTCGGTGTTTTTTTTCAATTTAATATTGGGGATTAACGAGAAGACGGTGCTGAGGAGAATGTTTAGACCCGCGAAGAAGTGACATGAGGCCGACTAGTGACGAGTAATCAGAAATGATTATCTTACCAAAATGTTATTAGGGTGAGTGGGATAAGATGGACGAAACACAAAGCACGAATTGGAAAATAGCAAATGCAGAATTTGAGTTGGGAAACCTAAAGGGAAGAGACTTCTTGGGAGATCTAGTCGTAAATGGGAGAATAATACTGAAATTGAACCTGTGGAAATAGGGTGTGATAAGTAAGATTTGAGTTTTCACAGCGGTGAGTATGAAGCTTTCTGTCTTCTGGGTTGTTGCGCTGTGTAGTATGGACGATGTTTACCAACGTTTTAGAGGTTATACTGCTCCGTCATCAGGGTGTGATAATATTGGCGAGCGCATGTGAATACGACATCAATGACATTGTTTAGTCAAATATTGGCATTTTTTATAGATTTCGATAATTTGTTGTATTTGTTAATGAAACATAACGTTGTCTGCGAAATTATATTTCGGTTCGAATGAATCCAACAGATACCCTACAACACTAAGCACAAATAAACTATAGTTTCTATTAGAAACCGATAATGGTTTCAAAATGAGCCAATAATGGATCCGAAAGTGACCTAATTTGTCAGTTAAGGAATTACCCACCGTTTTCGGAAATAGAAGGTTTATTGTTTTGTTTACAAGAGCTAGCCCTTTATTGAGCTATGTGGATTCGGTACACAACAATCACATCCTTTTATTCATAGACATATTTTAATATTATCCCTTCTTCCACATTTAAGTATGGAATTTATATTTTGTTTTCATGTATTCCTATTAAAATGTTATGTGCATTTATTATCTTACGTTTCACCACACACATCCTCCGTAATCTGATCACCCTGCTATTATCATTATTGTTTATTATTGCAAATTTTAATTTCATTGATCTTCTTATGATTACTAGAATGGCCATTATTACTAGATGAATATGCCCATGTTATTGAAAATAAGGCAGCAACTGTATATAAGCCAAAACAAGTTTACTCACGCCACCAAATAACGAGAATCTGAAGGCGTTTTTTCCTACTTTCTGCAAGTCCTTCCCTTGCGTTTTCATCAGCATGCAGAGCATCCTCGCAGTGAAGTCCTTCAACGTGCAATTGATAAGGACGCCTTCGAACAGTATGTCCTTGACGGGCGCTGTGAGGAACACTGAGTCAGAGGTACCGAAAATAAGAGGAATCGCCCTAGAGATGAGCGGTAACATGAGAGACATGTCTCTTTCTGCTGATAGCACCATGCCCTGGAACATGCAGATGGTGAGTGTTAAATAGCCAAATTTGGATTTACAAAGAAATGTTTAACGCTACTAAAACTATGAGGAAAGAAGTTTAAAAAAAACTTTTATTACCACTTTATCCCACAGGTAAAAGATAACATCTTCTGAAGCCAAAGTTCGTGTAAATAGTGTTAAAGAATCCACACTGTAACGCGAAAGAGACACTACACTCCAAAATTACAAAGATCAAATAACTAATAGGGTTTAAGGAAATAATCGCTGTTTATTCTAAAAATCATCAAAACATTACCCGCCAAGAATGAGGGAAAAAATTAAAGTAGTGTTTAAAACAATTTTTAAAGTATATTTGCTTCAACGTGTATACATTTTGTTTATTTATTAATTTGTGGTATACATAGAGACATAGTCAAGTTGAAACTATGTTTCTTTGAAGCCAGTATTAATCAGTAGATAAGAAAGAAAGAATGTTCAAAATGTTTGAATATGAATTTTAATGACTATCCTGCCTCTCATTAAGAAATCTGCTCTGTTGTTAACAGCTACTACAGTTTTCCACGTGCCTGAAGAGTCAACAAGTTGCAAACGACGAAGTACGTAGTAAGAAACCTTTAATACTTTTCAACAAACAGTGTGATTTCCCTAGAGACGGTTATAAGTAGCTAAAGCATGTAAGGTTGATAATTTTAATAAGGATACCTGTGTTATTAAGGTACTACATACAAAAGAGAATGTTTACCAAAATGAGTAAATGAGGAATGGTGATGATTTCGTCTCCAGTTAGCGCGCCGGACTTGAGTCTGTTGAAGAACCAAGTGTTTCGATTGTTGAACGAAACGCTGTCATCTTCCTCGTGGTCCAGAAGCTCGGCCTTGTGTTTATACTCACTAAAAAAAATTCCAGTCTGATGAGCACAGAAATCTCGTTCTGCTGTTCATTGTTTTAGCAGTATGCAATTCCAAAAGTATGCTATTTATTTTACTAAACAATATTCTTATTAATATGTTTACAGTTATATACGGCTACATTATTAATTTTAATATCTGTATCATGGTTTTAATAACCACGATGCAAATATTTTTGCTAAATTTGTAGATGGAATAACTCAATAATACCTTGGCGACATGATATTAAACTACTAAGTGCTCAGTCATACGTTGACTATGAAATCCAGAAATAATTTCTTATCGCGATTGCACAAATCAACTATTAATTTCTCTTAATTTCGCTGCATGGTCCATTGATCTGTAGTACTGGGAAACTGTTATAGTATTTCACACAACAAAACTTAAATTTTTTTCTAATATATATCGCAGAACAACTGATCAGGATTCAACTGTAAATGTATTAACTTTACTCCGATCTCGGACGTTTATACGAGAGTAATCTTGGATGTAATTATAGACAAATTAAAATATCAAATTGAAGGTTTATCCAGTTTCATGGTGTCCATTGAATTTTAATTGAAGTCAATAAATTGTTGTAAAAAATATAGTCATGAATATAGAATTACAATGGAGCAGAGTCCTTCTTGAAAAGCTAACAGTCACTCAGCTTCTCAAGAAGTTCTTGAAGGTTTATTATCGAGTTAAGAACACGCCACTGATTTCTTAGCGCGTATTAATTCATGAAGAACTCCTTTGACGTAAAAGATCTAATGGACGACCAGCTCCATCCAAGCAGAAGATTGCTATTTGCTGCCGAATACTCGCACCATATCACTTAACCTAACCTAACCTAACCTAACCTAACCTAACCTAACCTAACCTAACCTAACCTAACCTAACCTAACCTAACCTAACCTAACAACACAACGTACTCACTCATAAACATACGGACCCACTTCCCTCAGCACGGGTTTTTCTCCTTGCTGGATTTCCATTGGATTTGTTACGTTGAAAATGTAGACCTTGAACCCAACAGGGTCTGGAAAGTTCGACCACATTTCTCTTAAATCCGTTCCTGGCTTTAAATTTATATTCTGAAAGTGAAATTTATTGTATCTTAATAAATTTAAACTCACTTATATACTTGAAATTATATTTCTCATCAGTCCGTATAGATATCGTATAGCATATTATAAATACGAATAATGAAGAATTGATATGTGAGTAATAAACATCAAACATTCACATTGTAGTATTAAGTTATAGGTCTACACGAACAAGCATGCGAATTTAGGCCGGCATACATACTTACACACATAAAGTGCATACTTTTTGAATTTTACTGACATAGAAACAACAAAAGCTGCGTGATAAGAATTCCACGATAAGCTGCAGGTAGACATATATATTAATACAAATCGTAGGCCTAACGTTTTTAGTTGGGATATTTGAGGTCCTCCATCTTTAGCCCTGAAGTTGGAATGTTCGGTACAGTATTTTATCTAGACATTTTAACTTACCCCAGCAATCTGTGAGCGAATTAGCTTGGGGAAGGCATACCACCCCAGAACTGCTCCAAGGGTGATAATGATAATTCCTGAGAGGAGAAGACGTTTTGGGGAAATATTCTGAAACGAAACTGTCCGATAAATGTTTAAGAACTCAAGAAAGACGTATTTATTCGCCATAAGACTATGTATATACATACACAAAACTACATTTGTTGTTTCCATAGAAGTGACAAGCCAGAGTCATGATTTATTTAAGGTATATTCGTCTATAAGAGCAAAGGAAAACAATTTCAAACGACGTATTAGGTTTTCGATGAAAATTAAACCAGGACTTCTGAAACGAAGGTCTATGTGACATATTTTAAAACAAGTTCTATGCAAAAATTATCACACAGATTTAAAAAAAATGCCTATAAATGCAAAACATAAAATAATTATCGGGACGTTAAAATTATCATTATGTATATTATTTAAAAGTTCATAAGTTAAATTTAATAATAAATTATATAAACCCCTTTCGTAATAATACATCGAAATCCATGTGTGTAAAACACTAGGAAGTTTTTGTAAAATGCGAATTTACGTCGTGAATAATTTCTGCTAAACAATTAACTAACCGTCAACAGATTTGTGACACACTTTTCGTGACGCAACACTAACATGTGTGTAGAAAATTCTGTTCCCATAGACCGATTCATGGACAAGACGGCGCCTTGGTAAAAATCGATGTTTTGAAATCGACTTTCAGAAGAATTATGACATGCAGTCAGACTCGAACATTATCACTTCTCTCGTGAATTTACACTTTTGATGGTCAAATGCCAAGAATCAGACGGTGTGTCCCAAGTGCTGATTACATAATGAGTTCTGGTGACCTAGGCGTAGATGGGAGAATAATTTTAAAATAAATATTAAGGAAAGAGGGAGGAAGGTTGTGGACTGGATTTATCTGGCTCATGACAGAAACCAGTGATGGGCTCATGTGGACAAGGTAATAAACCTTCGTGTTTCATAAAAATCCGGGGATTACTTGATAAGTTTAATGTCTATAAACTTCTCAAGGAGTTAGATGTTATGGCAGAATGCGTGATCGATTGTAAATGTTAAACCAAACCAGTGTGTTTGTCGCTGACTGGGTAGCCGGTAAACGTGGTACAGACTCGCCGTTGTTGGAGTAATCACTCTCAGTGCTGGGAAGCTACGAGTTACCGATTCCAAGTAGACCATGAACCCTAATCTCATTAATTTATGTTAGTTAACTTCACAACTAATCTAGCACACTAAATCTTATTGTATGATCGTAAATATATTTTAGAAACACAACTCACCCATTCTAATAATGTTGTGTATGCATGAAATGCCTTTCCTTACTAAACGCTGTAGCTCCATATGACCCTTCCTCCTGTTCTGAGCCGAGCAGTGGAGCTGCCAGGAAACAACTGAATTTAAGAGTTCCATGGGGCAAAGGCCTCAAGAATGTACTCAGTAGGGGGATGAAACTAAACATTTATAAGTTTCCGCGTTTCTTGGCTTTACGCGCGGTCAGTAACCTCATGTCATCAATATCAAATGTCGTTTTTTCATTGCTGTATTTCCCTGCTGACTTCCAGAGTTCAATAACATTCCTGCCAGACTAACAGTTCAATCTAATTAGGGATAATTTATGTTATTGTTAACTTCACTAACATTGTTATGGAAGTGAAGGTTTAATTTTACTGAAAATCGATTTTAATATTTTTAAAATTAAAAACTGCGTACTGTTTTCAATATCAAGGTCAGGGACCTCATGTGCCTTATTTTACGTAAGTGACGTAGTTCTGTATAGAATTATGTGTATAATTCTGGGTCTGTACTGAATAAATTAAATACAAGTCAGAATAATTATGTATTAGAAAATACTTATAGTAGAACACACAATATGTCAACCTTAAAATGCATGCAGGATTGAAAACGAAAATACATTTCCAGTAATTCGTAGCTAATTTATGTGCATAATTATTGATCCATATGTGTGTATTTGGCATATTTATTTGCAGAAGGGTGTATACATGTGTATGTCTGAAGAAAAAACGCTCTCTTAAATGTACTGGAAATTGTATTTACACTTTGATAGAAAATGAAGGCAGTAATAGAAGAACAGAGTTACCTATTACGTCAAATGCACTAAAATGGTACTGAGAGAATTTTATTTTTCTACTCGGTTCATAAATGCAAAATCTTTTCGTATGCGTGTGGAAAGATAAGAGTAATATAAAGAAAAAGTATTTAAAGAAAGTGCTTTGAACTCTATTTAAATCTTCGGAATTCTACGTAACATACACAAGTCTTACTCTTATATCTGTAAGTGGAATGGAAACTGTGGCGAAGTATTATATTGGTTATTTGAATATAAATTCGATATTAATGTCGATTAGCTACAACGATATTTCGAGTCTAAGGTAAAAACTTTCTCTCGCCATCGTCCATCGTGTTAATGCCACGGAAAAATAAATTTTCGTATATATTTTCGCAGCGCGTCTAGAATTTACCGCGGATATTGTCCCCGAAGTTTTACACACTTACATCTCATGGCGAGTGGGTGCTCTCGAGTCAAGTTCACCCTAAATGCCACAACTTTTCAGCTTCACCAAGTATGAAATTCAGCTATAAATAAATTGTACATAACATACCTTCGTCTTCCTTACGAGAGATCAAAAGATCAGAATTAATTTTGATAGAAGGATGTTAGCCAACTTCTGTCTTCATGGTAGGGCATATGCCTACTCAGGGTAGAACGTTATTGGCTTATTTCCTTTGATTTGGACACGAAGGTATACGACAGCTAAAGACTACAGCCACATCGGGATTTGACGATCTCTGATTCCGCCTGCATTTGACGTAGCAAGTCTCAACACCGTTGGAACAACGTAGCGTTGTTTTAAAATTTTAAATCGAGCATTAGGTGACGATGCATGAAATAAATCTGCCAGAAACATCGCACACTTAAAACATAAGAACGGCTAGCACTACTTTCGACCAGTGTTGTTTTGAAGGCCGGGTGTTACAACGAGGAATCACCAGATACCACAGAACTGGTTCTGTAGCTCGGGACAGGCATTGATTCGAATTATTGGACGAACGGAATCTAATAGTATCATAACGCATTATTCACTTATACGCTATTTTTCAATAATGTGCTCTGTCTTGGCTGGTTTTCCCGTGGATTTGAGGGCGATCGGTGGCGATCCTGTGATTACGGTATCATCGTTCTTTTTATGCATAATGAAGAAGAGTCCAGTGGCTGTGAGAATTCCTCCAACGGCTATCATTATCCACTTCATGGCACCCATGATGCTTATGACAAGAAACAGGTCCAGGATTTTGTCTACGTATTCCTGATGAAGCTCCATGTTCTGAAATGTGAGTAACCATTTTTTAAAAGCAGCTGGATGTTGGTCCAATTTTTATACGTCTTTGTACATTCCATTTTCCTTGTAAAACATAGTTCAGTACCCTGTTTGATGTAAGGTTAGCTTTCGTTCTTTCAACATAGGCATATTCACGTAGTCCGGAATTCCATGTGGAATAGTATTGAATTCTATTATTCAATTTATGCAGATATTTGAAACAATGAAGCTTAGGACGTCATCGATTACTGCCGTTGTGGAATGAAGTTATTCGACCGGTGCCTTACCTCCTGCATCCACAGAATGGGAAGCAGCGTTGGTTTGATGTTCTTCAGCAGGTCGATGCTGTCAGTGCGGTGCAACGCGATGTTCAGTTGCAGTCTCTTGTAGGCCTCGAGCGGCGTTGCTGTCAGCTGGAACACATGCCGGACATTTCAGTTAGCAGAGGGAGTGGTTACGGGCTGGGCGGACAGAGCTCGATTTCCAGAAGGGCTACAGATGATCTATCAGTTTTATCCTCTTTGGCCAGAAGTAAAATGGCTTGGGAGTAAACTTATCACTCACAGTCCTTTTGTGTCGAGGTCTAAATTATATGGAGTTTTACTTTCATGCCCTCTATACGTCCATCCGCCCATATTACATGGTTCGTAGGCGTTTATTTGTAGAATATTTCAAGTGATTTGTTACTAATTTTATCTGATTCCTCAATAATGTGATTTATTTGTGTGAAATGATACAAGCCTAAAAAACCCGTTTGAACGTGGAATATGAGGCAGCAGGACTCTCTGAAGTGACTGCTAAAACTGCATTTCTGTGAATACGTATTTTGAATATTCCTATCTTAGGCTAAGCACTTCACATATAAATTGAGTCAATGAGACGAATTTTATACATGGTATAAATTATTAACTGGACTGCAATGACTCAGTCTGGGTCACAATGGCAATTTTCTGGTCACGGTGATAAAGCTTTTGTTTCCATAGCAACCAAAAATCTTCTAGCGGGGCTAACTCACTACTATCAAAGCTCAAAAATTCACAACCAGAATGGATTTAGTCATTGCTTTCTAAAGAAACTGGGCAGAAGAATGTAGGATGCGGAACTAGCGAGGACACGTATGAACTTAACAGACGTAGTCACAAATGTGGTGTGGTCTGCTCACTTACCGGTTCGAAGAGCAGTGTAATCTCATGTTTCTCCTGAGTGGGGTTCAGGCCGACTACTCCGTCCAGATACTCGTCATCTGCAAGGTAGAAGTGGGGGAGGGACACCACGATGGGGTATCCTGCCACAAGAACGGATACACTTTGGTATGCTCATAACGTGTAATTTCGTGTCTTAAAGGTATTATGCCATCACACTTCCCTCCTCATCCACTGGATAAGAAATATAAAAATAGGCTAAGACATCAAAGTGTTATAAACTGATTTTTTAAATGCACGCGAAAATACCAACAAAAGTATTATTAAGTAGGATTTGAGCTTTTCACGGCGGAGTCCGAAGATGACTGTGTTCTGGGTTTTAACCGGTGTAATATAATCGCCCTGATGATAAAGGCAGCAAGGACCTCTCGAACGTTGGTAAATTTCACGGAGCTAAAAAGCGGAAGTATTATTTTTAACGGAATATGTATATACTGTAAAAAACAAACTAATTTGGATATTTAAAAGTTATGTACTTGTATTTCAATAATTATGAGATAGGAGGAGCATGTAGAACGAATGGAAAATGAGTATGTAATTTTGGTTAGAAAGCCTGAAGAAGAGAAACCACTCGGAAGACCTAAGTGTAGGCGGAAGAATAATATTTTGATGAATTTAGGGGAAAATGGGATTGAATGGTGTACAACTGATTCGTTTGACTAAAGATAGGGGTATGTTGCGGGATCATGTGAATACGGCAAAAAAAATCGGGTATCATAAAATTTCTTAACTGGCTGAGCGAACAATTGTTAGCTTTCTAAGGAGGACTCAGTTCCATGGAGTCAGTTCGTTGAAGTCATCCTTGTACTGACCCAAACGGAGGAAATTAATCCGTACAAGAATCCGCCACTAAATTTTATATGTCAAATATTACGAGCCTCGTCCTTTGGCCTATTTTCGTTGAGAAATACCTTCTGAAACTATCATTTCGCAAATTGTCTGCATTAAGAGGAGCTGATGTGCCATTTTACCATATCCGATGCCAGTCCATCTTATCCATCGTCGCAGTCGAGTGATCCAGTCGTGCTTCTTTTTCAGGAAATTCCGGGCTCAAATCTCGAGTACGGAGAAGGGCTATTCAGTTTGAGGTTTCTCGTTGTTTCTCTCAGTCCTTCAAGGCAAATATCGGGATAATAACATTGAAATGTTAGTCAGGTGCTGTGAAAGTGAAGAAGTATGGAAATAAGGAGCGCTCACCAGAGCAGCGCGAGACATCGTGAACTCCCCTCTTGAGGCAGGTGGTTGGCGTCGTGCAGAAGCACTTGAGGTCAGGATCAGTCGAGGTGTCGCCGAAGTCAGCGCTGTATTTGTATGAGCGGATTCCCCTGTACGTAGTAGCATACTGGTACTCGGCTTCGGAAACCCTTAAGGAGAAAAATACACGTACATAGAAGATGACTGTCTTCTGGTATGTTGCGCCGCGTAGTCTAGTAGAAAATGACCGACTTTTTTAAATTCCGTACGTTCAGGTCAATTATAACCTCCACTTCACACAAAACACAAATTAAATATTATAAAATTTCTCAATTTGGATCGTTGTAGAATGAAGATATAACATAAAATACAGAGCTTATTAAGTTCTGCAGTGTTTGTTTGAAACTTAATTTTTGATGAACACGTAACGAAATACAATGAATATTAATTTAATGCTCAACGCTACAGATTTCTATGTAACAAAAGACTGGACGGAACGTATTCTTCATAACCAGGAAATAGGAAAAACAATTTAAAAAACTGTCCGTTTTGACATGTCAGTAAGTGCAGTAGTAAAATCTCCCAAACTACGGGACAAATTTCTTAGAAGTAAACTAAATTTTGTGTAGGTCTAATTACTTTGTATTTCGTACGCTGGATTCGTACCTGCACAGTTCTGGAAGGAAACTCTCAATCTTGTCTTTCTTTGTGAGGAACGGAGGAAAGATGCTGGAGTCCGTTCCTCTGAGTTCATTGCACTTCTCTCCGTTCCAAACATTCTGTACGCTCTGATCCTTGAATTCCACAAGTTTACCCAAGTCCTTGATATTCTCTATCCCTCGTTTTACTTCAAGCCTTTCTCTGACGGTTCCATTTTTCTAAACAAACGTGAAACAGACATTTCATTAGCGTTACATAAGAGGCAAAAGTTACTAAAGTCTGACTGACGTCTACTTCGGCGGGACTAAAGTGACAACAGAGTCTAGTGTATTATTTTACTGCTTAGTGTTGTCAGTTTGATATGCGGTTTCTTCTTTACCGGTAATTTTGTGGGATCTGAACTGTATTTGGTGACTGCAAACCTTTAAAAGAATGTTATGTCCACCGTCTTCAGTTTTTGACTGCATTTGTCAGCTTTTAGTCTCAAACATTTTTATTTATTTGCGTGTGGTTTATTTTATGATGCTTCGACTATATAGCGATGAATGATAGGGTGATTATAGAGTACATGAGAGAAAGCGACAGTGGCCTAAGGTACTATCCCGGCGTTGCCTGGAAAGACTGAGGAAAAGTACGAAAATGCCGGTATTCGTTCGGAAATTTCAACCTGGGACCTTCCGATTACGAAAAAGGAGTGATAACCAAAAGACCGTGATGTTCGGTTTTCAGCGGTTTAACAAGAAACCACATGAGCGCACTGCTGATTACTTCTGTTCTGATTGGCCAGCGGAACATCTCCTGCTGTTCATTTGTCTGTGAGAAATACCAACAGATGTTACCAGAAATATGAAGCAAGACATTCCCGTGATTCTGATTCTTCTAATGAAAATCAGATATTAATTTAAAATATCTAACTCATTATAGGAATCAGGACTATATATCGATAATTTTGAGTCTGATGGGTTATGGTAGAGACGATTCATGAGAACTGATTTTAAGCGATAAAATTGAAATTATGCTTTTTTCCGCAGATGACATTTTCCAGAAACTCTGCATGTTTTGTAAACACGTCTGAATCTACGCATTTTTCACCGGTAAAATCTCAGCTACTGAAAAAATAAAGCATCTTATTGAACTTTCATGGTGTCTACAATCAACTTGGTCTTGTGACTGGAATTTAGTTGTGCAGAAAACAAATGCGTGTTTGCAGTGAGATTGAGAATGTATTCACTACAAATAAGGCACACTTAAGCTATGTTAATGCGTGATTAGTTTACTTGACTCTTACAGATCCAAAAAGGGAAAACTTGAAGGTGTCCTCACTGACTCTATGGAAATTATGAGCTCGCTTTTTTAATTCTGAACAGACGGCCTTGGTAGAGAAGTCACTGGCTGTGCAATTGAATAGAACACCGTCGAAAAGCAGATCTTTTGCTGGCGCAGTGACGAAGACCGACGTGGGATTGTCGAAAATGTTTGGGATCGCCACGTTGATGAACTTGAGTCCGAGTGGTTGCTCGCGTTGTGCTGTCAGTACCATACCCTGAGAATCGAAAACGAACATAAACAGAATATCATAAACACGTCGCCGACAACCGACGAAATGCGGCTATGCAGCTTGGTGGTGTTTGGATGAAAATGCACAAGATGTAAATGGGGAGGGTGGGATATTTGATTTCTTGTAGTGAAACTTTGCATTTGGAAATACTGGATTGTAGTAGAGAAGGAGATGTAGAAGGTAAAGTTGCATTTATATCTTCTTGATGATGGAGGCAGCAAGGACCTCTGAAACGTCTGTAAACGTCTACCAGACCTCACGGCGCAACAACCCAATAGACAGCCATCTTCAAAGTTACATTTGTTTCAAAGGCTTTTTAAAGTGTGATAAATCAGTAATGAATACAGCATTTTCTTGGGTTTTCCTCTACGTCACGTTTTGCACATTGTCGATTCACTTGAACAACACATTTCAGTCCAACTGGTCATCATCACTTTTCAATTCCCTGCCTTTATTATGTCACTGCAGTAAGGATATCTTCCCGATGTCCAGCATTTCACTCGGGATGACTGACGGAAAGAGACCACTTCGAAAACGTAGCCACAGATGAAGAATAATATTGAAATGGGTCTTGCAGATTGTGAGTGTGTGTGGGCTGGATTTATCTGGATCAGGATAATAATTGTTATAATCAGTGACATCTTAAGTCGACACCGTAACCTCCGGGTTCCATAAAAAGCGGTGAAATTATTAACTAGCTGAGCCTTTAAATAAGAACGCTGTTCCCTGTAAATAGTTTTACAAGTTTTAACTCATAAAGAACATCACTCTAACAGACAAATCGAACCGTGTGGTTTTGTGATATGTATAAACAACTTAATACTGAGTTTCACAACTGTTGTTCTGGCATTGAAAAACAAGACCTCGGCATTATAAAGCGTGGGAATTGTTACTCATGCATCCCCCCATCTTTCCCTCTGTTATCATGCATGGCCTTGGTGTCTTCTTGTATTGAGGTCAAGTTTTGCAAGTAGTTGAGTCTTGTAATTGCAAGTCGGGCATTCATGCTACAGCTTTGGTAAAATAGGAAGAATGGAACAGGACAGGATGTTCAAAGGTACGACGTATATAACGGCATTGAACCTGCCAGTTTTAAGCGTACAGATTACTACTTTCTGGAATTAAACGTAGTTTAAATGCAATCGAAATTTGTTCTACTTTGGAAGTGGGGGAGTAATAGTCTTTCAACATTATGTTCATTTTATCTTGTGGTTTTTTGATCGTGGTAATGCTGTATTATGAGGAGAACACATAGTTTCTTTGATTGGAAGTTATGTAAATAGTGTATAAAAGATTATAAACTGCAGAAATATTACAAACGTTTCTTTCAAGTATTATTCCAGCAAGGTGCTAGAAGAACTTCTTCGAAATACAAACTTTATCTCATAGTAGTCATCTCTCGATGATATAATGCGATTGCTGTATAATGATACTGAGTTATGTTATATCATATATTGACTGAATAAATAGAACTCTATTTCAGTCAGTAGGATCAGTGAATGAGCTAGTATTGTGCTTTACACAGCGTTCATCATCTTACCAGAAGGAGCACGTGGGGAATAGTGACAATCTCGTCTCCAGTAAGTCTGCCAGACTCTTCTTGGTGGAAGTGCCAGGTGTTCCTTAAGTTAAACGAAACTGTGTCATCGTCTTCGTGATCCACTATATTCACCTTCTCTTTGTCCTCCCTGCAACAGGAAATTTTGTTTGATTTTATTATCGTAATCATATTTGGTGAGAATTCTTTTAGAGTGTGACAAATATTCACATATTTGGGAAATATGGTAACGAATCAAAATCTCATTTACGACGTATTTATGAGCAGAGGGGGTGAAGTGACAGATAATTGTTGAAAATTCCATAATGAGGAGCTCCATAACTTAAATAATCTTCACCAAGGATTGATAAGATGATTAAATTAAGAAGGAAGAGATGGGTGCGGCATGCAGCGCGCATGAGGTAGATGAGAACTGCGTTCATAATTTTAGTTGGGAGGTCTGACGGAAAGAGGCCACTGAGAAAAGCTAGACTTAGATGGGAAAACAATACTAAAATAGATCCTAGATAATATAAGGTGGAAGGTGTGGATTGGATTCATCTGGCTGAGGATTGGTGCCTCGACAGAGGACAAATCACGGTGATAAATCGTCGGATTCAGTAAAATGCGGAGAATTTTTTGTGTAGCTGAGCGCCAATTAGCTTCTTAACATGAAATCGGTTGTATCGATTAGGCCCAAAAGTCTCCGTAAGATGGAAGAAGGAGAATAATGTGAAAAAGTTGTGGCGTGACTCACTCGTGAAGCTCAGAGCAAGGCTGTTTTATTGTAGTACAACAAGATCGTGTTGGAATGCGTTACATAAACCTTCGCTACTTATCATTTTTCTCAGCCATTTAGCTTTCGTGTATTCTTCAAGTAAGTGACAATGATGTTAATTACACCAAACATGTCCTACATTTATAATGTGGAAAGGAGATAATAGCTATCTACTCCATGCTGTTTTGTAATCACTACAAAACTATCGCTTTTCCTCTGAGCAACCTTCAACACGTTGCCTCCATTGTAAGTGACATCGGTCGGTTTTAACGTGAAATTAACTGGCTCAATCCGGGGCCAAAGGGCGGTACTGAATATCCAGGTTGAACAACTAATTAACTAATCGACTGACAGACCAACCAGTTAACTAATTAACACTGCTGTCAGAGTGCTTCTTGAGAAGCTGATAGCCACTCAACATCTCAAGAAATTTCCCGTCTGCAACAATCCAGAATTCTCGTTTCCATATCAAATTTTGGTTGCTCACGGTGACAAGATGACTGTCTTCCGAATTGTTGCGTTGTATAGTCTGTTAAAAATTGACCATGTTTCGGAGGTGCTTACTGACTCCATCATCAGGGCGATCAGACTAAGACGCAACTTCCCAGGAGACGGTAGTGTTTGTTACCATGTTCACAGGAGCTTGCTGATGTCCGAGACCATATGTAACGTTACATGACGTGCGTAATAACAGCGCAATTTGAGCAGAAGTAATAGTTTCATTCGCAAAGTAATCCCACGTGTTTGAAATACGATCTTTTATGTTTCTTTTTCACATGTAGTGAAGGATTCTAGATAAATTTCTTCTAGATTTTCTACAATGCAGAATGCTTACTTGTAACAGTAAGGTCCCACCTCCTGCACAACAGGCGTGGCCCCTTTCTGTACTTCCATGGGATTTGTTACGTTGAACAAGTAGATCTTGAAATCCATCGGGTAAGGGGCTTTTTCCCAAATTTCCCTTCTCTCAGAGCCCTCTTTTAGCTCCAGGTTCTGAAATTATGAATGAAGAGAGTACACATTAGGTATCAACTGCCTGATAAACGGTTTCACGGTCATTTGGTGCAATGAAGATAACTGTCTTCTGGGGCGTTGCACCGTGTAGTGCCTTAGAAATTGACCGGAATTTCAGAGTTGCCTTCTGCCTTTATTATAAGTGTGATGATGATAGAGGCAGTAAACACCTACCAAACGTCGGTCAAATACTGCGAGACAACATGCTTCAACATCCAAGAAGACAGTCTTCATATTGGCCGTTGCGAAAATTTGATTCTCACAAATGCTACGAAGTCTCAGTTGGAATTAATATCCGACGATTTAGAAACTATCTGCGTCTCCGTCATGAGAGGTTCATGTAACTACCCCTAATGGTAGAGGCGAAGACTGTCTCCAAAACGTCGGATATTAAGTCCATTATTATACTACTGATAACCCAGGAATACCTAATTTTATCCAATGCATGGAATTCGTCGGTTAAGTTCCATAAAGAAAATTAGTGTTTGGTTTAATGAATGTCATCGGCTTCCAGAGGCAGTGTGTGCGTCCCTTGCATTTCTGAGAGAGGAATTAAAAAAATAATGAGAAATACGTTTAAAGTTGGCCAATTAGTCTCACCACTACAATTGACTATTGGTACTTACTTCAATAATTTGGCTTTTCACTAACGCCGGGAACCCGTACCATCCCAACACTGCGCCAAGGACGAAGATGACCATCCCACAGAGAACGAGCCATCCTGGAGTCTGCTTCTTCAGTGACACTTCTGGATAAGGTTTGATTATCAGTTTCAGTGAAACAGGGCATAGCGCAGTGGAAAATGTAACTATAAAACTTGCAGTGAGGGCCGTGCATCATCTGTTTATTTTACTTCCATAACTGAATTATAACTTCGCAAGAGAAAAGCGGAATAAATGTTATTATATTTTAGCTTACTTACATTTCTTACGGAAAAAGTGAGTTTATATATAACAGATGATCATGCTGTGTGTGTTTGTGTGTCCGCCTTTCGACTTTTGAAAAACTGACCTATTTTTAAAACATTTCGTATGAACATTATGTCATTGGAGACTAGTTAAATAGCATAATTTTTAATTTATTGCAGTTAGTAGATTGATATGAGAGTTGCACTAACTTGTGGGGTCGGAACAAGAAATCCAATTTATGTAAGACTTGAGGTTCTCACAGCGGTGAGTATGAAGATATCCGTCATGACGGAGGCAGTATGACCTCTGAAACGTTGGTAAACATCGACCAGACTACACAGCGCAACAACCCAGAGGACAGAAATCTTCATAGCGTAGATAACTTAGAAAGAATCGCCCTGATGACGGAGGCAGTATGACCTCCGAAACGTTGGTAAACATCAACCAGACTACACAGCGCAACAACCCAGAAGACAGAAATCTTCATACTCATCGCCCTGATGACGGAGGCAGTATGACCTCTGAAACGTTGGTTAACATCAACCAGACTACACAGCGTAACAACCCAGAAGACGGATATCTTCAAATCCAATTTAGTTTAAGCTGACAGCATTGTTAAGAATGCACAAATAAATACACATGTATAGGATCGTAAAATGTTTTATGCCAATAGACGTCCGTGAACTATGTTTATATATGTTTAGGAAATTTTTCTGTAGAACGTAAAACAACGTAGCTGTATTGAAACAGTTTTGGTTTAGTTTTGAATCTGCAATTAATTTATATGTACCTGACAGTATTAATTGACTGAAGTAGGATTCGATTATATTACCACCTACGCTCAAACCTTTAACCCTAACCCACTTTCTAAATTTAATTCAACCGTTCGATTATGAGCCTATGTTGCGCAAGTATAACATAACAACATAATGATCGTAACACTGTAATTTGTGTAATAAAAGCGCATGCAACCACCTGGCACGGCTGATAGCCCCGAGAAGAATTTATTATAATTAGTTGCCGTAGAAACTCAGATCATACAAGAGAGCATTATTCTGTTCGGAACCTTTTTCATTTGCACTTATATTAGTGCAGACTGGGTGAACCTTAAACACAGCATTTGTGTATGCACCAATTATTTTTACATTCAAGAACTCTATATTTCCCCACAGGATGTATTTGTGGGTCTTGCATGATTCTCAGAATTAACATGGATTATTTCCTTAAACACCATTAACCAATTGATCTTTGCAATGGATACGTGTTCAATTATATTGGACGTAGGAAATGAATGTATAAGCATTATTTAGACGTGCTTTGTGCTTTAGAAGTTTATTTTTATTTACCTTAACAGTACTGAAAGTATATATGGTTTAAAGGGTCTGATAATAACACACATGTTATTATCTTCATTATGATATAGATATTTTCAGTGCATACTGAAGCCCCATTTCCAAGTTGTGTTATTGAAACTTGTGTATAGAAGGCGGTGTTCACGATGCTCTTTTATTGTCGAAATCAAACTCGTTCTACGCACGATTCAAGTTTTAGCTATATCGATACAGGTTCCATGTCTGCCTGATGACTGTGATGTGTTTAATGCGCTTATGTTCTAACATGTTTCCGTATTATTAGTTGCATAGTATGAGTTTTTAAAATAGCAGGCCTATACATATCAGAGTTACACTTTATATTCTCTCGTTATAGTTAATTTTATGTTTAACGATGATAACTTGTTGACGGTTTACATGGTGAAAAACTACTGATTAATGGTGGAATTATAGTTGTTGTTTGTTTAGTGTTGGTTTTTTAAACATGAGGTACAACACATGTTGTTTGAAATTTTAGTGACTATATAAACACCAATTTTGTTAAATTTGTTATATGCCAGTATAACCTATAAGTGGGAATTCTACGTAGTAATCTGCACTGTGAAATCCTGGTGAATCATTTTACAGATTTTTGAAAATAGGTGAATAGTTTTTGCACTGGTTTCGAAAATCTTTGCTAAAAATCACAACATTTAAAATATAAACTTATGTTCATAAGAGTGGTGAACGTCTACTTGGCGAATGGATACAGTGGACAGTTAGTGATGCAGCAGCTGTGAGAGAACTGCGGTTGTGGTAATCCGAAGCTAGTGCAGCCTTCACGTGAGGCAGTAGGTGGGTGAGTACAACCTCTTTCGTTACAGTTACGCTGTTTCATTTATTATGTTTTCAGCTGCAGCTCCTCATCAAGCAGGAAAGTCAGATAAATCCTTCAGACTGAGAAAAGTGTCCTCCCAAAATGAACAAAGTATTCAATTGCTTTAGCTTGTTTTCAGTATCTGGTAATGGGGTTTATAAAACAAAAGGAACGGTCCCCACTCTGTAGCAAAATATAGAAAGCCTAACGAGGGAAATTATATTTTACATAGAAACGATGTTTGTAACTAAAATACAAATTGTACCCCCAGCTTTTGTTTTGAACTGTTAGTGATTGTTGTTTACTGTGCTTTTCAGTCGTCCACTTAAGTAGTTGAATTAGACGTGCACATGTTTGTAACCGATGTTTGTATAAGCTTATATTCTTGCAATCCTTGACTAATTACAAATATTTTTTTTATGATTTTTAATAACATTATGTTTTTATTCTTATCATAGAATACACACAGAATAATTTTCTTTTTTATAATTAGCATATTAATAATTTGTTACACTGACAGTCTGATAGAGCTGTAATTAAGTAACCCAATATCGTTCAACATTAAGGCTATTTAATCACTTCCCAAACTCACTTTTTCTGACAGTAACGAGCAATAAGGACGTAGCAACGAAATAATGCCAGATGATTTTAAATGAAGAAATTGTAATAGTAAAGCATTATAAAATTAAAGATAGACGCGAGAACATAAATGAATGCCTCAAGCAGTGTTAGATGCGAACACTTATGATTGCTCATAAATTGGAGTGTACACGAACATCAGAAAGAAATGCCCTTTGTTTCTTATGTTAACATACTTTCGAAAACATATTTTGATTTCAGAACAGTGTCAATTGG
Organism: Zootermopsis nevadensis; assembly: GCF_977971745.1. NCBI lineage: Eukaryota > Metazoa > Arthropoda > Insecta > Blattodea > Termopsidae > Zootermopsis > Zootermopsis nevadensis. The sequence goes on along the minus strand of NW_028259152.1, from coordinate 3,238,501 downwards.
ATTATAACCTTTAGAAAATAAAGTTATAGAGATCTAAAACATTGATTAGCTTTGTGTCACAGAGCTATAGAATGTAGAGAAAGGCAGAATATGTTATTGTTATTATACGCTTTTTGCAGTGTACACGAAGTGGCAGACTATGTCCCATCTGTATGCATGAATCAACTAGAGAACCACTGGACAAATTTAGATAACATTTGCAATGGGCGTTATGTCGTTGAGGTATACCCAAAAATAGTTCTTTCCGATATCGTATAGTTTTTATTACCAACATAGCGGACGAACGAATTTATGAGGTGGTATAAACACTAGTGTCACTTGCAACAGTACCACAGAACGATGTACGGTCTAAAGTAAGAGTTCCAGCGCTGTGAAAAGGATCTCTTGTAGGACATGCACTTATAAATGAAACGCACTTTCTTGTGTATCATCAGGACTATTTCAACCGTAAATTAAGAATCCAGTCTGTACCACAAAGAAAACCCAACTCTTCACAGTTACAGAAGTGGACTAGTTAATGCTATTTTAGGAAATAATCGCTTTCACACGGAGAATCATACAAAACAAAGCAAAAGTACAAAATGCAGATGCACTGTACAGGTAGTACTTCCACTGAGCTTTAAAATGTTAAATCTTGAAACAACCCTAGCGTCCTATTTAGGCCCATGTGGGAAGTACACTATCTTTAAATTAGTATGAAGTGATTTTCAAAAGATAGTTCCGTTCACTTGTTACAACAAACGTTTTATCACAGGAATTTGACAGTTTTTCCACGCGTCATTTGGCCTGCTATGCTTTTGATGTTTATGGCGTAAGTTTCAACTTGCCTCAACCATTATCCGCAACGCAAAGGAAAGTGGTTGTGTTTTGAGTAATGTTTTTGCTGTCAGTTTAAACTTATATCGAAATAGGAACTGGGGGGCTCTCGTACCGTTTTGTGCTTATCGTTCTGATTCAAACGAAAGGTAGAAAACGTTCTACGAGGAAGCAGATGACAATGTAAATTAATAACTGATCTGGTGGCAGACACATATCACTATAAAAGATTTCATAATGTTAATACACATGCGTAGAGATAAAAAGCGATTATTTTTAAAGTGCAACGAGGCTCGAAAACATTGATTTTTAGTGCACATTTTAAAGAAGCTACTCCACAGAGACATCCCTTCTTAAAGCGCTACGGTCTAATTTCCCGCATTTAATGAATTTTCTAGTTTCTTTGCCGTTTTCAACAGCCAACCGTTAGATTCTACCCTGCGTCAGACTAAATCACACGACATTCACCCTACTTTAAGATTTATTTTAGCACCCTTCTATCTTCTCCTCGTTCTCTGTTGTGGTGTCTTTCAGAAAGGTTTTCCGATTGAAACAAGTTTACATTAATATGGAGCTTCCTCTTGGAATACAACTCTTGTACAACGCTTCTCCTTATAGAGCTGTGGCAACTGCTGTTTGCACCTTCCTACACAGTAAAATCAGTAGACTTACTCTTCATAACGAGCCACGGTGAGCCCCTGTCTCGTTGCAGACCGATTCTATGTACTGCCTCAGAAGGAATCTCTTAGGTAAGACGACTGCGAGATTACTTCTCTACTGACCTCGGGACTCCTGGTGGGGGAAACGCTTTTCCCAGGGGGGAATTGTCTTATTTGTAGTTATATTTAATATTTCCTGTACTAAGGACAAACAACAGGCACACAAGTATAGCATAACTTAAGAAGCTCTGTAATTGTTGAGATCCGAATAGTACAACTCTCTTGTAAATTAATAGATGATTTGAATGTTATTATGTATCTCAGTACTAATTAGATATGTTTTCCTTTTTGTAATAATGTGATGATTAAATTGTTGAAATATTAGGCGGATTGGCCATATTGCGTCACTTTGTAGTTTATTTATATGCTATGTAATTTCTTCCGTAAGAATAAGTATCTTTTGAAAATATTATAATTTTCTGCCCTTCAATTTGTCCGTCTCTTCGTCTCGGCTTTCACAGGATCTTTATAAAACTCTGTCGGTTTTCCTCTGAGGAAAGATTAGATCACGTGTTTACTAATTACCTCACTGCAGAAACCAAAGTTGGTGTCATTTTAGGTGAACACAGTTACGGCTTATGTAATCTAGACTCTTGTAACCAAATTTTAACCGTCATTTTCCTTTATTATTGTTTAAACAGAAGTTCGGTAAAAGTAGGAAGTGGTGTTGCTTTTCCTAGACTTTACGCCATGAATGATCATAATGCTAGTGAAATTAAAGCTCCGTGTATTTTTAATCTCACAAGTTGTCGGCTTCAACCTGTGATCACTTTACCGAAAGACAAATGTCCTCAGAAGACTTGCTGGAACCGAATCTCGTACGTCTAAACCGTAGCCAAATGCTTCTCAGATGTATTCTGGCCTTATATTTATCTTTGTCAGTCCAAAAAACGGGAATGAAACGTGCACTAATAATAATAAGTAAATGATCAGCTTTTATCCTAAACATAAGGTCCGAAATTTGTTTGTTGCGTTAAAACATCGTCGGTTATACAGTTTATTTAATCATGTGACTGCAGACTTCAAACTGGACGGCCTTGTTGCATCTAGAAGCTGGAAGTTAACTTCCTGACTGCACCACGGTACAGAACGCTTAACTACGCCTTTCGTATTAGAAAACGGGTGTGAATGAAATGCAGCAAACGTAACTCTATAAAGAATCCTGTAGTTGGAGTTGTATAATAGTTTTAACAGAAGAACACGCTTTGATTGCGCATTGGAAGCTGAGTTTGAATGATGAACATGCTTCATCCTAGGGCTTTATTTAAGAAAAAGAGATATTCATATTTATTGAAAGGGCTGAATTTAAAGAAACTTACCAAAATGAGAAAAATAATTATTAAATTGTATAAAACATGTTATTTACACATATATGCAAACACACATTCAGTCTCGCTTACCTATGATTGATAGCCAAACAGCTGTGAAAATGTGTAGCCTAATGAACTACATAACATATTATAGTTATTTTATTTGTGAACCTGTGAAACTTTAAAAAAATACTTCATATAAAAGTATACTAAGAACGTGAAATTAGAAGTAATTATAATCGATCTGAGGTAAAAAGATTATTAATTCTATAATTAATATAATGAAATTAATTTACCATTTCCGTTTCTGAATTAAACGAATCCTTGAACTAAACTTTTGAAATGTGGTCCTTAGCAGCAGTGGGTGAAGACAGTAATAAGAATTTTGTTCGGCCGCTAAATTAAACATTTAATGCACGTAGACTGAGATAATTATGAGTGAAAATGATACATTAGCGCTGTGTAACATTCGCTTAATAAAACACAAAAGCGTTTCATGGACGGATCGTTCTTGGATCGTGAGAACGGAGGTCCTGTTGCTACCACAACCATAGGCCACACATGACGAAGAGAAGAATGACTGTCATTATCGATTAACGCACAGAATATTATCCAAGGCCACTTCAATACAGATCATATGTAGTCTCGTTAATGATTACGGATATTTATAATTACTAGAATGGTTTAAACACATAAAATTGTTCTCCTCAGTTTCAAGGATTAAAAATTTGTCCATCCGTTCATGAAACTGTTAAAGTTCGCATAAATATTTCATCGTCAGTTTGCTGGTATTTGACTGGTCTTTAATTCGTTTATTGTGGTGTATCGGCAAATGGCTGCTGATGAAACACATTAAAATATAAAAATTGAGTTATTATTATTGTTAGGAATATGTTTATTCTGTTTTTCATGTAATTTCTTGATCTCTTATTGTAGATTTTGTTTTATTGTTTCTAATCCTGTATCGTTGTTTTAATGCTTTGCTGTAATTGGCAATGTATGGTTCTTGACGAGCACACGATTAAAACATATTTAATCATTACATTTTTTCTTGCTATGTGACAAAATTTTATACTGATACATTCCGCGTTCCTAGTCTCAAATCCAAATTATTTTGAAGGCCATGCACTACTGCAGCTTTTTTGCCACTGACGACTGATGTGACGTACTTCTATGCTGAGGTACTTAGAATTCATTGTCTCTGTGTATTATTTCTTGGAACGTTTTTGTTACAAGAACAACAACACTAGTTACAGCTGAGTTTAATGTTTTGTGTTCAAATGATGGCTGTAGCTGCTTCGCACCATATCTCCATATTATGTACTGGTTAGTTAAACATATATATATATATATAATGTTTTGTTAATGTATTATTACTGTATATAAGAGGCTAATCGTAAATATGTTCATCTTTATGTAATAATCCATCTGAAACCTGCGAACGTAATTTCTCCATACAAATAAAACTTGTAGAGGATAATGCTTAGTCATGACCTTAACATCGCAGAAGAACTTACAATTATTTCTTGGAACGACAAAAGGAAAACTTACGAGTGCCTTTAGTTCAGGTCTTGGAATATTCTCTCTCTTTATTTCCTTCATATGTTATGCAATAGCCTGCTAAGGAAGCTGGCCTCGGAATGAACGGAAAGAGAAATGAGTAGCTTGTATATTCATGTCTCACCACAAGAATTCAGGACAGAATCATGTTATAGCTATGTCTAATAAATTATCAGGAAATGTGTAATGGAATCACAAAAACAGATCAGAATTATGTTCCCAAAGACGTTAAGGGCAGATTAAATTTTGAAATTATTCGAATAAAATTTTATATCTTTCCTTTTCCTAATCCAAAATCTTGAAGATGAAAATATAAGCTATAATTTTACTTGTTGTTTTGTATGGACGTAACATTTGTCCCTTTTCTTATCATAAGATAACAACTCATTGAGAAGTTGGTTAGGAATTTCGAAAAGCTATTTTGAAACTGTAGTTCTTCTCGGCTTTCTTGTAAAATAAAAGATAAGCTCAAATTTATTCCTGTGATCGGTACTCTCCTGTTAACTTTCTTTTGAGAAGTATCCGGAAACAGTAAGGAAGTGGATATTGATTAAGCAACGTTACGAAAGCTCTTCACGTAACAGAAGGTCATTAAGCTTTCGGGTGATTAATGGGACTCTACTTTAACAGCGTAGTTTTCTGCCCTCTCAAAGAACTCTCTGTTCTTAAGATAATCCGAAGTACGTAAAACTTTTGCTGAGTCGCTTTAAAACATGAGTGGAAAATTCAGCAGAACCACTAGAGTTATATAAACCTGCTTCGAAATATATTTCTTAACTTCATGACGTAATTTACATTCTGGTTAGGAAATGGAAGTTTTCCTAAGCGAATTACCTGTCTTTGTGTTCAGGAATTGCAAGTAATGTTTTCGTACACCTAATGTAAGCACATGAGAAGCGTACATGGTGGACGTTATTAATTCCATGAAAAATTATGATGACGTTCAGTACTTAGTTAAAATTTATGGTCAAAATGCTGATAATCTTAGTATGCTACATAGGGTTTATGACAACATTCTTTCAAAAGTACCTTCTGACTTCAGAGACCTCCTAACCAGAGTAACTCAATAGAGAAACATGGACGGAGGAACGCACTTCCCAAGGCCAAGTTTAAGAGTTTTAAGGTGAAGGGCTGTATCATTCGGAATTAAAATATTGACATTTTGAGAACTATTGGAAGAAGGTAGAATATAGGTTGACCCACATAAATAAATAAGATTCCTTCGTGTTCTTCAAAATGTCTGAGAAACGACAGCTGCTTATTCGTGTCGTGCTGTTAAAGAACTCCAGGTGTTTTTTTCATGTACAATAGCTTCATATTTTTGCCTACCATAAAACATGTACTCAAAATATGATACAATTTTATGTTTTTAATAAGGAACCGATAAGAATTTGCAAATTGAGTGTGTGTGGACTGGACTAATCTGGCTAAGAATAATAACCGGTGGTGGGTTTGTATAAACACGGCAATGATATTTCGGTTCTTTAAAACCCAGGAATTTCTTGACTAGCTGACCGTACTTGTAGGGCTCTGTTCCATGCAGTTGCATTGCCAAGTAACTTATATCTTGGGATGGCTAAAAGAAAGAAGTAACATTTTGAATGTTTCTAAATGTTGAATTTATGTCCTTATATCTCATTGGCCTTGATATTTTGATTTAGATGTGAATCTGTTATTGAATATTTAAATGTATTAATTGAAACGTTAATCACAATACAGACCATATAATGATATATTACTTTCCGTATTTTAATAAATATATTTCAACATATCAAAAAATGTGTCAAGTTAAAGTTGCGGATCTTCAAGGGGCGTGTTGCAAGATGAGTCGATTTTGAGAAAATTTATGAAGGTCAGTTTCAGGTTTTCGTTAATTATTTCTGTCAGATAAGGAACAATAGTTAAGTCGGCGAGCAACAATTTGTCTAAACTGAGAATAACTTTTATCGAAATTAGTTGAGAAGACTTGGAGATGGAATAATCTGACAGCAAAATAAATCCATAATTTCGCCATTATGAGCCTAGTATACGCACTTTGTACAAGAACCTATAATAACTTAAAAGTTAAATATTTTGTTTTCTATTAAACTACTTTATTTTATTTAGCACCATATTTTACAGGCACAACATTTTCGGTTACATAGTACAATGTTATTTATTGCATGCAACAAATTCTAATACTGTTCGCTTTTATATTTTAAATAAATTTATCAGTCTAACAACACTCTTAAAATACAAGTAGTCCGTTATTTTTTGTGAAAATATTTTTATTTGCATCTACTAACTAATTTTTAAATCACAACTTTATATTGACGTATTACAACACGCTCATAACACATACACGCTTGTGGAAACACTCTGAACATTTTAATACCGACTACAGCAGGATACAGAAACCTAACTCCTTTTCACGTTTTTGTGTTATAAATGTAGTATTCTGTAATCATTTCGAATTGACATTTTCATAATCAGGATGTTATATTATTATTATTACTATTCCATTTATTCACCATTTTACAGGATATTTACTTCTATTTACCTGAGACAAACTTGCCCCTGAGGTAGATAGTGCAGCAGCTATTTCTTAAATACATTTTATTTATAATAATAATAATAATAATTACATGGTAAATGTTAGTGTTCCGTTAAGCCCTTTTTAGGTGATCGGCAAATATGTATACCACCTGATTTTACATACATAACTATATGTCACTCATCTCGTTCGTTTATGGATTCCATTTAGTTGTAAAAATTAAGTGAAGAATCCATCCGTAAGATCACTAGAGAAATTATTAACTCTACACACCTATATTATGAGCAAATTTAGCACAAAAATTTAAAATAAAATGAAAATGACTGACCGAAATTTTGTAAGATTTAGGAAGGCTCTGTGCGTCCTTACAGGCCCCGCTTAAAAGAAGTAAGTACATCATATCCAGGGGTTGTTTACCATATCCTGCATTTTTCCCGTTCGGGATTCATCAGCGAACCTTTCGGACATTTCCAGACCTTAGAAAACTCGGGAGAGTTTGAAAGAACCCCCAGCACCCTGATGTGGTTTGGGGAGTGTTCATCATCCATGCTCCAGTGAAGAGATTCTTTGGTCCAGTTCTCACACCACACCTGCATGAAGAACAAACAAACGCAAAAATTCTATTTTCCATTATTTTCGCTTCAAAAGAAATGACAAATTTTACTTAACCTGTTGACGCCACTTTTGCCATAATATTCAAGTACTTTAATTTCATTATAAAATCATATAAATGTTTGAAGCTGTGAAGAATGCAAATATAGAATGAAGGATATGATGTTAATCAAAGGAAAGAATTGCTCCCGCGACTGATTCACACTATAAACCCAAACTGTTTCACTCACGTTAGCGAAGGATAGAAAGAACAGTTGCTCGTCGGAAAAAGCTTCTAGGCCTGGCATCTTTGGTTCAGGCCCGTTTCTTTCTCGAAATCTCTGATAAGCCCTCAGGGACTCACGGAGCCCGCCATTGTCAGCGATATTCTCTCCTAGAGTCAGACGCCCATTTACCTGTGCGCAGGACAGTCGAAAGTTGGATTTATCGCTCACAAAGACAAACATGAAAAGGGTGCGTTTTATTTATGCATGGCACATATGTGCAATCGCCTAAATTATCGCATTGAAACAAAAGCTGTTAAAAGGACTCTGTATATTTCAAACTGTGCTTCCAAAATTATTCTTAAGGTCTCAGGAAGGCTAAAATAATCGTCACAACAGTCTTGCTTTAGTGCGTCCCGAAGGTCCTCACCCAGCCGTCAATCTCCTTCAGCCGGTAGCTACTGTACTGCTCTATAAAACAGGCCGTCCTGTTCACGTATTCCTCGACGGTCGCGTTCGTCCACCACTGCCGCATATTTCCATCTCTGTCATACTGCCTGCCTGTAACGATAAGTAAATTGTGTTTGATCACACAAACTGGTTCCCACAGTTGAGAACAAATCTCATCGCTTTTAACAACAACAGCAAAGTTCAGAACTCCATACAGGAATGTCCTCCTGGAAAAGCTGATAGTTGCTCAGCTAGTAAAAAATGCCCCGTTTCTCATGTAACCAGAATGGTCATTAGTGTGTTCGCAGAAGCCTGTCATTGTACACTATTTTGAGAGATTTTAATCCACTATACCACTTCACAACTAATTTACTTAAGGGTCATTTCAATAGTGTCCTTCACTCTGCACTAAGGTATCCCATGTAGTGTTTTTACTTCTTTTTTTTCGACTAAAATAGATGAATTTCTTGTCTATTCCGTGCCTTCTGCATGCCAATCCCACCCTTATTTATCTTATTTATCTGTTTTTGTGAAAAGTACAAATTATGAGGCTCGTTTTTCTGTTATATTCTGCTGTTATTTTCTGTCCCCTAGATCCAAATATTCTTCAAATCGCTCTGTTCTCAAAAACTCAACTATGCACTTCATATACATGTATGTAGAGCTTCGGCCATAGAAACATATAGGAAATTCTATACTGATTTCTTATTATATTACTTATTCTTTGAGGCAGCATATGGGAACATAAAAGATTCTGAACAGAATGTTAATAAGAATTCCCCTAATACACCGTGTCCAACTTAACGTGGAACCGAACAGAAATATCCGTCTAATACTAGAAGGTGGGTCCCGAGTTACGTGGAACTCTGTGTATAACCGTTTCAGTGAATTTGATCATAAAGGCGAAACATATGCTGAAACCTTGTCTCATGTTTGGTGCTGTCCTCTTACCTCACCTGAGTTATCGAATCCGTGTGTCAGTTCATGCCCTAGTATTGTTCCTATGGCTCCGTAATTCAGCGCCCTGAAAGAGAAAATTAAATAAAATTCGGGAAATACAATGCTATAATCCTTGTAATTTTATAAAAATGTGTTATTTAGCCAAAGTTATTTTATTATTATGCATCGAATGTTTTACAGTATTGCTAATATGTAGACGTTCTTTGTTAATTACTATTCAAAATGACTGCTCGACGTGACCTGCGTTTAGTACTTACTCGAGTCCCAGTTCGTAAAACGGAAACTGCAGAATTCCAGAGGGCACGGCTGTTTTCCAGAATGCATGAAACAAATTTAGTCGTTATCTTAAAAAAGTAATCAGTCAAAACAGCTGAGTGCAGAAACGGGTGATCTACTTGTCATAGAGCAAAATAAACTTCAGAACTCATTTAATAGGTAGTTAAGTTCGGCTATAATTGTTTATAGACGTATGTAGCCAAGTATATGTCGGCATAAATACTTAATAGAGGTTCATTGACACGGCATTCTACCTACAACCTCAGCTTATTTCGTTAAATTTTCCAATGTCCTAGAATTTGTACTGATGATATTTTTGTTTGTCACAAAGGAAGATTAATATGAGGCTTGGAGGCTTGTTAAATGTCCCTATTTAGGCCTACAACAAGTGTTCAAAAGTATTTGTTTATCTGGTTCTTTCAATTCACGAATCTTCTTGATCAACAAATTATATGAGGTACAAAAAGGAGTTAATTCCAAATTCTAGGTCGTGTTCACAGCATTCTAAATGTTAATTCACGATGAGAATACCCCTACAGAAGACACAGCTTTGACAAGTGTTCTTTATTACGAGACTTTCACCATAAGAAACCCATTGGCTTTCACCTATTTCTGAGAATACTGTTTCTCCAATTACACGTGTTCCGTTTTACATACAGATTTTTTCTTCTTCTATGGCGCGATAGCCCGAATTCGTGCCTTGGCCTCCTTTAAGTGACGCTTCGAAATTCGCCTAACTAGAGATTCCCTTTTCCAGTTTCTCACTTCTAAGATCTCCCTGCTGTCTATTTCCAATGCATTAACTCATCTGTTCCTTGGTTTATCTACAGGCCTTTTCCCAATAAAGTTACTTTCCAGAATCCCTTTCGGTATGTGTTTTCCATCCAGACATGACTTGCCCATTGTAGTCTTTTTAATTTCATAATATTTTATATACTTGGCTCGTAAATTTGCTTATATAACTCATCGTTACATATAATTCTCCACGTTTCATATACACCTGGTTCTCCTATAATTTCCATACACTGGATACCATACTTTTAGCGTTCTTGTGAGCTCACAAATCTGCATTCTAAAAGGCAGTAACTAATTAGCATCTGTGTATGAGGCGATTTTTCTACTTACTGATTGCATTGGCTTGGAAAGTGTGAAAGGCGTTGACATCTGTAGGATCCGTAACCCAACTGGAACAAGAGAGGCACAAGGAAAATTGAAAGTTTCCGACGATAGTGCGTTATGTTGTATAAAATTGTTTCTTCATTTGCCACCTCCCCTTCGTTTAAAAGCGGGGAGGACAGAAGACCTACCTGTTGGGCCTCCTGTTTGAGAATTTTCGAATTGAAAACCTGGAGACAATGACAGCTGTAGCCAGGTTTGTTACATTGAGCATGCATTTTCTAGTTTGGAGACACCTGTCTTCTGGGATTTCGCATCGTGCAGCCTGTTAGATAGCGACCGACATTTCAGAGATGACCCAAATTTTACTTTTTGCGGCAGGCATATACTTACTGCTCTCATGATGGAGGCAGTAAGTACCTCTGGAACGTCGGGTAGTACCTACCAGGATCTTACGGCGTGACATCCCACAAGACAGCCATCTCCTTCCTGACATCAACTTACACTCATTGGATAAACTTCATTCTCTGAACGTACCTGTCCTCGTCATTTGGTTTCCTAAGGCTCTGGAGCATTGTCGTTGTGAACAGCCCAACGGTTCTGACCAGGTTGGACATGTAGGCAGTTTCATTCACTTCTACCTAGAAAAACAATAAGGTCGGAGAAACCCAAGAAACATTATACGTGACTCGAAGTTTTCAAGCAATCAAGATGTAGATTACAGATTTCTGGATTGTAATGCCTTGTAACTTTGTAGGTGATTACCAACATTTAGGCGAACGACACACATACCATTATGTAAGCTATATCATCTGCATAAATCATTGTTAAACACTACCTAAATGATAAAGGAGTAAATGGATAATAATTGAAATGCAAATGAACTTATCGGAATTGTATCATTAAATGTAAATATAATAACTCCAATAAAATGAACACGCCAAAGACGCTACAGATGTCTCTACAGTTTTCAGAACAGTTGCGGAGGAAAATATTTGGACCTAACTGGGAGAAGGTGATAGGAGGCTGGAAAAAATTGCATGGTGAAGAACTTAATAATTGCTGTGAGGATAATTAGTTCAAGGAAAACAGAGATTACAGTCTTCTGGGATATGGCGATGTGAAGGCTTGTGATAGAGGGAGTAAGCACGTCTAAAACGTCGGTTATTTTGTACCAGACTACACAGCGCAGCATCCGATAAGACAGTGATCTTCATACTCGACACCTTGAGAACCTGAAATATCGCAACGGGCACAGTTGAATAAAGAAGCAGCAGGTCTAACATGGGTATAGCTTACTCACCCCTTCATAGTATGTTTCCAACTCGTTCCTCTCCAAAAGCCACTCCGGATAACCGACGAAATGTTTAACTGCAGCCGCTTTGTCCAGAGTAGCCATTTTTGTGTCTTCATCCATCCAGTCCACAGAACGAACCAGAGACGAGAATGCCCACTGTATGTCGGCTAGCATATCCACCACCTTATTTCTTGTGGCGTTTAAGAACTTGGGATCTGCTATGAAGTAGCTGACAGCCATGCCCATCAGAGAGTTCACTACATTTGTGCAGAATGTAGATCTGAAACATGCAAAGCCACCCACTTCTTCAAATGAGACATCTAATTATAATTTTTCTTCTCTATATCTTTAACTTTAGTATATAATCCTTTGTTCTCATCTGTCAGTGAAATTCACCTTTGTCTACTAAATTGAAGTTTATATTTTTAATTAGCTTGAAAGTCTGAAAAGTAATAACATCTAGTGCTCTCGAAGGGGCTGATCAAATGTAATCATATAATCGATGAGGCATGATCTCACATGTTAATTAATTAAGTGATTATCGATTTGTTTAACTGCATTTATAACTACATAGATTATGTAGTGTCAAATAATAATTTGTAAATTAAAAACTGCAAAATATATGTAAGGAAGCAATCGATGGCTATTTAAGAGTGTGCTGTTGTATTAACATGGAGGATTTACTGAAATTCACGACAAGCCTTTCGACCTCCTGGATCTCTTGGAAACGACGAGGGGGTTCTATGTACTTCACATATTCTTTTTACAGTGTTACCTCCTGGTTTACTGAATGCTGTAGTTCTATTAATTTTATCTAAACGAAAACAATGTTCGTGGTTATCCTCATCGCAAAATTAGGAAATAAAATGTCAAGTTTCGCGTATTTGTTTAATTGTCGAAAAATATTTTACGTTTAGGCTATATAGTTTTTTCGTAAATGGACGCAAATTTGGTGCCTATTTGTACATTTAAAAACTTTAAATTGACTTCCATTTTCTCATACATGAAATATTGAAACTATTTGTTCGAAAAAAGTTACCGTAATAATAATTCAATTCAATTCAATTAATTTATTAGAGTGCTTGGCAACAGCCAAAAGAGGCCAATAACAGCCAAGCACTAAAAATAACAATACAAAAACAAACAAACAATAAACTAAATATATAAATGTACAATATAATAATGATAATATACCAATTCATTAATTTGTTACAAAATAATTAACAGTAAATGAGCTAAATAATATGCCTAAAAGTGAAACATTAAAATACAAAAAACAAACAAATAAACTAATTATATAAATGTACAAATAATTCAACTCATTTATAATAATAATAATAATCACTCAGAAAATATTTGGCCAACATCCCGGGCGAACACATCATCAGGGGACTTCAGAAAACTGCTACTGTTACTTGTACAAGAGAGCTTTAAATAATTAAGTTTGAGAGAAATTTGAACTTGCCCATAAATTTATAGAATCCAATGCATGTGATAGTATATACATATTATAAAAAATGTCTCTGAATGTGGAGGTAGGAACAATTTTTTGATTAAAAGAGGCCTATTGTTTGTAAAGATGTAGCTTATAAGGGAATAATATATAGTACTAATGCTGTAGAATGAAGGAATATAGGAAATTATTTGTATACAGCTATATGTGAACGAGAGCATATAACTAGTAAGTTATAAATGTTAATTCGAGGGGGGTGGGATGGTTTATAGTTGTAGAAAAGAAGTCTGCATCAACAGAATCTCAACATTAGAGACGTATATATTAGGCTCTGTTCCGCAAAGTCCTGGTGTTCGACGGACACGAGTCTTCTGTGTAGTGAACGTAACTCAATAAAGGAATGGACAAATGGAAAAAAGATGCACACGAGAGCCTACCTTGCCTCTGGGGCTCTGCCTCCCATAATTTTTTCGATGTAGTGTTCTTTCATTTCTCTCATGTCTCTGTTGGTTTGTGGAGCTAGTATGTGCACCACTTCCCACCACAGCGCTAGTTCTGAAAAACACACAAGTTGAGGAAAATTAACTATGGAGCAGAGCCCTTCTTCAGAAGGTGATAATTCCTCAGATATTCAAGAAATTATCCACCTTTTATGAAACCCGAAGTTTCAATATCATCTTCACAGGAGGCCATCACTGGTCCCTATCCCAAGCCAGCTCAAACCATTTCAAATTCTCACACCCGTTCGTTTAAGATCCAAAATGGTATTGTCTCTTCAGGCTATTCACTATCTTGGAACTTCTACAATAATAAGGCTATTATACATGGCTATTTAACTACATAATTTACAGTGAGAAATTTTCTGCAGTGTTGCCTGTCAGGCAACGGTGATTTTAAAATTAAATGCCTGCCAAACTAAAGGCCCTGTCACGATAAGTTGAAAAATGTCCTCTATGAATCAAACTAAAATGTTGATTCAAAATTAAATTTTCTAAAAATTTGTACATTTTGATCAAAACTTTACAGGGTCTCTCCCCCCTTAACAAAAATTCTCGCCATTCGATCTGCAAATCCATTTTTAATCATTCTTATTTTTCTATTGTGATGCAAAGGTAGATGGCACTGAGGTGATGTGCCGTATCTGCAGTTATCAAACAGCTTGAGGAGACAGTACTCACCGACAGTTTTACTGGGAGTTTCTGAAAGTAACTTGGCCAAAGACTTGAGATATTCTGCATTAGTCACTACGACCTTGTCTTCTCCTTCTAGGTCAAGGGTCACGTTTTCGATTCCTTCAAACATGAGTGTGAAATATTCCGTCCAATTCAACTGTAAAAAGAAAAGACTGAACTGAAGTTTCGTGAACATTCACAGAAGCAACTGGAGAAAATCTGTACAAGTTCCCATAACATGAAGATGGAACCAGAAGATGCTGGTCATGCCTATTTTATTCAAGTTTTGAGAAGAGAAAACCGAACAGTAACCGATGCTGATCTGAAATTATCATGTACTTTCGGAATGTAATATTTTCTTAATTTTATGATGTATATCAATACAATGCAGTTATACACAACAGAGAACAAGCAGATCACAAAGAAACATATTCGAAATTGTGCTTAGCCTCTGAAATCTTTTACTGTGTGTGAAAATGACACAGGAAATGAGAGGAGAGTGGTCATTGAGCAAAGGTCTGCGACGTATGAATTTAAATAAAAACAATTTTCACTGAGAAGGTTTCTTAAAGGAGAATTAAATTACAGATTCTCACGCAGTTGCATGGCATGCAGATTTGACCATGATTCTTGGAATAAGACTAGAAATATACCTTAAATTACCATGTCTTCCAATTGTGTTATTTATAGTCATGGCAAGAACAAATTCTCTTAGACTGTAATTGGGAGAAACAATTGCTGTCCATATGCCAGAGGTGAAGACACATAGTCTCATTAATTTTATTGCAACGTCAAATGATAATCATTACGAATATCAGCCTCACGTCACTAAACATTATTTTTAGAAATACAAACGTGTATACACAGGCCTTTAGAATTCTTGTTTGAGTTATTGAATGCTAAACTTCAATGAAATGTTTAATGCCTACTTCATAATCAATAACAGACTTGTCTACTGCCCCCTCCCCCAATTCGTCCTGGTACTACGGTCGAGTCACGCACGCAGATACCTCGGACGCGGAACCTCTGAGTTAATAGAGTGTATTTCAAGAACAGAAGTAACAGTCTAGCGTGCATGCTACGTACAGTCTGGTCATTCGGGAATGAGAATCTGCAAACCTTTGCGCCTGACCTGTAAGGTTCCATTGAGGTTTACATCGGTCCACTTTTGTAATTCCTCTACTGACATCTCAATTGCATCGGCGTCTGATACATCATTTTCATTAATAATCTGTAACAATCAGAAACCAGAGAAATGATTATTCTGACGTAATCTCTGCCTCCATTCAGGGGTCGAAGGCGCTCAATGTCAAATAACTTTGGATGATATCCATTTTATAAGGCTCTTATATAAGGAGAGAGAAAAATAGAATATTTACATTTGATCACATTTGTTTTAAATATTTTAGATTAGGTCAGTGATTTTCAATTTGTGGTTAGAATACGGGAAATATTTAAAGGATTCGCTTCGCAGTTCTTAACTCAT
This sequence comes from Zootermopsis nevadensis, assembly GCF_977971745.1. NCBI lineage: Eukaryota > Metazoa > Arthropoda > Insecta > Blattodea > Termopsidae > Zootermopsis > Zootermopsis nevadensis. Next base: position 3,222,538 of record NW_028259152.1, on the reverse strand, counting down.
TGTAGAAGTGCCATGAAAATACGTGACAGACACTCAAGCATAGAGAAACGTGAATTTGTGAATGTACATAAAATATAACGCATACAAATATCTTGTAAGAAATAATTGTTTTGTATCCGCGTTTACCTCCGTCCTTTTCCTTTGATGATTGCTAACAAACCACATACGAGATAACTCATAGGGCAGTTCATGTCACCGCTGTTTCGTTCCTATAAAGCCGTGTATGATTTCATGCATAAAACGACTGGAATGCACAATTTTTATTATCATGAAATAACACGAAAATATGTAACGAGTTTTTTTTAGTGTTCTGTCTGACGACAGGTCCATATGAACAGGATCCTTCCATCCTTTTCTCGGACTGGGACCTGTTCATATACGTTCTTGGCAGATGATCCAGAAGTGGTTTGCCATTGCCTTCTTCTGTGTGTATGGAGTAATTGTTGGGATGCCACGGAGAAATCGGGGAAGTCCCCGGAGGAAAACTCCGTGATGCCTAGACCACGGCCTTGCCCAACACAAATTATAAATCTGAACACCATCGGGAATTGAACCCGGGACCCCATGATTACAAGGCTATTGTTCTGACCGCTAGGCCACCGTAGCGGCATGTGAAGAGTACGAATTCATAAATGGGAGTTCTTTCACATTTTTCTTACTTCTGTTAACCTGTCGTCCATTTCCAGAATTCGTATGGCTGCCATTTTCACGGAAATATCGAAATCTTTGTCCAAGGACGCGGTGTTGTTCCACCTATGTATGTACGATATAGTCTGCGCCAGGTACTGCAAGAAGGCAGTAGAATATATGTCCTGGTCCTCTCCTCCGTCACTAACTTTTGCCCTTCTTCTTCTTTGTTTATCAATTCGCTTGTCTATGTCTCGGTACCTACAAAGATAAACAATATGTACTGTTGCACTCATCAACACCATTACAGCCTAAATGAGAAGGCGGATGCAAACGAGAGACGAAGAAAGTATTTACCCGGTGGCGCCATGTCACATATATGTTGTATGATTTACCTCGTAGTCTCAGTGTCCATGACGACCAAGCTCGCCGTGAACTTAGTTAATCTCGAAGATGACTGCCTTCTGGGTTGTTGCGGGTAGTCTGGTAGACGTTTTCCGACGTCTCAGAAGTGCTTGCTGCCTCCATCATCGAGATGATCGCGGCCGAAAAACTTTTACCAGACTACATGGCGCAGCAGCCTAGAAGACAGCCATCATCATACATGCCTCCGAAGAAACCTCAGATTTCAACTGGTTAGTCTCTTTTGTAGATATGGCCTTTCAACAAGAATGTGCGCAATCTGAAATTAACAGCACTATCTACGAATATCGATTAATACTCGTTAAAATGATTTATTTAATTCGATAGTATAATCGTACCCTGGTAGAGGCGATCTGATGTCGGGAGTTCCCAACGTCAGCCTCTGTACGGTCCGATTCGAGTTCTGCGGATATACCGACAATCCAACAAGCAGATCCTGGAAGATACGCCTCTTCGTCTTCACGGCTATTGGCACCCAGTTGAAAGGCTCATGCGTGGTTTCAGCGTTGAGGGGGGGACGAACCTGCATCCCGATATCCCTCAGGATCTGAAACATTGGCTCCAGGCCCTGCGAGTCTAGCTCGTCTGCAAAGAAGTCAAGGTAAGAGCGTACTCGTAAAAGTGGCAGAAGATGTCAAACGTTGGAACTCGATACCACGATACATGTGAGTTGTAGGGACTCTCTTCTTCGTCATTGAATATCCGACTGACAACGCCTGGCTGGCTGTAGCTGACTAACGAAGTATTTTATCTGCTCGGTTCTGCTGTGTTCCAGTAGGTGGGAGTACCATTTAACCATGGCAGTATGACAAAATACTTTTTGTTCATCGTGTTTGAAAGTTCGAAAACGGTTAACATGGCTATTGACTTTGAGCTTCTAGAGCCATATACATAAAATCAATTTAATCCAGGAACTCACTCCACTCCGTTAAAGTGGTTTAGTGATTTCTCAAACGCTCAGATAAACACACAGTAACAATAAATATAATGCTAACTCAAGCTTTATCTGCTACATATTTCACCTGTATTCATGCAGGATTTATGCATGATCCTGGCCTGTGTGACTGGAAGAGGTTCGCTCTCAGAACCATTCTTTTGCAAGTGATCTGAAAACAAAGACGTAGTATGTTATGAGTGTTTGTACATTGCATACATAATTTCACGTGTTTCTGTGCAAAAGAGACTTGCTCACTCATTCACTTCAACTCCTCTTTTCGGGCTGTTTTTATCTTGATTCTATAGCCCATCGGATCATGTTAAAAATGGACCTGTGAAGATGACTGTCTTCTGACACGTTGCACCGAGCAGTCTGGTAGAAATTCGACGACGTTTAAAAGGCACTCACTATCTAGACCAACAGGGCGATGAATGTCTTTTTATGATAGAGGCAGTTAGTACCTCTGAAACGTCGGCATTTTCTACAGACGTAGATAAACATTCCAGAAGACAACTTCATGCTTGTCGGAGTGAGAAACTGAAATCTTACTAACTTAAGAATTTTCTTGCTGGCGTACAACTCCGCTACGGCAATTATTTAGATACCATATTTTGGTCACCCCTTAACACGGAAGGAAACTGCCGTTTTTGTATGATGTGTAAATATTTGTGGACGTCAGTCAGACTGCGAGATGGACATGCAGGCCGACACATCGGGGGTTCAAGCACGAATGTTCCTATTGTTACACCGTTGCCGATTCGACCGCTCGAAGATCTCCCTGGACCCAAAATGTTTCCCACGTGTAGGCGTATCAGCTTTCAGAAATTGTTGCTACTCGCCTCGGATGCGCCTCATCATGTGGTGGGTGCGCTCCGTGAACCAATTGTGCTCGATGGCTGTGTCAGGCGTCGGGTGTTCGCCTGCCCAGTTACCGCACGTGAAGGTGTAAAAATCTTCGCATGGGTCCACGGTCCGGTCCATCGACTGCAACAGGCTGGCGGCTGCAGCAAGCACAAACCACTGTCTTTACATCGAAACAAAAATTACATGATAGGACTCTTCAAGCCTATCAAGTATAGGACTAACGAACTGTAAATTCTTGAAAGAAATACATTATTAAATTAATATTATGCCGTATTAAAGATATTTTAAGTAAAAACATAATAATAGGAACTGCGCTCGGTAGAGTGGTCTATAAAATACTATTTCGGCATTTTAAATGTTTGTTACGTAGACATTTTATGTTAAAATGAGTCTAATGAAATTTTCGTATATCTGACAAGGGCATTAACTAATGACATAAGTCTAAAATCTTACTTGCTTCAAATTTGTTAGAATAATGAGGACAAGATGCATTTGGGGCTAGGCATGTAGCACTATGGGAGAGATAAAATTTATATAACTGTCTACTACTTCAGTCGGAAAATCTGAATTGAAGAAATCACTTGTAAGGCCTAGTCACAGACGAGAGGAAAACATTACAGTTGTTCTTAAAGAAATAGGAAATGAGGGTGCTGACCGAATTTATCTGGCACAAGACTGGGGCCAGTGGCTGCCTCTTGTCGATTTCCTAACACAGAGTTTTTCTTAAATAGGTGAGTGGCTATTAGGACTCTGCCTAAGTGCTTACAATGCCAACAATTAAAACTTCTGGTTTGCCTGTAGGCGGTAAACCAGCATTCATCACGAAGTTCCACGTTTCTTAAAAGGCCTACCAAATGCTAATTACGGTCTCTACTGTTACGTTAATAACAATTCTATGAATTAATGTGAAGAGTCGTAATTTTCTTCCAGCTGAAGATTGTGTGATTCAATTCCAAATTACTGATTAATCCGATAACATGTTACACGCCAATTAGTCCCCTATTCAAGATATTCATAGCCGAATATCTTTGTCATCAGTTTCGCAACTTTTCATTGTATCACATTCTTATCACGCCCATTCGCCCCCTCGTTTAAACTGAAAACCGTCAGTACCTAATGCGTGGGTTTAGCACCTGGCACGAATGCAGGGCGAGACCCTGAAAAGAGTCGTTGAAATTCGTACAAAGCACTTTCTGACACCTTTTAAAATAAGGTTGAATTTTAAATTGTCTTCTATATTCACAGTTCTCTGCAGTGGCAACACGTAGCTGCCATGTTACAGAGGAATTAATAATAATGATTTTGTGTAATGGAAAATCTATAACGTGTTGTTAAATCGTTCTTTTGGAGAAAGGTGAAAAATCAGGACAGAAACCGTATCTGTTGTTCTCCGTTTTGGTCCACGGGGTCCAGAAATTAGGTTTTATGCCATCCGTCCCCATTCAGAATTCAGCTTACTAAACGTTGTAATTTTATAATTTAAACGACGGGCAAAGTCCCGAAGAACAATTTTACACATTGTAAATTTTCTCTTGCACAAGCTTATTGTTATTAGTAGTAGCCTATTTAATAAATACGCAGTTGTGTGAACTTATGTAACATAACATGTCAAATGAGACGGGACTTTCGTAGCCAGAATGGACCACTGCAATAACATAACAGAACACAATTTCAACAATCGTCATCACCCCCACTAATATTTGACGCATGGAATTTATTCTTGAGTGTCTTCATAATTTATGCCAGCATATGTAGTGGTACTCATTATTGCCATCTGTGTCTAGACACAAGTATATGTTACATGTGTGTGTTACACCGGGTGGTTCTTTTATATAACCTCACCTGACCTGACGCAATCAACGGAGTCACATATTCGAACAGCTGTTGGAAATCGGGAGTCTGAAAAAGAAATCAGGCAACTTATCGGCTGTGAGATTTGAGGTTTATACGGCGGTGAGGATGTTAATTTTTATCTCGGTTTTGACGCCGTTTAGACTCGTCGGTAGATACCAGCGTTTGGAAGAAAAACACTGTCACCATCTTCAGGGCTGAAGATGAAGGCAATGGTTCTCTGGTATGTACCGACGACTCTGCACAGCGCCAAAATCCAGAACAACATCAACCTGTCTTGTTACTCAAAACGACACAAGGCGCTGCACGGTAAAGCGAAATTTCACCAGCGTGCTAACACTACGTATAGGTACTGAGTAACTGAGAAAAATGGAAACCTCACTGAGGAGGTACGTCTGTCACAACTAGAACTCTTCACTTTTCATGTGCGGAAGCCTTCACGTACAATCCGGTCTTCAAGGGTACTCCATGTTTAACGTGTGGGTTAGATAGATAGTGACAGAAACATGACACGAGAAAAAGTCCCCACACACCACCACAAGACACTGTCTTACCCCCTAAATTAGGCATAACGACGCGTAGCTGAAACAACCCTGTAACAGCTTCTGAGACTATCGCACCACGAAGGTTACGTACCGCAGATTTCTGTCTTTTGGATTGTTGCACTGTGTAGTCTGGTAGATGTTTACCAACGTTTTCAGAGGTCATACTGCCTCCGTCATCAGGACGATGAATCGACATCTACCATACTACACAGCGCAACAACCCAGAACACAGAAATCTGCATACTCGCCGCTGTGAAAACCTCAAATCTTGCAGGTTACTTACTGTTGTAGCACATGACAGCCAGGGCGATGGTAAGAGCGATGCTAAGGACAAAAGCGACGATCAGTAAGATCAGCAGGCGACGCTCTGACGGCGGTCTTCTCTTGTAACTGCGTGACAAGAAATACATTTTGAGGGTGTTGGCGCTCATGGGCGACGACACAGTGCAATGCGCTTCGAAAACGCCGAAATTCCAGAAACGAAGATGACTGTCTTTTGGGAAGTTACACTGTGTACTCCAGAGCAATGAATCACTCTTCGTCCTGGTGATACAGGAAGTAAACTCCTCTGAAACGTCGATCAGTTTCTACCAGACTACACGAAGTAACATCCCAGAAGACAGGCATTGTCTCACTCATCGCCGTGAGAACCTGAAATATTACGCCGAAATTCCATTTATTTTGCGGCAGTGAAATATTTAACACGGTAAATATAAGAAATTTGCAGGATGCAGAAAAGTTAAATATTAAATTCTTATACTTGCTCTTATTTTGCCGCCTATGACATTGCATATAAGATAAAATTAAAGGTAAATAAGGAAGACAAACTGTCTGTTCTTTATTTACTGCACACTTCGAAATGTTACACGAAAATCGTATAAAGTAAACAGACGAGGTCAATAATTCCCTGCTTCATTTAACTAAAATAACGTGTCACACCTAATGTAACAAGAATGATACATACATTACTTTTGTTACTCTAATGTCAACCAATAGAGTGGAATTAACGAAGACAGTCGTGATCATGTCGTTGTGTCTCTTAAGTGCAATACATTATGGATACTCACAAGGCTCCTCTCGTTGACACACCGATAAACTCATTGTCGCTAAATGTCTCAGGAATGGACAACGTCGCAGACGTAACCCCTGAAAATTATAGAGTTATATTTCACGAGACGCTAAAATAACAGAATGATGTAGATCTGTGTTTCTCGTAGTGTGTTAAATCACTCGCATGACCAGAACTTCGGAAATTACGTTTAAAACTGCAGAATAGTGTAGTTTGGGAATGCCAAAATAAAATTTCACAAAATGAGCTATGTAGGATCCTAGCAGAAAGGCATCTGTGTTGGTTACACATGAAAATCTGAGAAATGTTTGCAGTTTCACTTAATCGCATCATTAATAACCTCATTAATACAAACCAGTCAAAATTTCATTAAGGAAGAAAGTATAAGGAGGTCAAATTCGAAGAATACGCTGTCATACAGTTAATAATTTTCTGTCTTCCCTCTGGAATCCAAGAACGTAAAGATTAAAATATATAGCGTTATAATGTGACTTCTTGTCTTGTATGAATGTGAAATTCGATCCATTCCGTCAAGAGAAGAACACAGATTGTGGGTGTTCTTTTTGTTTCCTGTTCTGTGTTGTTTGTTTATATCTATTAATTCCATTGTATTGAAATACATTTTAAGCAAGTCGTTTTCCGTATCTTGAGTTTCTATGTTGTGCTTATTGCTGTTAACTGTTTGCGTGTATTTGAAGAACCCCTTATATTAAATGTACTCTTATGTATTTACTCAGTACTGTATTAAATTTGGTAGACTTTGATTCACAATTTGTGTTTTTCCTTTCATACTGAATTATAATCCATGTAGGCCTTCATATTTAACAAATATTACTGGTAGTGTTCATGTACACCCCTGGTCAGACAGCTTCTTGAGCGTTAGATTAATAGTAGTCGTTTATCAAGAGGCAGTTGATTTATGTCAAGAGCTTTCAGTTCCTACTTTAAAGCAGGCGCTTTGGGATCCTCTACCTACGGGTTTTCTTTGTAAAGAACAATACTGTCTAAATTGATAACATGATAATTAGTCAACCAACCTCTATTACACACACTTTTAAGCTAAGTATGTTTGTGTTATTCGATTACAGAAAAGTCTTCTATTCCTATTCTGTTAGAGACATTGCATTGCACGTTATTAATATAGTACCAAAAAAAAACATTGGAAAAGATTTGGAGCTATAGATTTTATTGCGTTTTTTACGGGTTAAAAGAATAGGTTTGACACAATAATCTGAATATTTTTACCTTCGTTTCAATGAGTTATAAATAACTAAATAAACCAATAACTTATAGTCTATGATAAATAAAGGTAATTCTCTCGTCAATCTTGACAGAAATTATCTATAAAATTTCTTACTTTTAAACCACATAGACATTTCAGCTTATCTATTTATTTTGTGGTGTTTTGTCAGTTGCAGAAATTATAGACAAGTACATTCGATGTGTAAATGTACCATACTACTGCAGAGTACATTTTTAGCGTGGAGATAAAGATCCAGGCATTGTCAGAATTAGTCACTTGACGTGTAAACAAATTGAAAAACTGTAACTTTTATACATTTTTAAACTGAATGTTCTGTACTTGTAACTCACGTGATGGCGGTTGAGACGTTTTACTGCCAATGCTGAGCATCTCTGTGGTTGAGACACGTCACTGTTATCTCGTCATATTCATTACTGACCACTCTGTAGAGAGTGGTATAACCTGCGAGAGAAATGCAATTAATATAAGCAGCAGGGGCCCTGGATACCAGTGGCTGTCTTAAACGCTGCTGGAGTCGTTCAAGACTCCTATCACGGAATTATGTTTTATTTATAAACTTATCCGTGTTCAGTTTTCATTGTGTTGCTGTAGTATTTATAGTACTAATAATATTGACGTGCTTGACAACAGCAAGAAAGTTAATTATAAGAAAACACTAAAATGAGACGAAAAGCGTATGTACTGTACAATGAAACACTTTCTTGGTGAGCTGTATTTGCGTGCTTGTTGTATAATATAACACTCAAATCGTGTACAAGAAGACAGAAATTTGTCCATGTAAATATTCTCTTTGATTATTTATTCGAGAGTAAAAAAAAATGTACAAATGTAGCCTTGGTGACGCAAGCAAAGAAAGCTCTTTGTAATTTTATGTTTTGTAAAACAGAATTACGTGAGCTGCGCCTGCTCTGTATCATCAAAAACCCAAACTAAAGGCAAATATTTTCTTTCATGTTTCATATTTACGTATAAACTGTGCAGGGAATTCTGATCTTTAGGTCATAATCCAGTCATCGTCAGTAGAGTAAAGAAAACAATATTAGTGAAATACATAAAATAATTAATTTTATACGGTCAACGTAACTATGTATTTTAAGACGTAAATTATGAAGTCTGAACATTATTGCTTTATGCCCAAGCAACATACTATTTAATACGTAGCATACCTAAGACACACTTACGAATTTGTTCCATATATTAATAAAACATAGCTCACCAGTTGACAATTCAAGCGTCTAATGATAAACGGAAATATAAACAAAACGATAAATTTACAATAGTAAAGTCGAGCTCCTTAAAACAAAGAATCCAACCTGATATTTAGCACACGCAACATATTTTTCACATTCGACACAGTAACATGTAATATTGTATGCCAAGCACAGTAAATTTAAAAACACATGTACACATATAAAGTGAAAATATATTTTTTAAAATTTTGGATAATTACATGTTACGTAATTTTAGAATTTCCATTGGAGTCTGAAAGACGCACTGCTTTGAAATTGCTTTACTTTAACTGAACTGCATAGAACGTCATGAAATATAAAGACGATGTAAAGTATTAGAATTTAATACAAAAATACTCATTCAGTTGTGATGACCTAAATATGTCCAGTTATGTCAAAGAAGGTTTTATGGACATATAGAATAAAGCGAGAGCAATTAGTGAATGAAAAATCTCGTTTTACTTCCCACAGTAATAATTCATAGAGCTTGGTAACGCCACGCCTAGCATGTCAGTCTGATTGCTACAAAAGCAGAAATATATATTTTCTCGCCTCTTGTATTGATTTTCCTTCGAATCTCAAGTTGCTGAACACCGTGTTGAGGTATGTGTTTATAAAGCAGTCTGTTACGGAAAGCCCCAGTTTAGTGTTAATAAAATTAATAGGTTTTCTGCAAGTGTCGGGCTTGATTTTTGGCTATATGCCGGCTTTCTTGACTGAAAGATTTTCTAGACCCAGAAGGTTGATTGTGGATACGATGCAACCATTTGAATCAATGCCCCTTCCAATTAATCACTTACAGGGATTTCGACTTGTATAATTGTGGAGTTGGAAAAGTATAGTTAAATAAACTGACAACCAAGACCGCCTGTTAGGTAATTCATGGTTATTTATTCCAATAACGCGTAACAGTGTTATAGCTTCTTTTCGTGACTCGACTAAAAACAAGATCAGATATACGTTCCAACCTTTAATATTAGACCAAGTTCAATGTTTTAGTGGCATGGACATTCAGATCATGCAACACGTGTTTGTGAACAAACGACAGTCAAATAATATTTGATGTATGGTATCAGTGTTAACTTCTTGCTTCAACTGAACTTCAGGAATAAGGTGATTGCATTATCTCGTGAAAAATATTGCCTTTCAAATCTTACTTTTAAATATCCATTCTTTAATATAGTATTATACTGTCAGTTGTACATTCAATTTGTTGGACTGATTCTGTCAGACATTTTACTCAAAACTACGCCAGGAGGAGAACTCATGTCCAGCTGGTATTGCTATTAAAGTTCTTCCATTCTTCCTGTTGTCGGAACTATTGAAAAAAACATGAAGATGTATGTCTTCTGGGTCGTTACATCGAGAAGTCTGGTTGAAGTATGATTAACGTTTGCCGACGTTTCAGATGTAACAACCCAGAGGACAGCTATCTTTTTACTCGCCATCGTGAGAACCTCAAATCTCACTATTCACAAACATATTTGTGAGTCTTGAGCTATTTAAATAAATACTAGTAAAGAGTGTAACTTTTTATATTATATTTATATTAGTACTTTGCAATATATTAATGGATTAATAGATTGTTATTTCAGTTTTAAAGTAATTGTATTGTATGATTTGAGGTTTTTCACAGCGGTGAGCATGAATTATACGGTGTTATGTGGAGAAATCGAATAAAAGTACGAAATATCTGTCAGCAAACAGGTTTCCGGCCAAAGTAACAACTTTTGTCATGAATTAATTTATTGAAAATCCCAAATATTTTCTTCGTTCTTGTTATTTGCTGTAAGTTCTTGATGCTCGTCGGTTTCATTTCCCCCCCCCAATCCCTCGCAGAGTTCAATTTCGCAGTGTTACCAAAACGTGTACGACACAGCTAAAAAGTGTATGAACTTTTTGAACGACTAGACAGACATTAGTGAGGCACGGGGCCATTAGAATACTAGCAGCCCAAATACGTATAGCTTTTTCCTGGGTATTGTTACGTGTTTTGTAACACATTCTTCCAAAACAAACTTAAAAAAAAGTCGAAGAACTTTCATAAAATATGAAGAAAATTACTTGTGCTTTGCCAAGCGGAAAAACTAACCAAGTCAACAAACAGGACGTTAATGTCTGTTGGAAATGTTTACATGACCTTGTGAATGACAAACATACATTGCAGCGAAGGAAAAAATGAAGAATAATACTTCAGTCGCTCTGTGGTGTCGTGATCACTTGTGAGGAAATTGTGTAATACAGGGAACATCGGCGACAGTCAGGTTCTAGATGACTTTTAGAGTTTCGGATTAAGGCTTAGAACTTATCGCCGACCTCAGCGTGAAAATTTTCCTAACACCTGGAGCACCTTCAGCATTATTACACAATAAACCGTTACTCTGTTGCCGGAAATATCGATTAGCGCCTTTTATCTCCGTCAGAGTTTTTTTTATAATGATTCTTATCTTACGTTCTCCATATAAAAACATAAATTGATTAAACGAAATGGGTCAACAGCTTTTATAGGACGAATGGCAGTAATAGAACATGCGAGGCGCTGAGAAAGTTTACTACGCTTTCATTGATAAACACATTAAAACACGTTCCGTGAAGTTTAATGTTTTGTATTTGCGACAAGACAGTCTTCAGAGTTATTGAAGAAGAACGAAATTGGACTACAACCGTCACGTTGATGGGCACTGCATTATTATTAATAAAATTAAATTACGCTTAAGGTACTTAAGTCACTTGACGATATTGCTTCAGATATAAATGCCATATACTGTAGAAGGTGATGAGAATATTATCATGTCTATCAGTAGATAAGGATTTAGGTGGAGGCTGTCATGGCTGCTTGAATATTATCCCAGCATGAGCATGGTAACCTGAGTAAAACTACGAATATATTGTGAAGATAACCGGGAACCTACCAAAGATTAAAAATTCGTTATCCTGAACACAAGACAGGAGCGTTACTGCTTTGTCATTCCGATCGATAGATATGTACAGAGTGAGATTATGACAGTCAAGAATTATAGACTCTATAAGAATAACAGGTACTTCGAAAACATGTTTTGTTTATTGCATGTTTTATATTCCGATGGACACATTACGAACATGGATTGTTGGCGGTGGGGGTGGGGTTAAGAAGGGGTTCAGTCATCCATAATGTCAGACTCGAAATATAATACGAACAAACGTCCTGCTACTTCACAAAAAATAGAGCTACAGCACTTTCATTTCGATGTTCATTTATTCATGTTATGTTTAACCTAAAGATCACTGATTCTTTCTCTCTCTTATTGGTCATTATAAAAAAAAAATAGTGTCAGGACATTCATAATAATTATGCGGACAGAGAGATAGTTTCCCCCCGTAAATGTAGGTTACCTAAAATTATACTGAATAAGCAGTCACAAACTACCCACACGGTTAGGTTTTTGAGGTTATAATTTTGGCGGGGGGGGGGGGACTAAGAACCACATACGAGTTCTTTGAAACGACTAAAGTAATTGGACGTCATGTTTGGAACCTGGAATATCGGATGTCTTGTAGGTCAGTAATGACTAAAAAATTTAGTTGCAGATCTAATTATAACATTGAAATGAAGCATAAGTGAGAACGACACGCAAACCACCCAGGCGGCTTACTAACTTGGTATGCCCCGTGTTCGATCCCGAAAGTTGTCACTAATGTGGCTAATGGGCCTATAATCATCTAAATCACCTAAACACGTGAGTATAACCAACTCCCGAAACGTCGTGTAGCCTGGGATTACCTCAGAGTGGACAATGCTCAACACAGTCGTGTACTTCTGCAATAAACCGACCATTGTCACAGACCTTAAGAGAAGCAACAAATACGCTCGGATCGCCCTGACGTTCTATTGATTATTATATTAGCTTTGAGTTTGAAGTGTCTCGGGTTAGAAACCTAATTGTATAAACATTTTTATTTCATGCTCTCCTTTTTAACATTATCATCGGTTCTTACGAATTAGCGGTTGTGGTGTGTTCCAACTCAGAATTACTTCTTAAATTATGAATCTGTGTAGATATTTGTCAGGACTCGACTCTTTAGATTGGTGATCAGCCCGCAAGATCTACCTACACAGGACAGTACAACATAGAAAGACAAGGACATACATACATGCCTTGAGCGGGATTCCAACCCATGATATCCGAGCGGCAAAAGTCCACGCCCCAGACCACGAGGACACTGAGATCGGAGAAAATAATGCATACACAAACGAGGAACTTACCAATAATTGTACTTCCCTCTGTTTCTTGCAACATTTGTACCTACATTTCTTCGAACGCGTGTTCCCTTTTGTCCTCCGACGGCTACTGTAGAAAACCTATGCTGGTATTAGTGACGTTCCATACTATTAACGTGAGTGCGCCAGCGTCCCTAGCAACAGGAAAATATTATTCTAGTCGCTATGCAGCGTGTGGGGGCACTTGATCTTTATCTGTCTTGATATGACAAAGTGACAGACAGGTACTTTTACGTTATTGACCCTATAAATTGGTGGAGAAATTAATCTAATAGATTTTGAAATTGTTATTGAGGCTACTAAGGTGAGTCATTCACAGAGGAAACCAATTCCATGAAATCGGTTACATAAAATTGGAAAGTGGCGATGTCATCGAAAAATGTCGTCTATAGTATTTTGTAATTCAACTAGCAAAGAGGATGAATTTTGTTGTAAAGTGAAAATGTATTGAGATGACCATTTGCCTGTTTTAACAATTGCAGAGATATACTTCGTCATTTAAGATGGTTGTCTACCGGGATGTTGCGCAGTGATGATGGACTCAGCTAAGTATCCTTGGTTAAAAAAGTACGCTTCGTATGTGAATGTTCCATCCTAGTGCGTTGTTGGGACCAGTGGTGGATTTCAATCATACTATTTCCTTTTCTTGCTTGTCAAGTTACTGGAAAATGATTTCTTATTGTGCCAGTCTGGTAATTTATCAAATAAATTGGGTCAGTATGGATTGCTTGACCAATTTTGTTGTTTATACCTCGCATAATAATATACCATAGGTAAATGTCATTCATAACTGGAAAATTGGAAGAAGATTGAAGGTTATGCAATATTGCACCAGGGGTTTAAGTACATAATTTTTTTGGGGGTAATTTACTAAAATTTGGTTACTATTTTAGCCAGCTATGAATGGTCCTCTTCACAGTATCAGAGATTCAAATTATAGCTAGTGAAATGCAGGGAACAGCTAAATTGAACTTTTAATATACTTTTTCCGTGTGAGGAGAAATTAATTTATTCCATATCGTTACTGCACTGAATCTTTTTTCTGTTTCTCACAATGTTTTTTTTTTATTTTTGTGAGTAACCCAAGTAAAATTGTGTGAGTTACCTTAAAAGAATTTATATAATTTCCCTCACAGCGACTGCAGCCAGATTTCTGCCAAACGAACCTTGTATCCCTCTTTTTGTGAGGCTTCGCAACTCCTTGGAACAGGAGTTAACCCGTCCCTAGATTTCTACCTACGATCTGGATTCGGACCCACTATTCCGCCATCCAAATGATCAGGACTCCACTCCTTAGGCCTAGTGGCCATTGAGAAGAATATGGTTTTGTCTTCCTACATAAAACCCAAAAAGGCACCATATAAAGGTACTTTCAGGTTGACTGGGGAAATACATTGGTTTGATGAAGAATGCGACTCTTTGCGAATGCGAAGATTTGCAGTGAAGCTTAAAAAATACTGAACTACGTCACCTGTTATACATACTAGTATACAGGAGGTGGCTGAGACATTAACTATACTGATTTAGGTGTTTTGTGGTTTTGTCGTCCCTTTCCCCCGAATGGAGTTTTGTGATAGAAGTCAGATTCGACGCAGAATAACTGCTACAGTTGATTTTGTCGTTTATAGACATCTTTCCCAGTAAATATAACGTAACTTACGGATTGGGAAAATATTTCCATTTTCCTTATGGAGGAAGTCATGGCTATTGTGGCAAACTTTGTATAACATATTTGAAAATCTGTTAGTCGCTCAGGTGGTGCATAATTTACCCGCCTCTTAAGAACCTCGAAGTGTTCACAAGAGCACACAATTTTGCCTTATTATTCGCTGGTTTAATCCAGTCCACAAGGTCACATCCTATTCCTTTAAGACCCATTTTAACACTATTCATACACACACACACACACACACACACACACACAGGTCTCTCCAGTAGTCTTTTCATTTTAGTTTTCAGACCAAAATATTGCATGTATTTGTGATCTCCCAAGCGGGGTCTGCATGTCCCGTCGATCTCAAACTTATTGCTAATAGTATTATATAAAAGTTGCAACCTGTGAAGCTTCTCGTATGCCAAATATTACAAACAAAAGGAGCGATACTTCAATTGCGTGCTTTGTGTACCATTAAAGGTTAGGTGCATTGTGACGTAATGACGTGGTACTCACAAATGCGCTGCTAAGCTGACCGTTCACCCTCGTTTTCAGAGAGCCGTGCCACATCTGCAAGCACTGAACGCCCTGCATAGCTTCATATTGCACACCCAACCCAACCAATCGATATGCGAGATTATCGACTTCGTGATGTAACTACAGTGGAACTGTAGTTAAAAAATTTCCGACTGAGATTAATACGTGATTAAAAGTGTGATATGGCTATTGTTAGGGCACTATACGCCAACGATTGAGGGTTAAATAAAGTAGAATATTATTATTTTATGGTGTGAAAGGTCAAGTTTTTATTATTGATATAAAAGTAATACAAATACACGATATGTTATAATTTACATAATAATTTTGTGGGAATGAATAATTTATCGGTGTTTCTATGTAGTAGTTGTAGACGCGTGATCTGGAATAAATTAATAAAAATGTGTCAACATCACTGCAATATGGAAAACGGGATTATATTTCCTAGTAATCAACACAGTATATTATTACGTTGATTTCAAACAGCAAACCAAGCTAATTATGTTTAAAACCTGTTTTAAGGTGGAATGTGTTCTGTTAGGAACTACTGTAGTTAAAGTTAAAGCACGTGTTCTTGTTTCACCTGTCATGACTGAAGCATGTGAGAAAGAGAATATGCTTTTGAAGAAGGAAGTTCAATGTAAGCCGGAATAAGAACAAGAGTTTGTAATACAATTTAGCAAGTTTCACTCTGGATTAAACTAAAGTAAGCTTCAGAAAGAAACACGCCACAGTCGACTGTGTATTTGAAAAGCCAACTTTTGTGTTAAAAGTAAAATTATGCAGGAAATTGGAACGGTAAATAAATAAATAAATATATGTGTCGGCTTAAGTACGAGTACTGATAAATTAACCTGAAGACAGTAATGCAGGAGAAGTGGCCATAGCTTAGTGTAATATAAATGTAGTACACAACATTTCAGATTGGCGAAAAATGTCCAGAATTTAGCTACGATACGGAGAAGATTGTTGTGAGCCTATAAAATGATTATAATAATAATAACAATAACAACCATTTAACGAAATTTAGATATGACTATTTCCTACAATGAAAATTATAATAAAGTAATTTTGATCTGTTAATGAAGTGTTTAGCTTCCAGAAGATCTGGAAGTACTTATATTTTTCAGTTACCATATATTTTATTAACATGTTCTGTAATTTTCATTCTTATTTTTATGTACTTTTCCTTCAAGTAAGAATACACACTTAAGAGTTCCCTGTAACGTCTATGCTTTTGTGTAGGTATGTACATACTCACGAGGTTGACACATGGAGATGTTAGTGATACTCGTACGACTCCAGTCCGTGGCTGTAGGATGGTGCATATTCAAATGAGGGGGCTTCATGAGAGTAGGAAAGCAGAGGTGATGCCACTGTCTTGAGGCTGAGGGCAGGTTCAGAGTGGAAGCTCAAATCTGGTGCAGGCGCTGCGTACTTCAGAATCGGTTCAGCGTCGTACTTCAGGACAGGTGCAGCAGCTGCGTACTTTACTATAGGTGCAGCGTGGTACTGAATTGCAGGTGCAGCGTCGTACTTCAGGACAGGTGCAGCAGCTGCGTACTTTACTATAGGTGCAACTACTTTCGTAGCTGGATGCGTGATATGTACAGATGTAGTTGTAGCATACGAAGTCGCTACTGGGGTTTTCAGTGCTGTTTTGATAGCTACGGGAGCAGGTTCATATTTAAGCAGGGGGGCGGGATCAAATGATTTCAGAATTGTGGTTGGTTCGTATGGCTTAATAATAGGGGCAGGAGCATAAGATTTCAAGATGGGGGTGGTCTGGAACGTTTTAAAAATAGGAGCGGATTCGATAGATTTGAAAATAGGAGCTGGTTCGTATGTTTTGAAGATTGGAGCAGATTTTAAAGCAATTGAGGGTGCTGAATGGTACACTGCAGGGGGCTCGGCGTGGTATACTGGTGAGGCAGCGTATGCAGGAACGAAGTCAGGCTCGCCTGCCAGCGCTCGCGATGTTAGGATTGCAAAGATGCAAGCCTGCAACAGAAAACGAGTGGTAAAACGTATTGACTGTTAACAGTGATGAGCGCACGAGATAAGGTTATAAGTGTGAGATAAAATAGTTTTGAAATGATGAGTGTTAATTTTCGGAATGCAATGAATGGGCTACAAACGTTTTTTCAGAGAGAAATTCCATTAGACGATAATTTCTGTGAGATTAACTTTTCAAGTATTGCGAAAACATTTATGTTAGATGATGTAGTCTAAGATTAGTTTAAAGGCTTTTGACGAAGCTGTGGAAATAAATTGACGCATATTCTTTAACATTTCCATCATGCATTGGTTTAAAAGCACACAACGCTTCCGTCATCATTTAAAACTATACAAAACAATCAGTTGGGTCCACTGGAGAAACTAATCTCAATTATGGTTTGAAGTTTTCGGGCATTAATTTTGTTTTATGTAAACCCCTGGATAGTTTCTGGACGGCTTTTACGCTAATAAATTTGTTTCCTTAAATTTTTCATTCTATACGTTTTTTAGCGATTCAGTAGTTATCACTTAATCTTTCAGATAAACTAATTCTAATACAAAGTGCTTCTTAAAAAGTGACACATCCGGTAATCGTCAGTAATGTAATTAAACATATCGGGTAAAATAATAAGAATGAACTAAGTCCATGGATCAGAATTATCTTACAGAACTTAAGTGTCGTTCAGTTGCAAAAGAAGTGCCTCTACTTTTATGGATTTCGAAGGTTAATTATCTTTCCCACAAGGCCCGGCTATTGGCAAAAGCGAGCAGAATTTTTCTTGAGAAGCTGAAAGTAAGTTTAGCTAGCCTACAAATTCCTTATTTACGGAACTTGAAGAATCAATATCGTGTTCAAAAGAGCCCGATCCCGGTTGTTATCTTGACCAAGATGAGTTCATTTCCCAAAAATCCATTTTCACATAATGAAGAGTAGTAATGTTAAAATCGTCAGACCATTTTCGCTACCTTAATGGCTCTGACGTGTCTCCGTTTCTTCGTCAAAGATGAACGGAATGGTAAAGTAAGACATGCCGGTAACCACCTACCAGTAGCTTCATGTTGTGGTGCCCCAAATTTCTCACTTCACGTCTAGGTTTGAGATAAAACTGATGCTCTACACGATCTTTCTGCGTGCTTATATACTGAAAGATACATGCGATTGTATGTTTTTTCTCTTTATTTCGAGCGATACACTTCTCAGGCTTGTCCCTCCTGGGCACACCTCCTCCTTTCACTCTCGATGGCACTCCGGCAAACTACGTATCCAGCAGCCCACGGGGCAAGGCAATTAGAGCATTGTGCCGTAACGTCTGAAGCGGCGCACGGCTTGTGTTCTGTCCGAATGAATGGCAAAGAGGTCATGGAGAGGCATTTATTCAAGTATCGGCAGCAACAGCTACGTTTATTCAAGCTGCATTACTTCTTGAGCCGTCACAGAAGTGCTTTCTCCCCTTCTCTATGGTGAGATATGGATACAAGCTTCTTCTGTGACACTGCATTAATAAATCCACATGAAGACGGATAACAGTATTCCTCACATGGAGGATCAGATAATTGCAAGGTCGTTTACGAGATAAATAACAACATGAAGCAGAGTCTTTCTTGAGAAGCTAACACTCAAATTTTTCTCCTCCTTTTATGCAACCCGAAATATCACGAATTTGTTCATAATTGCCCACCATTGAATTGTATTCGCAGCCAGATGAATCTAGCCTACACATTCGAACTCCCCTTTAATAGCATCTTCTCATCTACGCCTAGGTCTATATGTGATCGCTCCGCTTCAGATTTTCCAACCAAAATGTTTTCAGTTTTCATCTCTCACATGCGTGCTACACACTTCGTCCACTCCACGTACATCCCATGGCAGAAGCGGTACAAAGACCTGGTCCTTAACGTACTCCCATAAGAAGAAATCACATGGCGTGAGGTCAGGAAATCGGGGTGGCCAACGAAGCAGTGCATGGTTATTGAGCAATTATGAAGTATGTAAAATAAACTTGGAGAGTTTCTCTTTCTATCGGCATGTCCTATGTTACCATCCATAGCGTAATTGAAGACTAGCGATTTTTTGTAATGTATCACGGAATTATGAATAACCCTGTATACATACGCGGTCTCTTGATTGGCTCAGGTGATTTTTGTGTGTGTCAGTGTGTCACAGACGTCCCACTACTTACAGCTGTACTCAGGCTTTTGAATCACTCTGTATCATTTCAAGAAGTTCAGGTTTAAAGTAAGAACATAGGCTATTTTAGTTGTCAGATATCGGTATACGTTTATTTTTAGTTATATAATGGTGAATGAAGAATTTATAGCAAATCAAGTAAAATAGTAAGAAATACCTAGACTATGAACCAGAATCCTCGAGGTTCAGAAGAAGTGTAAACCATTTATTAGATAGGTTAGGAATGTGCTTGTCATTTGGTTCCCATGCCTTGCGCTTTATTAATCCGTAACTCGGAATGAAAGTATTATTGATGATGTACGTGAGAGCCATTATAACTTTCATTACGAAACAGCGTGTTAGTTCAGTAAACCCGAGCGTTTATACCTCATTAGCTGAGCCTGCACTCCTGACAGCAGTTTCTCGTACTTCGTTTCTAAGTTGGTAGGAACGAACGAATAAATAGAGTTAAAAACGGGCAATAGCCGTTTGTTACTCGACTTTAAACTTGTTTTCCCGTAGAGGTTGTTCTTTGCAAAGGGACGATTATATCGAGAATGTAAAGGCGAATTCGAGCTCATTAATCTTAATTCTGTTATAAGTTTGAACCGTTGGTTTAAAGGAACTTGCTTGATGTGTGAGTTTTACGTGTAGTACCCATTCGAGAAGCCAGAAAGAAAAACACGCTACAACACCCACGAAAGTTACAGTACCAGATCAAGTGTTTAAGTATTTGTGGTTAATTTGAATTAAATCCTTAATTCTGATATCAATCACGTGACGTTCAATCAATAAGAATTTAAGTGCAGGCATAAATAATTCTATGTGTTTTAAAGTGACTTCATAAACTTGAATGTATGTCGGTACAAGAATTATGAATTACGCAAGGTTTGTGGACTTTTTAGAATTATATGAAAGTAAATTTAAGTACACATGAAATAGTAATTTTGACGCCTTCTGATAAAATAAGTTTCAAGTCCCAACAGATTAAAGTTTAATAAATGAAATCAAATACTTTTACAGAATGAGCCTTAAAAATATCTAGATGTACTGGTGCAACTTCACGTTCTTGAAGTTTGGTTCTGTGGTTATTTATGATAATAGAAGTATTTTTGGATATCGTCCATTATCTGATAAAAACTTTGAACATTTTACTTAGTTCTATGGGATTGTCTTATATGTCCATTTGCGTCTTCTGACTCGACTTAAAACTTCCAGTGATAATGGCATCTGACTCAGAATAGAGTCTAGTGCTGGCGCCTCTTGAATATGGTAATTGACTTTCGGGGTTCTATTCTCGGCAGCAACATAATTCTTTTTATCCACGTCCAGGTGGGCTCGAGAACGTAAACAGCGTTCCATTTTTTAGCAAATAGCTCGGATTCGAAAGATAAACCAGTTCAAGCACTGAGATAACTAATCCCCAGACTCCAGCACCGAACTTAAAAATGTGTGGAGATATACGTCCACTCCATTCATACGACGTCTTCATTGTATGTTGCTTAAAATCACAGCATAGGCAAGGCTCAGTGCAGAATGCAAACCATGGTTATGCGAATGACTGTCCATCCATCAGACAAGGTGTTAACTGGAGCAAGGCCACGAGTAGTGAGAGGAACCCGGTGGCTGGCGACTCGCCGTGTCAAAGAGGCGCGGCAACATCACATCTCAGCTTAGTAATTTGCATGTTGCTCGTAGCCTTCGTGCTCGTATCAACTAGTTACTTTTACGTCTCAAATCATGAGATGTCCGAAGACACTCAGTAGACAGGAGAGCGGGTATTTCTTTGACATACTTACACGGAGACTGCTGCTCTCGACGTCAAAACAGAATAACGTACACATAGTTAAATGCAATCTAATTTTATGCAATAATAATATATATTATATAATATAACATAATATTACACATTATTACATTTGTCGAATCTTATACTTTTAAGTTGTAAACATACGTAGTACATATATTAATATAGCCTAACTTGCCCTTTATAATCTACGTGTATATCATATCTTTGCTGAAATAAAGTACACTCGCAGAGATGAACATTATTGTATCCTTGAAAAACATAATCGTCTGCCCCTCACTTCTCACTAATGAGATTGTCTTTGATAACAGTTAGCCTTAGATGGCTAATAGGGATAACAAATTTCATTAGCGAATACTGACTTGAGCAATTACATGCCGCGTAATTCATTACAAGGAGGCAGACTGCTATGTGGAGTAACAAGTTCTTAGTTGTCTTATTATTAATAAGGCGCAAGAAAGTTAGTTGACGTTATCTGAAGAATGGAATCTTGTTTAGTATGATGAATGATGTAATCATGGGAAATGATCACTTTCCTCAGACTTTGGTGCGCAGGCAGATGAAGCAACGGGAACTGTGGCTCTCCAAATACTAAAATAAAGCTGTCTCTGAGCTTAAGCACCACGCCTGTGTGGAGTGAGGGTTAACTCCACGCATTCTTAACTTCAGTAGCAGATGGAAGAAAGTGCTTAGTTTTATGATTCGACTGATTTACTTACCCACGGGGTTGAGGTTTGGAGGGACCTAGTTCCATTATAGTAGCAACGAATATAAAGTTATTGTATTTCTCGAGTATAGCCACGGTGGTCTAGCGGTTAGAACGCTGGCCTTGTATCCTGTGGTCTCGGGTTCGATTCCCGGCAGTGCCCGAATTTATAACTTGTGTTGGGCAAGGCCGTGGTCTAGGCAACACGGAGTTTTCCTCCGGTTTCTCCGTGGCATCCCAACAATTACTCCATTCACACACAGAAGAAGGCAATGGCAAACCACTTCTGGATCATCTGCCAAGAACGTATATGAACAGGTCCCAGTCCGAGAAAAGGATGGAAGGATCCTGTTCATATGGACCTGTCGTCAGACAGAACATTAAATAAATAAATAAAATTTGTCGAGTATCGAATACGGTTCGTACAGTTCGAAGCCAGCCAGTGTACTGAATGAGTCACAACGGCTCCGGTGTGTTGTTTAATATAAGTACTTATTTTTCAGTAGCAAGTGACTCTCTTTATTTGCCTGTGAAATCGTTAGAATGATCAAAAAGTATCCGTAGCTTCATTTCCCACGACTGTTCATTCCGTTGTGATCGATGCACTGATAATACGACGTAAAGTTTATGATGATGATCACGTAACTTGAGGTGCACGCAGTGGTAGTGGAGGTCTTTTTGGAAATACACACCGAACGATGGTACTATACAATGCGAAGACGACGAGGACGAGTTTGAAGTAGTGGTCTATGGCATAATGTTTATGTCAAATTTCATTCATATCCGTCCAACCATTGTCCAGTTATGAAACATAATACAGAATGCTCCAAAAACATATATACACACAATCAATGAATTTGTGTTGCTCGAAACTCAATTGACCCTCCGCCGTTTGTGTATTTGAATCATAAGAAACCATATCGCGGTGCCATCTGTTTAGTTTAAACCACACTAGATTCACTTCCTAAACACAACACACGGAGATCGATAACAAGGTTATTATTCCGCATTATAATGTGCAGACAACTTTTTAGGACTCCTGTGCAAACGAAATTTTCCATCACATGACAGGTAGAACTGGATCCACCGATTATGGCAGCTGACCTTGTAGGGAATACTCAGTATGCGGACCACTCAATGAAGGAAGGAAGGAAGGAAGGAGTTTTCGTCGGTCAGTACAGTCTGTGTCAACGCAGCAGTGTGGAAGCCTGATAATTGTTGTCTTGTGACTGTACTGTATTAACAACATGGAACCTGTTCGTTGCAATCTCCTTTCTGGTTATTGATAATGCCTCGTATCACAACACTCAGACAGACAAACCACCGACGTCTTAATCAAAGAAGGACGAAATGAAAGCCTGGCTATTGGAAAGAAACATCCCATTTTGTGACAACGTGTTGAAAGCTCAACTGTACGATTTAATCAAATTAAATAAGTCAAAGCACAAATATTATGTGATTGATCAGATTTTAGCAGACAAAGAACGTACTGCGTCGAGACTTCAGCCGTACAATCCCGATTTAAACCACATTGAACTTATTTGTGCAGATGTAAAACAATGGGTTGCAAGCAAGAACACAACATCTAAAATTAAGGACGTCGAACATCTGTGTAGCCAGAGATTCGAAGAAATTGTATGCCAGCATGTGGAAAAACTAGAACAAATTTATTATAAGCAAGAAGGCATAATCGAAGACGCTATTGAGAGTATTTTAATTGAAGATAATGGAGTGAAAAGAAGCAGGAGTAGTGATGAATCGACTGATGTCAGAAAGCGATGGTCTGAGAGAAGTGGAACAATTGGAAGAGGTCCGAAGAGTTGTGAAGAAGATAAAATTATCTAATACTCTCTGCAGTGTTAATTTTCTAGTGATCTGTAGTGTAGTGAAATCGACTTTCCTGTGTTACATAACGTGGTGATATTTTATTTGGAGTGTACTGTAAGCTGCATGCTGCCATAACTTCCAGCAAAAGTCTGTGTAACTGACTCGCACCAAGGTTAAAATTCACAAAAGTTCAGCGGCCAAAAACGTAACGCCCGGTTCATTTTGGAAACTTTTGTAATACGTTACATGATGTTACAACAGGAAAGGCTAGGTTAGAAAGTCTGGATTAGGTTAGCATAAGTTAGGTTAAGATAGGTTGGGTTAGGTTAAGTTTGGTAAGGTTAGGATAGGTTTGGTTGGGTTGGGTTCGGTTAGGTTAGGTTAAGGTAGTTTAGTAGAAACGTGTTGTGACGATTCGACACTTATGTCCACAATTCTTAACGCCCTTACAGTATGTCACGCCTAGTAACCATTGGTCACGCTTTATAAATATTCGTCACTTTTCAACACATCTGGCTACATTTTGTCACGCATTCTTACGCTTGTGAATGCTTGGTCACGCTTTGTAAAATTTCGTCACATTTTGACACACTTGGTGATCCCTTGTCACGACGAGAATGCATGTTACGCTCTGTCACGCTTGGACACGCGTAGTGTCTAAGTCAGGTTTCGGCACGCTTACGTTATGTTAAGTACGGCTCGGCTAATTTTCGCTACTTTGCAAAGCGTTAGATGAAGTTACTACAGGTTGCGTTAGAATAGGTTGGTTAGGTTAGTTTGGATTGGCTTACGTTCCGTTAGGTTATTTTAGGTTAGGTTAGGGTTGTTTAGAGGATTTTGTTTGTTTAGGTAACGTTCTGAAAAATTTTGTGACGTTTTGACACTTATGGCACCAATTCGTCAAGCCCTTAAATTACGACACGCTTTGTCATGCTTGGTCACGCTTTTTGTCAAGTTTTGACAAATTTGGTGATCCATTGTCACAACGAGAAAGCATGTCATGCTTAGTCATGACCCTCTTGTGCACGCGCGACCTCTGAGTCAGGTTTGGGAACGGTTACGTTAAATTTAGTACGGATCGGATAATTTTTCCTACATTTGCAATTCGTTAGAATAAGAAACGAAAGGTTAGGTTAGTATCGTTTAGTTTACGAACGGTTGGGTTAAGTTAGGTTAGGTTTAGTTTGGTTGGAATATGTTAAGGTAATTCAGTGGATTTTATTAGGATATGTAACGTTTGGAAAATTGTTGTGACGCTTTGACACTTATGGCTACAATTCCTCATGCCTTATCAGTACGTTACGTCTAATCACAATTAGTCACGCTTGGGCACGCGTGGTATCTTAGTCAGGTTTCGGTATCCTTGCGTTATGTTACGTGCGGCTCCGTTAATTTTTGCTACTTTACAATACGTTAGACAAAGTTACGACAGATTAGGTTAGGTTCAGATAGGTTCGTTAGGTTAGGTTGGTTTAAGTTAAGATAGGTTAGGTTTGGTTGAATTAGGTTATGTTAGGGTTGTTTGGTAGATTTTGTTACATAAGGTAACGTTTTGATAATTTTTGTTACGTTTTGACACTTATGGCCACAATTCGTCACGCACATACAGTATATAACGCCTAGTCACGCTTTGTTACGCTTGAGCACGCTTGGTCACGCTTAGACACAACTTTCAAATCTTCGACTTATTTTAACTTTTATGGAAACCTGTCGTCACAACTTTCATAGCAGGACACGCATAGTCACGCTTTGTCACGCTAGGTCACGCTTGGTCACGCTTTGTATATTTTGACACGTTTTGACTGATTTCGATGTATATTGTCATTCCCGTAATACATGCCAAGCTTAGTCACGCTCTCTCACGCTTAATCAGCTTAGTCACGCTTGTGCACGCGTGGTGTCTTATTCAGGTTTCGGTACGCTTAAGTTATGTTATGCACGTCTCGGTTAATGTTTGCTACTTGACAATACGTTTGATGAAGTTACGACAGATTAGGTTAGGTTCAGGTAGGTTGGTTAGGTTAGGTTAGGTTAGGCTTGGTTGGGTTAGGTTAGGTTAGTTTAGGGTTTTTAGCGACTTTTGTTCGTTTAGGTAACGTTTTGATAAATTTTGTAACGTTTTGACACTCATGGCTACAATTTGTCACGCACTTACAGTATATGACGCCTGGTCACGCTTTGTCACGCTTGAGCACGCTTGGTCACGCTTAAACACAACTTTAAAATTTTCATCATATTTTCACATTTATGGGAACCTGTCGTCACAACTTTCATAGCAGGACACGTCTAGTCACGCTTTGTCACGCTTGGCCACGTCTTGTTTATTTTGGCACGTTTTGATAGGTTTCGTGATATCTTGTCATTTCTAGAATACATGGCACTCTTAGTCACGATCTGTCATGCTTAGTCACGCTTAGTCACGCTTGGGCACGCGTGGTGTCTTATTCAGGTTTCGGTACGCTTAAGTTATGTTATGCACATCTCGGTTATTGTTTGCTACTTGACAATACGTTTGATGAAGTTACGACAGATTAGGTTAGGTTCAAGTAGGTTGGTTAGGTTAGGTTAGGTTAGGCTTGGTTTTGTTAGGTTAGGTTAGTTTAGGGTTTTTAGCGACTTTTGTTCGTTTAGGTAACGTGTTGATAAATTTTGTAACGTTTTGACACTCATGACCACAATTCGTCAGGCACTTACAGTATATGACGCCTAGTCACGCTTTGTCACGCTAGCTCACGCTTTGTCACGCTTTATATATTTTGGCACGTTTTGACAGGTTTCGTGGTATCTTGTCATTTCTAGAATACATGTTTCGCTTAGTCACGCTTGGGCACGCGTGGTATCTTAGTCAGGTTTCGGTACGCTTATGTTATGTTAAGCACGGCTCGGTTAATGTTTGCTACTTGGCAATACATTGTATGAAGTTACGACAGACTAGGTTAGGTTAAGATAATTTCGTTAGGTTAGGTTAGTTTAGTGTTGTTTAGTGGATTTTGTTATTTTAAGTAATGTGATAATTTTTGTTACGTTTTGACACTTATTGCCACAATTCGTCACGTAGTTACAGTGCGTCACCCCTATTCACGCTTTGTCACGCTTGATCACGCTTGGCCACGCTTAGACACAACTTTCAAATCTTCGCCTTATTTTAACATTTTTGGTAACCTGTCGTCACGCCTTCATAGTAGTTCACGCCTAGACACACTTTATCACGCTTTGTCACGCTTTTAAATTTTGGCACTTTTTACAGGTTTGGTGATATCTTGTTACTTCTAGAATACATGTCACGCTTAGTCACGTCCTGTCACGCTTAATCACGCTTTGTCACGCTTAAGCTTTCTTAGGCACGTTTTGTCATGATTTGTAAATTTTGTCATGTTGTGACCGGCTTGGTGAAATTTTGTCACGACTAGATCTCATGTAACGCATACTCACGCTCAGTCACGCTCAGTCACGCTTGGGCACGCTTGGTCACGTTAAAGCCTTATCATCTGCTTTAACCATAATATTTCTTTTCTTATTCACGAGTTCCATACATTTCTGTCTGTAAACAGAGTTTATTTTCTGGGTTGACCACTGTAATGAGATGCATTGTGTTCACTTTGAGGTTTGGACTGAATTTCCAAAAATTGTTTAGGCGTGTTTCAGTTTCGGTGCTTAATAAATGATTATCAGGGTAAATTGGTAATGATAAATCGCAAGGTATATGTTTGTAAACTGTGCGTTCTGCAAAAACTACAAAACTGAATCGTTCATTTTCACTTTCCTTCCTTTGCATGTAAAGAACATAATTGTTAGCCTACTTCTTTCTTGTATTGTCATCGGTCTCAGTGAAATCGGCAAAAATTCATAAATTTAATACTCGATAATTTAAAATTAAGACTTCTTCAACATTCAAATTTTCTTTCTTGCTGCAAAGAATTGCATTTTTATGAAAATCTCTGTAAGTCTTTATGCCAATAATCATCATCATCATCATCATCTCCGTGGTTTAGCTTATAATAGACTGTTCCGTCTCCAAGGTATTTTCTGTACGAGTAAATAGGATACAGTACTCCTCGTTTGCCTTTAGGTTTTTTATTTGTACATATTTTGTGGAATTCTATTGGCTTACATTCTCTCTATATGCAATAGCCAATTCCTTTGATGTTCGCATATTTTATCCAGCAAGTTAAAAGTTCCTAGTTCGCGTCTAATATCTTCAATTCGCATATGATTTTAGATATTTCATTTCTGCTACTTCTATTCGTTGCTTTTGTACTTTGGTTAGGGTCCAGCATTCTGCGCCATAAAGTAGTGCAGGAATGACATTAAATTTTAAAATTTAAGGATTGTATCAGTACTGACTTTGCTTAATAATATTTATTTTTATGAATTCTCCTCTGCCGCCGTGGAATGGTTGACTATTTTGAAGTAGGTAATTTGAACAGCTGCTCGGAAACTTATTATATAGAACAAAATCGTTTTATTTATTATTGTACATCAACATGGAATTTTCTTCTTTGTTCGATTGGGAAACGGCGTTTCCTTCTGAACGATATAATGTTGATAGACTATAAATTGGTTGGTGTAAGAATTTCCAGCCGTCTATTTAAGGAGTTATGAATATCAGACGAAATCGTTTAAATAGACAATATAACAACCGGCAATGAAACAGGGTTTGGATAGAAATTAAGTAAATGTATAGCCTAATAGAGTCTGATGTGATAGTAGCGCCGCCATGTACGCAAGACGGCACTACGAGCTACAAGATTGGACTAACTTGATAGTTTGTGTCATAGGTGGCAGCACTTTGCCTGGATATTATTCTATGTCTTTGCGCCAGACATCGCATGTCCAAAACGCCTCCCTACACCCATTACGATTGGTCTATTTATAGTCATGTTTTGCTCATTTGAGACTCTTGAGATCCTTTAAATTGTTCTGACGAGAATTAATTAACGGTTTGTTTAATTGTATCTAAGTAAATGACACACAATATATATATATATATACTTTTTTTTTTTCTGAAAACAGTTTTATGCAGATTAAGGTTAGGTAAGACTGATATTTTGGGCGAATTATGTAACAAATCAAGTTGTTTTTACCCATTCCTCCACATTTTCATACGGAAACTAGATTACCTCCAGAGACTGAGTTAAGCATATATCTCATTCTCCTGTAATTTGTCGCCATGTTGTAATAGGCTACTGGATTGCTAAATAACTTTACATACAGGTGTAGGCTATTTTGAAAGTCTTATGCAGGTGTCCTGAGTTTGAATCCAAATGCTTATAACCCTTTATGACTTTGACAGCACATTTCAATAAACAAAATATACTATTTAAATCAGATAGAAACGTAAGAAACAGAGCATTTATGATGTTTCCAACAGAAGCTTTGTTCTGGGGATTTGCGCCGTGTAGTCCGGTTGAAGTTTAACAACATCAGAGGCACTTAATGCTTCCATCATTTGGGAGAATATACAGGATTTGTACAAATTATCTTTATAACTTTACTTGTTCTTAATACCATTGACGTCTATGTCTATTGATAAAAGTTTTATTCACGAGCAAAGTTGTAAAGATGATTTCTATGTATCCTTCATATGTGTGTGCAAACTTAGATTACGGGCATTTATGTGCCATTGTGTGTTGCTGATTTTAACGACTCTGTCAGTAGATTAGGCTATAAAGCATGTCAAATAGAGGATGTGGCGGTGGAGGTGGTTATATTTATGTGTCAGTGCTGTGATTAAGATAACCAAACAGCTTGCTCACAAGTCTGAGGCCTGCAGCTAAATGTGGAACAGGTTGAACTAAGATCTCGTACCACTTGTAATCAATATGCAGGCAGCACGTTATTACTGTGTTCAATTGTCTGGACAGGTAGCAATTTATTTGAACTAGGGAGAGAAATCGCTTTCCAATAATGAATTACACTGCACCAAGACAGTTGAAATACGTGACAACATGAGCGTCGGACCGTTGGCTGCTTCTTGTGAGCAGAGCACTCTAATGATCGATTCTGCTTATCAGAACCAGTTATTAATCGATTAATCAATCGATTGATAGATTAATAAAAATATTGGAATGTTAGGCCGAATGTCTGTATACTCTTGAATCAATAACCACATAATAAAAGACAATCTTAATTAACAATTGGATTTTATTAGGTGGTCATTGATTCAAGTTTTAGTGTAGTTTTAAATAACTTATTTGGAGTCAAACTTATACTGAAACTTGTAATATCATCTTAATTAACAACGATTACGATAACAAGTACATAAGCGATTGTATGGTTCCAGATGTAACTTACTTCAAAGCACTTTCTTGGTATTTGTTGCAGAGACTGAATAAATCTGTGAAAACCAATAGTAAAGATGGCTGGCAACCGGAGCGGCGTGCCAAAGGGTTTCCTTTCTATTTATTTTATATAATTCGCTGGTCTTCCAACATGCTCAAAAATAACTTTATCTTCTGTAGTACGTATTCAGAAGTAAATACTTGCTTTTTTATCGAATTAACTATTAAAACGCATATGCAAGTCTAAATGACTCATTTTTAAGCAAGCTATGACTACAATTTCAGATTAAATGTTTTCTTGTGCAGCAAATTTATAATATAAATGCTTCCGATATTTACCCAATCTTTCCAAATCGGCATTTAGTATTTCTGATGTGCATGAATATATTACTTTTTTTCCGAAATCCAAAAACCATGCCACTACAAAATATTTTGAATCGGTTTTGCTCACAGACTCGTGGTATGTTATTTGTATACTGACTTAACAGCTATTGTGAAGAACGAACCTAACCGAGAAACAATCGCGTTTCTTACAGGACCCGAAAAGAATACAAATTGAGGGTCTTTTATTTTTTAACCCTGAAGATTACAACTATTTCAGACATCTGTCATGGTGAAAATCAAATATTTTCCGAAATAAATGTAAGTTATGTTTTGTTACATAAATCAAATCAGAATATCTCTTTGGAGGTTATTACTTATGAAACAGAAGTTCACGTCGAGTAAGAGGAGATAATAGTTAGAATCTGTGAAATTGAAAGGACACGGTGTAGAAGTCGTCCCATATTATCCATGATTTCGCATAGACGGACTGACGACAATCACAATATGAGCGTTCCAGAATAAACTCTTTCTCACAAATGAGATTTTATATGTTCTCCTGTCAGAAAATATGAAGATGACTGTCTTCTGGGATGCTGAGCAGTGTAGTCTCATAAAAACGGAAGTGGCGCAACATCGCAGATAGACGTCATCTCTTCCTTCATATATTTCCGAAATTTTACCGCCATTCTAACTTTCTCTGTCCAAATGGGAGTGATATGGCTAGGATTCTCGTAATATGAATGATCTGATTTGCAGTGGAGATGAATCAATTCTTCAATTTCGACTCTTTTTTACAGTCGTCTCATAGACTTATGCAAAGTTTGGCAGGAACACCTTTAGAGAAAAACGTGACTGTTATTACGGACTGCAGCAGGAATAATAAAACACTACATTTTAACGCTTTGATAATTTTAACTGAAGAGATGATATTGACTCTTACGTACTTGCAAAATATATCACGATCTGAATTTAATGTTCGTCATTTATAGAAAGTGAAGTTTGCACGCTGTACAGAATTGACAATTCCGTATCGCCACTGATAAAGTTTCATCCTGCCAATAAAATTCGTAATGCTTCCAATATGTGAAAGTGGTGAAATTTGAAGAGGCCTGATGTATAGAACAGTGTGAACCGAAGTGAAATACTGAATAACAATGAACTTCGTTTTGTAACGAATAACTCGAAATCTGGAAATTCTCGAAACCAATTTTATAAGAATCATACTTTATGCTTTAGGAAGTTATGAAAATTAATTTCATATTTTTCAAAATTAAGAAATTTGTTAATTAATAAGATACATGAAAGAAATGAAAAAGACAGTCTTCTGGATTGCTGCGTCGTGTAGCCTAGTAGAAGTTTACCGACGTTTTAAAGGTGCTTGTTATCTCCATTATCAGGGCGATGAGTTTGTTTGAAGGAAGGACATTGAATCTCTTGCAGGTTTGTTATGTGAGGTTCTTGTGGGCGGCGAGTATGAAGATGGCTATCTTTTGTGTTGTTGCGCCGTGTAGTGTGACAGAAGTTTACCGACGTTTCACAGGTGCTTGCTGCCTCCAGTACCAGGGCCTCATTACCCTGATAACGGAGATAGCAAGCACCTCTGAAACGTCGGTATACTTCTGCCAGACTACACGGCACAAAAAACAAGAAGAAAGTTATCTTAATTTTTTTAATTGCTAAGGATTTTCTTACAAATCTTGCAAACGTTGTATATTCATGATGAATCTATTCACTTCTGTTTACTTCACCGAATGATGTGTGTATAAAATTTGACAAAATGTTAGCCGTTATCTTATTAGTAGATTCGTGGACATATTTTGGAATTATCTGAAATTTTTCACGTCATTTTATACTGAAGATAAATGAAAAATATACGTCCCTGATTAATGTAAGGAATAAATTTATTTAAAATGGGATTTAAAAATACAAGACAATTTTTGTATTGCACGTTGTGGAGATAGTCTTGCGTGTGTGGTGGTGGTGTGTGGTTGGAATGACAGGCAGGTCTCTGCATGTGACTGCAACTTCAGTTATTCTCGTACGGGAATGCTGACTTGCAATTCACTGCCGACGTAACCCTGCAACAAAACGTGTGCGAGGTTATTTTAGAATCGCATTTCTAACAAATGGATTGGCACTTGGTGACATTTGAGGTACTCACGGCTACGATGGAAGATGGTTGTCTTCTGAGATGTATCATGTAGTCTAGTAGATAATGTCGACGATTCAGGGGAGCTTACTGCCTCCATCATCAGCACCAGACTACACGACGCGACATCCCAGAAGACAGCCATATTCATAATCGCCGCCGTGGGTACCTGAAATCTCACCAATATTTAAGAAATGTCTCTTCACGGAACAATTTATACTCCACAAGGAATAATTTTTGTCAATTTTTAGAATCCGTGACGGAATAATGCGTCATTCACTTCTAGCCAGCCACACAATCTAACCAGTTGCCTTGTGTTTGTATAGCATTTTTATCTGTAACCACTACGTGAGTCACATTAGGGAGATAGGTATGTTTAGATCAGCAGTACGCGGAACATTCTCATTTAGTGATGATTACGATCGTTGGGCACAAAGCAGGGTGGAGTTTAGTGGATGTACGATGTAATCGCTTTCATAAGCAGCTTAAAGTTGCTTCCATTTGGTCCCAGTGTCAGGAGCTTATAATTAGCGTAAGCCGTAGCTGAATTTTCCAGTCGGCTCACGTAGTCCCATTTGTCATCTTGGAATTGTTTGCACGTAAGTGGCGGCGTCATAACTGAAAAGCTTTCTAAGATCATGCGCAAAAACTAGTTCTTTTCTATGACAGCTATAATTTAACTGTATATGCATGGAGCAGAGTTCTTCTTGAGAAACTGATAGTTTCTTAGCTAGTCGAGAAATTAGCCGCCTTTCTACTAAACCCGAAGCCTTATTGCCGTGTTTACATTAACCATCCACTTCACTCTGTTTTAAACCAGATGACTCTAGTCAACATCTTTACGTCTACGTCTTCGTCTTCCAAGTGGTCTTTTACCCTCAGGTTTTCTGACTAAATCTCAACTCCCATATGCGTGCTACTTATCCCGGGTAACGTATCCTACTTGATTTATTATGAAGCTCCTCGATATGTACTTTTCATCGTCATTCTGCGACTTCTTTCATTGTAAAAACATTCTTCCGAGCACCTTGCTTTCAAATACCATTAATTGTGCTCTAGAATGATTCCAAATAACCCAGCCCTAAGTAAGTTATTTTCCTGATCTGTCCCGTCTATAATAAAATAAGCCTCTAATTGCTCAGCCATCTGATATTCAGTGTTCTACTGTAGTCAATAAAATAATCAATGTATTACTTGGGAACTTAACCACAAGTTCTAGCTTATGGCACAGGAAGTCCTAACGCGTTCTTTGTGAACTTTATGCTACACCTGTTTCGTTTTCAAGTTTTCTGTAGAGAAAACAGATGTAATGCATGAAGATAGCTGCCGTCTTAGTTGTTTCGCCCTATAGTTTTGTATAAGTTAGCCGACGTTTAAGAGATGCTTCCTGCCTCCATCTTCAGGGCGATGAGTACATATTGTGTCAATCTTCAAGGCTGAAGTGGGGCATTGGGAAGTGTAGAGTTTATATAGGGTCAGAAGACAATACGCTTTTCCGAAACGTTCATGTCGGCCATTGAGGGCACACGACGTCACGACCCAGATGAACATCATCTTCACCGCACAGAGAACCTCAAACCTCAACTTGTAATAAGTTCGCAGAGACGATACGCTACCGAAGTACGTTAAATGATCTGGAATGCGAAATATGGACCGAGAGAAAAATGTTACCTGCTGCATGAAGCTTCCTCGCGGATCAGTGATGGTAGCCATGACCGTAAGGCACAGGGTCGAAGATCGGTTTGGCTACCGTAATGCCTGCGACAGGAACTGCGTAGGGTTTATCTACCGGGACAGCGAAGGGTTGAGGTACGGGTACTGGGTAAGGTTTAGCAAAAGGTAGGGCCACAGGTTGAGGGACGGGAACAGCATAGGGCTTAGCTACAGGGACAGCAACGGGATGGGGAACAGCGACAGGATATGGCTTAGCTACTGGGATTCCTACGGGGTAGGGCCTGTCCACTGGGACAGGATAGGGTCTTTCAAAGGGGACGGCATATGGTTTAGGCACTGCTACAGGATACGGACGAGGCACAGGGACAGCGTACGGGGCAGGCACCGGTACAGGGACCTGTTTTTCTACAGTAACGGCCACTGGATGTGGTACTGGGACCGCAACCTGGAACACGAAACAAACAGAACATGAGAACAAATCAGAAGGAAACGACACAGGGTGTTAGTGAGAACTAGTAAATAGATACTGAAAGGGGAAAAGAAGTAGAAACGGGTGAAATGCACAGGTGAAACAGAATGAAATAAAGAAATAAGCAACACATCAATGTAAAATGACATGAAAGATCAGTAATTTGGCTAAATCGGCCTTAAGAAGATCATCGGACCTTATCCTGAGCCAGATGAATCCAATCCTTATGTTTTGACAGTGTTCTTTTCTGGCACTATTTGATTGGCAACACAATTATAATGTAACCACCAATTATAATACATATAATAGTCTCTTCTCGAATCAGCCTTAAATCGCAAATCATGGTTGTCCTAATCTTGAAGAAGGACTTTTCTCCATGGAGTTAACAGAACGCAGTTGTAGCAATGCAACAAGTGAATTGTTCATGCGTGTGGCCACCCGATCATCGGACTTGTCTTACCGAGTCCTTTCGTGTTGTAGAGGCAAAGGCATAACGGCAAGCGGATAGACAGACAACATTTACTGCTATTCTGAATACGTCGCAGAAAAAAATTGTTGAAGAAAGAAAGACCAAATTACATGAAGACAGGCTTTCTGTTACTTACTTTGGAGTTATTTATCTTACCGTCTACTATCTGAAAATCCAACCATTAATTATACAAAACTGTATTTTTGCCTGTTCTCTTGTACACGTCTGAGTTTTGAATTCGCACTCCAGGGGTAGAATGTACATTGAGGGTGCCTGAGAACAAGCGCCGAGAGTTGAGGGAACAAAGCACTAAAAATAATACATATAATACACAAAACATGAAATAATTTACGCTCTTATTCCAATATTATTTGGGTGAATAAATAAATAAATAAAGATGAGATTTTCTAGAATAGATGGACGAGATACACAGCACGCATGAGAAATGTAAAAAAAAATACAGATTTTAGCGGACAACCTTAAGAGAAAACCCAGTTAAAAGACTTAGTTTTAGATTGGAGGATAATATTAAAGTGGCTCAGAAGATAAAGAGTGTGAAAGCTTGTACTTTATTCAAGTGACTCAGAATCAGATCACATTTTGGAACTGTGAACACAATTAAAAACTTCCGAGGTCCATGAAAGCAGACGGTTTTTTCCCCAGTTACTCTAAACAATTCGAGGAACCCTTGTGCACTGACCTGTTTGGTGATGGTGGTGTGGACGGAAGCACCGATTACATAAGGTGATCCATAAATCGGTGGAGGGGGCAGCACTGGACCAGGAGCCGGCGCGGCCACGTGTAAAGGAACCGGGGGAAGAGCCAGCCCGGCCAGTCCATTGCCACTGTACCCCGTCAGTCCACTTCCGACACCATAGCCTCCCAGGGTGCCGTACCCCAGTCCCAGCAGGCCTCGCTTTTTCTTGCCGTCTTCAGCTCCAACAGCGGCCAGCAGCACCAACGCTGACATGCAGAGCTGTCGATAACAACACCTAAGCAATACGTCGTGAAACTTCTTCAAACATAACCTACTGGAAGGCCGGGCGATCTCTTGTTTTTACTTCCGTTGTGTCGCCGTGATCGACTCTTTTTAAGTCAAGTGGTAACATGTCCCAGCTGCTTTAACAATCAGTGACTCTTTATTTTGTATTGGTTAGTTTTGTATGATTTTCAGTGCCATTTAGTGTCAATAATTGCAACAGGGGTTGGTTTTTAAGGCGGTAAAGCACCGCCCAAAGTAGGGAGGTGAGACTCGAACACTGTCTCGTGACAGGCAAAGCTCCCATAGGAGTTGCATAACGACATTCTAATTAGCTGGACGACTGTTAACTGCGGTAACAGAGGCTGGCGTTCAAATGCAACAACAAATTAGTGTGCTCTTACCAAACACTTAACAAGAAATAAACACGCAAATGTAAGCGACTTACAGCATTCAGTAGTGAAAGCGATAGACCTATATCCCAGTGATTGTGTAAATGAACATAACGTAAATCAAGAACACCCATGAGCGGGGTGACTGACGAAATGATGCCTCAAATCGGCGTAAATCCAATTGTGAATAAGAAATCAAAACAGTGAAAGTCTACATGCGTATCTTGGCCAGCGTTTTTGTTAGAAATATTTTTACATTGCCCTACTCAGCATTATTTATCCAGGAACGTTCTTAGTTTTTAATATTATTTATTTTCAAATAAAGTTATGACGAATCATTATTGTTTAAAATGTTATATATATTCGGAAAACCAATAACAAAAATCAAGATTATGACCCAGGGTAGCTCAGTAAGTGAACAGGTCTGTAGGTTAGGTTGCAACTTGAACTACTGGGCTTCAATTCCCGGCAACGTCAATACTGTCTCTCTTTTCAGTGCATTTTGCCCAATGTGTGCCGAGAGTAAAGAAGACAGAGCTTGAAGCTGATCGCGTTTGTGTTGAAGTTTAAGGCTCCATGTTATAATTATTTCTCCCTGAATTAATTTTGGAAATCAAGTTTTCTTTCACAGGATATTTTCGTGTGATATATCCCGAACGATAATGAAATCATGTGAAACGTGCCAATAAAGTTAGTTTAATTTGTGGGCCACTGTAACTCTAAGAAAAAGTGGAAATATGGGTTCACGATAGATCCTCCTGATTTGAAAATTCCAAACTGCTGTAACTCTGTGAGATTTTGTGCCCAAAAGGCGGCGAGTATGAAGACCTGGGATTAGATCACACGGCGCAACATCCCAGAGGACATTTATCTTCATTTTGCATTGACTGTTTGAACAATAAATATACTTTAGGCCAACTGTAACAAATTAGGAAATTTTCTGTTGAATTTTAAATGGGGCTTATGATCTACGCTAGTTAAAGTAAGTCGTGCGACATGCCCCTATACCAATAATAATTAGTGGAAGAGCAGCTTACTGATTCTCAATTACGATACGCCAACAGTAATAAAATGATTTTCAATGGCTTCTGAAGAACAGTATTTTATATTGTGATAGAAATTGTCTATTTTAGTTACGCTAATGTGAACGTGGGAAATAAGGACGTGAAGAAATAGCAGTAGTCATGGGGCTGGCGTGAAAATGTCACGAAGTGGTCACCGCTATACCGTAGGGCACGGAAACAGAACCCGTTCAGTGGGACAGGCAAGGCCGTTGCAGACATTTATTCGCTTTAATCACTTGAAGTATACGCATGGGTATTTTGATAGTCCTCACTATGGAGCACAGACCTTGTCGAGAAGATGATTGTCATTAAGATAGTCACAAAATTTTTCAAAATTCATTTTCATGTGTTCGCTGTAGAGGTCTGAGCTAGCTCAACCAGAGGACCAAAGAGATAGGTTTTCTGCCCGCTTTCTCCCCCTTTTACCTGAACACGAAATCAGAATCCAACCCCCGAAACGTTGTAGTTTTGTAATTTTATGATTTAGATGATGAGCAAAGTCCTAAGGAACAATTTTACGAATTATAACGCATCACTGTCAGATAACTTCAAGCTTGGACACAATAATCTGTGTCCAAGCTTGAAGTTATCTGACAGTGATGCGTTATAATTTTGTTTCTGTGAATAACTCATGGAACCATATTTTCTGTTAAGCTACACAGATGTTCAGCCAAACAAATCTTTTGTTATTAATACTGTGTTTCGTTATTAACTTGCTATTAAAGTTATGCCTGGAGAAAACTACATAATAGATAGCTTCGTATTCTCTACTCCACCAAATGTTATAAGGATAATCACATAAAAAACTGGAATTGGCACGTAATGAGAAATTCACACAAAATTTTTGTCTCTGAACCTGAAGTGAAGTGACTGAGATACCTAAGCGAAGCGTAAATGGGAGGATATCAATAAACGTAAAATAAAATATATGATTATGGAACAGATTTGTCTTACTCAACGTTGGGAGCAGACGAATATTCTTTCGAACACAAGGGTTTCATAAAAGGAGGGAATCTTCTTAGCTTGTAGAATGGTTATTGGTTTGCCGAGGACTATTCTCCATACAGTTGGAGCGTCCATCACACTCAGTGATTGGATTCATAATCCTTATATTAGGCACTATAAGTGAAAAGCGATCTAAACAGCATAATTACTCATATTTATTAGTTACGACTCTGTTTCTCATTGAAAGACCTGCATCGTTAACATAAATGAAATGCATTGCACATATTGACACTGTGCAAAATCATTACAGCTCAAGATGCAGTCAAAACTGGTTTACTTACGAACGCCTTCATGTTGAAATTGGAAAACCACTTGTGCTGAACGACACACACTTTACAGAATGTTTTGTATCTTGGTCCAGGGGTTCCGTTTTATATGCTTCTCCCCCTCTGCCACTTGTTGCACCCAGATTTGCGATACAGCGCAACACTTTCACCGTAGAAGGATATTGGGCCTGTCAGTTGGGTGCCCACATGGCACCACTCCATAACACTTTCAGCAAACCTTGATATTCCCCACTGCTTTACGACATTGAAAGTATTGACCAGTGATGAGTGAGTGATTGGCACTATAACGGAATACGGAAGAATTTTAAAGAAGATCCTTTGGCAGGCCGCCCTCAGATCAGGTGAAAATGTGTGATGTGTTGTCTTTATAGCAGTTTGTATACAAAATATATGCTTACTTTTACAGACTAATTCCAAATTTTTTGAGTGTGTGTAATAAACGTTTACATGTTAATTACAAGCTTTAATTAGCGATTATTGATTCAATAGGTAGTGTAGCTCACATATTGATACAATTGTCATGTAAAACAGATATGAAGACTATTTCAAACGAAAAACAAAAATACGACACGTGATTGCAAAGATATGAATGCTATACATTTGTAACATAACCACCCCATGGAAAAGAGTCCTAGATAAAATAACAATCACTTGACTGCCCGGTGAATTCGTTCATTGCCATCATAAGCAACTTCTTTGATATTAATTTGAATATTAACCTTACAAGGACGTCCTTCTTTCCCAATTGGTCTCTTCCCTTCAGGATTTCCAACCAAAATTCTGTATGCTTTTCCTGTCTTTCCAGGGCATGCTTTTGTGCGTCGCTCATCTCTTATTCCTTCTTTTGACAATATTATTAACATTTAAAATTATAAATCATTAACGTCGGTAGTATGAAATATCCTCCAAACTTTTGTTGGTGATTGACGTTCTCAAAACATTTGAACTTTGCAACATTTTCGAAGGATTTATTAAGTATCTTCATTACATGATTATGTTCTGCACTCTGGTGATAATACATAAACACGTAGTTACTTTTCACTGCGCTTGTTTCTATATCACCGTCTTTACTAGCATTTGTTTTTCTAAACATGTTCTGTTCTAATAAACTGAAAATGAAGTCTAAATTTTACTCTCTTATGTTAATGACACTTTCACCGCAAAGACAAATTCTTTCCGTAACATTTTATAACGACGTTGTAGTGACTTTTTCAAGTAGAGAAATAACCTGTACGAAAGTGGCAGTCATCTGGGCTGTAACCCTGTGGCGTAGCAGAAGGTTACCCACATTTCAGATTTATGTTATGGCTTTATTATCAGGGCTCCTTGATTATGGAGGCAGCAGGCACCTTCCTTGGTGTTCATTCATTTATTCATGGCCTTCTTCCTGTGGCCTACTTAAATAGAACACACCAAAACATAGTTTTAAGTCTTAACATCCTGAAACTTCCGTAATTAGGCGAAAAAAATATTTTTATGTGCTGCTTTGTTAGACTTGTCCATAAAACGTGTTTTAATTATTACTTAGAGTTGTGGGTAATGTTGAAGGGATATTGTCCAGTTTATTATTAACATTATTATTATTATTATAATTTTTATTTTGTTTTTATTTTATTTTATTTTGTTCCTTTTATTTTATTAGTGTTTTTTACTTATTATTTTGTAATAAATTAATTTTGTATAATTTGGTATATTTATATATTCAGTTTTTTGTTTATTTGTATTTGTATTGTAAGGTTTGTATTTTGTTAGTGCTTGGCTGTTATTGGCGTTCAGGCTGTTGTCAAGCACTTTAATAAATGAATTGAATTGAATTATTATTATTATTATTCGGATTAGATTTGTGATCTTACTATGAGCAGTACTTTCCTATCAGTTTAGCTTGTCGAAGTATTCTTATCATGTATGCCCAAGTCAATAAAGTAAGACAGATGCCTGGCACATATTTACT
Organism: Zootermopsis nevadensis; assembly: GCF_977971745.1. NCBI lineage: Eukaryota > Metazoa > Arthropoda > Insecta > Blattodea > Termopsidae > Zootermopsis > Zootermopsis nevadensis. The sequence goes on along the minus strand of NW_028259152.1, from coordinate 3,181,731 downwards.
GAATGAATGAAACTCTTTATGGTGCAATGTAATTACTATGTCGTTGAAACGCTGATGTAATTTCCTGCATTTCAGCTATCAGTTTCCGTTTGAATGTAGTTTCTTATAGAAGTGAGTGTTCATATCAGTAACATTTTAAACACACCTGTACAACCAGCTTTAATAATCAACAACGCAGCATTTTGCATTTATGGATATGATTCTGAGTGTAAACAGAGATTAATTCCTTAAATGACATTAACGCTGAAGTGTTTTCTTTTAGGTAAGGAGGTTTATGTTCACCCATTTTAATGAATGAGGACAGTTTAAGAATTTTCATTAAAAAATATACAGGCGTGGAATATAAGATTCTGACTAACTTGACGTGATTAGAAAAAGATCAGTTTCTTTCCTGCAGTTCCGCTTGTTTAAAATATGAGACGTGATTTAACATTTTGAAATTGCAAGTGCATGTAACAGCATAGTTCTCGTCGTGGGAAACGTAGATCTGATGGCAATTTTGCACTCACGACACATCTACATTGAAGTGGTGAGCCTAGTTTCATTACTGCAGCATGAACCTCACATGTGGCTCGATAAAACATACTCAGTAATCGTGTACATAATATGTAAAGAGCAGAAAAAGCATCTGTTGTATGCCAAGGTTACGTATCAAAGACCAGAGGCGTAAAATTCCTAGAGTAGAAAGTGAACATCAACAAAGAACTTACTGTTGCAGGATGTGTGCAAGAGTGTAACAAATGCGTCATTAGTCATGTGTAGTAGTACAATACCTTTTACAGTAATTTTAATCTCATCGTTATGTTTTACGTACCAACGGTTATAAAATACGCACACACACGTCATGAATATTATTCCTTCTAAGACCGAAAAATTCTGAGCAGCAAACGATCACCATCCAGCATTTGCCTGTTACACACAGTAAGTAAAGTAAAGTAAAGTAAAGTAAAGTAAAGTTTGTCCCACTCTACGCCATGTAGGCGTTTGGGGTGAGAGGAGGTATAGCTCCTTCCTTCCTTGACCTCGGCACTAGATGGGGGTGAGTGGTCAGCATCACGCCCCGGCCGGCTTTACCCCCGGGAAAGGACCCCGGTACCCATTTTAGAGGAGGCTGGGTGGGCCCCAGAGCCGGTCTGGACGCAGAGGCTAGAGGAAAAATCCTCTGCCCCCGTCGGGGATCGAACCCCGGTCGTCCAGCCCGTAGCTAGTCACTATACTGACTGAGCTATCCCGGCTCATGCCTGTTACACACAGTAGATAAGATATGTTCGCAGCCGCGAACAGCCTTTGCAACTGAGTCGAGATGTGTTGAAAAGCATTAAAAAAATGCGTGTTTCAAAAGATTTACTTAACTGTTTGTAAATTTTATTGACTTCCGCTGTATGCTCAGATTTCATGAAGCAGAATCCTTCTTGTAATACTAATAGTCGCTCAGAAAAAAAAAATATATATCAGCCATTATAGAGCCCGAAATTTGTTGCATGTTCAAAAGAACCAGCTACAGGTCATTATCCTGACTCACAACAATCATACCCACAAATATGGACGAACGGTGAGAAGGAAACAAAGATACGAAAGGCATAATGGAAGGGAAGAAATGCTGTGAGGAGTAAATATACTAACAACCTATTCCTGTAGAATTTCAACGGGCCTTTCCACCATTACAGTAAAATGCAATTTGGCTCATGAGTTAGCGTTCTGACCTCAAGTCATACTCGAGTCAACATTCCTTTTGGTCTCTTACGTGCAGTAATATGTAACATAATTTTTATAATCATTATTATTGTTAATAGAATTTTTCTTCTTTCAACATTTAATATGCCTAGTTCCAGTAGCTTATTAGTTATCGCTGTCAAACCCATTAAAAGTTCATAGACACAGATGTCATATTGATTTCAAGAATCTACTGTTTTTTAAGTAATTAAAATAGTTGTGAAATTTTAGATCCTCACGGAAGTGAAAATTTCGATGCTGTTCTCATTGTTTTTAATGCTAAGTAGAAAAGATGGAGGCGGTATGTTCCTCAGAAACGTTGGTATCTACCTACAAACGCACATGGTGTTGCAGTTAAGTATTCGAACACCGACAAACGTAGTTAGTAATTTTATATATTATACATATAATTATGTAATATATTCATGTATTATATATTTTATAAACATTTGTCATACAACTAATCTCACATTATAATTACGTCAGCTGGAAAAATGTTAAATTAATTGAATGAATTAATAAATAGAAGTATTTATTTTTGCTCTTGATCCATTTTTCCATACCAAGAAGTAGAAACGTGAGTAAGGCCACTGCCAACTAAAGGACCATCCATTCGGCTCGTAGGTATATCCTACATCAAGTGAATTAACTGGCAGAAGCCAACAAACGCCCACACAACAGATCAAGGGAGACCTGACTATTAATGTCCCAACATTTTTTTTTAAATTTGGGTAGTCGGGAGACAAGCTACGAGATTCTCGACAGTGGCAGGACTATTTCCCCACGCCATCACATACAAACCTGTTTTCGGACCCTTCGAGTCTCCCTTTAGCGTTAAGATAGTCACTTTAATACATGAAGTGTGAAGGAAAAATTATTGAATGGGGCTTCCCTGCCCTTCTCAGTACGAACTCATAATGTGGCACAACTTTATGCATATCTGTACGTCATGGTTTCTGACAACAGATATTAGAATTTGTGATGCCCTGATCGGACCACGCCCAATTCATGCACTGCTCAGAAAATTAGACATGGCAACCATTCTTTGCACGATCTTGGTGTAACTGAATAGGAGAAAAGGCCAGCACTGTACAGTTCGGTCATATCGGAGTACAGTGACAAAATTAAAGCGAAACTGTAACAAAATTTCAAATTTTTTAAAAAATAAAAAATGCTGGAAATTATCCAAACAGCGCACAAAAATATTTTTTTAAGAAGTTTCAACTATAGATTTTTCAAAAATTCAGAATTTTTTTTGTTTTGTGCGCTTTTTAGACAATTTCCAGCATTTCTTGATTTTTAGAGAATTTTCAACATTTTAATTTTTTTTACAAAAATGCCCCATTTGATCATCACCAGAAAAATTTTCTAGTAGGCTATATACTGTAACACCCAAGTCTCTGCTAGAACGGGACTCTGCTACACAGACATTCGAAGACACCGTCTCTGCACCACCCGGTTTCTGCCAGACTCAGTCTCTGCTGGACTAGGTATTTGCAGAAACGACCCGTCAGAGACCGAGTCATACACAACCGGATCGTGCAGAGAACGAATCCGGCAGAGAGCGGGTCCGTCACAGACAGGGTGTGAACAGACCATGTCCGGCAGACGCCAGTTTCGGATTCTAAAGGATGGGCAGAATTTTGAAAAAAATCATAATTTCAAAATTTTCTAAAAATCAAAAAATGCCTTAAATTGTCCTAAAAGCGCACAAAAATAAAAATTGAGAATTTTCAACCTTAAAACAATTTTCAAAAGTTACTAAAAAATTTGATGTGCTCTTTTTAGACAAATTCCAGAATTTTTTGATTTTTGGAAATTTTCGAAAATTTTTAATAATTATCAACAATCCGATCATCATCAGAACAAGTCTGTTGGTATCTTTCATTCCAAACCAGGTCTCTGCTAGACCCGGACTGCCGCACAAAGACTCTGAAAGACACGGTCACTGCATCACTCGTTCTCTGCCGGACACAGACTCTGGATCACCCGGTCTCTGCTGATCTAGGGTTTTGCAGAGGCGAAAAGTCAGAGACGGTCATACAGGGACCGAGTCCTGCAGAGACTGCGTCCATCAGTGACAGAGTGTAAGTGACCGTGTTCGGCAGACACCGGGTCTAAGAGATAACAGGTGGGGAGAATTTTGAAAAAAATTAATTTTTTAAAATTTTCAATAAACCAATAAATGATGGAAATTGTCCAAATGGCGCACAAAATAAAAAAAATTAGAATTTTCAACTTCAAATTTTTTCAAAATTTTCGAAATTTTTTTGTTTTGTGCGCTTATTAGACAATTTCAAACATGTTTTGATTTTTCGAAATTTCTTAAATATTTTCAAAATTCTCCCCATACGATCATCACCAGTACCCGTCTGTCAGTCTCTATACTTCCAAACCCGGTCTCTGCTAGACCCGGACTTTGCGAACACAGAATCTGCAAGACGTCTGCTTCACGCGCCCTCTGCAGGACACAGGCTCTGACTTTCCAGAACACGTCTGTGCTAGTCTCTGTCCTGCCACACCCGGACTCTGATAGACCAGGACACTGCCTCACGCAGACTCTGCAAGGCACGGTTTCTGCATCACTCGCTCTCTGCCAGGCGCAGCCTCTGAATCACACGGTCAATGCCCTTGTGGGGCTTTGCAGAGGCGACAATTCAGACACGGTCATAGAACGACCGGATCGTGAATAGACCGAGTCCAGCAGAGACCGTGTCCGTCAGAGAGGGTTTGTGTAAAAGATCGTGTTCGGCAGACAACGGTTCTAGCAGATAACGGGTGGGGAGAATTTTGAAAAAAATAATTCAAAATTTTCATAAAATTAAAAAATGCTGGAAATTGTCCCAATGGCGCACAAAATAAAGAAAAATTGCGAATTTTCAACTTCAAATTTTTTTTCAAAATTTTAGAAAATTTTTGGTTTTGTGCGCATTTTAGGAGATTTCCCACATTTTTTATTTTTCGAAAATTTCGAAAAAATTTCAAAATTCACCCCATACAATCATCACCAGCACACGTCTGTTAGTTTCTGTACTTCTAAACACGGTCTCTGCTACGGACTTTGCGAGCACAGACTGCAAGACGTCTTTGCATCACCCGTCCCGTGTCGGACGCAGTCTCTGACTCACCAGAACAAGTCTGTGCTAGTCTCTGTCCTGCCATACCCAGTCTCTGATAGACACGGACTGCCTCACGCAGACTGCAAGGCACGTTTTCTGCAACACTCGCTCTCTGCATGGCCCAGTCTCTGAATCACCCGGTCACTGTCCGTCCGGGGTTTGCAGAGACATGTCAAAGACTGTCATACAACGACCAGATCGTTCATAGACCGAGTTCAGCAGAGACCGTGACCGTCGGAGAGTATGTGTAAGAGAACGTGTCCGTGAAAAATTTCACATTGAAAAATATTTTCAAAACTTTGAAAAACTTTTGGTTTTGTGCGCTTTTCAGACATTTTCCAGCATTTTTTCATTTTTCGAAACTTTTGAAAAATTTGAATATTTTTTCTAAACTCTCCCCAAGAGATGCCTGCCAAATTCGGTGCATGTTTAACCCTATCCTTGCCGGACTCGGCCTCTATTTCAGCCGGTTGCTGCCTGCCTCGATGTCTGCACCAATCGGCCTCTGCAAGACTCGGTCTGCCGGTGAGGTACTGTGCCTTACGTGTTATTTAACGCACCTGGGCTTCTCAGAGACGGCACGTCAGAGCCGTGTTATACAGAGACCGGTCCGAGCAGAGCCCGAGTCAGGCACAGACCGCATTCGTCAGAGACACAGTACATCAGAAACAGTCCGAGAGAGACCGGTTCTGCAAGGCATCAGGTGGGTGGAATTCTGAAAAAATTTCAAAATTTTCAAAAATCAAAAAATTCTGTAAATTGTACAAAAAGCGCACAAAACCAAAAAATTCATAACAGTTCACCTTCAACTTTTTTTTCAAAATTTTAAATTTTTTTGGTTTTGTGCGATTTTCAGACAATTTCAAGCATTTTTTGATTTTTCGAAAATTTTGAATATTTTTTCTAATCTTTCCCCAAGAGATGCCTGCGAAACTCGGTGAAAGCCTCGCCTTGCCTCGTCTTGCCTTGCCTGGCCTTGCCTTGCCCTGCCTTGCCTGGCCTAGCTTCGCCTGGCGTTGCCTTGCCTCGCCTGGTCTTGCCTTCCTGGCCTTGCTTGCCTGGATTTACCTGGATTTTCCTGGCCATTTCTGAACTTGCTAGCATTGCCTGGCCTTGCCTGACCTCGCCTGGCCTCTCCTGGCCTTGCCTGTCCTCTCCTGGCCTCGACTGGCCTTGACATGCCTTGCCTTTCCTTGCATTGCCTGGCTTTTTATGGCCTTGCCTGTCTTTGCCTTGCCTTTCCTTGCCTGGTCTCGCCTCGCCTGGCTTAGACTGGCCTCGCCTCGCATCGCCTCGCCTTGCCTGGCCTAGCCTTGCTTCGCCTTTCCTCGCTTTGCCTGGCCTTGCCTGGCATTGCCTGGGCTTGCCTGGCCTTGTCAGGCCTTGCCTAGCGTTTCCTGGCCTTGCTTCGCCTTGCCTCGCTTTGCCTCGTCTTGCATCGCCTTTCCCCGATTTGCTTCGCTTTGCCTGACCATGTCTGGGCTTTCCTGGAATTACCTGGTCTTTCCTGGCCTTACACCCTTCCATCGCCTTCCCTCGACATGCCTGGACTTGCCTGACTTGCCTGGCCTTGTCTGGCTTTGTCTGGCCTTGCATGGCCTTTACTGGCATTGCATGGCCTTGACTGACTTTGATATCGCCTTCCCTCGCATTGCCTCGCCTTACCTCGCCTTGCCTGGACTTGTGTGGTCTTGACTGGCCTTGACTGGCCTTGTCTTAACTTGCCATGCATTGGCTTCCTTGCCTGGTTTTGTTTGGCTTTGCCTGGCGTTTCCTGTCCTTGATTGGTCATGCCTGTCCTTGCTTCGCCTTACCTCGCTTTGCCCCGCCTTGCTGAACTTGTCTGGCCTTGCCAAGCCTGGGCTGGGTTTGTCTGGATTTGCATATCCTTGCCTGCCTTTCCGGGCATTGCCTGGAATTGCCTCGCATTTCCTGATATTGTGTGGCCTTGCATGGCCTTTATTAGCCATGCCTGTCATTGCATGGCCTTGCTTCAAATTTCCTCTTCTTTCCCCGCCTTGCCTGGACTTGCCTGGCCTTGCCTGACCTTGTATCTCCTTGACTTAAATTACCTCGTCTTACCTTCTTCTTGCCTGCCCTTGCCTGGCCTTGCATGACCTTGCATCGCCTTGCCACGCCTTCCCTGGGCTTGCCTCCCGTTGCCTCGACTTGCCTCGCCTTGCCTGGCCTTGCATGTCCTTGCCTGCCTTGTCTGAATTTGCCTGGCCTTGTCTCCCCATGTAACACATTTCCTTACCTTACCTCGTCTTGCATGGCATTGCCTGACTCGGCGTGGCCTTACATTGCCGAGCCTGGCTTGGCATTCACTTGCCGGCCCTTGCATGCCCGTGCATGGTTTGCCTGGCCATACCTGGCATTAACCTGGCCTTGCCTGGCCTTACCTGGCTTAGACTGGACTTTCCTGGCTTCGCTTGGCCTTGCCTGGAACGTCTTTCATCGCCTGGCATTGCCATAAAGTGCCTCGTTTGCTCTGTTTTTGCCTTCCCTTGCCTTGCCTGGCCTAGCCTCGAATGGTCTTGCCCCGCTTGCCTGTACTTGCATAGCCTGACTTTGCCTCGACTTGCATCCCCTTAGATCACCTAAACTCGATTTGCCAGTCCTTGCTTTGCCTTGCCTGACTTTGATTCGCCTTACCTCGTAAAAATTCGTCTTAAATCGCCTTTCCTGGTCTTGCCTGTACTGCATGGCTTTGCCTGTACTGCATGGCCTTGCCTGGCCTCGTCTGGCCTTTCCTGGCCTAGCCTGGCCTTTCCTGGTTAGAATATAATTCCCTGCCCTTGTTTTCCCTTGTCTGGCTTTGCCTTGCCTTGCCATGCTCTGCCATGCCTGGCCTTGAATGGCCTTGAATAGCCTTGCCTCGCTTTGCCACGTTTTGAATGAACTTGCCTGGTCGTGCCTCCACATGCATCGCATGTCCAAATTCCTGAGAAATAACATGTCCCAAGTCGTGAGCAGTCCAAGAACCAAGTCTTCAAAAGTCACATGACCACAGTCGTGAGAAGTCACAAATCCCAAATCTTGAAAGTCGCAAGTCCCAAGTTGTGAGTAGACGCATGTCCCAAGTCCTAAGAAGTCTCATGAAACAAGTCGTGAGAAGACAAAGGTCCCAGGTCTTGAGAAGAGCGTGTCCCGAGTCTTGAGAAGTGCGAGTCCCAAGTCTTGAAGAGTGTCCCAAGTATTGAGAAGTCACTTGCCCCAAGTATTGAGAAGTCACTTGTCCCAAGTCTTGAAAAGTAATTTGTTCCAGGTCTTCAGAAGTCACTTGCCCCAAGTCTTGAGAAGTCACTTGTCCCAAGTCTTCAAAAGTCTCTTGTCCGAAGTCTTAAGAAGTCACTTGTCCCAAGTCTTGAGAAGTCACTTGTCCCAAGTCTTTAAGTGCGTGTCCCAACACTTCAGAAGTGCGTGTCTCAATTCTTGAGAAGTTACGTTTCCCAAGTCTTGAGAAATCACTTGTCCCAAATCTTGAGAAGACAAATGTCCCAAGTCTTGAGAAATCACTTGTCCCAAGTCTTGAGAAGTCACTTGTCCCAAGTCTTTAGAAATCACTTGTCGCAAGTCATGAGAAGTCCAGTGTCCCAAGTCTTGAGAAGTACGTGTCCCAAGTCTTGAGAAGTGCGTGTACCAAGATTTGAGAAGTCACTTGTCCCAAGTCTTGAGAAGTCATTTGTAACAAGTCTTGAGAAGTCACTTGTCCCAAGTCGTTACAAGTCACTTGCCCAAGTCTTGAGATGTCACTTGTCCCAAGTTTTGAGAAGTCACTTCTCCCAAGTATTGAGAAGTCACTTGTCCCAAGTCTTGAGAAGTGTGAGTTACAAGATTTGAGAAGTCACTTGTCCCAAGCCTTGAGAAGTGCGTGTCCCAAGTCTTGAGAAGTCACTTTTCCCAAGTCTTGAGAAGTCACTTGTCCCAAGTCTTGAGAAGTCACTTATCCCAAGTAATGAGAAGTCACTTGTTCCAAGTCTAGAGATGTCATTTGTTTCAAGTCTTGTGAAGTCACTTAACCCAAGTCTTGAGAAGTCACTTGTCCCAAATCTTGAGAAGTCACTTGTCCCAAGTCTTGAGAAGCCACTTGTCCCAAGGCCTGAGAAGTCATTTGTCCCAAGTCTTGAGAAATCACTTGTCCCAAGTCTTGAGAAGTCACTTACCCAAGTCTTGAGAAGTCACTTGTCCCAAGTCTTGGGAAATCACTTGACACAAGTATTGAGAAGTGTGAGTTCCAAGGCTTGAGAAGTCACTTGTAACAAGTCTTGAGAAGTCACTTGTTCCAAGTCTTCAGAAGTTCTTGTCCCAAGTCTTCTCTGCTTGTTTAGGGCTGTCTTACCCGTCTTTGCTGAATTCAAAATTTTGTTGAAAATTTCGAAAATTCTTAGTTTTGTTCGCGTTTCACGACATCTGCACCCATTTTTAATTTTTTTAAAATTTCGAAAATTTTTGAAAATTTTGAGAAATTTCAATTTTTCGAAAAATTTCGAAAAATCGAAAAACGTGGCAAATCGTCCAAAAAGCGCACAAAACTAAGAATTTTTTGAAAATTTTCAACTTTTAATTTTTTCAAGAATTTTCCGAAAATTTTCGGTTTTGTGCGCATTTCATAAAGATTGCAGCGTTTTTTTCATTTTTCGAAAAATTTGAAATTTTTTTCTTCTAAATTTGACCTGTCCCATCCCTATCAGGACTAGACTCCCAAGTCTTGAGAAGTCACTCGTTCCAAGTCTTTAGAAGTTCTTGTCTCAAGTCTTGAGAATTCACTTATCCCAAGTCTTGAGAAGTCACTTGTCCCAAGTCTTGAGAAGTTCTTGTCCCAAGTCTTGAGAAGTCACTCGTCCCAAGACTTGAGAAGTCACTCGTCCCAAGTCTTGTGAAGTTCTTGTCCCAAGTCTTGAGAAGTCACTTGTCCCAAGTCTTGAGAAGTCACTTGTCCCAAGTCTTGAGAAGTTCTTGTCCCAAGTCTTGAGAAGTCACTTGTCCCAAGTCTTGAGAAGTAACTTGTCCCAAGTCTTGAGAAGTTCTTGTCCCAAGTCTTGAGAAGTTCTTGTCCTAAGTCTTGAGAAGTCACTCGTCCCAAGTCTTGAGAAGTTCTTGTCCCAAGTCTTGAGAAGTCACTTGTCCCAAGTCTTGAGACGTTCTAGTCCCAAGTCTTGAGAAGTCACTTGTCCCAAGTCTTGAGAAGTTCTTGTCCCAAGTCTTGAGAAGTCTTGTCCCAATTTCGAAAATTTTTGAAAATTTTGAGAAATTTCAATTTTTTCGAAAAATTTCGTAAAATCGAAATCGTCCAAAAAGCGCACAAAACTAAGAATTTTTGAAAATTTTCAACTTTTAATTTTTTTCCGAATTTTCCGAAAATTTTCGGTTTTGTGCGCATTTCAGAGAGTTTGCAGCGTTTTTTCATTTTTAGAAAAATTTGAAATTTTTTTCTTCTAAATTTGACCTGTCCCATCCCTATCAGGACTAGACTCCCAAGTCTTGAGAAGTCACTCGTTCCAAGTCTTTAGAAGTTCTTGTCTCAAGTCTTGAGAATTCACTTGTCCCAAGTCTTTAGAAGTTCTTGTCCCAAGTCTTGAGAAGTCACTAGTCCCAAGTCTTGAGAAGTCACTCGTCCCAAGTTTTGTGAAGTTCTTTGTCCAAGTCTTGAGAAGTCACTTGTCCCAAGTCTTGAGACGTTCTAGTCCCAAGTCTTGAGAAGTCACTTGTCCCAAGTCTTGAGAAGTTCTTGTCCGAAGTCTTGAGAAATCACTTGTTCCAAGTCTTCAGAAGTTCTTGTCCGAAGTCTTCTCTGCTTGTTTAGGGTTGTGCCTTACCCGTCTTTGCTGAATTCAAAATTTTTGTCGAAAATTTCGAAAATTCTTAGTTTTCTTCGCGTTTCACGCCATTTGCAGCCTTTTTTAATTTTTTTAAAATTTCGAAAAATTTTGAAAATTTTGAGAAATTTCAATTTTTTCGAAAAATTTCGAAAAATCGAAAAACGTGGCAAATCGTCCAAAAAGCGCACAAAACTAAGAATTTTTGAAAATTCTCAAATTTTAATTTTTTTTCGAATTTTCCGAAAATTTTCGGTTTTGTGGGCATTTCAGAAGGTTTGCAAGGTTTTCTCATTTTTCGAAAAATTTGAAATTTTTTTCATCTAGATTTGACCTGTCCCATCCCTATCAGGACTAGACTCCCAAGTCTTGAGAAGTCACTTGTCCCAAGACTTGTGAAGTTCTTGTCCCAAGTCTTGAGAAGTCACTCGTCCCAAGTCTTCAGAAGTCACTCGTCCCAAGTCTTGAGAAGTTCTCCTCCCAAGTCTTGAGAAGTAACTTGTCCCAAGTCTTGAGAAGTCCTTGTCCCAAGTCTTGAGAAGTCACTTGTTCCAAGTCTTCAGAAGTTCTTGTCCCAAGTCTTCTCTGCTTGTTTAGGAATGTGCCTTACCCGTCTTTGCTGAATTCAAAATTTTTGTCGAAAATTTCGAAAATTCTTAGTTTTCTTCCCGTTTCACGCCATCTGCAGCCATTTTTTATTTTTTTAAAATTTCGAAAAATTTTGAAAATTTTGAGAAATTTCAATTTTTTCGAAAAATTTCGAAAAATCGAAAAACGTGGCAAATCGTCCAAAAAGCGCACAAAACTAAAAATTTTTGAAAATTTTTAAATTTTAATTTTTTTCCGAATATCCCGAAAATTTTCGGTTTTGTGCGCATTTCAGAAGGTTTGCAAGGTTTTTTCATTTTTCGAAAAATTTGAAATTTTTTTCATCTAGATTTGACCTGTCCCATCCCTACCAGGACTAGACTCCCAAGTCTTGAGAAGTCACTTGTCCCAAGACTTGAGAAGTCCTTGTCCCAAGTCTTGTGAAATCACTCGTCCCAAGTCTTGAGAAGTCACTCGTCCCAAGTCTAGAAAAGTTCTTGTCCCAAGCCTTGAGAAGTCACTTGCCCCAAGTCTTGAGAAGTTCTTGTTCCAAGTCTTGAGAAGTCACACGTCCCAAGTCTTGAGAAGTCACTCGTCCCAAGTCTTGAGAAGTTCTTGTCCCAAGTCTTGAGAAGTCACTTGTCCCAAGTCTTGAGAAGTCACTTGTCCCAAGTCTTGAGAAGTTCTTGTCCCAAGTATTGAGAAGTCACTTGTCCCAAGTCTTGAGAAATCACTAGTCCCAAGACTTGAGAAGTTCTTGTCCCAAGTCTTGAGAAGTCACTTGTCCCAAGTTTTGAGAAGTTCTTGTCCCAAGTCTTGAGAAGTTCTTGTCCCAAGTCTTGAGAAGTTCTTGTCCCAAGTCTTGACAAGTCACTCGTCCCAAGTCTTGAGAAGTTATTGTCTTGTCTGCTTGTTTAGGGCTGTGCCTCACCTGTCTTAGCAAAAATTCAAATTTTTTCGAAAATTCTTAGTTTTATTCGCGTTTCGGGCCATTTGCAGTCGTTTTTAATTTTTTTAAAATTTCGAAAAATTTTGAAAATTCTCAAAGGGACAAGAAATTGAATTGAGAAATTTCAATTTTTTCGAAAAATTTCGAAAAATCGAAAAACGTGGCAAATCGTCCAAAAAGCGCACAAAACTAAAAATTTTTGAAAATTTTTAAATTTTAATTTTTTTCCGAATATCCCGAAAATTTTCGGTTTTGTGCGCATTTCAGAAGGTTTGCAAGGTTTTTTCATTTTTCGAAAAAATTGAAATTTTTTCCATCTAGATTTGACCTGTCCCATCCCTACCAGGACTAGACTCCCAAGTCTTGAGAAGTCACTTGTCCCAAGACTTGAGAAGTCCTTGTCCCAAGTCTTGTGAAATCACTCGTCCCAAGTCTTGAGAAGTCACTCGTCCCAAGTCTTGAAAAGTTCTTGTCCCAAGCCTTGAGAAGTCACTTGCCCCAAGTCTTGAGAAGTTCTTGTTCCAAGTCTTGAGAAGTCACACGTCCCAAGTCTTGAGAAGTCACTCGTCCCAAGTCTTGAGAAGTTCTTGTCCCAAGTCTTGAGAAGTCACTTGTCCCAAGTCTTGAGAAGTCACTTGTCCCAAGTCTTGAGAAGTTCTTGTCCCAAGTATTGAGAAGTCACTTGTCCCAAGTCTTGAGAAATCACTAGTCCCAAGACTTGAGAAGTTCTTGTCCCAAGTCTTGAGAAGTCACTTGTCCCAAGTTTTGAGAAGTTCTTGTCCCAAGTCTTGAGAAGTTCTTGTCCCAAGTCTTGAGAAGTTCTTGTCCCAAGTCTTGACAAGTCACTCGTCCCAAGTCTTGAGAAGTTATTGTCTTGTCTGCTTGTTTAGGGCTGTGCCTCACCTGTCTTAGCAAAAATTCAAATTTTTTCGAAAATTCTTAGTTTTCTTCGCGTTTCGGGCCATTTGCAGTCGTTTTTAATTTTTTTAAAATTTCGAAAAATTTTGAAAATTCTCAAAGGGACAAGAAATTGAATTGAGAAATTTCAATTTTGTCGAAAAATTTCGAAAAATCGAAAAACGTGGCAAATCGTCCAAAAAGCGCACAAAACTAAGAATTTTTGAAAATTTTCAACTTTTAATTTTTTTCCGAATTTTCCGAAAATTTTTGGTCTTGTGCGCATTTCAGAAGGTTTGCAGCGTTTTTTGATATTTCGAAAAATTTGAAAATTTTTCCTTCTAAATTTGACCTTTCCCATCCTTATCAGGACTAGACTCCCAAGTCTTGAGAAGTCACTTGTCCCAAGTCTTGAGAAGTCCTTGTCCCAAGTCTTGAGAAGTTCTTTTCCCAAGTCTTGAGAAGTTACTTGTCCCAAGTCTTGAGAAGTCACTCGTTCTAAGTCTTGAGAAGTCACTCGTCCCAAGTCTTGAGAAGTCCTTGTCCTAAGTCTTGAGAAGTCACTCGTCTCAAGTTTTGAGAAGTTCTTGTCCCAAGGCTTGAGAAGTCACTTGTCCCAAGTCTTGAGAAGTTCTTGTCCCAAGTCTTGAGAAGTCACTTGTCCCGAGTCTTGAGAAGTTCTTGTCCCAAGACTTGAGAAGTCACTTGTCCCAAGTCTTGAGAAGTTCTTGTCCCAAGTCTTGAGAAGTCACTTGTCCCAAGTCTTGAGAAGTCACTTGTCCCAAGTCTTGAGAAGTTCTTGTCCCAAGTCTTGAGAAGTCACTCGTCCCAAATCTTGAGAAGTCCTTGCCCCAAGTCTTGAGAAGTTCTTGTCCCAAGTCTTGAGAAGTCACTTGTCCCAAGTCTTGAGAAGTTCTTGTCCCAAGTCTTGAGAAGTCACTCGTCCCAAGTCTTGAGAAGTCCTTGTCCCAAGTCTTGAGAAGTTCTTGTCCCAATTCTTGAGAAGTCACTTGTCCCAAGTCTTGAGAAGTTCTTGTCCCAAGTCTTGAAAAGTCACTTGTCCTAAGTCTTGAGAAGTCACTCGTCCCAAGTCTTGAGAAGTTCTTGTCCCAAGTCTTGAGAAGTCACTTGTCCCAAGTCATGAGAAGTTCTTGTCCCAAGTCTTGAGAAGTCACTCGTCGCAAGTCTTGAGAAGTTCTTGTCCCAAGTCTTGAGAAGTTCTTGTCCCAAGTCTTGAGAAGTCACTTGTCCCAAGTCTTGAGAAGTTCTTGTCCCAAGTCTTGAGAAGTCACTCGTCCCAAGTTTTGAGAAGTTCTTGTCCCAAGTCTTGAGAAGTTCTTGTCCCAAATCTTGAGAAGTTCTTGTCCCAAGTCTTGAGAAGTTATTGTCCCAAGTCTTGTCTGCTTGTTTAGGGCTTTGCCTCACCTGTCTTAGCTGAATTCAATTTTTTTCGAAAATTCTTAGTTTTCTTCGCGTTTCACGCCATTTGCAGTCGTTTTTAATTTTTTAAAATTTCGAAAATTTTTGAAAATTCTCAAAATTGAGAAATTTCAATTTTTTCGAAAAAATTCGAAAAATCGAAAAACGTGGCAAATCGTCCAAAAAGCGCATAAAACTAAGAATTTTTGAAAATTTTCAACTTTTAATTTTTTCCGAATTTTCCGAAAATTTTTGGTTTTGTGCGCATTTCAGAAGGTTTGCAGCGTTTTTTGATTTTTCGAAAAATTTGAAAATTTTTCCTTCTAAATTTAACCTGTCCCATCCCTATCAGGACTAGACTCCCAAGTCTTGAGAAGTCACTTGTTCCAAGTCTTGAGAAGTCACTCGTCCCAAGTCTTGAGAAGTCACTCGTCCCAAGTCTTGAGAAGTTCTTGTCCCAAGGCTTGAGAAGTCACTCGTCCCAAGTCTTGAGAAGTTCTTGTCCCAAGTCTTGAGAAGTCACTTGTCCCAAGTCTTGAGAAGTTCTTGTCCCAAGTCTTGAGAAGTCACTTGTCCCAAGTCTTGAGAAGTTCTTGTCCCAAGTCTTGAGAAGTCACTTGTCCCAAGTCTTGAGAAGTCACTTGTCCCAAGTCTTGAGAAGTTCTTGTCCCAAGTCTTAAGAAGTCACTCGTCCCAAGTCTAGAGAAGTCCTTGTCCCAAGTCTTGAGAAGTTCTTGTCCCAAGTCTTGAGAAGTCACTTGTCCCAAGTCTTGAGAAGTTCTTGTCCCAAGTCTTGAGAAGTCACTTGTCCTAAGTCTTGAGAAGTCACTCGTCCCAAGTCTTGAGAAGTTCTTGTCCCAAGTCTTGAGAAGTTCTTGTCCCAAGTCTTGAGAAGTCCTTTTCCCAAGTCTTGAGAAGTTATTGTCCCAAGTCTTGTCTGAGTGTTTAGGGCTGTGCCTCACCTGTCTTAGCTGAATTCAATTTTTTCGAAAATTCTTAGTTTTCTTCGCGTTTAACGCCATTTGCAGTCGTTTTTAATTTTTTTAAAATTTCGAAAAATTTCGAAAAATCGAAAAACGTGGCAAATCGTCCAAAAAGCGCACAAAACTAAGAATTTTTGAAAATTTTCAACTTTTAATTCTTTTCCGAATTTTCCGAAAATTTTTGGTTTTGTGCGCATTTCAGAAGATTTGCAGCGTTTTTTGATTTTTCGAAAAATTTGAAAATTTTTCCTTCTAAATTTGACCTGTCCCATCCCTATCAGGACTAGACACCCAAGTCTTGAGAAGTCACTTGTCCCAAGTCTTGAGAAGTTCTTGTCCCAAGTCTTGAGAAGTCACATGTCCCAAGTCTTGAGAAGTCACTCGTCCCAAGTCTTGAGAAGTCACTCGTCCCAAGTCTTGAGAAGTTCTTGTCCCAAGTCTTGAGAAGTTCTTGTCCCAAGTCTTGAGAAGTCACTCGTCCCAAGTCTTGAGAAGTCACTCGTCCCAAGTCTTGAGAAGTTCTTGTCAAAAGTCTTGAGAAGTCACTTGTCCCAATTCTTGAGAAGTTCTTGTCCCAAGTCTTGAGAAGTCACTCGTCGCAAGTCTTGAGAAGTTCTTGTCCCAAGTCTTGAGAAGTTCTTGTCCCAAGTCTTGAGAAGTCACTTGTTCCAAGTCTTGAGAAGTTCTTGTCCCAAGTCTTGAGAAGTCACTCGTCCCAAGTTTTGAATAGTTCTTGTCCCAAGTCTTGAGAAGTTCTTGTCCCAAGTCTTGAGAAGTTCTTGTCCCAAGTCTTGACAAGTCACTCGTCCCAAGTCTTGAGAAGTTCTTGTCCCAAGTCTTGAGAAGTTCTTGTCCCAAGTCTTGAGAAGTTCTTGTCCCAAGTCTTGAGAAGTCACTTGTCCCAAGTCTTGAGAAGTCACTCGTCCCAAGTCTTGAGAATTTTTTGTCCCAAGACTTGAGAAGTCACTTGTCCCAATTCTTGAGAAGTTCTTGTCCCAAGTCTTGAGAAGTCACTCGTCGCAAGTCTTGAGAAGTTCTTGTTTCAAGTCTTGAGAAGTGTTTGTCCCAAGTCTTGAGAAGTTCTTGTCTCAAGTCTTGAGAAGTCACTTGTCCCAAGTCTTGAGAAGTTCTTTTCCCAAGTCTTGAGAAGTCACTCGTCCCAAGTTTTGAGAAGTTCTTGTCCCAAGTCTTGAGAAGTTCTTGTCCCAAGTCTTGAGAAGTTCTTGTCCCAAGTCTTGAGAAGTTCTTGTCCCAAGTCTTGAGAAGTCACTTGTCCTAAGTCTTGAGAAGTCACTCGTCCCAAGTCTTGAGAAGTTCTTGTCCCAAGTCTTGAGAAGTTCTTGTCTCAAGTCTTGAGAAGTCCTTGTCCCAAGTCTTGCGAAGTTATTGTCCCAAGTCTTGTCTGCTTGTTTAGGGCTGTGCCTCACCCGTCTTAGCAGAATTCAAATTTTTTCGAAAATTCTTAGTTTTCTTCGCGTTTCGCGCCATTTGTAGTTGTTTTTAATTTCTTTTAAATTTCGAAAAATTTTGAGAAGTCACTCGTCCCAAGTCTTCAGAAGTTCTTGTCCCAAGTCTTGAGAAGTTCTTGTCCCAAGTCTTGAGAAGTCACTCGTCCCAAGTCTTGAGAAGTCACTCGTCCCAAGTCTTGAGAAGTTCTTGTCAAAAGTCTTGAGAAGTCACTTGTCCCAATTCTTGAGAAGTTCTTGTCCCAAGTCTTGAGAAGTCACTCGTCGCAAGTCTTGAGAAGTTCTTGTCCCAAGTCTTGAGAAGTTCTTGTCCCAAGTCTTGAGAAGTCACTTGTCCCAAGTCTTGAGAAGTTCTTGTCCCAAGTCTTGAGAAGTCACTCGTCCCAAGTTTTGAATAGTTCTTGTCCCAAGTCTTGAGAAGTTCTTGTCCCAAGTCTTGAGAAGTTCTTGTCCCAAGTCTTGACAAGTCACTCGTCCCAAGTCTTGAGAATTTCTTGTCCCAAGTCTTGAAAAGTTCTTGTCCCAAGTCTTGAGAAGTTCTTGTCCCAAGTCTTGAGAAGTCACTTGTCCCAAGTCTTGAGAAGTCACTCGTCCCAAGTCTTGAGAATTTCTTGTCCCAAGTCTTGAGAAGTCACTGGTCCCAATTCTTGAGAAGTTCTTGTCCCAAGTCTTGAGAAGTCACTCGTCGCAAGTCTTGAGAAGTTCTTGTTTCAAGTCTTGAGAAGTGTTTGTCCCAAGTCTTGAGAAGTTCTTGTCTCAAGGCTTGAGAAGTCACTTGTCCCAAGTCTTGAGAAGTTCTTTTCCCAAGTCTTGAGAAGTCACTCGTCCCAAGTTTTGAGAAGTTCTTGTCCCAAGTCTTGAGAAGTTCTTGTCCCAAGTCTTGAGAAGTTCTTGTCCCAAGTCTTGAGAAGTTCTTGTCCCAAGTCTTGAGAAGTCACTTGTCCTAAGTCTTGAGAAGTCACTCGTCCCAAGTCTTGAGAAGTTCTTGTCCCAAGTCTTGAGAAGTTCTTGTCTCAAGTCTTGAGAAGTCCTTGTCCCTAGTCTTGCGAAGTTATTGTCCCAAGTCTTGTCTGCTTGTTTAGGGCTGTGAATCACCCGGCTTAGCAGAATTCAAATTTTTTCGAAAATTCTTAGTTTTCTTCGCGTTTCGCGCCATTTGTAGTCGTTTTTAATTTCTTTTAAATTTCGAAAAATTTTGAAAAATCGAAAAACGTGGCAAATCGTCCAAAAAGCGCACAAAAATAAGAATTTTTGAAAATTTTCAACTTTTAATTTTTTTCCGAATTTTCCGAAAATTTTTGGTTTTGTGCGCATTTCAGAAGATTTGCAGCGTTTTTTGATTTTTCGAAAAATTTGAAATTTTTTCCTTCTAAATTTGACCTATCCCATCCCTATCAGGACTAGACACCCAAGTCTTGAGAAGTCACTTGTCCCAAGTCTTGAGAAGTCCTTGTCCCAAGTCTTGAGAAGTTCTTGTCCCAAGTCTTGAGAAGTCACTCGTCCCAAGTCTTGAGAAGTCACTCGTTCCAAGTCTTGAGAAGTTCTTGTCCCAAGTCTTGAGAAGTCACTTGTCCCAATTCTTGAGAAGTTCTTGTCCCAAGTCTTGAGAAGTCACTCGTCGCAAGTCTTGAGAATTTCTTCTCCCAAGTCTTGAGAAGTTCTTGTCCCAAGTCTTGAGAAGTTCTTGTCCCAAGTCTTGAGAAGTCACTTGTCCCAAGTCTTGAGAAGTTCTTGTCCCAAGTCTTGAGAAGTCACTTGTCCCAAGTTTTAAGAAGTTCTTGTCCCAAGTCTTGAGAAGTTCTTGTCCCAAGTCTTGAGAAGTTCAGGTCCCAAGTCTTGAGAAGTTCTTGTCCCAAGTCTTGAGAAGTTTTTGTCCCAAGTCTTGAGAAGTTCTTGTCCCAAGTCTTGAGAAGTCACTTGTTCCAAGTCTTGAGAATTTCTTGTCCCAAGTCTTGAGAAGTCACTCGTCCCAAGTCTTGAGAAGTCTCTCGTCCCAAGTCTTGAGAAGTTCTCGTCCCAAGACTTGAGAAGTCACTTGTCCCAAGTCTTGAGAAGTTCTTGTC
Organism: Zootermopsis nevadensis; assembly: GCF_977971745.1. Classification (NCBI taxonomy): domain Eukaryota; kingdom Metazoa; phylum Arthropoda; class Insecta; order Blattodea; family Termopsidae; genus Zootermopsis; species Zootermopsis nevadensis. The sequence goes on along the minus strand of NW_028259152.1, from coordinate 3,162,715 downwards.
CCAAGTCTTGAGAAGTCACTTGTCCTAAGTCTTGAGAAGTCACTCGTCCCAAGTCTTGAGAAGTTCTTGTCCCAAGTCTTGAGAAGTTCTTGTCTCAAGTCTTGAGAAGTCCTTGTCCCAAGTCTTGCGAAGTTATTGTCCCAAGTCTTGTCTGCTTGTTTAGGGCTGTGCCTCACCCGTCTTAGCAGAATTCAAATTTTTTCGAAAATTCTTAGTTTTCTTCGCGTTTCGCGCCATTTGTAGTCGTTTTTAATTTCTTTTAAATTTCGAAAAATTTTGAAAATTCTCAAAGGGGTACCCCTTTGAGAAATTTCAATTTTTTCGAAAAATCGAAAAACGTGGCAAATCGTCCAAAAATCGCACAAAACTAAGAATTTTTGAAAATTTTCAACTTTTAATTTTTTTCCGAATTTTCCGAAAATTTTTGGTTTTGTGCGCATTTCAGAAGATTTGCAGCGTTTTTTGATTTTTCGAAAAATTTGAAAATTTTTCCTTCTAAATTTGACCTATCCCATCCCTATCAGGACTAGACACCCAAGTCTTGAGAAGTCACTTGTCCCAAGTCTTGAGAAGTCCTTGTCCCAAGTCTTGAGAAGTTCTTGTCCCAAGTCTTGAGAAGTCACTTGTCCCAAGTCTTGAGAAGTTCTTTTCCCAAGTCTTGAGAAGTCACTCGTCCCAAGTCTTGAGAAGTCACTCGTCCCAAGTCTTGAGAAGTTCTTGTCAAAAGTCTTGAGAAGTCACTTGTCCCAATTCTTGAGAAGTTCTTGTCCCAAGTCTTGAGAAGTCACTCGTCGCAAGTCTTGAGAAGTTCTTGTCCCAAGTCTTGAGAAGTTCTTGTCCCAAGTCTTGAGAAGTTCTTGTCCCAAGTCTTGAGAAGTCAATTGTCCCAAGTCTTGAGAAGTTCTTGTCCCAAGTCTAGAGAAGTCACTCGTCCCAAGTTTTGAGAAGTTCTTGTCCCAAGTCTTTAGAAGTTCTTGTCCCAATTCTTGAGAAGTTCTTTTCCCAAGTCTTGACAAGTCACTTGTCCCAAGTCTTGAGAAGTTCTTGTCCCAAGTCTTGAGAAGTCACTTGTCCCAAGTCTTGAGAAGTTCTTGTCCCAAGTCTTGAGAAGTTCTTGTCCCAAGTCTTGAGAAGTTCTTGTCCCAAGACTTGAGAAGTCACTTGTCCCAAGTCTTGAGAAGTTCTTGTCCCAAGTCTTGAGAAGTCACTTGTCCTAAGTCTTGAGAAGCCACTCGTCCCAAGTCTTGAGAAGTCACTCGTCCCAAGTCTTGAGAAGTTCTTGTCCCAAGTCTTGAGAAGTCACTTGTCCCAAGTCTTGAGATGTTCTTGTAACAAGGCTTGAAAAATCACTCATCCCAAGTCTTGAGAAGTCACTCGTCCCAAGACTTGAGAAGTTCTTGTCCCAAGTCTTGAGAAGTCACTTGTCCCAAGTCTTGAGAAGTCACTTGTCCCAAGTCTTGATAAGTTCTTGTCCCATGTCTTGAGAAGTTCTTGTACCAAGTCTTGAGAAGTCACTCGTCCCAAGTCTTGAGAAGTTCTTGTCCCAAGTCTTGAGAAGTCACTTGTCCCAAGTCTTGAGAAGTCACTTGTCCCAAGTCTTGAGAAGTTCTAGTCCCAAGTCTTGAGAAGTCACTCGTCCCAAGTCTTGAGAAGTCACTCGTCCCAAGTCTTGAGAAGTTCTTGTCCCAAGTCTTGAGAAGTCACTTGTCCCAAGTCTTGAGAAGTCACTCGACCAAAGTGTTGAGAAGTCACTTGTCCCAAGTCTTGAGAAGTTCTTGTCCCAATCTTGAGAAGTCACTCGTATCAAGTCTTGAGAAGTCACTTGTCCCATGTCTTGAGAAGTCACTTGTCCCAAGTCTTCAGGAGTTCTTGTCCCATGTCTTGAGAAGTTCTTGTACCAAGTCTTGAGAAGTCACTCGTCCCAAGTCTTGAGAAGTCACTTGTCCCAAGTCTTGAGAAGTTCTTGTCCCAAGTCTTGAGGAGTCACTTGTCCCTAGTCTTGAGAAGTTCTTGTCCCAAGTCTTGAGAAGTCACTCGTCCCAAATCTTGAGAAGTTACTCGTCCCAAGTCTTGAGAAGACACTCGTCCCAAGTCTTGAGAAGTCACACGTCCCAAGTCTTGAAAAGTTCTTGTCCCAAGTCTTGAGAAGTTCTTGTCCCAAGTCTTGAGAAGTCACTTGTCCCAAGTCATGAGAAGTTCTTCTCCCAAGGCTTGAAAAATCACTCGTCCCAAGTCTTCAGAAGTCTCTCGTCCCAAGACTTGAAAAGTTCATGTCCCAAGTCTTGAGAAGTAACTTGACCTAAGTCTTGAGAAGTCACTTGTCCCAAGTCTTGAGAAGTTCTTGTCCCATGTCTTGAGAAGTTCTTGTACCAAGTCTTGAGAAATCACTCGTCCCAAGTCTTGAGAAGTTCATGTCCCAAGTCTTGAGAAGTCACTTGTTCCAAGTCTTAAGAAGTTCTTGTCCCAAGTCTTGAGAAGTCACTTGTCCCAAGTCTTGAGAAGTTACATGTCCCAAGTCTTGAGAAGTTCTTGTCCCAATTCTTGAGAAGTTCTTGTCCCAAGTCTTGAGAATTCACTCGACCCAAGTCTTGAGAAGTCACTAGTCCCAAGTCCTGAGAAGTTCTTGTCCCAAGTCTTGAGAAGTCACTTGTCCCAAGTCTTGAGAAGTCACTCGACCCAAGACTTGAGAAGTCACTCGTCCCAAGTCTTTAGAAGTTCTTGTCCCAAGTCTTGAGAAGTCACTTGTCCCAAGTCTTGAGAAGTCACTTGTCCCAAGTCTTGAGAAGTTCTTGTCCCAAGTCTTGAGAAGTTCTTGTCCCAAGTTTTGAGAAGTCACTCGTCCCAAGTCTTGAGAAGTCACTCGTCCCAAGTTTTGAGAAGTTCTTGTCCCAAGTCTTGAGAAGTCACTTGTCTCAAGTCTTGAGAAGTCACTCGTCCCAAGTCTTGACAAGTCACTTTTCCCAAGTCTTGAGAAGTCACTTGTCCCAAGTCTCGAGAAGTTCTTGTCCCATGACTTGAGAAGTCACACGTATCAAGTCTTGAGAAGTCACTTGTCCCAAGTCTTCAGAAGTTCTTGTCCCATGTCTTGAGAAGTTTCTGTCCCAAGTCTTGAAAATCACTTGTCCCAAGTCTTGAGAAGTCACTTGTCCCAAGTCATGGGAAGGTCTTCTCCCAAGTCTTGAGAATTTCTTGTCCCAAGTCTTGAGAAATTCTTGACCCAAGTATTGAGAAGTCACATGTCCCAAGTGTTGAGAAGTCACTTGTCCCAAGTCTTGAGAAGTTCTTGTCCCAAGTCTTGAGAAGTCACTTGTCCCAAGACTTGAGAAGTTCCTGTCCCAAGTCTTGAGAAGTCACTTGTCCCAAGTCTTGAGAAGTTCTTGTCCCAAGTCTTGAGAAGTCACTTGTCCCAAGTCTTGAGAAGTTCTTGTCCCAAGTCTTGAGAAGTCACTCGTCCCAAGTCTAGAGAAGTCACTCGTCCCAAGTCTTGAGAAGTTCTTGTCCCAAGTCTTGAAAATCACTTGTCCCAAGTCTTGAGAAGTCACTTGTCCCAAGTCATGGGAAGGTCTTCTCCCAAGTCTTGAGAATTTCTTGTCCCAAGTCTTGAGAAGTCACTTGTCCCAAGACTTGAGAAGTTCTTGTTCCAAGTCCTGAGAAGTTACTCGTCCCAAGTGTTGAGAAGTCACTCGTCCCAAGACTTGGGAAGTTCTTGTCTCAAGTCTTGAGATGTCACTTGTCCCAAGTCTTGAGAAGTCACTTGTCCCAAGTCTTGAGAAGTTCTTGTCCCATGACTTGAGAAGTTCTTGTACCAAGTCTTGAGAAATCACTCGTCCCAAGTCTTAAGAAGTTCTTGTCCCAAGTCTTGAGAAGTCACTTGCCCCAAGTCTTGAGAAGTTCTAGTCCAAAGTCTTGAGAAGAAACTCGTCCCAAGTCAAAAGAAGTCACTCGTCCCAAGTCTTGAGAAGTTCTTGTCCCAAGTCTTGAGAAGTAACTTGTCCGAAGTCTTTAGAAGTCACTTGTCCCAAGTCTTGAGAAGTTCTTGTCCCAATTCTTGAGAAGTTCTTGTTCCAAATCTTGAGAAGTCACTCGACCCAAGTCTTGAGAAATCACTCGTCCCAAGTCTTGAGAAGTTCTTGTCCCAAGTCTTGAGAAGTCACTTGTCCCAAATCTTGAGAAGTCACTCGACCCAAATCTTGAGAATTTCTTGTCCCAAGACTTGAGAAGTCACTTGTCCCAAGTCTTGAGAAGTCACTTTTTCCATGTCTTGAGAAGTCACTTTTCCCAAGTCTTGAGAAGTTTTTGTCCCAAGTCTTGAGAAGTAACTCGAACCAAGTCTTGAGAAGTCACTCGTCCCAAGTCTTGAGAAGTTCTTGTCCCAAGTCTTGAGAAGTCACTTGTCCCAAGTCTTGAGAAGTCACTCGTCCCAAGCCTTGAGAAGTCACTAGTCCCAAGACTTGAGAAATTCTTGTCCCAAGTCTTGAGAAGTCACTTGTCCCAAGTCTTGAGAAGTTAATGTCCCAAGTCTTGAGAAGTCACTCTTGCCAAGTCTTGAGAAGTCACTCGTCCCAAGTCTTGATAAGTTCTTGTTCCAAGTAACATATCAAGACTTGGGACAAGAACTTCTCAAGACTTGGACAAGAACTTCTCAAGACTTCGAACGAGTGACTTCTCAAGACTTGGGACGAGTGACTTCTCAATACTTGGGACGAATGACTTTTCAAGATTTGGGACAAGAACTTCTCAAGTTTTGGGACAAGAACTTCTCAAGACTTGGGACAAGTGACTTCTCAAGACTTGGGACAAGAACTTCTCAAGACTTGGTACAAGTGACTTCTCAAGTCTTTGGACAAGAACTTCTCAAAACTTGGGACGACTGACTTCTCAAGTCTTGGGACGAGTGACGTCTCAAGACTTGTGACAAGAACTTCTCAAAACTTGGGACAAGAAATTCTCAAGACTTGGGACATGTGACTTCTCAAGACTTGGGAGGATAACTTCGCAAGATTATGGACGAGTGACTTCTCAAAGCTTGGTACGAGTGACTACTCAAGACTTGGGACGAGTGACTTCTCAAGACTTGGGACAAGAACTTCTGAAGACCTGGGACAAGTAACTTCTCAAGACTTGGGACAAGAACTTCTCAAGACTTGGGACAAGAACATCTCAAGACTTGGGCCAAGGAACTTCTCAAGACTTGGGACAAGTGACTTCTCAAGACTTGGTACAAGAACTTCTCAAGACTTGGGACGAGTGACTTCTCAAGACTTGGGACGAGTGACTTCTCAAGGCTTGGGACAAGAACTTCTCAAGACTTGGGACAAGTGACTTCTCAAGTCTTGGGACAAGTACTTCTCAAGACTTGGGACAAGTGACTTCTCAAGTCTTGGGACGAGTGACTTCTCAAGACTTGGGACAAGGACTTCTCAAGTCTTGGGACAAGTGACTTCTCAAGACTTGGGAGTCTAGTCCTGATAGGGATGGGACAGGTCAAATTTAGAAGAAAAAAATTTCAAATTTTTCGAAAAATAAAAAAACGCTGCAAACCTTCTGAAATGCGCACAAAACCGAAAATTTTCAGAAAATTCGGAAAAAATTAAAATTTGAAAATTTTCAAAAATTCTTAGTTTTGTGCGCTGTTTGGACGATTTGCCACGTTTTTCGATTTTTCGAAATTTTTCGAAAAAATTGAAATTTCTCAATTGATAATTTTCAAAAATTTTCGAAATTTGAAAAAAATTAATTATGGCTGCAAATGGCGTGAAACGCGAAAAAAACTAAGAATTTTCGAAATTTTCGATAAAAATTTTGAATTCAGCAAAGATGGGTAAGGCAGAGCCCTATACAAGCAGAGAAGACTTGGGACAAGAAATTCTCAAGACTTGGGACAAGTGACTTCTCAAGACTTGGGACTAGAACTTCTCAAGACTTGGGACAAGTGACTTCTCAAGACTTGGGGCAAGAACTTCCCAAGACTTGGGACGAGTTACTTGTCAAGACTTGGGACGAGAGACTTCTCAAGACCTGGGACAAGAACTTCTCAAGACTTGGGATAAGTGACTTCTCAAGACTTGGGACGAGAGACTTCTCAAGACTTGGGACTAGGACTTCTCAAGTCGTGGGACAAGTGACTTCTCAGGACTTGGGAATATAGACCTGATAGGGATGGGATAGGTCAAATTTAGAAGAAAAAAATTTCAAATTTTTCGAAAATGGGAAAAACGCTGCAAACCTTCTGAAATGCTCACAAAACCGTAAATTTTCGGAAAATTCGGAAAAAAATTATAAGTTGAAAATTTTCAAAAATTCTTAGTTTTGTGCGCTTTTTTACGATTTGCCACGCTTTTCGATTTTTCGAATTTTTTCGAAAAAATTGAAATTTCTCAAAATTTTCAAAATTTTTCGAAATTTTAAAGAAATTAAAAATGGCTGCAAATGGCGTGAAACGCGAAGAAAACTAAGAATTTTCGAAATTTTCGATAAAAATTTTGAATTCAGCAAAGATGGGTAAGGCAGAACCCTAAACAAGGAGAGAAGACTTGGGACAAGAACTTCTCAAGACTTGGGACAAGTGACTTCTCAAGACTTGGGACAAGAACTTCTCAAGACTTGGGACGAGTGACTTGTCAAGTCTTGGGACGAGAGACTTCTCAAGACTTGGGACAAGAACTTCTCAAGACGTGGGACAAGAACTTCTCAAGACTTGGAACAAGTGACTTCTCAAGACTTGTGATAAGTGACTTCTCAAGACTTGGGAAGAGTGACTTCTCAAGACTTGGGACTAGGACTTCTCAAGTCGTGGGACAAGTGACTTCTCAGGACTTGGGAGTATAGACCTGATAGGGATGGGATAGGTCAAATTTAGAAGAAAGAATTTTCAAATTTTTCGAAAATGGGAAAAACGCTGCAAACCTTCTGAAATGCGCACAAAACCGAAAATTTTTGGAAATTTGGGAAAAAAATGAAAAGTTGAAAATTTTCAAAAATTCTTAGTTTTGTGCGCTTTTTGGACGATTTGCCACGCTTTTCGATTTTTCGAATTTTTTCGAAAAAATTGAAATTTTCAAAATTTTCAAAATTTTTCGAATTTTTAAAAAAATAAAAATGGCTGCAAATGGCGTGAAACGCGAAGAAAACTAAGAATTTTCGAAATTTTCGACAAAAATTTTGAATTCAGCAAAGACGGGTAAGCCACAGACTTAAACAAGCACAGAAGATTTGGGACAAGAAATTCTCAAGACTTGGGACAAGTGACATCTCAAGACTTGGGACTGGAACTTCTCAAGACTTGTTACAAGTGACTTCTCAAGACTTGGGATAAAAACTTCTCAAGACTTGGGACGAGTGACTTCTCAAGTCTTGGGACGAGTGACTTCTCAAGACTTGGGACGAGTGACTTCTCAATACTTGGGACGAGTGACTTCTCAATACTTGGGACGAGTGACTTCTCAAGACTTGGGACAAGAACTTCTCAAGACTTGGGACAAGAACTTCTCAATACTTGGGACATGAACTTCTTAAGACTTGGGACAAGAACTTCTCAAGACTTGGGACAAGTGACTTCTCAAGACTTGGGACAAGAACTTCTCAAGACTTGGGACGAGTGACTTCTCAAGACTTGGGGCGAGTAACTTCTCAAGACTTGGGACAAGAACTTCTCAAGACTTGGGACAAGAACTTCTCAAGACTTGGAACGAGTGACTTCTCAAGACTTGGGTCGAGTGACTTCTCAAGACTTGGGACGAGTGACTTCTCAAGACTTGGGACAAGAACTTCTCAAGATTTGGGACAAGAACTTCTGAAGACTTGGGACAAGTGACTTCTCAAGATTTGGGACAAGTGACTTCTCAAGACTTGGGACAAGAACTTCTCAAGGCTTGGGACAAGTGACTTCTCAAGACTTGGGAAAAGAACTTCTCAAGACTTGGGACAAGTGACTTCTCAAGACTTGGGACGAGTGACTTCTCAAGACTTGGGACGAGTGACTTCTCAAGACTTGGGACAATAACTTCTCAATACTTGAGAAAAGAACTTCTCAAGACTTGGGACAAGAACTTCTGAAGACTTGGGACAATTGACTTCTCAAGACTTGGGACAAGAACTTCTCAAGACTTGGGACAAGAACTTCTCAAGACTTGGGACGAGTGACTACTCAATACTTGGGACGAGTGACTTCTCAAGACTTGGGACAAGAACTTCTCAAGACTTGGGACAAGTGACTTCTAAAGACTTGGGACATCAACTTCTTAAGACTTGTGATAAGAACTTCTCAACACTTGGGAGAAGTGACTTCTCAAGACTTGGCACAAGAACTTCTCAAGACTTGGGACGAGTGACTCCTCAAGACTTGGGAAAAGAACGTATCAAGACTTGGGACGAGTGACTTCTCAAGACTTGGGACGAGTGACTTCTCAAGACTTGGGACAAGGACTTCTCAAGTCTTGGGACAAGTGACTTCTCAAGACTTGGAAGTCTAGTCCTGATAGGGATGGGACAGGTCAAATTTAGAAGAAAAAAATTTCAAATGTTTCGAAAAATGAAAAAACGCTGCAAACTTTCTGAAATGCGCACAAAACCGAAAATTTTCGGAAAATTCGGAAAAAAATTAAAAGTTGAAACTTTTCAAAAATTCTTAGTTTTGTGCGCCTTTTGGCCGATTTGCCACGTTTTTCGATTTTTGAAATTTTTCGAAAAAAATGAAATTTCTCAAAGGCATTTCTCGAAATTTTAAAAAAATTAAAAATGGCTGCAGATGGCGTGAAACGCGAAGAAAACTAAGAATTTTCGAAATTTTCGACAAAAATTTTGAATTCAGCAAAGACGGGTAAGGCACAGCCCTAAACAAGCAGAGAAGACTTGGGACAAGAACTTCTGAAGACTTGGGACAAGTGACTTCTCAAGACTTGGGACAAGAACTTCTCAAGACTTGGGACAAGTGACTTCTCAAGACTTGGGACGAGTGACTTCTCAAGACTTGGGACAAGTGACTTCTCAAGACTTGGGACAAGAACTTCTCAAGACTTGGGACAAGTGACTTCTCAAGACTTGGGACGAGTGACTTCTCAAGACATGGGACAAGTGACTTTTCAAGACTTGGGACAAGAACTTCTCAAGACTTGGGACAAGTGACTTCTCAAGTCTTGGGACGAGTGACTTCTCAAGATTTGGGACGAGTGACTTCTCAAGGCTTGGGACAATTACTTCTTAAGGCTTGTGACAGGAGACTTCTCAAGGCTTGGGACAGGCGACTTCTCAAGGCTTGGGACACGGGAATTCTCAGGGATTGGGAAAGTTGACTTCTCAAGGCTTCGGACAGGTGTCTTCTCAAGGCTTGCGACAGGTGACTTCTCAAGGCTTGGGACAAGTTATTTCTCAAGGCTTGGGACATGTGACTTCTCAAGGCTTCGGACAGATGACTTATCAAGGCTTGGGACAGTTGATTTCTCAAGGTTTGGAACAGGTGACTTCTCAAAACTTGGGACAGGGGAATTCTCGAGGCTTGGGACAAGCGACTTCTCAAAGCTTGGGACAGGCGACTTCTCAAGGCTTGGGACAGGCGACTTCTCATGGCTTTGGACAAGTGACATCTCAAGGCTCGGAACAAGTGACTTCTCAAGGCTTGGGACAGGTTATTTCTCAAGGCTTGGGACAGGTGACTTCCGAAGGCTTATGACAAGTGTCTTCTCAATGCTTGGGACAGGTGAATTCTCAAGGTTTGGGAGAGGCGACTTCTCAAGGCTTGGTTCAGGCGACTTCTCAAGGCTTGGGACCGGTGACTTCTCAAGTCTTGGGACAGGTGATTTTTCAAGGCTTGTGTCAAGTTTCTTCTCAAAGCTTGGTACAAGTGACATCTCAAGCCTTGGGACCTATGACTTTTCAAGGCTTGGGACAAGTGAATTTCTATAGACTTGGGTCAAGTGTCTTCTCAAGGCTTGGGACAAGTGACTTCTCAAGGCTTGGGACAAGTGAGTTTTCAAGGCTTGGGACAAGTGACTTCTCAAGGCTTGGGGCAAGTGACTTCTCATGGCTTGGGACGTGTGACTTCTCAAGGCTTGGGACAAGTGACTTCTCAAGTCTTGGGACAATTGACTTCTCAAGGCTTGGGACAAGTGACTTCTCAAGGCTTGGGACAGGAGACTTCTCAAGGCTTGGGACAGGCGACTTCTCAAGGCTTGTGACAGGGGACTTCGCGAGGCTTGGGACATGTGACTTCTCATGGATTGGGACAGGTGACTTCTCAAGGCTTGGGACATGTGACTTCTCAAGGCTTGGGACAAGTTACTTCTCAAGGCTTGGGACAGTTGACTTCTCAAAGCTAGGGACAGATGACTTCTCAAGTCTTGGGACAGGTGACTTTTCAAGGCCTGAAACAGGTGACTTCTCAAGGCTTGAGACAGGGGACTTCTCAAGGCCTGGGATAAGCGACTTCTCAAGGCTTGGGACAGACGACTTCTCAAGACTTTGGACAGGCAACTTCTCAAGGCTTGGGACAGACGCCATCTCAAGGCTAGAAACAGGCGGCTTCTCAAAGCTTGGGACAAGTGACTTCTCATGGCTTGGGACAAGTGACTTCTCAAGGTCGGAACAAGTTAATTCTCAAGGCTTGGGACAGGTGACTTCTCAAGGCTTGGGACAGGTGAGTTCACAAGGCGTGAGACAGGTGAATTCCTAAGGCTTGGGACAAGTGACTTCTCAATGCTTGGGACAATTGATTCTCAATGCTTGAGACAAGTGACATCTCAAATCTTAGGACAAGTGACTAAACAAGGCCTGGGACAAGTGATTTCTTAAGGCTTGGAACAAATGCCTTCTCAAGGCTTGGGACAAGAGATTTCTCAAGGCTTGGGTTAGGTGCCTTCTCAAGGCTTGGGACAGGTGATTTCTCAAGGCCTGGAACAAGTGACTTCTCAATGCTTGGGACAAGTGACTTCTCAATGCTTGGGACAAGTGACTTCTCAAGCTTTGGGACATGTGACTTCTCAAGTCTTGGGACATGTGACTTCTCAAGACTTGGGAAAAGTGACTTCTCAAGGCTCGGTACAAGTAAATTCTCAAGGCTTGGTACAGGTGAATTCTCAAGGCTTGAGAAAGGTAATTTATCAAGGCTTCGGAGAAGTGACTTCTTAAGGCTTGGGACAGGCGACTTATCAAGGCTTGGGACAAGTTACTCTTCAAGGCTTGGGACAAGTGACTTCTCAAAGCTTAGGACAAGTGTCTTTTCAATTCTTGGGTGAGGTGACTTCTCAAGGTTTGGGACAAACGACTTCTCAAGGATTGGGTCAGGCGACTTCTCAAGGCTTGGGACAGGTGACTTCTCAAGTCTTGGGACAGGTGATTTCTCAAGGCTTGGTTCAAATTTCTTCTCAAAACTTGATACAAGTGACTTCTCAAAGCTTGGGGCCTATGACTTCTCAAGGCTTGGGACAAGTGACTTCTCAAGGCTTGGGACAAGTGACTTTTCAAGGCTTGGGACAAGTGACTTCTCAAGGCTTAGGACAAGTAACTTCTCAAGGCTTGGGACGTGTTACTTCAGAAGGGTTGGGACAAGTGACTTCTCAAGGCAGGGACAAGTGACTTCTCAAGGCTTGGGACAGGAGACTTCTCAAGGCTTGAGACAGGAGACTTCTCAAGGCTTGGGACAGATGAATTTTCGAGGCTTGGGACATGTGACTTCTCATGGCTTGGGACAGGTTACTTCTCAAGGCTTGGGACAGGTGACTTCTCAAGGCTTGAGACAAGTTACTTCTCAAGTCTTGGTACAGGTGACTCCTCAATGCTTGGGACAGATGACTTCTCAAGGCTTGGGACAGGTGATGATTCAAGGCTTGAAACAGGTCACTTCTCAAGGCTTGGGACAGAGGATATCTCAAGGCTTGGGACAAGCGACTTCTGAAGGCTTGGGACATTCGAATTCTCTAGACTTTGGACAGGCGACTTCTCAAGGCTTGGGACAGGCGCCATCAGAACGCTAGGAACAGGCGACTTCTAAAGGCTTGGTACAAGTGACTTCTCATGTCTTGGGACAAGTGACTTCTCAAGGCCGGAACAAGTTAATGCTCAAGGCTTGGGACAGGTGACTTCTCAAGGCTTGGGGCAGGTGAGTTCTCAAGGCTTGAGACAGGTGATTTCCTAAGGCTTGGGACAGGTGAATTCACAAGGCTTGTGTCAGGCGACTTCTCAAGGCTTGGATCAGGCGAAATTTTAAGGCTTGACACAGGTGAGTTCTCAAGGCTTGGGACTGGCGACTTCTCAAGGCTTGGGAGAGGCGACTTCTCAAGGCTATGGACAGGCGACTTCTCAAGGCTTGAGGCAAGCGTCTTTTTAAAGCTTGGGACAATCAAATTTTCAAGGCTTGGGACAAGTGACTTCTCAAGACTTGGTCAAGTGGTTTCTCAAGGCTTGGGAAAAGTAACTTCTCAAGGCCTCGGACAAGTGACTTCTCAAAGCTTGGGACAAGTGACTTCTCAGTGCTTGGGACAAGTGACTGTTCAAGGCTTGGGGCAAGCGACTTCTTAAGGCTTGGGACAAGTTACTTCTCAAGGCTTGGACAGGTAACTTCTCAAGGCTTGGGACGTGTGACTTCTCAAGGCTTGGGACAAGTGACTTCTCAAGGCTTGGGACAAGTGACTTTCAAAGGCATGGGACAAGTGACATCTCAAGGCTTGGGACAGGTGACTTATCAAGGCTTGGGACAAGTGACTTTCTATAGGCTTGGGACAAGTGACTTCTGAAGGCTTGGGTCAAGTGACTTCTCAAGGCTTGGGACAAGCGACTTCTCAAGGCTTGGAACAGTAGACTTCTCAAGGCTTGGGACAAGTGACTTCTCAAGGCTTGGGACAAGTGACTTCTCAAGGCTTGGGACAACTGACTTCTCAAGGCTTGGGACAGGTGACTTATCAAGGCTTGGGACATTTGACTTCTCAAGGCTTGGGACAGGTGACTTCTCAAGGCTTGGGACAGGTGACTTATCAAGGCTTGGGACAAGTGTCTTTCTATAGGCTTGGGACAAGTGACTTCTGAAGGCTTGGGTCAAGTGACTTCTCAAGGCTTGGGACAAGCGACTTCTCAAGGCTTGGAACAGTAGACTTCTCAAGGCTTGGGACAAGTGACTTCTCAAGGCTTGGGACAAGAGACTTTTCAAGGCTTGAGACGTGTGACTTCTCAAGGCTTGGGACAAGTGACTTCTCAAGGCTTGGGACAATTTACTTCTCAAGGCTTGGGACAAGTGACTTCTCAAGGCTTGGGACAGGCAAATTCTCAAGGCTTGGGACATGGGACTTCTCAAGGTTTGGGACAGGCGACTTCTCAAGGATTGCGTCAGGCGACTTCTCAAGGCTTGAGACAGGTGACTTCTCAAGTCTAGGGACAGGTGATTTCTCAATTCTTGGTTCAAATTTCTTCTCAAAGATTGGTACAAGTAACTTCTCAATGCTTGGGGCCTATGAGTTCTCAAGGTTTGGGACAAGTGAATTTCTATAGGCTTGGGATAAGTGACTTCTCAAGGCTTGGGACAAGTGAATTCCCAAGGCTTGGGACAAGTGACTTTTCAAGGCTTGGGACAAGTGACTTCTCAAGGCTTGGGACAAGTGACTTCTCAAGGCTTGGGACAGGCGACTTCTCAAGGCTTGGGACGTGTCACTTCTCAAGGCTTGGGACAAGTGACTTCTCAAGGCTTGGGACAAGTGACTTCTCAAGGTTTGGGACAAGCGACTTCTCAAGGCTTGGGTCAGTCGACTTCTCAAAGCTTGGAACAGGTGATTTCTCAAGTCTTGGGACAAGTGACTTTTCAAGGCTTGGGTAAAGTTTCTTCTCAAAGGTTGGGACAATTGACTTCTCAAGGGTTGGGACAAGTTAATTCTCAATGCTTGGAACAAGTGATTTTCTATAGGCTTGGGACAAGTGACTTTTCAAGGCTTGGGACAAGTGACTTCTCAAGGCTTGGGAGAAGTGACTTCTCAAGGCTTTGGTCAAGTTTCTTCTCAAAGCTTGGGACAAGTGACTTCTCAAGGCTTGGGACCTGTGACTTCTCAAGGCTTGGGACAAGTGACTTTCTATAGGCTTGGGACAAGTGACTTCTGAAGGCTTGGGACAAGTGACTTCTCAAGGCTTGGGACAAGTGACTTCTCAAGGCTTGGGACAGATGACTTCTCAGGGCTTTGTTACATGTGACTTCTCAATGCTTGGAACAGGTGACTTCTCAGGGCTTGGGACAGGGGACTTCTCAAGGCTTGGGACAAGCGACTTCTCAAAGCTTGGGACAGGTGACTTCTCAAGACTTGCGACAGGCGACTTCTCAAGGCTTGGGACAAGTGACATCTCAAAGCTTGGGACAGGTGACTTCTCAAGACTTGGGACAAGTGACTCGAGGCTTGAGACAAGTGACTTCTCAAGGTTTGGGACAAGTGACTTCTCAAGGCTTGTGACAGGAGACTTCTCAAGGATTGGGACAGGTGACTTCTCAAGGCTTCGGACAGGTGACTTGTCAAGGTTTGGGACAAGTGACTTCTCAAGGCTTGGGACAAGTTACTTCTCAAAGCTTGGGACAGGTGACTTCTCAAGGCTTCGGACAGATGACTTGTTAAGGCTTTGCACAGGTGACTTCTCAATGCATGGGACAGGTGACTTCTCATGGCTTGGAACATGTGACTTCTCAAGGCTCGTCACAAGTCTCTTCTCAAGTATTCGGACAGGTGACTTCTCAAGGCTTCGGACAGATGACGTCTTAAGGCTTGGGACATGGGACTTCTCAAGGCTTGGCACAGGTGACTTCTCAAGTCTTGGGACAGGTGAATTCTCAAGGCTTGGGACAAGTGACTTCTCAAGGCTTGGGACAAGTGACTTCACAAGGCTTGGGTCAAGTTTCTTCTCAAAGCTTGGGGCAAGTGACTTCTCAAGGCTTGGGACAAGTGAATTCTCAAGGCTTGGGACAAGTGACTTTCTATAGGCTTGGGACAAGTGACTTCTCAAGGCTTGGGACAAGTGACTTCTCAAGGCTTGGGACAAGTTACTTCTCAAGGCTTGGGACAAGAGACTTTTCAAGGCTTGAGACGTGTGACTTCTCAAGGCTTGGGACAAGTGACTTCTCAAGGCTTGGGACAAGTGACATCTCAAGGCTTGGGACATGTGACTTCTCAAGGCTTGGGACAATTTACTTCTCAAGGCTTGGGACAAGTGACTTCTCAAGGCTTGGGACAGGCAAATTCTCAAGGCTTGGGACATGGGACTTCTCAAGGCTTGGGACAGGTGTCTTCTCAAGGCTTGTGACAGGTGATTTCTCAAGGCTTGGGACAGGTGACTTCTCAAGGCTTGGGACAAGTGACTTCTCAAGGCTTGGGACCGGTGAGTTCTCAAGGCTTGGGACAGATGACTTCTCAAGGCTTGGGACAGGTGACTTCTCGAGGCTTGGGACAAGTGACTTCTCAAGGCTTGGGACAACTGACTTCTCAAGGCTTGGGACAGGTGACTTCTCAAGGCTTGGGACATTTGACTTCTCAAGGCTTGGGACAGGTGACTTCTCAAGGCTTGGGACAGGTGACTTCTCAAGGATTGGGACAGGTGACTTCTCAAGGCTTGCGACAAGTGTCTTTTCAAGGCTTGGGACAGGTGACTTCTCAAGGTTTGGGACAGGCGACTTCTCAAGGATTGGGTCAGGCGACTTCTCAAGGCTTGAGACAGGTGACTTCTCAAGTCTAGGGACAGGTGATTTCTCAATTCTTGGTTCAAATTTCTTCTCAAATATTGGTACAAGTAACTTCTCAATGCTTGGGGCCTATGTGTTCTCAAGGTTTGGGACAAGTGAATTTCTATAGGCTTGGGATAAGTGAATTCTCAAGGCTTGGGACAAGTGAATTTTCAAGGCTTGGGACAAGTGACTTTTCAAGGCTTGGGACAAGTGACTTCTCAAGGCTTGGGACAAGTGACTTCTCAAGGCTTGGGACGTGTGACTTCTCAAGGCTTGGTACAAGTGACTTCTCAAATCTTGGTACACGCACTTCTCAAGACTTGGGACACGTACTTCTCAAGGCTTGGGACCTGTGACTTCTCAAGGCTTGGGACAAGTGTCTTTCTATAGGCTTGGGAAAAGTGACTTCTCAAGGCTTGGGACAAGTGACTTCTCAAGGCTTGGAACAGTAGACTTCTCAAGGCTTGGGACAGGGGACTTCTGAAGGCTTGGGACAGGTGACCTCTCAAGGTTTGGGACAGGTGACTTCTCAAGGCTTGGTATAAATTACTTCTCAAAACTTGGGACAGGTGAATTCTCAAGTCTTGGGACATGCGACTTCTCAAAGCTTGGGCAGGCGACTTCTCAAGGCTTTGGACAGGCGACTTCTCAAGGCTTGGGACAGTCGACATCTCAATGCTAGGAACAGGCGACTTCTCAAGGCTTGCGACAAGTGAATTTTCATGGCTTGGGACAAGTAACTTCTCAAGGCTCGGAACAAGTTAATTCTCAAGGCTTAGGACAGGTGACTTCTCAAGGAGTGGGACAGGTGACTTCTCAAGGCTTGAGACAGGTGAATTCTCAAGGCTTGGGACAGGTGACTTTTCAAGGCTTGAGTCAGGCGACTTCTTAAGACTTGGATCAGGTGAAATCTTAAGGCTTCACACAGGTGCTTTCTCAAGGCTTGGGAAAGGCGACATCTCAAGGCTTGGGACAAGCGACTTCCCAAGGCTTGGGAGAGGCGAATACTCAAAGCTTGGGACAGGCGACTCCTGAAGGCTTGAGACAAGCGTCTTTTTAAAGCTTGGGACAATCGAATTTTCAAGGCTTGGCACAAGTGACTTCTCATGGCTTCGACAAGTGACATCTCAAAGCTTAGGACAAGTAACTTCTCAAGGGCTCGGACAAGTAACTTCTCAAAGCTTGGGACAAGTGACTTCTCAAGGCTTGGGACAAGTTTCTTCTCAAGGCTTGGGACAAGTGACTTCTCAAGGCTTGGGACAAGTGACTTCTCAAGGCTTGGGAAAATTGACTTCTCCAGGCTTGAGACAAGTGACTTCTCAAGGCTTGGGACAAGTGACTTCTTAAGGCTTGGGACAAATGACTTCAGAAGGCTTGGGACATGTGACTTCTCAAGGCTTGGGATAAATGACTTCTCTAGGCTTGGGGCAAGTGACATCTCAAGGCTTGGGACATGTGACTTCTCAAGGCTTGCGACAAGTGACTGCTCATAGCATGGGACAAATGACTTCTCAAGGCTTGGGACAGGGGACTCCTCAAGGCTTGGGACAGGTGTCTTCTCAAGGCTTGGGACAGGTGATTTCTCAAGGCTTGAGACAGGTGACTTCTCAAGGCTTGGGACAAGTGACTTCTCAAGGCTTGGGACAGGTGACTTCTCAAGGCTTGGGACAGATGACTTCTCAAGGCTTGGGACAGGTGACTTCTCGACGATTGGAACATGTGACTTCTCAAGGCTTGGGACAGGGGACTTCTCAAGGCTTGGGACAAGCGACTTCTCAAAGCTTGGGACAGGCGACTTCTCAAGGCTTGTTGCAGGCGACTTCTCAATTCTTGGGACAGGCGAATTCTCAAGGCTTGGGACAGGCGACTTCTCAAGACTTGGTACACGCACTTCTCAAGGCTTGGGTCAAGTGACTTCTCATGACTTGAGAGAAGTAAATTCTCAAGACATGGGACAAGTGACTTATTAAGACTTGGGATAAGTGACTTCTCATTACTTCGGACAAATAACTTCTCAAGATTTGGGACACGAACTTCTGAAGTCTTGACACACGCACTTATCAAGACTTGGGACAAGTGACTTCTCAAGACTTGGGACAAGTGGCTTCTCAAGACTTGGGACAAGTGATTTTCTATAGGCTTGGTACAAGTGACTTCTCAAGGCTTTGGAAAAGTGACTTCTCAAGGCTTGGGACAAGTGACTTTTCAAGGCTTGGGACAGGTGACTTCTCAAGGCTTGGGAGAAGTGACTTCTCAAGGCTTGGGACAAGTGACTTCTCAATGATTGGAACAAGTGATTTTTTATAGGCTTGGGACAAGTGACTTCTCAAGGCTAGGGACAAGTGACTTCTCAAGGCTTGGGAGAAGTGACTTCTCAAGGCTTGGGACATGTGACTTCTCAAGGCTTGGGACAAGTGAGTTCTTAAGGCTTGGGACAAGTGATTTTTCAAGGCTTGGGACAGGTGACTTCTCAAGGCTTTATACCTGTGACTTCTCAAGGCTTGGGGCAAGTGATTTTTCAAGGTTTGAGACAAGTGACTTCTCATGGCTTGGGACAAGTGAGTTCTCAAGGCTTGGGACAAGTGACTGCTCAAGGCATGGGACAAATGACTTCTCAAGGCTTGGGAGAAGTGATTTCTCAAGGCTTAGAACATGTGACTTCTCAAGGCTTTTGACAAGTGACTACTCAAGGCTTGGGACAGGTGACTTCTCAAGTCATGGGACAAGTGACTTCTCAAGCCTTGGGACAAATGACTTTTCAGGGATTGGGACAAGTGACTTCTAAAGGCTTTTTACCTGTGACTTCTCAAGGCTTGGGACAAGTGTCTTCTCAAGGCTTGGGACAGGTGAATACTCAAGGCTTGGGACAGGTGACTTCTCAAGGCTTGGGAAAGTTGACTCCTCAAGGCTTGGGACATGTGACTTCTCAAGGCTTGGGACAAGTGACTTCTCAAAGCTTGGGTCAGCTGACTTCTCAAAGCCTGGACAGATGACTTCTCAAGACTTGGGGCAAGTGCCTCAAGGCTTGAGACAAGTGACTTCTCAAGGTTTGGGACAAGTGACTTCTCAAGGCTTGTGACAGGAGACTTCTCAAGGCTTGGGACAGGCGACTTCTCAAGGCTTGGGACAGGGGACTTCTCAAGGATTGGGACAGGTGACTTCTCAAGGTTTCGGACAGGTGAGTTTTCAAGGCTTGGGACAAGTGACTTCTCAAGGCTTGTGACAAGTTACTTCTCAATGCTTGGGACAGGTGACTTCTCAAGGCTTCGGACAGATGACTTCTTAAGGCTTTAAACAGGTGACTTCTCAAGGTTTGGGACAGGTGACTTCTCAAGGCTTGGGACATGTGACTTCTCAAGGCTCGGGACAAGTTACTTCTCAAGGCTTGGGACAGGTGACTTCTCAATGCTTCGGACAGATGTCTTCTTAAGGCTTGGGACAGGCGAATTCTCAAGGTTTGGGACAGGTGACTTCTCAAGTCTTGGGACAGGTGACTTCTCAAGGCTTGGGACAAGTGACTTCTCAAGGTTTGGGACAAGTGACTTCTCAAGGCTTGGGACAGGTGACTTTTTTAGGCTAGGGACAAGTGACTTCTCAAGGCTTGGGACAAGTGACTTCTCAAGGCTTGAGACGTGTGACTTTTCAAGACTTGGGACAAGTGACTTCTCAATTCTTGGGACAAGTGACTTCTCAATTCTTGGGACAAGTGACTTCTCAAGGATTGGGACAGGTGACTTCTCAAGGTTTCGGACAGGTGAGTTCTCAAGGCTTGGGACAAGTGTCTTCTCAAGGCTTGTGACAAGTTACTTCTCAATGCTTGGGACAGGTGACTTCTCAAGGCTTCGGACAGATGACTTCTTAAGGCTTTAAACAGGTGACTTCTCAAGGTTTGGGACAGGTGACTTCTCAAGGCTTGGGACATGTGACTTCTCAAGGCTCGGAACAAGTTACTTCTCAAGGCTTGGGACAGGTGACTTCTCAATGCTTCGGACAGATGTCTTCTTAAGGCTTGGGACAGGCGAATTCTCAAGGCTTGGGACAGGTGACTTCTCAAGTCTTGGGACAGGTGACTTCTCAAGGCTTGGGACAAGTGACTTCTCAAGGTTTGGGACAAGTGACTCCTCAAGGCTTGAGTCAAGTTTCTTCTCAACGCTTGGGGAAAGTGACTTCTCAAGGCTTGGAACAAGTGACTTCTCAAAGCTTGGGACAGGTGACTTTTTTAGGCTTGGGACAAGTGACTTCTCAAGGCTTGGGACAAGTGACTTCTCAAGGCTTGAGACGTATGACTTTTCAAGACTTGGGACAAGTGACTTCTCAATTCTTGGGACAAGTGACTTCTCAAGGCTTGGGACATGTGACTTCTCAAGTCTTGGGACAAGTGACTTCTCAAGACTTGGGACAAGTGACTTCTCAAGGCTTGGGACAGGTGACTTCTCAAGGCTTGGGACAGATGACTTCTCAGGGCTTTGTTACATGTGACTTCTCAATGCTTGGAACAGGTGACTTCTCAGGGCTTGGGACAGGGGACTTCTCAAGGCTTGGGACAAGCGACTTCTCAAAGCTTGGGACAGGTGACTTCTCAAGACTTGCGACAGGCGACTTCTCAAGGCTTGGGACAAGTGACATCTCAAAGCTTGGGACAGGTGACTTCTCAAGACTTGGGACAAGTGACTCGAGGCTTGAGACAAGTGACTTCTCAAGGTTTGGGACAAGTGACTTCTCAAGGCTTGTGACAGGAGACTTCTCAAGGATTGGGACAGGTGACTTCTCAAGGCTTCGGACAGGTGACTTGTCAAGGTTTGGGACAAGTGACTTCTCAAGGCTTGGGACAAGTTACTTCTCAAAGCTTGGGACAGGTGACTTCTCAAGGCTTCGGACAGATGACTTGTTAAGGCTTTGCACAGGTGACTTCTCAATGCATGGGACAGGTGACTTCTCATGGCTTGGAACATGTGACTTCTCAAGGCTCGTCACAAGTCTCTTCTCAAGTATTCGGACAGGTGACTTCTCAAGGCTTCGGACAGTTGACGTCTTAAGGCTTGGGACATGGGACTTCTCAAGGCTTGGCACAGGTGACTTCTCAAGTCTTGGGACAGGTGAATTCTCAAGGCTTGGGACAAGTGACTTCTCAAGGCTTGGGACAAGTGACTTCACAAGGCTTGGGTCAAGTTTCTTCTCAAAGCTTGGGGCAAGTGACTTCTCAAGGCTTGGGACAAGTGAATTCTCAAGGCTTGGGACAAGTGACTTTCTATAGGCTTGGGACAAGTGACTTCTCAAGGCTTGGGACAAGTGACTTCTCAGGGCTTGGGACAAGTTACTTCTCAAGGCTTGGGACAAGAGACTTTTCAAGGCTTGAGACGTGTGACTTCTCAAGGCTTGGGACAAGTGACTTCTCAAGGCTTGGGACAAGTGACATCTCAAGGCTTGGGACATGTGACTTCTCAAGGCTTGGGACAATTTACTTCTCAAGGCTTGGGACAAGTGACTTCTCAAGGCTTGGGACAGGCAAATTCTCAAGGCTTGGGACATGGGACTTCTCAAGGCTTGGGACAGGTGTCTTCTCAAGGCTTGTGACAGGTGATTTCTCAAGGCTTGGGACAGGTGACTTCTCAAGGCTTGGGACAAGTGACTTCTCAAGGCTTGGGACCGGTGAGTTCTCAAGGCTTGGGACAGATGACTTCTCAAGGCTTGGGACAGGTGACTTCTCGAGGCTTGGAACATGTGACTTCTCAAGGCTTGGGACAGGGGACTTCTCAAGGCTTGGGACAAGCGACTTCTCAAAGCTTGGGACAGGCGACTTCTCAAGGCTTGTTACAGGCGACTTTTCAATTCTTGGGACAGGCGACTTCTCAAGGCTTGGGACAGGCGACTTCTCAAGGCTTGGATCAGGCGACTTCCCAAGACTTGGGACAAGTGATTTCTCAAGGCTTGTGTCAGGAAAATTCTCAAGGCTTGGGACAGGTTACTTCTCAAAGCTTGGAACAGGCAACTACTCAAGGCTTGGGACAGGCGAATTCTCAAGGTTTGGGACAGGTGACTTCTCAAGTCTTGGGACAGGTGACTTCTCAAGGCTTGGGACAAGTGACTTCTCAAGGTTTGGGACAAGTGACTTCTCAAGGCTTGGGACAGGTGACTTTTTTAGGCTTGGGACAAGTGACTTCTCAAGGCTTGGGACAAGTGACTTCTCAAGGCTTGAGACGTGTGACTTTTCAAGACTTGGGACAAGTGACTTCTCAATTCTTGGGACAAGTGACTTCTCAATTCTTGGGACAAGTGACTTCTCAAGGATTGGGACAGGTGACTTCTCAAGGTTTCGGACAGGTGAGTTCTCAAGGCTTGGGACAAGTGTCTTCTCAAGGCTTGTGACAAGTTACTTCTCAATGCTTGGGACAGGTGACTTCTCAAGGCTTCGGACAGATGACTTCTTAAGGCTTTAAACAGGTGACTTCTCAAGGTTTGGGACAGGTGACTTCTCAAGGCTTGGGACATGTGACTTCTCAAGGCTCGGAACAAGTTACTTCTCAAGGCTTGGGACAGGTGACTTCTCAATGCTTCGGACAGATGTCTTCTTAAGGCTTGGGACAGGCGAATTCTCAAGGCTTGGGACAGGTGACTTCTCAAGTCTTGGGACAGGTGACTTCTCAAGGCTTGGGACAAGTGACTTCTCAAGGTTTGGGACAAGTGACTCCTCAAGGCTTGAGTCAAGTTTCTTCTCAACGCTTGGGGCAAGTGACTTCTCAAGGCTTGGAACAAGTGACTTCTCAAGGCTTGGGACAGGTGACTTTTTTAGGCTTGGGACAAGTGACTTCTCAAGGCTTGGGACAAGTGACTTCTCAAGGCTTGAGACGTGTGACTTTTCAAGACTTGGGACAAGTGACTTCTCAATTCTTGGGACAAGTGACTTCTCAAGGCTTGGGACATGTGACTTCTCAAGTCTTGGGACAAGTGACTTCTCAAGACTTGGGACAAGTGACTTCTCAAGGCTTGGGACAGGTGACTTCTCAAGGCTTGGGACAGATGACTTCTCAGGGCTTTGTTACATGTGACTTCTCAATGCTTGGAACAGGTGACTTCTCAGGGCTTGGGACAGGGGACTTCTCAAGGCTTGGGACAAGCGACTTCTCAAAGCTTGGGACAGGTGACTTCTCAAGACTTGCGACAGGCGACTTCTCAAGGCTTGGGACAAGTGACATCTCAAAGCTTGGGACAGGTGACTTCTCAAGACTTGGGACAAGTGACTCGAGGCTTGAGACAAGTGACTTCTCAAGGTTTGGGACAAGTGACTTCTCAAGGCTTGTGACAGGAGACTTCTCAAGGATTGGGACAGGTGACTTCTCAAGGCTTCGGACAGGTGACTTGTCAAGGTTTGGGACAAGTGACTTCTCAAGGCTTGGGACAAGTTACTTCTCAAAGCTTGGGACAGGTGACTTCTCAAGGCTTCGGACAGATGACTTGTTAAGGCTTTGCACAGGTGACTTCTCAATGCATGGGACAGGTGACTTCTCATGGCTTGGAACATGTGACTTCTCAAGGCTCGTGACAAGTCTCTTCTCAAGTATTCGGACAGGTGACTTCTCAAGGCTTCGGACAGATGACGTCTTAAGGCTTGGGACATGGGACTTCTCAAGGCTTGGCACAGGTGACTTCTCAAGTCTTGGGACAGGTGAATTCTCAAGGCTTGGGACAAGTGACTTCTCAAGGCTTGGGACAAGTGACTTCACAAGGCTTGGGTCAAGTTTCTTCTCAAAGCTTGGGGCAAGTGACTTCTCAAGGCTTGGGACAAGTGAATTCTCAAGGCTTGGGACAAGTGACTTTCTATAGGCTTGGGACAAGTGACTTCTCAAGGCTTGGGACAAGTGACTTCTCAAGGCTTGGGACAAGTTACTTCTCAAGGCTTGGGACAAGAGACTTTTCAAGGCTTGAGACGTGTGACTTCTCAAGGCTTGGGACAAGTGACTTCTCAAGGCTTGGGACAAGTGACATCTCAAGGCTTGGGACATGTGACTTCTCAAGGCTTGGGACAATTTACTTCTCAAGGCTTGGGACAAGTGACTTCTCAAGGCTTGGGACAGGCAAATTCTCAAGGCTTGGGACATGGGACTTCTCAAGGCTTGGGACAGGTGTCTTCTCAAGGCTTGTGACAGGTGATTTCTCAAGGCTTGGGACAGGTGACTTCTCAAGGCTTGGGACAAGTGACTTCTCAAGGCTTGGGACCGGTGAGTTCTCAAGGCTTGGGACAGATGACTTCTCAAGGCTTGGGACAGGTGACTTCTCGAGGCTTGGAACATGTGACTTCTCAAGGCTTGGGACAGGGGACTTCTCAAGGCTTGGGACAAGCGACTTCTCAAAGCTTGGGACAGGCGACTTCTCAAGGCTTGTTACAGGCGACTTTTCAATTCTTGGGACAGGCGACTTCTCAAGGCTTGGGACAGGCGACTTCTCAAGGCTTGGATCAGGCGACTTCCCAAGACTTGGGACAAGTGATTTCTCAAGGCTTGTGTCAGGAAACTTCTCAAGGCTTGGGACAGGTTACTTCTCAAAGCTTGGAACAGGCAACTACTCAAGGCTTGGGACAGGCGAATTCTCAAGGTTTGGGACAGGTGACTTCTCAAGTCTTGGGACAGGTGACTTCTCAAGGCTTGGGACAAGTGACTTCTCAAGGTTTGGGACAAGTGACTTCTCAAGGCTTGGGACAGGTGACTTTTTTAGGCTTGGGACAAGTGACTTCTCAAGGCTTGGGACAAGTGACTTCTCAAGGCTTGAGACGTGTGACTTTTCAAGACTTGGGACAAGTGACTTCTCAATTCTTGGGACAAGTGACTTCTCAATTCTTGGGACAAGTGACTTCTCAAGGATTGGGACAGGTGACTTCTCAAGGTTTCGGACAGGTGAGTTCTCAAGGCTTGGGACAAGTGTCTTCTCAAGGCTTGTGACAAGTTACTTCTCAATGCTTGGGACAGGTGACTTCTCAAGGCTTCGGACAGATGACTTCTTAAGGCTTTAAACAGGTGACTTCTCAAGGTTTGGGACAGGTGACTTCTCAAGGCTTGGGACATGTGACTTCTCAAGGCTCGGAACAAGTTACTTCTCAAGGCTTGGGACAGGTGACTTCTCAATGCTTCGGACAGATGTCTTCTTAAGGCTTGGGACAGGCGAATTCTCAAGGCTTGGGACAGGTGACTTCTCAAGTCTTGGGACAGGTGACTTCTCAAGGCTTGGGTCAGGTGACTTCTCAAGGCTTGGGACAAGTGACTTCTGAAGGCTTGGGACAGGTGACTTCTCAAGGCTTGGGACAGATGACTTCTCAGGGCTTGGGACATGTGACTTCTCAATGCTTGGAACAGGTGACTTCTCAAGGCTTGGGACAGGGGACTTCTCAAGGCTTGGGACAAGCGACTTCTCAAAGCTTGGGACAAGTGACTTCTCAAGACTTGGGACAGGCGACTTCTCAAGGCTTGGGACAGGCTACTTCTCAAGGCTTGGGACAGGCGACTTCTCAAGGCTTGGAACAGGCGACTTCCCAAGACTTGGGACATGTGACTTCTCAATGCTTGGAACAGGCGACTTCTCAAGACTTGGTACACGCACTTCTCGAGGCTTGGGTCAAGTGACTTCTCATGACTTGAGAGAAGTAACTTCTCAAGACTTGGGACAAGTGACTTATTAAGACTTGGGATAAGTGACTTCTCATTACTTCGGACAAATAACTTCTTAAGGCTTGGGACACTTCTCAAATCTTGACACACGCACTTCTCAAGACTTGGGACAAGTGACTTTTCAAGACTTGGGACAAGTGGCTTCTCAAGACTTGGTACACGCACTTCTCAAGACTTTGGACAAGTGACTTCTCAAACTTAAGACAAGTGACTTCTCAAGACTTGGGACACGCACTTCTCAAGACTTGGGACAAGTGACTTGTCAAAACTTGGGACAAGTGACTTCTCAAGATTTGGTACACGCACTTCTCAAGACATGGTACACGCACTTCTCAAGAATTGGGACAATTGACTTCTCAAGTCTTGAGACAAGTGATTTCTCAAGACTTGGGAGACGCACTTCTCAAGACTTGGGACAAGTGACTTCTCAAGACTTGGGACAAGTGACTTCTCAAGACTTGTGCTATGTGACTTCTCAAGACTTGGACAAGTGACTTTTCAAGACATTTTACACGCATTTCTCAAGACTTGGGACAAGTGACTTCTCCAATACTTGGTACACGCACTTCTCAAGACTTGGGACAAGTAACTTCTCAAGACTTGGAACAAGTGTCTTCTCAAAACTTGGGTCAAGTGACTTCTCAAACCTTGGGTCACGCACTTCTCAAGATTTGGGACAAGTGACTTATCAAGACTTGGGACAGTTGACTTCTCAAGACTTGAGTCAAGTGACTTCTCAAGACTTGGGACACACACTTCTCAAGACTTGGGACTAGTGTCTTCTCAAGACTTGGGTGAATTGACTTCTCAAGACTTGGGACAAGTGACTTCTCAAGAATTGGGACAAGTGACTTCTCAAGACTTGGTACAAGTGACTTCTCAATACTTGTGACAAGTGACTTCTCAAGACTTGGGACGTTGGATTTCTCAAGACTTGGGACGAGTTACTTCTCAAGACGTGGACAATTTACTTCCTAAGACTTGGAACAAGTGCTTTCTCAAGACTTGACACAAGTTCCGTCTCAAGATTTGTGACAAATCACTTCTCAAAACTTGGGTCGAGTGTCTTCTCAAGACTTGGTGCAAGTGACTTCTCAAGACTTGTGTCGAGTGACTTCTCTAGACTTGGAATAAGTGACTTCTCAAGACTTGGGACAAGTGACTTCTCAATACTTGGGAC
This sequence comes from Zootermopsis nevadensis, assembly GCF_977971745.1. Lineage (NCBI taxonomy): Eukaryota > Metazoa > Arthropoda > Insecta > Blattodea > Termopsidae > Zootermopsis > Zootermopsis nevadensis. The sequence goes on along the minus strand of NW_028259152.1, from coordinate 3,136,203 downwards.
AAGTTACTTCTCAAGACTTGAGACAAGTGACTTCTGAAGGCTTGGGACATGTTACTTCTCAAGATTTGGGAAAATTGACTTCTAAAGACTTGTGAGAAATAACGTCTCAAGAAATGAGACAAGTGTCTTCTCAATACTTGTGACGAGTGACTTCTCAAGTGTTGGGAACTGTGACTTCTCACGTCTTGGGAAAAATGATTTCTCAATTTCAGACTTGTCCTTGCAGAGCTCGAGTCAGGCATAGAAAGCAATCGTCAGAGAAAGAGTACATAAGAGAGAGTCCGAAAGAGACCGGTTTTGCAAAGCATCAAGTTTTATAATTTTCAAAAAAATCATAAATCTGTAAATTGTTCAAAATGCGCACAATACCAAATAAATTAGTAAAATTTCAAATTCAAATTTTTTCAAAATGTTCAAAAATTGTTAGTTTTATTTGCTTTTCAGACAATTTCCAGCATTTTCGGATTTTTCAGAAATTTTGAAAAGTTTGATTTTTTAAAAATAAAATTCACTGCTAGATACATAGAACCTCTCTCTGCCAAACCCAGTCTAACAGTGTCGCTATGTGTCTGACCAATAAGTTGTTCAACTGGTCTCAGTGAGACACATTCTCTGTCTCGCACCGTCTCTGCCAGACTCCTCGTGTCTAAGAGGTTAGGTTAGATTGGGTAGGTTAGATTAGGTTACGTTGTTAGTTTAGGTTACTTTTAGTTAGGTTAGTTTAGGTTAGGTTAGGCTAGAGACAGTGCAATACAGAGACCGGACCTTACTTACACAGGGTCCATCAGAGACAGGTTACGTCAAAGACCGAATGAGGCACAGCACTATGCTGACAATGATGAGTGGGGAGAATTTTTGAAAAAAATTTGAAATATTTCCAAATCTTCAAAAAATTAAAAAATGCTGGAAATTGTCCAAAAAGCGCACAAACCAAAGAAATTTGGAAAACTTTACTTTCAAAATTTTTCAAAAATTTCGAAAATTTTTGATTTTGTACGCGTTTCAGACAGTTTCCAGCATATTTTGATATTTTAAAAATTTTGAAAAATTTGAATATTTTTCTAAACTCTCCCCAAGAGGAGCCTACCAAACTTGATGAATGCCTCACACTGTCTCTGCCGGACTCGGCCTCTATCTCACCCAGTTGGTGCCTGCCTGTGTCTGCCCCAACCGGCCTCTGCAGGACTCGGTCTCTGGAGGTCAGGGTCTCTGCCCTATGTGTTGTGTGCGGCACCTGGGCTTCTCGGAGACGGCACGTCAGAGCCGTGTCATACAGAGACCGGTCAGTGCAGAGACCGAGTCAGGCATAGGCCGCCTTCTTCAGACACACATTGTATCAGAAGCAATCCGAGAGAAACCGGTTCTGCAAGGGGGAATTTTGAAACATTTAACAATTTTCAGAAAATAAAAAAATGCTGGAAATTGGCCAAAAAGTGCACAAAACCAAAAAAAATTGAAAATTTTCACATTGAAAAATATTTTCAAAATCTTCAAAATCTTTTAGTTTTGTGCGCTTTTCAAAGAATTTCCAGCATTTTTGATTTTTTTTTGAAAATTTTGAATTTTTTTCTTCAAATTTTCACCATCCGATCGTTATCAGAACACGTCTATGCTATTCTCTTTCCTTCCACACCCGGTCCCTGCTAGACCCGGACTCTGATGTACACAGATTGCGTGATTTGGTATCACCTGTTTTCTGCAGGACATGTCTTTGCACAGACTGTCCGTCAGAGCCCGAGTCATACACAGACCGGATCGTGCAGGGACAAGTCCTACAGATACCGGGTCCGTTAGGGACAGTGTGTACCAGAGACCGTGTCCGGTAGACACCGGTCTAGCTTGTAACCGGTGGGGAGAATTTTGAGAAATTTTCAAATTGCGACCACGAGAGCCTACAGAGTGAACTGGAGGCACTCACCACCACCTTCAGGAAAAACGGATACAGCAACCGTCAGATTCAGAAAGCTCTCAATCCGCCTGCGAGGCTGCCACCGCCTACTGGAAAACCAGCCTCGGTTGCCTTCCTGCCCTACGTCGGGACGACCTTCAACCGCATAAGCAGGTTGCTGGCCAGGCACGACATCAAGTCTGTTGGTCTTCCGCCAAAGAAAATTCCCTGTTTTCTCCGGCCGGTAAAGGACGGCCTAGGACTGAAGACGCCTGGCGTATACAGAGTTCCCTGCGAGTGCGGTAAAGTCTACATCGGCCAGACAGGCCGTTCCGTTGAGGCCAGGATCAAGGAGCACGAACGCCACATCCGGCTCGGGCAGCCCGAAAAATCTGCGGTTGCTGAACACCGCTTCAACATGGAACACCATATACAGCTAGAGGACATTTCTATCCTCTCCTCAAAAACCGGCTACATGGATCGCTTAATCAGGGAAGCCATCGAGATCGAACTACATCCCGATAACTTTAACAGGGAAGATGGACTTCACCTGAGCCGGTCCTGGAAGCCTCTTATTCACACACTCGAGGACTCCGAGAGCAGAGCAAGAGTGCACCGCCAGAACCAACCAGACCACTAACACGGCCCTTTTCAGGGCCCTGATCCATACAACTAAATCACCTTTCTCTCTCTACTTTCTCTCCCTCTCCCACTCTCGCCCACGTGCTACCATTGGTCCACTCCCATACCTGCTCCCATTGGCTCGGGGCAGGCTACACCTTTCACTTTCCGGCCTATAAGCCCAGCACCTCACACCCTATTGGCTTGAAAATCTTCCCCGGAGATATTAGGGACTATGGCACGTACTAAGCAAACTGATAGATAGATAGATAGATAGATAGATAGAGATAGATAGAGGAGAGGATTGGATCTCACTTTTCGGCACTGGTCGAGAGAATTGTCTGGTTCAACACTCTCAGCGCTCGGCGAGGTATGGACGGAGGTGACCTGGCCTTTCTGAAGGCCCACCTCCCTGAGCTGCTCCAGCAGGTGCGGAAGCAGCTTCTGGACGCCATCGACGCCGAAAAGCAGCGACAGCGGGCGGCAGCAGCAGCAGCAACAGCAACAGCCGTAGCCGTGGTCGGAGGGCCTACTCGAGCCAACGCTGGCAAGAGGAAGGCCAACGAGTTGGACTTGTCCAACTCGGGCGGTTCGACGGAACCCGCATCTAGGCGCCCGGCGCCCGGGCCACTGTCCGGAGCCGGGTCCACTCCTCTGCCGGCACCGGCGAAAGTCCATCGGCCCGATGGCTCGGCGGCGGCAGTAACAGCAACCTACACCAACGCTTCCACGGGCGAACAAGCCACCTCGTGTGGCCGGCAACTCGGCAGTTATGCCGAGGTCAGCGCGGCGTACACCGGGGTAGTGGCCGGGCGACCGGTTAAAGGGGCGACTGCTGGAGTGGATTCCTCGGCACCGCTCCCCACTAAAGCCGGGGCCTCGCAAGAGGTTAAAGGAGTGAGAGACGTGAAGTCGTCCCGCGGACCTCCCCCCGCTCACCCCGCCGCGCTGAAACCGCCAAGCGGGACAGTGAAGCCCTCAGCCAAGGGACCCGGCTCCCAGCCGGGACCCGCTTCCTCGATGGAGGAGGCACATGGGCGCAGGTCTCCCCGGGCTTCCGGGGACCTGTCCGGGCCGCTCACTGGCGTGTCATCTGACGCCGCTTCTTCTTCCCACGCTCAAGTGGACAAAACGGCTCCGGGGGAGCGCCGTAACAAAACCCCGGTGTACGTGTCTGGGGTGAAGGACGTACGCGGTTTCCTGCAGAGGATTCGCGCGGAGTCGGCCTGCGGGATCGTGGCGCAGATGAAGGGAGAAAACCTGACTCTTGTGCCTGAGACCGCCGACGGATTCCGGGCCACCGTCAGGGTCCTGCGTTCCCTCGGTGAGGGCGAGGGTGTGAGTTTTCACACATTCTCCCTCCCCGAGGATCGGTGCGTGCGCCTGGTGATTAAACACCTGGGCGTGCGCATGCCCGAGGCCGAGATACGCGAGGAGCTGGCCGCCATGCACATTACTGTGCAGGGTGTCCTGCAACTCCGATCAACGCGCCGGGCCATGGACCAGGACGGTGACCGTCCCCTTACGCCACACTTTATAGTGTCGGTAGCACGGGGCCCCGACGTCGCGAAAGTGCGTTCCCTTACCGAGATCTGCGGTCTGCGGGTCAAGGTGGAGACGTACGTCGCACCGAAGGGGCCCATGCAGTGCAAGCGGTGCCAACGCTTCGGGCACACGCAGCGGAACTGCGGTTATGCACCTAGGTGCGTGGCCTGCGGGGACGCTCACCCATCCGGGTCGTGTGCCACCCCCAAGCAGCAGCTTAAGTGCTGCAGCTGCGGGGGCAACCACACTGCGAACTATAGAGGTTGCAGTAAGTGGAAGGAAGCCAAGGCGGCCGCTGCGCAGCGTGCGAAAGGGGATCGCGGCAGAAAGGACGGCGTCTCCACGCGCCTGCCAGCGCCCAAATCGGCGCCAGCTAAGCCTTCTTTAGACCAGGAGAACTTGGGCCCTGGGTGGAACCACGTGGTCCGTGGTGGCCGCGTCGTCAAAGCTGCGGCCATGAAGAACCCCGCCCCAACGCCATCCGGCGCCATTGCACGGACTGAGCGGCAGGCTGTCTCCAAGAGCGGCCGTGCCAAGCCCGCTCGTCCTGCGGTGCCGGTGGCAAATCCCACTGCACCTGTTCCCAACAAGCCCGCACCTGCTCCCAAGAAGACTGACCCCACCCCACCCAAGGGTCAGTCACCGCTCCAGGACATCGCAGATATCCTGGAGACCCTCTCACCACGGGTCTGCATCGAGTTGACGCGCCGTCTCCTCGCCGCGATCCACTCCCTCCCACCCGGCGGGTCTCGTCCGCGAGCCCTCCTCAAAACCGTTCTCCTCTTCATGGCCGACAATGACTGCACGGCCTAGAGGACACGGTGGTAAAGCCTTGCGGCTGGCTTACTGGAACGCCGACGGTGTTCGCGGCAGGAAGCTGGAGCTGGAGCAGTTCCTCGGTGACTACGGAGTCGATGTTTGCCTCCTGAACGAGACGCACCTCACGTCGGGTCGGGCCTTGAGGTTCGCGAACTACGTTTGCCACCGTACGGACCGCCCGACGCTGGGGGGCGGCACAGCGATCCTTGTCCGCAGGGGCATTGATCACTACCCTGTGCCGGTCTCGGGTCTGCAGCAACTGGAAGCAACCGCCATTCACCTGGTGCTGGCAACTAGGAAAGTTAAGCTCGTGGCGGCATACCTCGCACCCACCCGGCCCTGGATTGAGTCGGACTTGACCGAGTGCTTAAGCGGGGGTTTCCCGGTCCTCTTGGCTGGTGACCTCAACGCAAAGCACACGGACTGGAATTCTAGGCTGATCTCTGCTAGGGGCTCGCTCCTGCGTGATTACGCCAACAGAAATTCCTGCTTGATCTACGGGCCGGATTCCCCAACCACGGCTCCCTACACACACAACGCCACACCCGACGTCCTTGATATTGTCCTCATCAAGGACTTCGTTCTACCGGTGCACCTGACTGTATGCCCCGCACTCAGCTCAGATCACCTGCCCGTCCTCATCGACACCACGTGCCGATCGTCCTTTCAAAACCTGCCTGATCGCCCGGACTTCGCGAGAATGGACTGGGCTGAATTCCAGGCTTGCCTCGAAAGCAGACTCCCGGGGAACCCCGTGGTAAACGACGAGGAGGCAATCGACAAGTGCGTCGAGGAGCTGACCAGTGCTATCCTGGAAGCCACAGCAGCGTCCGCTCCCAAGCTTCGACCCCGCGTTGACAGGCGACCGCTTCTGCCCGCTAGTATTCGGGATGAAATACGCCTGAAGAACCGGCTGAGGAGGCGGTGGCAGGTCACGAGGGACCCCGCTCTTAAGACCCAGGTCAATCGACTCCAGAGGTCGGTGACCTATCGTCTCAACGAGTGGCGGAACGAACAGTGGAGAGACACGCTCGAATCCTTGGACTGCGAGGACCAGTCGCTTTGGAAGATGACCAAGCGGGTGATGCGAGTCCCCACTCCGTCGCCCCCCTTGATAGTGCCGGGAGGACTGGCTCTCTCGAACCCCGAGAAGGCAGAAGCCCTGGCCGACAGCCTTGAGGTCCAATTCCAGCCGGTAGACAACCCGTCGGACCCGGCTGCAATTGACATGGTTAACGAGGAGATGCGAGCATACGAGTATGCCCCCGCAAGTGAACCGAAATTAACCAGTCCCTCGGAGGTCGCCCAGGCCATCAAGGGACTCAAGGTTGGCAAGGCTCCGGGCCCCAACGGTATACCGAACAGGGTCCTGAGACATCTCCCACGACGAGCGATAACCTTTCTCACGAAAGTGTTCAACGCGGTCCTCCGCAGGCAGCACTTCCCCTCGGCATGGAAACACGCCCGCGTGGTGTCCATACTGAAACCGGGGAAGGACCCCACGCTACCTTCTTCCTATAGACCCATCAGTCTTCTCGACACGGTCGGCAAGCTCTGCGAGAAGATCCTTCTAACGAGGGTCCTACACGAGGTCAGCGAACGCGGGCTGCTGCGCGACGAGCAGTTTGGGTTTCGACCCAGACACAGCACGTCGCTGCAGCTGGCTCGCCTCGTCGAAAGGGTCAACAGAAACCTTGATGAGAAGCGGCTTACCGGCGCGGTTTTCCTGGACGTGGCCAAAGCCTTCGACACAGTCTGGGTCCAAGGCCTCCTATACAAACTGACCGTCCTCAACTTCCCGTCGTACTTGGTGAAAACCATCTCTTCCTACCTCGCTGACCGGACATTCCAGACGTCCTTCCAGTCGGCCACGTCCACACGTCGAGCCATGCGGGCTGGAGTTGTGCAGGGCGGACTTCTCTCCCCTGTGCTCTTCAGTCTGTATGTCAACGACATACCCACTCCGTCCCGCCACGTCGAGTTAGCACAGTACGCGGACGACACGGCTCTAGTAGCCACGTCCCGTAGCCCAACGCTTCTCATCAGGTATCTGGAGACCTACCTCAGTAGACTTGAGCTCTGGCTCAGGGCCTGGAGGATTGCTATCAACGTCTCGAAGAGCACCGCGGTTCTCTTCGTTTCGTCGAGAAGACGCATCCAACAGCCTAGAGCAGTGCAGTTTCTCGGCCAGCCGATCGAATGGGTCAAAACAGCGCGGTATCTGGGGGTCACCCTTGACGCCGGGCTTACCTGGTCGGCGCACGTCAACCAGGTGGGAAAGAAGGCGGCGCAACGATTAGGTGTGCTAGGCCCGCTCATCAATAGGAGAAGTGGCCTGTCCATCAGGAACGGTGTGCTGCTCTATAAGCAGCTCATCCGTCCCATGATGGATTACGCATGCCCGATCTGGAGGTCAGCTGCCCGCACCCACGTCCGGAAGCTGCAAGTTCTGCAATCCAAGTGTCTTCGCATTGTTACCAACGCGCCCTGGTACGTTAGTAGCAGGCAAATACATGAGGATCTGGGGGTCCCTTTCTTTGCCGACCACACCAGAGCACTGACTGAGAGATTTGACTCGAGGTTAGCTGGTGTGGGGAACCCCTTAGTTCGGCAACTCGGGAGGCACTCGTGCCGAACGAGGGCTGCCAGAGGTCGCCCAAGGGCAACTGAGGGCGACCGATGTTCAGCAGGCCAGCCGAGGCCGTCCCCAAACGACGTCCAAGTCGGCACAACGAGTGGTTAGACTACTCGGCTACCCTGACTGAGGTTTTCCGTGCTTTTCCTCAGTTGTAAGGCGAATGCCAGGGTATAACTTAATAGGGGCACGGCCCGCCACCCTCCCCCCCCCCCCGATCATGGAGGCCATCAGCTGAAATGATCTTCCCCCCACGCCGCAGAGGCCTTCAGCCGAAACGGCCCCTCCCTCTCTGGGTTCAAACCCCAGAGATCCAACCAACCAAATTCCTTTGGACAACTTGCCTGACGGGATAACCTCCCATCAGCAGCAACAGATCCCAGTTTGAATGGTCGAGGCTCCAGCCACGGCGTAACCCTGTTAGCGTGAGCAAAATTTCCGTTTTTTTATATTAAGACATTTTACCATTTCCAGCAATGCGCCTTGAGTGCAGGAATGGTGTCACCTAGGTAGGGACGATGCTTGCGCTTGCGCAGGCCTCCGCCCTCAGTTAGCTTTTTGGTTGGTTGGTTGGCCTATTGGCTTATTCATCGCCCTGATGACGGAGGCAGTATGACCTCTGAAACGTTGGTTAACATCGACCAGACTACACAGCGCAATAACCTAGAAGACGGATATCTTCATACTCACCGCTGTGAGAACCTCAAGTCTTACAAAATAATTTTAAGTTTAAATTTTCAAAATTTTGTTCGCTTTTTGGATAATTTCCAGCATTTTTAAATTTTGAAAGCTTTGAAATATGTGAATTTTTTTCCTGCTTTTGCTTGCACAAACCGAGTCCGGGAGAGACCGGGTCCGGTAGAGCCCGTGTTTATCAGATAACATGTCCGGGAGATGAACCGAGTTTCGGTTCACCTGCTGCTGACTCGACTGCTCGTGTATTCTACGCCCCGAGATATTATTGGGGAAACCAAGGAACATAGAAGGCAGTTGAACATTAACAATCAATCAAATCAAATCCAAATCAATTTGAAGTTAAACAAACAAATGAATTTAATATTTAAAATTGAACAAAGCAAAAATGACAAAAACAAAACTAATACAAAAACAAGAATACAAATTACTCCTTCAGAAGAAACAAATATTTCAAGTTACTACATTCATACAGACCCTAGGTGCGTCCATACTTGATGGCAGCCACACCCTAAACACAGATTGGGAAACATTTCCCTATTTAAGCAGAATAATACTTAAGGCCCCCCCTTCAAAGTTTGTAGGTTTGCGGGTAATGGTTTACTACCCGCAAACTCCCCTTCAGCTGCCATATCCAGCCGTAACCCGACATCAAACAATTAATTCATACTTCTCCTCGTAGCCACGTCACGCTACGCTACAACACCTCACGCCGATTATTTGGCGAAGTGCTACTAAAGGTGTTCACACCTTTCAAACTTGCAACTTCCCAATATTACTCCCGGTGCCCCATGGCACGTTCCAACGTTTCATTATTCAACTGCGTTGAAAACTTAACCTCGCCATCGGCTGCCAGATCAGCCTCGACTTACACGTAACATCATACACATACTAATACTCAGACATCCGTACACACAACACTCGTACACACCCAACACCCAGTGGAATTCAATACACGATGCGTATGTTACACCGCTGTTTCCAAAGCTTCAATACTTTTCTGCGCGACCTTATTAACCTTATGGTCCGCGAACAGAAACTATGAAAGATCAAGTCCCATCCTTGATCAATCATCCGTTTGAACCGCACAAGGATTCAAACACTCATCTTGTCTCGGCGTGAACACGCCCCGTGAGACCAAGAGAGCCGCTAGCCTCTCAACCAGGCATAAGCTTTGGATCACGTGTGTCATTACGCAACAGCTCGTGATCGAACTGGTGCTTCCCCGTCCTTATCGCGCTGCTCTAGCCTCTCGACAGGCGTCCCATTCCACCTTTGAAAAACGCTTAACAGACGCGATACATTTACCAAAACGCAACAATTACACTTTTCATTTACACACAAACAAAAGAGTAATATACGTAAGAACAATATACAATACTAGTCAACCTATGACGATTCACACACGACAGTAAGGTGAGGCCCTTGTTACAACTGGGCCACACCCGACCACAAGCATTCCGATACTTACAATTTCCATTCATTCACAAAATGAATAACACAGCACAAAAATAAACTTATGTACAGGGTGCAGATTCCGTCGACTACCATAGTCAGCGTACTAAGCTAAATTTGAACCAAAATTGACGGCCCCCACATTTTTGGTGCCAGATTTAACTCTACGCACGACTGCTTACTATGACAGTCGAACCGGAAAGAGGCCGACCACATCCAGGTCAGTCCTAATCACACGTCTTCCCGAGCATGAGACAGGAGAGGGGAAAAGTGACAGCTAATTGGTTCATTATGACGTAAGGGAACATAGAGATTATGCTAGCTGGATCATCATCTTGCAGTATACCATCCTCTCGTGGCCGACCAAACAGTTCCAATGCTGGGCCACAGAGGTCGTTCGAAGCCCTGAACCTTAGAACGGTTCAGAGAGACCGTGTCTGGCAAATATAGTGTCCGGCACAGACAGAGTCAGGCAGAGACCGAGTCGGGCCGAGACCGGGTCGACAGATTTCGTGTGGAGAGAATTTTGAAAAATTTACCTAATTACCCACAGAATGTTTATAATTAATGTTTCGATCTTCGGTTGCCAATATACATCCTGGAACTTGCAAACCTACTTAGTTTTTTTTCTTTCGAAAACTGGCATTCTCTGCTGTTTAATCTTTTCTGCTTTAGGTTCAATCATCATCTATTTAAACGTTTCGGAAGGAACGTAGTACCGTGCACACGGTGTTACAGCCTAGATCTTCATTTCCGGTGCCAGGGAAACTTGTACAGAGTATGAAGTATTTTGTGTGTTGAAATGTAACAAATTTCCAAATCTGGAATTGAATTAAATCCTTTTTTATTATAGGCGTCGCTGTATATGACATCAATTTGTCATCATCGTCTTTTAAGCCTGACTACACAAATGCTGATTCACAACAAACAACAGAAACTGTGCAGCTTCTTTTCTGTTTAAATTATTCGTTCATTTCTTCATTGCATCACATCTTTCGCCCTAGCTTTAATCTCCATTTTACTTCGATAATTTATTTCGCCAAACAGGTTAACTACACATACCTCCAGCGTTCTGTGACTTCCTGCCTTGTATTTAATTCATCCGACACGTGGAGACAGCGTCTCGGTAATATACAATGACATTCTTTAATGGGGAAAATCCTAACCTGTTAAATTGGAGCAACGTGAATGTTGCAATCATTTACATTTCCGGTTTGATACCATACACTCATTTGACTGGTATATGTAAACCTTACTTACTTTCGATTTTGTTACATATGTGCATCAGCATCCGAGTAAACTTAGTTTACATTGCAAGAAGGACGGCAGGAGGATTGTTGTAAAGTCAACAAATGTAGTAATCGACACGCTTCAACATTTATCCATCTAGAGCTTAAACCAGTTTCTCCATAAACGCTTGGAGCCTTTGTTATGTTTACACAGTTTCAGTAACACAATCGGACACTTCTCTGACTTTCACCTTGTAATTGATGGAATAATTGGCCATTATTCTCACACTTATCTAATAACACGAAAAGTGCAACTTATTGAACAGCTGATATGTCTGTGACACATGTGTTTCAAAATATCAATAACTAACATTACCCAAAGTCTCTAGTTCCCATATAAGAATTCAGAGCCATGATGAAAATGTTAATATTCGTTGCATTTGTGTGTATCTTAACAGAATGTCAAACTCCTTATTCGTATTTGGGAGGCTTCGGGTTCGATTCTCAGCACGTAGACCAGCTATCCTGACATCCCTTCAGGCAGCTGCTAATATAATAAGAAGATTGCAAAGCTTTCGTTTCATATCGTTCCATCTTCATCAACAATTCAGTTGTAGTTTGAGAATACGTCGTTGATTAAACAAGGAGTCCTTATACCTAAGCATCAAACCATTGTGGAGGTACAATTCAGTTCACAACATAAAAAACAAACTGATTTGGATTTACACATGATATGTGGTCTAGTTGTTGATTTTTGTGATGATAAGCTTTCGTTTCCCGTAACGAGAAATATATCAGTAAGATGAATAATTAAACCGATTCATTAAACCCCTGTATTATTAAGTCAGTTATACAATAGGAATATTTCGGGGCTGTGCCACTGGGATTAGGACACGCGGCAACCGACGCAGTGATCTCCGACAACAGAAAAGCCGTGCCGTGCCGTGCCGTCTGCACAGCCAGAAGATATCCTCACTGCACTAAAACTAACGTATGGAGAAAGCGTTCAATAAGAAGGAGAAACACGTTTGTAGTTCAACTTACGTATTTTCTGCAGACTTACGTGTACCTTTTCACCAAGCAGTGCCTTTTGCGTCTACACTGATGACTTCAGCTATACAGCTTTGCTGTAATGTTCAAGCAGCCTCTCCGCTGCCCCCTAGTGTTGTAGTACGATGTAAACATTCACGAGCGCCCTCCGACGGAATCGGCAATCCTTCATCAGACGGGGTACAACAAATAAATTACAATAATCTGCTACCATTCGCACATAATGGTTTTGGAAAATATCATTATGTTCCGCTACGAGAAACAGCAGTTTTCTGATAATTTATGTGTGGTTTGTTAATCTGTAACAGCCACATTATGCTACCACAAGTAATGTCGTTTGCCATATCAATGAACTTCAAACACAGGAAAATAATTCTGTTGTCAGATTTCTGAAGGCAAGAGAAACGTGTTCCGCCCAGAACAACTTCTGTTTCAGAACTGCTGTCTATAAGTTATGCACTGAGGTGATAATTAAGACAACACCGATACTAAATCTTAGAATACAAAGACAATATCTTTCTAGAACGGAATACCTTATCGTTTAACTATTTCATCTCATATTGATGTAATAAATCATGCAGTGGGCTGGTAGTGGTTGTTAATGAAATTGAAGAGCAGTGTTTCGAAATGTAAAGTTTACACAAGATGTGTATGGCATGAATGTCAATATTATTCTGGGTATTGTCCGTTATCTGAGGTATATTTAATATACAGGACGAGTAGCAAAGGGCTGTGCACCCTGCGTCAGACTACAGGCGAACGCAATTGGTCTGATAGTAATCGTACCATCCCTGTAGTAAGACGGTTCTGGGTTCAGTCTCGACTACCGCCACTAATCATGTAATACAATTTGACAGTGTAATGACAATTTTGCGTACTGTTTTGGGATAACATAACTGTTTCATAATTAACCGAGACTATCGAATGGTTAGAACTTCATATTCGAAAGGTCTCTAGTTAAAATTTCGGCCCTAGATCGTAATATCATGACTGAGGTTATTATGGTTTTCATCAGTATCACCAAGCAAATTTGAAGGTAATATCCACCCTTTAATTTTATCACGACCGCTTTTATCCATATCGTTTACAATTCAATATTAATTCATTAAATTAATATTCGATGACATATAGCCCGATGTACTTACAGTATCATTAAAATAAGTCATTGGTAATAAACAATAATTTTTCATCACATGGTGCTGAGGAGGAAAGAAAGTTTGAAACTAAAAAGGAGAAAAAACGGGAGAGGGTAGAGAAAACTGCTTGATGAGAGACTTAGAACTCACTCTTCACCAAACACTATTAGTATGATGAAACCAAGAAGGGTAATATACGCAGAGTAGTCAACAAGTATTGGAGAAAATCGAATTTTAGTCAAAACCTAAATAGATTAGACTATCTGGAAGGCCTAGGTGTTCGTGGAAGGACAATACTAAAATGCATCTGAGAGCAGTATGGTATGATGTAGTCGATTGGATTTGTGTGGCTCCGGTTAAGGACCGTTTGGGCTGAGTGTGTGGCAAATTTCGTAAGTAGATGAAATGTGCGATATTTCTGACAGGGAACATAATGATATTTCGAGCTAGAACTGTTAAAGAAGAAAATAAAATATATTAGTCATGAATTAAATTGCAGGTTGTATTCTGTTTAGAATCTTCTACAATCTGGTAATAAACCTTCGGGTTCCACAAAAGGCATAGAAATCTATGAATTAGCTAAGCGACTACCAGCTTCTCAAGAATTATTATACTTTACTACGTTTGTTAATTGATTTGAACGCTCATTTCTCTTAACAAAATTTGCTGTTAGAAAATGTGATATTTTCATTGACCACTGACAGACAAGACTCTGAGTATCCGACTCAACTTAGCGATCCTGTAAACCCTGAAGTAAGAAACTAAGATTATTTGAACTGTAAGTCACCATCTCACATTCCTAATTTCCTCCCCGCTCATTACAAGCGGAGTTCATCTTATGAACAAAACAGCGCTAATCGTCGCTTGACATTCAATCGGGTTATCTTTTTGCGTCGCTAAAACACAATTTCATCCGCAGAGCTTTCACTCTCGTCTTAACAAGTTCTTGTAGGTCAGATGCCGCCATGGTCGCATGGCGGCTGGACTCGTGTTACCGGGTCATAGCTAGGAAGATTATGTGTACAGTCCACAGACCAGGAGAAAATCCTTGCTAGGAATTCGTTATACGCGCATGCGCGACATTTCGCGGTGAGTGACGACCCATCCTAAAAGCATTCGTCCCACAACCACTGAACGAACAACAGACGATAGGCTTTCATGTGTTCTAATGCGTACAGCTTTAAGATTACCTCACAGCGGCACAGTGATTTAATTTAGAATATTATCGCAACACCCACAGAACACAGTACAGACGCACTCACTACACGCTAATCTCAACTGCTTGATGTTTTCAGTGTGTGTGTAGTAGCGTAAAACTCTGACGTATCACACTTCCCACCAATAGCAGCCCTCTAGTCCACCAGGCAGTAAACATTCCCCCCGCACCGACCAGAAACGACTTCCCCCTGCAGGGGTTTTCTCGTGATCTGTGGACAGTAGGTTAATGGCTATTAGACTGTGTTCCGCGGAATTCTGCGGATAATTTTCTGTAATGGTTACTTTAAGTAAGAATGGCATTCTCCCTTAAGAAGTAATCTTGCACTGAAATCGAAAATTCTAGATTCGTCACCCAGTAATTACTGGAGTTAAAATTCTGGGACCAGGAGCGTTGAAAGTGAAAACTGTTACAAATAACGACTTCCTGTTTCAGGGCTTCAAATTTTGGTGTGTCTCTGGTTATTTAAAATGTATCAATGACAGAATTTATACGACGGTCTAATATTCTAAACTGCCCATTCAATAAATTTTTCGTATGCAGGAATATTTTCCTGTATTTTACGTCTTCCTATACTTATAATTTGTGTTCACCATCCAGAGCAAGAAACCATGATATTCATGTCTATCTTTGTCACTGGGTTGTAACGACGCGTGGAATTGTTGGTAGATGCTAACGTTTTAATCTTTATTGCGGAGATGAAGACAGCGTGTTATCCGAAACGTCGGTATGTACCTACAACTCCACGCAGTGTTACTACCCAGAAGACCAACATCGATTGACAACTTTCTAGAGTATTCGTAATATTCGCGAAGCCACCTGATATTGCCTACAAAGACAACATCTGGTGTAACTTTTACCTTTCATGGAACGAGTGAATCACGACCTCGTCTCATCATGCAGGAAGTATTCAACTTCCGGCTTGCAAGAAACGTGTTTAAAGATCTGATTTTCACGCAAAATTTCATAGAATATACTTTCTTCCGTTCTTTTTAACAGCACTGCTAGGTGGGTTATCAGGTTCGGATGGATACGGCCTCCAGACATGGACCGCAGCTGCAAATGTATTAAAGATGGGGCGCTGAACGAGAGAATAACAATTTCTCATCGTAAAAACAATAAGTTAATGCAAATTTTGTGAACACTGTAGTAAATCTCCAAAATCCATTCACGTCGGAGATTTTTTGACAAGCTGCAATGTTGGTGTACAATCATAAAACTACGCGGCATACCAACATGAAATATTATAACATAAAAATATAATTGTGTTTGTTTTCATTGATATAACATTAACCAATCTTCTGTTATCATGGTGTAAATTAAAAGATCCCTTGCACAGAAAGAAAGAAAATTCAGGTAACATCAGATATGAGCTAACACATGCTGTAAAATATAATAATCTGTGTACCAGATATTGAAGAAATGTAAGGAAGGATCCATTCAATTAAAGATCAAAATACCCATGACGTCAGCCAGGCATACATCCATACATTCTTATATTAAATTTCCAACCCAGGTAGGATCAGCCTAAGTTGTAACCTCAACTTGATTATCATAGGGGTTAGAAGGATAATGTTGCTGCATCGTAAGTCAGATACTAGATTAAAGAATTGTGCCGTTAAATGGAACAGGGTGTGCGATAACTACTGGATTGGTGTGGATAGACCGAAGCCCAGAACACAGTACACAGAGAACACCTTCATGATACCTTATTACAGACAGAAAGCAAAAAGCTAAACAAGTACGTCACATCTGCTGCAGCAGCATCTGTCGCCTTAAATCTACGTGAATTGAAAGTATTTTTCAGTCAGAGTCATCGCCAAGCACATCTTAAGAGCACACCTGTCTTGCCTGATCATCATTTTATTTTGGAACTAGACCAGCCCACGCAAAACTAGACTTTTTCTGTCTTTCTGTTCAGGACTGCAACAAGATGCTACTTCCTGTCACGTCTAGCTGTTATATATTTAGTTGCCTATATGTTGAGCCTAAATTGAATTTTACCCGACTGGAAGTACTGTATGGATTACAACGGCGAATGCTCCGGTCTGGGAAAGTGCGCAACCAGACCACTAAAACTGGAGGAATATAAAAGAAATTCTTTACAATATTACTCAAAACTTTCATCATATAAAAGACACCTTAGCATTGTAAGGACTAATCCGATTTGGATATTATACGAATATAGAATTGTAGTTCAATTTACCACATTCGGTCATCATAACATTTCTTTGTAGATAAATGACGCTTCGTGACATGTGGGATTCAGTTTCGCACTAGAAGATTAGAGTGCTAGTTTATGTTGTCATTTCTGTATAAATTTAGGAGAATTTCTTTTGAAAATCTGTATTCTCTTTTTTGCCTTAACACATTTTCGTGTACGTTGACCTGTTCGTACAATTGTAGTAGCAAATATACGGCTGAGAGACTCAGTGGTTTATTCTAAGTCTACCAAAAAAAATTACAATTTATGAAATACTTTAAAACACGGTGCTTAGAAAACGTACCAACTTCTATAAAAATCAGAAACTCTACATTTTTCCTATAGAGTATACTTATTAATTCTTCTGTATGATTCTTAGACTAAACATAGATTATTTACTTACATAGTATTGGACATGTTATCGTTGTAATGCTGAAGTGTTGTAAGTGATGTTTAAGGTACGAACAGAATATCATGTAGATAATTTTCGGCTTAAGAATTTGAATTGCAAACGACGTTCCGAAATACAGATTAAAATCTAAACCTAAAATATGGCTCGGTTTGAGGACATTTTCAAGTCGGAAAGCTTCATGATTTCATGTCTCATTTGTATGCAACACTGGGAATACTGGAGTAAGGCAGTGTTACTCAACAAAACCCATGATGTTGAAAAAAGACCAACAAATTATACATTTCTTGTACATCTTACATGACAGAACAAGTAATTTTGTATAAGTGGGGTCTGAGGTTTTCACGGCGGTGAGTGTGAAGTTGGCTGTCTTCTGGGTTGCTGCGCCGTTTAGTCTAGTACAAGTTTACCGACGTTTCAGAGGTCCTTGCCTTCCACTAGACTACACGGCGAAAGAACCCAGAAGACAGCATTTTTAATAAGTATCCTTGGATAATCTACATATCTGGAAATTGCCTGCTTAAGTAGGCCTGCAATAGAATGAAATATGATTCTAACAGCCTGTTTAATTCAATCGCCCTCTTCGTTAATTATGTTTCTATGACTGTATTTATGAAACGTCACAAATGAGCGGTTAGTACGCCTACTTCGTATTCGATAATCGAAATCAAATTCAAATTTCAACGCGGAGGCTATCAATTTTGATAGAGGCTTTTGCGTCTCTTCCGGTCAATCACAAGGTCTCGCAATCTTCGCAACTTAATTTAAATCTATCTTAATAATATCATCTCATATAATAAATTGTCTAGTTGAACTCATCCTTTCAGGTTTTCCGACGAAAATGTCTTACATATTTTTCATCTTTCCCTTCGGGGCATCCGATTCAACCGCTTAGAAAATTTTTGGTGATCAGTAATTGTGAAGCTACATTTAGTGCTGATGCTACTAATTTAACACACGCTTGATTGTAGTATTAATTATCCATTTTATTACATTTAAGAATAATAAAGATAACGCAGTTAACACAGCCCCCTTCTCTGTAGTAATTCTTGTACTGATGCATATAGTCTGATACCTTGATTCCACGCAACAAACTCTTCTTGACGATTTAACAGTCGCTCAGTTAGTTACGAGTTTACTCTCTTTTTTGAAAAAAGATTTTCGACTGCCGAATTCAGACAAGCCTGCAGCAGGCTCTTATCGTGAGCCAAATTAATCCAATCCATCCCTTTCAACCATATTCCATAAGATCCCTTTTAATATTTTCTTCCCATGTACGCCTAGGTCTTGCGCTTTCTCTGTTCTCTTCAGGCTTTCTAGGCAACATGATGTCCAGATGAATCTTAAATTAATACTGCAAATAATAATATTTATATTCAATAAGGGATTATGAATGTTACAACGGATTAATTGATGTCATAGGACTGCAGGTATTGCACGGTTCTGAACTAGTACAAAACTTTTACGTTGTCGCATCGTGTAAAATGGCATAGAATATAAAGATCTTAAATTGTGGCGACCTTGGAACTGATTTTCCTGGTCCGCTAGAAGATAAAATCTGGTTCAAATAAAAAAATTCAGAATGAGTTAGCTCATCAATTAGAGTGAGGATGGCAAACATTTCAACTTGGCGAAGTTCATTTCTCTTGTGTGCCAAGAAAGCTTGCCGTTCATTTAAATGATCATAATCAACCTGTCTGGCCTGTTACAGTTCCTCCTGAGCGTCCTCTTCCGCTGGACTCATGTTATACGGAATCCTGTCTAATCTCATTATTTTAACATTTTTCATCATTGAATACCGTTGATGGACTTTATACTTAATACTATCATTGTCATCTCTTTTATGGCAGCGAAGGATCATTGTCCTTGCCTCATGGAACGCATTTCAAAGCATTACAATTCTCTCGCATCCTGCCACCTTGTGGCTCGTTCTTCGCCATATCACATCATAATATTTGCTGTTTGTTTATTTCCTTTCTTTCAGTAGGCGTCGTTCCTCTTATTTTAGTTGCTTCAGACATGCTCGACCAAGTATAACGACTGCACGCCTGTTTCATCTATGTGGAACTTGAAGACGGTTACAATTCTGGGTTGTTGCTTCGTGTGTCCTGATAGACGTTTACCAACGTTTTAGTGGCACATACTGCCTCTATCATCAGGGTGAACGCCCACGGCGCAAGAACCTAGAAGACAGTTATCTTAATAATCGCCGCCATGAAAACTTCAAATTCCGCTGTGTAGAAATTGGTATTTCGCAAATGCACAGTAGAAACAGAGCTTGAGGAAAGGGTCGTGAGGAGAATATTTGGACCGAAGAGAGAAGAATAAATATAAAATCTACAAATACTTTAGGTTGAAACTGCTCCCTTTTAACTGCTTAAACTGTTTAATTTGGACTCAGAGAAGTTTATCATTACCTGAAATGCTCCGTATCACCGAGAGAAAGCGCCAGCCACCAAATTATGTTAGTCACCTTAGTGTATGAAAGGGGTAACAGATGACAGTGGAAAATACAAAGGATTAGATGAAAAATTTCTGAACTGGTGAAAGGCAACATAAATTTTGAACACTCATTCGTTAGATTGATAGGTGGGGGCAATTCATTTCCTTCTGTGTTATAAGCTGGCCCTATGTTGCACATTTTGGAGATTGTTACCTCCCTGTAAAGAATAATGAATATAAAAGGGGATATCAGTGTGTGGAGTAACACACATCTCTACAGAAGAATGGCACGCGCTCTGGTAAGTTGTGCCTCGCAGTATTTAAAGTTCAAGTTTGCGTTTATTTAATGTTCTTTTCTGTTATAGGTCTAGTCACTTGTGTAAATTTTCGTTTTTAGCCTACTTTCCATTATTAACAGGAAAAAGTAGACTTATGAGATCAACAATCTGACCTCGCATGTGTATCCCCTATAAAACCTTAAGCCAATTCATTGATTTTCGCGATATTTGGTATGAACTTCATATTGCTTGCTACGTAAATCTCGTGGGTCTTAAATTTCTTACAATCAATGCCAACAACATAGCTGGCTCAATTTATGGATCAATAGGCCAATAGCGCCAGTTAGGGGCAAACATAGATTCCAGAAGCAATATATGACAAAAGAACTTAGAAAAACGAAGCTTTTAATGACGTAATTTTTATGGGATGTAAAACAATAATATGATGGTTACATGCTTATCTTCAGTTTTGATGACAATAATTGGTTAGGCTCTTTTTACTGATTTTGTGCACCGTAGATGTGGATAGTCCAAAGTTTGTAGTCACATGATCACTGCCAAAGTGCTAATGATTCGGCAGTTCACTAGTAAAAGTGATTATATTACTTGTATTTTCCAATGATAAATTTAACTCCGTAATTTTCTGCTAAATCCCGTTCTGTGGTATTTTTGCTTATCAAATCCTATAATAAACGTCATTCACAAATCAAAGAGATACATTTTTCGTTGTCAGTCAACATGGATTAGTCACTGCTTGCAACAGTTGGAAATAACAGAAGATATTAACTTAAGATTTTGTTCCCTTGTTTCCCGATCCTCTGGAACAGGGATCAGCAAGCTGGCACAATTTCAAGGTGTGGGCCGTACAGCCTGGTAAGACGATTACTCAATTTCTAGAGTTTTTAAACAGATATCAGTTATCCGAGCCGACTGGTTATAGTTTATAAATATACGAAACAGCATTTAAATTATATAATTAACAATTAATTTTGACACGACCTCCTGAACTCCGACTCGAGTGCTCCTATCGCAATTAGGTCTTAATCCAAACAGAAAATAATGTAAGGAAGTGATACCTTTTTGATACAGCGGCCTGTCGCCTATTTGGAGTAGTTCTGTTGGAGTTAAATCGTTACCTTCAGATTTATAACATCTTAATTTCCGGAAGTTGGTCGTGTAAGCACCTGAAAACAATGCGCAGGTTTGGCCTATAGGCGAAAGTTTCACGCCCCTATCGTGGTGGCTGACCAGTACCGTGTAGAAGAGCGGTCTAGAAAAACGTGTCATATCTTAATACGCCTTTTGTATAGGCGCAATTTGTTAGTTTTTAAACAAACAAGAAAAACTGATCTCAACTTCCATGTTCTTCAGTTGTACATAAAAGAGTTTTCTCTTTTTGCACGATGTTTTTCTCCAGGTTTGTGTGTTGCTTCTCAACCTTTCTGCCGCCGTCAGTAATGCCGGTGAACCACAGAAAAAGCAGAACAAACGAGGACTTCTCGATGTGGCGTATAGTGATCATGGAGGCGGTCATTCTGTTGTACCTTTTGATCTCGGCCAGGGAAGCCTTCGGCTACGAGCTGGCAGTGAAAGTGTAGGGACCTCTGGTATCCAGGTGAACACTATTACACGTCAGGTATTAGTCCCCGTCCCTCAGCCTGTACCTGTGACTGTTAACAGAGCCGTACCTGTCGCTGTCCCGGTCCCTTACGCAGTGTCCGTACCTCGCCCTGTTCCTGTGCCAGTGCCTCAGCCGGTTCCTTTCACCGTGGTCAGACCTGTTCCCGTCACAATACACCGACCTATCCCTGTCCCTATACCTCAACCTTATACCGTATATTTCCCTCGCGCTGTCCCTGTACCGCAGCCAATAACATTTGCAACTCCTCAATATGTGGTTTTGTCTGCCGGTGAAATTTTTAGTAGCGGACTAACGGGCAGAGGATTTCACGGAGGTTCCGGTATATTCAGTGGACTTCACGGAGGCACAATCGACAAGTTTCACGAAGAATCCCCGAGCCTAAGTTATGGCTCAGTATATGGTCACAGCATCAAGGGATAAGACGAAAGAAACGATGGCTACCGAAGTCTGATCATTTACACTCAGCGACGGCTAAAAAGACAGCGAATACCTACATATATTTCCTTATGCATGAGATACAATCATAACTTTACACGTACCTCATACGAGGTGATATGTTGCAACATTTATCTAAAATTATTGCCCGACATGTTTCGGCTTCACTGCCATCATCAGCGGTAGCACCAAATACAATAGTAAATATAGGTTACTTAATATATATTTATTTTATGCTGTTAATATAATTTCCCGAAATATTAGAGTACCGATATTCTCAAAATAATAACTAGTACAAAAAGGTCAAGATGATACATACATTTTAGATCATATCACCTCGTGTGATGTATATGTGTAATTATGATTGTATCTGATGGATGATGAAATATATGCATTATATATTACAGATCTTAATAAACAGTGCAACAATAACAAGTATTAACATGCAGTGAACTCAGTTTGATATAAAGACTTGTAACAATTTCTAAAAGGTCATAATAGGTATCTTTTCTACATAAACGACTGATACCCGAGAAATGGAAAGTTCCAAAAATCCCCAGACTGGACTTGCAGTTAGTATATTCCTTAATTTTAAATTTGATAAAATAAGTCGATTACGTTCAATAGACCTATCTTGAAGCTGAATTCATCGTGGGCTCCTGGCAACAAAACAAGGTCAACTGTTGTTACACCACGTATGATCACGTTCACAAATACACAGCCTCGTAATATCGCATTCCAAGTTTTAATTTTGTAAAGACTGATTCTGTAAGCCATTTACACAAGTATATGAATAAAATAAATTTCAACACAAACTGAATTAGCTAGATATATATTTTTATTGGTTGAAAACATCAATTTTTTTCCCTTCGTTATGCTGCAGCCATCCGCTTACTAATTTGCCATATGTTATAGGTTAAAAATTCTGTAAGTAGAAACGTAAGAATCACAAGGTCTTGACGAAGATTTACTACGGGTAGGAGTAATGCTAAATATTAGATGGTCGTAATTCAGAAGTAAAAATGATTACTAATCCCACAGTCAAAACATGAATTCACAGGGACATCAGAGAAAAAGTATTGGACATATAAAATTAGTATTTCTTTGTAACCACGTCTAAGGTTTGATTAACATTTATGTAATTGAAGTAGGTTACTGTTTTCCTCGAATGACGTATGCCTTTGTATTTGAACGCAGAAGTAGGCCTACTTAGCAGTTTTCTCACGTATTTCTTTTGACTAATTACTGGCTGAGCTGATAACAGTATACAGAAATTATAGGTCTATTTGTAATAAATTATTTTGATTAAAGGCTTGGGAAATAATGAATGCTGAGGAAAGGCAGTCAGAACGCCAGAAGTGCAAATAATTGAACAGGCATCGGTTTGAATCACGTAATGCATCCGCCTCGGCAAATAGGTCCCAGCTCTTCTCATCAGGAAGAGCAGAAGACTGCTAGAAGCAGAGCAAGTACTTTGTATTTATGCAAATACGAGTAATAAGCGGCCGGATGTAGGTTTTGGCAAGGGTCCGGCAACATTCAACGGCCGTTAACGTTTCCTTTGGCTATAAGCCTATGTCACGCAACTCTTCAGCAAAATAAAAACATTTAATCTGAGAAAACTAAATTCACCGCAGGTTACATCTTCCAAAATTGTTTGCAGAGGTTTCAGAAGAGGCCGTTTTATGACTCAGCCATTTCCTGTAATTCATTTCACGCATTCATAGATAGTGTAGCTGAAAATGAAGTAAATTCGTCTCATCTGTTACTTAAGTGGAGGTGTGTAAGTCCTATCTCCGCAATGCGAATTCTGTTTTTCATAGTAATATAATTGGCAACGGACTTTTTATACATTTTCTCATCCATTTTCCCGTAACTGCCTTTTGTAGACACAAATATTATTCTCAGAAACTACATATAACAAGTGAACCGAATCGCCCCTTCAAAGAAGACAAAAAGGGGGGATTCCAGTTCTTATTGTCATTAGTTCCCTTGGCAGTCCCCTCTTGGGTACGCCAAACGTAAATAAACACGATGTTCAAAAAAGAAAATAATAGTAAAAATTTATTTCTTTTCAGAAACACAATCGAACATAAATGCACCCAGTTTGACAAAACCATATCAAACCATCTTCTTGTAAATAAATATAACTCTATCTTACAGCAAATACAAAACTCTCTCGTACAATAAATAAAAAGTACTCTTATAAGATTTAAGGTCTTCACAGCGGTGAGTATGAAGATTTCTGTCTTCTGGGTTGTTGCGCTGTGTAGTCTGGTCGATGTTTACCAACGTTTCAGAGGTCATACTACAACAACCCAGAAGACAGAAATCTTCAAAAAGAACTCTCTTTCTTCCACTCATAAAAAAAATTACTTTGTCTCAGTGTTTTCCCTTACCCGACAGATAGGGCAGCTACCCACTCCTGGTGATCCCATCTTCTCAACCAGCACAAAATACCCAAGAAAAAAGACGTAGTTAAACAAGAAGTAGCTACCTCCAAATCTCGGGGAAGCCGCAGGACGCCAACACCAATAAACTTACCCAGCCCGAGGTTCGAGCGAGTGACTCTTGTGCTAGAGAGAATAGGGCCAAACATTTCAACCCCCCTCAAATCCTGCCCTCTCACATCCCGAGCCAGGGCAGCAAAACACGGGTACTGATCCGACATCCTTAGTTCAGGCAGCCCTCACTAATCCCGAGGTCGCCACCGTTAACCTCTCCGCAACCAAGAACCGACGGGTCGGCTCAGAAGAATGAACTTTACAGCAATAATTATAATGTTTTTGTGAAGATACCAAGTTTTCACGCCTCTAAAGAACAAAGTCACAAAGTTATTAAATATTTTTGTTCTAAAATGTTAAAAATATGCCCTTTAAAAATGTAACAACTCTCTCTACAAGTATATTACTACAAAAGTCAGTATATACAGAAAACCCATAACTACAAGTGTACGAAATTTCATGACTGTAGAATTTGTAGTTGTTTAGAATAAAGTATCTTGATACGATACAATCAAGATGGTAGAGATTGGGCTTATCACCTCTCCTCAATATCGGAGAGAAATACTTACGACCTACGTACGTTCTGCAAACAGTTCGATATGTGGAGGACAATAATTCCAAAACACCTCCCATTTAATAAAACGAATAGGATATTCTGAATGTCATGTGCAGACACTGAATTTGCCTCAATAGGTTCCTGGACGAAAAATACATTGTGTTTCCTGCGAGCGCCAACTCAGACAAAATGACTAATCGGTCAAGTCGGGAGACCGATGACGCGTATGATTCACGGCTGCGCTGCCTATAAATCACTCTGCTATACAAGAAATAAATGAAGCCTGCTATTTGCGCAATTGCGACATGCATCTATTTTCGGGACAATTGGCTGAAGCCAGCAACATTTCGATATCAGCAAAATTATTTTAGACAAATTCTCTTCAAATCAGACCGCTTGCCACAACAGGTGGGATTCTCGGACACGAATCTCGCTAAAGACATCTTTATTCTCCTGTGTAGGAAGAAGTCTTCAAATAAGACTACACCTAGAAAGTCCTTGTGGCTCTGCAGAGGACAGGAGGTATAAAAAAAGCAAGGCTGTGGAAAATTGCGCAGTGCGGAGCTTCAGAATTTATTATTTTTAAAAATTATTGTTTGGGTGATCAACTTAAAAAGAATGCTATAGACTAGGTATGTAGCACGCTGTAAAATATTAGAAATACATACAAAAATGTAGTCGGGAATCTGAAACTAAGAAACTGGTTTGAAAATTTAGACACAGACGGGAAGGTAATATTAAAATTAAACTTAATAAAAAGGGTCGTGATAGTTGTATACTGCAGTGTAGATTTTCGGGTTTTTGTGAACAAGGCAGAGGATTTATTGACCAGTCGACCAATTATCGGCTAATGAAGAAGCACTCTGCTAAGTGAAGTTTGTGAATTTATCATATTCAAATAAAACAGCCTCTGGACTGTTAAGTAACACCTAAAAGAGCATCGAATAAGGAAAGTTACAGGGCTTGGTGAAGACAATTATACCATTTGCTTATGTATAAATCATGTTTTCTGAACACTTCTTTTTGAAATAATCCTTAGAATAGAATGGAATTTGCGGAACTTATCACAAGGAGGTTATGCGGTAAGGAAAGATAATTAATTGTTTTATTTGTTGCAGTAGAGCGGCAGCTTTCTAGCTGAAGGATTTTGTTAAAATTATTTTAAAATGTACGTATTTTTCACGCAAAAATTTATTTATAAAAATTATTGTACAAAATTACATTTGGTTGTATTTATGTGTTATTTAATGACTATACTTAAACTGTTGGCGTAGCTTAGCATCTAATAACGAAGATGAAGAATTATCACAATATATTCGTTCCCTCCAAACTGCGTAGAATGCAACAGTGCCTATCCCTTGTAGCTCTGCCCGTAGCCGTATCCTGATCCATAAGAAGAGCCGTAGCTTCCGCCATGAAGTCCACCGAGTGAACTGGGCACGTAGATTCCTTTCAGTGAACCGGAGCCATATCCATAACTGGAACCGAGGCTCAGAGAATTTCCGTGAAGTCCCCCTAATGAGATGGAGCTGTCGTGAAGGCTTCCAAGTGAAAGAGAACCACCATGGAGTCCTCCAAGTGAAAGAGAACCACCATGGAGCCTTCCAAGTGAAAGAGAACCACCATGGAGCCCTCCAAGTGAAAGAGAACCACCATGGAGTCCTCCAAGTGAAATGGAATCACCATAACCATAGCCTAAACCTCCGAGAGATCCAGAGCTGTAGAGGCCACCAATAGACCCGCCGCTAATGGAAGACCCCAGACCAAGTGAGGTAACAGCTACAGGCTGAGGTACGGGGACAGCTATAGGCTGAGTCACAGGGACAGCAACAGGTTGAGGAACAGGTACAGCTACAGGGACAGGTCTGGGTACTGAGACAGGGTATGGGCGAGGCACAGCGACAGGGACAGGATGTGCTACTGGCACTGGAACAGGGCGGTTCACGGTGACGGGGTATGGTTTCGGGACTTCAACGTGAAAAGGCTGTGGCACCGGGACAGGGTAGGGGCGAGGGACGGGCACGGGATACGGCGAAGGTACGGGGACAGGGACAGGTCTGTTGACGGTGACCGGAACGGGATGAGGTACAGGGACAGGGACTTGTTGCGTTACGGTAGCTACGCGGACTGGAGAGATAGCAGTAGCAAGTCCAATACTACCGGAACCGAGGCCAATTCCGCCGCTGGTTAGCCCAATTCCACCGCTGGTTAGCCCAATTCCACCGCTGGTTAGCCCAATTCCGCCGCTGGTTAGACCAATTCCGCCGGTGGTTAGTCCAATTCCGCCACTGGCCAATCCAATTCCTCCAGAGCTGAGGCCATAACTACTGCCGTATCCGCCGCCGATGATCCCTCCGTGACCCAGTTCAATACCACCGATGCTTCCGATGCTTCCGATGCTTCCAATGCTTCCGCTGCCATACCCCAGGCCCAAATCCGATCCATATCCGCCGCCATATCCCAAGCCGAGCACCCCTCGCTTCGTCTGTTGCTTGACGGGTTTCTCAGACTCGGAGATGGCGCCAGTTACGGCTAATGCCAGTACAAAACTACAAATCTGGAACAAGGGCGTCACAGAGTCATCTCAACAACCAGCCCACTATGTCTGAGTAAAACTGGCTAGAAAAGAGTATGTCGTCGTATGAAATAAAAGTAACATCAAAGTCTCATGTTGTAAAAAAAAATTACCGTCTGAGAATTAGTAAATTCAAACTGTACTTTATCGTGACAGAAGAGGCATTAAGAAATCAAAAACTATAGACGTCTCTATTTGTAATATACTAAATAAAATCTACTACATATTCAGAAAAATTTCGTCCCTTGTAATCAGCTATCTGAATACCAGACAGACTGAGATATGAAAATGATATATAGTATGCGCTAAATATGGATGGATTTAGAAAAAATCATCCCTGTGCGACTTATTAAACATACTAATCGGTCTGCATGATCGATGGTAAAGCAGGGACAGGATAGACAGTTGATGGCAGAGAGATGATGATGGCCGTTCACCGTAAAATTACTATTATTCATCCCATCTAGTATTCGTTCCGAAATGAGTTCCACACAAAAAATTTCAGACTTTGCAGCTTGTGTCATATTGTTAACAGTAATTAACGCATGTAGAAATTGATGGAATGGCAGAAGAACTGTAGGCATTTTGAAAACATTCACTAAAATAAAATTTAGTGCAAATCCCACATCTGAAACTCTAAACGAAATATTCTTTTTCGAAATAAACAGAAATTTAACTTTAACATCTTAGATTCAGTTTGTCCTGCGTGTGATGGTAGTCGAACAGTTCAGACTTGATTTCCGAATCTCTGGGCTCATGAAAACTATGTTAAAGTTATAGCATCAACTGAAAAGGTTACTCAGTGCTTACCAGAGAAGTCCTCATCTTCGTGTGTGCTGCTGAAGCCGAGTTGTGGACTACACTGCTTGCAACAAATTCGCGAAGCTTTTTATACGGAAGTCCCTCAATGTATGACCGGTGGATGAACTGGTTAGTGCTGGAAGGGATGGGTGGGTGGTACCGGGGTGGGTCAGCCGGGAAGGGCATCTCGAACCAGATCGGCTATCGGTCTGGTAGGGGCACATCGCGTTCCTCCCTAACTTTCACTCATGTAAGATCATGTGTGCGAGTCGCCACTTTTCATTTGTTTCCCGCCTCATCTGTCTCTCATTCATTCTCAAACGCTCTACCGGTCTAGACTTGACTCAATGTATAACACTTTCAGTGCAGAATTATTTATTGCAGGAAGAACTAGTTCTTACATTTTCACTCAGACCACTCAGGTCATCAATCTAAAAGCTTGATATCAAATGAGTATGAAATTCACTTTACATTGGTGTGTTTCCCAGTGATGTCACCAAGTAATTTTAAAGACGACGATGAGTATGATGATTCAATTCAATTAATTCAATTCAATTAATTTATTTACGTGTTTGCCAACAGCAAGAAGCCAATAACAGGCAAACACTGATAATATATACAATAATAGTGAAATAAAAATTAAAAATCTTACACAAACGGATTAACTAAACTTATAAATATGATGATGATAATAATAACGTTATTGTATACTCCTTTAATAATAATATAAGACCTAAGAACTAACAGAAGGTAAGACACTAAAAAAATATATGGCAAGATAATATGCTTACACAAAAAATTTGAATGTATAATAGCACTAAATAATTACGTTTTCAATATTCGGATATGTTTTCTGCACACGTACCCCAGTTACCATTACATAAATCTGACAGCCATAAGAAAATTTGTATCCAGAAGAAGTATACAATGCAGGCCCTAGAATAGAATCAATAAATTGAAAAACCTTTGGTATAATTACTATGACGCACATTCGGTCATAGAAATTAACAGAAATTCACATTTTGGGAAAATGATCCACTTCATTTTAAAAACTGACCCCTTCTTAACATATAAACATAATAGCTTAGCATAATTGCAAGCAAGGGCTGTGCCCATGTCTACACGCATGTGATAAAAGTTACAATTACACCAAGCACTGAACAACTGTACATTGCTGAAGAATTTCAGCTGACTTTCAACGACCATAAACTGCTTGAATTTTAAAAGGTCAAGCACTAATAATAACTAAAGAAAAAACTAAACTGGTTCTTACATGCGTCTACATGTTTAATTCCCGTCCCTGTGAGATAATTTTAGTCTGTAAAGAGACTAAGAGACTTTACGAATATGGACTGAACAGCCTCGGTTGGATTTGTTGACATTGGTTGCTTAAAGACGCGTTTTCATCTGCTTAGTTATGAATCTACGATTTCTGAATGATGACTTTAAAGTGATATGAGAGATGCCACCCAGAAAATAAAACACAGAGAACTATACAAATATACGTATTCAGGCAAAGATTCGTACCTGGGTTCGCTTCCCGACATACGTGCACGAAAATTCTCTTTTACATTTAATGTTGAGAAGCCAGTTCTGTACAAGGAATCTGTCAGTCCTGTAAAGGGAACCTTCGTAAGAATAATGAACTTGCGCTATCGTAGAAGGGGTTCTTGAGAAGCTGATAGTCGCTTAGCTGGTCTAAAACTTCCCTGTATTTTATAGAATCCAAAGAGTTATTACCGTGTTCACAAGACCTGACCTTAGACCTTAAATGTTAATTGGCCCCAAGTTGACAAAAATTTCCAGCCAAGTGAACAGCCGCTTAATGGCAACGAGCACACCGTAGGCCTATGGATAATGAGGAGGGTCCGACAAATGCAATTACAGCTACATACGACAGCGTTCTTGAGTCAACCAACTTCAGTAATACGATTTAATTACACTTGCTGCTCTCCGCATTAACTTGAAGCAGCTATGTGACTTTCATTTCTGTTGTATTTTACTTTTGTACAAGTTTACTCAGTTATTTAGTCTAAAAGCTGATTGTCACTAGATAGACAAGTTGGCTTTAAATTGTTTCGGAATTTTTTATAAAATTCATTATTTTTATAACTGCTTTAAATAACTTCGTTTTTCTTCAATATTAAATATGTTGCTTAAATTTTATTTATCGCCTATTTTAAAAGCAGTTGTATGGCCCATTGAGTATTGACTCATTTAATCCATTCTGCTGGTAGAATTACCTAAATTGAATATACCCATACCATAATATTTGCAGAGATGTTTACGTTTACATAAA
Organism: Zootermopsis nevadensis; assembly: GCF_977971745.1. Taxonomy (NCBI): domain Eukaryota; kingdom Metazoa; phylum Arthropoda; class Insecta; order Blattodea; family Termopsidae; genus Zootermopsis; species Zootermopsis nevadensis. The sequence goes on along the minus strand of NW_028259152.1, from coordinate 3,105,772 downwards.
TGATTATATCGTGTCTAATTTTACTTATATTATAATTAAAATTTTCCAGAAAATAGCCACATACTTTTCGAAATGGAAGTGTTGCAACAGTTTAGAAGATGATCTGATGTTTCTTTTTTTATTTGCGAGGCTTTTAAAAAGAAATATTAAATTTAAAATAGTGTAACGACGCCTAGATACACGTAGCAAAAAAGCATTGTTTAAAGTCTCTGTACTCCCCAAAACAGAAAAATAACCGCATAAAAGATGTTGACATCCGTATCTTTAGTTGTTTATCGCTTCTAGAGAAGCAAACTCCTGCCTTGTACGAGAGCTGCTCAACAGTTTCGTGTCATGTGACGTTCGTTGGAACATTCCACGATTTCTCAGTGCTCAGACACAGCAAGGCACTGTTATGGACCGACGACATTCTTCTTGCACTGAATTTGTTCAGTGAAAATTTTCTTATTTCGTCCTTTCCTCATTTCTTCCTGTACTTCTCTCACTTTCCTTCTGGAATTCTCGCAGCCTGCGTCTTTTCTTCACATCGTAATTAATTCATTACGCCCTACATGCTACGTTAACCTCGAGGTCACTGCGTGCTGTGTCTCAGTTTCGTGAAAAGACGCTACAGTTGTGGTAAGTTAGACTAAGTCTTTGTGTATGGAAACAAAAATGTCTTCCACGACATAGCGACTTGCATTAATATAGGCATTGGAAAAATTATTAATTTGTAGCTATATTCTCAGAACTGGAAGCAGCTGTGACGACAGTGGAGTGGCAGAATATTTACATATAGCGTTTATGCTGAACGATGGTGATGCTGGATATTAGCATACTCCAGTCATGAATCACACAAGTCGGTGAGTATTCTCTTGTTTTAGCTCAGAAGATAATTTTTAATACTTCATTGCATTGGAAGACCATCATGTTTGCAGAGAATTGTTTGTGCAGTGCGTTCAATGATAAACTGAAACACAACTGTCATTTCCCGGCTCCTGGCTGGAACTGCATTAGTCTCAGCCAAGCGCTACAAGGTTTTCTCGATATGAGTCAGGTATCGCTCCATAAAAGTAATAAAATCAGCTAAACTTTGTTATCGGAATTTCTGTCGGGAGCCGAGAAGTGACAGTTGCTTTCCGATTTATGTGTGAAAGCATTGTATAGAGTTTAATGTAGTATTAAAGTAATCAGTATAATCTTTAAAAATTATATATGTCAGTGCTTGTAAACACTTTCTTCCCCAACAGAAAGTTTCAATTTCTATGAAATGTCGCAGACATAAGGTGAGATGAAATACACACGGAGAATTAGATAGTCTGCGATTGAAAGATACACGTGGATCGAAAATTACCTTCATCCAAAATTACTGTGGTAATATCTTCATATCACAAAATAAAATATTGTCATGAGAAAACCGTATGTGAAATGGAAATTTCACGAATTTGACGATGGCCCCGATACACATTTCTTCAAGCGATCAATTGAAAAACCACCCTTTATGCTCTTTGTGTTACAAACTTTCATCTGTGATTGAATTATATAAAAAATTGCATTGTAAATTTAATTAAAAGTCAATCAGAATACATTTCTAATATGCAATGCAGAGAGACTATATTAAGTGAACAAGAAATATTCACCTTTATCAGTCATAGGTCCACAGTCTTTTGAAGTACCAATTGGACATTCGGAAGGCTAGAGAGAACTATGTAATGAGCAGATTCACAATCTGTACTCTTCACCAGACATTACGAGGGTGATAAAATCAAAGAAGGATGAATTGGGCTGGGAATGTAGAGCGCATGGAGCAGAAGATAAATTATTACAAAAGTTTTGTTGGAAAGCCTGAATGAAAGCGAACACTCTGAGGAGTAGACGTGGAGATAATAAGAAAATATGTTTGGGAAACAGATCTTGGGGTTTCGGTTGGATTCATCTGGCTCAGAATAAAGACTGGTGACGGGCTTTTGTGATCACGGTAATAAAGCTACGGGTTCCATGAAATGGCTGCGAAGTTCCTGGCTGAGTGTACAATCAGCTTCTGAAGAAGGTCTTACATCCATGCAGTTAATTATCAGTTAAGCATTTAAGTATAATACTGCAATCAGATGACATGGTTGAAACTGGCATCTTTTGTAGACTTTAATGACGGATCCAAGCAGGCCTATACCATTTTATCCAAATCCGTTATTGCCCTGATTTTTCGTATTTTTCACTAGCCTCGGGAGACAAATGCCGGTGTGGTGTCTGACGAACATTTCTACATGAACGCCTTCATTTCACCACTTTAATCGCCACTTGACATTTGGAGCAATATAAAGACAGTTAGATAAAGACGGACAGAAAATTGTAGAACAAAAAAGCTTCAGGATAGCAATATTTTTAGCCATGACGAAGGAGTAGCCTAGAAAAGCGGAATGCAGTATCACTGGAGTTTCGATGTAACAATCTCGTGAGACCCTGGACCTATTACACGAATGATGAAGAGCGGCCTATTGCTTGTATTTGAGTGGGGCCTATGTTATGTAAACTGAAAATATAATCTTGTCCTGTTTTTTGGTGTGTGAAGAGAAGAATCTATTTGGAAGACCCGGGCCTTGATGGGAGGACATATTAAAATCGATATTAAATTAATATGGTGTGATGATATAGACTGGAGTCATCTGGTTCGAGATACGAACCAGTGGCAGACTCTTGTTAACACGACATTCAATCACGAAGGTTCCTTTACTGTCTGGGCGACTATCAGCTTCTCAACAAGGGTTTAGCTCCATGGAGTTCTTTCTTTCTGTCTCAGCCGTTCTGTAGGAAGCGTTTAATGTGAGGTGCACCTGCGATACTTTCTCTCGTGACCAGTGTATCAGCTGACCACTGAAGAGCTGATGATGGTCTCTGGCGACCCTACCCACGGCTGCTGAACTTCCGAAAGAACCAGAACTGCAGCTTTGGTTACGTCACCGTAATAGCAAGCCTTTGCTCTGCTCTCATTTCAGAACTGAAAGCGAACCTGTTAACGTATACTAGTTTCAAATCTTCATATTTACCTGGTACAATCCACTTGGTTAGTGTTATCTCTAGATTGCGGTCGGACAGTCCTGTCCAAGAACTTTCCTTTTTAGTTGCTCCATCTTTATATTTTTTCTTTGCCAATGCGACGGTATACACTTCTTGTATTTTACGAGTATGGGTCCATTACTATCTGAGGCTTACAGTTTATTCACTGTAATTAATTTTGAAGCCTAAATATTTCTTTTGGGTCATTACCAAGAATTCACCCGACAAAAACATGTCTCGACTGAATGTTGTTGGAAAGTATTAATAAAATACACTTGTAATATCCCAAGATGGAACTTGGCGTAGGCCTATAAATGAACATGACGCAAAGCCGTGTACTTAGTTCCAGTTACCTTTGCTAAATTAAACCATATGCTGTGCGTAATGACAGTATAATTACGTTTGGTGAAAATTAAGTACCAGCAGCTCTAATGTAATGTAACCAGTGAAGGAATTTGTAATGGTGAAAGTGGGGCAAATTAAAGTTATATAGAACTATTTTTTTATTTAGAAAAAGGTTTTATTTTGAAGCGACTAAATCGAAAAAAATATTATTTATTTTAGTACGTCCAATGTTGCACGTGGTAGTGATCTGACGTCAGAAGTACACTTCAGAAGCTGGCAGATTTTATCTACTCCAGGCGATTCTAGCTGCCCAGCAATTTAATGTCCTCTATAAATACAAAGAGTCATCGAAAAGAGCTCGTCTGTCTTAATATGAAATATCTATTAAACTGAGGCACAGAACAACGGAATTTATTGTGAAACGCAGTTCGTGCACAGGCGACGAATCAGATCTTCGTGTTGCTTGTCTATAGCAGCGAGTACGAAGATGTCCACTCCAAACTTATTAAATTGTATATTATAAAATAGAACACACAATTTAATTTGTGGTAGTGTGGAGAAAATCTTGCATGCCTTACAAGCCCTGCAGAAAGAGTTTATTTGCGACGAAGAATGTCAGTACGACTGTAACGATTCTTAACCAGAGACATACAAGATAAGGATTTTTTTGGCGCAAGCCGTTTTTGAAAGTCCAACGCACTGAGATCTAGACTATTTGGAGACCCGGGTACTTGTTCGTTTATTCCAATCCATCGATTAGGAAACCTAGCAATCCGATCTCCTCAAACCTGAAAATTGAAATGAGGTTGGGCCTTTTCAAATATCTGTAACTGCATTCCCTCTTTCAATGCTACCAACATGTGGAAAAACGAACTAAACGTCCGTAAGTTCCTGAACATATCACAGCAAACTCCGTGATATGATACGCTTCTACGACTTACTTTACATTCAAAGCGTTATTACGTCTTAAGATCTACGGAATCATTTATTAAATGACACTATTTTATCTATCATACAACTTTCTGGCTTTGTATTAGTTGTGGCGTATGTACCCATTTCTCGAAAACCATTTACATCCTAGCTAAAACTTATAACATCTCTGCTTAAAACTCACAGATTTAAAAATATCTCTGAAGAAAAAACAATAGGTCTGCACGTTTTACAAGGTTGTGGTCCATTCCACTACGAAAGCATTAAATAACTACTACACGGCTGACAGGCTTCACGTGTAAACGTAAAGCATTTTTTACTGTCGTACCTCAGGGGAAATTTTGCTCGCTCTTGCTTTGATTTATTACACTGGTATTTAATGGCGGTGTACAATACAACACATGGAGGCTTTGTTACTTGATATCTCGATACCTAAAGAAACCATCGTTTGACTTAAGTCATTACTCTTAACTTGTGGTGTATTTGCACGTACAACGCATTGATTGTTTTGTTAAATGTTTAAAAATAAACCTAAACTACAAAGAAAGAGAAATAAGACGTGTCCAGCTCCGAGATTTTAAAATTAAACTCAAATGTCCCCGTAAAGATGGCTGTCTTCTTGGTTCCTGCGCCGTATAGTCTGATAGATGTTTACCGACGTTTCAAAGGTGCTTAATGCCTTCATTATCTGGGCGATGAATCATGGATCATCTTCGTTTTTGTAAAACGTAAATGTTTAAGTTATTGGAAGAAATTGATTTTAGAACAATACTTTACATAACAATCACCTTGACGCGGCATTAAACAAAACCATTAACCAACTTAAAATTGCCAAATATTAATTAAAAACTGGAAAAAAATTTTGTGTTTTGAGAGTTTGTTAAATCAATAAGACATCTGTGTATTTCTTGTTATAAACTGCGTGTTTTTACGTCTTCAGTACACCTTAATATCTTTCGTCAAATCCACCCAAAGAGAGACTTGTTTATTTCAGATGAGAACCCGGGTTACTTCCGGAATAAACGCCTCGAGGAAGGCGTACTAACACGCGCGTCACCACTGATTTCTCTCTCGCGTGTCACATAAAACCAATTAACAACATCGTTACTTCGTTCGTACTGGCATAATTTAAGAATATCACAAACAAAGAAACGCCGTATTAACGTTTACGGTGTTACATTTTATTCGTATGAAAAACAGACTCTCGTTGCTTTGAAGTTCTTTCTGCACCGCTGAGTTTACCAACAGAGGCACAGTTCTTGTACTAATTACCAGTAATTATCATTCCTTGGTGTTGTGCCTGTATAAAACACTGATGTCTACAGATAGTACCCAATCAAAATTTATCCTGTCTTAAATGCTAAGGAACGAAATACTAGTTGATGTATAAAATATATTTTGAAGCATTGATCCTAATCTGAGACCTCCACCTTGCCACTAAGCTAACCTGCCAGAATATGCCTCTTATTCTCAACTTTAGAAAAAGACTTCAGCCGAGCTATAACACAGGTGGTTAGTCGCTGGCTTCTCATAGCAAAGTCCCGGGTGACTAGATATGAGTTATGCATGACTTACCACTTCCCCAGTAATGATGCCAGATAGCAGAATATTAAATTTTACAAATGCTGTTACAATTAGACAGTTTTTAGAAGTGCATATAATAAAGGTTAAAATGTTAAGATAACATTAGTGTTGACGTTCTACATTGCTGTTAGATTTTAAAGGAATGAAGGAGATTTAAGAGAAGAATATGAGGACAAGAAACAAGTAAATGAAGGGAAGAAAGAATACAATAAAGATACCAAATCATCACCACTGCCTTATTGCACCAGTGATATCAAATTTGGTTGGACAGTTTTCAGCCACCTAATTAATGGTACTGTAGCACCTGCAGAGTCAGTTGAACTGTATCAGACAATTTATTCGAGACAACTCGTACAGAAATCACAGCAGGAAGAGAAGTGGCTACACAAAATGACTGGGCCTATAAATGGTCACATGTATAGAGCAGGGCATAAAATGTGACTGATTAAAGAGTACCATATTTGTTATCTAACAAAACGCGTGTGTTCGTTGCATACATTAAGATACATAACAGTCTTGCTTTCGGGAATGAGAGTGAACTACTTTTCAGACCGGCTAACCTGACAGTTGACTTTGTGATTCTTGGTCACTCCAGACAGATCCTAGAACAGTGGCCATGTTCTCGATGAACGAAAACATTCAGTGATGTGAAGATAGCTGTCTTCTGGACTGTTCTGCCATGCAGTCTGATAGACGTTCACCGACGTTTCAGAGGTGTTTATTGCTTTCATAATTAGGAAGATCAAGAAGTCAGACTACACGGCGCATAAACCCAGAAGACAGCCATCTTCTTATTCAGAGCTGCCAGATTCTGAATAAAATTATTGTATTCGTTGATCTGTATTTCATCGACAGCTTACAATACAGGTACAAGCTGAAGAAATATGTCGACATTTAAAAGTGGGTCAGGATAAAAAAAGTTACTACTCGCAGTTTTCTCCAGTTTTATATGCCAAAAGTGATCTGAAAGCAATGCACATACTTAAGAAGGTTGCGTTTTCTGATATAATAAACGTTCAGAATTATTATTTCATTTTAAAGTATCAATAAACTCTCACAAATTTATTCCTGTTGCGTTTAATAATGTCAGATCATAAAATCTAAGAAAATGAACGGACGTGTTTCGTTTCGCTTAAGGCAAGTAGTTCTTGAGCGTACAGCTTATTGCTAGTCTACGGTACGCTAGATCATAAAGTGCTTAATTCCTCAAAAGCGTCAAATTGGAAATTTGCTCATAAGACGAGTCCAATATCGAGCATAAGAAATGTCATCACCGGAGGGGAGAGAGTGGCCCTAGAGCTACCAAAGAAGACAACAGAATGGAAACTAAATTAGAACAAAAACGAAGACGTTTAAGAGAATTATAAGGCAAAAGAGGGTTCACTTCTGTCCTTAGGGAAGGCGTCGGACGCCACGCCACTGGCTACGTTAAACACCAGCGACTGCCACGAGAAGAACGAAGCGTGCCTAAACGAACATGTGTACAAGTTGCTCCCTAAGGATTGAACGAACATTATAAAAAGGAAACCCGCAGAACGTATCAGGAACAGACCTACAAGAAAACATCATTATGTAATAAAACCCCTATATTTCACCCCCCCCCCCCAAGCTAACATACATGAACTGAGGATGGTTCTTAAATAGAACGTCCCATGTGAAATATATTAGCTCGCCGAGCTATCGTTTGGCGACGTATCTCGCTAGATTGATGAGTCCACTAGAGGACTTCCAGGTCATCATATAAAACCACAGCGTCATTAACCTAATCCAGAAACTACAACATACCGACAGACCGATCAGTTTAGATTTTATTTACCAAGATCCCCTTGAAGCACTCCTCTGTAGCTACTGGAACAACATTCTAAGCAAAGTAATCTGTTTAGATTTAAGATTATTTTATCTTCGATGAAAAATATTATGAACAGACAGCAAAAGGCATACAATCAGCACAATGCTTGTTAATTTACTGACACGCAATGTCGTTCATAATTAAATAAGAGCCTGATTTTATAAGGAGAGAATATAATCGGTAGGAAATAGGCTGTTTCTTCGCTCAAGGCCACTTAGACGATCCCAAGACCCTCATTTTTGCTTTCTCGAGTCGCAACCTCCTATCGCGATGTGAGGCTTTGTTCTGAACCCAATGACCCAGATTACTTCGCAACGGAAACTGCTCGCAGGCTGGTTAGGTAACCGAGAGCAAGATCTAGTATTCCGAGCAGAGGGGGAAACAAAGCTAGCCACAGTGTCAGAAGCGGATATCGAGGCGCCTGTCCTTAACGCATATGACAGGCAGGTCCACTGGTGAAAGTCGGACTGACTGTCCACCAATGGCAACCGCAAAGCCATCGGAAAGACATGCACGTCCGCTTGTTATGTCTTAGTACGTCTACACAGCAAAGACGTGTAGCACAGGTCTGAACAAGGTCTGCAGCTTTTCATATTTGGACAAAGTTCTAGTTGAATTAAGTCATCATGGTTACAGGACTGCATGGCCGTCCCAAAGCATGTCGTGTTTTATTTGTGAGAATAGACTATCGCGGTTAAATTTCAATTAATTGTTATGATTGCTTTTAATACTTTAACGTCACTGATAACTGTTATGTTCCACCTGCCTCAACAACCAACATTCAACTCTTGATTTTGATATTTATGGGTTCCATATGATTATCACTGTAAACGGGGATTATTTTCTTAACAGCGTTGAACAATCAGTGAAGTGTTCTGTTTTTCACGCGGGACGGACTGAATTCTTAAATATTATTTACACGAGATTTGGCTTCAAAAGGTTAATACTGTGTTCCTGAGTTCTCACGAAACATGTGAATCCTTAGACATAAGACAGGGCCTATTTAAAAATCAGCTGCTGCACATGAACCCCTCCACGACGAAACCAACAACAATAACAGATTCTTGCAGCCTGACCCCGTTTCTACAGCTGATGATTCACTACTTGTAATCGATACGACCGTAATTTCAGCTATTTTGTCACTAGATGACCACTTTTCACAGAAAAATGTTATCTGTGTCCCGAAATCTTGTTACGAGTCGGTACATTATATTATTATGTACTTCCTTGTCAGGATACGCATCGCTAAATGCTTCGATGAAACTAATGTATGAAAATACATGAATACAGCATGTTCACAACTGGTCTGAGCAGCGGCCTAGCAACAAGGTGACCTTGACTCAAGCGTCACAAGGGATGTTCGGAGAGACTATTAAATGTCGGTAGACCTGCTTCTGGTTTAATGTTTTTATCGTTGTAATTGATTAGTATCGGACTGGATTTTAAATGGCACACCCCTTAGTGCACTGATAACCTTGGAGGCAGGTTACACCCTGTAATACAATGTTATGGATGATTTCGTATTGATGCAGCAAATTTATATCCTGCACATTTTGTGATGTTGACTGTAACACAAACAATAATGTTCTGTCTATCGATTTGTGTAAGACTATTCTGAAATATACAAATACTGGAATGCATGACAGTCTTCACGTTGTCGTCAGATGCTCTTAACGTGTAATTCAAATTTAGCCTCTCGGAGTCCCGGGACTTCAAACAGAGATGATCGAAATGAACAGTTGTCATACCTTAGCGACTGCGATACGAAGTCGGAAGGAAGACCTGAATTTCACACGTAGTTAAAATTAGGAAATTATGAGGGGAGACAGAATTCGTAGATAAAATTAGGTAGGAATTGGGCTAGATGTGGAAGTCCACCCTCGCAGTGATATAAATACAGTTCCTGCTTCCCTGATCCTCACACAGCTCTGCCATTGCTTCTAGGTAAGTCGACGGTGTGTCTACATACATATACGTGTTCACCATCAATCATTACATATCGGTTAAGTGGCTGGTGTTTGTGACGTGTACCTCATCTTCTGGCAGGAGTTGATGTGTGGCTTCTAGTGCAGCTGCACGTGACAGCCCACATTTACAGGTGATGTTATTATGGGCGGGAAGTTTAAATTATATTATGATTCAAACTGACTTTAAGAATGAAACACTGTCACCTGCATTTTAAATTGTTTAAATGACGAGCAGACCCTGGAATATCCTACGACCGTTTCCTTCCCACTTCTCGTTCTGATCTAAGTCGACACTAAATAATATTTGCAGGTGATACAAGGTTTAATATAAAACTGAGACAGTTCAAACTAAGATTATAGGTTTAATTGCGTGTGTTACAGTCATCGAGGTCAGAATCCTCGTCGCAGTGCCGAGATGGTTGTAATGTTGAGACAGTGTTGTTGCGGGTGTTCGCTCAAGACTGGAAGCAGCATCATCAGCGTCACAGACGCGGTAAGGATTCAAATGACAAATTTTGATGACGAAACTCTTTCTACTCAGACAACCAGCAATTGCCTCAAGGTTGGATGGAGTAAATGTCGCGGACGGACAGGCTTCCGTAAACAGAATGTAAGGAAGAGGCTGCAGGGAGACGGCTCGCGATTGTGGTGTAAAGCAGAATATTAAAAATTTGCTTCATTTTAAAAGAACTAATATTTTAACAACTGTAGTAGATTTGTTAGATAAATTTAAAAAGTCGTCGACCACCCACTGATTTCCGACAACTTCCCAAGGCCAAAATCAGTTAAACTGCGTATTTATGCTGCGCAAGGTTACACAGAGGCCAGATAAAGATTTCCTTCTTCTTTAAAAACAAAATTTCTATGAGACCTGAAACTCTTAAGTCCCCATCACGGCCACCTGTAACTTTCCATTCTTCTATGGCTTAAATCAGAATAATGGAAAGATTTGGTGCTTACGTATTCAATCGACTTTCTATTTTACCTGAAGCCGATCAAATTTGTTTCTTCAAACAAAGCAGTGCTACTAAATGAAGTACAATAACTCACCTACTTCAAAATCTTAATCAAAAACACACAAGAATATAACTAGAACACTTTGGCACGATTCCTCTTGACTTATGTCACCGAAACTTGAACTGACCGATTCTTTGCAAACGAGACGTTCATTAAATCATTCGCGATTTTCCGACAATTAACCTTGTCCTGAGCCAGATGATTTCAGTCCACACAATTCATACTCGAAAAACAGAAAGCTTTAGTAAAAGAAGTGAAAGTTAACATCATAAGTTTTAGTATCTGGTAACTCTATGTGATTTACCTAGAAGCCGTACCATAAAATCAAGTTCCAATAACCCAAATTATTTTATGATTTGAAGTTATGTTGTAACGTGAATATAATTAGTTAACGTGTGAAAGATCAGACCGGAAGTGCACATACATATAACGATTACAATTTTTTTAAATACTTGCAGTTTACATGTTCACAAAACTTACAATGTTGGTTTTATGTATTTGGTTGAATTTTCTTTTTCCAGACTATTGGTATACTGAGCATAGTGCTAGCAATTTCAGGACCAGAATTTTCAAAGGATTTTCACGGGATGTTTGAAGGTAAGATGCAATTCAAAAAAACATAAAATATGACAGTCGTACGAAAACTCGGTCTCTGAGACTTATATTGGGCATTGAAGTCCTCTACTTCAAAATGACTATCTTCTGGGACGATGTGCCGCATAGTATGGTATATAAATTTACCGTTGTTAGAGGTATTTACTTACTGAAGATGGTTGTCTTCTGGGTTGTTGCACTGTGTGATGATGGATGCAGCAAGGATCTCTCGAACGTCGGGTAAACTTCTATCAGATTACACAGCGCAACAATCCAGAAGACAACCAACTTTAAACTCAACGCCGTGAAAAACTCAAATCCTTATGTTTACTTGTTGTTTCCACTCGTAATCCACGAAGCCCAAAATCCCTTCAACGCAAATGATGACCATATCATGGCAATGGCAAAACAACACACAGATCCATTTGAATGTTTTCACTTAAGGCCCAAAACCCCTTATCAACAGAACATGATCAGCAAACAACATAAATTTAAATCTGGAAACTTACAATGGACTGACTTCTTTCTTATAGTGATCCTAACTTTATGAGTACCTCAAGATGTCAGTTGCACAAACAACGTATTCAGTACAAAATTGTGACTACAACATTTAATGTAATTTGCATATTATTCTTTTCTGAGACGGTGTTCACTTCTTTGCAACAACATGTGCCTTGTTATGTCAGATACTATGCTGGTGGCAATTCCCACAGAAGGCTTATAATACTCAATGTGTAATAACACGCACTATTTCTACCAACAGTTGTGATTGCGAGTGGAGTCACAGGGGCCATATTGATGATGGTTAGCATCCTCATGTTTTTCGGATCTCGCAGAGTAAGTACTCACTGACTCACAAAGTCTTCAGCTGCTACCATGTTATTTCACAAAAACCGAAAGCACCAGATATTAAGGTTTATCTCCACAGTGATACTGTTTTCCTTGTAACAAATGTTTATGTTCACAGGGTCAAATGCGGTACCTGCTTCCCTGGCTTCTTTACGGGTGCCTTTACCTCTTTCTGTCATTTGTCCAGCACATAATATTTGCCATTACCAATTTCACCCACGACCGTTTTGGAGTTGCAACTGGATTTATCGTGGTTCTATTAATCCATGAATGTAAGTCATAGCTATTTCAGAATAGAAGTTTATGAAATATTTTCCATCGGTTATTTTTAAAATACCAAACGTTAGCAACGTGTCACTCAGTCGCATCGTCGCAGTGCGATGAGCTAGAGCAGATTGTCAGAACGTTTTGGTTCGCTGAAAGGAGTTCACACATTCTAGGTTTTTCTCTCGTACGTCACTTTTCACACACCCTGTTCACTATCCATTCACTTTAACAACATGTTTCGGTCTAATAAGGCCATCATCAGGTTAAATTCCCTGATTCTGTGTCATTGCGCTGAAGACTGTATTATCGTATTTCCTTCCGACGTAAAGAAATAATGACAAAATTATATAATAAAACCTTTTTAATTTAGTTAAAACAGTCAAAAAGTTGAAATGTCAAAATGTCGAGAGCATTCTGTACTAAGTAAGTTATTTTATCATGTTTGTATACTTTATTGGGAATTTCAAATAATTTAGTTTATCGAAATTAATATAGGCCAAAATAACCCTTTTTCGAAATGATATATACAGACCTTAAAACATATCTCCATAGATAGCAGCATATTAACTTCCCTGACCCCTAATAAAACAGACATCTTATAACATCAGACGACGGGAAAGGTCCAAAAATCAGGATTGTGTTACACCATCGTCAGGACCGTTCAGAGTGGAAATGATTTGGGCATGTATTATTTAAATAACGTGCCCCCTGAATCATTTCATCTCTTTCTTACAATTACGAGCAAAACTTGTGTTTGTACCAGATTTAAGAAATCATATTAAATATTTCTATAACTTTTTGTTTCGTACAATTTGGATACATGCTTGTTAAAAAACGTGGTTTCTTAAGATTTAAATAATCCCACTAAAACCTTCCAACTCGTTGTTTTGTGCAATTTGGACAATAACAAGCGATAAAATGAGATTTAAAGTTTCGCTCAGATTCACAACTCAGTAGACCATTAACCACAAAACTTGTACTCATTTACTGACTTCCTCATTTCATAATGAACACTGATCGCATGCACGAAATAATGAACTAAACCAAAAAAGTTCACTAATCGAGTGATTCAGTCTGTACCATAATTATGTTCACAGGTTTGCAAGTGTACTCCCTCCTAGTTGTATACAGCTACTATCGAGACCTGAAAGGAGAAGGATCAACAATGCCCTGAACACAAAACTTCTTTACTTCACTTAAACTTCTGTACCCGCAAATCACTTTTGTGACGGATACCAACTTCTGAAATCATGCTGATTGGAAGGTTATAATTCTCAGGCCAGATGATCCACACACATACGATCTCACCACGATCACACCTTCCAAGTGATGAATGACCGATGTTCATATGCTGAATTTATGTACGAATAACCATTATAAATAAACAGTCACAGAGGAAGAGTTTTATAGCTTTGCTGTGGAAAACATACCAAACCAGACAATAACATCAAAATTTTCAGTGCAATAATAAGCTAACTCGCAGCATGCTGTGATAAGAAGGGGAAAATCATAGTTACATACCAATACAGACCAAAAAACCGAACTTCTTTGTTCGAAGACATTATCTCCTGTTTGTTTAGTTTGTTACATATTGTTATCAAATTTGTTTCTGTATGCTGGAACGCAATACAATATATAGCTTTCTTTAGAAACTTTCTTTGAAAAGCAGTTCTAGCACTGAAGCAAGATGTCAAATAGAAATGCTTTCATTAGTATTCCATCTTCATTCTAGGACACTGTAATTTGTTTTATTATGGGTTAGATGTTTTCATTGTAAATATTCACTGATAATTATCAGATTATAATCTTCCATGTCGAAATCGTATATGACAACAGAATTGCATGCTTAAGATTTTAAGAACCATGCAAATGTGAATGAAAATCTATGATGTATCATGTGTATTATTATTATTATTATTATAGCGTATATGCATCATGTTATATTAATTTCCTTGAAAGTCGCACAAATGTTATTTATATTAAAGCACTTGTAACGTTTTTATGCTTGTGAACTTATCACCCTGTGGAAGTTCATAATTTTTCGACCTACTTGCATTCAATATTCATTCGCGCAATAAAAATATTTAATTTTTCAAATTATTTTTTCATGTATTCTTTACACAAGGTGTGTAAAATTAAAGCAAATGGGATGATCATTTTCCTCTGAACCTCTGTCTGCACGTTTCACCTCTCAATCAAAAAATTCCGATACAATATTATTGTTATAAGAGCCTATTTTTCGGCTGAAATTAGCGTCAGTATTACTGATATAATGGACTATCACAGAATGAAACAGATTAGAAACAATAAGCGTTGGAAAAATAACCCCAGATTGTGGGTTTACTCTTAGCTGCAAAACAATGCACAGTACTATTAAATCGCAGATCATAAATTCATTCTGTATGTCTACACCACACTGTTACTGCACAATGCACACTCAGTATCTTGTCTTCTTTGTGGACTTATTTGCAAACTTTAAAAGATGACAGACAACACTTTATTTTTTGGTCAGAACTTAATTTAAGCTAGAGCTGTTCGAACGCTGTTCTCGTTCGTTTTGACAACGTTTCGATTTTGTTCCTCTGTTTAACAAGATTGGAAAGGTATATACTCTTTAGAGTACACTGACATTCGAAAGCTGTTCTTCACGCCATCTCACATGGGTCATTGTCGCATTACCATCTAAGATCTTTGTTGAGCAAATGACCTTGGTGTCTTCCGCTAAGCAAAAATGACTCTTGTAATACAGGTCGCCTACTTCCTAAGGAACTGCGACAGACAGACAGACAGATATGTACAGCCACATACGGCGTTCTTCGCCCACGCTAAAGCTTGAAGAATGCCTACAAAGGGAAATGAATTTAAATGACTACAATTAACAGTTATAAAATACAATCTGCTGAAATAGGGCAATAAATGTTATTCATCGAAAGAACGTTCAGATTTGAACAGTGAGTTCAGTAGTTCATTATCAGAGTGATTAATACAAAAGAGGATATATAGTATATAGTACGCATCGAAAATATGCTAACGTAATCAGACTGAATAAAAATTCACACACTGGAATTTCGCCTGAGGATATTAAATGTGATCCTACAATGGAGGCCAGGAATTAATTGACCATAATGCTGACTTAAATCTTCAAATTATGATCAACAAGCGATTCGAAGGCAATAACTTTGCAGGTGTGTAGATTTCAGTGTAATTATATCTAAAGTAGCTACAGCTCACCGTGACAGATCACCAAAACGTACGGTAGACAAGAAAAACAATAAATGAAAGAGTTTACTTAAGCGGGAAAATTGCTTAATCCCTATTTAACACTACTACTACGCATACAAACACATTATACAAGACAACGTCCACAAATTGTTGTAAAATTTTTACGTTGATGGCGAAGTGAGTGGCATACAATGAGTGACGTAAACGTCCTTGCATATGTCAGAAGTGTTGAAATGTATCGAGCGAAATGTAAGCAGATATGAATTTTTGGTATGATGCGAAAGGAATATCCGCCTACAATATAATCTGGGATGTAAATAGTTACGTTGGGTTATGTTAGGTTGAGTTAGGTTGGTGACCTGACAACATTTCGACTTGTCGACCGGCGATCTGTCGATCGGCGACCTTCGAAGGTTGGGTTGGAGAAGGTTAGGTTAGATAGGGTTGGGTTATGAGAGTTTTCCGGAAGTTAAACCATAAAATGTGCTAAAAGACCTCAGCTTCTGTTTTCCCGTGAGACAGGCCTGGCAAGTTTGCACATTCCTAACCACGATCCTCATCCGGGTCCCCAATTTCCACCGGGCAGCGCGCATGGTTATTTTCTGAAGACACCAGATAATACAAGAACGCTAATATTAAGATTCATTTTAAATGATGCCTCATTGTAGGAGCAACAATTGTTAAGTGGCAAGCACACGCTACATTAATGTTATCCCTGTGCCTAACCAATACACTTTCGATCAATACGTAGGTTGTAACAGAGCGCAAGAGAAGACTGATGATTGAGAGCGTCTAATAATAGCACTAAGGAATATATTTGTACCTCACAGACAGCTAGTAAAGGGATGAAAGACAAAGCTGCATATTCTGAGAAGCTTCATAATTTACACGCTTCACAAAATATTATAAGGGTAACCAATTTAAAGATGGATGGGAAGAGTAGGTGACATGAAAACACAATTTTAATCTGCAAGCCTGGAGGGAACAGGCCAATTTAGATACCTTGGCGCAGATGGGAGGATTATACACAAACAACTCTTAAAGATAAAGAATGTGGTGATGTGAAATAGTTGTTGTGGTTCATGATAGAGAGTTGTTATAAGCACGATAGTGAAACTTCTGGTTCCATAAAAGGCGACAAATTTCTCCACTAGCTGAGCGAGTATTCGTTTCTCAAGAAAGACCAGTGGAGTTAAGATGCAAAATGTGGTAGGAAATTAAGTAACAAACTTAAGTGGTAATCCTCAATTTTGTGTGTTGAGTAGCTAAAAAACAACTTAAAATAATGCTTGCAGGAAACACAATACGTCATGCAAAGAGAGACAAGCGGTAGGTCTTTGACCCCTTACTCAGATAACTTTATGGAAAATATAAGAATTATATATAAAAATTAATATATTCAATATTAACCGAAGTTGACTGTTATATTGAACGCTTTTTTATATTTTATCGAGAGAACAAATTCACAGTGACTGACGGTCATTAGGATCGTGAACTCGAATTCCAGTGTAAGCATGAATGTAAGTCCGGATTGTTCCGTGTTTTGCTGCCCTGTGCAAATAGACGTCCTTCAAGTCATCTGGCACCCCGTTCAAGGAATCTCTTTATACACCTAACAGGGAGTTTTGAGCTATAAATACGTCTATATGGAAGGGTCATTCGGCAAAAACAGAGTTAGTTACGAAGATGTGTAAGATCCAGCGCTGAGTCACCTTTAAACATTCATTCCTCAGGAATGGTAAGAGTAAGGATAATGTAACCTGTATGTAAAATGATCAGTAGATAAGGACCCTTAAGAATCTGTAATGTATTTTGTTGTAATTATAATTGTTTATACATTTATTGTAATTTTAATGAACCAATGCGTACAATTTTCAATGCATCTGGCGCGTTAAGCGCCCGCCTCTCCACAACCGTAAGAGATGGATCGGACATATTGCGTACGAAATACGTATTACCTCTTGAGCTTTCCATATCTGTTTTCAGATTTTACATATCACAAATGGTTTAGGTTCTACAAACATTTATTTATACAAATAAAGTCGCATCGCACTTCACGCTACTGCTGTGTTTGCGTATTTATGTCAGATTCTGTGGAACCGTGGTTGCACTGTCAATTTTTTTTACGTAAATACGTCTATATTTTAGGGTCAGTGTCATTCGGCAAAAAGTGGAATGAAAAAGTGAAAGGAAAAAGTGTAAGTGCATTGTTATGTTACCTTAGAAACGTCAATTGTTTACTCGGCATTATTGTTACCTAAGACACGTTATTTGGCATTGTGTTATATTACTTTCGTTATTCTGGAAAGAGCTCAGCTGTGAATCGTTTGTAGAAGAATTGCGTCGTGGAGTAGATGATTTTGTGCTGGTAAAAACTTATCTTATATAACAATTATTAAGTAATCTGTTGTTGCGTTAGTTTGTTACGTCGTACATAGTATGACATTACCTTACCTTACATTACATTACATTACTTTACTTTACTTACCTTACCTTACCTTACCTTACCTTACCTTACCTTACCTTACCTTACCTTACCTTACCTTACCTTACCTTACCTTACCTTACCTTACCTTACCTTACCTTACCTTACATTACATTACATTACATTACATCTTTTGAAAAAGCTAAATAAATTTGGACTATCTTCTCCTTATGTCAAGTGGTTCCAAAGTTATTTATCATCCAGATCTGCCTTTGTTCGCATTTTAGGACAGTCTTCTTCTTTCTACGCGGTGTTATCTGGAGTTCCACAAGGCTCTACCTTGGGACCTCTCTTATTTAATATTTTTATTAACGACCTTTGCGACAAAATTAAGTATTCAAAATTTCTCTTATTTGCTGATGATTTGAAACTATATTGTGATATTAAATCTGTGGATGACTGCAGAGCTCTCCAAGCAGATATCCATTCCGTACATGAGTGGTGTGAAAATAACAATATGGAACTTAACATTGATAAAACCAAAATTATATCGTTCACACGTAACACCAACAGTATCCATTTTAATTACATTGTTAGTGATATTTTAATTTCCCGTACTGACTGTATAAATGATCTCGGTGTTCTGTTAGACAGTAAACTGTATTTTCACTGTCATGTAAATTGTGTTCATTCCCAGGCACTAAGGACCTTAGGGCTTATTCGTTTCATTACATATAATTTTTCCTCTCTAGACAGTCTTGTTGTTTTATATAATGCTTTAATTAGGTCAAAGCTTGAGTATGCCTCGGTCGTTTGGAATAATCTTACACAGACAGATTCCAATAAATTAGAAAATATTCAAAGAAAATTTGCCAGTTTGTGCAATTACCGATTTTTTCAGTTTAATATCCCCCGCAAATATGAACTGATCCTATCTACTTTAAATTTTAGAACACTTTATTCCAGTCGACGACATCTCGATGCGTTATTTCTTATTAATGTATTTAAGTGCAAAATAAATTGCCATTCCATTATGGACGCTGTTGGTCTACGTGTGCCGGCGAGGCAAATAAGAGAATTTTCTACTTTTAGTGTGAGCAGTGCACTAAGACATAGTCCTTCAGCCAGGTGCGTCATCGCTGCAAATGACGTATGTAAATCTTTAGACGTATTTAGCGTAAACATTGTCTCCCTTGAGCGAACGTTATCAACAAGGGAAATGATCTAGCTTCGTTATCTGTCTTTTTATATTCGTTAAAGTTTTACAATTATATTAGTGTTCCCTAGGTGGATTATTTGTTTTTATTTATATTTCTTCATATTTTGCTCTGTGTTAATATTGTTTCTATTTTGGGTTTGCCTGTACTTGGCAGTTACATTTAATACTGTACATGTATAAGTTTAGTTAATCCGTTTGTTTACTATTATCCTTTATTATTTCATTATTATTGTATGTATTATCTGTGTTTGCCTGTTATTGGCTTCTTGCTGTTGGCAGACACGTAAATAAATTAATTTAAATGAATTGAATTGAATTACATTACCTTACCTTACCTTACATTACATTCAGCTACCACAGACCCATTTTAAGCGTAACTAATTCAAGTTGAATAAGCAAAGTCTTAATCAAACTTATCGCAATTGTAAAGCATGTATAAAGGAAATATTTAGAATAAAGCCAATATATAAACTTCCTTTCCGTATAGACGTATTTACGTCAAATTCTCCGGAACCGTGGTTCCACTGACAATTTTGTTTTTTTGAAAAAAAGATAAATCGAACAGACAATATGTTTCTAAGTGTTATTGACGATGACGTTGATTCACTGATTTCAATTTTTTGGACTTTTCCAGTCGTCATTATGCAATCTCCCGAAATGTAGGTTTCTTTGGGGAAACATGACGATTGAAAAAGTCCAAAAAATTGAAATTAGACAATATGTTGTATGATTCGATGTTTTTGCAGTGATGTGAATCTAGATGCTAGTCTTCTTGATTTTTGGACTGTGTAATACTTTTTTCCACGTTTCGGAACAGCGCGTGGGTTTATTTGAGATAATTAGTAAGTAATCCAATTTAACAGCTCAATTACTGCTAAGATATTTGATAGATATTTCAGAAAACTCCAGTAAAATGGGGCAGTGCAGTTGATACTTATGTAATTCCGAGAAACGTATTATTTAGTTGGCAAAGCAATGCTGGAAAAAATACTAACTGAAACTGAAATACCCAGAAATGTAATTACGTCAAATAAAATGTAGTTCTGCGAAAACACTTCATAGTAAGACTCTTATCGGTGTGTTTGTCCGATAAGTTTTCTATTTAGAATTTCCTACAACAAGGAGAAGCTTTTCAATTGGATTGTGAATACGCTTAAGCACATTACTTGAGGCTACACAGACTGTTTCACCACCATCGCTTCAACTTATATGAATATCTCTTCATTATTAAAATATCAATAAATCAACCTTAAATAAGAAAAGTAATTCTAAGAAAACATGCGTGCTATATACCCCAAACATTTAATTCCCTTTGATTTACTGTCTTAATAATATTTGGTCAAAGGAATAAATTATGATGAGATTATAATATTAAAATAATTTTGAGGGGCCAGGGTAAGACGATGTCAACTAAATTCAACTGATATAACATGGGGTGCAGGGACTGGCCTTACTGAACACGGCAACGAACCTTCAAGTTAAGTAAGAAGCGGTCACAAACTTTAAAATATACACCCAGTAAGTACGTTTAATTAACAGAGTCTGACAATAAGCCTACACCATCATTGCCCTGACTAGGAATACAGAAACAAGTATTTTAAGGGTGATATTATATTTCATATAGCCTATAGCCTTCGAGAGAATTATTATCAAGACTGAAATATGAGCATGTTCTTAACACGCTAGGTTTTGCATTTTAAAATAACTGAACCATATCACCGTAGCATTTATCTACTTAACTTCTATTGTAAGTTGATTGACACTTTTTTGCAGGTTATCTATCATTCTTACCAAAATCTTCCTTCAAAAGACTAGCGCTGACATTGATACGTGTTTGTTTCACATTATCTGACTTGAAAAAATAACGCGATAACAATATTTATTTTTCTGGCTTCCAAACTGATAACGTGTGTTGGCTACAAATACTGATAACTCATTTCCCGTCTTGGTTGCTAGAAAAATTGCAGATCTTTGCAAGCTGTCAGGTCTTCTACAAACACCACTGCTTTCACACGGTAAGTCTTACATCTCATTTATTTATACTTCTATTTAGTAACGTATTATTCGAACTGTTAAACGGATTTCAACAATATTTCGTGCTCGAATTCTATACTGAAGTTCATACGCAAATTATTTTAGTTGCCTCGATGCAACATAACCCATTTTTACATCAAATCCAAATCTAACCTTTTTTTAAACACGGGTATTCCTGTAAAACAATAGAACATTTATGGAGCAACAATATCTATGATTCATGCTGATATTTTTGAGTCTGGCGTATATTTAATAATCAATATAAGGAAAATTGTTTATGTTGTGTGATGTACGTATGTTCATCAGCTTTGTTAACATCAGAATTTATAATCTGCGCAGTGTAATATCTATAGCGTTAAAATATTTTTTAATAATTAATTTTACTCCAACAATCGTAACCTATGTTCTGTCACGTGTGACACATTTGAAAAATGTGTATTCAGTATTATAACACATCTGTCCACACTTGATGTTCATAATATAATATACGTTGTTGATGTTTCAAAATTGCCATCGATTGCTTTAAAGGAGTTGAAAATTATAAGGACTGACCTGCTTATAGTATTTGTTTCAGTACTTAAATAAGTCTTCTATGATTATTGTAGAGAAATGCATTAAAACGGTCCCTTAAAAACAGAGCTGTGGGATGTGAGATATGGTTACCAAGGGGGCCATTCAACACAATCTCAGTTTGGAGCACAGTCAACGTGACATTTCAGAGAGAAAACAGAATTATTTCTGTAGACTACTTTTAGGGTGTACCTTAATATCTTGAGAACCCCAATAAATGTCTTATTCAAAATTGATTATTAATACGTATTTTGATACAAAATTTATACAGTCAGTGCCAATAATTCATATTTAGTAACTGGTTAAATTACAGATTTTCTTACCGAAGCTGATCTGTCGGAAGTCGTATTTATATAGCCCCATCTGATCCCGGCAGAGAACTACTCAGCCCTTATCAGCGCTACGCTGACAGTAAATAAAAACATATTGGGGGGGGGGGCCCTGCTTTTTGAATTTTCCTGTAAATAGCACCCTGTGTCATAGCAGGGAAGTTTTCATTTGACAAGAATTATGACATATGCTCATATTTAGGTAACATGCATGTCTGTATTTTGGTTCAAAATGCTTAGTAGTTACATTTTTATCACTAAAACATTTGAAATTACTTCATAGTTACTTGCTTCATCTCTCTTATCAGTCCTCATTGCCAGATCAATTGAGTTCGAAATCGTAAGTTATCAGGAGTCAAGCAGGAGCCAATGGGGGGAAGTAAATTTTTAACTGTTACAGTTAATTAGGCTATCAACAAAACAAATTTGGAGTATAATCAAAATGTACGTGTGTACAGTTATATACCAGTCCTAGAAGTAAAATACTTTATAGTATTTTTACTAAAAAAACGAAAAGACAATATAATATAGAACTCGTGAAAATTATCTTATTGGTGTATAAATAAATAAATAAATAAATATATATATCTTTAAAACGATCGCAAATGTCAATATTGGCATTTGAGTGGTTTGACCACTACACGCTTCAAATTCAGATCACCTGATACTGTCTGGTGGTTAAATGTCCCCTTGTCACCAAAAATAATAATAATAATAAAGATGAGGCTAAAATGAAAATATCTTAATAATACTAAACCTTGTAAATTTCAGGCAGTCATACTAGTAAATAGATGAAAACGTTGCCAACATCACTGAAATGTTGGAAGATAAATGCACAATTTTCAAGACAATATTTCTACAATGGCTAAAAATCGGGGAAGCTATCCATTTATGTCCATAAATTCCATTAACATAACCCGAGTCTGAACGAATGTTGCTAAACGTTTTCTTTGCGGAGGACACTATATACTCTCTCAGTTGAAAGTTCATATCATAGTGCAGGAAACATTTTATGCAGTATTGTATTAAAGGAACATAGGTACTATAAGCTTACACATTTTTCGCATAAAAACCGTGTATATAAACAAGACTAAGGGAATCACAAAAATATTACCAAGAATTAAATAACAACAAACATCAGACAACAGCAATGAGGTACAAGAAAACAAAACAATCTTTAAGACAAACTTACCGGTCCAGAGGAGGCGCTTAAAATGTTCCTCTTGTGCTCATAAACATACGTCGTAGCGGAAGACGACGCTCTGGTTCACACGTTATAACTCTCCTGGAGAAATCCTGGATATTTCTTCCCGAATACTTCCTTCGAGTTCATGTCATGTGTGAGGATTTCTTTTGCACACCTTGTCTTTCAAACTACTCCACAAACAGAAATCACACCACTTCAACACCGGGGAACGAACTGGCCATATGCTTGATCAAATCTCGAGAATTCAGTAAAATATTTTACTTATGTAGACTACGCATTAAAATAACAGCTTTATAAGGACGAGGAAAAGTCTCCCTTACTCATTGATCCAAGTTAGTTACGTTAACTGAAAATCGATTCTGTGGAACATCCAAAATTTGTCCATATTTCATGGAAGTAGGGGCCCCACAACACGACACACTTTTTTTGTTCAAACTCCTAACTTTATATTACGACTTGTTAACTATTAATTGACTTAAAAGTTTAAGCAAAATAGTAAATTTTGAACAGTTTTTTATGTGGCCATTCAACGTAATATCATAATCAGAGCTCCCCATATTAAGTGCAAGACTAACAAACAAAATTTCTGGGATACGAACTCTACGGAATTACACTAAACCCCATGTTACTTCAAGTTATCAAACCTTATTACATGCATTTTAATAATGTATTTAATATTATTATTTCGGTATTGCAAGGGCTTTAACCAATCAAATTTTACACACGTTTCTTCTCCTTCACATGGTAATCTACTTCACTGAAATATCCTAACAACATTCAGAAAAGAATAGAATTCATATAATTATCATATTACGTAATGACCTCCACTTCCCCACTTAACTAGTATCTTTTGGTCTGAATATTTATCAAGGTATCTTGTATTAAAGTGCTTGCTGTTTGTGGTGTTCCTTCCCGAGTGATCAACTACGTTTTATACCAGAAAGGAATATAATTACTTTTTATAAAATCATGTTTGATCAAATCATTTTAACGAGTCGAATCCAGCGTACAGGTTATGTTAGCACATTGCAAGGACAGAGTAACAGGAAACACACTATGTAACATTAACCAAGCCGAAATCAACAACAGCTGCAGTTCTAACGTTAGTCACTACGTCTGCACCATATAAACACCGATTTCTTTGTAAATTGACACTCAGCATAAAATTAACCACAGAACAAAAACATAATATGCAAGCTATACGACCCAAAAAATACCGAAAATCAGGTATATTATTCAGCAAAAACTTCGCACTGGTACAAAGCAGCCATGATGTATATATCGATAAAGCTAGCGATCGAACTGCGGTTTCACTGCCATCTGTCAACCTTTCAATCAACAACTCAAATGTGAGCGTTTAGCATGTATTAGATATCAACATATTTTTACAATGTGACACACGTACAATTCCCAAACTAAGGTAGAAGCATTGATTTAAAGTGAATGGCAACGGGGAATATTGTAAATGTGTCAGCGTTATTTAAATTTTAAAAATTAACACAGGAGCTTCCATAATTAAATTTTATTACAAATTTGTAACAAGAGTTTTAACGGGAAAGATGTCTTCTTTAAACCCTTTTTAATTCGAATCATGAGAGAAATTTTAATTTCTGACGCTGAAGACCGCAGTAACGTTTGTCAAGATATTTATAATTTCATAAAAAAGACCATCTGCAGTCAGATGTGCAGCAGGAGGGGCAGATTAGACATTCCCTGTATGCTTTTACTTTATTCGCCACAAAAGAAATCATAAATAACTTATTTAAAACAATGATACACTACACAAGAATTTTAATACAATTAAAAGTTGTTCATGAGTTCAAAATTTTGAACACTGAGACGGACTCGCATGTCAACGTTATGAATTAATCTCACACGATTTGTATGATCTGATACTCAAGAGATTTGCACATAAATAAAACTTGGGCGTTTGCCCCATCTTTTTGTAGACCTGAAGATATAAATTAATATCAGAGCAGGGCACTTCAAATGGAGCTGTGAAAATAACCACCATGTATCTGTGAATAGTAAGATGTTAACTTATTCTTTTTCAGGTACATCAATATATTTTAAAATGGCTGTACCGATGCTTAATCAGTGTTGCTGTGGCTGCACGTTGAAGACGGGCTCAATCATAATAGGAACTCTGAATGCAGTGAGTAATTGATTTGCGACTATTTTTAACCCTAAATTATGGGTGTCTTGAAAAGTGGCTGCTGACGAAAATAATTGGACGAAAGACGGAGGAAGTAACAGGAGAACAAAAATATTGATTAATGAGGTTTTTCGTAATTTTTCTCCTCATTATTATTATTATCATCATCATCACCATTAAATGAAAGAGGATGAAATGGGTAGACCATTTCATGAGGAAGATAAGAAACGCTTA
Source organism: Zootermopsis nevadensis (assembly GCF_977971745.1). Classification (NCBI taxonomy): domain Eukaryota; kingdom Metazoa; phylum Arthropoda; class Insecta; order Blattodea; family Termopsidae; genus Zootermopsis; species Zootermopsis nevadensis. The sequence goes on along the minus strand of NW_028259152.1, from coordinate 3,079,942 downwards.
TAAATATTTAATTTTAAAATCTGAAGGGAAGAGATAACTTGAGAGATCTAACCGGATATCGGAGGATAATTTAAGAATTAATATTATAGATACAGTGTGGTGGTGTCGCCGGATTAATTTAGCTCGAGAGAAGGTCCAGTGACGGTTTCTGACAAGCACTTCTTTTCTTTTTCAACAGGTATTTTCGGGCATTTACTTTATTACAGGTATTATTACTGCAGGTGTAGCTGCGAACGCAGCGAATTCACCGAATTCGGCACAAGAAAATTCGGATACTTGGAGCAGTAAGTCATAAATTACAATAATTTGAATTATAGATGAGAGTATCCAAGCAGACTAATATAGCAGAACGCTGAAGGTATGCATGATGAACGCACATTTCAATTTCTCACACGTAGCTGCTGCAATGCGCCTTACATTTGGTCGTGTTCAGTAACAGAGTTAATGAGTTAAAGGGGTGTGTGAGTGTGTGTTATTTAAGCTAAAACTCAAATATTTAATGAACTCCCATAACTCACACTCTTCCCCTCACTATCCCTTACGCTCTGTTCAGTGTCCACCAATTCATGTTCTGTGAGGCGTTGTTTTAAATGCCTGATGCAATGTGATACGTTTTATAATATGAAAGTAGTTAACATTTTTTAATAACATACTTATTTGTAAGATTTGAGGTTTTCACAGCGATGAGTATGAAGATTTCTGTCTTCTGGGTTGTTACGCTGTGTCGTCTGGTCGATGTTTGCCAACGTTTCAGAGGTCATACTGCCTCCATCATCAGGACGATGAATATATTGGCATGTATTCATCGCCCTGATGACGGAGGCAGTATGATCTCTGAAACGTTGGTGGAAATCTACCAGACTACACAGCGTAACAACCCAGAAGACAGAAATCTTCATAGCGTAGATAACTTAGAAAGAATCGCCCTGATGACGGAGGCAGTATGACCCCTGAAACGTTGGTAAACATCGACCAGACTACACAGCGCAACAACCCAGAAGACAAAAATCTTCAACATACTTATTTGTCATTTTCCGATAAAATTTGTATCTAACAAAGTAAAATAAAAACTATTTGATTTAATATTGGAGATGTTGTTCAACACTCATTTATCATACTCTTTTATCGATCAATAATAATAATTAAAGAAAGAAATACACTCTGTGCGAAAAATGCAGAGGTATATGTGAAAGTATGTGGTACATATATATACCATTTGCTTCAAACGGTTAAAGCAAAGGACGTTAGTGTTGCTTCTCTTTTTTACATATCAAAACTTACTTCTATACAATCAGAAATATAACTATAATAAATTTGACATTATTACCTTCGCAAGAAGATAACATGGGAATAATATTGCTTCAAACGGTTAATGGGACCATAGACATGCACGCTTTCTGGCGCATTTACTCGGCAGTACAGTATGCCTTAAAATAAAGAAGTTACAACAATTACCAACATTAGGGCCTATCGATTTTATTTGCTTGCAGGTATCGAGGCGGTTTACATAGCATACGCGGTGTTTGCTGCTGTGTTGTGCCTGGTTGCCGTCTGTCTCATTGTCGGAGCAGTGAATGTAAGCGACATCTTGTGAGATTTCAGGTTCTCACGGCATCGAGTATGAAGATGATGGAGATAGCAAGCAACTCTGAAACGTCGGTAAATTTCTACCAGACTACATAGCGCAGTAACCTAGAAGACAGTCATCTTTATACTCGCCGCCGTGAGAACCTGAAATACTACTTGTTACTTAGTGTTCGTAATTTTGATATAGCGACTACATTATGTTCGCCTGTTCAAAAGATGATGTGGTCAAACGCAATGTTATTTGACCCTGTCCGTATATTCGCTATTCAGCTTTGCGGAATTTATTTCGTGACACCTTGTGTTCCGATCACAGTTTAAACAAAATCATCTCTTGCAATATTAACATTACGTGAATTCTAAATTCAGTTTTGTTTTACAGGGCAATCCAGTGCTTCTGTTACCATGGTTAGGATATGCTTCTGTATCCATAATAATAAACTTCATTCTGAGCATCGTAAATGCTGCATATTATATCAGTCTTTCCTACGCGGCAAATGGTGTCTTGTTTCTCTTAGGAGGCTTCATAGGAGTATGTAAGTATAAAAGCTAAATTATTTTTTGTTTGCCACGGTGGTCTGGCGGTTAGAACGCTGGCCTTTTAATCCTGGGGTCTCGGGTTCGATTCCCGGCGGTGCCCGAATTTATAACTTGTGTTGGGCAAGGCCGTGGTCTAGGCAACACGGAGTTTTCTTCCGGGGGCTTCCCCGGTTTCTCCGTGGCATCCCAACAATTACTTCATTCACACACTGAAGAAGGCAATGGCAAACCACTTCTGGATCATCTGCCAAGAACGTATATGAACAGGTCCCAGTCCGAGAAAATGATGGAAGGATCCTGTTCATATGGACCTGTCGTCAGAGAGAACACTAAAAACAAACATAAAAATAAATCCTGGATTGAGTTCATTCCATAACTCACAGTCGTTATTTTTATTAGTCAGATATGAAAGGAAAGAATTTTCATAAATCAAGTTAAGAAATTAACTATGGAAAATCTGTAAGTATGTATCATAGTGTGCTGGATGATACGAGTCTTTTTCATATACAGCGCGTGAACTGATAGAGTTTAAAGCAAATATCACTTACCGGCTCTCAGTAGGAATCGCAAACAGACGCAAGTTTTTTTTTTTTGCTGACTGAAATCGGGAAAACCTTTTAGTGCTTGCCGGCGAGTCACGTAGCTCTAGCCGATAAGCCGAAAAGTGGCAGTTGCGTCCAACTTTACCAGTGAACGCACTATATACATGAGATTCTAAATCTTTCTGATTGATCGTAAAACACGTGACACAGATTTGCTGACGAATGTGTGATATTATGACAACTACGTTCACTGTATACTCCCAATCTTCATGAACGATAAATTAAATCCTTAGGATTGGTTGCTTACCTGCATCGAAGCACCCCTCTTCGGCCGTGTATATTGCGTTTCTGAAAAAAATAAAAAACGAAATAGAAAACCTGTGGTTGATGAAGACCTGGGACCTTAGGCAATATCATTGACAGGAACACCCAAAATCGCAAAATATATATTCCAAGACAGGAAGTGCTAGGACTCAAAATGTCTTACGACAATGTGACAATCACAAGCACAAACGGAGTAGTTCAGTTATACCATTTTTATGCTTTCTACAGGTCTTGAAATCTACTTTATTCTTGTGGTATACAGTTTCTACAGACAGCTGAAAGGTACGGGGCCATCTCTACCATAATGGATCACGGTGAGTTAAAAAATATTCCTTCCATTAAAGACAGAATTAATGAAATACGACTGAAATAACGAAGGGCTTCATAATTTGTACTCTTCACCAAATAGCAGGCTCTATTAGGGTTATCAGTTCAGTGAAGTCGTACACTGAACCAGAAAAAAGCAATCCACACCCTTCAAACCTATTTAATTAAGATATATTTCCAACCAAAATTGTTTAAGCATTTCTTATCTTTCCCATGAGTGCTGTATGTCAATCCATCTTATTCTCCTTGATTTCATCTTAATAAGGTTTAGTGAAAAGTAGCTTCTCATTAAACATGAAGTACATGAATCCTATAAAATGTTTTTTACAGTTAAAACAGAGCAGACTGAGAAGTAAATATGTTACTTATGATAAGTCCTATTGCCTCCATGTTTGTTTAATAAAATATAACCTTTTTTTAGCATTTATCTTTTGAACACAATCTAACAAATTCTCGTGTTTTCAGGCTTCGACACATATTTAATTTTCGTTGTGTGTAACAAGAGTCTTCTGGTGAAAGCAGCATATAAATCAGCTCCGTGTTTCAGCCCTTTAACTCCGCCTTGGCTCAAGATATTCCTGTCAATATTGATCTGTATATTGAATAATCCACTGGAGATGAAACACAGTAAAAGAAATCCATCTCCAGCCATCTTGTTACTTCCTTCTGCTTCTGCCCAATTATTCCCCTCAAAACACTGTTCCCAAACACCCTCGATGCATTTCTTCATTTAGCGACATAAAACTTTATACTTGACTTATAATAAATACAACATTTTACACAATTACTAACGATCACTAAAGGCGAACAAATGACTGTACACTACCTTGATACGGATCATAATCACAAAAATGTTGCCGTATGTAGCGTAAGACTACATTTTGGCACAGAATGCCAAAAACTAGGCACAGTAAACTGGGGCTTTCGCTAATAACCGATCAAATCGTATTCTTGATTATGATTTTGATGTGTTCAACGACACTATTTCAACTACAGACGTTATGCAGCATCGAACTGCATTAGAACAGGGGTTCTCAACATTTTTCGCTGGCGTACCACTAATTCTAATTTAACACATTAAATGTACCACTAACCAAATGCGTTTAGAGAAAACTGGTATTTATGTTAATATTAACTTTTGATTTTCTTTCTTAGTTCTCGTACCACTCAACATTGGCTCGCGTACCATAGGTTGATAAACGCTGCATTAGAAGAAGATTATGTCTTGTGAGTAGATAAGGATTTCCAAGAACCGTGTGAAGGACTTAGTTACGTCCGAAATGCAAGAATGCTATAAAAGCAATGTCAACCACCTCCGTAATTAAATTATCGTCAAAGCAAACTTTTACACGACGACCAGCTGTCGTTTGTTTAAAGATAAAACCTTTATTGACTCGCAGATAGGCGTAGCAGGTATCACAGGGCAAGGCAAGGAATTTATCATGTGCAACATTAGCTACATTATGTGAAAAAAATAGGTCACCAAAAATATCTTCCATGATCTAAAGTTTTCACGGTTATATAAAATAACATATGGCTATCAGTAGTGTAAGAAGTGAATAAGTTATTAAGCATTGATAAAAGTCCTAACTTGCAAACCATAGAAGCCTACTAGAATTTTCTCTTAGTTCTAAATTAACAACAGTCCGTTTGCACGGGGAAATAAATGTGTCATTATATTGGATAAAATATATCTTAACGCAGCCGTGACCAAACTCCATGCATCCATGTCGGTCTACAGCTTATCTGTTATTAAAATGGACTCAAACTGGCATTTCTTTTTGGTTGCGATCCACAGTGCCGCTTACTGTAACCCTGTTCACATGCTTTATAGCGATTTTCCAGAGGATTCGATATTTAAACCGAGTTTAATGAGTCACAAATACATATCTAATGCACATCTCACTTCCTTCATTTTTAGAGTAGGCCTGTAGTTTTACTTGGTGGTTTGGGTACACCTTTAGGAATGTTTTATAATGGAAGCTGCACAACCTGTTTATGTAACTATATCGGCAGTTGTAAATTTAATTACGTAACGCTGTTACTGTCAACTATACCACAGTGTTGCACCCTACGGCCTTACTGACTCAGAAATCTGACTTTTTCTGAAATGTCTAATTCGATAATTAGAAATTTCTTGAAAATATAACTTCCTGAAGAAAATTAATACTATCTCCGAAACGTTTCAGATTTATACCAACACTGCACAGGTACTTGCTGCCTCCATCATCAGGGTGACGACTCTTTGAATTTATATGTACGAGTTTAGAAGCCTTCTAATACCTCCATCCTTGTATCTCTTACTTTAATAATGTAAAAATAAATCAGTTTCGAATGACTTTTATCTGTCTCCTCTTTCATTTTACCGTGATTTTGTCCTGCATTTTGTTGACAAGACACATATATTTAGTTCACATTTTCAAATATCTTACTTATTATCTACCTATTTAACGTGTCTGTCAGACATGCAACGGTATTCCGAACATAAAGGAAACAAACAAAAGGTTATCGAAAATGTCTAGACAATAGAAAACATGGTTGTTGTTTAAAGGTCATTGAGCAACAACGATCGAGCCGACTTAACAAATCGCATTTTGTAGACAAGATTGTTGCTCCAGAGAACAAATAACATATTACTGACCATTTCGTGGAGATGAGGCCGCCATTGCTCTTCGCCCACGGCAAAGGATTATCTTTCCTGATATCAGCAAATAATCTACTGATTACATGCAGTGTTCAGTCTTGTTGATTTCCGATACTTTGCGACAATTCCTAGCAGGTGAATGTCGTCTTTAGTTAAACTGATAGTTCAACAGACTGAGGATTTCTGTAAGAGATAATTCTTGGTATTGTGCGCTGAAAAACTCATTAAGGTACTGTGAGAAGTCATTACATTGCTTACACTTTCAAAATGCATACACGCACTGTACACAGATAGACATACATATATGCATACGTAAACATCCATAACATATATTGAATGCAGCAATACATTTCAATTTTCATTGATAAACTATGCATGCACTAGAATATTGTATAAAAATATGTGAAAAACAATTTTTGTTAGTGAAAAAAGGCAGACTCCGTCTAAATAACACCTTAGACAACTTAAAATGATACGCTGACCAGTAGTGTTAAATTGGGAATTTCTTAGAATTATAGACCAACTGAGTGAAAAGATAAACGCAAAGTTTGTATTTTAAAATGCTACTGATGTTTAACGAAAAAATAAATGTGGTAATGAAATTGTATAATCATGTTAATAAAATACAGACCTACATAAAAATACTAGAGAAATTGCCCGTCGAGAATGATGGTGAAATCTAAAAAAAATGCCTTTATAACACATTGTATTGAAAAGTGTAAAAAAGCAGCAACTAAAATTAAGGTCATTATTAATCTTTCCTTAATTACGAAATGTCCTAATCGTTAGCACTTAAACTTTGTCGCATTGTGTAGAAGTACATGTACACAGGAGGTCATTGATGAGTAAACAGTCTTTTGAAGACGAATGTATTCTGGCGATTTGTCTCGTGTAGTTTGGTAGAAGCTTACCAACATTTCAGTTGTGTTTGTTGCCTCCATCATCAGGGTGATTTGCCCAACAACAACCCAGAAGACAACCATCTTCATACTTAACCTGAAGTGTCACCAGGTTCATTAATTTCGTTTTAGGGATTTTATTTTCACGAGAAATATGGTGGTAATGCTGAGAACCTGTTGCTGCGGCTGGTCTTTGGGAACAGGAACCATTATTATAGGAATTGTAGAAACGGTGAGTATAAGTTACATTTCAGCTTCTTGGAAAGATCTAATATGAGAGCCAAATGCTTTCTTTTCATCGATATAACATAAATATTTCTTTCACGGTTTCCTTTCGTCAAAGCTGACTACAAGTCGCAAATATATATGATGATATAGAGAGTATACACAAAAGAATGGTGCGGTTTTAAAAGTTATAATTGGTATTCAGTTGGGGTAACTTTTGAAACCGCACCATTCTTTTGTGTACGAGGTGCGATCGGAAAGTTTCAAGACTGTGTCAATAGAGGGCGAACAGGATGTAGTACGAGCTTCTTCCGCTAGGGGGTGCGGCCTACATTCATAGTGAACCAGTGTGCCAGCCGGCATCATCGAATTAGCATTTGTTTCTTAGTTATGGCCGTTTTGGTAGTGCATTACACCGACCCTCCTGCGATTTCGGAATGGCGTGTGCATCAAATTTTGCCAAAGACTCGCCAAAACGGCTACGGAAACCTATGAAATGCTAAAGCAAGCATTTGGGGAGTCCGCAATGGGTCGTGCACAAACTTTTGTGTGGCATTCACGTTTTAAAAATGGCCGAACCTCTGTCGATGATGACGAGCGTTCTGGACGACCATCTTCGAGCACAACGCCCGAAAATGTTACGAAGATTCGGCAGGCCATTCACGAAGATCGACGTCGTACCATCAACGACTTATGCGACATTGTTGGGATAGGCTATGGGACCTGTCAGCTGATTCTAAAGGACGGAAGCGGCCGTCAAAGTGGCGCAACCACAACTGGCTGCTGCAACGCGCCAGCGCACACCGCCCTCAAAGTTCGGCAGTTTTTGGCCTCAAACACCATGGCCGTCATCCCGCACCCTCCTTATTCGCCGGATTTAGCTCCGTGTGACTTCTTCCTCTTCCCAAAGATGAAAATTCAGCTAAAGGGAAGGAGATTTGAGACGATAGAAGAGATTCAGGCAAAATCGCAGATGGTGCTTGACAGGCTGACAAAGAAAGATTTGCAGGGATGCTTCCAGGCTTGGCAGCGGCGCTGGGATCGTTGTGTTCACTCCCAGGGGAACTACTTCGAGGGTGATGGATGAATTTAATACCTGAGATAAGTGTACGGTTTTTTTTTGGTTTTTTTTTGTGGCTCAGTCTTGAAACTTTCCGATCGCACCTCGTATATCCTGTATAACAGTAACATTTTATACAGAAAAGTAAAGGAAATTAAAATTTACTGCGCATGTGCCATCTGGAACACATTGTAATCATATCAGGCATTTATTTATCATTTTCCATTGTCATAATTTATTCGCGGAGCTGATGAATCCAGTTCAGACCTCGTATACAATTTCTCTGCAACCTCCTCCTTTCGTCCACGTAGTTCCAAATATTCTACTATCGAACATTCTCATGACGAGGGACCAAGTTCATTGGTTTTCTGTATGACTCAATATTTATGCTGAGGTATCAATTAATTGTATTGTTGCTCTTAGTTAGGCGGAATTACGAACGTCATACTTAGCATAATAGCTGCCGCTGAAGCCGAACTAGATCCCAGAGCTGAAGAGAGTGTACTCGATGCCTTGGACAGTAAGTGACCTGTACATACTAAAGTTACGTAAATCAACCGATTTTCCACTATTATTGGCTATTCATTAACTTTGCCTTGCCAGACGCATTTCTACTCTATGAAGCCATAATCAGGAGCTGTTTATTTACATATTTCGTTCAATATATAAGATAAAAGAATATATTAAATCCTAAAACCTTGCACCATCATTTTAACTTTTCAATTTAGTACGAGATTAAATTGAAAATGTAATTAAGAGAGAACAGCAATTCCATTACTGATATAAATTAGGCTAACAATAGACAGATCAATGCTACTGTACACGAGACGTTTATTTTATCGCTTAGTTTAAAGACACATTACTCTGAATTAGAATTATAAGAAAGCCAGAATTTTAAGTCACGTTTTGTATGTATTTGATTTGTTTCAGCTATCAAAGTAACGAATATCTTACTCGCTGTGGTCGCAGCGGTACTCACAATATTGGGAGTCCTGCTTATAGCTGGCGCGAAAAGAGTAAGTAATGTACAGATGATTTATTAACTAAGTCTATGGAGCACAGTCCTTGTTGAGAAGCTAATAAAATTAATAACCAAGGTAATATAAAAATCAATCAATAAATCCCTCCCAGTATAGAACCACATAACTCTCTTAATTGTAAGTCTCATTCTGTTCATAAATGCCGAGTAAACGGTTCTGGACAACATTTATAGGATAAAATTACTCTGCAGACTATTAAAGGGTTTTTTTTGTGGCTCTACTGTGAAATCTTAAATGGTGCAAGTACCACACAAGAACTATTCTTTATTAAATACTAATTTCAATTGCCACTTTGTTCAATTAATCACGAATGTAATACGGATCCATAACAGTATAATATCTGTTTGCTAAGTTACCAAAATCCACTGGAACGTTAGTGGAGGAGTGGAATCTTAAACAATTAATAGGCATTCTTTAAGCCTATCTATACCATGTTTTTTAAGTAATATTAACTCTGTTTAAAAATTATAACATACAATTACAATTAAGTAAGTTTGTCCCACTATACGCCATGTAGGCGTTTGGGGTGAGTGGAGGTATGGATCCTCTCTTCCTTGACCTCGGCACTAGATGGGGGTGAGTGGTCAGCATCACGCCCCGGCCGGCTTTACCCCCGGGAAAGGACCCCGGTACCCATTGTAGAGGAGGCTGGGTGGGCCCCAGAGCCGGTCTGGACGCAGAGGCTAGAGGAAAAATCCTCTGCCCCCGTCGGGGATCGAACCCCGGTCGTCCAGCCCGTAGCTAGTCACTATACTGACTGAGCTATCCCGGCTCACAATTACAATTTAAAATTATTTTATTTTCCGTATTTCATTATCGTAAACAGATACCTTAATCATGTAATGTAAACAGCGAAGATAAGACTATTTATCAGCATCCGTTGCATTGTTCGTGAAGAGTTATAAATACTTAATAAGAAATCTGCCTTCCAAATCAAAGTAATTCTCAGTAACGTTCACTTTTACGGTAAGACGATAATACTATAAGAAAGTGTGAATAACTCTTCAACTGATATTTAACAATATTCGGCAAATATAATAAACCATGCTTTAGCTAATGTATTATTCAATTGGAACTTCCAACGGTCAGTATATCTTTGTTCTATGTCCACATCACATGATTCTCTGTGAAACCTTATTGGCCAGAACACTAAACATTTCAATATTAAATTAATAACATTTTAATGTGACAGAATAAAACATAGTGTGAAATGAAACACCTAAAATCTGTACAGATTACGAATGTAAATGGAGATATTGGCAATCTGTAGACATAAGCAGGCTTAAAATAACAGTATTATCTCATTGTCCCCAGAGTTGATACAGCACTCAACTACTAATGCGACTATATGCTATGTTTATACGTGGATATTTTTTAAATCAACAAATGATTTCAAAATTATATTGATTTAATTTATCCGTATGTCCTGCTTGCAGAATTCTCCTTCACTTCTAGTTCCGTGGATGATATACACTTGTTTTTATATATTTGCTACAGTGGTTTCATACGTCATAAATACTGTTGCATACTCCGAGGCAGGCAAACCTTTGCTGGCTGGCATTTCTGTTATAGGAGCCATTCTTAATCTATGTAAGTATGTTCTGCATTAACTTTTCCCGCCAGTGTTTGATTATGCTGCATGCAGATAAGTCTATTTAAGTTATTACATCCACCTCCTTGACAATGACTCAGAATATTGTATACATTGTTTTCAGCGATCCAGACGTACTTCATCCTCGTTGTATACAGTCTCTATCGAGAGCTGAGGGGCGAAGACCTTCTCAACCTCTGATGTGGACCGTAGCAGTGTCTTTCAAGAAAAGAGAAATCGTCGAAACATTGACTTAGGTCATACAGAGTCCTTAATTTTATAGTGAACAGTTCGTGCCACAATTATCGGTTGAAATCCTCTGCTAAGTTTCGTATTTGTTTGAAGAATAATCCCAAAATAACCATTCTGGGGGTTTCTGACGATGGTGTAATACAAAATCCAACAATCCTGACTAAAATAAGTACCACGTTTTCTATCTCTCCACGCAGGTCTTCTGAGTTGTGACGCCGTGTGGACTTGCAGATACTTACCAACATTTAGGAGGAACACGCTGCCTCCATCTTCAGGTGTAAGTAACATGAAGGCAGTGTGTCCTTCCGAAACGTAAAATCTGCCTACAGGTCCACGATCCGATACGTTCACCGCCGCATGAATCTCGATTTTCTATCGGTTTACACCCCGTTGAAAAATTATATTGTCAAGATCAAAGTTAAGTTCTGTGACCGGAAATACAAGCTGTGGTCCATATGATGTTTCTTTCTTTTTTTTCTCCGGGAAAGTATTTATTAATATTATGATTATAGTGCAACGGCTGCTAGAGGAGTGTTCATTTATTGACGTTGCTGAATGACGACAAAAGAGCTCATAACGATGATGAATATCGAATTAACAGTTGGCACATGCAATAAGAAAGTGCACTGTTAATAATCCTAAAGATACGTAGTAAGTAACCTTAAGTATCATATAATTACAGACTTATGTCATTAGCCATTTAAATGATATTTCAATGTGTCATTTAAAAAAAGACCAACATATGAAATATAAATTTTAACATCAAGATTCTCAAGTTTGTGATTTAATAGACAGATTTTTACCTTTTCGTCATCTTACTTTTTGCTGCTATTTGCAAGTGATCAGAAGCATCATTTCTTATTCCCTGATCCTTGCCAGTTTAACCACTAGACAAACTAAGAAGTCACCTGCGGTGGCCAAGGAGGAAAGAGAAACAGTGTAACTAATACGTAATACGTATCTAAAATTAAAGAAACAAAGGACAGACTAAATGTGTGTTCGCATTTGCTGCTTTGTATTATGCCTCCAACAATATTTGGTATTGTATATTAAATGACTGGTGTGTGTAATGAAGTCAACAATGTGACCAGTCAGCACATTTCTGGACAAAGAGGAGATTGTCATTGTCAGTCACATAACAGACCTAATGCTAATAGGTTCTGCTTTCACTTCTGGTAAGTTATTTTTCTTTTCTGTACATGATTTCTTCAGAAGTTACATATACAAACATTAATCAGTAACCAACTTTATTATTTATTATTATGAAGTTTGCAAAATATAATTTTAAAATTCTAATGTGTGTTACTTCTAATACATATTTCGTGTAATGTGTAGAACAATGACAATGTTCATTCAGTATATTATTCTCCTTTTACCTGTAACCTAATTCTGAAATTATAAATGCAAAATTTTTGGAAGTTGCTGAAAGTTAGGTTAGGGCGCCAGATATCCTGACGCTGGTCCTGCACCTGATAAAATTTAGCATTGGGAGAGGATCATTCCTACGTAAAGCAATAAAATATGTGAACTGTTTACAGAAACACTAAGAATGTATCGTCCTGCACCATTTATTAACCGCAAGTATGTAAAGGTGTAAAAAGTGCCCAGAAATTAACTCATATTGCAAGAGGGTTGTATTGCGTCAGTACCAATAATGGTGCCACATCATGACCCTCAGTATTTCCCTCATCCTGACATTTTTAATCCAGATTGCTTCAGTGAAAATAACAAGCACAATATACAGCCATTAACCTATATGCTCTTTGGATCAGGACCCAGACATTGCGTAGGTAAGAAACTGTACATTAAACATGTACTTGGTTAAACTTCAGTCTGTTAGAAATTTAAATGAAGGCTCCACACTTGTAAAAATTGTAAAATACCTCTACTCACTAAAACATATTAGTACTGGAATGATATAATTTTAAACTTCAAAATATGTTCTAGAATTTAAAAATTATTTTAAATGAAACTCTACTGCTCTAACTCACAATCTGTATTTTTTAATTTTGTATATGAAGTGATGTTTATTCAGTAATTTAAATAAACCTATAAGTGACAGTAAATTTAAAAATAAATAGCGAGAATATAAGAAATAAAACAATATTAGTGGCCTACCATCCTACATTGATTTTAAAGACCATTATCACAAGGTAGTTCAGATGGTTAAATATTTTTGGTAGTGAAAGATTTAAAATCTTGTGTGTTTAACAAATACATTTTCTGGTAATATTAATTTTTGCCTTGCACAGTATATTTCTTTCTTTCTCTCAACTTTCATATATATGATGTGTCAGGTATAAAGAAGTTTAAAAGTTTATATATGACGTGTATATCATAATGTACTATAATTTAATAAATTGTATATAATTTTCCCATTGTTTGTATTAGTTGTACATTCTTCCAGGATATCACTTTGCCCTACTTGAGACCAAAATAGCATTGGTATACCTGCTGAGACATTTTGAACTTGGCACCACTTCAATGACAACTCATCAGAGAAGTTCAGATTGCTGTCGAGGGTAGTTCCTGACTCAGACCACCTACCTCCAATGCTTCAGCTAATGAACATAACTAATCTATTACAAATAATATAGTTCAGTATTGATAGTTACTGTCATATTTCTTATATAAAACTCTTTCTCAATAGTTAAAATAGTCATTTATCTGAAGTCATACAGTCAAAATATTTAGGACTTTAATCTACCTATTTGTATTAGGTTTCTCATCCTGTTCTCTGTTATTCTTCATATTCTGTGTCTACGTTCATTTAGCGCTATGCTAAAGGAATGGCAAGAATCATGAAGATCTATGAATACTCGTTAAAAAGGCACATTATAATGAAACAAAGCAGTTCAAAACATGCAAAAAGATTCTACATATGTTCTTTTTCCTAGTTAAAATGGAATTTATTTTCAAAGTGAGATAGGGGAGGTGAAGTTGAGAAGCAAGGATCAAGATCTAATGCAGACCCACACAAACCGGCATACTCACAGAGACACTCCAGACACTGGGCTGCTCTGCCAGGTACGGAGCAGTCGAAGCTCTCCGTCGTGAGGCCTTCTGATAAACTGCATAGGGACCTACTGGCCTTGGACAGGAAACAATGCAGGCTGGTAACAGATTTGTTAACTGACCATTGTACTTTGAGGCAGCATCTACATATAATGGGTCGCTTGGGAAGTGCCAAGTGCAGGAAATGTGGAAAAGAAAAGAGCCAATAGACATTAGGAGTGTCTCAGGTTGGTTCTGGTTCTAGAACTGTAGTTTTGGCACTTTGAAGGAATCTAACAAGATGATTGATTGGCGATGGGCTGAGCAGGGGTCTGAGTGCCTGGGGCAACTGAAGTTGTCCCCTCTAGATCAGACAGAAGTACCAGTACTCCATACTCCCAGTCTATGAAATGGTTGAAAAGTACTATGATAGTATAGTAAATACAACATATTTATGAAATGTTCAATGCAATTTAGTTTCACACATTTCTTGTTTTACAACAGTGACAGCTGTGTCTGGTGAACATTTTGTTTGAACATAGTGTTGCAGAGTCATCAAAAAGGTCATGAAGCTGTGAAAAATTTATATTAAACTTATATATCAAAATAAAAATATAAAACATTTCATTACGATTAATATTTACGCACATTCATGTTCATGGCAACATAACACACGTGCTTACACACACACACACACATTATAATAAGAAGCAGCAGAGATTAACTGAGTAATTATTTTATACTTCAGTTAATATAACTGAAAATATTGCATTTATTACTGAATCAAAATTATGTTCAGCTGTAATTCAGAAATGATGTTTTAAATCATCAGTTTGTGTGTGGATTCATTCACTTTATTCATAAGCATTTTTATTTTGTTAGAAGTAACCAGGATGTGCTTTTTCATTATTATATTTTGGGATGATTATGTATAGATTTAGACAACGCATAATTTGGAAGCAGTAATTGAACTGAATAAATTTATCCTTATTATTATTTTACCATTACAAGATTTTCATTTTATTCAATCGAATGTTTTATATCCTGTTTGGATTAAATGTATCCTGAACCCAGTGAAAATCCTATGAAAAAGTGTGCTAAATTTCTGTATTCTATTCCTCAAATGAACACTATTAAAGACTGCAAATATAGAGTTGCCCATCACTCAGAAATTCCAAACAAATGCTGCATAGGGTCCTAGAACACACTGCTACAGTGTGCTTTCTTCATCAAGCTGCTTTACCTCAAGAATTGTGATTATGAATAACAAGTGAGGGGCTCAGATAGTTTTATTTTTATGTATAGTACATCTCTGCACGTGGTATTGATGAAAAGTATGCAAATAATTGATAATCCTGGTATGTGGTTTTGGGTTAATATCACTTATGTTTCATCAGACCTGAGGAATTCAATGTCAGAAAAATTTACTCCACTTTACTAAACAGTACAATTAATGACAAAAGAGTTGTAATCATTGGCACAGTCAGAATTTATGTAGGCCTAATACAATTACTACCATCAGCTGAATACTTCAAGGCATTTAAATGATATCCCATTAACATTTCAAAGTTTAATTTTCAATTTATATAAAATGTAATACCATATTTAAAAGAATAAATCCTGAAACTTTACACTTATAACAAATGAATGTCAGATGTAAAACTAATGTGCATCAGTTCAGTATAAGACTTTAATGTTCCTAAATTTATCTTAAATTACTCTGAATCACATATGTACTGGAAGTAACAAGCAAATTAAAATGAAGAAAAGTTAAATTAAAAATAATGAAAATATTCTATAAAGTTTTATTGGGCTTAAAATAATTTCATTTGTATGTGCAGTCGTCGTCCAAGGAGTCCTACCGAACGTCTATAGATCAGGCCAACAAAAAGTTGGGACCCGCAGTGCTCAGGCACTTGAAAAAAGGATTGTTCTCAGCACCCAGTATGTGCAGTACGTGAGAATTATCAATAGCCCTTGCTTTAATGAACTAAATGCTCTCTCTTAAGTCTTGAAAGACTCTTTTAATTCAAACCTAATTGAATTCACTGATAGAAAACATTCCTCCGTGCCTTGCATAAGGCAACACTGACCTCTTCCACCAACTTGTAATATGCTTAGTAGAGAAATATGACAGATATGACAGACTACTCACTTGACATCAGAATGATAAAACAAAGAATGAGTCATTTATTCTTTCACATTGTTATATAAACCCAGCCACTTTCTTCAACCAGTCTTTACACCTTTCATCTTCATCTAGTATTCAACATTAGAGAAAGTAGAAGGTGCAGCAGCACGCCATGTTCCTAGCAATTCTCAAACATCGCTCCATCTCTCACAGAGAACAGAGCCCAATCTAATTCTACCAGACGTAACTATGAACAGTGTGATACCTGTGCCACATTGCAGCTCCACTTGTTCTTCCATGACGATGTTGACTCTTCTCACTAAGACAATGACAATGAGATTCCAAGAAGTCAACATTAGTCTTGAGGTAGTATTTAAGTAGATAGATTCTTCTCATGAAGAAATTTTTCACAGCCATTCAGAATGTCTTCCATGGTAACAATTTGTTCAACCAGTGGCTTGTTTTGGTGCTGCGACAGGCAATCCACTCATCAGTTTCCCATCTGATACCAGCACCGACCAGTATGGGGGAGGCATTTCACATGAGACAACAGATTCATAACTTGGTGGCAGTTCACCTCCTGCAACCAGATGTAGTTGACTGCTCATGCAGGCTCTTGTGCCCTAAACAAACATTTCACTCACTTCAAGAAACCATCCACAATAACCCTTGTTCTTAACACGCAATATTCTTATATGGTACGACAAACGGACACGAGTACTGTGCCGTCAAAAATATTTTTAAATTCATTCTTAAATCGATTTCTTTTTTTTAGATTTCCCAGTATTTTTTTGCAACCTGTGATAAAAATATTATCTGCAAAGCCCTTGCAAATATATTCATACATATTAAATTAAAACCTCTCACCTGAGTTAAGTAAATCACAATCTTCATTACTACAGACATAACTTCATCTGTACTAATAAAACTGGAGTTCTAGGCAAATAGCATAAAGAACAGGACTGTGCGATACTTTCAAAACAAGACTTTTGGAAGAGGCAAGCAAAAATAGAAGCAACTTTATTCAAAAATTGCTTTGTACATTTTTTCTATAATTTCCTTCATACCTCTGAAAACCAAATGGGGTGTGAATGCAAAAATCAAGATCCTGATAGGCATGCATCATGATTCTACAACAAAATAAAGATACGGTGATTTTCCATAATACATATAACACAGCTTGAATGTTCTGCGTTCAATGATTCTCATCTTTGCTACACCACCAGTGGGTAAAATTGCATTTCATAAGATGCTGCTACAAGAAATTATCATTGAAACATTGGCAGATGTTTGTGCAAAGAAACAATTACAAGAACATTTCTCATTCATCTCATGCAGCTCACAAAAATATTTCATACTTTTATTCCCTTTCCTTCTTGCAATAAAATCCCTCTTTATCGTACTTTAAGTCTATCTAACATTTCTTTCTTTGGGTGGAGGGGGGTGGAGGTGGCAACTGAAGAAGTTCAGAAAAGTTGTTGCAAGAAAGATAACCTTTTCCTGTAAGGTCTGTTAATGAAGATAACGAAGACTCGTTGGTTACCTGGCAATGATTCCCCGATTCCTGTGTTGCGGTCCATATGCATATACCCAGGCGGTGTGTGACATAGCCGCAGACCAAGAGGCTGACAGCTAGCAGCGCCAGGCCGATACCCAGAACATGCCAGCGCTTGTCACTGTCGCTCGTCCAATCGCCTCTCATGTTGCTCTCCAGAAACAGCCCGAACACAACCAGGAGCGGCACCGACACCATCGCGACCACAAGGTCGACCAGAGACTGTCTGTTGGTCGGAGCCACCTGTCGGCAAATTAGAACGACGGTTCCTATGAGATTTGGCTTCGCAGCCGCACAAGATTCAAGAACTGAGGCAAAAACTGGATCTGAGACATGGTTTCCGGTTCATCCAATATAGAGATTACTGTGGCGTCAGCGTTCCTGGAGAATTTAATCGCTGGAATGATTGAGTATTTTTCATACATGTATACAACAGTTATTATAGTTTCTTGTGCTACCTTAACTTCGTAAAGTAGCCTCATGATGTGTAATAATATCAATAGATTCAGTCGTTTACGAACATCCAGAGAATTGTTTTTTAGCTGTTGTCAGACAAGCTGTCAACCAGTGATAAAGTTTAAAGTAATTTAATTTTCGCTATTATGTAGTTTTTAGCACAGTAAAGTTGTCTAATACTTTCTGGTTTCAAATTCAAGACAAGGAATTGCGTTCCTTGAGTAAAGGTCATAATACAGTCGCAAACAAACGCTTGACTTCGCATGACGACAGAGACACGAAACTGATAACGAATATAATCATGATATTGATATATTGGCCTTCTGAATGAGGCTCCTTCACTGGTAAAATCCAGTAAGGCCTATCTGGGGGTCAGGGGACAGGCATTGCAGATTCTTTGTTTCCATAAATATGCTCACAAGTCTCACGAATTGGAAACTTACATTGCATATTAAGAAAAATTGAAGTTGAAACACATTCAGCAAGCCTACGGAAGATGTTTAAGTGCGGGAAAGAAATACGAGTTGCTTTCTAATTCTGCAGTATGAATTCAAAGTCTGAATGTACACCAGACATAAAATTTGTAATTATTTTATTTGACGTCACAAAGGACGTGAGGCCAATTTAGTTCGACTGACATAATACATAGATTGCTGTTTATATCCTAAACAGTTAACATTAATATTAAGATTTAATCATATATTCTTAGTATTACAAACAAATTGTTAAAACACTCGACGTCAGCGTGGTGAATTCAAGGATTCAGAGGGATTAGGACATATAGGTGCCAATACCACTCAGGATAGTGAAACTGTGCCCGAAAGACACAATTTTCGGACTTCCGTGGTTAGGCGTAGCGCTATTCAGCTTTAGTACGTTACACACATTACATATGTGTAACACGCATACACAGTGTGTCCGGTGACTTACGTCAGTACTTCAGGATTTTATTCCTGGGGTCATTCTCAGTCAGAAATGTCATTTGGGCATATGTTCGATTCACTGAGTTAAGTATATTTGTCATTCAAGATGATTTGAATCTTACATAGAACATTGCGGTCAGTAATGCATCTTGCAGCATCGAAAAATTCTGTGACGTACTTCCTCTACACTTTAACTCCACACATGGAAAACTGCAGGAGTAAGATCCGGTGACTTCACTGGCCAATTCCATCGGTCACGGAACTGGTCGCTCAGGTATTCCGTCACATTCTGCTGAAACTGGGTGCTCCGTTGCGCTGAAGTACACGCGCATTCGTGTCTTTTGTCTGTTTAAATTATATTGGATTTCTACCTACAGCTACATAATCATTGAAAATCGGACCCATAATCACATGACATGGGAATTACCTCAGGAATATGATCGTAAGTATTCACATAAGTCGCCGGACATCCCATTTATAATCATGGCAGCCTACTGTTGAAACTTTCCTGAAATATTGTGTATCTTAAACATTTCATTCTCAGGATGGATTTCCCACATAGCAGTTAAAACTTTGGGTAGGTTATTGTGTGTATTATTCTACTGCAGTTTATCAGAACACTCTTCCAATACTGTTTCAACCACAGAGAAAGAAGGGAAATCTGTCAGTATATGACGGGAGATAAATAAAAGCCGGCAATTAGGTTAAAGCAGCTGTGTTTGTGTTGTTTTTTTACTCCGCTGTGACCAGCGGAAAAGAGTCTTCATTGAGACCCATGGCACGTCCGCCGGCAAGTTCTTATGTATGACAGGGCAAAGGTCACAGATAAAGCCACGAAAATATGGCTGACGTATAGTCTCTCATTGTCATCATGATCAGTCAATAATCTCACCCTGGAGAGGTTAATATTTAGCCATTTTGAAATCATTCAATTACTTGACACCTAATGCAAGATTTAATCGAAATATGCCGACTGAGTGACGTGTAGACAGACACAAACTTTCCGTAGAGTTAATTTTACGTTATTCGTGCAAATATAAACACGACCATCGGCCTGGTGGGTATTAGAACGAGCAGAAGCCACCAATACGTACGAAAAATGGCACGAGACTTCACAGTCATCGGGAGCCCCTCGAACTTTACACGCCTCATCGCCCGTGATAACCCACGACTAGAAGTCGGTTCATTACGTCAAGGCCTTCGATATCCCTGCTGCTGCCTTCGTTCGTTCATCCTAATCACACTGTTTGTGTTTAATATGCTACACTCTTGAAAGACGAACGTCTTGTTGTTAACAAGTAAGGGTTATTATTGAACGAGACTTCGTCTTTCGATCACATGCGTATTCTGCAAACATTGTTTTGAGCAAATAATGTTTATTGTCACTGATTTTAGGAATGGCAGGTAAGGCCACAGATCGATTTTTCATTTCAAATTGCAAGTTTTGAGAAAAAGAATACTGAACTTAGAATTTACAGAGTGATTTCGAATCCCAAAAACTTTATTTTATTAAATATGTTACATAAACATCCGCGACAATTTCGGTTTGAAATTATAAAAAATCATGACATTTCTATAACTTCAATCGCAGGTCTTTCTTCAGCGGAAACAAACCTTGAACAACAAATGAGCGCGCTAACTAAAGGCCAACTTATTAACGAACAAAGACTCAGAACACAATGCAGGAACTGTAGCAACGAATCTGTTAACTACGTCATGAATTTGAGCCCTGTCCAATATTCGTCTCTTATTCTTTTGGTGCGTAATTCACGAAACATCCTCTTGTGCTGGCGAATGAGGAAAATTTTGTTTACGCCGAGTATAGGCAGACTTTAATGAACCCAGTAACTAATGAATGGCCTTGAATGATTTTACTGGTGAGTGGTGCCTAATACAAAAATTTTCAACTTCTGTAACAGTAGCAGTTTGTCTGCCAGCGTCAACAGTAAGTCACTCGTTAAATGAACTACTTCGTAGTTGAGATTTAAGGTTCTCACGGCGTCGAGTACGAAGATCACAGCCTTCTGGGATATTGCTGTGTAGTCTCGTAGAAGCTTACTGGCGTTTCAGAAGCCTTCACGGCGGCTGAACACAATGGAGTCTTCTGGGGCGATCAGCTGTGTGAGAATGTCTTTGTGCTCAGGGTTGATGACGATAGCGACAGAGAGTCTCCGAAACGTCGAATTACAATGCCACTTTCACACAGTTGATCACCCGAGAAGGCATCACTGCAGTTCAACAGAACATCTTGGGTTTCACATATACAAAATATATTATACATACATGTATTTATAACATTTTTATTTACATGCATAAATCTATTCTTTGTTATTACGTATGCTATGATCATTTCAGTGCGACAAGCCTCATAGAGGAGTTACTGCATTTTACGATGCAAATTTAAACCTGTCATTTTCGATACCGAAGCTCTAATGTAAGCTAATACGTCCTCAGTGAACGCTAGCAATTAATGTCTATGGAGCAGAAACTGCTGACCAAGGTCTGTGTCTCACTGGAATTGATAGAATTTATTGCCAAGTAGCTCTGAACCTTGCAATTGAGACAATTTAAAACAGATTACATCTCCACAGTGGGTCATGACCTAAGCGTGTCGTCTCCGCCTTTCAGGGCATTGTATGGACGGAAATCCTGTGGGTGGTGGCTGCATAGGCTTCGAGGAGCTCCCTATAATGCGCCATCCTAACGAGGAACTGCCGTGGAAAAACAGAAGGGAAGCATTCGTAGGATATTTGTTCATTCGGTTAAAAGCGTCACTGTTCCAATTTATAAGATTATGCAGCGTTGAAAATGATAAAATACGATAATTATGAATGACGACTAGGAAGATATGTGGAAGAAAAGTTTTGTGGTACAAGTTATTATCCCTTCATTTACCTACAGGGCTTACGGTAAAATACGAAAACTTAAATTAGAATATATGACACTGGTGGAGGTTCGATTTGGATTCTTCTAGAATGCAAATCTGTCTCGCTACCTATGTGCTAACTCGCTTCATGTCCTGCTTTGAACAATTATAGGATACCAGGATTCCTCTTAGGAGATCATAAAAAAATTTCACAAAATATAATACAGCGTAGTCAAAACGAGAGAAATCATGTTAAGCTCTCTCTTGTCGAATATATGTATCCATTATTAAAATAATAAGTACTCATCTTCGTCAGTGATCTTCACATATTTGCTAGTCTGATGTACATTTGGACTTCTACAGAGTGGGTAGGAAGTAAGTAGGCATTGATAAATGGTTATAACCTCTATATTTCCAATGCAAAGATAATGAAAATAATTTTATATGTACCTTTTTAAATGGGAATGCCTACTTACTTCCCACCCAGCCTGTAGATTAACCTCCTTACTAGCATGCACTTCCCATAACACGCAAGCACAAACCATTATCTCTCACAGAATAAGAGACTTAATGAATCCGCTTTTAAAACTCGAATTTCCGGATCTTTTTCTTTCCCATTCATTAATAGGCATAAATATTAGGCAGTGGGAAACCATAAAAATGTAAAGATAAACGCTCCCACAGTAACAAAAACAAGCTGATACGTCTGTTGTTATATATGTTTTCCTTTGTTACATTTCCTTCTCATCATTTGAGTACTGAATTATGTATTTTTTCGTTGAGTATTAACAACACGAACTGTGTTTCTACTACGGTATTTCATACAGGCGTACTTTTGAAGAGGTTTCCTGCACCAACCAATTTCTTGAATAAATCTGTGGTTTTCATCCTTCTGTATCTAAACTGTTCACATAACACAGCCGTAAACTGTTTCTTGGGCTGTTTAACAACTCGGTTTTGACTGCAGCAATTATACAACGTCGAATAAAATTAGTTAATCACGAATGATGACCAGCTGAATCAAGAGACTCATTTCAACATAATATTCATTTCCGGTCTGCCCAAAGTTTCCTTCAGTATCTGCAGACTACAGGAAATAGCCAGAAAGTCGGCCGAATCTAAGCCGGGAAGCTTCCAAATACAAAATAAAAATTGTATCGTTCCACGTCATCGGAATTCAGGACAAAAACGTGATATAAAATAACCTATAACCAATAAGTCTTTCTAAGTTTAGTTTACGGTCACGAAGAAGTTAAGAGTAAATTAGTTCGGACGGGAAGATTTTAGTTTCTCACAGCGGCCATCTATGAAGCCGGCCGTCTTCTGGATTGTTACGCCATGCAGTCTGGTAGAAGTCGAACTCACCACCACGAGAACCTCAAATCCTACTTAGATTCAGAATATTTATCTTCCCACCGCGTATCTACAAACGTAAGGATTAAAGATTGTTTTATACGTTCATGGAACTTGGTCTGTAACATTAAGGAAAGAGCAACTTTTCAAACCCTGGGAATAAAATGCTTGAGCCCAGCAGGAAGGAACTGATAGGAGACCGGAGAAAGTTGTATGTATAATGAGCAGCCACATAATTTGTATACCTGCTTTGTGTTCGGAAATGTCATTTTTTAAATATCGGCTCGAAAAATGGCTATTTTGACTCTTATCGTGGTTTTCCTAAGCACCTTCCAGAAAGTAACGGGATTTTACCTTAAACTAGGCCACGGAACTTCCTATCACATCCTTTACAGATCATTAATCATCCAGTCATTCGAAGATGGCCGTCTTCTGGGATGTTTGACTGCGTAGTCTATTAGGTACTGACCGAAGTTTAGAAGATCTTAGTGTCTCTATCATCGGGGTGATTAGATAACATCCCAGAAGACAGTCACCTTCATGGTCGCCGCCGTGAAAACTTGAAATCTCATCCTATACAGCATGAGCTACAAACAGCGAAGTCAAATAAACAAGTGGAAGCTGGAAGTGTCGGAATAAAACGCTGCAACGCACATACTCCATGTCGTCGTCATCGGAATTTGACCCGTACATACAGAAAACAAGAGGCTGTCAGACTGAACAATTCTAGCGACATCAAGGCTCAACAAAGTAAGGAACAACATATCAGACGTTGTTAAACAGAAGTCAGAGTTCAGTTAGCCTGCGTAAGACATGAGTTTGTTTAGGGTCGTTGGAACATGGCATCCGCTTACTGCTCTGGTGGGATTATTTCAGCAGTGGCGAAAGTGTACCCCGTAGTTTAAAATTGTGTTGCTGCTATGAAATATTTCCTAGTCCCTGAACTTACGAGTTTCGTGAATAACATCTCCGCTATTTTGAATGTAAAATGTGAGTCCAGTAGCCTGCAGAAGTTGACGGAACGGACCCGAGGCGATGTTCACATATTAATAACAAAGTCGGCCCTTTGTCGTTTGTCACTATATTGCATATAAATAATTCCATGGAGCAACAGGTCTTTCAGCTAGTCAAGAAGTGTCCTACCCTTATCGCTACCTTCATGCAACGTTATGAAAATACAATAAAAAAGAGAGTTAGTTACACACATTTACTAATCTACATGCACTTTACCTGCAACTACATTCACGAGCTTGGAATGGAGTCTATTCCAAAATCAAAAGACAGAAAGACCTATAGGCTTCCGGAATGGAAATAACTTAGCTCTGTCGTATTCTAAACAAATACTGAAACCGTATAAAGCTAAATGTAAACATATAAATTCTGTCAACAGTACGACAACTTTGCAGCTTACATTTATAATAGAATTACACAAGAAGACACTTAGAACAGATGTCATATTCGGTTATTTTAGTTGACTTATTTAACAATAGTCTATTATAAAACCGTATGTGCCAGTATGGAGTACATTATCAATTCATTCAAAATTCTTATCAAAATAAACTTTACCATTTATTCCCGATACTGTGCTAGTCAAATGATGGTTTAATTGTTTTGGTTCTGTACTCAGGCACCAAATAAAGGTTGAGGAAAATAATAAAAAAATAGTTTAAATGTTACAACTATAAATTCAATAACACTAAATTAACACCTGAATAAATGAAGAGAATTTATAACTTCTGATGAATATTTCACCGACTATGAGTTACATACTAACACAAGATTCCTACCGTCATTCTATCAGATGGTCACACTTCTACTTCACAAATATCACGATTCAATATGGCTGAACTGAAATTTGTCACAGTACCACTCTTGTAAGACAGCCACAGAACACTGTTCCAAATCTTTCATAGACACCTATTTTCATTCGATACCCGCATAAGGAACTTCCTCATACGCATGCGCACAAGATTAACGATGGATCGCGGAACATACGTCACGTTCATACAGACTTGCAATGCGCTTACGTAGCTGGAATATTGGTCATTGTATAGCGCATATTACAAATAGGAACGGAAAATCCGATATAAGTACGTGTTACGTACAGTCAGTGGCAAAACAGCAAGTGCCCCTCCCTCCTTTAATGAGGCAACAATATACGCTATTTTTAAATGAAATATAAGAATGATATTTATAAATTTTTAATAGAATATGGGAAAAATTAATCTTTCTCGTACAAAACCTAAGCAAAAAATCTAAATATTGAGTGTTTCAACATACCCCACAACCGGGGCATTTCGCAACTGTAATATACTTTTGTAATGTTATTACTTAACTCCTATTGTAATGCAATGGTTCCTATCAATTTGAAACTTTTTGGCATTTTTAATTGCCAATGAGCTATTTCAAACTACAACATAATTTTGTTTATGCTCGTTCAAAATAGCTTATTAGTGGCTATGTTTGATTAGGTGAGATAGTTCATACAAGACATTGCAATTCATCAGGACACTAATGTTTGTACGTATAGTACTCTTTACAGTGTTTGAGGAGTATAGGGCCACCGAAGAACGACCTAGATTCAATACAATAACTCGTGAAACATGAATCAAAACAAAGTGCCTTTACTAATATCTGAAGAAAGAAGTTTCCTAATACTGTTGGTAAGTCTCGATGTGGGTATCCGATGTAATCCCAGGTATGACGAAGAAAGATTGTCACTACAGTAGCGAATATGAGTGGGCCTATTTAGCGGTCGTGGTAATCTGTAATTGCATCCATCTTCTGCCCTGATGGTGCACATGTTTCGAATAATGAAACAGCAGTGTTATCAGGGATGTTGGTAGTTTCCAACTCATCATATCTGAACAGATTCTAATATGTATAAGCCTAACACGTGTGGATGACAATAATAAAGTAACTTAGAAATACAAACAGCAAACAACTGCAAAAAAGGGTGGGTTACAAATTAATGCTCGTATACGTTTAATAATTTCTTTCTGCGTTAACGGTGACAGAACTATTGGACCTGCATTTATACAGTGTTCATACGTCATAGAAAGAATAATTTACACAATATCCGCTATTTGTCCTTAAAACACAGATAAGAACTCAGTAATTATTATTATTATTATTATTATTATGATTTCGCGGCAGGTGAAGACAACAGCGATTCGTGGCCGTGGGGCCAGGACCAATTAAACTACAGCCACCCCTCACCTCTCTCAACTGCCCGTTACATTAAGTTCGCTCATTAAATATTCATATTTTTCAGAGTTTACAATAACACAAGTTAAACAGTGTCTTACATTCCTCTCACACATTCAACCGAGACTTTTTTTTTAAATACGGACACCAACCACTACTCCATATTTTTCAATGAACAATTACAGCCCAAAATTTTAATGGGACAAAGTGTGGTCCTGTAGACATGTAGTTTATGTATTCGGATAGGTTTGACTCTGCTGGATAGAAATACTGACCACGACTCGTAAATTTGATTCATTTAATTGTGTGTATTATGAAGGTAAGGTAAACCAACTCCATGGAGAAGAGTCCTTCTTGGTAGTGATCCAAATAATCCAGTCCATGCCCTAAAACCTTATTACTTTAAGGTCTAATTTAATTTTATCCTTCCATTTATGCGTAGACCTCCCAAATTGCTTCATTCCTTCCAGTTTTCTGACTAATTTTTGTTTTGTACATTTCTCATCTCTCACATATGTTCAACATACCGTCTGTCTCATCTGTTACGTACATCCTTCTCTGCAACAAACGTGCCTGGTGTGTTCTTATTTTAATACTCAGCGTATTTAGATCATTACTGTGCTATCTTTAGAACCTAAAGCCTCTTGCAATCAAACACTTGTTTAATTAGAATAGGAAATTTATTTCTTTGTACCTAACATCCAATTTAACCTCGTGACTGTATTTTTAGAAAGGAGCATTGCTTTAACATAGACATATTGTACGTCTATATTTAGCAAATAGTCGCAATAAGTAATTATCTCTTTATGTAAGCTCCTAGCAGACACTTGTGTGACTTATACAATGTCATGGTACGCAAGAAGCCTGCAGGTGTTTTAGGGCCTGCTGAAATGTGAACTTGCCCATAATAGGCTAGCTGGAAGACAGATCTGCATAATTGTATTCTAAACACTCCTACATGCGGGCTTTGATGCTATGGAAAACCCAAGGCAGAGCTAGTGATATCGTGAGAATCGCCCTGATCAGCTTTTCTCATAAGGGAGAGGTACAATGCATCCCTCGGTGTACTCTACAGGTCAGTGAATGGACGGGTGCATTTCGTACGAGCTTCGGGATCAATAACTGAAAAATGAATCTTGAAGCCTTCGAATTTTAAACTTAGACCCACTGCAATTCCATTGTTTTGCTAAAACAAAGGAGCATTGTTGTATGTTCATGAAAAGAAAAATGTTGTGACTAACTCATTAATGACAGACCTGGGGGTCACAGCAGGAGCGTTAAATGTCGCGGTCCCGATCGAACCCATGTACTGATGGGTCGTGAATCCTGCTAACCACCAATGCACGCCATGCTGAATGGTGTGTACTGGACACGAAGAAAAGACTGACTGATCAAATGACTGAGAGAGTCGACAAATTACAAATATGAGAAAATAGCAAGTCTAATGGATCCATGGACCGTCTAAGGGCCACAAGCACATTTCACAAACGAAAAATTAAAGATATTAATATTTAAATTATATTGTTAATTACAATTAAAACACGCATATAATTGATGAACGTCTCGGGCAACAAGCCGCGTCAGATGGCTGAATGTTGAATGAACCATTTCTTCCGGAAGAAATGGTTCATTCAACATTCAGCCACCTGGCACTGCTTGTTGTCCGAGAGTCTTTCATCAACTTCGTTCGCTGCGAATGCTTTACTTTATACAAACATATAATTACTTGTATATCTAAATGTTATTATGCACTAAGACATGTGACTGAGCAATAAGAAATCACACACTATTATGAAATAAGATAATGATTTATTTACCTTATTTTTCTACAAATAATTTTTTTTAAGCTTACACAGCTTATAGATGATGATGATGATGTATATCACAACTTCGCAGAGTGAGACTCATTTTGGCCACAACAAGAGGTTTTTCTTCATTGTCACACTTTCATTCTGCTGTCTCATGATTTGTTTCACCAAGACCGATATTAATTTCCACTATACCTTTTAAACCTTAACACCTTTCTGCTTGGTCTATCTCGATATTAGTGAAACCTACCACAAGAATTACTAAAAATACACATTTTTTACTATCCCAGCAACCACCATCACTTGTGGTTCACTTTAAATGATTTTATCCAATCCCCCACCCTGTAATTTAGATCTGAATAAATATTAATAAATAACAAATACAATCAGTAGCAGACCAAGAAGCAGTTTGGGTGGGGAACAAGATTTATGGTAGCATATAGCTAGTAAATAGTCCCATGCTGTGTGTCTCCAGGCAGACGGACACTAGCAACAGAGGTGTAACAGAGAAAATGTGGCATATTAATATTTAATTCATGCTTCAGCACATACTTCAGTTCAATGTATTTCTACATTTTCATTTTTCCTGTACAATTCTAAGCTATCAACTTCATATCATGATTGATAGCACAGGTTTCTTGAAGAATGTTTGGCTATTGTAAAACAATCATTATACATCATGAATGGATGGACGTGTCTTAGAGACTGACCTCAATCCACTTTTGATATTCAACTGCCTGAGAAAATAAGAAAATATTCTCCATTACCAGCAGTTTTCTTCTCATAAATATTTTCTGTAATTGCTAGACAGGAATAATTTCAACCAGATGTATAAGACGTCCATTAAATAATCTGGAAAATATGTAATTAAATGAGAACTTTGTGGAGTAATGGCCAGTAGCATAGAAATATTGCTGTTCATATATGATCCCATGAATCTTTAGCCATTTTGGACACCTTCCTCAGTAGAAATACTTGTAATTGGTTTTATCAATGTAGGAGTCGAGGGTTGAACCTGCCCATATGGAGTATGAGTCCTGTGGGGTTGTGTCGCACAAAGTAGAGGAACGGCCTATCAAATCTCAGACGTGGAGCATTGGGAAGTCTTGCCTGGCGTGGTCTCAAGGCAAGAGGCAAGGAAGAAAATTCCAAATCATCCATATCATCAAAATGCACAGATCCTTTCTCTAGATTCTCATTAAGTTCCTCTCTGCCAGACCGCTGAGGGGATGTTGGGTATACTTCTACATGATGCCGTGAACTGACATTTTCTTCAGAACATGTACTGAAAGTGTTCACTTGGATGATGTCTGAAAGGTGCAAATTGTTTGCAAGACCATTGATTCCACGTAGATCAGCATGTTCAGCACTGAATAGATCTTTAAGGCCCATACGCTGTAGAGGTAAGGTGACATTAAGTAGAGAACGATGTGAAAAGCGAGGGATCTGGACTTCGAGCCCAGGTCGAGGCAGGAGACTTCGAAGTAAACGTGACCAAGCTCCATGGCGATATGAGGTTTCAATTAGACGTTGTTCAAGCCTTTGGAGTCCATCACCTGGGGCCTGTTGACCTTGCTGACCTGGTAATACCATTACCAGACTAATGAGAGAGTTATCACTGCCTATTGATGCTGCTGTAGCATCCAATACAGGTTCATATCCAGCCAGGAAACCACTGAACCACACAACTGCAGGGACTGGCACAAGCCGTCGTTGTCGCATGGCAGGCATCACAGTGAAGTACATTTCCCCATCACGACCGTAGATTGATGCCTGACTGCAGTCAGTCTGTAAGAATAGTTTAAACATTTAGCTGCAGAAATTAGATCACATGTGATTTTGTGAGTGGCATAATGAGAAGCAGTTGACCTTTCATGACTAAATAATTCTACAATATCAGGCATATGTTCACACTGGCAGAATACATTAAGCATTTCAATAATGATAAGTGAATAAAGTAAATCCACCATTTGTGGACTGTTATTCACCCAAAATATATGATATTTAATTATTTTTGTACCTGGAAGATGTTGGCACTGAATACAGCTAAGGGTGGGCGAAGCAGGATGTTGGAGCTGCGAAGATAATCAAGCACCCTACCATGGGTCTGTCGCTTAATGAGCAGGTTGGTGCGTCGTCTCACCAGGTCGCCAATTGCATTGAAGTTCACCTCTTCAACGTGACCATCATAGAATTGCTGAGCCCGCTCCTTGTAGAAATCCAGCAACTTACCCTTTGTCTGGGTGCGAAACATATCACTATTAATGTCATTTTCATATGGGCCTACTTATGAAATAATAATGATAAATAGTGTATCGCCCAGATTTATGCACATTGCATGTTGCTTGTTGTTGATATTTTTATATTTAGCTATTCTGCACATGCACTATCATTAATCTACTGCGTCTTCATGATTACTAGGCATACCAACTACAGTATCCATCACCAAACTGCATGCCTACGAGTTGGTAACTGGAATATTTTGGTGTATATATTCACATACATTCAGGAGTGAATAGGTCTATAGAAATTAATAATTAATATATTATTAAATATTATATCACTAAGAATTATATTTACATCTACTTTTCTGAATGAATTAGTAGCCTGGTATTCTTTTCCGTGTAATGAT
Organism: Zootermopsis nevadensis; assembly: GCF_977971745.1. Lineage (NCBI taxonomy): Eukaryota > Metazoa > Arthropoda > Insecta > Blattodea > Termopsidae > Zootermopsis > Zootermopsis nevadensis. Next base: position 3,048,989 of record NW_028259152.1, on the reverse strand, counting down.
ACCATGTGCAGACAGAGTCCTAGTGATGGGCTGATCCCCATGCAGAGTCTTTATATTGGTCAGAGGATTCATTTTTTCCAGATTTAATTATGAGTCAGAATAGCCCATAGGAACAGTAAAAATACAAATTTCACTTACTCACCCTGTCACTGTACAACTGCCTGATGAACACAGCTGTTGCTATGCCTTGAGTTCTGGAGATCACCAGAGACTCTGTGATGTTCCTGAACACCTGGTGTGGATTAAAGGTAACCATGTCATCTAGACGCAGGATGTCATTCATCTGACCTGAGGTTGGACCCCGAGCCCCAAGGAATACCATGGCAAGCAATGATGTGACTGCAAAAGGAGACATGACCACACTCCTTGACATGATCAATCCCTTGGTTGTAACAGCTGCCCACAGACGAAAAGCCAATTCATTGCAAAGTTCAGCAAAATGTCGAACATCTTCATCAAGTCCTACAGAACTTGCTTCAAGACCCAGATTCTCTTGAGGTGCTGGCTGAAGCTCAACTGTGGTATGTGTTTGTGGGAGCTGGAATTCCTGAGGATTTGCTTTAATCTTGGTGTCCTTTAATTTCTCTTCATTCAAACCGCTGACTTTCAACATTCCAATTGGTGCTGTGGCACTTTCTGTTGTAGTTATGACACTGATTATGGTGGCAGGTCTTGATGTGCTGCCAAACGCAGTTTTGTCTCTGATTTCATCATCATTAACCTGAGAAGGTGGTGCAGTTGAATGTTTTGTCCAACTTGTGTTATCAACAGTTGTTTTGGTAATTCCAAATTTTGTTTCTTTCTCAGGTGAATCTGTACTATTAGTCACATTAGACTCCCAATGATGGACATCTTTCTCACTGACTTCACTTCCTTTCTCCAGTGATGTCTCCATAAAATAACTTTCAATTTTAGTTTCAGGAGAGGCTATTGTTGTTTCTGAGCCCTTGTCTTGTGTAACAGGTGTGTTAGTCGTAGCCTTAGGTTCCTCATCTTGAAAGCTTGTGTTTTCTCCACTATCACTAGTGAATTCAATATGTACTGTAGTAAATTCTGTCTCATATCTTGAAGTTACCTCTGTTGTGATGTCTTCTGCAGTCATTTCATGAACTGTGTCAAGAGATTCTGTTTTGTGACCAACAGCATCTTTGATGTTTCCTTCAGTAGGTAACTCTGTTGTTAACTCATTTTCAGTCAAATTCATGTTAACTGTTGCTTCATTAATATGTATACCATCATTTTTGTCTGTAATGATTGTATCAGTTCTTGTTTCTGTTCCCTGAATTAATTCAGCATTTGTAGTGGTTTGTATAGGAATATTCAACTCTTCTGTCTGCCTTGGATCTTCTGTTGTTCCATTCTCCATCTGTGTTGTACTTTCTTCACGTTCAGTAGAAAAGGTTTCTTTATCATCATAAGATTCGTGCTCTTGAACTGAAGATTTATTGTCTGTATTGATTTTGTCAGCCATAAGGTCATCATCAGGTTTCATTGTAAAGTTATGTTGCATAGATTCTTCTGCCATTTCAGTGTCATCTTTCTTGTATTTTGTTAATGTTACTGTAGCTATTTCTATGTTTTCCTTTGTTGTCTGAATTGATGATTCAATCATATCCCTCAAAGAAGTAGTTTCAGGTATAATAGTTGTTGCAGTATTATATAGTTCATCAGTATCTGTTCCTATTGAAGTTTCTTCAACATCAAGTATACTTGCACCTTCCACATTCACTTCATTCTTAATGTTGCTTCTATGTGTATTAGGACTTGGCTGTTCTGTTGTCAGCTCAGTAAAACTGTATACCGTGCTTTCCCTCTGCTCAGTCCCATCATTTCCAGTAGTAACATCATCTACAGCCTCAAATGTAGTTTTTGTATTAGAAACAAAATCTGAATCATTGTCTCCAGAAATAGTCACAGTTTCCTCAGCATTTGGGTCTGTTTTAATAATTTCAAAACTAGTCTTTAAGGGTTTATTATTATTATTATTATTATTAGCACTCGATAATAATTCCACACTGGTATTATGTACAATGTTTACTTTAGACACTTTGCTTTGATCTTCTGAATTTGTCACTTTGTCTTTTTCCTTATTTATCCCTTCAACATCCGTATCATTTTCATTTCCACCCTGTTTAAATTCTATATAATTTTGTTTCTGTTCATATTCAGTTTCTATTGTAGTACTCTCCATCATATTTTGTTCATAAACACTGCTGGCATGTTCCATTGAAAGCAATACTTTAGTTTGATCACCTGTAGTTTCCTTTAGATGTAAATTGCTGAGTTCTTGGGGTGTTGGTGTCTCTCTAATGGACTGTTTTGTGACTGCATTCTGTTGGGTTGCTTCACTATGTAGAGTTGTTGCAGACAGATCCTCATTTGTTGGTGAACTATGGTCAGTATTTATTGATTCTGTCATTAAACCATTGTGTAGTAGTGTAATGTTGGTCTGTGGGATACCATTTGCTGTACTGTTTGGAGATGAATAAATACTGCTTTCAGTTGAGCTAATGCCTTCAGTAACACTGTGTTTCGTGCCTGTGGTGCTAAGGCTGAAAACATATAAACCACTTTCACCATAGTCAATTGTTGTAACAGCACCTTCTACATCAGCAACCTGAGATAAGACACCCAACACTGATTCTGCTAGTTCTGGTGGCATATCCAAATTTTCATTTGCAGATGTTGGCAATGGTATTGCTCCAACAGGGGATTCGATTTTCACTGGCACAAACCCTGAAGCTTCATTTATCAACAGACTTTCATCATTGTTTTTCCACGTACTTGATGACAGTGGTACCTCTGTTGTTGTTGTTGTTGTTGTTGTTGTTGTTGTTGTTGTAATTGAGTTAATATTTTGTGCATTGATTTTGATAAACTCTTCAGTTGATGAACCATCATTTTTGTTGTTAATCACTGCCAAGCTTGTCTTTGTCTCCAGTGGGTTGGCAGTACTGGTTTGTATAGAACTACTACTAGTGTGAGGTGGTTGAGTCCTAATCTTTGTAATGTCCACAATTGTTGGAGTAGATTGGACTGGTCGTGCAGGCTTCTTGTTGTGATCTATACCTGTAGATGGTCTATATGTTGTATTGCTAGGCTGAACATATTCTGTTGGCAAGGGCTGTGTTGTGGAAGAAATATTACTGGCTGATGTGAAAAAATTGAGGAATTCTTGTGAAGATGAAATGTTACCATGCGTTGAAGATTCTGAAGATGATATCATGACCATTGCTGGTTCCAAAATTTCACTATTTTCATGTTCCAGTATGATACTATTATTGCCAATACTTGATGCTGTTGAGATTGCAGAATTTGTGGGAGTAGTAGTTCTCTCAACATGTGATGAGGGAGTCTGGTAAGGAACTGTGGACACACTAACAACCTTCTGTGATAATGTACTTATTACATTGTTGACAGGAATTTTTGAAGGTTTGGTCGAGGAAGTCAAAGGCTGCTGAGTTACAGAAGATGTGGCACTAACATCTACAGACTCAGTTCCTACACCTAATGAGGTTGATGAAATTTTGGACGTGGATGAAGACAAATGGGATGTGAAAATTGGTTTCTGTGTTGTTGCTGTTGTTATGTGGTTGTCACCAATTATGGGTTTGCTGAAAGACCCATTTTGACTGAATGGCTTGTTTTTGTTAACACTCAATGAGTCTTTCAGAGGAGGATTAGTAACTGTTTCTACTACACTGGAGTATGAATTGGTCAGTGAGGGTGGTTGTGGTCTGTGTGGTGGTGTAGTTGACACCGTTGGTGAAGCTGACAGTTTAGATGGCAACAATGTTGGTAATGATGATGACTGTGGATGAGGTGTTTCTGATGAAACTGACAGTGATGTTAATATGGATGGCAATGTTGTTGATGATAGTTTCGTTGATGAATGTGACAGATATGAAGGTTTTGGTGATGATGAGTATGACACAAACTGTGCTGAAGAAGAAGCTGATGATTGTGTTGTTGGTGATTTTGTTGATGAGAGCATTGGTGAAGATGATGATGATGATGAAGAAGAAGAAGAATAATAATAAGATGATGATGAAAGTGGTAACAAAGTTGGTACATGAGATGTTGGTGATGAATACAAAGATGGCGGTTTACTTTGGACATTTACTGAATTGCTGGCAGGTTGGTCCACATGTACTATATCTGAGGACACAGGAAGCAATGGTTTGTGATTAGTTGAGGCTTCTGAACTGTTCTTATATTTTTGAGTAGTAGTCAAAGGAATATTTTCTGTAACATGTGAAGGGGTTCCAGTTGAAGTGTTACCCAATTTTTGTGTGGTGTTTATAATAGGACTACTAGATGAGTAAGTGGACTGACTGGCAACAACAGGAACAATACTAGTGTTATTTATAATTCCAGGAAGAATCACACCCCATGATAAAGATGAATCTGAAGGGGCCACTGTCATTGGTGTTTGCAGAGAAGGAATTGGTTTGGGGGAAGGTATTTTGTTCTTTGAAGCTTCTAGTTCACCTTTTAAGACATTCTGCACACTAACAACAACATCATGAACTCCTGGTACAATTGATGAAAGTTCTCCAATGTTAGTTGCTTCAGCTTCCTCCACTACCTTGTCTGTGACTGTAGATGATGCAGAAGGAGCAAATTCTATAGAATCTGGTGGAAGATTCTGGTGGTAATAGTTTGGAAAACCTGCTTCCCCAAGTTCCGTCTCACCATTAGCGATGATGCTTTGAATTTCCTCTAGGCTCATAAGACGCTTGATGAGGTCTCCTGCTTCATCAAACGTGTAGAATTCATAGCGATCAGGGTTCAGGAGACCTGCTGGGCTTCCCACCATGGCCGCTGCTGTTGGTTTTGATACAGGACGTCCAGCAGCGTCTGCAAAGTATTTCTTTGTGCCATTTCCCAAGTCCATGATCACAGATACTGATGTCACCACACTGTGGGCAAGTAAATTAGAAGATTAAATTTTAATAACTGCAATTCAAGATGTCAACAAATCATTCATTACTTTTGAACAGAACAGCCACTACTCTAAAGTGGGAGTTATACAGCTCTGATAATCTGTTTTATTTCTGATAATTAGCTTGCAATGAATTTGATTAGTTGAACGAAAGTAACCTGGCAGCATAACTGGCTGTACACACAGCATAAATCAGTAAATATGCAGAAAAGAGTTTTAAATAAAATATGTGGATAGTACAGGAAGTGAAAATTCTACAGTTTAAACATCTAGGACTGAGACAGTCTAATGACAGCAACATTCCGCACACCAGCTACTGAAATATGTTTTAGGCCTACTGTTAGAAATATTTTAGTCCCCTATAACATGTTTTCTTTGTAAATCTTGTAATTTAACTACTTTAGTGCAGACCCATTACATCACGATGGATACCAGTACAAATCTTACATGTGTATGTTGGTGGTAGTGATAATAATAATGCTATGCCAGTCAGACATAACTGATTGCAGTTGACAGTAAACCCTAAATTGTCATTTTAATCATCTTGCTTTATCACTAAAGATGACTACAGAAATGCAGAAGTAGCAGACTGAAAAATACAGTTAATATAAAAATCTAGCTCAGACGTAGAGTAGATCTTCAGCATAAAGCAGTCTTTCCATATACTAACTTATACTGGCTCAATGTCTGGTACATTAACAGCTATCAAGTTTAATATGAAAGTCTATGAGTCCATAACCAATATCAATATAATCTGGATAAACAAATCAGATTACTCCATTGTATCTTCCTTGAAAAAGTTGGAATTTATGAATTGTACCATTTAATATTATTATTTTATTTCTGTATAATGTACCTCAGACTTAGATGTTTGTAAAAGCTCCTATGAAGTGATTTTCTTTAGTCTTCATTTCAAGTGCTGGGTAGGTTTAATTATATGGCAGTTTATTACTTCTACACATTTGTTTTCACCTGGACCCTAAGACGCGTCGGGACTCCTCTGAGTCCTTCTCCTCTGGGCTTGTGAAAGGTAGAGCAAGTGCTGCAGTGCAGCATAGCAGCAGGGGCAGCCAGCGCCTGGGCATGGCTGCGTCTTGCATCACTTGTCCCTCTTTCTTAGAAGGATACTGAATGTATCTGGAACAGAAAGACCCGGTAGTTTGTTAATTTTTAATGTAGAAAGGAACAGTGGGGACTGTCCGAGGACCACTGACTGGAAATTATTATTCTTAAAAACAGTCATATATGAATACGGAATTTAGGCTTTTTAAATGAAACAAGTTACCCTGATTTATTAATTCTCTCAAAGACCCTCAATCTTTCGATCTGGCGAATACTTTACGAAATAAAATTAAAATAATTTCTCGCTCTCTTTAATTTGATTAGCTTTCTGACGACATATATACAACAAATAATGAAAAAGGAGACCAATTATGTAATAGATACAGCAGCAAAAAATTCTTTTGGACAACGTCTGTGTTTGGCGCACCCATATCATTACTATTGCAGTCCTACAATTCGAAGTGGATCAACATGTTCAGTCCATGTCCGTCTGGCTACAACCGCGTCTGGGACAAGTCATTTGCTGAATACAAATGCAGGGCCATTCAGAAATAACTTCTTGAGTTACTCAGGGTGTTACGGTGTTGGGAGACGAATCGTAACTGCAAATGGTGCTTCACTATTTCCGTTTTCGTCTGTTCACACCGAAGGCCACTGAAAACGAAGGCGTAACAGGAAACTACTCGCGCTGTTTAATAAATGGGAATCCCTAAGAAATGTATGTTACATGCATCTATGATACATACTATTTCTCTTGGTTTATTTAAAGACGCCTTTATCTGTGTAGATTATGTAACGCCGAATAGTAGGATGATTCGATGAGGAACTAGGAGGATGTGAATAGAAAAAAGACTGAATAAAACCACGATAAAAGTGAATCGATATTTGAAAGAGTAACCTCCTGATATTTCAGGTTCTCACGGCGGTAAGTGTGAAGATGACTGGAATATTGCGCCTTGCAGTCTGGTAGAAATTAACCGACGATTTATAGGTGTTTACCGCCCAGTTCAATAGTGGTCCTGATAGTGGAGGCAGTAAGCATCTCTGAAACGCCAGTCATTTTTTTCCAGACTACAAGATGTAATATCCCAAATACAAACATCTTCGTTTACCAACTCCTTCACTTTTTTTTTTTTTTGTAATCTACGTGAATGTCTGCGAAGACTATATAAAAATGCTGCACTCCATTCAAGTTTGAGGTATGTGAACTTCAAGAACAAGATACAGTTTCATATGTATTTCTCACGTTTCGTGTACTTGATGTGGTCAAGGACCGTGAAGTCTTACGACTAACGGCGCTGTTCTGATTTGGATTTTAGATTCTCACGGTGGTGAGTACGAAGATGGCCGTCTTCTGGGTTGAAGCGCCGTGTAGTCACGTAGAAATTTACAGACGTTCCAGGGGCCTTGCTGCTCCATCGCCCTCATTATGGAGGCAGTGAGGACCTCTGAAACGTTGATAAACTTCTGCCAGACTACACGGCGCTACAACCCAGACAGAACCATCTTCATGTTCTAATTCGTTTCGCTCCTGTACCTAATAGTGTCCACGTATGGCTGGGAAAACACTGTTGTGAGAAATTTAACATTTCCTCTGATCTCTGTATTAAAATTAAAGCATCACATGGACACTGAACATCCTAAATTTCTCCGAAAGCGTTTTTATTTTGCAAAAACAGAAATGTTGAACTCGGAGAAATTACACTTTTCACAAATTGGTAAAACATATTTTTGTTCTGCCTGTGTTTCTATGGCATGCTTGTTGAACGCAGTATGAACTGCCAAACGCTAACAAATACACACAGGGTTTCGTAAAACACATATTTACTTTCGTAAGACATGCACGAGCAAAAACGCCACTTTACTCAAGTATTTATGCGTTTTAGAGATGTTTACAGGTACATAATTTATGTCAATGACCCTTGCGTTATCTCATCTTTCTATAAGAATATATCCCTCGAAGTGAAAGAAACTGTTTCCTAGACTACGTACGTTTCTTCTGATCAGTGGTACAGTTAAGATCAGGCTTGCCAAATAAGGGAGTGGTAGCTTCTTCGGTCGTGACATGAACAGCTAGCCACGTGGCTTGTCTACCCTGCGGTTTCTTTCTTATATTATTCCTCATGAATGTGTGTGTGTGGGTCACTGGAACCGCAAATCGTAAATACCGCAGTCGCTACAAACTGCTAAAGAAAGAGACTGCCGCCTCATTTATCAGGAAATATTAATGTAAGACCGCGTTTAGAGAACTGACAATAAGGAAAAGTTTCAATCTCTTATGAGAAACAGTATTGTTTATACACAACCATAGCAGAATGCAAACTGAAAGTATTCAAATGACGTTTATCCAAGCATAATATTAAAAATCTGAGAAGAAATAATATTTTCATTGCAGCGAGTGTGAAGTCTTCTGGGTACTTTCGCCGTGTAGTCTGTTATAAGTTTATCAACGTTTCAGTGGTCCTTACTGCCTCCATCATCTAGGTTCCCTGACGACGGATGTAGCAAAGAAGTTGCTTTCTTAGTTGCTAGTTTGAAAACCTTAGTATAACCAATCTATGTCCAATATTTTTAACATACGAAGCAAACTACAAACTGCCACAAGATAAAATGCGGGGTAAATTAAATAAACATACAGTCAAATATACATATATCCTTGCGTGTAAATAAATAAAAATCCTGTACATATACAATACTAATGATACAAATATACTTACAGGTACCACTTTAGTAAATAATGAGTAAGATTTTTAAGCCAGGTGACAATTTCTAAGAACTCAGTACAGCCTGAATACACGTTACATTCAAAGTGCTGTGACTGTAGTTCATGTTGTTTACCCCTTCTTCCATGAAATAGGCTCCTTCAGAAGCTAACAGTCGCTTAGCCAGTGAAAAAAATTTCCTGTCTCTTTTTGGAAGTCAAATATTTATTACCTTCTTCACAAGAACCCGCCGCTGGTTGATATCCCCAGCCAGAATAATCTTATCCACACAATCCCATCCTACAGAAGCATTTTTAATGTCATATTTACATGTACAGTGAGTTCTTTCAAGTGGTCTCTTCCGTTCAGGTTTTCGACAAAAATTCTGTGTAGTTCTGTAGCTACATTTTAAAACATGCAAAAGCGAAGACACAATTCTGAACCTGGTTAAGATTTCGGGTTCTGACGGCGGCAAGTAGGAAGAAGACTTGTCTTCTGGATGTTGCGTCGTACAGCGCGGTAAACGTTTACTGACGTTTCAGAGGTGACAGTTCCCATCAACAGAGTGCCCTGATGAAGGCATCAAGCGTATCTGAAACGTCGATGAATTTCTACTATACTGCAAGGCGCAACATCCCAAAAGACATTCTTCAATTCTGATATCTGAGGTTCTCACTGCTGTGAAAATTTCGAGGTTGATCTTCGTGATTTTTGAGGAAGGATCATAGCTTCATCCTCCGAAATGTTGGCATCTACGTAGATACATGTCCTCGTGGCGTTACATCCCAGAAGACCAACATAGACAATTCTGAACTTAATGGTCGCTGAAATGCCTTACTCCTTCCTTGTTATAAGATTTTGTTTGCTTTGTGACTTCGTCCACAGCTGAGAGAGCTGAACTGTACGTAAGATGGAACATAACTGATTAAAGCTTTGTCTTGGTAAACAGAACAGCAAAGCGGTCACTCATTCGTTTCGTCAAACTGTACCGTTATTTTCCGATGGCTGCGGGTTAAGATAGTTTCTTATCCTTGAGATTCCAGTGATCTGACAGACAGCTTGAGCATTATTTCTCATTAGGATGCTAAACGCAGAGTTCCATTCCGGTACATTGGCCTTCAAAACGGCGAGAAACAGAATGATCTATACATTTCGGTCAACGGTGTCTTATTTGTTTAGTTACCTGCTTCTGGATTTATAGACTATCATCATCAACCGAACTTTGTACACGGTTATAGCAGCCGACTATTCGACTGTCAGTTATGCTTCTTTCTAAATGGTGAATTCCGCCAAAATATTAGTTAATTTGAGAACAGTGCTTAAGCCAAGCAGAAGTATTTAAGGAAAAAGCGGGGGGGAGAGGCTTTGTATTTCCCGAAAAATGGAAGATAGCCAAAAAGAGTTAACATCGAAGGTACTTTGTGAGATTCCAGGTTTCCAGACTTTTCAGATGTGTTTCCTGACTCAATCATCAAAGCAGTGATGATAGAAGCAGCAAGCTCATCTGAAACGTCGGAAAACTTCTAACACACTTCATTGCGCAACAGTCCATCTTCATACTCACCACCGTGAGAAACTAAAATATACTAAACCTACTTTAAAGCGGCTAGTTCCTTAAGTTTATACAACACATACACACAATTAGCACCTCTTTCAGACAAAATAAACCATAGGATCAATTTATACAGAAAGTAACTTTAGAATTGCTAACTTTATTATATTTATAACAATTATAATTACACACTAAATTAACTGTAAGCACTTTTCATTTTATTTTATTTTCTGTTTACGTTCGTATGACCTGCAGCCTATCATTTTGATATACTCTTTCAAAATACACGTATGTTCGCTAATGAAATATAATTTAAAACGCGAAAGTCTGGGTTCTTCAAACCTGCAGTCATAGAAGTGTCAGTCCGTGCAGGTAATAGAATTTTGATAACAAACTGCTCCTGACAACTTTATTTTAGACGAGAAATTTCATGTTGCTGATTTACCTATTTCTTTACCCAATAGAAAAGTAAATTAGCCTATATAAATGTTACATTCTAAACCATTAACTCTGAACGAGATCCTGTTACAACGTTTTTTAAACTGAACTATTATTTAAAATAAGTTAGTTAAAAGTAAGATAAAAGTAAATATGGCTCAATAAAAGTGCGTAAAATTACGTAAACAGAGTAGCTTTGGCAAAAATTCTATACGGCGCCAAAACCACGAACGTTATCATCTTCATCGCCGTGGAAACCTGGAATCTTACAACTTTAATTTATGAAACCCAAGAGCTACGTGCAACACAGTGACATTTCTACCACAAATAAAGTGGTACAAAATAAAAAAAAATCATTCAAAAACACACCTGAGCACTCTTGTTTCAGTACGTGTGTTCCCTACCTCAGTTTGTCCTTGACTCGCCCAGACGTAAGATTGAAACCGCCGTTAACCACTGTTTTCCTGATTCACCTGAGACCACAGATAATGCAAACAAATGGACCGACAGAGCCGATGAGGTGCGTCTTCACCGGTGCAGGTTGTGAACACGGATCTCAGCTGACAGGAGAAGACTACAGACTACTTACTACTGGGGGTCTTCTCCGTCCTTGACCGCCACCAAGAGCAACACACGAGCTCTGTAGCAGGTAGCAAGGCGACGGCATCTGTGAGCCGAGCGAACCGTTAACCCGCCCTGACCAATGGAACGGTGTCATTGTTACAACCGCTCCGGGATAAATACAATTATTATTACTCATTCGCTCACTCCTCTTTACGTGAGCACCGAGGCCTAAACAAGCGCACGCAGAGAAAACGAGGTACGTGTCAAGATCTGACGTTCCCACAGCGGTAAATTTGTCAATGTTGACATTTCAGGTTCTTGTGAAGATGACTGGCTGGTGGAATGTGGCGCCACTCATCGCCCTGATGATGGAGGCAGCAAGAACCTCTGAAACATCGTACACTATACGGTGCGACATCCCAGTAGAGTCATCTTCATGGCAATGTTTTATGCAATGTGGACTTGTAGACAGATGTCGACGTTTCGGAGGAACATACTGCTCCTTTTTCAGCTTTGAATACGGAGACAGTATGTTCCTTCGAAACGTTGGTACCCTCATACTAGTGCGTATGACATCGTAACTCAGAAGACCGCTATGGATACGTTGAGTGAACTGTTTCCTTTTGTTATGATAAAATACGTCGACAAAGCTGTATTATAACGATACTTTCTTCCCGATAAGAATCTTGATGGCGTGCTTGGAAGACATACGCTTACCACATGTTGAAACAAGACTTGCAATGTAAGTCTACGTCTTTCAGACAAGTGAAATCTGGAAAATCTTTAATGACACTGTTGTAGCGTATTCTGAATTTTGATGTCATTTCATGAGCGCTTTCGTCCGCTATGAACAGTTGTTCTGGTGGGAGAATTCATTGACACGCGATAACCTGAAGACTTGGATAGTGTGATGGTGACTGCGATGTGGAGAAATATAGCTGAATATTAAAATATTGCCCATACTGGCTGGTCCTTTTACTGACTCTGGCAAAGATAAGGACACAAGAAAATATCACGGATGCGATTAAATCAGTCATGTCATTGGACGCTCTTGATTTGATTAAACGTTAATCAGTCATGTTTCGGCCTATATGGTCATCTTCAGCTGCTTTTCTTGTGTACATACTGTTCAGTTTATGATATTGCTGTCTTAGCTTACAGTCTTTCTAGAACACGAAAAGGCTGTCTTCTGGATTATAGCGCCGTGTAGTCTACCTTCTTCATCGTGGTTATTGAATAACATTGTTCCAACTGAAGAGGCTATCGTGTCCAGACCGACTGTGGGATACACACAGCCTCTTATCCAGTGGACACAGGGATAAAGCGGCCGGAATGCGAGGTTGATAACTCACTTCCATCTTGTGCCGAGGTTAAGAACAAATAATCCCACATTACTTCTTTATTCCATGATGATTTTTTTCACAAAGGATCGTCTTTACCTTTTAGATAGTAAGTTCCACACTGTAAAGTGATGTCTTACTTTCAAACGTTCAGTTCAACTTTCATTTCAAACATATTTCACACAACAAAATATAAAAGATATTGTTAAATGACTGCAGTATTATATTTGTACAAAATCAGCTTTACAGCAGTGGATTTGCGTCTGCAATAATTTAATCTTCAGTAAGAGGTGCAAAATTAAGAAATAATGCACTTAAACGTAGACTTCAAACTGGGGTACACCTGTCAACTCATATTGCTTTTAGAACGAACATGGAACGCACCGAAACACTTTCATGGCTATAGGGAGTGTAATTATGAAAGAGGGAGAGTGGATCCAGTTAGAAACTAATTAATATGCTTGAATAGTTGTTTCATTGCCTGGCAGAATTACCACATAAACAAACATGGCGAAACCGTTACCTATGGTCGTCAAGTTTGTACGTGAAGAGGGCTAAATGAATGTCTTGTCTCTGTAATACTCAATTGACTGTAAGCACAAATCCACTACATTGCTCAAATTTTTTAAAAAAAAATGTATATGGTGTTACGCCCAGTTTCAAGTCCAGCAGTGGACGTATTGCACAAGAGGCCTATAGTCTAATAACGCCGTTGAATTGTGCTCACGGTTTCAGTAAGTCTTCAGATGGTAGAAAGATAAAGAAATAGCCCCCAACTGGTATTCTTTGCTCAAAGTGCATAAAATACATGCATTATGTGGAATATTCAGGTTCTCACGGCTACAAGTATGAAAATGTCTGTTATGTGTTGCCACGTCGTGTAAATTTACCAACGATGATCACCCTGATAATAGAGGCAGCAAGTACTTCGCTGTCAAACTTTATAAATTGAACACTAAATGCTGATTTGACTCCTTTTGTCCGACTGTGATATCAGCAAGTTAACGTAAGTTTGCACAGTGTAACGATTTTAGCGCGTCCGTCGGGATTTGATCTTTGTAAACGGCAGTGGACCCACTCGGGAATCCTCTACATGGGGGTTCTTCATCCGTGCGCAAAAACGCGTGTAGATCACACAAAATTCCTATTACGATCATCGGATCGAAATTAACATTTTTATGTTTGGACAAATTTTAGCTAAACTTCCGATATCCAATTTCATGGAAAACCTTTCAGCCGTTCTGCGGTTGTTTATCTGCAGATGGACGAAGCGAGTTTAAAAAGCCCTCTGAATGGTTCACGAACGCACCTGAAAAGAAATGTCAGTTCGCTGCAACGTAGTATTTTAGTCGAGTGTGAAGTTAAGTCAAAGCGGCGGATATTGGGAAATTACTTTCAAAATACGTGGTTAAACAGCCAGCAGAAACAATGACTAAAATTTGGCTGTAAATTCACTGTAAGAGGATGAGTACTCTGTTTACTTGCAACGGTCAGTCGACAGGTTTGCTGGCGAGTCAAGCAGCGAGAGGAGGCGGAAGAAATTCCCGTGTTTGCCCTTGAAAGGAAGGGGAGTCCCGCTACTTCTTCAGAACCGAACGAACACAGTGTGAAAAAGCTACGATGGCCCCGGTCCTGTTAGAACAGACCCGTCGCCAAACGAAAGATTTTCTTTCGTACAACTGCGCAAAATAAATTAATGGTTAATCAATAGCTTTTTATTATTATTTTCTTTATTGTAAAATCACATGGTACCTCGGTTTCCCCTTACCAAAAATTCAAATTTAGTTTATTATTCATTAAAATTAGTTTCCTTTTCGTTCAAAACAGAGACCGAGCTAGAGGGAAGGAAAGTGGTTGTGGAGAGTCTGTACTGGATTAATCAGTCCCAGAATAGAAGATGGTTGCGGGATATTATTAAGACTAACTAATAAACTATTTAGAATCAAAGAAGGAGGGGAATTTCTTGACTGGTTGAACGTACTATTGGTTTCTCAAGACACACTACCCAGTGGATTTATCATATGGAGCTAAAACTATAAACATGCAGCCATAACCCTTCCTTTTAAAATAAATATAACCTAAAGATTTAGCACATGAGGAACAGAATGCTTCTTAAAAAGCTTATTGTGTCTGATCTGGTCAAAAGTTATCTTTTATGTAACCCAAAGTTTCATTTCCGTGTTCACAAGAGTTCGCCACTGGTCCATATCCTGAGCCAGATAAGTCCAATCCGCTTATGCCTTATTTCTGAATTTGTTTTAGTGTAATCCTCCTATTCACGCCAGAGCACTCAAATGGTCTCTTGAAATTCTGGTTGTTATACAAACAACATTATTTTGTATCTTGCAGGACAGCAAATTATAAATAATTGTGTACGTTAGGTAAAACAGCCTTTTTATTTTTATCTTATTGCTTAATTACTATTCAATCTCAAAAAGAAACTGTTAATGCTCATTCTTTGGAGATGTAATAATTATTTATTTATTTGTTACGGGAGATTCTTAAAACCTAGAGGCCAGCTTTTTTCTTACTGAAGAAGAAAGCATATATTCAGTTTTGAGTACTTTCGAGTATAATGTGACAACAGTAAATGAGTTTTGTATAAAATACGTATAGTCGGTAAAAACTGTCTTCCTGGAAGGTTGAAGGAAGGTTGTGTCAATGACTTGGGAGCTTACTTCTTCGTCCGACATTTATTGTGTTTTGTGCAACTTTTTTGTTTCCCGACGTCCTTCAAGTTGCACCTTTCTTCCTGAGTTTTCCTTTGACTCCAAATGCCTATTTATAGGCTAATAACTTTCATTGTTCGTTAAACAAAAGCAAATACCACATTTATATTCAGTATATGGTTAGGTTAGGTTAGGTTAGGTTTTGTTTGCAAACGACGGGGTGACGAATACCACGGATATCACAAAAATTTGGCGGCTTTTAGAGAGTGCCAAGAAATTATGACTTGCGGGGTTTCAGTAGCTAATTGAAAATGGTTACAAGACCAAGTCTCTGAAGTGATCTATCGATGCCAGTTTTTCTATAAAATTTGGCTACATATCGTGCCTATCTCCGCCTCTTACACTTGGTTGCCCTAATAATGATTGGTGAAAAATACATATTATGAGCATTGTAAGACAGTCATGAAACTTCAAGAGTTTTTGTTCAAGCTATATAAATGTCACTATTGTGCACAGTTCACTACTTTTTATACTAATTTATATGAATTAATTAAAACTATATAGAAAATTTATAATCACTCTGTATATCAGTTACAGCTAAGATTTGTATGTGACGTAGGCGTACAGTTATTTCAGAGTACTTTGCTTTGAAATCCTTGTGCAAGGACTAATCTTAAGATATCACGTAGACCTACACAATCCGGACAGGGAAGAAAAATAGAATTTCAAACTTTTGAAATTTGAGGTTCTCATGGCGTTAAAAAGTCTGTCTTCTCGGCTGTAACACCAGATAGATACCAATGTTTCGAAGCAGCATACTGTCTCCATCTTCAGGAATGAAGAAAACACCATAAACGGAAATATTTATCTCTATATACTAAAGCGAAAATAACATGGCGAAGCGCCATGATATTTCTGTCCTAAGGTCTGACCCGCTCTGTATGCTGGGTTTCCTAATGGACGGATTTAAATAAATGGACCAATAACCTGGCCTCCAAGAAGCCACCATCTTAACACTATTGGAATTTTTCATGTCGGGAATGTGTGAAAAACACTATATATGCCGAAAAGTCCGTAATTTTCGTCACCTGTAAGAGACAATTTAAGCTCCTACAACAACAATTATTCGAGAATACAATGGAATAACCCACCCTTTGATGTCTGCAGATCTACAAAAGCGCTCACGTCGAGTCATTTAAGATTGTATGAAAAATATGAGTTATTCAGATATTGACAAATGTTTTGTTTAGCATCCATTTTCTATGAATCTGTGCTTCTAATAATGAGGCAAAGACAGTGGAACCTCTTCCCATAAGGTGTTAAAATAGCTTCCGAAGCGTGTAAGAGCAGGTTTTGTAGTAAAATTATGAATGGCACTCATATGAAAGCAACTGACCTACTGCCATTACCGTTGCTAGACGTTCTCTGAACCTTGAGGTCAGTATGCCGTAAGCTGCAAGAGAGTTAGTTGGCTCTGATGCTACCGCAGGCTTCAAAGCCGTGGATCACTCGCCCGCAGTACTTGGGGTCTAACAAGCAATTTCTGAAATCATGCAACTTTCCTACTTCAGCCACATCAACACTTCCTACAAGAGTAACACGAGGGTAGGTATCTGTTATTTTACATGGCATATTCGTCTTGACGTCCATCAATCAAAATTTATCCTGCGATTTGTAGAAACACTCTTCGAATAAATGTTATATAAATACTGATAAATGTGCCTGTTATATCTCGTGCCACATTCTTGTATTAACAATTGAAAACATCGACAGAGTTCGATTTGATATTTGTGTAAAGCAGAGGTTGTAATAAATCTGTACGAATCGTAAGCATCATTTTCAAAACCTTAGTATGACGTTTTATTAAAATGAGAAAAATTTTACAGTAAAGAGCTTCAAAATCTGTACTTTTCTCAGAATATTCTTAACTAACTAACTAACTAACTAACTAGATGGCTTACTGAACCCGAAGGTTCATCACCGAATTAACCAAAGCCTTCCACCGGACCCTGTCCTGGGCCAACGAAATCCAGTCTCCTTCAACTCCTATCTCCTACAGAATATTGTTAGAACAATAAAATCTGGGGGGGGGGGGGGGGTAAATGGAAGGGGTATGTAGCACGAATAAAGGAGATGAGATTTTCATACAAATATATGGCTCAGAAGCCTTAAAGTAAGAGCTCACTTGAAAGACCTGGGACTAAATGTGACGATAATATTAAAATTATTCTTAGAGAAATAGGATACCAGGGTGTGGACCGGAAAACAGATCATGTTTTTGAAGTATGTGACGGACAAATTTGGTTATGATGAAGAACTGGAAATTGGAGCCTGATGTGAAGCAGGATGGGCAGTGCGTTCTGCGGAAAGAAGAAAGCTGAATGCCTCGGTTGAGAGCAGAAGGCAAAAGATTCTTCAAGATGTTGGCAGAACTTACTCTCAACCAGCAAACGATGAGTTGTCATCACAAACTGACATTCGGGTGCTAAAATATTAGTAATCTCAATACATGCTAATCCTTGTTTCAACAGAACTACAGTACGATCGACCACGTGGGCATTTCAGTGAAGAATAGAATTATCTCAACAAGGAAATGAACTCGCAACTTTGATGAATATTCATATTTTACCTTGAAACATTTTGGTAACCTAAGTAGTAAGGTCAACGCACAAAGCGCTAAGGTCAGAATTCACTTCCGGACCGAGACAACAGAATTTTTTTACCATCTAAAGGAAAGTTGTGGTTATTTTAACACTACATGGTATCAACTTTCATATTTTATTAACCTCTGTGACTCAGATTCAGCCTAAACTGACTTCACATAAAACTTTATGTCCACTTTACGAGTTGATAATAATCGCATTGCTTTAAAAAGCTTGTTATAAAAATTTGTTGCTAAGACAAACTTCATAATGGTAATTATGTAATGCTCTCTTTGACATCATACTAGCTTGTAAAGAAGAGAAAGGAAAGTAAATCGAAATAATGCAATCATTTCTTCTTGTTTATTGGGGCTGCTGCACCATCTTACAGAAAATCTAGTTTAATATATTTTGCGTTTCAAGTCACCTAGTGAATTCAGATAAATTTCACTGTTTCTGCTCGGTATCTTTGTTAACGAAGTGAGAGACATATTCCACTGATGAAGCTTCTTGCGAGAATAGGGCTGACTTTCTAAAAAAAAAGAAGGGAGACACACTTTTAAATGCATATCACTTTCTTCGGCTGGACCACCAACTAGTAATAAAACACGTTTTCATATTCCTGGCTCAATAAGGAATATCCCATAAGTATGAGCTCATAGGATAATTGTGTTATTTGGAAAAACACGAAAAATGTTTTGGTTACCTAACCCAGGTTCGGGACTAGTCCAAAACATTAGATTTCGTGTCCTCCATTTCACCAAATGGCTGCAGTAGTACCAACTTCCTAAACGCTGTGTTTCTAGTAACACTTAGACGATGGACGAAGTCCGAACACGACCTATCGCACCCTCATCAAAAACCTTCAAGTTATAGGAATAATTTGTTTTTAAATGCATTCCCTTGAATAATGCAAACAAAACTTGCGGTTGTAGACTTTCTAGGTTCTTCTGATTCTGGCATCTGATGTTGAGTGTATTCCTCAAGCCGTTACGTCTTGGTGACCATACATTATTCCTAGACACAGACCAGCGTGCGCTTTTAGTGCCACATCGCGTGACCACCTAGGAAGTGACCTGTATTGGCCAACATTCCTGATCTTCACACAAGAATGCTTCCTCCACCACATAAATCTTGTGGAGTTGCAAGCGATGAATCGAATGAATTGTTACGACGTACTTCACCTGCCTCACGACCGTCTGAGCGCCTTAATCAATTCAGTGCTGGAGTTACAATTCATATCGAAATCCCCCCCCCTCCTCGTGCTTGGAAAGTTGCATGAGCAGCTGAACACATTAATTAATTTCCTCACATTTTTTATGGACGTAAATTTCCTTGTCCCACTACAAACACTTGAGGCTTGTACCAACAAACACCGGCCCGCCTACATCTTTGCAAAAATTTTAACACAGTGGCTAACTGACGACTGTAATCTGTTTCAGTGATTCTCAACTGTAGGTTATCGGACCCCTGGAGGACCTCAAGTTGTTTCTAATTAGTCCACGAGTTGAGTAGATTCTACTCTTTTGCTTTTATACTGCATTGCTGCAAGTTTCATGTTTCCTATCACTTGAAAAAATACCTTAATTTAGTCTGTATCCTATTTGATCCAATTTATTAAATACTTTTTGTAACGTGTCCACTGTATCGGGAAGTTTGAAGAACACTGATCTGTTTGAAGTGTAAAATGTCAAAGAGTTTTATGTTTTTAACATGGCAGATCAATATTTTTAGTTAATCAATACATTAGCCTCAGTTACGGACTTTTTTCTACTAAGCTTACAAGTAATAATTTACTTGATATGTAATATCATGACCCTCGGCCGTGATAGGAAAACTAGATTCGACCCGAGGCTGCTTAAAGGTTGATCATGCCTGTCCTAAGGTAATGAGAGCAACTGTTTCTGAACTAGTAGCCGGATGAACCTGTTTCAAAATTATCTCGAGTCTAAGAGCCTTACCACAAGAGCTTTGCAGCTAAATATTTTAAGCAGTTGTTACTTGTATTCAATTAACAGATATAATTTCACAGACAGACCTCTATCAAAATAAGTAAGACCAGTTCATTAACCAACTCTATGAAACACAGTCCTACTTCAAGAGTTAACTTTCACTCAGCTAGTCAGAAAATTCCCCACCTGAAGTTTCATTACCGTGTTCTTAGCAGGTTCGGCTGTAATAGTCTGGATTGTGGTTGCTATATTTCTTGCAATACTTTTTTTTTAGATTTATAACTTCAACAAATTCAAAACGAAACTTACATCGACGAATGTGAGATTACGCTCCTTTTAATAACTCAAAAAGTTGTTCATAAATCAAAAGTCCGAAAACGAATAATTCGTGATTATTTAACTATATTACGACAAATAGAAGAATACGTAATTTTCAGCTATTTAAGGAACACACATTTTAAAGACATGTGCATTTTGTCGTACTGTAAATATACAGGTCATACGTTCGAAACTGCTTCCGGGTAATGTTATTAAGGATATATTAGCTACTGTTAACTGGTACTGAAGATATCCTCGGTTTAGAGCGAGATGCTGGTGAAAGGGCCCATGGATGAATCGACGCAGAGCCTTTCACAAGCCTCACGTAATATGTTGAACCAGCTTAAGTATTTCTGCATTTAAGACACGCGTCACAATTATGAGTCAACCTTTTCATTCTGCGAAATGACTGACACCTAAAATAAATTAAAATTTTGAATATTGCTGTGTTCTGGGAAGTTACATAATGTAGTGTTGTAAAAGTTTACCTCCGTCATCAGGGTGATGTCCTTAATCATCGCCCTGATGATAGAGGCAGCAGGCACCCCCGACACGTCTATAAACTTACATTAGTCTACACTGCGCATCAACCCACAAGTCAGCCATCTCTTTATCGCCGTGGGAAACCAAAATTTCACAAATGAAAATGATCCCCGACGGAGGCAGAGGATTTTTCCCCTATCCTCTGCGTCAGACCGGCTCTGGGGCCCACCCAGCCTCCTCTACAATGGGTACCGGGGTCCTTTCCCGTGGGTAAAGCCGGCCGGGGCGTGATGCTGACCACCCACCCCCCTCTAGTGTCGTGGTCAAGGAAGAGAGGAGCTATACCTCCACTCACCCCAAACGCCTACTTTGTTTGATACACAAACACATTTTAGATAATTATATACATAAATCCTCCCTTTAAGAAGAAAATACATCAATAACAACGAGGTTATTTATAATACATAGAATGACTATCACACTGCACTGTCAGAATGTTACGCGTGTTCGTTTAAAATACGAAAACGTCAAAAAATGTTTTGAATGATAACCGTAGAGATTAATAAGATCTAAAATCTATGCCTGTTGAATGTAATAAGTTCATTACTGTGAACTCTCTCAGAGTTCCTTGTAAAACAGGAATTAATATTAGACTGTTACCGCTGAGAGAAACATAACCGCCATCCGCTTGGTACTGTCGGTGGTGAAACGAACAGACAAACACGTCGAGGCCTAAGCTAGTCAAAATCTAGCCCACTGTGCAATAAACTCGTCATAACAAATGCCATAGAAAAAATTGTAAGGATTAAGAAAGTTTACACTTTGCTCTCATTTCCTGCTAAATAGACATGCACTTTGATAATTAAGACCCATATACTTTCGTCATCAGTAATTTATACTTTCTAGTCACTAAGAATGATTAATGTATCCACTGTGTTCATTAAACTGCACTAAACATTCTCTGTAATTTTATTTCACAAACTCTATTAATTAAACTTAACTAAAAACACCGTGAAGTTTAAACATGCCAAAAGTATCTTCATTGCTGCAATTCGTAAAGAGTCAAAGGCTACTTTTGTGCCCCGTTATAGAACTAGAAATCACCTTCCCCTTTATCTGTCTTATTACTGAACTGTCAGTAACTTAGACCCTGTTTAACCGATCTAGACGTTGTACAGTTTCTTTCTAATCACCCATCACACTACGGACACAAACTTAAGAACTTCACAGAAGAGTTTAACACTTTGAAGCCGAATGAATGAGAGACAGAGAGGAGAGAATGTTGGGAGGAGTAGTGATCAACCCTAAAGATGGCAACTGCAATATTGGCCGAAACGTTGGATAATTCTCAGCACTCGACGCGGCTCATTCTCGAAAGCCGGAATTGTACAAGAAATTCATTACCCTGATCACAAGATGCCGTCACTGGACCCTATCCGGATTAGTATAAATCCAGTTCCACTATTTCTTAAAGACCAAAATCATCTTCCAAAAAGTTCTAACTCTTCTGTTTTTCCAACTAAAATTTTATGTGCACTTCTCAGGTCCTTTCGTTAAGCATTATTCAATTTTGTTCTTCTGGAAATAGATGAATGGCAATACGTTTATCATCATGAGAATGACTGTCATCAGTTTATGGAAACTTAGCAAGAATGCAGTCTACCGTTAACGCCTGAAGTCTGTTTTAAAGTATTTATACTTTCTGACAAAATAAATACCACAGGGAAACTGATTTAGCTACAGATGTCGATTATGATATTCTTGATTGAAGATGGCGGCAGCAAATTCCTTTGAAACGTTATTACCCACTCATAAGTTCTCACATGTCAAACCCTGGAAGACCAACATGTCTTCACCGCCGTGAGAATCTCAGAATGGCATGTGCTTTACAGATGTCTTCCTCACATGTTGCGGTGTTTCTGTAGGTTATGTGCATTCTTTCTTCACTTCAAGAAACTTTTCCTAAAAGTCAGCAGGCTAGCCATTGGCCATCAAAAGAGATTAATCTATGTTTCTCTTGTCCTTAAACACAAGAGAATATATTTTGCACGACAGAAGACGTGTTAAAAATAACTGTTCCTGTAATTTTATTGATACAAATTCAATCCAAATATTAAACCATTAAACTTACCTGATACAGCAGAAATTCCACACTTTCACGAGAAGTTAAATGTCTGACACACAATACGAATTAAATTACGAGTCGCAGAAACAAAACAGATTTTACACCTGTCACATCGGAGCATCGACTGATGACGGTGAAAGAGACCAGATGAGCGACTGTGGGGTCGCCCGCGGGTGCATCCTGTCTTATATACCCGTACGATGGCTGTCTGACGTCACACGTGGGTCAGCACGTAACGGGAATGCATCTGCAGCAGGTTCTAGGGATCTTAATGCTTCTTTTTCTCATACGCCTATTAGAATTAGCATTTATTACACATTAAATTAATTTCATATTCGCTTAGAACACAATGTTGATGCTTTTAACGTATAGAAGTCTCGTTGGCATCTCCTTCCGAAAAATTACGAGTTACGCATTCAGATAACTGCGGTCTCTTAACAACATGAAGCATCTTCCTAACGGAGAATCTAATAATCGCTCAGCTAATGAAGACATTTCCCGAATGTTATGGTATGCGAAGATTCATTACCTTATTTACAGCATTCTACTTAGCCCCTCGCTCGTCCGTCCTGAGCCAAAATAATTCAAATCAGATACCCACTATTTCTTGAAAATACATTTTGATTTTATCCTCCCATCTGTATCTAGGTCTCCAAAATTTTATCTTGCCTTTAGGTTTGCCGATTAAAATTCTGTATGAATTTTTGATTTTTGTTGAGAATGCTTTATGCCCTGCGCATCTGAATCTCAGTTATTTGAAGACCAATGGCGGATCATGACTTGTTCAAGTGTCGTTTAAATCCCGAGCCAGGAGTTGAGAAAATTTTGGCAATTGTGTATATACTTGTAAGATTTGAGGTTTTCACAGCGGTGAGTATGAAGATTTCTGTCTTCTGGGTTGTTGCGCTGTGTAGTCTGGTCGATGTTTACCAACGTTTCGGAGGTCATACTGCCTCCGTCATCGGGGCGGTGAGTATGATATTCTATCTAAGGGACCCAACGGAGTAGGTATCTCTCACCTGAAGACGGAAACAGAACCAGCCTCCGAAACGTCGTGATTTTAAAGAACAGACGATGGAAAAAGTCTTGACAATGAATAATTTTAAGTATAAACTACCGTCGTCAAAACCCCTTAGAATTGAATAAATTAAAGAATCAAGTATCGATACTGTTAGAGTGAAATCAAAATGAATTTGGCTTTGTAACACATTTTGTGATGTTTATTCTCTCAGAGTATTGTGTTAGAGGCATTGATTCTGGCAGTAACAGTTACATTTTCCCCTTAAGTACTTAATGTCTTTGCTTTGAGTGTTTCAGCCATTTGTAACTGTTTATATTAAGAGTGGTCTCGAGCACTGCTCAGTTTGCAGTGACCAAGATGAAGCACATCACTCATACGATGTGTTCGCCTGCAGCGTATTTATTTTGAATAGCTGATTACTGTTGCATCAATATATATGACATCCAGCTTAATTTTAAGTAATATAACAACATTTATTAGGGGAGACTGAGGAAACCCACAGATAGTCTAAATTATGATAGTGAATTCCAGGTGATATTTCGATTAGTCACTTCAATGCAGTGCACCACAACAGGTGTGTCACTACAAGGCTTCAGTTATGCCGGGAATTTTAAAAAATTGCAGGCTATATTCGCATTTCATAGTTATAAAAAAGCAATATGTTATCTTTCGTGTTTAGAATTCGATATACACACATGCGCACACATTTATGGCCATGTACAATTTTGAACCTCGTTTCTTATTTTGTGAGGTAAGATTTTCTGACGTGTCTGACAAATTAGTGTGTGCAGCGAGTGAACAAAAGTTTGCGGATCACTGCTTTATCCTGCATGCTCAGGGCTGAAGAAGAAGGAAATATGTTATCCGAAACGTCGATGTCTACCCACAAGTCCACACGGCGACATTACCCAGACGACTGACAGCATCTTAACCCTCATAATAACCACAAATCTCACAAACTCTTTCCATTATAAAGGATAAACGATATTACTAAAATGTTACCAGTGACTATTTCTGAGACGTGCATTACGTGTCACAGTAAATTTTCACTGGATTGTGATCCATAACGTCATAAGTTTCAACAGAATTCAAGCAATACTCACATTTTATTTTTGTATGCTTTTCCGTACGCCATAAACTTCGTCAATCTTTATGTATCGTGTTTAACAGAAATGGCCACACGAGAACTGCTTTCAGACACACAACCCGTTTTTCTGCGTGGTGGGTTCAGTTGCCCAACAACTGTAATTGTCGAATGGTTTCTTAGGGTGACGGCCCACTTTGATGTATCGGAACAGCAGCCAGCCTGCTAGTTTCATTCACTATAAACACACTTCTCGTGAGACCGCAAACATTTTAATTGCGACTCATTCACGTTGACTTGCCTACATAAAAGCAGACACTTCACAACAGTATCTGCAGTGTACAGTTGTGTCTGATGACGACAAATCCAGTCTTAAAACAAACTCTCGACAGTTCAACGCTCCATATTAATGAAATGTCACTGTACTTGTCAAAACTATTATGTATTGCCCTACAAGTAAGTGAGCTTGCAGAAAGAGCTGACAATTTCGTAGGCTACCAGAAAACAACAAAATTGCGAATAAGAAGATTACTTTAAATCTCTTAATTTTATCTTTGTTGCTTTTCGTGCATTACTGGCCTTGCTGTTTATTTATTGAGAACACAGACATATTACTGCAAAGCTACATTACACAATAAACACACTTTTACACTATTAACACAGCACAGCATGAAGATAAATATATTTTTTCTTTATTTTATTAAACATGTATGTGTTTATTATTATTATTATTATTATTATTATTATTATTATCATATATAGTGTTCTGTCTGACGACAGGTCCATATGAACAGGATCCTTCCATCCTTTTCATATACGTTCTTGGCAGATAATCCAGAAGTGGTTTGCCATTGCCTTCTTCTGTGTGTGAATGGAGTAATTGTTGGGATGCCACGGAGAATGTGTGATATAGAATGACTTAAATAAAAACTTTAGATCTTAAAGTGATATATTTTACATATTTAATTTATTGTTATAAATAACTTTTAAAATAGTATAAAATTCGAATGGAGTTCCATACAGAGTAGTGGTTATGCTGGAGCGCGTCCCACGTCTAGCATTAAATAACAATACCAAGTTTAGTCGAAATTGTTCAGTAGTTTCAGAGATATGCTTGGAAAGACGAGCAGAACAACCTCCCCCCCCCACACACACACACACATTACGGGTTAGTTTCGTGCACAGAATGTAACTGCAACTAACTAATCAAAACCCTTAAAGCGGAATCCTTATTAAGTGCTGATAGTCGCTTAGCTGGTAAGGAAATTTCCCAAAGTTTAAAGATACTGAAATTCCTTTACCGTGTTTATAAAGATTTGACAATGGACCCTATCCTGAGCCGGTTTAAGCCTCATCTACTGTTTCTTTCAGATACATGTTATTTTTATTATTATTCTTCCATCTACGAACAATTAATCCTTTTTACAGTATAGTACAACAAAGAAAAACAGAAATGAAACCGCACTAAAATTCGTAACAAATATTTTTCAAAAACTTTATAACGCATACATAAATCGTGTTTGTAACGACAGCTACAAATTTGTTATTTGTGTTTAAAATATTTGTTTTTAGTGATTCAGCTGCTCATTGGCAAAACGCTCTTCAGTATTCTGCACATGAGCAAACGCCCTTTATTGTACTCAGTGACTTCACTGCGGTGTTATTTCAATAGCGCATGTTGGCAATAGTAATATTTCCATTTGCATATTTCACCACTGTCCATCGTCTAAAACAATAGAATTATTCAAGGAAAACAGTTGACATTTTAGTCCAGTCTGCTAATAAAAATAATTCATTATAGATGCTGCTGAGCCTAATTTTATGAGAGTAATTCTGAAACTCAAAAACTTCACTTGTTCTTTTACGGAGTTTTATCAAAAACGCCATGCGTGCAACAGACGCCTGTTGGGAAGAGTCACGCCAGTCTGAACACGATCTTGGTCACTGGACCGGTACGACCCTGCTGCAACCAATGAGGCGAGCTGCTGCAGACCAACTTCTACTTAGTGTCGCTGATTTGTTGATCACGCAAATCTTTTCATCACCACTGAAATGTATGCATTTTTTCCCCATCGTTTGTGCTACATGCAATGTCAGTACATCATCTTTTAATTTGGTAACCACGGTGGCGGACAGAACAAATTACGAAGTTCCTCAGAGTGTAATTGTATCCTTCCTCTTGCGACTTCCTTCATCTTAGATCCGAACATACTCCTGCTCTCACACGCACTAAATCTTCACTTCTGTAAGGTGACGGACAAGTTCCACGCCCGTATATAATCTAAGACAGACTCTTTGTAGAAATATGCAAAGAATGTAAAGATTTTTACCTTTTATCTGAACACTAGTGTATATGGTAAATGTTTAACGAAAAATAATAGAAAATAATGTATATTTCTATGCTGTAATAAAACTTCACATTGTTCAATAAAATTCATGTTTTATAGCTTTGCAATCTGCGTAAACTAGGTCAGAAAAATGCTTTAATTTGTGAGCGATGTCGCAAACTTAATAAATAAATAACCTAACTAAACTGCCTCAAAATGAAAGGAAGAGGAAAGTGAAATCAAGAGATTGTAAATTAAGTTCTTAGGTTCGGACAGATAACAAAGCACCTAACGCTGACAGCTAATTTCACTTCGCAACAAACGAGCATGCCTCTCTGTTCGCGACTTCAAATTAGGATGTACGGCCTTGATAGTGCGATACAGCCCGCTTATAGATCCGGAGGTGGTTTACACAGCTTCCGCAACGACCCTCTGCGATACCATATGTAGACACCCAGAACCCAGTTGCAACGTGTAACCCACATTAGCTGGCTTACGAGCGTTGAGCAATCAAAGTGTCAGTGGACAGTCAGGAGGGATGTGAATGAAAGCGGAATGTTACAGAGTGCGTGCACTAATAAAGTTGAACGCAACTGTAACTTCCTGCCTCTCGGTTGGAACTGCATGACTCGCCGTTAAACTTTAGAAGATATTCCCCCAATACGAGTCAATCATCCTTCCATAAAAGCAATAAAATCAGTTTACCTACATTATAGCAGTCCTGTCTGGATTCAGGAAGTGACAGTTTCGTTCAACTGTACGAGTAAACGCGCTGTGTAAACACCAAAATCACGAGTCCTGGGTTTAGGAATATTTTCCTTATTTTTGTGCAGTCTACGGCTCTAACAAAATTTAAGATACTTTCTTTTAACATCTGAGTTCATGCAGTCCAATCAAATATAGATTATAAAATATAATTTAGAGTTCTCAGATGGTACTGTACTTGTTCGTAAGAAATTCTAGACATATTTCCTATATGTCCTGTTACACAGAAAATGCTATAACTCAGAGAAGGGTGTTACAATTTCCTGTGACGTCATCTGAAGAAAACTGTAACACGTTTTGAAGTGAATGAGTGAACTATGACGTATTTGTTTTTAACCACTGAAATCTCGGTGGTAATTATATATATCACCTGCTTTGCCAAATAGTAATACTCTATTTTGCATATTTGGGTTTCATTAGGTTCTAAGTGTTAACAGCTATTACGGGTCACCTTGGACTGAATGAAAGTACGATGCTACAAAACTAGGGCTCATTGAGACACATCTTATTCAGCAAACCGTTAACATGTACATTTATTCTAATAGAGTCTTACGGCAATGCGGAGAATAAATGGAACCTTGCTAATGCAATACTGTTAAGTGCTCAGTCACTAGGATGCAACATCCATCTAGTTTACCCCAAACTGCATTTAAACCGGTTAAGGACATGCATGAACGTAACGTTTTACTTTCATATGTCTAGATTTAATCTCAACTCATATTTAAGTTTTCGCATCACAGCCTATAGCGCAATGTTTGAGTCGTCGATAATACAACGTGTTATTTCTGTAACTAAATGGAGCAGAGGCTGAACTTGTTAGGCGAAACACAATGTCTGCGGTTTACTTGGGAAGACTTCAGGTTCTCACGGTGGCGAGTACAAAATTACGCTTGCTGCCTCCATCATTAGGGCGACGATTCGTGAGCTGAGTACCATCGCCCTGATGATGGAGGCAGGAAGGACCTTTGAAACGTCGGTAAACTTCTACCAGACTACACGGCCCAACAACCCAGAAGACAGCCATCTTCGGACTCACCGCTTTGAAAACCTCAAATCCTACTTAATAAAATAATGTAGAATATCTAAAGCTTAAGCATCTTGGCGTCTTGTAGATTAATAGACTGACCATCAAAAATTTTCAAAAAATTGTATAAAAATATTTATAGAAAATATAAAGAAGGAATTTCTTACCTGATGAATTCTCAGTATCGGGTAAAATGGTTGTGAAGACATTCCATTCCTCGACGCAAGCGGTATCTGTGACAACAACCACAGAGATCTGAGAACTACCTGCGGAGACAGCTCCTACTGCTGTAGAACTAGTGGGCGGACAGTCCTGAAAGAGGGCGAACCTGACTTGTAATGCGAAAACTACATTATAGAGCGTTCCACTTACTCAGAAACTAAACTGACCCTCGCCAAAAAGTACGCGAAGTTTAAAAATACCTACAAGGTTTTGCCATTTTCAGAACCAATGGTTGTGCTGTGTCATTAAATTCTGAACAAATTACATGTATTTCAGAGTCCAGGTATTTTCTTTAGTGGATGCAAAGAAATAAGAAATAGGCATGAAAATGAAATGACTGCCTTGTAATTCAATCGATAAAACGAACTACATGAAACAGAATCTTTCCTGAGGATTTTAACTAAATATCAGCATATCTGGATGTTTCCGTTTCACACAGAAGCTTACCTATAGATAAGAGGCGGGTTCCTACACACGTATTATCTATGATCAAAGTTACAACTCAGATATTGGTGCTACATAAACCACTAATTCGAAAAACTCTTCCTGCTATTCAGTCCAGAATAATATATCTTCTAATTTCCAAACTCAATATCAACTCCTTGATATGGCAGGCGTAGGTGAAGGGATAATATTAAAATGGACTTTAAAGAAATAGAAGACTGAATGTCGATTGGCTCGGGGTTGAGACCAGTCGGGGAGTCTTTTGTCAATGCAGAACACAGTAGTGAGACGAGAAATCCATACAAAGTTTCGGCCGGAAATCCAGAAGGTAATAGAGCAACGCGGTAAGTAGGCGTTAATATTATTTATTAATGATGTTTTTAACTACACTGTCAGTAGCTGAGACTATTTAGTGTCAAATTCTATGATGATTAATGAATAGTGAACGCAAAAGTATGTGAAAGGAGGCGACCGTGTCCCAATTAAATGTATTCTCCTGGCATTTGCCTGGAGAGACAGAGGCCATTCACTAAAATCCTCAGTTACTACAGCCAGTTTCTGAGCCGAGATTCGAATATATAGACTTCCCGACTGAAGCAAGTTTGCCAACAACTCAGCCGCGACGTTTGGTCTTAGCTGTGAACAAGGATGTACTGCCAACTTTCTTTTTCGTTTTGGCATTTTAAATTAGGGGCTGGCAAGGTATAGCGATATGTGGTTGTATGTGCATCGATAGTTTATACTCGTGTATCACCTTATCATTAGATACCTTCTGTGTCGACAACAAGGAGTTTCTATAAAGAGCCAGAAATTAACATGGGGCTCGCGTAAACACCTCCGCCTCCCTTGCACAACAGCCTGGTAATAAAGGATAAAATTAAAGCGGATTTTTCAGAAATAAAGTCTGTGAGTATATTAAAATTGCTCAGGATGGAGTCAAATGGTGGGCAATTGTGGTGGCAACAATGACATTTCGTGTTCCATATGAGCGGGGCATGCTGATTGAAATCTATCACACGTAACTGGTTAAGTGACGTAGCGTGGAGGTAGAACGGGTAATGTCTGACGTACATACCAGAGAGTCTGATCAGGTGGGCCTTGCATATCCGCAAAGAGATCTACCGGTCCATGAGTCAGCACCACATAAGCACCTCTGCCCCACATTTCGAACGTCACACTGACACCCACAGGCACCTAAATGGCTTTTTCCACAAATGTAACAATAGCCATTGTGTTCCAGGCTCACGAGAGCATCTGAACAATGATGCTAAATCTTTGTGGGCGGTGCCACGTCTACAATGAGCGGACCCAAATAAGATGCAGTCATACAAACTAAAATCTGATTTCTGTCACTGGATTAGTTATCAACAGAAAGGATATTCAAGTGATATACCGCCCAGAATATATTGAGGCCGTTGTTATATTGTTTCTAGAATTTCATACTCGGTTTCTTGCCTGACTCGCATTCTAGAGGTACCCGCTTCGAACTGCAATCCTGTACCAGCGTTCAGAATTGAGAGATTCTCGTTGTTTTATTTGATCTTTCCAGGTGAATATGTTGAAATTGGTAATCATTTATAATTACGACAATTAAATTCCCTTAATAAAAAATCATGTCACTAGATTCTGTCCTGGACCAGTTAAATCCGGTTCTTATTTCTTTTATCAGACTCCCGATTGTTACATCGGTAGACATTTTCCCATCAAAACCCTGAATGCATGTCCATACCACGTCTTGTACGATTATCTCATGACCTACTGTTTTCCTGGGTTTTCTGATTACAAATAATTGTAACACGTGATATGACGTAATTTATTACACATATCTAAAACAAATGGCATTATGTTAGCATTTTGAAGCAATTTGTCGAAGAGAAAGATATTCATTACTTGATGCAATTGCTTCTGTTAAACAAGTGAGCACAAGATGAAGGAGACGCAGACAAGCGTGAAGACGTTTCGTGGGTGATTGACCGTTCTGGTCATGACCTGCTGAAACGTGAACGTTTCTCATTCACACACTCAGGAAGAAGACGAATAAGAAGGAATCAAATCAGTCGACAGCTTCTTGCTATTCTTTGTGACCATGATCAGCAATCATGATGCGTGTCTAGTAACGCACAGCAACACATTTCTGTCTGTCAGTGGCGTGTCACAAAAAATATGGAGCAATGATTAGTTGCAATTGAGTATAAAAACCAACAAAATGAATAATTTGTGTAACTGCGAAACAACCTAACAAAGAAGAATATTACAGAGCAGCCAGAGCAAGCTTCTCTGAAACGATGTTAAATTTCTACCAGACAACATAGCACATCGCAGCTGGCAGTCACCTGCATTATTTAGATGATCTTCGGGCTTCAAAGGGTTAATATCATTGCTTTTCAGTCACTGAACCTTAGCTGGCGAGGGTCACGCTCAGATATTACTTAATTAATTAATGTTTGAGGTAATATTGAGGGTATAGGCATGACGGTTAAGACAGCGATTTAATTTACGTTACGCCACTGTTCGTACCAAGTTACCTGGCGTCAGAATCACTCTGAATAGAACCAAGTTGCACTGCCGAATGACAATGATTGTTTTAATTCCGGAATGCCAACCATCATTCACAGCACTTGGGTTTTTCACAGGAGTGGGCTTTTGACCAGGTCACTATTTTAGAATGCGAGACTGGTAAGTGGAATGAAGTTTAAGTGCTCATTCACCTTCGACGACTTCTGTCTATGATTAATGGTAACAAAAAAGCTAAGAGGCACTGCATCTAAATTAAGCTGAGATCGGAGAAAAACACTGACAAATATGGAGATAAACAACAGCTTTACGTGAGAAGAAGGAGGAACTCTAACAAGGATGATGCCTCATGCAGTTAATCTTTCACAACGTAGTAGGAAACTGTCTTATCAATAAACGTATCGTTTCTGCTCAACGACATATTATCGTCTGACTTCATCTATTAGAGAAGCTAACAGTCGCTCGGCTTGTTAAGAAATCCAACATCTGTTATTAAACCAGGAAGTTCTTTACCGTGTTCACAAGAGTGTGCCAACTAATTATTGTTGTTATTTAAATAGACTATAAGTGTTTAAAAAGAAGTGCCAAGGAAGATATTTAGATCCAAAAACGATTAAATAAATGAGCAATTTCAGATATTGCTTAATTAGGCGCTTAGTAATTAGTTTCAAGTCATGTAATGCAGGACGCCAGCGTCACATCTCAAGCTGCAAAATTGATCTACCAGCATTATTTTACGCAAATGTATAACTATCAGAACAAATGGGAAAAATTCTCGTGCATGCACAGCATTTCAGAGGCGAAAATTTGTGGGCAAGTAAACTTGGAAAACCAAAACGAAGGCGAGAAGACAACATAAATATGGGTCGTAGGGACACATGCTGTAAGGAGAGGAGGAGGTGGATGAAACTACTTCAGGGAGGTTTTTAATGACGGACATGGTCGTAACAGAGGTTCTTGAACCCTCCAGTTCTCCTGCTACAGTGTTAATTAACTTCATTATTATTGAGATAATAAAGTTGCGTCATATTGTGATAAATATATATTTGTTTAAATCTTGTCAGTCTAATCACAATAAAATTCCTATTAAATATTAAAATATTACCATAATTAACATTTAAATATTTAAAATATATTAAATGATATTCTCTATCGAAATGTTTGATTTACATCAAAGTGATGTTTTAATGTAAATCGAACATTTCGATAGAGAATATCATTTAATATATTTTAAATATTTAAATGTTAATTATGGTAATATGTTAATATTTAATAGGAATTTTATTGTGATTAGACTGACAAGATTTAAACAAATATTCATTATTATTCTTCTTTACGTGTTTGATTGTGATTGTAATATACTACCGGTATGTATTCAGAACAAGATATAGCTTTAGGATGGAGGCATTATGTTCTTGGTATCTACATATAAGTCCATATGGCTTTACAACCTAGAACACCAACATCTACATACAATTTTTGGATATACTTGCTGCTCAGGCGAAGATAGAGAATTTCCTTCTGGAGTTAAGTAAGTTGGATGGTATTACAGAATTAAAATTAATTGACTCCTGTCTGCCATGTTGGTCACCCCTGCCCTCGGCCCCTTTTACGTACCATTGCTTCCGCCTCACAGTTTCAGATTACTTGTCCAGTACAGAGCTCGAGGCCCGGAAGAATCAAACCTCCAGGCAGAACAATGAATGAGAAGGATGCAGACAAAAGTTATAACAAATGGGAATAGCGAAACAATGTGTAGATTTTTCAAAGTAGTACAGGTCATAAAGATAATAATATTACCTTACAACAGTTGCGGATGGAGTCTGCCTTCAAAAACCGACGTGTGACCGTTAAGGGGTCACTGGTCAGCAGCTTAGTGACCTCGTAACAACGTCTTCGGTTTCTTTTGGCGAAATCGTGAAAATCATTTACCAAACGTCTATGAAGGAAGTTGTCTGCGTCCTTAATTAAACACTGCGCCACGAAGACGTATGGCATTATAAGTGAGGGAGCGATCAGCCGTTTTAACTGTCGCAGAATTAGCCCCGGTGCCCATAGGATGGGAGGCTGAGTCAGCCCCAGAGCCGATCTAAATGTTGTGGTAATGAGGCGAATTCTGCCCAGCCGGGAACTGAATCCCGGTAATTCAGCCTAGACTATAACCCAATCATTATTTCGAATAAAGTGCCGCGGTTCTTTAATCGAATGATTACACGAATGTAAAATAAATTTAAGTTTATTATTTATTTGGAGTTGGAGAGAGGACGTTTGCCCACAATTTCAACTTTTCACCAAATATTATTAGAGGGGTCAAATCAAGGATAATGAGGTGGGTGGGGCATTAACACAATAAAAGTAGAAAAATCTGAAAGGAAAATACATTTGAGAGCTCTGGGCATACTTAAATAGTATGATAATATTAAAACTATTTTAAACTAACAAAGTGTGTAAATGTGGACTGGATTCATCTAGCTGAGGACAGAGTCCAGTAGCGGGATTTTGTGAAAAATATAATGAACCTTTTGGTTCTGTGGAAAGCAGGGTTTATTTCACCAGTTGAGCAACTATTAACTACCAAAGGAAAGTTCTGCTCCAAAGAGTTAATAACTTTCAAAATTATAAATATATGGATGTATTGTTTAACCGCTATGTGAAGATAATTCCAATGGACAATCACTTTCTTCCACATATTTACTTTGCAAATGTAACATATGTTCATGTAACACTTAAAAACGATTAAAGAGAAATTAATGAAATTGACTGCAGATTATTCACCCTTTCCATGGATGATGGAGCAGGAAACTCAGGTGTCCGGCTGCCATGACTGGCGTCATTAGACTCGCTGGACCGATAACCCCGAGCTGGAATAATGCGCAAAGCACACCAGCCCGTTTCTAGGTATCTGCGAAAAAACCAACAACTCTTGGTAATATCCCACCTAACGAAATGTCGCAACTAACCTTATGAAAGAATTTTTCCGAGAGAATCAATAGACCTAGCTGTTGGCTGATCAAAACACACCCCAGCTAAAACCAATTAGCACCCTATTTACGTAAGATACGTGCAATATTTTCCTCCCACATATGCAATTTCTACTCAGTCCTGATTTGACTGCTAGAGCCATCTAGTCGTGAATCAGGAGAGACTTGTATGAGAAATGGCCGCTGAATTTTGCTTACGAAACATCTCGTTCATGCTCGTAAGGTTCTTTTACATGTCGTAAATCTACGACATGGTACCACCGGCTTTACATGTGGCGAAGAATGGAAATTATAAAATTCCTTTTTACAGTTCTATTTTTCTAGCTTCCTGCTTCTTTCCATATCTTAAGTTCAAATATTTTCCTCACAACTTTAATCAAACACTCAATTTCTTAATTTGTTACCCATTCGTTTAAAGAATTTCTGAAACTTCTCTAAAGAGATAGTACATCTGTTAGTTAATCAGATAATTCCATCGATATCGCATTAGTGAAGACAGAATTATTATTAGCCGTGAATAAAACCATTTGTGGGAGAAAGCTGAATCTTCGTCATTATCTAATATTTACATGTAAATATTAATCTTTGATGACTGTGCGTGCCGAAACGCTCTTGTAGCAGTTTTTGATGATAATATGCTTCAGTGAAATCTATCCACTCACCAAAATTCTCATAGGTTGGTACTGAGGCGCCTATCAGCGGCAGATACTGGAATCAAGAAGTTGATTCTCATAGAGTTGTCGCACACAAGATGTCTCCACTACATTCACGATTGGTTAGTAAACCATATGCAAGAGAACTCGGTCCTTTTCTGTTCCTAGTAGCCTGATTATGTGGATGAGATTCCACATGGTTTCCACAGTCCATCTGAAGAACTTCCTAAAAGCAGGTAACAGCCGCATCCTTTCACGGCACTCTCAAAATTTACGAGTATAAGAGTATAGGCCTGCTGTCATTGGACGTGCATAACCTATACTTGGAAAAGTCATTAAACAAGCTAAGACATAACAGTTCTCACAAATACGAACAGCTACAGATCTACTTTAGATCGGTTACGCCTGCTGTCGAAAGAACAGCAACTGAAGTGCATCTCACCCCGAGGATATTTATTTTTAAATACGAATTCTGGTCCGTAGTTTGTAAATAGGCTTACGTCATTTCACCGTTAACACTTACTGGGCCCTTCCTGGTGTCTACAGCAGTCTCCATTTGAATTCGTCTAAATCATACGTTTATTTCTGGCAAGTTTCATGGCATAGGCCTATTATTTCAGCGACGAAACAGAATTATAAATACCTGACATTACATGGCACGAAACAGGATCCGCGGTTTTGCATGTGATGTAAATAGGTTTATGTCTCTCTCCTTGATGTGAAATTGTTCATAACTGTTAGTTACTAACAAACATAAATAATGCCAGATGGCGAAGGGCGAAGGAAATTCCTTCGAAATGTCATAAATGTTTACGATTACCATTTTAGCAGTCGAAAAATATGTTTCCATGGTGCCAAGTCTGTTAATTAATGACAGACATATGAATAAACAGGAACATCTGTAAATAGGGGTTTGAGTTTTATAATATCCTAAAACAATTTCAACAAAGTAAATTCTTGTTGAAAATAAGTGGAAGCAGTGTCTTGGATCTTCCTACGAAGTTCTTTTTTCCACTCTGAAAGATGCTGTTGATTTATTTTAACATAACCTTGACCTGTAATGTGTCTGAAGAAGAACACCTCACCAGTTCTCTC
This sequence comes from Zootermopsis nevadensis, assembly GCF_977971745.1. Classification (NCBI taxonomy): domain Eukaryota; kingdom Metazoa; phylum Arthropoda; class Insecta; order Blattodea; family Termopsidae; genus Zootermopsis; species Zootermopsis nevadensis. The sequence goes on along the minus strand of NW_028259152.1, from coordinate 3,012,067 downwards.
AGACACAACACAATTTATTACGTACCTTGCCCCTATGTTAGATCTATAGTCTATTTCTTTCGCGTATCGGAAACAGAACACTCACTGTCTTGAATCCTACATCACCCGACGGCCAAACATATCACAAACAAATCGTGTTTTGTTCAAGCTTCCCAGCGTCCGTCAGAAATAGAACTTTATGTGTTTTCAAAATCGACGGCTTGTATTTAAGTTTAACATAGTTGATATTTATAGCTATAATGGTAATGACTATATAATGCGTTCTGTGGTAATAGCCGTTGTTTCAGTTATCGGTTTATATATTAAGAAATTTCTTAAAAATTAATGTGTTATAAAAAGAAAAATGTTTTACATGTATACAATTACAATTTCCTAAAATTTTCTTTGAATTAACTTTAAAAACAGCATCTATTAACCTTGGTTTACAGTAGTCTATGTATCACGTTACTGATTACTTATTTTCAGTATAATTTTTCCACTAGTATAATACTCGTTATGCTTTAATCGGGAAATCAAGACTGAAGGATTGCATCAGGTACATACCACTTTTATAAAATCGCAGAACTGACTCTGAATGAGCAGTTGTTCTTCTCGGCGGAACCAACTTTCTAAAGATTCTAAAAAGGCAATTTTCACCATAAGCCATTCCTTTACCACGAAGTGTTTCCAGTAGCAACTAACTGTACCAACCCATCTAACATTAAATAACTCTGCGTTTTGTCCACAAATTGTATTTATTACGAGTTTCGAATGATTTTTAGAATAAACAGTGTTTGTTCCTTCACACGGCATCAAGCAATGCGTTATGTTTTCCCTGAAGTAATAATTCGGTTTCTAAATATTCCTAACGTGAGTTTCGTGTTTGAAAGACTTAAGCTACGTTTCTGTGTTTTCCCACATGCACACGAAAATGTTTGTTTCACCGAAACTCATTTCTACTGTAACTGAATTGCATGACAGCGGTACACAGCTATTGAACGTGAATTTGAAACTAAACAGAGGCCGCACAACGTTTGTAAGTACTGAATCAGGGCCAATAAATCATCGAAGATGGCCTTGTGTTTGTAAAGTTTACACGGTGACTCTTAGATACTCATTGCACTTTAAACGATTTTAAGTAAAAATATCTTCGACTGCCTTCTTTGCAACTTGTGAAATGGGATGTTTTCTGTAATACAGGAACCGCATGTTCAATATTATTTCAATGACCTTCGTGCTTCAGATTCGGAGGCTTAAAGAACACTTTTCAAGTTCATTTTTATTCCTACTGACCATGTCGTTTGTTTACATTACATTGAATGAAGCCTGAACAATATATCTTTAGACATTACGCGGAATTCACTTAATCCTGTGACAAAAGTACAGAAAGTACAGAGAGGTGGAAACATTTATGTGCTCCAGAAAACTTATAATAATAAATTTCCATAATATTGCCCTTCGATAATGATAATTTACGAATCACTGATCTGCTCACAAGAAATATCACTCGTCACAGCTTTCCTCGTGGTGATGACGCTAGCGAGAGATGATCTGTGAGTGTGGCTATCGGGGATGCCTATATTTAGGAGGCGTGTGAGAGCAGTTTTAATCTGTGAGAGGTTCTTACGCATCGGTGCAGGTAACACGTGTTCAACGGAATTGTGTTCCACCTTGTTCAAGCTAAACAATAGAGGGAAAACGCCATCCCACGCATTTTGTCGTGAGCAACCAGCATCAGACTCTTTGAAACCGTCGATCTCTGTCAAATAATGGGGTGAGAGATGTTAAAAAGAGAGTAACTTTTTCAAAACACAACAAACCCTTGTCTAATTTGTTTTTGCCTGAGGGCAATTAGTAATTTGTCAGACAAGGACTCAACATGTCACATCTTCTTGGCTCCGGACCAACCAACATGACTGTGCTAAATTAGATTTGTTTATGATACACATCCAACCCGAGTCTAAATTACATTTAGCTAACCTGCAGAGATCAATTAATAAAAAACACGTATTATTTTCATCAGTGCTCGCAGACATTGAAGCTTGAACGACGTCAGCCCTTCCAGGAAATGAAATTGTCTCAAAACCGCTACCATGCTGTTTTCATTTCGGGCTCCATATAAACTGAAAATATTTTCGTGTGCACAAGTTGAGGAAGCGAGTTCCCGCAAACAAACAGCTATTGCTGACACCTACCAACGAGAAGAGCAACCATAGCAAGCATGCAAAACATATGAAGATCACAATCTCCTTGTTATTATGACTATAATTAGCAGGTTTAAAACATTAATAAAATCTTCACGGGCTATCAGCCGTGTTAGATGGTAATTAATCGCCGACGTTTCGAGTACCATCTCTGTCCTCATATGACTAGTTCGCGCTACGAGCCACACAGTCAACAGCCTTGAAACGTCGGCGAATAATCACCATCTAACACGGCTGATAGCCCGAGAAAATTTAATTAAAGAAAGCCACCGTGAAAGCTTCACATCATATAGGTTTAAAACAGTTAATTGGGTACAAAAGTAATTAGATAATACATGAAGAATGATTCAACCCCTTGTTTCCTACGTCATTAGCGGGACACACCCTTGGAACGTCACAGTGAATGTCTGTTCGTTGTTTTCATTTTCTCTACATGCAAATAGACTCACTTGTATTAGAAACGTGAACATAAAACATTTGCTCTGACATCATGTAATCTGTTTTTTATCTCTTTTCTAGCTTTCATTCGTTCTCTCTTAACTTGCTCTCCCTTCCCATTCCCCAGTATATTATTTCTCTCACTTTTCAAAAAGTGAATGCGTTTTCGTATCTCCGTATCAGGCAATATCAGAGACTCTTCTACTACATGTCCCAAAATTTGGGAATTTCAGTTCTCGACTCCGTAATCTTAATTTATTTTTCTAATTTGTTCAGTTGATCATGGCCGATGACAACGTAATTTCTAGAAATATATCACAGCAGGTTCTGTGCTCTGAGAGCAGTTTTATAAATACCTACAGATAGTAGCCAAATAGCGTTTTGTAGCTTAATGGTAACTATACGAACCACCTACTTCAACAACTAGTAGCTTGTTCTTCGGAATCCGTTTAATATTTTGAGAATCGCTGGTCGTGCAAAGAAATAGTTGAACAATTTTTCAATTTATTGGAAGATATTTATTTTAAGAAAGATTTTTTTACTTTAAACACAGTTTAAATTCTACTTGGCTTTGCTCGAAATATAAAATCGGTCCCGTCAGACTGTTCCAAGCAGTGTTATTGTTACAAATGTTTCTCCTGTGGGGCAGCCGCCAGCAACTAGTCATTAAACTTTACTCGCGAAAAACGTCAACCCATCAATCCTATTATTTCCGCGTAAACACCGTTACGGAAACACTGGTTTAGTGGATACAACCTTTAGTTTATAGGTCAATTCAGTTACCGCAGGATTACGTGGGGCATACGCGTCACTGCAATCCATTCTTGTCGTGTAATGACGGATGAAATTCTCGCCAAGCTATTTTCTGACTTTCTCGTCGGGCATACGCGTCACTGTATTATTTCGCTACACTCAACAAGACGCATGTACGTCATGGAACGCTCTCTTCATTCCCAGGCTTCAAAATTCTGCGGTGGAATGTCATAAACTGATATGTGCAAAAATGCAGTTCAACAGGAAACCATTTTAAAAGTTATGCAGCTGACATAAAATTACGTTCTCCGGCAATAAAGTTAAGATTGTCAATAATAGTATGGACTTATAATGTTTTAGTTTGGACACGTTATGTTTATCCTGGCAGAGGACACCACTGGAAGTTTATCTGAATTCTCATTCAAAAATTGGCAATGTGCGCATATCAGTTAGAAGCTTTCCAATACAGAATTTTACCAAGCGGTTCGTCTGTGCGCCCAGAAGTGGTTTGCGTTCGTATCAGTCCGCAACATTGGTAATGCAACCCGCCAGCAACCGATTTCCATCCGACCGCTTAGCTCGGTCATTTCGTGGGTTATTTTACAACAGTGTTTCAACCGAACAAGTTACAAACATCGAATAATATATAAATATTAACATTACTGGGGGAGTGGTTCGGGATTTTGAAGGCGGAAATCATGGCTTTTTGGTTTAGTAAAGGAGAGAGTACGCAGAACATGTTATGCAGAGTGTATAAGCAGGGGCTAAGAAACAATGTATACTCAGTTTATCATTCGCACAGAAATTCTACTCGTTAGACATTTCTTGTACAGGAGAAATCGTGGCGTGTTCCCTCTGTTTTGTCCTCTAGGTTCTTAATTCGTGAATGACATCTTTCTTGCTGTCTAATAAACAGCGGAAAATTATCTGGAAGGGAGACAAGGACCACAATTTAAAACTTCGATCAAAGGTCTTTCTCGAAACATTTTTCGCTCCGATAAATATTGAACGATTCACGCTGGTGATGCGGACAGAAACGTGTGAACATCTTCATGTAGTACGTCCGTCGTTGTTCTCCGATTTAAGCCAAAATTTGGATGTGCTAACAAATGTTAGTAAACATAACTCTACAATACAACATTCATTGAAAACAGTCACTCTTTTAATTACCTGTCTTTTTGTAAGCAAGGAAACATCTTTTTTTTATATCCATGGACTTCTGAATTTATGTACAAAAATAGCTAATGATGGGTTCAGTCATTTTTTTCGCTTTTACTATTATTATTTTAACTGCGGTTAAAATATATTTCTCATTCTTCATATATTTTGTCTCTATTTAAAATATAAAATTACCAAAAAATATAGGCCTATGTCGGAAGAACGTTATTTTTAAGGCGCGGGTTTAAATTTAGTACATAACTCACGTTAAATCTATATTTAGGAAGCTTTTTATGCCCACGTTTGTTGTGTTGTTGCATGAGCAGGCTTGAGTATTTGCGACGAGAGGCGTCTCCTGAATGACGTCAGAACATCGATCGTGTTCTGTCGATGAGTGTCATCGATGTCCCTCAAAGAGACAATAATATCGGTGTGGCACAATCCATGGACGTCAGACAGCGAGGTTTAATTTAATTTTGTACAGTGTTCAATTTTATCTTCAAAAGGTGAAAATGGATGTATGTAGGCTACACAATACGCACTTTATTTAATACTGTCTCGAACATTATATTTTGTGCGTCGATATTTGGCGTATTCACAACCAGAAATGCGGCCGTTAGTTTCGTCATATCTATCTGTCCGCATTTAACGACTCGAGAACCGCTGACGGGATTTTCACGAAATTTGATATTGAGGAATCTGAAATTATCGATGCTTTCAATTTTTTGTTAAACTCCGATAGTAATAACGGACACGCGTTATTCCTATGAGTTTTTGTGCTCATAAATAATCGGATTGCAAATCCCCGCGTGCAAAATGTTCAGCTTACAATGGTTTCTATAATTGTCCGATTTTAAACAAAATTGGAATGTGTCAAAAATTTTAGTAACACTGCCTTGTATTAAATTTCATAAAAATCTGTTCAGTAGTTCTGGTGTTGTTTCAAGCGTGTACACAGACGGACAGAGCAATTTTAAATACGTTCTGCAAGAATCCCAATGCGCCTAAAAATAAAAAGATTTTGATATACAACGTACTGAGGTCATCGACGGCGTATATGGAGGGATGATTGTTACACCCAAACCACCTTCTTCCAGGACTTGCAGTGCTTAATTGGCACTTCGCTGGACAGTCCACATGACACCAATAACACGCGCTATAAAGTATCTATTTCTTCCTGACCTCCTGTAATGGAGTCACGGCCAATCAACCAACATCCCTTCCCTTACTTCTTTAATTTTACACTCTCTGCAAGCAGAATTTAGTTTGCAATGCAAAGAACTGCAAGTACTAAACTGGGTTAATTATGGCACCGTAAAGGACTCACTCCCCCAAGCACTGACGTCATGGCGTTAACCTAATTCTCGATTAGGATTAATATGCTTAATCATGATTTTGTTTTAAGCAGATAAAATGTGGCGGAGACTTAAATGCAAAGTATAAATTCGAATAAATATAATTTCACACAAAATGTACTGTTAAAGGAAATATCATCAACTCACTTCTGAAAGTATTAATTTATTTCTGGCATTTGATACAGCTCAGCGGATGGAACATTCGCACGCAACAAGGCTTCTTGTTAAACTAGAAAACTACCAAGACCCATCGAAACCGAAGCTCATCTGAATAAAATTAATAATTCGGTCAGTACCTCAAAACAAAACACAATTTTCCACTAAAAATAACAACAGGTTAATGCTATGTTTACTCACCATTCGCGTGACGAGGTATCCGGCCACTTAACCGACTCAGCTATCGTAGCTATCTTAGACAAATGTAATTTGATACGAAACAAAATCTGAACGATCTCATCAGCTCAACTTCTTTCATCTTCCTGTCATGTATTTCGATTTTCATGATACGATATGCATGATATAATTAGACGATAGGGTGACACCGGGTGACGTCACCTATTAGCGTTGCTTAGCAACGTTATACGTATATATTTGATGCAAGCATATGGGATATGTTAGTGTAGGAAGTTTTATTTTTATACCGGCGTGCTATATTTACCGTAACATTCCTTTGTTCGTCTATGATAGCTTCGCCCACAATATCATTAATGGCTTACGTAGTTTGTACGCTGTGTATCATGGTTGATGGAAATAATTGAAACGCTAATGGGCATTTGCGTGCTACATTATATCACAGTAATTACAAATTAATTATCGCGTTGAACTGGCTATGTGTTTGCCATTCGTGATATTGCCTGACTAGATGGTTAATTAATGATTCTATATCATTTATAATTCGATCTAACGACTGCGATATTAATGTCATGGAGTGAATTAATTCCAGAGGAGATAAAGCCCATGTAGCAGCTGCCACAAAGCAAGTGACAATTAAAGCTCCATCTGCAGCGTGAGGCCGGTGAATCTGCTTACAAGTCATAACAAACAAACAAGACTGGAAGGATGTACTGTTTGGAGTACAATAAATTCCAAAGGTGTTCTTTCAATCACATCACGGACAATGACACCATCAGGCAAGAAAGGAAATACCACAAGCAAGAATTGTACGAAAGATAACAATCACATCCAGGGCCATTTTTTTAAACAGTGAGATAAAATGTCATTGTTGCAATAATGCGATCCAACATTGACCTCGGTTCACACCGTTGTAACAATATGACCCAAAAATACGGTGTAAGACAGACAGACAGGCTTGGAAGGGCCCGGAAGGTGGGAATCAAAATTGGTAGAGAATTACTTCTTAAAACTTGCGTTGAGGATAGAACATGAGTGAATCTGTTAACAAAAACAATGATGGTCCGATCCACGTGTCTCACTCGCTGTAGCGTTCATGCGCTCATCAAAGAGTTCAAGGGGGTGGGTGACTGCGTCAGATGACCCCCCACCCCACCCCATCTCTTCATGTAACGCAGCACAAATAATTATTGTCGAATCAACTTCATAGTTTGGATGACGTCATAGGGTCACTTGCTTTTAACCTTTTCTGAAGCATGAAATTAACTAGAAGAACTCAGGCAAGTGCTGTCTGCCCGGAGACGTCTTATGCTATATTAGGACATGCCAGCTTCTGGTGTACGTTGATGATGTTAATTTGTTGAGAAAAATTTAAATACCATAAAGAGAATTACAGAGATACTCTATTAGATACATTCCGCATATCAGAAATATTTTACTTGTTCAAATACTGTTCCCATTTAATATTATTTGTCCTCCTATCACACATTTTCTTTCATATGGCTTTATCCTTCTGTTTCGTGAGACAGTATACCTACAGAATCAGATCTATAACCACTAAAAATGTACACACAGTTTGCATCGCTGAATCTAAATCATGACTCATACAACCATTAATTTTTTACTATAAACATACTTCAGTTTCTTGATGCGAATGCTTTCAGACATTCGTCTCTGTTGATGCTGAAAGATGACATAGGAGACATCCCAAAGCAGGAGGAAAGCTCGTGTCCATTGCTGTGATAGCTGCTTAAGATACACACAAATCCTGTCGTCGAAATATTTGAAAGTGATGTGATAGAAACGCGGGGACGTAACCACTCGTTAGGGTCTTGTAACGTAGAATCTATAATTTACAGAACACTAATCACTAAATCTCAGTAATTCTTGGTAACAGACTAAAACAAACTGAATTTGTCCCCCAAATATTTTAATAATATTTCTGCCCCTATAAAATAAATAAATGAATTAGTCATCTGAACAATAATTCAAAATGTAACGAGCCGAAATATAATTTATTAAAAGAATGTAGGCCTATGTATCTGGAAACAACACTTCCAGATAGAAATGAGGTTTATAATTAAAAAAATAACAAACTCTGTAAATTATCTCCGTACTTCAATTTTGTTTAAAATTTCCCTTACTTTGATCAGCTTGATCTATTTATGTGAAAGCGTAATTTTTTTGTAGATTGAATCACCCACAGTCTGTACGTGTTTGACAGTAAAGCATGGATAGTGCAAAGAGTTTCTGTAGCTCATAGTGTTTTATGTCTCGACTACTGGTACAAATAACTAGGCAATAAATCCCTGGTTTTAGAGAACAGTGATCTTTGACGTCTACAGGCCTACCATTCCTTCCGGCAATGTTAAATTCTCCCTGCCGTCTTTCGTCGTTCGCCTGTATCAGACAACACGAGGAGGGCGCCGCTGTTCACTTTGTAACATGCGGATAATGCGGTCATTTCAATCCAGCTGTCTTTGTAAAGTGCGTTTGTTTTCATTTGGATTCCTGCCAGTGCCGTTACGTCATGAATCTTCCCCCAGTTTAAGAAAACAAACACTAACAACATTCTAAGAGTATTTTAAATGTTACTACTCGTAGTTTTCTGCCTAAATGGAAATGGTCTTCATAAAACACGCTACTATTTCTGAGCTGACAGCAATGTTAAAAAAACACAACAATCTCTTTAGCAGTTGTAATACGTTTACAAAAAAACCGTTATAATACTCTGCACAGTTTTGACCATTCTATGGGCAAATAGATTGGGCGAGAAAACTGGCAATTGTCGGAAGCAGCTGAGGAGTTCCGCGAACGCACTTCCGTTTCTATTCAACTGCCCAGCTCTAGGCGCGACCCTCAGACAAACAGGGGGCAGATGTCTGCACTTCCCTTTCACCTATTGTTGGTGCACGCGCTCACAGCTGTCCAGGGCCCTACGCACCATCCCTTGATCTATTTATAAGTTTTGACATATATCCTACACACCTCCACTGAAACTTCGTCCGTGAAGGTAAATAGTACGCTCAGCCAGTGCAGAAATTCCCTGCCCTTGATGGAATCCGAAGGATTTTTGTGTTAAGATGACTGTCTTCTGGGATGTTTCGCCGTCTACTCTCACAGAAGTGTACCGACGTTGGTGCGTACTGCCTCCATCAGAAAGCACCTATGAAACGTCGGTACACTTATAGCAGACCACACGGCGCAAGACCCCAGAAGGCAGTAACCATCAAAATCTCATCTGTCAGAATTTGAAATCTCACCCTTCAATATTGTATTCACAAGATGCCGACTTCGTATGCAAAATTTCATAACACTGGTTTCTTACAGTGGAATTGTTAGCTCCCCGCCTCAACATTCACATTCTAGGACCAGCCCTGGTCGGCTATTCGCAACTGCTTGTTCATTTTATTTGCAGCTGCCCTCCGTAAGCCTATCTGCAGGCCTTCTCTCCCATTCACAACTTGAGGACGCGTCATTCATTGGTAAAAAGGGAGCCACTTAATGAAAGTATTGTGAAACTTAAAATTGGCCTTAAATTATCGATGTTGTTCTTCTGTGAAGCCTTATGGACTTTAAGGTAGATACCAGCGTTTCAGAGGAACATACTTACCAGTGTGTTCCTCGTACGTCGTCAGAATCCACAACAACAATGACACCATCACCACCTTCAGAACTCAAATCTCACGTCCATAATTACTTTAATATCAGTTAACTTCAAATTATCAACATAAATTATCGAAAAATGCAACATTAACCGACTAAATGTTTGCTTAGTTTAGGTTTTGTTACGTTACTGTAGGTTAGGTTAGGTTATGTTAGGTTAGGTTGGGTTAGGTTAGGTTGTGTTGGGTTGGGTTCTGTCGGCTCGGATCGAGTAGGGTTAGATTAGAATAGCTTAGGTTGTGTTATTTTAGGTCAGGTTACGTTGGGTTAGGTTAGGCTAGTATAGTTTAATTCAGGTTAAGTCATGTTCGATTAGGTTGGCTTGGGTTGGGTTGGGTTAGGTTAGATTGGGAGTTGCAGAAACCGCGCTCGAAGGGACTCGAACTCAGGACACTTTTTTGAAGTTTTTATATTTCTATAAACTGTTTATGGCCTTATGGATTTAGCACACCAGGTTTGGTGCAAGTCGATGTAGCCTTTCTCGAGGTATAATCAAACGTAACCTACACACCCACAATTTCAGTTTTAAATTTTTAGATAACCTTCATATTATTAATACTATCAGCATTTACATTCTCCTACACGTGTAATAATTTCATACTCTGAAGTACTATGCACGATAAGAATTTAATTGCGTGGATTTTTCTGATGTAAGTATTTAAGTTCTTAGCCAGTGGTTAAGTAATTACATTAACCAACGTGGACCATACATCCAAATAAATGATCCAATCACGAATAAAAAGTTATGTCAATAGTGTTGACAGATATTGTAAAAAGAATTCTTCTGGCCACCGATCCACAGAAATGAAGTGGTTGCATATCCTAGTCTAAATATCCGTTTCCTTTCGTTGCTTGTTAAGTACTAAACAAATTATTTGCGTTTCCGGGAATTGAGTAGTGATCAAATTAGTTTCGCTATTTTATGTGGTCAAACTTCCTGCCTTGGTATCCTGTTGACAGAGGAAGTTTCTGTGGTCTGTAGCATTTCGCATTTATTTCAAGCTAATTGTTCACAGCACCAAGTTCTCACATTGCTCCAAAAGGTACGTACACACTGAAGTTCACGAATGGCTCGCGAGCATCTCCCTGTTCCATGTGGACACTACGGTCGAACAGCTCGCATGTTGTAGGCGAACGCCGAACCATGTTAACTCGGAGAGATAACTCACTCACGTTCTGGCGTGGACACTTTCGTTCATCTCGCTAGTTGCGTTCATACTCTGGACGATGTGAATGAACTAATGGAAAGAAGAAAGTTGCCTCAGCCTGTTGAAAGAAACATTGAAAAATGCCTATGTTTTGGAATGTAAAATTATTACATTAAGTCTTTCAGGAAAAACATAAGAAGAACGGTGTATTCAATGCGACCGCTTCTAGTTGATGGTCAGATTGAGTAAAAATTGAAGCAGATGTGACGATATATGAACATTAACGTAAAACTATTTACCTAATTACGGCCTCTAACATTGACATTTTAAATTTATGAATGTAATTAGTAACTTTCTCGTTAATAATAGTCATGAGTATTATCCCTATCCCGTGAGGCCAACACCTCTTAACAATATTACCGTGGCAACTGTTAAAACAACCCAAACGTTAATAAATATCATCAACAAAGACCCAAAAACCTGAAACAACAGATGATCACAACCAACCAACATTCATAATAACAGACACATTAGAGAAATATGTATTATAATTTATTTATATGGACCTACACAATGTGATTAACCCAAAATTATACGGAATCCGACATTTTCGATATAATAAAAGACGGTGTCTGTCTTCTGGGATGTGCCGTGTAGTCTGGTAGACGTTCACCGGCCTCTTAAAAGGTAGTGCTTGCTGTCTCCATCATCAGGGGGATCTCCATGATGATGGACGGCGCAAAAACCCAGAAGACAGCCATTATTATTCATATCTATCATGTGGCTCCATAATTCGTTGAAACAAGCATTTAAATAAAAAACTGTCTCGATATTTGTCAAACTTCACGCCAGAACCAAATAAGAAATGTATCGCGCGTTGTTTACGAAAGCTGCATGTGCTAAGCTTAGGCTTCAACTAAAAAGAAAAAAGTTAATGGTTCAATTGCCAGTTGAGAGGAATACGAGTGGATGGGGCAATGATACAAACACGTCAATCAATGTTGGGAAGTTCTATGGAGTTCATGGACCAAGTCGAGGTTGGTTCACAACACGTCAAGCGGAGAATTAGCCTATAGGTCCTCCGAATACTTGTCCCTATTCTGTTGCAAATTTATTTACATGCGCTTATTTTAACGACGCAGTCAGCAGATCAGATTATGTAGCGCTGGATGATAGGATTATTAATCAATTAAAAATTGGATGTTATATGGAAGTGGTCGTGATCTCATTTAAAGTACTACACCGAAATTTTGCTGGAAGGGCGTGAGTAAAACCACGAAAAAGAACCAGTAAAGATTTCCTGTCTCCTGCCACACATTTGAACCCGATAATTCTCGAATACGCAGCAGGAGTGCTAACCACTTGACCGCTACATTTGGTTTTCCCTTTTGAAGGTGAAGGCTTTTGCATACAGTAATCCCTTTCACGCAAATTCATCAGACTTTGTCGTGTAAGGACAATTCCATATTCATTTCTTAGTACAGTTTTTTATGTTATGGGGCAGAAAAGGTGTGTCATCTTGTTCCTGTGTGTATAGCTGCCCTGTTTAGAACTACGTACCAAAACCACGGATTTTCAAGGTACTTATGAATACCATGCTACAGGTGGTTATCCACCTTGAAACTTTTTAATTCGCACTATCGACAATACCAACTTTAAGAAGAACGCGACAACGCGCCACTTAACACAGGACCTTACAATTTTGTGTCCAATATCAAACCTAAAAAATATATAAGTTGTTCTTCGTATTTTAGTGTGAAGTTTGAAACACGGCGACAGCTTTACTTGCATTTTGGCTTCATCAGGACGATGAGATGTTTGATCGCCCTGATGATGGCGGCAATAAAGACCTACGAAAAGTAGGTAAACTTCGACCAGACTATATGGCGCTACAACCCAGAAGAGAGCCATCTTGTAAGAAAGTGTTTGCAAACAGGGTGCTGGGGAGAATTTCTGGTCCTTTGAAGAGTAAGCAAGGTTAACAGACGCGTGGGGGTGACGAAGATGAAAGAACATAAGAAAGAGAATGTGAATATGAGTATATGTGAACTAGCCTTCCCAATTTACGGTAATTAACATCAATGTGGTTTGCTGCGGGCTTGGACAGCTGTGGACGAGAACTGGATAATTATTACAAGCGCAAAGGGATGCGATGCTGGGAATTAAAAAAACTGACAAAGGTCTCGCAAGGAGGTCGTAAGGGGTCGTTCGATAAACCACTTGAGGGTAACCATTTCAAGAATATACAAGTGGGGTGGATAAATGTACAGGGATTAGCGATTCATTTATGCCTGGCGAAGAGGTAATTTTCTTGTTCTAATATCAGTGAATGGTATGTGGCTTTTGTATTCTGCTGATTACAACAAGAGCAGTCACTGCTGGCGACAGTACATCAGCAGAAACGTGTGTGCGTGTCTGCAGTTCAGAGATTAACTGTCTTCGCAGCTTCGAGCAACATTAGGAATTCGCCAGACTTTGTAGCACTGTGGTAATTAACACGCACCACCTGACTTAACATTCTGTAATTCTGCATTTTGACCACAGAGCGTATAAATGACAATTCGATTCAGTTACATTTCAAAATACTTTGGAATCTTGCAACTGAAAACTGGTATGAAATACAGTGAAGGAAATGGTGTCTCGATTCCGGAAACAAAATTCCGCGATACCTGGCAATTTCATACCGAGCAAGCAAAAATGAGCTCTTTGCTTCTCTTTCACCATTCATCCAAAAGAATTAAGTATTCGAAAGCCAGGGAAAGTTTTGACCAAAAATCTGCTTTAATATTATCCTAAATCTCCCAAGTGGCCTCCTTGGATTTTATGAACATTGTGTTCATACGTAGTCTATGAGACTATGAAAAATAAATGTATTCACAGAAGCCAATTTGGCCACGCCTCACCCAGCAAGAAGAAAGCATTTTAATGGAATGAGATTTAATCGCATTCATAGTGAACTGACGTACAATTTCTCAGAAATGTCCTTTGTGTTTGTGGCTGTCTGTGATGACCAATGCCGTAGACCATCTTTCAATGACGAATTGTCAGAAATGACTCATGATGATGTGAAAGAACCAGCAGCAATGTTTTTGTTGCAGGAACGTTGTTGTGTATGTGGCTTTGTGCTGGAAATGATGACGTACCGTGACGTCATTCGGTGCTGATCGGACCGTTCACACACCTTCGTCAGGCAGCAGCCAGCTGCAGTCGCGTGCTGGGGTAAGCCCGAAGTTGATGGGCTCAGAGCTTCTCGTTCGTCTGTGGTGTGTGGTTATGTCACTCGACAGGCGGGAACATTGCTACGAAGAACCACAGTCAACAGTTATCCTAGCAGTGAGTAACAAATCCATGTCACACTTCACTTTTTGCTAATCTTTTAATTTATATTTTTCGACAGTTTGTAGTTCAGACACCAAAAAATTAATACGCGATTATTTTTCTTATTTGTTTGTCAATCCGAATGGATTCTTGGGATAATCTTTATCCAGGGTACAGAGCATTATAATTTTTTCAAACACACACACACGTATTCCTCTTTGACAGAATTACAACAAGATTTCTTCCGTGGAGAATAAACAACTGTGTTCATCTAAAATATTTTAACGGTAACCAAACCTTCTTCTTTAGATATTCCGTGAGGGTGAGACATCCGTCATTAATATTGTCATCTAGGCGACTACATTCTCTTCCCTCGTGATCGTCTGATTACATTCTTACAAGATGCGTTAAGAAAATTACGCTGCTGTGTTAAAATTAATATCTGAAATAAAAGTTGCATGCCTTAATAAAGTCTACGTTTAAAAGTCTGCACTAAATTGTACTATAAGACGCTTTTAAGAAAAGTTAATAATCATGGGTAGGCACGATTAGAAATGTTGGTTAGAAGATAATATGGACTTGATCAAAGGCGTCCGTTAGTTTAGGAAATGAAATATTCTGGTAGACAGACAGATTGGCCGACGCTACCTCCTTAACAAGCCTTCAGTTTGTGCGTTAAGGCAAAAAACAATTGCATACGTGACAACAGCGTCAAAAACTTTGAGGTTATATCTGACATCGGAAATTATACTCGTGGAAGTCAACATACAAATGGATATAATTATTAATTTCTATAACCTGTTCGCCCTCTCATATGACTAAAATATTTTAAAGTTAGTAAGGGAGATAAGTTATTCATAGAACTTATTGTTTCAGTAATAAAACAAATTTATTACTATTGATATTTTACGTCGGCTTCCGATTCAAGCCTATATTTCTTCAATCCTCAGACAACTAGAAGTTTCGGTAAATCACATGAAGACAAGTGACTATGGCTGTAGGTGTTAGATTAGTTGTAATATCGTAAAACACGAGGCACATAATGCTGAAAAATAAACTTCATGCAGTCCTGAAAAGCTGACAGTCGCTCACCTTGTCAACAAATTTCCCACCTCGTGTATGAAACTAGAAGGTTTGTTACTGTGTTTGTAAGAGTTCAACATTGATTCCTATCCTGAAGCAGATTATTGCAGTCCACACACGCACACTGAGCTCTCTCATGAGTGCTACATGCCCTACTCGTGTCGTAATCATTAATTTGGTCACTTTAATGATATTCGATAGAGAGGACAAATCATCACTTTTCATTATGCAGTTTTCTCCAGCCTTCTGTTTCGTCTTACATCGTAAGTCCGTCAAAGTATTATCCTCGGTATCCTCTTTTTAAACAACCGAAACTTCTTTCTTCAGGTTGAGAGACCAAGCTCAGACTCTGGTAATCACGTTAAACAGGAACAGTTATAGTGTTATATTAATCGTTGGCGTTTACAAACATAATGGCAAGCTAACAATTTTTTAAACATTTACTCCGTGTGCAAGTTTTGATCTGAATTATCACTTTGTGTTGTTCTTCTTTTATTATTAACTTTTTTGTCGTCTGTACATCTGGACATTCAGAAATATCCGATCAGCTTCTAATTTACCGTTTTTGTTTCAGGACGTTCGTCTGTAAGCAGCTGTTTTTTCGTACTGTATCCCAGAATATGAAACTCCGAGACGCTCCTCACACAAATTGTAATGTGACCATTCCCGGAAGACGCTGACTGGCTGGCTGGGCAATTTAGCATCGGGGAGCAGTGACCACTGTCACTTATTCCAAATCCAGTATTGCAAGTTCAGTGACCTTCACCTCACTTGGATACAACTTCCTCCGTCGTATTGTCTTAACTATTGTTCGCTGATTACTTCGTCACCAAACAGGATACGACGTGTGAACAGCTTCGTTCACGCTGCAACAATAAATGTGCATTACCGGAAGTGAAAATTCTGGTACATCTGACGCCGCGAGAAAGGTCTTAATGGTTGATTCATGAACGTTTCTTGTGATGTCAAAAAAAGTTATTCATTCCACATATCCCTACGCATGTCTGTTGTTCTGGATTAATTTACAGCGCGATTCCTTGAAATGTGAACTGTTGTTTTCGAAGAAAAGAAGATAAGCAAAGAATCGAAAAGAAGCGAACAACCAAGGCGAATTAAACGAAAGTTTTTAAAAGCACGATTCTTTAAACGTTGAATGTGTTGTTATTGAAGAAAATAAGACATGCAAGATATTCAAATTAAACGTCATCCAGGCGAATTATACGAAAAGTTATTATCAAATACAAGACAGAAACAAAATTTATATGTAATCACATTAATGAACGTTATTTGCTTTTGGTATGGGATGGGTGATTAATTAAACACTTATTATTCAAATACAGGAGCATAAAAGTGTTGGGTTTCGTCTATAAGAACAATATTTGAAATAAAAAGTTGACTTGCTACATTACAAGTGAAATGAAGTGGGTTATTAGGGTGATGTTTGGTTTTGGAAGACGGTAAGAAGGACAAAACATTTCCAATAAAACGGCTGAGGACGAGAATATTTGTGATGTCTGGTGTCATGGTTACGGACGCTGGCGCCAATTCCTCTTACGTGTACGGTAATGACACGACAGGCGGCTGGGGCCTTCGCTCCTTTTTCACGTTTTACAGCCAGTTCGGTGCCGGAAGGACGGTGGCTGCCGGCGTGGAGATAGGCTTCCTGTTGCTCACGTTCCTGGTGTCCTTAGTGGCTAATGCCAGCATCGCGTTGGCTGTGTTGCGCTACAGGGAGATGAGGACGGTCACCAACTGCTTCCTGTTGAACCTCGCCGCTGCTGACCTCGTGTTCGCGTTGGGTATTCCCGCAGTGGTTGCCACCAGACTGACACAGGAATGGGTGCTGGGAGACACCGCCTGTAGGATCTTGCCCTATTCGCAGGTGAGCAGAGGTCTTCAGGGACCTTAGCTTTACGTTTGCTCGACGCGGCCCGAACCCGAAATTTCTCTTGAAATATCTTACCCGTACACCACCTAAGCTGAGGTTGTATTGATGTTTGAGGAATGGTACAAAGATGTCGGATGCCATGTTTGTCAGGTGCTATCTCGAATTGTGTTTGGGAGGGAATCTCTGAGAATCCCCTAGAAAATAAAATCGGTTGGATAACTTTTTCCGAAGTCCGCGAAAGCCCGAAATGAAAGCATCCGACTGATATAATTTAAACCAAGTTCGAACCCGGCTAGGAACCGAACATTTTCTGTGCACATGGCTTACGCCCCCGGGCCAGGTCTGGGATCGTGCAGACGTCTGTCTATACTCGAGTAGGCCATTTGCGACGGATGAACACTAAGATTTCAAGGTAATGATTGGGGCGGACGGGCCTATGCCATTTGGGTCTCATGTTAACTACTGAAAATTCAACTGCAGTCCTGCCTGCCAAAATTATTGGCGATGAATTTAATTTGTCACACTCACAATGTGCTTTAGTCAAGTTCTGTTTTCATTTATGAAATTGTAGTAGAAGCCGGCTAAAACATGCACCTACGAAGAAACCTATCCCGAGTTATGTGTGCAATATCCTAACCAGAACTGCTGAATACTAAAAAGTATCCAAAGGACAGGTTTGGCGACTTTCATATCGTTTACCAACGCTACAGAAATACTGCAAATGGTCAGAATATAGCTTCTAAATTACAGTCTTTCCAGCTGACAGCTCTTTCACTACGGATCCTTGCTTACATTGAGTCACCTGCTCTTACTCAACCTGCAAGAATGCGTGACTCAAAGGAAAAGCTAAACACTGTTTTGACCTTGGTCATAAGGGCCTCACATTAATGTCGTCTTCGTCACCGACTATAATAGCCATTATTTGGTGTTTTTCTGTCAGCGTAAATTTGTTTTTTACTCAAGCTAAAAGTTTATGTTCACACGAAGAAGCGTGACTGATTATTTAAGTTAATATCAAATGCTTTCGTGCCATAAAAGCTCTAAAGTTAGCTACTATTTTCTCACCGAGTGTTATTAAATTACATTATTTTGTTTTCAAAAGCCTCTGTTTCTATGTTTCTAGTGATGATGAACGAGGTACTGTTTTCTGTTACCGTAATTTGTTTCACAAGGAACCGCGTGTTACTTCGAACACACATCTCTTAAACTGTAGTAGCAGCAATGCACGTCACTCTGATACATTAAGAAATAATATGGTTACATTCTAGCGTACCGATATTTGTGAACGTGGTGAGATTTCAGTTTCTCACGGCTGCGATTATGAAGATGTCTTCTGGAACGTTGTGTCGTATAGTCTAGTAGACATTTGCTACAGCAAACGCCTCTGAAACGTCGAAAAACTTTACCAGTCTGCATGACACAACATTCCAGAAGACACCTTCACGTACCAACATGATGACACGCGAACCATCTTGCGAAATTTTGTTACTGACTTGATGACGACAACAGTTCAGTCATCTGGATACGTGGATACCTGTATTATGGGAGAATAAAATTAGTAAGCTATAAGTCTGAATAGCGGACAGTATCGTAGATTTCTGGTTGTGAGAATACAGAGAAAAGCGCCATTATAGACTAATAAAGTTTCACGATATGTAAATATTACGGTCGGGACAGAACAGTGGTCACAGTGCAGCTTTGTTTGCTGTTTTCTCAAACAGAAATAACGCACTCGTGTGGAATACGTCACATCGACCCTGGTACACGCAAAAGGCCGTAAGTAACAATTTCAGCCTCCAATAAATGCAGTCTGGGTGGAGACGCGCCAGAGTTTCACTCGGCCCTGAAACTTCACGGCCCCTCAGACAAAATGTTCGGTTGTATTAAGATGCATCAGCTGTCTCACATGACTTTGAAGTCATCTTCAGTAGTTTTTCTCGGCACTCTTCCGATCGTTGGGTCATCAGTTCCATTCACTTGATACTGACTATTCCCACACAGTCTTTTAATCGCATAATTGTCTGTCCCATTATGAATGCATATTCTTACTTACCAAAAGGAAGTTAGGACGTTACTACTTCCTTTTCAACACTTCATTTTTTCAGTTTATGTACTTTAATGTGTAATCTATATTATTTTAATTAAATTTATTTCTTCAAACATTTCCTTCCTTACAATATCCAGTAGTCAAATTTTGTTTTCATCGTTTCACCGTTGTCATGGATTTTTATGCTGATATTAAACATCCTTATTTCAGCACTAAACACACATGGCCAATTTCAATCTCTTGTTTCGCCTTCTTGGAAACTGCTCTAGCTACTCAGTATAGTACACTCGACGGTCGATGGGTATCAGAACATTTCTGAACTTGACAGTAAAGATGAGACTCAGCATCAGTACCAGAGGTTTAAATAACCGAAAATATTGTTGATGACGATAACAGGTCATGGGGCGAGTTATTCTTGAAACACTGGCAGTCTTTCAGCCGGTCAAGAAATTCCCCGCCATTTATGAAACCCGAAAGTTTAATTCCGTATTTACAAGTTTAACGGACTGTATCCTCCGTCAGTTGAATCCAAGCCACTCTCCATACCTTGTTTCTTCAAGATCCATTATATTATCTTCCCACCAGCGTATAGGTTTCACAACGACAACAGTAATTCAATCATCGTTAAGTTTATTCGAATGCGTAGTTACAATTATAGCCAAAACAGTAGAACCAACAGGCCATGAAAGAATAATGTAATATGCAAATGGCATAATGAATTAAGATATAATATTAAAAAGTAATAATGAAATGCAGTGACTTGTGCAATGTAATTATCGTTTAAGTTTTGCACAATATGTAATCTTCTCCAGATTATTGTTCGGGTTAAGAAATCAAGAAGGAGAGTTGGAAGGAGCAGATAATAGGGTTTACATAGGGCCACAGAACTTTAATAGTGGAACCTGGCCTGATGAAATCACTTGGGAGAACGAGGCTTAGATGGACAATTAACATGAAGATGTATCTTCAAAACGAGAGTGTGTTCTGGTTTCATCTGGCTTAGGATAAGATGAATGGTGAGTTTCTTGAGCAAAATAAAATCAGTTGCATTGAAGACCAAAAATTTTAGTGAACCTTTTAATTCCATAAAAGACAGATAATTTCTTCAGGAGCTGGACGACTATTAGCTTCTCAAGAAGTACTCTACTGCCTTTTACGTCCCCGACACGTTCGTACCATGCCAACCGTGGCGTTGTTCCGCCACACACCTAGGTCTGCATGGTAATGCAACTTATACCTTACAAGCACACAGATCTCATGCTACATATGTCCTTGGTCAATGGCTAGGTTAGTGTCGCAACTCAGATTAAAGAAATACATCGCTCAGTCTGTGAATTCATTTTCTTCAGTTAATCTTTACAATTGTCTATTTACGCTGCCTTTAGTAAAGTTTCCTTGGTTGTTACTGTGTAATGATGAATTATATCCTAATTTTCCAAACGTAATCTTTGTTACAATTCATGCGTGAAGAATAAGAGAAACACGTACGTAACGCAAAACACCAAGATAAGACGGGAGGATAATATTAAAATGGACCTTCAGATAAATATGATATTAATGTGTGGGCTGGGTTCACCTGGATCAGACGTAGGATCGGCAAAAGATACTGGACCTGTGGATTCCACACAAGTCGGGGAATTGCTTGACCACGAGCGACAATCAGTTCTTCCCAGTACACTGTTGCATAATGGCTCTTTCTTCTCGTTTGCACGTGCAGTTCGTGTGTGGCTTCGTGCTGCTGTGGACGCTCACTCTGATCAGTATGGACCGCCACCGGTGCATCGTGGTGCCGCCGTACCGCTCCAGGCTCACCCCACAGCTCGCCACTCTTCTCACCGCTGTCACGTGGCTCATCGCAGCAATTCTCTTCCTCCCTGTCGCTTTCTGGTTCCACGAGCAGCCCACCAACGCAGGCACCATCTGCACCCTCGTGTTCCCAATGTCACACACTGTGAACTTTTCCATCTGCTTCACTGTGCCCGTCATTCTCCTTGCCTGCCTGCTTCCCATGGCCCTCCTCGTCTATCACTACCAAAGAATTTTCCAGAAACTCTTGTCGACGAGGAGCCGCTGGGCTGTACCTTGCGTTGTCATCAACCCGGTGAGCACTGATTGTTCGGGTGCAGACACGCCGACTGTGAGACGTGACAGTGAACTAAGTTTTGTTGGCAGCCTGGTGATGCCATGGACCAGGAAGATCTCGACGACAAGCCAGCAATTCATGTCGCCGGGCCGGAATGGCTCGATGTCACAACACGAGGAGCTCCGTCTCAATAAGCACCTCAGGGTAGTCAGGGTGCTGCTACTTAACGTAATCGTCGTCCTCCTCATGTGGCTCCCCATCACCGTCGTCATGTTCCTCATCTATGTCGATGGTCGCCGGCCATACGAGGACACCAACTTTTTCCTCAGGTCACACCACTTCATTTGGTCCCTAGTCGTTGCATTGTTAAACACTGTTGTGAACCCACTTCTTTATGGGGTTCTGTCGGAAAATTTCCGCAAGTGTTTCACTCGCCTTTGGTTCGGTGGACGAGGTAGTTCCGACAACAACGGCTGCAGAAGAAACGATCTCAGTAAGTCTAACCAGGACGCTTTGAATGAATATGGTGTTAACGGTACGTCCAGGACCCCAAGCAGCGGGCGAGTCAACGGGTACCCTCAAGGGATACCCCCGAAACCCCAAAAGAAAATTAGTATGTGTAGCATTGGCTCTGTACTGGAAACGCCCAGTGGTGTTCAGGAAGTCTGATACTACAGACCTAAACGTAAAGACAATTCTCGCACACAAAATACGGACACCGAAACTAATGCCAAATTTTCCAGTATTTCCAAAACGTAAATTTGGATTGTGGAATGTTGGTTTACATGGTGATCAACACGGAAATTATAATTGGTTTATAAATACCAAACGAAACAAGGGTATCACGGACTGATAATCCGAACGGTGTTTACTATCACCACCATTCTCATCCTTAGCCACTCAACCTATATCTGTTTATAATAGTCATAAATAATTTTCCATTTATTGTCATAAGTGTACGCCACATCGCTCAGGGGTTTTCTTGTCTGCTGCTGAATGCTCCCCTTCGACTACCGTGCAGCCGAAGTAAAATGAATCACCAAGATCGTGAGGATTCACTCTAGTTCACTGGCACACCAAGTGCTTACATTTGATTGAGTGCCATAACTTACTTTTCTATTACTGGCTGGATTCATCTGGCTCAGGATATGATTTACTGGCGGACTCTTCTGAACGTGACAGTCGATCTTCGAGTTCCACAAAAGACGGATAATATCTTGACTAATTGAGCGACTGCTAGCTTCTCAAGAAGGACTCTGTTCAGTGTAGTTGTAGAGTTGAAAAAATCCCTTAAACCAAATTTAATACAAATCTATGTGTTCTATGGTTTCCAACATGAAAATCCAAAACGACGTGGTCTCCTTCCAGCCTCTTAGCATACAACTTTATCTTATCTACTAAAATACGAATATAAATTTTGATCTAAAATAATTCAAAATTTGTCTCGAATCTACCACAACTGCATATATTGTCCAATAACTAAATTATTTAGCCTTTCGTCCGGTAACTTTTTAAATAAGTACAAGTAGCTAATGCTGCAAGAGTGAGCTAATGGGCGTCCGAAAACCAGTAATGTATGCTAATGGGTCGAATTATGTGTATTTGTAGGTCAAAGTGAAACATGTAAGTCTATGTACCTCTTCAGACTCTGTATAACGTACGCAAGACTCTTTGCACCTACATTATCATTGTTTAAAAGAAAATTTATCTTTATTCGTATGTTACTCAGAGTATGAAATATCTCGTTATCTGCACATGTGTGTATATGTAGATGTTTAAGTAAATTGGTATTGTTAAACATTGATATAAAATTAATCCATTGTTTCTGCCCCTCGTAACACCCAACTTGTAGTCTTTTTTTAGTCTCTTAAATTTTCTTATTCCCATTAGCCATACTGAATATGACCCAAGGCCCGTTACACTGACAATCTTCTGGTGTAAATTGTACCCTAGGACAAAGAATAATGTCTACATTATACGTGACTCACTTTTCTGAACGTGACATAATCCTCAAAACTTTCGCAACGTCGCCATATCTTTGCCTCACTAGCGTCAACGTCAGCGTATATCGGTGTCACTTCTCACACCTACCTCAGAGTTCTTGTTATCAAAATGTACAGAAGTGTTAGTAATTTGCGTTCATTTTTAATATCACTAGGATAATGTTCGAAACTGATTAATTAAGTTTAATTGTAGTTTGTAGCCCCATAAATAATCATCAAACAGACTATTACATATCAATATTCATTTAATGCATTCTATTGTGATTGTTAGCAGGTTATACAGAAGAAAGAAGTTCAGTCTAACACAATATATTTTATTTGCAATCAATTATTTTACTAGGACGACATATTTCGACTCCACAGGGTCATCCTAAGGCCCTTAAGAGAAATATGTAGCCGTAATAATATTTTGGTTTTGAATTAAATATACTATGTAAGACGGAACCTTAACTTTCTTCATATGTAACTTTCATTACAGTCTATGGATGTTTTCAAATCTAAGTTTAAATTTACGTGCATCAATGTGCATGCAAATAAAAGGTGCATTTATTTTGCAAACACAGATATCCCCACTAAGAATATGTAACAGGTATATCAACCAAACGTTTGTATTTCTCAAAATATTCCAGCCATAACTTCGTCATACGGTCGATAATTCTGATATGGGGGTACGTTCTGTCTGTAGGGGTTTCTGGTTGTCTGCGTAAAACTCTAAACCAACAAAACCCACTTGTAACGAATTATGAGCGGAGCCAGACATTTAAAACAAAAAATGTGTACAAAATAATATGCAGATCACAAGGAAATTTGTATGCACTATTTAGATGTGGCAATTCATTTGGACTGGCGCATTTGCACACAATACATTCGATATGAGATCGGTTACGAGGTTGCAGGGAACACGAAGTGCTTTTAGTAACACGGTTAAAATGAAGATAGAATAATGGGTTTGTATTTAAACATAGATTTGGAAGATTTTCTCTGGTTTGAATATTTCGGTCATTCCAGTATTTGATAAATATGTAGAATGGAGGAAATACCAAAGAATGCTATTAAAGAGGCAATGAAAATTCTGTTTTCTATGTAAATTATTATCTTATAGTTCCAAACATGTAAATTGCGATAATAAAATATATTTATAATGAAATTTCAAATCTGCAGCCTTATTTATATGTTCAAAAGGCTAACTTTTTATCAGTCCATAAGAGAATACCATAAAATAAAGATTTTTGAGAAAAGGATGCTGAGAAGAATATTTGGACCTAAGAGGGAGGAAGTCACAAGAGGTTGGAGAAAACTGTATCATGGAGATCTCCATAATTTACACTTTTCACCGTATTTTATCACAGATCAAGGATGGCTAGATGAACCAGACATGTAGGAAGCACAAGACAGGAAATGTATTATTTATATATATTATTATTATTTAGTGTTCTGTCTGACGCCATGTCCATATGAACAGGATCCTTCCATCCTTTTCTCGGACTGAGACCTGTTCATATACGTTCTTGGCAGATGATCCAGAAGTGGTTTGCCATTGCCTTCTTCTGTGTGTGTTGGGATGCCACGGAGAAACCGGGGAAGCCCCCGGAGGAAAACTCCGTGTTGCCTAGACCACGGCCTTGCCCAACACAAGTTATAAATTCGGGCTCCGCCGGGAATCGAACCCGAGACCCCAGGATTACAAGGCCAGCGTTCTAACCGCTGTGTCCACTGAAGGAAAGAGGTTACTTGGAAGGTCTAGACGTTGATGGGAGAACAATATTAAATAATATTATTTACTTCAGACAAAGGTAGGACCTCCACATACACTGGTTGTGTGAGAAAGAACTGGATTCCCACTGCTGCACAACAACATTGTGACCAATACAAATAAATAGAGCCATACGGAGATTTTAAAGCCTGAGACGAATTTGGAACCATGTTCGTGAAACTGACGACTTGAAAGTTACTTTCAAAGTGAATAACTAAAAGTGAAAGGGTCAAATAAAAACATTCTGCGTGCTACAAGGGACCTGATAAATATAATGGTGATGACACAAGGCGGGAAATTTGTTTACCACTGAAGCCACAGGTAGCGAAATGTTGAGTCCTTGACCGTCAAAGAAATGGCATCCTGATCGTCCAGTCCGCATCCTGACTCTACTAACTGAAATATCCTGACTCCAGTTTGGCGTTCTGGTTACTCAAAGGCTCCAGCAGCGTTGCTGGAACGATCCTGGGTCAACACTGAAATATGCTTTCTGGCACGCACAGAAACAAATCTCGCATCAATACCTCAATAAAAATTCCGTAGTAAGCAAACAGATGTCCAGTCTGTTTGGCTTTTTATCTAAATAAGCAAAGTATTTTAGAATAAGGCGGCTAAGAACACTGCTAATTCCATGTCATGAACGTTGTACAAAATTCAAACTACTGTTTATTTTTGCTGTGCCAAATGTTATTGAACACACTTCAAACACACAAATACGAACCTTGGCTGTGGGATTCTTTTGTTACTTCAGTCGTAAATACGGTTTAATGATGCAGCACTAAACGCTTATTTCTTCTTATCCGTAAGTCAAGGTTCTGACATTCTTTTTCAAGCGTGGCGGGCTGTGACAGGCTACTCTGATCCGATCTAGTGGCTAACAGGTGCTGAATTTATCGTAATTCACATAAATGCCAGAGTGCGAAGAACGACACTCAGTCCTCTGCACTGGATCCACAGATATCAATTCAGGAACACTCTCTAACCACGACAAACTCATGCTCTGCCGAAACATTTGACATTCAAGCGACAAGAAAACCAGTAGACATTCAAATGACAACGCAATGCTTTAATGTCGTATTTGTTCCCGTCAGTAAACATTCAGAATACGCTGGTGATTTTTCCATTCGTTGTTGGATGTCTTAAGAACTGGGAGTGTGGTATTAAGATTATCACGCCTACTACCAAATAGACTGTTTTTGACTATTCAAAGTTTTTGCAATTACTTAAATCTTGAGTTGTACTGGTGACATTAATTTTATGATCCATCTGTATTTCGTGTTGGTTGCAATGCTGTCTTCAAGAAAACTGCGTGAGAGTATGAAGAACGGACTACAGGAACCTGTCTATGTAATCATTGCAAGGCGGCTGAACGGAAATTTCCATTGCAGTGTAGATCAAAACCGACAGCTGCTTCCGAAAGAAATTAAATTAACAACACGCATAATGGCTGCCATAATTATGCATATACTTCCAGAAAACTTTAAAATAAACATACAATAAATCTCAAAGAAAATATCAGGACTTCCGAAAGTTTAGCGAAACATTTTGCCTTAGCGGAAATTAATGCAGTTAGTATTAAGGTTTAAGCTTTGTCGAGTAAACTCCTTTGGTCTGAATCGTACGGAGAAGTTTAATAATTATATGATCTGTGGAGAGATTAGAATGTCTGAGACAAAGCGTCATTTCTATAAAATTACGAGATATTATCATGAAGTGGATATAATTGACACGTAATTAAAATGTCGTTTCTGATTGCGTATCTGTGTGTTCGTATGTTCCTTGTAAGAAACTAATGAACACTTTACATTACTTACTGCATACAGATTAGTTATAATATAATTCTGTTGGTGATTTTAGTGTCGATTTATGTTTATATATTTAGTTTTATGTATGTTTATTTACAGACCAATCGAATCTTGGCATGAACGTTTCTTGAATCCATTTTAAAAGAGCCAGATGTTTATTCTTCTGCCGGAAGGACGGCTGCAGTATCGAAGTTGCCATCAATAATTTCCGTCCTCTTGTTTTTATGTTCGCTGATGAAAGACGTCATTTAATTGTCTATAGGGAATTTCTGAACCAGTCGGCTCTGGTATATATATATAGAGTGTTTCTAACGTAAACCTTTCTTTTCTTGCCAATTGTATTACATAGACCGAGTGCAGATGGATGTGACAGCTGTTCCTATGCTATCTGCTTCACTTACACGTCACACACCAGGGTTTTACTCCCACTACGTCAATTTCATCCTTCTTATTTTGTTGGAACTATGTCGTTGTCTTCATTAGAAATTTGTTAACATTTATTTCAGGAGCATGTCGCCCTTTTATTCCGGAACACCAGGGGCCATGTCAGCCATAATAAGCAGGCTAACAATTCAAGCACATAAAATGTATTCTGTCTTACTTTCGTGGATAAGTGATGCTCCACACACTTGGACATAGCAGAACCGACACGCTCAGCTAGCCAAGAAGATCATTGCTCCTTCTTTTGGAATTCGAATTCTACAAACATACCCATAAAATTTCGTCACTGGACTCTGCCATAAGCCGGTTATATCCAGTCTATTGCCTCACACACTATCAGTGTAAGGTACAATTTATATATTTGGGGATGTTCTCCCAGCCAAACCTACATTTCTTCACTTTAGATTTCTTAGACTGAAATGTTGTAAGCCTACTTGCTTCTCATTTCCATCACCTTGCCCTGTCCATTTGTTCCCTCTTTATTTAGTCTTCCCAGGTAGGTTAGTTGATTCTGGAAATTACGAAGCTCATATTAGGTAATTATCTCCGCTATTTCTTTCTTGGTGGTATTAAGAATTCTGATCACGCATTCTTTGCTTCCTGATTCTCAACTTTTCGGTGCTTGTACATATTAATAATTTCGGTTCTTTCTTCATGAAATTTCCCCTGGGATCACATGTGAGACTCCCTGATCTACTTACGGGTAACATGGACAATGCGAGTGATCCAGTGACAAGGCATTCACACTGATATTATGAGTTTTATGAATATTGACCAATTAATATATATTAATACTTATGTGATTTGTTAAATACGAGGGTGGAGAGTTTAACACGCACAAAAAGTGCTCTTTTAGACAACTGAAGAAGGTATTGTTTCTTCAGAAAATCTAAGAGTCAGAAAAGTCCATCGTACATTATTTCGCTTTTACCATGAACATTTTATTTTACGCATGGGTTCTGTTTCCTTGCCAATATGGCAGCGAAGTTAAAGTAAGTCTCCTTAAATGCGACACACGTTGAATATTTTTAGACAGCTCTGAAAATGGAAGAATTTCAATAGATATTTCACATGTTTCAACGAGTAAATGGTCAATTGGCAGACAAAAATTCGGCTGTTTTGGCGCACCTTATTTGTCCCTTCTAGGACTAAAACTCTGTGTAATTAAATTAGAGGAAATGTCCAGTCAAGAATGAATTAAAATTCACATCATATCTGTGTGGATGACATCAGTTTATGCCGTCAGCATATATTATTAGCATTGTATGTGCAGCTGTAAACAACAGTCACCTTTGTTCTGGGTTCCACCCTCTCTGTCGGCTTCTTTATCACGCGAAGATGGTAAAGATAACGTCGAAATATGTCTATATGTCTATACTTAATTGCTTGAATGCATTTTTAAATGATAAATGTACGATAGTTTAAAAATTCAGTTGTAACTGGCTAATTGCAACTCGATGTCTCAACAGTTATGTCGAAGAAAATGGTTATCTTCTGGGTTGTTGCGCCATGCAGTCTGACAAGTTTACCGACGTTTCAGAGGTAGGACCTCTGCCAGAAGATAACCATCGGCCTCAAATCCTACAGTTTCCCTTCTATTTCGTGAGGTATTCGTGAGTCTGAAAACCCATTCTCATAAAAGTTACAAATCTTAGTGAAATCTACATTTTGAACCATATCAAACATCAATTCTTTCGAACTGAACTATAATTTCAAGTACGTTGGCGTGACTCTGCACAATATAATGACGAAATCTTTATGTCATGGGACATAAACAGGAGCCCTCCCCAAGTTGAGCCCTTTCTTCCTCGTGCAGTCATGATGACTCGCTGTGTTACTCAAACGCCACAAAGATAAGAAGTGTCTCAGAATCAAGTCACATCCTGGCAAATGAACGAATTTCTTAATATAATGATTCGAATTCCTTTCCTAAGAATTTTATAAATTGGATATACTCTGTGTGCACCAAGAATATTAATCACCATTCTTTCTGTCTCCATCGCCATTATATCGACAGTAGCATGGAAATCACCAGCACCATCGCGACCCGTAATCTGATTTTGCCATTAATTTCAACGTTTATCACAAATATTCTCTTTCCAGCGAGAGCCTCCTCCGTGCAACTGTTAACAGAAGATTTCTGTCTTCCGTGTTGTAACGCCGTGTATTCTGGTATAAGTTTACCAACGTTTCAGAGGTTCTTGCTGCCTTCAACATGAATGAACTGGTATTCATACAAGTTCTCACACATCTTCACATAAAGCACCTTAAAATTATTCTACTCCTAGCAACTTATTCTTGCACAAAAAACATATGATGCAACTTCAAAATTGCATTTCTGATAGTTAAGCATCTTCTTTCGGTGGATGCAAGAAACAACAATTTACAGGTTTCCGTAAGAACTAACGTCTATAACAATGGTTTCGTGTATCGATAAAGAAGATAATGAAACGCTTAGCGAACTGCGTAATAACGTTATTTTAGGGCTCGGAGATGTGTGACGCGTGACGCATATCGTAATATTATGTTTCCCGTTGTAAGACGCAAACGTCCTTCCGCTAGTCAATAAATTCCCCACATTTTATTAAACCCAAAGATTTACCAGAACTTCCTACACATAATACTAATAAACTGGATTTGTCGTGTTAAGGTCATATTTATTTTGTTCAGAAACCAGTATACAATGTTCACAGGACCATCACAATTCTGTATAAAATTCAATTGTAAACATTTTATATTTTAAAATTATGTGAATGGTGTTAAACATGGATACGAAGGGACTGCATGGCTTAAGCCGTTGTATTAGTGATAATTACGCGATTTAAAATATGAAAAATAATGTACCAAATGCGTTTTAAACACATGGGTTTGTGCCGTAAAATGTTGTTTAATCAGGTATTGTACTTTTGGAATACCAATAACATAAAAATAGTTATTAAAGATAGTTACGTAAATAGTTGGTTTTGAATATTTGAGGATTATCAGGCACGCTGCAAGCCACGAGATTATAAACACCACCATTAAAATGTTCATAATTCCATCAAAATTTCCTTTGTATACAAACACCAAGCGTTGCTCATTCGTCTGAATTCTTCTGATCCTTAGCAGTAAACAACGTAGCAGATGCTACAATTTATGCAAAAGCTAAGTTAATTATCTATTGTGGTTTAAGAATAAAACTGGATTATGATTACAGTGAGTATAGCCAAGCCTCTTTCTTCATTTACATCTGATGCCCTCCTAATCTTCACAGGTCACAGAAAGTCAACTGTAAAACTGATTCAGTACATTTATATCTGTATTTTGCTTTAAAATTACTGAACCTGTAACCGGCTCTGAAATATAGCAACGTTTCACTTTTTAATGAATCAAAGGGTAATATAACATTCTCAGACGAGTTCAATATTAATTTTGGATACTTCTCATTCTGTTCCTGCAGTTATCAGAATTTTTGATAGGTTCTTTAAGGCGTAGGTTTCGTCTAAAATTATTTCACGTACAAAAATTATGTATATGTGTTATATTACGTGATTACATGGATCTTATGGGCTTGGTTTACTTCAGGACCTTGGCTGGTTTTCACAGGCCTGGATTACTTCCAAGATTTCGGTGTACCGTTGCATGAGTGGTGAATCCGGCTCCACCGATGAAAGTCCTGTAACGGAATTCTGAAACAAAATACCATAAGTTTATTAAAACGTAATAGTAGTAGTTCTAAAGACAGCCATCAAATTGTGCTCCGTCTTCTCTGCGTTTACTTGTAGGCCAACGTGTAGTATAGCTTCTGTTCTACTTTGTGGTGAAATTAGAATGACCGCTACAAAAGATAAGGTTTTGGTGAATACCTCACCTTGAACAGAAGATCCTTCGTGCCATCAAAGTCACCAAATAGCTTGAAGAGGTCCGGGCGTTTGCTGTAGAGGTCTCCAGCTGATAGGATCGCATGTCGAATTTCGTTAAGTGCATTCTGTGACTTCCCGTTGCTCGTTACAACCTGGTAACAGGTCACAGTACTTCAAAGCACTCCAGTGGATAGTGGATATAATTTAATGCTTCAACTGAAGACTTTATCACTCTTTTGCGGTCAGAAAATCTCTAAATGTTTGTGTATGAAAACTTGTAAAGTGAAGGCGATGTTTGTAGGCTGTGGCAGTTTCAGGCTAAAATTTATTAAGCTTAACTTTGAAACAAAAGAAATCAATGATATGAAAGGCAGAAAGTGAGAGAGTAGTGAATAACATTGCAGTTACAGGGGGAAGCAGAGATAAATTTACGACTATGAAGGTTCCCAGGCGATGCCCGTTTGTCATTCTGGTAAAGGTAGGTTGAAGAGGTTAGGCGTTCATAAGTGGAGAAGTTAGAGAGCTGAAAATTTGAGAACTAGAGAAAAATTTACAATTTTGAATTTTATATTGAAATTGAGAAGGCGGAATTTGGTGAAATTTTTATGTTTCATGACGGACGTACATGAAACCGAAGCCTCAGAGCGATTATGAACTGAGAGACGTGATATTTTCATGGTATATCCGTTGCAAATCATCAACAGTTCTCAATGCTTAATCTTAGGTATTCATATTCCGTTGTCATTGCGCTTTGATATTTAGGATTTTCATCCAGCATGGTGCTACCACCATCTGGTATCGTGTATACGCGACGGTTAGGATCCCTAAAATACGGCATTAGCTAAAATTGTGTCAAGTTGTCGGACAGTGACGTAAAATGGACGTTAGATTCACTGTCACAAGATAACACTATGATATGATAGCCATTATATTCTTCAAATAATGTGCATTTCCATCGTTAAAAATAGAGAAATTGGTTTGAGGATGTGGATTGGATTCTTCTGGAGCAGTTTAAAGACCAATCAGCAAGGCAACAAGCCTTTGTGTTCTATAGAGATATTTCTGCACTTTTCCTCTCGGACAACGCTCACCATGTGTGGGGGAACTTGTGCCAGGTGACATCGCGTGTATTGGTCGACGGGGGCCCGTCCTCCATCAGGACACAGCAGTTCGAAGTCCTCAGATTTAAGACCTGCAGCCCACCCGGCGCTGTTATGGCCATCTGCAACCAAAAGAAACATGGTTGCCGCCCAGGAACGACCTTCCTAAGGCTCTTATTTCAGCTTCAACTGTTTCGGGGGGGTGATACTTTACAAGGCCCCTTTACGAAGGTCTGTATTGATTCTGATATCAGTAAAACTCTAATAATCACTTAACCCTTTGAAATAAAAACGAATGAGGGAAAAATAAATTTTAAGGGAAGTAGTGAGAGATACTATATTTAACAGCATAAACAGAGAGAAATTTTCGGCTATGAAGGTTCCCAGGCAGTGTCCGCTCGTCCTTCTGGTAGTGTCACATCCCCCCCCCCCCAAGATGAATTTATCCGTTTTGTCGTGTACTACCGCGTAGTCTCGTCCAACGTAAGACATTTTGCCATTGATTGATCTCCCACTGAAACTGGCCCATAAAAGTCACTTCTGACATTACTTAATCCTTACCTGTGTTTTCAGGGACCGTTGTGTGTTTCACAAAGGCTACGTCACCGGAACCGGAAGCAAGACACCGGAAGGCTCCGGTGTAACCGAAGTAAGATTCATTGTTGCTGGCAGAGCACCGCGAAGTTTGAGTTGTAGCGGTGTCTGTGTTGAAAGAAAAGTAAAATAAAGTTACTTATTCCACTATCACCTGATCACACGCGTTTTAAATTTCAAGGACTGCTCTGTACCATAAGAAATACAGCATTTTCAAGAAGAGAAGTGGTGCATTAATATTTTTTGATATTGGACTTTCGGGCTGTAACACCGTGTGGAAATATTGGTAGATACCGACATACTTCCTCCATCTACAGCCCTGAAATGAAGCAGGAACCTCTTACGAAACGCCGGTATCTACCTAAAAGTAAACAACCCATAAGACAAACATCTAGATCTTAACCACCGCGAGAACCTCAAATCTCATAACATTTATTGGTTTGCCTCGATTGACTTAAGGAAATTTTTAATAATGAGATTTTGAAACAAGGTGATATACTTTAGGGTTGAATAAAGGCATAACATTTATTCATCAACTAAATATCTGAAATTGTTCTCAAAAGAGACCGTGCACCTAAGAGTTAGTCAAGTAAATTAAGAAGAGTCTAATATTTAAATTCAATCAGTAGCATTATATATATATATATATATATATATATATATATATATAAAAGGTTAGATTTTGGATCATTTGGACACTTACCTGAAGAATCCAGGTTACCGGCGCAGATACTGCAGAGTTTCTCGGGGTTTTCCTCAGCGGGATTGTTTTCTGGGGCTAGAACACCGGGCACGCAGCTGCCGCCAGAGAAAAACTCAGACAGTGCTTTGGGATATGGGCAGTTGTTCTTGCTGATTTGACCCTTTTGCAGCAGGGTATACAGCGGTACGTTCCAGCCTGTCATCAATACAACCCAAATTGAACCTGGACTACGAGACCTAATCGGCAATTGTCATGATTTTTAAGAGTCATAGAGAAAAACTGAAAACTGTTTTGTTTTTCATTTCGAAATACTGATTTATATAGGCTAGTGATTAAAATCTTAAATGAACGCCATGAAATACTTTGTTAGGGAGGTTTCTCGGTCTATGTGGCTCCTAAATACATCCAGAAGAACTCACCGGCTGTCCGCCCGTACCCTGTGTGACATGATTTGGCACCCCGAAGATCGTCGAAGGATTGGTAAGATGAGGACTTCTTCACCACTGCCAGTGCGTAGTACAGGGCTCCATGTTCGCCATATTGTTCTGCAATTATGGGCTTCAGGTTGTACTGCCTGGGAACAACAAATTATCTTTGTTACAAGATTTCAGTCAACAATTATAGCTTTCGCACCATAAAACAGATCTCTTATATAGTATATACATATGTGAGGATTACATAAGGGTTGGTCACTGAGGGAAGATGTGGTTGAAGTTGGCACAGTGGAGATGACCACAAAACTCCATCTAGCTCCCAGCTACAGAATACGTTGAGATGTATTTATTTATTTCCAAGTTCTTGTACGCCTTCACGGCGTCCTGCATACTAACAGGGGCAAAGCTTAGCTTCTGGCTGGCCACACGTGCCTTCAAGGAGTGTCACAGGGGAAACCGGTTTCATGAAACTGGAAACTAATTTTTCATAGGAAAATGGAGTTGCTTTAATTTGTAAGTAATACAGAGTCACATAAAACTACTATTGCGCAACTGTTCTATCACATGGCTCTGTGAGTGACTTCTAAATTAATACAATGGCGTTTTTCGATGAAACCATAGTTCCCAGTTCTTTGAAACCGGATTTTCCTCTTGTCCTTACACGTACAAATTTCCTTGACGTCCTGTGTAAGAAATGCACGCTTACAAGTGCAACGATCGTACGCCTTCAAGTTACTGCAGTCTCGACAGATTTTATGTGCGCAACCACTCAGAGCTCTGATTTCTGCTGAGGAGGCTGTACATACAAATCACTTTGCATGGGAAAGGCGTCTACTTCAATAAAGGGGATAGGAATCCTGCTAACACTGAGGATGCTACCTAACTACATCAGCTAGTCAAAAAGTTCCCCGCCTTTAATGGAACCCCGATGGCTCGTATTTCTCTGCAACTGAAAAAATAACATGTCCACAGCAAAGTATTGTGTAGCCCTTACATAAGACAGATAATTAAACATCACAACGGGCGCTCACCTCTGGGCTGTAAACACCTCCCCGCCGTCCAGGGTAATGACGTCAGCACCGTCGTCACGCACCGTCTTCATACAGTCATGGAGCGTCGCTTCTTGGACGCAGTCAAAGGCAGGGCGGATGTCACGCGAGAAGGCGGCCTGCCTCAGCAACCTGCACTTGGCTAGTTCCGTGCTCGACGTGACGCAGAACCGGACGGGGCGATGGGGCGCGCCTGTGTCTCGTTCTATCACATCCGTGTAGTTGGCTGCAATGACATAAGATTTTGTGCTAAAGAGTGCAGAACAGGATTATATGGTGTTTAGGACTGGAGATTCACAAAAATTTGTGCGAAATTCCTGTCAGCACCATCACAATCGCAGCTTTGCATTTAGATCAAGTTGAAAGTTATGTGCAGTTTCTTAAAATGGCGTATATTACAACAAAATGGTGTATAGTATAAAAATGACAAGGTTCATGCAAGATCAGAACTGAGTTTGCCATAACAACGCCAGACAAATCCTGGCGTGCTAATTGTCGGTCCACATCGTACGTTTATCTGTCAGAAAAGAAGGTCTTACCTTTGTTGAGATAGTCCTGAGGGGAGTAGGGACCCTGGTTATCGACTGCCAAAGTTTTATTGTTGAGGTCCAGTACTTTGCTCAACCACTCGGCGTTCTCGGTCTCACCGATGTTGTTGGCCA
This sequence comes from Zootermopsis nevadensis, assembly GCF_977971745.1. Lineage (NCBI taxonomy): Eukaryota > Metazoa > Arthropoda > Insecta > Blattodea > Termopsidae > Zootermopsis > Zootermopsis nevadensis. Next base: position 2,976,210 of record NW_028259152.1, on the reverse strand, counting down.
GAGAGATCTGAGCCCTTAGGTCAGTTATGTCGCTGTGAAGACGTTAAAAGCACTCGTCACAACAGAGACTCAGACACCACAGAGCACAAGTTGTTCTGAGTTAGAGTGAATAAATTATCCGGTTTCAAAATGATTCATCACATTCACTAATTCCATGGAACAGGGTCTTTCTTGAGAAGCAAATTGAACCCTCAACTAGCAAAGAAACTCCTCGCCTTTTGTGGAACCAGAAGAATCATTACCGTATTCACAAGATTCCGTTACATATACCTATCCTGAGCCAGATTCATCCAAACGTATTTTCTTAAAAACCGTTTTAATATTATCCTCCCATTTATACACAGGTCTTCTAAGTGACCTCTTCATTCAGACTTTTCGAACAAAATTTCAAAAGAATTTCTTTCCCCCCATGCCTGCTACATGCCCTGCCAATTTCATTTCCAGATCGAGGGGCTTGCAAAATGACACTTGTTTAACGAAACGTCTCTCTCACCTGTCCAGGTCGGCGTTGGCAACATAACCCTGCCAGGGGCGGGCTGCCCAGATGCACGGTTTGCCTGTTATGGGTTTCTTTGTGGCATCAGGGCAGAGAAACGCGTAGTTGTTGGGATCCTCGCCAGTGGGCACTGCCTGTCCGGCTCCAATCGGAAGCTGACAACAACATCCACAATTACGATTTGGAGTGTCTTCCATTCAATTAAAATGAACACGCAAATTTAAATATGGCGAGTTTTCATGGAACCAGAGAATGGGTCTTCCAGCCACCAAATGTGATCGTGCTGGTTACCTACCCCGAAATGTTTCTTCACGTAGTAAACCTTGGTCCAGGCAACCTGTCCTCCGTGCTCGGAGAGACATCTGAGAGCGCCATCGTATCCAGAATACTTGTCAGGGTAATCGCACACCTCTGGGTGCTCACAGAGAGCACAGAGGTTGGAATACTTCGTCTCTGCAAGCAACAGTGAGTGACCGTTAAGCAGAAACAGCATAATCGACACACTTATGTTTTGTAACTCCTGAATGAATGACTAAAATATCTTATTTTGTTATTTTATTTCTATGACGAATTGCGTTTAAAACACTTGATGGATTGCGTAAATCAAAGCAAATGCATTTATCACTACTGTCAACATTGTCAATACTAACATCAACCGTAGATGTAGGTGAGGTTGGCCTAAAGAAGCAATGCTTGTTTTATTGGGCTGCTTGTCAACAGAACACGTGGACAAGCATAATGTCCAGGACTGGTCATTCTCTTTGGCTTTTCTACTGATCTGTAGTTTTGAAATGCCATTTCAACCCATAATTATGCCGAGATCGAAGTGTAATTTTGACAGTATTTTAATGGACTTTGCGTATTCATGTCAGTACTTCGTCTAGTAATGTAAATTATTTATTATTTTCATGTTGTATTTTTTATTATAGTTTAGTTAGTTTAAATAATGGCAAAATATTTGTATTCGTTATGAAGTTCTGAGAAAGATCATTTTATGGCCTATTCGTCAATGAATGGATAGAACAGCTGTTACAAAAAGTGCATGATTCATTAATGTATATTGCCCACGTACGAGTGTTTTATAAAATTAAATAATGGACTTTATGCACCATCTAATGAGTTCCATTTCAACTATCCAAGTGTAGCGCAGCGGTCTGTGGCGCCATTTAGTAGTGTAAATCTTAACTAATACGAGGCTTAAACGTGAACTATGCCCGTCGTCAGCACAAGCCTGGCACTGACGTAAATACCAGCATAGAATCATGCCTTCAGCTGTCATTGAACTACAGTGCACGATTCATACCTAATTGCCCTTGAACAGATAAACACTGGTTGAATTTAGGAATCAGTGGCCGATTGGATACACTTCGTAACCTATTCCAGGGGGATTCCTACATGCCGAACCTGATGACAGACCATGTAATTCGTGAATCTTGTTGTTTCAACACATATCGTACCAAGCAGGAAATGTCTGTTCAATGGATTATGTTTTTCGAACACCAATCAAGTAACCGAATAATTGAAGAGAGACGCTTCCAAAACCTCAGGATTCCTTGTGAAACCCAATTTCTTCTTCTCTAGTTTCAGACTGAAACCGCCGTGTTCCTTACCAAAAGCAATGAAGGGAAAGATACCAATAAATTCTGGACGCTCAGGACCGTTAGTCCCCTATCTTATATATACAGTTGTGTGCGTTCTCTATAGCTCTAGAACGGATTTCTAATTTTCTAACTGCGCAAACGCGAAAACTGGATAATGAGCACCGAGGAATTACTATATTCTGAATATGAGTTAAATCGCAACGTACTGAGGGCCTGGTTCTGGGCTTGGTCTGGAGCCCACTTGCCGACGAGGCAGGCCTGACTGAACAGCTCTGAGAGGGCATGAAGCTCGTTTTCCCGCGGTGTGAGGTCTGGGTTGTTCAGAGAACTCAGAATTCCCATCTTCCTAAGCTGTGAAATAAAAACAAATAATAATTGTACATTAGATTTGAGGTTCTTAACAGCTGTGACGACGTCGTTATAAAAAAGCACAAAACTTCCCCATTACAAAGATCAATTATTTAACGCCGTTTGGAGAAATGGTTACTGTTTTTTCTGAGAGTCACAAGAAGCTGATAAATACACTATATGGGCAAAATATAACGCGTTATTATTGGTAATGAAAGTGGTGCATATAGTTACCACTGGGTTTTAAAGTGTAAAGCTAAAATGTCTGTGCTTACCTTGGTGATGGGAATTTTGTATCCCACATTTCTGCCCACTCCTGTGTGACATGACTTCAGTCCTTTGAGACCCTGCAGGCTGCTGATGGACAGGTTGTTATGAACCACGGCTACAGCTTCGTAGCGGAACTCCTCTACAAAAACATGACGTCACTAATACTAGAACTGAATGTCTCTTTGCTCCTGAATATATTCTGTTTATGCAACACCATCACGGTATTCATATTTACTTAAATTTATATTCAATTTGCAGGACAGTCTCAACAACAAAGGACGAATATGCCTCTCTCTGGAATATTAATATTTTCCAGATGCGTTCTTTTTAATATTGTTATGTTTTTAGCAGGTTAATTTATGTTAGATACAAATATAACGTTGCAAATCTAATAGGCAATAAATATATATATAAATATAACTACCTTCAGGGTTTTTGCGCCCTGATGGTAAATTTCTATCTGAATACACGGAACTACAACACAGAAGACAGTTATATTCTACTAATGACAAATTCTTCTTGACTGTTGCTTCGGTGTTCTACATCAAATTTCTGCAAAGACACTCACCGTTGGGTTCCTCCTTGGTTCGAATTTCTTTGAATATGGTGAAGTCTTGATGAGGTATTTTGGATGCTATATACATGTCCTCCGGATCCACTGGCTCAAAGTCTGCTTCCCGATGTTGAATCTTTTCCAAGCAGTCCAGCCTTTGCAATTAATAAAACATTAAAGAGTATTTATTACTCGTGGCTATTGCATTGGCATAAGCTCCTACATGTTGAGGAAACATGTTTCTGGTAACGTTCCCGAGTGACGTACACAACTTACCAATGTCTAAACCCTTTCCGTGTCACACACAAGACATTACACACCTTGTTTATATGCAACACACCTCTCCTGGCGCCTACCTACAGCGTGTTTGGAAACACATGTAACCCACGGACGAAACGTTCAGGAAATTTTCCTTCGAAAGAGAATCTGTGATAAATTATATCTATAAATCCAATTCCTACCTCAAAACAGAATTCAACAAAAATAAATGCATTACTTACGTTTAAGGAAATAATCGGTCTTAATTCTAGGAATCATACAAAACCCATAAATACTACGCCGGCAAAATGCAGAGTTATTAAAAGTTAAATTAGACGGTACATATAATTACCACCTGTGTTTATATTCTTCAGCAAAGAATGTTTAATCCAAACTCAGCCAACGGTTTCAAAGACCACTTTGTAATCAAATCATGCTTATATCCTCGAAGAGCTGTAGTTCGGTATTTACGATGCGGTACAAGCATAGATATATCACATAACATGTCCCATAACATGATTCGTCGTGAGAAATACAACGCCCATAAATTTCAGTTTCTATAAAGTCACTTCCTCCAGTGAGTTACGTCTCTTTTTTGACACAATGTGAGCCAATACGTGTGACGGGCTACTGGAAATAAATTTAAAGTAGTTTACCTGTCGCGAGCAGCAACGCAGGTCATATGAAGTCCACTTTCCGACGCCATAGCCTCGCACAACCCCATTCTATCTTTCGACACGCATATCTTGTCTGGAAACAATCATTAAATAGTTTTCATTAAATGCTTAATTTTCTCTCTAGCCACTGCATTACTGGCAATGTGACAGGACTGGGTTTGAAGGGCAGGGAGAATGCTTCTCACTCTCCTGTTCAGAATTCGTCTCCACTTCTCCCTTCCAAAAACGTAAATCTGTCATTTTATCTATGGCGTTGTATGGGTTTGGAATTTGATACTTCCCCCTAAGGAAATAACATAGACCGAGAAGTGTTTGAGAAGAAAATAATCAAGAGAAAATGTGAAACTAAGAGGGTTTAAGTAAGAGGAGGTCGGAGAAAAATCCACGAAGAGTTAAGTTGGATCTGAGGTTCTCGCGGCGTCGAATCCGAAGATTTCTGTCTCCTGGGTTGTAGCGCCGTGTAGTCTGGTAGACGTTTATCGAAGTTTCAAAGGTCATACTGCATCCATCGTCAGGGCGATGCGTCATCGCCCTTATGATAGGCATTGGTAAACATCTACCAGACAACACGGCGCTACAACCCAGAAAAGGACCATCTAGGATTTCCATAATTCGTAATCTTCAAATGTGATTTGGATAATCAAATTAAACACGGTGATAAGGACGGGATACGTAGTACTTTCAGCAGAGAAAAGACTTGTAAAAATTTTAACCGGGGAACCTGAAAGGAAGAGGCATAGATGGGAACATATGATTAAAATGTATCTTTGAGTAGCAGGATATTAGAAAGTGGACAGGATTAATCTGGATCAGTATACAGAATAATAGTGGTGTTAACTCAGTAGATGTTAACTCCTGCAAATAATGCCAGAATTAATCTGAGGATTTCCTAAATGTTAATCGAACGTGATATGAGTCCTGTTATAAGAAACTCGCTGCCGGACTCTCTCTTTGGTCTGCAATGCCCCAGGTATTAGAACTAGTTCACTTTGCAATTGTAAAAGATACATGAAATTAAGTGGTGGAAAGTTTGAATTGTAATACCAGAACATGTTTTGAGGGACTGCCTCGTACGGAGACAGATTCAAATCCAAATAGTCTACAATTTACATGATTTTGTCCTTAAAACACGGGGGTCTACTTTCCCTTATGGCTACTAGGTGTAGAAAATATTTGTGTAAAATGTAGTGTAGCTGAATGGATGTAGGATACTAAAATAAGAACTTGTGTATTTTTTCCGATTTGACTCTGTGCTCACTGTTATGAAGTTAGCAAAAATGAGCATAAGGCAAGTAAGATAAAGAATGCTAACAAGTAAGCCAAATAAATTATAAATATCGACAACAGTGACTATTAAAATAACAAACGAGCACGAAAACAGGGAATAGAAAACTTCAATATGCTAATGCAGACTTTGGACAAATACTAAAGGGAATTTTACATGCTGAATAACCACAAACTGGAAAGCTAGCAGCTTCATAATTCATAAACTTAGCCAAAATATTACTAGAATGATCAAATTAACAAATATTAAGTTGATGGGGCATGTATCACGTACGGGAAAATGTGAAAAATCACTTGAGGGACCTGAGCGTAGTTGGGAGGATAATATTAAAAGAGATATTAAAGAAATGGTTCATGAGGATATGAAATAAGTAATTTTAGGAAATATTTTAGAACATCAAATGTATTTGTATTTGACGGCAAGTAAATAAAAGTGATTTACTACATTTCTTTAACCGCGACATAAATTACGGGTTTTGGCGACCACTACTAGCTACAAACAGCAAGAATACTCAGGGACTGTGCCGCTAGAAGCAGGAAACTCCGCGACGGACTCAGTGATCGCCCATGGCTGGAACAACGCGCCGTTCCGCGATCACAGCCGCTAAATATCTTTATAGCACATGTGTATTTAATTTTCATTAAACTTACGCCCAGTGGTAAATTCATCGACCTGAAACCAACTCAACAGGAGTTCATATTGACACCTCGCTGGACTACTTACAGGTGCTGCGATGATGGTGTACAGGCGCCTCTGGGGTGGGCAAGGCGAGAACTGCAGGCAACAGCACACTCAGGAGAAGCATCATCTTGGCGACTGTGAAACCAGCACACAGACTGCGTGGTTATATACAGCACTCTCTACTACCTGCGTCACTAACATTAACTCTCAACGCTAATCACCTCTGACCGTCTGATCTTGACATGTTTTTCATGATCGTACGCTGGAAATTACCCACAGACTTCTCTCAGTACAAAGTCAACCTCAATTATATCAATTTGTTTACCGCACTAGAAATTTGTGAATTTTTCTGTGACTGGAGCAGAATTCTTCTTGAGACGCTAATAGTTTCTCAGCTACTCAGTATCTCCCTGCCTTGTATGAAACCCAAAGGTTATTTTCGTGCAAAACAAAGCCCACCACCGCTCCTTATCCTGAGCCAATTAATCTAGTACAAACACTCCCACCCTATTTCTTTAAGACCAATTTTAATCTCATTCTCCCATATGTTCACATGTCTTTCAAAAGCCCTTTTCAATTCAGGTATTCCTATCAAAATTTTGTAATGCATTTCTAATGTCACCCATGCGTGCTACATACCCCGCCTTTGTGTGATTATTACTGTACACAGTTCCACGTAACATGGATTGGTTACCGTTCCTGAAGGTGTCCGTCTAACACATGTGGTGTTTCTTTTAAGATTATAATTGCACAATATGTCATATATTTATGTTTATGGAATTTGTGTTTGAAAGTTTCTTAGAAATTCAGTTTTCGCGATCGTAGATAGATCAAGATAATGACATTTTCCCTTTCCGTTTTGAAGCGTTACTTAATCATAAGTTCCCGTTACAGTACTAAGAAACTTACTCGTATTCTAGGTTAGGTCAATATTAGCGTGAAGGTATTTTGTTTGTAAGTCCATTTCTCTGCGGCAAGGATTAGGTATAACTTACAACTAAAACAAGTTAGTATCATCAGCAACATTCTTAACTACACAGAATCAAAATGCACATTAATCTTCCTCGATCTGCATTAACATTCAATCACCAAACTATATTTTCTCCTTCTCCTACTATTTCTTCAGCTGTTAAATATCACAATTAGTTCTGAAGCCATGTATCGTCTGACATTTAGTAAAATTCATTGGACGACGGATTGGTCCGTTGCATTACCTTTTCCTGCACAGACGACCACAGAACTTAAAATCGTGGGCATTTAATCATGTTCAGAGCCGATTTCGAATCCGCAGTACCAGACCTAAAAGTTTCTTTTTCCTTTGCTGGATTTGAGGGTCTCACGGCAGTGAGTACGAAGATGGATGTCTCTTTTTACTTTATATTAATTAACAAGTAGGCATAATTAACCCGTTTTATTAACACAATTAAGTCAAATATAGGTTCTCGCAAATATTAGAGTTTATTGTTCACTTTTCACTGATCTCAATCAGCATATTGCGATGGGGCCAGAGGTTATCTAGCCTTTGAGGGCTAATGAATAGAACAGAGGTCGCATAGCAACACGATCTGTTCAATTAATAGTTCCGGTTCTTACCACATTAACCATTTGCCTTGTTTCAGATTTAACTATGAAACCAATAAGAATTTACCCTGATGGATAATGACCGGACGTAGCAGATTTGAACAGCAACCTGGTTTTATAAAATTTGTTTCCCTGTTTAGATATAAAACCGAATTGCCTCAAAGGTTATAAAGTACGCAGTTTGGTATTAATCTAATCTCATAACAATTTTACATGGACGTAAATATTATGTTGTAGTTATGCTGTTCGTATATAATTATGAAAATATTTTTAAATAAACTGATAATTTTATTCAAAATAAATAATTAAAAGAATTTTTAAAAAAATAGGGTTTATATAAATACTTTCTTAGAGTAGACTGGCTTTTCCGGAGAAGTTAAAAGTAGATCGGATAATCAAGAAAACCCTCGCGTTTATCGTATACCGATGGCTCATTACCGTGTTCACCAAAACCTACTATCAATCCCTTAATTATCCAGAAGAATTTAGTCCAAGATCAACTTTAATATTATCTTATATCTACTTCTAGGTCTTCCAAATGGTATTTTACTTTCAACTTACTGGGCTACAATTTTATAAGCGTTTCTCTTCATTTACAGGAAAATATTAAAATAAGAGACGAATGAAGATAAATGTTTTCATACAGACATTACATCATTGTTATTACTAAATTTTCCTCATAGTATTTCTTGGAATTGTCCAGAGGACAAAGAGTTCTCGAAGTATCATAAATCAAGCAACTTACACTGGATCATGCGATGTTTATCTCGTGTTTTGGTGCTTCCCCACTGTTGACCTCTTTTTAATATTTCTGTACATCACTCAAGGCTAACAGAAGATTGCAAAGGTTCAAGCTAACATCACCCTACGTAAACGTCACGACAATTGCTTGCCAATAAAATATTAACCCTTTAACGCTGAATCTCGTCATAATGAATTTAAGTTTTCTTTCTGTAAGCAAACACAAAATTTTCACATTTCAAATATCGACTTGTTAATGCCGTTAGAAAATAATTCCTGTTTACACTAAGAATCATAACAAAGCCGTAAATGCAAAATAGTTACCACACGGTTTGAAGGGTTAATCTAACAAAATCATTATTTCAAAAATAGCTATAAATATCAGTTTCATGTTTAACACATACACTTCGTATACGACAGGTCCTCGGTTCCAACTCCAAGTGAAAAAGCGATTATTCGATAAAGAAATATTTGTGAGTTTTCTTATATATTACGGTGCTAAATATACGAGGTGCGATTGGAAAGTTTCCAGACTGTGTCAATAGAGAGCGAACCGGATGTAGTACGAGCTTCTGCCGCTAGGGGGTGCGGCCTACATTCATAGTGAATAAGTGTGCCAACCGGCATCATCGAATTAGCATTTGTTTCTTAGTTACGGGCGTTTTGGTAGTGCATTACACCGACCCTCATGCGATTTCGGAATGGCGTGTGCATCAAATTTTGCCAAAGACTCGCCAAAACGGCTGCGGAAACCTATGAAATGCTAAAGCAAGCATTTGGGGAGTCCGCAATGGGTCGTGCACAAACTTTTGTGTGGCATTCACGTTTTAAAAATGGCCGAACCTCTGTCGATGATGACGAGCGTTCTGGACGACCATCTTCGAGCACAACGCCCGAAAATGTTACGAAGATTCGGCAGGCCATTCACGAAGATCGACGTCGTACTATCAACGACTTGTGCGACATTGTTGGGATAGGCTATGGGATCTGTCAGCTGATTCTAAAGGAAGAACTCATCATGACACCGCGCCAGCGCACACCGCCCTCAAAGTTCGGCAGTTTTTGGCCTCAAACACCATGGCCGTCATCCCGCACCCTCCTTATTCGCCGGATTTAGCTCCGTGTGACTTCTTCCTCTTCCCAAAGATGAAGAAGATTCAGCTAAAGGGAAGGATATTTGAGACGATAGAAGAGATTCAGGCAGAATCGCAGATGTTGCTTGACAGGCTGACAAAGAAAGATTTCCAGGGATGCTTCTAGGCTTGGCAGCGGCGCTGGGATCGTTGTGTTCACTCCCAGGGAAACTACTTCGAGGATAATGGATGAATTTATACCTGAGATAAGTGTACGGGTTTTTATACGCGCAGTCTGGAAACCTTTCGATCGCACCTCGTAAGTATGATGGGCCACTGTCCATTATTCTCGCGTTTTGTAAAAGAAGAATTCAGAACGATCTCAACGTTCATTAAAGTGCTTAATTTCTGAACTACTAAAACCACTTTCACATGAACTCGAATCTTAGTTTCCAAGATACATAAACCACCCTTACCGGGTTTCGAATCCAGGAAAAGCTGATCAAGTTTTGTGCAAGTTGGTAATAATGCACCCACAGGTTTTCTTATATATGACTAGCAAACGAATCAATTTGTCAATTCTTTTACAGTAAACAAACCTTTCTGAATGCTTGCTTGGCTGCCGAATGGACGTGTGTTCCCGTCGGCAGAAAGATTACAAACACAGGTAACTACACTATACATGAGGTCACGTTCCTCCTAATAGCCACGTATAACTAAAACGCGTAAAATGCAATAGCTATTTTTATATGGAACTAACGCCATAATTCTTCGATACTTTGCTTATCATCTGTATCATATTCTCTAATCAGCCTGAAGAAGAAGAAGAAGAAGAAGAAGAAGAAGAAGAAGAAGAAGAAGAAGAAGAAGAAGAAGAAGAAGAAGAAGAAGAAGAAGAAGAAGAAGAAGAAGAAGAAGAAGAAGAAGAAGAAGAAGAAGAAGAAGAAGAAGAAGAAGAAGAAGAAGAAGAAGAAGAAGAAGAAGAAGAAGAAGAAGAAGAAGAAGAAGAAGAAGAAGAAGAAGAAGAAGAAGAAGAAGAAGAAGAAGAAGAAGAAGAAGAAGAAGAAGAAGAAGAAGAAGAAGAAGAAGAAGAAGAAGAAGAAGAAGAAGAAGAAGAAGAAGAAGAAGAAGAAGAAGAAGAAGAAGAAGAAGAAGAAGAAGAAGAAGAAGAAGAAGAAGAAGAAGAAGAAGAAGAAGAAGAAGAAGAAGAAGAAGAAGAAGAAGAAGAAGAAGAAGAAGAAGAAGGCTTTAAAAGGTGACTGCGGGTAGGCTGTTGATGTTCCTTATATTACTGAAACAAAATAGCGGATATGCGAAACTGTGGATCGCGAAAGCGCGTATAACGAGAGATGCCAAAACGTCTTCGAAAGCACCCGTCCTTCGCTCGGGGTATTCTTTAAATAAACGTAGATCCTTCTGTGAGCCACAGAGACCATGGTCTTCCGTCTTCTAGCAGTCACACCAGAGGCCAAGAAACTGGGGAGGAAACTGGACACGCGAAAGGATAATGCACTGTAAATGAAGAGTGTCGTGGCTGCATGTTATTAATTATCTTCGTAAACAAATATGTCATTAATTTGACTGTCAAATGGCCATCGAGCTGTCAGTCCAGGGCACCGTGCAGTTGGCCTACAAGTCGCTACTTTCCTGCAGATATCTTCAAAGAAGGGCAGTGAAACGTTTCCAACACATGAACCGTTACAACTGTCACAAAGTGAAAAGCGTATGGAAATCGGAAATACTTTCGATTTCTCGGGTAAAGTTCAATATAACTGAACAGTAAGAAAACAGTATCTCTTGTAGTTCCTCACTGCAGTGTTTACAGGGAGAACCTTCTCAATACTTTTGAACTGACTATGATAACCTTACGGTTCCGCCATAATTATCGCAATTTATTTCGCCTTCTAATTTTACTTCAGCTGCATTTAAGTTAGCAGATGTTAATTTTTTTATTTATTGTCTTATCACAGGTTTTTTTACTTATTACGAGCGATGTTCTTGTAGGGCCGTCTTTTGTAGACAATCTACTGAGTCTGATTTCGTCTTGTTACTGTTGTTTATGTGGCAGTCCCTGTTTACAACAAGAATTATACGAAACCCCATAAACACAATCTATGGGAAAATACAGAGCAGTTATCACAGGGCTCTCAAAGGTTAATCTCCAGTGGCATTTCATAAGCAGCCAATGGTCGATCATCCAGCTAAAAGTTGACGAAGGTCGTCCAGTGTATTCTAATACTTAGCCACTTCTTTTTACATTGAGTGTGAGTCTCCCCTTCCCCTGCAATTTCTTACCAGAAAACAAACTTACTTTTGAAACATTGCGTCAGCAGATATTTTGCGAGGAACGCCGTTTAACATGGCATTTTATTTCCAAAATTTCATATTATTATTACAGTCTGGCAGAGCAACAGGTAACAGGTTAGAGCAGGGGTGGAGAACCTTTTCATGTTGGAAGGCCGCATTAATATAGCTGTAATCAAATAAGGCCGCATTCAAGAAACTACAATTAGATATACTTAAAAATGTACATTATTTTGTAAAAATCTAACTGCTATGTACTAAATAATAAATAAAAGGATTTGTTCTGTAAAATTTGGATTCAGTCAAAAGGCCGCACTTAAGGACCTATAAGGCCACATGTGGCCTTAAGGCCGCAGGTTCCCCACCCCTGGGTTCGTGAATCAAGTTTAAAGACGTATGTGGTATGACAATTAAATAAAAGGATTAGTGTTTTCGTGCAGCAATCGACTACATTGGTGAAATTGTTCGTGTTGCATTATTTAACTACATGATTCAGAAGTTCTGTCAAAGAGTGATTCAAGTTCACTTTGCTCAGTGGTTATAGAAGATGTTCTATTGCGTCCGTATTTTGCTGCTTTGCTAAAAAAATAAATAAATATACACCCAGACGAGAAAACTATCGGAATAAGCCGACGTTTTGTAAGGAATGCTGATTCATGATCAGATCTGAGTCCTCTATATCAGTGGTATTCAACATTTTTTGTTCGCGTATCCCCAGATATAATTTCTCTTCAACTTTGTACCCCCAAAGTTGTTGGTGTATAATTCAAGTTATACATAGTATATAATCTACATCTAAAATAAATTAAATAAATTACATTACTGATTATTCAGTGTTTATCATAAAAAAAATTTTTTTTTTAAATTTCACGTACCCCCTAATATGTCTTCGCGTACCCCAGGTTGAATACCACTGCTCTATATGACCCAAAAACAAAACCTTTCGCCATTGGAAGAGTCCAAAGTATCCGAAACTAAAAAGAATCAAAGACAAATGCCAGAGGATTTTACGTTGCAAAAGACATTGACAAATGCCAACGGAAACAACTCCTATGAATCCCGGACAACCTTTATTTTCTTAATCAAGATGTAAGGTTTAAATGAAACCTTGGTTGCCCACATAAAAGATATGACCTCGGAACAGGTCTTTCGCCCAGACCTTGAAAGAAACAAATAAGTAACTACAAGAGCAAAGCTAAGAAGTAAGGAAGAGAGACAGCGAAAGCGAAGAGGAACGCTTTCAGGTTTTAAAATAGCTATGTGCTACAGCACAGTGATAATCGCTCTTCAATGCGACCTGGGATTAATGGCGGCAATAAAAACCGTCGTCTTCCACTCTGACAAGATTCGAAGCCACAGTAACATAACTGCACGTTCAATGAACAGCTGGGTCGACTGATTAATGAAGATCTGCTGATGGAAAATAACAAGTCCTTGCTATCAGGAGGCTATCAGTTTTTGTAAGACTCTGTACGGCCGTGTGTGTACATGTCTTGTATCATCATCATCATCATCATCAGTTGATATAATTGCGTCATATTGTGAATTGTGAATTTGGAAGTAAACATCATCAGAAGTTACACAACAACAGTAATTAAGTTTTAGTTTATAAGATTATAATTTTTAACTTTTAACTTTACACCTGAAGATGGTTCAATGTAACCGAAACATGTAGTAAAAAAGATGTACCAAATATGTAAATGATATTTTAATATCTTATGTATAATTTTATTTATATACAATTGTGATTAGACGAAAAAAAAACACGAATAATCATCATCATCATCATTGGATTTTGTATTATTATAATTTATTCTACATCTTACTGTCATCTGATTAACTTGGTCCAGTTCTAAATGACAGTTTATGCATAATTTCATCCAGGCAATTTGGCACAGTATTGAAGTCCACTGTATAAGGTTCAATCTTATGTTTGTTCGATGTTTATGGACCAATCCACATACGGTCCACCGGCTTCTAATCATACAATACGTTTCGGTATCAACGTAATGGTATTTCATAACAATAGGTGGCACTTTTGCATATTTTGAATGCTGTTTCGCAGTTTACTAAATTTTTGTAATCGCCTTAAATTATGACATTAGGAGGACAAACCGATTCTTACATTTATCATTTCTATTCCGAAGACGTTGCGGGGGTCGGATCAAAGGAGTGGATCTGGCGAACATAATGGCGGAGACGCTCCGCTGTGTTGAAGGCTGTTGGACAAGTGAAGGAGGAACAAGTTATTCGCACATCTCCCGAAATGAATACATTAAGGAGGCAGAACAGAATAACACAGTGCAAACCGGAAACCGAACAAAAAATCATATCTCCGAGGAACTGCGTATACTTTGCAAACTTATGCGGATGCAGCTAACGAACAAGTTTAATCTGATGATTAAAATTCCCCAAAATATTTTTTTTTATTAATTTCTTTCTTACTTTTATTGACAATACATTCCATATCTGAACAAATCACAATAATTTAATTCAGTACTTTATTAGTACAGCATTTACTTTCGAAAGGACCAGTCCCAAGTAACGCTTACGTAGTATTTAATCGATTGTATTTCTTGACATTTTGCGTCAATGGACCAAATGACTCGGTTGTTTCGTTCTTCGGATGTTTTGTTTTTTAGGCCTCTTGGATTCGACCAAATGCCCTGTAATGCTTTGTACATGATTCAAATGCTCTCGGCCTCATGAGCATGCGCAAACACGTGCGACATTGAGAAGGATGTTCTGAACAGTTACTGTGGGTTATTATAGGTTATCAACAAATCAATTTTAATTTAGCAAACTACAGCACTCGGTTGATGGAACGGAATTAAACGTAACAGCCACAACCATAGGTCTAGTAACAAAGTCATACGACATAATACAAAATTACATTTGACATTGAGGTTGTCGGATAGATTTCGGCAAGTTCCTTATTTCCAACACGCCTACAATCGCTATAAGCCGAGTAGAAAATTATAGACTACATTAACTATGATGACATGGGTCACTGTGATGAGAAGCAGATTCTTTTGTTGAAGTAGGAAGTGGCTCTCTTTCTTTATACGATCATCACGATCACCATAGACATGACAGTAATTACAGCAAAAAAAGTATGTTAGACAATGCCCATAGTCTGAGGCAAGCCTCCGTTCTGTATAGGCCTACACAGCTTCCCGAAGCTGGCTCCATTACCTTCAGGTGATCTGACAGATTCTTCGTGATGAAAACACACCCAGAACTTTAGTTATACAACCTGAATGGAAAATGCCTAACTGTAGATTCAAATTGATCATGGAGGAACTGACTACGGGGACATTGACTGGTTTATTCTTATTCATTATACAGGCAAATGAAAGGGTCCTATGAACACGGTAATGAACGACCGGGTTCCATAAAATACTGAAAATTTCTTGACGAGCTGATAGACTATTAGCTTAATTTAAATCCGTTCCGTCGTTCTCGAGTTCTCATACACTTGCGGACGGACAAGCTGATCGATGGTCCATGACGACTTCATTGCCCCGCGGAAGATCACGTGTGATAGCGACATTGAACAGAATCATCCTCCCACTTGATATATTCGATTAACCGTCACGTTGTTGCTACCAGAAGTTGACTAACAGGAGCTCCGAGCTGCATCCGATGGCATAACGCCTTCATCAAATTTCATTAAAATTCGTTCAGCCGTCCATACATGCGGATGGACAAAGGGAACTTCACAGGAGCTCCGCTGAGATGTTGCATTAGATAGGCCTGTATTTTGTACAAGTGAGTGGATACTTTAGAAGCCATGTCTGTCTGGTTGTCTGTCAGTATTTGCATTTACCAAACTACTTCGTGGAAATCGATAACGTCTAGTAGGCGTTTCCCAGCGTTTGTTTACGCTTATGATAGACAAACTGCCAATTCTTTTACAGACTTATATGGAAATATCGCATGTTGACGTAATATATTTTTCTCGGGAGGCAATCTGTAGGCCTGCGTGCCCAAGTCAAATCTGGCTTGTGTACTGTCGGCTGCAAGCCAACTTCTTGTAGTAGGCACAGAGAGAGTACTTTGCAAAGGTATTGGTCCCGACAATGACAAACCTAGTTCACACTGAGTCGTCAGTTGAAGCAAAACAGCTGCGAAATTCTGAACGCCACATATCGTAAATAACCAGGCGTTTTACCGCCACCTACCAGGGATATGCCTACGATCACCCTGCAGTCACTGAGGAGCTGTGATATAATTCGCGGCTTCTGAAGATATTAGATCATAGCGTCTCCCAAGTCCTTATCCACAGACTCACTCATCACTCATGCTGTTTAACTGGGCTTGCCCCTTTTCAAACGCTGAACTTACAAAGGACAGGGGCTAGAAGCGGGCTCTCGTGAACACGGCAATGAACCGTCAGGTATGATAAGAGAGAATTTAGTGACTAGCTGTCATTATTAGCTTCTCAAGGACTCTGTGCAAGGCGATTATAGCCGATTAAACGGAGAATGACTGCGAATGGATTGTAAAGCACGTGGAAGTAAGCGGTTAGCGTAGTTTAGTTTAATATTATCCCAGAATGTTCCTGGTGGGATTGAGGAAAAGCACAGAAAACATGTCACATTGGCTGACCTACACGACGAAATTCGAATGCGATCAACAAATTACAAAGCAGGTGTGCTGACAAATGGACTGTCATTAATACACACATATTTACATATCAAAAGCTGACATTACTGTTCTCAAGCTTAAGAATTAAATTTGTTTCTTTGGTAAGTGTATCACTTTCTTGTTGTTTTAATTCGCTTTATTCGTACAGAAAAACACGTCATGTTGTTTTCGAATACAAATGGTTCTGTTTGTAGCTTATAAACACGCCACAATCATTATCCTTAAGATATCACCTGCTTACTGTGCTCTTCAGGCATACTCCAAGGTTACATTGTTATGCAGCAACAACAGAATTCATTTCCTCATTTTATACGTATCCTTACCTACATCTTAAAGCCATAGCATGAGCTAGCAGCATAGCAGTTTCTATTTATTAGTCACTCTGAGTACACGAAGTCCTTGGGATCTGAATTTAGTTTCTTCCTCCAGCCAGAACTTGCAGTAGATTCTTTTACATGTTTTAGTCACCAGGTTACTTAGGCCATTTCAAGATTACATAACTTTTAATAACGGTGGGTGTGGTGATGATTTTACTATAGCAGGCTTGTGTGAAGGGACATAATTCCAGCTAGAATTCTTGAGTTGGTAACCTCCCAAAATCAAAGGAGGAATAGTGATCACCTTTATTCCAAGTGTTTCATATCACTTGTATTAATATCATATGATCACCAGGCTATGGGATAGATGATGGGATTCATTCCTGGCAGAAAACTGTTATCTTCACCATAATGTCTGGACTGGCTCTAGGGTCCATCTTGCCAGTCTGGCAGAGTCCAGGGTTCTTTCCTCAAGAGCGAATTAGCCAGTGTGAAGCCAAACCACTCAACTTCGTCTAATGATGATGAAGAACATGTGCACACATACTGCCACACTCCGATACATATGCATGGCGTCGTGCTTAGTTATGCAAGAGGGGCAACTTTACATTTAAAACAATAAAATAAAATTGTTTAAAATTTGCATTAAAATAAACCCCAAATATATTTCTGTAAATTCAGATCATCTTCAGGATTACATTCATATTGAAGATTTCTGTCTTCTGGGTGTGAAAACCTCAAATCTTACATTCATATTGTTAACAACATAATATTGAAGTTTCAACAGAATATGTCAAAAGACTTGAAAGTCATTTAGACGTTAAAAATAAATTTAAATTGCAGTGCTGGCATTTAAATGCCTACCTGCTCTGCCTGAATTGAACATTTATGATTGAAATGAAGCTATTTTTGTGACATATGTTCATATAAATGTTTATTTGCCAAAACATGTTATGAGAATCACCAGACAGTTCCTTGAATGTTCAGAGATTAATATTCTACCACCCCTTGCTGGAGACAAATTGAAACAAAGTCTGGGTTACGTGAAAAGTGATTGTGAATCTACGTCAACATTGCACAGAATGGATGCGATCTTCTCTCATGAGCCATATTTGATATTCTAACACAGGAAGTTCAGGGAATGAAACACACACATAATACAAATTCTACACATCAAGTTTAATCAAAAATATGTCAAAAGACACATATAAGGGTTCATTTATGACCCTTACGTGGAAAATTAGAACAAACCAAACTAAACCAAAATCAGAAAGGCTAAACAAAATCTGGCATATTTCCACTATACTAAGTTTGATCAAAACAGGCCAGGTACTTTAGGTTCCATTATTTGCAAACAAACAGGACAGACATTACCAGACAACTGGTTTTCAATAAACATTTACACATTACTTTCCTCCCCATCATTATTTCTGCCATATTACACATAACCATACCTTCAACGGGAAGAATATTCTGGCCCGAGCGAGGAAAGAAGTTGGAACATCCTGATCTAAGACAATTTATCTGGGATCCAGTAATAGTTTTTCCCTTGAAACAAACTGATTGCCATATGACTATCTACTGCTGAGATCTAGAATGAGCGGAGGTTTACCTCCATACTGTCTACATGCTTCCATGATGTCCTTTGACACAGGCAACCTCACTTTATTACTGACAAAAGAATCCTTGCTTGGCTGAAGTATTTAGTGATTATAATATTAATTTTGCCTCAGAATTAATATATAATGACTGGCCTCGCACAACTGCATGTACCTTAAAAAGTTACACTAGATCCTCTTACTAAGCAAGTACTCTATAGAAATTATAGTAAATTAAACAAAACCAGTCATTTTAAATTTCCTGTAAAACAGTTTTTGTACACAGAAAATAACTGAATCATGGGGAAGTTTCAGAATCCTATATACTATTCTGTATTAAGCAAATGAAACAGAACTTAAACAATGACTTCCCTTCTAATTCTTCATACATCAAAATATGTGCCTGGAAATCCATATATTTGTTTCAAATTATCAAATATTTTCAATTCTTAGATAAAACTAACAATGTATTTTGAATGGTAATTTAGCAACTACAGTTTCATGTAAGAAACCATTTTTTTCTACAATCATAATGTGTATAAAACTAGGCAATTTAAATCTGTAGTGCATTGCTTCTTTATACCACGTCTGACCACCTATAATCACAAATATACTCCAATTATGAAGATTTCTGTCTTCTGGGTTATTGCACTGTGTAGTCTGGTCGATGTTAACCAACGTTTCAGAGGTCATACTGCCTCCGTCATCAGGGCGATGAATATGCCAATAGGGTGTGAGGAGTTGGATTTTATAGGCAGGGAAGTGAAAGGTGTAGCCTGCCCCGAGCTACTCGGGCAGGCTACACCTTTCACTTCCCTGCCTATAAAATCCAACTCCTCACACCCTATTGGCATATTCATCGCCCTGATGACGGAGGCAGTATGACCTCTGAAACGTTGGTTAACATCGACCAGACTACACAGTGCAATAACCCAGAAGACAGAAATCTTCATATTCACCGCTGTGAGAACCTCAAGTCTTACATACTCCAATTATATTTTAATTTGAAACAAAACAAATTATATTACAAGTTATGAAAGTGTTTGAAATACATCTGGCATGCATACTGTTAATATTCTTAACTCCTTATATACTTCACATTGTATCTTCTGAGAAAGATTCTTTAGCTTCCATTCAATGTCTTTCAATACAAGGGAATAAAAGTTTTGAACCGGTAACATTCTCAAGAAGAAAGCTCTATACACAATCCAGCAAACAGTGTTGAAGTCTAGTGTTGAACCTGAAACAAATAATTCTCTATGCTGTATAGGTTACAAATTAAAATAACACTACAATAAGCATACACCATGACAAAGCACGTATAGATGTCGACAAACAAAAAGCAACAGAAATGAGGTGTGTTTCATAGTGGGGGAAGTAATGAATTAGTCAAAAAAGAAAAAAGATATTAGCAAAACTGATGGGAAAACAAATTTCTTCAGGCTATTTTTTTATAGGGGTGGGTTGAGGGAATAACTCTATAACTAGTGGCAACACTTAGGTCTTCCAGTATGACTCACAAAAATTTCTGTCTATTATGAATTCTGAAATGAAGAATACCTAAACAGTTGAAATTATTATTATATTCAGATTACTTATCGCCCTGATGATGGAGGAAGCAAGGACCTCTGAAACGCCGGTAAACTACTACCAGACTACACGGCGCAACAACACAGAAGACACCAATCTTCAGGCTCACTGCTGTGAAAACCTCAAATCCTACTACCTAAACATTAGCTCTATCGATTGGACCTAACAGAGTAGGTATTCCTGAAGACGGAGATAGAGTCCCATCTCCGAAACGTAGTTAATTTATATTATTTTATTAGACGATGTAAAACATTCAATAAACTTTTTATTTTAAAAACGCCCCATCGCCACAAACTTTTAGATTTAAGTGTACCAGAGGAATCTACAAATTCTTCTGAGTTAACTAAAGGGTTCAAAATAGTTACACTTTGGTGGCAATAAGGAAGATACTTCTTTGCAACACTGTGATAATATTCTCATTCTACGCAATTTGTTCCTTAAACATAAAATTATACCAACTTCTTACTTTATGAGCTTTGGAATTCTTTTAAATCTGCAAATTATACCACAAAACAGTCAGAATCATGCAAAATGCTATGATCAAAGACATGATCTGTGATAATATTAAATTTAAGTGTGAAGTCTGCATCTTGTTTTAGATTAACAGAGGTTTCTCTTTGAGAAACTCTTTTGTCACGTTACCTTTGCAATGTTTACTCCTAATTCTCAGGACATGGTATCCAATTTTCCGAGCAGATGTACACACTGTCTGGGCTAGAAACTTCTGATTCAGATTCTTTAGATCAAAGCAATTTTTAACAATGCTGTGAAATCTGAAGGCCTGCAGAAGAGCAGCATGAAATATGTTTGTGAGAACTATTTCCCTTGAATTGTACAATTCATTAAGAGTAAGTACATTCAGTTTCAATGTAGACAACATTGCCATCTTCTTCTCGAGAAATCTGTAAGGATAGGATAATTTTTTTTAAAAGATACCCAACAATGGCAATCATTTGTTACTTTTGCCACTACTTAATAATAATAATAATAATAATAACAACAACAACAACAACAACAACAACAACAACCACCACAATGATGACAATAGCAACAACAACAGTATTAAGGCCACATAAAAATATTTTTTTGTTATTTTTTCTCACTTATAGGCATATTTTCTGAAATGAAACAATATTCAAGGGACTGATAGGGAGCTCATGGTCATTCTGGTATAGTATCTATGATACACTTGGTCAAAGGATTTTGTTTGCATTTTATGATGAGAACTGGTTTTTAAATAGAAATGTTAAGTACTGCTTTTGAACTGCTTCACTTGAAAATATTGAAGATTTCAGTATGCTTCTGTTTATCATTTCAAATATCAAAGTTTGTATTTGGGTTCATGTATTTTAACCGCTTTCTTGTTCCCATGTAGGCAATACTGTGGTTTTGCTTTATGATAGCTAGACACATGGGGACATTACCCACTGTGTTCCTTTTAATGATGCTTAGCATACCATAGCTACTGTATTAAATATGTTGCCCATTTCACTGACATCCAGAATAATAGCAGTATTAATTTTGAGTTCATTTTATGGTGTTCAGTAAGAGGAGCTGAATTCTAAGTCAAAAATTGACTTAAGCCCTTGTTATTGAAAACCAAGGACAGAAAATCTGAAAATTGAAATGCTACAACAGGTGTCAGTAAAATAAAAGATGCAGTGATTTGGACATGTTACAAATGGCTTCCTATAAGAACATCACAAATGATATCACATATCCTTTGATGGGACCACAGATAAATAGAAAGCCTAAATGAGAGAAAATTAGAGAGTAACAAGTACAAAGAAAACTGGAGAAAGTCTTGTTAGGAGACATGTCTTGGTGAAAACATTCTACGTGATTTCATATTATCCTAAATCTTCATGATGATTAAATGTAATGAAACCTTTTGAAGAAATTAATCACAAAAAATATTTTGATGTTGTTGACTGTTCAAGAAGAATTCACTGCATAGTATCTGTACATTTCTCCACTTTATACTCACTTTCCAGGACGTTTCACTTCAGACAGACGCATTGAGTGAGCAATATCTTGATACATGTAGCGAGCATAATCTCCTGTGACATGCAACAGCTTTGTATCCACTACATACCCACAATACCTAAGCTTGAAGCAACCTGAGGCATATTCAGGAGGGACATTTGTTTGTGTCTTGTTGTTCACATAACTGCCATATTCAGGGAAGCCTCTTTCCATCTTTTTCAGAAATCTATGAACATTAACATGATGAGCATTTAATGCAAACTGTAGATGTATCATAAAAAATAAACTTCACTACTGATTCATACTTATGTAAATAACTATAACAACAATGTCTAAAAAATGTATACTGTAATAATGTAAAAAAGGAGAGACAATTTGGGAAATACAAGCATAGATAGGAGAATAATATTAAAATGCATCTTAAACCGTGTGTGAAGACATGGACTGAATCTCCTGTGAAGATGGTAATATATCTTCAGATTCCATAAAAGTCCAGAACTTACTTTACTAGTTAAGACTATTAGATTCTCAACAAGGATTCTGCTCCGTTGAGTTGGTCAGGTATCAGCTAAACATACATGCACACCCCACTTGTAACAATGAACTTAAATTTTACAAGAGTAGAAATTTTCTTATGCCACTGTTTAATCTTTATTATGTAATGATATAGGGAATTTAAGCCCCTTATGAGTTATACTATATAGGTACAATAAGCTCCAAAAGGATCAAGAGTCCTGTTTAAACTGTAGAAACTCATCAAAAGAATAGAAGGTGTGTGTATTTAGGCTTCTTCTTGATGGTATTTTAAATTTCTCCTTCTTATCCAAAATAGTTTTGGGACTAGGTAGTAGACTTTCATATTAGGCATCTTCATGAAAACATGAAAGGTTAGCAATTAGTCTAAGAATTCTCTTATTCCCTTTGTTAACAATGTGCATAGTTGAATTTCCATAACCAACAGAGAAATGTACTGCATGTTCAGGCATGTTTATAGCCCATTTCAGTGCTTCAATCATTCAGGGTCAATGTTTTAAGTCACTGCATTCATTATGTTTCAATTTCATGATGTCCTATTGTAGAGAACAAGGGCACGTTAAATTCTGTAAGAACACTGGAAAATCAATTATTAAAACTTATAAATACATGCAAACAGCATTTGGAAATACAGTAACGAGGCAAGTAACAAGTTTTAAGCGTCTTTATCATTATAAAGGACAAATGACATCAAAAGTGACAAGCATCTAGGAAGCCATTCAATATTAGAAATGATGAATTAGTATTGCAAGTGTGTAATTTAATACAAAATTATAAAAAACTGACAATTCATTATATGGCTGGAGACTGGAATATCTGACATGAGCAATTTTAATGAAAGATTTTGAAAACAGAAATTCTTCAACCAAATTCACAGCATGAAGCTTCCAGCACTAACAGAAAGTGGAGGAAATGTGTATATGCTGAATAAGCCCACTTTGCAATGGGACCTCCTGTCCCTGTAGGAACAGTATCGTTTCAAAGATTTAATCTCAATACTTTCTTACTGGCATTGGATATCAATTTCACGAGGTCTTTTGGGGGATCACATTCCAATAAATCTTTTATAAATTTGCTTGAATGTCTCCAAATGCCAACAGGGTCTCAATACTTGATAAAACCAACCTGGTACAAATGGTGGAAGAAGACTTGGTAATTGACCTCTGGTGGTGGCGGGGAGGAAACAAAAAAAAATTAACATACCTGACAGCTCTGTCCAGGTCAGTGGTAATGTAAAGGTAATCATCTACAGCTCTAATTAGCATATCCTCATCATTTTGAAATTCTCTTAGCTGTGTTCTCTCCAAATCAGAGTAATACAAATCACACAGTACTGATGATAGGTAGCCTCCTTGCGGTTGTCCACATATCATGATGAATTTTTTATTTCCTTTGCAAATTAAATGATCCTTCAGATTCTCATGTATTGATGACAAAAGACTCTGGCCACTTATACGGTCCTGAAACAAACAAGGATACATATTACAGTAGGAACAAGAACAGATTAAGTTAATAACTGTCATATATCTGTCTCCCATCTAAATCCTAAAGACTGAAATATGAACATACTGTATAAATAATATGAGTAGTACCCATGCCCAAAATAATGTATGCATTTCTTGTCTACCCCATTTCTGCTACATGTTCAACCTCACTAACCATCTTTGACCCTATAACTACACTATGCAAGATTTACAAACAATAAAGTTCCTTATTTTGTAACATCCCCCATTTCTCATCACTTTTCATTCTCACAAACAAATTTATAAACAGGAAAATTCATGTCCTACATATAGTAGCTTCATTTCTAAATGTAGTCTTCTATATTGTATTGCTTCAGCACCACTAGCAAACCCTTTATGTTTCTTGTCTTGATAAATACAGTATCAATTATTTACAATACACTTATAGATTTTGGCCAATGCTGCTCTTACCACTGTGACACCCTCTGCATCAATCCGCTTGCTGTTTCGTGGCACAACAAATGTTGATGGCATGTGATCAAATGCATTCTTGTAGATCCACTGTAATTTTCCTTTCTTTGTAGTCAAAAAACTATACTGCTTCAAGACATACGTCTGACCTGTAAAACAAACAAGTATTATCTTCAATTGCTATGCAGGATGCATACATATACTAAAGTCGTAAATACCATACACTGATTAAATTTTAATAAAGACATAATCAGATTAAAAGAAAATCCTAAAACATTATGAACTCTTTAAACTTATGAATACTGACTGCTGGACAGCTACTGATGGCAATTCCTTCCAGTTAGGACACCAACACATAAGTAAATAACACATCTGAATTGTAATTGGAAGAACCTTGATCAAATTCTGGGGAAAGTCATCCTCAGATGTTTTGTTCCCTCTGTATTGAAACAAGCCAATGTCAATGCCAATTACAACTCATTCACTGATGATTATTTCAAAACTGACCATCACTGCTAATATTCTGAACTGCACTAATTCATAATATTAGCATTACACCTGTCTCCAAAACCTCAATAACAAAAATACATGAAGTTGAACTAAACAAGTAATAAATAAACTGCAAGCATAATGACAAAGTGTGAGATATGCTAACTACATTAAGAAAAATACTCACACATACAGGAAAGGTACAAGCAAGAAGTTGACCACCGCACTTTATCCAGGGCTCAGATTAAAGATATGTGGAACTTTATATTTACCTTAAATAAAAAACATGTGTCAATAAACTTAAAACTGATTACCTGCTGAAATAGTATTTTCCAATATATGACACAGTTTCTGATGACATATCGAACCGTAAGCATCTAAGATGTCAGTATGAACAAAATAAACTTGATGATTATGTTTTTTCCAGTAATCAAACAAGGTACACCACTTTTCATGCAAGCTGTTTACATCTGCTGGCTTAATACTGACTGGATTCGATGCTGCAACCTGGGTCAGGTATAGCTTCGCATTTTTAACACTTGGTGTAATATGATGTCTATCCCTGCAACAAACACTTTAAAACCTTTAACAGTTTGCAAAATGGATATCACACATAGGCTCAGACTTACCACTGATAGCAGACAAACACATTTCATCTGTACTCTGAAATTTCCTTAATAAAAATTACCTTCTGATGACAGTAAAACAAGGAGTTCCAGGAAGACCTGATAATACCTAGTTTCCCACACAGATTTCATACAAATCTTGTGATGTGAATGTTATATTTAAGTTAAGACAAAACACAATTTAGCTTATTGGTTAGCATCATTTCTAATGACATGTTTTCCCTGCAAAGGCAGGCAGGAAGAAAAAAAGCACTACTCCATGTACCAGTGCTTCAAGACCTGAAAAAGGATCAAAGCAATATTGAGTGTTAATTCAAAAACACATTTTTGCCAATTCCAGGCAGCAGAGCACCCCTGATAATATATTAGTTGTGCAGCTCGCTACAAAAAATTTCCTGTTTTATGGGACCCTAAAGGTTCAATACCATATTTACAAGATCTTGCCACTGGGCTCTACCCTGAGCCAAATGAATCTAATCCCCATCCTACACCCTACTTCTTTAAAGCTTATTTTAATACTGTACTTCCTCAATTTAAAGACTCTATCAATTGTAAGCTGCACCCCTTGATTTAGTACTAGGTTTTCAGGAAAACAAAATTCTACATCAGTTCTCAGACATCATCAAACGTAAGATGCACCTCAATTTCAGAAATTTAAAAATGAAAAATAATTATTAAAATTGAAATATAGTATTATCCTTACATTTACAACTTTGTCCCACAAGCTGTATCTAAATATGTGTGAAATGAATCCTGAAAAATAGATAAATCAAATTCCCTCAGTTTCTTTCTTAAAATCATCCTCAACTGTGCTACCTGGTCATTACGACTGGCCTGACACCATTCGTCTTTGGTATGAACCGTAATGCAGATGCCCCTGGAGAGGATTCCTCTGCTGTAAGTTCTGCAACCTTTTCATTGCTGACTACTTCGAGTTTCCTGCTTTTCACCATGTGCAACAGTGTTTTATCTGAAATTGCCTGGAATTCTCGTGGCCTATAAAACACTAATTTGTTGCGTTGCCGTAACCCTTCAGTTACATAGAACTGAGTTCCTAAAATCACCATAACGAACTCCTCAAACAGCCAAAGGATCACCTGAAAAAGAAACACATAATGGAACAAAAAATATCATATAAAGCTAGGTTAAAGTCATCCCATAGTGTACAATATTCCACAGAGCACCTACAGTTATTAAGAAACTCCTTGTTATGAAGCCCAGTAGTTTACCACTCTGATCATATAAACCTGCCACTGTACCATATCCTGATCCAATTAAAAACTGATGAAATTTGAGGTTTTCACTATAGTGACATTTCAGAAGAACAGATCGTCTCCCAATCTATCACAAAGATGGAAGTGATATGTTCCTCTGAAACATCAAAAAACCTACATGACTACACTATGTCATAACCCAAAAGACCACAAATACATTTAAAAAATATTTCTAAGACAAAAAATACATATTATATTAGAAATGCTTTCTCTGTTGTATTCTAATTTTGCCCAAGAGAATCAGGAGGGACTGGAACTAGCTTAATAAAAATAATCAGCTGCTAGTATATGCTGAGAATGTTTATTAGGTGAAAATAGAAATATTATACAGAAAAACACAAACTCTATCAAAATCTGCTAACAATGTTGATCTATAAATAAGTAAAGAAAGACTAGTCATCAAACAACAGGACTGAATCATAATATTAAAACTGTAACAATGCTCTGTTCATATGAGGGATGAATTCATTTACTAGACAATAAAATAATTAACAATTACATGAATTCCAAATTAAACAGCAAACTGAAAAATGTTACTGATAGGAATACTGAAGAAGAAAGGTCCAAATTACAGTAGGTTTTGAAGGAGAGCAAAAAGAGAAGTTTATAAAACCAATAAAATAAAAACCTTAAACTTTCAAACATATCACGGAGTATGCATAGAGTAATAATTCTGGCACAATCACTCTGTTACTGGTTCTAAATTTTCATATAAATACTTCAAGTACAAAAGAATACACAAGCCATAATTATGATAAGACCACTGATGAGGAAGATGAAAACAGAAATATTTTGTCAAAAGATATGAACACATCTGTGAAAAACAGTATATAAAAGAAATAGGGTGTGAGAATGTGAATTGATTCATGTCTCAAGAAAGGACCAATGACAGGTTATTATGAAATGAACCTTTCGGTTCCATAAAAATTTGGTTATTTTTTGACTAGCTTCTGAAGAAGGACTCTACGCTGCATAGTTACTAATTTAACAATAGTATAATGCACTCATACCTTAGCAAAGATGTTCTGTTTCACTGCAGGTTCAGCCACAGACCTAAGCCACGACACATTTGAAGTTTTCAGGCCAGACATCAGACTGCCTAGGCTGAAGTTCTGGAATTTCCCGCTGCGAGTCAACCTAACACACTGCCTCTCGAACATTCTTGCATTCCACTTACTTCCAAAGAGTTCAATGGGCACCACCTTTCTCAGTAATTCTTTGACAAAAGCTAATACCACACTCTGTTCGATTTGCTGTGGTCTTGTTTTGGTTTGCTGACAATTTTGGACTGGCTTCCATTGTAATACTGCTGGGTTTTCTGCCACCTCCAATGACTTTAAACATGCTGCCAATTCAGACATAGAAAACTGTACAACTCCCTCACTTCGTGGTGTTAAAAACAAATTACTAAACTGCTCAATCATATTTTTGATCTGTTCCAATATGTGTTTTCTGTGGCCAATGAGCTGTCTCTTATACCCAGGTTTAATATTCATACCTATACTTTCAAGCTGGCATGAATTAGTGTCCTGCTCTATATCTACACCTTTATTTTTACACTTACTCTTCAAGTGATGAGTTAACAAATATGTATAGGGTGAATGCTTCTTATGTCTTTTCATGAAATCCATTAACAATATCTTCAGAGCTGAAAGATCATCTGTTATCTGTTGTGACACAGAGACATGCATACCAACGTCTTTTAAAAGAATGTGATCCAGGACTTTACATGCACCTTCAAATGTTACAGGTGATTCACTCAAAATATGCTTCCTGGGCCAATATTCATTTGTGGACCGGCTATACATAATTTTCCAATTAGACACCTCTTTCGTTGCCTTGTATCCTACACTGTTATGAGTGCTTACATTCTGCATTGTTTTCTTTTTACTTCTTCTTGTCCTTTTTATAGGTTTCATGTTTTCATCAGCATTTCCTTCACCATGATGAGAATGCTTTTGCTTCCTATGTTCTCTTGATTTCCGTGTCAGTGGGACTGATGGTACACACTCTCCTATTTGCAAATCACCTTCCAGTGTCGCTTCACTTTGCTCCAAGTTGTGAGAAATACTGGAAAATTGTGCTTCTGTCTGAGTATAAATTCCATCTTTTGAAAAAATATTTAATTGCACATTTTTCATTGACATACTTCTATTATGAGATTTGGACTCTGAAGCAAATGCCCGCATAATATTATCATCCCTTCTTTTTTCATGAGCCTTCATTTTGGTTTCTTGCATCAAACAAGACATACTCACTACATTAAGAACAAGCAGGATATGATGCAACTTCCTGACATAAGAGAGTTTTTCAGACCAAAAATAACAAAAATTTAGACCTGTTTAATGTGTTCAATATTCCTCTTCATCTCTTCATAACAAACTGACTTGTTTAGCACAAGAAAAAAGACTCTTCTGATTGCTCATTTAATGCTTTAAACAGCTCATTAATGATTAAACAGATAGATCCAATAGAATTTTGAATACATATTCTTACATGTATGTCTGCATTATTATAGCAACTATAATCTCCTTATACTTCTGACTCTATTATTTCCATTACCAAAAATTCATTCAAAGACTCAAGAATATTCTGTCTTGTAAGGAATTCACATTTCCTGCAAAATAAATTAAATACAAAACAGCATTGGTAAAATGGTTGTTTCTTCCCTTTCTTCGTATGCTTGCCTTTACAGTAGAACTAACTAATAATTTAAAATTTCGCCAATAAATAAATCCAACAAATTAAACTAAAACCGGAATTAAGATCCATAAATAAAGTACCATAAACTTTTATTAGAAAATGTGCGCTACGCTCATCGTATAGATTTGTACATGCATTTGAACGAACGTTTGTATTACGACCAAGACGTAAAACCGTAATTGTTATTCAGCTTAAAACACTTGATGATAAACCCATCTGCGCTCATCACAGTTTACCTTATCGCTCGAGACAAACTCTACAACTTTCATAGAGTTCGAAATACAGAAATGAAAGTTAACCACACAACATACATCCCAGCATGCCTTAATAAATACATTTGAACACAAATTCCCGATAGTGATCAGGCGTATCGTCATGACAGCAGGTACCAACATCATAACTTTTAGCAAGCAAGGTGCTGCAAAAGCAGTAAAACATGGATTATGGAGAGTGCCATAAGACGACACAGATGTAGAAAAAGTCTGCACATCACGGATACTACAGATGCAAGATACATGTTATTTTAACTTTATCTAGGGCTCAATTCTAACTTATAACTTACTGGGATAGACATTTCGTATAAGTGACAGTTCTCCTGGTGTCCAGATTCAGATATTCTTGCTTCATTCGTTCAAATACTGCCATTTGATAGCCGTCATTACCTTTAGCTTTTCTTTCTTCTTTGGTGGTGTACGGTCGGTTTTTGTGCACCTAGTTTTACATGGTCATCTGTGACTTGTACGTAAATTGTGGCGGTAGGTGGTACATGACACATCTGTAGAAGCGCGGGAAGGAGCGAAGTAGACAAACAGTCGAAATCTGAAAGGAAATCAGTATTTAATTTTGAACAATATGGCAAGTACAAAACATCAAACCGATGGCACAATTACTTTGAAGGGATCATCTGATCTTGTTAAGGAATATCTAGGCATGTACAATAAATTTAAGACACGTGAGATATGTTTTGAACTGACCAAAGATCCTAACCTAATACCTAAAGGGCAGTTGAATTTACATAACATACCAGTGTTAATTTGTATTTTTTGTTTTTTATTTAAGATTATGGGATCAACAGTATTCTATATCAGCGTGGTATTTATCCTGAAGAGACATTTGTGCAAGCAGAACATTTTGGTATTACAGTCTTTATGTCAACTGATGAAAAGATTAAGTCATTTCTAAAATCTGTTTTAGATCAAATTCAAGGTTAGTAATGAGTTTGTAACCATTCACTCATGCATTTTACATTAGACTTTTAATTTTCAACTGAATTTTAATTTTTTAGGTTGGCTTTTACAAAAGAAATTGCAGAAGATATCACTTGTAATATCAAATTCAGTTACAAAGGAGGTGCTGGAACGATGGGATTTTAAAGTCCAGTATGAAGGTGATGCAAATGGAAGTGCTGTAGAAAATGGAAGAATTATTGGAAAGAAAGACTTGACAGTTATCCAGAAAGAAATACGTAGTGTTTTGAGACAAATCTCGGGATCTGTAAGCTTTTTACCTCTACTGGACTGTCTGTGTAAGTATAAAGCCTGATAATCTGACTGTATTTCAGAGCCACTGCTTGAACATAGAATAAAATTTCCACTACCAACAAGTTGCCAAAGTTCTGCACTTCCACTATTACTGTCCTCTGCTGTTACCAAAAAGATAATGCATTACTTACGCAGGTTAAGAACTTTTCTTTCCTCATAATTCCCATCGCTAATGTCTCATATTAAAATTTACATGTATGGGTTGTAAAAGTATCATTTATACTGTTCACTAATTACTGTGTTACAAAATAATGAAGTTAAGTCAGGATAGGTTAGGATGTAAATATTTTATTTAAAACCATAGTTTTTATGTAGATGTAATGAACTCCATTCAAAAGAGCCCTTCTTGAGAAGCTAAATATGGTGTTCAGCTAGTCAAAAATTCCCCATCTTTTATAGTTACTGCTTCTCACAAGCTCACCAGAGTTTCACAACCTGTCACAAATTCATTGTAACAGATCATCAACCAAACAGTAGGAAGAATAGAAATTTATCAAACATTCACATTAGTTTATAATCAGTAGCTTTATTTTTAAAACCCTTGTTAAGTATGATTTGCACTTTAACATTATTATTTTATTTTTTAATTGAAGACACAAAAGCTTTGTACCCGTTACCAACAGCATTCATTGTATATGTGTTTGATTAAATTTTGTATTATCCCTTGTAAAACTGTTCTTAACATATTTCACCGCTAGCTTGACTGTATCTCTACAATTGTGACACTTTCTTTCATTCAGTACATCTCTGTTTTGTACTCCATTATAATGATATGCTACTGCGTTACGAAGAAGAACTTACCTTCCATGAAATATTGTTGAGCTGTTTCTAAAAACTGTCTTGTTAAGATCTTTGCCTTAAGAATTAAGAGAGGAAAACTATTTCTGAAAACCTTGACAGAAGTTAGGTTTTAGTTCTATGCAAAGAAAAGTTTGTTTAACCCATAAAAAAAATCAGATTTTCTTGACAATATTTAGTGATGAAACGTGTGAAAAGACAGATGAAATACATGGCTTACCCAATATTCATTCGATTACATGCTTTGTGCAAAGAATGCATACAAATTATTAAATTATTTTATGTGGGAATGTGTACTTATTACTGGTATTGTGTTGAACTTGTTACAGATTTAACTTTTTAAGTCAAAAGGCTATATTTTCTGCCTTTTAGTTGACTGTGATGTGTGGAGTTTTCGGTATATTCATTTCTTTGTTTCTTCAGGCGCGTTTGACGTTCTGGTCTATACAATACCAGACTGTGAAGTGCCACAAGAGTGGGATGAGACACAACCCGCCTTCATTGCTAATGCACAAGAACTGTCTTTCCGAACATTCTCTACGTCCCTTCATAGAATGGAAACCCATGTAAGTTACAAGGTTGAATGAACTGGAATAGTGCATGGCTGCACAAACATTTTGCACAAGTTTTCAAATCTGTTTATTGTGAAACATGACCATGACTTGTGTTCCATTTATGAGTATGTACAGGCATGTGTATTCATGAGCAAGTTCAGTCAGTAATAATATTATCATCGAAAGAGTGTGTTTGTATTAACAATTTTTCAATAAAGGTATTTTTGCTATTGTGTGTTCATCTCTCTCTTGAAAGCATTGATTAATAGATTTCAAATAATCCCAACTGTTTTGGTTTGATTCAACAACTGATCAAATCAACCCATAAATTAAAAAGTATTTTTTTTATAATTGACAGTGGTATTTATAGTTTATTTAACAACACTTTTTCAGTGGAGCAGACTATATAGTGTCGGGTGAAAGGATTATGGTGAATAATGAATTGGAAAGGCTTTGGAAGGAAGTGCTCGTGGGCAAATTTAAGGCATTATACTGGCATTTGCCTGGAGGGACTGAGGAAAAACCCCAGTCAGGATAGCCGGTCTCCAGGCTGAGATTTGTAATACCATTGGTCAAAATGTAAAACAAAACAAAACAAAGTTTTCTTTGCCGTGCCATAAGCTGTAACATTAGAATGTGGAGCAGTAGGATTGTTATATTCTTTCAGCACTTCAATTTTATGAATGACAAAGATTGAAACAAGATTGGAAAGATGTATTCTTTGGTGCACATTTACATACCAAAGGTGTTATTCACACCACATCAGGTAGATTGGTGCTGCTGTAATGCGATCCAAGGTCATTTTCATCTTAGGTCATTCATGCATAAATATGCCAGATCATAGTTGCATCTTAGGTCGTTCTTGCACTGATCTACAATTTTTGCACGGCAGTGTGTTCAAACAATGAAACTTTATGTCTTCTGGGTTGTTGCATTGTGTAGTCTGGTCGATGGTTACCAACGTTTCAGAGGTCATATGAATATTCATCGACCTGATGACGGAGGCAGTATGACCTCCGAAACGTTAGTGAACATCGACCAGACTACACGGCGCAACAACCCAGAAGACAGAAATCTTCATACTCATCGCCCTGATGACGGAGGCAGTATGACCTCTGAAACGTTGGTTAACATCGACCAGACTACACGGCGCAACAACCCAGAAGACAGAAATCTTCATACTCACCGCTGTGAAAACCTCAAATCTTACATGTTCAAACAATGTTGTCAAATAACTACTTCTGGTACCTACTCCGACACTGTCATGGGAATATACGGAGCGTACGGTGTTGATTAACTACCAGGACTAGCACCTCCCACCTCCGTGGGATGGGGCGCCTGTAGGTGATAAGTTCCAGTTTGTGACAAGTACGTGTCGTGAGTGGTTATGTTGCCATGCTGTCGGTTGAAGCCACGGAACTGACAGCGTGAAGGTAAGGTTTTAATTACGAACACTAAGCTGTGCTGTTTATTGCGCGTGGTTTACGGTTGAGGTATAAACATTTCTGAACTTCCAGAAGTCTAACAATTGGTGAAGAAACGTATGGAGCATAAATATCTTTTTCATCTGAGCAATTCGTTGAAAGTTGGCAGGGAGGCAAAATAATTTAGGATAGTTCAAGCTGATGGGGATTGTACAGGTCCACTTTCAGAACAACCCATTCATCTATTAAAACGTGGACGGTCCTCATGCCTTTCACGATCAATCAGTTCGATTAATTAATTCATTCTTCATTTTACAGAAATATCTTTAGTCTGTTAATACGATAAACTACAATTTACATGTTCTTGTTGTTCAGTGCAACTCGGAGAACTTCAGAGAACTTGTTTTGATTTGAAATTGCGTGTTCACTGTGCATTTTCTAATGAATTTGCCGTGTGTTCGAAACGAGATGACTCTTTTGGCTGAACAATCCATTCAAATTAATGGTTGATTGACTATAATTATAAAGTGTTAACAGCCCAATACGTATGTGAATTTTTGTAACTACATCACAGCAGTAAGTGGCCATACACCAAAGATCCGTTTGTGAGATATGCGACTTACCATCGCTAAAACTGACCTTTTAAATTGCCGATCTCATTGCCTTACGCATGAAAAACCTTGTAAAGAAGCAATTATTAGAATATAATTCCGAATTTCATAAACGTATACTATAATTTTTCGCCATTCAAATGGCTCAGAATAGGACATGATATTTGTATTTATGAACGCGGTAATGAAATTTTCTGTTCTCATAGAAGTTGAGACTTGTTAAACCACCTTGAGTACACAAGGACATTTCAAGAAGGCCCTGCACATTGGGGGTAGTTGGTAATAACAATTAGTAACTATAGACCTAACAATAATAATTCAATTAATTTATTAACATGCTTGACAGCTGAATACCAATAACAATAAAACATTTTAACGAGAAGGAAGCATTTCTTCCACAGAACATAAATTGTGCACTGGTGTAGCAATCACTGATGTAAGGGAAAGTTGTTCTTGGGGACGAAAAGTAGGTCAGAACATTACGATAAGTCTAGCATAAGTTTTATCTTCCATATACTTACGAACATAAGATATAACAACAGTCCTTACCTCTGAAACGTTGGTAAACTTTTACCAGACCAGACAGCCATTTTCATGTTATCCTAAAATTCTTAATACTCCTTTCCTTTTTTGAATTATCCTACAAAGGATATCTGTTATCGGATGTGGCTTCCTACGAGGTCACAGAATCCAGATTATTTTGTGTGGTTATTTATATTATCTGAAGCTGGTATTTCTTAAAACGAATCAAGAAGTCGCCATTCACAACTGTCTCGCATATCCTGAACACTGGGGTCGCGGGTTCGAATTCCATTCGAGGCATGGATGTATGTTCATATTCTTTTCTGCTATGGTATTAACTGTACGTAGAGATCTCCCTATGGGCCCAAGGTCTCGTCTAGCATTAGTTGACCAGCGTGAAATTAACCGCACGCCTTAACCACCCCGATAGCTGTTAATTAAACGAACATTTGAAACAAATATTTGGATACGCGTTAGGTAAAGTTGAATATCTCAAGGTAAGTTAAATTCTACTGAACTGTTACGAAACGGGAGATGGTGTGACGCACGAAGTAAATAAATATTTATAAAATGAACTAAACAAGTAGTTTTGACTGCGTATTAGGATAATTTCGCTGTCGTGTTGTGCGTCTGCAGTGAATAAAATTGCGTCGGTCCTACCGAAATATAAAAGTAACCGAAGGTAGTTTTCGACGCAGTTGCAATAAAAAATGCTCTTGTTAGCTTCTCCATGTCTGGGCGTCCGTCCACGGACGTGGTTCCGTGAGGAACTTGATGCATCATTAATTAAACTATAATCGTAACATCGGCACAGAATTTTGGCGGGTTTTCCCCAAAATGGGGTTTCACAACCAAATAATAAGGCGTCTTCGCCTTGAAGTTATTCATAATATATTATAACTCACAACTTGGAAGACGACATTCCTTTGACGTCATTGTGTATCTGTGAGATGCTTCCGAAGAAATATAAAGAGAGAAATTAAAGCTACGCTATTTCTTAAACACACAGAATAAAATAGTTGTCTGTTACACTACTTGTAACTCTGCACTAAATTAGAGTGTAAATATTTACTCTGGCTAGCGACATCTAAACAGACGTAGGAGTTGCGTTCTTTGTGACAGTGTCTTGAATTTGATGCTCATTTGTTGGAACAAACAATTATAAGTCGGTAAAGACATTGCCATTGCGAAGATATCTAATTCAGAAAAATGTTTAACGGCGTTGCCTTCAACTGAACAGGTTATTTAGGTTCGAATAAGATGGCGAAAACGATCGTGAAAGGAGAAGGGCAAGGATTTGGAAGGAGACGGTCGAGTATATCTTAAGGCACTGTACTGAAAATACTGAGAATGACCACGAGAATCACCAGTGAGTAAAATCCGTATCTGAGCAGAGACTCAAAACAGGTCAACTCTCGTGCACAAATTCAGAATATTTCCGTTAATGCCAACTTAATCACTACGTCCAAAATAACTTATTTCTTTTCCTCATGTTTCGTTAAATAGCGTAAAGATAATTTAAATAAATAAATTCTGATCCCATACTGAGATATATTTCATGTCACACTCTTATTTCTTAAGATGAATCTTTTTGAGGAAATGACGTATTTGTGAGCAAGTTAACACCCTTCACAGACGCCGAATCTGAATTTCCCCCCTCCAAAGTTATTATGAAATTTTGTTTAAAGTTTTTAAGCCGAAGATGGACATGGTTGTACTCCCAAGCAGGCCTGCAGAAATCCCGATCTCCATGGTGTCCAAAATTTTCATGATGATGGGTTGTTATCTCAGCATATTATGTAACATGTTTCGTTTTATTTGTGAGAAGAATAAATATCTCATTCAATACCAAACATGCCAAGACTTTATCCATTTGTGATGTATTAATATCACTGTGTATATTCTGGCTAATGGTTTTTGGAGGTTGATACTAAATTTGTGAGAAATTTGTGCAAATTTGCTCCCAAGTACTGATAATTTACTTGATTCAGAGGAGCTTACTGCCTCCATCAACACGACGCTGGCCAGTAACCACCAGACTACAAGGTGCAATATTCCACAAGACAGCCATTTTTTCATGTTCCGAGAGGCCTGCTACTGAGCGTTTCAAGAATAACTTTTATCATCAGGGGCGTTTAATGACAGGTGTAGCTTTAGGTCGTAAAAATTATTGCGGAGGAATTAGTCTTATCACTACGGTGCCATGTCTCTCGCAGTTAGGAAGACGCCCCGCTGTTTCGCGGTGAGCCTCACGGGTGTACAATGCGTCTTTCAGTAAATGTTATGTAGAGATTATTTACCAAAATTGGGTCACATCGCTTTTCCAGGGCTGATGTTTCACTAGAACTATATGAACAGAGAGCGAGAACAAAGTCACTTTACAATTTTAAAGAAATTTAAGATGTAATGTCATTATTTAAGATGGGAAGTCCATATTGAAAGGGAATCAACACTGAGAAATATGACTGGTGAAAACACTCATTGGCACTAGGCAGGTTTCATGTTCTTTCGAGTGCCGTGGCACGTTTACACGGCTGTTTCACAGACGTTGTTGTGGAAGTTCACATTCTAGTGTAAAATTACACTTACAAACAGTACGCATTGGCTGGCACTTCTATTACGTATTCGAAGATTTCCAGATTCAAATATGGACCCGTGGGGCTGTCTATACTGATAGCTTTATGTGATTTTCCTCATTCCGTCAATGCAAATGCTTACATAATACCTTAAAATATATCATGATTTTTCTGGTACAGAAGAATCGGGAACAAGTTGCCGACAACGAACAATCGTTGCAATTGTGAAAAAGACATCTTTGTAATTCGGCTGTTGAAAGCCAACTGACGGACTGGCGTAAGCAGGTTACAACATGACGAGACGTGCACGGGCTCTCGTTTTATCACAGCGACATTTTGTGTTTATTAATCCAGTCTAACTGTATTGAATTGCAATCATAAATAAATATTTTAATATGGGTTGCATGACTTTTCGATCGCTCTTTATATAAACGAAGCGGAATGTTTCTTTCTTCTTCTTATCACTTTTCGAGCACTTCAAAACACATGTCTGTATGCCTTAATGCGTAATGCATCACGGTGTCATCAGGAATCAAGGCTATCTGTCGTCAGTCAGCTGCAGACGCAACAAATTCCTTCGTGGGCCTCGAACAGAATGCTGTATAGTTGACGCAGTAGTTTTTGGCCGGTGGAATTTTCAAGGGTAAGGCTAGGAGCGAGTCACTTGTGCAATAGTATAATGCTGACTGCACAGAGGAGCGAGCCTCGGACTGAACGCCCAAACAAAATAAATTCACTGACCGTGCCACCTCAGGTACACAGACTAGGCCCGTCCGCCAGCTCCGCTAGCTTCTCCACCGGCCAAAAACTACTGCGCCGACTTTACCGTGCAAATGTTCTATGGATTCCCTGCTTGAAACTTCGCTTTAAAACAGCGTTTTCTTCACCCAGCTTCATGTTATAGAAGGCAAAAAAATTGTGGCCCGCCGTCCGGCTAGACAAATGCCAGGATACATTAAAGTAGTCCACAACTACTTCCTTCTACGTCCTTGCCGATTAATTATTCACAGTAATTCTACCATTTGACATTACGTAACATCTAGAGTTGGAAAAACATCCGTTAACAAAAGAATAAATCATCACTTTAAAACTGGATAGTAAATTATATGAGTGGGATGGAATTGCCTCATTGCCATCAGACACTCTCTCACCAGGAAGACCCACTCACATAAAGAGACGAAGACAAATTAAAATCAATACACTGATCAATGTTAATCTTTTTAGAGTTATAAAATTGCACTGTAATGACTGCAGAGACGAAATCAGTTGTTTTGTGATATTACCACCATCAGCAGGAAAATTATAAAATGCACATTTGTGTTCTGTTTTTTTAATTTCAGACGTCACTAGGAGACAGCCCGCTTGAATGCCAAGGATCGTAAGGTACGACATGAACGTGGATTACCCGGTCTTCACCAGAATGAAGGTAGACCTGTCTCGCACTTAACGCATAAATTGCCATGTACGAAATACGCGACGATCAGTGGCCAACATTTTGTCTTTCATATACCCTCATACAAAATAACCACAATAATAAAACATTACGTGTTTTCATTAGGTGACAAAGCTGGTCAAGCAAAACGTCCTCCTTGAACACGAGCAAACCAATGCCATTAAAAAACGCAACATAACGCCAGCTGTATGAGGTCTTACACCATCTCGCTAAAACCAAATCCCTTTTTTAACACCAACACCATAAATAACCGTCCTCTGGGATTTTGCGCCGTGTAGTCTGGTAGAAGTTTACCTGCCACTGCCATTAGGGCGATCACGTCGGTCAGTATCTCTGCACAGCGCAACATCCCAGAATATAGCTATCTTTATACTCGCCACCGCGAGAACTGAAATCTGACCTACGAGGTGCGATCGGAAAGTTTCAAGACTGTGTCAATAGAGGGCGAACCGGATGTAGTACGAGCTTCTGCCGCTAGGGGGTGCGGTCTACATTCATAGTTAATTAGTGTGCCAGCCAGCATCATCAAATTAGCATTTGTTTCTTAGTTACGGGCGTTTTGGTAGTGCATTACACCGACCCTCCTGCGATTTCGGAATGGCGTGTGCATCAAATTTTGCCAAAGACTCGCCAAAACGGCTACGGAAACCTATGAAATGCTAAAGCAAGCATTTGGGGAGTCCGCAATGGGTCGTG
The DNA here is from genome assembly GCF_977971745.1 of Zootermopsis nevadensis. Lineage (NCBI taxonomy): Eukaryota > Metazoa > Arthropoda > Insecta > Blattodea > Termopsidae > Zootermopsis > Zootermopsis nevadensis. Next base: position 2,936,466 of record NW_028259152.1, on the reverse strand, counting down.
CACAAACGTTTGTGTGGCATTCACGTTTTAAAAATGGCCGAACCTCTGTCGATGATGACGAGCGTTCTGGACGACCATCTTCGAGCACAACGCCCGAAAATGTTACGAAGAATCAGCAGGCCATTCACGAAGATCGACGTCGTACCATCAACGACTTGTGCGACATTGTTGGGATAGGCTATGGGACCTGTCAGCTGATTCTAAAGGAAGAACTCCACATGCGACGCATCATGACAACGCGCCAGCGCACACCGCCCTCAAAGTTCGGCAGTTTTTGGCCTCAAACACCATGGCCGTCATCCCGCACCCTCCTTAGCTCCGTGTGACTTCTTCCACTTCCCAAAGATGAAAATTCAGCTAAAGGGAAGGAGATTTGAGACGATAGAAGAGATTCAGGCAGAATCGCAGATGGTGCTTGACAGGCTGACAAAGAAAGATTTCCAGGGATGCTTCCAGGCTTGGCAGCGGCGCTGGGATCGTTGTGTTCACTCCCAGGGGAACTACTTCGAGGGTGATGGATGAATTTAATACCTGAGATAAGTGTACGGGTTTTTATAGGCGCAGTCTGGAATCTTTCCGATCGCACCTCGTATCAGCATCTTGACCCAAGAAGTCTGAAGTTGATAAACGTTGAATAGCATATTTTTATTATACAGTGACTCAATTTTACAAAAAATAGGTGCGTGGTGCAGAAAATACGTCGGCAGGCCGCAGGGTCGGCATACCTGGCACAGAACATGAAATTTTAGGTTTTCACTGAAACGTTCGTTTCATTTCCGCGCTTCTAATATACCTCGTCACAAAATACTAAATTTATTTTGTTTTGCAGTATCATCTAGGTGCTATCTTGTACGAATATGCTGATAAGCCAGAACAATGTATTTGTCACACTTTGATATAGTTCATTTCTATCTGTTGTGATGAACACACAGCAAGCGTTCGTTGGCCTCCAAATATGTCAGTCAGAAGATTCCTTCATTCAAAATGCATATGTCGATCTGTTCATCGTCGAACAACACAATAATTTATCAACATCTGCCTACAGTCTACACAGAAGGGTGAACAGCATTGTTCCCTGTCTCTCTGCTGAGATCAGATCTGTTGAGATTGTTTCTCGTTCTATCTTGATAACTAGATATCTGACGTCAGTCTTGAAATTCATGCGGTTTCTGTTAAAAGACTTTGTATAAAGCTGGGTTCACCCTTTAGTCTCATACTATTTGCTGATTGCACTTTTGCAATGGAGTGGCTGTTACCTAGCTGCTTGCAAAGACATTTTCACATTAGGAGCAGCAAGCAAGTGGTGATCACCAGTGTCATCTGTTGAGTATTAACCAACGTTTTGGCAAACATTCACCTTAAAGATGACAACTGCAGTGCTTGCCGAAACGTTGGTTGACACTCAAAATTCGACAGGCCTGACAGTCGAAGTCGTGTATAGTAGTTCTGTTTATACATGTATACATATGGCAGAAGCAGATGATACTGGAGTGAACTGACATGGGACAAACTGAGATTTGCTCACGTCAAATTTACACCAGCCACTGGTTACTATGTTAGTATAAACATGATAATTGATCATATCTGCTCCATCAGTAAGTAGTTCGGAAATAAACAATATTCTTGACGTCAAATGCATGGGATGCATGTGGTATCTATTATCGACATTGAAGGTTTTCTGTCACCAAGCTTAATTACCATAAAAAGAACACATGAATTGTCATCGATCGTTCATATTTTAGCAGCAATAGTTCCAACCCTAAGGCTGGAATTACATATTTCAGGAATCTTTCTGGTAATTTTGTTGTATATTGTTAAATAAACTACAAGACAAAATTGTGAACAAAACAAGATTAGTGACAATAAAAGTCTTACATATGGTATTAATTAATACAACTCACGTCGTCAATTAATGGTTTGTTTCTCAATGACGTCAGCACCGCTCCATCTGCTGTCACCAGAGCTCACTATCTTGCTTTTCCTCCAACCACTATTATAATTTTTCCTCTCCTCTCTTGCAAGAAAAATTCTACAAAATCTAATAATCAAATTCTAAGAGATACAAACTTTTTTTAAAATATCATGTTATTTTAATACTATCCTAATAGCACTCTGTATATCAGAACTATGCCTAATTATAGGAGAAAGGGTTGTCGATGGCTGCATTTGCAACTACAATCCTGTTCCTGATTCTGACGTTAATCATGGTGAGTGTGACGCTCCAGTCTTCATACGCGTGGCTTGTGATGGGTTCCACCTTGTTCCTGTTTGTCACACTGTGCAGCTATAGTTCCTGTGAGAAGACGTACTGGCGGCGCACTACCATGCACTCTGATTCTGTCAGCACCATCTCAGACGGACACGACAACATTGAAGGGGTATGCATAGTCTTCAGACATCCACCTGTTACGGTTCTGCAATTAATATCTGATTTTATTATTGCATTTATAAAAAATCTATAACAATTACGGCATCAAAAAATTATTTTATGTAATAGTTTTATATTTTGTGTATGTGTGCATATTATGTTACAGCACAATTTCGTTAGGATAAGAATTCTCTTTAAAAGAACAAAATAGTTGGATTTTAGGTTATGGAGGATATATTGGATAGATGCATGTGTCAATCACCACAACTCCAGAATAGTGTTCACTGAAATTTGAAAATGAGGGTCTACACTTAAGAGTTACTGATAGCATTTAATTTTGATATGGACATGACAAATAGATGAATGGATATGAACATTCCTATAAGCATTTACAGTACTTCATGCATGTTGCACTGCAAAGAATGCATAACAAACCAATAGGAAGAGCACAGGCTGACTCCCCAAATTGCATATTGTAAGGTTAGAAATATATGAGGCCCCACTTAATGGTACCTGCACCTTGTCGTGGTGGTGGGGCTTGAGTACCTCAGTGACCCCAAGAGCTATGCTGGCGGTAGCATAGCTACTGGTAGGGCCTCCCTAGCCAGATTGGTCGAGGGGGAGAGGTCAGACCAAGACAGGTACCCTGGTCCTCCAGGTTGGGGGTTGGTCGCAAGGCTAACAACCTTGCACTGTAAAAAGGAAGATGTTTCAAAACCTCGATCAAAGCCTCGGACAGATGGACCTAACAGAGGACCGAATGGAAGAGGAGAATTGAGGAGGCCATGGACCGAATACGGACCAAAGAGTCATAGAAGAAGAAATATATGAGGACATATGTTGACTGTTATGGGCAAAGAGGTTCATTAATCATCAGAACAAAATTTTTGCTTAAACTACTTTCCTTGCCATGACACTAAAGTGTGACATTTGGGACAACTGTCACAATTTGCTACACCCCATGGAGGTCCCTCAAGCAGGGAAATAGATTGTTCAAATTGTAAAATTACAGTTCCCCCCCCTCCCGAGTCTCAACCAATAAAGCACATACAAGGGATGGAGGTAAAGTTCCACACATTCTGAACCTCAGTACTAGAAGAATGTGAGTGATCGTTTTACCAACTGCTTTATCACAGAGCAATGAGTCATCAACATCCATTATGTAGGAAGTTGGGTGGGCTCCAGTGCCAGTCTAGCTCACAAGAAAGTAGTCTTGTTAGTATGTAACTCAGAATCCTCCAAGAATCAAAACCTGGTTTTTCAGCGAGCGGCTAGTCACTTTACTGAGTGATTACCTCACACCTATACAAGTCTTGTTAATATGACATCCAGGGTCCATTTATTCAAACTAGTTTTCTCTACTTCTAGGAGGAATATAACAGAAGTATTCTGCCATATTGGATTACTGATCTTCCACCAAGTTACGCTGCAGCAACATCACAACAAGCAGAGGCAGTAACTGGAACAATCAGTCCATATTCATCTCCACCACCGTATTCTACAGTGGTAGAACATTCATCTGGACAGAACAGTGTGACAGAGGAACAGCGTCAGCATACGAGTGGAAACATACTCAGTTCTGACACACTCACACTACCCCCACAATGTCCTTCCAGGACGTCCAGGATCTTGTTACAAGACTGCGGTCCGCCCGAACATATCCACTCCCTAAAAATACCAAGTAGTGTAGTCAGACTGTCACAGTCTGCTTATAAACACTGTAACACACTTTCTCTCGAAAGACGCCCAGCTGAACACTGAACAAATAAAACAATATCTGACAGCAGTAATACATGCTAATGTATGATTAAAGAGGAGTGTTACAGGAAGAAATAATGTGTTGTGGAATGAGAGTTTAATTTTACATTATTATTTGACTGAAGTTATTTCAGGATTCAAGAGCATAAATACTGTGGAAGAACATTAATAACTAATAAAATATTACAGAAGTTATTAGACTGTGTGTTTATATGCAGTATACTGCGTTAGATCATGCAGTTTTGTGATCAGGACTCACGCTTCTTATTCAGGAGATCAAAGATGCAAATTTCAGTTCAGATATCGCGTATCAGCAGCCAATTCTCGGACCGCACTACAAAGTGACTGTGCGCATGTATCTATAATCCGTTCAAATTCAAATTTCTTCATAACCATGATTTAATATATGCAGTTCAACAACATGGAGTGTAGTGACCAGGTTAGTTCCCATGACAGCACAGCTTTTTCTCCAAGCCGCAGTTTAACAGGTAAAGGAGTTGAAATACCACATTTCCTAACTTCTGTATGAAAAGAATAAAAACAAGTGCATAAATATTGACTTGGAAATATGTCCATTATAATCTGCAATATTTATATGCTGACAAAACTAAGAAGAAATAATTCTTCATTATTACCTGCAAGTATTCATTGCCAAATCATAAAACTCTTTGCTAGTCAGTACTTAGGACCAGAATTACTGAATGAAATTTATAATTAATTGATTTGTAATATTTCCATATATGCTCTTTATCAATGTAACTGAGTGAACATTTGTACTAAATATTGAATGTTTCTGCATAAATAAATACAATTTAAACTGTGTGCATTACTCCATAAAAGTTAAAAGTGCTCTTAGTAGAGGGGTCTTTATAATGAAAAAAACTAAACCAAAATCAAAATTCTTTCAATACATTTACCAAGTTTCATCATAACCAGTATTATTCACCAAGCAGACAGACAGATGAATGCGATGAAAGTAACAGGCACATTTCATAATTGTTTAATTCACTGTTCACAATTCAAAATTTATGTTACCACTTCGTTTTACACAAACTATCGTCAGTAAAAAAGAATATTAATGAAATTCATTATATGAAAGAAGCCTTGTAAGACAATTCAAAATTAAACCAGTACGGTACTTCTTTTCATTTATTTCATCACTTCTCGCATACCCTGAAAAACATACTCTTCGCCAGTGGTACAAAATATTTGTATCAACCAAGTTCTACCAATATACATGAGTTCTACAAGTTAGCTGCAATCTCTCATGGCTAAAATTTGGATGGCAGAAGAAATAAAATAAACAATGTTGGCTAATAGCAGGGAGAAGCAAATGCTACAAATAAACACATGCTCATACTACAGAATCTGAAAAATATAATTTGACATTTTGGCTGACTGGAGAGACAAATAATTTATGGAAACATCTTGTAACAGGAATATCTCCCACATTTTTCATGTAAGTATCACTTCCTGCTGCTTTTATCTTTATCTTCATCTTTGCGATCTTTCTTTTCCTTAGATAAACTACCGACAGCTTGACGGACTGCCTCGCTCTGAGGATCTACACCGGGCAGGTTCTCCAGCACACTCTGCAGGAATTCAGGATCGTTCATCACTTCAGAATAATCTTCATCTCCCTCTACTTCCATTGGAATTTCTTTTGCTTTCTGAACTTCCTTCTTCACTGCTGTGTCATCTTTTCCTCCAGCCTGATCTTCTGTGTGAAGAGGATGGGTTAATATTAGGTCTAATTTCTGAAGTTTAAATTGTAAGCACATTCTATTATACAATTAAATAAACTGCTCTATAAAGAAGTTCTTCAGAAACTAGTAGTCACTGAGGTAGTTAAGAAATTCTCTTCCTTTTATGGAATCAAAAATTAATTACCATGTTCACAACAGCCTGCCAGTGCATCCTATTCTAGGCCACATGAACCCAAACTACATCCTCTCATACTTTCATATTATCTACCCAGATACACCTACATCTCCCAAATGGTCTCCAGCATTCAGGTATCAGGCTAAAATTTTATAAGAATTTCTCCTTTCATTTGTGCTACATGTACTGCAAATCTCATACTCCTGGATTTGATAACATTAATATTTACTCGAGTATAAATTAAGAAGCTCATCATGCAATTTGCATAATCTCCTGTTACCTCTTTCCTCTTAGGTCCGCATATTCTCCTTTGCAACCTGTTCTGATATACTATCAAGTTTCTAGTTCTGTGCATTCTTCAATTATAAAACATCAATACATTCTCTTACATTCTGATTAAGCTGTAATGTTCTCCAACTACATTTGAACAGTTATAAATATGTGAAATAATTTAGCTATTCTGTGAATTAATTTACGGCAATGACATCAAGCAAACTTACGAGCATCTTGCATAGACATCTGCATGGCAAAAGCAATCTGTTCTTCCTCAGTCATGTGAGCAAAATCAGGAACAGCTGGTGTGCTCTGCTCCTCTTCTCCACCTTCAAGTGACATGGCCAGAGCACGTTCCAGCATGGCTTCTTCATTTGGAGCTACAAACAAATTGACAAGTCTCCTGTTGCAATGACAAAGTGCTATTCCATCACTAGACTTACTGCAGTGCGTGGAGGAAAAAATAAAACTCTATAAGATTCACTGCTGTTGGAACTCAATTTCACTATTTTCCGCACCGCACAAACAGCGCATTTGTTCCAATCAAGTGTGACATGCCGGGTATTGTATTAGGAGCAGATCAGTCTTTTGTAACCTTGCTCTATATTATTTAACAATGATGAATACAGAATAAATTATACTGCTGGTAACATAACATATTTTTAATACTTAATATACAGGTATTGTACCTTCCTTAACGGGAGTTGGGGCTGGGGTGCTTCCATCTGCAGCTGATGCCACTTGAGCACGTCTAGCTTCTTCCTCCTGCCGCTGTCTCTGCTCTTCCATCGACACTCGGAGAGCCTAAAACAAGAAAAAAGTTAAATTCAAGAAACAACACATCACTTGCTATAAGTCAACTTACTACCACTGGATTTACATGCACATCACATATTCTGGTTGTGTGCGTCAATTTACGTAACACCAAATGAATAAATAAAAACTGGATATGGTAATTGGTTATAAGAATTAAATAGAAAACTAGTCACTGTCAGATTCAATCTGCAGGCTGCCAACATGATTTAAATGCCGTCTGAGAAACGGGTATCTCAGGTGACGGAAACGTCTGAGTGGAGTCCTACCAAAAACATCAACTGAAAATGATGCATATGGACGGGCAACTGGGTGGTGTCTGCAGGTAGAAAAAAAAAAACTTTTGAACAGAATAATATATCCTTCAACCAACTTCCCACATTAATCATTATTCTAAGCATTGGTTATATGACATACAGCAGTTAAAATGTTTGATTAGATACTTGCTTTCATTCAGTATCTAATATCTTGGATTTTCATTTAAATGAGGTATTCACTCAGAATGGCCGCACATCGCAGTATGGCACAATGTTAATATTAAATCTCTCTTTAATAAAACTATAATATTCAAACTTATCACATATTTGAAGCCAGTCTCATTAATGTGAAGCAATCATATGCTCGTGGAGTGAGATTCTCCTAAGAAAAAGAACATTTGCATAATGGCCAGGGTACATCTGTGCAGATTAACTGATTAACATTACTCAAAAACACTGTTTTACCTTACGGTCTGAATGAGATCAAAATATGAAACTGATAAGGAGAGATTTGAAAATAGGTAGTTGTAGTCTATTTCCTTGCATTTGCCTGGAAAGACAGAGCAAAACCACAAAGAAACTAAGGACAGTAGGATAGCCAGTAACTCAGCCATAATTCAAATTTTCCAAATATAAGTCTAAAGGATGCATGTTCACTTAAACACACAAAAGAACTTACCAGTGCAAGTTCCGGATCTTCATTTGGATCAACCCCAAACTCAAATCCAGACCCACCGAGTCCAGCTCCTCCCATTCCATCCTCGCCCTGTTTTTTTTTAAAAAAAATTGGTGTTAAAATAATTTTATTTTATTTTATGACAATAACACTATTAAATAATTTCATATACTACAGACTCATCTGTAACAAGCACTCTCTTAATTATCTCTCTGACTTAACTGCTGACTTCTGGGAATCCCCAAGTTCCAAACATAATGAAATACTTCTTAAAAAATATATTTAGAACTATTTCAGATAGCCACCAATACACATTGTTTGGCAGGTTTTGAGGTGGTTGGTGTTGTCATTTTCTTAATATTATACACTTTTGTTTCCTAAAAAAGAGCCAAATTAAAATATTGGTGTTGTATGGTGTGTCTATAACTGATACGTCATTAGGCTCAGTGTATTTGTCATGCTATGTCACATTTCTATTACTTTTTATTTATTTACTGTTTCTCCAAGCAAAGCATTTAACTTCAGATTAAGGAGCTGTTTGAATAAATGTCATACCACTTAATCCGTTTTGCATTGGTTAAGTAGGATGCCATCAAAATCAAAGAAAATCATAGATTAATATACTGGCACAGTTCAAAACACAGAAATTCCACAGATGCTTCCATCAATGGCAGAATTACTGGTCTCGCTGTATTATGTCACAAACAAAATTGAAGGGAACAGTGCTCCTACTTCTTTATCACCCTGAACATAATAAAATATATCGTAATTACAAATATGATATAACAAAAGAACATTCAAATTAACAATGTGGCAAATTGTCACGTGTAAAAAGGGGGGGGGGGGATCTGAATGAAAATTTTCTGATCACATCTTCTAATTGGAAAAGAATCTGCTTAAACCTTACCTGAATAACAGGAGATGAGATAAGTGCATCAGACAGGTGAGGCCCTGGAGGTACTGATACTAGGTGACTACCAGCTCCATCCTTGCCGTTCAAAGTATTGATAAATGCTGTGAGTAGTTCATTGTTTGATACCTAGATACATTCATGCAGGCATTAGATAAAATTCTGTATCATTGAACAGAACAGAATAGAAAAGAATATGTCCATCATTGTTTCCAAATTTTCAAGTTGAAACTTGGTAGAAGAATGCACAGATGTTGCATATCAATACCAGATAAATCAGTTACAATTTTGCATTATTGTTTGGAAGAACAGGGATGCAACATCACAAACTAAATTTGCCATGATGGTTTTGAAAAGAATGGTTTGAAGAATTGAAGTTTGACAAAATAAAGTAAGTGTAGCTGTTTAAAGTGGTGTAGCATGAATCTTCTCTGTAAGTTTGTGTTACTTATCAACTATTTAAAAGAATATGACTGTTTTTTGTCGAGTAATCTGTGGTTTGAGGGGGAAGAAGAAAAACTGAAGATGTCTGATACTTACGGTAACACAAAAACACACATCATTTCTAAAAGGTATTTTATATTCATTTTGAACTTTTAGTATAATTCTCAGAAACTTTGATAGAATGTACCAAAAACAAACTTTACTATTTTTAAGCTTCAAGTATAAAGGCTTGTATACTGTGATATGATATTATACCTATGTGTAAACATGAACTTCAAAACAAAAAATATACTTCAACAGCTGTTCACATAATCTTATTTATAATTTTAAGTAACTACAAATACAGTTAAAATACCCTTAAAAGAGGGATCAATGAAAGTTAAAAAATGCAATAAAAACTTTTACTACAACAGCAAAGTCTGTGTTGTACAGCAACTGATTTCAGTGGCATCCAACTTGCATAGTTCTCACCTGAGGACTCACCTCCTCACCAAAGCTCACAATGTCAACATTCACCTTCTCCTTCTTGAGTCTCTTTGCCAGTTTTACAAGCTCCTTCTCCTCAGTCTCAACTGGACTTCCAACAAAAGCAACGATACGCATTTTGTGGTTCTTACCCTGGCGATGCTTTAATGCCAACTACAACATTTTCAATAGCATTTATATTATAGAAGAATAAAGCAATTTAATTACTAATGTAAATCTAACAGCTCTCTTTTTCAAGAGCTAAGTTGTTCCAAAAGAGTAACTGTCAATATTTCATCAGCTGAATAACTCTTAGTGTTCTGATAAAGAAGACAAAAAAGTTGGAAATGCCAACTGTTGATTTGACAATCGGTATTACTGATTTGAAAGTCCATACCCTATGTATATGGGACTATATTCTGAGAAAGAAGTTGTTCTTTAGTGCTGCTTCAGGAATTTGATGTACAGCTTCAGGGTTAAAACACCACTGCATAAAAATTAATTATTTAATCCATCTTGTCCTACACCAAATTTAGGCCATGAAAAGAATAAATAAACACGAAGGTGATATAACAAATAAATATGAAATGCTTTACAATTGATTTATACCTATAAATATGGGCAATCATAGGAAACAAAGAGGATCTCATTGTGCTGGGAAACACACTATGACATGCAATGGCATCCTTGAAATGCAATTTCATTTCACTATTTTTAACCAACTAACATGGCTGAAAATCCAAGATTTTATTAATGCTAGTCACCATGAAAGCTTTAGACCATATGTCAATTACCATGTTAACATGAACACACAATTACTTCAACTTACATGAGCAATACGAATGCCAGTCAGAAGATTGATATTACCCTGTGGCTGAACCTGGTGGAGCTTTGACAGAATTCTGCCTACATCAGATGTCAAGGTTGCCAGCACTTCAACACTATGGGGGGGAAAAAGAAGAGAATTTCAACAGTGCCACACAATTAGCCTTTTATCACAACACTTGACTCAATCACATAGTAATAGCACTTTAACTTCTGAGGGAAACAACATCAAAAGCTACAGGGAGAATATTTGGTGCCATACTACGGCACAACCTTTCTGCTATGCACAATCACTGTGTCAGTTACTGGGAATAAATGCAAATTAGCAGTGGTGATGAAAGAGGTTCAATTATACCTAATATTCTGAAAATCAATGCAACATAACACAAGAAGATCCTTGCAGATTAAACTTTCAGTACAATAACTCAACAGGCCACAGGAAGCACCACACTAGATTCTGAAACACTAAAAGACCCCAGTGTAACAGGGTTATGTTAATAAGTTCTATTACAAATTATTTTACAAACGTTCACACTGTGCTATAAGAATAATTGATTTTAATAATTCTGTTCGCTCTTTTCATGGAAGCAATTCAGGAGTCCCTGTTAAAAATAGGAAATAATGCAATCATAAAATAAACATATAAAAACGGTCTCTTTTAAGCAAACTACAAACAAAAGGCATTGTGGGCCTTCAGAAGAAGAATTATGTGAATCCCTGCCCTTGACAACGTCCAAAGCTTTAATAACATAACCTGTAAGAAGATAAACTATTTAATCAACTATGATACACCAACATTCATTAATTTATTTTATTTTATTCTGTAGATCAAGATACATTGATATAGGACTTGTCAATCTATATTATACATCAAGAAAGTACAGTAGTGTTTATAATATAAATTTATTGAACATGCATTCTATACATCTGCTTGAATCAGTAGCCAATTTTCGAGAAATCTTCATTCAGATAATCTTCCCTTAACAACTAACTCCTTCAGCTTCTTTTTAAACTTGTTGTTTTCAATATGTTAACATTGTTAGGCAATTTGTTATAGAAGATACATCCTGCTACTAATGGTTTACTGGTATACAGTTCTAACTTACATACAAACTTATGATAGTCTTTGTTATTTTTTGTGTTGAATGAATGCACTTGTTTATTAACTGTGCAGTTACACTTTTCTTTTACATATAAGATTGTTTCTTGAATGTACAACGAGTACACTGTTAGTATCATTAGATTCCTAAAACTATCTCTGCATGATTCCAAATGTTTTAACCCTGCAACACTCCTTACTGTCATTTTTTGAAGAATAAATATTCTGCTAGTGAGTACCTTTGCACACTTTCCCCATACTACGATTCCACATGACAGAAACAAATTATTCAGTCATACTTACATCAGACTCTTCATAAAACACTTACTTGGCTAAAGTCAAAAGACCAACATTATTCTCTGGATTTGATCTTGTCTTGGAATGACATACAAGATTGACAGCGTCTTGTTGTGCTTGTAATCTCGTCGGAAGAAAATCCCCATTTCGCATATAATCGCTGTTGTCGACACTAAATAAAGAAAACACTAAGGAATTAACAACGTTCGCCTACAAATACTATTATTAATCATGTACAGTAAAAATACAATATATCAACTTTGCAATGTCATCTTGGAAGCAATAGTAATTGAAACCATAACCTATAAGTGTATCACATGAAAATGATTTAGTAGCAAGCAAAATTGTTGGTACACTGAGGCATGAAGAGTGTTAATATTGAGGTAAACATATATACTTTGTAGTTACCATATCATAGTACTCTCCAACACCATCTTGACGAAAAAAATAAATCTTGCCGCACACGGACTAGCAACCTTTAACGCAAACAACTATGATCTAGAAAACACTAAGGACAGATGCTAGAATCACAGATTATATTAGGAGAGGTACACCAGCACAGAAAACCATTTTCGAACAAATGAAAACCGATATTCGAAAGCACAGATTAATTCCATGGTAATTGGTTTGAGAGGTATCGGCATGTGTGGTCTGTACTACCATCTGTCCGCCATATATAATTAATACTACGGTAGCGATAACGATACCTCAGCGGGTAATAATTTTACTTCCACAATTTCACCCCCCTTCTCCTCAAGATTTCACTCATTTCACACAAATTAATAATTCTGGGACATTGTATGCATGTATGGATTTGTTGTCAGTTGCTCTGTTACGCCCATCCATGTGAATGAAATGTATTGGGAAACAGTCACTGGGAAGACCAAAGAAGAGATTGGAGGACATCATAATAATGATATGTCATGACTTTTTCAGCTTTCAGAATATTTTTTACGGAAAATGTTCAGTTAACTGAGTTAATATTTTACTGATTTAGAGTACATTGAATTCATAGTAAACACAAATCTTTCTTGGTTTGGACACCACTTATATGTAAACAATAAATAAAGTTGAGAATGAAACAATGAAGAGCTACAAGGATGTTATATTAATAACGACTAACTAGACGATACTTGCTTAACTGTTTTATTAAGAAATAATTTCAAAAGGCAGCGAGTATGAAGATACTGTCTTTTGGTAACTGCACCGTATAGTCTAGCAAAAATAGACGTTTCAGAAGTGCTTACTGCCCCTATTATCAGACAATCGCCATGATGGGAGGCAGAATATGTCTGAAATATCGGTCAATTACTACGACACTACACGACGCAAACAACTCAGACGTGATCTTCAGAAATAATTTAAATTAATTGTAAATTGTACAAACTCTACGTAAAATAAGCTCAAAATTCTTAACATACTCTGACTAAATAGGCATTTTAATATACTTTTAAATATTGAGATTGCCTTTTGTGTAGCCATGCTTACTACTCAGTTTAAAACAAACTCCACATGTTTTCTGCAAATGAAGCAGATGAAGAAATCCTATTATTTGTTTGTCCGTATCAACACCTGCACTCTAGATCGATCTCTGTACAGTAAATCGAGTGTGTGTTATTTCAAGCGTTTGTGCCGATATCAGTGAAACGCTGAACGACTGATGATGTGTACTGGTTTATCAGTGTTTACTTCAGAACGGGACCGGCAGGCACGCTAAAAGTAGAGTAATGAAATCAACGCCCAAGATGTATTTTGCAGCGAGAATGTTACAACCGAATAAATAAAACTCCGTTGTAGACAACTGTAGTGCCATGGCTAAAACAGACATCGTGATACCTCAGGGCGTTGCCTTAGACAGTAAGTATGAGAGCAGACCTTGTTACGTGTTGCAGTTTTTAATTTCAGTGCCAGTGTTAACTTGTTTGCGTCCAAAATGTTTTAAGAGCAGTTAGAAATAGTCGAGTTCGCCAATTGCCTCCGGAGTGTTGCGTTCTTTGCACAAAGTTGTGTATTCAGATTAAATTTGATACTGGGAATCGACACCAGAACATACCAGGAAACGCCGATGTTGGTCTTCAGGGTTGCAACTCCACGTGAATTTGTAAATAGATAAAACCGTTTCGGAGGAACATACTGATTTCATCTTCAGGGTGAAGACCAATATCGAAGTCTATGTCGTGAGATCCTCAGATCTGTTATAGATGTCAGGTAAATTTAATTTTGGTTTGTGTTACCACTAAAACGTAACTAGATTTGTAGGTAGACTACAGGTTCTCACGGCGATGAGTATGAAGATGGCCATCTTCTGTGATATTGTGCAGTATAATCTAGTAGATACCGCCACGGTGGTCTAGCGGTTAGAACGCTGGCCTTGTAATCCTGGTCTCGGGTTCGATTCCCGGCGGTGCCCGAATTTATAACTTGTGTTGGGCAAGGCCGTGGTCTAGGCAGCACGGAGTTTTCCTCCGGGGGCTTCCCCGGTTTCTCCGTGGCATCCCAACAATTACTCCATTCACACACAGAAGAAGGCAATGGCAAACCACTTCTGGATCATCTGCCAAGAACGTATATGAACAGGTCCCAGTCCGAGAAAAGGATGGAAGGATCCTGGACCTGTCGTCAGACAGAACACTAAATAAAAAAATAAATAATCTAGTAGGTACTAACAGACGTTTCAGAGGTGCTTGCTGCCTTCATCACACCAAGCAATTATCGCATAGCATTGCAGTCTTTTGTGTATGTCGCGTCGGTGGCCAAAGATTACAACGTTCAACGTCCTATGTGCAGAGCGGCGTTATGGCGTCTTCTCCTGGGGCCTGCTGATGTCGGCCCTGCTGCTTCTGCTGGTAGTGGTGGTGCTGGCTGTGGTGCTGTTTGTTGCCGTCGATAACTCTACACTGGTGCTCATCATTCTTGTAGTTTGTCTTGTCGCTGTCGGCGTATCAGCATGTTTATTCTTGGAGTGGCTGCACCGGCGAGCACTCAGGCGTAGAGACGAGGGCGCCAGAGCATGGATACATCGGACCATCAGTGGGAAACAGGTGACTTAACGTCTGTCCGCATGTCTTAGCTCGGAAACTATTAAAAGAATTTCTATTAAATTTGGTATATGGTTCAACTAACTTAAAACCCTCTTGCCCATAGATTTAGACCGACGCGAGAACTACACATGTTTCGAATCTCACCCTCGGCAAGTTGGCAAGCTCCGGTCAAGCGATCAGTTACTTTCGAAGTTTCTAAACTGATGCTGAATTTGATCGTAATTTCCGGCCTTTAAGGGGAAGAAGTAATTGAATCGAATTTTCAGTAATACACATATAAGAGGAAAGTTAGAATGGATCATCAAAAACATTCGAACGCCTTTCTTTGAATCTTTCCATCTATGCTTAAAATTTTCTCTGGCTGATATCGTTTCGTATCGACATAATAAATTGTCTTAATTTAATAAATTTCTATAGCCTTCATAGTCTTTAACATCGAAAATCGGAAAGTCTAATCACAGATCGTTCTTAAGTGGGATTTGAGGATCTGACAGCGATAAGTATGAAGATGGTTGTCGTCTGGGTTATAGAATCGTGAGTCTGGTAAAAATTTGCCAACGTTTCAGAGATTCCTGCTGCCTCCATTCTCAGGGCAATCACTCATCGCTACGGAGCTAAAACTCAGAAGACAGCCATCTTCATAGATCGTTGTTGTATTACGGCATTCTTTCAATGTAATAGCTGTGTGAGACTTGACACAATATTACTACTGCCTTTCGTTATCCTCTTAAAATGACAACCGTGATATCCGCCATATTTTTTATAGATAAAAGATAGTAACAGGATCGTTAGGCAAACGCCTGTCCAACACAAGTTCTCCTAGTACCCAGTCCAGATATTTAATGCAGTTGAAATATCAACGTAAATTTTATTACCATAATTCCATGATACATGCGCCTTTACATGACAAAATGCCGACTTACATGACTTCATTTCCTTTGAAGGAAACAGAGTCGCTTTCATCATCGTCGTAATTTTAGTTTTAATTAGGTCATTCTGTCTCTTAACACGACTTTAAAGGTCAGTAAAGGCATGAACTTGGGACAGCATGAAAAGCAGGGGTGTCTAACACCGGCACCAGCAAATCGTGGTTAATTAAACCTTATAGAAGTTAAAAGTGGGAAATTCTTAACAATTTATGGCATACACTCAAATCAGTTTGAATTTTTCTCTTCGAGATACGTAGGCTACGGGTGCAGCACCCGGTTGTTAATATTATTTTGTCAAAAGCTGGCTGAAAAGTATTTAGTTCTGTAGAACTACCACGTGTGCATTGTCTTCCCTAGACGATTGTGTTATCTCACTATCTGTATAGCAAGTGTCGCCAACTTCGGTTCAGTGATGTTCGTCAGAACCCACTCCTCTTCTTAGGCCTACAACTGCTCTTCTATAACCAGACTTTGCTCTTTGTAACTCATTTTTCGTCTGTAGTAGATTGTGTTTAAAAAATACGCTATTCTTAGGCAGTATATATCAAATTAGCCAAATGACATCAGAATTGTAAGACTTGAGGTTCTCACAGCGGTGAGTATGAAGATTTCCGTCTTCTGAGTTGTTGCGCTGTGTAATCTGGTTAACATCGACCAGACTACACAGCGCAACAACCCAGAAGACAAAAATTTTCGACATCAGAATTGTTGGTATCTGTAAAATTTAGAGGGACAATGTAAGTGGCATTGTATCTATAAGTAAATGCTTATAATGAAGGTTTTACAAAACGTGTCCAAAGAGGTTTTAGTTCGAGCCCAGATGCTAATGTTCACGCAAATTAAAGATACAGGCCTGTAATCATGTTCGACCTGCTATGTCTTTTGAGCTTACAGGTTCACACATCACTCAATAATCTGTTTTGACAGTTGTGATAATTTATTTTTATTGATTGTTTACTAACAATTAAATGTTTAATTTTGGTCGTAACTATTTGCATTATTGTTTGTGATACAATATCACAAAAAAGCTAGCGCGCAGTACAAGTGTCATTGGCTGACCGTGGGTTGAGAACCTTTGCCTTAAGCCAATAAAATCGAATTTGCCTCTCTTTATTTTGCAGCTGGCTATTGAAACAGAGCCCGCGCCACTGCCAGAGCCCAGTGTGCCCTCACTTACCCCCCGTTCGTCCTGGATCCACTGGGCACCATGGAAAACCGCCCGTAGCACTGGGGTGCCATCTTCACGGAGCACTGATACTCCGTCTTCACGGAGCACTGGTCCGCCATCTTCACGGAGCACAGATTCACCATTTTATACCATCGTTTCACGTAATGGAAGATAATGGTACAACAGTCGAATATATTAGAGTAGTGAAGTTCTCTCAGCTATTACAAATGAAAACGTATTTCATACGTTTGTGTAGGAACTATACGCGCGTTTACAATCTGCACGGAATGAAAGGATACAAACTCATATTAAAATCTGATGTAAAAGTTCCGTCGCAGAAACAGTAATTCTCAGTTTGCAGTGAACACACATGCTCCAAAACAGTCAACACATCAAAGAACTGTTTTTTTTCCACAATACCAATTAATTCATGGGCTTCGCCTATACTGAATAAGAACTCTGATTCGAAATTATTTACACTTAATTCACATGACATTAAGGATTTCGCAAGTCCTTTACTATAATAACTAGCCTTTAACTCGTTTTACTCGTTTTGTCCATGTTTATATTGACTTCCTGGATGTCGTGAAGATTTTGGTACTGTGTAGACACAATAACCCCTATCAAGGGTCACGAAATATGCTTAAAACTTGACAATAAGCTAACTGCATTGTACGCATGCGTTGGAAAAATTTATACTGTCATGTAAAATACATTAATCTGAACAAGCACATACTGTGCGTATTAGAAAGAGTCCCATTTCTAGTTTCAAAACCGTTCAGACTTCTTTTATAAACTACTTCAACGCAGGGAACCCTCGAAATGACCCGAATCTCCGCCTGTCTCGAGTGGAATGTCACGATTATTCCGAAAGGAAACATTCGATCAACTCATCCCACTTCTTCATACAGAGCTCGCCTCTCACAAACACAAAAACTCATTGGGTGGACTCCTTGGACACAACCACAAATTGCAAAGTCCTCGCAGCGTTAGTTAACTAAGTGACCAGCCGAAAACTTGTAAAGAACATGGGGAGTTTTTAAGATGGCTGTCTTCTGGGTTGTTATGTCTACACGGTGCAACAACTCACATTAGCCGTGAGAACCTGAAATCTCACTTAACTGAGAACTTTCATAAATCTCAAAATAAATGCAATAAAAGTACACAGAACGTAAGCCTAATTCTTCTTTCCTGTGGAGAGATACGTTCGTCGGGTAAACTAAGAATATTTTCATCCCGGGGAAGGTTGAATGAAACTATTTAATAATTTTTAAAATTGTTTTTAACTCATTAATCAACGTTTCGGAAGTTGTTTCTACGTCCATCTTCAGTGCAATCTAAAATGTATTATTAACGCTTCCCTCTTATACTTTCTAAGTATATGGAACTAAAAATTTAAATGTAATACAGTACATTTTATTTAAAATTCGAGGTAACCTCTTTATGTACATGAAAGTAACCACTGGCCTAACACGAAAATTAATGTGGAGACAACAGCGTGTCGCATGTAGACCGAAGGCCCTTGGTTGTGCATCCCTGCTTGAAAGCAAGGGATCAAGTATTACACCCATAGAAACCACCTCTAAATAAAGGTTTAATACGCTCTAATCTTCAGTTTTTTTGGGAAAACAGATGTGTAAACACTGTACAAACAAAGCCAAGAACTTATTTGCTGTCATGAAGCGGGCTTTATACTTGCAGCCACGTCTGCAACTCAGTGTCGAGGGCTAGTCAGTTATTCCAGTGATTAGAATGCAGAAACCAGGTAGTAATTAAATTAACAGCAATTAGAATTTCCAACATAGGAGCTACGTGCTGAAAATAACGTGAACCGCATCGACACTTCTGAGAACAACGCGCGCTTGGACATGCGGTTCCAGAATCGGCAGAAAGATCCATCTGCGTGTTTTAAGGATTTCGACAAAATTCCTATCTTGGTATTAATATGAGGTAAAGACGAAAATAATTGCTATATAATTTCCAAATTATAAAACCATTATTCTTTATAAGAATTGCCATTCCATGATGGCTTTGGTTCGAGTTTATTTATAAAACATTAGTTGAAATGTAATTTATCCACTTCTTTACGTTTCCAATAAACGACTCGTATGTTGCTAAAATTATATCTCTGAATTCTATCACGACAATTCAGCATAAGACGAGTAGTTCTACTGCGATCCATTTATGAATGAACATGGGCCTGATATTAAAATAATTAGTAAAAAATACACTGGAATACAAATAAAACTCTCTTCTTTACCACTGTGGGTCACTCTGATCGATGATTTCTTGGGAATGATGGACAGGAAGAGAACAGCTGTGAATTTTTAGTAAGGATCCAGGCGTGGTACAAATTAGTAATAAGTACAAAGTGAAAATTTACTTAAGCATCACAGAATGACTGACAATATCACGAATATTATATTACAAATTTGACATTTATTTTTATAGATTTAACTCAATGACATATTATTGGATCAGTGTTCCTCAACCTGTCTGATACCGCGGATCCCTTCACCAAAATTAACTCATACACTTTTAATTAAAGGGAATACTGACTGACTAAAATAAACACAGAATTTATAGTTTTACGTCATGGTTATACTACAAAGTGGAAATAAAACAATTTGATGAAAAAGCTTACAACTTATAGCAACACGGCATAAAAAAATAATAGAGCGAAATCTATTCAAGTGTCGGACCTCGGTTGAGAAACGTGGATTTAGACCACTCTGTGTGACACCAATTTAAGAACTTCAAAAGATACAACTCAGACTTGTGGTACAAGTTACATTCTACAGGTTTGCAATATGCATCCAAGAAGCAAGATGGCGCTACACATCTATGAAGGTACTTGACGCGCGTTGAAAGAACGGACATCGGACAGTCCTTACAGTATGCCAGTGGGTAAATAACTTTACATATTCTTAAAACGAAAAGGCGCGCAAATTTATTTTGAACAACTGACGCAAATAAAATTTAGTACCTGAAATGTCTTAACCTATTACTTTTCACGTTCTTAACTTGTCCCCATGAACTTCTATAAATTATATCTAAGCCAATATTTGCATTAACTTTTTAAGATACTGAAATATAAGGTAATGGAGTGAAATTATTAAATCACCAGGTTTTCCTCACGTTACCCATTCAATCAGTAAAATAATTCTGTGCACTGCATCGTCATACGCGCAATATAAGATCGGCTTTCGGGTTTCAGGCGCTTTTTTTTTGAAGTCTTTGCAAAATTTAGCAAATATTTATGAAAAACTTACAGGCAAAAATCAGCTATCTCATTTTGGATCGTGATCTGAATTGTGAGGCCGTGCAGAGTTGGTGATTAGTTATCATCCTTTCTGAGAAACAAATAAGGTCCGCGATGATGGAGGCAATATATTCTTCCGAAACATTAGTAACAACCTGTAAGTCTTCATGGCCTCTGAACCCAAAAGACTACAATCCATATTTTTACCGATATGAAAATCTCTAATCTCATATGAATGCTTCGTTTTTCCAGGCGTAAACAAATTTTATTACTGTTTCAGACATCTTTTGTTGGACATTACGCAGAAATGAAGCATTTCTGCGAAACAAAATTGTATCAAGTAATACTTTTAATCCCTGTAACTTAATACAGACTAGAGTGTGTGGTTATGTACCAGTTTTCAAGTAACCTGGGAGCCTTTCACACATTCTTTGTAGGCCCCACAATTCACAATGTTCCGCACTCGTGTGCCAACTATCTGTTGGCACTCTCGCATTTCCGGTGTCTCGGGTTTGGACGACAATCAAACGGGAACGCTGTAACAGAGAACACACGGAATTAACAACTGCAATACTGATAATGCCATGCACAATCTCAGTCTCGCGTTAATGTAAACGGAACTGAGTGGCCAACTTCACAATGAGGCCTAACAGCAATGTACAAGAACATGAAGAGATCGTGTTTCAAAATGTGGACGTTTTCCCCCTTCACACCACTCTCAAAGATCAGACCCAAACGCCTCAACATGATACCAACTGTATTAACATAAACAAAATATAACGTAAAGGAGAGAACATTTGGAAGTATGCTTAGTAACGAAGAAGTCAACGTAACAAAAGAAATAAATGTGAGATTTTAGGTTCCCACGGCGGTGATGAGAATCTTCTGGGCTTTGGCGCGCGTGGACTCGTCAGTAGATGTCAGTGTTCCCACCCTTAGCCCTAACGATGTTGGCAGTATCTTTTTGTGAAGCGCTGGCATGTGTTGACGTGTACACACGACGCCATCTTCAACACGAACAAAGTAAGGACACAACACTGCATACGCCGAAACAAAATGGCGTTATTCTAACAACCACACGGCATGTTAAATATAATAGGATGATGGAACGAAACCAAACAAGGCAGATTAATATTCCATAGTGAGTATTGAATTACGACAGAATACATCGGGGCGTTATTTATAAAGCCTTAACATCGCCATTAGCATTCGGGAAGCAGCAGGCGATTTGCACATCCGCCCCTCCCAGGTAATGAAAAGTTTATGTTCCACCTTGTATGAAAAACAGCCACTGGAGACGCAGATGTTGGTGCACCTGCCAGCAGTGGATTGGAACAATCTTTCGCAATCCCCATTGTCTGAATCACGAACAGAAATTGCAATTCCAGACAGGTCCAGTCGAATAAAGTACAGTACAAATATTTTCCTATTAGTGTCATGAGCGAGTTGTAATTCCTGTAAGTGATTATCTTCATTAATTTAGCTTTAGTCGTTACAGAACTTGGGACTACGTGGATATGAGTGGCCGTTTTCCACATAAGTTAAGAACAAAATAGACCCTATTTGTAGAAATTCTCTTAAATCCTTCAAACAGAATACAAATAAAAATCACAAGGCACCTGCATTCTAAATGCACGTTTCAGGAACGACTGGAATGACTGCATGGATCAGAGTGTTTCTTGATAAGATAACAGTCGCTCACCACATTTATAGATATCGATGGTCCATTACTGTGTTCACACTGGTGCATCACTAGATCCTATTCTCATCCAGATGAATCCAGTCTGCAGTCCCCACACATTATTCATGTATAGCCCTTTTTAATATTATCTTACTTTCTACAATTATGTCTTCCACATGGTCTCTTCCCTTAAGGCTTTCGGTATAAAATGTATGTCGGTGGCAGTTAGCGGGGGTGTCCCTTTGCCGGGGGATTCCCTATAAAATTACATAGGGAATTTATGTTCAAAGATTTTCGTTGTAAGGGTTGCGGTGTGTAGTGGCGCTGTATCGGGATTTGACTGTGTTTTTTTTCTGTTTTAAGCCCTTTGACACAGATTATTGCTCTTGAGATATCAGCGTTGTGTCGCACGTGGGTCTACAGCTAGGTAGAACAGTTACGATCGAAATATTTTATCTTGAACGACGAGTTTTGGCTGCGCAGTTAACTGCGAAGCCAAAAGGAACAAAGGAAGATGCTCTCTGCGGTATTACCAGTGGTCTACAGGCTCTTCAGCCGATAGATCTCCGAGTTAATCGCACGCCAATAATTTTCATGCGATCCTATAAACGCGGTTTACTCATTAGTCTGTAAATTCCATTTAAATTATAGTGGACAGCCCTGTTTTCCTCAGTGTAATTAGTCCTTAATGCTGTTTGCTATACTGTATCATCTCAGCGAAAGCAAACATTCCTCTTGAGCGCGATGTAGGATCTGCCATTGCCCGTGTTTAAACAAGCAGTTATTTCAATGCCAGACTAACACTGAGTCTTTGGCACTGGAAGCTGAATATCAAAACCCTTTTTAAATAACATTTTCCATTGAATTCTATTGTGGGAAAGGCCAACCATTTGTACCAGTTTACAAAATGTTTATCTAAGTTCCAAAGATTGTGTAGGAATAGGACACACGTCAAAGATAAAAATATTTGTCACTCAGGCTATTAACAGATAGAAACATGCTGACGGAATGTTAATGTGTCACGCTTGCTAATTGCTGCTTCAGAAACAGTGTTATTCGATTTCGTAACTCATTTAAATATTATAAACAGTTTCTCCCACATTTCCAAAACTACGGTTTAAATTATATGTGCCCTTTTTATTCCAACGCACTCAAGTTAAATATTATTCTTTAAATCGAAATCGTTATTTCAAAACATTAAAAATGTTGCACGTTAAACAATGACGGCTGTGGCGTTTATAAAGAGCTCATCAAGATAACGAAAATGCACATAAAAACTACGCTTCTCTTAAGAAATACTGAATCTCTCTGTGAGATAAGAGAAAAACACTTGTAGCTATAAATAAATCGATCTGACAGCCGAAACGATGATGTTTTTAGAACCTGAGTGACGTGTCTCCTCCCTTTTACTTGACGTACGATGCAACATTCCAGAAGACAAACGTCTTCAGGAAAAATATGCTACAAATTTCTTCAGAACAATTTGTAGCTTAGATGCGTCATGTTTGTGTTGAACTAAGTATGTATTTATTATTCCAGTCTATACACAAACTTAATTTAAAAATGTTGTTGTTAAATTAAGTTTGTGTATAGACTGGAATAATAAATACATACTTCTTCAGAACAGTTTCCCGACTCTAGTAGTACAACACATTACACTGTGGGTACCATGCGTAATCTGTCTCTGTAAGGAGACCATAAATTGAATAAGATTTTAGGAGGAAGTATCAGGAGAATATTTTAACGCATAAGATGGATGAAATAACAGGGCAACAGGAACAACTACGCAATAAAAAAATCACAATTTGGCTATACATGTGACCGATACTTTTGAGAAGATGTAATCAAGATGAACAGGATTGTCTGAATGTGAAACACGAATGAGAGTAAAGTATGTAAATTCAAAATTATGACTGGAAAATATGGCGTAAAATACCATTTTGGAGACTGGGGAGCAGATGGAAGGATAACATTAAGAACTAAACCACAAAAATATGTTTTAAACAAGTACAGAAAAGGGTGAAATGGGGAAGGAAGTTTCTGTGAAGACTCCATGAGCTGATGAAGGAAGTAGTCTTTCTGCACAGAACAATGAGTCAGTGGCCATAATGAGTTACCGGAAGTCACTCCGTACATGTCTCGATTCCGATGTCTTGTCAGTTAATCATCAGATTACGAGACGAATGCTAAGTGGCTCGAAGCAAAATTCAACAAAGACATTCCGATATCCTGAGTGAGCAGTGCCTGAAATGAACCAGATTTGCGCGTCTCTTCATACTTCGGCATTAACTTTATAGGGAGACAAAACATAGCACACACTTTATGCTAATGAGGGCTGGTGCATTTGTAAGACAACATTAAACAGTATGGGAAGTTTTAACCCAGATTGGAGTACAATAATTAACTAACCCAACCATCTAACGCTACATATGCGTTGTGGCACCTGGGGCTGGCTTGACCACGGGGCACAGCAAAGTTGAGTGGTGTTCCCCCTCCAGGGTAAAGCGGACGGAGCTTAATGTTGGGCACGCATCAATTTAGTACGGAGGTTAAGAATGAGTGGGGTTCTTTCTACACTCCCACATACACTTTTAATGATAACTTTAATCTTTATACGTTATGCATGAAAATACGTCGGTAAGTGAGCTAGTGATTATATGGACTTAATAAATTATGCTGCATTTTAAGAACGATTTGTAATTACAAATTACATCAAACAGAACAATTAAAAATTAAATTCTAACTTACATGGCCGAAGTCATATTTGATTAGTGTATCAGTGATGGGCGCTTCGATAAACCCCATTACTTAGTTTGATACAAAAAAGTTAACTCGTTCCGTCACCAACAGGCTTTGTTGTTATCTTCGCCTCCTGTGACTTAGGAACGTAATTTGTTCACGTCTGTAGCATTTGGTGGTAATTACCTTCTTCAGATGCGTCACAGACTTTCCCTTGTTTCCTTGCATGTGAATTGGAGTATTCACTTGTCTCTTCAGTCTTCGTCTGCGACTTCAAGATTCTAAAATATAGATTAATGGCGAATGTTTGCGAATATTTTCCGTGCAATGTGGAATTGTTGGAGTCTAACTTACAAGGTTCTTAGAGACTCGTGGAAGGGAATAAAAACATGTTAATATAGTAAATTAAAGCGTGTTTTAGAATTGTATGTTACGAAATGAAAGAAGATGAATAGGAAATTTGCGTATTTCTTGAAGCAGATATAACAGAAAACCGCCTTTGAATGATTTTTACGCACAAGGGTAACTCGCTGTATTAGAAAAATGAATTGTATATATTTTGAGGAAAGAAGCAGTGATTCTTACCTTCGAAATGAAAAAGGGCTTGAGAATTTGGTTTACAAGACAAAGGCAACATAAAGTTGAGGTTTCCCAAACGCAGGCGCTAACGAAAGTGCGTTATTAACAAATGCAGTGAATTTACGTAAGTGACCTTCAGGATAATTTTCTTACGATTTTCCTTTGTTTATGAATATTAGCAGCACACTTTCCTACCTTGTGCTGCTGTTGTGTGGGAGGACAGACAATGGCACAAGCTCGCCGGAATCGGTAACCTGGAACAAGGATGAATATCGCGGTGCCTTATCAGCGACCTCTTCGTAACTAGGAGGCGGATCCACCTGCAAAAAGCAAGAAGAAGGAACAACTATAAAAACTGCCGAGAAGCTCTGAAACATGTATGGTAGACCTTCAAGGAAAACGTATCTCGAAACAACTATTTTGTATGTTTTCTATAAAAATCAGCATATTTATCAACAGTTAAATAATTCGTCATCCCCGATAGTAGAATCGGCTAATATTATCACAGAATTATGACGTCAACTCCACATGTAAATTTCTTTGTTCATGTTACTGGTTATCGTACAGTTCTGAATTGCAAGAATTATAACTTCAGCAAAAGTCGCTTGGCAAAGGGAAAAAGACTGACTTGCTTTGAATATCTCTCGTTAAAATTATTTAAGTCTGAAAGGAAAAAAAGACTTAACACAACGCAAATTATTGTTATCATCACCGACCAGCATATATCATAATCTGTTGTTATAATTTAGGGCACAGGTATTTTGTTGTTTTCAAATAGATTAAAACCACTAAAAACGTATTTTTAAATCGTAATAAAGCAAACCTAGGCATAAAGATTGTAACAAACGAAGTAATTCCACGAAGCAGATTCCTTTTTGAGAAGCTAACAGTGACTCAGCTACTCAAGACACTTCCCGCCATTTAAGAACTTAAGAAGTTCATTACCTTGTTCACAAAAATGTGCCCTTGGTTTGCAATCTGAGTCCAAATCAGACCAACCATCTTCTTTAAGACGCTTTTAATATTATCTCTCCCATCCACGACTCGGTCTTTCGTTTTAAAATTCTGTATTCATTTTTCACACTCCATATTCCCCATCCACATCTCTCTCTTTAATCCCATTAGGTGCATACAAGCCTTGAAGTGTCCCTTAAATTGCGCCAAACAAATGTAATTTAATAAGGGCTTATCACACCGAGATTCATCCAAATCACCCCTTGGTTTGGCCGTTGTTGCTTGCAGAGAAGCATATCATTACGAATAAGTATTACAGGCATTTTTTATATTTTTTTGAACGCATCTCAAAACAATATATTGTACTTGTGTCTTAAGAGTTGACATGCCTGATATCAGGAGTTGTAAGGCATTTTTTTGAGTCCTTTGAACTTACTTCACCCTTCATCCTAGAAATTCTTATTTGTACTGAGCAAATAAAAAACGAATGTGGTGCATGAAATGTTGCTTACGATATTTGTCGGTATTTTGAAACTTGGTTTCAATTTAAAATCTTGCTGTGAATCATCTGTCCGTGTGCATGGCCTCAACGTGAGTCACGCTTGTATTAGCGTCGTCTAATTGAACTCCTTGCCCCGGTCTGTAGCTACCACGGCCTTTATTGAAGGAACACATAGTGCCCGCAAAATAGCTGCGAGCTTCAGCCACGTCAATAAAATTCGGTACGGAAAGATGGAAATGACAGGCGGGAAGTAGAGTGTACATTTTCTCATTTTCATTTCAACACAATCGACGACGTTTTTATTCAGCTATTTTAAACGACACTGTGTTTTTTTGTTGAACAAATGAACTATAAAACCAGCAATGCAATCACAAGTCAAAACCCGCACTTGCTACTTCTGCAGTATAAACGTAATAATTTCACATCTGATAATATACAGGGAACGACTGGTTGGTTATCTCTCCAAATGTGGTCTTCCCCTCCCTCCCTCGCGTGCATTTGTAACTGTAGATTACAGCTCCCGAATGCTAGGCTATGTGAACATGGAATCTAGCACAGCGGTTCCAACCCGCGGCCCATCGTTCCTTTTAACGTAATATTTTCCAACTCTGGACAATTAAAAATATATATATAACATCAGAAAACATGCTTTGTTAACGTCAGCAACCATCGCTGTGAGCTTTACGAAAATCATTAAATAAAAACTGGAATGTTTCTTAATAACATACACAGTGAAGGCACACATATGAATATTAATGAACATAAATAAACCGGATACCAAAAGACAGCTAAAAAAAACGGTGTCAAACGCCAAATAAAATGTTTTAAAAACTTATTGAGTTGTACAAGGTAAATGTTCAGAGCCTTCGAATTTGTGTTATGGAGTCCCGCACAACAGCCATTGCACACACTTATCTGAACACGCAAGTCGTTCGTACTATCGAAGGCCTTCGAACTCGTGACCTTCTTGTATACATGCCAACAGCCGTCACATTATTTCTTTCTTCTTTCCTTCATTTCATTTCTTATTCCATCCGAAACGATTTAGTTTTATTATTTTATAATTTAGACCAGTGGTTTTCAACCTGGGGTACGCCTACCCCCGGGGGTACGCGAAGACATCTTAGGGGGTACGTGAAATTTAAAAAAAGTATTATTTTATAAGCACTGAATAATCAGGGCCAGATTTAATACATTATTTTGGATGTAATTTATTTAATTTATTTTAGAAGTAAATTATATGCTATGTATAACTTTAATTATACACTAACAACTTTGTGGGTACAAAGTTGAAGAGAAATTATATCTGGGGGTACGCGAACAAAAAATTTTGAATACCACTGATTTAGACGATGGACAAAGCCCGAAACAACCATTTTACGTGTTATAAGCTCTGGACAGTTTCTGCCTTGCACGTACCCAAAATACTGTCACGCCGTCAAAGTGAATTCACACAGCGTCCACTACCAATGACCTGCGATATTGGAGGTCAACGTGAAGGAATGGAGAGAGGGTGCAACAAGAATACTGAAGTAGAACGACGTCGGGCGAGGCTGAGGCTCTACCAAGAGCTGGGTTCCTTTTCAAATTGACGACTCCGTAGAGGTTTGTGACAATGACTGATCAATCAAACGATTACTACTTCGGGCACTGTCCACTGCGTGTGGTACGTCTGTTGTATAAAAGATGCAGAAAATATGAGACGAAGAATCGGCAATGCTGCTTCTTATTCGGAAGGTCTCCGGTCCAAATTTCGGCCCAGAGACCAGTTATGCATAAATATGGAGCGAGAAAAACCAATTTTTGAGGTGGGAGCTAAGTATAAATATATCCTTATGTGTAAAGAAACATTTAATCTGAAACGTTCTAAATAATATGTTGAATTACAGACTCACCTTTGAAAATTTCACTGATTCCCGTCCGTGCCTTCTAGTGTCAATGAATCGTGCAAGTAACAGAGTAGGTCCGATCACCAACATTGTTGTTCCCACTGTTATCAAAATGGCCGAAGTTGGATTGATTTTATTTCCCTTCTGCGGACTGGATATCTCTCTATTTGCCTCTGTGGATGTTGAATTTTGTTCAATAATTCTTTCTCCTTCCGTTGTTCCTTCAAAAATAAGACAGGAAACGCCAATTTGAACACAATGACCTCATCAAGATCCTAATAATTACAGACAAATATGACCCAACACTGACCTTTATATTAGCCTATTAGGTTTAGATAATACGGTCGGTGACATTACATTAATTTCTTCAGAAATTTACTGCTCGGCAGTCGATGAACGCTTTGAGGGCTGTTTCAACACCGAATAATTTCCCACTATGGCGACATTTCTTCGCCGGTCCGTTCGGCCGATCTGTCGGCATAAAATTTCTGTCTATGGAGATACTTGAAAAACAACGTTTCAAACACAACCAGAAAACTTAAAACTGAGAATTTCTGAAGAAATTAATACCATGTCACCGACCACGTTACAACGCGTAATGTAAAGTGTTATAAATAAAGTGAACCAGTTATCAATCTTTATGGACGACATCTGACGCGTGTTATTGTTAAGAAGTAACTTCGTTATAATGTTCCTCAGTAACCGCAGACACTTACCTTTCAATTTGCATTACTTTTAATAAAGATCTTGTCGTAAGCCGTTCGTCTCCCACCTCTGATCAAGCGGCCAGGATTATAATGTACCTTCCAGGCATGTAACTCAGCACAGGGACAGACGCGTATAGGTCAAGCCTCTTGCCAACTTGTCTGCTACCAGTTAGCACACTTTACTGTATCCAATTTAACAGTTGTTCACCTCAAGTAGCTGCTTAGATAATTGGAAGTAGGCGGGTTATATTTGCTACACGTTTGCCTTCAGTTTGATATCTCATTAATGAACTTCAGGAAAAATATGCATGAGGAACTGTTCATATAAAACCTTAATTAATTAATAAAAATAAGAGCTGCATTATCACTCTGGATAAATATTAAAACATACATTAAAACCAGGGTCACATTCGTTAAGGAAGGAAACATAACGTCCTTTGTTCCAAACTTCTTCACATTCATCATTAACCCAGTTGAAAGAAAATCTCTCATTCCTGTTCCTTCAGTCTTCCCGGACTAATTGTGGATTCTGTATAACAGATACTGAATGTATGGACATACTCAGAAAGACGGGAAGGCAACGGACAGATGCCCGGGGTTTGATACAAGAGTTTAGGAAGAGTGTTAATAAAAGCATTTAAGAAAGAATTAAACACAGCCAACAAAAATAAATGAATACAAAAACACTGAGCGGTGAAGATGGTAATTGAAGCCCTACGAAATACACCAAAAAGGCAGGAGATGCAGAACGACCTAAGTAGAAAAAGCCGAATGGACGAAAATTAATTGATCAAGTGAATAAAATAATTTTTAAAAGGTAATCGCAGTCTCACAAAAACCACAGTGGAAGAGGCGTTGTTTACGAAAAACAAAATTTTATCAAGTTTCACAAGGACAGCAAGTCGTATGAATATTATGAAACACGCAGGTTACTTCATCGAGGTCACACTTTTTACCTTTAATGTTTTCAAAATATTAGAATGCTTCTATGTGCAGTGGATTTAACAAAAAGAGAGTTAAAACTGTGTTCTTCATTCTGCAGAAACCACAAAACAGCAACTAAAAACCAACCATCGAACCAACTCCATGGAGCAAAGCCCTCCTTCGGAAACTGATAGTCGCCAAACTACTAAAAAATTTGAAGATTTCTGTCTTCTGGGTTGTTGCGCTGTGTAGTCTGGTCGATGTTTACCGACGTTTCAGAGGTCATACTGCCTCCGTCATCAGGGCGATAAGTATGAAGATTTCTGTCTTCTGAGTTGTTGCGCTGTGTAGTCTGGTAGATGTTAACCAACGTTTCTGAGGTCATACTGCTTCCGTCATCAGGTCGATTCTTTCTAAGTTATCTACGCTATGAAGATTTCTGTCTTCTGGGTTGTTGCGCTGTGTAGTCTGGTCGACGTTTACCAACGTTTCAGAGGTCATACTGCCTCCGTCATCAGAGCGATGTTGCCTAAGTCAACGGGAAATTAATTTTTGCGTACCAAATTATTTTTAAGCACCGAATTCCTTTCATTTATATAATTAGTGTAGATGTATTCCTTTATATTTCACGACAGACAAGAAGCACTGTAGACAAATTAATGCCCTTCTTGTTATAAACGGCCTTCATTACGTTTCGGCAGCTGCGTCATTTATGGACGTAATTTCTAGTTACAGCTGAAAGCATTCTCGCACTGCCGACTGCTTCCAAGGTTTGCTTTTTGTTTCTAAAGTGACGGTTAGGTTGATCGACAAGGACAAGAAGGGGGATTAGGGGTCACAGGATATATGTAATATTGTCCCTGCGTTTAAACACGACCTCGTGTTGAAAAACAGGGGGGTCATGGAGGTGAAGCTGTCCTTTACCTCGGCCGACAATGAAAATTTGACAGAAAAGACAAAAATTCAACTACTTTCACATTGTGTACGTGTTACTGAAACTAAAGCGTTGCGGAAGTTGATTCTACTTCCGTCTTCAGGAGGACAACCGCCTGATTTTGTGGTCCCCTGGGACTAGTTTGGTTTGAGACCAGCTCGACCTGGGAGCCTTAAATATGACATTCCTCCTCTTCTTCTGCGATTTATTTAGTTAGAAGCCTCCCAAGTTTATAAGGTAGACGGAAGCATCTATGATTTCCACAATCTAAAGACATACTCAGGCATGTTACAAATTATAATTACTTCAGTACATTAATAAATTTTGAATTTATGCTTTTAATAGAAAATTCTTTATAGGATGACAATTCTAATAAAATCTACGTTGTGGTATTCATCTGTGGAGTCCTTGAAACGCACAGCGGAAACCCCAAGTTTATAGATCACTGGCACGGAGCACCAATTATTAAATGCAATGGCAAAGTGGAACAAATGCAAGGAAGTGGCGTATAATTTGTCCCAGTCTACCAGCTACGAAAGACCCTCAGTATAAATCTACCTTCATTTTCATCAAATGCTCTGCTTTTCTTGGTATCGCTTGGCTCCCTTGTTGTCATTTGCACAGACGTAGTCCTGTTGTCCGTGTCGTAGAACAGTTCGTCACCGGTTAGCGTAGCAACGCCTCGGAGTATCAGGAGAGCACCTACTGCACACCACGAGATGATCTGCACAAATATCACTGCGCGACCAGACCGACTCTGATCTGACCTGGCCCTATGAGTTTCATTTGCCATTGTGCCCGAATGCCTAAACATAAACAGGGAGACTGAAATATGCGACATCCACGGAGTCCTTCGTGATAAAGTTCACTCAGGGTGGGGGAAGGGGGAATCCTATTTCTGAGACTGCTCACCTAATGGACGACGAATGTTGGTTATCTCGCGCACATTTTCTGCTGTCAGGTAGAACGATAGATCACGTAACTAAAGAGTTTCAGCCATCAACTGCCATTAGTTACAACAAACCAACATGTTTTTCATGTTTTCTGTCGTTTGTTGGTGAAAAATAATAT
The DNA here is from genome assembly GCF_977971745.1 of Zootermopsis nevadensis. NCBI lineage: Eukaryota > Metazoa > Arthropoda > Insecta > Blattodea > Termopsidae > Zootermopsis > Zootermopsis nevadensis. The sequence goes on along the minus strand of NW_028259152.1, from coordinate 2,904,020 downwards.
AGATTTTAATAGTAGAAAGCGCCAGTCTGTCCAAAGAGATAATGTACAATACTAACACTCACTGCATAAATGGTAACACATCTGTGGCATTTAACTGTGTGAAATCTTGGCTACTTTGTTTTTCTCAACTTGTTTATGTGTTACAGGTGCTGCTCGTATATAATTAATTTATGTTAATTCGAAGTTCTAATTAACGTTGATCGAAGCAACAAAAACTTAATTAAAACATCTCGGTTGCTGATAACAAGTCATCAACAAAGGACTTTACTGAATGAAATAAGGTTAGAAATTTCTGTAGTCCCTGGACACAATGTAATCCTCATAGCGTATGCGCACACACTTTAATAATGTACTTAAAATATATCTGATGTCACTATTGTTGACTGTCACCAAACGAAACAGTGTTATTGTTATCTTACAAGAAATAGCATATTTGAAGTTTAAATTACTTCGTGAAGGGACAGATTTATAAGCGTGTACAAAGCAGTGAAAAATAACAGCTTAAAAAAACACTTCGACTAAGAAAAAAGCAACTGCTTTAGAAAGCACTGGATAACGAGAAGTGTTAAAACATAGCGAAAAAATTCGTTGTGTTTTATTAATCTGCGAAAAGTCCAGAACACTGCACACTGTCAACACATCCGAAAGTCGTGTCTAAATCATTGTCTTGAACACAAGCAAACCCTGTGAAGGTACCAAGAAATAACGTGTAATCTTCACGAAAACAACACATCACACAACCGCCTGTCACATAACGTGTTGGATTCTCTTCTACGATACTACACGCTGAGCTTCAGTGAGTCATCTTTGTAAGAGTCCCCACTGCTAGGGGTGGGGCTTAACACCACAGCCAGCCTATGCTACTGTGAACTCGTAAACATGTGACGCTCTGAACATGCTACCTGCAGTTCCTGCCTGTTTAAGTAACTTTACTTTGAGAATCATACGAAACGTCACCAAGGCGACGATAGAGAAAGCAGCCACCTTTGAAACGCGATGAAATTCTACCAGTCCACAAGGCGAAACATCCCAGAAGACAGCCACCATCCTTAGGTCTACATCTTTGCACACATCTTACCAGATAAATATAGCACAATTACTTAATTTGTTTGCCTTTTTACCGACCAATTCTAACGAGAAATTTCTGACGAACATTTTCAAAAGCCTTCGTGCGTAATTCTTATTGCGAATATTCAGTGAGGATAACCATGGCGTTTCTTTGTTTACAGTATCTCATAAAGACTTTAATTACTACACATATTTCGTAAACAGACATGCTCAAACATGTTACAAATAATGAAGTCTTCACGGGCAATATCCGTGTCAGGTGACCTTAAAAACCGACATTTCGGTTCTAATTATTAGGGATCTGATATGTCTGCGGAGCCCAGGATAACCCACACACAGACACTCACACAAATATATATATATATATATATATATATATATATATATATAAAACCGGATCGCACACGCATGAGGCTGTTATGTGTACAGCAGTCAAGAAAGATGAAGTACCAGCCCTCAATTATGACAGTCACCGGTACGTGAAATCAGAACAGGCTACGGACCGCTTGAAGTTATGCGGATCTGTGCGAATTTTAAAGTATAAAGAATGCTAAAGACGTCTGGCTATCTTCCAAAAATTTGTTCCCTGTAGTCTGGTCGATATTGACCGATATTTCAGAGGTGTTCACTACCTGTTGCCCCGTGATGGCGGAAAGCAGCTTTACTTAAACTTGCTCAGTATCTACCAGACTTCATGGCGCAACGTACAAGACGACAACCTCGTGTACACTCGTCGTAGTAAACTCGAATCCAATTCGTACACAAAAATATTAAAAAATAAAAACTGCAATGGGAACAGGTCTGTAAGTTGCATGACTTTCAATACCCGGTCTTCTCAGATAACTCACCCAGCAGGTGTGTTGCTTGGGTTGCCTAGCAACAGGCGCTTTCACCAACTTCAGCGCAGTCACCTCAAACGTTTACGTGTGACTTTGCCTCCCGTCACAGACATAAATTACAACACACGGCACACAGCTGTGTCTTATGAGCACAACACATTTTCAACTTATGAGATTTTCAAGGCGATGAGTAAGACGATGTCTGTCTTCCGGTTTGTAAACGACTAACACGGCGCTACAACCCAGATGACAGCCTTCTCTTAATTCATCTACCTAAAAACAGGGTTCAGTGGCGATCTCTTATGAGCATGATAACAAACCTAAACGTTACAGAAAGACAAACATGTTCTTGGATAGCTGAATTACAATCAGACCCCCAAGAGAAACTGAGGTCCATTGGGTTACACAGGGTCTGTAGTACTGTGTATATTTTTATTGGGCAGTAGATTAAGTGTTTTATTCCTGAAATAATGAACATAATGACAGTATGTATGAATCACCATGTATCTTAACTTGGCGATTGTTTGACGAAACTTATATTTACGGAAGAAAACAGTAACCACTGATGAGAATAGGAATGTAGCGTGCGGCCAGGAAAAAATTGAAATCCCTGAATTAAAACGAAATACTCTCTTCCTTTCGCTTCATTTGTACCACACTACAATCTGTAAATTTCGACGTTTGTGTAAAAATTTCAGGCACAGCCATCTAGTTGAGTAGTTCCGCATCGCTACCTGATTTCGTTATTGGTCGAATAGAAATAAGATATGTGACATCTGTTATCTATTTCCTGTACGTTACGAAGAGAGTTCCTGTAACACTCCACAGATGGCGCTGTATATTTTAGAATCGTCGTTGAATCGTTTCTGTGAACTCGGTAATTATCTTTCTGGTCTTACATATTATGAGAACTTCTTGATCAGCTGAGCAAACTATCAATTTATCAAAAACGTTCTCCTGTATTTTCTAGACCCAAACCACGAAGAATGACCTTGAGTAGTCGACCTTCGAGCTACATCTCTTTAGGCCTTTATGACAGGATTCGATGCTTTTCCGATCGCCCCACAGTTGACGGTGCTTCATACGTAGTCATCCAAATAATTGTACTTGCAATGTTTATTGGTTTTCAGTGTTAGGTGATAAGTTGATCACGACTCATGAATTCCAGATAACACAAAACTGAGTATTTATTTATTTATTTATTATCCTATACTAAGGATAACAGTAACACTCAAGACACGATATTCAATATTATAGCCCAGATATTTATAAAACGCAAACCAACTGCTCTACCGATGACATAAACCTTCTTGGCGCCTGGTTTATGGTCCAAAACAAACGACTTCATGTATGATGATATTGACAAAAACACTATATTACTTCTAATGTATTTACTCAAAATCTGGCGATTATCACTCGCTGATATAATTCAGCTTTTGTTAGTTTACGTGACATGATTTACCGGATCTTCGTTAAAATTCGTGGGGATTTAGGATGTTATACTGATGCAATGTTCTGTTTACATGATGTTTTTGCTTGAATAAAAGAAAAGTGTTCTCATAAGTTTCATGGCCATTATTTGAAGAGCTCTCTACATTTGCGTAAAAATATTAATCGGTGATGATACTTGGGTCTTTCAGGATAAACTATAAACCAAAATTCTATTGGATATTACATGACTACCGAAACCCAGAAATGCACGAGTGTTAAAATAAATGTCAAAATTATGTTACACTGAACTTCTTCAAATTGGTTCCTTCTAACAGCGAACACATAAAATTTAGGAACGCTACCAGTAAGTAGGGTGGTTTTTTTTTACAAAGTTCAGAACGGCCGAACTGTTCTCTCATCCTGAATGTTTCTGCAGTTCAGCACAACAGCTATCGATATTCGTTTGCTTCTGAGTTATTCAAGGAAAGAAATTACTTGTGTGATAATATGCTCTGTATTTACTAGACAAATTTTATTCGATATAAATAGATATGCCTTTCTAGTCACAGTGTTTCTAAAAATGTTTGGTACGACGGATCACCACACCAAAATTATCTCACTCATTTCTGTTAAAGGTAATATAGACAAACCAAAATATAGACAGAAGGTATATATTGTAATGGTATTGCGCCAATGTGGAGGCATGAAACATTACAACAAAATAACAAAGTGGAAAGATTAATTTATGTTTTTCCCCAAAATTACGATTTTGAATTATTTGTTGATTTTAATGATATTGTACAAATTTGCTATTGACGTATCTAATAATCGCAGGTACGAACATCACAATGAGTAAAGCCGTAAGAGGTTTTATTGGTATATGTAATTAGCAGTGCATGTTTTGCAGAGACATCTATATTTTATTTTGTTAAATATAAGCTATGTCAAATAACATGAGGTCATCACCGTCTTCTCAGCGTATTGGCATAAAACAATGTTCGAGAAGCTTTTGTGATCCCTCCTTCCACAGAATGTAACAAGGTAAGCGGAAATTGCAAATAACTGTGATTTTGATTTAATTCTGGGTATAGTTTCCTTTAGCGTACAAACTAATTATATTTACGCAACATCTGCGGGATTTAATCTTAAGTTTTTGTGCTCTGGTTAAGTTGGTAATAAAACAAGCATCACACAAAATATATAAGTATATTTATTATCTGTTGGCATACGTTTAACATTCACACTCACAGCGTCACCGTTTCGGTGCTTACATTATTCAGAATGGACTCTAAAAGTACATATTTCCGCATCCGCCATATCATTTTACATTTTACGGAAATAAAAGTTCACTACACAATTGTACAGGCTATGTATTTTAGGTATTATCCCAACATTTCAGGAATAGTTTGTAATTAAATTTCTTCCACGTGAAGAAAACAAACGTTAGCCATTTTAATATTATTGGCTACGGTATACAAAAACATGCAAATTTTGGAGAAGGCATCAGTGGCATAACATACTTACCAATTTATTTAAAGCTTGCAGTAAGACACAAGTACTCACACAATATAAAATATTTATGCTTCGTATTGTTCGTTTCTTGGTTAGAGTGTCATATAAAGTTTAATGCATAAAGCGATCTATTTCCAAAGCACTTTTTCTTTACGGAGACATTGGCTGTTAAGTGCATCGACCGATATAATCGGCAAATACATAAAATTTATCAATATATTCAACCATGACAGTAAATGAGATGTCATATCACATACTTCAGTTTTAAAACCTGACTGAGAATTTGCGTATCCGGGAACCATGTTCCGAACAAGCATTTAGTTACAAGCATTAAACAGGAATTTATTAAAAATTGACGATACAAAAACAAGCAATTATATTGTTTCAGTTTTTAAGATAACTGGACGAAGAACGGATAGGCTGCTTTGTTACCTAGGTAATTTTTAAAGGAAAATAACCTGAAAAATCTTTAGGTGCCAGTGTAAAATAAATATTGCCAGCCATCTCCAAGCTAGGTCTTGGTATTGGCCGTGAAATCAGTTAATGTATTCGCTTACCACCAAATCATTTGGCTCGGGTTTAAACTGAAAAACTCTCAACGAGCGTCAGTTCTTCACCCCATAGCCCAGACCTCGAACACACAACTCCTTATTGAGATAATTCAGTTCGCAGCTTCATATCTTATTTTAAATTGATTTTATCAGATTCATTTTAATATTATACTTTTCAAAGTTATATTTAGTTTCAAACGCATTTCGTATGAACATTTAATCTGCCCCAGCCTACCGCGTCATTTTTGATCTGATCGTTTCAGTATGCAATTTTCTACAACTTCTTACTTCCTCTGCGATCATACAGCTGCAGATATTAGATTCATCCGAATATTCCTGATGATTTAATTTTATTTCTTAGTATTCTTTCCCTCTGTCTTTACGAACGTAATGGTCTAACACCGATGAATTCTCATCGCATCGTGTAACACGTGGTTTCGAACATTAAACCTGTCTGGTGTTTAAAAATAATGTACTCCTTCAGGCATCACGACGAAGAGACAATCATGTCTTCTTCCAAATATAACAAGAAGAAACTTCTCTCCACACGCTGTTTTGTATATTTAAAGGTGTTAGCTGATGAACGATGTACAAGGGTATTTAGGGGTCGTTCAGAGAACTTACGTTTCTTTTGTGTTCTTGTGTGAATGAGTGTCACAATTCGCTTTTTTATCCTGCTACAGACACAAGAGTGCCTTGTTGGACGTCGAAGACATTTATTGAATCTGAAAAAAAAAATCCAACTGCTAGGCTTAAGTAACGTGTAACGGCGCACCTAAAATGTTAAAATAGTCTCCAGGTGCATTGTGTTTCTCAGTCATTGTGAAGATCATTGATCGTCTTCCTGTTTTCATAAGAGATGACTCCCCCCAGCTATTCTAGAAGAAAGACTTCTTGTAGTTAAATTTTCCGTACACTTAAGAGCAAATAAAATACAGGGCTTACAAGGAACAGCTTGTTTATTCTTCATACATATCATATTCTATTTACATAGTTGGACGTGTTTAACCACAATTTGTTAAAAACCTTTCAAGACGTTATACAGACGTCACATCGTTAAAATCACAGTTCCTACAGCCGTCTCTCAAGTCAATATTTAAACCCAACTAGAAGGGTGAAAAGATTCAATATTTCAGGGTTCTTCATCAGTTAATCTTTGTTTTATGCGTCAAAACGCCTGTTAACATTTAAATTTATTTTTAATATTACGACAGTGAACTATTTTAACATAACATTTTGTGGAGACAATTCCGTAATTTGATGGGAGGGACACAGATCGGACACATATTATACGCATATAATGAGTTCAGTCTTAACGAAAGGGAACTTGAAAGACCTACGTGTGGTTGGACGGACAACATCAAAACAATTTATCTGAAATATGTTGCGAAAGTGCGGACTAAATATATCTTGTCTCAAAATAGGGACAAATTGCGGGATATTACGAACACACGTGTCACAAAATATGGAGTTTCATAAAGGTTGAATATTTTGCCAACTAAACGACTATTAACTTGTCAAATAGCGTTCATCAGAATTCGAATAAAATCCATCACGAGTTCTTATTCCCATTATTCATGAGGACTGACAGACAAGACGAGCATGTAAAAAAATTTCCTATTACATTCTTACATAAACGCCAGAAATATAAAACAAATTAAATTTGAAAGACGATTATATTTACATATTAAGTTTTCGCTCAGTCTGGACAATGAGGAAGAGTTTAAATATATCGATAATCATTTGTCTGTACAATATTATAAGTATATGTAAATGTCAATAAAGTTTGCTGTTGGTTTTCTGGTCTATTTTGTTTAAAAGGGCTTACCGAATATTTTCTTTAAGAAAATAATATTATTTGTAGCAGAAATTTCATAAACAAGTACTTTAAATTTTCTTGTTAGAAATCTGAAGTAAGTAGTTTATAATGTCTACATCCTTATGCAGCAATATAAAATTACGACTGACAAAATTCTGTGTTGGATCCGATTACAAGTGGGCAAAACAGTTCGATAAGACTTCACGTTCTTACGGCGACTTCGGACGTTGCACAGGAACTGACCGACATGTCAAGCGTGCTTGCTGCCTCCATCATCAGGACGATATGTTTTTGAAAATTCCAGAAACTGATGTACGACGTACGGTGCTCCATCTTTCCGTCCGGACTCCAATGGCCCACGTAAACAGGAAGCGAACACTACAGAAAGCAGTGTATTGTCTGCAGTACTCGATGGGTGCCTGCTATTGGCTTATTCAGCGGTGCTTTAGCAACTACACTGGTTATACTCCTGCATGACCGCAACTTAATTCCAGACCTGAAATATGCAACACTGATTACAATCTTCATTTGATGGGACACTTCAAAAGAAAATTATGTATTGGAGTACACAAACGGAGACATTATTTGACAAATGTTGAAGCAAAATTGGAAGGTCGTCTCCCCTTACTTAATATTACAAAACATTTGAATTGCATTCGTTATTTCGGTTCTACGTTAAATTTGTCTGGCCAATAAAACCCCTTGGTACCGAACCTCGTACAATCAATTTTTTTTCAAGTTCAGTCCTTATCTGAAGCAAATAAAAGGTTTTTCAATACAAGGATGGATATATTAATGGTGCTTAGTGATGTCATATCCCTTAATTTCGAGAATGATACAAAACCCTCCAAAATACGCTCAGGACGAGTCAAATGTTATAGAATGTTGAAGCAGAGAAGCACAATATAATTACCACTAGAATTTGTAGGGTCAATTTTAATGCTCTACGTTCTTAAATAAATACTCTACAAAATGAATCTCAAATCAAACATGGCTGAATTTATCACAATATCCTTATCACAAAAGACGTTTGTGGGTTACAAACGGGATTTAAAGTATTGTAAAATAAACCAATTAGAATATAAAAAACTTGAGCGAAAATTACCATTTCAAGTAAGACTTCTCAGAGGATTTAGAGTCCTCATCTTTGAATATAGCATTTTTTCATCTAGAATACTCCAACCTAAACAACACTAAAAAGGACGTCATCGACAACGGCATCGGAAAGAGACGTACAAATAATAATTTAAAAATGGAGTGTGTCGTAAGTTTGACCCTGTTTCGCCAAAGAAAGATGCATTTATGGGCAAGCACCACGCAGCTTCTGCAGGTAAGACTTCGGAATTAATAAATTACCACAGTAACAGCAAAGCAAATTATGGAAACTTATAAGTAGAAGAAAGGGATCCAAGAGTGACGCAATTGGAGAAAATTAGATTTATTCGCTTCAAAGACAAAATTACGCCATAATAAGGAATAATTAACAAGTTTAATGTTTAAAATGAAGGCTGCTTCACATCTAACTAAAGAAAAGAGAGGAGAAAAGTTGTTCTCGTGATTTTAAAATTGTTTTGAAGAACATTAATTATGTAGACAGACTAAAAATAAAAATAAAGTAAGAGTTGGAAATTTAGAACACCAATAATATTATTGATATATAGCGATATAATTTTACTGTTATGCATCTTTCCTTGTTACACCCCCTCGGCACGGTGAGCCACAAGGTCAATGAGGGGGGCCTGAAAAAGAAACAAAATCAAAATTAATAAATGTGAAAGAGAAACAATAGCAAAAGGTACCACGGTTGCTGACGAAAAGAATCTTGGAAGGCTGAAAACTCCGTCACATATTTCACTCCTTTGTTCACCTCCAATCGCGACACATGAAATGACTTTTCTTACTTTCAATTTCGATTAAATAAGCTGATTTATTCTGCCTGAAACAATTCAATCAAAACATTAGAATACCTCACAATTTTTGTTACGTGTTTGAGGACGTGGTTCCAAATAAACGCTGCAGAATAGGAGACATTGTTTCTCCACGATGATCAATAATTTAACAGTCCTCATTTTCTAATGCAGGCTGCAACTGATCCATACCTAACAAAGAGCCTGGTTACCCCCATTTGCGTAGCCTAAAATTTCGAAGTGAGGTTGGGAAAACAGTGGAAAAGCTGCAGCTTGCCAGTACCAAAGAAACAATAAAAGTTCAATGATTCCAAAGTCTTCAAAGGTGAGCCTCTTCGCTGAAAGAAAATCGACGAAGTCTATCTGAAACAATTCAATCAAAACATTAGAATACCACACATTTTTTGTTAGGTGTTTGAGGACGTAGTTCCAAATAAACACTGCAGAATAGGAGACATTGTTTCTCCACGATGTTTAATAATTTAGTAATCCTCATTTTCTAATTCAAGCTGCAACTGATCCATACCTAACCTAGAGCCTGGTTACCCCCCTTTTGCGTCGCCTGGAATATTGAAGTGGCAAAATTATAAAGATTGTAGAAAAGCTGCAGCATGTTAAGGCCAAAGGAATATCGAAGTATTAAAATTCAAGCATCTTAGCAGATGTTTTGTTTCATAATTTCCATTCAATTCAATCAACAATGTTAGAGAACAGGACTTGAAAGCAGATTTTCTGCGGTTTCATTAGTTTTGTCTGTCCTCATAATCGAATTTAATTTGCGGTTTATCTGCAAATTCTTACAGAAATCTAGGCGCACGGTCAATCAAAGAACCTATTGCGCAATGGCATTATTGGCTCTCGTAGTGTTCCGTAGCATGAGCAGCTGTTTTTGATCACGTTCTCTGGAGCATTGTTACCCCCCACCCCCCAAAAAACCTAAAGAACCTAACATGAACGAAAACAGAAACGACTGCAACATGTTAGGACCGCTTCGGTCGCCGCCTCCGGCTGCCAACATAAACCGGTCGAGTTCCACATCCCAGTGCAGTCAGTGTTTTGGTGTTTGTGAGTCTGTTTACAATGGATCAACTATTAATTACGTGTAATTGTGGACGGGTTGCTTCACTCTGTCAACTAAGGGAAGAATCGAGTGCACGCACCATTTTTTATGTAGATACGTCTCAGTTTTGTATGAAAAAAAAAACAGTAATTAATTACCTTGTGACAGTAAGAAGATTTTAATAAGATATGATTTTCAAAAAGTTAGAAACATTATTAATACGTTTTCCTCTGAGATTGAGGTACGGTGTTAACAAAATGTACGGTGGAAACGCATCTATCTTAAGCTAAGTACTAGGTAGGTTAGAGTCTTACGTCACTAGATCACCTGAAAACAAGCGACTAGTATCAACGCGTGAACTCTAGACCCTGGTGCATGCTAAACAATTCTGTGCAGAAGAGGCCACAGCTTACACATTCTGCTAGCCTCGAAATTGTAGAGGCTAATTACATTCATGATTCTACCTTCTGAACGAGGCGCTTATCCGATTTCTTATTAAGTTGTGTCAACTTCATATTATACCAAATGCGAACGTGAATATTTAACCATTTAAGGCCAATATATAGCACTTTAGTTCTGAAAATTCGCTCAAGTAACGACCGAATTCTGTATAAGAACGTAGCCTGAATCAACAACAAAATGACCAAAAGCTTCTCGAATGATTAGATGTGTCTCTGCGTGACCTCTCCATATGTGTTGCTTCCCTCGGACACTGGCTGAACCACGAGGTGTTAAGCTTTCTGCAGCCTGCGGACACACTACTCTACCAATGCGGCCCAGTACATTGGCACGGTACTATATCTAAATACATCTAACAACCTAACACTTCGTGTACCTAACACTGTTTGGGGGGGAAAATACGCAATGACACAAGAAGCACTTCCTTAATTATGTAGTGATGTCTCTTGAAATACAGGCTGCCCACTTAACGCTTACATACTACAAAACCCTACGACTCTAAGACAGATGTAGTTTTTGCATTTCTAAATGATTCAGCCAGCGACCCTTACTGAGCGGTAAGCAACGGGGAGACTGCAATAACCACTTAACTTTTTCCCGTGACTTTGATCCTGTCGCTCAGCAGCGGATGATTTGCAGTTACTGAAGCCTGTAGTTTGCTGATGCAGGGGGGGATATTGATGCACATGGGGGCACTGACTAAAGCTGATTTACACTTTGCACTTCACACACATTTAGCATATTTGCTAGAAGCCATATATATGGAGTAGAAACTCCGTTCGAAGCACTATGAGCTTGAAGCACTTTTTGAATCGGTGCACTGAATTTACTCTTAACACACTCGTTGCCTGTATATTTCATACTCTGAACTGATCACTTTACTTCGATGTCTATAACAAACATCAAACAGGCAGAGAATAGATTTCTTTCAAACACTACTTTTCAATCATTACATTGCCTTGACAGTAAAACAAAATTCCGCTCTGAACACGTAATTAATGAAAAAAATTTCGTAGCCTAGCTAAGTTTTATAACTCGCGAGTAAGCAATTTTCTTTCAGTATGAATGATGACTTCGCGACCGATTCACAAAAAACCTGTACAATTCCTAAATCTAACACGGAATTCAAACTTTTCTCGCCAAATTTTCTTACGCATCTATCAAAAATTTTAAAGCATTAGATGTAAAAAAAAAATTATTATCAAATAAGCATTTGTTTGAAACGTTTTGCACTAATTAAACCAATCTCGAAGAACGTGAAAGCTACATGTTCTAATACATATAAACGTCTACTTTTTCATTGGTCGTTTGAGTACGGCGAGTTTTCCGTCTGAAATCAAAATGATCAATTTCGATTGAATGTTGTAGAAGTATCATTTATAGTGAGCGTAAAATAGTGAAATACTGCCAGTTACTTTTATCGACCCGCAATACCCTACTCCATATGCTTAAAGAATATCGACCTTTCGGCAAGGTTTTTAAAATGTGCAGTTATGTTCAGGCTTGGATGGAAAAAAAAAAACTTAACGAACTCTCCTATATACGCGAGGTTTAAAAAAAAGACTGCATACTCGGGACACGTCGCATGTTATTAGAAAAGAATTGTATTTAAAATTCAGCGAAAATTTTGTAACGAATATTTAGCAAGGAAATAGCCATTTTGTGTTTTTGCATTTTTGTGACGTGTTCTTTGGTTTCAGGCCGTAAGGCTGTTTCTTGTAAACGGTAATGCCAAACAAAATTCTGGTTAACAATCCAGCAGTTAGAAAACTGCATGCCCATATAGCAACTTCTTTAGACTGAAATGATAGCTAATTACAACTAATTTGGTTTTCCTTTTAAAGTTACCCGAAGATACCAATAAACTTATAACGCCGTACATAAATTATATAATTAAAGATGGTTTAAAATATAGCACTTTTGGGAACCAAATCTTTTGTCTATGTTATAGGAAATATGAATGTCCCTCTCATTAGCCCTCTTTCTTGAAGGTAGAATGCAAGAATGCATTGAATACGGATGTATAAAAATCTAGTCAGAACGTTGTCCGCTAATTTGTTTGCGTTTCCTTTATACCCCAACTTTTGTGGAGGCCCGAGTATGAATATGGAATATCAGAGCTATCGTGGCAATTGCTTATGCTGTGTACCACATCAGAGTAGTTTTTGCCGGCCATGCAGTGTGTAATGGAAATTGTGTACCATCCATAAATTAATGTAAGTAACAACCATTCAATTGTCCATTGATTCCCATTTCACCCATTCATATTTACACAAACACACAATAAGGAAAGCGTAAGAAGGTGTTAGTATATAAAATGTTAGTACCCAAACCTTGTGTCACCCTATAGATGAAGAACACAGCACAAGCAAAATAGCCACATTGTTTTTCAATTAATTTCCATATATTTCGTGCAACAATTTTAAAGCAAGAGATTAATTACGTATGACAGACACGGAAAATTCCTGGTTGCAAAGTGTGGAATACATTTGTTCTGGCTAAAGCAACATTTAATTTAATAAACTCTGCAGTTTTTGTGAAGCTGGCAGAGCAGAACACATTTATGAACTGTACGGTTCATTCAGTTTACCTTCAGTCACCGAATTCCATTCTGAGTCAATTTTGTTCCTTCCGATACCCCATTGTCCTACTATTGGCAAATTTCAACTTTACCCTCCCATGCAGAGACTGGAAACCAAACTGAAAATTTTGTTCAAGAATTTCATCACATTCTTCGTACCCATTGCCCAAATTCAAGATACGTTGACATATTACATTTAAATCTTTGATCTATCGTCCTCACATTTATTCTACATTTTAAAGACTATTCACTGTAGAAGGCATATCCAAAATTTACCCCATTCAAAAAAAATATACGAGCCCATTTTACAATCTAATTTAGCAACTGCTATTCAGGCATGCCACGCCCATTCTGCTTGGAGCTGTTCGGACTCTTTGAAGGAAACGTCAAATACTCCTTACAAGGGAAAGTTCTTAAATAGAAAGGAATTCAAATTTTTGTGGTGAACAACGTTAGCGTTACTTTGTTTCGGGCATAATTTAAACGGGATCATCCCACACGAATTAGCTACATTTATTTTTCTTAATACACCTACTTAAATCTGTAAAGTTTTCGTTCAAGTTTATGGATTTCGGATGCAATAAAACTGCATTTTACTAGTCGACGTGTCCCGAAAGCTTTTCGTTTTGCGTAGAAGCTCCTAGTTTCCATCCCAGTTCTGTTGAATGTGCCTTGTACACGTTTTACGAATGAGTTCTTCGGAGGTATTTGACGAAATGTTTGCCTCTAGTGCAGTCTGAACCTCAGTGTAGTATATCGAACGATTTCCTACTGCAATGATAATTTGACTGTAAATCTTACGATTGTAGTGAAATAGTTTTCGAGGAAATCTGCAATTTTCCAATTATCTGTTCAGGATAATTCTTATATTGCATTCTACAGTACGCTATAATAATCCGCTGATATACGCCGAATTAGAAAATTTGGGCTGCGAACGGTTATTAATTACAACATAATTTAATCAGTTTAGTCAATATTTAGAAAAATCTTCCTTATTCGACTGGTCTGAACTACTTTACGAAAATACTACGGTTAAGTTGATTTTAAAATTATTATATTAATTAAAATCTGTGTAAGAATTCTACCGTTATATAAAAAGCAATTATTCTTAACTTCCAATTTTCAGTCGGTTGTACTGAATTAGCGAATACAGATTTATTGATTTATTTTTTTAAAAAATTCTCCCCTACTGTTAAATATTATCGCTGCTATATTTCTTCGCAAAATTAAGAATCCTAACAAATTAACTTTTAAATACTGCCTTCAAAATTAATAAATTGATGAAAACACCATTCAGAAAAAAACATAATTTTACTGAACTACACTTTGACAACCACTGAACCGCACAAGAAGAAGTCCCGATTTCAACTGAAAGAACGGATGATCCAACCCCTACGCTTTACTTCCAATTACGTCATACCCTATTGGCCAATATGTGTACTATTATTATTTGAGATATCGCATATAATTAATTTTTATTAGTTGTTCTTGTGTCTTTTACCACTAATTTTAACAAAAATACATTTCGAAATCAGAATTTAAAATATATACTAAAATTCATAAACTTCCTTCTGTTTATTTCTTTATTTAATTATTTCTGTGATCATTGGAATATTTTATGCATCTGAGAAAGGAAACAGATCGCGCTGGAAACGAATTCTGTATCGATCGTTTCTTTTTCCACAAGAACATGAATCAGAAGTTTTCAAGATGTCCTCCAACGTTGAGCTATTCGAGCTCACGTGTTCATAATTTTCGATGTTTTAAATTTAAGAGCTCAGGCATTCTTACACACAGTTGAATATTAAAGGAAAAATATAACTGTGTGGACTAGATTCATCTATGACAGGACAGGGTGTAAGGAGGAGGGAACTTTTGAAATTGGTTATAGACATAGACGTTACACAAAAGACGGAAATTTCCTGATCAACTGAGTTAGCTTCCTCAGAATTATTCTAGTCCATTAACTTACATATGTGTCTAAAGTACTGTGTGCAATAAATAAGTATCGGTGTTGAGTAAACTTTATTATTATTATATTAAATTTTATTAGTTTAAAATTCAGGAACTTTTATTATATAACATGTCTTAGTGAGAAATCGCTGACTGTTAGATAACAGAAATTAAGTTGAGAATCTTGCACTGGTGAACAATGGTCTAGTAATCATTTTCCAATAATTTCCCATTATTACTTTGTCTTTATCGTTCATGAACCGCCTCTGAGGTATTTCAATGAGAGAAGAGGAAACTTCAATTATTTTTGAAATTATAAATTTCAGTGACTGAAGTTACCTCATCTCTACGACACCAGAGACATGGGTTCATTAGGCAGCAGATTTTGTGGCGTCTCCTGAAATACTGAATGAGTGGATTGACTCACTGAGTGTCTCTGTCTGTCAGTTGAATAGGTGCAGTGGCCGTAACTTCAATAAATATGAAATCAGAATAAAGTAGTATGTTTGATTCAACAGAACATATTTTTTAACACGAACGTAAACAATATTTACAAGTGTAAGTCGTAAAGTTTTCATTTCTTATCGTTTAATACAGCAGCCACAATAGGACACAATAAAAACAGAATTACAAACAATTCCGTTTAGCCCTGATACAGCAATCAGATTCAGCTTCTGTTTACATGATTTTCGCCGTAGCGGACTCAGCCCTGTGATCTGTCTGCCACATTGTTTGATTACATTCTTACGTAATTGTAAGAAAACAAAATATCCATAAAAACAAAGCGACAATTTTAGTCGGGGAAACTCGAAGAGAATACCAGTTGGGAGACCTATGATACTGTTGATTAACTTTTGATAGGTTCCGTTGATTGGTTCATGTAAACACTTTAATAAACTCCGTCTTCCATAAAAGACGGATAAATTCTTGTCCAGCTCTGCGACATTGCTTTATCAGGAACGATAAGCTGAATGCAGTTAGTTTTGCGAAGTGTAATGGACGTCTTGTCTTGGTCTATTTGGTTAATATCTTACACAATAGATAGAAACTTATCCCTATTTCCATGGCGCCTACTCTACGTAAAAACTGTAATAAATGAAACGTATTTGATAATGATTAAATTCCTGCATGAACTACGTGTCATCTTATAAATATCTGATTACGTTTGTGGACACAGTTGGATTCCACTATCAAAACAATTTTACTGAGATCAGACGCCTGTAATCGCGTGTCCACTTTGACTCTTAAGAACGTCAATGCACTTAAGATAACAGACCTCTCTGTTTCTTTTCCCTTTCCTCTAGCAAGAGTTGTTAAAGGTTGTATCGGCTACAGCTTTATCAAATACAGGTCTCTGTCTTGAGGTAATAAATATCAGCAAAGCTAAAATGCTTGGGCTAGAAACAAATTAATATTACATTTACGAAGAAATTAAATTCGGAGATCAAAATCTTCAGATCACGACCTATTTATCTTCGTGACTCTACATAAATCATAAAATATTTTAAGATTCAAAATCATAATTTCACTTGTAGCTTAATAATGGTGTGAATCTTGATGCTTTAAATGTTATTACTGCAAAGGCAATCGTTCTACAGATAATACACAGACAACAACATAAATTAATTCAACTTTGTGTTTATTACATTATTCTATATATTTATAAAATGAGTGATAAAACGTACTGTGGTAGGAATCTAAAAATGTTCCTCTTATCAGATTTGTTAAAAATCTTATCGAACATTTCCTGTCTCAAGGTCAACTCCGCACGTAGACGACATAACGTGGGGATATAAGTGAGAATTCCGTCGCATTAAATAAAGTACTGATCAGATTTTCGTTAGTAATGTTTTGGATAAATAATGCAAGATCGAAGGGACAGAACATAAGCTGAAGAAGGCTGTCTTCTGAGGTTTTGAACCGTGTGGTCCTGTAAACGCCTATCAGACTACACAGCGCAAGAACCCTCTCGCCGTCGTGAGAACCTGAAATCTCACTTAGTAAATCAGCTGTTTATAGACTTCAGGAAAGCCTTTGATACAATTGTGATACGTGTCATACAATAGTCAAATCTGAATTAATTTAGTTCGATATTTGCCGAACTAGCGGCTATCCTCCTCACTGAGATATGTCGTTATTTTCCTAAATCTCTCCAGGAGTGTGCTGGTGTAGCAACTTCAAACAGAATACGACAGCCTTCTTCAGAATCATTACGTAGTCCCTGAAAATGGCATCGTGCTATTTCATTCGACACTAGCAAATGTAGTATATTTAATCGCGTTAATGCCCAAGATGAATTTACTTAATAACTGGTTGGTGAGAGGAAGAGAATGTGTGAAAGTATATACTTCATTTTATAAATGGTAACAGTCGATCTACAAGAATGGTTAATTGGTTTCAGGGAAAACACGCTCGGCTTTCTCGTTAAGACTAACAACATGATCATGACCGACTGTTTGCTAGGAAGGATTCAATTGTCGGTCGATGTAGCACATGCAGTATCCCGTTAGCGAACATCTCTGTGCCGTGATCGTTGATTTAACTACTCACGGTTTGAGCAAATGTCTCACACTTATCGTAACTGCAATCCACACATAGAAAGACAACCACGTTCTTTACGTAGTTGGCCTGAAATCATTTTAGAAGTGTTTGAAAAAAAAAGATCTTCGATTTAAAAGACCTAAAATTTCATGTGCCAGTGTGTTCTATCTACTATGAACCAAATAATTGTCCTTAGGTTTTCATGGCTGGAATTAATTGTGTAACTTCTAATTTCGGGGCTGAGTCTCGTCGAATGTTGATAATTATCTGACGTCCCGACAGACAATATAGTTGCCATTTTCAGAGTGAATGTGTAGTGGTTGGGAAATTTTGGAAGCCTTATATAGGGCAGGCAATAAGTGACGAGTATCTTCTAAAAATACCTAATCTCTACACATTCGCCATGAAGATGGCAAATACATTGTCTGTCGGAACGTAAGATAATTCTGAACATTCGACGATACTCAACCTCGAAAGTCGAAGTCAGCATTATGAAACAAGCTGTAGAAGAATAACCTAGTTTTTACTGACTGAGCTTCCCGCAAAGTACTTGTTAACCGGTGCGGAACAAAATTAATTTCGCCCTATGGATTCTGACGCACACTCCCAATGCCAAATTCTCTCAGAATCTACCAACTACTCCTTTGTTCTTATTCTCTTCATATGAAACACGTTCCGATATAATAACTTATCGTGTCTGTCTGTCCGTTAGACACGCCTAGTTGTATCTTGGTTAATATATACCCTCTTCGTTTCTTATCTGACACACTTCAAAGTCTTCAATTCTAAATATACATGAATAAAACTTTTTTTTAAATTTGGCATGATTTTACCACAAACACTGCAGCTGGAGCAAAAGTCAAAGGATCGAGTAGAAGAAAATACCATATCACGTTCAAACATAAATTTGAATACAATGTCTCAAACGCGAAAGTATTTATTTTGTAGTAATAATAAATTCGAATAACTGTATTTGAGTTCAAATATCCCCCTTATAAAGTTTGTATTAATGTTACTTCAGAGGAAAATAATAGCAAAATATATATTGAATAAGTATGGTATGAGAATGTTGACTGGACTCATCTGGCACACGATAATATCCAATTGTGTTATTTGAAAGAATAATATTAAAATGATGTTAAATAAGTTATGATGTTATCAACTATATTAATCTGGTTCAGGATAGGGACTGGTCGCGGACTGTTGTAACCTCGGTAATAAACCTTCTGGTTTCTTAAAAGAGGGTAATTTCTTGTTTAGCTGAGCTACTGTTAGTTTCTCAAGAAGAACTGAGCTCAACTTCGTTATTTAGCTTGTAAATGCCATTGTTGGATGAGTTTGTCGTATCAGATAGATCACCTCCCTGATGATGGAGGTAATAAATACCTCTGAAACGTCGATAAACGTCTACCATACTACATGGCGCAACATCCCAGAAGACAGCCATCTTCGTGTAATAAGATAATCATTATTTAGATACTGTGAAGCTTCAAGCCTCTAATTCAGCTCCGCCTTTGTTATCAGTATTTTCTTTAACGCACGAGTCTAATCCGTAGATTAAATTAAATATAAAACAGATATCTCGCCTTTACTAGACAACAGACACACCCAATTAAAAATGTCGCGCAGTGGATTTTCTGTCCTGTTATCCGTCTGGAGTCCTAAGAATGAAACTCGATTTGAAGTGCTGGTATCAATTACAGAAAAAACTAAGGAGCGCCTACCATTCAGCTTCTATAAAACGGTACAGAGCACGGTGTTCAAACAATTTATGAACCGGGATATATCAGTCAACGTAGTAACCATGTTACGGACTGGGCGACCGGATTTCGATTCCCAATGCTGCAGTATGTTTGTGTTTTCCACTTCGTTCTGACGGGCTTTGGGGCCCATCCAGCCTCCTACGAAATGGGTAATGGGATCCTCTGCTCGAAAGCAGAGCGGCCGGAGCGTGAAGATAATCACTAACCTCTCTAGCGCCGAGGTTAAGTATGCATTGCGTCATATCTCCGATCCCCCCATACCAGAAAATTTTACGTTTTTCTTAAACAATGTATCCAGTGCTTGATTCGTAGAAACAATACTGGTTCACCGAATTTTGCTAAGGAATTTAATTTAAAGAATCATCTGTCTTATATTTCTTGCCAATCTCTTTTGATTTTCTATTACCTTTCTCCATATCACCGTTTTTTCCTATAACTGTTTCCTTTTAGTCATCGTAATTTTTCATAAAACTCCGTCATCGTGTATGATAAAAATAGAAACCTGCTATCGGAAAACTCGCGGTGTTAATATCGCCAGTATCTGGCAGCAAATGTAGCTCTGAGCAACTGTCCAGCTTAATGAAGCACCTGATCATAGAAAGTAGGCCGCCTCTTTCTGTTGAACACTTGGCGAGATGCATGTTAACTTCAAGAATAGAAATTAAACCTGACATTCAAACATTAATAAAGGAAGAAGCTGTATCAAGATCTCAGTAATGACTTGTTTTGAGAAAACAATTATTGACTGATATGTGAACCTGTTTGCAATAGTGGGCTCAGTGCATTGTCATGACATCTGATGTGAAGCTTTCACGGTGGCTTTCATTAATAAAGTCTTCTCGGGCTATCAGCCGTGTTAGATGGCGATTGATCACCATCTAACACGGCTGATAGCCCGAGAAGACTTTATTAATTCAGAATGATGTTTCACTAAATTGTCCTCGATTATAACATGCGGTATTCCAGTAAATAAAACGTCTATGTGGCTGGATGTCTGGAAAGGACTAGAAACCCTTGGTTGGTTGTTTGAGGTTGTGTTTTTATCGCATCATTTGCCACTTACAGGCGAGGCTTCGTTGTAAATTTTCACAGCATAATCTTAAGTCAACACATTAATTTACAACTATGTTTCCTTATCTGATAGCGGGAAAAGTTAGACTGTTTCAGCAACAATGGTGAACAAAGTAGTTACTGCAAGTAGCAATCTGCGACGTCTGATAACGGCTGATCATTTTAAAATTCTGTCAGTAGCCGACACATATTAAGCCCCTTAAAAATTAAATTTTTGTAAGAAATGCTAAGTTTCATTACCGTCACCACAAAATCCAAATACTAAACCCGGTCAAATAACATCCTCACAATGCACAACCCTTTTTAATATTATCCTTCCGTCAAATTCTTAATCTCCCAAGCACTCTGTTATCATGAAGTTTAACCATTAAGATTTCAAATGCATTTATTGTTTACCTTTGTGAGCTATGGGCTCCGTTCTGAAGCCCCTTGCTTTTAACATTCATACAACGTTAGCAGAAAGTCGAATTTCAGTGGTACATGAAAATGAAAACCGAAACTAAAATATTTTCTTCAGCTCTTTGCTTAGAAATGCTTTATGTTTATTCTTTCCTCGGAGAGAGAGAGAGAGAATGGTAAAGTTCTGCAACTACGTAAAGTAATAGAAAAATTTTAGACACGTTTCTACGTCGTGTTCGAAATGAAAGCGTATTATAACTATATATTACTTGTTTATGATCCAACAAAGCTGTTTTAATTGAAGTCACATTATTTATTGCTTAATATACAGACCTACAGGGAATAGAATTTATGAAGATGTTAGGGAACAGACATAATTCTCATAAGTTGTTTTAAGTATACTTTATACAGATTTTATAAAGATAATACTGGAGCAGTGCAAATCGGAGTTGCATGTGTTAAGAAGGCGTGTTGTTGTAGGAACTAAAAGTATGACATTATTAAAATGAAATTCCTTGGGACACACAGATATATAAGTTATCCGAGCACATGTGTAAACTCTTAATGCGAACTACTGAGGTGAGAATGGCACGAGGGCCATTTATGTGAGTTCCTATAACTTTCTGAAGTTATATAGACCTTAACATATCTACGAGAGAAATGCAACTTTTCAGAAAACAAAATGTCAGCATTGCGAAGCCAAATAACATAGCCCTTCATATGGTGGCAATAACTAACGCTTAATTGTAGCTAGCCATTTTAAATTTCGTATTAAGATAAAATTATTAAAATACATTTGAATTTTTAACGCACTTTTATAAGTAAAAAATTACAAATATAACAACTCTGCAAATCATTGATAAATGTCAGGTTGTGGAAATCTAAACGAGGGACATACGCAGAGAAATAGTTCACAGAGTTTTATAGTCGTTAAATTATAATTCTTAATTATACCGTAATAGTTTACAGACAAGACTATATGAATAAAATCATGTGTCATGTATTTTTCCTGTAACTTACAGTGTGTGCCTTTCAAGATAAATGTTGTGTTATCAAAACGTCCCGTCGGTTATAAACACCTCTTTACACAGTAATATTAAATAATTTATACTTTCCTCTGTCACCAGACAACAGAGGTTTGAGCCCCAAAACGAGCAGTGTGTGTAGAAAGCGTGACTCTTAATAGTGTTCGTGATTCGTGACGCTATAACAACATCTTAAGCAATAAATCGACGAGTTATATGTACGTTCGATGTTCAGATTAGCTTGGGTTTAACGAACTGAAGTCCTGTAAGCGCCAAAGGGTTAAGCGATTACCTTACTAACAGCGTTGTAAGCTAATTATGTGGTACATGCTGAGAACAAACATGGGTATTTGTGTAGCTGCCGATGATGGGCACGGTTTTAAAAATCCATGGTCACAGTTCAGAATATTCTGTCTTCCGTACTCTGTATAAAAGCCTTACTAGTAAAAATATAGAAAACATAAAATTTGCCTCTATTTAGAAAGTCGGTTACTCACCCTGGAGCAAGAACACAGATTCAGTTATGGGGAGGGTAAGTCTGTTTAGAGTTGTAAGCAAAGAAAGAATTATGTAAGGGTGTAATTCATAGACTGTGCTCTTTATCACATATTACTAGGGTCAAAGAGCCTAGGAGTGTAGAATATGTGGGGCATGTAGCACGCATGAGTGAGATGAGAAATGTAAACAAATTATTTGTTGAAAAACTTGGAGGGATCAAAATCTATTTCTTTCGCGGCGACCAAATTTAATTAAGTCTTCTGGGGAAACTGGGAAGTGATCAGATCTTTTGTGACCACTTGACTCGGCAGATTGTCCGAGAAGACTTAATTAAATTGTAAAGACCGCTTCGAAGACTTAAGTGCAGCTCCAAATCAAAGGATAATAATTCTGCTAAAATGCGTCTTAAAGTAAATGGGATTGAAATTGTGGACTTGTTTCAGTTGGCCCAGGAAAGGGACCTCATAAAACGCGGGACTTTCCGTCAGCTGAACAAATATCATTTTCCTATGTACTAGGTTCTACGGAGTTGGTAACAAGTGACAACACTGGCATGTGTGTCTTAGAATAGATACTCGTATATGCGTCAATCTGTGCCATTAAACTCTTGAAATGCAGAGAACTTGTGTCTCAGTAAGATAGCACATATACGCAGCAGAAACACTGTTTAAGCAACTACACTTAAAATCAATACAAATATTACAAAGTTCTGAGTTCTAAGTTTAACGTTTCTAGACCATTTCTCCAACTGCTGCTGAGGAATTATATCTGGTCTTGCGAAGGATAGACTAAAAGGTATAAATTCGTCCTTTACCAGATGCTAAAATATTCAAGTAAGATTAAATTTATTTTTGAAGTTACAGGGATCCACAAACACATATGATGCGCTATTCAAGTATTTGAGTAAAACTAACTGATGTTGTCGAATGCATTGGTAACCATCTACAAGACAACATAATTATCAAGACCGAGAAGACCACAATCGATAAAACATATTTCGAGAAGTTTTGTACCTGAGCCACATAAAGACAGAGCCCGAAAGTTGTGACATAATACCCAGAATTAAAAGAGCACGCCGAAGAGTATGTAGTATCATAAGTGAGAGATCGCTGCCTCCTTCGCAGATGCATCGTGCGCGGTATTATTAATGCTAGATTAAAAACAAAGTTTAAAGGCCGGTAATTAAGAGGACAAATTTTATGAACGGAAGTTCAAGGGCAACTCAGTCGCAACAAAAGTTGTTGTGGATGAAACTTATGATGTCGATTCAATTTACAGTCAACAGCAGGACTATATGGCCTGACAGGAGACGTTCCAAGTCAGATCGTTCGGAAATGTAATATTATTAAATATTACAAACAATCGCACGATAGTGCAACGCAATTTTATTAACATCATGATGTAAGCAACAAACACCTCTGAAACGTCGGTGAACTTCTACTAGACTACACGGGGCAGTAACCCAGAAGACAGCCACCTTCATACTCGACGCCTGAGATCTTGAAATCCCACTAAAGCTTCCAAATTCCTTCCTGTGCAGTTTCAGCCATTCTCCAATTTGGCATCCTTAGCATTAGTCTCACATATGAGCAATTATTACGTGTGGTATGCACGAAAAGCATGATGGGAATACACAATGGGGGGGGGGGGGCATTACCCATAAATAATCATGTGAGAAACTACAGAAAAGATTTTGGCAGAATTTGATTTTTGGTGGTCAAAACTGCATTTGTCGAGTACATTTTATTTCTTTCAATCAACTGACCTTGCAAATTTCTGTCACTAAGAACAGCGAACTTGATAAGTGACATAGAGATTTAGACCCGGATTCTGATAATAATGATGTTTCATAACAGCTCTTAAAAATGCCATTTTATTAAAGTAATATTTATGAAACTTAAAAAACATGGCGACTGCATGAAATGTATATTATATTTCAGTTTGTGGCGATAACTAATGAAATATTGGAGATGACCTGAAGATGATCATCTCAGATAAGCTTATTTTTATACGCTGCCCCGTGATTTATTTCTACGTTCATGTGTATGTTTGGTACAGTATCTTTTTAATTAAGCTAGGAACATTCAGAATTCTTAACATGTAAAGAACGCATGCATGCAGAAAGTCTATGTATTCCGTTACGGATAACACCTTTCCCAGTCATCTTATAAGCCGGAAGACGCGAACCACCAGATTTCAGAAGTAGCGCACGATGTCTAAATCCGCCGCTCGGACCCAAGACGAAGTGAACGACCGGATTCGCCGCTCGACTGAATGTACGACAAGAACCAGAACATGATTTGCTTGTTTGCGATGTAATGCCGGCGGCTTGAAGAATCATATAGGCCTACTAAGCATCAAATAACTCCAGAGATACGGAAGACAACACTAATAATATAATACCACTAAAGTGCTTTCGTGATAACAGCAAAAATATGGATTAAAATTTTCGCTCAAGGACGCTTTGGTTTTGTCTAACATTTTCACAATAAGCTTTTCACTGCAGATCAATATGGGATCTGTGAGATTTCGTATTCGCGGCTGCGATTAAGAACATCTCTCCTGTTAACCTACATTTTCGCACGCTTAATCATAGCTCTTATCACGGACGCAGTGAGCACCTCTGAAACGTCGGTTAATTTCCACCAGACTACACGGTAAAATATCCAGAAGGCGGTAATCTGCAGTACGTTTTTATTTATTTACTTATTGAACCCTGACTTTTGTAGATTTCGTTCAAAGTGTCTTCCTCGATTTCAAGAAATAAGTTTAAAGTAATTGGAATCTAAATTATCCGTTCTTCTACAGAAAAGTGTTAATAATGGCATTTTGCTAATGACCTAAGGACACACAAGTGCTCCCAAACATAATGACCCACACCATTTAGAGTAATTTTATTCAGTAAAAATATAAGCAAAAATAAAATGCAGGTAAATTATCCTTAGCATTGATAGTCTATACCTGTATACGATAGTTCTATTACGCATTTGTTGACACTAAACGAATGCTTCCATTTCAAAAACTACACACTCACCTCTGAAAAGTTAGAAAACCAGACCACACGGCGCAACAACTCAGAGCACAGCCATCTTTATACTTTTCGCCGTGAGAACCTCAAATTTCGCTACACACGATTTAAATTCGAAATGCTTATCACCGGCATTCAGTCGTGATACATCTTTCCTTATAACTTACTTTTCATTTTAGCACAGACGTGCGTCCCACTAAGCCATAACATATTTTAAACCAATTAAATATTGTTCTACGAAACATAACACGGCACGTCATACTACTGAAGGCAGCGCATTCAATTTTTTGTTTCCGTGCATGACCAACGTTACAGACGTGCACAGTATCCGAGCCCAACTTAAATTTCCCGACATGAAGTTTGGTGAATGATTTAAAAAGCAAGTAACCATAATTAGTTTCTTCCTATAACGTATAATTTTGCAACTAAAGCCTACTCTTCACTGTATTCATGTCATAGTTCTGTTCTACTAAGGTACGGTGGGAGAACAGTCAATTTAGCCTCACTTCTAAACGTCCAATTTTATTTTAGCAGATATGAGAATGGACTATTGTAATATCCAACGACGTCAAGTGACTCGCCATGGCATATTCTGCTTGCAGAATGCGACCAACCGTAATACAATTCTGAAAGCTACTTAAGCTAACATGCATAAATGAATTTCAGGTACTTCTGTCTGTAGCCTATATTCATGTATCTCAAAGTTTCAGAACCCTAGACATGGAGGTAGAATATCCCTTCAAACTTTAGTACCCGCATCTACCTAAAGGTATACATGGTTCTGATACTCAGAGGACCAATATAAAGCTCGATTGTTTTAAACACACGATAACTCTCACAGGAAAATACTGCAACTTTCATCGCTGAAAGTTTCAAGCCCTGAATATAGAAATATCAATGGACAATGGAGACGTTGTTTTAAAGGTTTGGACGTCTGTGAGGTTGACGTAATGCCCGACATTCTCAGACCTTTGAAAGGTGAAGACAGAAAAGGCTGTTGATAGCGAAAGGGATTTGAAAGGATTGATTGGGAAGGGAGGAAAAGGAGATTTTCGATCAGTGTCAGATGAGTTGGCGTAGTCATCAACATCTAGCTGGACTGAAGGAAATCGTGCCTGTGCAATCCATACAAAATGCTAGTCTTCCAAAGCAGATAGGCTAGGTACTAATACGATAACATAAAATAACTAAACAAAATTGTCCTTACAAATTAAAATAAGTTATTTTCTATTTTAGGTGTGTTACTTCGATAAGAGATCTATCCGTAGTTCGTCGTACACCCAACTACTAATTCACACATTTCCTAAGAATATTCTTTTTTGTAGAAGAAACAATAAATAGTGAAATTCATTAATCTGCTCTCTCTTTAACCACAGATTGCGGGACGTGCTATGTTGAATTACCAATCGAAGCACAGGGCCCTGTACTCAACCTGTACAGTTACATTATCTTAGGACATCTCGCGCTAAAGTTTCCTCACAGACTTTCGACCTTCCTGTAGATTTACGTTTCTCTCTCTTTACGCTGATTGTTCCGCAAGTGATACATTTATCATTAGATGTATTAACTTGATCCATAAGATAGGTAAAAGCGGGCACACAACAATAGCTGATACATACAGAGTTTCAAACAAAGCTCACATTGAAACGATACAGCCAAATTAAAACACTGTATTCTTATTTAAGACTGGTTTCATTGTTCTACCTTATCACATTTAATAAATGTTTTAAGTTTCAAGGACAGGAATTCTTTTACCGTCACAATGACCGTGCCTAGGCGTGTTAGGAAATTAATAAATTTAATTGTGATTCAAAGAAATTAGCCATAATTAAGAAATGTGGAAGTGTACAAGAGCAAATGGGCTATCATGATATTTATGCAATTCATAAAACACAATAATCAGTTTTCTGGACCTTCTCTGCAATGGGTCTCGAGATAACTCCATGGAGCACAGTCCTTCTTGATAAGCTAGTAGTTACTCAGCTACTCAAGGAAATACACACCGCTTATAGAATTCGAAGGTCCAGTACAATGTTCATAAGATCCCGGTACATTGCTTACTGCCTCCATTATCAGGGTAATAATAGCCCTGATGATGGAGACAGTAAGCACATCCGAAATATGGATAAATTCCTCCATGATTACACAGCGTAACATTCCAAAATACAGCCATTCCACACATTCTTAGTCTGGACACTAGACAATGGTGAGTGGTAAGCTTCACGCTCCGGCTGTTTTATTCCCGTAGACATAATCCCAGAGCCTACTGGATAGAAATCTAAGCGGACTCAGCAGTCGCAGTGACGGCTAGTGAAAGGATCGATTCTGCTCCTGGCACGACTGAGGCGAGGTCTTCCAGCAAGCAGCTAGACGCCTTACTGACTGAGCTGTCATTGTTCATGGAAAAAGTAGGATGTGCAAATAACATTTCTAGGTTTCCAAAGGGACGGGCTTCAATATCAGTGAGCTGTGTGTCAGTAAGAAAGCTAATAAATGAGGTTCTATTTGAGCGTCACGTAAAGAAGCTGATGAACACGGAAATGAAAGTTTCTTTAGGTTTAAACACTATCATAATTACTGTAAATCGTAATTTACTAAGTTTATTGTCGGCTGGTTCATTTTAACTTTGCCATCAATGAAACCTTAACGCTACATAGTGAGCTACTGAAAAAGCGACGTTAAACTAAATATAAATTCTTTAATAAAATCATCATGACAGTGTAAACAGCACTTACTGGTGTCTGTCCATTTTTAAGAAGGAAGACTTGGACGGAAAATAACAGAATATGGCTGTCTTCTGGATTGAAGTGCCGTGTAGCCCGGTAGAGGTTTGGAAAAAAACTCGTACCAAACACCTGGTTCTCCTATTATCGTTTCTCAACTTTCGGGCTAATTAATTAGGTGGTTACTTAGCTGATTACCTACTTACCTATGCTAGTTGTACCTCATAGGTCTACGTTAGATTATAATTTCAGTTTGTTTATAGTGAAAACATTCTGTTACAGGAATCTCGAATTTATTCCAGGTATGTTAACACTATAAATAACAAAATTAGAAACCCAGAAGACTACGAAGCACGAATAAATGAGTGGGATTTTACTTTAACCTTCATACATTTTCGTAAGAACAGGTTGAATTTTATGTCTTCAGCTTACAATCAAAATGTTAAGCTTACAAGAGAACAGGCAAACAGCAAGTCCTTTCTAGGAAAGAGCCAGAGGTGTTAACGAAAAGAATCTATAGCAGTTGATATTAAAATTTCTGTATACGGTTACGAAGCCCCTCATATATTGACATGGCCTTCTTCGGATCGTGAACACATCATGTAAACTGATGTGTCGTACCGTGTCGAATAATGTTCATTGAGGCCGGCACGACTTTAACATCGTTTATCAGTTTGTAACCGACCACAAATTCAAGAAAATTGATTAAGAAGTTTTCATTTTCCCTCTGGCTAAATACCCCACCATGAAGACATAATGGAAACGTGGAGATAAATCTCGTAACGTTATAGACGTTACAGTGCTATTGCAGATCTAGCTTTCGAAATGAACGATGGCCCCAAGTACAGGGAAACAGAAATACTGAGTGTAACGTACCACCGGTAGAACCATTTAGAACTACGTAATAGATTTTACCCCTAAATTGAGGTTGAGACTATACCACGGCTGCCTGTACCTTGACACCAAAGTAAAATACTCGTGTTTATGACATAGACTAGTTGTAGTAGAAAGTGTGCAGTTCAGAAATACCCTAAAGGAATACTGCCCTATGAAACTGCAGGGTCATTCTCTTCAGCAACAACTAAAGTATTATTATGAGACCAAGGCAAGCGTCTTCAATGAAGTATCGAGTGCAGTTAAACCCCCCCCCCCCAAAGAAATATTTTAATGTAGGTGTAGGCTGGTACATGTGACTGTGTCCTACTTCAGACACGCGAAAATTTGCATCTAACATGACGTTTAGATAATATCTGAGTGGGCACTGCGTTAGTGTCGATATAAAACATTATTCATATACGTAGTGTTATTGACATCGTTTATCAGTATGTATTTTAATTGCAGCAATAAATGTCTGTCATGGAATTAATAAGCAAATATTTTATTGCATCACATTTTCTGTCTATCTTAACTTTGCACTACTAGGGTTTGTGTACTGAAGAAAAAAGAGGTTGTTCGTCACTTTTTGAATAACTTAAACTAATGGTGATATCTCTCTGAATGATAATATTTTGTTTAGTTAGTTGTCTTCTGGTAGTATACCAACGTTTCGGAGGATAATGCTGCCTTCATTCCAAACCGTTAAGATGAGATTATGTTCCTCCGTCAGAATAGTCTGTCTGTGCCGAGATTTGAACGCGGTACCTGCGGAAGGAATGGTAATCAC
Source organism: Zootermopsis nevadensis (assembly GCF_977971745.1). NCBI lineage: Eukaryota > Metazoa > Arthropoda > Insecta > Blattodea > Termopsidae > Zootermopsis > Zootermopsis nevadensis. The sequence continues at coordinate 2,874,129 of NW_028259152.1, read as the reverse complement.
TCGGTCGGGTCATTGTTTTCTAGATATTCTTTTTTTTCTATTATGTCTGGTATTTTTCAGGTTATTTTATTTAGGTCAAATTTAAAACTGCACATGAAAAAGTCTACTTTACTTCCATTCATAACCACCGTCTTTATATATAATATAAGAATTACATAACTAAAAATCCGCCATTAGACACAAACGTTTTAAATAACCCAAATATATTATTATGATAATTAACATATCCCATATCTAGGAAGGTAGCAGAATGTCATTGAAAATGTCATTATACTGGTTCTGGCTGAAGAGCATTTTTCAGAAATTGTACTAGGCAAATTTTAGAGACAAACTATGCTAGATTAAAAAAGAATTAGTATGTACATAAGCCAAATTGAAAATCTAAAATATTACAAACATAGATACAGAGTAAAGACAAATATAAACAGAATACAAACAGATATTAAAAGAAATGAAGAAGAGACCAACTAGCTACACCTAGACTGCCTTTCGATGCAAACGGAGATGGAAGATATCTGAAAACAAAGTGTTGAAGCAAATATTTGGACAGAAGCGATGGATTGAATACATAAGTTTTTTGTTTAGTATTTGTCATTTGTTATTCTTAAATCAAGAAGTCTGAGATGAGCTCTACATATAGAACCAAGAATTGGAGAAACTTTATAGCGGGGAAATCACACAGCAAAAGTACAAACAGGCCGAAAAAGTAATTTCTTAAGAAAGGTAAAAAAAGCTTGTTCATTCTACTATTGAAAATTTTTATTATTCTTACAAAACGGTTTTTCTGCATTAAGATATATCTTGGAAACAGAGTCTACTGGTTTGTGTCTGAAAATTGTAACGAAACCTTTAGTTCAATAACAGAAATAACCTGAAAAGTTGAGTAACTACAGATGTTTCATGTCTATTTGAAACATGATTACAGTCTATTATTGTAGAACTTCGTGTATATGACAAGTCTTGAGATTGGGGAAGGGGGCAACGGAACATTAGGACGAGACAGACTGTAGCACCAGGAGAAAAGTGACGAAAATAAAATACAGAATTTCCAGCTCCATTTCCTTTATTTTAATTTGTATAATTTACCTTAAAATGAGTAGAATAGGTATATATAAACTATCATATTATTCACAAACCATTTTAATAGTTTTCTAAATTATTTAAGTATATATCATGTTAGAGAATTCCATAAAAAAATTTACAGTAACATGAACCATTAATGGGAAATATTTCTGCTTTATAATATTCTCTTTAATTCATAATATCAAACCAGTTAGCAGAGCAAGCTAAAATGAGCATCAGCTGATATTATTTACATACATTGCGGGTATATATGTTTCTAAACAAAATTAATGTGTGTATAAATAATCTATGTAATTTTAACTATTTTCTGTCAATTTTATGTGTGTGACGTAACTTTTCATCTTGTAACTACTTGTGTGAAATGAGACACATTGTATTTACAAAAAAAAGCCAGAAGCTGGTATAGGAAACATAATCAAAATTGTATATTCCACTCCCTTATAAATGCGCAACATTTAGAATGTGAACTGACATTGCGACTTATTTTTATGCAGTCTCGTTCTCATATAAGTAGCGCTTATTTACATTGTCCGTGCACATAATTTGACATTCAAAACATTATCAATATTAGTATTGCTTCTTGCACAGAAAATTTTAGTTATAACTGTGAATGAACATAAACTTTAGTTTGCAAAACAGGATATGCTGATATGCATTATATACAATATCTACATGAAAATACGCTTACAATTCTGTTCACTACATTAACGATATTCTGTCTTGAGATTAAAATGAGAGGCAGAATTTATTAAATTATGCCGACTTTTAGACATGTCGCACCTATCCAGTATCATAAAGCAAGTTTGTCCAGAAATGTTTCTCATATGCATCATTTCTTATCTTCTTACAATATTCGACAACCGTTCTAGCAGCAGAGTGACACATGCAGTTTATCAGAACGAGATTTTCAAATCCTTCAGTTACCTTTCCTCTTATTTCAAATACTTTGTTCTGTGTCCATCCCATTTGCTTGTGTACAATTTTAATCCCAGAAAATAATTTTTAGAACTATCTCATCAGCAAAATGGGTAAGCTCTTGTAAATCCAGTCTCATAATAATCTGTGGTTATCTGCAAATTAAAATAATTTTGTTAATGTACAATTCACATCAGACAGTGGCACAACTGTATAAATATGATAAGTGAATGAAAGGACAGTGTGTATATAGGAACCAGTATTTCTAATTATTCAAAAGGATGCTTACGCATTGTAAGTAAAAGCTAATCAGTCTCTTGTTTTCAAGTATTACAATCGATGAATATGTAGCGTCTACCGCTCAACGAGTAGTATGTTCCCAGAGCTAAGAGTTTAGGAAGAAAATCAGCTAAGATTTGACTAGAAAATGACAGAAAAAAAATATGACCTCAACAATACGTCATAATGTAAATTCATGAAATATGTTCCTTTCTATCCCAAAATATAACATTTGCATGTTACAACTGTACAATAATAGCATATTATACATGAGCGACTATTTATACAGACTTTAAAATGAGAAAATAGTATGCAAATTTAATTGCTCACACCCACTACATTTCAGGTTATTAACAGTGCATAAAAAGAATCTTAAAAATTCAGCCACAAGGACAGCTAAACATGGGGACTGCTTCAATATGAAAAATATATCCCCTCGTAAGATTAAGCCTATTTTTGTAAAGTCGCATCTTTCATTGAAAGAAATGTATGTAAAAGAATGGTATGTTGCAGTGATAAGTTATACATTGATGCCCACTACATTCATATATTTTTAAGTATTGTAAAAAAATACAAAATATACTATATACCAAAATTTACAGAAATTTCTCAAGTAAAAATCCTGCCAATTCTGCTGCGTGTAAGTACCCTCAGTGCCAGAAACAACTATATTTGATTAACAAGCTTCCTAATTATGTACAAGAACTATTGTTCACTCATATTACACTACATAACTCACTGGAGGGCACAAACTCGTTAATAAAAAAATTTACATATTAAAAATAATAATCAGTCAAGACTGCTCGAGTGTTTTATCAACCGTAGCCTCTAGTTGTTTATTTTTACAAAAAATATATACTGGTGAGCTTCTAGGTATAAAATTCTCAGCCCAGCATTATAAAACATTAATATTGAAAAATGTACAGTGAGGATTGTGGCAAACATAATTAAGTTGCTTTTCAATTACTTTCAGTCTTCATTTTCTCAAATATACCATTCAAATAAAGTCACTTTTCATGCAAACACACGCTTCATGTTCATTCTTCAGTGGGAATTACGAAGTTTAGACACTTATGCTCAGCACTCTGTACCAAAACATTCATCATGCATCTATCACAGGTTTTAAGTTAACACTTCACTTCATCAGTATTCAGATAAATAAATCAACCACAACACAGTTTCTCATAAAAATTATAGTTTTCATAAAAAAATTTATCTTCCTTCATAGCGATGAATTAAATATCTCAAAAAATACGGAATATTGATATTAACATGTCCTCAGCATTTCTCTCACGCAGAATGTTACTTATTGCTCGAAGCCGGAAGTTTAATATTATCCACGCTATTAATTGCAAGTCGCTTGTGTACCAGTTTGTGGTTTCATACAACACTTTTGTAATCCTAACTTTGAAACCAGCAATAATATTCATTGCTAAAATATATTAAAATAATTTGATTGTATGGCACTAACCCTGAGTTGACTAGTTTTCACACATCAGCATTCACTAGAAATAATCTTGAGCAAAAGAACTGCTTGCTTAACATTTAAGAACATTACAATTTCCAGTACACAAAGTCATCGCTCCATGCTTCATTATTTGTGACTTTCATAGCTTATCACATGACTCACTTTATACACGAGGCGCCTAAATGGAAATACATTAATGTCTATTGGACTTCTTATGAAATTTGAATACTGAAGATTTTGTTGTAAAGCAGTTTTTCTAACACACGGTAGTGGCAATTTAATTTTCATTAGAAACTTGGCTTTCAAAATATACGACGCAAAAACAAAAAATTGACTGAAACAAGAGAGCTTTACAAATAAGAGATAAGTCAACCACGAAAGGAATAATAAATCATGCGAAATAAATAAACCAAGCCAGGGAGATAGTGCCATCAGCCTTTTGCTTAATTCCGTCGTGTTGCTCGGATTGGTTTATGCAAATTGCCTCATTAATCTCTTGCCTTCAATCTTTGTTTCTCCCAACAGCATTTGTACAAAGCAGAATTCATTGTCTGGAACATTTATTCAGTCCCCTTCTTGTCTGAATGCTGCACCACTGCTATCAGTTGATTCTGGTGCATACCAGAATCTGAACTTATGTACGGTTTATTGTAACATGAGTTACATTAGGATAAACATAGTCAGGTGGGTGAAGTATTGGAGACTAGCAGCTTTAGGTAGAGAGACTGCACGTGGAAAACAAACTGCTGACACAATCTTCAAACGGCATTCTGTAAAAAAAAGAAAAGAAGTTTCAGAAACAGGAAAGAACATTCATTCTGTTATGTTAGTAATGACGCTAGCCTATAAGCAAATATAGGAAGAAATACGCAGACCTACAAACTTCATCACCAGAGTGCAGCATAAAATCATAATGGAAGTAAATTCTTCAAAGCTACGGTAAAATTCATATATTTGGGAATGACAGTAAATCAAAATTATGTTGTAAGATTTTTGGTTTTCACAGCGGTGAGTACGAAAATTTCTGTCTTCTGGGTTGTTGCGATTTATCGCCCTGATGACGGAGGCAGTATGACCTCTGAAACGTTGGTTAACATCGACCAGACTACACAGCGCAACAACCAAGAAGACGGAAATCTTCAAAATTATGTTAATAAAAAAAATTAGACAAAAGTAAGTTTGTCAAATTATTGCTACTATTCACATCAGAATCTTTTTTATTCTCATCTCAGAAAAGTAAGTAAAGAATATTTAGTGTGTGTTTGAGGAACAATGCTGAGAACCATACTTGGAATTGAAAAGACGCATCCAAAGGCTGAAGAAAACCACGTAATAAGGACATTGATAATTTGCACTCCTCACAAAATATTATTAGTGCAGACGAAAAAACTGGAACCTCTGAAGCTACGGCTGTACGGCACAATTGCAACATTGATTATATCCATTTTGGAAATGACGATCTTTTCGATTCAATTAATGTACGGAAGGTGCAACATCGAATTGCGGTGTTTATGCAAAATCCATCGTTTGGTTCAAAAGTTAATAAGAAATATAACTATTAGGATAAAACGATACTTAATAGGCCTACTCACTTTTCTAACCGAGAAACTGCGATTCGGACAACTTGAAGACACAAGCGAGCTGGCAGGTGACATTGATAGGCCAGCCGATATATCGATTCACTTCCGCACATCGATCATAAATGACTACCGACCGTCATAACTGACGACGACTATGGACGTCAAAGATCCTTACAGGCGACCTGTGATCTGGCAGAGGTCAAATAAAAGCTAACTCGTGAGGGCAGGTTTACATTCATGTGATACTAGCATGACTGCTTAGTAATCGACAGGTCAGGGGATCAAAATCAGAGGCCAACTAACTAATCTCTAGAAGGAAATTAATAAAAACAGGTTTTATAATTGCTGTTTATACGATATCAACATCCTTATACCCTTAAAGAATTTCAGAGAGCAATGTATTTTCTGTATCCTATCCTCGATAGTTTATCGATTGTTCAAATTCAGTACAACCACAGAGTTGATTTCGTGTAAGGCCTATTTGGTTCAGAGTCGTTCGGAATATTTGTGTTCTAAACAACCAAAAATTCACACCATTCCTGCTTCGCATTCAGAGGATTTAGTGACCAAGCGACGGGTTATCGTGACTGTGGTTTTCGTAGTTTTCTCCAGTCCCTCCAGGCAAATACATATACAGCATCTTCAGTTAAGCGATAACCGATTCCTTCCACATCCTTCCCATTAGAATAAATCATTCTGTCATTCGAGGTTATTCAACGAATTCCGCTGAAACAGCTTCGCTAAATAAATTAATAAATAGGCCCAATCTATTCTACACCTTGTCCAGAACAGTTGAGCAGAAACACCTAGTAAAATTTGATTATCTCGAAGGGATCTGACGTTCTTACGGCAGTGTCGATGTTGGTCTTCCGTGTAGTAACGCCATGTGGACTTGTAGGTTGATACTAAAGTTCCTCCGAAATTACAAGTCCACACAGGGTTACGACCCACAAAACATTAACACCATGAAGGCTAAGGCGTCTGAAACGTGAAGCTGAGCATCTAATCATCTATAGATCTATTTACGAAGCTAAACATTCCTTCCTTCCACCAGGTAATGAGCTACACAACTATGGAGCAGAATCCTTGAAAACCAAACAGTCGCGCAACTATTTAACAGATTAGCCGCCTTCTATGGAGCCTAGAAGCTCATTACTGTGTTCACAAGAGTCATCCACTCGTTCGTGAGTCCGATCTTGTGTCAGGTGAATTCAGTTCACAACCTCGCAGGTACATATTAATACCATATTCACATCTAAGCGGTCTAAGTGGCCTCTTCCGTTCAAGATCTCCGATTAAAATTACGCATGCATTTCTAATTCCCTCCATAAATGCTACATGGTCCGTCAAATCATCTTCCTTAACTTCATCAGAGTAATCATACTCGAAGCTCTTTATTGTAACAGTTTTATCAAACCTCTCTGCCTTGTTTCCCACTTTGCTCCAAATATTCGCCTAAGAAGCTTCTTTCAAACACCCTCAGTCTATGTATGATTTGAGGTTTTCACAGCGGTGAGTACAATAAAATCTTCTCGGGCTATCAGCCGCGTTAAGTGGTTAAAACACGAAAAGACCAACGTTTCGAGGTCCATCTCTGTCATCGTCCTCAGGGTACTGAAGTGGTTGTAAGTTGCTGGGTGTCCCAGATATTCCCAAACGATGATCATATGAACGAAACGAATGGGTGACTATGATGTCGACCGCAATGCCAGAGTCGTACGAAGCTGTGGACATAGGAGGCCTGCTTATTTGTGTGCAATGCAACTGTGGAACATCGATCATCTGATTCATTAACCTCAGAGCATGATCTTGACACGAAAACCAGGACACACAGACCTTGGGGTGATCATCGCTGAAACCATTGTTATTCACAACACACGGATGATGTAACACTGGGAACTGAACTACCGGCATTATCGCTGTATTTTAAATGCTGATTGCCTTCAGTCAACCGATTTTTTACCTGCTTCTAGACGGCGCCGACATTCTGAAAGCAAACGTTGCATCAGTTACGGTAAAAACTGAAACTCGTTTTTAGCAATCTGAGACGAGTTTCATTTGAAGCAGGTCGCGACCAAGGGTTGAACACTACGCCAGCACCTAGTCCTTCGAAACTGGAAACGAAACATATTTTACAACAGCATTCAGTGATTTTTACATGTCGACGTATGGAGGTATAACTCCATGAATTCTTAACCTCGGCTCAGACGGAGGTGATTCTGTCAGCTTCGCGCGTCCGCCACTTTAACCCCAAGAAAAGAACCCCGTACCCATTAGGCAGGATGCTGTGTGGGCCTCCGCTGGGAAAAGTTCTTCTCTGCCGGGGATCGAACTCGTGTTGCCCAGCCCTTAGTCTAGTCACCACAGTGACTCAGCTAAATAAAAAATATCCTCAGCCCTCAGGACGATAATGGCGCTGAAAAAAAGAGGCAGTAACCACATTTGATGCGTCGGGCAATTTCTACGAGACTACACCGCGTAACAACTCGGCCACGTCATCTTAGTTTGGATTATTCAGTATTAATTAGATGCGTATCAGAAAAGGCAAATTGCCACGCACCGGTACCAAGCAAATGTAGTAGGAACATGCCTTAATTGAGTTTAATTAGTCTGCATGAACGATAATGCAGGAGGGAAAGTGGAAGTGTCGCTTGTACCCAGGTATCACGTGCCAGGCTGAACTTTCACGACCCGACAAGGCCCTGTTTTACTGATGGAGAAATAAACACGTTGCACAATCGCGGTCTAAAATAGAAGCCACTGCTAATATTTTATTTATATCTAAAACCGGATCTAATGAAAGCCAAGAACTTTCAATAACAACTGAAAATACGCCAATTACCTCTTTCTTTCATGACTAATATCAAGCGGTGATACTAGCTCGACGGAGCTGATTTTCTTCTTGAGAAGCTCATAGTTGCTTACATGTCAACACAATAGAATCCGGGATTTGTAATCGTGTCTCAAGAGTCACTCATTTATCTCCTGATCAAGATAAATCCAGTCCATACCAGTCGCCCATCAGTATCGTGAATCTTTAATGTGGCCGGCGAACTCTCTCGACGAAGGTAAATCTAAAGATTGTCTTTTTTCAGAAGAATAAAATCACGTTCTTCAAAATTAACACTTGAAGCCGCTTTAAATTTGCGAATCTGAAGTTATGTTTTCTTTGAGGTAAGAACTGCATTTTAATTATTATTTAGATGAGCTCCATCTTCAGTTAATTTAAATAATTCTAACTTGGCAACCTGATTTGACCAGTCTTCTAGCGAGTATCGCTGTGTTAATCTTTCCTTCCTGGCTAAAAAGAAATAACGAGACTGGACAGGTGAATCGTGCTTAAGACAATTCGTGTTTGTGTGCATTTCCTCCCCATCACTCAGTCGAATGAAGTAATTACAAACATTAATAACACTGCATATATATTACATGAAATACAACAAGAAGCTAGTATTTACAGGAATATTAGATCCGCTGTTAAGATCTGACCTATTTTTTCGATACGAAACTTTGGCTTATACGGAAAAGAGGCTATACAACGTCAGTTCCATTGCCTAATCATGAAGGTCATGTGTCCTGTTGGCTACACAAGTGATGAAAATTGTTACAACGCATAATTACCTCAGTGGAAAAGTTGCTATTAATGGAGGCAGACAGTGCAACAAACTTAAAACTGAGAAGCATTATGCAAATGAAATGCATAAACAGGAAGAAGCGGTTTTGCATTTAAATTAAACACTCTCTTCCATGTTCATGGACACGCCACAGATTATATGCAGAATGTTGGTACCTTTAAGACGAGATCTTATTTAGAAATCCATCGTATATATTAACAACTCCCCACAATCAATGTGTGACATTTGCTCATGTATTTAAATATATTTCGTAATTGGTCTTTATTCTTGTCAGAATCTGCGAGTTAATGTTCACTCAAAAAAAAAATGAAGCGTTACCCTTCAGAACTGCGAACATCTTAAATCAGTTATGAGGATAAGCTAGTGCTGTACTACTCTGGCATTAGAGTGCGGAAATAACTTTACAGTACTTTTGAAGATGTGCAATGCTAGCCGTCAGATATTGGTTACCAGACATCAAATGAGATACAATCTTTTAAGAGACCACCACCTCTGCAATTCAAAGCAAAACAAGAACTCGCCACCACTACAGAATGACAGTTAACAGACAAAGAAAGAAGTCAGGCAGAAACAGCTTAAGTTCGTACCTTTTGAATGGTTCATTCTAGGCGTGGCAGAGTCCTCGCAAGATCCGGAGAAACAGAGTACCACCGATGATGTTACTCCGCACGGAAGGAGCGAATCGAATGGGGCAAGTCACCAATATGGAGTGCTATTATCCAAATGGTTCCAACTCGCAAATTCTGACCAAGAATCAAGTTTGGCATGAACAGCATCAGCACACCTGACTGCATTCTCGACGGGCAAGGTATCGCCTTTACTGCGCCTCAGCTTGAGCAAGAGCAATTCTTCTTCGTTGCTGGAAGACTTCTTGAGAAGGACATAGTTCTTTCCCGAGTTACTGTCCCAGTACTCGGCTCCTTCACACCGAAAACACACGCAGAACTCAATTCGGACCGAACGGGGCGGCAAAGTAAGACGGAATGAGAACGTATCGTACAAGACATACGATGCAGCTGCAGAGACCGTGGAGTTGTTATTGACGAATGTACAGTAGGCATCTTCATGTGTTCTCCATTCGTCAGACGTTGATCGGACAAATACTTCTTTGTGGTAAGCGACATTTCGCACTTTCACGGTACCCACGACAATGTCCTCGGCTTCGCGGACGATAACGTTCTCAAGAGAGACATTTCCCGTATCCAGACGCTTGCGGAAGTCCAGGTAATCCGAGGCGGGTTGTTGGAACGTCACTTCCCAAGGTTCAGGTACTACTTCGGCCGAGATGCCTCTTGTTACTTGGGCAAGGAACTGAAAACTGAAAGCTGGAGGGACGTTCGACGGTTCAGTCATTACGCGAACCTGTGAAGGGGCAAACAACAGGAAAATTAGAAAAGCCTCTGCTTTCCTAATTCGAACAGTCGTTCTTTGTACTTTTCCAAAGTGAACAATGTTAAAAGTAAATTCGATTCTGCGGGTAAAGGTAAATGAAGTGAAAAACAAGTAATTGGCTATTTTACCGTACGAATGAAAAATTCGAAAGACGAATTTAGTACTAGAAACCCTGACATTCCCAATACTCAGATGTTAATATTCGTAAAACAACTGCAGGATTCTTTAGTAACTGTTAAATATCAATGCCTCGGAAAATAGATGTGTACAGTAGTAGCATTTGAGGTTTTCACGGCGGCGAGTCTGAAGGTGACTGAATTCTGGGATGTTGCGCCGTGTAGTCTGGCATAAGTTTACCGAAGTTTCAGAGGTCCTTGCTGCCTCCATCATCAGGGCGTTGAGTCAGCAAGGACATCTGAAACGTCGGTAAACTTCTAGTAGACTACGCGGCGCAACATCCCAGAAGAGAGCCATCTTCATCTCTAGTTGTGCACAATTCTGATCAAACACGCAAAATATCTGACTGCGTTATCAGACTTTACTGTCATTCTTAGAAAGAATTTGCGTTCATAAAGAAAACAAAATACACCCACCTGTGTTAATGACAGACCCTTATCATCGGCAAACACAACCTTCTTTTTCAGTCGAGTTGGGCTTGGAAGATCATTCTCATCCGAAGAACTAGAGGTGTCCTCAGGCCGTACGACGAGGCAGGGACGCCTTGGAACTGCTACTGGCATTTTTAATAATGTAGAATGCGAATTAGTTTGAGGCTGTAGAGGCGGGGAAGTGTGTTGAGCAGGTAGTTGGGAGCCGAACTGTAGGGGACGGATATAGGAACAGGCTGGAGGATGCTTGTATCTCAGCCTGTAGCTCGCGAAGTTTGAAAAGAAGTCTGCAGAGACCGGAGGACTGTGTGCCACTAACATTTCATAGTCGGCTGGCATTACTATGGAGCACAGTGACTACCTGAAACAAGGATACAAGCAGATCATCAACACAGGCTGTTCGAAACTATCGCCTGAATTAATAAGACAGTAATGAAGGGTTAAAAGCAGAATGTTCCTTCGAAGCGTTTCTGCCCACCCACGAGTCGACACTGTTACGAGTCAGAAGATAAAAACTGACAGTAGAGAAATAGGTTTGATCCTGTGCATATCTCAGTAGTGTGTTTTGCTGGAGCGGTGGGTTAGTGTGTGAATGTGTTAGTTACATTTTTAATAACCAGAGAGAAACTAGTTTCAGGCACTGAAGACTACAAACAACTCGACGGAGTAGAGATCTTCTAAGAAGCTAACAGCATCTCAACAAGTCAATACATTCCCCGTCTTTTACGCAATTCGAAGATTCATTACCGTGTTCACAAAAACCTGCCACTGAGCAATTTCCTGAGCCATAAAAATCCAGTCCACTGCCTAGAACACTACGTCTTTATGATTCATTTTAATATCATCAACCCTCTACTACTAGGTTTCCCGAGTGGACTTTTTTCTTTTTTTACTTTGTCCATCGTCTATGTTAAAAAAAATTAAATTTACTGTGTTCTGCTTTCGTCTTGAAGTGAAAAGGGAAGAGGACATGTTGGGCCCCTGGTTGAGTCAGCCGTTAAAATACCAACATAACTTCCCGTTCTTGTATTGTAATATGCACAGTACACTTCGGACGGAACTCCTTGTACTCAAATGCTTTGGCTTGTTTGTAGAAAATAGCTGCTCTTTATTCATGCTTCAATTTAAGCGCTATTCATTTCTAAGCTAAGTCATGTTCATAGGGCACTTGTGTCTTGCTTGAACCCAAATGCCAACAAAGAAAAAAAATCCGCTGAATCGTTCAGGCACTGAAGTTCAACGAGACGCATAGTAGAGGGCGATGTACGTACAACAGACTGAATTTAAAAAAATATAGGGTATTCAGGAACGCAGGATTTTAGGTTTTTACAGCCGTGAGTCCAAAGATGGCTGTCTTGTAAATTGTATCACCGTGTAGTCTGGAAGAAATTTGCCTAGAGCGCTATAACCTATCAGACAGCCATCTTCGTTATTCAGGAACGCTTGTGGCATGGTGCTGGCAATATTAAGTTGCGTGCTTCCAACAAGACAGACAAAATCTCCATCGAAATACACACTCTTCCTAGTAATTTTAAACTGTACACATATTATTCGATAGGCTCGTAGCTAGTCAGAATTCGTCCACACGTGCTCGAACTTCGTCGTAGTAGACTGAGGGTATCTGATAACAGGATGCTGAGAATAATACTTGGGCTTAAAAGACAGGCAATGGCAGGAGATCGAGAAAATTGAATAACGAGGTGCTTCCTAATTTGTAGGCCCACACTTCACCAAATATTATGAGGGCCATCAAATCAAAGAGGATGAAATTGGTGCAGCGCGTACTGCAAGAGGAAGTGATGAGACGCACATTATAATAAGGAAACCTTAAAGGACAGAACCACTTGTTTAAAACTGGAATATATTGGATAAAAGACATTAAAATTGATCTTAAAGGAATAATATTTGAGGGTGTGGATTGGGTTAAACTGGCTCAGAATAGGAACTGTAACGAGATCTTAACGAATGAAGTGTTCATTGAAAGTCGAGAGATTTCTTGACCAATCGAGCAACAATCAATTATTAAAGAACAACACGTCCTGTTAGGTTAGGTTAGACATTATAGTAGTTTCTATCTGAAGCAGTACAGGCTAGATCCTTTGACAGAACTGCATTGGACTGTTAAGTTGATGGAGAATCAAAGGAAAAATATCCCTAAAATATTATAATGATAAGTTTAGTTTAACCAATTGATCTTTGTAAAGGTGAAACGTTCTGTTTTCTTTGAAGTACAGACTGAATTGAAAAAAAAATATTTAGACCAGCTTCGACTTCATAGGGTTGAACAAGTCTGAATGAAAACCCTGGTCGTATTCTACACCCCGAGAGGCGTCTTTCTGCCTCATCATTTGCTAACAACAGACGTGAGACTTATGCCTCATAAAGGGAAGAATATTTCTGATATAACAACATTTCCGAGTTCGTATACAGTAATTTACATGTGCGTTGCGTCTTCATGTACAAAGTAACAAATTGCTGTCTGCTCTTAGTGGCGTCTTCATGGCACAGACGTCTCTGTTCAGCGTTTGACAATAAGACCATTTTTATAAACACGCAATTTGTGCTTCCATGGGATGGTTAGGTCGTTATACGGGAGATAGAAATAAAACACTTCAGTCACGAGACTGGCGTCAAGTGTACATTTCGCAAAACATCTTCGGTAAAAAGAAAAGCAGACGCGCTTCTTGGTAATCTGCTTCGGTAAGTTGATGTCTGTGGTTTGTCTGCACGTGTTTGAAACACACGGCCTATCCTTCTGGACAGTTATTTTTCAATGCCGATATACGAAACATAAGTGTACGCACAGGCATATATAACCATTCCTGAGTGGAACCTAGCCGAGACGCCTCTTATTAAAGCGATTTCGCCGTCTGTAGTGGCTTTCACTTTTTGAATGTACGGCCAAGGATCTGACGAAGTCTAAGCCCCTGTGTGATATTCCATAACACAGTAGTTTCCTTTTTGATCAGGGATTGTCATCCTCCAGACCAACGTCTAAGGCGAAGAATCACTCAGTGTCTTTCGGCTGTCAGTGACTGCTTATCCGATAATTCGCAGCCATCCTCCATTTCTTTAGGATATAACATTAAGAAGATAAGAAAGGACACAGCAGCTTCTAGTCTGTACTGAGTACACTAATTTCTTAGGCAGAAATGTGAATATCGGTGTAATAAATAGCTCAATTATTCTATTATGCGTTAAAAAGGCTGTTCCAGAAATAAATGCAGAAAACTATGCGTGTGTTAATGCAACGAAATCAGAACAAAATACAGGCTAAATACAGATATAAATCTAATGACGGAGATGAGACACACGGAGGCACTAGACTTCAGATAGAAATTTACCGACGTTTAAAATGTACCTACCGTCCCCATCAACAGGGCGACCACTGTTGGCGACGAGCCAGATTATGTACTTTGAGAAGGGAAGACGTAGCGTATAAGGCGTCCTGCTCTTCCCCCCTTGCCCTTGTATTTTCCCTTCTCCCAACCCTATGACGTAGCTCAGGCTTGCAGATATTTGCGCCCTAAGAGTCTACACAGCGTCGAAACCCAGAACGCCACCTCCACCACAGTTAGAACCTCACGCCTCTCACAGTGGACCTCTACGGTGAGGCAACGCTGGAATCCCTGCGCATCAGATCAGATCTGAAGCTGCAGAAATGTTGCTTCGAAACACTGATATGTACCTGCAAGTCTGCACGGCGTCAAAGCACAGATCAACATCGTCAACGCACTATTTACTGCAAAATAAGGGCAAGAAAATGATTTCCCGATATCGAATTTACGAGACACATAAGAGGTCAATCGTGAAGCTGATAACCCATGCAGCTCATGTACACTTGATTACATTCGGCGAGATATAAAAATTCCATAATTAGTGTAAATTGCTTTGTTAAAAGTGAGGTCAAATAAGGCAAAAGAGACCTTAGAAGGACAAAATTAATTTCATCTGTAGACTCTTACGCTAACGTGTCCTCGCTATAAGAGGATTATATTGCAGTTTAACATGTTGATCCGCATCAAAGTATCCGTCCTGTATTATGTGTACATGAGATTATTTACAACGACGATTAAAATAACTGAACTGAGACAAACTGTAACAAAAATAAAACCAACAGATTTCATAACAAAAACTAAGAGTCACAACAAACAGTAGAAAAACAGATTAATGATGAATTTGTAAAATAAGTTCCAATAAAACAATGTTTCGTGGACATTTAAATAACAACTGCTAGGAAATGAAAACTCGTGCTGACTTAGAGTACGTGAATGAGTAAGTGAGCTTCCTACGAAAGGAAATAGAGAAGATCATGTGTCTTAAACACATCTCACATCGACACAAAGTGAGCCACTACGTTATGAGGCATAGAACCATAAAATCATTGAGAGGGCTTCAGTGGTCACAGTTCTTACTGCATTTTGGTTACAGATCTTGAAGTACAAAATCTGATACGACGAGGAATCTTGACAACTATGAATAAATATTTTTTAAATAAATGACGAGGAGTGGTTATGGTGGTGTTTTGTATTCTGGAAACTGAAAGCATGAAAAAAAACTAGAAAAGGTAAGACGTCAGGTTCTCACGGCGGTGAATACGAAGATGACTGTTTTCTGGGATGCCTTGCCTTGCAGTCTGGTAGAAGTTAGCCGACGTTTCAGAGGTGCTTCCTGCCTCCAACATCAGGACGATAAGTAAGTCGCGAAAATTTCAAGCCTTGGACCGGTCACGAGACTCGAAGAATTTTATGGAACCCCAAGCTCCAGTGCCGTATTAACAACAGCCTGCCAGGAAACCCAATACCGAGCCAGCTTAATCCAGTTTACATTCTCGCATCATATTTCAAGAACAGTTTTCATATTATCCTCCTACTAATGTACAGGCTTTCAAATTTTACTATTAAATATTAATGTGTTACTCAAAACAACAATATAACACCGATTCATTTAAGTGTCTGCTTAATACTTGCCAGAGCATTTGGATCTAAATAAGAAAAATTTTGTTGCTGAAAGCACAGGGCTTCCTACTTTCTAGTGAAATCCTGGTGAGCTTCAGGAAGTATTTTATTGAAAATGTGATGAAATCAATCTCATAAATTAGATAAGGCGACAGACGTATCAACAGCTAATCATTTCATTGAAAGATTATCTCGAAGGACAGTTACAGATTCATTTATGCGAACACGCGTTCACACACGTGAAACACTACGTACGATTCGACATTGAGCTTGTATTTTTTCCCCCAAAAGCGCACATGTCTTGTCTGTGTGCATTAGGTAATCTCGGAAATTTGGTTCTGGTGTTCCAGACTAAAATTTGTCTGGTGAATTTAGGTTTGTGTGCTCTGTTTAAGAACTCCTATTCCATATAGCCCCATCGGTGACTAACCATTAAAACAAAATATTACGAGACTTCAAATATCAAAGTCTACAATTTTAATTTTTAAAGGTGTTTAAATACGGTGAACAAAAGCCATGTGCAAACTTTAACAGCTTCGAAACGTTGGTGTGCTTGGGTGACTTCGGTCGTTTACGGTGGGTGTAAAATGTGACTGGATGGAAGTCAATTCACTTATAAGACAACAAACAGAGTTCACCTAAACCTAAGTTTTATAGTAATTTCCAGGCAGTTATTTTGAATTCGTAGAATAGGAAATCAAACAGCAGTCTGTGTCAGTTGGTTAAGATACAGGTGTGCAGTGTGGGCTAAATAGTAAGTAAGACATTTGAAAAATGGATGCATTCAGTATGGAATACGTTTTCTCAAAACTGTTGAGTTTCTGTTCCATTTAAACGTGCATGCACACATACAGAGGGCGGAGGGTGAGCTGTTGCTTTGATCTCCCACTGACCGGCGCCACGTGAGATTTAACTCTTCAACGACTGCACTTAACTGGAAATACAGAAGCTTTTCACCACAAAAGAACGAATTAGACGTTTTAAAGTAGTTCACTGATTCACAGCATCAACGGCAGAAATCAATTAACGCGTCACAGCATTGGCTTGAAGCTAAAAATCAATGCGACCTAAAACTAGGAGAAACATTTAACTTCCTGAGGATGGCTGTCCTTTAGAATGTGGCATTGTTGAGTGTGGGAGTTACTTTTCAGGATCTTACTGCCTCCACCATCAGGGTGATTCAGCAGGAGTGCTAACTACTCAGCCGGAATGTCGTATGAGATTTAACCGAGAAACTAGGATAAAATCATGCCCGTGTTCTGCTTTGTCCGCAAATGACACAAGGACCGCCCTAAAGGCGAACACGGGCTTCCGAGTTGATAAGCCAGATATTAACCTCCTGAGGTGTGGTACGGCTGGCATTTACACATAAAAGTGGAATTTACGAAGCCTTGACTAAGATTAATAGACCAAACCACGCTCTCGCTTCCTACGTGACTTCGCGACTAAAGGTTAGACAAGTCGCATCCATTTTCCACTTATTTAACCGTACCAACCCTTGTGTGGGTAAGAAGCCACATCTGACTCCGCTTAAAGCACCAGAAAAATCTAGCCAGACAGCATTCCTCGCTCTCATTCATGTATTAGTGGGGAAAGAATAAATAGACTGGGGCCAGCATGACCTTCGTCATCCCTTAAAGGTTAGAAGGAAGCCTCGAAAGCAGTGAGTGGGAAATGTGCACAGCTGACGTTCGCTGTATTGAAAAGAGGAAGCATTTATTTAATTAAGGTCTAATCGCACGAAATTATCATGAGTTCTCATATCTTTACCGAGAAAACTAACCGATTCACACACGGTTTCATAATCAAATTCAGAAAAGATATCCAGGAAATGCTTGTCATTGTTTAATTAAAAAACACAACTCAACCTATTCTGCAAAACATTGAAGATCACGACATATAATAGTGATTTAATCAGTTATTTTGAGAGAGAAATAAATTACAATTGTTTAAAACTACGATTAACAGAAAAATGTTGGAAACCTGATGAAGTAATTAAGCGGCCAATTTAAAATATTACGTAAGAAGAATGTTAACGATTTATACAGGTTACTTGGTATTTTTGCGATATTGAATTCATTAAAGCTGAGACGGACTAAAAATGTATTTCAGGTGTGTGATAAAATATGCAAACAGAACGTTCTTGTGCAAACATATTAGAAAGCGATCACACTTGACCATTGAAAAATAGAAAGATACTACTAAGACGATCCTGAAGAAACAGATCGTGAAAATAAGAACTGGGCGGACCTGGTTCATGATCTGCTATCAGTGGTGTTGATCCCTCGGGTCATAGGATCATGGTCTTGGTTTGCTGGTTAAATAATATCGTTCTCCTAGCCTCCAAAGCATACAACAGTATTTGTTCTGAGGCTAATTAATTTTGCAAGGCCTCGTGGTTAGCTCATGTATTTGTCGACATCGTGTCAGTTGCAGAGCACATGATGTTCCGAATGGCTTGTTTAAAACAAGGAAAAAAGATGATTGCTAGGTTAAATGGTCCATTGTTTTGTCATTTCATGAACCTATACAGAGCCGAATATGATAGAAAGATGATCACGATTCGTGAGTAGGTGAGAGGCGAGTTGGTAAAAATTTTAAAGGAGGCGATTATGTATTTAAAGGTACCATGTCAGTATTCGCTTGTGGGCTGAGGAGGATCGTGTAAATCAGTAACCATTATAGCTGATAGCGCAGCAGAAATTCGAAACATGAATCTGGAGCGTTGCCACCAAGTTACTCGGTGAGAGGGAAATAACTGCAGTGCATTAACAAAGAGAAGTGGAAGAAAGTCGCTAAAAACTGCTATGAATGGCGAATCGGGACTATTATTTTAATGGCGAAACAAAACAAAAATTAATAAACGTTCGAAATCGATCTGGGAAATCATAGATGCGGACTAGAATGAAAATTATATCCAAGGGCAAGTGGATGAACAGGTCACATATTAAACCACCATCTTGCTGAACTGATTACGTCTTTGTACTGGTTTCATGTAAAAATTGAGAAGACTCTTAATAATGTTTAAATTCCTGTGACAACACAAAACGTCTTAACTAACTGTAATTTCAAATTACGATTAATTGCCATGATGACATTCTCCGTGTATTTGCTCAGGTCTTACAAAAGCCTCGATTGTCTTGCAACTTTTCTGATCTACAGATACAACATCCGGACTGCGCCTGTTTAACTGTAAATTAAATGGGGAAATAACTTATAAGAATTTTCTGTTACTGTCCATCGTTATCTTACGAGAAGTCACACAGTTCGACATATTTATTACGTAAATACTGATTTCACAGAGAAACGTGCCACGATATCCTGCAATGTCCTTCCGTTGATTACATTCTTCACAACATCATATTTCCTCGATTTTATGACGCAAATTTTCCTCATTTTAAAATTTATTCAAATGGGGTGTGTCTTACATTTGATGGTGTCTAAGAATCGACACAGCATCACTTTTCATAAAAAAACTGTTAATAAGTCTTACAATCGATGATGTCTTAAAACCGAGGAAATAAGGAATTTCATTAGAATCAAAATAATCCAAATGTCAGTCCCGCCACAATAAAAAGCATTCACTGATCGGCTTTTGAGACAGGTGTGAGGCTAGAACTTTGAGTGTATTAACGATTGAATGATTCGAGGATAAAATCTGAATATCTTAATCAAATAAGGCAGGAGCTGGGGACAAGAAACAAGCTCGTGATTTACGAAGCTACACGAGGTTCTACACTTGTAAAGAATGCCACTTGCATTTCCGCATTGAACGATATCATGGACAACAAAAAGTCGTGCCTAGCATTCGATCACAATGTTGTCTTAAGAGATCTACTTATAAATTCATAAGAAGCATAATTACATGACCGCAACTTTTAACAGTGACCTTACAGTGACTTACAAGTGAAGGTAAGAGAGCGTACAATGTATCTGCTTATCACTCTGATAGCATGACGACTTTAAAACATCTTTAATATCACACATCCAGTTTTGTAACAACTGTTCTGGGTATCAGCTCATATTGTCTCACAGTCTCACATACCTGTACAGAATTAAATTCCTGTAATCCTTTGGTACACAGACACATTTGAGAAACAAATTCCCTGTTTACCTCAAGTGACACGCTGACCAGCTTCTGAAAACGACAGGCTATTTTATTTGCATCTTCGAACACAGCCATTTGACATGACGCATGTAAACAGATTTCTTAGAAGAATAAAGAAATTTCAAAGCTAACTGCAGAGATAATTAGACGAGAGAAATTTGTTATGAATAGCATCACGTAGGAGTTTCGAACCTACCTTCTGAAGCACGGCCTTCCTCTAAACAATATTTAACAATTCAGTTCTTACTTAAAATAAAACACAACCCGTGCTCATTACAAAGATCAAATGATTAATGTTGTTTTGGGGAAGCGATAGCCTTTTATTATGAGAACCGTACACAACCCATAACACACACTGTGGATAAATGCACAGTTACACAACATTAATGGCACATACAGTAATCAATGATATTTAAATGATTAAAAATAATCTCATCAGAGGATATAAAATCAGATGACACATAACGTAATTCCTGATTATAAAGTATTATAATCTTTATCAAATTGGTATCAGCAGCAACTGTACGTTTACTACTGACGGAACGTCGTAGCCGATTGGTTGGCACCCCTGATTGATATTCGGGAGGTCCTATATTTAAATCTCGGCCCGGACTGAGATATAGTGGTTTTATTCAGCCCCTACAGGGATATGTCGGAATGGTGCCTTAAAATTAGGCCAATACCGCTTCTAAACTCATTATTTGTAATTCATTGCTCACATTAATCACCCTGTTATTCGACGCTAAAGAACTTCATCCATGTTAACAGCGTCGTAAAATAAACCATAACATACGTAAATAAATACATACGAGCGAAAGAAAGTCAGAATAATGCCCATAATGTAAACTAAATTGTCTAAAGCCAATAACGGGATCTTTTGGGATATAGAAGAGTTTTATTGGGTGGAGGCTGTTAGGATAGCGGAGGAAAAAGCTTTCTTAATGGAATGAGACCAGATCAGGAGATTCGAGCGTGAACCTCAATGCGAACCAGTCCGTGTGATGGTGACCTCGGTCCCTGGTCTTGTAATGGGTGGACACTTGTTAATTTATATGTCATAAGAATAAGCAATTCCTCTTTCATGTTCTTCTGAATAAAACATTTGCCTCAAATTGATCTGTTCTTTAATTTATTCGTGAAGTGTAAAAGTTAGTGACGTGGAGGTCACCCTTTCCACCACACACCCTGAGCCAATGCAGACAAACGTGACTGAGTACACTCGTGAACCTTTAAAGCCCTAAAACAAGCAACATATTCGTGTAAAGCCAGACAGAAGGACCGGCAGGCAACAAAAAACTGCTCATATCGAGGCGATAGCATAAGCGATATTGCCTTGTAATAAAACCTGTTGTATTTTCTGAGCGACATCGCTCAGTTCTAGGTCGAAGCCGCGCTCTTAATTCAAATGGGTCTTACACATTCAAGTCTGTGGATGCAACCTGACATTGATCTAAGGAAAGTTTAAATTGGAGTATGTGGACTGGATTATTCTTGCTAAAGATGTGGACCAGTAACGGGCTCCTAAGAACACGATTCTGAACCCTTGAGTTTCATAAATGTTGGGAAAATACTTGCTTAGCTGAAAGATTATTACCTTCTTGAAAGTTTACTCAATGGAATTACATCTTTGCAACTCTATTAAACTGGTTCAATATGTTTTTTTCTTATTCCCAAAGCCACTTACAATGCACAGTTTATCTAGTGACAAACGTTTATACTGTGTCCTGATGTCACGAGGTACAACTAGGTTTTTCAGTATCAATAACTTCAATATTTTTTGTGTTGCATTATCAGTAACTTAAAATTCCACTACATAACCTATTCGGTCACTTTCTCAGTTGATAGTATATGACGTAACATTATCTAGTAAACACGACTCAGCTGGATGCTGCAGACAGCACCAGACTTGTTTATCATGGAGTCATTCATTCTTAGGATAAGCAGATCAGAAGATGAATCATTCTTGTCTCGATTCCCAAGGATACCCCGAGAACTTTTACATTGCAAACTTTGCCACAGGCAAATAACGGGAAAGTAGTCAAAAGCAGGTTCCTTCCAAATTCTCACCAACACAACTGTGATGAGAAATTGCTATTTCTATACAAGTATGAGCATTCCACTGTTGCAGAACTACGTATCATTTTGTTCTTTGCAAGAATTAAGATTTTTAAAACAGAACAGAAACAAGCAAGGAAACTTGAGCGCGGCGCAGTGATTGTGTCGCGTTTGCCATAATATGACCTTTGAACTTGACGAACCGCATGTAGACCTTTATGTAAACTGCCCGTTATTTTTATCCGATTGTAATCGAAATCGGAAAGGCTCGACAATATTAATATCACATTTCATGAAAATCTGTTCATCCGTTCCAGAATTGTTCAAGCGTAAATACGGACGGACGGACGCTCCAAACGGATGCGATGGCGACTAAAATGGTTAAAAGCGGAAGTGATGAAAGATTTGACATTCCACGGCTGCTTTTTGCGCTGTCTGCTGGAACCAACTTCTAAAATAGACCGAAGAGTGTTTCCAGGCGCATTTAGCCTAGCTCCTGGAGTCATGCTCTGGGAAACCACTATCAGAAGGGGAGGGGGTTCTGCAAGACGGCCGTGATGCTTCAAATAGAACGACGGGAGGAGGTACGTATCTCGTGTTACCGGAAGATGGAAAAAAGTAACTTTTCTAGGAATAAAAAGATCAGTCCTCAGTCACAAGAAACTGGGGTAGGATGCAGAAGAAACTTCAGCGCTCATGCGCACAACTACATCTCTCTTTGCCTCATGACGGACGCCTTGCACATGACGCCAAGAAAACGACGCCGAAAATACATTAGGGCAGGCGTAACTAAGTGATTCACATTCGTTTCTGCCGCCAGTCTGGCGTCGTCATATTTGGAACTCCACCAAGGGAGATATTGTAATTGCAAGTTATTTCTTTTTAAATAAACTCTTATTATTGTAGGCCTATGCATCGCAGACTTCGAATAAATCATGGAAGATTTGATAATCTTCAAAGCTTATTAATCCTGGAGTCAAAAATATTTTAATCAAATTTATGACATCCCTAATGCAGTAGTAACAGAACGCTACAGAAAATTTCATAATGAGGAATTTGGTGTTTTTTACTCATCAGATTTGATTAAGATTATGAAATATTTGGGATGACATGCAAGGCATGGTGAACACGTGGAGGTGTAAGAAATACATACAGAATTTTGGTCGGAAATTCTGAAGGGAGCAGACCAGTTTGAAGACCTAATCGTAGATGGGAGGATAGTATTAAAACAGATCTTAAACAAACAGGGTGTGGAGTTATGTCGCTCAGAATAGGATCCAGTGATAGATCTTAGGAACAAGGCAATGGACCTTCAGGTCCCGAAAGTGGCTGCGAATTTCTTGATCAGCTGAGCAACTAAGTGTCTCCGGAAGTTATCGATGGTACTAAATATCACACAAACTTTCGATCAAAGTGTAACGTATGATGAACGTAAATTGTAAAATTGTAGTCTGTTCAATTAATTAAACTAAACAAGTTATACTTAACTACAATTTAAGGCATTCTTTGAATATGTTTTTCTCTCTCTAAACGTATAACTCAGTTTCTAATTGTGTTTTACGCGCGCAGTGATTGAAACTCCTTTTCTTTCTTTTATTCATAGCACGTGGTTAAATAACTTGCTATGAAAATAAAATTGTTTTTCTAGATTGACGGTGGCAGAAAGCGCCTCTGAAACGTCGGTAAACTTGTATCATTCTACACGGCACAACTCAGAAGATATTTTCATATTCGCCATGGTAAAAAACCGCATAGGTTTATCTTGGAGTAGCGACTATATTTTAAACGAAATGTTTTTTTGAACAACTGTACTATTTAAAACTGAGTTAATAAATCCAAACACAAGAACATAAAACACCGATATATCGAATACACATTATTTGATACGTTTAATAAGAAATATTACCGCTGTTTCGGTTTAAATTATGATAGTCAAGGTAGGTATCAGTTTTACATAGTTTTAACTGTTTCGACACATCTTCATTCAATCACACTTTTTCACTGATATCTCGTTGCTTTAGTTTAAATGCATCTAATAATCGCATACATTAGGAGATTCACACACAATACAAGTTCACTCACTTCTTGATCATTCGAATCTGAAACGCATTCTACTTACCGGCAATGGTCATATCCTCCTAATACCGGTATTCCTAGGATGTAGGCCGTCATGAGAGCATTGAAGGCATCAAACTTTTCATACCATTGCTGTGTACGCTCGTGCGAGACGGCAAATAACGTAAAAGACTCGAGAACCGCCTCTCACGCGCACAGAACCGCTGCAGCAACTGACATTCTGTCGCCTCGGTGCTCCTGTATTCGTATGGATTCTTGAGAGATCAGTTGCTGCAACCCGCACAAACTGTCTGCGGTGTAAGTGGCGCCACTCCGAATAACGCCAGCGAGACACGTCGGTGTTCACGTGCTTCGAACTCATTCACCAATAAGAGCGAGAGGTGTGTCTCGTGATTTTGACAATTCGTCCTATCCGAAAGACGAGAATAGTCTTGAAAGAAAGTAAAGAAATCAGAGAGGATCTAAACTTTCTTTTGAACACGTGATCAAGACCACAGTATCTGAATAATTATAGGCCCTCGTGCTCTTACGAAGCGGTTGACAGAGTATCTTGTGTTGTATCCTAGTACTTTGCAAATTTCTGGATCAAATTGCATCCACGTGACCAACCACACACATGACACTAGGTCATCCTGGCCACAGGCAGACTCTGCCCTAAACTTATCCAAATAATACCCAAGAATTCAGTCCGAACCTCAAAGTAAACACTTCATTTCACCAATACAAATATCAGCTTGTTAATACTGTGTAAGAAAATCGTCCTCCTTTACAGTGAGAAACATACGAACCCCACCGCCAGGAGTCACTGATTCTTTAAGTATTTGCGTTTAAGGTTTGAAATAAAAAAGACGATCTAGGGTATAATTATTTACTTAAGCGAAAACACAATGTATGTCTGGCAACGGACGTACTGATGCACGTTTCAGATGGCGTAAAATTGCGAGTTCATAAACTCTCCAACAGCAACTAATCAATCTTGGGTCCCGACATTGGGAAATCTTCAGTTTCTTCGAATAAATTTTGTACCCTTTCATACTAATTTATATACCAACCACTTTTAATCGAATTAGTTGTTCTATTGCACGGATAAAAGACTTGGATACACACATATTTATTTCCGTAAGATATTTTTGTATTCCATGTGATCTGTAAGCACCGGTACATATTAAAACGCAAAGTTTTTGTGTCATCGAATATGCTGTAAAATGACAAAATTCACGAAAATGCAATCTATAACCCAAGAGATTCGTACCCGGTACTCCCATGACTAAAGTTGAGAAAACATTCTGTTCTTGTCATTTCCGAATGTCATAATTTAAAATGTTATTCAATGACTCTGTTTCACAGTAATGGGTTATTTCAAGATATCATTTCGTCATCGAGTAAACTGAGGGAAATCACGAAAATTACAGGAGACACTCTTTCCCACCAGTCTCTTAATGCCTAAACTTAAAAAATGTGAGGGATGAGATACCATTCCACTAATATAATATTCATTAACTGAACAGATTTAAGTCTGGAAAAATTGTTTCAAGTACCGAAATTCATGCAGCGTCTTGAAGTCCGGAAAAGGAAATTTTATTTTGACAGCTTGAAACGAAAACCAGGTTCAAAAGTTCAAACGGCGTGAAAATTGTCAAAATTCTTTAATTATATATATACGCTAAGAAAACGGGATACGTTTCCGTGTAGTCTTATTTTGGCCGGAACTGAAAAATATTGTAATATTTTCAGTTCAATATGTTTTACTTTCTGCCTTCGTCATTAGGACTATAAGTAATAGCGCTGAAAATGGAGTTAACAAGCACCTCTGAAACGTCGGTAAACTTGTACCAGACTTCAAGGCGCAACATCCCAGAAGACAGACATCTTGACAATACAGCATATGCCGGTGAGATATTACATGGACAATAGTAAGCAAATTGCAGAGAAGCTAATCCATCAAGCTTCGCCGTCAAACTGACCTGACGACATAAACACTACGAATAAGCAATCCCAAATTAGACTCTGGCTCGGGATCAACGTAGTCAGCAAAATTTACTCAACTGAATGGCAAATCTGGCTACTTATCAGATGCTCACGGAGAATTCACATGTCTCGACATACAAGACGATTATAACGACCTTCGCCAGCCAACCACAAATGGGTAAGTCGTTACATGAACTTACCATTTAACCTTTTATCTTAGGTGGTCCGGGCTGACCCCCTACCAAGTACTCCTGCCAAATGTCTAATGTCAAAAGTAATTCCGAACTGGAAGGAGTCACACGATCTAATCCGTGAAGTTTTAACAACAACTTAAGAGGTCCGACGATCGGTTTTTTCCTACTAAAATTTAGTTCAACACCTGGGGGGATACAAAGAACTGACAGCCTCGCCCAGTTATATGACTGTCTGTGCCGACCAAGTGGGGTGGAGTTACAGACTTTTGAACAATGCTTGGGCAGAGACAGCGATGCACATTTCCTTATGGCCGATATATCGGTCCATCGGTATTATGATTAACTCGCACATTAAAAGCAGGAAATAAGGTTTTAGTGGAAGGAAAATGCTTTTATTATTATGCTTTGCACAATAAATATTGCTTAAATTTACAAATTCATTAAGCAAGTCCGAATTTTAACTAATACTAAAACGTGAAATCTTATGTCTGTACAAAACAAAGAGACCATCCCAAAATTCAACATCTCAAGTGTAAGAAGTCGACCGATCGAACAGCGCCACATGCCGCTACACACCAGCGCAATCTGTGGTCTGGGCGTGGGGTCTGGTGCGATGAACTATGCAACCTGTATTACAGAAATATCCATGATGACGAATGGCTTTTCGCCATCCAGCAATCGATCGTATCCAAATATCGATATAGTCGACATTCCGATTAATGACTAGTAGCGTACTAAAATATCGATATATCGTCTGCGTCTTTAGACACACGGGAGGTGCCAGTATATCATTGGAATTACGTGACGTAATTAACGAGCACAAGGAATATAAGAGGTTTCTCTCCCCCTTTAAAACAAATATTGTTCTGTTCGTAAAGTGAGTTGGTTAAACCACACTCGATATTTTGTTTCAGTTGGCCAATTTAATATGACAGTTACTATGAAAAGCGCAAGTCGCAAGTTATTTTTGGTTCGATTCGTTTTATTTTCTGTCGTAGAGAGTTTTGGAATGATTCAGTATGACTCAGTTAGAATGGTGTAATGTAGGCGTATTGCGTAATGAGAGAGCAGGAGAAGTCCGAATGCCAAGAGACGCAGTACAATTGCGAAGCGAGAGAAAAATTTGGAATCAGACAGCCTTCTCTAGGTCGCGCCCCACGCAAAACACTTACGTGCCGCTGCCCAAACGATTCGTAACCTTCAGCAATCATCTGTGACACACTCATTTGCATGCATGATAAATGCTACTTGGTAACATACATCTTGTGGAAGATCAGGCAAATGAACCCTTTGTGATGCAATGTAAAATGTGTTCCTATACGCATGACGTATGCCTGATGTCATGTACTCTGTAAACAATATATTGTAAGTCTGTCAGAATATTCAATACAAAAGTCCACTCAATTCTTCAGTAAATTGTCCGTCAGAATTAATCTAAAAAATTATTTACATTTATATATGACACGCCTAATGCTCGAAAAGAATTCCTACCAATTTCGTAAAGGAAACTGTTTTTGAGAAAATCGACAGTTTTATTTTAGATTCATGTAAAATGAATATCCTGCAATAAGCAGTGATCTACTTGTCTACCAACCATTGTTAACGTCAGGTCACTGCGTGTGCAGCGGACAGGCTGGAAAAATTTAAAGGCATTTTGAAGGTAGGATTGAACCAGCAAATATCACATTATATATCGCGTTTAATTTGTAGTCTTTTCCATAACTTTCTTTGAGTTCTTAAATAAACAGGAGGGAAAGAAATTCCGTAGAATTTGGTGACGTATTCGAGTGTCTGTACTAAAAGCAATCAGGCTTCTTTAATTTTCAGTCTATTGTGACACAATAAAACGTTGGAAACTATCCAGTGCTTCAGGTGCACTTGATATACGCGACGTTTTGGGAGTTGGCTCTACTGCCAACGCCATGTTCTGCTACAGAGTGATCAAAAAGTCACGCAAACCATTCTTGGCAGATGTTGTATTTGTCTAAAAACAACTTATGTTGAATTCAAAAAAACAAGCAGAATGTTATATTTAGTCCCTAAAATGTATGCATTCACTCCTTCCATCGCTTTTGATGCAAAGGGGTGAATAGATCCTATGTCAGTTCTTCATATAACTATAGTTACACTAGATATTAATTTCATATAAAGTTAACATTTTCCGAAAAGTTCTACAACAAAAAACTATAAATTATGCTATTTCAATGTTCAAACTTTCTTCACATTAGATATTCATATAAAGTGTTAATCCCCTAATATTATTATTTTTATGTTAGCCACAGTTATACGCGATTTTAATTTAAAGCAAATGTCCAATTTCTTTAGATTGTAATAAGTGATAACAGATACTAATCTTAAGTCATACAAGACGATGCTTTATAACTGTGTTCACTGTTTTCATACCTAATTAGCGACAGTCATAATATATTCAGATGCTAAATGCTTCTGACAGTTTAGTGTAGAACTGTTAGTCTCACCTGTTATGGTCTAAAGAACTAACGTGGTAGTAAATAAATTGTAAACACAACAGCATGTAACATGTTTACTATTATTGTATTTTACAATGTCAAAAAATTATACTAGAAATTAAGTAAACTGAATTTTCTGGAACACAGAGTGACAAGTCAAAATCGGAATTTGAAACAAACTGCAGTTTACAAAAATTAAGACAAAATAACGCCAGTAATGTTAACATTAGAAAAGACAGTTCACTTCAGATCAGTTCTTATGGTAATATCCCATATTACAAACTTATTTTGTAAATAGCTAAAATATGTTATTGCCGAAAACATAACATAAATATTAATTCATTGAAACATAGACCTTATTTCCATAGTTTTCTTCGCAGTCTGAACAGCTGCGTAATATCACTGGTCCAGCGAAAGGTTCTTCACGGCTGAACTAACAAGTAAGTAAAATGTTGTGCCAGTTTCTTATTAACATCGTCCTGTACAATCAATGTAAGTCCACTGACCGCCTGATTACCAAGTTCAAGGCATATTTGTGAAATGAATTCACTAAGGTAATTTTGGATGAGTATCGCGTTGGACCCGAGTGTTTATAACGTTTGCATATCGTGTCGGACTCAATCAGAGTCGAGTGACGAATTCATTCTATGTTACTGCATGTGACAGCACTTAGCACAGTGAACGCATGTCTAGATTACATAAAGCAGAAATGTGCCATCTTTTTTCACTGCAATAGATTCTTGTCTATTTTATATTAAACCACTGTGCCACACCCAACATGTTTCAATCATGGCTACTTTAAAAACTTGTTGCGGTAAACTCTGCATAAAATTATATTCATGTCCACACCATTCTACACCAAAATGGATCCATGTATACATTACACAAAGCAACGCCACAATGCTGTATCACACTAATCAGCTGTATCATTCCCTAGCATAGGTTAGGTGTAACATTTAACTTGCAACCCAATAACAATCGCGTTCTGCCGAACAAAAATCAAATCAGGAGAAGTGTAATAAAATATTCCACTTTCCCCGTGACCCTCGAATGAAGATTAGCTTCTTTGCTAGGCCGCTGCTCAAACCAGTTGCATAAAAGTTGCGTACAGGAGCGAACATGGCGTATACACGAGCAGAACGTGTGTTCATTCTATAACAACACTTCGAATCGACATCATTCGCTGCTGTTCGCGATTGACTCATGTCTAGTTTAACAAACTAGTGCATCCATATTATTCCCTTCATTGGGTCCATTTAATCAATAGATCTGCTATATTTCACACCAAATTTCATTTATATCAACATTACACAAAGTACTAAAGCTATACTCTATACACAAATTTCGTTAACTATTGGTTTCCCTATTACATTTTCAAGGAGGTTCTTTGGCTCGCATAAAACTGGTCCAAAGTCATATGTGATAATGTAACAAATAACATTTCTGCATTGCACAATAGCAGGCAGATACACAGACATAAAACGCACTAGCTAATTAGTAGTTACTGATAAATAACTAAGAGAAAACATGTTGATTCACAAATTAAATAAAAATAATCTATGACAAGTCTTTGGTTCGTTTGAAGGTATAGACATTTCTAATATCTGTAATAAAATATACATGTTTCATAACAATAGTTTTCAATCCGCAACGCAATTGGTGTTTAATGTTTCCACTGCGGTCAATGTTAATTCCAGGGTCTTTGGAAAGACGGCAACAAATCACAAAGAAATTAATAGCAGACTAAATTCGGAGACTGCTTTCTCCCGTCTGTTACCTAAAAAAATATATAAAACTATACTTCGTTGTTTTGTACACATTAAGAGAAGAACTTTAAAGCCGTAGATCCTCTAAATTATATTTAAGAATCTATATCGTCCCGCAAAGAAAACATCACACAACACCATTACAGGGATCAATTGGTTAATGTTGTTATCGGAAAAAGTCTCTGTTTACATTAAGAACCATACAAAACTCATAAATATAAAACGCAAATTACTGATTGTCAAAGCCGATGATACGTAGTTCCCGATGTGCTTTAAAATGTTAAGACTACAGCAAATGGATGAACAGTAAAACATGAGGTTCTTATTCGGACTTTTTACGATATCACAGCATTAGATCTCGTTTTTACAAAGTTAGAGCAGCCAGTATTTAAATAGTTACAAACATGAGATGTTCATGTTTATACAAGGTTACACCAACTAGGTTTTTCAAAAACTAGAAATATGAGATACAATGATACATCAGTAGCAAACAGAAACGTACGTCTTCGTTACAAGTTTCTAATACGCGTAATGTTAACAAATAAAAACATGATATTTCTATTTACTAAATTACCAGATGCTGTAACAGTGCATCTAATACTAAATCAGTCAATGGAATATTACAAGCTTTAGTGTTCATCGCTCTTTCACTCTTTCTACGTCTACGGCATTGAAGTCACTGGTATTTACGTCATTCGACTTGACATCACATTGAAGCTGCTACTTTAACAGTGAATTAAATGTTATGTCGGGTTAGGAATTAATTTTGGCGCAACTGTAACATACAACGTAATAACCTCGAGCTGAAATAAGTGTTACACTTTTACTTAATCGTTGAGATAAAATATTGTATTGAAAATATAAGTTTTCTTACTGCCATTATTTAAATAGTAGTTGTGTGGCAAGATAGTGTTATGTGCGACGACAGATTACACGATATTATAAAAGGCCAATGGAATATTACAGTTTCTTGCCGAAACACACACACACACACACATATTTATTTATTTATGGTTTCATAAAAGGCGTTTAATATCATGACTAGCTGAGCGTAATATTAGCTTCCGATTGAGGGCTGCTCCATGGAGCTAATTACTTAAGAATTCTGGAGTTTATTCAGTTGCTCGACTTTTAAATCGTTCTGGAGTTGTTTCATGCTTACGACAGAAAATAATCACGCTCTACGTCACATCAGCTGTTCATAAATTCACCTTATTGCATCTACCAGGACTATTACTCAACCTAACTATAACGCACGCGCAAGGATGTGGAGTAAATAGGCTCTATTAATATGTGGGTTATTTCCTTGCACATTTAACACAAAATAAATGTGTTAAGGAGATATTTTCTGACCGTCTGTCTGGCCGTCGACATGTTTTATCTCAAAAACTACTCAAATATTCCATTATTTGTCTGTGACCACAGTCTTATTCTGTAGTGCTGCAGATCTGATCCACCGCTTCACCGTTGTCTGGCACCGTACAATTTGATTGTTTAATATCCATCCGCCACGCCTGAAATTCTAACTCTAGTTCCCAGCTTATATTTCATTGTTGTATGTACCTCAAGAGGCTAATAAGTTGGTTTAAAAATTCGGGACGGTGACTTCATCAACAGATATCTAGCACCATTATAAACAATTTAGTAATTTTTGGTTTAAACTGATATTAGAGTAACAAAGTTCTTTGCACAAACTGCCCTTTGAATGTTTCGTAACATAGAAGAATTTTAAATATGTAATCAACTAGACAAGTCGCTAGGGCAATTACAGTTCTTAAAATTTTAGTATCAATCGGATTGTGTATATTTATAGTAGACTTTGAACATGTAGGCCTACATATTTTAGTTGGCATGTTCTGCGTTTTGATTGTGACACCATGTTATTTGTAATGAGCGAATGCCTTCTATGTAGAAATAGATCTATAATGAGAAACGGTCTGCATGGGAGATAGATTTTCTCAAAGACTAGTGATTTCAAAGGTCCCTAGTAAGCCTGTAAGAATAATACCACATTACCAAGGATGCCACGTCTACATTTCGACAAAAACATTTAAAGTAAAGAAGAATCCATTCTTGCAAATTATGTTCTATTCATGGATTAAGATAATAAATCGGGAAATACTACAGCACAGCGTCGCAGAAGGACATTTGTTAAAGTCAATACAATGTCCATATGAAACCTTAAAAATTCACGAATTATTGAAAGAGACTAAATTTAAACCGCTGCTTAATATACACATCAATTACATAATAAAATTATGGAGACTGTTAAAATGTAATATAACTGGCATGTAACAGAATCATTAAAAGTAAATAGAACAATTATATTCAATTAACAATAAAAATAAGAAAGTTTCATTATCACACTAATTACGATTGAAGACAATTTCATGTAAATATGATACCGTACAAAAAATATAACACAGTGTGTTGAAGAAATATTCAAAAAGCAAACACCTCTGAAACGTCGATAAACTTATACCAGACTACACGACGCAGCAACTCAGACAGCAGCTACATTAAGGGAAACGTGATCGAAAATTGTGAACTGATAAGGGTGTGAAATGAATCTTTATGGTCTGTCTTTCGTTATTATCCCAAAATATACGCAATTGTGTTGAGTAAAACCACGAGAAGACCTCAGTCACGATAGCCGACTGTTGAGCAACGGAACCAGGGCACTACAATGCGATGTTCTGAAATTTGGCATGATTTTGAATTGCATAGACTTTGTAAGAAACATCCTTCAGATCGAGAGTACTAATACGACGCCAGCGCGAACTTGTATCTGTCTTAGAAAAATATGATTAGATGCCCATTATATAAAAAAGCGAAGTAACGAGCAATGCAACTAGGAAGTAGAGGTCGCGTTCGTACCAATGGGATCAACGGTTTGCTCCTTGAAAAATAGAAGATTTCTCTGGCTGAGAATCCGCCTACTTGATCTATATGTTACATGAAACAGGGTGCATAGCCTTGAAATGTTATCCACATATCCGGATATGCGTCAGACATAAACTGCAGAAATATCATACTCGTTCAAACTGATAATGATTTTAATTAAGACTTCATAAAAAACACGGTAATTTTCAACTAGACTTATTTACAAACGTTTGAAAAATATAATTGTAAATAAAATAGGCCTATGGAAGAATTGGTGATACAAGAGATGTATAGAAAATTTTTGATGGGGAACATTTTGCGTAAATTTATTTGGGAGATCAAGAAAGAAGTGTCAAGAAAATTAACTCAAATTGTTTTCGTACGTATATCGTTAGGACAGGATTTGGATGGAAGCAGCTCATAATCAAGAAAAATGGCTGGCCTTCGAACTAATAGTCTAGTGTTCAACGTCCGGAATCCACTAAAACAACGCAACGTTGTCAATTTATGGCGTACAACATTCGTTTGTGCCAGCGTCAA
The DNA here is from genome assembly GCF_977971745.1 of Zootermopsis nevadensis. NCBI lineage: Eukaryota > Metazoa > Arthropoda > Insecta > Blattodea > Termopsidae > Zootermopsis > Zootermopsis nevadensis. Next base: position 2,840,153 of record NW_028259152.1, on the reverse strand, counting down.
GTCCTAAGAAGTCGCGGACATAAGAAGTAATTTTAGAAAAGAATAATTTTGTGAAATTGTGCCGTGTAGCCCTAACGACGGAGGCAGTAAATATGTATGGAACGTCGGTAAACATCTACCAGACTACATGGCGTAACAACCCAGAAGACATCTTCATAAACATTATTACTGTTGAATGCCACATATTACTGAAGAATTTAGACTAAAGTAATAATGCTTAAAATTTTAGTTCTAACCTCAAAGTAAACTGCATATCCATTAGGGTTGGATCAATTGGTTAATGATGTTTAAGTAAATGATGGCTGCCCATTCTGAGAAGCATATGAAACCCATAAATACATTCCATGGGGAAAATGCAGTTAGTGAACACTGAAGCGTGTGCTGCATTTATCACATACGTTCCACCGGTTAAAATCTGACCAGGGCTACTGAAGGTACTGGCTGAGATTAAAGGTAGCTTTCTATAAAATCCGATACGTGTGTGCATACTAAAATGTCATTTCAACATCGGCCTGCTGGTTAACCGTCTTAGCCGGGCTAACACGGTTACATAAACGCTCCGCCCGTGCTGCTGGATAATTTCCAGGAGGTCTCAAATGCTCATAGTCAAGGATACTCCTTGGACGATCCGACGGTTAAGGTGAGGCCTTTGACCACATTATCGTTTAACCCTTACTTTACATGAACAGCAATTTTCTCAAAAACAAGTCATTTTACGAAGCAACAATTTAGATTAAATGACAGTTCAGAATGGTTCTTCTGATTTATTAAATTTCCTGTGACACGGATAAGAAATACAAAGAACAGTAAACTACAAATCGAAAGACAAATTCAAATAGTACAATTTTAAGCAGGAAATTCCGTTTGCCTACCTGAGGAGCTGATATATTTGCTTTTAAAATGGGGGTCTCGACTTGAGAAAGCGTTTTGTATGCTTGTGTATCGTTTAACAAACCTATAAAGAACGTTCGATCCGCAAGAAGTGTAAGAAATATCTGAATGCGCATTTCTTTCTCGCTTGCTTCGTTCCTTCGCATTTTCAAGTGGAAAAATCACGGAAAGATCGAAGCTGAAGGCGACAGGCATTTGTTTTCGGACCGGTATCAATTAATTACCTTCATAAATCAGGAAATCCCTGATCGTTGGACTGGGTGTGGGGGAAACAAAACTTTGCCAGCTGATTCACCCGATCTTACTATCTTGATTTTTTCTTCAGGGAAGTATTTGCTTTCCATCACTGCCAGACACTGTGAAGCAGAGATATACCATTAAACAACGTCGTGATATAAGATTACAGACGCAACAAGTTTAATCGACTTCTTGTCTTTCAATATTTGAGTTACTTTTTCTTCAAAATTTTTATTTATTTTACAGCAAATTTTTGGAACCAAGGGTATAATTATTAATTGTCCTGTTGTAACATAAACTAAAGGCCTGAAGTTTTGCTAATTTTATTTGAAAAGTTTTCGATTATGTTCATATTTAACGAAATATAAATAAATATGTTCTGGCTCTGCAATCATAGTAAAGCCGTCCCACTACACGCCAAGTAGGTCGTTTGGGGAGAGTGGAGGTATAGCTCCTACTCATTCTTGACCACGGCACTAGGAGGGGGGGGGGTCAGCATCACGCCCCAGCCGCGCATTACCCCCGGGAAGGGACCTCGGTACCCATTGGATCTGTCATCGTAGTACGATTAGATTTCCAGCAATAAATTTCTTTCTGCAATGAATGGACAAGGCAAATGTTAACATTACTCGTTCCTCGCCTTTCCTAAACGCTGAGCTGAATTTCGCAAACAGCTTCTGCCAGAACCAGTATCGCCGATGTCAATGAACAGCTCCGTATGAAACTCGTGTGACTAGAACTTATATCCACTTGTTTTCGTTTCCCGTGAAGGTCGATTGTGGGCTGACTGCCAAGGGTCGAAAGTCGGGTTATTCATAAAGAAGTGTTTGTTAGTTTATCTGTTAAATTGCCCGGATATCCAAAGCTATTTTTCCAAATTACACTAAATGTATCGTGTTTAAATTCACGTACCAAGTTCATGAAAACAGTCTAAATACCGAAAAGATGCGAAAATAGTTTAGAGTATAAAAGAATTACATAAACATGCTCTCATATATAACTATGATATTTGTTTACACAAGCAACAAAACGTGTTTGTTGTGTTCAGGTATTGAAGTCCCCAACGTCAAGAGCTGTTCCAGCTCCTTTATTTATTTCAGTATCGAATGACTAAAGCTTGAATGCTTAGGTCTCCGTATTCGTGAGGTCCAGGGTTTGACTTTCGGTTAGGATACGGCTTATGACAAATGTTTTGTGGTCTCCCCAGTCCCTCCAGTAAAATACCTGAATAACTTAAAATAGTCTTAAAACCTTGCATACCGTGCAGTGTTGAATATTTATCTAAAATATATAAAATCATGCATACAAACAAAACTGTTTACACTTTGAAAAACGCTTACTACCAAACGCTTTTCGACCTGAAGAGGTCATCATCAGTGGCAAAAACATTAATTCTTTAGTCTGTCTATTAAATCACACAATTCATAAAACGATGGTTTGTTATAAAGCACTGAGTATATAAAGGTCGCACTTTATAAAACCATACTTTATGTAATACCACACTGAACTTTTAATTGTACATGAGTTGGTGTATTATCTTAATTGAGTTACTTAGCTTAATGTCCACTGGCTTAAGTTGAGGTTTCCGTTGTTGGTCTACGGTGAGCCGTGGTTGCGTTATCTGCCACTGATGATGACCTCTTGAGGTCGAAACGCATTTGGCAGTAAGTGTCTTCCAAAGTGTAAACAGTTTTGTTCGTATGCATGATTTTACATATTTTAGATAAACTTAAAATAGGCCTCAACAATTTCCTTAAAGTTCCTCCCAAATTCACCCTGAAGTAATTCTCCCATTCTATGTAACATAATCGGCGCAGTTGAGAAACTGTCGTTAAATAAATAAGGACCTTCTGTACTAAAACTGAGCGCTTTATTATTGCATCCAAATATTTATATTATCGATAGGCAAAACTGGATTAATTTTGTTTTGAATTACTTTTTATGACACTCGTCGACTTTCACATAATTAACTTTCTCCTCGAAAATTCGAAAGTCATTTCTCTGTTTCTACGTCTGACTGACTCAAGGGCAAATTTTCTGCGACATTTGTGACTTATGAAATTATAACGGTGACTTATAATACGTGTAGCAAGAGATTGGCACCATTAGAGATAGATGTATTTTGCTGTGACATGCAAAATCCGATGTTAGATGGATATAAACTTCTGTATAGAGAATTCAGTTCAATAAATAAATTAATGGATTGTAACGATTGATATTTCAGTGGAGGATAAGACCAGCTGAAGAGTGAATTTAACCATTATACATCAATGGGAAGAAACGCCCTGATGATGAAGGCAGCAAGCACCTCTGAAACGTTATAAAACTAGCAGCAACCTAGAGGACAGCTATCGGTAAAAGGTTTCGTATGCATTTTTGTAATGTATACATATCAGAATGCAATTTTACATACATGGTTTCAGTGGTTCATTATTTGCCACCAATAAACGGAGAGTTAAGTATAGATTTAACACCTTTGTCACAATCTTGATTTCTATTTAAACGAAAAAATAATTAACTTTTTGAAGTCGTAGCTCGTCTTAAAAATATTTAAATATTCAGTCCATACCTCACAGAAAAAACAACCCATAGTCATTACAAAGAATAGTTGGTTAATGCTGTTCAAGTAAGTAATCGCTGTTTATTTTGAGAATCATATAAAACCGACAAATACACTCTGAAACCAAAACGAAATTTTTGTTATTGTTCAAGTAAGCGGTACATAGACTACACATGGGTTTTATAGGGTTAACAGGTCTGTAAGTTTGATACATATTTGTTACCACAAACGATTTAGGACCCTACGGTAAATGACATTACCATTTCAGAAGTTCATGTGGCTGCCATATTGGTATTACTGAGAAAATTAGGACGGTGAGTGTTCTTATTAGATTAAATGTTTACATCACATTCAAGGAAATCAGTAAACAGCTTCAATATGTATTAACTGGCATTGACTAAACCTCCATATTTCAGTATGAAAGTTTAAATAATAAAACAGTTGACGTTTCAAGATAAACGGCCATATTAATAGGGATACGTAGGGCGGTCACATGTCCAGTATTTTCGCCAAGTCCTGAGCGGCATGGACGTAATAACCCTCATCAGAAGGTGCAGTGTCATGACCAGAAAAACAGTCGAACATCAATCGTGTCGTACGATAGGATTTGTGCCAGTTGATATCGACAGTCAGCAACTGTTTTCGGTCACTACACTTTCATATAGTGTCAGTATCGATCATCGTCTTACCAATTTACTGCCTGTTCTGCTATTATAAATACATGCAGAATGTGACAGATATTTAGAGCAGGATTGGTGCTTTCTTTCGCACAGCCTTTGTGAGACACTTTATAAAAGAATATCAAAATTAAGAATTTTCAAATTTAAAAACTTTTAAAAATTCAAAAAATTCCCAAAATTGCAAAATATATCAAAAAATCAAAAATCTGAGACAATTTAAGAATATGAAAAGAATTTGACATTTAAAAAAATACAAATTTGAAAAGTTACAAATTTCTCAAAACTGGCTAAAAATCTCATAAAATTAAAAAAGTTTTCGAGAATTTTCAAAACTCAAAATTATGTCTTTCATACCAGTCACGTAGGCAAGCGTCTATTGCACATCTAGTAATCGGTATGGAACCCTGAAACGTCGGTGAACTACGATATTATACGACGCAACATCCCAGAAGACAGTCGTCATCGACGGTGACACATCGAATGTGGTCGCGGTGGTAAAGAGACGAATCTCTGCTACTGCCAGGCATCGAACCTCGGCAGTCCAGCCCGTAGACAGTCTCTACACTGAATAAGCTATCCCGTAAGCAAACAGAATTGTACGTAAAAATAGAAAGCAGTTTTCATCAGTTATCAATAAGTACTAACCTATAAGCACAGTTATGATTTCGTGACAGTAAATATCGCAGCTTCGAGTATTATGATAATTGAGGCCAATAGGTTGTCTTTCGACCCGCTTAATTCTTTAACCCGTCCAGCTCATGTCAATACATGAAAACAGCATGACACAATGGATATACGTTTCAGTAAAACAGAGTTCGTTCTGTAAGCTGTTTCAAGGTTGTGAGGACATGAACCTCTACCATATCTAGTGACACCCTAGACCGTTCTTACCGTTAAGGATCGTGTTATGCTGACGTATGGCAATAAGAGTCAATCAACTTTTTAAGTGTCATTCATGACCTTGTCCCTTATTACAGCAGAACAGATCACTCTGCTAAACAGTTTAAATGGAATCCATTTTGAAAGAGGACATCATTATTTAACTGCCTTTTCTCAAAAATTTCCTGACATAAAGACTCATCAATTGTCATTTGAATAAAAAATTTTCCTGCATATTATCCATCGTCTAGTAAAATATAAAACGTAAAACGACGTTTCGGAGATAGGGCCCCATCTCCGAAACGTCGTTTTACGTTTTATGTTTTACTAGACGATGGATAATATCCAGGAAAATTTTTATTCAAATGACTCTTCGCCATCGTCAAGAAGTTTTAGATCTGATACTCATCAATTGATCATACATTGATAAAAGTTTATTCTTGCGTCGATTACTGACCAATTTAATGTCGTCCAACGTCGCCGCAATATGGCGAATTGCGAATGAATGAGACGGCCTCTTGATGTGAGTTTAGCCACGAATATATAACAGAATCATATCATCAAAAATGTATCATACTGTGAACGAATTTGAAACGTATCTGACTTATAATAAGATTAGTATGATATTTAAGTGTGTCTTAAATAGTATATATGGACTGCACGAATTTCCAAATACTGACAAAATGAACAAATCGTACTATCTGATGCCTGGTAACTTTTCCCACATACCGTGTGACATAATACGTAAAACGAAACACGGATTGTCACGGATTGAGAATCAATCACCGGTACACGCGTCGCATACTATATACAAACACATTCCGTCCGAGCTTAACAGCATAAGAAATAAAAGGACCTATAATCTAGGTAGGTTATCTGTTACTGTAATGCAGCTTTCAAATGACTCTTTTCGCAGTTGACTTGGGTGTTGTTTATTTGTAGATACAAATCTATTGTTCGCAGACTTAGTAAAAGCAGTAATGCTACAGTGCCGAGTCATAAACCGTTCTGTTGACAAAGCTAAATAAATAGTAGTTATTATTTCTTTGAGCATTCATCCCTTCATATTCAAGGGCAAGTTCTGAACAGTACATTAAAACCATTTTTCGAGAACTTCCCCGTGGTGTGTATTCGCTAGTTTCCTTCTCTAGTTACAGTATTTAAATTTTTCTTCGGAGATCCTTTATTCGCTGTCTTCACGTGAGCTAACCATTTTATCTGGTACTCCTTAACGATATTCACAGCATTGTCCACTATTAACTCTACGGGCTTAAACATACTGGCTTACTGTCACTCATAATTAATTTTCTAAGTGAATATCAACAAATCTCAAAAATCTTATCCTATTGTCTTTCGTTATTCTACTGTCAGTGAATTACTGATTCTCTCTCATTCATCTAATCTCGCAAAAGTATGCAGGGCAGTTCCTTGTAAAGTTCTAAAAACGGAATGAAACACTAATTTCAAGCGACCTGACAAAATTACAGGCTAAAGAGACACGTTTCTTTGAAGAACTTAAAGAGTCAGAGCCAAAGTCGGTTCTTGGAGATGACTGTCTTCTGGGATGTTGCGCCACGTCTGCTAGAAGTTTATCGACGTTTCAGAAGACAGTCATATTCATATTCGCCTCCGTGAGAACCTGAAATCTGACGAAGTCAGTACTTGTTAAGCCCGTAGAATTTTTTACGTGTGTATTGACATAGCTCTTATGATTCGGATTGGATTATGAAGTGACTACATGATGTGAAATTAAGAAACAGATCACAGACAACCGAAGAATTAGCACTGACGAAAATGCTTATTAAATAAGAATCAATCATAAAAATAAGTACAGTAAGAATGGTGTACTCCTACAGCCCATGTAAAAATTACATATTTTGGTAGAATTAAGACCGCTGAACGAAGTACATTACAAAGTAAGTTTTTTAAATGTTTGAAACTTATAACTATTGTGTTATTTTTGTAAAACGTTATAATAAATTGTCATTAAATCTTTGCTCACCTTCGTACATAGAAGACACAGGAGAATACAGGAAACAATAAATCGGCAGCCTCCACCACCACCACCACCAACAACAACAACATTCATGACTGAATATGCGTGGATATTATTGTGTCATCTCATTGGTGTAAGAGCTATTCTCTTTATACAGTTCTCTTGCCCGCGATCTTCATCTGTACACAAGCTTGCGCCTTGATGCTATATTACGTTCTTTTCCACAATTTCCAATTTATAGCCCTAACATATTTGCTAGCAGCTGATTATGAAACAATATTTGAGAAGCGCAGGTCCCTGGACGCCTTACGGACGGTCAATATGCGAGAGGTCAGAATATTAAACAAAGCTGGCATATTAATCTACGTAGGCCTAATGTAAATTATTTATTGCAACTCGTGCTGAATAAGTGGGCACTGATGTCTGTCGTAGGGTGACCTCTCTGATGAGTCGCCATTTCTGTAGGTCGTTGACATGCCTGGATTATTCGCCTCAGCTTTGTACGTGTTGAGATCTATTGTATGATTCATGCAGGGATTGGATATGACACCTATTGGGATGTCAACCTCTCACTATCTCGTGATGTAATCCGATTACACAAACGAGTCTTTGGCGACTGAGTCACGGTGGTATATTCAAAACCACTACCACGACCTGAAATTGATGAGAGTTTTAATGTTTAAGTTTCTGCTTAATTTGTATCGTTTAAGCTGTTGATACTCACTGCAGTTCAGCGACACTACATAGCCGGCCGACTGCATTGTCTTGCCGCTGCTGGTTGGATATCGCGTTTCTGATTATTTAACTGCAATGTCTATGCATCAAATAGAAACTAAATTTTTATTACAAAACCTATCAAATATGGCTATCATCTGGGATGTCACACTGTATAGTCTAACTACTAACCGACGTTTCAGAAGAGCTTACTGTCCCATTTATCAGGTAATAACCGTCGCCTTTCACCTGTTCATGTGTCTGTCTACCTTTCTTTCTTATTTATGTTGAGAATCAAGAAAACAGCGTAACAAAAAATTAAAACTTGTTTCCTCACATGTCAAGAATAAAATCTGCAATTATAAGCATGTGACAATCCAAAACCTGCACGTCCTATGTGTTAACATATTAATTTCTTTAAGTTCAGAACAAGTCGCTGCAACTTAATACGGCAGGGTATGTTCCTGCCATAACTGTACTCGTCTGCGTTTCGCTTTGTGCATACGAAACCGGTACAGTAACTCACAGGGATTTAAAGACTCAAAAACAAAACGAAAAACCATTCCAGCCGGCTAAAAAGAATCGGCGTGTTCCACTTTGTTTCTGCGAAATATAAAATAAAACTGAAGGCTGGAGTTGTATGTATTACCCGTGCACGATATTACTCCAAACGATGGACATCTTCCTCGTCATCCGCTAGCCGATAGTCATTACAGTTGTTAGAGTGAATTTCAAACAGGATTCAGTAGCTTCGTTATAAGCGGCGTAGAAATCACAGCAAACTGTTAAATTCTATCACAGTCTAAGCTGGTTAAGACGAAAGAAACAAAGAAATGTACTTATATCTCCAATAAATAAAAATGAAGTACACACACAAATGCAACTTTATAAATAATTATTTAAGTTTAAAAGGACCTACCAAGCCTCCGATATCACATGAAAGTGTGTGGGTCGAATTTGATCTCGCTACTACTTAAATGTTTCAAAATTGTATAGTTAAATCACTGTTACACTCAGAACCTTCATAGCAATTGCATTTCTTTCTAAAAATAAGTTCGCTTTAAGTCGACCTTGGGCCAAGCGTAGGAGCGCATTTAAGCAAGTTGACATCGGGTATCCATATATAGAATGTTAAACTGGATACGACGCTGGAAAACTCTCCGATTCTCAGTGCATATTTGGAATGGAACTTTTTATTTCTGATTATTCTGAAGACTTTTACTTTATTTTTCAGTTCTTTGCTGGCATACGTGGCCTGAATGGTGATTGAACCAACATTTGAATCACTGTCCAGTTCAAGCCTGCGGGAAGATTAAGGTTTTCGCTTCTGTTGGTCACTTTGAAAGGGGAACATTTGCTTATGTATTATGTCCATGTATTTAAGGGATCTCTGGTTTTATAGGGTTCTTGATACTGCAGATACGTATGACTGAATAATAACCACTGCAGATTCTAAAATCATTTGAATTTCGGCAGAAATTTGTTCCGTAAAACATAAATATATCGGTACCTAAATAAGAAATATAGTCTGTATAATTAAGAAACTTTATCTCTCCCTTCCAGAGGAGTAGATAAAAGTTCCATATCCGAAAACAATGGCCTGTGTGTGTTTATATAATCCATTATTATACCGATACTTAATCACTAAATTAATATTTGTCCAACTTCTTTAACTAGTTCAATTAAAAAGAGGGCTAGAATACGACAACGAAAATGCAGACAAACCGGTATCATAAAAATGTTTTTCTGTGGGCTGTTACGAGGTGGTGGGCTGTGTTGTAGTGCAAATAAACGTCTGGGTTCCACAGAACTTCTTATTCGAATTCTGAATTTAAAGTGTTAGTACAGGCTGATCTAAAAGTCGTACAATTCATTTAAAATATTTATTAATGGTTGAAGTTCAGTACAGTTCGATTGGGTTAATAAATACACAGATCACTGTGACCATACAGAAGCCATCGCAGGTCACATCGTTTTGTAATTTTCTCGCGTCAGTCCATCAGTTTTCCACAAAACCGGGTGGACATTTCAAACACTTTTATAACATTGTTCTTTGATTGTATTATATTTTTTTATAAAAGGAAAACGTGTTAGGAATGGGTTGCGTAACTTTCAATCACCTGTACATAACATCATGAAAATATAAATACAATGACTATGATTAATATAAAATTTTCGGTTCAGATAAAAAAAATTAGTTTTGTACACACATTATTTTACGTACTATTGCAACATACCTGAGTTATTCGTCCCTAAGCTGCTGAACGCAAATATAGACAACATTCATTTCGTTGACAAATTTGAGGACTTACACAAAAAAACAGAAAGTTTCGAAGCAATGAAAATTAGGTCCAGCCCCTGAATTCCAGGAGATGTTTAGCAAATCAATCTGTTTTCTCTACTACTGGCAGTACAAGGACGGCAACAGTGAAATGTTTCTGAAACCAACCCAGTAATTTGCACACAATGCTTCATTACAATTCGCAAGATGTTGATTTGCCTACCACAAATATGTGCTTTAACATCGAATAATTCTAACACGACCCAAGATACAAATGTTACCTCATATCTCAAAACAAATTTTGTCATCAGTTATAAAAGAAATATGTAGAATCTCACACGGTTGGGAAGCCGATTGAGTCGAAGACTTTCACGATAACACCTTTCTAAACCTCGTAGGGATAATACTGTTGGAGTCAACGTGGTGTACCTCAGGCCGACTTCTTACCGCGGACACCCAGGTTCATTCCCCGGGTGGCTTTAAGTGAAATTTGCAGTGGACGAAGTAGTCCTAAAGCAGTTTTATCTCCTAGCTCGCCTGTACTCCTCCGCTAGTCACCAATCCACTGTTACTCCATACCCATGTATCGCGGCCCCATGAAATGTGCCAAAGCCCTAAGAAAGCACCACAAGTTCGGGGCTTCATCTCTGACCCAGCACTCGGCTGTTGTCGGATTAAAGGCAGGCTGTGTAAACCTGTTGGAAGTTAAGGTAGCAGAATGAGGACAATTTATTATGGCAGGCCTATCATGTTCATGTGTCTGTGCATCTCTAAGGCCTTTCGAATAAATCCGCGGACAAATATCATGAACTTACACAGAAAAATACATAGTCTAGGGGCAATGGGGGAACATTTTAAAAAGTTTCATGCATGTAACACGTTACAAAGTAATTTAGTAAAGGAGAATAATGACACGTTTAAAGAGACTATATAATCAGGGTATCTGATGGTAAGAGACCACTCGGAGATCTAGGACTGGATGGAAGTACATTACCAAAATGGATCTTGAAGAAATAGACTGTGATGTGGATTGGATTCATCTGGCTCAGGACAAGGTAAGTGGCGAGCTGTTACGGAGTACGGCAATGAACTTGAAAAAGTTGGATGAAAGGCGGGAAATTTCCTTTGCTTGCTGCTTGTGTCACCTTTGCACTCACAACAGAGGCGCCGGCAGTGACACGTGTTTCGTGCGCAACCTTGAATCGGAATGTCCTGATACCTTGCTGCCCCAGCATCGGTCCTGCTCGTCTTTTGCGCGAGGTTCAGAAATGTTCAATTTACGATCCGAAAATCGTTTCACCTGCGCTGCTATTGACCTCTTCCATAGCTATTTTCTGCTTCCAATAAAAAATCTTCTCGGGTAACCAGTTAACGCGGCTGATTGCCCGGGAAGATTTTATTGATTGTACTCGCCGCGAAAGTCTCAAATCCTATATTTTCTGCTTGCTTCTCGTTTACTTTTGTGTCAGTTAATCGATCTTAACTTCCTCAGACTTGAACTAACCTGACTGGAGGAAGTCACGTTTCCAGAAGTTTTTTTTAAGTTATAGGATATAGATGTTATAAAATTACGAAAGATGGTACAATTTATTTGGAAAACTGTGCACGTGCTTTTCCTACGCACCTTGAGGGACCCCGCTAACAACTTCTCCCAGCTGGACGGCCCACATCCATATTTGGATGAAGGAGGACAGATTTCTTGGACTTCCCGTTCAGACAGCCTCCTCCCAGCATATCTGTTTTCTTGAAAGTTGGAGAGGGTTATATAAAGGAGCAAAGTGTGCTCTCAAAAGCTAACTCAGCACAGTAATTAAAAGGAAGATTACTTTAAACCGCGGCTATGGTTACACCAAGATATGTCGGGGTTTACACAGCAACAGATAAATTATTGCAGGCTGGAAATATGCCGATTTTGAAATGAAATTCTCATGGCACACACAAGAAATAAAGACAGAAAATACACTGTTCTTTGTAAGCGACGATTATTATCTTATTCTGTCTCATTTAATAAATATCAACGTTTTATTATTTTGCATAACGAATGGAATGGTCGGTCATTCACCATTCTCCACGCTCTTCAACTGTTTTCTTTTAATGACTGGCAAATAGCCACGTGCTTACCAACACCTCCGAAAGGTTAAACTACGCGTATTTATTACGTACTTATCACTGTTGACAAACAAATGGCGTCTTCATATGCCAGAGTTTCAAAAGAAGCATTAGCAATCCAGCTCAGAGACGTGCTCTTACCTGACAACCTACGATGTCGGGTCTAAACTTCACCTCATTGTAAATGTGGCCCAGTGCCCAGACAAAAGATATCGGGAACAGGAAACCTACGTTCTTGTAGACCAATGGTATTCAACCTAGGGTACGCGTACTCCTGGGGGTACGCGAAGACATCTTAGGGGGTACGTGAAATTTAAAAAAAATATATATTATTTTATGATAAACACTGAATAATCAGTAATGTAATTTATTTAATTTATTTTAGATGTTGATTATATACTATGTATAACTTGAATTATACACCAACAACTTTGGGGGTACAAAGTTGAAGAGAAATTATATTTGGGGGTACGTGAAAAAAAAAGGTTGAATACCACTGACTTAGACAACATTTTTATGACAATATCCTCTTGCTTCTGTTATAACATTTTCTTTTTTAGTCATCCAAAATTTTAATTCCACGGAATCCTTTTTCATTAATAAATACGAAATCCATCAGACAAAATTGAAAAGATTTACTGTAATGTGGCTTACATATTTTCCAAATGCATGTTTTCAGCTGTGCATAACTCACCGATATTCATACAAATTTATTGCAGAAGCAAATCTAATCTTTCAGACAATGATGTATAATTACAAATCCCTATACTCCATCACTCATTACACAATACTACCAATGCTTAGTGTTACTATTACACCACTGTATTATAACAGAATTTCACTGGCGTCACTAAGAACATATTTTAAATAGCACGCAGTCATGACCAGTTTCATTCTACACTAATATATGATCGCTTTAACAAGCGACACAAGAAATTATCAAAAACAGAATTATTCTAACTTGTTGGTGGCACGTTTTGACATCACAATATCATCTTCTGGCCAAGCTGTGTCATAAAACTAACACAGCGTACCAACACGCGAAGCTAAAAGTTCTGAGCAAGTTTATTTTCCCTAATTTTTTGGCAAATAAAACACCGCTCCAACAAAACACTTATCGTAACTATAAGATGAACTGAATCCTAACGACTGCTTGATACACAACATCTGAATTACGTAAAGGCCTTTACTACAAAATGAAGACTTGCACTGGTACACGACTTATAGCAGCAAAGACTTGTACAGTATCTCACTTTCCAGAGTCAGATCAAAGTACGGCGAGAATGATTATGTCAGAATCACTTTCTACACGAAATAAAATAATTCCCTGGCAATAGCCAAGAAAAAATACCTGCCCTTTACTACCTGTGATGATAAACAGCGAAATCAAGGGTGGACATGTTTACGTATATGCGCGATCTGCAGGGTCCTAGAAATTTGCAAAACGTGTCACTTTGAAAATAGAAACGTTTCAAAATCATTATGTATTAACATTTTTTTTTTTGGTTTAAGATCATGCAATTCGTAAAAAGCAATATTAAATCACCCTGTACAGACCCTATGCTGAAGTTCTGAAACCTCATTGAGTAAACAGAAACACAATAAAAGAAAAGTTAATAAAACAAACTTCTTTGAGACTACACTCAAGGGCATGGCGCAAATTTACTAACGCTAAAAAATCAGTCACAGAAAAAGAAATAAATGAATAAACTTATTCAGCATGGAAGTTGTTAATTCTGAAGCAAAACATACCAGAGAACTTAATTTGTAGAGCCTAAAGACGATGGACTTCACCTATTAATTCCATCCTGTGAACGAGTCATGTACATCTTCGCTCGTAGAAGTCCCTTTCTTACTAAAATCTATTTACAGTTCCTACGACGCAGAATTATCATTTCATAAACACTTTTTGAAACATTATATCCAGCTTAAATATGATGTGACCCCGAACAAATGTTTGCGAACACATCACAAGGACGCGATGTTTACACACAGCACCCAGCGACCAACGGCCGAATAATGACTTGTCTTCACTACCAACCCAGCTTACAGGTAGCGAGCGTTACTCGGTCTGGGAATGAATATTTCAACAAGGCCATCGTAGCCTGTGATAGATTGAGGCAATGACCCATACTGTTATAAAAAGGGTGAACTGTTTATAAAAATTCTTAAACAGAAAAGCAGACTTATAAATAATGTACATTGTCAAATCATTCCGCGGAGGCCGTCGAGTTCTGTCTGTGCTAGAAACTTGTTAAGTCCATCCACGCAAACTAGTCTCTCAAGGGGAGGGGTGACACCATCCCATCCTGCGAGATTTGATCCTAATACAATTCGTTAAACGGCACAAATATTGAAGTTCATCACTGTAGTGGCATTTGAGTTCGGCGAATATGAAGATGGAAGTCTTCTGGGTTGTTGCGCCTTGTAGTCTGCTAGATTTTTACAGACGTTTCAGAAGTGCTTGCTGCCTCCATCATCAGGATGATATGCACTGCTCAAACGTCAGTAAACTCCCAGTAGACTACACAGCGCAACAACCCAGAAGACAGAAATCTTCATACTCACCGCTGTGAAAACCTCAAATCTTAAGAAACATTAAGCTACTATACTAGTTCTGAAGATAGTGCGACCAGGTCTGTGACTATTTCAAACAGCGGGCCCAAAGGTAAGCCTTCTGGTTGAAGGCGGGGGCAAAATCCAGCTTTCGAATCGTTGTAGCTTAATTATTTAGACGACGGGCAAAGTCCGAAAGAATAATTCTACACAATTCTCTCTTACCGGATATGGAACCCGATAGTCGAATAGGGTTGTCTACCTTAAAGCAGGAAATAATTGGTCTTTATGACACAGACCACTCTTGAGTCAATATGGCGGCTTCTGAGTTGGTTCGTTGTACACATACGATGCATTGCGAAAGTCGAACTCATGTCCAGGAAGGAGATATTCGAAGCTGTACGGTAGTTCGACGTTACCTTTAACAGCTACATTCTAAGAATGAGAGGCTAAAGCCCACGTACGAACAACTTTCTCGTGGGTAAACTGGCTTTTCGTTGTCCCACGTTCAAATTTGTGTAATTTATTCGTTGCAGTGGACTTTGATGTGTGCTACAGACGTAATATTGATAAAACGTCACTTCCGGTCGGATGTCATGTCCACACTCTGAGCAAGAAAATAGGTAGACTTCGCGGCTCTGATTTAGGATTTATCTTTACATACTCAAGTTTAAAATTTGTATATGATTTTGAAGAACTTATGTTTCATTCGTAATAAAATACATGTATAATCCTAAGTCCGCGTTTTTTCTGTGTTAATGTTGGTTTTTATAGGCACTCTTGAGGTAATTTGACTGTCCGTAAAAATGATACTACCAGCTCCTCGAAAGTTTTGTTTATTTCATAATTCATTCTGAACGTAGGAAGCCAGAGGATCACATCCTTCACGTTGGTATTACCGTTTAGAGATTTTAAACATGAAAGTCTGGAGTATCTTCTAATGGCATAACCTCCATACCAAATATCATGAAATCCTATCAGCCATTCTCGAGTTATGACTGGCAGAACATGTACGAGTTCGCAAGACAACCGACAGATGGAACCATGAGCTCGTCTTCCGCTGAATGACGCAATAGACAGTTAAACAGGCAGACATGAACGGGACATCAAGATTTTCCTCGCTAAAGTGTAATGAACATTTCCTTCTTACAAAAGAAACTGAAGTCTTAATAATAAAAGGGGCGTGTATTTTATTATTGTTATTTGCTGTTGGCAAACACTCTAATAAAGGAAGTGAATTGAATTATTATTATTGTCTCCTGTATGTGTTGAGTCAACACATTAAAATAACAAACTGAACTGAATAATGTCCATTTCTGTTGTTAAGAAGGTTTAAATAAAAAGATAAGAAAATTTAAGTACAATCAAATATACAACAGTTAGAGCAAAACGTAAGTACAAATGCCAGTTAAGTATAGCGGTTAAAATGGGACATGCGTAATAAAATTGGAGAGATAAAATACCTGAGACGGCAAACGGGGAAGGCGTCTAGATAAATAGATCATGTATTTGTATAGAAAAATAAGGAGATCAAGTGTTCAACGCTGCTGTCTACAGCTCGGTGGAATTTGGAGAATATCTCAGGATTTGACTCAAAAAATACATTTTAAGAAATGATCGCAGGTAAATAGCTCACCAGAAGGATAAATGGAACTAAAACACAAACGTGTGACTAAAAATACAGAGAAACAAACTAAAAAAGACACAGGTCATTGGTAACCACGCTCAAGATTACTATCATGAACATCTTGACAGGTCACAAAACAACAATGACATACAAAATAAGTGGAACGTAAAACTACTTACCGAATTGGAGTTATCTTACCTTTTAGCTGTTCGCTACACCTGTCGAAGTTAATATAACCTACTTACAGCTCCACGTAAAATTTAATCATAACAACCAACAAGTCCTTAGAGCCATTTTCAAAACCACTGACTGATTGGTATCAAGATATTGAAATCAGAAAATGGAAAATATCAACACAAGAACATTTAAAGATGCACTAATACATAAACAACGCATATGTGGATATAAAGTGGTGTTTATAATTACCTTAGGTAGAGTTAAGTCCAAACTCCGCTACCTTAAAATTGTCCAGGAAGAGATAAATTCGCCCTCGAAAAATCATTCGCACACGCCAACCTCCAAAGTCACTGACTTAGAATTGACCTACTGAAATACTCCGATCATTGCAACTTACAAAATCAACCAATACTTCTAAAATCACGAATATTTCAAACCTTGATAACTGTAATAGAATCTATAGAGTTAAAAATACAGACATATTTTCTGAATTAACCATTTTTGTGTTTTTATTTCAACCAACTATAGCGTAAACTCTGAAAAAACACGGACAACACGACCCACGCATAACTTTCTACACGTCACTGACTATGGCGGAAACACCTAACTAGCCGCCAGTGCGGGCAAATGTTTCTGAAGTAATTTCCTACCTACGACGGATCAATTTTCGAGATAAGAACTATCGATATGACTAGTGGAGCCATCTCGCACATTTCTAAAATTTTAGACGGTTATGGTGGTAACTGCATAAGTTGGCAATTTGTCGGAATAAATTAACAAAATCTGATATCTGTTCTTTGGACTATACCAATATGTCAATAATTCAATTCAATTATTTAAGTGCTTGACAACAGCCTAAACGCCAATAACAGCCAAGCACTAACAAAATACAAACCTTACAATACAAAAAAAACTCAATATATAAATATACAAAATTATACAAAATTAATTTATTACAAAATAATTAATAAGTAAAAAAGTAAACACTAATAAAACACTAATAAAATAAAATACAAGGAACAAAATAAAAACAAAAATCAAATTAAAACAAATAATAATAATAATAATAGATGAATTAATCATACTAAGGGAATATACTCACTATTGTTTCTGATATTTCTGTGAATGCATAGTACTGACAAAATTATAGTTGCACTATTATAAAAATACGAGTCTATTATTTCTACGATTTGATAATGTAGCTATTTTTGTTCTTACTCTGTAACAGACAAGATTAATAATGGCTACAGTTCAGTGTGCAGGTTCGTAAATAATTATAAAAAGTTTACAGTTTATGTGTTCTACTTTCTGTGTTAATTAGCCTAATATAAGTTGTATCGCCCACAAACCAACGTTAGTGCCGAGAACACCGGGCACGTATAAAAAGTTAATTTTTTTAAAAAAAATAAAATATTGAAGTAACCGTAGAACGGGGTCAACGAACTCTGAGGATTTGCTTCGTGACTCTTACTCATATCAGTCACGGCGGCGTAAGACATCACTAATTGAGTTTTAGTTACCAATCAGTGTTCTGTTTCCAGGTACCGGTCTAGTGGTCAGTTAATTTACACTAAAAGTTATAATATCGTGGGGAAGGGAGAAGGAGTGGAATAACCATGAAATTAAAAGGAGGTAACAATTAAAATTCATACATTTTCAACACAAATACTATTACGAAGTCGATCAAATTAAATATAAATTAAAATCTCATACGTAGTCAACACAGATGGTAGTTAATCGCTTAAAAGAAAGTTTATTTCAAGACGCACACGAGGTGTGATATTTAACTTACCGGAATGCCCGCATATATGTCGCATCGAGTAGGGGGCGAAGCGACGTGTTTCGACGTATTTGTGGTTGCGTTTTTCAGTTTAGAAATGTATCGCATAAATACATTAACGAGTAACTGGCGTCAAATAGAATGACACTCGTATATCACTGTGGTAGTGGTCTGTAAGAACCGGTAACTATCGCTACGACGTAACATTTTGAATTCAGGGGGTTATCTAAAGAGATAACGTAAAACTGTAACAAGCCACATGGCAGGACGAAAATGGCGGCTCTTGATGGCCTTACTATATACATATATATTGTAGTACTTGAAAGAAATGCAAATACTTTATTTAAAAAAAACAACCAGAAATTCTAAACAGACGTAGAGACCAAACGTACAGTCTGGAACATGAATTTCATATATAAATTTCCAAAAACTCCATGAAGTTTGTATTTTGGCCTGTGCTGAGAAAGTCGAACTGTGAGATTATTATATTTATTAAACCTTTACGCATGCGCGATTGTGTTTCTGCAAAATTTTACCGAAGGAAGGAAGGATCCAGGTTTCTCAAAACGTGTCAGTCAAGAAGCTATGAGGATTTACTTCAGCACAAAGTTAGGAATTTTCATTGACTTTACGGCTATTTTAAGAAAAGTAAAGAAGAGACTTTAAATCCACAATTATTTATACTTCTGTATAGACATTCTACCTTATTTGCTGATATTTTAGGCCTATTATATCACTAAGTCGCTGTGTCATGTTTGCATTGGAGACATTTAAAACTGCATAGTACTACTGACATAAGCGGCTCAGTGACTGTAGTTGGGTAATGCACAAGCCTACAGCTTAAACCCGACCCGTCTTTGTATTCAACTGCGACCGTCTAGTCGTATTGCAGGCCTACAAAACATTTCGAAAGTTCAACATTATTCTTTTTGAGGTGTCCTGTATTGAAAACGACGCACAGCACACGACAAAAAGGAAATAAACAATCTTTTCAGATTATGAATTTTGCTATATTTAGTTCATCTTTTAGAGGTACGAAGTGGACTATTTTCGAGGCGTTAAGATTCGGGTCATACGTAAATCTAAACGCGTGCTCCAATTTCCATTTGTTGGCTGAAATCTCAGTCTCACACAAATGTTTCGTCTCTAGTCGATTTGCTGTCACTTCGAACTTTAATGGTGTGAATATGGCACACTTCATGTTCAATATCGACACTTCATAAACAAAATAAAATTAATTACATTTTTGTAACGCCTTGGATCAAGCTGCAACCACTTCCTACAATATAATGTATTATTCGCTATGAAACATTAATTTTGTGTTTGTCATAGTTCTTTCGTTATATAAGAAATTTATCTTTACACAATCTAAGAAACTTCAAGTGCCTACCTGTCTCTATCTGTCTGTCTGTCTGTCTGTCTGTCTGTCTGTCTATCTATCTATCTATCTATCTATCTATCTATCTATCTATCTATCTATCTATCTATATATCTATCTATCAATCAATCAATCAATCAATCTATCTATCTATCTATATATCAATCTATCTATATATATATCAATCTATCTATCTATCAATTTATATATCTATCAATCTATCAATCAATCAATCAATCAATCAATCAATCTATCTATCTATCTATCTATCTATTAATCTATCTATCTACCAATTAATCTATCTATCTATCTATCAATCTATCTATCAATTTATCTATATATCAATCATCTATCTATCTATCTATCTATCTATCTATCTATCTATCTATCTATCTATCTATCTATCTATCTATCTATCTATCTATCTATCTATCTATCTTATAGGCAAGTGTGCGTAGCTTGGTTGGTGATCATTTGTTGTTGAGGGATTTTGGACCTTGTGGGATAATATTTATGACTGCATGTTTTTACTGATTTAAATTTCCCCGTAATTTATAACAGGCAATTTACTACATTATAAAACAATGGAATTCAGAAAGGCACGTACAGAATCTGCAATGGTAGCCATTTTATCAGGACCAAGACATTCATTCTTGTGCTAAGACCCAATGATTCACGAGGTTTCGTCATCAGATGATATTTCGCAGTTCTGAAACTTTGCATGCGCTTACATTTGGCAACAAAAGGGTTTATAGCCCACCGGTCGTGACGGGAAACCGACTTAGGACAGCAAGCACTTTGCACTGAGAGCACAGTTCCTCGGACAAGCAGTGCTACATGAAATGAGGCTAAGATGGTTTACCCTTAGGAAACAGACACAGAGTCACCAGTTCGCCGCGCGTTGCCTAATTATGTAACGTTGATCCCATGCAGAGAGATGTAGTTTTATTGTCAGGGAGCAAACTGCAATATTGCAAGCAAAAATTTGGCAACGGATATTTGGGCCGACAGGAATAAACCCGGCCAGATGTTCCTTATAGGCCAAGGCCTATGTTTCGTATTCGACCTTCGTCACATGCAATACCCTATTTTCGTCGTTCCCATTTCCGTTGGTTCTGTGTAACAAGCAGAACTGATGTGAGAACAAATTCCATTTAAAATCGTCTCTGTCCTATATAATGCAATTTTGAATAATAAGTGCTGCCAAATATTAGTAATATATTCACACTATTTCAATATATATCGGCGTCTCTCCGACTTCAACCGGAGACTTCACGGAGTACAATGTTTTTTTCAGAAATAAGCTTCTTTCCTTCTGACTCTGCTACAGGCCTATAATATATCGTATCAACTACAGAGGTTGTATAACATCCACTGAGGCATGGAAATTTGATCCTGATACGTCAATGTTGTTTTGTTAAGTTCTTACATGACACAATTTCAACTGAAGTAATCACGTAACGTCGGCTAGCATGACTTAATTATATTTTGGCATTCTTTCCGTAATACAAAACAAAATTTCAGACTTCTTCAATCAATTTTCTGCCATGTATTTACAATTTATTCTACTTTTGTGGTCCATCTCCTTACGAAAGAGACCAGCACACCGTCTGGTTAGTTTTCTTTGCATTGAAATAGCTTGTTTGTACAAATCATCTTAAGAAGCTTTCAAAGGTCGTTTTGAATAGAGAATGCAGTTACTGAAACAAATGAAGGTCAGAGAGGCCAGAGATTGGGATATAAATAAAACTGTCATTATTAATATGCTTGGGGAACTTTAAACCATTTCTGACACAGTTCTTCAGCTTTCCGTCGTCGGTCCGATTATTGGATGAACGAGTGACATAACAATGTAACACAATTTCTTGTAGGGGAAAGAAGAAAAGTTGGATGCTTGAAGGAACAGTCAACTAGTACGGAGGAACCTGTTTCAGTAGACAAGATGAAACCGGTTGTCCTCACGGCATTTTCTACGTCTGACTCGCCCTCAAGTTACCTCTCATTTTTAGTGTCTTTCTATGGTAGGGATGTTGTACCATCAGCAGATAAGCTCTGTTCACAACAGCACGTAAATACTTAGACTTACAATCCTGTCTTCTCGATATTATTGGGAAGTGCGTTTCCCACTTATTGTTTTGGGTAAATTTGTTCAGTAACAGGTGTGGTCCTACACCACAACCTTTCCTTTCATGATCTATTGAAGTCGACGGGAAGTATATTCCCACTATAATTCCCCTACAAATCATTCGCGGGAAAGATACATTCATGTTCAATATATCGATCGATTCTAGTTTGAAAATAATAATTAGTTATAATTGTATAAGGTCACGTACAAAAAGTATAATAACAAACTTGAGGGAATTTATACAAAATTAATTATCTAAGATCATCATCAGCATCTACTATCAGTTGTCATAGCAACGATGAATTTCCTCAACAATTGGTTTACTCAATCACTGTTAGGTTAGAGTGCATATCATCTCGTTATTGGCCTCCTGAAATAGCTCCTGTCTATCTGATTGCATTTTATGACACTTTATTGATAGCCTTACATTATTAATTCTCTAGCGAAGAACACAAATTCATATACACCCGGATAAAAATTTACAACATTTCTTGAGAACTTTCAATGTCGAGATTGAGATAGCATCAAATAAAATTTCACAGACATATTCATTTAAATACTTCATCAACTTACGTATGAATGACTTAATTTATGGCAAATAAATGATTAGTTAGAAATTTAACCGACTTACAGTCTCAGACATAACCTTACATAACTTAAAAAGGAATTGGTTAATATTAGTACTTGGTCTCGTAGGAACAAATACAAATAATGCTAATGAACGTGACACATTATGCTTGTCATTTTCTTCATCCAAACTTTTCAGTGCTCAAGTTATTCTTCTGACTTTATAATTAACAGAGAGGCTTGTGAATGAAAGAGGCCAGTAGGAAACAGAATGGCAAAGAAACAAATGCATTCAATGAAATTCAAATTTTTAAATTTGTAATATTTAAATATATGTATTTAATTAGTGGCATACTTTAATGTGCGCCTGTCCTATTAACCTTGGTACAATCAACTTATGTTAAGCAAGGTAAAGACGACAATATGGCAGCCGCAGAGCACCATTCTATAATAGAGTGGTTACGAGCGAACCGCCACTGAAGAATACGTTCTAAAGGAGAAACAGAAATGTCTTAGCTGTATTTAATTTTTACTCAAGTGTCTGTGCTCTTCGAAATTAAAATCACCATGAGTGTACTAGAAAGCGCTGTGTGCACGTTTACTTTACAAAAATAAATTTGTATTTAAAGTTTGGGTTTTTTCACCGCCAATGAATGAGATTTGTTATTTCAGTGTAAACATTCAAACAAATTAATCAAGGCCTTAACTATGGCGTCCCACAGCCCGATCCAGTCAGCCTGACGTACGAAGTTTATGTGATTAAATACCATCACGAAAAAGACTACACCACCAGGACTTCACTATAGTCGGTGCGGTCCTCTTGTTCCAGATACGGGATATAACAGACGATAGGAGAGAATAAGCATAAATAATGCCGAAAATCTTTGAGAATAAAAGAGTTTTCCAAAATGTTCCAGAAGGACCGATAATATGGAGTTACCATGAGTTGATTTTTAGTTTTATTTGGTTCCAGAAATTATACAAAGCGATAAATTACAACAGGGTAAGACGGGATCTCGCCCTGATGATGAAGGCAGCAAGCACCTCTGAAAAGTCGGTAAACTTCTACCAGATTACATGGCGTTCGAACCCAGGCGACAGTCATATTTGGAAAAGGATTCGTTTGGTTGCTGAGGTTTCGTAAATTTTCAGTTCATAAAGCTGCCAATCAGCTGTAAAAATCCTAAGAATCTTTCACAACATTTATCCATTTAAGAGATTAAGTTCTGAAAGTTTCCTTGGCGTTATCCACTCTACAATGATCTGCTTTCTCATCAATATTGTAGAGAAACATTTGAACCGGCCTTTAGATGCAACAGTGAACGATATCCTTAAAAACCAAGTCCAAGGCAAACAAGTCGTCCCGTGTTGGGATAATTTTAGAATGGCGGCAGAGGAAACTGTCACACAGCTACATAATTGCTAATTCCGTCAGTTTTGAATACTGGCAAGCAGTATTCTTTCTCACGAGCACTCAAAACGGACAAACTCTCCATCGTGAAGCTTAATAATTTAATTAAAATACCTTTGTATTAATTAACATTTTTGAAGGAAACTGCTGCAAGCCCAAATTTTTGGTGCAATAATTGTAATAATTCTTCAGTTAAATTTGACAACAATGCGCGTAGAATACTTATGTACTGGTTATTGTACCGCTGCAGACTGAAAAAAGTAATTAAATATTCATGATTTAGTTTCATGTATAAAATTATTAGATTATACAGATTTTAATAAGAATGTGAAGTTACAATTTTTAATTATGATGCTTAACACAGAAAATATTAACATCATTTGTTCTTGAGAATGCAGGAGCAGACATTTTACATTAATATAAAAATTAACCAAATTATAAATGAAATTTTTTATAAGCATTAATATATGTAAACCTTTTTCTGAACCAACCAGTCTAAAATCTCCTGGTTTCAGGGCATACGCATGCCAAGTTTTACGCAAATCTGTTCATCCATTCGAAGGTGACCAAGAAATTTAGTAATCTGTAGCTAAGTGAAGCTCATTGCCGTCTCTTCAATAACAAACAAAAAGGGCACTTTTGATGATACTCATGTTGGAATGTAATTATCACCATTTCAATTTATATGCAAGAATTACAGCCAGACAAATATTTTATGTTACGGGAAGTCGTTCAAAA
The DNA here is from genome assembly GCF_977971745.1 of Zootermopsis nevadensis. Lineage (NCBI taxonomy): Eukaryota > Metazoa > Arthropoda > Insecta > Blattodea > Termopsidae > Zootermopsis > Zootermopsis nevadensis. The sequence goes on along the minus strand of NW_028259152.1, from coordinate 2,815,447 downwards.
CAGTAAACTGACGTAAATCAATCATTGTATAACCTTTCGACTCATAGATTACTCAACCACATGCTTCTTCGATAATGAGTGTTGATACAAAACACGCAGTCCTTTTCTCAGCTAAATTGTTGATACCTTACGTCAAAAAAATCTGCTTCTAGACGGCTGGCACCACGGGAAAATGTAAAAAAATTCAAACACACCAAGGTCATTACCGAAACATTAATTTTACGTGCAAATCGTTTCTGGTTCACGGAAGAGTTAAATCGTGTATTTAACGCCACTAAACCACGTAATTTCATATCGATGTTTTCGTATCACCTTACAGAAAAGGCCACTTCGTTGCAACCGCTTCAAGAAATGGACTATTCTGACTAGAATTTCCTTTCCAAAACACCATAAAGGGGTTATAATTATCAGTAAATCGGGTTAGAGATCTGCCAAGGCCGGTGGTAATAGGTCGAGTCGGGTTCGGGCCTGGTAAAATCGACAGCAATCAGACGTAGTTGCGATCATTTTATGCTCGTGACAGTTGGGCTCCAGAAACAAATCCCACCGACTTGATTTTTCGGGATTTTCGTACCATCCCCTTCTCAGAAATATCTCTTTTCATTCAAAGACAAGGTGGTTTAAATGATGTTTTATTTACATACACTTATTATTTTTGAAAATGACATACAATTTTCATGTGCATGTGTCACTTTCTACTTCCTCTTACAGTCAGTATGTTAACATAAATTCAAAATGTGCAGGAACCCTGGATTAACAACAGACCAACTTTATAACTGTCTTGTAATCATCTTGATACCTGCAAAAATAAGATAAGAGTACATAATACCACTCTGTAACTAGAATCCTACATCAAAGCCATGCGATTGCTTATTAAATAAATTGTACACTTTGACAAATAAAAGGTGTAAAAGAAGCCAAAAATTAAGGCAATTTCATTTTAATTTCTTGAAAAAATAATCGCACAGTAATTAGAAATATAAAGTTTTCCAATGAATTTGGTGAGGTGCGTGCGCAGTGTGAACGCCTCCCCACCTGTGGAATTAATGCAGCAGTTCTAATCGCTGCCGCTATCACTCTCGCTCTCAGCCGATTGGAAATCTCCCACGTGTATAGAGAACTTATATTCCTGGTCACAACCAAGGTAAGCATCACTCATAAAATACAACGTGTACGTGTGATGACCTGCAACAGTAAACATTTTAAATTTACACTTAGGCAATGTCCTACGTAAGCGATAACAAGCGAGCTGTATAAGCAGCATGGGGTGTCATATGAAGCGGGGAATTGCTTGTTGTGTCCTACACGAGAGACCGCTATAGAAGGACACGGCCTTCCAGCGCATGCACCTTCCGTGAACTGCACGGTCAGAGCTTTCTTGCGCATGTGCCTTACTGGCCAGCGCAGCGACTCGCGCGAAAATATCAAAATATTTGATCTCGGACTTTGGCCGCTTCGCTGGAACCTAGGACAGTGCCACACAAACAGCCAGTTTGATATTTCCACTTCACCCACGCAACTTACACCGCTCGCATTTAATCGCTCACGTAGGACAGTGGGTAAATGTTACACAATCAAGCAGCCTACATGCTCATAACATGAACTGCCGTTAACCTTGAATCATAACGTAAACATGAATAAACATAACGTAAAAGTTGAAAGAATTGTCATTAAGAACTTCAACTCAACCTCCGACTTAATTGCCAACAGCATTTTAATGAAGATAATGCATTTAATCCTGTTGCAAAGGGGACAAGTCGATGATGGACGTGCATAATTTATTGTGTAACTAACAAAAATCACAATATAACTTACCTGGACTTGGTGCAACAAAATCTAGCTTTACTTTGGCTTTCTGTTGCAAAGTAAGCCTCTTTATTGACAACAACGAGTTCATCTTAGGATCGCCAATCACTACCCACCATCCTTCCTCTCGTTTCTGCTCAAAAAGAGAAATAAGATTACAGATATCTCACTATTAAATAATTGTTGATACAATTAAGGGTAAACGAAGTAAATTACAGAAAAGGCCATAAATTTGTACCACCACTGTTTTTGGCAGCATAAATATTGAGCAGATTCATTCTTGAGAAGCTGACAGTGGTCAAGAAATACTCTTATCTCTTCTGGAACCCAAACGTCTATAAGCACGTTCACAAGAGCCCGCCACTGACATAATTCTAGGCCTGAAAAGTCTGATCCATACCCGAACACCCCATTTCTTGAAAATAAACTTACTGTTCAACCCTGAAATTAAATTCTGACCAGCAGCCCCTCATGTAAGTGCCCTATACCCCACCAACCCTACCGCCCTTGTCCAGATGTCTAAAGTATTCCTTTCACTTTAGATTTTCTGAAATTGTATGTTTTCCCCATCTCTCCCAAGTGCGTTAAGGTAAATAAGCAGATATTACAAATAACGTTGGAAATAATTTAAATTAAAGAGAAAACTAATATATCATACATGAAAATGACTATGACCAGTGTCTTGCAGTTATTTTGCCTTGCGTACTGTTACAAACATCAGCGTCTGAAACATGACCCTCTTTCCCACCACCTTCTCAATTTAATAGCAGACGGACTGTGAGTAATACAGAGTGATCATTAATATGCCATTCTGAATACAATATACACTTCAAAACTGAGAACAAAATGCAAGAAGAAACAGCATAATGTTATCATTAATTTATAGATTATTTACCAATATTGTCAACATAGAATATAAACTCTTGAATTACAAAGTAATCAGGGAATAAAAAAACCCCGGAAAGGATGTGGAAGGAAGGGACCATGACATAATTTAAGGTACCATCCTGCCACAGTGCTACTATATGAACAGACTTCAATTACATACCTGTGGATAGAACGGAGCAATCACCGGTCCAGTGACTTCATCCTCACGTTCCAGTTGCACGATAACATTAACAGAGGAGCCACTGTGGATCCTGTCTTTGTCCTGCACTTCATAACTCATCTCAATGTTAGGGTACCGGTTACAAAACCTGGCAACATCTGCCATCTGTGCATCGGTCAGTTGTAGCAATTTTGAGCGGTCATCGTCCTCCAGTTCCATTATGTCAAAAACTGTCTCCACACCCTGTAAAAAAAGTATCACATATTTTATTCATTAAACTTATATCGAGATACAAACATTTACAATTTTTGCAGCGTACTGATGAACTAGAATGAAGTCTGCCAACCTCAGCTTTAAGAGTACATACGCAAGACTCTTCTTACTATATGCAGTTGCTTATCTATCATTTATGCAGACTGTAATCTGAATTTATAACTTGTGTTGGGCAAGGCCATGGTCTAGACAACACGGAGTTTTCCTCCGGGGCTTCCCCGGTTTCTCCGTGGCATCCCAACAATTACTCCATACTCCATATACACAGAGAAGTCAATGACAATGCCTAAAAAACATATATGAACAGGTCCCAGTCCAAGAAAAGGATGGAAGGATCCTGTTCATAATGTCGCCAACCTCCTGTAAAGGAGACGGCTTAATAAAAAAATCAATAACCACTTTTCTATTTATTCGTAGTGATAGCTCTACTTTGCAAAGAGTCAGTCTATACCATAAATCATGAAAAGCAAACCAAGTAACATGCAAAACAACAAACAGAGCCCAAACTGAACTTCACTAACAAATAAGGCAAACTTCCAGTTTCTCATTCATTTCACATTTACAGTACAAACAGCAAAGCTTCTAAACAAAATCATAACTTTATTTATCTACCTGTGATTTATTTAATGACACTGTCATTAGCTCAGAGTACACAGCATCAGGTGACAGGATTACCAGTAGCAATGTTGACATTGCTTTCTTTAATTTTTGCCTTCCAAAATAGGCCATGCCTCGAACTTTGGCATCTAATTATGTGCATTTAACACTTCATAATGTGTTCTTCAATTATCATGAAGTGAACTTTATAATGGGTTTCAGAGTTACATATAATTTCTGAAAATCATCAAACATTGGACAAACACACTTTACTGGAACACTGCTCCATTAAAAATTCATGGTAATAAATTAATGTAGACTCAAGCCTAAGCTTTAATGAGAATGAGCTTTCCTCAGAGTAATTAAATTTTATCTGTTTTTATTTTTGTTTTGAATAATATCCCTGCTTTGGCAGTACTAAAGCTTATCTACACACCTTCTCTGTGCACCTCTTGATGATGTCGGGTGTGAAGTGCGGGAGTTGTTTCAGGTAAGAATCCTTGCTCCACATGGCCTGCGTAACCATCTGAGCCAGTTCCATAGCTGCTACTGCAGGAGAAAGCCAACCATTGGAACTCAACACATCCACACAAGCTTGAATCAAACGGATGGCTTTGCCAAGAATGGCTTCTGTGTCTCCCTGTAGCTCGGCTCCTAGTTGGAGGCGAGACAAATGGGCCTGAAGGAGCAAATTGGTCTTGTTATGTGGGTCATTGTACTTGGGTGATCCTGCCAACTTGTTTGGAAGCCGTGCTGCCAAACTGCGAAGTAGATTATCTTCACGGTGACGCACTGGCACATCTTCATATTCTGCAGCAGAGGAGATAATCTCCAGCAACCCACGGATCTTGGTCTTGTTGTTGAGAGACAGACTGAACAACTCAATTGTGGTGTAGTTGATATAGTAGTATGCAGCAATCATACCCAGATTCAAAGGCAAACAGTCCATCTCATCTTCAATACTGATGCATTTTGATTGTTCTAAATCATTCAGGGTATTTTCAACAAGTTCTGATAGATGATCAGATAAATGTCGATGGGTAACTCCTTGAAGATTATAATAGTTTGGGTTCTGTGTGAGTCTGCGGTATATAAATGTCCAGGTCAGGTAATCTACTGCATCTTGCTTGTTCTCGATAGTTTTGGTCACAATTTCAGCATTGAAATGGTCATGCAACCTATGATCTAGATGGCTCTCAACTGGTAGCGATTCATTGAGGAACTTCTTGAAGAAATCTTTTTTGGAGCTTTGACACATGAGCACACACTTTGCATCATCATCCTCCAGCGGGCGATTAGCACGACCCACCATCTGCAGAACATCAGTAACGGGATAGTCCTCATATGCATGTATCTTGCCATTATAAAACTGAGTATCCATGATAACAACCAAGTGCGCAGCTATATTGACACCCCAACACAAGTTTCGTGTCACTACTGCTACCTGCACTGCTCCTGAATCAAACAACTGTTCTACAAGACGGTGGTCACTTGGCGTGAGACCCTCATGAATATAAGCCACTCCTTGTGAGAGAGTCTCCTTCAATGTTTTATCTGTCATGCGATCAAGGAATGGTTTGATGTCCTCTTCCTCAGCATGGAAGAATCTATTTGGCTGACCCTCAGCTGCAGTGAAGGTCAAGAGGTCTATGGCAGTCAGCCGAGCTTGCTTCCTTGTAGGCACAAAAACAATCACTGGTTTGTGAGGACTGTGTTTTAAAATTGAATTGTACACTGGCTTGGTCATTGCAATGAGACGGGATGCATTGTGTGTAACGTTGAATCCTTGAACATGCAGCTCAAGTGGAATGGGTCGCACACTGGGATGGAAGTTGAACGTGGCATTGGCGTTGCAGCCGAGCCATTGCGCAACATCACGAGCATCGGCCAGAGAAGCAGAAAGCGACACTATACGGATCTGCCGCTCAATCTGCGAAGAGATGTATCGCATCCTGGAACAGACCACTTCCAACACAGGACCATCTTCTCCTCCAATCAGCTGCAGCTCATCAACGATGAAGAGCTGAATATTCTGCACATTCTTTCTTTGTTTCCATCGCCTTGACAGAACATCCCACTTCTCAGCAGTGCAAATGATTACCTGACCTTTCGCCAGCAACTTCAAGTCAGTTCCAGTTTCACCTGTCAGTAGAACCACCTTCCTTCCTAGCACACCGCCAAACTTTTGCTGCCAGTCAACAAACACCAGCTCAGCTAGAGCATCACGAGGAACGAGGTACACACAACGGCCCTCAAGATTCTGTGACAGAAGTCTCAGTACTGCGAATTCAGCAATTGTTGTTTTTCCTGAGCCAGTTGGAGCTCCTATGAAAATGTTGTCATCACTGTTATATACAGCATTAAACACCTGTGTCTGGATGGGATTAAACTGGGGAAATTTACCCAGATATAGAGATTCAAATGCAGGATTTCTCAGAGCTGTTACTGGAAGAGGCTGAAGATCCAAAAGCTCTGTTGGAGGCAGATTCTTTTCCGGTAGAATGAGATGTCTGAAGGAGACTGGTAACTGAGTCTCTGCGCCTATCCATCGATCTGACACAATTCTCAGAAAATACTGCGGAGGAAGAGGTTCAAATACTGGAACAAAAAACTTGACAAGATGTTCATCAGTTGCAAATTTGGACTTAAGAAGAAAATATTCATGGTGCAGGATAACCTCAGAATCTACATCTTCCACAAGAATCCAGAATGCTTCAGATGCACCATGCAACTTTTCATCCCACTGGAAGTCGGGTGTGATTGTTAACTCCACACGCAATGTTGATCTTGTTATAGGTTGGATATGAGTAGACAACTCAAGCTTGGGAAATTGATGTACATACTTGTGAACTGTCTTTCCCAACTTTGGTACACGGATGAGCTCTCCAATTTCATTTGGGTTAAGATCATACAACCTAGAAACATCGCAAAAATGTTAAAATTATTTGACAGATCAACATAGTAGAACATACTATGACTTCATTTGTAAAATTAAAAGAAAAGGGACATTAAATTGATAAACTATCCAAATAACAAAGCAATTATAAAAACATATGACACAAAGGTCCTCAATAAAAAATCTAATACTGTCACCACGTTCACACACCAATGGTTTTGCAAGTATATAACTACCGAGTTACTTATGGATCAAGGCTACAATAGTGACAGTAATAATAAAAAAAAATTATCAGTAGTTCAAGTAAATGCATCACAACACGCTAATGGTGCCAACATCAACCATAAACTGTTCTGTAACTATATAAGAACATTCTTACAAACTCTGAAATATGAAGATAACCAAACATAAATATTGCTTCAACAATACAATTTTAAAACTCTAAATATTCATCATAAAAATACAGTTACAGTGTAGTTCTAATAATTACATCAATAAATATAATCTGAAAATGGAAAGTGAAAGAAATAAAATAAAATATTAAAATTTGCACAATGCAAAGAACTCTAACCTCTCCCATGGAAAATTCTTCTTTTCAATTTTCTTCACAATTTCCTCTGGCATTTTACGGAACTGGCGGAGAGGAGACATAGACTGCCACATACGTCGATCCACCATTTTACACAGTGAGAGTGCTTTGTCTGCTAACTGCGCCCAGCCTCGGTACAGAACTAATGACACCAAATATATAGCAAATTTAGTCAGAGTAGTCTATATTTTACCGAGTAACATGTTCCAAGACCCTCATATTAAATGCAAATCATTGAGAAAATGTGTAGGTAACACTTTTATGAAAAAAACTGCAAATATAAGATATATGTCCTTTCTTCTGTGAACAATGACCAACAGATGAAATACTGATTTCTGTGTTCAATAATACAATTTGTAAACAGGGCTGTGGAATACAAAACAATTTAACAAAACTGTAAAGAAATACCTAAAACCACTCATTTTAACTATCATATATTAAAAGAGCAAAACAAGTAAAATCAAAACAATAAATCAAGCTCCAAACCTACCTATCTCAAAAATGGCCCGCATGAGTCGAGCAGCTGACTGTGTGACATAAACCATATCTGACATCAGCGCAAAGCCTTCCAGTTTCAGCTGCGAAATGTAAGCCTGAAGTAAAACATTCACTTTTGCACTCGGCTCTTCAATGCTCTCCTTGATCGGAATTGGCACGCGATCCATCAGTTTCTGCAGTTCCAATTTCTCTTCCTCCCTAACAGTGATGTTACGGAATTCACCGGACAATGAAAACACTCTGAAAGGAATACGCAATAATATGAAGTCACTAGTTTATAAATATCATCACCTTCTCAAGAATGGACTCTGCTGCATGGAGCTAGTTCAAGTGAAATTAGATTTCAGGCTTCACAATTCATGGTTTTCCCACACTTTGTATTCATTTTCGTGATCCCAGCCATGGTTGTGTATAATATAATACACTGTCTTGGTTCTGTGTTTCTTGATCTAAGTTATTATCCTCACTTAAGAAATTAGTTTTAGGTTTATACATGTGATCTGGACCTCAGTTCAGTGTTCATGTGAACACAGCATGCACAATTTATCTTCACCAATGAATATAAAGCTGCAAGAAATATGTTTCAGTTAGTTTAAGAACTATCGAGTCAAAACTGTTATCCACAAATATCACTCCAGGAACATAGAATCTATCAGCACAATGTTAAAATATTCTCACCAAATTGCATGGGTTTGTATATGAGCTATTAAAAATTTCAGGATACTATTATAAAACTGTAACCTTTGGAATCAGCATCCACATCAATTTGAGATACCTTGAAATATTCTTCTGGGATTTCCTGATAGGGCAGAATTTACATATTATATTAAGAAAATTATCGTGGTAAAACGTCATATTCACATTTTCACATAATTTGTATAACCTCTTTTCAGTCCCACTAATTTCCTACAACCTCAGTGACTCTTGTTTCCACAAAATTCATATCATTTAATTGACCTCAGGCTTTATGACCTTTTTTCTTTCCAACCATTGATCACTCTGACAAGTTAGTTGCCATCTTGCAAAGAGCATTTGCTTTCAAATTAGCTGCTGTTGTTATCATCAACATCATCATCTGCTGTATGTACTGTGTTCTTTTATTTGAATTTTCATGTTTGGAAATGGAAGAAGCCATTTCCTTATAAAAAACTAAATACACTACAAGAAGCTGACAAACACATGGGGGACTCATTTGGATTACCAATATCAATTCTTAACACAATAACAAGACAATCATGTAAAAGTAAAGTAAAGCTGTCCCACTATACGCCATGTAGGCGCTTGGGGGGGGGGGGGGAGTGGAGGTATAGCTCCTCTCCTACTCATTCTTGACCTCAGCACTAGATGGGGGTAAGTGGTCAGCATCACGCCCTGGGAAAGGGACTAAGGTGAAGGTAAGTACTGAGCTTATGATTTTTTAATTTCCTGCGATTTAAATCACATTTTATCAATCCCCAGAAAAGTCTAAATATCGAGCTTCCCTGCACATAAACGTGATACATACCTGAAGAGTTCAATTTCACTCAGGGTTGGTTTCAACAACTGATTATATGTTGCCATGGTGTCATGTGTGCAATAGTAGTGACTGGAAATACGGCCCAGTTCTGTCACCTTGAAAGAAAAACAATGTAATTGAAATATCTAATCTCTTTATCATGATGTAACAGCGTACAATGCTGTATATTACACACGTGTCCAAAGACATGATTTCTAAAGGAACTGGATACTGACTTCATGGTTTATTTCCTGTTAGCTTCAGACCCTTCTCTGTTTCAGTCAGTGGTCCAGCTTTAAATTTGAATACAAAATGGGTTTAATGGGTGTACTACAGTCTGATACAAAATATCAGAAACTGATATGAAACAGTTAATTCAGTTTCTCTCTTTCAAAGTAAACTCCTACTGATTCTGCATTGTGATTCCAATTATCTGGACATTTTTTCAAGCATTTCTTGTATTCATCTTCTAAGATAATGTTCAATTCACACATCACATTTTGCCTAATCACAGGCATTTGCAGTATTTTACATTAAGAATTATTTCCAGTTTTGGGAACAAAATTTCACTCTATACCAAAACCAGCAAGAATAAGAAATGTAGGAAACCTTGTGTTTGGTACACGACTCCTAAGTGAAATGGCACTCTTGTGATGACACACAAATAACAGGGTCGGCAAGAGTTGCCACACGATTTGCTTAATTCAGCTACTGTGTGATTGACTGATTGATTGATTTATTTATAAAAAAATCAGCCCCTAACCTTGATGAACTTGTAGGTGTGCAGTTTCTATGGGTTATTTGGCTGTCACTCACCTGAAAATGTCCTGTCTTACGGTCATACTTAACAAGTCCACTGCGATCTAAGTGCAAGGCTGCAGTGTGAATTAAGTCTGCTCTATACTGCTCCAGCAGAGGATCCTCCTTAAGACGGTCATGGGATATTCCATAAAGAGTAGATGCACGTAACAACCTGTAGCCACACATAAAAATCTTACGATATTTTGAGAATGTAAAGAACGCTCACTCATGTCCATACATATTGTCAGAAAAATATGATTTATGAAACATATCCTACATGATAATTTTAATTTCAGCTCCAGTACACACCATTTTCCATATATGAAACCTTATTTCTGGCACACTACAACTTTATGGTATCACATTAGTACGGACGATGTGTGTCATTTCCTACCTGATGTAGAGGTAAGTGTACCCTAGCCATGTAACAGCATCCCTGACATTCTGAATAGTTCCTAGCACAATCTCTGCATTCAGCATATCTGGAAGCTTGCTAATGAGCTGTGACTCTATTGGCAGTTGCTGATTCAACAGTGACAGGTAGTACTGCAGCTCACTGTGGTTTGTGATCAGAATACCCTCTCCTTTGGTGTCATATTGAGGCCGACCAGCTCGACCAAGCATCTGTCAAAATCAATCAGAAAATTCATGTCAGCTGTACAACTACTATAGAGTATAAGATCTGAGGTTCTCAGATTGAAGATGTCAGGGTTAGTCAACTGGACTGTAATCCCATGTAGATTTGTAGCCAAATACTAACTTCTGAAGGTACTTACTGCCTCCAACTTCTGGGCTGAAGTCCAGAAGACCAACATCAACAAAAATAAAACATGACAGATTTCAGGTTCTCATGGCAGTGAGTATGGCAATGGCTTTCTTTCAGGTTGTTGTGCTGTGTAGTCTTGTAGAAGTTTACTGACATCTACCAGACTACATGGCGCAAAAATCCAAAAGACAGCCATCATCAAGAGTTCTCTCATCTAAGCCAGGATGGCAGACTCCGCTGCCCTGTATTCTTCAAAGGAAAACTGTCAAGGTCACGAAATCAGAATGGTTCTTTTACAATTATACATTATAAATAAAAGCCACAATCAAGGAAAATGATAAGAAAGGAAATTACATTATAAACTTCATATAATATCCCAAAACTGAAAAAATATACAATACCTGTAATACATCCAAAGCTCCTAACTCTACCCAACGTCCTTTTTCAGGATTATAGACTTGTGTTCCTTTTATGATGACCGTATGTGCTGGCAGGTTTACACCCCAAGCAAGGGTGGCAGTAGACACCAGAACCTGTTAAATCAGGAATATAGCATGAACACACTCTCAGGATTCTGCACTCCATTTTGAACCATCCACTTGGAAATATGGATTAAATGGATTCAGACTGAACTAAAGCAGAATTTTCACATTATAACAAACAGCACTGACAATAACTTTACAACAATTTATAAGAACATAGAAGTCCATTCAGTCCAAGGAAATAAAAGCATGGAGCAATTACTAACATGTCCCCTAGTATGAGCTCAATGCAACAAAGTAATATAACAAGAACTTTGTAGGCAAAGAGGAGAAGCAAAAGAATTTTGCATACAAAAAGGCAGACATCTGATAGAAAACCTTCTGCATAAACATCAATTAGCAAAAATGGAAACTCACACGCAAACAATATACACCACATTCAAATATTGCCGTAACTATGAAACGAAATGTTCACTGAAGGTGTTACGGAAACTGCACTACATTACCTGAATATGCCTGTCAGCAAACAGATCTTCCACCAGTGTTCTGTCTACACGAGTCATTCCTGCATGATGAATGGCAAACCCATAGGGTAAAAGATCCTTCAATTCATGATTCTGGAAATAAAGATAAATATCTGAAAATTGATTTTTCATGGCAAAGATGTTGATGTTCCAGATTGTGAGTGCTGTGTGGGCTCATAGGTACAGATACCAACATTACAGGACATACCTTAACTTGCTCAGCCTCAGTCCTTAATACTTCCATCGATGCTGAACCTTCCCTCAGGAACTTACCAAGAGTATCCTTCTCAAGACACATGTCTCGAATAGCTCGAGCAGTCTTTCCTGTAACAAAGACATAAAACTAGCCATGAACAAATCAAATGACTGATAAAATGGTTTATTTTTGTACCTCAAGAACACAGCCTAATACGAAACAGGTAAAATGAAATATTGACAAACCATGATCAAGGTTCCAGGTCAAATTTGAACCACCCTACGATAAAACTAATGGATAAAGTTCAATATTTTAAGTTATTTTAAATACTGTACCTGTAAGAGATAAAATTTTCCCTATACAAAAACTCAGAATAAGAGCTTAATATACCAAACATAACTAGTCCCAATAAATATAGTGTTCCTTACCTGTTTCCTTGCGTGAGTGCACAAACACAAGCACCTGGTTACGACCTGCATGCTCCATAACTTTCTCATACACAATTTCATTCATTACTTGAAATCGTTTCAGTGCTTTCTTCTCTGTCACGCCTATGTATTGCTGCTCTAATGCAACTGGACGAAAACTGTTGTCGAAGTAGAACAAGCCCTAAACAGAAACACATATATGCTGGCATTAAACCTGTGCCTTAGACAGCTTCTTACCATGGAGGCGAGAGATCACTACCAGGGAAGTCCGTATGAGATCTGCGGTGGACAGCATGGCACTGGGAGAGATTTTCCTCTGAGGCCTTTGGTTTTCCCCTGCCAATGCCATTCCACTGATGCTGTATATTCACTCATGCATTACCATTCTCACATCTCGTAATGCTTTCATCTTAATCACTTCTTGTTCATTCTAATTTCTTTTAAATTAGTCACTACAATTATTCAATTGGAGATGGGATACTTATAATGAATGGAGAATTATAAAAATGTACATAATACAGATTTCTTATAAATATGAAATACTATTATGGTAATTCTTTTAAAATACAAAACAATACAGTGACCACAGGGAGTCAGAAATGTGTCTTCTGATTTAATGACAACAGCCACACACAACTTTAGGAGGAGGGAAACAGTTATCATGCTTATAATTTCTATATGAAAGTTATTCTATGCTGAATAGTATCAAGATGTCAATGGCACATAAAAATATTTATAGGGTTACTGATATGTACACAGCTAACTAAATTCCACGATTATTCACAAATAAGAACCTTAAACATGCCTTCTGTATGATCTGTGGCTTTCACAGTGGCAAAGTGTACCTAATTCTTCTTGGGCTACCAGGCATGTCAGGTGGATGTAAGGTGAAAACACCATTTCAAGAACTCCTTTTTCCTTGTCTTCAGGTTACTGACTTCAGACAAAGGTGGCTCTGGAAATGTCAGTGTTTTCACCTTTCAACCACCTGACACGTCCGGTAGCCAGAAAAAATTTCATTAAACTTGCTTTTTGATTTGAAATTGTCAGGGATTTCATTGTAAAATACAGCAAAAGTTAAATTGCCTGACTAGGCATATAGGCTCCACACTATCTAGACTTCAGCACTAAAAGGAGGTACCATCTTCATGCTCCAGCCATTTACCACACAGCTGATTACAGTTAACAGCATGTATGCTGGTTATGTTTTCTCATCAGCATCATTTCTATAAGATCACTCTCTGCTAACATTTTTAATTTTAAAATTAGACATCACTATTAACCTAGGGATTGTTTGGAGAGTTTAATAAGTAAATGGGGAAAATAAAACAATACTGGAAACAGCACCCAATGCAAATTCTGGACTAATGGACAAAGATTTCAAAAACAGTTCTTTGGTAAAATTACTATGAATAATTTGTACTTACTGTCTCCTGTTTGATCCTCAGGAAAGTGGATACATCTTGATAGTTGGGCAAGGTAGCACTAAGACCCACAAGTCGAACGTCCTCCTGTGTTGTTTCAATGTTGCGTATTGTTCGTGCAACCAGAGCTTCAAGAACAGGTCCTCTCTCATCATGAAGTAAATGAACTTCATCCTGTACATCACAAGAGAAAAAGATCAACTTGTAATCTGCACATATGATTATAACTCATCCTATGAAAAAGTCTGCTACATTTTTCTCTGTCCTCCTATATGAGACCATCTTGTATCAGCGTCTATCCTTCTCTACTCTCGTTCATTCCTCGCCTAGTGTCTTCTCATTCACCTTGGCCTACCCCATGATATTTTATACAACATATTTGAAAATCACTCATTTCTTAAGTTCTCATACTGTCAATAATGCACAGTACATATGGTCTTCATTTGATCACCCCTTATTGTACCATTTATAATTTTAAATTCTGCTTGAGCAATACTCTGTTACAAGTGTTTATTCCTTTCATTAACGTACTGTACAGCACAACAAACCATCACCTAAAATATGCATATTATTTTACTTTCAACTACCCCAACTTTCATATTCTCCTGAAGTACTGTCACACATACAGGCTGATGGAAACTTACAATGATAACGAGTCTGACAAGCTGTGTAAACGTTTTCTCTCCACCCTTTCTTGTAATGATATCCCACTTTTCTGGTGTGCATACAATTATCTGTGTAGCTTGGATCTGTTCCCTTGTTAGCTGATGATCACCTGTCAACTCTGACACTGTCAGATTATAAGAATTCAACCTCTGCAACAAAAACAATATGTTGTAACCACAGAAACATGATCAATTGCCAACTACAGAAGAAAATGATGTCTGTTTATGATCAGATTAAAACATTTAAATGATTCTAATAACTGCAAAATATCCACACAAATTAAGTTTCACTAAATTGTAATATATGTTAGATAAAGTGGAATGATACAGGCCAAAGTAATATATGGCTAACAAATCTTCATACAGACATCCATTACCAATTTCATCAGTATCAACAAGTGGTTTGGAAAACAAAACATTCAGACAGGTAAGACCAGACCATCACATTATGAATTTATTTTGAGTAAAAATACTCTGTGTTAGCTTCATAAAAATGTATACATTCAATACAGATAATAGACCTACCTTACTGAAATTTCCCACCATTTCCTGTACAAGAGATCTCATTGGAGCAACATAAATGATTTTGAACTCATCTGTATTTATTGTGCCATCAGCATTGATGTGCTTCCCAATTTCTCGAAGCATGCATAGAAGAGCCACGTTTGTTTTACCAGCTCCCTGGAGAACATAAAGTAAATAATGAAGTTCTTACTCTATAAAATGACCATGATTGAGTGAGGAGACCTCAACAGTACCAAAGCTTCATGGTCACATTCAGACATGGAGAAGCATTCACAAAAAACATCAGGATTCTCAGTGCTTTACTGCTGTTACTTCTTATCTCTATCGAGTAACAGCCAAACCAATTCAGTGTTCACACTTTATCATATTTGCTTTACAAGAGGTACCAATAGGAACTACCTCTACACCACATGGCAGAAGAGGATCGACTAAGTGAAGTGACCAATAGGAATTTGACATATTTAACTTACTTGTGTTCAACTATATTACACATTAGTACTCATTACTATTTACAAATCAATGTTAATTTTATAAATGTTAACGATATTAATGAAGAAAATAATTAATTGTAACAATATGTGAAATAAACTCAAGCCCCATTTTAAAAGAACTCACAGCAGTGTAATCACTGATTCCCAGTACAATATTTACCTAACACACAACAAAATTCAAATTTATAAAATCTTTTAACTGGTACTTACAGTAGGAGCACAGAGTAGTATATTTTCATCTGAATCAAGTGCAGCCTTATACAATTTGCTCTGAATTCTATTTAATGTCTTGAAGTCTTCAAATGCTGGTTGCACATATTTTGGCAGCTTTTCTACTGCATATAAACTTTCATCTGGTGCAAATGGTTTTGCCTTTAATGCAGGGACATGAACTTCTTCATAACCTGCAAAACATGGTATAATAAATTTCAAAACATGGAATCATACATATTTAATTTTCCTAAGAACTGAAATATGAGAGAAGATAAGAGAAAACTTGTGAAACTGTCTTCTACAAACTGTATATCAGATAATAATGTAAAATCATTATTAAAACACTAGACTCGCCTTTCCTCTGCTTCCTGAAAGAACCGTCAGGGAGCTGGCAACGTTTGTTGGCCATGAAATGTGAACCCTGAGCAAAAGTAAGATCCTCCAAGTCCAACAGCTGTCTTGATCCTGGAACCTGGCCCCCAGCACCATCCGTTCCTTCATCTGCCTGCTCCTTACGCCTAGAAGCTCTTGCTATTCCCCCATCCTCCCCTCCACCATCATCCTCGCCCTTTCCAGTATCCAGCTGCCTTAAGATACGAGCCAGAGACGAGTCTTCATTCATTTTATCTCGTATCTTCTGTCGCTCTGATTCACTCTGAGACGAGGCCAGAAGTGTGCAGTACAGAACTACAACAAACACATTAAATATTCTTAACCAGTGCTTTTGACACAGAGTGTAATAAAACTCAAAACAAGCATTTGCTCTGAAAGGTATAATTCTGTAAGTAGCCACATTTTGTTCATTGTACATTCCCTGAAAAATTAGCATAAAGCATTTTAACTTAATAATTATGTAATAACAGAAACCAAAAATTAAACAGTTATTTTCAAATCCTGCCACTGGACATGAACATAAGCCAGCTTACATGCCATCTCTATTCCAACTACTTTAATGTTATTTCCTTTAACAGACTACTTATGAACACACTAATGTATATAAATTATAAAGTTCCTTCTCATGCCATTTTATAAAAATTGCTAAATCAAAACTGCACTGTATTTAGAATACTATGGGAATCCAAAATAATTATCATTCATCAAGTGTATTCTCAAATTCTTGTTTTCATCTCTCTATACAAATCTCTGGGATGTTTTATTTTAGTTCTTTATTTCTATGTAAGTTACCATCTTACCTGTCTTTTTAATGTTCTTTCTTTCCATTTTACTGCTTTTCAATTTCAGGCTACCATACCTACATTTATCCGATTGTAAAACCGCAACTTTAAAATTTACTCTATTTCAATATAAATGTTTATCATTCCAATATATCCACCTCCATTTCATTTCAAAATGAGTCACAAGATCCAATATCCAACACGCTTATAGAGAAAATATTACAAAACCACACTCATTCTATTATCTTTCATTTGGCTAAGATACAAGATATGTATCAAAAATGTTTTTGTTAGTGCTTTACAATTTCTTAACTGTTGAAAGTGAAAATCCTCATATGGCTCCCCCCCCAAAACCATGCAGACGGGGAAATTACATTGAAAACAAAACTCGCAGAACAGCCTGCTCTGGATTTTCCAGAAGTGACTAATGATACTTACTCATATGTCTATGCTTCTTCAGTAGTTTAATAAAGTCAAAACAATCGTAACCAAGCAGTAGTACCAACTGGTTCTCACAATCTCTATCATCCCCAGCATCTCTAAGAACCGAAAGAACCTCAGCAGCTTTTGCCTGTGATACCATCGCATCATCATAGAACTTTGACAGCCGACGCTGAAGCCAATATGCATCGATATCTAAAGGATGAAGTGATTTCTCCTTCTTCATTTCTTCAGCTCCTCCTAACTACAAGAGAAAGCAGCATTTCTATAAAAATATTTCCATAAACGAAAGCAAACAATCATTTTGCTCTTATGACAGATTAAGCAGTTTCTCATATGCCGTTATCACATACATTAACAATTAATGTCCCTAACAATATGTGCTACATTTTATACATTTTTATGCAGTTACCCACCAAAATTCTATATGCATTCCTTGCTTCCCCTGCCCCTTTATGATGTACATCTTCCTTCCTTATATTAGCCTACAAACAGCTTAGACCACTCTCTGGTGTCCAAAAGTTGTATATTCCTGATACAAGTCAAGCATTGCTCCATGAAAAAATTAAACAAAATCATCTATATCATAGCATATTAGAATCTCAATTACATTTTCTGCATGAATTGTCCCATCTAATTTTGCTTCTTCTCCTTCTTCTTCGTCTTCCTCTTCTCTCACTTCTCCATAAATATCTTCATCATCTTCCTCTTCAGATTCTTCAAACTGAACATTGATTCCATATGTTTCATCAATGTTCTCATCTGCAGGAGAGAAAAAATATATGCATAACAAATTACAGCAAGAATGGAAACATGTATTCCATTTTGGAATACGCATGCAGAGTATAACATTTTGTAACTTGTTTGCCATAAAATCCTCACGGACAATCAGCCATGTCAATGCCAAATTATAAACAGACACTTCATAGACTGGCTCCGTCACCATCGTCAGGGTCAATGTCCACCCAGGCTCTGAAATGTTGGTTTTTAACTTAGCATTGATATGGCTGATTAACTGCGAGGATTTTATAGAATTGATTCATCATGAAAGTTTCAAATCTTACATATTTATAACTTGTTTATTTTACTGTTCAACACAAGACTTCAAACCTTACTTTATACCCAAATACATTCAGTTCACCTCCTACCATGTTTCAGTTGCAGTGTCTATTACTACGTAAAAATTATTTAATATATTTTTAGACTTAAATCACAAATTGTATATGAAACAGACATACTAACCTGCTGTTGCAACCTTTTCTTCTGTACCAAAGTCTGTTATTTTCTTTCCCAAATTTACAAGAAGGGCAAATCTCTCTTCAGCCAAGTTTCCAAGCAACGATTCTGTTTCACGCTTCTTCTCTCGTTCCTTCAAGCGATCATTTTTTAGCACTGCTAAAACTTCATCTGCAGCTCCGCATAAGATATCGCGAGGCTATGACACAAAATTAAGCATTATAACAAAACCTTCCAGAAAAAGTGTTCTACAGAATAGCAGTTCTTAAGCAAGTATTTTCTATGCCCACATTCACTATATAAAGAACTTAACATGGTCACATTAATTTTTAAATAACATTATGACTGGGATGTTCCTAAAACACATCAGCTCCAATCACTGGAACAGCAAACCAGATTCACAAGGTGTACAATTTGGACAAAAAAAATGTTCCAAAGGTATTCCTCATGTGACACACTGCTTAATGTTATCCCCTTAATTGTACATATGAAAAGCAATGAACAGTAAAAGCAACATTCAGGCACCTTTAGAGCTAAAATCAGTTGAATATAATGATGGAAACAGGAGAGATTCATCTTTATGAAAAAAAAAATTGTGAAAGGTTTGAGTAAATATGAACATGCAATCAATCATAAGCTCAAAAATAGAAAGAAATTTACACATTTAATGAATATATACATGGGGCGAAGCATTTCAGACTGGCTTCAAGGGTTAAATAATGCTTAGAACATTGTACTTATTCATATTCAAAACTGAAACAATTCAGTTATGCACTTTTATAAGATTTACTGATATAAAAATGTGTTCTTTCTCTATTAAAACCTGTCACATAAATCTCAATAACAGTTTAGAACATTAATGGTTTTATAAAGTCACAAATTTGTACATTACTCTATAGTTTGTCATATAAATCATATTTCTACAAGCATACCTGATCACCCAAAGCCTCTTGAATAAAACTGAGTAGAACTTCATATGTCTGACGAGTCTCTTGAGTCTTGGGACGATACAAGATGCCCACCATTTCATCTACTCCCTCAGACAATAATGTGGCTCCTTTCATCCTGGTGAAATCATACTGAGCTTCATCACGTTTTTGACGTCTGAAATAATAATAAAAAAACGTTAACTGGCACTTCACATTTCACATTCAAGTCTCATGTCCTCTCACACTGTAGCTTACGAATATTTGACTTGTACTATAGCTTCTTTGTCACTTTATCACCAACATCATGTCTGTTTGGTATACATGGATATAAAATCCAACCATTCACTTTTCTCTGAAGAGTGCAGCCTAGGTTGAATTCATACTCCAACAAACATCTAATGTCAAGTTTGCATGCATGCATACTACATTTGATATGGCTAATATTCAATAACAAACTTACTTCGCTTTTCTTTCTGCAGCCTTTACTGGTCGTGTCCTTTGGTGCCTATCACCCATTCTAGTACCGTCCAGTTTCCCCACAAGGGACATAACTTCGCCTGTTGCCTCATCTCGACTGCGTCGCTCAATAAGGCGAACATCCGCTTGAAGTACAAGATTTGAATTCTATAGACACAGAAAATAATAACATATTTTTTAAACTTCCATAGACTAACAAACAAACACATTTCCACAAACAAGCCTCTGGAACAACAGCACGTTAACCATATTCACCTACTTGTCCAGTGAGATGATCACAGCACTAATTTATTTTAAATATACGCTAAAACATAAAATCACATAACTGTTACAACATAAGTATCTAAAAACAACACATTTTAACCAACTTACCGCTTTATACTCATATTGCAACTGCCTAGCAGCAGCATCCGCCATGTTGTGCCTCAAAGTCTTTCGATCTTGCCAACATAACGCACATAAATTACCTGCCCCTCACGTACTCGCCCTA
This sequence comes from Zootermopsis nevadensis, assembly GCF_977971745.1. Classification (NCBI taxonomy): domain Eukaryota; kingdom Metazoa; phylum Arthropoda; class Insecta; order Blattodea; family Termopsidae; genus Zootermopsis; species Zootermopsis nevadensis. The sequence continues at coordinate 2,794,982 of NW_028259152.1, read as the reverse complement.
AAACCGCTAATACAACTTTGAAGACACAGTACGTTTCTTGGAAACAAACCAGAAATCGTCATCACCAATGTGAGAACGTAAAATATCAGTTTCTGTGACTCGTGGCGAATTTCCCAGTAGGAAGGTGTAATTTGAAATCGTTTCACGTGTAAAATATAGTATCTTAGCCAACATACAACTTGACAAGGAGAGGATTCCAATTATTATTTTTGAAGATGGCTGTCCTCTTGTTTGTTGAGTCATGTAATCAGGTAGAACTGGATCCACCGATTATGGCCGCTGACCTCGCAGGAACTGCCCACTATGCGCACCACTCAATTCGTCACGCCTAGCCACGCTTTATCACTCATGATCACGCGTCGTAAACTTACGTCACGCATCGACATTTCTGGACACACCTCCTCACTACGTTACAGTACATCACGCTTTGTCACGTTTGAGCACGATCGGTCACGCTTAGACACTTTTCAAATTTTCATCGTATTTTAACACTTGCGGTGACTTCTCGTAACGCCTTTATAGCAGGTCACGCCTAGCAACTCTTTGTCACACATTGTTACTCTTGGTCACGTCTGGTCACGATTTGTAAATCTTCGTCACGTTTCGACATGCTTACGTTATGTTACGTACGGCTCGGCTAATTTTTGCTGCTTTGCAATACATTAGATGAAGTTACGACAGGTTAGATTAGGTTAAGTTAGGTTAGGTTAGGTTAGGTTAGTTTGTTACATTAGGTAACGTTTTGAAAATATCCGCCACGTTTCGGCACTTATAGCCACATCTCGTGACACCGTTACAGTACGTAACTCGTAGTCGCGCTTTGTCACGCTTTTAAAATCTTGGTGATGTTTTAACACTGAAGGCGTCTTCTCGTCACGCTTTCAAAGGAGGTCACGCCTAGTTACGCTTTGTCACTAATATATTTTATATGTATGATTGAAGATATTGGAGTGGACAGCAACAGCGGTATTGATTAATCAACTGATGTGTCAGAAAGCTATGGTCTGTGAGGAGTGGAAGAGGACGGAGGAGTTGTGAAGAAGATAAAATTATGTAATACTCTCTGCAGTGTTAATTTTCTAGTGATGTGTATTGTAGTGAAATCGACTTTCCTGTGTTACATACCGTGGTGATATATTATTTGGTGTGTACTGTACGCAGCCTGCTGCCATCCCTTCCGGTAAGTGACTCGCTCCGAGGTGTCAATTCACAAAGTTCAGCGGCCAAAAACGCTGGAACGCATTATAGAAGTTTTCCGATGTTTCAGAGGTCCTTGCTGCCTCCATCATCTAATGAAGACAGCTATCCTCTGACTCACCGCCGTGAAAACCTTAAATCCTACATATTATTTTTGAATTTGAAAAGAACCAAAAGAATTTGCTGAAGCATAAATATAGAATTCAGAAACTGAGGCTCCCTTTGCCTCTTGGTCAATCAATTTAATTTGTGGAAGCTGAACATGGAAATCGTAATGTTTAAATTTGTTCAATTGAAAGGTCAGCGATGTCCAGAAGGTGCGGCGATTATTGTTGCACCAAATTCTATTCTGCAAGCATGCATTAAAATTCACAGATTTTCTATTTAAGAACTGAGTCAGACTGATACGCGGAGCGCGAAACGAACCGCGAGCATTTTATGAGGGAAGGGAAAGCATACGTGTGTAAACACGTAAGCAATGCTTGTACGAAGATGCGAAAATCTAATGAACATAAATCGAAATACAGTCCTGCGAGTACTGTGTTTATAAATGAAACCAAGCTGTCGCTGCTTGAAACTTCTCACCCACGTTCATTACCAGTCCCACATAGGTACATTATTATAACTTTTTTCTTGTACACTCATTCTTGCTTCGTATTCGTGAGCTCCTGGGTTAACATCTCGGTCAGGAGACCGGCTATCGTAATAGCTTTCTCTGTTCAGGCAAATGCCAGGGTAGTGTCTTAAATTAATTCACTGCCGTTTCTCCCATATTCTATCCAATTTATCATTCATAGATCATCGTATTTTCCGATGCTATACAGTCTGAGATACGTTAAATAAACCTCGAAATTTATAGTTTAAATGAAGGTGTAACATCCTGGGCCACGCCTTGTGATAACGCTAATCTGCTCTCAACGACTAGCATATGTATTGGCATATTTGACCAGTCACACGTCATGAAGAGACAAGTCTGCATGTTGTTGTTAATCCTGGGAATCTGTGCCCAAAATTCAGACGGAAAATGTAAGTACATTTACACAGACTAAGCCCTACTATTACAGTGACAATAATACTTGATATGTTTAACAAACATATTTTTTTCCGTGCTATAACTATCTACAGTAATTCCGGGAGAGATGCCGCACTTTTTGCAACATTTGTTCTAACTCAATCCGAAAATGGTCAAAACGGCTGAAAATTCAGAGATATTATATTTAAGATCTCTATTATACTAATCCGTAAACAAAATTTCTAAAGCAAATTAATTCTCAGAGATACAGGGCGATAAAAAAGTTGTCTTTGCGGCATCTCTGCCGGACATGCCGGGAGAGATGCCGCTCTTTGCAAACATCCTTGAATTCAAAGAGAAACATATGTAAATGAAAACTGATGAACTTCATTCAAACTAATGAACATTAACTTGGAGAAAATATGTGAATACCAATAAAAATTGAAAAGTTAATGAATAGCAAATGAATGTTCAATTATCAAGTAAATTAAAAGAGAAATGTTCCAGAGGTTGATTGGAGTCTAAGTGTAAACCAGTGAATTTAAAGTCTAAGCGTTAGTCAATGAAATTTATACGGAGAGCAGAACTCATGCAGCCAGTTTCTGCAACAGTTTTCCCAGTACTCACAGCACTTGTTGGTGTTACAGTTTTCAGGGGTCTTTTGATTAGAACTTTTTTTTTTTTTTAAGTTTTTCAACCTTGTAGACCTGAAGTACTCGGACTGTTCACCTTTGCCTTTTTCCTCTGCTCTTTGACTTCATTTCCTCTTTCCTTCTTTCGCCTTTCCTCTATGTTGGCTGCTTCAGTGAGGACTGGGAAAACTGGACTAATCTTCTTCAATAAGATCAGATAATGCAATAGAACAGGCATTTTTGAGTACTCTATAATGTATATGTATGATTTTTTCAATCAGATCTGGTATTTTTTAAGTGCGGCATCTCTCCCTTAATTTCTTGCGGCGTCTCTCCTTATCTTCAGGGAGAGACGTCGCGCCCTCCCACTTGCCTTACCAATGACCAACATGGCGGCCATGTCGTGTGAAGTCAAGACCAGCAACGCTGGAAACCTCTAATGTATCGTGATTTCATAGTTACTTCGACTTGAACTAATAAAGACACATCTTATGAACAATAGAAATAACTTTGAGCATAAAATTAACAAACTCACAGCATAAAATCAGTTATAACTCTTGCAAAACAGCACCGATTTTCAATGCGTTCACTCACAACATTTCTCTTGGCTCACTGAACAAGGACATGTACTGACATCGGCCAAGGATTTACCGGAACCCCCCCGAATTAAAAAATGCGGCGTCTCTCCCGGATTTACCTTATGTTGAACAAAGTCCTGCTTCAATAGCTAGTAGTCGCTCAACTTGTCAAAAAATTTCCTACATATGAGATCTGAAGTTTCCACAGCTGTGAAAATTTGTATTGTGGTCTTCTGGGTTTCGACGCCATGTTGTGTAGGTGGTTAATAAAGTCTTGTATTAACCTATCATCTCCCATTGTTTCCATTCTCAAGGCAAAGGACGGAGGCGGTAGTTTCTTCTGACACGTTGCAAAGCACCCATAAGACTACACGGAATCACAACTTTGAAGGCTACAATCTAAATTCTACAAAATTTATGGGACCCAAATTTTCATTCTCGTGTTCACAAAACCCCACCACTGGTTCCTATTTTAAGCCATATGTATCCAGTCCATAGACTCATATCACCCTCTTTTATGTATTTAAATATTATCCCCCAATCTACGTCTAAGTCTCAAATGGTCTATTCCCTTCATGTTTCTCGACGAAAATTCTGTACACATTTGTCATCTTATATATGCGTCCGTCTTCCCCTCCTTTGTTTAATCATCCGAATAATATTTTATGAAGAATACAAATTATAAAGCAGCCACATACATCGTTCTCCAACCTCTGTACCAGTTCCTTCGTAGGTTCAAATACTCTCTAGTAACCCAAACGTACATTATTCCCACAATGTGAGGGACCAGATGTTACAAAATAACAGATAAAGTTAATAAAATCTTCTCGGGCAATCAGCCGCGCCAAATTGTTAAAAAGAGACCAACGTTTTGGGAACCAACCAATTTTAGGGTTGATTTGGTTAGGTTGGGTTGCGCTGGATTGGGTTAGGTTAGGTTAGGTTGGGTTAGTGAGGCGCATGCGCAGACGACCATTCCAAATGGTTATTTGATAAGGGAGTAGATTAAGGCATGCAAGGACACACGATGAGGGAAATAAATTATACTGGTCTATAAAATTAGGTAATTATTTACACTCAAGACTTACTGTTCAAATATGCTTCCTGAAATAACTCTCAGCGATCCATCAATCCTTCACAAGGTAAGTCGAAAGAAATAGTGTAAAATATGTTTTATCTTTCCACCCTCTTCCCAGAAAAGTATGTCTATATCAGTGTTTCAATCCCACATGCCAAATATTTAATGATAGGCCTATATGCTAAACAATTTTATGGTAAAAATATCGTAGAGAGAATGGGTAATTGTAACAAAGAATATGACCGTATTCTGGGTTGTTGCACCATGTGGTTTCGTGGAAGTTTACTAACATTTCAGAGGTACTTGCTGCCTCCATGATCAGGGTGATCAGTAATGCCTGCTAGTAAACTGTCAGCAGGCAGTTTGCTTGCGTGCTGGTCTCTGATATAGTGCACTGCATTACATTTCTTGTGATGTAATTGTGTAACTTTCATTTCACACCTGTGCCCTGTTTCTACTTTTGATTATGTATAATGAAATATGAAGTGAGAATTTCTTCATTCAATTGTCAGAATTTTCACACACCCCTAAAGTAAATGAATGATTATAATCATATACATGTTTGTCAAATATTTCTTAGAAATATTTATTTCAGATAAACATTCTGCATATATTTATTTCAGATAGACTATGTGTTACTGAAAGTATGGCAACATCAGATTCTTGCAAAACTTTAGAGGCAGCTGAGAGCAAATTCATTTGTGTGAAAGTAATTGACAGGTAAGTTACATATTTCAATTTACCATTTATTATTTGTTTGTACAATATGTTAACTTGAAATCAATTTCTTGAATATTTATGATGACAACTAGGAAAAATTTGAATGTTGGGGAATTTCTATCCTCTTTTAGGCTTTCTGTAATTTGTTCTGTATGTCTAATTGCCATAATATTGATTTAAAGTAGAAATTGATTGTCCCCTGCCTATCATTTTCAGCCACCTCTTATCTCATTCAACCATTCCTAACCTCAAAATTTCAGACAACATCATAAAATAATGAATAGGTTTTGCCTTTAGATATTATTTCTATTTCAGTGTTGACTGCGCTCTAAAGTTGGAAAGAAATGAAGCAGACTTTGGAATATTCACAGCTGAAGAAGTCATCTTGACATCCAAATTTGATATTAAACAGCAGAGGATATGTATTGCTGAAATTCGAGAACTTGATAGAGAAACTGGTAAGAAATTATATGTTTAGTCAAGGACCTTTCATGTATAAGACCACTGCTACATCTAGTTGCATGAGATTTTATTTTCAACACAAAAACATTTCTTACGTTGGAATTTAATCCTACTATGATATGTTACAAACTCCTGTACAATTTCAGTGGATTTTTTAGTAGTAGACATAACTGATAGCTTTTTATCTCACATCAGATTTATGTTGCATCATGTTGAGGACTGTGATATTGAAACAAATATAAAATCCATCATATACGATGATAACATAGAAGCCATTTTCTGTCATTTTCATGACAATTTTAATACTATTCACTTTGTAAAAAAAAAATTTCCATCCAAAATATACTGTTCTTCATACCAATTCAGACACAATCATGTAACAAAAAAATCATAATCTTTTAAGGCCTAGTGGTACGTATCTGTCCCACCTGCTTGACAATCTATTATTATTCTCAGTGCAGAGCTAGTTTGTCAGCGTCGTTTCTTGTGGCATTCCTGGATTTATCTTCGCAAAAGATGACATTAATCGTCATTGTCGCAAGGCGTATCGTAGAACCTCGTCGTTGGTTCGCATGTGTCATGTATATCTTCCCGAGGATCACGTACCGTTGATTATTGTAAACAAAGAATATCCCTAAACCCGAAATGTTTACCGATACTCGAACCCAGGAGAGTTTACACGTTTGTGACGTTAGTTCTGCAGTCACCGCTCCAAAACTAGCAAATTTGACATTGGCGCTATTCTTCTCGTGCTTAGTTTTGGGTATGCATAGAACTTCCTCATAACTCGAACTCATGACAGTTTTTCATGTTGTGACGCTTCTTTCTACAGTCTCCTTTACGAAACAAATAACTATTGTATTGGCTCTATTGTTCTGTCGTGTTTATTATCCGAGTCACAGAAACCATCTTCACTAGGAATCAAAATCAGGATAGTTTTTTGAGTTTCTGGCCTTTTCTTCTGCAATCTCCTTTTCGAAACAAACGACAATGGTGCAGGCGCCATTCATCTACTGTGCTCAGATTCGGAGCTACCGGAAATGCCCTCAGTGGGAATCAAACTCAGGACACCTTTTCCAGTTTTGACCAGTAAATCATCACTTGATGGTCTCAAGGCATGCCAAGTTTGGTACAAATTGGTATGCCTGTTCTTGAGCTATAAGTAAACAATGTGAACTTTGCATGTAATATTATGTAGGTGAGCTTCAGCTTTAAAAGATTATGATAATGATTACTGAATATCCATCATCCAAGACTAAATAAAATCAATAGAAACCACGACGTTCGAAGATGGGAGTCTATCTCCGTCTTTGGGTAAGACCTACTCTGTTGGGCCCAATCAATACAACTAATCCCTGTCTCCGGAGATAATGATTAGTGACTTGTTCTCTTGCCATGATGACAGAAAATGAGATGCTAGAAAAAATCTACTGCAAGCAGACGCAAGTTTAACATGCCTGCAGAAACAAATATTTGTTTTGTTTATTTGTTTAATGGTACAAAATGCTTAGGCAGTATGTGGGCTATAGTTAATATTTACAATTTATAATACTTCTTGCAGAAGATTTCCACTTCACAACAGTTGCAGTTGTTAAAGAAAGCTTCCCTGGAACTCTTGAAGCTTTAAGAGGGAAGAAATTTTGTCACCCAGGTTTCAGCAAGTCTCAGTTATGGACTGACAGAGTACTAAAGGTAATGTAAATATAAGGTACTAAAATATCTGGTTCTAAAGGGGCCTAGGCATATTCTCATCTTCCTGCTTACTGACTATGACTCTGTATGTTTTTGACTGTTATTGTAATTAATTTTGTTTGGTTCTTTACTTTGTAGCTGTGAATATGTTGAATAAGCAGTGATAAATGACTGGCAAAGAGTGATCATCTTAAAGATCGTAAAGTGCTTGCCTTAACAAATCGCTTTATACAGTAATTTGTATCTCTGTGTTTGAACAGCATTTTGAAAGAGTGGTCCTGAACAGGAGCAGTACTGTTGGATGTGATAAATCCTTGAGGACAGCTGCAGAAGATGAACTGAGTGCTTTATCTACTTTCTTCACAAGTGCATGTCGACCTGGAGAATGGGTAGTGGATAATAGATTGGATAAGAAGCTTAGTGAGTGTTTTAAGTGACTATGTAGATTTGGGAATTTGTTCTTGCAAGTATCAGTACTGGGAATTATAGTATATTTTACAGCACTGGAAATAGTTTCTTAAATAACAGCTCTGGAACTAAGTAAATGGCATTTATCAGTGTATATGTTCATTTCCAGCTTAAAAAATATTTGTAGTTTGTCAGTTAGAGTTCTTCCAAACTTAAAATATAATGTATAATTAAATAGGTAGTTATTTTTCATTTTGACATTACTTTTTGAGTTTGTGAACTTGAAGTTTTATAAATTCTTCATGAAGTTAAATGTGTGAAGAAATGCATAATTTGGTAGAACCTTCTCACTCATTTTAGCTTTATATCTATGTATAATATGTATATATGGTAAATATAATAGTCACATCTTTGTAACTTTTAGTTCTGAACATACCTTAATATTAGTTAACTATGCAAGTTCAATTTACAGCCTCTAGGAATAATTCCATGGTGACCCTGATGATGGAGGCAGTGTGGTCCCCTGAAACAGCAATCATTTTCAACAAGATTACAAATGTAGCATCCCATTCATGAGAATCTCAAATCTTACTGAGTAAATACCTTTTTATGTGTTTACAGAGCAACAGTATTCAAAATTATGTGAATTATGTGATTCAAAAAATGGATGTTCCCACAATGCTGAGAGAGATGGCAACCAGTATTCTGCTCTTGACTGTCTCACGAAGAAAGGTGGAGATGTTGTATATGAGGCATACTCATATGTACAGAAATACTTTGGAGTAAGTCACACAGAATAGCTTTAACATTATGAACATTGACTAACACAATATTCTTGTAATTAATTAACCATTGTCCCACACCTTTATAGAATCATACAATGTCAACTCATTTATTTTATTTGTTAAAATTGAACTGTTAGGAAACAATGCAGAACATTGCCAGTGAATGCAATAGTTTATAGAAACTACTGTTGAGGGTAGGAGAGCACTGTATTCCTAACCACATAGTCTTATCAAATTAGTCAGCAAGGTGGCTAATGAGAGGGGCTAATTTTGTTGGGAAGAAAGCAGAACTAGCATATATTTTGATGAAAGAAAGGTTATTACATCAGTATATATACGTTTGCATGTTACTATAACTGAAAAGGGAATTAAAAAGAAAAATAATGCCTTTTTATTTTCAGCATAAATCTTCACATGCAGACATACTTTTTTATTTCAAGTACAGACATATATTATTGTTACTACAGTATCCTGGTGTCACTACCATTGCTATTATAATTATGTATTAACCCAAACTATCTTTAATTGTCTTTGATTAACTGAGCAATTGTAAAATCCTTGTAAATACTGATTATGTGTCCTTGATAATTTTAGCTGGTAGGGGGAAGTGCACGTTCTAATCCAGAGAATTATAGGTATCTGTGTCCAAATGGATCTATCGAACATATTTCCATGACTGTGAAACCCTGCACGTGGATTCAGCAACCATGGAAATCTATTATTGTTAAAGAGTAAGTGCATTTTGTTTCAGTTACATGAATAGTGCACCACTGATTAATTTATCATCTTTAGACCAGAAGGGAGTTTGATCATATCATTGTTCTGTATAATTTATTCAAGAGTGTAACACATTTATTCCTATCATGGTGACATGGACAACAACATTTATTCATAATTAAAGAGCAAACTAATCCTCTCTTTTCTTTCCATCAAAAAATATTCAAGTTCAATTAATTGTTTAGTGCAAATTTTTTCACTCGCATCTTTACCTCTGAAGATGTCAAAACTTGTTGATTATGGGGTTATGTTTTATATTAAATATTCATGAGATTGGTAGAATCTGATTCATAAGTAGTGCAACAAGAGAAATAGATTCATTCACCTTCCTAGACAGACAGTGATGATGAGAGTCAGTAAGGCCATGTGTTACTTTTGAGTATGATGACCAATATGTGATAATTTTTTCAAATGCACCTTGGTATAAATAAAAATTACACATTAATATAGGTATTTGTGAATTAGCTATTATCTGTTCTTTGGTTTGTATAATTAACTATTCAGCAGGCCACTAAGTTCAAATGAAAGATTAATGGGAAAATTATATATGCAGCTTTCATGTGGGGTATGAAAAACTGTTTTGAAAAATGTTTCATATGTTATTTTAGAATTAAGAATGCCTGAACACAGATTTTAAGTCTTTTCTTTTGGTCTTTTTGTATAATAATTAAATTATATTTTACAGTAATGAAACTGCTCCAGGTCTAATGAGTACACTGGAAGTATGGCTACCTACAAATTTGAGGCTAAAGAGATCAAGTAAATGGGTAGACACTCTGAGAATTATGATAACTGGAAACGGGAACAAGTTGGTTATAAGAGCTAATAAAGAATCTCTCAGGTCTTTCATTTTACGAGGTAAATTATAGTCTAATATCCTGCCCTCTTTCCTTATTTATGAGTTTTATAATGGGAGGTATTAGTTTTGATAATTTTAAGATCATTTTAGATAAATCATATAGGACTGTTAAACTCACAAATCTGTTAGTAGTTCTCAGAAAATTATTAATCATAGATTATGTCTCCGGAAGATGCTTAACGTACATAATAATATGACTTCACACTAAAGAAATTGTTACTTAATTTCAGTTAATTTTATTGTTATTGATTATAAAATAAGGAGTTGGACAGAAGTTATTATGGACATCCTGAAGTTTTATGAAAGAACTAAAGGGAAGGAATAGAAATAGTAATATAATTCTTGATGTTACTCTTTGTAGGTAGAGAGATTCCAGAACCAGGTACAACACTGCCTTGTCATGAACCAGTGAAGTGGTGCACAACATCTGATATAGAAAACAACAAGTGTGAATGGCTGCGTCAGGCAGCAATTATTCAAGGAATTGTTCCTGAGTTGCAGTGTGTCCAAGGAACAAGCCAGCTAGATTGTTTTAAGAAGATTAAAAACAAGGATGCTGACATTGTTGGAACCAGTTCTAATCTTGGACCCATAGCTACGCAGTATGTATGGATATATACAGAATATCCCCAAAAATGTATATACACACATTCAGTGACTGAAATAAAGATATTTTAATAAACATTTCATATGTCAGCAGTGACACTTACTGAATTGGTAGATCTAGTATAGGTGTTTGAAATGGTCACTATTAGTTTTATGACAAAATTGACAACAGTGAGCAAGTAACTGACAAACAGCCACAAAAGGTGCTGCTGTGTATGCATTTTTGGACACCCTGTGTATGTGTTTGTATAAATTGTTCCTCTCTGGATTTCCACTTTTGCAGAATTTTACAGCGTACTTTATCACAGAGACATCTTCGCACCTATAAACAAAATTGAAATATCCTGTCCTGTCAAAAATCAAACTTTGGTTATCCACTTTATTTATATGTCCTTATAGGAATCTACTTTCCAAAATTACTTACATTTTCTGTTTTCCTTCTGTTGTTCTTAGTTTCTCGAACCTCACAACTGTAATGTACCAAGAAACAATTCAGGATGGACACTTCAAAATTGTGGCAGTGGTTAATCTTAATTTAACAGCTTCCAACATGAGTGAACTGGAAAATAAGAAAGCATGTTTCCCAGAATTTGCAGGATTAGGTAAGAATTACATTGTTTTTAAAATACATTTAAATTCTTAAATAATACTTCCATTTTTCTGTACTAGTTTATTCCTGTGATAAGTCTTATCACCTAATAACCCAAGTTAGATCAAAGCACATAGCATTAGTGTTCATAATAATGTTAACTATACTGTATGCTAGCTGTCATTTGTTTTGCACATACCCATTGTATATTGGAGTGAAAGTAAGCAGGATGTTAGTGGTGAACAGAATGTAGTGTTCCTGGATGGTGTCTCACATTTGTTACATTTTTTAATATCATAATTATGTTAAATGTGTACATTAAATAAAATATTGTCTGTAAAAATATCTGATTAAGTATTAAAACTAGGAAAAAATATTGTTTCCATGTGAATTTAAGTGTTACAAAAGCGATCTTCTTATATACAGGTACATACAATGCTTATAATTCTGTTAGCAAATTATATTTTGGGTTGCTGATCATAATGAAATGATTGAAATAAATGTCAAATAAATGCTGTAAGTTTATTTTAATTAAGGTTAATAGTGAAGAGTTAATGAGCTTACTGGCCACTGACCATGTACGGAAAAATTGGCTTAACATTACACTAAATCTGAGGCTGTTACTTTGAATGATGTGGCATTTGATATTATGTAAATCTTAATAATTTAAAGCTTGTCTGTTATTTTCTATCAAACAGCATGGGTTGCATTCGTGGAAGCAATTAGAAATTCATCAGATTCAGAATCTAAAGTATGTCCATATGATGAATCAATGGGTACTTTCTTCGCATCTGTCTGTGCTCCAGGAAGTAAAAACCAACTTCATAGTTCTGTGGACACTGACCTGTGTGCCCTCTGCAAAGAAGCAAGTAGTGGCAGCAGCTGTAAGTGATCATCTTGGAGAAAAAACTACAATAATAAAGAAAATGAAATATTTAGTAATAAGATAAACAATTGGATAAAGTCTACTTCTTAGGTATATTTGTAGCCTACTCCCTTAAATGGAAGAGACCTTCTTTAGTCATCATACTGTTTGTTATTTTCTCTCATAATTTTTAACCACTGGACCAATGATTAAAATTTTTACTATCAGTCCAATGTTAAACTGATTTGTTTCATTGGTTATGCATCACAGCTTGCAAGTTGTCCAGCTGGCCATATATTCAAGTAGCATACTGCTAAACTGTTAACCCCAGAGTTAAAGTCTGATCAGCAGTCCTGTAATATGGTTATTTAAATCCCCTTAGAAATGGAGTTTCAGTCTGAAATTAAGCACACATAGAATTCCATGATGTAGAGCTAGGAAAAATAAAAACATTCTCCTTGTAAGAAGACCTACATATGTTTCTGCATGAAGAAGTAATTGGGTGGAGAATGTTCAGGTAGACAAGCACTCACATAACTACACAGGACATCCATTATGAAAACAAAGGCAGATGATGTCTTCACCCCATCAGACAAGCATCAATGCAATTAAATGGGGAATCCTACATATTGATTTAAGGGCTAGTATCAGTGGCCTTGGACTTATGGTCAATGATCTTATACTTAAGATCAGTGATTTTGGACTGACTGATGACCTTGGACATAGGATCAGTGGCCAGTGTACAAAAGAATTTTCATTTCACAGACTGCCCAATAGACTTTCTCTGTGATTATGATGTATAGTATTTTATTTCACACTTAAAATAATAATCAGCTGAACATGAGTATTGTTTCATGACATGAAGGGTGAAGATCCATACATGAAACACTATGCATGATGATATCCACCACACCCATCAACTGAACGTACACTTTTATGGTATAAAGGTCAACAATGTATTATGGATCTTGTAATTTTGTCAACATTTCTTTTCCTATTATAGTTTTGATGATTTTATCCACGAGAACTTTCAAGCACTGTTTAAATATAAACTGCCTATAGAAAACTATGTGTAATATTTACATAAATTGTAGTGATTGAAGTGTTTATCTTAAGTCCATTTATTTCTGCAATATCTATTCCCATGGCCCAAAAAGAAATTCAAAAATATGCCTTGAAATAATTTTTCCTCTGACCAAATAACATGGCTGACAGAACAATGAGTGTAGCTGATACTGATCTCTCTCAGTCAAGATGCACAGATGATTTCTAACATATTGAACACACCAGAATTTTTACACTATATATGGAGTTCTTAACTTGTTTCAGTATTAATTTGAATAAAATCCTAACCTAACAGTACTATGTACATATAATTTATATAAAATAACATTTTTATAACTGAATATATCTAAAGTTTTCTTATCTTAAGTGAATGTTTATTTAAACTGAGACAGTCTATAATCTGTTTGCTCTGTATTCTATTACCTTAGTACAGGCTCATTTTAAATACTGGTGTGATGTGGTTTCAGACATTCCCTTCTTTGATGAAGAAACCTGTGCTGCAACAATTAGAAATAAATTCTATGATAATGTTGGGGCTCTACGTTGTTTGGCATCTGGAGTAGCAGATGTGGCATTCATAAATTCTTACAATTTGTCAGTGAATTTACGTGAGTATAAAAATATTAAACATTACAGACAATATTTAAGAAAGCTGATTACGAACTACTTCTGAAATGTATGGATCAGAATTTTAGTGGTATTTTTAGTATGGATAGATTTATACTTTACATATATACACACACACACACACACACACACACACACACACACACACACACACACACACACTCTCTCTCTCTCACTCTCTCTCTCTCTATCTGTATTACTAAGACTGTGTGATTTTTAGGCTTAATGGGCAAATGTATGTAGTGCTATAGCTGTAATAGTATAGAAGTCTGTTTAAATTCAATAGGGAATGATTTATTTCATATCTTTATCTCCTATACTCCTTCTTTCATTACTTTCATACATGTTCCTTCTTTCTCCTGTATCCTTTTCCCATTCCTTTAATTTGTTCTTCTTTTAAAAATGTTCTGTAACCTTTTTTCTCACCCATAATAACATATACAATATCCATCAAACTCCACTTATTACATTCAAACAACAAATGACTAAAATGAGTAATCTGTTGTACCACGTTTCTTTGCTGATACAGGTATCATTATTATACATCCAGAATTTGACGAACTTCAAAATATCATGAATGATGTATTTGCCAACCTAAACAAATGGTTTAAAGCTAACAAATTGGCACTAAATGTTCGTAAAACAAACTGCATAAAATGTTTTACTGAGAACAAGACATGTCCTAGTTTAAATATAGGTTTTGTCAATAAATTAATTGAGAAAGTAAAAGCAAACAAATCCCTTGGCTTACAAATTGATAGTAACTTAAATTGGAAAATATTGACTATATTAATACCAAACTAGGCTCTGCATGCTTTGTCATGAGGGCAGTTGTACATCTCACAACAATATATACTTTAAAATTAGTTTACTTCACTTACTTCCACTCTGTACTGTTGTATGGATTAATCTTCTGACAAAATTCAACAGATGGTAATAAAGTATTTTAAATTAAAAAAATGATTAAAATAATGGCAGGTGTTAAAAGCAGTCTCTCTTATAGAAAATTATTTTGGAAATTTACTGTCTTATCAATTTTGGTGGAAAACTTTGACAACTTTCAAAGAAATACAGATGTGTGCAATTTAAACACAAAACATAAATACCAAATACTAACCACACCAAATATAAAAAAGGAATATACTATTCAGGTATCAAGTTATTCAGTAATCTTCCACCTACAATTGAAAGTTTAATCATGATATAAAAGTATTCAAGCCTTCTGTAAAATATTACCTCAACTCACTCCTACTCTGTAAATGATTTTTATATGTGAAATTAGGTTTTGTACTTGTACTGAAAATTTTCAAGTTTATATATATCTATATGTGAAATAAGTTCTGTAATTGTATTATGACATGACCTACATCCTTTAGTTTAGCCCAAAGAAGGATCTGTGGAATGTAAATAAACTCTAGTCCTAACGCTTTCCTAAGTAACTACAAATTCAGAGTAAATAAGATTATACCTGTACTTTACACATTGTGCCATAGCTCAAGTTTTTAGATGTTGGCTTCTTACTTTGGAGACTCATGTTCGGTCTAGGGTGACTTCAGGTGAAGTTCATGATGTATGAAATAATAAGGATAATATTAAAATAGATAAAGTGTGAACTCCATTCATCTGGCTCAGGATAGGGACAAATGAAAGGCTCTTCTGAATGTGGTAATGAACCTCCAGGTTCCATAAAACTTTCTTGAATAATTGTGGATATATTAAATAAGCAGTCACAGGCAAACAACAATGTGTGGTCAACCAGGTTGGAGATTCAGCGAATAATTGTCAACTGTCCATCCACCATAAAATGTTTGATGTGACAAGGTCAGAGTAGTGACACATATTAATTCTCATTCTGCAGAAGATACAATGTTGCCTAAAGACTTTGCACAGAAGTACAGAATAATGTGCCGCAATGGAACAAAAGTGCCACTTACTGCAATTCCAGATGATGACTGTGCACTGGCTGTCGTTACAGGAGGAGAGGTATGTTTCTTGTTAACAAGAAATTAATTAATGTTCATTCTACATACAAAACAGTTGTAATGACCAGCGTTGTCACAGAGGTGAAGCCATTGTCTGTGGCTTTAATATTCATGCATATTCATTTGCAGAGAAGGAAATTGTGGAAGGGAAGTTTCTAGTTTCATTTCAGCACAACCACCATATGAAAAGATGTATTTTTTCAACTTTTGTACAAATCAATCTATGGTTAACCTTACAGCAGCTCTGCTCTGTTGATTTCAACATTCAAATTTGTGAGGAACCAGAAATCCTTCGGACTTAGGTAAAGATTCCTAATTAATATATTCAGTATGGCTAATTTTTCCAGATTTTAAACTATATAAGAATGTTATATTAAAACACTGTGAATTTTACCATCTTTAAAATGATATTTTTTTTTATATAATGCTGTTACATAAAATATGGAGAATTAAAAACCAATATCATTTGATAGCCCAAAGATATACCACTATTCCCTATACTGACTTGATCAGACTGATTACGAGTTAATTCATTCATTTAAATTGATAAGATTTATAGTTGTAAATAAAAAACTATAATTAGCAGCAAACAACTTCATTCTTTCCTGTCTATTATATAACAGTCTCATATATTGTGCATGTGCTTGAATCTATGTTTTAAGGAGGAGCTAGGTTTTATTTCAAGTGCTGTAGATGATAACATTTTCTTCTCATGAATTTACTATTTTATAGGTGGTTGCAAGGAGAAATCAGTCCAGAACTGAATCAAGAGATCTGTCTCTCACACTGCTTGAGTTAGATGAATGGTTTGGGTATACTAGTGGTTACTTTGCGAATATTTTTAATCTGTATAAACCATTTAATAACACAGAGGATCTTCTGTTCAGGGTAAGGCATAATATTGTAAAATATTTCATTTGATATGAGTTTTAACTTTATTGACTTTGTGTCCAAACGTATGCATGGCCCAGCTGGACATGAGTCACTCTAGTATCCTGCTAAACCATTAACTCTAAAGTTAAAGTCCAATTGACAGTCCCACAGTTCAATTGTTTAAAAAATCCCCTATTCCAATATTATAAGTGTTAAGAGAGGAAGAAAGGATTGATATGTCATCCTGGTGTAGAAGGTTCTTATTAATCAAGCGCTACATGAGTCTGTTGGCCCATTTTCATCCATAAGATTATACACTGAATTGATTAATTAACCAGTATTTTCAATTCTTACTTAATATGATTCTGGTATGTGTTGCTACAATGTAATACTTTAATTCTGCTTCAGAGAGAAACACTTGGTTTTCTAAAAAGGTCTGAGGCAATGGAAAGTGAAAGTACAGAAGCTTATGAAAAATTGAAGAGGAATGCTGAGAAGTGTGTACACCCCAAGAAAGGATCAGGAGCTAATGGAACAGAAGCAGAGACAACAGTATTATTACTAATGATGATATTAAGCTTGGGTGTCATTCTGAGGACCAATTCAGTGTTTTTTCAAGTATAAACAGCTGAAGATTAATACTCAGTTCAAGTATCTTACTGTGAAAGTTTCTTACAGAAATATATATTAAATATCAATTGGATTCATAATTCAGTTAATTAAATTTTCTCAGGCTATTAGTTGGATCAGTTAGTTAAAGAAATGTAATTTAAAAGCACATGTTTGTAGTGTTAATGTGGAATGTATTTTTTCATATCCAACAATAATAATATGTGTAAGATACAAGATCTGCTGCTAAGAAGGGGAAAAGGAGAGGGGTGAGTTAGTGTTGCTATCTGATAGGACTGTAGTACAGTATTTCAAAGATGGGATTATAATTTCCTTTGTAAAAGTCATTTATTTTCAAGTTTTGCTTTATAATTTTGTGTGTAGTGTCTCTGTGAACTATTTAAATAATACACTTTATTCTATTTTTGACACTACCAAGACAGCTTCAGTATTTCCATGGTTGTGTTGTGTTGTGAAAAAACAGAATTATTCCTATTACTGAAAATGTCTTGCATATAATCTATAGTGTTGTTAGTTGTAAGGCTATGTTCACTTTAGTACTTTTTCATGGTTTGGTGACTTCATTTAAATATTTTATTTCAATACATTAAGCATGGTGGCAGCTCTTTGAATTTATTTGTAATACTAAACTTTCAATATAAATTGGGCAAACATTTCCATTATAGTTATATAAGTTCCTAAATTCAATTTATAAGGTGAAAATCCTATCGTAATGGTGTTGCTCTCACTCTGTCTCTTTCTAGATGTAACAATCTTATGTCATGATACTTATACAGTATAATACTTATTAAGTATAAAATTAAACTATGCCATTAATATTAGCTTTCTGATAACTGATATTATTTGTATGCCAACAGCCATAAACCTACTAGCAAATATATAGAAGATAGAGGTTCCATCATGCACAATATTTTATTCATTATATTGTGTATGTTGCATATGACAGAACCTCTATCTTCTGTACATTTGCTAATAATAATCTCAACAGGATGTATAAAATGGATATTGCCATAAATCCACATTGGACATTGTGGACTGTTCATAGTATTAGAGCATTTGGATCTGTTTGTATTTCCTGGAAGCAACACATATTAAAAAACACTTTATTTAAAGCTTCATAAATTTATACTTTAACTGTTTTGTGTGAAAATAGACAGTAGTTCTTTTACTTCTTGACATTGTTATACTTTATATGACACTTTAAAAGAACTTCACAGACAAAAGAGTTATAGCTTATTCTGAATAACAAGGGAAGAACATTATGCACACCTGCTGGACTTGTTTTATGACTCTGTGGAGATTTCCATACTTGGGTGCTATTGTGAACAACAGAATCCTTGCAAAACCTTCAGCCTCTGCTCTTGCCCCTTGTAAGCAGATTTACTATAAATAACAGTGGGACCAGATGTCACACCACTATGTTGTGCTTTCTGGTGAAACATGGTTCATCAATTCAGCTTCATAGCTGCAGTTCTTCTGCTAATATTTACTGAAGGTAAGATGTGTGTGTCTGTGTATATATGTATCTGTAATAAGATTCAATTCAATTCAATTTTATTCATCCTACTTGGTTAAAACATTGACATAAGATACATCTTTCAAATACACGGCTTACAAGTTATATCAATATTACCACACAATACAAATCCAATTCATTGAATGCACCTACTCATATACACTCTTCTGATTTACATGGCATGTATTTATCTACTGAATAAAATGTACATTGTAACAGGTAGGACATTAGTTTGTTTTTGAATGACCTAATTTTCTCCACTTTCCTTATTTTGACTTGGTAATTTATTGTATAGTTTTATTCCTATATTCACTACACCTTTCTTGAGAACATTCATTCTGTAGAACAGGACATGGAGTTCCAACTTTTGACATGTGTTGTGGTTATGGATTTCAGTGTTCTTGTAATAGAGAATGTCTTATCCAAAGGCCACGTTTCTAACTCCAGTATATTTCACTAAACTGATTATTATTATTACAGATTGCAGCTGTTTATTGTTTTAAATTTTAAATAACTTAGCAAATAACATATTTGGTAATATATAATATAAATCTATTATCATAATAGCAACAGTAATGAATCTGAACCTCTCTCCATAGCTGTATTATAGGTAATATTACAGATATGAAAGTGGTAGCTGTTGAACTGGTTAGAATTCAAGTTGCATACCTTCTTGGAATTTTTAATTGCTTTTATAATAAATTCTATTGCATGGCCATTCTTAAGATCAAGATTATGAATACAGTGAACAAGGAAAATGCAGCAATGAATAATGTACGATCCATACATCAGTTTATAGCAGAAACACGATAAATGGTGCACTTCAGCATCAAAGTCTATAACATATGAATAATAAACCGGTATTAATATTCCTTTATTCTTATTGTTTCATTATGTTTAAAACTCTATACCCTGCGTAAGAGAAGGCATTGTAGTGATGTACTATTTATCGCGGCTTTAAATGCTGTCCCTCCCTTCTGGAAGCTGTTGGTCTCCGCATCCCTGCTCGGAATCTGAGAGATTTTTCTATGTTCAGTTTTAGCCCTTTGATCAAAAACAGTCCTTCTGCTAGATGCGCATCAACTTCTAATGTCATCTGCAGGGACTTGAACATATTCGAGATGAAAATTGTCACACTTCCTCACATTCCATAATAGTATAATTTACTCAATTGATTTAAATTATTTTTACAAATATGCTAATGTATTTAATTGCATTTTTTATGTATTAGCGTCCTCCGTATTAATGTATTTTATATTCTGCTTGTTTTACCTTTTATGTTTTTATTGTGTTCGTGTGCTCATCTATGTGCTGTATCTGTAATTGGCCTTCTGGCTGTTCATACAGCACACTAATATTAAAGAATTAAATTGAATTATGCTTTATGCCTTCTTCCAAAGAACAGTGACTCGAGGTCAAATTTTTATGATTACAAATTCTTGTTATTTTAATGCTCTAATAAATAAAGATCAATGCCAAAGGATTTTACAAGATAGCAAGTAAGTGAATTTATAAAATATGTATACTCCAATGTAGTACATCTTTCCACACTTGTTACTTTTTATGAAGATAAAATATGCATGTTTTTGCATACATTGTAGCTTTAACCAACAATATAAGAAGACAATTTAACTGCACAGACAAGACCACCATAGCTCTGAAACGAGTTTGTGATGGTATCATGGACTGTCCTGATGGTTCAGATGAAATCAGAGAATTTTGCATGCTTATGACGTGAGTAATACTGCATTATACATTAATTTCTGTCACTTGACTTCAGTGAGTGGCTACCAAAAATATGGAGAACAAGATCTGGATTAAAATTGTGAATAGTCCACATGTAAGTATTTTCTGTAGTTTTGCCACAAAGAAACATTTTGTGCACATAGATAAAATCTAAAATTAAATTATGCAAGATACTCCACCCAACAAGCAACATCTTACTCTATGAATGAGTGGTAATAATATGTGTCTTCTGGGTTGTAACACTTTGTAGTCTGGTAAAAGTTTGCATTGCAAGTACCTCTGAAACGTTAGTAAGTTTCTACAAGATTTCACAGTGCAACAACTAAGAAGACAGCCATCTTCATAATCAGTGCCAGGAGAAACCCAAATCCTACAGCTAATGGAAAGGCCACAAATGAATGAGCTATTCTACGTGTTTCAGGTGCCCTACAAATGCATTCCAATGTAATTATGGTGCATGCATCAAGAAATATCTGAAATGTGATGGGAAGGCTGACTGTGCAGATGGGTCTGATGAAAGTCACTGTGGTCATGAAGCTGGGAGCTGCAAGTTAGTTTCAGTTCATTTTTCAGAGGAACTACTAAAACTAGAATTTGTATGCATGAAGTAACTAGGCTGATGCTCCAAAATTTATTATATAATTTGTTCTGTAATTATATATTCTGCATATATGGCAGTTTCAGAAATAAGTAGTTCAGGCAGTTGTTAAAAAAAGTGCCTCAGGCTATTGTTATCTCAAATTTAAAAGCACAATTTAGTGTACATTTGGATTAGCAGAACTTAGAATAGGGGCCAATGGTAGGCACTGGTGAAGACATTATTCAACCACTGAGATATAAAAAAAGGCAGAAAATTTATAAATTTGCTAAGCAAACTGATAGCTTCTTAAGAAGTACTCTGCTCCATGGAGTTAGTTTAATTAATTGGATTAGCAGACATGTAGTCAACACTTTGCAAAATTTCAGCATAGCACAATTATGGAAGTGTTAAACATTTAATTGTATACATTTAATTCCAAGTATCTAGCAGATTATCATGTTGGCTGTTTTGGAGGACCATAGTGCCTCTATCATCAGGGCTGATGACAGAGGCAGTATGGTCCTCTGAAACACTGACAACACAGCAAACTTACATGTGGTGCCAGAATCCAAAAGCAGAATCATGTTCAATGTCAATTATTGTTATGTCAAAGAGGTGAAAGCAAATTTCCTGTAATTTAGGAAGATAACAAAAGTAAATAACTTAATCATTTGTATTATCTGTTAAATATTATTACATTTACAAATATTTCTAAAGGTTTTATTTGTCTCCACTTGATGACTGCATCTTACTTCAAGTCATAAATGTTTCTGTGCTTGCAGTGAGACAGAGTTTCGGTGTGGCTCAGGTGAATGTATAGACCACAGGTTCCTGTGCGATGGAAAAATTGATTGTACAGACAAATCAGATGAATCCAGTATCATCTGTCAAGATTTTCTGTTGAGTATCTCTTATAAATACTTCACCTACCTCAATATTTATTTTCCTTTAATAAGGCATGGTTAGTACTCCTGTTTCATATTTGGCAGATCTGGAGTTCAGATCTTGGCCAGGATACTAATTATACCAACTGCAATTCTTCATGGTTTTCCTCACTTCCTTGAGGCAAGTGCCAGGATAATACCTAAACTTCTTTCAAATTTGTTATTCACTAATCATCATATCATTTGATGCTATATAATCTTTGCATCATTAAATAAACTAATAATTAAATGAGGTCCATATAAATATGTTCACTGCAAGAAGGGTCAATTTTATTCAATTGTCACAGGACAATGGATAAGATTCCTGCTTCATTTTTGGGAGCTTCCAGGGAAGAATTCCAGTCTGCAGAATGGCTAGTCTGAGGTTTCTCGTTGTTTTCCTCAGTCTCTACTTTCAAATGCTAGTTGTGTATTTTAAACTAAACAACGGCTGCTTCCATCAATGTTCACAAAAATTCATAATTAATACCATAATTGTTTTGCAACTAAATGTGAATTTTTAAAGTGCATTGTGTAAACCATTAAGCAACAAACTTCTTCAGATAAGTGGACAATCACAATCCAATCAGTGTAAGTCATCTAATGAACCTCCACACTTTGATATAGTACAGGGAATTTCTTAAACTAAGTGATTGTAGCTTCCCAAGAAGAAAACTGCTCCATGCAGTTAGTTAGTTAGTAGCAACAACAACTGCAGTAATAAATGCAATTAATAATTATCAAATCAACAGTTTTGGAAGTGCTTTAAAACACAGTTTCAACTACAGGATTATTCATATACATATCTACACTTTTTATATAAATTAAATGATAAAAAATACTTTCTTACCTATGACAAACAATATATAACAAAATTACAAACCTGTGTAAAATATTTTCTGAATCCCAAAATTGGAATTACTGTTTTAAACTATCTTGAATTAATTAAATTACCACAGATGTCCAAGACATGCATTCCGTTGTGAGTCAGGTGGGTGCATTAGCCAAGTGGCCAAGTGTGATGGTTTTAAAGACTGTTCAGATGGCTCAGATGAATTCCAGCACCACTGCCAAAAAAAGTGTTCAAAGGATGGGGAGTCCTGTACAGTCTGTGCGTAAGTAATTTCAAATTAAAGTCTATTTTCAGGAGGAATGCTGAGTGTTTTAACATTGTAGATTTTTTATTAGATTTATTGTAAGTTTATAATTTTTACATTAGAAACACAGAAAACAAAGCACCGTTTATAATCATCGTTGTTCATCTGAACTAAACAGTTAAACTCAAACATAACACAATTTTCACTGCTATACCAGATCATCTGTTAATTTGAAGAAACTATATTTCTGATGCTATTTAGGAACTTTCATTCAACTAAACACACAAACCAGACAGAAAATGGTATTTTCATGTCAGATGCATATAAAGTTCTTTAGCTTAACTTTATATACTTCTAAAAATTGTCCCAATGCTGAGTTGTGCCTCACAGTTTCTTCTATGCTTTTATGCTGGAAATAATTTTAAACCCTACAGGTTAAATGAGCTACGTTGCCAGTCAGGAGAATGTGTGCCTCGTCGAGCATTTTGCGATGGTCGTCCTGACTGCAGTGACAGTTCAGATGAAACGTTAACTACCTGTTCGAGAACATTGCAAGTATTGAGTATTTCTGATAGTGAACAGTATAGCATGCTAGACCCACAAACAACAGAGTACTCATGAATAATTCAAAAGATAAAGGTTTAATCTGTGAGGAATATGAGGTTTTTATGGCTGTGAGTATAATGATGTTATTATTTTGGGTTCTGATTCCATGTAGACTTGTAGACAAATTATAACATTTTGAAGAAACATACTTTCAGCCCTGATGATGGAGATTTAGAATATTTTTATTTTAAGTACCTGGGTCAACAGCATTAATTGTATCACACATATTACCTAAATAAGCTTACATTTCCACTAGTGCATGATTTAAAATTTTTGCAGGAAGAAGTATATGTCTTAAAGTTATTATCCTTCATTTTACCAAATGTTTATATAATTACACTGAGGGGTTAATAAATGTGATAAGTGTGGCTGTATATTTTACATAATTACACCTTGAAGTTTTATGTACCAGTTGTCCAGTGAGCATGTTCCGGTGCAAGTATGGAGGTTGCATCTTAATGAATCTCACTTGTAATGGGGAACCTCAATGTGTGGATTGGTCAGATGAGGATCCAATACTATGTGGACTCACAGTACCACCTGGAAGTTGTCACTTACCTGCACTTTCACCATATTCACACTACAATGCCACTAACTGCCCCATGTGTCAACCTGGAGCTGTAGTGGCACAGCATCATGAACTGAACTATTCATGTGAAGTTGGCCACAAACTACAAGGTAGCTCATCTGTCTACTGTCATGACTCAGCATGGGTGCCTCAACTCCCTACATGCATTCCAGGTGTGTAACTAAAAGTAACCAACACACTAAAGAGCATGTTGTTTTTGTTTTTCATGTCATTATCATCATCATCATCATCAATTGCCCACCACAGATTAGTTTCACTGCCTTATGTGTACAGGATACATAAAGAGCCTCGTAATAACTATGTACAAATAAAAATATATATAACACACAAATTGTGTGTGAACTGGCATTGTGTCAAATGCTGCATTTTTATTGTAATGGGTTGTTGTTTTCTTCTTACTCTTCTTTTTCTTCCTCCTCTTCTTCTTCTTCCTCTTATTTGTCCACCTCTTCCCTGTCCTTTCTCTCCTCTCCCTCCAATTAATCATATTAAGTATTAGAGCTACATATATTTGATTTTTTGACATGTTTGCTTTATTTCTTCTGTTGGTCAGAGGTGTTTCTGAAAATAAATGGATCCTTTTCCTGCATTTTCTTTAGAAGAGTAAACCTTTCACCTGCAGAGTGAGTGTTGTGAATTACACATTTATTGCTCAGAGTATGCTTCTAATCTATGTGGTTCCAATGATTTATTCTATTTAAAAATATTTTATTAACAAATTAGTGTGTTGGTTAGTTTAGTGATTAATCGCTGATTTTATTAACAGTAAGCATCAAATAAGACTGTTGATAAAGAAATGAGTATCATATGAAAGAAAAAATATTATTTTAAGAACTAAGCTAAAATTTGGCAATACACCTGGTACTTTCTTGTTCAGCTAATGGAGAAGTGGTATGTCCTCCTGTGAGTTCACCACGTTTGTCTGTGACTTGTGAGTCCCGTTGGGGCAACAGGCGAGGCTGGATCCCATGTGATAACCCACTTCCTGTAGGCACAATTGCTCGATACCAGTGTCAGCAGTACTACATACCCAATGGGGATGAGCACCAGCGCAATACATTTAGTGAATGTCAGAAGGATGGGACTTGGAGCACTGACATCTTAAAATGTGTTCCTGGTAGGTTAAAACAAGAGTGTAAGGAAGTCTTCCATTTTGGTAAATACAATCTCTAAATGCATTTTTTCAATTTTGCATAACTTACTGTTATGTATAAATTCAGTTTCCAGAGATAAGCTACATTTGATTGTTGAATGTTTTCCATTTTGACAAGCACTTGCAGATTATTGAAGATTCAGGTCTAACATTGCAAAGCTATTCCAAGTACAAACCATGCTTCATCAGTCTTGAACTATTTTTTTCTTGTATTTATTTAAAAATGCATCATATCAAAGGCATTTTAAAATAAAAGTTATAAGTATAATTTGATTTGTCAACAGTCAAATTCTAGTAAACACACCAGAATTTTTGTGCTATATATCTTATTTACTGTCAACAGCAGACACATTTTGACACAAACATGTGCTTTATTACTGCACATCATTTTTCGTTATATTAAACGTAATCTACCCTATTTCTTAATTTTTGGACAATTTATGCCAAGGTGTGTATTTCCAGAATGTGGGAAACTTGATGAAGAAGTGACACCCCTGGTTATAAATGGTCAAGAAGCCAACTACGGTGCATGGCCATGGCAAGCTGGTCTCTTTACACTTCGAGCTGGCAACTGGACTTTCTGGTGTGGAGGAAGTTTAGTGAGTGAATATGCTGTGGTTACAGGTCATTGTCCTTTTACGTGTATTGGAGTTCCACAATGCTTTGTCCTGAGATATATACACTTAAATCTCACTTGGGGAACTTTGATGTTTTTACTTGTCACTGTGTGTTACAGCTGCCCATTGCACATGGAAGATAAATGAAGATACCCTTCGTGTGGTTCTTGGGAAGTTTTACAGGGAGTTTGACATGAACCAAGAGTTAACACAGATCAAAGATGTATGTAGAATTAATTTATTATGGAATGCTCTAACAGCTGACAAAATTTCAAATTATGTGCATTTGTGCTGGTGTTTTAAATGAGGGATAAGAATCTGAAAACAGTAAATTTAATTCTTTCTTTTTCATTTTCACCACGGTAATCAAGTTCATGCATAAGCCAGTGTCTTTTGTTTTGTTTGTTTAAAATTATGAACTGTAAATGCAAGAAGTGCATGAAACATTTTCTAGTCTACCTTCATTTGGTTACTACCACACTTTCTTTTCACTTATTACTCCTCAGTATTGCACATCTGCTCTGGACATTGCATAACTGTTGTGTGAGATTATCAACTATAAAAATTAAATATATTTGTCAGTCACGTATGAAACATAGAATTCACATACAAATTAATGATTTTTTTGTATTATTTTAAAGCAGCAGTAAATTAAGTAAGGAAAAATGTACAGATTTTTTTAGAGTTTATTAATTCCAGGACTAGTTTAGATTGAAAATAAATGACTGTGTATGACTTTCATAACAACAACAATAATAATAATTATATTAATCTAAAATAATATAAAAAACAAGTCCATGTTAACTCCACATGCCACAGCTGATATTACATATCTCAAGTTGTTTGTCCTTCCCCCAAGTTTTCTATACCTAACACAATATGTTTCTCCTTTCTTGTGTGAGAGTTTATATCAGAGTAACCATATAATTGTTGCATGTGAAATACTGTCTTTTCAAACTGCCCCTTTTCCTAAAAATAATTTATTCATATCTATTTTGGATACTACTATAATTTTTTCTTATTCTACAACTTGAAATACTTGCACCAATAAATAGACTATATTCAGAAGATAACAGCCCTCTGCTGATGGTAAAATATTTTTAAATCATGTCATGTACTATCAGAAACTAATAGTTGTATAAATGACTGTATATTACCTGTGCACAGTCTGATCAGTTTTTCAGTTTCTAGGTGAGGCAGATAATCATGCAGCCTGCTTACCAGGATCGAAGGGGAAACTATGGGTCTGACTTAGCAGTGCTAATTCTGGCTACTGCTGTTGAATTATCACCTGTTGTACAACCTGTTTGCATTGACTGGGACCTGAAGGCCATTGATAATGATTTAACTGAAGGAAACCTTGGGACAGTAAGTTATGTTACAAAGTAAGATAGGAAGTAACAAAGGATTAACCTCCAGTACAGAAACTAAAGAGTTTTGTAAATATCTGTTGTCACTAAATTTAAAAAAGAAAAACATCTATGGGCTGGCTGACTGTGCTGACTCTAAATCTTAAAGAGGAAAAATTTGTGGCCAACTCAGAGACTATCGATTAGTCTTTGATGAATGCTGGGAACTACAAATCTAGAACTGTAATAAATAAAATAATCAGTGATACAGAAACATCAGTCTGAGTAAATTACTTATGATAGCTCCATGTATTATGCTTTGTTAAATTATCCATGATCACTAAACATTAAAAAATTTTGCTTAACATGCTCTTAAATCAGATATCCTATTTAGTATTTGTTGGAGACTTAATCAGTTCTTTGATTAATTTTAACATTTATTATATGGAAACATAGCAATTTAAACTCCTGAATTACTGCCAGCCAGACTTGAACAATTGTGTCAATAATTTAGTGGTATACAACTATAATGCACAACTGGTAAAGGTTAACAGAAAATTTTCCATATACCTGACAGTATGTTTTAGAATGTCTGGGTTTCAATACAGAACACAGTCTTAGAATCACTGTCTAAATAAATTTTACTTGGTAGATGAATACATGTCTTACACTTCAAGAAATATGTTAACAAATTGTGAATGTGTTTCTATGGAGAAAGTTATTGTAATGTGATACTTTCTGATACAGTTTAGTTTTAGCTGAGATTTTACATGTACATAATTTTATAGCCATGTTATTGACATGTCATATGGCAATGGTCTGACAAACAAAAAGATAAGTAATGAAGTGAAAGTAATTATAAATTCAGTACCTTTGGCAGGTGGCAGGGTGGGGTGTGAATGAAAATGATACCTACAGTGACACACTACGTATAGTGCAATTGCCTGTTGTGTCAGATGAGAAATGCATCAAAGAGCAACCAAGAGACTTCAAGAAATATGTAACCTTCACCACATTCTGTGCTGGATACAGAAACAGTAAGCTCTGTTTTCAGTAATTTGGAAGCTGTAACTTCAAATGTCTCTGATTAATTAACTCGTTGTAGAGTTATATAAATTGTGTTATGTAGATACAAGCTTTTATTTACCCAGTAAAATGGCTAAATAAAATCAGAGCTAATGTGTAAATATTAATGTATCATTGGGTATGGCAGTGCTATTGCATCTGACATTTTGCTTATTTTTGACCCTTAAATTCATGAAAATCAAGTGCAACTAAAATGTTTCATACAATTTGAGTGTCATCTATAAAAACCCAATTTTATTGTTTCAATGATTTAAAACTTCTAAGAAATCTTAATATTAATAATTTCTTGAATGCCAACGTAACCCTCTTATGGTGCAATCTATCATAACTTTCTGCCCTGCACTGAATTTAACACATCTGCAAATATTGTATACTGATAAATTTTTAGGCAAAAACAAATTAAAAAATCTGTGTTCGTCTCTTTTATCAGTTACTTTTCAAGGTTGTTAATCTCCTGTTCCCATTAAACAAATTTTCTAATTTATTCACATATTTTATCATATTTGTACTTCTTGATTGTTAAAGTTTATTCACATAGGCATTATAACATGTTATATAATTCTGGCCAAGTTTCAAGATGAATAAACCTGGAATAAATTAATATATAAAACTACATTTTCCATCTTCAAAATTCTTGCACCATCAGAAAATATGTAATAGTGTTTTGTTTCTTTATTACTTTTTATATTCTCACATTAAGTGTGCAAACTAATTTTTAAGTTAGGAGAGCCCCAAGTTTATTATGTTTCTAAACAGGGCATATATGATTTTCACCATGCAGAGACAGGTGTATGTAATGGTGATAGTGGGGGTGGCCTGATATTTCCCCATCCATCTGGACACAACAACACCTGGCTGCTGCAAGGCATAGTAAGTGTCAGTCCACGACGACATGGCACCTCCTTCTGTGACTCCACTTACTATACAGTCTTCACTAAGGTAGGCATAATCCACATTTGTGTGTTTAACATTTTATAAAATTGATGTGGTTTATGCCTCTAGCTTTGGTATATTTGAACTTCCTAGCCTCTGCATGCCTCGAAAGTGAAGGATTAATCCACTTCTGAGGTGAAGACACCTCAAGGCAGATCCTTGTAAAATAATAGCTGCTAGTTTAGTGTTGGTTGTGCTTACAGTTTCCCTCATTCACAAAATTTCACCTTGTAGAAAATAAGGTCCAGATAAAATTCAAACATTTCTCATAGGTTAATGGTTCTGAATATCCTTTCACTTTTTTAGTCTTGTCTGGAACAAGGTTCAATAAGTCTGCTTTTTGTTTTAGGTTGGAATTTATAACAAATGGTTGAAATCAGCACTGGAATCAGTTCAACCCAGTTACCAGAAGTCAGAAGGGAAGGAATCTGAATCCAGTAACTGATTTCTTTGAAGAACTCCAAACATGTATCATAATGGCACTGAAATATTGGAGAATATAAACATTCCTGAGTAAACTGTAGAAATGAATTAAAGAAAACATACAAAACTGTTATTCGCATGTGCCATTCATCCTGAATCTTAATTATGTATTACTGCTACAAATAATGTAGATTTGCTGATGAATTCAAGATATACTAAATTAATTTAAAAGACTAATAACTAATGAGTAAACTTTGCTGACAACACTAATATTAATAAAATGTGATCCATAAAAACCTTATAGAGTAAAAGGAGCTGTAATATTAAATGAATAAAATGACTCACCATAAGTTACAGAGAAATGTATAAATACAGAGCAAGGTAACCAAAACCAGTATGTAGGTGTTTTGCACTAGAAAATAGTTTCAATGTCAGTAATTTATATCTTTCAGTACCATTTATCATCAGACTGCTTTTATTTTCCACTGATATACTGAACTAGTTTTCTTTCTCTTTTTGTGCTCACAAATAATTCTAGAGTTCTACAAAATAAATTGTAATACTGTTATAAAGGGCTATGTTACTAGAATATTGTTATTTTAAACTGTTCTGGTTGAAACGTTCTCAATAATCTACTATATAAATTATCAACACATTTCAGATCCACTATAATGATGTCCTCAAGACTGGAGCTTGATAATATGGAGCCATTTTGATCTCCAAAATTTTCCTTCTGGTTTGGATCTTTTGAAACTTGAGTTAACTACAGTGTCATAATAAGGACCAGAAGTTCACTATAACCAAACTGCATTGTATTTATATTTAATGTCTATGGAAAAGAGCGAGCAGTGTGTGAATAATATTTAATCCTCTTTTTTGCAACTTACCATATGACATCCCATGCTATTGGGTTTGGAAGAAGTAAGTTGTCTATTACTTATCTATTTCAGTATATTTAATTAGATTTATATGTTTCTTTCATCGAACCTGTGGGTCAGAAACAGATCTTCAGCTATAAGACCAAAAAGGGACAAAGGATTAGCAGAGGATAGGTGCAAGATGTCTGAGCAAGAAGCCAAAAATTCAGTTCATGCATAGTTGATAAGCCAGAAAGTCTTTGTGGCAGATTTATTTAGATGGCCATGAGTAAATTTATAATCAGTATGCAGAGCTTCTATTTTTATCACCAACTCCAGATCCAGCCTCTGTTCATAATAGTTCTACTAGTTTCACATCATACATTGATCAGATTACTTCCATTAAGAGCAACTGTTGTACTAGCGGTCCTTCCTTTCTGTGTCACATAAATTGGATACTGGCAGAAGGAATGGACGTGTTGATGGCATTTCATCTAGCCATTGTGTTATTTCCTGTATAACATAGTACCAGAGCACAGTAGTGTCATCTTATATTGCTATCGATCCATGAAAGAAAATCTGACACCTTTGTGAACGCAGTGTATTGGTCAGTAAAACATTTTGCATCACCTTCTGGTTCCAGTCCCACACTTACAAGTCCACGCAAATAATACTTCTGGTCATGCGCAAATGCCATTCCTCCGCCACTGTCTCCTGGACACACACTTGTACCTGCAGGGCAATAAAGGGAAAGCTGACAAATAAACAAACTAATATTTAGTATTTGACACCTGAAAAACTTGTATAATTTGTAAATTCAGCAAGTGAGAGATATGAAGGTGAGGCATTTGTATAGAGTTAATACAAACAAACGTAACCAGGTTATGGACAAAAAAATAGAGGCACATAATACAGATACAGTTCTTTCTTTCTGTGTTATTAAAAATGTATGAGGCTGAGGGTTTAGTATTGTTGCATTTTAAGGTAATTTTCCTGAATATACTATGGAACATAATGTCATTGGTTACAGTTAAGTTAATTTCCTTAAGAACTAAAATCAAAACTGTTGTACAACATTTTCATACAAAAATGAAACCTCTGAAGTGATGTTTGAAAAGGCAAAAAGCTAGCTTGGATTTACTATCTTCTTAAATTTCTGGGACAATCCTAGAATTTATAACAGAAATTAAAGACAGGTCCTTGTATTGTAGGAGCAATAATGATTTGAACTAATGATATGAAATGAGAAACACTCACCGTTCAAGTAGCCAGCACAAAACTTGTCTGGAGTGACATAGGATTGAAATGTTTCTGGAATAGTTTTCCAGCAAGTTTGAAAATCCACAAATGGCAAGTTTGTAGTAAGAAGCTCATTGCTTGGTTCATTATTTTGTGTGTAGCCCCAACCAACTGTCTGTGAATGAATAAGAGAGAGATAATTTGAATTGCAAGGTAAAATGAAACCAAAATTACATACACAATTAAGCTAATTTCCAAAGCAGACTACATAGTAAGTAATGATAAAATAATACCATTTTTGTAATTCAAGGCCCTATGTAAAAATTTTTAACCTACTAGTTTTCTACAGTGAGGTGTTGCTAGCCACTTGTCTGGAGTATCATCCCTTTTTTGGCTGTTCATAAGTAATTATTAATCTACCGTACATAACCGTAAACACAGACTGACAAAAACAATGAAAATTCTCACACATTTAATCTGTCATATAATATACCTCATAAAGTTATGATATTTTACAATATAGTAAAAAAATAAGTTATTAAATTTCAAATTATAATAAACTTACTATTCCAAGGTTTCCATTGCTTAGCTGGAAGCGTTCATATTCATTCCTCCAATCGACACATACTGGTAAAACTGCCCAGGTCAGCTCCACTGAGATATTCAATTTTAACAGAGCAATATCACTGCTGAAGTGCAGATTTCGTCCTTTGTACTTTTCATGCACTATAATATCACTCAACTGCAAAGAAAATTAATTGTGTCGTTAACTAAAAAAATATTCTAATACTGATAACAAATTTTGTATAAATATAGCTGAATCTTCAGATTACACGTTTTCCTACATTTCTACACAACAAAGATCATTCTGAGTTGTGAGAGTTCCAGTACATCATGGGTTATGTAATCTCTACAAAACCAAAAATGAAGGTGCCTTAACTTACACCACATTAGAGCTTCACAGGATATGGACCTTATAAGATTCATCTCCATATATTGAGATAAATATTACAAGGTCTCTGCCTTTTCACATATCAAATCTATATATTCTTGAGGCAAACATAAAAGGTATAAATGTCACTGTGCCTGAAAACCAAGCCATAAAGATGTATGGAGGAGTGGAGGTAAAGCTCTACACATTTTTAACCTTAGAGGAAGTGGTCATCTTCACACTCTCATTGCTTATTTATGTGGAAAAGGCCCCAAGAATCCACAGAATATGAAACTGGATGGGTCTCAGTGAGAAGAAAAATCTCTGCTGCCGGAATCAGACCCCAGTCGTCTAGCCTGTAACCAGTCACTATGTATATCTAAAAGTAAAAAATCCAACCTGATAATGTAATTCGTGTACACATGAGAAAATTAAACACATAGAGATTATTTGAATGTTGCAGTATATAACGGATATGGTTCCACTTTAACAGACATTTGGAAAACATTACAAATTCAGATTAAGTTGAATTTGTTTCTATTCTTCACAGCACGTAAGGACTTTAATTATGCCACACTATCACTAATTAAACTAAAAAACCTGTGCAACTACCTCACTCTAGGAGTAAAATGTCTGGAATTTGAAAAAATATTCAAATATTGGTCTCAAGCTTCCTACAAAAATGAATGGCTACTACAGCCACTCCATTATTGCCTAAAACCACAACATGGTATGGCTCCATTTTCACTGTATCAGAGCAGTTAATGACTTGAGCCATGCTGTTCTTCCACCATTGAATGAAGTTACTTTTATATATGGAACAATTCAAAACTGAATTAAGGGCAGAACTGGAACCATGCCAGTTTTGCACTTGGTCCTTCATTTATGGCTCTAAGGCACAAAAATACATAAATAATATCCAAGAATGTTGTTAAGAACGAACACTAAGTCAACTGAATTCTCATACCTGCCGCTCTTGCATTTCAGAATCTTTAATATCCCAGTCCCTATAATATTTGCCAGCTGCAATTCTGAAATTATCCTTGTCCATTGTTTTACCATAGGCTTCACTCCAAAAGCAATGAGCAGCTGTAACATTGAATACACATAAGGTTAATATACTTTATTATTAAAAACTTTTTTATAGTGTACAATTTACCTTTCAGGGTTCTGGATGTTTATGTAGTATAGATTATTAATTTATTTATTATTTTCTTCTTATACATTCCTTATAATCACAAGAAATTGTAATATTCTGTTACAATAAATTGAATTACTGTAACAGTAAAAATCAGAATACACTAAACTGTTACACAGGACACTCCTAATATTTTTCTCATTTCTTTTTCCAACAAGCTAATGCATCATGTGTTAAGAATTCAAAGTATTTGCTGACAATATATGATATTAAATCACTTACTTTATCTATAGTACTTTTTCTACAAAATTCAAAACCACTAAAATAAAAATTTTATTCTTCTAATTTGACCTGAGACAAGGAGAAGATTTTGAAATTTTTAAATATTTCTTTGTTTAATATAGTTAACTAAGCCTCACTTGAAAAAATCATAAATAATTCACTTGTATAATTAACCACTTAAGCTGCTTTACCGTGGCCCATGGTATGTATTAAAAGTAGGATGATTAGACTCATGAGACATTACAATCAACATACCAGATACTACTGTACTTGGATTGATGAGTGAACCACCACATATTTGCTGAAGAGTGCCATTAGCAGAATATCTGTATATACCCACATGCCATGGAAATTCGCCAACTTTAGCTTGCACTCCATTAGAGACAAACGGTTTTCCTTTAGGATTTCTCTTTCCACACACTGTAAGAACACAAAATTAAAAATGTTGTGTGTTTGCAGCTATGCCTGCAACAGGACTGGAGGCTGGATGCAGCCCATAAGATGATTTAACTCAATTACAAAACAACAGACATTGGAAACCCTGTAAAACACAAGAAGACATTCTACATCCGCCACTTACAGTGGCATAGTATTTATTACTCAAACCTGTTGACCTCTATCATCTATGAAACACAGCTTATGTGACTCAGCTGACTGTGTTCACATTAGGATACCAGTAAACTGATAGTCTGGCATTGAAGTCCAGCCAACAGCCCCATGAGTATGGGGATTTAAAGCCCTTATTCCAGTACAATAACAGTTAAGACATTTCTCTTCTTCTTCACAGCCCATCTGCTGAAGTAGTTTCTCATTCCAGAATACAATTCACAAGACAGCCAACTTCACACTTGCCACCATGAGAACCCGAAATCTCACATAGTATGAACTCAAGTGATTTGAACCTTTTTATTTATTTTACTAACAATTAATGCAATAAAATGTTGATGAACACAAAAATAGTGTAAGTTCTCATGTTGTTCCAAAATACATTAGCCTCTCAGGTATTTCATCATCATCATCTTCACAATTTTTAAGATGACTGTCTTCTGGGTTGTTGCGCCATGTAGTCTGGTAAAAGTTTACCAATGTTTCAGAGGTCCTTGCTGCCTCCTTCACCAGGATGTCCTGACAACCCAGAAGACAGCATCTTGAGACTCACTGCCATGAAAACCTCAAATCCTAAACAGTAATTTTGATTTTTTTGGATATAAAAGAAACCTGTTAGCATCTAGCTGACCTTGAGTGCATGTAAATAATGGCCTGTCCCACTTTCCATTCTCCTGGCACGTGATCTTGGTATAGCCTGGCTCAAAGGTTAGTTGGTAGGACACTTTGCATTCCAAGGAAGCCACAGTTCCTGGGGCCATAGCCTTTTCACATAGAACATTATTGCCTTTATAGTTACACTTAATGTTCAGGTTGTTGGATTCCAGTGGTGGACATGATACTGTAACAAATCAAGTCATGAGAACCAGTTCTCTCTAAAGAACTACATAAGGTGATGTGTAACGAACAGAAACAGATAACACAAAAGAAATATGTTTCTATGGAACAAAGAGATAGAACTATTACCACAAAATCTCACAAAAACTTGATGTGACAGTACAATCCAATTTTCAGCCCAGCCTTACAACACCTCTATTACAATATATTTTAACGTCATCCTTCTATTCATGTCTCTGTCTCACAAGCAATTGCAGATAAAATTAAATACAAAATTTTGTCAGAGTTACAAATGTCATAAATATTTAAAAGAGTTTATATTATTGCATAACGTATGTATTTATATATTATTATTCATTGCATTAGATATGTAGAAAACTGCAAATGTCAAAGTTGTTTCCTGCAGTAACATGCTCTAATCTATCACCACTAGAATCATACAGTAACAACTATTATCACTTCCAAATGAGTCATATAAAATATCACCTTCCAGTGTTATGACCAAAATAATCCCTATCACTGTCATCTGTAATACCACCACCTAACATGCATGTAGCCATCATGAATGAAATGTACCAACCTGGAACACATGCAGGATGTGAATTAGCCCACTGTCCTTCAATACATGGAATTGAAGCAGTGCCTGCCAAGTTGTATCCAGCAACACATCGATATTCTAGGATAGTATATTCAGGTGCAATAGTATCAGGAACTTGGAGACAAAAGGGAGATGTGTCAGTCTCCTTACAGTTAAGGATTTTGTAGTTTCCATTTTCTGGTTTATTTGGAAGTTTACAAGTGGGCTTGTTTTCTGTTCCACATAAGATGGGAGCCTCATCCGAAGAGTCAGCACAGTGGGGTTGACCATCACAGCGGTAATCGAGGTCGACACACGCACCGTATGAACAACGAAATGTAAGAGGTGAACACCTGGAAGTAAATTTAATAAACATTTACCTTTAATGTAGTAACTCTCAGCAAAAATAACCCATGAATACTGATTTGGAGTCTGGTGATGAAGTGGTATATATTTGAACTGCCATGTTGCTTCAATATTTGAACAAACTATAAAATAAAATAAAGGTAATATTACTTCATTTGGTTTCCAGTGAAGTAATTTTACATTTATTTAAGTTTAAAAAAATGTTAATTCTCATTTTGAACTTACTTAAGAGTCAAATATCACTAGATGTAAATTAGAAAAGCAAAGTGGATAGTGGAAAATACAACAAAAATAACTACCTGAATTTGCTACACTGCTCAAATGTTTCATCAGAACCATCATCACAATTTTTAATCCCATCACATACTAAGGTATTATCTATACATTTGCCAGACTTGCAGTGGAACTCTGAAGACCTGAAAGTCAACACACACATTTGTTACTTTGAGATGAGTAATAAAAGGGAATACTTAGGGACTTACACATTCATGTGTGCCTATAACTGATAAGAATAGACTTCTGCAGAAAAATTCCAATTATGTTTCTTTGTACACTGAGTTTATTCAGGAATGTTTCCCACAGATGGAAATACCCTCCTCTTCTCCATGTGTTTCATCCCTAAATCTACTCATGTTTTTCATTTTCCTATCTTAAATTCATTACAATGTTCAAAAGCAGAAATTAAAAAAGTTCAGTAATGTCATCTTCTTCAATCTGTTTGTGTCTAAAAGAATCCATGACTATCACTTAATAACTTGACAATGGTATCTACAACATGGTACAATTTAAAGAAAGCTATATTTTGTGGCATTGCATTTGAAAAATTACATGTAATACATAAAAATGCTTCTATATAGTTAATGGATCTGAAGCTTCCAGGAATAAGATTTATGTATAAATGTGAGCACCACAGGGATACAAAGTTTGAACTTTCAATGTAAGTTCTGCTGAAATAGACTGGTAGCATGGTTTAAATTAATTTTAGTTCCAGGCAAAGGTTAAATGACTTACATTTTGAAGTCCTTAATAAAATTTACTACTAAGATCTATTATATTGTATAAGTGAATATTATGTCATTTCAGCCAGGGACTGAGCAAGTATCCCCTACTTTCAAAGCAAATAGATTATCACTGTTCTATTTTGCCATTTTTAAAAACTCTAGAGAGATGGAAATATTTATCATGGCCAGAAAATTACTGACTGTAGTGCCATTAACTTGCTCCACAATTGGAGTTGAACATCTAGGTAGATGATATGGTTTTTTTAATTACGTTCACTCTGTCACAACTTCCTTTATCTTAAAAAATACCACAATTATTTTCCCTCTACCCACACATTGCAACATTACTTATGGTTTAATAAGGTACTGTGAAAAGGATAAGAGAAAATTTAGTGAGAAATTTGAGATTTAATGTTCTCACAGTGGTTAAGATAACAACATTGTTATTAACAATTATTTATTTTCGTCCGTCTTATCACAATATTTAAAATTTCTTATAATTAAGATAATAAAATATTATTGATGTTCCATATCGATTGATCGATTTACATTTTGGAACATCCTTTACACAACATGTTTCAGTTTTTATAAAACCATCTTCAGGTGTATAAGATTTACGAACTTAAAACTCAAATATTATTCCATTTGGTGATGTTTTATGCCATTTGTTTTTCGAATTTGGGCGATGTGTTGTCTTTTCTTAAATTTAATCAGATGTACATATCGGTCTGTAAGTAGAAGATTGAAAGAAACACTAAAGAATTTAAAAGAATTTATAAAAGAATTTAGAGAATAAAATGCAAAAATATATAAATTATAGATAAAAGTAGCAGTAAGATATAAATAAAAATAAAACATACCTTAGATGTAGGATTGATTGTTTGTTCCGATATATCCAGAAGTACGAATTCGAAAAACAAATGGCATAAAACATCACCAAATGGAATAATATTTGAGTTTTAAGTTCGTAAATCTTATACACCTGAAGATGGTTTTATAAAAACTGAAACATGTTGTGTAAAGGATGTTCCAAAATGTAAATCGATCAATCGATATGGAACATCAATAATATTTTATTATCTTAATTATAAGAAATTTTAAATATTGTGATAAGACGGACGAAAATAAATAATTGTTAGAATATTCACAATATGACGCAATTACACTATCTTATAACATTGTTATTATCCTGCATTGTGACTTGTGTGAACTTGTACTTCAACATGAAACAGCCAATTTCTATGACATACAGTATTACCTTATCTATAACATATTTCTCATTAGCAGTTACTTTTATAAAAGCATATTTTCAAGATGTCTCTAAGAAAGATCTGTGTATATCCTCATATTTACTTGCAAACGCCGGTACTTGGCTTTACATCACAGGAGGGGTGTTTTTCATCAGACCCATCAGCACAATCTGCTATACCATTACATTTGGCACTACCATCAACACAAGCCCCATAGCTGCACTGAAAGGCAAACTTGGGACACCTGCAAAAAGTACAGGTTCTGTGAGAAAGTATTTCTGTATCACCACTGAAACAGCACACAAGCAAATGGTTGTACATAAGAGCAACTGATTCAGAAAAATTACAAAAACTTCTCACAAAAGGATCATTCTGAATAGTTATCTTAGCTTACTTTGCTGCTTGGTCATTCTGCACTAATATTAGTGTTAATAATAGTAAATGCTGTAGAACAAAGAAGAGTTGAGAGGAACAGCCTTAATTTTTTCAGAACAGCTAATTAGAAATGATTTAATAGTTCTAAACCTGAAAGTCACAATTGCCAATTGAGTTTCTGAAAAGTTTATTAGGGTTTATCCCTCTGTTTTATAATTTTTGAATCAACATATTTATAAAATAAAATATATGCCTAGTAAATTTTTATATACCATACAAATTCAAGGGTTCCATCATAAACGTTGATAATCACATGAGTAACTTTTCTTCAGACATCAACAAATAAAACAATAATATAGCTAATGTACCTTATTTTATTGCACTGATGAGCTGTTTCATCTGAACCATCATCACAATCTTTAAATCCGTCACAGAGTAATGTACTGCTTATGCACTTACCAGATGCACAATGAAATTCTAAAGCACTATAAAGAAACATAACACAATCAATGAAAATAAGTCATGGCCATAAATATTTTAGAAGAGTAGATCTCATGGATATTTTGTATGCTTGAAAACTATAAGATATCAAGTAACTTGAGGTGAGTAGTGTTGAAAATGTAAAAATAATAGTCATACAAGGTCACTTTAAAAGGTTTGCCCTGCATTTTTTCTCAGCAAATAATTAACAGATGAAATATGGTACCTATTAATTTTGAACTTTCCTGCTTTGGTGTCTGTAAATAAGGTATGTAACCATCTGTACTCCAAGTTTCAGCTGTCTTGTATAATTCTTTGCTGAGAAAAAAATGTATACAAAACCTTTTGAAGCAAATTTTGTAACATGGGAAGTGTTTTTATTACAAATCAGTAATTAAGATCACATGTTAAGAAATTAGAGTTAATTAATGGCATGTAGAACTTAATTCCTCAGGGTTTTTGATATTAGTATTCTTCAAAATGGGCATGCTCTGATGGAAAATAAAAGTGACAGAGCAAAGGATAGTTTATATAGCAAAAGAGGATAATCACAAAACCTTCTCAAGGCTATCAGGATAACTGGTCTCTGGGCTCAGAGTACTAACCACTTAGCCATGACATTTGATAAAAGGTACATGAGGAACTGACAATATAAATATGTATAATGAGGTTTTGAAAGTGAATTCAACAAGCTCAGCAGCTGAAGAAAGAATAATTGAAACACAATTTTGTCATAAAAGTTATTAAGTGAAATTACTAAGCACACTGTTGAATGAAATGATTGCCTTACCTGCAGGTCTGTCTTTGAAATCTCTCATGTGGATGGATCCTTGATTCGACCTTCAGTCCATTATCTGAATAAAATTGTAATATGATACATTAATTTTGCATTGCTAGGGTAAAAGAACTGAAAATTTAAAGAACTACACACATTATGCAAGCCATGTCTTTGTACTGACATTCATCTCCATTTACCACTAAATTTGACTCAGAAAACATGTTTCACTAATCATTGACTTACTCATTCAGTTTTTCAGGGATTGATCAACTAATGTTTTATAAACCACATTTTTGGTTGGTTTCAAAATTATTGTTGTTAGGGCTAACTATTCATAGTAGACTTGAATGGTATTTAAACACAAATAGGGAATAAACGTTTGTTTCAGAAATTGTAAATATTGCTAAATTATAAGATTCAGGAATATGAAGTTTTAAAGTATGCAAACATTATGCTTTCAAGACTCATCTTTCCTGTAAGTCTTCAAATTAAAAGTACTAAAGCAGTCTGGCATGCAATTTCAGAGTGAAATAAATGGCCAAAAATATGATAAAACCATTCTTCATTCAGTTTTAAACTTTTATATGCTGCATTCAACAATAAACAATTCACAAAATGTGCATACTTTAAAAAGGCTGATGCTTCTACTTGAAACAGTCAGAGAAGAAATTAAACGATATTTGGCTAAATTTTACATCACTTTTCCAAGTCCCTACATGAGCATATTTTACATCTTATAGTACTCTGGAGATGGGGATTACATCGCATTGCACTGATGCTTTCCTCCCAATGTTTGATATATCTGTATTTAAAAGAAGTAAAAGCACAGACTTGCTCTCGTGGAATATCCTGGCTTGAAAGCTGCAGATCACGCGCATATAATATTTCTTTCAATTAGAAACGATTTTGAGGACGAACAACTTAAAGAACAGTTCCGAGTGGAAAAATAACCTTTTCTAAATAATGTGTATTTTATTTCATTGTTGTGTGTGTGTGGATTCATGAGAAAGGTACAGTTTCGTCGAAATGCATGCCAGAAGAAACGTAGCGACGGTCTAATTTGGCCCAACAGGACAAGCGGCGATTTAAATTCCCTGTATTTTAAAGGTTATTACTGCAGAAGCGTATATATCATGAAGTCCCTAGCATTATACCAAATAAATTCCATATTAATTTCTTAAAATTACATTTTCTCTTTTTCCCGAATTAGATTTGTCCATCTAAAATATTCACAAATTGTCATTAAATATATAAGCAGAATGGCCTCTTTAGCTGTTGTCCTGCAAAGTCAACATACAAATATGATCGCGCTATTTATTTGCGAGTAAGCAGTTACTTATTTACCGGGAATTAAGCACTCTTTTTATTTATCTCCGGAGGAAAAGATTACACATTATAATTAGTTTAAAGTACCGGTACCTTTATAATTATAAGCACGCCAACCAGTTCTTCATAATCTGGCTGACTAAAGAAAGAGATAGAAAAGAACTCCGGAAGTCATGTTTGTTTCGTTGGGATGCAACACGTCTGTGCCAACGTCGCGACCGAGTGATTAACACTCCTGCTTTGTATTCGGGAGGTTACGCTTTCAAATCTGGACACAGAGTTCGTTTAGTCTAAGTTTTCCTGGTTTTCCTCGGTCTCTCAAGACATGCTGGGATAGTACCTTAAATAATTAATCATTCTGTCTATCACTGGACGACATAGAGTTTGAGTTACTGACAGCCATGACCAAGGGCAATATTATTCATGTGGATAATATGATAATACTGTCTCATCTTCAACACAAACATGAAACGGCAGTAGTGGACGATATTAGCAAAAATGATTCCCTCATTCTCCTCACACCATTACAATTGAAACTAATATTTCTAAATGATTCTGCTCTCTCCATGTCTCTCACTGTAATCGCCTGCTATATTTCGAAGCCTGGTGAACAGCTGCATTAGGAATAACAATGGTTTGTATTAAGGTAGTTGTCGTAAAAACAACACAAATTCTGTAACAGGTTACGTGTGTTCAGAGTAATTTGTATTAGGTCCAGTGGCAGTAAACAGGCTAACTCATTACTTACTATAATTACTAATGCTTTGCTATGATGAATGCCACATCACCCAGGAAAAGATAAACTTTAAAATTAGTCTACTTTGCTTACTTTCATTCGATCATGTCTTATGGAATTATTTTCTGGGGAAACTCAACAGACAGCAAAGAGTATTTTACACCCAGAAGAAAATAATTAAAATAATGGCAGATAGTGAAAGGAGAGTCTCCCCCATATAGGGAATTGTTTAAAAAATGTAATTTTCTTCCACTGGCCAGGGAATCCTTGCTCTCATTATTATAATTTGTAGTGGACAACAAAGAACATTTTCAAACCCAGATATCCACAATTTAAGTGCAAGATATAGATATAACTTACATGTGCCAAACAATAAATTCAGTAAATATAAGAAAAGTGTTTACTTTATTGGAGTTACGCTATTCAATATTTTCCCACACTATAAAAGGTCTGAATCACGATATAAAGACGTTTAAGCCAGCAACAAGAGTATCTCCTATCTCACTCCTACCCCATAGAAGAATTTACCTCAACCAAGAATATGTAAGCAACGGTGGTTAAGCTTCCTTGTATAATTATGTTTGCTGTTTTTCTGTCGTTGACCGTAACTAAGTAATTTATATTAGAAACAAGGATAGTATTTGTGCTATGACGTTTACATACTTGGTTTCAGCCTATGAAGGATCTATGAAATATAAATAAATTCTATCCCATTCATAGAAAACTAAGCGGAAAAAATTATAAGTACTAAATTCACATAATGCTCTCCGTTACCTTGTTCCTTTCAGAAAGAAGGCGTACGACGAGCACTTGGAGAAACTTCATCCAACTAGTCAAATATACTCACCAGACTGAAAGATGAATAAAATGCAGCATACATAACACAATATTCGTCCCATCTCAGACGGAAACACAATACGGTCTTTTCCATTCGCTTCACAATCTGTTCATCTTTAGTTCCTGTGTAACAAAGAACGATGCGATCTTGACTAGCCCAAGGCGGCAAGGTTACAGAGACAGGAAAATCGAGACGGATGCAATGTTGGAATTCCCGACTTACGGTGGTTTGATGTGGATGTTACGTCAATATCGCAAACAGTCAAAATGTTATTTCGATTCCTGCTTCAAACAAGCAATACATCTGAATAATTCCATTACCAACTATAAATTCTATTAATAATCCTAATCAGTAACACAAACACCGAATTTGCTATATAGACGTTATGTTCCACGTTTAGGCAATAAATACAAAAGCTGTATCGACGAATATTCATTATGGGGAATTGCAGTCTCGTCAACATAAC
Source organism: Zootermopsis nevadensis (assembly GCF_977971745.1). Classification (NCBI taxonomy): domain Eukaryota; kingdom Metazoa; phylum Arthropoda; class Insecta; order Blattodea; family Termopsidae; genus Zootermopsis; species Zootermopsis nevadensis. The sequence continues at coordinate 2,750,844 of NW_028259152.1, read as the reverse complement.
CGAACTGTACCCCACTAAACCTACAGCCATTTGACAGTCATTAAACAAATGTAAACAACAAAACTGAGAAATGAGAGAGAACCAACATACCAGTCTTCCAGAAAACATCGCATAAACTACCGTTACTTTCTCCAGCGTGTAATTACGAGAGCAACAACTCACAAGTTATCTAAATAAAATTACACAAATTCATGAGTTCCAATAGGATGGTCATATTTACAGCAGATCTGTAAACAAACATTCACGTGAATGGGTCACACTGGGGAAGCATCACCTCTCAAGGGATGAAACAAATAAACCATGTGCCATTAATAGCTGAATGTGACTCTTTACTTATTTCCTCAAGTGTCTGTACTTACCATGCATTGACTGGTCTGCTTTAACACTGGAATCATGGGTCAAATACAAATTGAGGAATAAATTTCTGCCTACATTTTACAATGTTATGCTTTCCTGTGAAGGTGGAAGCCTTATGAAGGGCTTTTCCTTCATGCACATGGTCAAGTTCATAAGGCAGAGGGCCCAATCCATAAAAATCAAAGAACAAAAATTGTATATATTAATTAAGTGGATCCATTGTCACCTTCATGTGCCACATGTTCAAGGTGCAAAATGGAGAAGGTTATGAGGCAGCAAGGATCTGTGAAACATTGGAAACTTTTACCAGACTACATGGCACTACAACCCAGAAGAGCGAACCTTGCACTCATCGCCCTTTTGAAGGTGACAGCAAAGTCCTCTTGACACATTAGTAAATGTACCAGACTACATAGCACCACAGCCCAGAAGATAGCTATGCCCATACTCACCACAGTAGAAATCTTAAATCCTACCATAAATTATGATGTTGGTATCTACACAGTACATCCTGAATGAAAATACTCACCTACACTTGCATCAGATACTTCTGTCTACAAATTATCAGAATAAACATCTCTGATCACAGATATAAAAGCCAGAAATATATTTTACTTTAGAAGGTGAATTGACAATCTCAAAGTATCTGAGCATTCATTTATTTCCACTATTTTTATTTAGAGAGCAATGTAACTAAACTGCATTCTGATACTGGACTGGTTACTGGGAACGACCCGTTCTTCAAGTGCCTGAGCACTGCGGGTCCCAACTTTTTCATTGGCTCGATCTATAGACATTCGGTAGGACTCCTTGGACAAGGGATTGGCCCGTCGCAAGGCCTCTACCTATACACAGGACAGCACAACACACAAAAACGCGGACAAACATCCATGGCTTGAGTGGGATTCGAACCCATGGTCCCAGCGACCAAGCGGCACAAGGCCCATGCCTCAGACCGCGCGGCCACTGCGGACCCCAAATTCTGATATAATGTAAAAATATTTACATATTTCTCATCACAGGATCCTGTAACTGCTTAATTAAAATGAACAGCACCTGGTTCTTGCAAGTTCTTTATTTTGGAACAAGCTATAGAAATAATAACAAATGTGACATCATAAATCTTTCATTTATACTTGCTTGCATACATACAATACAGTAATAGTTACCAAATGTGATCTGTACTTTTCCTCCTAATATTATTCATCATAAAATTTATTCAGATTTATCATCTTCGATATCTTCGCGCTGGATCACAGGGGCGATGAAATTCATACCATCTTTCAACCTTTTTCTCGCACATATACGTACACATGGTAAGACACGCACTCACACCGATTAGAACACTGTGACTCAAGCACACGGGAGTCTGGAAAAAAAGTGTGCTGTGTAAACCACTCTTCGTCCTTGCTGAAACTACACTTGCAAATGTCTGAATGTTCACAGTAATAATCTCACTCCTACACATGCTTGCAGCACGCAAACTCGCATGCTAAATAATAGAGATGCCAATCAGCATTCACTATACAACCACTTGATCTTTCTTTTTAAAATCCATTCAACATGCTTAAAGCCTGCACGGTGGATTTATATTAACGGAAAAAGGAACATTACTAATGTAAATCTTTCTTACATGAACATACTCCAGAATAAAATAAAACAGATTATAAAAATATCTTTAAATGCTCAATGAAGAAGAAAAAATATGGTGTATATCATTTAGCTGTAACATCCTTGATCTTTAGGAGGGAGTATGGCATCAATACATTTCTATCTTTTGGCATCCCTACTATAAACCTTTCTGTTGTTCATTCATTCATTCGCTGGCTAGAAGAATGATACGATGACTATGAAGTCATCATGTCACTGACAGATGCTGCAGTCATGTTTGGACCTTTCAGTGAGTCATTTATATCTCTTCGGAACATGGACAAGTTTTGTGTAAACCTGAAACAGGCAGAATTACGTTTCTTCATAAAATTACTGACTGAGGACCCACATATATGACAATGAAACAGATGGAAATACCTAAAAGATTAATACTGACAGCCGATGCCTATGCTTTAAGGATACGCAAGTTTACTTACACCAGAACGTGATCAGAAAGGTGTGGAATGTATGTTTCTAGACATTCATCACACTGACCTGCGTTTATTCCTGATGAACTTGACTGATGTGCGTGAACACTATGGCATAAACTCATCATTAAAGTAATTTTGGATTATTTTCTTGCAGGCTTTTAATGGAGTTGAAGGAACCACAGTGCTTATTTAGTACTGTATTACATGACAAAAAATACTGGATTATGGAAAGTGTGCTATAAAGTAAATAATATTTTTACACAATAAACTGTTTGTTACATATATTGCAGCACTCTCATGTAGCATAGATATTTTTAAATTAAAACAGAAAACCTCACTTGTTTATTCACAAAAAGAAACAAGACTCAATACAAACCAAAATTTTCATATTGTACGGCACTAACCTGTCACGATTCTTTGTGAGCAAGTTCCTTTCAATGCCATCCATTAGATTCTCAAACCACTGGGCCATAGCAGCCTGTTTGTCTGGTGGTTGGCTGCGAATAATGTTCTCACGCAACTGGTTGAAATACTGAAAGCGTTACACAAAAACACGATAACAGGTGATTAGAATATACGAACAGAATTTTCAAAGAGAGACTACATTTCTGATGAATTTGTTCAGTCTGTCAGATGGTCTATAAATATTACAGCAAACTTTAGTTTCAAAATTGAGTAACTCCATTGTTTCATTATTATTATATAGCCTTCTTCTGCAGTGTTAAACATGTTTGTTATGCAAATATTAGTGTAGGCACAAAAAAAATAATGCAGAATCTTAGTGAAATGGATATTTTGTGTTGTGATTAATGTTTCTCTCCGTTAAAAAGACACCCAATATTATTTTGTCTTCTCATGTGTTCATGTTACAGTAACACAAAATGTTAGAGCAGGCTTCTTCTTTTTGTTCAAACTTAAATCTCATAAACCTCTCAATTCATATCAAATAAACTGATTTATGATACTTCAGATATCATACCTCCTCATTGAGAAGTATGAGCCCTAATAGAGGTCGTGACATGGACCACTGGTTACGACAATCCTCAAACATAATCACATTCAAAACAGTACTCAGGATCTGTTGCAATATCTCCGGATGGAGTTCAAGAACCTGCAAGAACATATCACTGGGTGTTGGTACACCCCTCCGAGTCTTCTTTCCTGTGAAAATCATTGTAAGTTATTTAAATAAAATTCAACATTATTCACATTCAATTATACAGAAATATATGGAGAAAATCCCCACTTAATGATACCTGCACCTTGTCGTGGTGGTGGGGCTAGAGTACCTCAGTGACCCCAAGAGCTACGCTGGAGGTAGCATAGCTACTTGTAGGGCCTCCCTAACCAGATTGGTCAAGGGGGAGAGGTCAGACTAAGACAGGTGCCCTGGTCCTCAAGGTTGGGGGTTGGTCACGAGGCTAACAAGGAAGATGTTTTGAAACCTCGATCAAAGCCTCGGACAGACGGACCTAACAGAGGACCAAATGGAAGAGGAGAATTGAGGCCATTGACCGAATACGGACCGGAGAGCCATAGAAGAATATGGAGAAAATAAAACCTCTTCTCTTCACTGACACTACATACCATCTCAATTCAAGAAAATTTTGATACACAGTTTTATTCAACAATGAGATTACTCTTCTTTGTTTATTGCGTTTAGAGGTAAAACAATGTCTCAGGTTCTTTGTGCCTACCTACAATATAAAATGTAACTAAAGAACTTCTATTATGGTGAAGGGACATGTTACACCTTGGACATTAAACAGTACATCCACATTAAAATTTGGCAAAGAGTAGACTACAAAGAGGCCTATTGCTAAATTGGCAGTATAAAATGTAACTGGTAGATAGAAATACGGTGGTGGTGGAGGCAATAAGCGCCTCCAAAATGTCAATCTATTACTACACTGCACAACATCCCAGAAGACAGCCACTACGACAACATGAAATTTCACAAATTTTATTTATATACAACAAAACTTTGCACAAACAACTGATATATGACAAAATATACAACTTGTATTTGCAATATTTTTCACTATGGTGAATGTTTAATAATATACAAAAAAAACAATTCTGACTCTATTGAAATTACCAATCTGAAGTGCAATTAGCTTCACAAATTCCTCTGTACTTCATGCTTACATTAATGGTTCATTAACCAATAGCAGAGCACATTCAGATTTTGCAGTTGTAACACTTTCTATATTATCAATTTATTTCTTTACAACTTTTAATAAATAAAATAATATCCATACCTTTCTGTGTGAGTTGTTTGAACAAGTACGTAACAATATGGTCCAGCGTAGCACAACATCCAGTACAAACCATAGTATCTGCAATGAGACACAAAATCTGCTTGTAATACTTATTGAAACAGGAACTACAGCTACAGAAATCAACGCCTAACTAGAGAACCCAGTACAGTTAACTGTACATATTGACAGGCTATCTGTGGGTGACTATACTTTTCTTGGTGTTGCTACAAAAAAAAAACAGTATGATGCTTATGAATCGGGCAGGAGGGCTAGGGAATATTAATTTTTGTTTTACTAATCAATTTATTCTGCTGCAAGACTTATGACATGGATAATTAGAACAACACAAAAAGTGTGACATCAGTAGTATACCATAGTTACTGTACATAATGCAGTATACTTTTGGACTTCATAATAATTATAAGACATCCACATGCAAAACTGAATGTCTGAACACATCTTTTATACATGCAAAGAGCAATGCAAGCTCTGTGTGGTCAAGGATACAAAATTACTCCAAAAGTCCAATCTGCAGAGAAACTGAAGGAAGTGTCAATCATAATGTCCTAACATACATGCAAATATAAAGACAGTTCCACATAGATTTATGAATATTAAGAAACTTAAAGACTTCACAAAACAATATTCAACATAAACTATCATAAGAAAGTATGATACTTGGTGAAAATGTAAAGGCTTCCAAAAGTACAGTCACAGACACATCCAACTAGACCCCTCCAAGTGCATTCTTTTCTACAAGATGTGTTTCCTTACAATCAATCATGCTTTTAAACACAGTGGAAATGATCACATGTTTCAAATGTTCCTTTCTCGCTTCTTCTCCATTTTGTTTTCTTTTGTGAACAGGAGAGGAATCACAAAATAAAATTCAATAACCATGGATCATGCTAAATGGCAAATACAGAAATTAGCATAAAATCAGTGCTATGGCCATCATTTCTATATGAAACTGGATAACACAGTAAGAACCAATGATGAGCAACAGCACAGGGTCATGTGAGGATTTGTCTGCGACTGTACCTGTGAAAAAATTGAGGTTCGCACCTAGAGCTGTAAGTCCCTCCGAGATGGAGGACAGAATGTAGAGGAACACACGGGGTTCAAGTGTTGACAGAAAACTCATGTGGTCTTGAGCCAAGCACTCGAGTAACACGTAGTATGTCTGAGACAACTTTGGATAGTCCTGAAAACAAACACCCATGCCATATAGGATTAACACATACAGTATAGTTTGTAACAAGTATTATTAGCCCTCTGCTTGTGTGTGTGGGGGGGGAGAGAGAGAGAGAAAGAGAGAGAGTTAATAGTAAAGGCATATTCTGGCCATCTAAACAGCTCAGTTCGTAATTTAAGGTAGTCGGCACACTTGTTAAGAGATCCTAACAAACAAGGACAACTGATCAGATACGATGTTTTGACAAAATCTAGTTATACAGATGAAAAACACCTAATAGCACAACTTCCTCTTCTCTGCACACTTAAGTGTATGCATTTCAGAAAACAAGAACAAGGCTGATCTAAGTAAGTTGATAGATTTGTATTGCGCAGCAGACATAAAATAATATGGATATAAATGTTGACAAGAATTGTTTATAACAGTATTTCTTTGTAATGCATGTGAGATCACTACTAGACAAACACTAAAAACAATAGAAACTAAAAAAACTTACATGGCAATGACTTTCAGATATTGACAACAGCTGTAAATATAATGAATAAGCAGTTGCAAGTGACAAACGTGGCCCTAAAGCTTGGGGACTGGGTGAGGGCCAACAACCTTTCATTCCCAAAAATGAACATGTCACTGCTTAGGATATGGACTGTTGGTCTAATGGTGAGATTTTGTGAACACAGGTTTCATAAAGGGTAGGGAAATTTCTTGCACAAATGAGCAACAGCTAGCTTCTCAAGGATGACTCTGTTCCATGGAGCAGTGTAGTTAGTCATTTGTATCTAGTTAATGCACCGATAAACCTTGCTTTTGTTTTAAAAAGAAAGAATATGTATTACACAAGCAATCACAGTTCACTAAAAAAATATTAAAAAAAGAAAGCATTTAATCATACCAGTAGATCTGACTGCGGTATTGACAGCAGAAGCTTCACAAATGTATTTAATGCATTGTCAAGAGCCTCATCCCCATAGAGGCGAAACACTCCAAAGTTGACATAGTTACCACATAGAGCAGCCTTCAGCATGGAGAAACAGACAGATATACCCTTAAGTTTCATAGGATATATTTGGTCTTTGGGCACCTCCACACTCAGAATATGGGTGCCTGTGATGCAGAAAAAATAAATTATAAGATGCTTTCATAAAGTGACTGGCTTAAAGCAATGTAAAATGTGTACAAAAACATTTCTGATATAGACATTATAGCACTGGAGGTCACTTCAAACATGTACATTTTGAAGAACATTTCAGATGCAGATAAAATTTCAGCTCATTGTTAATGTATTTTCTACTGAAGCCTGGTAGTATCATAAGTAAAAGTTATAGATATTTTTAGTTTTCTATTTGGTAAACAAAAAAGTGCTACTGAACTCACCATAGCTGCAAATGACTTTACTGGCTTCACGGAACAGGAGAATACCATTTGGTGATGAGACGTCAAACTGCAACCTTTGTGATCGATTCTGAGCTAATTCAGCAAAGAGTTTTAAGACTGGAGTTGTGACCTGAGGGTCATGATACCACAGGTCAACTGCATGAAGGAGAATTGGCGTATAGTTGGGATAACTGTATTGCAGTCAAGGAAATTATGTTATAATAAAAAGAAATATGTTCCATACATATTTTAACTACAACTTTATAAACAGAATAATGTATATTATTAGTACTGAGAAGACATTTTATTGCTTAACCAGCTCTCAGTTTTCTACTATCCAGCGTGGAGCTAATGCTAATTATTAACATCAGACTACATTTGCCAAAATACTGCATCCAAGCAGAATTAAACCAGCCACTACCAAATTTGCATATTTTGTTTTACTTGTCCTTTGCTTGAATGAGACAATTAAATGCACTATGTTGATTATGAGTGTTCCACTAAAAACAAATAATTATAATTGTATGGCCTTGTAGAGAGACAAAAGCATTCACATTTTCATGATGAAAATAAACCTAAAAGTACAAAATGCATACATAAAACATGGCACTTCTGTGAGCTGTAACATGTTTTACAAGTCTTACTATAAAATAAAGTTGTGATAATTATTTAAAAGGATACATCCAATCAAAAAGCATCATATATGAAGTTTTTGTATTGAAGGCAAATGCTAGCCCCCTAAGATCACGTGCCAGTCCTATGAGTGCCTTTTTTGCTTCTTCAGCTGCAAACACTGGAGTTTCAGCTGATGCCAACATCGTACCGATCGACTCAAACGCAGCTGTCAGACAACATATTCAACTGAGTTATTAGAATTTTTATAAGAACTGAAATTATTGCAATTCAGACTCCATGCAATTTGTTACCTGTTAGAGGTAGCATGAAGCCATCAAATCTATCCTCATCTTCTCCTAGGTCAACCATAAGGAGGCGGCCTAAAGATGTATAAAACATGGATCGACACCTCATCTCACTTACAGCCACACTGTTACCCAGGAAAGGGAAGTGTTCACTCTACATGAAATAACAATACACATTTTAAAATATATGATCATAACGTTTGAGCTGAATTACCTCCCTGTAATTAAAACGTTGCATAACTTGAGAAATCTTGAATAGAAATTTAATTTCATGTAAACTTCTTCCTTCCTCATCTGTCAATCAAAGAAACAATCACTTTTCATTTCACTGATAAAATACAGTCATCACATCTGATATGAAATATTTGGCATCCTCAGTTAGGCTCAATGATCATTAGTTAATATACCGTTACTATTATTATTACCTCACATACACATGAACATTTTGTCTATTGAGCCAAATGTTTATTAACAGCTTTTTGTGGATGAAAACAAAAGTTCACTGGACAGGTAGGCATGTGAATCATGGTTGAGACCAACAACCCAAAAGATTTCAGCTAAATGAGAGAGCATTAAAATATTAAGTCACCATAGCAACTAGTAACTAGAACTGATTAAAACACTTGTTATTTACCGTGTGGTTGTTGAGCATGAATTGCACCTCCTCCAGTTTTACCAGCTTGCGGACACAGCTGTAGCCCACTGAAAGGTCATTCAACAGCTGTAAGGTCTTCGAAATTATTTGCTCACTGCGACCCCAGTATTTCAAGTTGGTTATGCTAAAATTGCAACATTGTCATACGTATGTTAACAAAAAGTTTTTAAAAATAATTATATTATAGCAGCAACACTGAATGTTCATACCCATTAATACAGGAACTTCACAGTAAGGATGAAATGCCCTTTGTCACTGTGACCAAATACCCAACTTTTATACTTTACCCAATCAAGTCTTTACATCTATCTTATTTATTATTAATGATATTCATGTAATATATAAAATCATAAGCAGAAATCAGAACATTTTGGACAGTCATTTACATCTTTTCCGACAGTGGCCTTAAGTTTAGGAAGCTACATACACTTTCCCCTCTAACATAAAGTCAACAAAATCCAGAACTCAGTTCACTGTTGCATTACATGCAGCATGTTTGATACACATTCATGGCTGTCTCTGAATCCATCACGAGTAGTCCACATACCAACACTTTCTTTCCCTACAAGGGTGAAACTATAGGTCTTGATTTGCCAACCACAAACATAAAATTTGAAGTCAAATTTGAACCCCCTTCATACTTACTCATAAGACATTTTCAAACATGAACTTCTGAAGAAGATGAAAGAACTCATGAAATTCAATTACAGTGAAACCTCGATGCATCGTAATCGGCGGGGGTGGGAAATAAAAACGATGAATGCGGGAAAACGATAGATGCGGGAAAGCATTAAAAATTTAAAAAAAAACAATGTTTCTCTTTCAAAGTTACTTCTTTTTACCAAAAAGGTCTTTAGTGGACAACTGGTTTGTCGAAACTTTACGTTTTAGACCAAACAGAGCACTTTCCACGTTCAAAATGTTTTCCTCGTCACGTTCACTAATATTAAGCGCATTAAAGAACGACTTCACTTTCGCCAATGCAGCGTGTGCTTCGGCAAAGCTTCGGGCTCGCATTCGTCGTCTTCCTCTTCCTCACCACTCCAACCCCCTTTGCGGACAATAACAGGAAGAATGGAAATACTATTACTGCCGAACTCAACGAAACGTAGCTGTAGAAGACCCTGAACCGCTGGAAACGAGATGAACCAGAAGAATGAAAAGTGCCGCCAGCCTTTCCTTTGTACTTGTAATAAAAGCATTTGTGAAGAAATTCACACTGCACATGCCATCTGGCATAGCTGGAACGAAATATGAGTGCACCCTAATTAAAATCGTAAAATTTCTGACAATGAGCACCGCCATTCACTCCAACTATCACCCCTGCACCGCTGACCATCATTCCAAAAGAATGTGCTGGTTGGGCGATATAACAGGTTACCGCTACTGCGTATTCCAAAAACATTGTGCGTCTTTCGGTATTAATTTATCTCAAAACCCAGCATTTTAATTTCTCAGAAACGATCATTGCGGGAAAATTGTGGGCCGGGACTAAGATTTTTGAACGATCGATGCGATAAAACGATAGTTCGAGGAACGATAGAAGCGGGAAAATGTAACATTATTTTATATGGGATGTATTCGGGACCGAACAAAACGTACGATGCATCCGGGAAAACGATAGTTCCGGGAACGATGGATAGAGGTTTCACTGTATAAGAAGTAACATAACATGTACTTACACTTTCCTAATAAAAACACTCAAAACCATGCATTCGTCACTTAATCCCAATACTTCAGATAACCGCCTGTAAACTTTGGAATTCTTTTGCACCTGTAAATAAAAATTAAGGATGTACATAAATAATTCCATCTCAGTAATTTGCATATGTCTCAGAAGTGACATGTTATTTTACCATTTCCAGATTTCAACAGAAAAAGATTTGATGTCACTGCATTAAGAAAACTGTGAATTATATAAGCCCCCTGACAAAACAAAAAACATGCTACTGAGCAAATGGCTCTTGCAATATCCAGATTAATAAGCTACAAATCAATTAATCAGTTACACAAACAAAATACACACGCCTTTTTTATTATCATGATGTTCTGGACTGTACTACTTCCAAATTTTTCTACACATAAATATGAGCTTTATAATGTTAAGTCTTGTAAGATGTTAAACAAGAAACTATAAATACTTTCAGAAAATAATACTATGTCTAACCTGATCACCAACATAAATTTTTCTGAACTGCTCAAAGAAACTGAGCATGGCAAGTTCCAGTTTCTCACAACCTCCTTGAGCCAGTCTGGAGTCAGTTAAATTCATCAACTGTAGCACCCTGAAAAAAAAAACCCACACGATCAGTACTATCAGCACTGTCCTTATGCTGATATTCAACTGAAAATGAAATCACTCCACGGTGCTCAACTGACCCACTCAGTTTCTAAAGAAACTGGTGGGCTCTGTCTCAGGAGCATTAAGGGAGAGAAAGAAGTACATGTCACCTTTCTGTTCATTATAAACTCTACAGAGCAGACAGAGTTTTCTTAAGGTTTTGATACATTTTGCATGGATTATACCCACATTATACAAATATTTCTTTAGAAACAGACCAGAAAATTCTCTCACCACTGGAAAAAATGCTCAGACAACAAACTACTGGACTTGGCAAGTAAAAATGCAAACATGAACAATTCCGGTTATTTATAGATGACATGGAAAAACACAAAGCGCGGAGTAAAATTACTTCCATACCCAAGTATCACTGGTGTAAAGGGCAGAATGTATAATGATAGAATCTTTTATAATGTTTCCGGCATTCTGTGAGCTTCTTCATTCTACACTGTTACTACCAAATTCATACTTAAAATCCATAATAATAAGAACAATGATATTTTCTCGCAATGCAATGCAAAATGTAATTAAATTACCTGCACACTAGTTCTCCATCCATTGCATCATGTTCCTCATTGCTATTAAATGACACTCGACCACCAATTGCTGATCCGATTATGTACACCAACCATGTTAGCCGACCTACAAAGACAGTTATCACCAACTATATTTGATGAAAACACCAAATAAGAGACAAATCAATGCACAATTTGTCATTTCCAACATAGCACTGACACTATCACAACAACTGGTTATTTTACAAAGTCAAAGTCATTCAAGCTGTAACAAGAACAATGCTAGTAGCACAAAAGGAGAATCATATTTCAGCTTGGAAGACCAATAACTAAATCTGATGAAGCTGACAGTTGCTGAGTTAGCCATAAAAATTCCACCGAAGGTTCGTTATTGTATTCACATGAACCTGCCAGTTAGAGGGCCTGCATTAATATTTAGTAACACGCTAGTTTCTACAGAGAAGAGCCTGAACTCCAAAGCTTGAGGACAACACCTCGTCAGCTTTCCATCCAGAACTATGCATTCAATATATACAGACCCAACTTCCATATATGAAGGCTTCTCCTCCTTTCTTAAATAAACAGTATTTATATTATTTGTTATCACATCCACTTACATATCTTAACAATCTTCAAAATTCATAATAGTTTCAACTATCTCTGCTGCCAACATTTACCTTCCTGTATTGTGATGTCAAGTTGCTGAGCATTTGGAGTGGCCATGAGTTCCTGGTATGCTCGTGCAGCCTGATCAAACAACTGGACAAGCAACGTACAGGTTTTTTGGTATTCACAGCGTCCTATAACTGACAACTGTTCAAGCTGCTGCTGGACCATGCCTAGGTCATCAAGAGGGTCCTCCAAACCTTCTCTAAATAAATAACAAGTTAAATAAATGTTTCAGGGCGAGAACATATTCACACATTCGATGCATATTGTTGAGTAAATGAAGGAATATAACAAGAGCCAAGAAGACCTTATCCGCTTTACTGCAAACACATACACGCACAAATGTAATGTGCAATACCTAACAACAATTGCAACAGATTCCAATCTAGATGTGATGTAAGCATTAGAGACTTCAGGTGTGTATGTCTCCAAGAGGTGAGGTTCAGTCGCCTTCACATACGGAACAGATGCAACCATCCTCTGCCACAGACTAAGAAGATAGTGAACACTGTTTGGTGCAAACTGCCACATCTGTAACAGGTGAATGGTTTGTTATTCCAGGAATGGAAATATCCCATGTTCAATCACCCACATAAATAAAAATTTGCTGCCACAACAAAAACAAAATTCAAAATAAACATATAACATATGACTTCCTTTTAATGTTTGACAAATGAAAATGATTATATTTCCAGCATAATTAGGAAACCTTATGCTGAAAAATATATGATTAATTTGAAATACAATGTGAAAAAGTTCACTTATTTCAGGCTCAATTTTATAACATTCCTTCATCGGTGAACAAAAGCAGTTAGGGTAAAATAATTGGTTATAATAGCTTGTCAAGATAAATGGGGCATATCTAAAATATAGATAATAATATTAATACAAAAAACAATATTAAGTGATATAACACTTGAACCAGTAACTCAAAGATCTGGGTGATAAAAAGGTGCTTGATAGCAAGAAACAGGATACTTTAAGCAACAACAGATTGTCATAAAGTGATTCCCTATAATTTATTTAAAATCTTGTACCACGAATTTTGTACCCCCAACACTTGATGCAACTTGGTTGGGCTTTCCAGCTAAACTTATACCAGAATTCTCACCTTCCTCCTACTTGTACACAACTAGCTGAACATAACAAGGGATTCAAGGACTGCTCATAGCACGAGATGTTCATCCCACAACATTCTTAGTTTGTTGGTATTTTTACCAGATCTGATTATTCTTAAAATACAAGAACCCTGGGACTTTTGTGGTAGAAATTTTATAAAAGTTATGTTGTTCCCAAACATTTTTTGGTATTATATTCATGCTGTTTCTCACATGTTTAGTTGCATTTTGCTTCTGCAATTTGTAAGTTATTACTGATATATTACTGGTGCAATGGGGTGAGACTATGTCTGTGAAAATGAGGCCTCTAACGAGCCCAGGTGATACATAAGTGAATATGGAGCAAGAGTGGAATAACACTGAAAATTTTAATCAAAGGACTATATTAATAAAAAGCGTGCCCCAATGCCACTTTGTCCACCACAAATCCCACAAAGGCTGACCTAGGCATGAACCCAGGCCTCCACCGTGAGAAATCAGTGATTAACCACCTGAACTATGGCATAGTCCAACTTCTAAGGTAACTGTACTCTTTCCCTTCATCACACTTTTTTATATAGTAGTACATCTATGCTCACTTTCTAGTAGAGAATCTTTTGAAAAAAATAAATAAATAAAAAAAGTCAAATGTTTCAGTACATACCTGCAAACTTTGCACTGTAAATTTGGCTATAAGTTGGATAGCTTCTGGATAGTTTTCAACCATGACTAGCTCACCCAGCTGATAATTTGATTTCAGTCTTGCCAATAGGCGACAGAATTCATGATAGTTGCTTGGATCACTCAATCCCTGCAGAACACATTAAGAGTAATAATTATGTGAACAGTTATTTGCTCATTCAATAAGCTTAAAAAATTTAAAGTAATTAGGAAATACCTGTGGATTCTGAAGTATATGTTTGACTCCACTGACCAGATGTGTAAGGAATTTGGCTCTTTCAGTATTACTAAATAAGGAACGACGGACTGATGCGATCTGTACAAGACATGATAATGCCTATATGTAAAAAAGAAAAGACATTAATAATAAATAAGTGAAATCTATCTTAAAATGACAGTAACAAGCTATGTCCCATGTTGTTCCCCAGTTCCATACAGGTACACAATAAACTGTGTTCATAATGTGTGTGCAGCTAAAGAACTGAAATGCTTCCTACTTAAAATAAAATGGTACTTTACGAGTGACGTTTCTATTGACTCTCTTTTTTATATATATATGTGTATATATATATGTTGAGATTTCAGATTCTCATGGTAGTGCCAATGTCAAATGTGGTTCTGAGGTAGTTCTGTAGATGGTTATAAAATGAGTAAGAAACATTGATAATCACCTACAAGACTACGCAGCATCATAACCCAGAAGATAACAGTCATGTAGAAAACTGACAACAATTACAAATATCCCCATTCCAACAGCTGATTTCTTTTTGATTTATATTACAAATATGATAAAGCATACAGAAACAGTTGCATTTCTTAAAGATCCTTCAAAAACAAAACATTAATGTGTTCTGTCACTGTCAAATATACCAGTGAATAATGTAAGATCTCAATGAGAGATCTTTAATTTAAATGGCAAGAGGATACTGACAAAAATAAAACTTGCTCATTCAGACCAATGGCACCATGCAAATTAATTTTATTATTTATCTGAATTTCCTAATACTAACAATATGAGCTTCAACCTGTTCCATAAATTTTACATTTCCCCTTGCCATATTTCTTTTCATTACTAAGGTAAAATTCTATCTGGATCTGTTTCATTTTACCACTCAACCCTGTGCGAATAATGCACAAAAATGCAGTTCATACTGAGTATGAACTTCTATAAAATAAGAAAAACAACTTTTAATATGTTCAAAATCACTTGTTTTTCAACGCGGATGTTAGGAAATGAAACCCTGGAATCATCTTCCAAATACCAATTCCACTGTTTGTCTCATGTAAACACAACACAATTACCATATTTTTCATACTTTAATACACACCAAGGGAACAATATGATATTAGAGAGTACATTTTAGGGAAAAACATGCAACACCTTCCAATTATAACCTGCACCCAACTTTTTTTACAATTTTCCAGGGAATAAAGTATATCTTATACTATGAAAATTAAAGTATTATACCATAAATTCTTTTTACTTATTATGTTACAGTCTGAGAAATACTAAAGAATGAACTGCTTACCAATGGAGACAGTGTATTTGGTAAGGAATGGTAGAGATCAAAGAACAACTTCAGTGTTGAGAAGTCAAGGAATGCAGGTCTCCAGCTGGTGGGAATCTGAACTGTGCACAAGTCATCTGAAGATTCATCTGTTGATGTGCCAATGAAATCGAACGTAAGACAATTGTGAGCCAACCGTAGTAACTGGGTCATCAAACCATGCTGAAATACAAGGTACAAAAATTAATCACTCAAACCAATATACTGAAAAAAGAACTAGAGAACGTGTCAGGCATGTGTATATCATCAAACATAACAGGGCAAAACAAAAAGTTGTTTACAGCATAGTTCTGGCCTTTTAGTGAACAAAACAGAATGCAGCAATGATAGCAATGCAAAGAAAATGCATTGCATTACATTGTCATAGAAGCCTGTAATCTGATATGAAACCTCCATTCTTCTATGCAATAAATTAACACATGTTTTCTGATATTGCTTAGTTAAGACTGTTTCACAAAAGTCAAGATACTGCAGATGACTGTCTGCATGTACACATACCAACAAAAGGTCTAAGAAGGTGATAATTTAGTTATTGCAAACTATATCAAATATCTGAAGCAATATACTACTGTTATGTAACTCTGTCTTCCAGTGACAAGCCACAACAATTACTGACAGTTTTCCATTGCAGTTGCCATCTCCAAGGTGAATATCTATAGGACGGGGGGCGGCCCTTATAACATTCGGTAGTAGGATCCGAGTGGTGAGAAGCAATCAATATAACTGGATGCACACAGAAGTGAAGTACTACCCAAATGGAAGCAGCCCACTCCTCTGCTCACCTAATCATGTCAAACACCTCCCAACGCCAGACTTTTATATGGTTTCCTAAACCCTCCACAGATATTCAAGACAACTGCAATATTTACTGAAACACTGGAAAACCTTTAACAATCAACCCAGCTTATCCCTGAAAGCCAAAATTACACACTAAATTCTAGGCAGAAAAACCAAACAAGAATACACTGCTGTGAGCTCCTAGCCAAGTACTAGTATTTTTTGCTGTGTTGCATTAAAATATATCTGTAAGGATATACCTGTCCTTCATCATTGAAGTTGAGACTCTTGCAGTTTTCCCTAGCAGTCCCAAGCAGTGAACAGGAGAGACGAAAAATCTCGAATAACTGGGTGTCCCGAAATGATGATGCAATTTTACGATGTTTCGTCAGTGAACGGTTTGCATCTGCTTCCGAGATCTGATTCATCTCACAGGTCAATTGTGACAAAAGTTGCACGCCAATCATGCAATGCTCCACAGAGCCCTTCAAGTACATAAACAAAACAATTATTATTTGTTTCAAAATTAAAACAATCTCAACAGTTTCAATACAATAATGATTACATATACTGTAAACTACACAGATTTTTTAAACTTAAAACACAGCTTTTCAGGCTCCCAGCATGTTAACAACCGCTTCACACAATGTACAGCAACACTACTTAAAGAAATTGTATAGGCCCACAATGTAATTCTTCACAAACACAAATGAGAATCCATATAATAAAACACTGCAGAATTTAAAGATTTTCTGCTTTAAAATATATATAAACACATAAAAAGATACTTATATAAATGTATTTTCATAAATTTCAAAATGACTGCCATGTTAAAAAATCATTTATACTTTATATTTCAGCGAAGACAGCCAATTTAGAGGATTCATATTCAAAGCATGTTAAAGTTTTTCATTCATAACAAACAGAATTCAAACTGCTGAACAACTAAAATTTGTTTAGGCCCAAGTATTACCTGCATGAGTCCTCAGTAAGGGAGTTTGCAATTACAGTATATTACACAAAATTCAAACCACTATACCACATTCACCTATTACTTCAATAAACACAATAGGATATGAGGTTCTCAAAGCAGCGAGTATGTGGACAGCTTTCTTCTGGGTTGTAGCACCATGTACTCTGGTAGAAGTTTTCTGATGTTTCAGAGGTGCTGCTGTTCTCCATCATTAGGGTGATGAGTAAGCTGCACATGAGGAATTGGTTTATATCTCAAACTGATTCATCATGCATGGCTTACTCATTGCTCTGATACTGGAGGCAGCAAGTACCTCTACAATGTCAGTAAACTTGTATCAGACTACCCGATGCTACAATGCAGAAGAGAGCCAACCTCAATAAAGAGTTTCACTTCAGTGGTGTATCACTAACATTAAATTACATTTTCCAAGGCTTTAATATTGTTAATAATAAACACTTACCCAGACTAACAGGGCACATTCTAAAAATAAACACAGTCAAGAAATCTTTGTATCTTAAAAATTACAAGAAAATTGTACAGATACATAATTTTATTAAAAATGTATGCTGAACAGTAATTATATCTCTTTTGTGCAGCATTAAAGAGACAACTCTTACCAGGATGAGGCTAACACTGTAAAATCAAACACACAAGATGCCTCAACACAAAGTCACTCTTTACATATGTCAAATCCTTTGCATCACAAGCTATCTGCCATGGAATAAAGAATAAAATTTGTGCTGCTGTATAGTAACACTTGCAAACTTCTTGTTCTGTATACAGTGACAGAAAGATGTATGGATTCATGCAAAGGTGGGCAATTCTTCTATAGCTCAGTGATAAAGTTGCATAAACATTACTTTTCAATTATACACTCTCACTGAGTGTAAAGCCACACACATGCATACAGTACAACATCCTCATTTTTCTGAGATGTATGCAGAATATAAATATTACACATGACCACAAATAATCTGACATAAATTTAACTTGTACAAGGATGGATAACACTAATTTAAAGAGTTCCTTCTTTAAGACTAATGTATATATGCTTACAATTAGGAACCAATAACTTTAAATTTTTCATGGTACACAGCTTCTGAGATGACTCTCTGCTTCAGTTACTTGATGATCTTCCAGCAGTTGTCCACTGCCAATGGCTGAAAGAACTCATGTTGCTAATATCAAATTAAAATCTCATTATATGTAAAAGAGATAATATGACAAAGAAATTAAGGACCACAGCTCTCAGCACTCTCCCTGTTTTTAACATACACATCTTTGTATACCCACCTATTTCTTCACCATAGTTACTAAGCACCTGAACCAACAACCCCTGTGTATGAAACATGTTCAGACACTACTGAACATAATCTTGATAGTAATACACATACTGCTAGCTAAAGAGATGTAGATGGAAGATATATTATCAACTGATCAGTCCTATTTTGTACTGCATTCTTGCTACTTCTTTGGAATCTAAAAAACTCATTCTTGAATTTAAATCTCAGACGAACCAAGACATAACATGGGGATAGAGATGGGACATATATCAATTTATGGCAAACCATTTAACCTTTATTGTACGAGACGCAGAATTTATACCTCTGTAATATGTGGCTGCCAGCTGCACTTCAAATATGAATACATATAAATGCAAATTTAAATATCAGGTAATAATACAAAGAAAGCAGATCTTATACTGGTATTTCATACCATTCCTAGCATATGGAAAACTGTGTAGTCATTCTGAAGGGCTGCCCTTGTCAGTCATGGGTCTATATGGTTAAGGACAATGAGTTAGGAGGGTAGGAACATATACCCATTTCCTTTATATGTGGCTAACTAACTAACTAGATGGCTTACCGAACCCGAAGGTTCATCACCGAATTAACCAAAGCCCTCCACCGGACCCTGTCCTGGGCCAACAAAATCCAGTTTCCTTCAACTCCTATCTCCCATAGATCCCGCCTGAGATTATCCTCCCATCTACGTCTAGGTCTCCCCAGCGGTCTCTTCCCTTCAGGTTTCCCAACCAGTACCCGGTGCACACCTCTTGTCCCATCCATGCGCGCTACATGTCCCGCCCATCTCACTCTTCTCGACTTAATCACCCTCACAATACTGGGGGAGCAGTACAGATTTTTAAGCTCGTCATTGTGCAGTTTTCTCCACGCCCCATCGTCTTCCCTCTTAGGCCCAAATATCCTCCTCAACACCCGATTCTCAAACACCTGCAATCTGTGTTCCTCCCTCTGAGTGAGAGACCATGTTTCGCACCCATACAAAACAACAGGCAAGATTATTGTTTTGTATACTTTAATTTTCAGGTTCTTAGAAATCAGACGGGAAGACAAAATATTTTGGACTGAGAAGTAGCAAGCATTTCCGGAATTTAGTCTCCTCCTAACTTCCTCACAAGTATCATTTTGATTTGTTATTGTTGTTCCCAAATATTTGAACTTTGTAACCCTTTCAAAGGATTTATTAGCTACCCTAAGATAATTTTGCCCGCCTGTCTTCTGATGACGAGATACTAACATGTACTTAGTTTTTTCTGAATTTACTTCCAGCCCCACTTGTCTACCAGCCTCTAGTAAAACTTCTGCGTTCCTCTTTATTGTATTTATATCGTCCCCCAATAAATTAACATCATCAGCATATGCCAATAGCTGATGTGTCCCGTTCAATTGCAAACCCTCCTGCCTACCTTGGACCTTCCTGATGGCGTATTCTAGCGCAAAGTTAAAGAGCAAGGGAGACAAAGCATCTCCTTGTTTTAGACCGTTCTTGATGAGGAATGTCTCAGATACATATTTACCTACTCGAATTTTGCTGCAGGTTTCATTTAAGCACATTTTTATTAGACCCACTAGCTTCTTTGGTATACCAAATTCAATAAGAATATTATATAGCACTTCTCTCTTCACAGAGTCATAGGCTTTTTTGAAATCTATAAATAACTGATGTACAGTCCCACCGAACTCCCATTTTTTCTCTAGTATCTGACGAATGCAAAAGATCTGATCAATCGTTGATCTGTTTCGTCTGAACCCACACTGATGATCCCCAATAGTTTCATTCGCATATGGGGTTAATCTTGCCAAAAGAATGTTGGATAGAATTTTGTATGAGGTTGATAGCAGCGATATTCCTCGGTAATTACCACACTCAGTCTTGTCCCCCTTCTTATAAATAGGAATAATTATGGATTCCTTCCATTGATGTGGCATCTCTTCCTTATCCCAAATTAACTGAATAAGCTTATGGATCCTCATATGCAACCCTTTGCCACCTGCTTTAATTAATTCGGCCGGAATCTGATCAATTCCTGGAGATTTATAACTTTTCAACTTCCCAATGGCTAGTTCCACTTCATCTAAGCTAGGTTCTGGCACCAACAGTTCAGCTGTATGCATTTTAATCTGTCTAATATCACCAGTATTATGAACATTTAAGAGCTCGCTAAAGAAATTTTTCCACCTATTCACAATTTTTATTGGATCTGCAAGCAAATTGCCACTATCATCCTTTACCAAATTAGTCTGGGGTTGATATCCTTTCTTAAAGTTATTAATGCCTCTGTACAGGTCTCTGATGTTTTTTTCCTTATTATTTGTCTCAAGTTCAGCAATTTTGCCCTTCAGGTATTCCCTTTTCTTAGTCCTAAAGGTTCTACTAGCCTCACGTCTCACGTTACATAGATTATCCGCATTTGTTTTGTTTGGGTTCTGCAACCATTGAAATTTTGTTTGCTTCCTTCGATCTATTAATTTTGAACATTCTTCATCAAACCACGGTTTATTTTGCTTTCTCCTGTAGTATCCTAGTTTCTCTTTTGCTGAAATTTTGATGCAGTTTCTGACATTTTCCCACTCCCTGTTGATGTCCACACTTTCATTATCCTCATTTGTCTCTAAAATTTGAAACCTATTCGAAATTTCAACTTGATATTGTTCCTTTGCCTCTCCCTCACTTAATTTTTTCAAATCAAATCTTTCTGTGTCAAAATTTTGTTTAGTTCGTCTACTTACTGAAAGCCGCTCCCTCACTTTTGCTACCACCAGATAATGATCAGTGTCGCAATCTGCTCCTCTGAATGATCTCACATCAATTACATTTGTCTGCCTTCTCTTATCTACTAAAACATGATCTATTTGATTGTGTGTTCTGCCATCTGGGGAAGTCCAAGTGTATTTATGAACATCACGGTGTGGAAATTTTGTACTTTTTACAATTAAATCTTTTGACGTAGCGAAGGTCACTGCTCTGACGCCATTCATGTATTAATTTCTATGGGATAAAGTACATAACTCTGGGATTTACAACATTCTACTGGCAGCAAAAGTACTTTAACATACTTAAGACTTCATGACTAAACAAGCCTCCCTCTCAAACCTTAGTAGTGAATGTGTTATATCCTTTACATATATAAAACACTTGAAATTTATAAGCTTGGTTGCAATATAAACACTAATTTAACTGGAGATATGCAATATTGAATACAGCATTGTAAAAGGACAAATATGTATTTACTTGGAATAATACATAAAACATCCTTTCTTATACAGAACCTACCCATTGCAAGAGGTGACACTGCAAATATTTTAGTATTCATTATTTGACACAAAACATACTGTAGTAAATAATTTTAAAGAAAATATAAAAAACAAGAAACAGATCAGATTCCAAAATTATGACAAAAGAGGAAGTTCATTTCCCAAGACACTTCTGAGATGATAATTTGAATTCTAATTTATTCAAACATTTACAATGCTACTTTTGGTACAAGCACAAGTCATATAAAGAACCAGATACTGTATAGGAAGGAAAATGTCAAGGGCCTGAGAACAAATACTAAGCAGTTATTGGCACTGAGACAAAACTATCCATCAAATGAAGTATACAATAAAAGAGACAGCTTGGTAAATTTAAAAGGATGAATATATTGGAAGATGTAAGAAAGAGAGGATCACTTACCAAAGCAAAGGTTAGAGAAGAAATGACAGAAAGAGAGAACAAATTCCTCTTTACCCATTTCTTCATAAGCCTTTATGGTTCCTCCCTTTCTCACTTAAATATCCTTATACGCTATCAGGTATTTTCCTCTGAACATAAGGATGAATAACAGGTAGAAAGGCCATCTTCAATAGTGTGTCAAAATTTATTGAAACTAAAAAATGATTACATGTCATATCAAACTAAGGCTTTTTTTATCACCTTCAAAACTGTTCTTATTCAGTATTTTATTTTTTTATGAGCACAGCCATGTAATGTAATATTTGTAACAATTTAAAACTACAAACAGTAATAAAGTATGAAGACATTTTACAACTGATAATACCATGCAATCAAATTGTTGCAAATTTTAAAGAAAGATTAAAAGACACAGCATCTTACAACATAAAGAAAGATAGCTGGTGCTAGCAGACTCAACACACCATTGCAATACATCTGAACAGAAGACTACGAACAGACCATTTTTCTTTTCTTTTTTTTATGAACAGCATCAGCTGTTTGTCAAACATCATAAGGGTGCTTTGCAACTTACAAGGCTCTTTCACAAAACCTTAAAAATCTAAATAACTAACAGCTTGAAATTTTACCTCAGTCAACAAAACAAATGGTAATATCATAGTTTGCCCACTGGAAGAAAGCCTCAGAAAAAATGAAAATTAAGTGTAGGCACAAACTAGTAAGTAATCAAGAAAATTATATCACCATACATTGAGTATTTTCAACATACCAAGAAAGAAAATATGTAACAAACTCAAAGAAATCACTACCATCTACAAATTATAAAAATGTATCTTTAAACCACTTTATGAAGTAACTAAAGAGATCTGCAACACTGCATAAAATATATCTCCATTGTGATATTAACTAAAAATATCAAAACATTGTATGCCACTACTATATAAGAACTGTAAAACGTGACATCCTGGAATCAGCATACAAATTCACAACTTAGCGGTTGTAGAAAGTTTTTATATATACTGATTTTGTAAAACACTAATATGATATTGTCATTCTCTGAAGAAAAAGACAGCAGAACCAACTGGTGAACTGTGTTGTACTTTTCCTTCATACAAGAATGTGTCTTTACAATACCATGAGTATTTTTCAGCATTCTCTGGATCAAGTGTATTTAATTAAAACACAGTGAGCAAGGAGTGTCCATCTGTATGTTTAACCTTCAACACACATACAAACATACACATACATACATACATGCACACACACACACACACACACACACACGTCTGTGCACAAAATGACAAAAATTTTCTACGATAACAGCCAATCTGCAAAAATACACAACAGATTTTGATTAATTTGGTACTGGGTGTAAGGCGAACGTAATTTTGGTCTGTACTGATCCACCATAAGCACCCATTACACAAAACTCAAATCAAACACAAGATTTAAAAATTGGCATATGACCTAAAATATGAATCTAATCAAGACTTTGGTTGGTAACAGCATTTGTTGATTAACTCTGACCATGATAGATTTGTACATGTAATGAATCGACAAAATGACCTAAGGTATGCAAAACACAAAAGAAGCTGAAACAGCTTCATCATTCTTACATTATTGAATGCCAGTGTTTCACCTGTACATCTTACACAGCAGTGAAAGATATGGATAAATGATTACAGGCAGTAAACAGGCAAGTGAAGTACTTGAACACAGGTGATCATGACTTATTTCAAGGTAGTATTCTACATTTGCCTGCACTGACTGACCAAACCTGACAAAAATCTCAGCCAGGATAGCTGGTAGTTGTATCTCTAACATGTTCCTGCTACACCAACCTGCATGGAGGACACATTTCGCAGACAATTTAGAAAAGTTATGTTAAAATTCCCTGACATTTTCATCTCAGCTTTCCCTTCTAGTTTGTAAAATAAATTTAACTGGTGTCATGTCGGTTCAAATTTAAACAGTAAGTCTGGAAGGCTAAGGAATGCATTTTCCTCTTTCATAAATTCACAGAACAAACACAAAAACAGTTCTCATATATACACCACAAGTTTTCCTCAGCAGTGTGCTGACCTTACCATCTCCCAGTATTTATACCAAGCTTCCAAAGCCAGCTTGAGAACAAAATAAAGGAGGCATTATCGTGCAGACTGAAATTAGATTTCTCTGACATGCGTAGACCTCCAAATTTCATTGAAGACAGTCATCTTCAGACTCACCACCATGAAAACCTCAAATCCTTCATAGGAATTCATTATGTGATTTGAAAGACAGTGAGTGCAAACAACGTACAAGTAAAAATGCAAAGTGTTAATACGAACTAAACTTTCTTTTAAGTGAAAATAATTAAGAGGGTGTACATGATATGTTTGTTCAGACAGAGATATGCAGCCGAGCATTCATTTTCAGACATACTAAAATATTAAGAAAGGCATATGTCTTACTTTCTACATATTCTCATGACCTGAATAAGCAGTTTTTTAAAAGACTTCTGAAGAAATTTCTAACTGCTGCAGATGCAGTAACACCTTGCCAGTATGGCTGTAAATCACAGATTTGAAAATCCAACATATAACCGTAACTATTTAAGCTCAGTGTGTTGAAAAGCACCCTGCAATGTGCAATGGATTCCCTATCCTCATTGCAATCATCTGCTAATAATTCAGAGACCAATGAGGAACCCAAGGTAATGCTTAATTCCTATACCCGAGCCAGCGATCATATTTACTATTGTGCAGTGCTTCTTCACACACTGTATTTGTCATTTACGTTTTCTCAGTACTTTTATATATCAGGACTTGATGCGTGTCCCAAAAATCATGTACCCTTCACAAAATTTTCCTTGTATAACAGTCCTTACCATCTGTGACTTTGTCAGTCATGGTTTAAATAAAGAACTTCATCCCAGTGGCTGGTATAGGATTTTATATGCAACAAAATTACAGTTATAACACCCGGTGATAGAGATGTGTCCAATGATAATGAATTCAGGACTTCTGAGATGCCAGAAATTGCTTGGAGCAGAAATTATTTACGTTAGTGAAATTTCTAAACATCGTGGTATGTTAACTAATAAGACATTTTGAGCTAACTTGCATCAATTAAATATAAGCTACAAATTGCATCAATTAGTTTAGCTTCAAGAAATTACAGATAATTTACTGGTTGTATAAATTCATACCATATTATTTATCAAGTTTTCCCATGAAAATGATTTGTGCAGTTGGAGCCTGACCTGACTGTAACCTCTGGCCACCTCTAATATGCTTATCATAAATACCTTCATTGGGAGCTATAAGTATAATTACAAATAAGTCCCAAGTTTTCAGTTGTGTTTCTATCAATAAAGTTCCCCTTCTTTTCAGAACTGAGTAAGGTCTATTTCTTCTTTATAAAAGATTTGATTCATATTTACAAATTCCCAGGAGGGACTTTCTGGAAGGAATGTGGACATACCAAGTTCATTCAGGAACAAACAAGTTTCTCTCTAAAAATTCTGATTTTTATCACCAGACATCTTTTTACTTAACTCCTTAAAAATTAAACCTCCAAAATAATTCATGCAAAAGGATGCAAAAATCTAACACCACTAGTTATTGGTGTTATACTGCACTCCATTAGCAATATCATGGACAAATAGCAAATAACCAGTCTACTAATTTTCATAACTACTAAGAAACGTGTATGGTTAATAATTAGTAAGAAGATGAATTATATTATTATTATTTACATGCAAATAAAATACAGGAGTCATAAAACAAAGCTTCTAACAAAATCTTTATCAACTACATTTTATGAGCATTCTATAGTTTGCTAATTATTGGACTGTCTTTCTTTATCCCTTGGTTTGAGCAACCAAAGAAACCAGAAAGACAAAGTAGCAACAAGTATGATAGCCATTTGTACATGACCCCCTCCTACTAGAATCATATCATGAGAAAATGTGAAAATGCAATCTTAATCTAGAAAGTTCCAAATTTTTTGTCTTTAGAAACATGATAGGTATTTGATACCAACCAACTACTTCCCTCCCAATCATGCAAGACTTACCTGCAAGAATTTTGTAATATCAGAGACAACATTTCTGAAGACAAACTCATCCTTGTCACTGTCAAACCATCCAAGTTTGCTAATCCGAGCAAAAAGAGTCACCAAGGCTTGAATAACAAAATTTGGAAGTTTGGGTCGAGTTGCAAGATAATTCAGAACGTAGTTGCCTGAAAAATTTAAATACCAATTACAACAAACACACCACATTTAAAGCTGTTATAACAATCAACTTCGTTAATATTTTATAATACAACCATGGTGTAGTGACTGCATGCAAAACATGAAGAAC
Organism: Zootermopsis nevadensis; assembly: GCF_977971745.1. Lineage (NCBI taxonomy): Eukaryota > Metazoa > Arthropoda > Insecta > Blattodea > Termopsidae > Zootermopsis > Zootermopsis nevadensis. Next base: position 2,724,052 of record NW_028259152.1, on the reverse strand, counting down.
TGCTTTATGGTTTCCATTCCAATATTGCCATAACTATCAATACGGAATTCAAATTAAAAGTAATTAAAATACATACAGCTGAATGTAACTTGCACAGATATAAATAAAAAACAATTGTGAAATATTATTCATATTAATAACACTGAAGTGCACATTTTCAAGTTTAACACTATGGACAACAATTATTTTAAATGATTTGTTACGAGATTTATAATCACATTATGTTATTGCAAACGATGACTCTATAAGACAGTAATTTCTGTGCAATGCAATAGGCAAATAATTCATAACAGACAGCATGACAACAAAATATGACATCACTGGTAAAACAAAGACTATCTAAACAGTATTATAACATAAAGGTATTCTATAATTTTGGTGACATTAAAGAATATAAAGATGCAACTAATATAATATTATGACAATTCAAACTACAAGCAGTTCAGTTTACTGCTAAACCATGACTAGCAATGTCTAGTATCCCATACTGTACCCTTACCTTTGCTAGTAAGTTTGCTCAGTTTTACAGCATTACATATAAAATAAAATATCCAACTCCATTAAATACAGGATTGAGTGGTGTAAAAGGAAATGAGGGGTTCAAAAACAATGTTGAAAAATATTTGTCCTGGACAAAATGTAGCTAAAAGCAGATTCGTTTCATAGTGACCTGTTACACTAGTGAAAAGTTTCATGAAACACACTTTTTTCTAGACAAAAAGAAGACATGAAAGCAACATATCTTAACTGAAGAAAAGTTTAATAACTTGGTGTCTGATAAACAGCACACCAAAAAATATCACTACACTTCACTTTTCGATGTGGCTCACATTGCAACAGAACTGTTTGGTTTTGTGTTTTTATAATAAAGCTCAGTTTACCTAAGAATAACTATAACCAGTAATCAGTCAAGCAAGAGCAATCCATGGTGGCAGAGCAGTGCCATTTTTAGGTACTGGGATGCTATCATGGCATTTCCTTTAACAACAGTGATGTCAAATACAGGAAAGATAGCCCAAGGGTGGTTTTCTTAAGTGCTCCATTTAAAATATAATGTAGGCAACATGCACACCTAGGAACCTAGACAAATTATGTAGTATACAATATAAAAGTCAAAGAGCAAACAAAACTATTTGCTTTAGCACTGAAACATTCTAACTTATACATGTGATTTGTTTGTTTCTTTGTGGTTGGATCCGAGGTTTTCACAGCAGTATGTACAAAGATGGCTGTCTTCTTGGTTGTTGTGTCATATAGTGTTGTTGTAGTTTATCAACATTTCAGAGGTCCTTGCCACCCCCATCATCAGAGTGACTATCCAATAGAAAAAAAAACTTTCTCCCTTGGTGAATGAAAAAATTGAACAAGGAATAACAGTTTGGTCAACAAAGGGACATAAGCATTCCTAGCTTGATAAGAAGAAGTTATGATGACCACATATCACACATACGTAATGTAATGAATGCAGGTATCAGTAAGACACGTCAAGGAAATAAAAAAAACCTGTAGCTGTGTCTGACAACTTTTGATAAAGAAATTTGTTTGAGAATGTAAAACTACAACATGATGGCCATAAGAAATCTATATTTAACTTTCAGTATGATAGCAAAAACTAATCAACCATCAAAGCCAGCCATGTCAAATCTGGTATGAAGATAAACCTATGTTGGTCTTCTGGGTTGTAATGCTGTGTGAACTTGTAGGTAGATATCAACATTTTGGAGAAATGCACTGCCTTGATCTTTACCCCTACAGAGTCCAAATCCAGACAGCTTTACAACCAAGGAGACCAACAATGACATTTTTACCACAGTACAAACCTCAGGTCTGGCATGAAGACATGTCTGCAAATTCTGTTTGAAATACTGTTTACATAGTGGTGATGACAAAGGAACACTGTAAAATGTTGTGGTTATAACTGAGAAAGTCAATGTAAGAATCTGTAGTAATGGAAATGATGCACAAAAATTCATAACTAAGATGTACAGTTCTTGTTGACACCATACACTGAAAGAATCTTATGAAACACAGTTTTCAAAAGGTTTCCCACAATTTATTTTACAGTTAAAAAGGTTTCTGGTGTTAGTCTATTCTGTTAATGGCTACAGCATAAATTTAGAAAGAGACAGAATAAAATGTAGTTCATATAAATAAGTGCAATAAAACTTGTTTTACAAACCAACTTATACAAATTCTGAAATGCAAACTTACGGATGTCAACTCTTTGTTGCAAACTGAGACCTTGGGCACTACGTGACACAAGTTTGGTCAAAGTGGTAGCGGCCAGAAGCTGGGCATAACAGGAATCTCCTCGATCCAGAAGAAGTTGGCATTTCGACAGAGTATCTGGAGCATTTTGGAAGCCAAGAAGGGCCTTTTCTGCTTCTGCCCTCTGACCTGCATCTTGAGACTCATAGAGCTCTTTACACAGCAACTCCAACTGCCGCACCTCCTAGAAGAAGAGGGTTGTAAGATTCTTGTATTGTTTTTCTTTGTTTTACGCAAAAGAAAAATTCAAAAAGAGAGAAATTTTTCAGGTATTATACTGGTGTTAGTTTTTTTCTTTCATGCATAAAAAGCTAAACTTGTGAGAGGCAATTACCATTCCAACTCCAATTTTAAGGATAAAATATTGAAATATAATAATCGAACTAGCAAGTGTCGGTTATTTCACAATATATCTTCGTTTATATGCTATCACAAAAATTCACGACAAAATCTTCAGTTACGCCATTAAGCTGTTCGGCTTGAAGCATCATTTTCTCATGCAATTAAACTTTCGAGTTGAACAACTTGAATTAAACACTGTAAAACAGCACTTCTAATCTACAAACTAAACCGGCAATACACACACAAGATCTGTCATCAACAACAAACGCAAAAATATACAATGTTTTTGATGCGTGCATTTGACTAGGGCTAATTTGTTCCGGTGTAGAACAAGTGTACGATGCCTTGGCGTCGCATTAACATGTTTTAGTATAAAAGAGCCAAGTAAAGAAATGAAAGACATTATATGCTACATTAAACATAGGCATATGTATATTTAATCCACCTGAATTACCAATTAGTAATAAACACAAATTAAAACACCAAATACTCTTTGTTTCGCTCCTTACCTGCTCATCCGCCATTTTCACTGGCCCAACATTTCAGGCGATGGTGGTGCCACCTCAAAACATGACGGTGATGTAATAAAATCAAAACTTCTATTACTCGACTTCCCAACATAAATGAGACCAAGATGTGCCCAGTAGGGAGAACATGAGGACAGTTCTCTCCCTTTTTAAATAACATGTACTTTTAAAATCGTATTTATAACTGCTGCAGTTCCTATGCAATGACAAACTTCTGAATTAACTGTGTAACATTTCAGTTCCATTTTAAAAGAGGTGCAAGTGACAAATGAATCTTAATTCACAGATTTCCCTCAAAACATTTATTGTCATCTAAATATATCATACATTTGAGTAAAAATTAAATACCGCCAGATTCAGGTTTTACAGCTATAGCTGCATCTGATAAGAAATTACTTTGTTTACACAGATGATGTTGAAATTTTTGTAGTTTAAAAGGTTTCTGTAGAGGAAGTGTGACAAAACTATTTACATCTCTCATTTATATTCATATACACTTCAAGGAAAAAGAAAAATGACTCACCAAAATGTACATACTATAATTTAAAAATTAAACTAGTCTATCAATTACATAGTGAAAATATCACTGGAAAGACAACTATGTAACCAACAAAAACTGTCATGACATTACAAACATAATTTACAACAGCAAATCTGGGGCATTTTCATACATTTTATAATCCCTATCATCAAGAAAATATTAACCAGTAAATTATTTACCATGAGATCAAGTTGCAAGTGGTAGAAAAACTTGTATCAACAACTAGAAAGAGGACCCACTCACATACTTCATGAAAAAAGAAACCACAACACAATTTCAACTACATAAAAAACATTGGTAAAACGGAATATGAACATTTATAACGTCTCAAATATGTTACGTTTCCGTCCATATTCTGAGATTCTCTTAACTGACAGAAACTAATTCATACTTCCAAAACAAGAGTTCAAAGTTTATGGCTCCCATCAGTAGAATAAATGCTCTCACATTTCATTAATATTAAAAATATGGAAGAATACCAATGCATAGACTAACAATGTTAATCATTCAAGAACACATTCTCTCTCTCACACTCACACAAAATTTATTATAACATACAAATCACCAACAGATTCACATCCGCATTTAAACATGCAGGCATACTGTGTGCATGGATCCAATATTTTAATGCAACATTTATATTTATGATAGTAATAAAAATAAAAAAGCACCCAAAATCTGTCGGCAATGCAATTAAGTCATCATATCTCCACAATGCATGAATGAAATTAAAGAAAAAAGCTATAATGAAGAATGAAGTGAATGAATACACAACTATTTCAGATATGGATCACATAATTTTAGCAATAAATTAAGCATGCAGTACATGATAATACAAAATGTAATTTGTATGATAAACAAAACATAGGCCTTGAAGTCAAATACATATTTATGAATTTTCACATATGCATATAATCACAGTGAAAAACTTCTCAATGAAATATCAGAGTCAGCTGGTGGGGGGGAGACTACCTGTCCATAGGCCAAAATTATGTGTAGCTGTTTTACAGGACACTCAGGCGGATGAAAGCCCCTGAAAATATCTGGGCTGATAGTTTTAGTAGCATGCAAATCTAGTGAAATGCAATGAAATTAATGAAGCACTGTTTATTACTGGTGTTGCATTCTCTTGATCACTGCATAGCAGTTATTACTTTATTTAACAAAGAAAGCAGAAAAATTGACTGACACTTCTCTCCAAGAAATATACACTATTATGACATCTTCATGTTCCCATAAAGGAACACCATTATTACTATATACATAAGGAAAATGTGTATTTATAGCAATTCATATTCTTTTCTGATTCCATGTGTTAACAAGAAAACACTAAGAAACAAGTCTCTCTTCATGACTAAGCACACCTTACACAGAATTAATTTACAAAATAACTGAAGATGGACACCCAGCACCTCAGCACATCACTTGTATGACTACAGTAATGTCAACATTTCAAACTTCTTACAGAAAAACTCAACACCTGTATCCAATTGCTTTTCTTCTTGAACCTGCGTAACACATCATAATTATTTTAGTAACATAATTAAAATGATATGTCAAGCAGCTACAGCAGGTAATTAAAATATGCATAGTACATAATATACACATATATGTATATACAATGTTTTGCTCAACTGACTTTTACAAGCATAAGAATTATTGGTCAAAAACATTCTTTCAGGCATGAAGGTCCTAGAGTCCTATGCAATAAATGTAATCCAAACACAGTTCTCTATAGCTGCACAGATACTAACATCTTGTCTTGATCCACAGGTTTTCCAATTCAGTCTACAGCAATCTACCTGTCAAAAAGAACATATTAAATTAGTACACTAAAACATCACAATAGTTTGCACATAGTGTCTGAATAAAAACTTTTAATATGGCAATCATGGCTTGCAATGAAGTTCAAAGAGTAATGTAATGCATCACCGTAGATATTAACTCAGTTATTTCCAAATATTCAAGTTCCATAACATTAGAAAATTTCTTAAACTGAACATTTACAAAGAGATTACATTATACCAGTACAATGAATAAGCGGTTCTCACAAAAAGTTAGAGAATCACCATAATGCACTTCCCTGTCAAATGTTATGTTCTTGGTAGAACTCACACAAACCCAAGATGTTTGATTCATGCTGACATAACAATATTATTGTCTAATCATTTGAAAAACCACATGACAGATGAAGACGAGTCAGCGTAGCTCCGTCAGTATAGTGACTGGCTACGAACTGGATGACTGTGGTTCAATCCCCGATGGGGATAGAGCATTTTCCTCTAGCCTCTGAATCCAGACCTGTTCTGGGGCCCACCCAGCCTCCTATCCAATTGGTACTGGGGTCCTTTCCCAGGGGTAAAGTGTGGCCGGAGCGCGATGCTGACCACTCACCCCCATCCAGTGCTGAGGTCAAGAATGAGTAGGTGCTATACCTTCTCTCCCCCAAAGCACCTACATGGCGTATAGTGGGACAGCTTTACTTTTACATGACAAATGATGAATCGTAACACTAAGCAGTAAACTGAATAAAAGTCAGAATTAAAGTGTGCTGGAATTTTATTGAAATTATTCATTAGTCATTAAATATTCTGACATGAGGTTCACTTTGCACCTCCTATGTCTTAACACATTTTGAGTAAACAGTCTGCTTTAGCTACAAGCGGTCTGAGAGACAGAGTGCATATGTGTACATGCATGCATGGGTATATGTGTGTACAGGCTTGTAAAAATTATTTTTTCGGGCTGCAAGTAGTTTAATGAGCTTTACAATCAATCAAATCTATTTTCCACGATTCAAATGTAATCTCTCATGGTGTGGTGCTTGTCACAGGGACAGCTTTATCTTTCTACTTTATTACAAATGAATGAGAAAGCACAAATGTGGTAAATATGTAAAACATAAAATTATACTACACAAAACAATATTTCTTTGAAATGTAGCAACTGTGGTGACTTGTGACATAATTATGCCAAACATTATGCTACATATAAGGTGTACTTGTTACTATCTGATAATAACAGAAACCAAAGGTTGAACACCAACACCCTCATTGTTTGCCAGTTCAAAGCCTTCTAGATTAACTGAGAACCACAATAGTCCAGAGTTGTTAACTCCAGCCTCCAAACTACAAGGCCATCTCCAGCCAAGTATCCGTCACAGCCTATTCAACATATTCACAGTTGGCCTTCTTGTCTGGAATCCATCACCACTGCCTGAGAAAAGACCTGAACCTATTCACTCACATGATACAAATTCATTCAGCTACATACATAAGACATTTTATGTCATTAGAAAACCATGTACGTTTGTGTTTTGTGAATACTGGAAACCTGAACTCACCAAACATCTTGTATTCATATTAATTTATATCTGAAAATATTACAAGACATGAAAATACTTTTAATTGTGACTGCAATTACATATAATAAAGTTTGACTTCTTTTTAAATAAAATCTTACCAGATTATCACAATGCAGCAATAACATGGACGGTATGTCACTCAAAAGCTGTAAACAGAAAACCAAAACTAAAATAAGTATCAGCTGTGTACACATATAAACAGAACTTACAAACAAACCTTCTTAAAATATTTTTTAATAGACCAGTTATTGAAAGTTTAACAGGACAAGCATTCCAGTAGGGAAGATATCATAAAAGATACAAAGAAAACCTTGACAAAGTGTAAAGAAAAACCCATTTTAAACAGGAACCTCTCAGGGTGTTTATACTGTAATTACTTTAATCTTCAACAAAGTATTCACAGTATGAATTGATATGATGCATATAAATATTAATATATTAATAAATATTAAACAAGAGGAACTGTCATATCTTTCAAGTAACAAAGCAATATATAAGTGATTATCAAATCTACACTATCTCAACGAGCACAAACAATTTTTCAAATATGCCAAACATTTAATTTCACAAGCTGTCTCATATTTTGCATATTACAATATATTAGTCCCGTCAGTAATGAACCAAAATTTGTATTTAATGTGGGTTAAAAATATAATCTAGTACATGCTCAAGAAACAGTTTCCAAGAACATATCCATTATACATGATGTACTGCAATTATCTCATACACTTCAAAGTATAATTATGTGCTTTATGTATTTATATACTGTAACAATTTTAAAGAAGTATCTAACCTATGCTTGTGCAATTAAGCACATAAATATTAATTTCAGATATAGCAACTAAAGAAGGTCAAGTATTTTTGACAAATCAGTAATGTAGTAATGTAATCTCCCCCCCCCCCCCCCACCCAAGAAAGAATTCACCTACTTTAAATTATGGTAGCAGCACTTTATAAACATGGCCTATGAATGAAATATGCAATAAATGCTTGTTTTAATAAATTACAATTTAGCTAACTATATATTTTCAAAAGGTTCAATGAAGTTCCAATTAAATTAATTAATTTCAGAACAGCAAACTTCAGAACATCACATATAAGCCCCATACATGAGTAATTCTTTTGAATCAAGAAATATTAAAACACAACATCCACTTTTTTCTTAGAATTTATCAAAATCAAGAATTCTCAGAAACAAAAGGTGGAAGGTGGTCCAACAGAAGAAAATGGGATAAACTATGTGTACAGACTGATACAGAAGATAAAACAGTGTCTTTTCATAAACTTTGTGCAATCCCCTTCTTGTAACAGAAAGAAGTTAAATACACCTACATAATTTTCATCAAATACCTGCACATTTCAAGATACAAGTTGCTACAGGCCATCCCAAAAAGATGTACACATATTATAACATGGAATACTAACCTTAAATGTAAATATCTTTTTGGGACATTGTACTCTATACAATGAGTTAATTTTGTTATAACAATTCTGCCCTGGACAGAGGGGTGTTAGTTCCACCAGAAATCAAAACAAGAATTTAACAAATTACTACAATGTCATATCATGAAGGTAATTCACATGAAAATCACAAAATTGTTGGCGAATTAACTGCAGCACCTTGTTTCCTTGATATCTACAGGCAACATCATGCAGCATAGCTTCACATTAATTCCATCCTTAAAAAGACAGTGTACAAGATGGCAGCTCCCAGATGTGATCTGTATTTTTATTTTAGATGTAAAGAAGTAAATAGCCAAAGTTATTGTATACTAGTTCAGTATCGGAAGAATGAAATGAGTGAAGTACAAGTGTAATAGTGGGTGAAGACATTAAAATATTAGCAATGGAATATATGCTTGGTGCAATGTAATCGTTTGTCAGTATAACAGGCTGCAGTGACTGGTTGTGCACAATTTTATACATGATGGTAAGTACAAAGGCACATAGAATAACCATAACAACACATGTTGGCTAAAGAAATTCTGTATTTTGGGACCACAAATAAATAGTTCTAGAATACTACACAGAAATGAAAACTCAAAAAGTGCAACATATGCAGTGCTTGGAAAAAGAATATCTTGTAGGAATTCATGTGCAGTATGACAATACCTACATTTGTACTAACTATTTTAAACTTGGGGGCTGCATTGAAGACAGAAATATATGTTTTGTTTGTTTTGTGATTAAAACAGTATTTGACAATGGCTGTATTCTGGGTTGCAGCACCATGCCGTCTGGTAGAAGTTTACTGACATTTCAGAGGCACTTGCTGATGGAGGCAGCAAGTACCTCTGAAACACTGGTAAACTTCTACCAGACTTTAAACTATGCTCTCAAAATAATATCTTCTGTAGTTAGTTACCATTTCAGATAACCACAACTAATGTGTAATAAAATTAAAAATATGCCTACTAGAATATCAAATACTAAAAATATTAGGGTTCTTAAGATTTCAAGGCAGTGTTAATAAAGTCTTCCTGGCTGTTGCACCTTGTAGTATTTTGGCTGTATTCCAATGTTTTGGAGGAACATTAGGAAGTGGAAAGTTTGTATAGGCCTTATCCTTCCCCTAATTCTATATAAACCATCCACTTCCTAACGCTGTTGACTTCAGCTATGAAGATGAAGGCAGTATGATTCCCCATAACATAAGCATACAGACAGAATACACAGTGCAACAACTCAGAAGATTACCACCATCCAGTAAAAATATAATTTGAAAAAAAAGTTCACAATATTAGTATCAAGAGTAGACATGACCAGGTATCATAGATTGTGAACTGCCTTCTCTATAAGAACATAAAATGATTTAAGTATGACAGGAAGAATTTTAGTTTTAATACCAAAGTCTGCTGTTTTTGAAGTTAATGGAAACAAACAGAAAATGCATGTAATTGTTGATGTAAGTTCTGTATACTTGTAAAGGTAAGAAAAGTTTAATGTAATTAAAGAAAAATCTAGATCCAAATCCTATATTTTTACATATTATGAAGTAGGTCAGTACTAAAATTATGAGCTTGATTTTCATGGAGGTTCCTGGTCAAATATTGGCTGAGGCATTCACTACCCCAATAGGTGTTACTTTCCCAGTTTTTCAACCAACTGTTGGGAGAGTACCTTAAAATATGCTACAACAATTTCCTCCCCACTTCCAAAGTAACAACCATATATCAGCCTTGTATCCTACTTGAGATATAGACAAAGCAGCTGGTTGCATGTCAATTCAATAACTCACAAATAAAACTATCTGGTCCATAATTCTCTGCCCATACATTATAATGTCTGGGAACAGAATGATGTTTCCAACTAATACTTAACTTTAAAACATGCATATTAAAACTGTCTGCCAGGATGTGCTGCAGAAGGTAATATACACTTGAAATAAGAGTATGAATAAATAGAGAAGTGAAGAAAGGATTAAATAATTAGTGTTTAATTACAAGGGATAATTCTGAATGTACAAGAACATCTTGTTCCAAAAAAATAAATACTGACATGGGCCAATGTTGTTCAGTAACTCAAAATAAAGTTATTCTGAAACTGGGAAAGTTTTCTTTTACGATTTGCTCAGAATTAAATTCAAGATATTCCTTTAAAAAATTATAGACATACACAATCATCAGCAAGATACTATTTTTCTCTTGGCTTTACAAAATCATCACAGATACAACTTTGTTATGATAAAGGTCTTTCCATTACGGTAAAATCTTAATGTTTAAAATTTCTATACATTAACATGCAAAATATGTAACTGTAAAGAAATATAACATAATGCTCTGCATATAGTGAAGGCAGAGAATTCTTTCATAAAGCCAAAGTAATGACACAAAATGTCAGTTACAGCAATACTTTCTCTTGAGGAGAGATAAAATTCTGACATTCAAACTACACACACTAGCACTGAAATGTCTAAAATCACAGAAATTTGAATGTATATGCATTGGTTTTTCATTATGACAAAATTTATGCACGTTTCCATTGTATTATGTTTCAACCAGTAAACTCCATCAAAAGGCCAATTTATGTTAATCATGGTCTACCATTAAGAAGCATTCCTTGTAATTGTTTATTTCAGTCTAAATCCAGAAAAAAATTGGACAATTATGCATTCAGAAACAGGATGTATTCCGAACTTCACAAGCTACAATATGGACAATCAACAAACATTTAATAAGTCAACAAATATCTACCAAACAAATATAACTGAAATAACATTCTATACATCTGTCAGCACATCCTTACAAACAATATCATGAGATCGGAAGAGAATGACAAAGTCCGGGACTGAGAAAAAATGTGCAACAAAAAATTATTACTGTTCATAACATCTAACACATAAATTATCATCATAAGCTCAGCTCTCAGTGATGGACTTCCTAATCTTACACATTAATTTTAAATGTAAATTATCTCCTAAATGTCTTCACACCATCATGTATAGAAGGAAAGGTGTCAAAATAAAAAGAAAGCACAATGCAGGAACAGAAATACAAAAGAAAACTACGTCAACATGCACACTACACTTGAATGTTCAGAAACAGGTGGAGGATGACAGAAGGAAAGCATAAATTTGAACAGATAGCCATGCATATTAATCTCATGTGGATGTACTTACTCATGAAATGCATTCAATTATGTTCACAGAATAGACAAAACCAACAATAAAAAAAGCTGAATGCTTTGCTTTCTTTCAAAAGTTTTTCATCAAGAAATACATCTGCCATTTCTGTATCAGAACCTTTTTATATAAAGCCAAAACTCAAATATTCTACACAAGAAGGAACAGTTAAAAACTGAAATTCTACATTCATATGTTTTTCTACAATTAAATTATTTTACAAGCATGAAAGAAGGATGATATTTGAATTATAGATGCAAACCAATACAACAGACAAAATATTTACATCTTCAATAATTTTTTTATAATCACAAGTTAGTCAGTAGTCTGAAATATTTCATGTTTGCTTTTAAGGTTAATTTTCTATCATGTCAACACATTCATAGCAAGTGCTGAAATAATGACATCCACATTATTCTTTCAGATAAAAGGCTAAAAAAATTGTCCATGATGCAATTCTGCCATGCTGCCCAATGACTGTATCTTAATCCAAGTACTGACTGAATTTATGAAAGTCTGAACCATAACGTAGTTAACCATATGGGCATAAATCGATTTTCATTACATCTATGATAAATCAGTCATCCCAAATAATTTAATACCGAGGCTACCCCAGAATTTAGAGCTTTGACCTCGAATAATGTTCATGAGTAAGTGCAAATACTAACATGCAGATAAATAAGAGCATTAAGCATGTCAAGTTTACAGAAGCATATAAAGTTTTACTATTAACACATTTACCCCACACACTATACTGCTGGCTTACCTCTCAGTCCAGCCATTTTAGGCAGTATACTCTCTGCTGTACTGAACAGTACAGAAATTAATGGGAACTGATCAATTACTCAAGAATTGCAAAAGGTAACTAGTTGAATGCACTACCGAGTGACACAAGACAAATTAATGTGCTCAAAGTTCATTCTAAAAGAGACTTTTTCTTTTGTTGACCTCTCATGGTATGTTGTTATTCGATAAGGTCAAAAATGGTTATCGGAACAAAGGACTGGCAGTCAGCCATGCACAGATATGGGAGCAAATGTGTTAAGACAAAGAAAGAAAGCTAGGAAACAAACTGCTATATTGTTCTGTGATGCAAAAAGTCATGCACTTCACACCCAGCAAATAAACACATGACAAACTGAAAAGTACCACAACCAGGGTTCTTTAAAAACTGATGTCAACACAAATTCTGTATGTAGACATCAAAGGCAGTGTTAGCTCTATACCTGTAGAAGGGCAAAGACCTGTTACTGCATACAACTACCTGCAATTCATAAGGGTCAATATACTGCACACTAAACTACATATTAACCAATTTCTCTAATTTCCTTAGTGTCTTCTTATTCCTGTGTTGATTTCAAAGTCAGAGTTTTTGAACAGAAACCTATGGATCTCCTGGGTTTTCAAAAATGTTTCTTAGAAGTTCTCAAGAGGTCCCTCGCAAAATAATGTGCACTCATTTATTACATGTACAAGTACAGGTAACCCGCGATTTACACCAGGGATGCGTTCCTGGATGAACCGATGTAAATTGAAACTCCTTTTATAATGGGAAGTCAATGACATGTTCCCGGCACCCAAACATTGACGACTTAAGTTCCTCAAAAATTGACTTTGCCTTATCCATGATAGTAATTTCAGTCAAGGGAATGTTTTTTCGATTCATGTCATCCACCCATAGCAACAGTAATTTCTCCATTCTTTCTAAAAGTTTACTTCAGCTATAACTCACTTGCGTTGTTGCACTTACTCTCGTAGCCTGTTGCACTGACTGTTTTATTTTATATGAATTTTTCATTATGGTAGTCACAGTGGAAGGAGGCAACTTCATACCTCAGCACACATTACGACGGGTATCTATTCTACGTATTACGTCCATCTTATCTTCTAACGCAATAGACCTACGCAACTTTTTAGAAACACATTCACTTCTCTTACCAGACATGGTGGCTCTTCTACAATTTATAAATATAAAACAGTTGCTACTGCAGAATAGTGGTCAAACAACAAAAACACGTTTAGCACAGTTTTCAGCACATTCAATGTGTCAACAAGCAAACTGAGCGCATTTTTCCTTACTCCCTTATCAGGCTGAACGCAAATGACTCACCGTGAAGAGTGATCAATGCTCACGTGACTGCTGCGCAATGATGGCGGATTTTTAGGAGATTATCTTGCAACTACTTAGCAATGAGTGAGGTGACTGTATTTATAATTTTTATTCAAAATCAGCGATGTAAGAATTATGATTTAGTATAAGAATCAGTATGAGAAACATTGTAAAACGTTATAAATAATAGTAAAATATATTTTTTCACTTTTTGACTTGCTGGTTTCAAATGCAGCGTTATTCTGAATCAGTACAAATTGTAGCGGCGCAAATCGAAGGTTAACTGTACAGACATTTTATAAAATGAAATGAACCTCCTCAAATCAGACACATACTCAAGACTTTAATTGAAAGAAAATTCTTGAGTTACTTCTTCATAGGCTTATAAAATAATTATTAAATTGAAAATTATGTTTACTTGTGTCCATAGCATCAGCCAAAAATAAGGCAGTTAATGCATGCCACTTAATTATAAAATTTTCCACAGTTTCTCTCTGTCTTGTGCACATTAACGGATTTTAATTAAATAAAATGTTGGGACTTTTTTAAAAAAAATCATTCCCATTAAATGATGTTTCTGGCCCACATGCCCAATCTTGAAAACAAGATAGACTTTAAAAATACTACTTTAATGTTCATGAAACTGGAAAATAATTTTTTTAAATAAACACTTCTATCAAAACCTCGGTCATAAAAGAGAAAATCAAATACACCTGATCTGGGTTATGCAGTGACAGTTTACTTTCTCAGGCTTGGTCAATAAAATTCAGTAACAAGCTGAGTTTGAAATATGAAACATTTCAGGCAAAATCCAGATTTGAAAATTTTGGTGTTTGACATTCATATGTCAAATATTACACAAGAGAAGAAACTTCCTGCTTTATTACTGTCCCATTTATTATCTGCTAATGTGATGTGTTGCTGTAGACAAAGTTGGATTGTCCCTATAAATACAGGTACAGATATAACAGAAACTTCGGCTAAATACAGAACTATACAACATATCATTTCATGAAAATAGGAAAGGACCACAATGTCAATCAAAATACCTTAAACAAAAAGAAATTTAAAACAATGCCCAAATTTTTAATCTTTTTTTATGATAATCACAAAATAGAATTTTTGAGAAGTGGCAATTAAACGTATCATCTACAACTCTGATTATAAAAATTTTGTGGAAGGCTTTAGCACTTTACATATAGGACTGGGAGATTTGGATGTCTGTAATATAGGGCTCCCAGCTAGACTTTAACTGTACTGTTTAATGATTTAGCAGTATGCAACAGCAAGACATGTATAGCTGGATTATACATAAAGCCATGATGCATGGTAAATAGTTATAATTAAATTTAAAATACACACAAACTTGCAGAAAAAATAAAATTACACGCATCTTTTGTGAGGTCTACGCTCTGAATTATGATAACATTTTAGCTAAATTTCGATTTACGCAACTCTATTATATATTTCTTGCCACTCTTTCAGCTGTAGCAGAACCCTGTATACATGACAACCAACATAACCACCGATGTAGTTAATTACACAATTCCCTGCATAATGGTTGCATTCTAATTCTCAGACTTACAAATTGGTATGAAACGTTTAGTGCCTACATGCAGAAATAAGCAAGGAAGGGCATGCCCTGTTGCAACAGGATATTCCCATAGCTTCTTCCTGTGCAGTCATGAAGGTTTCATATGTTCTCGCTGAATAATTATCATATAATGTCTATGCCACTTAGGATAGAATTAAATTTTACACTGACAATGAAATGCTGTTACAGGAACCCGCTAAAATTAAACTGGAGAAGCCCTGCAAGGTTAATATATAGTTAAGTTTTCAATTATGCACAGCATTTATGTAAAATTAATGTTTCACTATGGTCCATTCCAAATTCCCTAATGTGACAGTTACAAACCTGCTGGTCACTATTAATTTGGAGAATGCCAACATATTAAATATGTACCCAAGCGATGAAATACTACAGACAAAATATAACCCTGGTTGCGGGGGGTCTGGAAGAGCCATCACTGTCCGTAATTACTTTGAGATGTAAGTGTACGTGCGTGTTGGGGAGCGAGCGCTGAGTTGTTGCATGTTCTGCTGCTGTTGTGGTGTGCCTTCTGGGGGTGTACAGTTCAAGAAGTCCCAAATTAGAATTGTATCATCATGCGAACTGCTAACAATCTGGAATTCATCAAACTGAAGGCGGAAAACTCGTCCAGTATGCTCCTGGAAACAGTGACACATTAAATTGCATCTCAGAGATACAAATCAGCTGATAAAATTCAATATGAAGTCACTGCTACAATTTATACACAATAAGCAATTACTGTAGACATATTAATCTTGTTTCTTGCACACAGACATACCACCCCCCACTTCAAACAAAGTGAAATAACAGCTAAAGCCTGTTTATAATCTTTCTTAACTTATAAAAATCAAATAATTTTGAATAATTAACAGAGATTTAATAAATTTTCAAACTGATGAGGGAAACAGTGTGTGGTGCGTGACTTGGACTGTACCATCTGCAACTTTGTACATCAAAATATGTATATTTTGAGCTAAAAATCTGCAATGTTACTTGCTAAATACTGATGTTGACAACTGGGACATAAAATTTATGGAAATTGCAATAAAACTGACATATAACGAACTTCTCTACAATAATGAATGCAAAATAACCACAAAATACATCAGCCTCAGAAAGACAGAATTTATTTTATCATACATAAACAATTTTGACACAAGAAAGTTCAACATTTGGTTCTCTTGTCTTTCACAGACTAGAGGTGTTAATGTGCTATACAAAATAATGTTACACCAACTTTTAGAAATACTGTACTTATGTTGCTCAAGTGCAGACTTCTTTTCATGGTGGCCTTCTGAATTGCAATACTGTAACATTTCGGTTGTGTGCCAACGTTCGAGAGCCATTATGTTCCTCCAAAATGTTGGCACATGGTCAAGATGCTACATCTCAACATCCCAAAACACCATTATCTATATTTACACAACCACAAAACTTTTCTTCCCTACAACAGAAGAATTCTTGTGAATAAGACTAAAAAAGACTGTCAAGTTTTCACTGTACTTACTACCAAGTCCAACTAACGAGTATCAGAAGCAAACAATAATACATTATGAAGATTTATACTAAAGAACTAAGTCTGAAGATAAAGAGGATTGCTCCTTCATTATCAAATGTGAAACAAGCCAAGCAGAACCACATTTTTCATGATTGCATGCCTTGCTTGACACAACAGTTGCAAAAAGCAGACAGAAATCATTCACTTTTCTCTTATCACAGGAAATCTCTGCATAAAACAAAACTCTTTCTTCCATAAACTCCTTCTTGCAAACATTACCTGAAATGAGAAAACTTACCACCAACGTTCGCAAACATAACGTACTAGCTGGCGCTCTTGGATCTAATGCTGCTATTAGGTCCCACACCTTTATTTTCCTGCAAGTTACACACTTCAATTAATACAAAAAAGAAACAAAATGTATTTTAGTAAAAAAATCTTTTAAGTCATATAATTATGTCCTCCTAACAAATATATACACATCCCAGTTATTCCACAGTGAAGGTACTGAAAGTATGGTCTTATTATCAAAGACATAATAATATGTTCCACAGCATTCAGTATAAAATATGAAACTGTGCCAATCTGTTGATCAACATAATTCTAATAGCAATATTTATGTACCTTTATTGTTGTAATTAAATATGCCTCTCTCATATATAGATCTTATTGTACTTCTCTGTGATAAACAGACACCAATTGCAAGAGATAAGAAGATTTATATAAAATGTGAAGTACAAATAAATATTTCAAACTTAAACCCCATAGATCTCTTAAAGCAACATACTACAATATCCATAAAATAATAAAGAATGTTAATAACTCTAATAATTACTTCCGCATAACAAAGTTCATAAGAGGTTTCACTGTAGTTTATTCTTTAAAATAATGTTGTGTCAAAGCGATTTTATCTGAATAAAAAAGTTCTCATCAACATTTAAGAGACACAAAGACATTTACTTTCAGAGGAATGATCTATTAACTGGCAAGTTATAACAAACATACCCATCATATGCTCCACTAACTATCCTTTTACTATCAAAGCGAATACATCTCACTAGTTCTTCATGTCCTTCAAGTACTCGTAAACACGCCCCACATTCAATATCCCACAACCTGTGAACAACAAGAAATATCTAACAATGGACAAAACCAGCAGTATAGCAAACTGTAAACTGCAATAATAAACTGATCAGATTACCGCATAAAATAAAACAGAAAAGTAGTAGCAATTTTGGTGAACACACACCACAGAAATGCATGAGACAATTTTATTTTATGTTGAAGCTTATGGAGAAACTACAACCATCAAAAGAACTTGCTTCTGAACCTGTGACAGTCTCATTATATTATGTGAGAGAGTGAATTAAAATTGAGAAAACCAAACAGCCAAACATTTTATATGTAACAGATCATTTCAAAAGAGTGGGAGCAACATTAGCACCACTTTGTATTACACAATCACAAGATTGTCAAAATGTAAAATATTTTTGCATTCATGTTTTTTGTAAAAAATGTAAAACAAACATGACAATCACATACAAGTTTTATCTTTAAGTTTACAAGCAACAGCAAAATTAACCACTATAACTGAGCATGCTAAATTTGGTATAAAAATATTTCATGAACAATCCTACACGCCCTGAACACAACACAACTACAATTATGGTAATGGCGAAAAACTTTTAGTTATTTTCAAAAACAAATTAACAGTAATATTCTGTAACACATTTACAATTGCAAGCAATAATAAGAGAAAGTGACGAGAGTGGAATTGAATCCTATGACGATCCGCAGAAGGCCAATCACATGGACTAGACTACATTCACTCTTTATACTAAATAAACCCTTAACAATGCACAATTTGTTGGACTGGAAGTCTGTGCAATATGAAATTATATTATAAATTGTACCTGAAACTCCGTATAATCATTATACCATGAGCTGAATACAAAACACACCATCATCAATATCATAATAAAATTCAAGGTCCTTATACTAGTTCCACTCCACTGAATTTCAAATATTATTTCCAACATGAATAGGAGGTACTGCTTCACTTCTTTAGGTATTAGCTGGACATCCACTCTGTGGAAATGTATCCGGATCTCTGCATACATTGTAGTTTGCTTATGTGAATATATTTAATTTCTGTCAGTTATCTAAATTATTCAAACTGGTATTTGACTGAGCAAGTGATGGGAATAAATAACCCAAAACAGGCAGAGGAGGCTCAGCAGCTGTGACAAAGGTACACTTTCTAGAGAACAAGCATGTCAAAACCCCCAGATCAGAGTTTACGTGACACGCTGATAACTTATAAATTGGGGGGGGGGGGGGGGCATAGAGAACTTTTAAGCTCAAAAGAAATATAAACATTATTTGCATGAAATCAACATATGTATCTAATGCCACCAAGTACAGTCTACGATGATATTCCTGGCCTCTGCCCATTCAGAACTATAGGTTTTAAAACAATTAAAATAATTTTGTGTTACCATAACCATAAGATTATATGCAACCAGTAATAGCAAGAAAGATGACAGCCTTCTGGTGATCCTTCAAGTATCACGCAGAAAAGAAGAAAACACGAGAAATTCACAGCTGATTAACAGAATTTTCTATAATATAGACAAGTGGCCCCACATAGACAAGGAGGTTTAGGCATAATCCACTGAGAAAGGACATTCTTTAATCTACTTTCTTCTTTCTAGAATTCCATATTATAAATCCAAAACAACAAATTCTTTACATAAAACTTATTACTGGCTTCCATGCAAAGTACAATTCCAAAAAAGTGGTGCAGACTTGTTAGAAAAATAACAACTGCACATCACAAAGAAAAGTCTTAAATATATCTTCTTTCCCTCGCAATGTATCCTAATATATCCGGACTTTTTATTACTCAAAAAGATAATTATCCGAGATGTTTCTTTCTAATAGGGCTGTAAAGTCTACAAATACAAATCTTTTAGAGATACAGGACAAGCATACTGCACGAAACAGATAGGCACACTACTGGATCAAAGTTGCAATGAGTGTTCATTATATGTTACCAGCAACCACTGTAATTGTGAAATGCGACAGTCAGACTAGAATTGGAGCCTCTCGAGTGTCTGCTTCAGTGACCCAAATATATTGTGACGTGTTGCTGTGAGAGCAGCATAACAATGTCAATAAACAGTTTAGTTGTCTGTCTACTGACATTGTTGTCTGTTTATTAACTTTATTGGGTTTGGCATTGTTGTATTCATTTATAGACGGGCCGATGTGTAAGCGAAGAGTGTGAAGAGCGCCGAACTCGAGGGACCAGATAGACTCGGAGGACAGAGTGTGTGTGTGTGTGTGTGTGTGTGTGTGTTTGTGTGTTTGTGTGTGTGTGTGTGTACAGAGACCAGATACTGTTGTTCTAGTAGAGAGTTGACTATATTCTGGTTCTGATGTGGTGAAGAAGAAAGGCACTGTAAAGCAACAGACTGGATATGCTGATGTTGCAGCTATAACTAAAGGAATTCAGACATTAAAAATCCCAAATAGGACAGGTTGTGGGACTAAAGAAAGAAAAACTGTAGTAGAAACCAACTATTTATCATTGCACTTGTCAACGCTTCGAAACAAAATTGCAATTCATTAAGATGTGGAATTTAAACCTTCACCATTTCCAAAAAGACTTTTGAGACGTGCAATGGAAGAATTCAGGCGGAGAAACTTTCCTGATTGATATCCAGCTTTTGATGGGAGGAAAAACTTGTACAGTACTCGAGAGCTGCCACAGAAAACTGATAGTTTCATGGTGTATGATCAAGAATCTGTTAGGGTTAAACAATGTGAGATTACTATCAAATACACATCTCAAGTTAATTTGGGATTCCTCTCTACATATATGAGCAGTGAAAGTACACTGGAAATCCCACAGAAAGCTATTCAGGCTGTGGATGTTGTGCTCCGCAATGCACCATCTTTGCATGGGTTTTTGCAAGTTGGACGCTCATTCTATACTCCTCCAAGAGTGAGCACCAGGTACGTGGACCGTGGCGGCCGAGGAGCCAGCGTGTGTCCAGTGGGGTGCTACGGGCCGGTGTGTAAGCTAAGAGTGTGAAGAGCGTCGAACTTGAGGGACCAGATAGACTCGGAGGACAGAGTGTGTGTGTTTTTTTAATATTCTAAATCCAGTATGACAAAGGACAAACTTATGTTGTTTCTTATATTAAGACTTTAAAATACTGTAAGTGACCTGATAGTGTTGTCTGAGCTGCCACTAACAACTAGTCGATCTCTATACTGAAGGCACGCAATCCCTCGTTTGTGTCCATTCAGCGTCCTCACAAATTCACAAGTTGAAGTATTCCACACTTTGATGGTCCGGTCACCAGATGCAGAAACAATGTACTTCTCATCAAAGTCTACCACATTCACTGCTGCTCGATGTCCAACTAGTACTCGGCGCAATGTGATCTCCGTCTGTGATGTCATATCCCATACAGCTATTGACCGATCCTGTAACATTATTTAACTCACTGTTAATTTTTATAGCGCTACTTCAGCTAAGGACAATTACATGTACAGACACCTTAATTAAGAATGTTTCATGAACATAAGACAGCAGTTTTTATTGTCCCACAACACTATATAATATATTTACATTTATTCTGTGGTCAAACTATCTAAATATGTTTTCATTGATGGGTGTTACTATACTTATATGAAAGTAAGGTGAACGTTTCTTCATAAAATTGCCATCAAAAAAAAGTCTCACAATCACATAATTAGGTAATATCCTGCCAAGGTCAGTATGTTGGTATTATCAATAATTTTAAGAATCTGACACATTTTAGTCGATTCTCTATGTGGTGAATACTGCCTACTGAACTCAAAGCTTGTGAAGCATCAGTCTCGCTGTTGGCTAATCAGTACTACAGATGTATATTAGAATTTTCTCTCTGTAAACAACTTTGCCACAATCCATACTGGGAACAACCCGCTCTTCAAGTGCCTGAGCACTGCGGGTCCCAACTTTTCGTTGGCTTGATCTGTAGACATTCGGTAGGACTCCTTGGACGAGGAATCGGCCCGTCGCAAGGCCTCTACCTGTACACAGGACAGCACAACACACAAAAACGTGGACAAACATCCATGGCTTGAGTGGGATTCGAACCCATGGTCCCAGCGACCAAGTGGCACAAGGCCCATGCCTCAGACCACGCAGCCACTGCGGACCCCCCCCCCCCCCCCCCCCCCCCCATCCATACAATTATCAAAAGTACAAACTTTTGAGCATGTAACCATCATGCCATTGTTGAATCGCAGATGTAGAACAGCCTCACAGTGATGTATCAGCGTATTCACCATTTCACCAGAGCCAACGTCCCATACTCGGACTGTTGAGTCACTTGACCCACTGATGATCACTTTATCATCATACTGCAGACACAGTACTGAACCTGTGTGCCCTGTCAGTACCTGAAAAAAAGTGTCATATGTAAATGCTTTACCCAAATATAATCTTTTGGGTATGTTTGATGTTTGTCATAAAATCCTTCTACGGAGAGATTTTACTGAGCACCCAAGCAAATCACAGAACACACTACAAAGTGCAAGGTGCCAGGAACGTGAGCAGAGAAATGGATACCATTTCAAGAATTTGCTATGATCAGGGTAAGCTTTATTTTTAAAGTGTTTAAGTTGAAGGTTTGTCAGTTTCTCTCCGTAGGTCACATGGTGGCAGGACTCTTCTACCCGAGATGTTCAAAGATTAGAGGGGATGACCAAAAATATCTTATTGCAATTCTAAATACCCCCACAACTGTAACAAACTTTTGAAAACCATTCTTACATGTTATTAACAAAACATGATTTTGTGTTATGTCATACAAATTAGAAATGAGACTTCACTCGAAAGCCTAATTAATGTTTCTTTACGAAGACACCTGTCTCCTGGGTTGTACATCATGTAGTCTGGTAGAATTTTACTGATGTTTCTGAGATGCTTGCTGCTTGCTTGCTTGCTTGCTCCATTTTTCTAGTGTGCTTGGTTTCCCAGGATTTGAACAAAGGACAGATATTGTTAAGGTTGTGTCCTTAGTTCCCATAATCTCTGCACTGAAACAAACTACTCTGGTCTGGAGGGAGAGATCTGTGAGTCATAGCAACTGTTAGCCAAACATAATAGGTACAGCATTATGGCCAGTAATACAAACAATAAGGCCAAAAAACCCTTAACTGGATTACCACAGCAACTATTATACAAATTATTTAAGCACAAGCATGGCAGACATCATCTATTATACTGCAGGACAACAAATGATATCCAATCTTCTTTTAATTCACTTTTAGTATAGCCTACATTGACTATCAGAATGTCCCAAACTGGACACACGGAGAACTACAGAACAATTTGTACACATACCTTAGTACACTGCAGCGTGTTGCGATCCCAGATTTTGATGGTGTTGTCCCTGAGACCAGACACAATCTTTTGGTCATCATACTGCAGACAGTAAACTCCTTTAGAATTTTCCGACCTGCAGTTAATTCTCTGCAGGACATGTCTTCCCATTCTCCAATTATTTTCTATACTCTGAAACATGTAACATTTGAAGTTGTAACACTGTTCTTTACCTTGTTTAGGTCTTTTAGGGCTTTAAGTGTAGTTACTTTCAGGTACCATAGTTAATTTATTTCTTTTTATTCTTTCTTGGCTCTGCAACCCATTTGTGGGTCTTCGCCACCTCCTTTTTTGGAGGTTTTCCTAGTCTATGAAGTGTGCAATTAATTTATTTGCTTAACATAAATACATAAGGGGAAGTCATGGCCCGAAAATGGACCGAAGCACCATAGATGACGATAAATACATAAATTTTCAGTCCACTCAAAACGACTGGACAAAATATATCAAATATTTACCAGCATTCTGATTAATACAATTAACCTTATTTAGGACCGACAGTGACAAAACAAAACTATGGTTGAGGAAGACAAAGAAGACAGATCTCTCATATTAAGACAAGACAGAACAGAATAGGTAGGCGTGTGGGTAAATAACTCTATGGAGCAGAGCGCTTCTTGAAAAGCAAATAGTACAATCAGATAATTAAGAAACTCCCTGCAAGTAATTCACTGACTAGCTGAATGAATATCAGCTCCATGGACATTATGTTTAACTAATGCCTTCCACATTAGATACAAGAGCATTAAGCAGATACTTCCTAATAAAAATCATGATACATGCATTCTGTGTACAATTACAACCATATGTTCTGTCTCAAATTACAGATGTGCAGTCTGTAATTTATTCAAGTCTGTAGGTTTTGTCTTGATTTCTAATCCTCAGAGAATGGTAAAACTTTTAGGAATAGTACCACCAGACCCTGAATGACACTCTATATAACAGCTGATGTTTTAAACTTTGATTACCAAGGTTAGAAATCTGTGCCTTAATATGAAATAACTTCAACTTACATCTATATCTTGAATGATTTTGGGAAACAATGTTCTGTAGAATGAATGATTAGGATGACTTTCTCCTGGCTTTGGTTTGAATAAATATTGTATCCTGTAAAAAACAGGTAAAACCAGTAAGTTATACAACATATAATTTTTATGATAGATCACTTTATATATAGATGAGAATTTAACAGTTTTTTAAACATTAATGGCATCAGCTTCCAGAAATACTTAACAACATATCACATCCACTACACACAGAACAACAATTTTATAAGCAAACTGTAAAATGTAAGAAAGTGCACAGCAGCGAAACAATACAAAGTACGTTACATACTTCCTTCCTCAAACATGGCTGTAAAAGGAAAATATTTTAAATTCACTGCATCTTGAGTTACAATTGAAGGAAGACCGAAAGAAACAAGAGAAAGCCAATATTTCAGATTGTTAAAATATTCTCTTTCTAGTATATCAATGAACACTCACCTGAAAATGAACAAGATCTGTCATATATATACTTACACATGTCTTTCAGTTGCACTATGAGCGCGAATTAAGATCAATATGAAGAGTATGCCCATAACAAAATAATCATTGATGCAAATATGAAAGTAAGACTTCAGAAAACTCTGTGCTCTAAACTGTAGTTGATATTATACATTAAGTTCTAAGAAATTGTCCTGGTGTAGCAACAAATTACATAAAATCAGAAAGGTGAAAAACAATTCTACGTTCTTACCAGCCTCGCCGTTCTGCAAGACCTCTCCACAGTGAGTCTGTCCTAACTTTCCTTTCTATTAATTTCTTCCACAGCATTCCCTCTGAGATAACTCGATACCATTCCTTGCATACTAATTCAGACGCACAAAGGGAATCAGCATCAAGGTATGAGAGAATACTTTCTGCTACATGGTCCAAACCTTTCTCTGTCACAAACAATATATGCCACCATTAATTCTATTCATATGAAGATTACTTACAACTATTACTAATAAAAGTTAAAATTTTACAAGGCAGTACAGTAAAACCTCGTCTGAACCATATCATACGATACGTAATCTGGTGAAAGGTGATAATACAGATTGCAAAAGTAATAATAAATATGTAACAATTTCTGTACATTATTTATACTACCATACATGAATATTCAACAGTAATTTTAAGTAATTTTTCATTATTTCTGCTTATATCCAACACACTTGCAAAATATTGGCACAAGTAATTATTTGAGACTGACATCAAGAGATATTCACTATGGTTATCAAACATCTGAGCAAATATGACCACGCAATACTGACTGGGTTAGAACAGACCACATTATATAATACCTGGATTAACAGGACCCAGATTAGTAAGGATTTATTGGTCTTGTTTTCAACAATGTTCTGACTGCTGATCCAGAAATCAAACGCTAATATAGTATTACCACAATACAGGGCAACGTCCAGACTTACAATTTTCCTTTTGCTTTTCTTGTTTACTACAATTCATGAGTAAACTTACAGCACATCCTATTACCATTAAATAGTTCATACAAGAAAAGTTTTTCATAAAAAATAGCTGGTGTCCTTTACCTGAGAAGGGTGACGGCAATTAATCGAAGTTTGAATGCAAATGCACTGAATATAAAGCTAAGCAGATAACTGTCACATACTTGGTAAGAGCGAAATAAAATCCCTCTGGAGCATAGGTTTGAGGTAAGAGTTGATGTGACCATGTTGGTAATGGCACATGCGTGATAGTAGATGTTCTACAAATTCCACCTGGTCCTGTTCGCTCCATCTCTCAAAGTACTTCAGACATGTTTCACGTTCTGTCACATACTGGGGTGAAGGTTCTTTCTTCCTTGCAGGGTCATACAGGATTGTCATTGGGTACTGCAAAAAAAAATATTAAGATACTTGAACAGAAAATTCCCATATATTAACCCCCTGAAGGTCTACATTCAAAGTCAAAAATTCTACAATATACTTTTAAATAGTTCGTAAATAACTGTTCCTTTGGAATTCCGCATTTTTTAATTAACAATACGGTTAAATTTGGGCTAAGTACAAAAAGCCCAGGACAACAGTAACTACACCCCTGGTTTTCGTAAATTACGAAATATACCAGAAAAATACGGACCTAGTATAGATTTAAATCTCGATTAAGATCAATGTATTCCTTTCGGAAAAGAAACACGAGCAGGCAAACACATCTCCATTATGCATTAATATCATGCACATACTGCAAAGCACTTTTCATATAAAAGACTCACACGGTATCTAAAAGAAACTTTTTCTCACGCGTTTGTTCATTAGATCTTAAAAAGGTTCCCTGCAATGCATTAGTTACTGTCTACTTCCACAGTGACTGGCCAACTTGCGACATTACATTCTTTTGCCGCATAGCTGACGGAGATAAAATGGGAAACAACAATTGACTAAAACTTGCAATCAAAAGGTGCTGAATTGTCTTCCGTCCACTCAAAATATAACAGTAGACTGGCAGTATTTGCCTTTCATGTGCGTTGGCCCTGAACAAGCAGCATATTATCATACTCTGGGTTCAAAGTTCGGGTCTTCATCTTTGACCCGGCACTTGGCTGTTCTCAGAGTAAAGGTAATTCAGTTTACAACAACAAGAGAAGCGATTATTTAAATTAATTCTGCAAGATGCAACAGTAGATACAACTGCACCAACACTTATTTGCCATGCAGATAATGGCTTCATAATGTAGTTTTCTGCTTACAAACTAACAAACAAGACTGCACTGGCGTATCTTAGCACAGGTTTTTAGCCAATCGTACACGTAAATATTAATTTTTAAGGAGATAAGTGACGTTCTTTCAATCCGTGTGTCTGATTCATAGTTCTAAAACAGCTAGGAATCAGTTCTACGTTAGCAAGATGCAAGCAATGATACCAAACGTTGCAAGACGTTCAACAAAAACCGGAATGGTATGTTCCACAGCCCACTGATCTGAACATCCTAACTACCGGAAACTACAGGCCGCTCCGCCAGCATTTGTTGAGTTTCCTTCATCAAAGCTCTGAAGATTCAGGCTGACCTCAATATTATTTTAAACCCCAGTTCCTATTTCAAATAAAACACAATGTGTCTCCATTAGAACATCAACTGGTTAATGGTGTAGAGGGGAACAATTGCAGTTTATTCTGAGAATCAAACAAAACTCATATATATGGTAAAAATGCAGTTACCGGATGTTGGAATACGTGGTACATGCAGATGTCACTGTGCTTTAACGCGATAAGATCGTAATTAATGAAGACAGGAAACTAAATTCACGTAGAATCAAATTATGTAGCACTACCAACACGACGAATTCCAACACACAACTAAGTTCCTACCGAATATGGCTACAAGACTGATTACTTCGATACTGCGTGAATTATCATAAGGGAACTAGGTACTTGGGAGGGAAGAGTCCCCCTGGTCCACTTCTCCTGTAATGACCAAGTAAAACATAGTCGGGTTTGTTGGGTTTTTGGACTTTGTCCATCGCCCAATGAGTAGAGAGTAGAGTAGAGTTTATTTACATTCCATAGATCTTTCTTAGGACTCAACCAAAGGATGTAGAACATGTCATTTCATACAATGTACACACACTTCAAAACTTTCAACACAAGTACAAGAACGTATTTCACATATCAATGTACATAAATTTCAGATTCTGCAATACAAGTATGAAAAATAATTTTACAAATTAATATACATAAACCTCAGAATTTTAAATATAAATACAAAACTTGCTTTACATATACGTAGATTATGGATATAAAGCTCAAACATTTTCAGCAGAGATGAAATCATCTACAGAATAGAAGGAGTGAGTAAAGAGGTAATCTTTCAATGCAGGCTTGAATACCTTTATATCATAATTTAGACTTTTAATTGTTGGTGGAAGATTATTAAACAACTTGATACCTGTACAGTACATTCCTTTCTGATATTTAGTAAAGTTAGCATTTGGCACATAGAGATCATGTTTACGTCTTGTTTTTAAATTATGTATATCTGTATTTCTTTTAAATTTATCCATGTTTTCCACTACAAATGATAGCAAGCAGAGTATAAATTCACTTGCAAGTGAAAGTATATTAAATTTACGAAATAATTTTCTGCAAGATACCCTGCTTTTGACACCGGCCATTATTCTAATTATTTTCTTTTGCATGTAAAAAACTTTATTACTGTCTGTTGAATTTCCCCGAAAGATTAATCCATATGACAATACAGAGTGAAAGTAAGCAAAGTAAACTAGCCAAAATGTGTACGACGTTTCGAAAACCGGATGTTTCCGTCTTCAGGTGTATGGGACAGGGGCACCTACTCTGTTGTGTCCGATAGAAAGAGCTAGTCTCAAAAATATTTTAAAAAGATACCTCCCGAACACACGTCATACCCAACTGAAGGGCCAAATCTGACGGGTGACGAACTCCACGTACGCAAACGAACATTTATAATCAAAACTTACAGCAAAGTGCCCTTATCTGTTCAGAGCGACATTTTCTACAACTCGTTATAAAACAAGTCGACTCTGCCGATTATGGTCTACCGGGTTGTAACAACGCGTGCACTTGATAGATACCAACGTTTCGGGAGAAAAATACTCTCTCCACCTTCAGGGCTGGTATGGAGACAATTCCATTTTTCTGTCTGGACTGACGCCGTGTGGACTTGCACGTACATACCGACCTACACCGCCGTGTGAACCTCGCATCTCGCACAGTTTACTGTTTGGTTATTCAACTGCTGTTTAAAGAAGATGGCCATAAATGGTCAGAAATAATACGGGTCGAACTGCTCCCCGTATCGGTTCAAACATAATAATTAGAAGCAGAATGGTGGATTCAGCACTGCAAGCAAGAGTTCGAGCTTTAAAATGTGCAGAATTTAACATTCCAGTTTTAATAAACCAACAAACGAAAACAAAACTGATTACGGTATTAAGCTTCCTGCCTAGAAGTTCAAAAATATCATGAGCTAATTTCTAAAATGCTACGCTACTTAGGCCTACACTGGCAACTCGGAAGAGTTCTTTGTTTTATATAAATATGATCATCGCTTTGTAGGCAAACCTCATCCCCACGCATTGCAATATGCGAGTGAAGACTCCATTAACATATTATAAAGAAACTGCCATTGTTTCGCTGCAGGTGCGTGGCCCATTTCCCATAAAACCGGTAGCCGTGAATACAATAGTAAGAAACACGAATCTCTAATGATATTTGAGGAAAAATAGAATGAAGACTCAATTTCATGACGTACAACTCTCACTTTCGTACCAGACGGGACACACGCGAGAAAGGATTCGACATCGTGACAGCGCCAAAACAAGATAACTCACACGGAAAAGAAAACGTATTTATAAACAAAGCGGTAAACATTAATTAAGACAATAAAAATGCTTATAAATTTGTAAATGAAAGTATTTTTCTTTAATTTTTTCGTCTATTAGTCACATTTAAGACATGTCAATAATGAAAATTATTCCTTATTCCTTGACATCACGGAAAATTAAAATTAATTCTGCTCGCGGCGAGCGTAAGCCTCAACTTGCTGACCAGCCCGATGGGGCGTCATTTTTATCGGACGATTTATTCAAACCATTTTACGTTTAACTGTATTAATCACCTGAACCATAAGAGTCTATATCAAATACCATTCCTGCATGAACAGTGCAGGAGCTATAATTTAATCTGGATAATTCGGGCAGTATTCTTCCTCGCCAGCTACAAGCAAGTACGAAGTGCACTCTCTTAAAGCGCCGTTACCTTGCACGTACTTTGAGCCAGACATAACGGAAATTGTACTTTACTCAGTTACAAAAGGAACAGCAACTGCTGGTACAAGATACTTACTCAAAATCGTGGCACACAGAATGTAACCATGTGTTCAATATTCTTTCACAACTATAAAGCATCAAGAGTAAATAAAAATCGATGAGTAACGAGTAATATCGAACGAAAAGAACCGATACTCATCTACAAACACAGTCACTAGAGACTCAGGTTCGAAGCCTGAATCTGTACCCACTAACTGACGGCACGATATTTCTCTAATCTGAACCTGTTACTTCGAAGACGTCACGGACATAAATTACCTGTCCAATCCATGAAGCTCCTCGTTGCGGAGTTTAACCACTACCTTCTTAGGGCCACATGGTCTGATCGGGACTTACTAACGACACGTAATGTCCAAAAATTGGGAGGAAAAATATGTACCTAGCAACAAAACTTAGAAAAGTAAATCCTACACACATTTTTAACACCCTGTGATTTACAGTGCCAATTCAACAATTTATTTACTTTCTTTAAAACAGGTTGCTGTAACGAAAAAGTTTGTCTTAAAATATTTTTCTCTCCTAGTTATCGTTTAGTAGATGTGAATTCCCCAGCAATGTTTACAGGACTACTCCGAAACTCGAAATGCTTACAAATTGTGGTAAATTGTACACCTGCACTGGGTTTAAGATCTCAATTCTACACAGACGTGCTTCAAAATGGCACGTAGATCATTTGCGAATTATGCAATTCTTGCTAGCACACAAATGTCGCATTTCTTTATCGTCGTGCTGAAAGTTTCTTGGAAACTGTCAAAATATTAATTTCCTCCTTATATCGATACAAATAAAAATTACCTCAGATTTATTTTTGTTTAAAAGCGTCATAAACGCAAGGAACATACAACTATTTTGCTCATATTACAGCACAGGTACAAAAATACTGACTTATCCTTCATCTAGACATTCTTTGAAGAACTCGAAGGTTAAAGGTGTTCTCCCTAAGACGAAACTTGGCCAAGAGAACAAGGACACTACTTTTCGACGAATAATCCGCTGGTGTTCGCACACCCGAGATGCGTTAACGCAACGCTACTGAGATGGAAGTTTTTTTCAGTATAACAAATAATAATTACCTCCATAATTGATCCCCTCAGTCACTTTGGTCTAAGTGTTTTAGGTCACACCGTTTAACTATTCTCACAGTTTGATATTGTACAGAATAAACATTGGTATTTCTCCATAACTTGAATAAACAAAAACAAAAAAAGTAGATACAGTACGGAGAAACTGTAAATACCAGCCTATCTCGGCGACAAATAGCGGTCACTGTGAGGTCAAGTCGGCGAACACATCATCGACTTCTAAGAAACGTGGCTAGAAGTCTCATCGATGTGGCGTTTTTCCGGTGGAAGAATAGACTAACGGGCGTTTTAGAAAGCCGTACGCTGTTACACTTTCAACGTATCCTAAGATTTAGGAACATGTAAACACACTGAAATAATTATTTCATTCATTGTTCTCCAAATTATTGGCAGTATGATCTGAAGCTTTCACGGCGACCAAGTTTAATGAATTCTTCTCGGGCTACCAGCCTCAGGACAAGGACGAAGATGGTTCTCGAAACGTCGGTGTTTTCTCCATTCAACCACCTGACACGGATGGTAGCTCGAGAAGAATTCAGTATAAATTTATCGGCAGCTTAATGTGTTGTGAAGAAACGTGTGCTTCTTGTTGTAAATTAATTTTTTTTAATAATAAATAAGGAACATTTATTTTAGTCTCTTCATTTTTCTCAAGTTACTTTTGAAGATGAGTTTTTTTTAAGAATAATGCTGTTAAATTTGGAATAAAATTGAAATAAAAATAAATTTTCTTTATTGAACAAGCCAATAAAAGTAAACAACTTTGTTGCGGAGATGGAATCCATCCAATGGACGTTTTTCCTCCGAAATTTTCGGTTTTCTGGCCAACGAATCATTTCTTACACGTGTACGAAGTTTCAGGCATTAATTCTATCCGGAATAAACTAAAAACGCGTGACGAACAGACAACTGTGAATAATCAAAAACTATACAGAAGCGTAATAATGAGAATGTACTATTCATTTTAACATTTTATTGACAGCAATATTTTGAATTGCATATAATTCGACTTGCTGAGTAATAGGATAAGAATTACTGGATATTCTCTTTTTTTCAGTATTGGTTTGCAGATTACTTAACAAGCAGGAATAACACCGCACAGTATTCAAATATGCAACCACCTTAATGATATCCTTGCCAACACTTCGTCAGTTTCCGGCAGAAAAGAGCTTTAATGACACAGGTTAGAGTTCAAACTGCTACACCAAGCAATTTCGCACATTTTTAAACTTCAGAGAGGAGGGGGGCTATCAAGGCACATCTAATATCAGAGTTAAGTGTTTTCTTGAACCGTCAATTTCTCGTCTGCACTGAGCCTGCCCCAGTTAACAGAAGAAGCACGTAAGTTCAATTATTACGACCAACCTCGAATGTATTTCTATCAACTGTCCATGTGATTTTCATGGTGTGGTGTTTCAGGGCAAGAACAATAGAAACTTCCTCACCTTTGTATTCAGGTAACTAACTACACCACGAGTTGTCCACAAATTGATCAGAAGCGTTACAAATGTCTCAGTCAAAAACGAAAAATTGTATAAGCTACAATGAACTCTATTATTCAAAGAATTTAAAACATTTTAATTGGAAGTACAGCCTGTCATTGTCTCATCATATTTAAAAACAACAATTCGCAATACAAATAGAGAAAATACAACATAAAGAACACTGAGTTTAATTAAATACTTTAACAATCTAGACAGGTTGAATCGATATAGACTCGATACAGATACGGAATTCAGTACTGAATGGCATCCCCATCCCGTGCTGGTATTTCAGCCTTGCACTGCAGATGATAAATAAATCAAACTTTCTTAGTCCACTTTACTTCTGTGCCGACAGCATGCAACGGATATTTCGCCAATTTATTCGACATGAGGAGTTTTCACGCACTGTGACACTTAGCAAACCCACCTAACATTTTATCACAAATGACATGAGAAATGGAAGTTTATTTTCGGACGTTTCAATTGGCCCCTGACCGATTTCACGCAAAGACAAGTTCTGTAACAGTAGGTATATGTCATGGTGCAACCACTCAGCGTAAACAGGCTGAGAAACTACGTAAGTCAGCTAACAGTCTTATTGGCGAAAGTGTCGTGGAACTCATTACCCATTCCTGATATTGGCTAAAAATAGAGCTGACCAATTTCGTTCCTACGCCAGCAAAACAAGTCCGCAAGAACATAGCTCCCTTCTGGGATGTTGGCCGTGTAGCCTTGCAGATACTGACCGACGTTTCAGAAAAGCTTGCCACATTCACTATCAGGGCGAAAAGTAGCGTCCAAATGACAGGCCATCGTCACCGTCGGAATTTGAAATATCACCAATTCAATACGCCTCGCATCTACTTCGGACCAAATACATAAATTAAACTTTATAATTTCAAACCTCTCATCTTTTGAAAGTCTTTTATTATTCTCAGAAACACATACTCTCCACACCAAAATCGTCGACGCGAGAGACGGACAAAATAACAAATTTCTGGGTCCTCCGAAATACGACAGAGACCAAGAGTAAACCCTCTGCGGTGAGTTTCCTCAGTCCCTCAAGAGAAATGCTGGAATAGTACCTTCGACATTTCTCAATACATCAGCCACATGCATGCCGCTATTCACAGCTAACACAGTGGCACTAAACACCACTTCCAGGAGAAATGAGTTTCAATGTGTATGCCGGGCACGTCACGTAACTCAGTATACATCATGTCACGAAGTGGAGACTTTTGTGCTTTTGTTACATCCCGGGAGCGTGCAACCATTTCCGTCTGTAATTATGATTACGAGTTGTCACGTCGAGAAGGTTGAGAGGTGTGGGACTTGCACGGAGGAGATGAGAAATACGTACAAAATTCTGGTCATGAAACATTTCGGTAAGAAACCGCTTCGAAGACTTGCCTGTGCATGGGAGGATATTAAAATGGACCTTAAGGAAACAAAGTTGTGGACTGGATTTATCTTTCTCCGGACAAGGACAAGTGGAGGGCTCTTATGAGCACTGAGATGAACTCTGAGTTCTACAGAAAATGGGGAATTTCTTGACGAGCTCGGTGACTACTAGATTTGCTATGACTGTGCTCCATGGTTACATATATTTCCCATACAATGTAATGTACTATATTAGGTTCAGTCCACTTGAAACTACAAATTCGCAGGTGAATCACATTGTACAGATTTGGAAGCGCTAGCCGACTGATGTGCTACCCGAAGACCACGCCACCTCATCGCGACCACACCCAGAATAAGAATTACACACCGCAGTGATTCAACGACCCGAATTAACAGACATGTCACCCTTCCATCCTTACCTCGGAAAGGAACGACCTGCACTTACAATAGCTGTAGTTTATGTGCCCTGCAGACAAGATACCAAGTTTCTCAAGATCGAAAAAGAACAAGCAAAATGAAATGTTTTTTCGTTCCTTTGTGTAAAACAAAGACACTCGACACTGCTGCACAATGGCAAGCCAGTCCTTTTACCACTATTAAGATTTACGCCGAAAATTGCTGTTCTGCCTTCATTAATGTGTATTTGTTTATGAAAACCAAAAACAACAGAAATTCATTTCATTTCAGTGCTTCGGCTCCGTAGTCTATATACCTAAAATGGCAACTTCAAACCGGCAAATAAGGATGTGATGCTGCCGTGCACAGCTTCACGATGGTAGGGAAACTTTAAGCCCATATCTACTGCAGAGACCAGTCACACAACAGTGGATTTTTTTTCCTCTCTGGAGCAGACGTTTGTAAATACATTTTTGCAGAAAAAATAACACTGCGATCGCGGAAAATTTGCCATCAACTTCCAGTTTGACAGCCAGTAGGAACAATGTTTGGAGATATGACTCAAAATCGCCCTACTGGTCAAGGAATTCCCCGCCTTTTATGTAACCCGCATTCACAACCGCCTACAACTTGTCCCTATTCTGAGTCTGACGAATCCTTTGATTCGTACAAACCGTGAGTCGAATAATGTTTGTGCGTCAGCAAATACAATCAACGAGATTGTCCGACAAATTTACAGTAGACAGAATACGTGCTCAATAAATTATTCGCCAAAAGATAATAACAGCAACAACTTCCGCTCTGTAGGATTATGTCCTACGAAGGCCGTACCAGAGCTCAGGGTTTAGACGCTGGCTTCTCGCCGCGGAGAATCAGATTTAATCCCGTGTGACTTGGGGCGAGATTTGTGGTGGACAAAATAGCACTAGAGCAGGCTTTCCCCGGCCAATCATCATTCCATCCCTGATCTAAACACATCACCGCCCCAAGAGGCGCGCGTCATCCCTGACTACGAAGTACCCTATCATACTTGCGCTGTCGGCATCATCTCTGACCCGACACTCATCTGGCCTCAGTGAAAACGCAGTTCATTTATACATCCTACGACCATGCACACAACCCAGCGCACTAACCGCGCTGAATTGCATTTTAACGTGTGAAAAACATGTTTTCAGTCAGTTGCGAATTGCCACAGCAAGCGGTCTTCTCCGGGTTGTGAGAATGTTTGCCCACGACTGTGCGGTTGATTTTAAAGAGCACATTATTGTATTTTTTTAAAGTGTTCTGTCTGACGACAGGTCCATATGAACAGGATCCTTCTTCCATCCTTTTCTCGGACTGGGACCTGTTCATATACGTTCTTGGCAGATGATCCAGAAGTGGTTTGCCATTGCCTTCTTCTGTGTATGAATGGAGTAATTGTTGGGATGCCACGGAGAAACCGGGGAAGCCCCCGGAGGAAAACTCCGTGTTGCCTAGACCACGGCTTTTCCCAACACAAGTTATAAATTCGGGCACCGCCGGGAATCGAACCCGAGACCCCAGGATTACAAGGCCAGCGTTCTAACCGCTAGACCACCGTGGCGGTCACATTATTGTACACCACTTAAAATATCGTTCAAACTATAGGAACATCACGCTGGACACTATCCATTGTCTAAGGTGCATTTGACGTACACGAAGTTTCAATGATACGCCGTGAAATTCAAATCACTATACAGATCCTGTTTAAAGGTATCAAGACACCGATTTTCGTCTCTGAAACGTCGAAGGACAACCGTTGACGCAACCGGCTCAAACGTCTCGTTATTTCTAACGTGCCTCGGTCTACCACTTAACCAGCGCGCCTACTATCCAAACAGTGCCATCATATTTTATACAAGGTAGAACGAGGAGGAGATGAGTATTCATAATATTCTTTCCACGAAGACTGGGCCGTGGCTACTTGGTCGTACTTCTAGTACTTCATGGAAGAAATAAGTATCAGTTCCAGGCTTAGTTTAGACATTACTGTACTGTATTCACTTTCACGCATCGGCAAATGCTGTCACCAAAACATTTTACATACAGGTAGTCAAGGTCACAATACCACTTACTCATGTGATAGCCATGAAACGACCCAGTTGTCATGGAAATTCACAGCCTGACTTCAAACTGTAGGACTGTGGTTCCAAAGCTCTTTCAGACCTGGGGCCACCTTCACTTCCCTATCGATTCGTGGGCCACAGTTTTTAAAACATCGTGACAATTTATTAAAACGCAGCAAGAACGACGAAACCGAAGTGCGTAGAATCGTGAGGTATGGTTGAAGTTTACAGACGTTTCAGATGCCTGCTGCTACTATCATTAGGACGAATTGTCCTGACGACAGAGACTACACGAAGCAACATCCCAGAAGACACTCATCATCTTCATAACAGAAAGAAGTTAAATGATTCGTTAATCTACAGGCCCAGAGGGAAATGAAAACGTTTGCTTATAAATCAGACTGGCTGAAGGAGTGCTTCGAACAAATAGCGACATCTGTACTCCGAATACGATCCAGATTCCGATGCGGCACCCCTGAGCTCAATGCCATTTACTAGGCTTTCACCAACGAGGCTCTGAAGGCCAAGCGATAGGACTACAACCATTATATCTGTCGTGAACGTTGCACCACCTAATAATGTCTGAAGACTACAAAGTGTATCATATGCACACAACACATGAGTGAGAGTTCAATTACACGCTGCCACAGTAACCCCTAAAGCACGTTATGTTCTTACTTTAACGAGACACAGGGTCTCAATTACAGAGATCAACTAACTGGTTGACGCTGTTCAGTGAAATAATCGAAGTTTATTATGGTAATCATACTGAAATACATAATAAATTGCAGTCTTCCAGTAAATTGCAGTTACCACTGCATCTTAAAAGGTTTCACAAGACAGGAAAGATGTGTACTCCCTGGAGTACACAGGACGGGCGTAGACATCAACAGAGAGACCAAGGGCCAAATGCCACGAAGGCAAGAACTGCCTTAGTGCACTGATGCACGACTGTGATTACAGGTCACTGTTAAATAACAATAAAGTGACAATAACAACGGGAATTACAACAAAAAAACAGCAGGAATAACAATGACAATAAAAATAACAGCAGGAATAACGATGAATACAGGAACAGCAACAATAGAAATAACAAAAAGAACAATGACATCCGAAGCCACTGTTTTTAAAAAACGCGAGACACGGACGGGGTCTGTGAGTTTTCCGGTCATGCCGAAGCGTTAAAAGCAGACAACAAAAAACCTGGGGATTTGGGTAGACTTAAGCACACTTAGTAGTGAATTATATTTGCTACTTAACACAATTAAATACATGCAAGTCAGACAGATACAATAAGTCTAATGGATCTGATACGATCTGCGATTAAACAATGTTTATGCGCGAAACCATCCCTGCCGAGCGATTATTAAAATCGCCCAGTAAGTCCGCCCGTCTGTACGATTGAAACAAGTGAAAAAGATCTTTACAAAATTTCACAGGGCACTAAAATTTGTCAAGATATTCAACTTTTTATTAAAATTAGACAATAACAGCGGGTGCTTTACATGCGTTTCTGTGCGCCGAAGTGACAATGAGGGAATGTCAGCGTTACCGTGGCACTGCGCTTGCTTGCTCGTTAAAGACAACTGACGTGCGTAAAGCGAACAACAAAGCTCTACTGGAGCGGCCTATCAGACTGCAGAGATCTGTTACCAATAAAACACACAGCCTAGTGGTAATGTGTACAACATAATTTTTTGTCGACAGATTGAACACGTAGATCGTGCACTGCAAAGATAACGCCGTACCAATCACTATGTTGTCTAGCTCATCGTCCAACTGCCCTCGGGGGAGTCTCCGACAACCGGTTTCTAAGACGCACACCTCTCATAAACCCCTGCTTCCTGATGATGGAGAATGATCAGTGACCATCAGCACGTTTCTTTACTGGTTTTCTCGTAATGCTTTCTCACACAAAAGACTTCTCAAGAAAAATTTTTTTTGTTCGTATGGCTGATACATAATGCTATATATAGCCCCGGTGTACGATGTACACAAGGACCCCGTCACGGAATCCGTTCCAGTACCAGCAAAACTCATTGTCGTGAACTATTTTCCCTAGACAGAAAAAAACTTTCATGCAGTCTATCTTTACAATTACCGTCAGAGAGAATGTCCGTAAGTCCCGTCAAGTGTGTAAGCTATATTTTTTAAGCAATGCTTGAAGTCACTCGTGCCGTTCCTTCGGTCTGCGCAAACCGTAGTTTTATCGTTCACGCGCTCCAACAAACCTGCGCAAACCAAGCTCGTACAGACATGTTGCAAAAAAAAAGGGGGGGGGGGTGGACGGCGATTAAAACCACGACTACAAGTGTGCATTACGCAGCAAGATCCCTTCAGGAGTGCGCTGTCTGGTGCACCACAGAACCTGAACTGCAGATCTGACTTGTAATAAAGCTAAAATGGCTCACTGCGGTGTGAATACAAATATTCTATCTAAATGTGCCTCTGCGATTCTTCATACTGTGTTGTCTGTCATTCATTTGTGCTTACTGATGATATAAATTGTACTGCGTGTAACACCGAAGTAGTTTACTTAGCAAGGGACGATGTCTTGCGCTTGCGCAGGACTCCGCCCTTAGCTTTTTGGTTGGTTGGTTACCGAAGTAGTTTTTCTTAATTTCCTTACATGCACACTACAATAAAGTACGTAAAACAGAAGTTGTAAACCTGAACAAGATCTGAGTTACATATTATAATATGGAATATCAACCTCGTGTGTATACATCCTTTTGGGGACAACCAGTATCAACTGGGCTACACGCAAACCTATCTTGGTACACGATCCTGAACGTTTTATCGTCTTCGTTATAAAAGTTACGTTCTGATACTCCTCCTAAATGAATCAATACATAATCTGCGTTCGGCGTGAGGGCAGGGCACAGCTATTCTTACAATAAAGACGGGCAGCATTTTTTTAAACTTTAAGATGAACACCTTCTAGTCTCACAACTTTCGCTGGACTGTGTTACAAATTTGTATTACTGTTAAAAGAGCCCAGAGAAATGCTCTTCCGGTCTCACCTAATTCTTTCAATATGTACAAGTGAACGACTCTTTCAGTTAAATAAATAAAATAAATCCGTGGCGTAGCAGCTCCAGAGAGCCGAGTTAACATTCTTCAAAATGACGTCAAAGTAAATTTAAAAAATCAAAACTGCATTAAGAAGACGACGAGCAGATTAAATTTGGGGATACAATCGCTACCATTAAGTTCCTATCCCACGTAAGTACTTAAAAGATTAAAACACATAAAGAACAATTTTATCTACTGTTTTGTATCGGGTCCTGTCCTTTCACTAGGGGATAATCGTAAATTCTGGCTGCATGACAACAGAATGGTGAGCTGAGCATTCCGAACTAATAAGAAGTAACAACACCGTGCATTAGTCGGAACTTCATAGTTCGTACTCATTCAGATGATCACGACGAGAAGCATGAGCTAGGTACGTAACATTGGGGAGTTCAGTTCAAAACAGCAGTCGGAAAAAGTGAAATTGACATTTCAAGAAATGGGTGTGGAGAGTGTGAACGGGATTCATCTGGCTCAGGATCGTAACCAAAGACACGCTCTTGTGAACACAGTAATAAGCCTTCGGTCCCCATAAAAAGAACGGCGTTTATTAAATAACTGCGCTACTATGAGAACTCTATGCACTTAGCTATAAAAATTGTCTCTTTCTGCGCAAAATGTAAGGGCAGAAGTTTAAGTGGGTGTGGCAAGGGCTGGCATACTCGCGACCTAGGCCTAAAGTAGGATCCCAGAAAAAATATATGACGAAGGAATAAATGACCCCACCGCTGACTAGGCTGCACAGTGCAGTGTTGTACTGCTAGGGCCTTCTGCGAAGAAGCTATCAATTCCAGAAATTCCATTCTACGACTCCCGCATCCATTTTATCTGCAGTAATGACAGCAAGGAACACAGCGAGGTGACAAGGACAGTCACTTACTGCTCCTGTCAGCTTTCTCTCGAGGCTTTCGCAACTTTATGTAACTTCGAGAAAAAGTGCTTTAGGCAAATGATTCATTTTCGAGAGTTTTACTAAATTTTAAATATGTAAAGCCAAGGACCCCGGCGTCAGGTAGACAGATTTAGTTTCCAAGCTATCTCAACCGTGAAGCGGATAAGGTGGTTCATTGCTCTGTGTCGCAAGAACGCAGTGCTGATTCATGTTACGTCGACAGGTTCGATTGGAATTCTCTCTCATCCCTATAACGAAACTAACTTTGACCCCATCTGCAAGACAAAATATCACCAGTCCGCCGTCTTCTGCGGCATCTGTTTCAACAAGATGATGACTATTCTGGGATGTTACAACCTGTAGTCAGATAAATACCGACTAACGTTTCAGATGAGCTAATTACTCTGCCGATACAGGCTGGAAACACCTCAACTTCGGTCAACATATATAACACTCGTCACCGCGAAGACCTAAAATGTAACCAATCATTTTATTACTTCCAAGGGAAAATGAACAAACAGTGCTGCTCCTAAAAACATTTACAACAAAATTGTAATTAAACAGTCAAGAAGAATGAAGAATGGAATTCCAAAAGCAATTACGTCCCTTGGAAATCCATGTACTCATTATTGATTTCCTGCATTTTCCTCGCCGAGGTGAACACTGCACTGTATCTCAACAAGGACACGATCAACTCATATCGAACGAAAATCCACAAAAGCGTACTAATAAACTGTACAAACATGGAGCTGCAATACAAACCAAGCTCTCGCAAAAACATAAGTTTTATAATGTCACAAGCAAGTACGTGAACTTCGCTGAGTTCTTCGGGTACTTCCCGACAACTTCCAATAACAACTGAAAATAAAAGACAATAATAATAGGATATCCATAGCTCAAAGACGTGTTCTGGGGGTCGATTTGAGGGTCCAATAAACGTAAGTCCGCAAATCAGTCGTCCAGAAAATAATGACATTTTAACAATTAAGTTTGCTGGCGGAATAATTATACGAGTAATTTATATTTAATTAATTTCATAAGATTATTTCACAAATTTGTAAACGATTAAATCATATTAATTACCAATACTTTTGCAAATAAAGTGATCTAAAGTGATATAAGATTCTGCAATTTTTTTATATTCACCATTTTCCAAAGCATATTTACTCCTAATTTCATAGTGCATGTAGTTGTTTTGTTATTGTTGTTCCAAAATATTTTTAAGTCCGTCTATTTCAACTTTTGCACAGTTTTGAATTAGTTATTCACAATATTTATATTATGATCCTGGCCTGCAAGATTTTTTGTAATTCTGACATGCTCCATCCCAATGACAAAACCAAATATGCTGACTGCTATAGGAAAAACAGTTCATCTGTGCAACTACGAGATGAAGCAGACATTCATTTCAGATAACAGCTCAGGATTTTAAGAAAATATTTTCAGTGTCATAAGACTTATGTAATGATAAAAATATAAGGCTTTATAATCAAAATACATGTTCTACATGTAAAATACATATCAATTACAGAATTATTATGAATGAAGAGGATGTGGAAGGAAACAGTGGCACATAACTTCATACACATACCCAACACTTGGGAGCAGAAACTGATACAAATCACAGAAAAACTCATCGCAAAGGCATCTGGTAAGATCACACCAATCACTATACACTGACATTATTTGACTTCTGTATGAATTTCCATAACTTCACTTACATTCAATGATGTACACAGGTACTTGTTTGGATACTCACCCATGTGTGATTTTATGTGAGCAACGTATTCTAAAATTTGTTACTTGCTATGTTATATATCAACACCAAACTGCTCTACTTTAAACCAGTACAAATATGTGAGATTTGAGGTTCCCACAACAGCAAAGATGTCAAAGTTGTTCCTCTGGGTTACCATGCATTACAGATATTCCATCACAGCACAATGATATTTTCACTTATCAGAGACAAACACCCATGTCCAACAAGATATAACAGGAGAAATATATGTATTAACACACCATAACATTAATTTTTCACTGCAAGCCCTTGTGTCACTAACACCATCCAATGACCAAACACAAATATAATCAATAAAAATAACATCAAAGAGCAAGCAAAATCTCTGCAAAAAAATAAGAGTGCAGTGAAACTACAAAATTCAACAGGGACAATATGACCCCATAAGTGATAAACAGCAGCCCAGATTCCCTCTTGCATAATAACCATACTACATGACAACCTAAAAGTAACAAATAACAATAAAAATTGTAAACGTACAATAATTCAAAGAAATTAGCCTGGGATATAACATATCAATACTGGTCTATATCAGTTGCATGTAACTACAGAAAATGTCATGCATTTCTCCAGAAATATGAATCAGAATATCACACAGCCCTAGAGTTCCCAATTTGCATTCTGCCAATGTGTTTTGTGCAACATAAACATATTTGCAAAATTACAAAAGCCTGTATGATAAAGAAACAGTTACCTACTAGGTTAAATATTATTGTAATTTTACATGAATAGTAAATACGAAGAAATCACCAAATCTGTTAAAGAAAATAAATGATTAGACCTAATATGTGAACTTGTTTGCCTAGTATTATAATAAACTACCATTAAGTTTCAAAAATTTGCCCTCATTTGGTAGCTGCCAATCACTGAGGGTGAGTATAGCCAGTCTTGAAAGGTTAGGAACCCCTAATATAATGGAAAGAATAATTGGTATAGGTTTGCTGTAGTAATAGCAATTACCTAATGCATATTTAGGTAGTAACATCACTTCTATACCAAAACAACTTATTCATACTACCTCACCACCTAAACAAAAGTGTGGATAGAGCATGTTTATAGTTCATCAACAATTAAAAGTCTAAATTATGATATAAAGGTATTCAAGCCTGCATTGAAAGATTACCTCTTTACTCACTCCTTCTATTCTGTAGATGATTTCATCTCTGCTGAAAATATTTAAGCTTTATATCCATAATCTACGTATACGTAAAGCAAATTTTGTATTTATATTTAAAATTCTGAGGTTTATGTATATTAATTTGTAAAATTATTTTTCATACTTGTATTGCAGAATATGAAATTTATGTACATCGATATGTGAAATACGTTCTTGTACTTGTGTTGAAAGTTCTGAAGTGTATGTATATTGTATGAAATGACATGTTCTACATCCTTTGGTTGAGTTCTAAGAAGGATCTATGGAATGCAAATAAACTCAACTCAACTCAACTCAACTCAACTCTACTCTACTCTATTCATCACATTTCTAAAGAAATAATGATGCTAACTATATCAGTGACGAAGTCCTTCACAGTACTGAATGAGAAGTTATAACTTACTTAATGTGTACACTAAACAAAACTTCAAACTCAAAGGGCAGAGACAAATTTTTAGTAACCCCTATTCAAAGTTAAATCCAGTATAGATCATGCCATCCAGTTTCCTCACAATCCATTTTAATACCATTCACCCAACTATGCCTACCTACACCTTCCAAACCATCTCTTCCCTTTGGGTTTTACAACATAAATTTTGGACGAATTTCTCATTTATCCCATGTGGCTCATATTCACAACCTGTCCAACTCACACTATCATACCATTCGACACTACAAAACCTATGAAGTTGAAATGCGGCGATAAGAACTGGAAATAATGGATCACAAACAATCACTCAGAATTGGTTAACAAATGAGCACTGTCATTAAAATGCTCTGTATTTTGGGGTAACTTTCCTGTTACCAAGAAAAACTCCATAATAGGTGATTTGTGTGAACACCTGCTGGATTTGGATACTATACTGTAAAATTTGAACACAGGTGTGACGGTTAGACAGCGGTTGACATTTAGTAGTAGTAGCAGCAGAAACAACGTGCACCCATAACTTTCTCGTAACGAGTAATCCATGTTATTATAAAAGCGTTCAGATTTCAATAAATTTCTAAAGGCAGTGATTTTAAAATACATACTTGCTCCTTAATCAGATTAGTCTTCACAGCATTTACATTAACACACACAAAAAAACTTATGCCATACGTCCAAAGGTACAAAATTGCAAGATGGCGATTGTTATATAGCTTAAACTACTCACGCACTTTTTCATAAAACAAAAGAATAATGTACTGCTCTCACCTGTAAATTAGTATTGGTGTCTTCAATAATTTTATCCGTTTCCATTTTAAGCATTGTTTACGCACTCACACGTACTAAAATATATCCTAAATAGAAGACAATCATCAACACTCCCTCACACAGGAAGTCAATATCTCAATTTATGTTGTGACGTCATTGACCTGTGCAGA
Source organism: Zootermopsis nevadensis (assembly GCF_977971745.1). Lineage (NCBI taxonomy): Eukaryota > Metazoa > Arthropoda > Insecta > Blattodea > Termopsidae > Zootermopsis > Zootermopsis nevadensis. The sequence goes on along the minus strand of NW_028259152.1, from coordinate 2,679,162 downwards.
TAGCGCTCTGGTAGCGAAATCCAGGGTAGCCAATAATGATTGTAAATTTCGGGATATTGTTATGTTTGTTCTTTCTTCAAGTACGTTCGTATTTACAACCACAGAATAACTATTAAAACGAAAGTTTAAATTCGAAAAGGTATATAAACATGTATTATTACTAACATTTTATGGCCAAAATTTGTTTCACAATTCATTGCATTCACGGGATCCCCAATTACAAGTTGGTAGATTTGTAAGACAAATGAGGTCGCTTTTCGCGAAACACGAATGGCGGCATATTTGAGAGAAAATTGCATTTTCATTGTAAATATAATATTACTGAGCTTATGACATTCAAAAAGAAAGTACTTGGATTCACTGTAATATTCCTTGAAACAGTATGAGAATGTATACGTCTGTCTCCTGAGTTGTTGCATCCTGTAGTCTAGTTTATATTTGCCCATGTTTCAGAGATGTTTAACTTCAGTAAATTTCTACGAGACAGCCCCCTTCATGTTCTCCGCCATGAAAACTAACAGTCTCACAGAGTACAAAGATGTTTATAGTTTGGGGTCCTGCTACATTCAAGGAAATGACTATCATTTACAGAAAAGTCAATAATTTTCCTAAAAGCTTCAATATCAATATATCATAGAAGGTCAAAGAAATTATTAAGCAATTTCATGGTTAATTTTATTCTGATCTTAGTGGTACCCAGTAGAGCAGAGATAGGGAATTTACTTCTTCATAACTCATATTTCAATGAAGGGCAGAAGAATAAGAATAGATTAGAACAGAACAGAATCTGTTTACATTCCACAGATCCTTCATAGGACTAAGTTAACGATGTAGAACATGTCATAGCACAGATACAATACTTATTGCTACTACAAATATAAATACAAAGTTGTGACAACCATTTACAGTTCATAGTTTACAAAAATAATCATACAATAAGGTATCACAATCAATGCATGTATTTACTATAATTGAGGATTTCTGGTTAAGGTAAATTCTTCTATGGAGTAGGAGTGAGATATTAAACTCGTTTTTGTGTGTTCCACACATTCAGTACACTGAAATTATTTGTAAAATAAAATATTTAGGATTATGGCAGATGCTTAGAAGTTTAGGAGCATTCATATTAGTAACATGTGATTCTATGATCTGCTATAGATGTAACTTAAGGTAGCATTAGAATAATTCATTTTGACTCACATCTGTGTGATTACAGTAGTTTATACATAAAAATGTGTATACATTAATGGCACCCCATAAAAAATATTATGAAAAAACTTATATTTTTAGAAATAAGAAAGGTAAAAATGATATATGTATTTCAACCTTCATTATTCCTAATTGTATTGGCAAGCTTTCAATTTTTTCTGTTTTATAATAAGAAAATGCTGGTGTGGCAAACATTGCATACCACTAGAAAGAATTTTCTTTAAGTACCAGTAATATTGCATATTTAGACTTGTAATCTAATATTTAAGATTTTCTGTCCCAGAAAGACAATGATTTTCATCTTCATTCATACATGCAATAGCTCATAGGAAGTAATTATATGTTTTGCTTGTCAGTTTATTGTTATAATCATCTAAAGTGCACAAGGTTTTGGAACTGAAAATATTTCCTCCTCCCGTGCTTATTCTATCTGTAACTGGATAAAAGATATAGACAACTGTACTTTGTTTTCTTAATTCCCTCTTAAATCTAATTTTAACTACCAATAAAAATATTTATATATAAAGAAAAAACTAGACCTTATCTAATCATAAGTATTAATGACCTAAATGATAGACTACATGATGGATATTTATTTTCCATATTAGAAATATTAAGTAACATTTTATCACAAGGCAGAGATATTTTTGGCCACAATCCAACATAGCTTCAGAGAGATATTCTGTTTCTAAACTGAACATGGCAACTGCAGAACTTAAACATTTTGTGAGATATGGAAAGAAAATTGCTGGTGCAGGATTAAATTATAGGTATGCTTGTGTAGCATGTGTATTAGGCATTCAGTTTTTAAGTTTAGTAAGATTGTTACATTTACTACCAAGTATGATACTGATTTTTGTTTATTCTTAGTTTCAAGATCATAAAGGAATATTACAAACTACTGATGGATTGTATACTTCTCTATGAATGTGTAAATTGCATAGGGGCATTGAAATTATAAACAGCTTCTTGGTTAATTTGTCTTGTGCTTCTGAGAACAATAACCAAAATAATTAAATTTTAAATTATATACACAGTACTATTAAGTGTTAAGTTAATCCAAAGCTTTCTAGGTAATAGAGTATGAACAAGCTGAAAGTACTAAGTAGAGGAACATAATTACAAAATACATTTTCATGTTGCAGGTCTCTTTTGACTGAAAGAAAACTCCCTTTACCAAAAGAGCCAGTTATTTTTCTGAAGCCAACTTCATCATATATTACTGAGGGTCAGAATATTGAAGTAAGTATTAGTTTCTTTTTGTTTTGGAATATGTCATTAAAGGGCAACATGATCACCTGCTCTAAGTCCACATTTAACAATAAGCAGCTTCCTCCCCCCCTTTATTGTAGGGCAGGGAACAAGTAGTAGTCTATAAATCAAAGCAAAGGGCCACACTTGATATATTCTTGGTAATTAATGTACCATGTGACTTCTTGATAATTCTGCTAGAAATGTACTGGTAGGATTACAAAATTTTTATAAGGCTGAAACCTATGCTGACATTAACTAACTAAATGGCATACATAACCCAGAGGTTCATCACCGAATTAACAAAAGCCCTCCACTGGACCCTGTCCTAGGCCTAAGCTGACATTTACTTTGTAAAAAAGATTTCAGTAATATTTTAATGTTCTAGTAAGATACACATTAATAAATAAGCATCATTACAAATATAGAAATATTTTAATTCTCAATTTACGTTCAAATTGAAAACAAAGTGACTTTTGAGACACCTTACAGTATACTGAGATCTGCTTCTTTCTCTTTCTTCTTACTACTGTCCAGCTGCTGCTCTAATAGCAGGACTGATATGCTTATAGATTCCAGATGGGTTTGTCGTGCATGAAGAAGTTGAACTGGGAGTAATCATTGGACAGAGATGCAAAAATATCCCTGAATCACAGAGCCTGCAGTATGTGGGAGGGTACTGTCTAGCTCTAGACCTGACAGAAGTGAGGCTAATGGTATGATTTTCACATTATTTTAGTTCCATCAAACATATTACAAAAATATTAGCAAAACTAAACACACTGATGAAATTTATAATGTAACTAGTCAAGTATGATCCTATAATTCAAAGTTTAGGGTTTCTGTAAGAGACCCACCTGCTTCCAGGTGGTTATTGTCTTTTGATCATGTGGCTTCTAGCAACATTTCAAATTTTTGGCAGCCTTTTATGATGTCTTGATTTACATTGTCAATGACAAAATTGCCATGCTTCTGAATGATGACCATATTGCACACATAAACATTTGATGCCTCTTAATCGCTTCATATAGTTTTAACAACCTGTATATTTGTGTCTTAACATTTACTATGCTAATATGCAATTCTTTTATTGTAGCAAGTTGTTTTATTACAGAAAGAAATAAGAGAAAATGGCTTACCATGGACATTTGGCAAGGGATTTGATACAGCATGTCCAGTGAGTAGATTTCTTCATTGTGAAGAGATACAGAATCCTAATAATGTACGAATTTGGTGCAAAGTAAATGGTGAATTGCGACAAAATGAAACCACTTCAGACATGGTTTTCCCCATTGCATCACTAATCAGCCATATATCTCAATACATGTCCCTAGAACCTGGTGACCTCATTCTCACTGGATCACCTGCTGGTGTTGGTCCCATTGGACCTAGTGATGTTATGGAAGCAGGAATAGGGGAAGATATATCAATGACATTTCCAGTTGTGGCTGTGTAACTTTCAACTGAAATTACATAATCTGAAATGGAGCTTTTCTGCAAAGATATATAAACAAGTTGTATTCATAGGATATATCATGTCCTCTTGGATTCATATGTTAAAAAGTGTTAGCATATATACTATTAAACAGATAACTTAAAAATAAAGAATTGACAGAACTTTGTTGTAACTTTCTGGTATTACTGATGTCAAGAAATGTCTATGTTCACATGGTATTTCTTGAAAGTTATTCGTACCTTGGTATTTGTAAGCAATAACCCATTGCTGCATCTAATGCAGCAGAACATGATGAAATTAAATGTTCCTTGCCATCCTCAACCCACAAAAGCATACTGTATAACAGGGATTTAAATTTAATACATTTCAGCCTGTTAGTGTCTGGATGCAGTAAAGTAACTCTTAGTGTTAGCACTAAATTGGTTACCTGCTCTGCCTGGAGTGATATTTTAAAATGTGTACTGTGTTATAACACTAATTATTTTAAATGTGAAATGTGTTTTTAATGTGATGAAGAAAGAAAAGTTTTATGTGACAATCAGAACAAGGCAGTGACTTCAATCTTCACACACTTGCTTGTCATTTATTGGTAACAACTGAGAAAAAAATCGTAAGTTGTTGGTCACAGACCTGCCTTGATATTGTCCAGTACGGACACAATCTTCAGTCATAAGCCTACTTTGACATTCCAATGCCAGGGGTTAAACAACATGGCAAAGTGATTCATTTAGCTATTTTAGAGTACTTTCTGAATTATTTCTTCTCAACTATATTGATTTTTAATTATATTTACATTTAAACATATCTGTTCCATACAACTTTGATTATTTTACACTACTCCTTCTTAGTACAATGTATTTAACAAATCCACTTATTACAAACATATTACAAAATTTTAAATCAAGCAGAGTAAAATCCCTGAGCTTGAAAAATTCTTATATTCACTTTCAGACTGAGATCAAACGCAGGAGTAGGAATGCCAGTAAAGACATGCTTGAAAACCCCAAAGTGTGTGCAGATGAACACTGTGGCAGTTCAACCATTCTTTCATAGTTATGATCCATTTCTTTGCCCTCTTGAAGTAATGAGTATTCCTCAAAATGATATGTCACATCCTGTAAAATAATGACACAAAAACATTATTATAATTAAATTGTTGCATCACATTATATTAGTGTTGCCCTTAGATTTCATAGCTGCATTTAACCCAAACTTTTGGATACAAGCCATATAAAATGTTCAGAATTATCCAATGTTTTGGCAAATAACGCTATTGCCATCTTCAGGGTCTAATCATCCTATATGATAAAACAATGTTGCACTTATAACTGAACACTTATACAATAATGCTTGCCTGAAATAAGACATTGTTCTCATTGTCAAATGGAGCAAACATCTGAAACTCTTCCATTCGTCCCTTATGATACTTTCCAAACAAGTTTCCAAGTCCCATTAAAGCTACAGAAATCTCTTTCTTCTTCAAGTCTGTTGTATTAGCTCTTATTAACACCTGAAATCAAGAAAATCTTGTTCTAGTGGAAGTTGCAACAGGGACACAAAAAGTTACACAACAAACCCAGTACTTAGGAACAGTAAGACTGAAAATGAATACTGAACAGACTTCTGTCATGTTGATACGTTTTAATTATTTCCTTCTCCTTCCAACTAAATGTTTAAATTCAGTCACACAAAGTTATTAAAGTAAGCCAAAGGCATGCTTTAAAGGTAAAATGTATTACATTTTCAAACTATTTAGCAATTATGACAATGGCCAGAAATTAACATCTTATGTGAGTAAAAAGCAATAACCAATAAACTGAAGGAAACTAATTTATAGCTTTATATTCTTCAGTCTCACTTATCCAATACTAGGTAGATAATTATGTCCAAATAAGACTTTAAATGATCCCAAGAACTATGCTGGTGGTAGCATAGCTACTTGTAGGGCCTTCCTAGCCAGATTGGTCGAGGGGGTGAGGTCAGACTAAGACAGGTACCCTGGTTCTCCAGGTTGGGGGTTGGTCGCAAGGCTAACAACCTTGCACTGTAAAAAGGAAGATGCTTCAAAACCTCAATCAAAGCCTCGGACAGACGGATCTAACAGAGGACCGAATGGAAGAGAAGATTTGTGGAGGCCATGGACCGAATACGGACCGGAGAGCCATAGAAGAAGAAGAAGGAGATAAGACTTTAAAATTTTAATCTTTTTTCCACTTCAACAAACAAAAACTAAAGCAATTCTTACTTGTCCTGGAGTTGCCCAGCTAAGATAGCACTCTCCAGTCTGGTCATCAAGACAAAGGGCTCTGAAACTGTTAGATTTCAGACCCACAGTCCATGGTTCATTGTTGGCACCATCTAGGAACAACAATACATAAATCATAATATATTCTATCCTAAGATGATTATAAAAGGTAGAATTTCTTGACAAAGATAGGATAATTAAATGATTGGTGCATGGAATATGCAGCTATTTGTTATGAAGTTATAGGTGATAAGCTCTGTCTTTTGGCATTACCTGTATATTCTTTTATTGTGCTTAGCTTAATGAAAGCCACTTCACCCTTACCAGCTGCCAGGCAACGAAATGCTCCAGCTTCACCACTGTAGAAATCTAGAACACAAAATATAAGTAGAATGCTTTTAATCTTTTTAATTCCTAGCACCACAATTCACAATTATCTTTGGGGCCTCTTTCACACAAAAATAACTGAATCATTATTACAAAGCACCGAAAGTCTTGCACTTCATGCAAAAAGATTAAGTATCTTTAATTATTAAATCTGTATTCTTGTTTACACCTCTTTACAAAAACTAGAAAAGCAGAAGTACTAGCACATTTGAACTCTGGATAGAGTTACAAAACTGAACTCCTTACTGCCTGCAAGAAATAAAATGACAATATTAACATGAAAACTAAAAGTATCCAGCCACAGGCAAATACACACTATAAACATCCAGCAGTTAATTCGATTTATTTTGTAATGTAGCGTGTCTGTTCATTAAATATTATCTTTTTCCACATGCCCACATCTTTCTATGAAAAATTTAGATCTCTTTCTCACAGCATGTTTTTGTTCATCTACATACCATGATCAGATAAATACCAACACTCTCCATTCCAGCACGTACAAATTAGTATCAGATTTGCTGGTGTAATTTTTTAAACATTTTCACTTTCCTTTACTCCGACAATGCAAAATTCAAAATACTCTCTTATCAAAGCCTGTACCATTCTGAATTTTATATTTTGTCCATTCTATTACATTGCACTATCCAGTTTAATTCTACAAGCTTACCCTTTTCACATAAGGCTTGCAAGTTAGAAGGAAAGCTGCGTGACTTGTTTACCCCCGGCGCGCAACTTTCCGAGAAGAATTCCCCTAATGCTGTACTACCAGAGCATGTAGACGAAACCAATGTTTTATTCCTGAGAACACTTAATATGGAATTCCAACCTATAACAATATTTCAATAACAAATACATGTTTGAACTAAAATCAATTTCATAAGTAATCAAGTTTGATTCACTTCATGTAAAATCAATACTACATCTGTTTCAAAGTTCAGAATCAAGCACACTGAGAAAGCAGTTAGTAATCTTGCTTTGTATCTGGGGATTAGCAGGTTTAAATGTGGGAACAAAAACTGAGGTTCTTCACGGTTATCCTCAGGCCCTCTATTATAATGCTCGGGCAGTGCCTTAAAATAGAAAAAAATGACCACTTCCTTTTGACACATTTTCCAATTAAGTATTAATCACCAACAAGCCATTTTTCATGCTGCATAACCAATCAGTCAAGAATGATCATCTTTTGTGATACAGTAAACAACCGTTTACATACAAAATCAGGAAAAAATGTTCATGTTAACCTCCTAGGCACATTATCCAACATAAATTTTAAGGTTAATGATTCTTTTAATTATGGTTCAGTGTTGTATTCTTCTGTACAATCAAACAATAAAATACAAATTTACCCTTCCTAAGATGAAGATACAAGTGGGTTGCTACATGTTAAAATATTTCCTTGCTTATGCAGCAGTGTATTCAGAGTCCATTAGAATTGTAACTTAAAGTAAAAACATATGTTAATCTGTGGCCAAAAAAAAAAATTTGGAATCTGGTTCCAGTACATTCTGCAAAAAATATGCATTGTTTATGTACAATTACAACATGTATAAATAATGCAACAAACTGTAGGTTAGAAATGTTCTGCTGAAATCTCACCATGGAGAAATTTCCAAACTAGATATTACAGAGTGACAGACAAGGCATTAAGATATTTAATACTCACCAACTCCATTATAAACAGAGAAGCATGCCCTCTTCCCTTTCAGATCATCAATATGCTTTATTGGAGAATTTGTATGCACAACTGCTGCAACTTTATGAATACTTGTAAGGTTTTTTGTATATTCATATAATAATGGCTTCAAACCAAATTCTCTGAAACAAAACAAAAAATTGACAGTGGGACCATGGTTCCGGAAAATCTGACGTAAATACGCAAACGCAGCAGTAGCATGAAGTGTGATGCGCCTTTATTTGTATAAATAAATATTTGTAGAACCTAAACCATTTGTGATATGTGAAATCTGAAAACAGATATGGAAAGCTCAAGAGGTAATACGTATTTCGTACACAAATTCTCCAGATCCATCTCTTACGGTTGTCAAGAGGCGGGCGCTTAACGCGCCAGATGCATTGAAAATTTTACACATTGGTTCATTAAAATTACAATAAATGTATAAACAATTATAAATACAATAAAATATATTACAGATTCTTAAAGGTCCTTATTTACTGATCATTTTACATATAGCTTACATTACTCTTACTCTTACCAATCCTGAGGAATGAACGTTTAAAGGTGACTCGGCACTGGATCTTCGTAACTAACGCTGTTTTTGCTGAGTGACCCTTCCATACAGACGTATTTACATCAAAAAACAAATACAAATTAAAATATATGTCAAAACTAAATTGAGAAGAACTATTTTACTACACCTATCTGTACACTTATTAGTATATCACATATGTAACTGTTGCACTAATGTGAACCCAAGGTCATTGTTGATCCTTATGCTTCTTCACCTCACATAAAACAGAACCTTATATAATGGCAAGCCATATTGTAAAATTGCTTACCTGTAACCAACAAACAGATCATCGGGTTGAGTTGTGATCACATCTGCAGTATCTGACTGCACTGCTTTCATACATAACTCTGCATTCAGTCCCTCAAGACATTCCAGCTGCGGTTCTATCCCATATATCTTGGCTACTCTTTTTAACAAGTCGCATTTGTTCATCTCTGCACTAGATTTGGTGCAGATACGTACTTTACCAGATGGTTCACAATGTGCTAAGTTGTTGGCACTCAGGAAGCCGTGGGCTAAACAAAGAATTGCTGTCACAATAAAAATGAGGACAACAGAAACCTACCTATATCTACTTGTATTAAACTCACATTAATACTTCCTGCACCTTGTTGTGGTGGTGGGGCTTGAGTACCTCAGTGACCCCAAGAGCTACGCTGGCAGTAGCATAGCTACTGGCAGGGCCTCCCTAGCCAGATTGGTCGAGGAGGAGAGGTCAGACTAAGACAGGTACCCTGGTCCTCCAGGGTGGGGGTTGGTCGCAAGGCTCACAACCTCGCACCATATGTTTCAAAACCTCGATCAAAGCCTCGGACATACGGACCTAACAGAGGACTAAATGGAAGAGGAGAATTGAGGAGGCCATGGACCGAATACGGACCAGAGAGACATAGAAGAAGATTAACTTAGATAAATGTGAATTTAACAGAAGTGATCAGTGTTAACAAGAAGTCAAATTAAGAAAATAAAGGCAGGTTCAATATAAAATTATCTGAAGGTGATTACCAGAGACCTAGTCAGTCCAGTCACACAAAATCACCATAAACACACATACATGCATCTTACTGACTCAACAAATACTTTCCATAGAATTCTGTATGATTGGCTACTACTGTCTGACAAATAGATATTAAAACGACTTCTAACCACTATAATAAATAATATGACCAAAAAAATTATACAATTATATTTTTGTTATCTCCAGTCAGGCATTATCCATCCTGATTCTCACTTCCACTACCATAGACAATTCAGACTTTACTTTTTTATTTTTTAATAGGATGTTACCATTCTGTAAATAGTCCTCAGGCACCATCATTGAATCTAAAGGTTCAATGGTCTGTGTATGTATCTCCAGTAGCTCTTCCAGAGCCCACTGCCATGACAGATATTTTGCATTCTTCAAAAATGGCAATATTTCTCGCACACCTTCAGCTACCTCTCTGCAAACATACACATAAATATACAATGTAGTTTGAAGGTATATTTACAAGAAAACATGCATATTCTGCACTGAATGCTGTAACATAATATATCATGGTATAAATGAAAATTGTGAATGATATTAAATTTCTTGTGATGTACATTTTATTGCAGATGAAACACTGCTGGAGAGGTTCTTCTTCGAGAAGCATGTAGTTATTAATACACAAATTCTTTAATGGCTATTAAAGCTGAACTAAATTACTATAATTGCTCTTCCAGGTTTTCACAACATGCAGACAGACATCAACGTTTTCATGAAACACTTTAAATCACCTGTAAAAGTATATTGGATCAAAACCTGAAACGTCAAAAAAGTAATAATTTTAATAATTCTTTCCATGATTTTTGTACTATGGTTCAATAACATATGTATAAATCCTGTCATATACAACTGTAGTTATTGTTACATAACAAAATTATACCACATTTTTAAAAAATCTAGTGTGTTTGATCCTGTAATCAGCCATCAACAGATTATTTTTCAAAATCCATCAGCAGTCATGCATTCTTATATTAATTTGATTATTTATCTTACTTCCACTGTATCCAATTTTGATTTTCTCTCGTGTCATACCTCCTTGCAATCACAGCTGCCCAAGGTCGCGACAGCCACGCACAATTCTCTGGATTATCCAGAGGAGCCAGCCTATCATCCTGACATAAAAAGCTGTACTCTTCTGCTGGAGCTTGAGCTGGCTCCTCACCATTAATTCCAAAGTGGTTTTCAATATCTGGCAGCCTTGCCCAGGCAACATCACCAGCACCATCTGTCAGGCAGTATAGAGTTCCAACAGCTCCCCAGTACTTGTCGAACACTGAGCACTCTGACGGGTTACCACACAACTTACACAGGTTGGAATATGTTTGCTCTGGAAAATGTTAAAAACCATGTCATCATGAAATTGTAACATTAAGAACGTGTAAGATTTGAGGTTCTCACAGCGGTGAGTATGAAGATTTCTGTCTTCTGGGTTGTTGCGCTGTGTAGTCTGGTCGATGTTAACCAACGTTTCAGAGGTCATACTGCCTCCGTCATCAGGGCGATTCTTAGTATGAAGATTTCTGTCTTCTGGGTTGTTGCGCTGTGTAGTCTGGTCGTTGTTAACCAACGTTTCAGAGGTCATACTGCCTCCGTCATCAGGGCGATGAATATTCAGAGCAACAACCCAGAAGACAGAAATCTTCATTAATATCAGTACCACTAATCAGAGCTGAATGAATTTACTATGCCTTACTTCACTGATTTAGGGTTCAAACACACTTCATACTTCCTGCAAATATTACTAAGAGTAACATCCATGAAGATTCCTGAAGACTTAGTCTTAAGGTAGGAAATATAAGAGGAATAAAATTCAGAGGTGACAAAACTTCTAGACATCATGAGAAGACTCGTTAACTTGACAACGTTTTAATCACGTGTAACATACTTAGCTTTGTGTCAAGTTTAAGGTCTGGAACCCAAGGTCCAGCTTTGCAGGCAGCTTTAAAGAACTGAGATGATGACTTGAGACTGTTCTCAACAGCAGTCAGGTCTGCGTCACATACTGGTGTTACCACCTGAGCTTCAAAATACTAAAACAAAATTAACAGTGTGGAAAATAATAAATTCTTGCAGATTTAACACATTCAATTAGATTAGATATAATACAAATTTAGACACATCAGAGCCTTTAAAAATTCTAGGATCAATAAATGAATGAGTTAAAAAAAATCTGTCAGATAAATGACAAAAGAGTTAACTACAATGGATACAGTAAAATATCTTTACTAATGATGTTAGTGGAAAATGACTAAACCAGAAATTTGATGAAAATTTGTTTATCTAATCATGTAGTATACCCTGTCAAGCCATGTCTGAATGTAACAAATATTTGACAATAATGTGCAAGTACCAGTTAGCTCTTGATTACATCTGATAATTAAAAACATTACTGAACTATGTTAATAAAGAGTAATTTTTGTTCTAATTTTCTCAAAATGAAGTTAATGCTTATATTTCTCTTTATTCATTTATTTATAGCTAAGTCTGATAAGGAAACACACTTTGTCTCACAAGAAACTTTATGTGAGGCGACAGTATATTAATCCTAAATTCCTTCACATAATTGCTTTTGATACATAAGATATTATGAGACCAAATGTGATACATTTATTTTACAGATGTACCTGAAATATATTTACCTCTGATGTAATTTTAGACCACTGTGGTTCATAACCATAACCTGAATGACAGAACTTCTTCCCCTGTAGCTGTGATTTCCTAGTAATGTTGGAACTCTTCCTCACAACAGCGTAAACTTCATATTCAAATGGAGCTAAGAAAAAAATAACACATTAATACACAATGTTTATGCTATACATTTAATGTACCAGCTTTTTAGTCTTCTCTGTTTATGTGGAGGAACTATGACCACCTATTATTGTTTCAACTTAATGATGTGAAAGAGGAATGATTAAAGATGGTCCAGTTCAACAATGCATCATGGTTGACACCAGTGATGGCAGAGCCAATCACGAGAACTGTGGTGAAACTTAAGAGAAAAATACACGAAAAGGCATATTAGGTGATTTCAATTATTATAATTTTAACAATTTTAAAACTACTTTTTTATTGTTGTCAGCCTTGATTAAAAGTGCACATATAAGGCAACAATATAAGGAGAAAAGGCGATTCTGATACATATAAGCACAAGTGTAAGGACTGTGAGAACCCTAAAAGCATGATGCCATGGGCCATCACCCATTTTGTCCACACCCTTCATTACCACTGGTAAGTACAGTCTATAGTAAAACGTGTATGAGCATGCACTTCAGCAAATATTTTCATAAAATTATTTTTAATTATACAAATATATTAAGAATCACATACAGATGTTTAATCATGGATCATGTAATCCACATACAGACAGCCTTTGTTACAATTAACACCATTCCTCTCTGGACAATAACTATTCTTTATCCCAAAATGCCCAAAATTTAAATCTACACTTACTATCTAACATTCTGATTTCATCTGTTACTAACACATGAGGATTCTTGTAACTGGAAGCAACAATAATATCCTCTGCCAGAAAGAGGCCAAAATCTGCTCTCCCTTGTAGTACCTTCCTCAGGCAATCAATTCTGAAATACAAACAATGTGTATCTCAGAATTAAATTATAGAATAACTGAAATATCATAGCATATGAATGCAAATCAGAGTCTTAAATTATTTAATTCCTTTATTGTCAAGATTTCTGCTGTGGACTATTCAAGAACTGATAGTAATTTAATAAAAATTAAACTAAATTTATATACATGAGAGATCTGTACCCTGAACTTGATAAGTAAAACGAATTGGCATCAAATTATTTCTTAATATAATTATGAATTAGACACAGAACTATGGTGCAAGCCAGTATCAAGGAGGTTGCCTAGGATGAGGAGTTTGAATCAATATCGCCACCTAAAATGTTGTTTATGGGACAGTTATCAGTAGCCAAACATATCCTCCTGAATACTGCAACAGTGTTGTGATCAGAATGTTTGTTCTCACAAATTACTCATCTTACCTACTGTTTCCAAGTACACATGTTGACTTACTGCCATACATCTCAAGAAGCGGACAGTACTTGTTATACTTCCTGTTTGATTTTTCTGTCACACAAACACGATCTGCAAACAGATGACACCCCAATCAAGTTAGGGTTACATGCAATATCAGTACTGTTAGAAATAAACTTGTTTCAACTATGAACTTGAAAAATGTAAGTTGATTATTCAGTTACTTTATAACCAATTTCATAAGTTACGAGGCATCAAACAGGATATGTGATGGTGACGTGAGACACTGGAGACTTGTCATCCTCAAACCTCTATAAAATGGAAGTAATGATAGAAGAAAACATGCAATTGGTAGAGAAAAAGTGGAATCAGTGTTCAAGGTGCCTTACAAGATACTATCCTGCCATTGGCTCAGAGGAACTCAGAATGTGCACAAAATGTTGAAGCATAAAGTCATAAAATGAATATATCTAAGCATAAAATGTTACAAAGTATGTAAATCCTGATCCAGAATTTCTTGAAAAATGCCTTCAGTTAAGCACATATTTAATATGATAACTATTTTGTTGAACAATGCCTCGGAGACATGGATCAATGTTTTTAATGACACAACACGTCTCTGGAAATCTCCCTGCACAACTGGACAGACATGTCTCTCAGGTCTATGAGAGTAATGGTTTCTTCAGGAACAACTTCTTTTCCATGAAACCTCACAAGAGGGACAGGGATTAAGGTCTGGGCTTAGGGGTGGACAAAAGTGACCACAACTGTGATGCTTGTAATACCAATATTTTATTACAGAATGCCTGAAGACAGTCTGCAGAAAATCCAATACCACATCAGTAGTGTGTGATGTACCCTCTACAGACACTCCCAGAACTTACTGCAGACTGTCATAAAACTATTACCAAATTTAAATAAACAGTTTGGTTTTAATCAATGTTACAAATGTACCAACATTTCACATGTCATCCTGCAGTTAAAATCATTTGCAAAATGTCCCAGCAATAAAAAATTGTGAAAGCTGTAGGAGGATAAATTTGTCATGAATATGAGATTATATTTGTTTCATAAATAAAGAGGTAGGGCAGGTTAAGTGTTTAAAATTACTTTCTATTATAAGTACTGATTGGATTTGATCCCCGACAGGGACAAAGGATTTTTCCTCTAGCCTTTGCATCCATACCAGTTCTGGTGTCCACCCAGCCTCCAATCCAATGGTTACCTGGGTCTTTTCCTGGGGGTAAAGCACGGCCAGAGTGTGATGCTGACCACTCACCCCCCATCTAGTGTCGAGGTCAAGAATGAGTTGGAGCTTTACTGCTCTCCCCACATGCATCTACATGGCCTATAGTGGGACAGTTTTACTGCATTTTTATAAATGCTGTTAGCTAACCACATCAAAATATGATCTTATACTAGGCAAAGTAGGCATGTAAAGCTCCTTGCTACTTGCTGAACCTGCAAGTTCAATTACTTTTTTATTGTTGCTGTCATTATTATTTATTGACACTTTAAAGCACAATGGCAACAATACAAACCAGCTGCTTTAAGAATCAGTAATGCTGCATTTTGTATTTCTAGGTTTCACATGATTCTCAGTGTTGATCTTCATAAGGTAGAGATATTTTTTCTTTGAGGTACAGACTGACAAGCTTCAGCATCAAAGGATTAACTAATTTATCCCTAAAACGATAATGTTCTACATCTAGTTTGAAGAGAGTTGTTCCAAAATGGGATGTTTATGCTTTGTCCTGCAGTTTATTCAAGAACTGCACAAAGAAGGCATATTTCATGTCATTGCCCTGGAATTTTCCTGCGGCGATTTACGGTAAACATTAAGAATAGTCTGTGTATTGACCAGGACCACAACTGCTATTTTTGTTTACAATAGGCTTTGGTAATAATCTGTAAGGTACATAAGCCTATGTATTCATGGCCTCTAAGTAAATAGATCGTCTGCTCAGGCATTCCCCTAGCAATTATGAAAGAATGGCTTGTATTTTCCAAGTTGATGTAATAACTCTTGGGGCCTCAGGCGATAATGCAGATTACGGAGGGCGAAGGAGACATCAAAATGTTGTGTATTAGCAGTTATCTATCACACGGACGAACTATGCGAGTTCTTGGATAAATACTTTTCAACGACAAATTTTGTGAATGAGATATTTCTTGGCAATTTAAATTACTGACCTAACGGGTGGATGTAATTATAATTAAACAGTAGGTATCTATACTTTTGCAGATGCGGATTCTAAATCATTGCAATAAAATTAATCGATTTATTCCATTTCGAGAGACTACTGTTTGCTCACATAATTACTTGGCTCTTGATACAAAACCACAGAATAATCTGAGAATCAACTTTCGATATATGGTATGCAAGGTTTGATTAAACTATATATAAATATCGTGGTTATAATTAATGGGTCACATTTCCCCGTTTCCTTCGTAACTCACGTAACAGAAACAGCAGTATAACTATAGAGTGAAGATCGCTAGAGTCCCGTACGATATGCATAAAAGTATATTACTCGGGTGCACTGCGTATTATCGAAATGCGTATTATTGCATAACCCAATTGCCTCGATTTAGTATTGCAATTACGGATCTAACTTGTAGCATGGCCTCCCAAAATTAAATTTTGCTGAAAGCCGTTCAAGGTTTCAGAGATGAAAATCATAAGACGGACGGAAACGAACACACTGATACGCATCGACTTCGTGCAAAGAAAATGATTAAATGTGTATCAAATATCGATTTCCACCTGCCAGGCTACATTTCAATGCACTTTAATATTAACAGTCGATTATTCTCACATTCTGCACACGCCTACTTACATTTTTGTAGGGCTTCACAAACGTTCATATAAAACACGAGAAAAACAAACAAAACCATTAAAAAACATCGCCATACTGAATAGTCCGAAATAGCCATGCTCTGGAGCACAAGCAGTTTCGATGTTTGTTGTGCGTTGTCTGCTGAGATCACCGAGTCTCCTCCTAGCTTGACTGGTTTTGTTACTTTATTGTGATTCGTCTGCTTGCATTTCCTTCCATGACGACACAAATACCAAGGCCGTTGTCTTGTTCTTTTCTCTTTCATACACATAAACATGTGTGTGTAATCGACGCTGATGCTGTCCTTATGAGTACGAATTCTTCGAGTAATAGGCCAATTTAATCACTGACTTCGATGAAAAGTGGCACGATTAATTCATTTATGAATTAAAACACAGAATTTCCCCAGGCAGTTCAAATAATGGCAACGCAGCGCCCATTTATTCCAAAAAAGCACCAAGTTCCCATTTAGAGAAGTGTATGAATTTGAATACAGTAAATAACCACCAGCAAAAACTGCAGTGCAGACGGTGAAACGTTCAGAGAAACTGTCAGCACCTTAGACCTTGTAAGATTTGAGGTTTTCTCAGCCGTGAGTATGAAGATTTCTGTCTTCTGGGTTGTTGCGGAACAACCCAGAAGATTGATGGAACGCACTGTTTCAGCAGGAAGCTAGCGCACGTGTGGTAGTTTTGCCGCTACGGTTTTTCTGCCGCAACATGCGTCATTATCGACGCGGTGCGGTGGCTGCACAGCGCCTGGCGGTAGCAATAGAACACTAAGAACCCTGGTTTTGCTGAATGAAACCATTTAAAAATTGCAAGGTCATTCTATGACGAATTTTTCTCACACTTTATTCTGAAATACCTTATATATCTTGGTGAACATACTCAAGTATCGTTGAGGTCGCGGGCAAATCAAGGTGATGTCATTGACACAACAATATAAGTCCCATGACAATATAATCATCCCTCAGTATTAATCAATTTGATATTGATGGTTCCACTTACTTGTAGTCAAGTTCTCAATAATATATTATACATATTTCTTGAAACGTTTCCCGTGACAAGTCTTCATGAGCTTCACATAGCTTCTCGGCATATAAACCACATGTGTGTGCTATGCCTAAGCCTATGACTTCTTGTTGTACCAGCAACATTGAACAATAATTGTTAGGTTAGGTTCAGTTAGGTAAGGTAAGATTTGGTTGCTTAGGTTAGGTTAGATAAGGTTCTGTTGTTTTACGATGGGTTAGGTTGTGTCCTGAAGAATTTCTAGCATGTTCATCGTGTGGTCGCGGGGATGTAATGGAGAAGTGCTGGAGAAGTCACGGATTTTTCCTGGAAAAGTCCTAGAGTATTGCCAGAGAAGTCCTGGAAAAGTTATGCATAAGTTCTCATAGAGAAGTGCTGGAAGGTTATGTGGAAGTCATTAAGCGGCGGTGTGTTTGAATCTGTGCTGGTTGGCTATTTTGGATTCGTTTAAGTTTGATTTTTGATAAGATACATTGGATTAGGTTGCGTTTTGGGTTAGGTTAGGTTATTTTAGGTTTAGGTAAGTTTGGTAATGTAAGGGCAGGTCATTTAGGATAGGTTGGATAAGGTTGTGTTGTTTTACGATCGGTTAGGTAGTGTCATTTAGAATTTGTAGCGTGTTCATTGGATGGTCGTGGGTATGTCTTGGAGAAGTGCTGGAGAAAATCTGGAAAAGTCCTAGAGTAGTGCCGGTGAAGTCCTGGAGATGTGCGGAAGTTCTTTGGCCATGGAGAAGTGCTGCAGAAATCCTGTAGAAGTGCTGGGGAATTGCTGGAAGGTTATGTGGACGTTCTTAAGCATTGTGTGTTTGATCCTATTGGGCACGGTTCTTTTGTATTCGTTTAAGTTTGTTTGTTGGATTATGTTGCGTTGTTTTGGGTTACGTTAGGTTACAGTGGCGTCCCGTCCACATGAGCTGCAGATTCAGTACGCCCTATAATTTTTCAAAAATTGAAATTATTTTAATATTACCCCTTACGTTGTCATTATGCACTAATCGGCTGATCTGATCGTAAATCCACGGGCGAGGAGTGCGAAGCAGAACGGGGCTATCATCTGGCTGCAAGGATTTCAGCGTGGCTAGCCGGTCAAAATTAATGAGCGAGGCGGATGGTAAAGTGAGGGGCAGTTCATTGGTAGAGCGCGTATCGGAGCTGCTGTCCTCGCAGCCGGCTTAAAGTAAACACCCTTGCCCGTTACCACGTGTTTTAGACTTGTTTCAGGTGTTCAATAATTCTGTGAGCTGACTATTTTGTGTTCTGATAATAATGATAATGAGCAAAAGAAGTGTGTCATATTTACAGGAAATTACTTTTTTGTAAATTGTCTTTTAGTGAAAAAAGTTATGTAAAACATCATGGCCGCCCTCTTCCGGACCTTCAAATAGTTAAAACATCGTCGAGCACGTATGGGCTTTCTGCTGATGTAAATTTACTTTTCATTTATTTATATTGTTATGTGTTGAAAAACTGTTCTCATATTTTCCCCTTGTGCATAACTACCACTGCTCACACTCACCAGCCGCCACTGGAACAATATTTGGTATCATTTTATTTTAAGTTTTCCATGTACCCTAGCCTCCCACCAGAAAGATTAGCAGTGTCAACGTTGCAAATGGGAGTGTAAAAGTTGTAAAAAGGGAAAAGAATAATACGTAACTTATTAAAAGTTCCACAAATATGTACCCTTTCAATGAATTATGGATCCATCATCTTATTCACAAATTCCATTACTCATCTCTGAAATGTATACTTGATGAATGCAAAGGTACGCCTGTCCTCCATTATCATGCATTTGGGTGAAGGATGCAGGAGTATAGGCAACTCTCAGTTTACGAACGTTCGATTTATGAACGTTCGGTATAACGAACGTCACAATTCATTCCAAATTTCTTAATGTCGCCATTAGACAGAGTTCCTTATAAAAAGAAATGCCAAGTGTATAGTGAACATAATTGTATTATTTAAATAAATAAAATTTTAAGAAATGTATTTATTACAATAATTATCAGATAATTATACTGAACTGTTCTTTGTTAACAAAACTAATCTAGCCAGTAAAAAAACGTTGCTTTACATGCCACGCCACATAGAATGTTTTCTTGTAGGAAAGAAATCGGTGATTCCCACATTATAATATAATAGGATCATCACTTGCTTTGCATAGGTTATCTCAGATGGTCAAGTGTAGTTCTGCATTTGGTGACTTAAAAATATATTTTCAAAAATGTAAGTGATCATGGGTCCAAAGCGAAATAGTAGTTCTTGTGCTGATAGTGGTAGTAATAAAAGACGCAGTATTAGTTTAGAAACTAAGCTAGACATCATAAAAATGACAGAAAGAGGTCAGAAACAGGTGGACATAGCTAGTCATTATGGTGTGAACCGATCGAGTATCATAAAAGCTCAGGAATGCAAGATACACATAACGAACAACGTCTTGGAATGGAACTCGTTCGTAAACCGAGAGTTGCCTGCATATGTATTCTCATTGAGTCCTTCAAACATTCAATCTTTTCAGTTATAATTTTATCATTGGTATTATTTATGACCTGTGACTTCATTTTATTTATTTCCATTTATATATAGGTAATGTTCATCCTTTGCAATTATTTGCAGGAAGACAAATTTGTAGGTTAGCAAGGTTTTGGATGTTTTTTATCACCCAAATAAAGCAAAATGCACATTGTTTCCAGATATTATGGTAATCAGAATGCTGCTATACAAAAAATTTTGTTCTCTTTGTTCAAATATAAATGTAATTATCACATTTTGAGCCTTTTTAATTCTTGTGAGCAGTTATATTTTTGTACTACTTTTGAAACTTATACATGTAACAGAACAGTTATGAAAACATGAAAAAGAGAGCAAAGTAAAACACAACAAATAAACAAAACCTGCATAAATTGAGTATACAGAAATATATAAAAAAAAGGTTTCAAAAAAACCTTCCCTTATCATTAAAATCACCAAAACCAAATAGCTAACAAACAAAATATTTATATTATAATTACAGAGAGTCTAGGTTATGTGGTTACTGTTCTTAAGTATTCCAACCACTGATATAAATTAAATTAATTTCCATTAAACCTGATAATGTATACCAATGCTCCTTTAACAATATTGGGATCAGATATTACAGAACTGGGGATTTAGACTGTTATAAGCAATTTGCTTAACAGGTGAACCAAAAAGTTCCAACGGTAGGCCCTATGAATACTTTTATATAATAATCATCTTCTGAAGCATTTATAAATCAGTAGAATAAAAGAAGGTTAAAAAACAGCACAGAAACATTTATGTGCAAAGTTTGGCAAACCATGATTTGGTTTGGTGACAACGAACATTAGTACAATGTGGACATCTTGTGAGGAATTTAGGACTTACTGATTTGTTACTATGTAAGTGATTTTTTACCAAATCAGCAAGAGCATCAATAAAGAGTGGGTGATCATTGGGTGCTGCAGCCCGGCGAATCATTTTGATACCAAGCTGTAAAAGCAAAAGAAGCAAAATATTAAGCGTGAGTTAGTGAGTGAATGTGCACTTTTATGCATGTTACACACATGTGCACATCCTTTGATCTTTTTAGACACCATGACCAATTCTAACAAAACAATAATATATAGCACAACATTAGTATCATGAAGAAGTATAACTTACATACTTCCGTCACATACTTTATGATAATTTGCTTTAATATGCAAAATAATTATTCTATGTATAGCTATGTACAGCGAGAATAAAGTACTTACAGATGGCTTACAATCTAGGCACTACCTTGTATTGGATCACACTGTATTCTAACCGTTCAACAACTAACGAAACATACCTCCATTGCCAATTCACTACAGTATTCAATGTCCAGCTCATGAAGTGTTTCAATGTGTTCATTCACAAATGCAACTGGAACAAGTATAAAGTTCTTCTTTCCCTGTTTAACAAAGCCTGGAACAAAACGAAAAGGAAATTACTATAGTCATTATGTAAATACAAAAACAGTCCCATAATGTGCCACATTAGGCAGAGGTTAGGCCATCCTTTTTCCAATTTATCAAACCAAAATGTAGCTTACAACTGCAGCATTATGAAATGTACACCACTGAATGATCAGTACTATACTATGAGCAGTTGTTCTAATACCCTTGCTACAATTTTCAAAGGGAACAGTGATGCCAAATAAGCTGATACCATAGCTTAGAAAAATGGATGGGAGTGGAGGAAAACATCTGAAAACATTAATGTTAGGGTAAAGAGTTGATAACATAATATAACTTCTCAATCTAACCTACAAACCAAACTATTTCCTGAGTGAAGCCTCATTTGCATTCTTTGTCACCTAAGCACAACTATCAACATCATACAGATATTATGATTGTTCACATGCCTTAGTCTGATTTCCCCTGCATCCTGGCAAGAGCATTTGAGTTAATCCTTGTTTGTATTTCATGTCAACAGTCTGCATAACAAGAAATATCTTAGTATGAGTTTTCCCCACATCCTAGCAACATCTTGGGTTTTGACCCCAGTGTAACAGGAATAGCTTAACAAACAGCTATCTAGCTTCACTGCCTAGAACTTTGGGTTTTCTCCCACCCTAGCAACTGTCTGGGTTCTCCTCCCATACTAGTTTCAGCCTGATTTTCCCCAATCCTAGTGATGGCTTGGGTTTCCTCAAGCATTAATAGAAATGTCTATTACATAAAGTTGGATGGATTAAACATTTTCAATCTGTTTATTTCTACATTAATACCTATGTAGAGATTCAAATGTTTTAAAACATACCACATTTATATATACAGTATTGATTCAATTCTATTTGTTTCATAGCCCAAACTGGTCTTAGCCTCAACTATAATCACTATGGACCACACACAAACACACCAAGGTTACTGTTGTTACACAAGAAATGGAACTATAGGTAAGGGATCAACCATTACAGTTTATAAAATCACATATTACAATGATGTAGTGATAAAAATGGAAAGATAAAGGGGAAAAAAGAGGTCATAAGCCATTATTTGTTCAAGTACAATGAAGTAAAACTATAGCATTTACTTAGACAAACCAAGGAAAACATACAATCCTACATGTTATTTATTGGAAAATGTATTTTTATACCACTGTAAGTAAAATTCTCTCCATAAAAACTGTTGTTCACAAACTCTTTTTTGATCCACACAACCACAATAAAAAATTAAGAAAGTTTTAATATTAAGGAGCACAGAAATATAATACAATAATTTCTGGACTTGACAGCACTACACACACTAAACAACTGAAATTATGAAAAAATGATATAGTTTAATCTTACCTTTCAAAGCTTCATCAGTGGATGGTTGCAGCCAAGGGAGAGGTCCTACTTTTGACTGCCACACCAGACTGTATGGATTACAGTAACCCAGCTCCTCCATTACAGCTTGCACAGTGGCACCAACCTCCCAAGGGTATGAGTCTCCACGATTCACAGCCTATGAATCACAATTCTGTAAAACTTGCTTCTTCACAGTAACCCTCTACTGCAGAAATATTTCCTATACACATTTATCATTAGCACTTATCTTACCAACCAGTCACTGCTTATATGCAACCCAGCTGGCCATGTCACAGTAGCATACTGCTGTACTTATGAAGCAGCTGGTAGCCCAATATTGTAGGAGTTTAAATCACATACTCCCATGTAATAAAGGACAAGTCACTGTATTAGTAATTGCCTGAAGGGATGGGGGATCTATAGGCTGAGTAATGAATCTGAGACCTCCCAAAAACAAAGCAGGAATGATAAATAGAGAATATGTGTTCCTATGTTGTTATTATTTCACAAAATACAGTCATAACAAAGTTATCTATTTTAAGACCTTTATACTAAGCATTTCACGACATACCTTATATCTTTAAAATTAATTCTAATACCATCCTTCTATCTAGGCCCAAGTCTCCCACATGCTTTATTCATTTCAGGTTTTTAGACTAAAATTTTATATTTTTTTCCAATTTCCTTCATGTAAGAACATTTTCTCCTTGATTTGATTGCCCTAATAATATTTGGTGAAGCATACATATTGGTAGGGACGGAGTAGAATCCAATGTCATGGTATTCACACTAAATATCATAAAAATCTATCAAATTATTCAAAAGTTATTACAGCACTCACATACAAACATGATGATAATGTGATTTCATATTTACCTTGAGAGGTAAAGAATGTGCAGAGAACATAATAATGACATCATTCTTAACCTCATCTGGAAACTTGATGAGCTCTGTTTTTATTCTGTCAGCAACAGTCTTTGTTAGCAATGGATGTGTGCCCCAACGATCAATAATACCCCATTTGACTCCAACAGGTAACTTTCTGAAATAAGAAAACAGCTGCACCACTGTTATCCCTAACCTAAAAGCACGCATAATAAAATCAGCCTTCATCTAAAGATAAGTGTTCCAGATACCATCAATGTAAAACTCTAGAGGTGAATTTTTGAAGGAGGCTCAATATAAATCTGCTTGAAGGTAATTACCAGAGAAAGACCTACTTGTTTTCCCAGTTAAACAAAGTCACAATAAGCAGTGGGACAAGCAATCCACTGGGTCAGAAATCACTTAATATTTTTCTTACAGAAAGCACAGTGTTCTGATAAAATTAAAAACAAAGCCTGCTACACTTCGGCATCTGTCTAGACTGACATCCCTTGACCATATTATTCAAAAGCTCAAAGACATGTAAATCACACAACTAGAGTACTTTCGTACGAAAGAGTTTTACATGGAATGTATTTTTTCAGTTAGTGATCTGATTTACTTT
The DNA here is from genome assembly GCF_977971745.1 of Zootermopsis nevadensis. NCBI lineage: Eukaryota > Metazoa > Arthropoda > Insecta > Blattodea > Termopsidae > Zootermopsis > Zootermopsis nevadensis. The sequence continues at coordinate 2,654,660 of NW_028259152.1, read as the reverse complement.
AAATTTATAAATTTTTCACTTGAAATGTTATAGAATTCTGTAATGTATTTAGCAATGTTTCCAGACAATAATACATTGCAAAGGATGGTAACCACAACAATGGCAGCAGATGTTAGGCCATAAACTTTTTTTTTCAGTTGAGATCTGTAAACATTTCCTCTGTATGCTGGATTTTTCAATTCTGATTCACAATGGAGACCCAGAAGTTGGTCATCAGCCACCCAGCAGGCAGATGTATATTGAAACTACATAACCAGTCAATAAACTTAGCTGAGCCTTGCTTATATACTAACCAACAAGTTTTCTAAACATACGATGCTCAATTTTATTTAAACAATAGGTTCCCAATATTTGGACTATGTCACTCTATTAATTCCTCAGTGCTGTCTGATGTAGTCAGTATGTAAACTATTACAGACACATGGAAAGAATTTCAAATGTTAGTGGAAGGAAGGTAGTATGGCATGACACATTCTGTTTTGGGTGTACAAAATTTTCAGCAGTGATTATCCCTTGGCCATCTAACTTCCTACATAACTAAAATAATTATTGAAAAAACCTGTAAAACAGCTATATGTATTTACAGATTCATAACACAATAAATTATGTGCAACAGTTTCTGTAAGTGTTTCGAGGGATTTTAAAATTTTAACACAACAAAACACATGAGGGAAGCTCAAACAGAAACCTGCCCACAGCAAGTATTGTGTCATGTCTCTTGTCTTAATGATACATACATCATGTATTCACCTCCTTATGAATTTAAAACATTGATAAACGGACAATAATGTTTTTCTTACCTGAACTTATAATATCTGTATATTTCATTTAAACTGGAACCTGTGGTGGCACAGCTGTACTGAGGATACTGTGAGAATATCACTACACGTTCCACCCCATCTCTACAAACATCATCAAATTTTCCTATTACTAACCAGAAAACAGGTTGCTCAACAGGCTTTTTATTATAAACACCTCATAGACATAGAAACCCAGAAACATGCACCATTCTATGCTGGTGTCAGAAAATAGCATATTTCAGATTGAAAATGAAGCCTGGAAAAGCAACTACAGTACTTCTTTCTTCATTCACAAACTACTTTAAACCACAACAGCTACTACTGTATTATAGACATTGGCTTAAAAATAAACCACTTGGATAGAGATTCTAGGTGCCCAAAGAGAAGTTGGTGAGACAACATGATGATACTGGCAATATATGATATAAAAACAGAGACAAGAAAAACCATGTTGTCTTTACACACTTGTCTTATATTACCTAAATATGCATTAGTAACATAAGATCTGTAGCACTGTAAGTCTGTGCAATAGGGAAGTGGGCTATATGACTTCTACCAACAAGTACTTGCTTCATTTGGTTCTGGGTTTTACTTCAAACTTCTGTCTGACTATATAGTTGCTGCTTAAAATTGTATAGAAATCTATAATGTATTTTACAAATATTTTCATGTAACAAGAATAAACTGTACATTTAAAATTATTTCTGTAGTACAAATGCTGATATTACAGAACAAGAACTCTATCAAAACAAGTTGTATGCTACTACAGAATTTACAAGTCTGTAAAATCTTTCTTACTTTTCTAACAGATCCAAAGTATCTTCAGTGAGTGGACTGGTATAACGGAATGCAACATAATACTTATGTGGACCAGTCTCTGGTGACAATTCATCAAGCTTCTGGCACAACAGTTCTCCCTGAAACAAATTTAAATATCATTTAAATTAAATATGAGGAGAACTATCTTTCACTTATCATCAAAATAATTCCATGTTCAATACATCCATCACATAAAATCATTATGAATACTGCTGACTGAATCAATCTTATTCAATAATTATTTGTTACATGATATTATTCTAATAACAAAGAAAATGTCTAATTTGCATCAATTTATTATTTATGAATTATGTTTCCTCATTTCCTGTGATAAAACAGGGCTTTCTGACAACTACATTTTTCCCATGTTATGAGCACATTCTTCATTTCTGTGTGCCTGTACTTGAAAGGCAAATTGAAGTGAACCAGAATACAAGCTTCTACTATAAAATACAATGTCATTTTACAACCTGCATCCAACCAACTATTCCTTCTTTCAATTACTCATCCATGTCTTTAATGTGTTCACATTCTCATCATCAGTAATTTTTTTCTCTCCCATATCTTAAAGAGACAGCTCTGCTGCTTGTTTTCTCCCTGGCAAAATCAGTTTCCTCAGAGAAGTTCATCTTTGAAAGAATCTAAAGTCTGAAGTAAGAAGACCTCATGCTCAGAGAATAAGGCATGTGCTCAATAGTTTCCCACTGCTACAATGCCACAAAGTTAGCTCAATGCCTTTGATAATGATGCCCAGGAGACTCAGACATTGTCATGAAACATGCCTGGGTGATGCAAGTGAAAATATGCTTCTTATATTGAAACACTAGGCCAGGAACTAATGGTACTAGTGTATGTTAACACATTGGTACTATGCATTTGCACACCAGAGTGTGACAACATGAACACATGGCTGTCTTCATAACCTGGCATTACTTAGTCCTTGATGAGAGGAGACTCATATGACTGTGCCAGTCAAATTCATATAATCATTTATTTCCCTTCAATTTACTTATTTCATCCTTTCTTCTATACATTTTCTACCAAGTTAACTTCCATCACACTTGTTTGAAATCTTGTATGCACTTTTTGTGTTTCGCTTATTAATACATGCCCAGTTCAACCCTGATATTTATTCATTTATGGTATATTTATATAACTTTCATTACCTCAGATTGTATAGCATCAAACGATGGGATGATCAGTGAATAAAGAATTGCAAAGTGCATGGAAGAAAGTGTGCCCCTCATTTAAGAAACTGATATATAGTATTCCTTACAATGTGAAATTTCAATACCTGTCGTTGAGTCCACATCAGTATTGGTGAGCCTCCACCAATTTGATCATACTTCTTTTGAACTTCAGGTGTTCTCCTTTTGGCTATTAATGGACCTAAAGTACTAAATAAAAAACAACAACCACCCATTAACATATCAATTGCATTACATTATAAATCAATGTTTTGCAAAATTAACTACACTAATGACTTCAAATTTTAAGTTTAAAGATTGGAGTTTTTAATTAACATATTTAAAAAATCAGTATTCCTTTTTGTGCATGCATATGAAATCTGTTATAACAAAAACATGGCAACCCATATTCATGTTACCAACACACACTTAATACCTCCTACCACTATCACAGCCAGTCATCATCTCTGCATTGTGTTTTGCTGTACACAGTACTCTGCATATTAAATATTTCTGAGAGTTTTATCTCCAAATATCTTGCCATCCACCATAATCTGAAAATGCTCATCAGAAACTGTGTTTTATTTTCAGCATTAACATTCACTTCTTTACAGTATGTTAAAACTCTTTAGAACTGGAGAGAAAAGCAGAGTACCGAAAATAAATGGAAAAGAAATAAAAGAAGTACATACATTTGTTTACTTAGAAAATATGGTGGAGAAAAATGGAAAAATCCAAAATGAGATTAATAAAGAAATGGAAAGACTTCAAAATCATTTAGCAAACAGTTTATTATGGAGTAGAGATACAGACAGAAAAAATGTAAAATTATAATGTATATTTTAAAAAGAAACTATTATATGAAGTGAAGATGTGGACATGTATTAAGAGAGAGGAAAATAAACTAAAACCAGATGAGATAAAATTCCTGAGGGTAACACTGAGAAAAAGCAAGAGAGAAAGAATTATGAATACATACTACAGAAAACACAGAACAGAAATGAGAGAAATAAACTTAGATGGTTTAGACTGTTCAAAGAATGGAGGAGCATAGAATTCAAGAGAGAATGGAAATGAGTGTAAACATAGTAAGAGACCATGTTTACAATAAATCTAGCCTCCCATTTTAAATTGTTGTATGTTCTTAGCACTCAATGCAGGAGTGAATGCTTAATGAAGAGTTGAAGTATAGATCCTCACTTTACATACCAAATTACAAAGGAGACTTCAATAAAATGTTAAGTAACCTGCATTAAAAGTTGACTGAATTTCATTATCAGTTGATGGGAACACTATAGTTAATGACATAAATCAATGTTAATTTGTATTAGTGGTTATCAAAATCTGTTTGGAATGAAGTTATACAAATAAATACAAGATACTTTAATTTTTTTCTATTTATAAATATATAAAATAGCAAAGAATGCGAGATTTGAGGTTTTCACAGTGGTGAGTATGAAGATTTCTGTCTTCTGGGTTGTTGCACCATGTAGTCTGGTCGATGCTAACCAACGTTTCAGAGGTCATACTGCCTCCGTCATCAGGGCTGGTTAGTCGGGATACCTGCCATCATGGTGGAACCGATCTTTCTTTCCATCATTACGAAACAGCCGCCTTTGCGGCTTCTGACTTGGCCTCCCCCCCTCATCATCGCTCAAGGCTTATACTTTGTCTATCATCGGGGTATGCAATTACATTTCTCTGGGTGAGGGGGGGTTCGATTCTAGTACAGAAAAGTGATCACGAGAAAAATTCATTGCAGATTGCTTCTACACCTGCTGAATAATAATTATTCGATTTGAACATAACATATAAAGTACATAAAAATATACATTTGAGTTTCTAACAGTGCTGAAGATGAAGATTTCTGTCTTCTGGGTTGTTGCGCTGTGTAGTATGGTAGATGAATCGCCCTGATGACGGAGGCAGTATGACCTCTGAAACGTTGGTTAGCATCGACCAGACTACACGGTGCAACAACCCAGAAGACATAAATCTTCAGCAAAGAATGCCTTTGGAAAGAGTGTTTACTCAGATAGGAAACACTGAAGTTTTCAACCCAAGTATTACAGTAAAACTGTTACAGAAACAATACTATATAGCCTAATAAAATGTGCAGAAATCAAAAATGTAACAAATGATATGTCATAAGTGCCAGTAAAATAATGACCAGGATGTAAATAACAGAGGGAGAATAACTTTGTAATGAGGTAAATCCAATTTTAAGAAAATATGCATACATTGCTATTCTGAATGCATATGCATTACATATTCCATAACTGATGAAAACCAAGCAATGAATTTTTAATACTCTGCACTTCTTGCTGTTTTGAACAAACAGGCATTAAATATTCCATTTTTGATGAGAACTAAACAATGAATTTAACCACTGTGCAAGTATACCTTTTTTTGAAATACATATGGCTAAAAGAGTAAAACAATAAATTGATCTTGACTTAAATATATCTTCTTTATACATTTACTTGAATCTTACTGGAATAAAGCAAGAGTTTTTATGAATTAGTGAGCCTGTTCAGTATCCATTTTTTACTTATTGTGCAGACAGGAGGGCAATTAGATTTTGGTGAATGTCACAATCTGCAACAGCTTTGTCAGCACCAATTTTAATGATGTTTACAACAAAACTACAATTACAATCACATTCAGTTTTGCACAGTAAATGCAATCCTCTGCAGATATAAATCATGTACAAATACAAAACCAATATCATAGCTTCCTTAAATTTATATAACAAGACTATATCAGGCTCAGTGGTCTAGGGGTATGATTCCTGCTTTGGGTGCAGGAGGTCCCGGGTTCAAATCCCGGCTGAGCCCTATTTTTTTTTAATTTCAAAATATATCATTGCACATTTTTCACCTTCTAAGTACCACTAAAATTATTAGCGCATTCAACATGAACTAGTATATACAATCTAAAGCATTCACTCACAAGAGACACTATGCCCATGTCCTACAATCCATCACTCATTATGGGACAGATTTACTTATTTATTTGTAGTTTATTTAACAATACTACCAGCAGCTGAAACTACACAGTGTTGGATGAGAGGATAATAAATGAATAAACTGGAAAAGATGTGAAAGGAAGTGGTAATTGCCTAATTTTATGTACTAGCATTGCATTTTCCTGCAGACACTGAAAAAAATCATGAAAAACCTCAGTCAAAAAAGCTAGTCCCTGGGTCAAGACTAAAACCTGTAACCTCCTAAACATGAAGCAGGAGTGCTAATCATATGAACATGCTGTTCTGTGATCATGGTACAAATTAAAACTATGAGCACATTACCAGCCTATGATGTGTGCATACGCAATGTGTGAACTGACATCATCCATTACTTCTCAATATCTAATTATGTGGCAGTACTATAAAACACAAAATCTCATGGCATGTAATGGTGCAAGTTTGACTCTGACACAAAAAAAGATTTGTTTAAAAATATCACTCCCTTTTTATTATGAGCTTCTGGACTGCGATGCTATGTGGTGCTAAGCTTATAAATGTATGGAGTACTAACACCACTCTCTCTACATGCTTTCACTGGATGGTGCTAGGAAAAGGGATAGGACTAGGAAGAATTTTATACTATGAGCTATAAGTGAAAAATTTAATGCTTTTATTTCAGCTTCGTGTCAAACAGATAATGGAGGCAGAAATGAAATTCTTCCAACAACTCTTCAGACAAACATGATATCCTAAAATTTCTTTAAATCTTTTAAGAGGTTTTGGAAGCGAAGTGGACAGACAAGACAGATGTAATATCACATTATATTTACTTTAACCACTTTATGAAAAGAAAAAAAACCATGAAAGGCCACTACTTTAATCTTGGCTATAAAAATGATTATACCAGAACTACAGAAACTCTAAATTGTAATGTGACATAAGGTATGATACAATAAGGCAATGCCATCATCATTCTACACCCTTTAACCATACTGACCTTTGAACTGGTAATTGTATCATGTCTGTGTCTGTCATAATGCGCAGTAAATAATTATGAACTTCATCTTTACTTGTTGGACCACCCATATTCAGCATAATTATACCAGTTTTGGGTTTCTTGACACCTTGAGAGACCACCTTGGGTGTGGCTACTGACAGAAATCTTGGGTATATTATACTTGGTGCTTGCAAGCATTGTTTTCCTATAAGAAGTCAGTAACTCTGGTACTCAAACATAACAGAAGCTATGATGTATCTAGCAGTCAATTTTAAGTCAATAAATACCACAAATCTTTGAAAACTAAATACTGAGATTAAATATTAGAACGTTTACACATCATAAGTATGGAACTAAAGAAGAATGAAATAAAACTATCAAATCTAATACTTCTTGACGATGGTGAAAACGACGTGTAGGAACCTGAAGACGGAGATAGAGTCCCATCTCCGAAACGTCGTTTTACGTTTTATATTTACTAGACGATGGATAATATCCAAGAAAATGTTTATTCAAATAAAACTATGTATTATTCTTACTACATACTTTTTTCAGAATAAAAAAAATCTGTATGGATACTATTAGCAGGGGTTTATGAAATGTAAACAAATTCTATTCTATTCTAACTGAACATTTCACAACTCATTATTTTTATCTTCAGAGCCTCAGCAGCCAATAGTGAAAAAATTTCTTGTGCAACTTGAAGCAAACTGCAAGTCAACATACTTATAAATAAAGATGCTTAATATTTATAGTCCGCCTACATAACTCAATAGTACATATCACATATGTTCACTACATTAAATGTTAAGGTATATCAATGACTTGGATTTTTAAAGCTTTCTACTGAGACATAATTGATTTATTTTCATGTTCTTTGGCTGCAAGGCACATCAATTATAAACTGAGTCTGAAAAAGACTATTTAATCAAAATATGTGGAATTTTGTGGCTGGTTAACAGAAGTGATGTCATATATACATAAACTTCCCTTAATTTTACTTGGATATTCTGTATAGTATGGAATGCAGAGTAATAAAATAGAGACCACTGATAAGTACAAAAAGATTTGTATGAGTATACAGTAAGAGTAAGAACTAGGTAGTAATATGACTTGTGGACTTTGAAGTGATGTATCACACAAGTTACTATTAGGGATAATAAAACTTTAATGATTATACACAAGTTTGGTTTCTGAAAGTAACATTATATTAGGATGTCACATGGCAAATGTAACTTGAATAACTATAGAACAAAACTCTCAGGATTTCACGTTGCCTAAACGGGTTTTAAATTCCCTACTTAACGATTCAAGGTGAACGAATGCTCACTAGATAAAGGACGGAATCCACCACGAATTTTTAATGATGAATAAAAAGCTATACGTATTTCAAAACTTTTCTAATGTACGCTATGTGAGGTTATGTTAATTACTAGACTTACCAAAGGATAATAAATTAAATCGCAAACAAATCATTTTATAGTCCTACGTTAGCGCTCAATAATTTCTTCGTTAGTTTGAAAACAAGACAATTACACCTTTATAGAAAAAAACAGCGGACGCCCGAACTTATGAATCGTGCTGGAAAACAACATGTCATTCCTGTACTACATTTCTGAACCAATGCCAGAAAATAACGTTCCGTCAGTCGCTTTTATTTGTCTGTACATTTTTATATCAAACGACTTAAATGTTGTAAATTTTATGGGAGGGAGGGGGGTGGGGTATATACGAGATTTTTACGGCAACTCGACCAGGCACACGATCATACAGAATCTGTTGTTGATACCGTGGACAACAAATCTGATGTTGGAGTTGGTATTAATCTTTAGGCACCAAAGATCGTCATTTTCTCCATGCCTGTATCCTTCGTGCTTGCGGGTTAGAATACTTTCCAGATTGTTTTCTCGAAGTCTGCCTTATCTTGGCTTTTTCGTCACCATTTAAAGCCCTATGACATAACTACTTATTATCTGCTTTAAGAATCAATAGAGAGTAGAGTTTATTTACATTCCATAGATCCTTCTTAGGAATCAACCAAAGGATGTAGAACATGTCATTTCATACAATGTACATACACTTCAGAACTTTCAACACAAGTACAAGAACGTATTTCACATATCAATGTACATAAATTTCAGATTCTGCAATACAAGTATGAAAAATAATTTTACAAATTAATATACATAAACCTCACAATTTTAAATATAAATACAAAACTTGCTTTACATATACGTAGATTATGGATATAAAGCTTAAACATTTTCAGCAGAGAAGAAATCATCTACAGAATAGAAGGAGTGAGTAAAGAGATAATCTTTCAATGCTGGCTTGAATACCTTTATATCATAATTTAGACTTTTAATTGTTGGTGGAAGATTATTAAATAACTTGATACCTGTACAGTACATTCCTTTCTGATATTTAGTAAAGTTAGCATTTGGCACATATAGATCATGTTTACGTCTTGTTTTTAAATTATATTTATGTACATCTGTATTTCTTTTAAATTTATCCATGTTTTCCACTACAAATGATAGCAAGCAGAGTATAAATTCACTTGCAAGTGGAAGTATATTAAATTTACGAAATAATTTTCTACAAGATACCCAGCTTTTGACACCGGCTATTATTCTAATTATTTTCTTTTGCATGTAAAAAACTTTATTACTGTCTGTTGAATTTCCCCAAAAGATTAATCCATATGACACTACAGAGTGAAAGTAAGCAAAGTAAACTAGCTTTAAAGTATCTATTGTCATGAGTGGTATGACTGTTCTCATGGAAAAGCATGCAGAGCTTAATTTGGGAATAATATATATATAAGGAAAAGTAAGGGTCCAAGAACTGAACCTTGTGGCACTCCATGATTTACGATACCCCATTCTGAATAGGTATTATGATTGGTATGGGGGCTTTTAATTTCTACTTTCTACCTTCTATTATTTAGGTAGGATTTAAACCATTGTCCTGCTATACCTCGAATTCCATAAAATTTCAGTTTCATTAGTAATATTTCATGGTTTACACAATCAAATGCCATGGCTAGGCCACAAGATATTCCACCCACATGCATTTTATTGTTAAGGGCACATACAATTTCATTAGTGAAACTAAATAGAGCCTTTTCTGTTGAGAGATTTTTTATAAATCCAAATTGCTCCTCGACAAGAATGTTGTTTCAATTTAAGAAATTATTTACTCTCTTGCATATAACTTTCTCAAAATTTTTAGAAAATGTCAGCAGTGAAACAGGTCTGTAGTTAGAGATGCAGGATTATTCACCCTTTTTATATAGTGGTTTTACTTTTGAATATTTAAGTCTTTGAGGAAACATTCCTACAGCCATTGAATGATTACAGAGATAACTTAATGGATTACTTATATAATCTACGCAAGATTTAAGTACTTTAGATGAAATTCCATCATAACTACATGAATATTTTGACTTGAGAGAAGTTATTATACTTTTAATTTAATTTGGTGTGGTAGGAATAAGATTAATATTTGGAAATGAATTAGGAATTGCCTTAGCCAAGAACTTTATTGCATCTTCGGTTTTTGGAGTTATGGTATCACTGCTGTTCATTCTTTCTACAATCGTTAAAAAGTAGGTATTAAAATAGTTAGCTAAAAGTTTAGGATCATTTACTCTGTTATTATTTATCATTAATGGTTGGCTTTCAATGTCTGTAGATTGTTTGCCAGTTTCCTTTTTTATAATTTTCCAAACAGTTTTTACTTTATTTTCAGACTCTACTATCAATTTATTGTAATGCATGCGTTTAGCTTCTTTAATGACTTGAGATAAAATTTTGCAATATTTTCTATAGTGTTGCTTCAATAGTGGGTTATTACTGGACCTGCTACTTAGGTAAAGAGCTCGCTTACATTTGCATGATGTTTTGATTCCTTTAGTTAACCATACATTAGTTTCAGACAATTTTTTCTGTTTTAGTAGGAAAACTTTTTTCAAATATGCTTAAAAAAGATGTTTAGAAAAGAATTGAACTTTGAATCTATATCACCACCACTGAGTAATAATTCCCAATCTTCACTACTGAGATGTATAAATTCATTTAAAGCGACTTCATTTATCACTCTAGTTACCTTCTTATCATTGTGAAAGTTAGAAATAAGGTTTATGTTTTTTATAACTAATAGCTGAGCATCATGATCAGATAGCCCATTTATTATCGGTTTAATGAAAATGTGTTCTAACCTGTAACTATCTACAAAAATATTATCAATGGCAGAGTTGGAGCTATTTTGAATTCTTGTGGGAAAGCTAACTGTAGGTGTAAGATTAAACGTTGCTAAAAGAGAACTTAGACATTGCTTATGGCAGCTTTCAGAGAGATAGTCAATATTTATATCCCCACAGATGACAAATTCTGTTTTCGGTTTGTAAAGGTAGTCCATAATGCTGTTTAACTTGTTAATAAATGTTTCAAAGTCACCTGTTGGTGCTCTGTATATTGCTAAAAAACATAATTTAGAAAAATTTATATCAAGTTGTACAGCACAGTATTCTATGTCCTGCTCCTTGTAAAATTGCACTAGCTCTTTCTGGCTAAATTTTAGATTATTTTTAACAAATATACTCACTCCTCCTCTAGCTAAATTTTTCCTGCAAAAACTACTCGCTAGTGTGTAATTGTCTAAATTTACCTGTAAGATATCTGGTGCTTTCAAATGATGTTCAGTTAGACAAAGAATATGTGGTAATTTGGCACTTTTAAGAGAAATTATCAATTCTTCAGTTTTTGGGAAAAGTCCTCTGATGTTCTGATGGAAAACCAGGAGATTTTCTTTCTGGGTGGTTTCTAAGTTTTTGGTTGAAAGGCCTTTAATGTTCTGATGATGATGATTGTGATCTAAATTTAGAACTGGCTTATTTACAGTGACTTGGATATCTTTCAGGAATTTAGTGATACATTTGGGCCTTAACCTAAAAAAGGCCTAGGTCTTACACCAGTGATTATAGGAATCTTACCAGTATTTGGTTTGCTCCTAATCTCATTGGCAATGAGTTGCACAAGCTTCTCCTTACCCCTTGAATTTAGGTGCAATCCATGTCTGGTGTGGTCATACCTATTCACAGATGACACATCAATTAATCTAATGTGTGATCTGTCCGCATTCCAAAGCGCATGCTCAAGTCTCACATTTGCACTCCTAACCCACTTGCTCATATGAGGCCTGTCATGACACTGTTTTTTGCCTTAATGGGCTTCTTGTGGTTTTCAGATTTAATAGCTGTAATTTCCTTTAACAACATTAAACAATATATCTTTGTAATGGAGATGAGTTGTTTTCTTTGAGATACGACTGAATGCTTAACTATTCTTTAGATGAGCGTTACTTACCATCCTACATATCTCCCATTCTGTCCTTATAGCAGGCATTGCCTGCAAACCTAGCAATAAAATGCTCTTTTCACCCCATATTTTCCACCCATTCTTCTACTCTCTCTCTTTCTGGCTTCAATGTATTAATACTTGAACATATGTCATAAAGTGCAGAAATTTTACCCTGATAAATGGGGAATGTGGAGATTATATTCACTGTTTTATCTCCAAACTACTCCACAAATTTCAATTAACTTTGTCATTTGTGTGGTCCAAAGTATAGGCTTTAGGCAATATACAGGTGTCCCAAAAAGATGTATACACATTATAACATGGAATATTAACCTTGTCAATCAGTTGCTCACTATTGTCAACAAGGGTGGTCATTTTGAACATCTGCAATAGATTTGCTGATTCACACAGTGCATTTCTGATTAAAGAATGGTCTAGTTTATTAAAATGTTTTTATTTCAACATTGAATGTGTGTATACATCATTTGGGGGCATTCTGTATTTTCAAAATATGCGTGATGCTGACCACTCGCCCCCATCTAGTGCCGAGGTCAAGAAAGAGTAGGAGCTATACCTCCACTCCCCACAAGCACCTGCATAGCTGCGTAGAGGAACATTAAGAAGAAGAAGAAGAAGAAGAAGAAGAAGAAGAAGAAGAAAACAAGTTTCAAAGTTTAATTTGCTAACATTAATTTTTGAAAGCATCTGGATTCGTTAATACAATTATTCTCAACAAATGATAGCAATAAGGAAGATTTAAGATTAAAATATGTCCTTTGTCCTACAGCATTTAAAGGTTAATAGTACATCAAACAAAACAGTGTGATAGGAATCTGTTTTATTCAAAAGACAGCAGAACAATGTAAAATATGTGGGCTTTGATAATATGTTAACAGAGAAAAATAATCACAAAACAATACACTTTATCTGACAGACATTAAAAGAACATTTAAAATTCTGAATGAATGACAATGCATTTTCATTTTATTGATTCTTTGGCCATTAACTGCTTAAGGGCAACAGCATCAACGCTCTGCATTCTCGTGGTTGGGAGTGTATATGCATGGTATATTTTCAACATATTATAACTATTTCATCTCACTGGTTACTTCAAGCTTTCTCCTTTCTCAACATACATTATCTCTGCCTGTAGCTGAGTGGAAAAAACCAGGGGGAATACAAAAACAGGAATTTTCCACACAACAGGACCAGGTAAAGAAAGAGACACTTCTTTTGTTATCTGGTACTATACTTTGAAGCAACACAATATTACTGGCTGCACAAAGTATTTACCCATCTCAAAATTATAAATTGTACACTACTAACTCATACCACTGGGCTGACAAACTATATGGCACAATAATTATTTCCAGCTGAACATGTTGAAATAATAATGTAAGTGCAGAACATTAGTTCTCTTCGTATAGTCAAGACAAGAGCAGCTTACAGATGTTCCTAAGAGCCAACTGCAATGTAATATATAATTTCCTCTTCCAGACATGAACTAAATCCTTACAGAATCCACTGGCAAACTATGAACTGTGTGCTTGTGTTTAACATTTATTTTACTAGATATAAGTGAGATAGAGAAGCATTTAATAAAATCAAAGATCCATAAAAAAAATTACTGAATAAAAAGCCAGACCTTGAGAAATCTGTCAAGGAACAATTATCACAATTGCTTGCTCACATAAAGTTTCTTGATTTTGATCCAAACCATGCCCATACACTAAAAATTCAGAAAATATTCAGCACATGAAATTACCAAATTTACAATTTAAATGAAGTAAATGTTAAGATAAAACTAATTTTCAAATATTATCGATACTTCTGGCTCTGTTTCGTGACGCTTCCATAACATATTCTCTGTTTAAAATGAGTTATAGCCCATTACTGTGGCATGGTTAAGAAAACTGAAGTACTGGAAAAATAAAAATATGATTATAAATCTCTGAAAACATCTGAACCTCTTATTTTCTACACACTTTCCACTTCAAGTAATCTCAAACATATAATTGGTGTTACCTCTTAGAAATGAACTACCAATATAATACAGCCCTTGCCACATAAAACTGAAATGTCTACCACCCTGAAAAAAGTTGCCTATTATTTTATTTTTAAAAAATTTAACTACTTCAATATATACATAAAACAGCAATCAGCATCACCTATAATAGTTTTTCCTTTGAGTTATAAAAATATTTGTATATTCACAATTTTTTTTTCCATTTATACAACAATAACTGCCTTTATCTAAAAAAAGTTAACTGAAAAACAATCCTGCAATTGTATGAACAAAATATCTTCCATAATTCACATTAAGGACTTGCTGAGTAAGTGCAAAGACAAATAAGGCATTCTGGGATGCAGCCAACTTTCTGTAAACTATATATCCAGTAGTTATTTCAGAAGTGGCTGTATTTAACTGCATTACATGCACTTACACATATCTTTTGTTCCTCATAAAAAGGAACATGTTAGCATTCCTTTAAAATCTATGCTGCTCATATAGGATTTATGAATCTGTATATATACATGCTAGGACAAGAACGTAGAATTATTTTGGACATACTGCTGGTTCTGCATGTTGTAATTATGATTATATCAGCCTATATGAAAACACACTTTGCATGTGTGCATGGTTAAATGTCATATTTTTAATGCCCGATTTTTTACTGAAGAGAAAATCACAATCTCATACTAGTTTTCAACTCAATACTAGTACTACCAACTTATAACGTGACAAACACTGTCACTGAGAGTAGTAACATATTCATCTTCATTCATGTTTAATTTCAACCAAAGAAATGCTTCCTGTTAATCAATGTTTCACAAAGCCAACCCTGCAACAGAGTATGTTATCACAGCACAATGAGAAGATACAGCAAATGTAATTATGTCCATGTAAGTAAAGAAAACTGTTTGCTTCATACTCAAAAACTAAGTTCATACAGAACATACTCAGTAGCACTTTATTTATAGCAGAACTAAATTACCATATTTACACACATAAATGTCAAATTTCAAGTAGGACATAACCATGCAGGTCTTTTCTTTACTTTGACATGATGATCATCAATGTCCATGTTGAAATCCCCCTCTGCTCCTCCCCATCCCCCATCTCATTCCATAATAAAGATGCATTTGCCTAACTTTGTACTATTGTTATTGCAGTCCCAGACATAATTTTCTAATGTTTATGCTGTAGATTCTCTTCCCCTCATCTCTCAATACCTCAAGAAACTGACCGACTACTTTGTATTAGAACCACTTGCCTGGGAAGTCAACTTTCTTTTTACACAGCAATAGATACTAACTCTGTAGATCTGCAGTCCCTAAGAGGCTCACTGTCCATTACCTAGATGATTCATGAATGAATATGAAGCATCAGTGGAATGGTGCTGATGGGGAGGAAACCAAAGGATACTGGAAATGACCCGTTCTTCAAGTGCCTGAGCTCTGCGGGTCCCAACTTTTCGTTGGCTTTGATCTATAGACATTCGGTAGGACTCCTTGGATGAGGGATCGGCCCGTTGCAAGGCCTCTACCCGTACACACGACAGCACAACACAGAAAAACGCAGATAAACATCCATGGTTTGAGTGGGATTCGAACCCACGGTCCCAGCGACCAAGCGGCACAAGGCCCACGCCTCAGATCGTGCAGTCACTGTGGATCCCGGAAACCAAAGAACTCAGAGAAAAACCTGTCCCAGTTCCATTTTGTCCACCACACAGAAGCCAGTGACTAAATGCATGTACTATGGCATGGTTGGAAGTCATCTTACTGTGTTGCGCTATCATCAGACTACAGTGAGATCAACATTATGACAGCAACTATGTATATTATATGTTTCTCAAATGCACTAGCATTGCTTAAAGTGGAAAGCACATTTTAAAAAAATAATAAGTACTAAGGAGAAATGTTGTTCACTGTGTGGATTATATATGCAACAATGGAGCATTTCTACTAAAAGGAAGTCTGCCCTGTATGGGTTACATGGGTAATATTATATTATTATAATGCACATTTTAAACAAGTT
The DNA here is from genome assembly GCF_977971745.1 of Zootermopsis nevadensis. Taxonomy (NCBI): domain Eukaryota; kingdom Metazoa; phylum Arthropoda; class Insecta; order Blattodea; family Termopsidae; genus Zootermopsis; species Zootermopsis nevadensis. Next base: position 2,638,484 of record NW_028259152.1, on the reverse strand, counting down.
CTTTCATCCCCCTCCCCAAAAGCAAATATTTTAAAATTCTGTAATTCCAAACTTCATTCATTACCACATCCATATCAAATGGGGAAAATGTATAATTGCCTTATTACTGGTTTAATATAAACAGTGAAAAAGTGTCAATTATGTGAGTAAATATGGTATATTTTGACATGATATATGTCAAAGTAATCAATACATGTTTTTAAAGTTTAATGAATTGTAGGTTAAGTGTATCAGTGAAGAGTTTTATATGAATTCTTATCTATTAAATTAATGCTCCTTTCCTGCTAATTATCTTTGCAGTCTTTTGTTGTGATTTCCATTTCACCAAGATAATATACAATGCATAAATGTAAAATGTATAAAACATGTACCTTCTAAAATTTTCAGGAGCTGAATGGAGTTTAAGAGATCTCAGTATTTATAAAATATTAAAATTAAAGAACTTCACAAAGATGAAAAAGGGTTTAATGGATTTTGGAGTTGTCCAAAATGCAACATACTTAATGTCCTTCCTCTAATGAGCTATTATAGTCTTTTCATTGGGTATATTTACCAGGTTTCAAACCATCATGTTTAAAACTCTTCTGATAAAATAGTTTGTACATAACATGCTTTCATTTGATGTAGTACCAACTGTTTACAGTAAAATTTAACTGCAAAAAGTTGAGCTGTCAGTACAATGTTGAGTAAGTATTGCTCATCCAAATGTTGTTCATTCTTTATGATGAGGATCATGTTCTTTGTGCTTTTGGCGTGTTAATTCAGGCTCCAGCATGGCTGAGGAGTTGGTGCGGGGCACGAGGAGGACACTTCCATCTGCAGACTGCTGTAGGCTATACTCATATGGAGAATACTGGTTTCCATCTGGATCTCTCAGGTGCTGCAGAATAATACATCCACCTTAGCAGTGACACAATTCTCATATTTTCAGATGCAACATGAATACTACCAGTAATAACAACTATGTTATAATTAGCACTACATTACACATTTTCTCTTCAATGCTACAGATGATGATGTTTTTCCCCCTTTAAACATTTAAATGTATGTGAGAAAATATGATTGGTTTGGAGAAAACACATTTTCCGAAAGAAATGATGGGAAGACTGAAGGAAGGAATACCTAGGCAATCATGTCAACACACTGTCACTAAGATAACTGTTTAGCAAAGCTTAAGATTTATGACAGAAACTTTACCTTCATCAACAAAGAGAATATTTTCATGATACGTTCCACATTTTTCAGGTTCTGCACGTTAATTTAGTATTTATTTGAACCAAGGCACATACATTACAGCATTCTTCTCACAACTGCTACAAAGATTTTTATGTGATTTTGTCATGTCTATAACATGAACATACCTGGAAGACATGTCTGTAAAGCTGGCTGAATTTCTCCTTGGCTCGCTGTATCTCTGCCAACCTGAAGTCCCTCTCCCTAATCAGGCGGCTCTTTCGATCCCTCATCTCTTTCACTTCGTCAGCTAGAGTCAAGATCTGGTCCAGCTTACGCTTGCGGCAGTTCTGTGCAGCCACCTGGTAAAAAGAAGAAGAAAAAAGGATGAACAGTGCTAAATGAGAAGTTCTGCTAGCTGGGACACATAAACACCTAATAAAATCAGTGCCTGGCCAGGTCTGGATCCAGACAAACTATTGATGACAGATTTTATATTTTTCTATTTCTTACTATACAGATTAACATCCTACCAGTCATCAAACTCTATACCCTGCATCTCCAAGTTTATCCTAATAAAATATGAAAGAAGAATGAAAGCAAAATTTTCTGTTCACACTGCATACTTCTTTGGCAAAAGACACTACTTTGTTACTTTACAGTTTATAGAAAGGAAGAGAATCCAGCAATCACATATTTATTTTCAAATATGAATTATTTAAAATAACTGTTAAATCTAATGACTTAAAAATTGTAATATACCTTGTTTTTGCCTCGTCGTCTGATGTCTCTGATGAGTGACAGTTGTGCCTCACTTAGATCATATTTGGATAATCGCTCATTAAATTCATCCATGGGTAAGTTGATTATATCACTCACAGTCATTGGTATATTCATTGCTCGTGCACGCTTTTCATCTCTATTCAAATGCTCCTCCTCTGATTTTCGGCCTGTAGAAAACGTAAAATAAGATCAAATATGAGCTTCATAGTAAATCTTATATGTAGTTAACACTTCCACTGTTATAGGCAGATTGGTTCTGCAGCATGGAAGAGCACACTGTATGTTATGAACAAAACGGCTGTACAAAAATAAAGCATATTATAATATCAATCTTTCTCAGCCGTCAGTCATTATGTTGATGTAGTTTAGCCTGATTATAATAAAGGGCTACTCAGAAACTGTGTTACATACCCTTCTGCTTGTCTCTTGTGACAGGCCGCTGCATTGCACCAGCACTTTCAGGGGGCAGATGGTAAGAGTGGTTGTGCTGAATGTGCTCAAGAACAGGTCTCATATCTGGAACAAGCCAGTTCTGACACATCATACCTATCTATCTCTGTAACTTGCTGCTACAGAAATCTGCAAAATAAGCTTAATGTGAGCCCGAAGCAGGCATGAAGAATCTGAATCTAATAACAGAAATTCTGTCATGTCCCTGCTTCAGCCATCCCTTCAACATTTGTATTCATAAGGTACTTTTATATGTGTTCTACTATATTATTTTCAAGAAATCAAAATAATACATTTCAATTCAGGATATTCTGAAGTACAAGCCAAGTTTCTATCTCCTGTGAAAGGCTTACACACTTCAAGACTTTGTATGGAAAAGTAATCATCTTCTTTATTATGCCGTCTCCTTTACAGGAGGTTGGCGACATATTATGAACAGGATCCCTCCATCCTTTTCTCGGACTGGGACCTGTTCATATATGTTTTCTTAAGCAGGTGATACAGAAGTGGTTTGCCATTGCCTTCTTCTGTGTGTATGGAGTATGGAGTAATTGTTGGGATGCCACGGAGAAACCGGGGAAGCCCCGTAGGAAAACTCCGTGTTGCCTAGACCACGGCCTTGCCCAACACAAGTTATAAATTCGGGCACCGCCGGGAATCGATTACAAGGCCAGCGTTCTTTTTAATCCTGTAAGTGAACTTTAAACCCTTTAGACAATTGTGTTAAGATTGCAGGCATGTGTTCAAGTGGGACAAATACCACATTCCAGCTGCAGATGTAGTAAGACGCAGCAAGATATCTGGCATCAGAACCAATCCAGAGTTTAAAGACATTTGCAGCAATTAGGTTTTAAAAGTTTCATACAGATAATTCCAAATGTAAATTCCTGCACCTGAAATAATGAACTTACTGTATGGCCAGAATGTAACCTGATTTGCATCCACTAAAAGCTTTAATACTGCAACACGAGTGGCAAAGATGAATTTATTCTCTACTGCAAAGTGTAATCTGCATATAATTTGACTGACATTTCAGAGGTGCTTATTGCCTCCATCATCACAGAAAGCAGTCCCCTTCATACTCATTGCCATGAGAACCTGAAATCTCATTTACCTGAGTGGTGTCGAGAAAATTCCAAGCTACAACTGTACTTCATCTCAGGTGGTTTGGGGCCTACTGCTCCTTCGACAGCTCCTCCAAATGCATTTCCTGGAGCTACAGCACCTGCACCAGGCTCTCCATACTCATACTTTATGGGAGTTGGAGGAAGACCAGGTGTGGTTCCATGGCTACCCAATGATGAACCTCCTGGTTAAAAGTAAAAATAACCTCAGGTAAAATATTTAACATAGCACATTAAAGCTGGTAAAATATGTTACATTTTACAGTAACATTTACGAAAGGAGCAACAATATTTGTAATTTGTGTGACTTGTTTTCATAACAAATTTTCATATAACACAAGATATATGTTCTGAAAACAAATATCACGTAAAAGGCATTATATAAACCCACTTTTACATTGTAAAAGAGTAATATTAAATGACTGATTTCTTATTTACTGAACTTAAGGGTACTAATGAGAACCACAACCTGTTCTGCGTATTAGGGAAATAAGGTTATAAGAAAACTTGGTGACACTACAGAGCAACAAGATTGTTAGACACTGTGTTGCCAAAACATACAAAATAAGTATACTGGAAGACTGTTCTGCCATGCTACATTTAATCACTTCTACTTTCTTAAATACAAAGTTCGGAATCATAACCAAAAAATTTTAAGTTTCAAACATTATAGTGTGATTTATGCAAAAGTCTCTCTTTTCTGACTCCTTGTCTGTCTACTGAAATGTTTCCCTGGTGACTTAATGAACTAATTTACTTAGGTGATTTTAAGTTAGAACCTGTTTCTTTACCACAACCAACTACCCAAAGTGAACCACTTCACTCAGAGACTAAGACTTTGATGTCACGCATAGAACTGACTTGGCACTTACTTTCAACAATCTGAATTTCTGTTTTCAATAATGTTTAGCTAGTGATCAATGACGATGTGCTTAAATATAATGTGGCACTGTTATACAGGAAACAATACATGTTATGGAGAAATTCTAAGAATGTGTAAACTGAATTCAATAACAAAACATTTCAAGACTTGCACACTACCTGAGCTATGTTCTTGGAAGCAACGCTTGCCAAACATGTGATGTTTCTTCTGAGCCATGGGCGGCATCCGATGTGAGGCATCAGATGAGCCCACTCCAGCACTTGTGTGTTGACGACTTGAGTAACTGTAGTCATATGGCCGGTACTTGCTGTTAAGAGAAACAAACCACACTGATACACAGAAAGAATGAAAATATGGAAAGAAAGAAAGAAAACAAGAAATATGTTGAAATATTTAGTTCAATGCATGACAATTATTTTAACTTTCAGACAAATCTAAGCAAATCAAGTGCCTGCAACACAAAACACTTTAGGAATTTCTGTGAGGGTCAAAATTCTGCAATGTTCACCTCATATCTGATGTTCTACAGATATTTTAAACTGGAAGCCACCTGTCTTCTCTCTTTAATTTATTCTCCTGAACTGACAACTCCCTTCCACAGTACCTGTCTTCTTAATATCTTGTAACCAGTAAGTTCTTTTATTCAAAACTTTTTGAGTGTGTAGTTCAAACATACAAGATTTGAGGTTTTTACAGCAATGAGGGTTCAGATTGTGGTATTCTCGGTTGTGACTCTGTGTAGTCTTGTGATTCATCAACAACATTTAAAAGGAACATACTGCCTCCAACTTCAGGGTGGGGTACTTTAAATGTGTTGTTAACAAAATTTAAGTTGCATGAAATAGCATACCAACAGTGGCATTTAAAGTCCGTTCTGAAAATGAGGTATACAGTGAAACCTCTATCCATCGTTCCCGGAACTATCGTTTTCCCGGATGCATCGTCCGTTTTGTTCGGTCCCGAATACATCCCATATAAAATAATGTTACATTTTCCCGCTTCTATCGTTCTTCGAACTATCGTTTTATCGCATCGATCGTTCAAAAATCTTAGTCCCGGCCCACAATTTTCCCGCAATGATCGTTTCTGAGAATTTAAAATGCTGGGTTTTGAGATAAATTATTACCGAAAGACGCACAATGTTTTTGGAATACGCAGTAGCGGTAACCTGTTATGTCGCCCAACCAGCACAGATTCTTTTGGAATGAGGGGTCAGCGGTGCAGGGGTGATAGTTGGAGTGAATGGCGGTGCCCATTGTCAGAAATTTTACGATTTTAATTAGGGTGCACTCATATTTCGTTCCAGCGATGCCAGATGGCATGTGCAGTGTGAATTTCTTCACAAATGCTTTTATTATAAGTACAAAGGAAAGGCTGGCGGCACTTTTCATTCTTCTGGTTCATCTCGTTTCCAGCGGTTCAGGGTCTTCTACAGCTACGTTTCGTTTAGTTCGGCAGTAATAGTATTTCCATTCTTCCTGTTATTGTCCGCAAAGGGGGTTGGAGTGGTGAGGAAGAAGAAGAAGACGAACGCGAGCCCGAAGCTTTGCCGAAGCGCACGCTGCATTGGCGAAAGTGAAGTCGTTCTTTTATGCGCTTAATATTAGTGAACGTGACGAGGAAAACATTTTGAACGTGGAAAGTGCTCTGTTTGGTCTAAAACGTAAAGTTTTGACAAACCAGTTGTCCATTAAAGACTTTTTTGGTAAAAAGAAGTAACTTTGAAAGAGAAACATTGTTTTTTTTTAAAATTTTTAATGCTTTCCCGCATCTATCGTTTTCCCGCATTCATGGTTTTTATTTCCCACCCCCGCCGAAAACGATGCATCGAGGTTTCACTGTATTTTATTTAGTATCCTATTCTGTTACACATCTGTCCAGACTTATACCTTGCATGATAATCCATTGCATAATGGTCTCCTGTTGTATGACCTGAATCTGAGCCAGTCTCCATCCATTCCCCATCTGACAATGAGGGGACACGTTCTGAGCCCATTGAACTTACTGCACTATCACTTGATGCATCCATGCGCTCCTCTGATGGCTGTATAGCTGTTCCTATGCTTCCCACACTGCTGGCATTGTTCGAATTGTTGCTGTCCAGCAATCGCATGGTGTACATGCCTGAAACAATATAACGTGTCATTATTTTTTTTAAAAAAAACAGCTTTGAATGAGCAGGATGATGGTAATATCCTAAAGTCTGCTTGGAGGTACTGAGAAAGAGAAATAAACCTTAGGAAAACCAAAGGATGGAACTGAATCTCAGACCTCCACTATGCACAGGACGAATTTAAACTGCTATTAACACACTGTTTAATCACACATAATTAAAAATTACAATAGAAGTATCATGAAGATATATATATATATATATATATATATATATATATATATATATATATATATATATATAACAAACCTATGGGTAATGATGAATTGTTAAATGACTGATCACAAACACACAAAGCAAGTGTACAGATCTTGTAATAGCAAATAACATGCTGATGAACATAGTATTAATTCTACAGCACAAAAAAGAGCTCCTGTTAAACACTAATAGCAAACAGAACCCAAGCAATATCATACAGACTACGTCACTGTAAGTAAATATTACCTGCTGGTATGTAATATGCAGAACATATACATTATTTTGCTACTGTCTGAAGATAATGCTGTAAAAATATTGCCACATTTCCATATTCATTAAGATGGGTCTGCAGGAAATCTATTAATACTGTAATTACATAATAATGACCAACTGCAAATCCATAATAATTTAAAATGAGGTGGTGTTAGAAAGGAACTAGCAGATTTTGCTTAAAATCACTAATTATGCTGTATTAGTGTGATTTGTGTAATGGAATATGTGAACTGGGAAAAGGTAGTAAATCCTACCTTTAAAAATAAATATGTTGCACGATATCTTAGGAGAAGTGTAAAATTTCAAAACTCTACTTGAATTATTCACTTTGGTCCACTTTCTAAGTTTATACAGATTTCAAACATCATCACATCTTCACAAGAAACAGCTTCCATAATAATCTGATCAATTTTTTAAAGATTTTGTTTATGCAGAGAATGGGGTAGTATCCTACTGTCACCACAAAAGAAGTTCTGACATAAATTTAAGCAGAATATTATTCAAATTTCAAACTGCAAATTTCATTAAAATATTTTGTTATAATTTGAATAGAAACACTACTGTCATTTGTCCTTTCAATATGAGCTGATCTTGATTAAGACTTCTAAACATATTCTGACATGCTGAATTACATGGAATATCAATTTGGAAATAACACATATTATTCACCATATCTTTCAAAACATAAACATAACATTTAACTTCCCACACACGTTTTCAGATAAAAATAAGTGAAAGGACAGCTTCATTTACAGAAAGAAAGCAGGATGCTGTATTGAGGTCAATTCATCACAATATTCTTACTAGTTAATTGTATCCAAGGGCAATGACTTCCTGCAGAACCACAATGACAATGCTGATTTCAATATCTCAGTCTTGGTAATGAGTCACATTTGTGAAAAACAACACATTTATATCACAATTTTACACTTGAAATCAAATCTGTTCAATTTATAACAGGAAAAATCTTCCTTATTCAGCCCTGCAGAACAACTGTCATCTTCTGAAACACATTTATCAAGAGCTTATCTGATCCATAATACCACATGAAGTCCGGCCACATACTTGCATTCTGCAGTTCGTCACAACAGATACCCATTCCCACAGGAGGAAAACCACACTTTCTTGTTTTCAGACCAATGTTAATACTCTCATTATCTATAGCAGACTATACTTTACAGTTAACACAACATTCAACAACAAAGCCTTATCTTATCACAAAACCTCACACCATATGCAATGCTGTGTACACATGCTAGCAGGGAGGTGATGGGTGAGAGAAAAATGAAAAGAAGGTCATTCAAGAAAATGAGACCAAAATGCTAATCATTACACTTACTGATCTCTGCCAAGACTGCAGAATCATGCACAAAAGAAGAAAAATTGATAACTAAAATTAGTTGAATCATGATTATGATACATGATGAGTTAGCTAGCTAGTAGTAGTTCTATCTTCAATATATATGCAAGGTCAACACATATACAATTATTACAAACTGCCAGTCATCCCAACTGAACAAAACCACCAGCCAAAATTAACCATTTGTTCATTCCATTTAAAACAATATTGTATTGTATTGAGTTGTCTCCCAGTATTTAACACTTAAATGAGCTCTTACCACAGTTTACAATATTAGTGAGTATAATACTCTCATCAATGTATGTGCATAATCCGTGCTGATGCAAGATGGATGCTACACTTAGGAAAACAATACGGTCTGAAGTCTTTTGCACTGTATACTCTTTGTATGCATAACATATAGCACCATGCTGTCTTTATGAGCATGACATTACATAAATTAAAAACTGTAGAAATTTAGAAAGACAGGGTGTTATGTTTAATAAGCATCAATGCTTAAACAGTTGCAATCATTATCATGAAACTCATGAACACAATTTACAAGGCAGATTTTAAAAATTTCTGAAACAATACTATACATACATAACATGTACTGTTAATTCTGAGCTACAGCATTGAAAATCCATGACATTCTAAAAGTTTCTATTTAAAGTCATTTCACAACTCAAGAATAACCTACGCTCTTACACCTTTTCACTATTAATTTGATGAAAGAAAACTGTATTATCCTTTTATTTACATAACACTTCCACAACCAGCCCATCACTCCCTGATCATGTACACGCTTACTGTAAGTAGTAATGAATTCAAAGAGTGTAATGCTAGGTTCATGAATCAATTCTCATATTAGCATGTCAACATCATGACTAAACAATTTTCACCTTCATGATAACAAAAGCTTTTAAAGCCAGGTAATGAAATTCTGCATAGCAGACTATAACAACAGTAAGAAAGTGTTGTGTGTTTATAGGTAACATACAAGTATAAACTAACCTAAAATATCTTCTTTAACAGGAATGGTATGATGTTCTAAATAAGAGTTTTCTATTTACATTAAACTCTGGGAAGATAAAGAATAAGTGGAAGACAGACCACACAACAATGTGAGTTATTCAAGAGACTTATTAGATACAAACCAAACATTGTAATTAAATGCATCATTGATTACAGAAATTACAATTTTACTTACCTTCATTCATAGCCATATCCATCAGCTGAAGATCTTCATCATTCAATATGGATGAAAGGAACCCCTCAGTTGTCTGGTTCATTTCTGAGGTAGAATTCTGTGAATATGGACATATATTCAGTTAGTCTGGGTAGAAACAAATCTGTCAACAATATACACTAAGCAATTAAGAGGTATCTTCATATTCACAAACAATAAAATTGTCTTAATTTGTGCTAGCAGCTAAAGTTTTTTGATGTCTCATAAAAATAGGATTTTTATACTGATTTACTTTTAAAGGAATTTGTAGAGTAAAAATTAGAAGGAACAAAGAATTATAAGTCCCATCCAAGCAGGTAGGATAAATTTCTCCCCCTCCCCCAAATTACCAAGGGTGTTTCTAAAACAAGTGTACATAAATCTCTTATAAGCCATAAGTTGAAAAATAACGACAAAATAAACACTTAATTCTGCCAATTTCATTCACATTCATATACACATAGACAAATAATGAATTATCAATTTTTGCTACAGGCATCCTGAAACTGTTTACATAAAACTTATTTTTTGAACCACATGGAAGAGACAAGATACCAGTGTTTCAGAGGATTACATTACACCAGAGAAAATCAACATTCTGTAACTGTCATCTTACTATATATTAAAAGAAATAAAAAATAAGATGTTAAAGATTGTTCATGGGAGACTGATTTATACAATACTTTAGATTAAACAAATATTTAATAACACATTAAAGTGCATTTAATGGTAGCCATGCCTGCCTGACTCTGAACAAGAGCAAATAATGCTGCAAAAGATTTTATTTGGCAAAAGAAAGTATGACAAGGACTTTTTGATACATGTATCCAGACAAACAAGACATATTCAGTCATTAAACTATGTTCCGAGTCGTGAAACTATGCAGTCATGCAGGTAGTTATCAGCAACTTGGTGGGGGACATGCTGCCTTCATCATCATGATAGAAGAAACTACAGCCAGGATATTGGTGTGTAGAACAGTGGAGAGACTGGGTCAACAGAAAGGAGGAGACCAGCAGATCAGAACCAGGACAAGGGCGAGGAGAAGCCCTGTCCTGGACAATTGGAACTGGATGACCTCTGTCAGGACCAATGATAAGAAGAGGACAAATGAAGTGGAAATGTTTGTTCTGTCCTTTAACAGAACATTCCTTCATTATTTCTGGGCATGAATGTGCCACTTACACTGTTAAGATAGAGGCAGTACGTTCCTTTGAGCCACTAATCGCTATCTACAAGATTACATGGTACCACAAACCAAAAGATCAGTATCCAAACTTTTCAACTCCACATTACGAAAGAAGGCCAGATGGAATGCATGATGTGTCACCTGATATTTCAGACTTTAATACTTTGAAGATAAGAACATAGTTACATACATGAGTGTTTATGTAGCAAAAATGTTGAAAACTGTCATGTCATTGTGACATCCACAAGAACAGAGTCCAAAGATCTTGTAGCTAACTAAGAGTTACCTGCATACTAGATTTAGACACACTTTCATATCAGTAAAACTATTCTACATCTCATACAAAGTAACATGAAATCAGGAACTTCTATTAGCAAACACCAAAAAACAAACTTACCTCACATCTATCTAAATTTCTGACAAATCATGCCATACCAGTATGAATGTCATACAACATAACTTACTAGTCATTAATAATGATCAGCAGACAGCCATTACATTTCATTGAAGCACTTAATTTCTAATGGCAGATGCTGTTATTTTAATTAATTAACAATTTTACAATACTGTTAGAAGCTGTGACACTTTTGCATTGAATAATTGATAGGATGTGGTTGGAAGTGGCCATGGCCTAATTCAAAGTATCATATTGCCACTTGCCTGGAGGGACTGAGGAAAAAAACATGAAAAATATCAGTCGAGACAGCTGGCCTCTGGGCCAAAATTTGAACCTAGGATATCCTAAACACAAAAGGATTGCTATCCATTCATCTCTGACATTCAACTATTATCTGTGACATTTTCATATTGTTTTATTATAATTCTGAAGTTCCAAATTTATATTTTTCATGAAACTGCATTCTTCTTGCTAACTAGCTTATGAGGGATGATAATATCATTTCAGGGCATTTTACTGAGCATCAATAATGGAGACAATAAATTATTCACTCTCCAGCTGCTCAGCATGAACAAATTCACAGTATCAAACAGGTAACAATGTCTTATTTGGGTGTTCTGAAATATGCAAGAAATGGCGTTTTATGGAAAACACATAAAAACGAGCTGAATTCTCAACAATGTACTGGCTCACTTAGGACTTTACATACTTTCTTGACAAAATACAACATTTTACTGTTTCCCAACCCACTTTATTCACCACATTAACACCTACTGGATCATTTTTGGTTCTTCAAACTGAAACATACCCTGAAAGGGAAAGAGCCTTCCGGAATTGTCAAAGATTATCCAGAGTGTGGCACAGGAATTAAACAAACATTCAGAATTGAGTGTACCAAAAGTTCTTGAGCAAGTGGTAGTACTGCTGGAATCACTGTGTTCAATCAAGAAGGGAATCTGATGGACATAGCCTGTAGTTATTAATAACAAACAAATAAATGACCCAGTTTTTTATGACTCGTCTACACATTTTGAAACAGAAACAATATCATGCACATGGTCCAATGTAACTTTTCTCATAAAACAAGAAAGCGAAGACCAAATAAATTATTGCACCAATAACAACATGCATCTTTTCCGCATCGCCTTCTTGCCTGTGGGTAGAGAATTCTCAGCAACATGTTTTGTAAATTCATTTCAGTTATGGATTCATGGGAGGAGTACTAAATGAACTATCTTACTACTTTCTTTGTTTTGGATTGTATTCATCATCTGCTGAGTATGTCAAACTGGCACGAGCAGTTAATTTCATTTTGAGGATAAGCATTACAGCTGACAACTACTGTTTAAAATTTGAACTGAAGCATGTGTGCAATAACGTCTTTGTTGAAATGTGTTTCAGTATGTTTGCACACCTCCTGTATAAATTAAACATGTTAGCATAATATTCATAATGTAAAAGGTAAAGATAAGAAGTAAGACTGCCCTCTACTTGACCATTACAGACACCAATAAGTAGAAGTGACTGCTTTGGCCATTTTCCCCACAGGGAATTATTCCCAGAGACAGTCTGAATGTGAAATCAGAAATATTCATGCCCCTGCCAGCAAATAAACCATGATTGCACACCTCATACTTAGTGACTGAGGTATCCATTAATTATCAGTATGAAGTCCTGTGAAAATCTTTTGGGATATATTAATATTCTCTGTGATCTTATTTAAATGTAGAGAGCCATGTAGGGGCTGATTAGCCCAAGACCTGTTCTCTTCTAGGGATGGCCTTGTATGCATGCATGGTGGTAATCATATTCAGAATTATTTTAATTAACTTACTGAATTTACCATTAGCATTTGTTTGATTGTTTCTTACTAAATACTTAATTGAATGGCTGTGATGATTCTGAAGTGCAATTTACTTGCAGATCCAATCAAAATTTTGAATAGGTGGAAAAGTTTCTTTAACCAGCTCTTAAATGTTGGCTGGACTGATGATGTTAGATACATTAAAATACATATGGCTGAACTGTTAATGCCAGAACCTAGTTTAGATGAAGCTGAACTAGGCATTGGAAAGTTTAACCAGTTGGTTGGTTAGTAAGTTAGTTAGTTAATGTTTCTGAAGTTGGTACCTAGCTTAAATTTTATATGAACTAACTAAGGAAGTCCTACAGAAGGAATTCTCCAGTGGCTTAAAAATCTGCTTACTATCTTTTTAGCATATCTTGATTGAGAGAAGATGCTTATGTGCTAATTAAACAATCAACCAACTAAACAAATAATTAATTAACTAACCAACTAACAAACAACACTGAATGACCAACCAACTTAACAAGTTCCCAACTACTAACAAACAAACACCATGCAGCAGCCTTCTTAACAAGCCAGTTAAGAAATTCCTCACCTTCTATGTAACCAAAAGGTTTAATACCATCTTCACAAAAGTCTCCCATTGGTCTGTATCCTAAGTTGTATGAAACCTGTACACAACTACATCATACTTACTAAAATACTTACACATATTCCGAAAAACAAAAGCTACACTCAGTTATAGAGTATATAGTGTGCCAGATTTTGTCTATAAAATTAACTGAACTTTAAAGCCATTTTATATATTACCCATTTAGCACCTTACTAAATGTGACATTCCTTTGTCATTAAAATTTAGGGTTACATTACATGATTAAGAAAACAATCATATATGAAAATCTGAAAAGCAAACACAGGCATCATGAAGTTCAGTAGAACCTTTGTACTTTAACACTCTTGACTACTGTGACAAGATACTTTGGTTATAAATATGGCTAGTAGAAACTGACTGATGTTTCATAGGTGTTTACTGCCTCCATCATCAGGGTGACTCATCACCATGATGGAGGCTGTAAGCACCTCTGTAATTCTGGTAAATTTCTACCAGACTACATGGTACAACAGCACAGAAAACAGCCATCTTCATACTTGATAAGAACCTGAAATCTTACCCAGGCTGTGTTGGTACTATTAACTGACAAGGCCACTTGAACACTTGCGCTTAAAAAACACACTAATTAACGTAGCAGACTGCCTTCTTTTGGTTGTTGCTCTCACCTGATAGGGATACATCATATCATGAGGCCCTTCTATTTTGTATGGTCCATTAGGACCACTGTCTCCCATTGGCTCACTACTGTTGGTTAAATTCATTGAAGTAGCTACAGCTGAACCCAAATTTGAAGACCCACCTGCAACAACAAATGGGAATAACTCCATAAATGGTATAGTATCCTCAGAAAAAAACAGCATCATTTTAATTTATGTAGATACTCACTCAATTTCTAAGAGCTTAGTCCCTAAGTATACATAATAAAAAAGAACATACTGCACAGAATAATCATTTCAAAGAGACAAATGTCTAAGAATTAAACAGAAGATGAAGTCTGTTTATTTTGATTATTCCTGTTGCCACGTTGAAAAAATAGGTAAGGCATACACCACGTTCTTCACTTCAAGGCTTTAAAACAGAGACAGACTATGAACCTCAAACCTCACAGAGACAAACTAAGACTGACCTTGGGAAGTAAACTCTAACTTGTACACAGTTCAGAGAAAAATTGTACTGTCAACAGAGATATTTTAAAAGAGGATATACTGCAAGAAGCTTCACTGCTACCAGAAACCTTCAAATAGGCAGCAGACTCAAACTTTTGCTACAGATGTCATGCCATAATAAAATTAGGAGGCATTTACTTTTACACTTCTATGTCTCTGGCAACAAACATTGTGAAATTAACCTACATTTAATTTTTTAACTAAATTTTGATTTGTTACTATTGTTCCCAGATATCGGTATTTTGTCATATTCTCAAAGAACTAATTTGCTAATTTTATAAGATTTTGTTCTGGAGTCTGGTGGCAGGAAATGACTATATACTTGTTTTCTTTCTGCTTATTTTTAGTTCAGCTTCCTTACTAGCAGCTAATACACCTCTTATGTATTTATTTAAGGTATGTATGCTTTTGCCTAATAAATCAACATCATCAACACAGACCAAAAGTATATGTGTCCCACTCAACACCTGTCCATCTTTGTTCTGTCAGACCTTCATAATGGTGTAGTCTAAAGCAAAGTAAAAAGAAATGGCGATAAATAATCTCCTTATTTGAGGCCATTCTGAATAGAAAACACAATAGACAAATGTTTATCTATATGGACTTTACAGGGCAGGAAAAAATAAACAGTTCTTCAATTTATATATAATTACCTTCATACTATTTAACTGCCTCTCTAAAGCTCTGTACTTGCCAGTCCTTGTCAGTGACTGTAAAAAATACTGATCCAGTAATAACTCATATGCATGGGAAATCAAATGAACAGACTATAAAAAATAATATCTAGAAAATGAACATGGTGGGAGAAAAGGAGGATGTTATAACTAAAATATTATGGCACCAGTAAAATGCCAATTTACTTTCATTACAGCTTTTGCATTTTGAAACCTAATAGAAATCAATTATAAATAATTCACAGAGTAAAACAACAAAGTAAAGCTGCCCCATTATATGCCATGTAGGCGCTTGGGGAGAGAGGAGGTATAGCTCCTACTCATTCTTAACCTCAGCGCTAGACACGGGCGAGCGGTCAGTGTCATACCTCAGCTGTGCTTTACCCCAGGGAAAGAACCCCGGTACCCATTGTATAGGAGGCTGGGTGGGCCCCAGAGCTGGTCTGAATGCAGAGGCTAGGGGAAAAATCCTCTGTCCCTCATCAGGGATCCAACATTAGTTGTCCAGTCTATAGTCAGTCATTATACCAAGTGAGCTATCCAGCTCATGCAGAGTGAAAGGAAAAGAAAAAAAAGAAGAAGAAAACAACAGAAACAACAACTAAATATTGTTACATCTAGCCTAATCTTTAAATGGGGAACAGTACTGGAGAACCTGCAGTAGAAGGTACTTACTCATATTTGGATATGGACCAGTGTTATTGAGATCTCCTATGGGGGGTGCAAGTGTAGCATTATGCAGCAGTACTCCACGTGTGCTGTCAGGTGTGTATGCACTGCTTGGTCCTCCACTGTAGTTGTGGTGGTGGTGGTGGTGGTGGTGGTGAGCAAAAGGGTGTGACATGGCTGAAGCATCTCCAGGGCCTGGCAGACTCAGCAAGTTGGCTAAATCTTGCCATCGTTGCTCCATGCTCATTGTTCTCACAAATGGCATGCGGCCCTAAAACACATAAACCCATAACAATGAGTTTCAGTATCATAATGGTATATAAACTCTAAAAGTCTGTGAGCACTGTGGTTACAGTTCTTGCACAAATTCTATCTTTTTACGAGATTTGAGGGTCTCATGGGAGTGAAGATGTTGCTGTTAGTCTTTGCGGTAATAGTGCTCTGTGCACTTGTAGGAAGACACCAATGTACCTCTCAAACATTGGTATCTACCTTTAAGTCCATTTGGTGTTAGCACCCAGAAGACCAACATTAACAACTTATCCTTTCCTGTAAGATTTGAGGTTTTCACAGCGGTGAGTATGAAGATTTCTGTCTTCTGGGTTGTTGCGCTGTGTAGTCTGGTCGATGTTAACCAGACTACACAGCGCAACAACCCAGAAGACAGAAATCTTCTTATCCTTTCCTGTTTCATCAAATCACATGTCAAGATTTTTCACTCCATATGCATCATAACTTAGAACAATAGGAATTCATTGTGATATATCGTTATTTGTTACATCACTTATGTTGTTCTTGTCACTGTCACTACTGTTAAAAACACTGGAACATGCAATAGCTTCCACTTATCTGTTGTAGATTGTTACTCACAAGAATATGCTGAACTTCTATATAATTTTGTAAGTAACATTCACCAATAAGCGAAAGTTAACAAGTGTTTCAACGTTTTTGACAATCATGACAACAGAAAGAAAAAAACTGATGAAGTGAACATTTTATAATTTTCTTAATGCTAAGTTTTTACTTATTGTATATGAACTTTCTAACCAAATGGCACGAACAATGATGACAACAACATGACAGTAAATAAGTCAACACGAATAACACAGAAATATAGGAAATAGAAACATATACTGTATTCATATTTATGCAATATTCTACATTTTTAACTCCATTAATGTGACACAACTACTGTTTGCAATTACAGGAATAGTTTGTACCAGGCACATGCTATAACAGGTAATTTATACTGACTGTAATTTTCATACAATTCAATATAAGTCAAACCTAGTATATCACTGTGATGAACAATGTGATTGCATTTGTGAATGCAGGCAGCAAGCATCTCTGTGAAAAATTTGTAAACTTCTATCAGACCAAAGATGGCTGTCTTAGGAGTTGTTGCACTGTGTAGTCTGGTACAAGTTTACTGATGATTCAGAGGTCCTTGCTGCCTCCATCATCAGGGTGACAACCAGAAGACAGCCATCTTCAAATAAAAGATACTTTCCATAAATGTAACAAAGTTGGTAGACAACAGAGCACGACCTGATGAAGAAAGAATTATCAAGCTAATGCATATTCTTAACATGATACTTCCTAGTGGTATACATGGAATAGGATCTCAATAATGACAACACAGGATTTTGCTTCTTCTTTTAAAACAAACCACACCTAATATATTTTTTCAATAGGCTGCAAAATTCTTCTGGGCACTAATCTTTCATGTATCATGTATCAACATAGTGTTATTAACTTCTGTTTGAGGAAAAATATATGATACTAATCAGCAAATGCAATATTTTTTTATTTACCTTATGGAATGTATATGGACCCCTATATACCAAAGCCAAGTACCTAATCTAGGTCTAAAGTACCACAAGACTGTGTAAAATATAAGCCAAGAAATCCATTTACTTTGAGTTTGATATCCGTCAAATGTCTGCAAGACACCAATATATCAGTATGTATCACACTGGTATATAGCTATTCTTACAAGACATGTTTAACACACAAACAGAAACAACATAATAATCCCGCTTCTTTTCATACCACTTTAACAGAAGAGATCCACTAATGCAACTTTCTAATGGAAGACATGTGACTGACCAAATAACAATTGAAGTTGAAATAAGAACAAACCTTTCCCTTTTCCAACAGCTTCAAATAAACGATAAAATCAGCACATTTTGCTCAGTGGTAGAGGCTTTGATTTTTTATGCAAAAGAAAAGAACCGTAACTGCCTTCTATTTAGATTTACATACTTGCATGCTTCAATCCATACACATACAACAGTGGAAAGGTGTACTCCAACAGAGAACACATACTTTCAAAAGCACTCTTTGCTGTTTTGCATAGCTCAATGACCTTCATGTTCATTTACAGCTGATACAGAACTATTGTTGTATAGTTAATCACTCATATCACAAAGAATAGAGTTGAAAATTATTCTTCCTCATACTTATCCATCATTAATCATAACAAAAAAGTTTCATATAAAAACTGTAGATCCCAATTCTCACAATCTATTTTCTAAATATCCATTTTTTATGTTGTGTTTCTGTAACTACTCTACTGGCAGATGAGTATAAACCTTCCTACACACCTCAGGTATGTCAGGTAAAAATATTTTTTTAACACTTTCCTCAAATACTTGCAAGCATACAAAATGATTAAAAATCATAGTAACATAATTATATGATATGTCATGGTAAAATAATTAAATGGAATCTGTAACGTTTTGTTTGTAATGGCAGTGTAAAATATTCTTGGAAAATAAATATCACAGAAATGTGCACATCAGTTTCTAGTGCAGAAGACATTAGCTCAACAAATGACATTCTGGAAAATACTTCCCATACAGACGAATTGTTGAAAATGGTATCAGTATACTTTCAATACCTCCTTTTCTCTCTTTTTTATTTATTTATGTTCTGCTTTGTTTAACATAACTGTAGTTAAAAGCTGGAAGATAATTTGAAAGCATACATGACACCTCATTATGCTTCTGGTAAGTAGTAACATAGAGCACCTCAATTCATGAACATGGAACATTACAGATGTGATGGCTACCTAATAGCAGTGTTATTGGTAAACCCAAAGCAGACAATACACATTGTAGCATTCACACGCTCGCATAATCTTAATACTGTGCTGGAACACAAACTTAATAGCACATATCATTTATGTGAATGTATTCTTATAACATAGTAGTATTAGATTATATCAAATATATGACACAAATCCACCTCAAAACTATAATTTTTTGTGATGACATGCCTCTGCACATACAACCTTTTGATGACAGCTACAGTTACAGTTATAAGAAATTTTTCAGTGGTAGAGGAAAACGTTTTGCACTTCCATCATCAGTAAGCTTTGTCATATCTTTTTTGGAGCAGAGCATCTCAAACACAACAAAGTAAATGTCTTAAAGGACCACATTTAGCCCATAATTTGAATATGATATCCCAGAATAACATATCTATTTTTGACTCCTACTTACCTACCTGTGTAACAAATGGAAAATGTGAGGGCAGATTGGCATAATATAACAACTTCAATTTTTATCATTTTTCATGTGGTCTGTGTCCACCCCATTAATTAAATAGGTTTCAAAAGTTCACATGTGGGTTAAATGTATGCAGAGAGAGCTATTACTACACCTGACATTGATAGATTAAGAAACAGCAATATTAACTGAAGGCCACTGTAGAAGGAATAGCTTCAATCATTTAAGTACTTTTGTTCTCTTATTTTTATTATTCTACAAGACTTATTTATACCTTAGACATCAACATGTCACCTTTTGATTAAGTACTTATAATTTCTTGGCCATTCTTCCTTCCAGTTGTTTCACTATTGTATTCTGTAAACAGACATCTATCCTTTTACAGCAACAATCTTTAACAGAACATTGCATTATTTCACCAGCATGAAATCTTCTCAAAGCCTAACAGGTTGGTTTGCTTGGCAAGTCTCCACACCCAATCATAATAATTCTCCATCAACTCATCCAATCTTAACTACACATACAATATCAAATGGGGCAAAATAAACCGTGTAATTTCAAGTAATATTTTTGTTTTCAAATGCAATCAAATAATTCTTCCAAGCAGGTTTTCCTCGCATTGCACTTAGCATCATCATATTTGTAGTTGGAGTTCAATGAGGCAAATTACTTGAGATAATAAAGAATAATATATTTTAACTTATTATGAATGCATCATATCACCACCTTGTCGAAGGCAATCTGCCGGGTGAGGAGGCTTGCGTGCTCAAATGACCCTTAGGGCTATGCCGGCCTGAGCTTCGGCTCATGGTAGGGTCACCCAAGCCGGACAGGTCTAAGGAGATGCGCTAGACTAAGAGTGATACCCTGGTCCTCCAGGTTGGGGGTTGGGTGTAGGGCTAACAACCTTTCACCTTTAAAAAAAATATGTGTTACGAAAAAATCAACCAAGCCTCGGATCAGGACGGACTCTTTGGCACGACCACGGCAATTGAAAAAGGACATGAGATTTGGTACCTGGAACATTAGGAGCCTCTATAGGGCTGGGGCACTGAAATCAGTGTGTAGGGAATTAGGGAATTATAAGTTAGACTTAGTGGCAGTGCAGGAAGTGCGATGGGAGGGGGAGGGCACGATCCCAGTGGACAATTTTACATTTTTCTATGGAAAGGGGAATGACAATCATCAGCTAGGGACGGGTTTTTTTGTTCATAGCAGAATTAGGGCAGCAGTTAAGAGAGTAGAATTTGTTAGTGACAGGTTGTCTTACGTAATTTTGGAAGGACGTTGGTGCGACATCATTGTCCTTAATGGTCATGCCCCAACTGAAGACAAAAGCGATGATATCAAGGATAGCTTTTATGAAGAATTGGAATCAGTATTTGATACATTTGGCAAGTATCACATGAAAATTCTGCTAGGAGATTTCAATGCAAAAATTGGGAGGGAGGATGTCTTCAAACCCACAATAGGCAGCGAGAGTCTCCATGCACTTAGTAATGATAATGGCGTCAGAGCAGTGACCTTCGCTACGTCAAAAGATTTAATTGTAAAAAGTACAAAATTTCCACACCGTGATGTTCATAAATACACTTGGACTTCCCCAGATGGCAGAACACACAATCAAATAGATCATGTTTTAGTAGATAAGAGAAGGCAGACAAATGTAATTGATGTGAGATCATTCAGAGGAGCAGATTGCGACACTGATCATTATCTGGTGGTAGCAAAAGTGAGGGAGCGGCTTTCAGTAAGTAGACGAACTAAACAAAATTTTGACACAGAAAGATTTGATTTGAAAAAATTAAGTGAGGGAGAGGCAAAGGAACAATATCAAGTTGAAATTTCGAATAGGTTTCAAATTTTAGAGACAAATGAGGATAATGAAAGTGTGGACATCAACAGGGAGTGGGAAAATGTCAGAAACTGCATCAAAATTTCAGCAAAAGAGAAACTAGGATACTACAGGAGAAAGCAAAATAAACCGTGGTTTGATGAAGAATGTTCAAAATTAATAGATCGAAGGAAGCAAACAAAATTTCAATGGTTGCAGAACCCAAACAAAACAAATGCGGATAATCTATGTAACGTGAGACGTGAGGCTAGTAGAACCTTTAGGACTAAGAAAAGGGAATACCTGAAGGGCAAAATTGCTGAACTTGAGACAAATAATAAGGAAAAAAACATCAGAGACCTGTACAGAGGCATTAATAACTTTAAGAAAGGATATCAACCCCAGACTAATTTGGTAAAGGATGATAGTGGCAATTTGCTTGCAGATCCAATAAAAACTGTGAATAGGTGGAAAAATTTCTTTAGCGAGCTCTTAAATGTTCATAATACTGGTGATATTAGACAGATTAAAATGCATACAGCTGAACTGTTGGTGCCAGAACCTAGCTTAGATGAAGTGGAACTAGCCATTGGGAAGTTGAAAAGTTATAAATCTCCAGGAATTGATCAGATTCCGGCCGAATTAATTAAAGCAGGTGGCAAAGGGTTGCATATGAGGATCCATAAGCTTATTCAGTTAATTTGGGATAAGGAAGAGATGCCACATCAATGGAAGGAATCCATAATTATTCCTATTTATAAGAAGGGGGACAAGACTGAGTGTGGTAATTACCGAGGAATATCGCTGCTATCAACCTCATACAAAATTCTATCCAACATTCTTTTGGCAAGATTAACCCCATATGCGAATGAAACTATTGGGGATCATCAGTGTGGGTTCAGACGAAACAGATCAACGATTGATCAGATCTTTTGCATTCGTCAGATACTAGAGAAAAAATGGGAGTTCGGTGGGACTGTACATCAGTTATTTATAGATTTCAAAAAAGCCTATGACTCTGTGAAGAGAGAAGTGCTATATAATATTCTTATTGAATTTGGTATACCAAAGAAGCTAGTGGGTCTAATAAAAATGTGCTTAAATGAAACCTGCAGCAAAATTCGAGTAGGTAAATATGTATCTGAGACATTCCTCATCAAGAACGGTCTAAAACAAGGAGATGCTTTGTCTCCCTTGCTCTTTAACTTTGCGCTAGAATACGCCATCAGGAAGGTCCAAGGTAGGCAGGAGGGTTTGCAATTGAACGGGACACATCAGCTATTGGCATATGCTGATGATGTTAATTTATTGGGGGACGATATAAATACAATAAAGAGGAACGCAGAAGTTTTACTAGAGGCTGGTAGACAAGTGGGGCTGGAAGTAAATTCAGAAAAAACTAAGTACATGTTAGTATCTCGTCATCAGAAGACAGGCGGGCAAAATTATCTTAGGGTAGCTAATAAATCCTTTGAAAGGGTTACAAAGTTCAAATATTTGGGAACAACAATAACAAATCAAAATGATACTTGTGAGGAAGTTAGGAGGAGACTAAATTCCGGAAATGCTTGCTACTTCTCAGTCCAAAATATTTTGTCTTCCCGTCTGATTTCTAAGAACCTGAAAATTAAAGTATACAAAACAATAATCTTGCCTGTTGTTTTGTATGGGTGCGAAACATGGTCTCTCACTCAGAGGGAGGAACACAGATTGCAGGTGTTTGAGAATCGGGTGTTGAGGAGGATATTTGGGCCTAAGAGGGAAGACGATGGGGCGTGGAGAAAACTGCACAATGACGAGCTTAAAAATCTGTACTGCTCCCCCAGTATTGTGAGGGTGATTAAGTCGAGAAGAGTGAGATGGGCGGGACATGTAGCGCGCATGGATGGGACAAGAGGTGTGCACCGGGTACTGGTTGGGAAACCTGAAGGGAAGAGACCGCTGGGGAGACCTAGACGTAGATGGGAGGATAATCTCAGGCGGGATCTATCCGAGATAGGAGTTGAAGGAAACTGGATTTTGTTGGCCCAGGACAGGGTCCGGTGGAGGGCTTTGGTTAATTCGGTGATGAACCTTCGGGTTCGGTAAGCCATCTAGTTAGTTAGTTAGTTATGAATGCATCAGAACACTTCAACTTAAAATAATTACTGATACTAATTAAATAACTGAAATGATAATATTTACTAAGCCTTACATTAAAGTTAAAAAAAGGTCTGACTGATTTTAAACATCTTACAGAAAACTTTTCAGTACTGTAAATATATGAAATCCATACATGCTTCAAGATATAAAATGTTTGCAAGGATCTTTCCAGGTAAGTGCCTTAATGTTACTACTTTAAAATAAAACACCATGATATCTGATACTGTCAAATGAACAAACACAAATATATTTTCTTGTTATGCTGTAACAGCCTGTACGAAGAAGGAGGGGCATCTCATGAAGAGAGGATTTTTTACCAATCTTCTGTCTGAATACTATATAACTTTATTTATAAGGTAATTCATTAGAATGTAACAATCAAGTTGTATGCTAAATAGCAAACACAAATTCAGAACTAGAAGGAACAACTGTTTCAGTGATCTAATCACATTCTCTATTAATGCATGGCAGTATATGAAATCTTGAAGAATAATCTTCAGAAAATCTAAAGTCTGAAAATTTCCAAGTCATGGTTGAAGATAGTAATGACTTTAAAGTGCAATTATACACAGCTATCAGTACTCCTACTCTCCTCCTTAACACACAAACAAAACTGGTGCCTGAACTAGGCATAATTTAGGAGTCAATTTCATGGTCCTGTTGGGAAAGTTACAAATGTCACAAACTAATAGGCAGAAAAGTGTAAACAGTTGTTTTAATTATTCATTTCTAAACATATTCAAATTTAGTTTGGGCACCTTGTTTTCACAAATCTGTACACAAAAATAAAAATATGTAAATAAATCAGTAGCCAGAACATTCTGATAACTGCATTCAACTGTTCTTTACTTACATTAAAGCAATATTGGTAGTAAGAATACATTTTTAACCTAAATATAATGGACAAAAATGCATCAATACAAATGTTATATTACAAGAAAATTATTCATAGTTTACTACAACATTTTTAAGACTATGGTAATAAGAGCTTCAAAACTGGTTTCAAAGTGAGAAACAAACTTTCATGCTCATATAAAACTATCATTTTACTACCTCTTGTTTTGTAATAAAACCTTCTCTCTCACATTATGACATTAGGAAAACAACAGACAGAACAGGATGCTGGGACAAAATGAACAATAAGGAGTTTCACAAGCTGTACTCTTCACAGGATATTGTTAGGATGATTGAATGGAGGGAGGGAGGGATGGGGGTGATGATAAATGCATTCAAAATTTTGTGTGGAAAACCTTAAAACCATTCAGAAGACCAAAATGTAGATGACAAAATAATATTAAAATTCATCTTGTGATGATAGGGTGGGAGGGTGATTGATATCAACTGATCTGTTCTGGATACAAAATGATGGACTTTTGTGAATATGATAATGATGACGTTATTACTTAAAAACTAAAGCAAAATGTTAGTACCATGATACAGAAAACATATTCTTACTCATTTGGTAGGATCCCTTCTGGACAATTTTGATAATGACTGACATAGGTGGGTCATTAGTAGACACCTGCACTGCTGGAAAGTGTTACTATAATCATTCATACTCTAATATAGTGCCCTACATTAGAAGTCAACATCAATTTCTATACAACTGGTGAAAGTTAACATTAAATAAGCAAAGAATCAGAGAAGCAATATGGCAGATTTGAAAGTTAAGTGTATGCCACAATGAACATTAGAACACAAAGAAATATTGTATGTAGTAAATATCTCAAATGCCATAGGACCATCTCATACCACATTCACAGCAATGACTCTCCTTCCTGATAGAACCAATTCATCAACATAATTGAGAATCATATAATATAAGCCAATGACCTCAAGCTGCCAAGGAAGAGAATAACACAGTGCCATGTTAAATTCCCAGCAGTTTACATACATAATTTCCGATGTTCATTGTCATAATACAGAAGCCTACTATAATCTAAAAATTCAACACATTTTGGAAATAATATTTCATGGTAAAACATGTTTATACTATAGAATCCACTAATACACTTGTATATTTGCATTGTCATATTCTGTAAAAATACTCTCTATGTTATGTTAGTGTTCAAGTGGCAACTCTTTGTTCATAAAAAAAAAAAACACTTTTAAAATAATACAGACAAAATAAATTAATATGAAGAGAAGAAAAATAATTATACTCAAAATATGCTGGAAAAATGTTAACAGCATATTCTGCTTAGATTGTCTGCTAAATTCTCATGGTTTTTGTAAAGAGTGTATAGAGTTGGACAAACTTCTTCAGTACTAGATGTGGTTAGCTGAATTCCTAAAAATGGCCATTTAAATGAGGAACTAATTTTCCATAAGAGGGCAAACTCCAAGATAAAAAATTAGACATTTATTCATGTTAAATATTCATATAGTTATAACTATTATTATGTTAAAACTGGACAAGACAATGTCTCCATAAATGCCACAAGTCATCCACCACATTGCCCATTACTCACCACATAATTGCATTAACAGAGAACTAAAACAAAATTATTTTGTAATCAACACGCACATACATGATAAGGGTGACATATGTTCCCCCATGGAGTTAAAATAAAAATATAAAAAATAACCTTATAACAAAAAACTTTCTGCTATAATGAATAATTCAGAAGTTTAACATCATGGTATAATAATTAAAATGGTTTGAAACATGCATTCATGTAACATGGCATAATTTAGAAACACTATTTTTGGATTCTAAAAACATTTGGCAGTAAAATGAGAACCACATTTTTTTGACATATTCAGAGAAAAAACTATACAAATAGGAAGTAGAGGAAATAGAAAGAACAAAAACATTAGGAAATAAATATTAAAAAAGACAACCAACTAATAATTTAAATTCAGAGGATGAATTACTGGCATCAGCTTATAAACTGAAAAATTAATATATAAATATGGGATAGTAATTTAAACAAAAAATTTTAAGAGAAAGACATTCCTTGGGCAAGAATGAGAATGAAAAAATATTTTAATCATATTAAGCTCTATAAGAAAAGGATGCTGAAAATTAAGTGGATTGATAAAGTACGAAATGAGCTGGTCTTAGATAGGATAGGCGAAGGAAGAAGTCTATGGAAAAATCTTATGAGAAGAAGAGATAGGATGGTGGGACACATTCTGAGGCACCCAGGATTGGTTAATTTGGTAATGGAAGGAACAGTTGAAGGGAAGAATTGTAGGGGGAGACAAAGATTGGAATATGTGACGCAGATTATTGAGGATGTGGGCTGCAAAAAATATGTGGAAATGGAGAGATTGGCAAAAGTGGAGGACCATGTCAAACCAGTTGAAAGACTGATAAAAAACATACCAGAAGTCAGTATCAGTGTTAGTTATTACTAGACAGTGTTCCACTGCATCTTTGACAGAGATCATAGCAAGTTGCAAACATTAATGTTTCATTTTAAATCATACTGAATTTGGGGGGGGGGGGGGGGGGGGAGAGAGAGAGAGAGGGGGGGGGGGTAACATACCGTAGGGCCTCAGCATATATAAATCTGGTCCTGCTTAAAGCTTTAAGTTAAAACAGAAGAAATAGAAAATTATTATCAAAGTGAATCAACCCTAACTTAGCACAATCACTTCTATCTACCACTGACCATCTTTTAAATATGTGACCTTGATGATCTCACCTACCAAGGAAGACATGCAGTTGATTCTGTGTGATCAACAAATAAATGAGTTCCCCCTCCCTAACCCCCAAAAGGCAAGCAGTGTCTTGTTTGGTAAAGAGTACTTGAAGCGACAATACTAACAGCCCCAAGGGAAATGGACAGCAAGCTCTGGTCAGACTTCAAGAGGAACTTTGCCTTGAGTCAATATTGACATTTAGAAATTTTCTTGTCTTGCTTACAGAATGCAAGAAAGAGACAGAAACACTGTGCAACTCTTCTTACATACTACCGCTGTAGCATCCCACACTCAGTCTCAACAGTAGATGGAGCAGCCTCCTTTTACTTTGAAGAGGACATGAAGTGCCCCAAGGGAATACGGTCAAATTACCACGGCTGGCCTGCACAGCCAGCCAAATTGGAAAGGTACACAACATGAGATGTCAGCTACATGTTGGGAGTCCAGGAATTGCAGCTGTGTTCGCCAACAGATGGTACAACAAACATGTGCAGTGCGGGAAAGCAATTGACGGCACTAATTACCCAAGTAGGTAAACTCCACAGATCGTGAGGTAAAGGATGAGAAGAAAGCTAGAGGAATAATAAAAAGTAAGTAGGAACAGAAAAAAAATAAAAATAAAAAGAAATCTGGCAAACCACTTGCATGGTAGACACAAATCTTTTTGTCATTAATTTGAACTGTGAATGTACAGCAGTGGCTGGGAGCAACAACACGGAAGTGCACAGCGTCCCCAGCGAGTGCCAGATGCGGACCATCAATCATCTCATTTTAATGTCATTCCCATACCTTACCACAATTTGTATTCATTTCCTTCACTGATTTCCCACCCACTTTCCACCTAAGTAAGCAAGGAATTTGCTTGAAATGTTTTACAATTTATCAACTACTAAACTGTTATGCTGATGTGGGGCTTCAGTAAAACAGCAAATAACAATAAAGTGCTTAATAGGTTGGGATAAAGTCTTAACATCTGTTCATAATCTTTCCCCACTCTCATCTTATCACTTAGAATTAACATTACTGTAATGAAAGTTCTTTCTGTATATTTAAACTATAACAGAAATATATATTATATATTTTTACAATAACAGCCAGGCAACTTACAAGAATAGAAAAATAAAATCACAGTGATCTAATATAATTACGTGGTTATCACATAGAGTGCTAATATTAATAAATAATGCACACATTAATTAGTACAGCTTTAAAATTTAAGAAGTAACTAACCTAATCCATGACTGAGTTGCCTCTAAATTTGTAGTGACAGAATGAATAGTGATATTGTGAGTTTGAACAGTTGGACCTGATATGGATATAAACAAATATATTTCTAGGTGTTGTGAAAGAATGCCTAGAATTTGTCAAGCCACAAGCATATGTTATTCACCTTGCTGAGACCTGAACACACTGCCTTCAACCATAATCAGAAAGAAATGGAGCACTACTCTAAGAGTAGAACTAACCAGTGACATTATCAATGGGAAGTTTCTGTTCCTGCACAATAATTCTGGTAATGTTCCAATTAGATCTCTGATCCCAGATAATGCTATTAAAGGAGTGATATCAGTCAATAACAAAGTACCACCTTCATGTCATATATTGTTTGTAATAACTGTAACATAATTCAAACCAACTGAACAGCTTCTTAGATATACCACTGCTTTTGTAATCATCATCATTATTACTGTATTTGCTAGTCATAAAAGTGCAGAAGTATGGACAGTGAGAGAAATAATGAATGTATTTCATGGTTTTCTTCACCCATCAGTTCCTTCCTTCCTTCCTCTTGGATCCAAACATCATCATAAGACAAAAACTTACACATCCACACAAAAGTCAGGTAGAATCAAAAGTTTTGTAATTTAATGTTTATAGTTCTGGATAGGAGACAGGAAGACAAGATTTCAAACAGAACTGTAGGAAGTAAAAATTCAGTTTGTTCATAGTCTGTGTTCAGAATTCTAATCTGTTACTACTGTTCCCAAATATCTTAACTATGCCATAGTTTTTAGAGGACTTATTAGCTATCTTTACATTAAAATAATTCTCATTACAGAATTTGCAAAACTGTTGAATGAAGAAAATGTGTTACACCTTTTGATATGAGGCCCATTTTTAAATGGTAGCTGGAGAAGGTAAAAATTAATATACTCCTCTCTGCCCACAATATCATAGCATGTTTATAAGTTTATGATAACAATGTAAACCAATTTTAATACTGGGACATGGTGCTGGGCAGTCATCCTAATGATGGAGACAGAGGACATGGCACAATAACCCAGATGACAGTTATTTCCATACTCACCACCACAAGAACCTCAAATCTTGCCAAACTCTAATATTTTTAATGGCAGATGTGCACATAAAAAGTTCACATTAACCTGCATAAATAAAAGTTGCTTGAATGTAATCTCTTTAACATGGAGAATAAATTCAGTCATTAATCTTCCTGTCCTACAGTAGTCAATGCAGGCTCATAAATATATGAGAATTGCAACAAACTGACAAACGGTACTTTTTATCTTACTTCATGAGCCTCGGTGATAGTGACTTCAATGCCAGAACACATAAGAAACTCCCAACTCTGAAAAGAGTCTGTCAAAACATTTTGATAATTGGGCTAGTGCTGCTGCTGATTGTTACAAAAGTGGAGGGGAGGCATTGGGATCTCACACCTCTGCAGATGACTGATTGCCCTACAGTGGCTGTCATATTGAGTGTGATGGAGTGGTCACCAGGAGTCAGGGGCAGTCAGTCAAGACAAGGTCATCCTACATCAAGTGCCTCTCTTCCCAGCCTTCACAACACTTCTAATTTCACTCATACACGGATGTTTATACCTATTCTTAAAAACAATTGTCTCTACAACACTTCAGTTCTAGTTACTATGAGTTTCAATTTATTCTTTTGTCTTCATTTCTTTGTAGCAGTTTTTTCCAAATCTTCAGATATGAAAACAACTTTTACAGACTCATGGACCCCAAAGGAAGGAATAATTAATCACACAATTTTTCACTTACACTAAGCAATTAAGATGATTTTGATAGTGATGGCAATAATATTAGTGGTGATAATATCAACACTAATAACAAAAAAAAATAATAATCATAACAGTAGCAGTTAGTGGTGATCACGAATACAGTAAGTCAGGAATCATTTTTGTGCACAGAAATAATATCAGAGCTCTTGCAGCAAAGCTCCAAATCTTGTAAAATCTTGCAAAAACAGAAATAGAAATGAACTGAAAACATGAGAACCTGTAAATGGGAGAGGAAAGGTTCAGATCACAGGAGGAAGTTAAAAATAATACCAATAACATTATCCACAGGACTGTACCTATTAGCCTGACAGTCAAATACCTGAATTAAAAAAGCACTGTAATCAAATTACTGAAAAGTTTCTGTTCTTCAGATACATCATTTAGTAACTGCCAAATGTTAAAAATGACTTAGTTTTAATATCTGAAGTTGCCCAAGAATAAATGTTATGCATATAATAGTTTTAATAACAGCTTCAATTTTGTATTTTAAATGGGTTTCCTTCAAACTGTTGCAGGAATAACATGTTTCTCTTCATAATTTAAATTTCATCACCAAACTTCCTCCTTGTTTTTAAAGTAAAGTTGGGTCTGTAGTTTTTATAGCCTGAATGATGTCAAGAGTCCTTCATATCAATCATTCTTAACATTTTCTGCAGCACACACAGCAGGAACAGGCACATCAACTGAGGTGCTTAATATAGCACTGACATCAATTTGTGTGTATGTAATCAAGGCACCATTAATTATACTTGTCACTTTTCTCTGTGGCTGGCCATCAACAGTCCTACAACCACCAAGGCAGCAAGGCCACACAATCTTGTGTGATTAGCACCTTCTTTCTTACACTTCTTTCTTTCTACTTATTACACTTCACACACAGTTAACAATTGTAAACCTTCCCTTTGAAGACAGGAAACTACTCACAGCCAGCAATCCAATTAATTTCTCTTTAACATCCCCACAACTAAAGAGCTTTCTATTGCAACATAATTTTCCTATTCTCATCATTCTTTCATCAGTTTTTTCATACTTCAAGGTCAGTCTGAACACAGAGTTGACCTAAAGATATTCCAAAGCTCTCCATGAATCAGGGTAAACCAGTTCGGTCCAAAAAGCCAAGTTTGGCTACATGGGAAGAAGTACTATCCCAATAATGGCAAATCCCTTAAATTCAAGAATAAATTTGAGAGTTTAGATATTATAATTGAATAGGCAAAAGTATTATACTCAATTTTATCTGATTATATTCACTCATGGAAATTCAGAACTAACAGAAAGAACAAAATGACAATTCACAAAACAGAGAACAAGTGTCCTTACTAATATTTAGATATGTGATCCAGGTACTAAGACTATTAATACTGTCAAACTTTGATGGACCTGACTACAAATCCTGCTAGGTCAATTTTGGGGATGTTAAAGCTTACCAAAGACTCAATTCATTATACACAAGAATACATGTAATTGACAGGTCCATAATAATTACTCTGCCTGGACCAGGGATTGAGATTAGATTTATTCAATGGGCACATGTTAGGTTACAGCTACTTGCATATTATAAACATGACTCATGATCATGGTCAAATCTAGAAATGTATGTGGTGATGAGTTTAAAAATATGTAAACAAAAACAAAGTTAATCTGCATTAAAAGTCCTCTTCTTAACAAATATGATTAAAAATACTTTTCTGGGTACAAAGGATGACTTATCATTATCCTCAAGCCCTAAACATAACTCTGAATATGCTTCAATTACTGCTTGCTGCAAAACTGAAGACTAAATGCTAGACCAAACTGCTGTGGCATCTGCTTTAATACTGCATGTCTATACCTTCACCAGTTCTAATAGAAAATATAACCAGTCCCTACTATACATGTGTGCCAACAAGAACATTATATAGATTATGATAATGAAAGGAACAAACAAAATGAACAGCATGTGCTGCAATTCATGTCTGCTACAAGAGATGAGCTGCTAAACACACTAACCTGCAACAACCCTTCTTTCTCCAAAATGTGCCTCCAACATGCTGTATTGTCTGCAGGGAACTCCACTTTCCCAGTCATGGAACCAAATTAACTTTTTCCTTAGTGAAAAACTGCACCAAAACTACAAATTGGTGTCCACTTTATGAAAATATAGGCCTATAATATTGTTCTGGACAATCCATCCAACTGCACTTTTATTTTAGTTCCTATTTAAAAAATTTGATTAGTCATCAGAGGATATTCTTCAAAGCTTTCTCAACAAAACACATCCAATACAGTCCAGCACAATCCAACGAATAGCAATGCACAGAAATAAAATCCTCCACACTTCTAACACACACATTGTACAGATGACAGGTCTAGCAAAATTGATGTAAATGTACTGATGTTGAAACTAAACTACTTCAATTGCTTTGCATGAATCACATTGTACACAATAAACAGCCCATTTGTTAGTTTAATTATATCACTTAACAGTTTTAAAAATGACACCTGATCATTGCTTTCTATTCGCAAAATAAAATCAACATTAATATATCTGTCACACTGTCACATATACAACACATGCACCTCAGATGACAATCCTATAAGACTGATATCTTATACACACAGATTATCACAGTAGCACTGCAGCAGTCTTGTGGTGACCCAGTGCAGACTGACTGCTCCCGACACACATATCCCTACTCTGCTACCTGTGAGACTGATGAAGCTGCTGCCTATACCATGCAGCATTATGGCCATACAGTACAAATCTCCACAAGAGGAACTCCATTGCCAGGGGGGACATTAGATGACAAGGGACAAGGCCGAGCCATCATCATGAAGTTGAAGAGAAGATGAGCCATGTTTGTCTTTTGTATTCAACATGAACTATTCATCTTCATCTTCTTCCTCCTCCTTTTCAGCCATGTATGATGTTGGTTTGTCCTCTTTTGCATTTCCCTCCCTCTCTCCCTCCCACTACTCTTCCATTCACTCCTCTTCTGTTTGACCATCATCACAGTTTTCTATTGCTTCCTCATCCCATTACCTACCACTTGAAGCAATGCCCACAGTCAAATCAATGCATCTAGTGGTCACATCAGAACAGACTTTGAAAACACTACAGGGCTATGGTGGGAAGTCACACTACTTCCCCCCCTCCCAACACTACATCCAACTTCCCCTTCCCTACCTTGTCATCTAGTGGGAGGGCCCTATTTCACAAGGTCCACTTACAGTAACCATGGTCACAGTAATTTGGTACTTATCACAACTAAATCTATTCTAACAGAGACTTTCTAAGTATTATTAATCTTCTAATCATATAAGGATACCTTATATTTGGATATCAACTGAAATATGAAATAAACTAACCATAATCCTTCTACTACAAAATTATTCATCCATCATACAGAAGTCTGTAATCCTACATAAAGGAATCACACTGAAAATATAAATAACAGTACTGTCAACTAAGGATGACAATATAAATAACTGTAGCAAATTAAATTAAAAGAAACTCTGGTCTGAATGCCATACTAGGACACTGCAAAACTGAAACTTGTTTCAAAAATTATTATTGAAGGACAATAATCTCATACTCCTAATTCACAGGCTAATTTTTAGCACTGTAAAAAACAGTCAATTATTTTAAAGGCTTTTAATACAACAGTCCAACTTATTAATTACATACATAAAAAACATAGTGCATATAGTTAACTACAAAACTTGGAAAAGCTGTTAAAATATGATTTCAACAATTTGATATGAATAGCTTACCTTACTCCATAAAAGACTAAATAAAAATACAGAAAAACAAATAAAATGTAGAAGCAAATGGGAGAGAAATTTGCATTTGTAGAGAATTAATGACCACTGACAAAATGCAGCCGGCTGTTCTGAAGAGCTCTTAAAGTCAATATTAGCATTAGCAGTATGCTCCATTCCAAGAACATGCACACAACTCTCCAAGAATACAAGACAACGTTCAATTCTGTTGATGTTTCAAGAGCTTTCATGGAAGACATCTGTGAGAAACGTACCTAAAATACAGACTCAATCAAAGGACAGCTATTTCTCATTTATTTTCCCAGAACAAAAGAAGGCCATAGGCACTGGTTTAATTCATACATACTTCTCAAATATGAATTATGTCCAAAGTCAACAGATAATGTCTGTGTGGGACCATAAACCACTGCAATTACTTCATAGACAGAAATAAAACTAGAAGAAAAATATTATATGCCTATCAGTTATTAAATATAAATTCTCCTACTTTTATGAAAGAGTAAACATTTACCTACAATTTACTGCAATTAAATACTTTCATACTTCACTCATCTAATGAACAACAATAATTTCATTAGGCCTATAATTTAAGACAGAAGTATGTGCAAAATGTTCCTTAAATTTGGTATGCCTATAAAGCTAATAGGGCAAACTAAGCTAAAACATAAATATAATTTCATATTTCAAAATACAGAAAAACTATTAGACCCTTGTAACAATGCTGGTCTATAATTAAACACAGAAAAATGAAGTTCAGTACCAGACCCCTATCCAGAAAGCATGTGATCAAAGACTTTTCAGATTTTTGTATTTTCTGTATTTTGCATCTTTATGCAGACAAACTTCAATTCAGACCAAATAAATAATAAAAATTAATCTTGAAGCATGCTTTATCTACAATTCACAATTTTTTATTATGGTAAACAGAAGAAAACTCTAAAATCTGGGGTGGAATCATCTTCATCACCTAAAAAATATGTAAAAACCCACAACTTATGCCATCCACTGACTAAATACATGCAAACTGCCTTCTATTAGCAGTAAGAAGACTATTGACAACAGTCCACTTGCACATGCTGGTGAATCAAAGAACTGTGAAGCACTGGTTTTAAACTTAACAAGTATATGAAAATTCCACTGAAAAGATCACCAGGATAAAATAAGGATTTTAGGTTATTTTGGATTATGGGACGCCAGATCAGGGATCAACACTGTATATGTTAATGTCTAACTGCCTGAAGGCAGGACAAAAACCATAACATAAACAGATTTAGAAAGAAGGGCAGATTAAATTCAGGGATTGTTTGCTATCATTCAATTCTGAATACTTCACTGTCCCATTCTTATAAAAGAATCTTCGAGGCTGAATGTACAAAACTATAATTTTGTTTTTTATGTAAGTGCAAAACCTACTTTCTCACCTTAAGGGAGAAACACAGATTTAAGATGGTTCATAATAAAGTGCTGACAATATTTGAACCTAACACAGAAAGCATAAAAGGAGGGTGGGGATCACTGCATAATTAGGGGGCTGAAAATTTATTCTCTTAACAAAATATTGTGAGATTGATCAAATCCAGGTGGATGAGATGGGTGGGACATATAACACACAAGGAAAATATAAAAATCTGAGGGTGAAAGACCTATTGGAAGACCTAGGTGTAGACAAGAGGATATTATCAAAATGTATAAAGAAATAGGGTGTAAGAATGTGGAATAAATTGAAGTGCCTCAGAGCCCAGACACAGGCTATTATGAACATGGTAATAAAGATCTATGCCAATAAGTTAGTTAGTACTACATTGGGATAACAACTGACTGAGATATAAATTCATGAGAATATTCTGGAATTTCCCTAAAAAATAATTTTTTCTTGACTGTCAATTATATCCCTCTTGGCAACATTCTATACCTTATCAAAACCCACAATGCAGTAAAGAAATATGCAAATTCAGAAGACAACTAAGTTTACATATTAATGTCCATGCATGGGAAAAAAGGACATACACTGCTATCCCGTCACTGTCTAGTTCTAATCACAGAGCAGTGCAGTATACAAGCCTTAATTAAACAGTTGTTGCCTGGAAGAGGTATGAGATAGTGCCAGATGTGTACTTTGTACTGAAGTCTGGCTATCTGAGAACAAATCAAATACTAAGACTGCTATTAAACTATTCAAAGTTACTGGAGCTCACAAACACAAATAAAACTCACTTTTTATAAACTGATATTCAAGTGTTTATATTTCCTGCTTGGTTAAGTTCTCTTAATCACTTTCCTGTCTTAGTATTTATATAATAAATACAACCAATTATAGATCTTTAATGGATGTCAAAATTAAACTCAAGTGGGAGATTTATGTCCCACACAATATTAATATGCAGTAATACTAATGCATAAATTATGTTATATGAAAGTAAATCAAACACAGAAAACATACAGAATTTTAGTCTATCATCAAGTAAGTCATGGGAAAGTACAAAAATAAAACAATAAGTCATAAATGTTGAATCATCATACATGATCTTAAAGAACTGACGTTACACAAACTTGATATTTTATTACAATCCCTAAAACCAAACAACTTTGTTATAAGAATATAATTCAAATTAAAAGTTGCCTGATAATCTAGGGATAAAGAGGTGGCTTTCCATGCTGAAGGTTTAAGGTTCATGACCTACTGGATCCAGCACAGGCTATTTTAAATTTCTTCCTCTTTGCTTACTTTGACAAAATCTAAGTCATTAAGGGTTACCAAAATCTCACCATGGTTTGGATCTCATGTTATGCTATAGGAGAACACTGATGATGGCACAAGCTGTCAAAACATACCTGTGATATCAATAGACAAGAGCTGGTTGACTTGTTGGTAAACATTTTTTAAAATAAGTATCTACACTATATTAAATCATATTATATTCTTTAACTAAGGAAAGATATTAATTTTTATGTTCTGTTTTTGAAGACTTTTCAATAGAAGTGTATTTCTAAGTGCCACTGTCATTCTTGATGGGTAATTTACTAATACAAACAGAAAATGTTAATTGTAAACAAATAAATAATGTTTGCAGTTTTCTGATTATATTATTACAAACAATACAATCCCTTCCAGTTAACACCTGTTACTGATGCTAATTATAACCAGTCCACA
Organism: Zootermopsis nevadensis; assembly: GCF_977971745.1. Lineage (NCBI taxonomy): Eukaryota > Metazoa > Arthropoda > Insecta > Blattodea > Termopsidae > Zootermopsis > Zootermopsis nevadensis. Next base: position 2,601,250 of record NW_028259152.1, on the reverse strand, counting down.
TGATTATAACACTAGAATTACAGCCAAAACTGATTAGTAACAAATCCTATATTTTAAAAAAAATTCATTTCATTCTGTGGGTGTTAGGGAGTAGGGCGGATGATTTACATTTCTATTCAGCAGTTCCCATCAGTCTACCACTGACAAAGCTAAATGGAAGTAAGGTGAGGTATAAATGGTACTTGCTAAAAGTATGTTGGAGACTGATGAAGATAATGCTGACTGGACACATTTGGTATAACCAACAGCCTCTTAATGGACCCACTGACCTACTCTTCTGTACAGTGTCACAAATATAGCATGTAACACACCAAACTTCAATATCCTAAATTAAACAAGAAAAACTGACTGTAGCTTTATTTCGTAAATCCCCACCACAACTAGCATATGAAAAACGATATTTGAACATCATACAGAGGCAAACAAAGGTCTATAAATCATCTCATTTAGAGTCAGTTCCTTGGCAAAATCTGTGAGTTATCTTCTACTACAGATATTTTCCTTCAGTGTTCATACAGGCTGTAATATTGTTTGAAAGAACCATAAACTGCAGTCAGTCAAAAATATTATTTCAGTTTATTATTGCACCAATTTCTATTTATGAAACTTTTAACAGTTCATTCTGTACAGCATTGTATCTTTAACAGGGTCTGTAATTCTTCACACTTTTTATTAGATATGAAAGCTGTAAAGGTCATAAAATTCTTCATAAAGTAAATCACTTCTACTGGTATCCTTCTTTGGAACTTATGTTTTGTTAATCTATCAATTCCCCTGGTTGATATATAGCTTAGCATGCTGTCCCATTAAGATGAAGAAAGTGCAATTACCATTCTTTCACTTCTCACAGATCACTTAAGGAATATTCATGGCTTCAAACTCTGTGAATGTCATATCTTGAAATAATTTGATTTTCCAAGAAAGCTTAACTTAATAAACTTTACATTAAACCATCATACTAAATATCAAGAACATTTAATTTTACTGTAGTCAAATATATGTTTTTCCTATACACGTATATCCTTCAAATAGGGCAACGAAAATGGTGATGAAATGTAGCACAGAAAATGCAATGTCTAGTTCCTTTATTAGCCACTAAATGTATGAAAGGTCAACTTAAGAATTTTAAGATTAACATCTAAGCATTCACAGGGAAGAATTGAGTAAAATCACAAAACTCTCAAAGAAATTAGGCCGGACAATCAATTTTCTTGACTGAAAAAATATTTCATATAAGATTTGTACAGGTTAATGGCAATGTTCTTCAACTGTTACTATGGAAATACTGTAATTCCTAAAATGGGTCTATTTATTTTCTGATTCCTTGCAGTAACAATAATACTTATATGTACCATGAAATAAGAGTGACTTCCCAAATATACAAAATCTGCTGCTTCTTTGTGAATGCCACATCAGTGGGTCACTAATGATCCCATGATTCTAACAAATTAGTTGGGTACAGATAGATTCAGTGGCCTATAAGCCCTTCACAAAGTAAGTTAAACAAATGGTAGTAGTGGTGATGACAGATGTGTGTAAATATTGGTTCAACTGGATGAAGAACACAGTTCTTGTCAAGAACCCTATTGCAGAGCCCCTCTTCCCACCACATGAAGTAACATGACATGAGTGGGGCATGTAGCATGCATGGAGGAGATGAGAAAAGCATACATATTTGTTGGAAAGCATTAATGGAAAAGACCACAAAGAAAACCTGTGCATAGATAGAAGGATAATATTTACAAGAACATTAGAAAAACAAGGTTAGAGGATGTGGATTTCAGGATAAGGACCAGTGGTGAACATGAAGATGAGGCTTCAGATTTCATAAAAGATGGAAAATTTCTTGATTAAGTGAGCATACTATTAGCTGCGTTCATAGTGTTGATAACAGGGAGTTAAAAAGTACCAAGATAAAGTGCCCTTCAATGTCATGTTGTTCATACCACTTAAAGAAAATGGGCAAATTAGTGTTTACAAATATCAATGTCTGGATTTGAAACACAGGGCAGGATGGATTAATGCGGCTTGCAAACAGGATTCTTAAAACAAAACCACGTAATTCCTTCAGAATCCCAAAATAATATATAAAAGATTGTTTCAATATGGACATTATCTTCACTTAGTTTTGCAGTATTCTTGTTGTTGCTGGGTCTGGAAGATAGAAGGCGCAGCAACACAGCTATTGGCTAAAGTACAGTGTACATGGGAAGCACATATAGCATCTTTAGCACCCCAACATACCAGGTTGCTAGTTGTTATATGTGCAGTGCAAGCAAATACCAGTGCTTGATAACCTAGGCTAAAATCATATGTCCTTCACAAAGGCCCCCACTTCGCACCACCTTCACCATGAATCTGGTAATAATTTTTTATCTTACCTGGAAGGACCGAGGGTGGGGATGATGAAATTGTGCTGTCTGAATCATGTCGCTCAGAATTCCTAGCTCCTCATCCGAATTATCCAACAGTTCGTCTGGCTCTGGTTTCAAGTCTTCAATGCCACTATCCTTTACAGCAGATGAAGCTGCTGGCTCAGAAGGGGGCACAGGTACAGAATCTTGCTTGATGGGTTTCACCTGACATAAAAAAGTAAAGAATTTTTAAATTTTATAAGCTGTTTGTAAAACCAATGAGTTTACACAAGTTATAAGCATTTGCAAACACAAAAGGCAAGATACAGTTAGTGGAAACCTATTTTACCAAGCAAATAGCCTATCTGTAAAACATCCATGATCAGATTAAAATATCCTAATTTTAAACTTCCAGAAACATAGAAAAAATATGCTGAAGTTTCAAAAGCAACACATTTTATGGAACCTTACAGAAACAACATGGAATATCCATGTATATTTCATGATAGGCCTATCGCAAGTAGGAAAGCAAAATAAAAATATAAAAAATTATGAAATCATGGTACATGCACAATAAAAGAGGCAATGTCTTGAGAACAATACGAAGTCCTTGAACAATAAAGTGAGAGCTCCCTTTCGTAATACGGGAAACACTACAATTATAAATAAAAGTACTTCCCATTTATATTTACATAAGTAAGGGTTGTTACATGCACACTAAGCACTTCTTAAGGTCTATACTGTCTTCAGTAGATTATATGAAGGAGATACTTATACAAACAGAAAATAAAGAGAAACACAAAGGGCCAAAAAAAAATACTATCACAACAAGACACAAAAATGCACAGCATCTTACAAACAGAAACGTTAACACTTCATGATCTGACTTTATAACTGTAACAATCTTTAATATGAAATAAAGAAAGCATTCAGCCAAAGGTTAAAATACATATCTACATTACATAAAGTACTAAGAGGCTGTGATGCTTTGTTTATCTAAAAAATTAGCCTTAAGCCAATGCAGATGTCAGATATAGTGTTATGTTTTCACTGACTCTGAAATCCACATTGAAGTCTGATGAGCACCTAAAATTTACATGCAATATTATGTGTGTGCAAGATGCAATTTTGATCTTGAAAGCTGCATCATCTGCCTGATATACTTTTAGTCTGCTCAAACATGAACACATAAACACAGAGGTTAAAAACTAACCAAGTACTATTCACCAAACCAAAATTAATTAGCCTTTTAAAAAGATGCACAGTAGATCAGCCAATTGCTTTCCTTTCATGAAATATGAAGATTCATTCCTGTGTTTACAACAGCTTATTACTGGTCCTATCTTAAACCAAATGAATCATACTCTTACAACCTACATCTTAAAGATTTACTGTAATATTACTGTTCCCAAATATTCCCATACCTTCCAAGTGGTATCTTCCTTCAACTTCATTCATTTAATTACACTTTCAATAGAGTTTTCTGACAAAATGTTGCATGATTCCTCATCCATCACATACACTACCCAATACAGTGACACCTACTGTGTGTGATAAAAAGTCACTGATTATTCACGTTAGTATTGTCTTGTTACATTAAATTTTTATACTGTAAAGGTATGACTGTTCAACCAAGTGGTGTTCTATCTTAAGATAAAATTGGATCTGACCATACATAATAGTTAACACCTTTCTGCCATGAATATATTGTTTCATGCCTTCATCATAATCATTATATCAGTGATCCTGAGCTACATATTGGCAATAAACTAAATATAAAATTAACTGTTTACATACAATAAAATAGCAATTAACTGTTAACCAGAAGAATGCTGCTAGATCTACAAATATGATGGTAGGATTCCAGCACTCCAATCACATTTCAAGAGATCTTCCCATCTATCACTCCATAAATAATAACTCATAATTGAAATCCTTCCTACCTCTGTGGAATCTTCATCCAAACCAACAAGCTGCAATGCTTCTTCCAAAGAAAACTCTGGTAGATCAATGAGAGATGATGGTTCTTCTTCAGCTAGAGCACTGCCACCACTGCTCAGTTCATCAACAATACTGCCAGCTTTGATGACATATTCACCTAGTATGGACAAGGAAGAAGTAAAAATGTGGCAATAAAAACTTTTGATATTAGTGGCAGAAAATTACAAATTCCTTTACGATTTTTCAATCTCATCCTTCTCCCACACTTTTATAAATTACATTATAGTCTTCTGACACTGCAAGCTATAAGAAAGAAACAAGCCTTGAAGCAATGAGTGCCTATTCATAAGTCTAGTGAATTACGTCTATTAAGATGTAATTTCAAAAATCTGACGAAGATGAACCATTGTTTTTGAATGCAACAGCACCTAGTAATTTCCTAATTATTCATTTTGATTTCATATTACAATTTATGATTAAATGTATGACTTGAATTGTGCAGATTTCTGGACCCATTTCTTCAATGAATAACACATTCAAGAATACAGCTACCACTGTAGTAGACAATCAGGAAGAAAAATGAATCTGAGCACTTTTAGACAACATAACAAAAAGAAGAAAAAGATAATTCAATTCTATTTCCATACCCTTTGTATGGCTATATAAAAACATATACTACTGTTTAGCTGACAAAATTCTGTTTCCCTCTTCTACTTATGAGTGGATTTATTTTGAATGACTTCTACATCATCATTTGTGCTATCTCTAAGACAGTTCAATATTAAAATTAATGCAAAAATATGAAACACAAAAATGTTATAAAGACAATGCTAAAAATAACAAATTTAAATATTATAAAGATATTTACAATTCTCTCTAGATTAAAACCAATGATCCAAAGCACTAAGACTGCAAGCACATACTCTGTGACTAAACAGTAACTTTTTCAACTCTACCAATTATTTGAAGAATTTGATATACATGATCATGTTCACTTGAAACTGATGTAACATTTTAGTTTCTTTCATAAAGACAACTTCTTTTCAAAATGTGTGTTGCATATCTATTATCTTACAATGGAATACAAATATGTCGAAGCAATTAATAAAACACAAGATTTTTTTAAAAAAAACGAGCAGGTCTCAAAACAACACTGTCATTAAAATGCAATGTTAAATTAATCGATCACGTAAATTTTTTAGCCCTCTTATTCCATCTTCAAGATAAAATCTACAAAAAATTATAGAAATACAAAATGGCATGAATTGATGTGAAATGGTAGGTGGGAGTTTCAGTATCGGAGGTACAGCTAAATTTGTTTCTGCTGTGTCATGTTTCCAATACTGGCAGAAATGTCTTGTTCTCCAAATTAACAACTAGGGGAAGTCGGCTGCAAGCATATGCGGCACAAATGCACACTCTCCTACAGACATTATCCACTGGATCTAAAACTGTAGCAACAGTACCAGCTTTCAGCACACTTTCTAAACAGTCTCTCCCCTCTCTCTTTTTTCCCCCAGAATTAATTGCTTCCTGGGTTAGTATCCCCCAACCCCTTGACCACACCTGCCAAGCCAACCTGAGTCGGCATGTCGGTCTACCTTTGTTCCCTCTGAACCTCCATCTTGTTTTCAACTTCCATTAGGAGGAAATTTATTCAGGACCAATCCTGCTCCCTCCTACTACTATTGTGTGAGACATTTGCCACTGAAATTTTAACAAAAGAGTCCCACTTCACAGTCTGCCTTCAAATATCAACGAAGGGATGAAAACTGTTGTTAATTTAATCCCATGTCTTGACAAAGCATGAAAAAAAAACACTGGTAGTAGTGTTAGTTGGAAATATACTAGCACATCATGTCAGAAAAATGTACATTTTATAAGGAACACACACATATCTTGTATGCATGGCTCAAGCAAATGACAAATACATATGATCTGCATAAAGTTCACATTCATACATTCAAATGTGCTTCGGTTACTTGTGCTTACATAGTTATGGAACCCAAACAAAAAAACTTTGTCCTTTATTGTCAAACTTCTTAATTCATTCATAAACATCATATTTTAGAAAAATCAATTACATCACTCCCTCTACCTTATTAGCTTCGTAGTTACGCACCTGACATTATTCGGTCTGTAGATTGATATATATTGTCTTAAACAAGGATTCTGACAGAATGTTGAGATTGTTCCTTGCTTTCCTACTTTATCCTTTGAATGCATGATCATAATGATCCTACTCAACAGGATGGCACAACAGCCCTGAATTCAGAAGGGGCATGGTTAAAATTCAAGCCAGAACCATTATCCTTAGGTTTTTGTTATTCATACACATAAGAAGCTGCTGTGGTAACAATACCCAAATTGTAAAGAAAAAAAGTAAGCCAGACTGAGTGTTAGCCTTTACTCTCTTTTCTTTAGTAGTCTCTGTTAAGTAAAATCAGGCATGGCATCATAAAACAAATCATAGCAATGTTTCATAATTATTAAACCACCACCCATTTTATGTTACATAACTACAGCAGTAGTTATGGTGTAATTAAACAACCTAATCCTAAAAAAATAATGGAGCAGAGACTTTCTTAAGAAGCTAATAGTCATTAATTGTGGTCTTCTGGGTTGTGACACTGTGTTGTCTCATTGGTAGTTATCAACATTTCTCAGAGCATCACAATCCAGAAGACAACAACAGACATTTTTACTGACATAAATACCTCAAATCTAAGACAGCTCACATAGTCGATAAATTCTCTGCCTTTTATAGAACCCAACAGTTCATTATCATGGTAACAAGAGCCAACCACTCTTTGTTATTCAGAGATAATAAATCCAGACCACAATGTCACAACCTATTTACTAATATCAACTTTAATATTATCCTTCCATCTGCGCCAAAGGCCCTAAGCAGTTTCTTCCCTTCAAGTTCTCCAAATAAAATTCTGTAAGCATTTCTTATCACTCGTGTGTGCTACATGCCCACCCATCTCCTCTAATTTTATTTTAACACCCTAAAGAGTACATATCAAACATTATTTTAACAACACAATCAGATGAAGAATATGGGCAATGTATTATAAGGAAATATATGAAACAATCTAACACTGCATAGTATCATGTGCCTGATAATAAGGAACTCTAAACTAAACTACAGAAATACAAACAATCAAGAGAAAAAAAGTTAACGTTTCTACCATTTGTCAGTGGAAAGTAATTGAAAAACTTAATTCCATTCAAAGTATTTCACAAAGTTCTGCTTTTCTTACCCACGGAAGGAAAAACTATTAATCATATACAGCATGCAATTTTTGACATTCCTCGCCTTTCCAGCTTCAAAATACCATGAAAAACTGGTGATTAATAATTCACTGCTTAATGGTTTTCTTCACACCTGTCTTATCCCAGACTAAGGTACAGTAAGCAACATATTCCTCACAAATCTATTTTGTTTCATTCTTGAAAACCAATCCATTTAACTGGAATCTCCTGATGGACAGTTATACATACCTCAACTTTAAATCCTCTAGCTAAAACTATTCTTTGTACAGTTCACAGTATTCACTCCACAGTATTCACCAAGTTTACGCGTGTGGTCAATTTAGGCACATCTTACGGGTATTCCAGTAACCCCATTCTATTATGAGGAAGCACATAACACGCAACAATCACTTCTGTTCACAAAATTTACCTACAACTATTTCTTTTGACAGTCAATGCTGCTATTCAATCAACACAAGAAAGGAAGCCCAGGAGCGCTGGCGTGCATGGCTGGCCTCCACGCAAACTATTTTCTGGGTTGCGTCCTCCATCCAGTCAACAACTACATTACAGCAGTCTCTCAAGCTGAATCAAGCTGCTTACAGCTCTGCAGTCTAACACTGCTTGGTACCAACACTTCCACAGCAAAAACCAATCACAATCCTTGAACCGAGGAGGCAGCGGCGGCAGCAGGCAATATGGCTGCCACGTTGCCACAGCAAACACTGGAGATGAGACAATAGTCTGGCCTGGGGATGTTCAAGCAAGGGTTGCCAAGAAGAGACCTAGCGTTCAATGCTTTATTTCCCATAATGCCCTGCGGCAACAGCCATGATACCCCACTTGGTTGTCCCCCACTGGGATGACTGTCTCGCCCATGAATACTCCAGACAACCAGCGCAGCCCGCCCTACTGCCCGTCACGTTCCAGGCTTTCCAAGGACTTCCCACTAGTCACACAACTACATTGTTGCCAATATACAGCTCTATATCAATGCAGGCGATGATCTCAATCTGTTTAAAATGTAATATAGAAATAATTATTCCTCATGTCAGCAAGCGCATGGACTAACTACCTAAATACATGACATACTGAAAGAACAATAACCAAAGAGTGATATAGGATGATATGTAAAGTATCTAATGAGAAGGCAGTGAACTTCGGATATGGCAACGGTGGTTAGCATGTATCAAGGGCCTCTAGATTCCTCCACCTCCTCGTCCTTCCCCGCTACCCATCTCAACATAGCTTAGGCTAGGGGAACCAATACCTGCAACTTCTGACAGCTACAATAAATGGTGGCCAATTTTAATGATATGACAACCTTAAGATCAAGCATCTTCGTGGCATCAATGAATATATTGAAAACCTTAGCGGAAAGATCCATTATTGTCAGGACAGAGACTTCCTCACCCTCATCCATTGGTCATTGTTTCAACAGGGGGATGGTACAGTAAACTGAGAACCAATCACAATCATGAACAAAGAGCAGACAAGAAAACAAAGCTCTCATCCAAAATGTATGATACTGTAGATGTACTGTCAAAGAAACAAAACACTTAAGAACAAATTATCTGGTGCATACTTCTAATAATGAAATGAATCCCACTTATAGGGATACCAAACACAGACTAAATAACATTTTTCAAGCATATACAGTGAGTAAAGAAAACAACTGAATATATGTAGGAGCAATGGCTGCCAACTATTTCCCTGACATTCTCATGCATCTCCCGTTCCATCACACTCAGAAGTCGATACAACTCGGGGTAAAAAAATCAAGAGGTATTAGCATAGGGGAATTTCCAATACAAATGCATGAGTCTACCTACATTGTTATGTGCTTCACCATCAGTTCTTTAGCTTAGGAAGTTCTATGTTGTGTGCTACTGTAATTTAAGAACACTGTTGTAAAGCTTTTATTTGAACCAAAAATGAAATACAAAAAGCTGCAGCACAAAGAACAACATAACAGTGCTTCACCATCTGTCTAAATGCAATATGAATGTACATCATAACCAAGCAAAACTCTAGATTACTTTTGTGGGCACACAAACTGCAAGTTCTTATGGGTGTTAAGTTATCTCATCGCTCTTCTCTGAGGTCACAATGAATGGAATGAGAAAGAGAGGTGGAGCGATATCACAGCAGGGACCCACAGACCCTGAACAGAAAAGACTGCACAGAAAAATTCCTCAATGGAGAGACAGCAGCCCACTCAGTTTAACACATTTAAAATCCCACACATTCTGCACGATTCTTACCACTACAACCTGTTTAAAACACTGATATATATACTGCATGATAATAGTTCAAGGTATATCTAAAGCAGGTGGAGAAAACCATGTAATTGAGCCTGTGACGGTGATGTTGAGCAGTCTTTCAGGTAGTTACCAACATTCTATAAGAATGTTGGTTACTGATATTTCAAAGGAACATTTGTAACCATCTACATGACTAAAAGAATCACAAACAACTCTTCACCAGCATGTGAGCCTCCAAACTCAGAACGGTTTGCACTCACACTACTAACTTCTGTAATATGGGAGAACAAAAATAAACAGTTAAAAATGTATTTGGTCCACCAAGAAAATGTGTGAATCTCGGGACTGTTGTTTTCAATCAGACAGCTTACCACTTCTTTGGTCATGACTTACAGTTGTGGTGGTGTTATGAGAGTTGTGAAACATTTATTTATTTTAAGTACTTTTATTTAATCTTAATTATGTTGCATTACTCATTGATCTGTCACACTCAGAGGTAACTATTATGCCGGTTAATGAATTACATCACACAGTGTGACTGCTAATTTTGATTTAATAATAATTCCGAATATATTCTACAAATGATTCTGACTCTATAATACACTTGAAATTTAATGGATGGGTTCAGTGTGTTCATATTGGTATGAGAGTTTAGAAATTTTTACACTCTAATTATAACACAGAATTATTCAGAAGCTAAACTGCATAAAGGAAACAGTTAACAACTTTAAATTTATTTCCCTCTGTAAATACTTCACATACTCCTACCCCTCCCGTTAATGATGAAGATGACAACGATGACAACAAAGACAACAGCAGCAGCAGCAACAACAACAACAACGCGCCTTAGGGACAATGTATGTCCCTGGCCAATGGACAGAAAGCCCTCATGAAAAAAAATTATTGCAAAAATTGGTGATACATACTGGAAGGCTGAATACTCTATATGAATAAATAACAAAACAAACCTACAGACACAAAACTCCCACTCAACATTTACTGGCCATCTTCTGGCAACTTTAAGATGTTACATATTCCCTAAATACAAACATTTCTGTAGTTAAACACAGACTGAATGCCACTCAATGCAATATATTAAAAATAACCTGTGTATGTATGAGGAAAGAAGGGTTAACAGGAATTTCCTCATTCTCTCCTACAAACATTGTAACTGGTACCTTGAAAGCAGCCACTGCCACTTCAAAATATTATCTTTAATTGACCACCACTTAGTTTCAGAATAAAGTACATGAAACAAGACACAACAATCAAATTTTGTGAAACTGCAAAAAAAAATCTAAAAGTCTTTTAAACTATTTTAGATAATGACAATGCCTATTTATAACTACTACATCAGAAAATTGTTCCTGAAAAACCATTATACAGGAAAAATACTGAAACAAAAATTAACCATAATGGATACAGAAGTATAGATTAAACATCATCTGAGAACAGACGATGTAGCAGGTGTTACACTAAAAACATCTGTAATATTTCTTCGTAATTCCAAGACTATAGCACCCAATTCAGGTTATAAATATAATATGCGTACACTGTAGAGAATGTTTTGGGAATTTTAATGTTCATGGAATGATTAAACTTCAGCAAAACTCTCTAGTGTTTGTGTGTCTAGATAATGGCTTTTTAATGCAAACTTTTTAAGTAAACATAAGCGTGAAATCCTGAAGCTGACTGGCATAGCACATGGTAGATGGATGGAAAGCATCTCCAGTAAAAAACCTTTAATATTGCAACAAAATTTCACAGCCACAAATGCTTTTAGTTGGATTCAAGCAATTTGTGTAAGCTGAACAAAATAAAATCATAAATGTCTTCACAATAGACATTTAGCACAAATTACACAAGCATTGAAGATTAATTTTTCTAGGGGTCAATCTTGTGTGCTCAAGATCATGAAAATCATGGATAATGGGCCATTCTAAGGCACTTGGTCAGAATGGATAACCTAAAAAATTTCTAAATAAAAAAATTATAATACTAAAAGAAACAGTAGAGCACAGCAACAACATTTTACTTTTTCGTATTCTGGTTATAAAATAACTGATATTTGGTATTGGGAGGCATGTATAAAAATTCTCAAGCAAATTTAATTTCAGTTCATATTGTTCCAATATAACATTTAACTTACACGAAGTTCAGAAAGCTTCAAAAAAGCACTTAATACAAAAACTTGGTACGCATCATACAGATATAGTTAGGATCTCATCACTTTTATTTTAAACATTCTTCAATATGGTACATATTTGTAGGAGGGAGCTGAATCTCCTATGTGTTTGATCTTAATTTCCTGATTAAAATATTTTTAAAAATACAAATAAAATTAGCTTATGACTGTAGACAGTGTAATAAATCTAATGTGATTAACTTTCAAACAACATATTTGTATCTGCATACAAAATTGTAAAGAATGCACTCATACACTTCATCCAGAAGTAACGGTTTTCTATGCTTGTCGTAATTTAAATCCTAGCATGCACCAAGTTTTTTTAACTTTCTCCTTCACTAACACTCAAACTTGGGTTGACCTTAACGGCATTACACAACTCAGCTTCTAACAGTAGCAGTCAGCGGTTCAAAACTTCCGATTCCGGCATGAATCAACATTTTCAACATGTTTCTACAGTCTCACCCAATGATAATCCACAAAACACTTGAGTTGTTGACCCAGTGAATGAATTGTGTGTTGTAGTATTGCCACCTCCACTGCCTTGGTGGAGGTTATTGTGTTCCACAGAGAAACCGTGGTGTCATGCTCAACCAAAACTAGACTATGCTGATCCTTGGGCAAAGTCATGACAACTTGCAGGCGCCCTCCTCTGAAATCAGTGCTCATGCAAACACAGGCACACAATACCACCTGACTACCAATAGATACTTAAAAAAAGTAGCCACTACTAAAAAAAACAGTTAACAGCTAAATAACTTGCAACTTAATGTTCCAAAAACTCACTGAGGAATTTTAAATAGGAATTAACAATAGTAGAATACAATGATATGCAATTTCTGCTTCCAAGATAATCCCATCCCATGTGGGAGACCTAGGTTCATTCCTGTTATGAGTTAGTCTAAGATAATGTTGATATCTACCTATAAGTCCACATGGTGTGACAACCTAGATGAACATCATCTTCCAATGTCACGAGAGCTCCAAATCTCATACTTCTGACCATAATTTTCCATTATTTTATTCCATCCCTTGAAATTATTCAACAATTCAAAGGCTTCACAATGTGTGTTCCTGTCACAGTTAGTCTCTCTGAAGTAATGCAAATGATTCTTTTACCTTTAAACAAAAGTTTATTAATTGGTAAGCCTAGGTAGTACCAAAGAGAGATGATCAAGAAATCATGAACAACCAAGGTGAAGAAGCAAATCATGGTATAATTCTATAAGCTTCCTGGAATAAGAAAAGCCATAAAACATCTTAGTTTAAATAAGACTGGGATTTGAGATGAATGCAATGGGCATCTTCTAAGTACTATGCAAAATTATATATGATGTTCACAAGAATAATGTGGGCCTTATACAATATGACATGTGAAAATACATTACATGGACAGCAGCAAAGAGGAACTTAAAGCTCAACATGTCATATACATTTATTAAAGGATCCATTACTTACTAAATTAACATGTACACTCAACAAAATTCTTACTGAATTTTTTACAGGTGTGTTATGCAAAATGAAGGTTTTCAAATATGTCCTTTGTTGTTTTCTGCAGAAATGCTTACAATTAAAGCGTAATGGTCAGGCTGTATCTATCAGAATGTTTAAACTTCATATGGAAACAGGATTTAACTCCAGGTTTAATGGTTTAGTTGTATACTAGTGCAACACGCAGCCAGCTGGCATGTAGGCAATGTAGCACAGCCAATAAACATTAAACTCTGAAACTACTCTACAACTTAGAATGAAATTTGGTACTGGCCATCTATGCTAAAATTCAGAGACTTAGTTTTGGTTTGTACTGAATCATTACATCTCTTACTTCACATGAAGCCTGCATGATTCTCTACCCACTTCCTGATAAAAAAATACTGTGACATAACATAACATACTTCTATGTTTAAGACTTCCATAAAAAGGTTAACAAAGTACAGGGGGTAATAATATGTCACTGCTTCATTAATTATGTCACAGATAGACTTGTCTGAGGTAAATTAACGTAAACAATGCGTACAGAGATCCAGCACAACAAAAAATTAATCTGCAAACTCCAAGCAATGTAAAATGGAATATACCTTTCCTCTTGTTTTTCTCAAACCACCTAAAAAACTGAAGTCATGCATGAAACTAAATATATAAGATAGTCACATCATATCCACCATATTACTTTGGTACAATTTCACGAAGCTTACACTAAAACGAATCTGCCTTGCTGTGAAAAGCCACAAAAAGTTATTTGTTGTGTCTGCTTATTTATTGATCAAAAGCAGTTTCACTGCTGACTTGACTAACAATAAAGTATGCCTAAAAGAGATTATTGCATGTGTATTAATGGAAGAAATATGACAGAAGAAAGAAATGGAAAGGAAAGGATGCATTGAGAAGAGAAGCAAGAGGTAAAATGAAAAGACTGAAAGATACAAACAATGTAGAAAAGATGAAGGGAGAATAATAGGAAGAAAATAAGGTAAGAAAAGGTATATAATGGTACGGTAATAAAAAGACAATTTCTATTTGTCCTAGATCTTCAAATAATGGTCGCAGAAGCTCAGGACATCCCCTCCCCTACAGTGGACCACAGGGTAGTTGAATCTGTCCCCCATCTCTCAATAACAATGCTTCCCAAGCATGCAATTCTTTTCCTCTTTAACGTTAAAAAATAAGTGCTTCTCATTAACAGCCTCTCAGACTCTGAGAAACTCTTGTCAGGGGGCAACACTGTCTTTTGTTCCGAAATGCGAAGGTATTATTTGGGAGCAAAACGTGACTAGTGCTGGAGAAAGCTCTGTATACTCTTCACAATGCAACCATCATAATTTACCACTTCCATGTCTATCATTAAGAGCAGCCATTTGCACTTGTAAGTCTTCATCAACTTGGTGAAAATCTATAATTACAATAGCTTCTTTTTTAAGACTTTTCAAGTCACCTCAGTCTCCATGTCTTTCATAGCTATGGTACCATCTGTGCCATCTTCTGACACTCTTGCTTCAAATGTGACCAATTTTCTCATATCCCACAACAGATAGGACACCAAATTAAGAGTAATTAAGATGCTATACAATTTGAAATTGTTAAACATCATAAGAAGAGATTCTGTCCATCCCAAAGGCTAATCTTTCACAAAACATCTACTTTCTTTGTTCCACTAATTAATTTACTTCTGATAATGTAATAAGAACATGTTATTTTTAATGGCCCATTTTCTAAAAAATAAATTTGAGTAATCATCATATGTATTTTAATTAACTATTTGACATTAAAATTATTTGATAATGATAAATAATGATGATATGGAAAGAATTAGAGAGCAGAATGTGAAAGTCTATTCTGGGGAATCTCATAATATCCCAGGAGACATTAATGAGAATCTGTGAAAGTACAGAACTGTGAATATCACTCAAAAATGGGATTAAAATTGTGAAATACAGGAATATTACAGTTTTCTCTCTTTAGTTTCTTAGTGTTTCTGCACAATCAAGTATGGCTGTAGACTTTAAAAGAATTGTATAAATAGTGTTTTCATTTAAAGACACTGTCAGTAATTCAGACTACACAGCATCAAATCATAGGATGACTAAGTAATAATGAATTGGAAAGGATATCGCAGGAAGTAATCATGATCCAGGTACTATCCTAACTGCTAAACAGGTACTAACATTGTCCTTGAAGGACTGAGGAAAATTGCAAAACTTAAACAGCTGGTTAGCAGGCTGATATTTGAACCAAGGACATCATAAATAGGAAGTATGGGTGCTAATAACTCAGCCATAACATTCAGATTTTAAATATCCAACATGTTATCGTTAATTTTCTGGCCATATGCTGAGACATCCCTATTACAACTCTGAGAATTATTATGGAATGGCATGCAATATAGTTCAGTTAATATTTTAAGTTCTTAAAACTTATTTTATTTCAGACTTCAGTATCTGTAATAAGCAATTTCAAAATCTGTATAACCACTGCAAAACATAACAAATATTATAACTAATGTTTTAGGTTATGACAGAATACATATTCTGGTTATAAAATTACTGTACTTAAATTTACAGCAACTCAAGAATATTCACTGGCAGTACATATACCAAAATTATGGAACATGTTTCTTATGAAAAAAATAATTTAATGTAAATCAGCAAGAAGGAAACAGAGAGTTGTGTGAAAACAAATGGCTTATGACATAACAGACAATTTTAAAACAAAAGTTTGAAACATCAGTTATACATTCCTTACAAGGAGATTAAAATTCAGCAATGCTTGTTTTCTTGTTCTGAAAGTTATCCCTGCATCGTGACCAGGTAAAATGTTTACAGAGAAGGAAGTTTAAGATATTTCTCATCCATCATAATTTGACAGCAATGTCATTAGTCAATATGGTGGTGGCAGACTCAGGAATCCATCTTGATACAGCAATAGGATGTAAACATATCGTAACAGAAAACCTTTGAGACACAACTTTTCATTTCTCTATTCATTTACCACCTGCCAATATCCAAAAAATCACTACAGATAACAAGATTAAAAGACACTGTAACAAAGAAGCAATCATTGCTAATGATTACAGTCCATTCATGGATTCTGAATAATCTACTTTTATTACACATCTGTTTTCATAGTTCAGCATCTCTACCTTTTCTTGGAAAGGTAACAGGGAAGTTCAAAATGGTGAATGAAAATTTAATAGCATTGGGAAATAAGTTGTTATAGTTTATTTTGAAATCCCATGCATTTATTCAGCAGCTAAAGATTGTGGTAGGTGGGGACAGATTAGTTTAGTGGAAATAATGGATCCAAGAATGTTTGATCACACAATTCATACAAACAGTTCTTCAGTAATATTTATCACAATTTACAGTTTTTTTTAAGGTGGAAGATATTTAAGTAGGGATAGAGAAGTATTTGATAAGTCTAACAGGCACTTCACAAAATACACTCCCCACTACATCAAGACCACAGCTACCACGCTAACCACGAGTCTCTGTTAAAAGTACGCAGCATAAGTAAGCATGTATCTCGAGTTCTAGATTAAACTCCAAAATAAGAAAAGTGTGTCAAAGTTAATGTATAGCTTCAGTTTCCAGGATTTAGCTATGTCATGTGTTGAACTTATGTTAAATTTGCTGGCTACCAGTCTTAACCTGAAGAACATTATACAGATATGCACTGCGTATTTATTACATTAAAACACTTCAGAATGAGATCATGGCAGATTTCTAGTGTTTTGATATGGTAGACCTCTGATGAGTTCAGTATGTTTCACAATTCGTTGCAGCTTTTATTCCCTTATGCTACAATGCACTCCAAACCTTTGTCCAAAGTTTCTCTCTGTGCAGAGCTCTGAAACCCCAAGACAGAAAGCAACTGTAAAGCAAATCATGTTCCCCTATTTCATTGTAGTATTTGCAATCCATGTTGCTTCACAGTGTATAAAAACTCCCTCCTCGGCTTTTATGCTCCAACACTCCACTAGACATCCAGTCAACCACCCTTCCCAACCTCACCAAAAAGAAATTTTTTTTTGAAAGATTGATGGAAGTTACAGAGAGGGTTTGCTTAATAAGAACACAATGGAAAAATGGATTCTCTAGTTTATGACTAATGATAGTTTGCTGTCAGGATGCGGCACAGCGTGGTATGCTGCGGCACGGTGTAGACGGGCAAGCGATGATGCGAGTCGAAGCATGGCGTGCAGTACCAAGCTCTCCGAGCGAGCCATCCAACCAACCAAGCAACAGACTGACAAAGCAACCAACAAACAAACACAGGAAAGCCCACGCCAGCCAAGTCAGGTCAGGCCAACCACACTGAGCCAGCTGCAATATGACTACATACTGAGAAAATTCAGCTGCCTGAATCGCAAACGCAGCATGAATATATATATTCACCCACTACTCATTTTGCAAAACATGCATGCAAGACTCAAGCCTGGTAACTGATAACATAGAGATTTTGCTTAAACTTCCATCAATTGCTGGGTATAATTTATTATTGAACTATTAACAATACTATAAACAACACATGTGATGGCTTCCATATAGCATGTCTAGTCCATATTTAAGTTCAGTAAATTGATTCTGAGGGTTCTAATGTTTATTCACATATGCCAAGAAAAACACTAGGCCAATACATTAACAATACTGTTCTTCTATCCCAATCTAAGCCCACAAAAATCATATTTAAACATCAAAGTATCTGGTAACTATCATTAACTGAGAGGAAAAGGGAAGACATGAACAATGTTACTTAAATATTCTACCACTCCTAGGAATAAATAAATTTACCACTATACCTCCTATACCACACATTATATTCAATATGTAGTCTTAAAAAAGTTCAGTGTGTACTACATAGTTTTAAAAATATTTTAGTGTTCTGTTTATGATCAGCTGTTTTCATATTAATTGTATCCAAAGCCATGAATACAATATAAAATGCTGCACTTAAGGAAACTCAACTACACATGTAGTCAGTACCATATATAGTTTTATGCCTAATGACAGGTTCCTAAATAAATAAGTAGCTACCTATTCTCTTTTAACATAATCAAATAAAAACATAGATCTCCATTCAACATTTCAATTAAGGTTTTCCTTTACATACAGTTCAGTTTCTATGGCCCCAACCCCATCACTCATGTTACTATTTTCATTCTCTTGATCATGTAACTAGGAAAGAACACCCCAATATACTTTCCTTTGGTAACACTAGAGGCCATCACAGCATAAGAACTTAAACAAAAACAATAAACTATGCAAAATATGCAGAACAGATTCCTGCTTTTGTAATATATTCTGTAACTAATTTTCTTTAACATAGCAACCATCTATAACAGGTGGTTAAACCACTCATTTTATCTTGTATTTACAGATAACATTGTTTTTTAAGTCTGTAAGGACTACAATTTTTGGAAAAACTGTTTTCATGCTGGTGATCATAATGAAATTTCTGGAACCCTTACGAGTTCCACACAGAAATAGTTTTAGAATGACTTGGCGAAGTCCATGTAGCAGAATCCTTGTGAGAAACCAAGTCACTCAGCTTGTCAAAAAAATTCCTCACCTTTTATGGAACCTGGAGGTTCATTATCAAGTTCAGAAGAGATCACCAACGGATAATATCCTGAGCTAGATTACTCCAATCAGCATCCTAATACTCTATTAAGATATTTTATATCTATTAAGATATTTTAATAGTATCCTCCCAACTACTTATAGGTCTTTGACGTGAACTCCCTTCATGTGTTCCTACTAAAATACTGTATGCACTTCTCATGTCTCCCATGAATGCTACATGCCCCATCACATTGATCATTGAGCCACATAATGCAAAGCGTGAACATTATGTTACAGTCATGCACAGTAATCAAGTATATTCATAAATAAATTAAATAATATAAAAATTACTGCAAAAAGAGAGAAAATGTCACTCTTCATCATATGCTCTTCCCACCCATCCCACAATTCGTTCTACTTTTAATTATAGCTATTCGCAAAAAGTCAAGTATTCTGTAATGAAATGTCATTCAAATTATCAACTTCAATTCTGTCTTATATTTATTCTAAATGAAGCTGTTATGAAACTTGCATTCTAATTCCTACAGAGAAACTTGAATAGTACCAATACAGCCAAAAGTCAATAAATTAAGGGGAAAGAATTTGAAAAGGAAAGTCCCACCAGCTGGGCTTGAATACCAAACCTCCTGCATCTAAGACCAGTGCTTTATCCCTACACCAACACATTCCTCTCTATATAAGCATTGAAATACAGCCGTACTGCTCAATGCCTAGGAAGTCTTCTTAAACTAAAGTTCTCTTGTTTATAGTTGCATTACTTTCTCAGACGGAATACATCACTTCACATCACTACTCTCACACCAGGTACCTAGAATTTATCCTAATTTTCTACTGTCATTTATCATTCAACCTTTAACCTTTACCACATTTCCCACAGCAGTGCAAAAGTCATTTACTGAAAAAACAGGAAGATTACTGTTTCAAAAATAACTGTTAGTAATCTTCTATGACCGTGTAATTATTTAATCATACAAAGTAAGTGATGTCTGTCATGTGTCTAATGCTGTCTTGAGTGATGAGAATTAAGAAGATGAAGGGAAGAAGAGGGAAACAGAGAGGACTAAACAATATGTGTTAGCAGCCTCGAAACTTGAAAGTAATGGAATATAGAAGAAGCAAACACTTGTTCTTTTAAATTCCAACATCTGTCCTGTTAAAAGTCAAAGATATCTCCAAAAGAAACTAACCATGAAACCAATGCATGAGTAAAACAGCTCCTGCAGTACAACCAAAGACACAGAAGACTACAGAGATACATAAGTACAGCAGAATAGCTGACTTATAAGAAAATCATTCTTAGGCAATATAAATAAATAAATCAAACATTAGTATTAAAACCAATGTTAGTATTGCAATTCAGTAACTTTTTTCTTACATTCAAATATTTATTCATGCTATATATACCTGGCTGGCATTTACAATTTATATCTTGGCAACCTATAACCTATGGTGACCATATTTGAATATGAATATGACAAGTCACAAAGAAATAAAGATTATTGTTTCTCAAATACTACTATATTATTTTTACAAAGAACAAGTAACGTGGGGATGAAGAAAGTGTTTGTGGGCTATTTTAAGGGAGTTTCTGTCAGGATTAAGAAAACCACAAAAAATTCAATACAGAAAACAAAGAACGGTTTGAATTCTTTCAGAATACAATATGCAATCAGTAACCATTAAACTATGCATATTATAACTTTTATATATTGCCTCTATTACAACAGACTGTCCCAACAAAAAGAAACATGAAGGAGTGAAATATTTTACTAACAGTGAAGGATTACAAAATACAAAGATTTTCAAATTACTCTTCCCACATCCCTTCAGTCAATCATATAAATCTCAAAATTAACACCCTTAATGGTTCATCACTCAACATATTTTCCACATATATAAGATGGTACAAACTCTAGATTTTTAAGAATTAAAATGGCAGGAAGCCACACAATTGTGCTAACATAAAGGGTTTGTTTCCAAAGCCTACACATACTAGCCTGATCGTAGTGGAAACAGGAGAGAGTCTTCAAATGGTACAATTATATATCCTTTGAATCATTAAGCTGGTTCTTTCAATGCAGTGACACACAAAGCATGAACTAATAAAAACACAAAACACAACAGTATTTCTATAAATTACACAGCATCAACTATTGTTGAGCATAAGTAATTTCACACTAATTATATTGCAGATGGTGTGTGGTAGCATTGTTTCCAGCCATCAGCTAACTCTCCAGGGGGCAGAACCACAGCATGGAAACTTCTGGCATACATTAATGTAATCTTTCCTTCCACAAGATCAGTCTATATAATGCCAATCTATCACACCCTTAATGTCACTGATCTAAGTCACCTTGCATTCCAAAGAACGTTTCAATTTAAGAACACTTTTTGACTCACGTGTTCATTTGCCGCTCAAGGAACATGAACGAAACTAATCGAGTGACTAGTTGAAGTCAACTATGAACTTGAGTTACACACATCCACATCTGACACTCATTTTTATTTCTAAATACATAAACCCTCATATTCCATGAAACTGAAAGGCTAAAACAGCAATTACATACCTCCAAGTGCCATTCAGAGATATTGTCCGCTTTCACTTTGTATAATTTACGCACACACCATGAATGCAGCAACAAAAGTATACTGTACTTTCAGATTCTAACATTGCTGACTGTATGTATTACTGTATGAAATTAAATATGGATAGCACTAGATACAAATTTTAAAAAATAACTGCTGTTAAGCTGTTTATAGCTCTTATCTCTTGCTGAAAGGTAAATATAATTTAAGCAAAGTGTAACTGTGATGATGATACAAAACTATTTATGCACAGAAATAAATAGTATCATCTATAGCAGACATGTCAAGTGACCTGCAGGCCACATGGAGACCTTTTCAATATTTTATATGTTTAATATTTATACAGTCTGACTCAGTTCTCAAATTTCACAAAATGTGAAGTCCCAGATGTCCCAATTAATACTTTTTTTAGAGTTTCATATATACGTCAAATAGCTACTGACAAACCACTTTCCAAATTCCAATGAAATTAAGTGGCAATGTATTTCAATTAAATTCACATTTTTGTGGAAAATAAATAAATAAATAAAAAATATATCTTAGGCTTAAGCTTGTAGTAAGTAAAAATAAGTAAGTTATGTCTCCCCCCAAGGCCCCCAGAAAAGTCAACTTTATTTAAATGGCTCTTGATAGACAATAAGTTTGACACACCTGCTCTAAAGCACTTGCAATATGCAGCAACCTATAAAACAAAAGTAACTAAATGATTCCTGTTTCTTGTATTACGACTTATGTAAATGTAAACTGCATTACTTCTGATCATCTTTGTATAGTAAAGCTTAAAACACAATTAATTATTTTATGTATTTACTTTCTTATTACAATCACCGAAACGAGGAAGGTTCACTACCTTTCAGTACAATGTCAGAAATTAATGAATTCGCTAATTTAATAAGATGCAGTATTTTATTGTATTAAAATCAAGTTGCACACTACTACACCAACTTTCTCTCAAGGCATGATTAGCACTATGACAGGAAAAGGTATGCACCACACCCAGTAAGGTCAAAGCACAATTACTTGTTAATCATAATTCATACAACGAAAAGATTCCAAACATATCTGCGTGAACAAAATACAAATCATCTCATAAACAGCTCCACCACTTTCCTTTTTCATCTTTAAATATATTAAATAAAGTCAAATTGTCAGTACAGCAGGGGGGAAGGGGAAATAAAACTAACATTTTTCAAATAGTTATTCAGTCACCACATTATAAAGAAAGCTGCCAAATCATAAATGAATGACTGGATTAAGAGGTACAACTGCTATGGCAGTCTCTATTATAATACCCATTCTTCAAGTTTAGTCCAAAATTGTCATGTATTCACAAAACAGCACAAACTAATTAACTGTAAACCTACAAATATGTGGCAGATTATATCTTGAACTGGCATTTACACATTTGTAAAAACAGTTCATATTCATTCATCATTACTACAAACTCCAACTACAGTATGGCTACCACACAGCTGCGATATCAGTAAACTTCAGTATACTTCATGAGTATTTATAATACCACAAGTAATAAAACTAATGTATCAAATTAGGAAGGAAATTATAAGATCACGCAATGAAATGTAACCAAGTAAACCACTGCATAAATTCATTGAATAATATTAAAAAATTCCACTTGTCATTAAATAAATAAAATTGAAAGAACTTCTCTGAAGAAAGTACGATATCAAATAAGTGTAGAAATAATTAATTTTACAAAATTATGTATCAGACTTCATAGCTATCAGAAGATCATTATCTTTGGTAGAAAATGAATTGAACTGATTTACAGTAACTTCATTTCCTTCCATTGTACATATGAACGTCTAACCTTGACTCTGTTTACACAGGCCAGGAGAGGCAAGAAGAATTTTTATTTTAAAGATTGTAACTAACCTGTTTCCAAATCAATGGTGTATGAAAGACCAGCCCACTGATCATCTGGGTTTTCCTCTTCATTCTAAATGAACAAAACAAAGGTGTCACAGGTACAACTTTACATGAAATTTCTGGTCCTCACAGTAGTAAGTATGAAGATTACTGTCTTCTGAGACATTGCACCAAGTAGTCTGGTCTAATAATACTGATTTTTCATAGGTGCCTGATGCCTCCATCATCAGTGCAACATTTCAGGAAACTGACATTTGAGAACCTCAAATCTCATCTTTGTAACCTTACTTTATAGCTCTGTATTATGTTTCAGTCAGTTACCTTGAAGATTGTTGGGTGTTTCATAAGTTTGTTCACAATTACACAGACTACAAATTCATAAAACGTGTCAGATTTTTTGCATTAAAGTTTTTTCTATGTTACCTACACACCGACAACATGGTTAGTACATGGCCATTTTTCTCACTCACTGTTCGATTCAAATGCAAGTAAACATTTTTTTTATAATTTTGCCACAAGAGTGGCAATAAGCTTATTAAACTTTACATATCAGAAAGTTAATTAAACTAATTATAAAATGTACTGACATAATCATTCTCAATGTACAACTTACATACGTATATGTTCACCTTAGCAACTTAAACCTAGACCTTTAGTACCCTGTCATCTATTGTTAATAGAAAGAAATATTTGTATTTTAAATGTCAATAGGAAAGTTGAAGTGCTGTCAACAAAGGTTTATGTCACATCATCCAGTTATGCCACATCATAAAATAACCCTTAATTTTCAAAAGAAATTCAAATAAATTTTTGAAATTCCACAAACAGATGTGTGAATAGCTCCAACTGTCAAAACCGGATGGTTCTCGTACCACCCTACAGTTATCTGTGATGTTAGGACTCCTGCACTGTTTGGACAATATGAGAGTCTTCTGACAGACCCAAAGTGAGTCAAATGTACAACACCTCTCCCATCCCATTTTTCTATCGAAAAGGTTAAGAAGAATACAGTCTTTTCAACCATCAAATACGACTACCCAGTATCTGCAGTGAAATAAATAGCACTATGACTAGAATCTTTCTTACACCATAACAACATGATACATCATCTACAAACACTCACACTAAATATTTTATCTATTCCACTGGACAATGTGTGAAACATCTAATTTTTAGAATTAAAGTGGGATTGTAATACATTGGTAGTTAATATTCAAACTTCTAAAAACACTCATTATATATTTGACACCAATGCTCAGTGTTTCATAATCCAAAATGGCATTTGGGGTTTAAAAGCCAGATATGTGTACCTCTACTAATACGTTTTGTAACAAATGGCCACTTAACAAGAAAGCATCAACATCACAATACAGGAGGCTGACCTGCTTTTCTAGGTTTATAATTCTCCATAATCACTGTTGACGGCAATACTCTCTTTTGTGGCGGAAATTGAAATGTGTTACGGGAATGCAGCATTAGATCTTTTAAAAAGTACGGAACCTTTATGGAAAATAACACTCAAATGTATAAAATCTATATTTATTTCTCTTTTTAGACTGCAGGAGCTGAAGCTGTTTAATTATACTTTCTTAGTTTCCTGTTTTCAAAATGACAAAGTGTTACAGCAAAATTCTCTGTGCATTTGTGAATAAAAATACTGCATGATAACTACAAAATTGGAATTACTACTACCATTACTACCATACTACAACTATTACTACAGCTGCTACCATGACTACGTCTATGTCCTTTCTTCATAAATTGTACAACTTATGACATATTCCATCTGTGCCACAATCATGTCTATTAGACTTTTCCTACCAGTGAACAAACTATGGGCCTGAGCATTCCATCCCTCCCCCTTTTCATATTTTGCCTTGCTTCTTGACGACGGGCCCCGAGGAACTCCACCAGTCACGACCTACCAGTCTGCACTCTCCTCTGATGACAGCCTTCCAAAACATGATTTTGGCTGCATGAAGGGCACAAGTGGTCTCTTACTAAATATTAACAACGTATCAAAGAATCAAATTAGGCCACTTTTCCAGGTGCCTCATTTTCTTGTTTAAATGTAATAATATATGGCAGTTTAAATTTGAAATAAAACATCCATATTGCAGAATTAAAGATAAATAAATTTAAAGAAATAACAGTATTTGTACAACATAAAAGCCTTAAAATCAATAAATGAAGTCTAACTCTGCATGACAGGCCTACGAAAGATGCCAAAAGTGATATCACATAGACAGAGATACTGCACACGGTGTAAGCAGTTCTGTGTTTTAGTAAAATCTGAAAAATTTGAAGATGAGAGAATAACTGATTAGACGCTGCAAAAAACGGTATTCACAGAAATAAAACAACTTCAATTTAATAGAAACAAGCAACAGAGGTACACTTTTGTTCTTAATTTTGCTGTGTCTCTCATATACTTCCTACCAGTTTTTCAGTACCGAAACAGACTGAGGCATTTAAAAAAGGTTTATAAATGATATTTAACTGGTACATTACTTTATTATGAGGGTATCTTACCAATCTGGACATTAATGAAAGGTATGAAACAATCCCAAGATCAATCAACTTGCACTACTACTGCATTAAAGGCAAGGAACCTGCCGACACAAGGGGAAGAAATCCCACAAGCTCCTCTACCACTGATACTTATCTCTCTTTTCAGGATGAGTAACGCAACAGAAGACAGATGGAATAAAGGCAATACGACAGTGCACAATGATTAAAAAATGAACAGCATTTTGAACTCTTTCACCAGATGTCACCATTTTGTACAAATAACAATATGGGCCCTGCTGTTTGCAGTTTCTGCTTCTGTCTGTTCATGAATATCCTCTTTCGGTATTATTCACTTCTGCTGAAGATAACAGGAACACTGATGTATCTTTAGTGCATGCAACTGCCTTTGCTTGCAATGTTGGATACATAACATACAGATTGATACACATTTCTACCCCTCTGCATTTTTCAGTCAAAATACACAGTCGAAAATGTTCCTGTTATAGAAATATAATACTTTAATCAGTAATGTAATGAGACTATCACTTCATCAGTGTTAATGCTCCGAATTCTGCTACAATTCATACCACACATACCGAGTGGTTCATTTCGAAGAGAGGTCCTTCGTGAAGTAAAAGATATGAAAACAACGTTAAAATGATTTATGTATTTTGTCAGCCTCAGAAACAACTTGGCAAAAATTTAAGCAAATTTAACAACTTGCTATTGCCCACTCAGTTTCACCTGAAACATGCCTTCTGTAAGAGTACACAGTTTCTGCATTGAATAAATAACTAACTACATGAATGTACATACTGATTGACTCCATGGAACACAGTCCTTCCTGAAAATCTGACAGTAATTCAGTTGGCCAACAATTTCACTTTTTATGGACCCTGAAGGTTCACTACTGTGTTTGCAAGATTTCATCAATGGCCCATATCCTGAGACAGATAAATCCAATCCACACCCTCCCACATTATATCCTTAAGATCAACTTTAATATTATTCTCCTATCCAGGCTTACATCTTCAAAGTCATCTGTTCCCACCCGGCTTTCTAAACAAAATACTGCACAGGGTTATTCATAATTCCCTGACACATTACAAAAAATCGCTAGACTTGAATCGTACAATGGATGGTAACATAGGACATGCCGATAGAAAGAGAAACTATCCCAGTTTATTTTGGCCACCCAGATCACCTGACCTGACGCCACTTGATTTTTTTCTTATGGGGGTACGTTAAGGACCAGGTCTTTGTATCATCTCTGCCACGGGATATGCCTGAACTGCGAAGACGAATCATCGCTGCCATCTCACAAATCGACAGTGACATGTTGCAGCGGGTACGGACAGAAATGGATTATCGGCTTGACGTCTGCCGTGTCACAAGGGGGGAACACAGAGCATTTATGAGGTATGTAAAATAAACTTTGAGAGTTTCTCTTTCTATCGGCACGTCCTATATTACCATCCATTGCACCATTCAAGTCTAGCGATTTTTTTAATGTGTCAGGGAATTATGAATAACCCTGCATATGTGGATAGGACATTAAGAATAAAAACTCCAATGGAAAAAACCCAAGATTACACAAGAAAACATTTCAGGGGGTTACAAATGTATTAGCCAAATCAATGCAAGGTGCAAAAAAAAACTGGTTTAAGAAAGATACTTAATTGTTTGAATTAATTACAACTTTGTAGACTGTTGTTCCAATGGTAAAACTGTTGAACCTTTTGCAGTTGTTCACTCACCTTTGTAGTGTCTGTAGGAGTTTCGTTCTTCAGAGCCTCAAGGGCCTTCAGTTTTTCCACATCATCATCTTCCACTCGCACTGGCTTTCCTTCCCCCTCTGGTTTCGCGGGGTTGAAAAGGTCCAGAGAGAAACCCAAATCCACATCCTGTTTCCACAGGACCTCTATCAAATCCATGTCCTGTAAACAAGACAATAACATTACTGTTTTTAAAAACCTGTTTATATAAAAATTGGATTGGATAATAATGGTGTACCAACTGTAAATGTATTGGTTCCCACTGCTTCACCAAAATCAAAATTTACATGACTTTTAAGTAATTCTTCCAAATTAAAGAAAAATAACCAACAGTGTTATATTATTTCTATAAGGCTATACAAGCTTACAGTTATATGCCCTTGCAAGCTTCCCTCTAAAAACTCTTTGAAAAATTGCAAACAGGGTGACGCACGTGACACTTTAGGGCTGTCTGGGTAATACAATGCAGTACCAAACTAATGGAAATTACGCAGATGGCTCACTACATTTCTTTGTAATTTCCTCCTAGACTCTTCTCGTAGATGGAAGTATTTGTTAGAAAGCAGGTGTCAAAATAGTTCTTCCTAGAACTTGTATAATACTGACATTTCATTCAGAAATTCCTTGAGAGAAAAATATTTCATTGTTGCTGTGAAGCTGTATCAAAAGAAAAATAAATGTCCAACATCTCTACAAATAGACGGCAATCTCTGGAAAATTCTGCATGTGTAAAGACATTTCATGTATGACTTCCATCTATATTTTAATATAATTTCCCCATTGCTTGATTAAGAGTTCCACGAAACAAGTTCAGATGGGAACTGAACAACAAATGTCAGAGACTTCAATGAACCGTGCCAGAGTAGAGAATCAAACACACGTACTTTCAAAAATGCATCCTTTGCAATCTTACATATCTCACTGACTTTGAGGTATATTTATCTCTGGTATAAATCTTGCAGTGTACTGTAGTCTCATTACTTCAAACCTGTCTACAAAATATCTCTCAAATAAGCATTCTTCTTTACTCCAATGATCTTAATTTAAATTTTGATTGCTACATTGTATGGCCATTCATATGATACAATATTTAATTCTTCAATAAATCTTATAGGCTATATTATATAAAGCGCTGATTTGCAAAACCTTTTAACATCTTTCTAATGGAACTTACACCAAATACGAACTTGTTCTCTGAG
Source organism: Zootermopsis nevadensis (assembly GCF_977971745.1). Classification (NCBI taxonomy): domain Eukaryota; kingdom Metazoa; phylum Arthropoda; class Insecta; order Blattodea; family Termopsidae; genus Zootermopsis; species Zootermopsis nevadensis. The sequence continues at coordinate 2,572,211 of NW_028259152.1, read as the reverse complement.
AACAGAATAAATATGAACAACCTCGACAGTAAATGAAGCTGCAGATACAAATGCACGGTTTCAAAGACGTTTGCTCTACAGACAGCCCAAAATTGTTTATCCCTGTATTTTGTTAAATACGTTCCACACTGAAAATATAAATTTAATTTTTTGATATACAATTATTTTATGTACATTCAACCATATAAAGTTTGATTTGAGCGTCATATATAGCACAGGCTGTATGGATACTAAACCTCTCTTTTCATAAACCAATATCCAGCTAAGCAAGTTTATTAACTTATCAGTTATTCTCCTAATTTATCCAAATTAGTAAAATACTTCAATCAATAAAACTACACTGAAGACTTTAATATGTCATAAAACAAGGACGAAAGTTCGACTGAATATCATCCTACTTACTTTTCAGGAAATGTGAAACTATAACGCTTTCTTTCAACAAGGATTTATTGGATTAGTCTGTGACAATGGATCAACCCAAAACCTTTTCCTTCACTTTCACGAAACAGATGGTTTTATAAGGAGAAGCAACACGAATATTTTACAAGGAAACTGCAAACTGACTGCTGCAGATAATACAATATTTTCTGCGCACACACTATACTTAGCAACGATCATATAATCATCTGCAGAAACATCAAAGGTGCAAAATAACATGTTATAAAAACACAATTACTTGCATACGCTATGATTTAATATTTTAATTATATCTTTTCAAAAGAGTACCTAGCAAACATCTCATCTACTGACAACGATACATACCACATGTGTCAATCAATATAATACACATATCTAATGCACAAGTTCATTTTTTTCCTACTGACTGCTCTTTGCTGACCAAAGCACTTTTTCACCACACTGTACCAGTATTATAAAACAAGCAACAAACCGACATCGTAAGTATCACGTACACATTCACAAAACAAATGTAATGTACAATTAGTAAGAAAGTGAGGGAGAAACATAATGCACGAAACAAAAGAATAAATAAAGAAGGGTATATAGAAAGACTAACTTATGGGCTTTTCTTTAATTACCATCCGTTCAGATAATTCTTATTATAACAGAAAATACAAAAAAAAAAACTATAAGAGACTAGTGGCACATGAAAACAAGAGTTGAACAAAGTAAACTTAAAACCCGCTGAAAATGTTCCAAATGTCTGGAAACGTTTTATCTCACATTTATACTGTCCTCAAATAGTTTACCTATGCCCAAAACATACATTTCTTACACTTGTAAGGCAAAAATTCCTCTATGCTGAAAGTTTGTTACTTTCAGTCACTACTTTTAGTTTCATCCTGTATTTGTCTGCTGAAACAGCTGTGATGGAACCTACCATAAAAGCGTAACTTTTAATATTAATGCTGTAGTCCCCAAAATTACCAGAATCCTTTACTACAGTCCTGTTTACAGTATAAAGTTCCTCATATCCTAATCAAACACACTGAAACGTTTGAAGGAATGCAGATGTTGAAAATTATTCTTGTTCTTCCATGTTTAATCAGCATCATAATCTGTTTTTATTTTACTATTGAACTGTATAATGGTTTACAAGATTACAGTTTACTAACTTTAATTTGGTACGCACAGAAACAGGGTTCACTGTAATCTTACACTAACTGTAGGGCAGTCATTAATGAATTTTCTTAATATTCACCTTCATTTATAAATGATCAGGCAATGCATTTCAGACTATATAATGATCTGAAGTTTAAAGTTCACTGCTGGAAAACACGTGAACATCTGATGGACAGGCAAAATTTCTTGCAATTTACACACAATTATAAAGCATCAACAACAAAATAAATCAACCCTGATCCATTCAAGAAGATGCACACATCACATATCACACTGGCCAGAGCAAAAAGTCCTACGCCCAAATAATCTCCAACTTAAAGCTGCAGCCAGCTTCAGGTGACAAGGAGGTGCTTCTGGATAAATTTACGATGTCTACTTTCGTCAGATGTTTCATAAATACGCTAAGACAAGCGAAAACTACATACTCACATAATTTAATGCTCAATTCCTGGCTACAATTTCTACTAGTGTAGTTTTAGACAACTTACATGATCAGAATATATGTTTCTTACCACAGCTGTTTGTATTGTTTCGATATAAGAAAACGTTTCATACACTTTGTTGGAACGTTTATGATATATCCCCATGGCAAATTTCACTTGTCAGGCTACACTGATTCAGTAGTTACCGTCATGAACCCGAAAGCTAAATTTTGACTTTTTCTGAAAGCTGGCATACAAAGGTATGGTGATTTCTAGTGACATGATATATTTCCCAAGTCTTCCGAAAGGATTAGGGCACCTGGGAGACCTAATCGTAGATGGGTGGATGTCTAACACAGTTTCCAGAAATACGTCGTGTGGAATTGTGTTGGATTCCAGTGACTCAATATACTGCTTGTAAAGAGATTAATGAACCTTCACGTTCCATAAAAGGTGGGAAATATGACTAGTTGCGCGACTGCCTTCTCCATGGAGTTAGTCCAACATTTCTGATGAGATTCAGACTGCGAGGATTATTGTTAGACCCATGCAGGTATAGAATTGTACTTCCATCGCATGATTCAAAGGTTACTGCAAGGCGGTCCGGCACACGACAAAAATCCTTAAAAAATAGTGAAGTATTCTAAACGGATTCATATGCCAACGTTCTTCGAGCGTAATGTGGGAATGTCTTGGAAAAGACACATGATGGCGGCGACCGCGGGTGTGGCCACGTAAAGGTCTTGCGGTGAAAGACAGGGCCACCCTCTGACTGTCGTTGTCCCGCCCGCCCGCCCGATCTATCTTGCCAAGGTGATCATACAACACTCGCTTGTCACTTCTATCATGGTCCGCCGACCCGACAGATTATGTCATGACAACTGGAAACAAGTAAGTTAACTGCAGCGGTGACGTGTTTCTTCACAATAATTACATAACTCAAGCAACAAACTTCTCTGCGCATTGCAGTTAGCAAGGAAACCCATTTTAAATAGAGTTTCTATTACAGTTTTCAGATCTGTTCAAACTGGGCCAGTATGAAGTTCAAACGTTGCTTACCAAGGAATCGTGAGCCATTCACGACTACCGGTAAAAGCCAGTAGCTTCAAATTCCAAATTTAAACTTCCTCAATCTCGGTAACCTTAATTTCTGATGAACAGCGTGGTTTCATTGTAGATACGGGCTTCTTTCTTAGGCAAGAATAATTACGTTATGACAACTACTTACAGACGAAAGGAAATCTGTACTTTGTCTCATCTTAATGGAATGTTTGGAATATATTAATTTTTTTCTGAGTTCAGGCGCCGGAGAAAAAACAGTCTCCATCTACAGGGCTAAAGCTGAAGACAGTATGTTTATCCAAAACGTTGGCGTCTACCGACGAGTCTATAATGTGACGCCAAAACCCAAAAGAACAATATCATCCTCGCCACTGTGAAAACTTCCCACGTATTATATGTCCGAATTAAAATATCAAATTTCACACGGGCCCAGGCCACGTAGTGACACCACTTAAGCATTCTAGATAATAACTGCTGTTACTGTCAGCACAACCGTTACTATCGGAATTGTAACAGCTTGCAAGCAAGGCACTGACGTCAGAATCGGCCCAAAAACAGTTAGAAAACGACTCGACTGAACTCACCTCATAGCAGAATGGAAGTAATCGATTTCACTAATCACAATAAATTTTCCCGTTGCCAATCAACATTATATTCCAATTCCCCCACGTATTGGCTCGACACGTGGATTTATTTGATGCGAATGAGAGAAAATTTCGTAATTAGAAAGATGGCTGTGTAGAAATACGAAGATTTCGACTAGTAATGGAAGACAAGGGAAAAATAAAAACAAGAAACACAAGCTACAGTGGAGAATTTCTTACGAATAGTGGCAAAATGCTCAGAGTAATAATACAATGGCATACGAAACCTGTTGCGTTTTCAATCAAATTATATTTTACTACATTCTGTGTTAATGAAGTAAACTGTTTTCTGGATATCGTCCAGGACTAAATAATATCAATAAAAACCACGACGTTTCGGAGATGGGAGTCTATCTCAGGTAAAGAAAGAATCGAAAGAGCCCGATTGGGCCCAACACAGTAGGTTTTACCTGAGACAGACTCCCATCTCCGAAACGTCGTGGTTTTTATTGATTTCATTTAGTCTTCGACGACGGATAATATTCAGAAAACAATTTACTTCAACAACGCACCATCGTCACAAACTTTCATAATTGAGCTATTCTGTGTTAAGACGCACGTAAAGCTCTTTAGGATATTGATCAACACTCGGTCACGAAACGTCGATCTTTTGAGAAACTTGATCGGATCACAAGAACTCTATTCCTGAGCAATATGAATGAACAATTACTATTTAAATAATTTGCATACACTTTCATGTAATGCACCGGCACTGTCGTTCGCGTACGGAAGGTTCTCTAGCATTTCCATTTAATTATAACTTTGCCCGTTAAAACCTAACGGGTGCAACAATTAATAATCCTGCATTAAGCCCACAAAGTGCATTTACGGGTTTCGTATGTTTCTCCAGTGTAAACAGCAATTATTTCCTTAAACAGCCTTAACCAGCTGACCCTTGTAATGGATCCGGGTTGTGTTTTCTTTGAGGGAAGGAGAGCATGTTTAAATAATACCAACTAAAAACTTGGCCGTTGAGATGACGGGAAAATCTATAGTACTTAAAATATCATTTCCATTGAAAAGTGTAATAAAACAGCATGCCTCTCGTGAAGTTTTATGGAAATGCAATCGGTTTAGAAAAGTTATAAGGAAGAGGAAGATACACAACCAAAAGGGGCACGCGGGCTACTGCATTTAAAGTCACACAACGAACACCCCCCCCCCCCCCCCCACCGTAGCTTATTGGTCCAGATAAAGTCATAGGCCTAAGCTATTTGTGACAGCATATGCATTATGGATCGCGGTTAAAGCATTTCAATAACGTAAAAACATGAAGATACACTTTGTCCGAAGAGTACTGCACGAGTACACTTCAATTTCCTGACGTGTCTGGCAATTAAAGTTTCTGAATTGCCGTTAGGGGATACTTTAGGCAGTTGGTACAATGTTTTCAACTCTGAATTGCGTAGAAAAGTCCAACTACATTATTTTCGAATATATGTAGCCTAACACAGCAAAATTATCTATAGAGACGTTCTATGTTGTGTTATAATGTTCAAAGATGGCAGCCGAACCCCCGTCCGAGGAGACCTACAAATATTTAAAATCGTTTATTCCAGAAATTAACTCCAAATCAAAACAGTCCACGATACATATAACAAAATAAAAATGTGTTCATATGTGAAGATAAAAATAAAATAAATTTCCAACCAATTCTTCCTTTATATGTTAACTTGAAGATTTTGTACGTTAGCATTTTTAATAATTGTATTTTTATATTTCGTGTATATCCGCGCAATACATACGTACCTTCAACAGAAAATGTCGTTAAACAAACTAATCAACTAAACAACAATACTGAGAAAAGAAATGTAACAGTTTTCTGAAATACAAATTGTCACAGCCTGATTCGAAACGTCTTTTGGAATCGACGCGAACTACCAACTACCATCTCACGGTTTTCATGATGACGTACGATACCGAGATATCTTGACACTCGTACAATATTAATGAGTATCGATTTCGTAATACTTCGGTACATATTATCTTATCGGCCGAGACGTTTGAACGGTCACTTTGTCAACCGTGCAAAACATCACCTTCACGAAACTGAAGCCCTCGTTCCAGAAATTACCGCGCCTCGATGGATACGTCGTAGAAATCCACGATTTGTTCGCTCGTCAATCAAAGACCTGTAAGCACAACTCTGAATCGACAGCATTTCTTTTTTACGAAACAGTGTGCAGTTCATTATACGTTTACATATTTTGCAGTTACACAGCAAAACGGCAACATACATGAATATAGTGTTTACGTACAGCAGTTTATATAACTATGATTTATTTCTGACAATTATAATGACAACCTTAAGACGCGTGGCAATATGTGAGTTAAACACGTTATCCACAAACATTTCGCGGTTAAATTTCATATAGCAAATTCAAAATGTACAGCCTAGTACGCCAACAGAGCAGCTCATCAGATATGCATACATTTGCTGAACTCAGCTTTATAATCATTTTATGTCTCATGTTTCTCTTTTGGATTAAAAATCTTTAGGCCCGGACAAGTAAACGATAAATGCTAAAATGCATTTAATGGCCGACTTTAGAGATCGGAACGGAAATAATACAAACCAATTCCATGTATTACACAAGTGTGGACCCAACTCTCTATTACTTTCTCACATTACCAAAAAGACAAAAAAAAAATCCTTGTAAATAATCCCATCCTGCCACAATGTAAACATAATATTATAATTTCTAATCTCTAACTTGGACTCAAATCACTAAAAATTCTGATACCAAATCATGCCTGTAAGTCGAAACGTTCCATAACAACACTGCATCTTTCTTAAAAGGCGATACAGCCAGCGATCTGGTGAGGTTATGCAAGCAGTCGTTAAGGTTACAGACGATTAGCAACCGGCTTGCCCGACTTCTGATGTCTACCGTCCGCGGTTTCTATAGGATTATGATAAACATAATAATGTGTGAACTTGAAACAACTTATTGGGATTAGCCAGTATGGACCTCTTATCGCTTGTGCGTATTGTCTGCGATACTTTCTCGGCGCCTACACTCCACAGCAGTGATTATGGCTCAGATCGTTACAAACCGCAACGGGACGGCGAAGTAGGCAGTCACGGATCAAAAACCATCCTGACCGATTGATGGAGTTCGTTCCAGTTACAAATACAATGCTGCTACTGTGGGTACAAGGGATAAATGCTATTTTGGATGACAGTGCTGAGACGCGCATGCGCAAAGCGTGTCGTACTTAACCTACCCAAACTCTCTCACCCCTTCTCTACAACGCAAAGAAAAATGACGCAGACAGTAAACACTATGCACAATTTACTGTTTTCCATGTGGCTTGTCATATGAAAAAGTCTGTACTACGTACTCCGTATAAATTATTTCAGCATTACCAACAAAGAATAAAAGTTCTGCATGATTCATTATTTTGCAAGCACTTTCCAAAGCGCGCATAACATAATCAAATCTGTGCACTAGATATTCGTAATCGTGCCAAATTTGACTTCACACAGTGTGGATGGCTTTGATAAACAGAATGGTATCTACACTAAAACACCGAACACCAGCGAGCAGAGTGTATACAAAATCACGAAGACCGCATTTCCAAAAAATGCCCAAGCTGCTGCCATAGCCTCTCATCATTCGTTCTTCACAATTCATCTGGAATCGAGAACACTAACCTCTCTCCTAACTCTTCCCCACTCGTTCGTAAAAGGCCTACAAAATTCCAGATATAAAGTTTCACAAAATACTTTGTATTTATAACAATATTTTCTCGAAATAAATTAGACCAACTGAACGTGTTTGAGAACCGCTGTACTTTTCTGATATTCAAGAAAATGACTGAACATACTATACTGCCACATTTTTGTTCTGCTGCGTCAACTCAGACACCCACTAAAATCTGGTACAGAATTCTCTAATATGTTTCCCGAACACCAGGTTAAGGTTTTCGAGGCAAAGCTTCGTTTTCCCAATCCTTTAATAGGCAAAGAAGATTTAACTTACATAAACTAACCAACTATTACCGACTACAGGAAATTTAAAACAATTTTAGAGTAGAACCCAATGGCGTAACTTCCATGTCAATTTTCATCCAGATCCACCCAACGGTTCTCGAGTTGAATTACGCGAACGGGCAGACAATGTCAGTCCTATATGCTTCCATTTTATGCACATCGAGCAAATGACGCGTAATAATGGTTAATTATTTCTTTATTTTAATCCCTCAAGTAGGCCTACAGATTAAGGCATCACATACATAACCAAGCCTTGACAAAAAAAAGGAGAGAGGAGATAAACTTCACAACAAAAATACTTTGAATACATTTAATACGCGGCAGACATCCGCGTGTTGTCTGAGGCGTGAAAATGTATACAGCTATTCTTCTATTCGTTTCAACCATCAAGTTTTCAGTCTGCATCAAGGTTCCGTCCATCCGTCCGACTACCCGCCATTGTGCTCAGCGGCCATTCCTCAAGGCATTGTGCGGCAATTCGCCACACAAAAGCCGCCTTGTATTATTACAGATACAGAACACAGCCTAGTAATCAAATACAGTTTTGCATCGACAATTTTCAAAATATAACTCACAATTATGAATATAAGGCAAATGAAAATTATTTCTCATTAGAAGCAACTGAACGTAACGCTATTTGTATAAAACCTGCTTATAGATTAGACTACATTCTGAACTGTGAACCAAACAAGCAACGTTTTTTTCTAGGGTAACATATTAACGCCCAACTTCTTAAAGCAGATTCGAATGTGGTAAATGTTTCACGCATATGAGTTAAAAGACTTCACTGAATACAAAAATTTCCTGCTTATACAGATCACATTTGGTCTCCAAAATAGAGTACACCGTTGTCAGTAAGTCGGTAAATTCGCAAACATTAGATTAACAATCTTGTCTCCACTTAATGTGTTGTGAAATGGGGTGAATAGGCTGTCTCTCTATGGAACTGCGACCACTAACAAAACCAAAAACTCGGAGAAGAGCCAGTTCCAGTCCCACTTCGCCCATCACAAACTACACGTGGACCACTTTGGGCGCGAACCCAGGCCTCCGAGATGAGATAACGGTGACTGATTACCTCAGATATGACACGGCCATTTTGATAAGTGCAATTTTTCGTGCTACGAACACCTCCTTATAAGCTTTCATGCCTAGACCTAATAAAACCAGCGAAATTGAATGTTTCACGTCCGTAAATAACCACCTACCAGTTCAAATTATCGCTTTCAAACGTAACAGAAAATTCAAATTCAACATTCTGAAGAACACCGGCCTTATAAAAGTTGAATATTCATCCATCATACCAAAAGACTTTAAGGAGCTACAATAAATTATGCCAATGTATCTCCCAACCCACGCTGTCGCCATGCTGAAGACGACAGGGATGGATCTCAAAACAAGATCGTACGGGCGGCTTTCAATGTAATAACGTTCATGACATTAAAATCGGCCAATTCTAAAGGGGGGGAGGAGCAGAGAACATTCGTCCAACGACGCACTAAAATCATATCAGTAGCCCATGCTTAGATAAGCACAGGTTCATATTATTTCGCAGCCGAAACTGCAGACATTACAACAATAAAAATGCACGTAAAGCTTCCTTTTGTTAACAATTTACGCACAGTTATGCCTAACTGTGCACTCCGTAGAACTAACTCGTTTGCCAAAATCAAAGACGATATCTCAGACGCAAAATTGTCATCTTTTACTCATTGTCTTTAGGTCATATTTTGTTACAATATAGACAATATTCGAGCGTTACCTGCAGTTCTCGTTTTAATTCAATGTGCGTCTATCTTCTGTGTTTTCAAATTTTGCATACATTTTTGTGTTCACATCTAAAATCGCTTTTTTTTGTCAAGAACTTTAGTAAAAAAACTCAAATGAATTACCGTTAAATAATCTGAAGCAAACTCTGTACTGCTAACTGTTGCTACTTCGGGGGCAAAGTATCCTAAATTAAGTAGCATTATTAACCCCATTATCATTATCGCTTTTCTTCACGGTCCTGCCTGCATTTCTACTGATCTAAATCCAGTAAGCGTACAACTGCAAGAACTTACCAAAATTGATTTTAAACGGCAAATGTTGAACAAGGAACGTAGGCGTGAAATTAAATAAAACACAAAAAAAAGATGGCGATCTACTTGCCATTCGTCGCGTTGGAATAAAGAACCAAATGACAAAAGAAACAAAACGTCAATCTGACATTCATTTCTCACAATTCTATTTGCACTGCAAATAATTCTATACACTCGGAAAACGGGCAATAAAATATTTTCTACAAGTTTCTAGCACATCAAAATAAACAGAAACACATCCGCTTAGTAAAAACACCGTCGTTAGTAAAATAGCGTGAGAAAATGCACTTACAATATTATTTCTTATGATTTCATGGCGTAAATTTGTTTCCAGCGCCTACTTGCAACAATCTGGTACGCGTAACTAACGAGTTGAATGCTTACGTCGATCTGTCATATATGTAATGCACATTACAGAGTGGGCCTACACACTTTAACCCATCATAGTTAACTTTTAGTGTTGGTACCATATTTTGCTAGCCACGGTGGTCTAGCGGTCAGAACACTAGCCTTGTAAGCCTGGGGTCCCGGGTTCAATTCCCGGTGGTGCTCAAATTTATAACTTGTGTTGGGCAAGACCGTGGTCTAGGCATCACGGAGTTTTCCTCCGGGGGCTTCCCCGGTTTCTCCGTGGCATCCCAACAATTACTCCACTCACACACAGAAGAAGGCAATGGCAAACCACTTCTGATCATCTCTGCCAAGAATGTATATATGTATGAGCAGGTCCCTGACAACCTGAAGAGGTTGGAAGGATCCTGTTCATAATATATGGACCTGTCGTCAGACAGAACACTACAAAAAAAATAACCATATTTTAACATTTAGAGTAGGCCTACTACGCAACAGAATGGTCATTGCATTGTCTCCCCCTTCTCAACAATGACAACAACAATCACAAATAGCCATTACTCAAAGAAGCAGACGTCCGGCGCTTGTGTCTGCTGCCCGTATGTTGACTGAAAACGCATAAGAGGTTATGTCTACGTAGTGATTGAGGCAGCACTTTCGCAGAACTCAAACTCGACTAGCCCTTTTAAATCGTAGAATTTTAAAGTTACCGATGACGGCAAAATACTTCCATGACGTGATAAAATGTCAGACTCGAGATTAGTTCTTGGGAACTGCAACAAGGAAAATTTTTCAGTTCGCCATTAGATGTCGGAACAGTTCTTACGAACTGTTAACAGGGAAAAGTTTACACTAGCCATAGGCCTACAAGATATTTTCAACGAAGACGTAACGACCCACTGTGTTATCAGGCCAGAGACTTGTTTCAACGCATCGCAGGAAGATCCGAGGATCCGGAAGTACAGAATGACACGATCCAGTGGCGGCTAGACCGGGAGTTGACCGAGATGGTTGCGGGGGAGGTCAAAGCGATCAGTCGTGCGTGATGCGTATAGCTAGCCAGTTCATCAACGCTTCACTTCACAGCTTTCGTTACATGATTTCCAAACGCTTTCACAGTGTATGTGATTTTTCGTCACTTCCGTTCCAATCAGCAAGAAAAATAACCACAATCTCAAGATGGCTGTCTTCTACGATGTCGCGACGTGTAGCTTGATAGAAGTTTACCGACGTTTAGGAGGTACTTGCTACCTCTATCGTCACAGCAATTGAATGAAATGTCAGTGAACTTCTACCAAACTACACGGCGCTATAACCCACAAGACACCTTCATACTCGCCGTCTTGAGAACCTCAAATCCTAACCACAATCTATAGATACGAACATTTAAAATATCAACCAACGTGCCTATCAGTTCATGGTTTACAAACGTTCTGTAAAAGAACATCTTTTTTGTAGATATTTAAGTTTATAGACTAGTCGACTGGTCATAATGCCCAGCAACGAATTATATGAAGCAACAAGAAATGCCATCCCATTATTTTTTAATCGTCGAAACTTATCACAAGACCAAAAATCATCCTACCATTTAGTTACTTGACCATTTAGTTTCTTACACTAGTGCAAAACAAGAATCACTTCCTCAGAAATAAACAAACATTAGTACGTCAGTCAATGTGTAACAGTAATTTTCTATTACGTACGATGAGACGTAATTTCAATTCATTACACTGTTATCTTGAATGGTTTAAATATCATCCCGCTTTTCCCCGGTCACTTTAAGTGATGGTAGGCCTACACACTAAACACACAGAAGTAAAAAAACCTATATTTGTGAACCTCCACGTAAGAAACACTGTATAAATAACGACGTTACACATTATATTGACTCTCTAAAGAATAATTAAAAAGATTCAGCAAGTAAAGTATTTATAACATTTTAAATATCAACCAATGTACTGCCAAACATTTCTTAGCGTCGGACTTCAATAAGAGAACACACGATTTTATAAATATTTTATTTCATCTACTGGACTACCTGTTCAACAGTGCATTGAAGGCAATTCTTTTCAACCACATAATTTCAACATCACACTCACAAGGAGAGGTCGTCAAACTTGGGCCGGGGATTTAAACGAAAATGGGTTCAGTGGAAAAGTAGGCGGAAAATAATATCTCGCCTTTTCTTCCAACGGGCCTTAGGTTCTGAAATACATGCTTTAAAAGTTTTCCTGTTTGTTTGTGAGTGATATAAACTGGATTATTTTCTGGTCAAGCGAGGCAGTCGATTCATCGCCCTGATGATGGAGGCATTAAGCATACCTGAAACTTCGGTAAACTTCAACAGAAACTATACGGCGCAACATCCCAGAAGACAAGTCACCTTACTTTTATCGTCGTGAGAACCTGAATTCTCACTTACAGGGTTTTTTCCTACAGAATTCAGCATGCACCATTGCCAAGTATTTTCGGGCCTTTGTTCCGCGGCATATCCTAAGATTTCTATTCTGACAGAACGGGAGAGATATTATACAATTAAATTATGGTCACATAACACTTGGAAGAAGCTCATTGTCGCATGCTAAAAGCGATTTCAGCTTTCTTTATTAGCATACATTAAACATACGCAATCTTGCCGGAAACCCCCTTGCCTTTGTATGAATAATAAAAAAGAATGCTCATAGAATAGTTACATAAACGTGGGATTGTGCATTACAATTCGTCACGTACAGTGTAGGGTTACCAACTTATAAAACCCCACACTACACCGATTAACAAGCGGACATACTGAATACTTTTAATAAGCATAAGCCTACAGCCTATTACTTCACATTCCTGGAAACTCAACTGGTGGTGCACGATCAATTAGGCGAAATTTCGCGGATGACAATCAGGGAATAGACTACCTTTACAGCCGACAACCACCAGGTATGAGCAAATTTTCCCATCAGCCGCAATTGCACACATTCCTATGAAAACTAGGTTACACACAGTCAGTTACTAGCCCGTTAGCGCTAATAAATACAAGTCTACAGATCAATCAAATTCAATACAAACCTTTCAATAAGAACATGGCTACTTCAATCTTAACAATGGGTGGCCTGTGAACTACTACTGTTAAAACACTCGGAACTCGCGACAGTACACAAAATGCACTTCCACGCACAAAGAAAACACTATCTGTGTCACTGAATTAAATTCAATATCAAAAAAGTATTCTCTGATCACGTATTTCATCTACCAAATTCACAGAGTTAAAATTATTTATCTCGCTAATACCAAGGGCACAATCAGAAAACGTTGTAAAAATCCTGTTTCGAACAGCGACACGGGTTCTTGAAGCGAGAAAACAGCACTAGAGTACCAAAATATTCGTCCTTTCAAACACACGATACTGTCCGTCCCTCCATACTCAACCCCAAACTCCAGGCTCTGCGAAACAAGTTTTAACCCTTCCACAGCATCCAGTGGTCAACCACACGTCACAATGCACGGGATAATGACACAAGTCTCACGCAGGGTCAGTACATGTCACAGCAACCATAAATAACCACACGAAACGAAAATCTCTGAAGAATGTATGAGGCCAAAAATGTTTCCAAGAGCCACTCGAAGCAATAAGGGAAGACCACGCATCCTCCACTACCACAATTCTGTCGTCAACCACGCCCGATTCGCAAACAACGCAGCGACCATTAGAGTGGTCCACCAAACAGAAGAGAAATGCTGTGGGCTAGTCGGGAAATATTCTACCATAAAAGAGGGAGCAACAGCAGTTGGTAAAAAGAACCAGCTTCATGCGGTCAAAACCCCTTGCTGATGTTGCAGAATGTCCCTTTGTAAGAAATATTTGTGTTATTTTCAGCAGAATCACCCTGAGTTTCAAAAAGCTTCTTTCCTTGTTTACATCCGATCTATCACAAGGTTATATACCTAACCAAATCAGATGAGATCGAAACATTCCAGTGAAAGCTGGTCGAAACATAATTCAGATGGAATCAAAATAGTTTCAGTTGTCGGCTGCAGTACGTGTGTTTGAGACGAGGAGGCTAACGTAATCTGCAGGAATATTTTTACTAGGATTTTTATTAAACTCTGACATTTTTTAGCATGTAACTTTTCCTTTGTCCAGGTTTCTACCTTGCTTATTGCACATATGGTCAATGTTCTTATCGAACTTTTTTCACATCCTGTCTCCTTGCCACTGTTTGTCTGCAACCAGTAGCAGTGAGCCCCTTGTCACCTCAGCATTACGAGTCCTCCTGAGGCTGCAGATGGAGTGGACAGCCTCCAGATATGGACAGTAGTCACGAGAATATCAAATAATTATAAGCGGTCGTGAACACCAGACGTGTAGTCCGCTGAATCGTAAGAGTTGGGCGTAGAAGTAATAACCCTTCACTGAAGCTGTTAACGAGGAAGAACCAGGCGGATTCTTTGGAACGACTCGAGCAATGAATGAGGTGGTACTTCTTCTTCTCAACAGAAGTAGTCCAGAGTACTTTGTAAAATTACACATTAATATGCGCAATTGTTTTCAACTTTTAACAATTACGGTACTAAAAATAGTTCTGGATATAACCTAAAATGTTTCAATGTATTAAGAAACTTTTAACCCACTGACAGACTGTTACGAAAAAATTATTTAACGACAGGAAGCACAAGTAATTTTTAAATTGTCCTACGATCATGAATTTATACCTATTTACACACCTAACAATAACAGCATTAACAAAACAGTTTTCCTGTTAAGCGGATGTAAGACGTATCACCTACGTCATCTCTCATGACGGTTATCTTCAGAGGCTGTACGTAAGATGCTCCAGTCATCAAAACAATCCCGCCTGATTGTGGTACAGTGACAAGTAAACCGGAAAATGGAAAGACCTACATGTCACATAATACTTCTTAATTTCACACGTCATTATTTAACATCGAATGTTAAGCTCGCATTTGTATTGGCATGCAAGTGATTGTTCATATTCATAATTCCACCAAGATTTTTTAAAACATCTTTCAAAGCAAGACGAAGCAGACAATGAACACAGCCTCTTGCCCGATTTCTCTTCTTACGCTTTTTATAAGACGTGAAACTGTGTACTGTGCACACCTCAATACAACTTACGTTCTCGCGGGGCATCTGACCGTTTAATAGAAATAGGCCTCCTATAGAAATATAATTATACTTTTGTTGCTGGAAGGGCGCGGGTTCAGGGTACCATTTACACTCCGAAACGACTACAATTAGGGTACGTCAAGCTATGTCGAAGCGAACGGTACACAATATGATCTGAAGCTTTCACGGCGACTAAATATAATGACTTCTTCTCGGGCTGCCAGCCATGTAGGGTGGTTTAATGAAATAAACACCAACGTTTCGAGAGAGAGATCTAAGACGGTTCTCGAAATTGGTGGTTTCTTCATTAAACCACCCTACATGGCTGGCAGCCCGAGAACAATTCATTATGAACGATATGTATGTTCTACACTTTATAATCGAGGCACGAGAATCGTATTCTGAGGATGCTTTTGGTTACACCATGTAGAGTTCTTCTTTTCTCCAATCATAACAGTAAGAAATAAAACAAACGCAAGAGATCGCTTGTAATTAATTAATTATCGATGGTCAAAAATATCCAAAACCGTCTTGGAGGATAATAACGAATGAACTAGCTTTTACATACAGGAAAAGTTCGAAAATTTGGTGGAAAATACTCTAGAAAGGTCAAGGATCAGGGAGGGCTATAACGCCCATACACACGCGCACACATTCTTACATACAATTGAGACTTATTTGTAGGCTATTTCACCCTCACATTTCATTATTACAAGATGGAAACCGTATTAACTTTTTAAGAGGGCCCTGAAATCCTTGACCGTACAGATGATGATGAAAGGCAGAGGAAGAAGTATTCCTCATTAAAGTTTTCATCGTTAGTTTTTGTTAGAATGCTAAAAACTGAAGTGGTTTCGAAGACCATGGAATTAAACTGTACGCAAACAGTAAACATGCAAAGTGTCCGTTCCGTGACTCGATACTGACTGGAACATCCGTCAGGCCTCCAACATCTCTCCGTGATGTTTGCATAATTTTATTAAAAGACATATTCGTGTAATTATCAGTCAAACGTGGGCTACAAAGACAAGTAAAAATCAAATTGTTCTCTACCTTTCGATTCATCATCTGAAAGCATTTGCTTTTCGGATAGAAGCAAATAATTCAACTCCTAGCTGTACTTCGTCTGAAAATTTTATATGCATGAAACAATGCGGATGGACGGAGAGAGAAGATGAAGGCAACAAGCATTCTTTTGCAAATTCCGGTTTCGAATGCGCTTAAAAATGATGGGTCATAGGCTGATCCCTTTAGTAAGGTCGGAAATCATTGCCATACGAACTCTAAGCTTTGATTTGCATTTTTTACATTCTGAACAATGCATATTACGTATAAACCCTAAACTTGTTGTTATGGTTCTAAATTATACGTGAAATTATAAACATCACAAATAATACTGCAGTAGAACGGGCGGCTTTTAACACATTATCACGCCATTCAACCGTACCTTAAGAATCATACGACCTCATTCCTCGGAAGATTACACAGCCTATGGACAATCGAATTTGACAACTAAAAGCAAACAGGGCAAATCTGATTTTTGTTTCTTCGTGGAACTAACAGAGATCTGAGAATCAGTGAATGACAATTACTTTCGTGCAAGAATTTTATTTTATTCGCCGTAGAACCTTCTCGCTTAGACTTGCCAAACCCACAAGTAAACACACAGAAAATCCAACTCCAAGAATAAGAAGCAGCAGATCTGAAATCCCCTGCAGAGGTTCTGTCGCCACAGCACGCGATCAGCGGGGAACCTCTTGTCTTGTTATCCTGATACAATACTGAATATGTAATGAATCGGTGACAAATGACGAGGACTGATACGTCATGGATACCTCGGCACATGTCACTGAAATAATACAAGACACAAGTCCGAGTTAATTCCTAATATCACCCCCAGCTCTTTCATAAAAAGAATGGTGGAAGGAAAGGCGATTTTTGATTGATCGAAAATAAAATAAAAGAAATGCCTGGCCGGAAATTATACACGGAGGGTGATCCGTTGATTAACGCGGTTGTCGGGAAAATTATACTTGAGGAAAAGCATTAATCGTGAATGAGGCATATGGAGAGAGCTAAGTCGTAAAAGCGGTTCTCAAATTCTGTAGGCCAAGCTCCAAACACAGTCTTCGAAGTGAGATTTCAGGTTCTCACGGCGGCGAGTATCAAAATTACAGTCTTACGAGATATTACGCGGTGTAGTCTCGTATTAGTTGATCGACGTTTCTGACGTGCTTACTGATTCCATTAGGACAACCGCAATATCGCAGAAAAATTACTTATGCATAGACCTATATAGACTTACAGACCTACTAAAAGGTGGCGCGGATTTCAAGATATTACGCACGGCTTTGAACATCGTTTCGAGCGAACGTATCTCCCAATTACTTCGGACTTTTGCGTTCCAAAGCATTCAAACTTCCAAGGCCAAACGACATCTGGATTAAGTAGCCTCCTAGAGAAACCATTAATCACATTGCGGCAACCAGACAAAGGATGATGCTAGGGTACGTATCGGTTTCAAAGCGAGGGGACAACGCCCATATCCAGAGCACTTTCGACTATCGTGAATAAGAGATGGAATCGACCACTAGATGATGAGCCATGCACGTTT
The DNA here is from genome assembly GCF_977971745.1 of Zootermopsis nevadensis. Lineage (NCBI taxonomy): Eukaryota > Metazoa > Arthropoda > Insecta > Blattodea > Termopsidae > Zootermopsis > Zootermopsis nevadensis. Next base: position 2,554,343 of record NW_028259152.1, on the reverse strand, counting down.
CACCAATCGATTCTTGTTAATACCGCAATTACATTATCACAACAGCGGAAATGTTATACACAAAGAACATGAAGAGATTGGTTTAGCCGATCTACACTTTGCTCGAAATACATAATCAATTCTGCATCTACTGCGAGCTTCAGTGCCCTCCAATAAGAAGACAATGGTAAGCAATGGAGATTCCAAGTTACGATTACTACAGTGAGCTGCTGGAGACCTCACTACTCTTGTTCGGGATGCCTCGACATCACGCCATGAAAACTTCTGTGGAAGTGGAGGTAAAGGTCCACGCATTCTTAATCTCGGTTCCAGACGAAGGAGAGCGGTCAACTTCAAATTTCGGATGCTTCAAACACGGGAAGTCCTGGTGACTATTAGACAGGAGGCCGGGTGGTTCCCAAAATCGGTCTGGATGTTGCGTCGGTAGCCTCTTTCCTCAAAGAATGGTACTAAAAAGATGCCTATCTTCTGGGTTGATGGCCGCGTAGTATGGCCCTGAACGACGGAGAACGCCAGTATTTACTAGAAGTTAAAGTAACATGTTACATCTACATGCATGTATATTAAGAATTCTATATTCATTCAATATGGATCATAACCTAGCGTGATACTAAATTTTTTACAAGGTGACTCTAATTTATCATTCGGTATTACGTGTAGAAATCATTTCATTAAATAAACTTCCAAATTGTAGCAATTCTTATTAAACGTAAATGCTCATACATTAAATAAATTGTTTGTTTTACAGCATTACAAATAATTTGGAGAAGATACTTCTAATAGGGTCCCGCGCCGTAGCCGCGTGGTCTGAGGCATCATGCTTCGGACCGGCGATACGGAATGCGCGCTGGTTCGAGTCTCGGGGGAGTAGAAATTTTCTCATCAGATTTTCGACCAGTGTATGGGACCGGTGCCAACCCAGCATCGTGAGGAAATTGGGGAGCTACAATGAATAGCGTAATCCGGTCAGGAAAACTATCAATGACTGGGAGTTCGTCGTGCTGACCACACGTCGCCCTATATCTGGTTGGATGATCGTTTACCTCTGCTGAGGCATGTGAACGTGAGGCCAGCAGTCAAGCTAGTCGGCTTTGGTTCTCTGGAGCTGTTACGCCACGGATTTATTATTTTAATTTTTACTTCTAATAGGAGCTTCCTCTGGTAATTCTACGAAAGAGTCGTAAAGCTACACAGAGTCACAATCCAGAACACCACATCTATAGACTTGCAGACATCTCCCGAAGGACAGACTTTCGTTTTACGAGCTTTCGCTATCCGACTTGTCCCACCATTTTGGCTCCGAGCACAGAAAAATTCCACCATCGTCCTCTACTTTTACACAAAGGCAGGACAAGCCACACGATGAGGTTGCTGATGTGGGCTGAGACGCCGTGTAGACGCGTAAGTACATACCAGCGTTTCGGAGAAACATACTATCTCCATTTTCAGGGCTGAATTCTGTGTCTTCCAGATTATTATTAAGGGTAACTGGAGCAATTACGTTTAACCTCATATCCGTCTTTTCAGTTTTAATAAAGTGTGTGATAATCCACTGGTGCTCCAAGCTCTTCATTTAGAACTTCACATGTATTTTTGCTTCATACTGCATGATGAATTTTTCTGTTACGAATTAATTTTACTGAGGATAACTGCAACAACTTAACTACAGACAAGTTCGGTTCGAAACCATGACTTCCAGTCCTGTACATTCCCTGCAATAACAGCATAAAAACCGATAAACAAGTCACAATGTTTTAGGTAAAATACTTCTTTGCGTAATTGGCTTAAAGGTGGGCGAGGTAGCAACGTCCTGTTTCAATGAATTATGCAAAACTCAACATTCTCCTTCCCGTATACGGCTTGATACAATGATGAATGATTCTGATTGCATTTTATGAACTTTCAATATAATGGGCCTGGCATTGTTAGCGTATAGTTCAGCCATTGCGGTATGGGAACCCCACTGTTTCTTAGCACCCAACTCCCTTTGGGAGTCGCCATCTTGAGCAATGGCCCACGGAATGGGTCTAAGAACCAACCACAAAGCGCCGTACAAGTTAACCTAATGACTTTGTCCTCCCACTGCCTCATCACCGCTCCATTGGGAGGTCCACAAGATTTTAGCGTGTACCGTGTGAGTGAGGGATTCAAGAAATTTACAGAATATTCAAACGGACCTTCGCCTATCTTGCCCTCAATGATATAAACGATCTTACATCAATATTTAGTACACTGGCTATACCCGCATAAAGCACGGTTTTTACAGAGTATTCCATTTGAAACGCAACCCCAAAACAACCACTTACTGCGACACACAAGTTAAATCAGTGGCAGGTCTTCACCGTGTAATGGACTCTTCCAACCCCCTCAATGACACCAAGTCAGTGTCGCCGTTGTTGCTAGGCCGCTGCTAATGCCAGCTGCGCAGGTGCGAACATGGTGTATTAACGTGCAGAACGAGTGTTCATTCCCAAACATCACTTGGTCTCGAAATCGTTTTCTGCTGTTCGTGAAGCATTCAGCAATGCACACCCTGACAAGGAAGTAACGAATAAGACGACAAACAATAGGGACAAGGAGTGTTTGCGACAGGAAGAATTTCCGGCGTCGAATAGTGTTGACAGGTGAGACGCTCAGTTCTACAGGTCCTTCCTAACAAATAAAAACTAAAGCACAATTCGTGTCTTGCTGTACTGATGTCACCAAAGCGTACAAATAATGTTGAAGGAGGGTTGAGTTTAAGCTCGCGTTAATCTTCATTTTAGAAGCTAGCACTACGCCCTCAGCGAGGACTAAATTGTTCAAAATGTTTCATCATTTCGAGATATATTTTAGATTCTTGCTATAATGTGGAATACCAAGTGAATGACCTGACAAAAAAACTAATATTTGTTTAAATCTTGTCAGTCTAATCACAATAAAATTCCTATTAAATATTAAAATATTACCATAATTAACATTTAAATATTTAAATGTTAATTATGGTAATAAACAAATATATATATATCACAATATGACGCAACTTTATCATCTCAAAAAAACTAATGTTAAACAGAATTTGTAATTTCGTTTATGCATAAAACTGAAATCCTAAGGAACAGAAAAGACCTACCTGAGGCTACTACACTATCGTTTTACCTAACATAAACATTCCCAATATTAAAATGTAACTAAGGAGTTATTGATCAGTGCTGCACGTGCTATACGGAAACACAATGCAGTGCTTTTATTTCACACAATGACAGCAATTAAATAGGACATACTGCACGGTACTGTAGGCAGCGACCAGTTATCAAGTAAAACCCGTTCCGATAATATTAAAATTCAATTAGGTTATATTACAACCAAGAAAATTTCAAGATGTGGAGAAAGGACCTAATATAATTTAATGCCATTTCATAATTAGCACTATAATACATTATAATCATGTTCTTTTCTGAAACACCCATTCTACCATCATTAACCATATAATTATTTTAAAAGCTCCTACTGACAATTAATTCAAGATACAGTCGTTAAAGGCTATGGTTATGGCTGGAGCTGAACTGCATGACGCAGAGAATCTCGTATGTAACCCTGCATCTATCCTGATAGGTCGGTATTTCTTATTGTTCCTTTTTATTCATGATCCACCCATCCCATTTCATGGTTTCCCCCTCTGGACATTTATAATATATGCACTCGTCGCTGAATATCTCACTACAGCACGAGGGACGCCATATTGTATTGATGTGGTGAATGCAAGTCTGAAATGGTGATTAATGAACATCGGAAATTTGAGGGAGCCATATTAAAGCACTCTATGTTTGAAGCTTTCAGTTCCAGAATACATATATGCGTAACATTCATGAATGATATTTCCGCAAATAAGCAGGGTAAAAGTTCTGTAGGACTCAAAGACGAAACGCACATAATTAAACTTCTTGAAAACACAGTAACATTACTGACATTTAACATGATGTAACTAAAAAATGTTAAGATGTGCCCTTTCTAAACAAACACATCTAAATTTGGGAACATAAAACCTGCAATCCTGAAGGAAAAATCGTACTGACAACTGAAAATAAAGGTAACAGAACGTAAATGCTGATATGATGCAATGAGTTTAGTATTTGCTGTAAGCGATCACAAACTGTCACAGATCAGCACCGCCTGGAACCCGATCAGAAAACAGTAGTTGCCAACCAAATAGCATATTATTACCTTTATGTAGCGTCGTCAAAATTAATGAATCCCACTGCAGAGTAAAACGCTTATGCGCCTCATAGCCGCTGGTCAAGAGTAATATGCTGTTATAGGTTAGGTTAGGAAACCTACGTTACGGTAATACACTATACTTCGGTGGCAAACTTGGAGGGTTTTCAGTGCTGCAAACTTTACTCATCCGTTCCTCAGTATACCATAATTTGAGCGCCATTTGTAATGTGATTTGATCTGTAATAATTAATTTGTATTTGAAAAAAATTAATACCAACGCCCTGAAGATGGATAAAGTATGCTTCTCCGAAACACTGGTATTATCGACCAGCCCACACGGCGCCAGAACTCAAAATAACATTATCATCTTGGTCATTAAGGTTTGCAAACTAGCATTTAAAAAACGTGTAATTCACTGCCTTTCCATTCTCGTTCAATATTAAATGTTGCATTAAAGAGAAACGTAGAGTAAGATACTGCTGTCTACCCTTAAACGAAGAGATACTTTATGGAGCTCGAAATGTCAAAAATATTCTGATCACAATTTTCGAAGCACAGATGGGGTTTGTAAGAAGTTACGTAACATACTTTTCTGATTTTCTGATGAACAGTCGACCCTTAGGCCTGTATACCTACATTTGGCATCGTTCTACCGGAATACTAGGATCGCTACGTTCGGCTGCATCTTCGAATCTAATTCAGTACTGGCCTACCAAATACCGGACTTCAATGGAAGTCTGTATCTTACACTTTGGCAGTGGGTCTGTCACTGCCAGCGGCTCTAACATTTGTACTGCAGATGGCAAACGGAACCTAAGAAGAAGTGGAATATCTATTTAAGACCCGGTATTATTTCAATGCCGACTATTTCATTTTTCTTCTTCTTTTTAAAGTTTGCAGTTGTAGTCTTATTGTACCTACTGAAGTGCAGTAGTCTATTAAATCACGTGGTTCCGTGACAGCTTTACGTACTAGCAAACTTTGAACCTTTGTTTTATTACAGGCTTGTTCGTAAATTCAAATATTAAGTATAATCTGATTGCGCGGTCTATGTAGGACGAGAACGTTCCATTTATTTTAAAAGATATGCATCTATCAACAGGTTTGTAAGTCTGAAAAGAGTAAGGTAGCATGTCCAACACACGTCAGAGCGGATAAGGGGTTCAACAAAGTGATACGCTTATTGCCTGCGATTTATCTCGTGAATGAGCGACTTTTAGAAACAGAACTGTAGAAGTTCCAAGAAAGGTATGCGACTCTTGTATTCATTTATAGTGAAAAGAGTATTATTTTCAGTAAACTTATTTTAAACGCTTAAATCGAAAGTCGCGTGACCTTGTGCCCACAGTCCACTCGCAACGAAAGATCGGGTTCGAATACATCTCGAGCAATGGCTGTTTGACAAGATTTTCATTGTGTTGTAAAGGCCTCACGACGGACTGATTTCCCAAGACTTGAAAGTTTCAGTATCGCCGAGAAGAAAAAGACAGTTTCCTTTGGAGAAACTTTAATAACTTCAGTTTGGCCGACCAATTATCCAGCTTTTTTCCATGTTTATTTCTGAAGTATTGTGGGAAAGTGTTCCACCGGCTGAACACCTCGAAGAAGCTGCAACCCTTTAAATCTCTAAAGTGCCACAGGCTGACGATCGTAGTCGCAGAGGACAAAGGCAGACAGCGGCCTGACAAATGATGCGTTGTCACTCTTGACGGCCCGTCCCCATTTCTGCTTGAAGACGGTCAACCAAAAACCGCTAAGTACAGTACGACCACCGTGGGAGTTGAAATAATTTATTTTCGCTGTAGCACTACGAGGGATTCCCTATACTTCTAACAAATTATTCGTTTCTAAGTTGCTTTCTAAACGAAAAATACTACCCACAAGAGAAAATGTGTGTTCTTCTGCCAAATATACATTTTACGAAGAATTTAACGATGTTTAAGAAACTGTGCGAAGTTCATGATATTAGGAGTCATCAGTTTTATTAACTCCATGTGTTCAAAGTTTGCAATATGCCAGCTGTGATAACTTATGAAGTGTTACAATAGTACAGATTCGCTCTTCTATTTTGTGAGGACGACAACTTGAGGCTCTGCCAAATTTTTTGAGCTCAGAGGTCATAAATAAGTATTAAAAAGTTGAACTAAATACTTGTTCTGAAAATGAAAATAACAAGTTGGACCAGGGAGCATCTCTGCTGCTATATTTGTCTCAGAATCTATAACCATCTTACGCATGATTGTCAACATTCAAACAATAGGACTCAATTTGAATTCATTTTAGTAGTCTTCACTTACAAACGAAAGTGTGAGACTGATCATCGTTAAACACCTGGTTTTACAGTGTACTGTCTCTTCCACATACATAATATTATTTAACATTTGACAATTCCTTTTTATAATCTAAATTTGAAAACACTGCTATTTATAGAGAAGCATGAATTTCCCCATGAAAACATCAGAACATGAAATCTGAACGAGATATGTGAAATAACGAAAGATTACACTGATAAAAAAGAAAATTGTCCTCCCAATCAACACCTGCCAATTTCAGAACATGCATGTTTTATTACGTACTCTTTAACTTGAAACATGTATCGAGCAAACAAACGCACTGCCCTATTCCGAGGAAAATACGCATGATGAATGAGTTCAGATAGCAATATAATTGTGATTATTGAAATTAAACTGTGCAGATTGCATCTGGCCAATTGTCCACCAACGATAACACTGTAGCGATGACTACCACGATAACTTAATCTCCTATACGTCAAAGAAAAGAAGAAGAAAACATCATCAATGTCGTGGGCAGATAGATCAACAACTCTTAACGCTGCTTGTCGACAAGTTATCAGAATGAATTCTACATTAAATATGCATTAAATCTGCCTACATGCAGCACATGTCTCCGCCCTGCTGGATTATATTACTAATTAACTTTTAAATACTCAAATAGATGGGCATATTAATATTAAGTGATGCTTAGCAGCGCACTTTACTTTCATACAGTTCAAAACCCAGCCATCTCAAGGCATTATCAGCATACACATGCACGCAAAGTGAAGACATGTGCGTAATGGTAAATCCTCAACGGAATCTCATTGCTAAAAGCCGTAAATCAGTAGAACAGGCTATTTGATTATATATTCGGTTCGCTACAGACAGAAGAGGTCCATAGCGAACATCAAACTGCAATAAACTACACATTACCAGCAACAGATGTTCAGCGTTTAGCAGGACGATTTCTTTTCGGGATCAGCAGTTACAATAATCTGACTTCAAAGACGTCAAACACGATTTGAAACCATCACGACAACCGGTAAGCTAACAACATTCATATCTAGAATTTGTATTTCCCGTGCAGCACTTACAGAAGCATAGAATTAGAGAAAGTCGTGCCAACACATAAAAAGAACACAAAACACCGAACGCACACTAAGGGTTTCAAAGACGTTGTAAGACACACAAATGAGATTAAAATGTAGACCTTGTGTAGACGAGAAAGGTAGCACATTAGAGCATATTACCCACATCTGCTTGCTTACTTCCTCATCATCCATAAAAGTTAATCATCCAATTTCCTAGTTTCTCTCGGACATCACGACGGCAGTGGAGTTCTGCGTTCCCACGGCGTTTCTTGGTGCGCACTCAGATGGAATTTCAGTGCCTTCCGGCCTATGTTTTATTTATATTTCATTTTGTTCCCAATTTTAACTGTGGATCATCGCATCGATGTTTCTAAAGAGATTCTTGAAGCTTGGCAGCTTTTTATCAGCTTTGTTTCTATAATTAATTACAGAGTCAAGTCTTTCATTCCACAAAAATATATACACGCAGCATTTATAATTTACATTGAACTATATTATACTTTGTTACTTATTTAACACTTTAAAGCCCAACAGCAAATATATCGTACCTGCTTTTGTTTTTGTGGTTTGTATAATTCTTACTGTAAACAGGTATTATATTTCCTTAAACAGCATCAACGAGTTGAAAATTGTAACGGTGAAGAGCTGCGTTTTCTTTGCGGTACGGACTGAATTATTAAACATTATTCAGGACAGCTTCGGCTTCAAAGGGTTAGGGGAAATATCAGAAAGAATGTAAATTAATGGTACGTTGAATTTATATAAGTAACTTCAAGTTAGCTGCAAAGAACAAATGCTGAATTACATTTATTTTTTCTAAAAGCTGCTCCCATGTTGAGAGTTCACAGTGACTGTTTAACTGATGATGGAGGCAACAAGGACCTCTGAAACGTCGGTAAACTTCTACCAGACTACAAAGCGCAACATCCCATAAGACAGCCATCTTCAGACTCACTGCCGTGAGAACGTCGAATCCTACACAGAGGCCAATTCATAACAAAATACGATGAAAAATTGTAGCTAGACGAAACAACACACCAACACATGGGCAAACTACCTCCCAGAATTATCTGAGCAGAAACAGGGAATTATGGGAAAATCTTTTGAAGCCAACTTCAACTAGTTCTTATAGTGAGATATGATACAAAACACATCGTCTGTGGAAAATACTGAATGATGCATAAAATTAAATTTAAAGGCGCATATTTGTGCTTCAGTAAACGCAGGTTTCCCACGTTTCTCCGTTCACTCTACAGTTCTAATAAGGCCTCAAGTGTCTTGAGTTATCGACTAAATCTTGGTACATTTAACGACGTGCATTCAAACGCACTGATTATTCGGACTCGAAAAAGACTAATTCAGATATGATACATTTTAAGACAATGCAACAGCGTGTACCTGGGACTGAGACAAACCACGATAAACCTCATTCAGGGTAGTCTGTCTCCAAGCCGACAATTTGACTCTTCAACTTTGTAAATTGCGTCATGAGCAACGGCTCATGAAAAACGCGTGGCCCTCAGTCTCAGGGGTAACTCTGCCCGTACATCGCCCTGATGATGGAGGCAGCAAATACCTCTGAAACGTCGGTAAACATCTACCAGATTACACGGCGCAACAACTCGGAAGACAACAATCTTCAATTTATTTCACGTTGTGTTCGCCTTATTTACGCAAAAGAACGTCCCGTATCCACCGTTTACATAAGCAGTTGGAACACAAAATCAGGTCTATTTTCAGAAAGAAACGATACAAGCTAGCTCAAGTGTTTGCATGCAAAGACTGTGTACAAAATTATCTGAAAACTGCTGATAAGCTATCTACAGGTGAGAAGACCGCTACTTAGAATAGGCACAGACATGCGTATTCAAAGAGCTTGTACGAAGTGTAAATAAAACTTGGAAGTGGGGAAAGAGAAAGAATGACTTGTTTGAGTAAACTATGAACAGGCTGCATCTTATGCTGAAATCACCACTGCATCGATCAAATTACGGAATTATATTAATTCAGTCCAAAATACAGCATGTATTATATTTTACTTCTTACAGTTTTGTAGTTTCAGGATTTAAAACGAGAATAGGGAAAACTGTCGAACTTTTTTGGGCAAAATAATGGACCTGTCGTCAGACAGAACACTAAATAATAATAACAGTTTTGTATTTCCCGTTTACCTGCACAGTGTCAAAATTAAAAACTGCGAAACATCTAATCGTTTCACTTACACGGGCTAATACAAACTTCGTCTATCACCCTTTCTCTTTGCAGAGGTGTGTGCGTGTAGCCTAGACTACACGCAATCTGTATTACTCTACATACAATAAACATCTCAGCTTTCAATATTAACAATTTATTTTAAAAAGGGTGAAATTAAGAAAGCCATTTCTAAAGGTTTGCCTATGTAATATTTGGAGGTTATTTAAAAATATCTCAATTTATTATTACCGTCCGCTGGAATAAAAACATGCTGATTTTAACAAAAAAAATCATGTATATTACAGTAATTTTGACATATCAGCACACTTTCGTCACGACGAATTTACTGAAAGAACAAGAAAAAATATCCTAAGGACCTGCATCGGAATAACAGACATTTCCGAACTAATTCCGTACCATATAACTGGAATCCTGCTGTCCTGACTATCAGTAACTCCACAAACTGACCGACAGCTAGCGACGGTATTACCCGGGAAACTACCCAGCATATGCTTAATGAAGTCCGGAGTAAAGTAACTGACCGGAAACCTTTAGCTCATTTCCTCAAGCATTTAAAGAGAAATGCTTGAAGTGGAACGGGCTCAGAAACACCGCTTTCTTCACAGATCATGTCTACTTAATTCTAGTAGTTTGCAACGAAATACAAAAAGAAAAGTCAATAGGTCTATATTTACCGTTCATCATCGCACAAGAATCATAAATAAACGAGCCATGCCGTTCTCAAGAGGTTAAAGTTAAGCATTCTAAGATATTGGGTATCTTAAGAATCCCAATGGTCATCCTCTCACGGAAAAAAACCTTCAATGTTACACACGCCACGAGGCACCTATTATTTATACCCCCCCCCCCCCCTCACATCCCAGGCGTGGTACAAATAATGCCTGAGAACATTTCAACCAGGCTTGCCAAAAAATTCAGTTTACTTTCTCACACAGTTAAAAGAAAGGATTACAATCGCAGAGGAAACATAATAACCATCGATTCTGACACAAATGCAAGTTTTACTATAGCCAATCTCCAACTGGATACAATGAAATCTACAGAGGGTCACTTCAGATATGGAAAGACGTACAGTCCTAGCTGTAACCAAAGCACAATATTCAGTCAGTGCGAATAACGATTACTTTTGTTAACAATTGATGAACTACATAACTTTTCTGGTGACTCTCCGGCCCGCGGTCACTTCGAAATTACCTCAACCGACCCTCCACTTAAAGTAACTGCCCACACTTACCCTACGGAATTTCATCCTTGCCTCTCCAGCAAAAGAGTAGTAAACAGTGGCAAATTCCAAATTATGGCATAGACCAGCATTTTGTTATTTCTGTCCATCGCAAGACAGCACAAGGCTCGTCTAACCTTACAGCCGAGAACTGATCTACAATTTGAACAGCAGACAGCTCTCTTCGCGATACAAAGTAATAATCATGTAGATTTCTGTCTTCTGGGTTGTTGCGCTGTGTAGTCTGGTCGATGTTAACCAACGTTTCAGAGGTCATACTGCCTCCATCATCAGGGCGATGAGTATAAAGATTTCTGTCTTCTGGGTTGTTGCGCTGTGTAGTCTGGTCGATGTTTACCAACGTTTCAGAGGTCATACTGCCTCCGTCATCAGAGTATGAAGATTTCTGTCCTCTGGGTTGTTGCGCTGTGTAGTCTGGTCGATGTTAACCAACGTTTCAGAGGTCATACTGCCTCCGTCATCAGAGTATGAAGATTTCTGTCTTCTGGGTCCTTGCGCTGTGTAGTCTGGTCGATGTTTACCAACGTTTCAGAGGTCATACTGCCTCCGTCATCAGGGCGACTCTTTCTAAGTTATCTACGCTATGAAGATTTCTGTCTTCTGGGTTGTTGCGCTGTGTAGTGTGGTAGATGTTAACCAACGTTTCAGAGGTCATACTGCCTCCGTCATCAGGGCGATTCTTTCTAAGTTATCTACGCTATGAAGATTTCTGTCTTCTGGGTTGTTGCGCTGTGTAGTCTGGTCGATGTTAACCAACGTTTCAGAGGTCATACTGCCTCCATCATCAGGGCGATGAGTATGAAGATTTCTGTCTTCTGGGTTGTTGCGCTGTGTAGTCTGGTCGATGTTTACCAACGTTTCATAGGTCATACTGCCTCCGTCATCAGGACGATGAGTATGAAGATTTCTGTCTTCTGGGTTGTTGCGCTGTGTAGTCTGGTCGATGTTTACCAACGTTTCAGAGGTCATACTGCCTCCGTCATCAGGGCGATTCTTTCTAAGTTATCTACGCTATGAAGATTTCTGTCCTCTGGGTTGTTGCGCTGTGTAGTCTGGTCGATGTTTACCAACGTTTCAGAGGTCATACTGCCTCCGTCATCAGAGTATGAAGATTTCTGTCTTCTGGGTTGTTGCGCTGTGTAGTCTGGTCGATGTTTACCAACGTTTCTGAGGTCATACTGCCTCCGTCATCAGGGCGATAAAACGTTATTAAACATCGACCAGATTACACAACGCAACAACCCAGAAGACAGAAATCTTCATCTTCGGCACTGTTAGAAACTCAAATGTATATTTTTATGTACTTTATATATTATGTTCAAATCGAATAATTATTATTCAGCAGGTGTAGTCTCAATCTGCAATGAATTTTTCTCGTGATCACTTTTCTGTAATAGAATCGAATCCCCCTCACCCAGAGAAATGTAATTGCACACCCCTATGATAGACAAAGTATAAGCCTGGAGCGATGATGGGGGGGGGGGGGGGGGGGGCAAGGCCAAGTCAGAAGCCGCAAAGGCGGCTGTGTCGTAATGATGGAAAGAAAGATCGGTTCCACCATGACGGCAGGTATCCCGACTAACCAACCAAATAGAAGCAACCTCCTGCCCGCCCGGGCGTGGTACCCGATCATCCAATGTTATTGGGTTCAAACTTATTGTGGGTGGTGCTAAAAAAACGGTCACAAAAAGTATCCATCTTGACGCCATGTTGCCATACACACTGATAATTGAGAAGGTTCCCAACAACACGATGCAGTGGAACACGGGGCTACAGAAACACTGAATTCAATAGCCTATTGGGTAAATGAATCCGGCATCTCGTCGTAAATTAAGCTACACTAATAAGAATTTCTTTATTCCAAAGGCGGTGAAGATGTCGATGCTGGTTTTGTAAAGCTGGTATGTAACCTACGCCCAAGCCCACAGAGCGTTGCAACCCAAACTTTCATCGCACTTTGCAGTTACGATTATGGCTGCACCTTACGTCGCACTTCTGTCTTCCTTTCGAAGCCGTCCGCTACGTTTCTCAACGTAAATTCTGTATTAAAAACTTCACGACAGAGTAGGGCAAGGCTACATTAACACGGCAATTTTGTTCTGAAAGAAGCCATGATACAGTTTAAGTGTGCCAAGGAAGTCTTTAAGTCTACTCCAAAATGCCAATGTCAGCTTAACACAGTTTCTTTCAAAAAAATGCGGGTCTTTATAACAAAACAATTCTCGGGTTATTTAATGACGTCTCAGCTGAAGATATTATATTAGTCTTGAATTATATGGGACGATAATAGAGTAAGAAAACAGACAGAGGCACTTACGGCCAATCTGAAGAATATGTCTTAGCATTCACGTGAAGTCTGGGAAACCTCCGCGAAAACTGGCCGAGATTCGAACCGGGTATCACATGAAAAAAAACCCTCTAATGCGTTACAGCTCCATGAACCTGTTGGGTGCGATTTTGCACACTTCTATTCCATAAATCAACACTTCTCGTTTCTACTAGAAATTTTCTGGGCACATTACTTTCAGCAGGAAAGTTTCAGAACGAAGTGAAAGCGATGTGGTTTCCCAAGGATCTGCTCGCGTGCTCTCGTTGAATGAAATAATCCGTCCGCTCGAACACTGGAATCGGGTTCGAATACCGATCGGAACATAAGATATGTTGTCAGCGTCTGTTTTAATTTTTCTGTAAAGTTGTGAACTTAATTGGAAGCTGTCTTAATAAGAATTCACAGAACAAGACCCCCTAACAAACTACAGCGTAAAGGAATTTTGAAAACTATTAATAACTGCAACGGCCCGTCAGATGGACCTGTAAACTAGTATTTCACGACGTCAATCCATTTATGTGGATGACAAGATAAATATTAACATTCAGCACGCCTCCTATATACATAACGGAGAATTTTCGAGAACGTAGGAATGTAAACTACTCTGCGTTCCTCTGTCAGCTTGCACTTCAAATGCTTCATTATTATTAATGTGTAATTTCCTGTTTCTTAATGCGACTGCTCGCTAATTATTTCTACTCATTTGTACAGCATTCAAACATAACCCTTCAATTAATCTTTTAATGTGCATCGGTAGCAACCACCTGCTTTAGCAATTTATAACTCTGTATTTTGTCCACGGGATGTAAAAAAGGAGTTCGTATGATCCTCAGAGTAAACAGCGATTACTTCATGAGATGGTAAAGTTGCGTCATATTGTGATATAATAAATATATATTATTTAAATCTTGTCCGTCTAATCACAATAAATTCTTATTAAATATTAAAATAATTAACATTTAAAATATTAAATGATGTTCTTTATCGAAATATTCGATTTACATTAGACCATCATTTTTCATATATAGCGATTACTTCCTTACACAGCATCAACCAATGAATAAATGTGTTTTCTTTGCAATACGGACTAAAATCTTCAAATGTTATTTTGCTTCAGAGGGTTACATAATGCAGAAAGTCGAGGACTGGACGGGCTTTCCAGCACGCAATGCCGTTAAGTATTATTACGACGAAGATAAGAAACTTAACGTCATAAAACGAAAATTAATTCGTTACATTGTCTGTGCTTACGCTTCACGAATTAAAGACTGCGGTCTGCTCCAACACAAAATTCATTTTCAGTAATCTTTTAAACATAATTTTGGGGTTCATTCGATTAAACATCTGTCCGTGGCAAAGACGTAACAACCCATTTCGATAGAGATTCATTCTTTGACTGCTGAACGAAGCTGTTAAAATGTCATGCCATGCAGCACCGGACATTTGGAAACGATCATGAATATTGGGTAGGAGGGAGGTCCTACGTATGGCCGGGGGGTTTAGTGTTGCCCTGTTTTAAATTATTACCACGAAAACCTTCAGTTAGAACAGCCATGTCAAGATTCAAATCAGGTATTATACCTCTTGAATTCAAGTCTATAGCGTGCAGACAATTTCACACAGCAAGCCTAAGTCACCTTTCGTTACCTTTGTTATTTCCTGCCTTAAAATTAAACAGTAAAGTATGCCTATTAAACCGAGTCTTATTAAGCCACGCCTCTCCTAACAAAACGACTTGAAAACTCCTGACACCAAAGGAATTTCTTCGTATGAAAATTTTAATTACTTTTATATTGTTTAACAGGGCCACATTCTATGCGCACCAAATATTTAAACGACAAATGATTTTACTGAGTAATTTATGTACTTAATCGCGTTACAAAATAGCGCGCAGGCATATTATCGGCCTTGGCATAAATTTAAAGAGGATGTAAATTGAGTCAAAACAATTTTAGCTGGCATGATATTCATATGACATTGAAGGCACCCGGAACAAAGACTTCGGATCTTAACATGGTGAGGTCTGTCAACAAAGTGAAGGTTGGTCTATAAACCAATTTCTTGAGTGAGAAACAGACCACACAGTGTTTCTTTCTGTACGTTTTTCGTATGAATACATAAATTTAAGTTACAATTTTTAGGACAGAAAATACAATGGATACTACAAAAAGGTAATCTCGTCTTACGAAACGCAAAAGTTAAACACAATTTATGTACCTGTAGTAATGATGAGGTTCTGACTTTAGAATCTTTGCGCGTTTTAGTGACCAGCTAGCTACTTCAGCACTTAGGCAACGTCATTCCGTACATAATAATTCTGTCGGCCATTCCTTATAGAAAAGCTAATAATAATCATTCAGCAAGTCAAAAAATTTCCCGCCTTTTATAGAAAGGTTCATTACAGCGATAAAGAGTAAGCCAAAGGCCACGCCCTGAACCACATAAATCCAGTCCACATTCTCATCACTATTTTAAGATCTTATTTTAAAACTAACGCGGACACTATATAAAAGTTTCGGAATATTCAATATCCTTCAGTGCACTAATATTTTCATTTCCTATTCAATGCGCTGATGTCGAAACAAAAAAGCGATGTCTACACGTATCCACAAACTGATCTATGTCAATAAATAGGCGGAATGGATCATTAGATCTACTTCTAGCATTTTCCAGTTAATTAATGTTTATGTATTATAATAATATATTCAACTGCAAAATATTGTAGACGTGAACTCAGTAACATACTCGTGCAATGTGAAACAGGCTATATAACGATAAATATCGAAAACAATGAGCTCAAAATGCCAAATGTCTCTCAGCTGTTCAAAAAATTCTCGTCTTTTATGGAAATCAAAAGTTCGGTACCATGTTGACAAAAGCATATGGCTAGACCCTATCTTAAGCTGTGTTATGAGCACGCCGCGCGCTAAAAGTATTTTCACCTTCATGATGGAGACAGTAAGAACCTCTGAAACATCGGACAATTTCTACGAGACTACAAGGTACAATATCCAATGAGAATATGAAATCTGAAATGCTATTGACTTTGTGGCAACAGAAAATTTCAGTGGTTTGCACGTATATTAATTTAATTTCGTAAGGGCGCGAGTACAAAAGAAACTACTAGCACTCACCCCGTCGCAAAACTCCGCGGTCGTCTTTAACGAAATTCCCCTGAGAGGGAACACAGAACACCGGCCATCGACAAACGGAAACTTGGCTTAACACGTGCAGGCGAGAGAAAAGAGCGTCTCCGTATAAAGGACATCAGACTAGAAGAAACTTCTTGAGAAGCATGTGACAGAAAATGACAAATGACTCTTGCCTCGTACGTCTTGAAAGATCAA
The DNA here is from genome assembly GCF_977971745.1 of Zootermopsis nevadensis. Lineage (NCBI taxonomy): Eukaryota > Metazoa > Arthropoda > Insecta > Blattodea > Termopsidae > Zootermopsis > Zootermopsis nevadensis. Next base: position 2,537,646 of record NW_028259152.1, on the reverse strand, counting down.
AAGGGTATTTTGGACAAAAACAGCTTCATGCTCAAACCAGAATCACGCCTACACAAAATATGCATCACGCCAGGAATCACATTAACACGAACAGAAATCACAGCAACAAAATTTTAAACTTTTTAACTCGAAATTTCAAATTGCCAGATGATTACTGAAGCACGCGTAACACAGCTGCCGAATGCCCCGGTCTGGCTACTAGTGCGCCGCCGGACCACTGAAACTGGAGGAATATAAAATAAATTTTTAGAATTATTAAATTCCCCCCCACCCCCCAAAAAACAATCACAACAATGTGATTTAACACTACTGCATTTCCACACGATCTGGCTTCTACACCAGTATTTGCAACTGCAAATATGATACATGTAAAATAACGTAGTGAATAAGTCTAAATCTGAAGCAATTACGGTTAGCTACTGATATAAACTACGTACGTAAATAATTAAAGCAATTAACATACAGTGACAAGACAAATGGCAAAGCCCACAAGATCTGAGGTCACTCAGGCAGTATTTCCATCGAGCAAAACCCTCCTTCAGAAACTAACAAAAAGTTCTTCAGATCCGACAGTCGTTGAGGTGGACAAGAAATTGGTAGCCTTTCACAAAACGCCAAGTTCCTCTGCGGTGTTCACAAGCGCCAGTCACGAGTTCCTATCCCGAGCCACACATATGCAGTCAGCACCCTCATAACCCATTTTTTATTATTCATTTTAATATTATCCTCCTATATACTTCTAAGTTTCCCAATTGGTATCTACCCTTCAGGTTTTTCAACTAATACACGTATTAATATTTTAATATTTTCCGTCAAATCACAATTTTTAATAAGATAATAAAATATAAAATATTTAAAATATCATTTCACGTTCCGCATCGAATGATCGATTTACACATTGGAACGTCTCTTACGACATGTTTCGGTTATATTTAACCGTCCTCAGGTATAAAATAGATTGGTAAATTTAAAACTCGAATTACAATCCTTTACAATGTTATGCAGTTTATTGAAGCTGTTCTTATCAGATTACTCTTATATATTAGAACGAAGGTATTGTTTTTATATGGCGTGGTTCATCTGATGTTCAATATTAGTCGGTGATGAGTTGATAGAGACATGAAGTGTCTAGCGGAAGACATCTAGAAGTATTACTGTGTCGGGTCGAGGTTTAATACTGAATTTGTAAATCGATCATTTCATGCGGAACGCGAAATGATATTTTAAATATTTTATATTTTATTATCTTATTAAAAATTGTGATTTGACGGAAAATATTAAAATATTAACCTAATTCACAATATGACGCAAATATACTACCTTATAATACACTGTATGTACGTGTTCTCTGCGTGCTACATGCCTGCCCTGAGAGACCTCTAACACACATTACAAAGGAAAGATACAGAAAGAATAACACATTACACTGTAATGTAATTACATTTAGCCCAAGACAGAAACAGGAGAGGACAACGCGATCAACATATTCTTGAACATGGGTTTCTTTCTACACTACCACAGCGGTTTAACAGCTATCCTTCGGTCAGAGTCAAGTGTAACCGTTTTTCGTCAAGTCACAGCATCAGACGGCATTCGAAGAATGTGTCAGTCACTTCTTGTCACATCATGGAAGTTGAAAGGAAAAAACACCAAACCCAGGTGACCGAAATGTTGTTTTTGTTACTATATGGAAGTATACCCAAATTGCAGCAGGACTTATGGGAACAACGAAAGTTCATGACAATATAAGGGAATAATTCTACGAATAAAATAAACTAAATGCAATTCTGCGAAACTTATTATCACCACAATGACTCCAACATTATCATCATCGTTTAAAAATTATCACCTGCCCACAACAGCAATAAACTAAAACATACTGGACCTAACTATAATTGCAAGAATTTTTTTACAGTTAACTTCTACGGAATTGAAAACAAAAACTGAAATTGTCAAAAACAGTTATAGACCTAAATAATTTCAATTCTCGCTTATAAATTAATTAGCTTATGCCTATAGGCTACAGAGAGCTCCCACTCATACAGGAAACGCTATTACATTCAAAATATTTTCAAAATATGGGTTAACTAAAAGTATTTTCAAGATTCAATTCAATTCAATTCAATTCAATTTAATTAATTTATTTACGTGTTTGCCAACAGCAAGAAGCCAATAACAGGCAAACACTGATAATACATACAATAATAATAAAATAATAATGAAAAATAGTACACAAACAGATTAACTAAACTTATACAGGTACAGTATTGAATATAACTGCCAAGTACAGGCAAACCCAAAATAGAAACAATATTAACACAAAGCAAAATAAATGAAGAAATATAAATAAAAACAAATAATCCACTTAGGGAACACTAATATAATTGTAAAACGTTAAACAAATATAAAAAACAGATAACGAAGCTAGATCATCTATGAGACACCTATCTAGATCATTTCCCTTATTGAGAACGTGTCCTCAAGAGAGACAATGTTTATGCTAAATACGTCCAAAGATTTACATACGTCATTTGCAGCGATGACGCACCTGGCTGAAGGATTATGTCTTAGTGCACTGCTCACATTAAAAGTAGAAAATTCTCTTATTTGCCTCGCCGGCACACGTAAACCAACAGCGTCCATAATGGAATGGCAATTTATTTTGCCTTTAAAGACATTAACAAGAAATAACGCATCGAGATGTCGTCGTCTGGAATAAAGTGTTCTAAAATTTAAAGTAGATAGGATCAATTCATATTTTCGACTTAACGTATTTTCAAAATAGCGGTTAGCATACCTCGCCGATTAGATCTAATTACTCCAGTATAATCTGATCGTCTATAACGTAAATTGAAGGCTAGATGCAAAGAAATTGTTAATGACACGAGAAAACGGCAAGGGATGAGGCCACTCGGAAGACGGGATTTAGATGCGAGTATAAGATTAAAATAAACACAAAATAGGCCATGAGGATGCGAAATGGATTCGGATAATCCAACAGTAATCTCTGTGATAACAACGATGTATCTTCGGATTGCAGTTGATTTCTTGAGCATCCGAGCTAACGGCAGATTACTCTAACCTGTAAACCTCCAGACTTCACCTCTATTCCGCGAGTATTTTGATATGAACTAAGACTCATAGATACGTTAATATTCTGGGTTCGACTGCCGGAAGAGGCACGTCCAAACCGATCCAAAGAGTACCGTGTTTTCTTTTTCGGGGGTACTGAGACCGGACTTTCCTCCACCCAATACCGGGGTTAAGAATGCGCCCGGGTTTTCCTCTGCTCACATCAACACGCCTTCATTATAACGATTTCACCTGTGATGACAACAGTGCTGACGAGTGTCGGTACTGAGACATCGCCTTAGCTCGTCAAAGAATGCATCCACTTGAGTTAGGAACAACTGTTCTTGCAAGTTCACTGTGGGGAGATTGACGTTAGGACTGAAAACGGATAATAAAGGACGACTTTAAGTGTTCTTCCTATTCACGCCCTAAAAGTGATATCGGTCTACCTGCGAGAGATGACATAGGCTTACCGTATACCGACAAACCCGATGTTACACGCTACAGCCTAATGCACGTCTATAGATCGAATATGTAATACCTAGGACTATATTTTAAACGTTATTTATCTTGTAGATGTTTGTCTTTGGGTTGTAGCGCCGTATGGACTTGTAGACCTGAAACGATGGTATCTACGTAAGAAATCGCACGGCATCACAATTGGAAGGCCAACATCGACAACTTCAACGCCGTGAGAACCTCAAATATCATTGAAGAGTTCTGTCCTCTGGGTTGTTGCGCTGTGTAGTCTGGTCGATGTTAACCAACGTTTCGGAGATCATACTGCCTCCGTCATCAGGGCGATAAAGATTTCTGTCTTCTGGGTTGTTGAGCTGTGTAGTCTGGTCGATGTTAACCAACGTTTCGGAGGTCATACTGCCTCCGTCATCAGGGCGATTCTTTCTAAGTTATCTACGCTGTGAAGATTTCTGTCTTCTGGGTTGTTGTGCTGTGTAGTCTGGTCGATGTTAACCAACGTTTCGGAGGTCATACTGCCTCCGTCATCAGGGCGATTCTTTCTAAGTTATCTACGCTATGAAGATTTCTGTCCTCTGGGCTGTTGCGTTGTGTAATCTGGTAGATGTTTACCAACGTTTCGGAGGTCATACTGCCTCCGTCATCAGGGCGATTCTTTCTAAGTTATCTACGCTATGAAGATTTCTGTCTTCTGGGTTGTTGCGCTGTGTAGTCTGGACGATGTTTACCAACGTTTCAGAGATCATACTGCCTCCATCATCAGGGCGATGAATATGCCAATATTGGTTAACATCGACCAGACTACACAGCGCAACAACCCAGAAGACAGAAATCTTCATACTCACTGCTGTAAAAACCTCAAATTTTACATTCTGAATGTTTTCTATTTCAATGAAACAGCCCTATACAGCCTCATGACACTCCATATTCTGTAATTTACATGCGTTTACTGTGCACAGTTCTCTGAAAAGAAAGTTGTACACACAACAAGTATAATTGTTGTGTGTACAACTGAGTTTGAAAATAATTAATTTTGAAACTCAGTTATTAATCAGTGTTGCAGCCATGCAAATTAATTAAGGAAGAATTTGTATGTTGTCACGACCTATTTCAAGCTACTGTCCTGGTATCAGGATGGGGCAGGAAAACTAAACTACAAACTGAGGTGTTTGCAAGTAATGTTGCCAAGGTCTTTTTCCTTCGAATCCTACGTTCCGGTGCTTCCCAAATGTTGATATAAAGATCATAGTTATCACATAAACGTGTGTAAAGGGTATCTAAATCAAACATCATTTGTAATTAATCCTCCCGGGTTATTTTTACAATGCTCGGAAATCAGTGGTTCCAACCACTAACACGTGCATGTTGTTACCGAAACAGTAGACCCTTTGTAATCCTACCGTTGTCATTACATCTTTTCCTGCTAAAATGGTTGTTTTGCGATTTGGAAACGAGTGCTTATTACACAAAAAGGAATTTATTGTAAAAATGTTGCCACCTTTTCATCAGCAAGATTGTGGGGGCATTTACATCGAAACAGGTGTATGGAACAGAAACAAGCGCTACCTATCCATGCTTCAGGGAACTACCAATCCATCCCTATAGTCGGCGGCTCAGTCGATGCCATTCCAATGTTTTAAAACGGAAATTACGCTGCACTATCGACTGCCTATGTTAAAAAGAGATCAAAATTCTCAATCCAGCAATCAGCCAACGTCGACCTCGTGCCTAAAACCCAATGGGTTGCCTACTGTTCTAGCTGTAAAAGCTGAAAATAACCACTAGTAAGATTTATACGCAAACGTATTTAAATGAGTCTTATAGAAACAGTGCTATGTTAATTCGATTCATCCGGAACAGGACAAGTCTCGGGTTCCAAAAAATATGAGAGATCTGTAGACTAGATGAGCGACTATTAGCTTCTACCGAAGGATTCTGATCCATGAAGTTTCTTTAATTTTAATGTGAAGAAACAAATGTCTTCTGTACGGAATCTTCGTGAATACATAATTACCTTAAATCCGTAACACCAAACTTTTTAAGAAAGTTAAATGCACTGCACAGACAACACAATGCAACTTCTTTCCACTCTTCTTTTCTTACACGTGCAATATTATCATCTTGTTCTGATCGGGTTTCCTTATCCGATAACGAATTAGGTGACGTAATAAAATTACAAACTGCAAAAAATAGCAGGATACGAATTGTCAGTAAAAAAAAACACACACACACACACATTCCAGCATAATACAGAACTGACAAGGAAATTCTCACTCACTCTCGGGTATAAGAAATCCTAAGTTTATCCCGTCCAACCGCAGACAATCTCACAACCGATAATGGCCACTTCTGTACCTAGTTCAAATAAACCACGCATCACAGGCGTCCTGTCACTGACCGAAGTTCAAGAGAGAAAGAAGGGTTAAATACCACGTGCGTGAACAGATGTCCACGGCTACTTAAATATACAGGAAGAGTACTGGCATGTACTTATTTCTCGAGATAGACCAATCATCCTCCAATTTGACTTATTTCCCATAGCTGTAGAAGATTCTTAAACACAGGTGAGATTTTTGAGGTTCTCACGGCAATGAGTATGAAGATGGCTGTCTTTGAGATGTGCCAGTTCGGAAGAGCTTAAAGCCTCGAACATCAGGGCGAAGCCTCCCCAAGATAAGACAACATTCTGTTGGTCCTATTCCCCGTGATCGAAAAATTGTCTCCCATCACCATTTTCGGCGGTCCAAAAGTCAGGACATCGCTGGCAGCTCGGTCTGAGTTATAAGGAATGAGGTTATTCAAAAATGTCCCCTCCCACTTAGTCGAGATCTTCAGTTGTTAGGCGTGATGGATAAAGACCGAAAATTTTTGCTCGGTGATATCTATGGGCAGTGCACCAGTTCTGATCATCGTCGTCATTAAAAACGGACATCAGATCTTCCCAGAAATTCTCAAACAGTTCGATCGCCATGAATGTTCGATTAATTTCAAAACTATAAACTTCCTGAGAAATGATAAATTCCATGTCATGGAATTGCCCTACTTCAGGTCTCCTCTATTATAATAATATAAAATAAAATAACTGAATACCAACATAGACCCCCATGAAGATGGTAACTTCTACCAGACTACACGCCGCTACATAAGACAACCCACCTTCGGGCTCACCGTCGTGAAAACCTCAAGTCCTCCATGTAACTATGCTTCATACGCCGTGCGCGTTCATTTCATTACAAACCCTACAGCACAAGTCCCAGAATTTCTTATTCTGCCCTCGCACAAACCCGTCTGTCAGTAACAAAGACGCGGCTTTGCCGTCAGCGACCATTTGCATTCTGAAAAAGTGGCATTTTGCTCTAACGGAGTCTACACACAGAATACTCTAATTTAGGAGCTGCCATCATGAATAAAAACAAACATAAAAAACAAGAGAAAGTTGTCGACTGCCGTCTACAAGGCTTGGATACCGAAAAAGTCTTGTCGACAGTTTCAAATGTATCCATAGAACGAATAAACTCCGTCTTCAGGGTCAAAGCGTGTTCGCGTATTTCGGTCGATAGTTATTCAAAGAGTTGTTCTTCTTTTCAGAACAAGACATTAAAACATACCACAATATGGCGCAACATAAGGAAACAGAAGTACTGAGCACAAATAGGGTTTTCTTTGCTGTTCGTTATCAGAGCACTATTCCTCCTAAAAAACAAACACAAATATGCATTTTAAAACAGGAGTAAAGTCGAGAAATCCAAATGGAAAACAAGACGTAGATGGAGATATAATATTAAATTGGATCTTAAAAGAAATGTGATATAAGTATGTGGGTTACATCGATCTGTCTCAGGAAAGATAATGTGACGGGTCCCATACACGGCGGGGAATTTCTCGGCGAGCTGAAGGAATATTAGCGTACCTTTTCAAGGACACGGCTCCATGGAGTCAGCTTCAGTCTAAGGTTCAACCTTCAACGTGGAATGATGCCTGACAAACTAATTTCTGATCTTTCCATCTGACAATGACACCAACCTAATTTGAAAACACGTAAGAAAAGCTGACAAATTTGATAAGCTATGTTTCTGATGCTTACTTAACACACTGAACGATTCTCCTCTTCTGCACAGAACAAACTGATAAAGTATTCTTCTATTTTACGAGTAGTGTGAAGTTCGAGAAAGCATTCGCATTGTGTACGAAGACGGACACACGTACTAATATCTCTCATACACCTCAAAGCCTGTTCTACACATTAGATAAGATAACAAACACGCTGCACGGAAAGCAAATGGAATAAAACGTCCATATCTTAACATACGTGCAGCAGATGTAATTAAGTTTTTATCTTACAAACGAGCCCAGAATTACCTGCACGCAACGTTGTAAACAGAGAACTGTTTACCTGAAATAGAAGTCGAACGGCAGGTTTAAACAAGTTACTGTACCAATATAAATTTTAAAAAATATCTTACAGCACTCAAGTGTTTGTAGACAATTAGTACCAGTACCAGGTAATGGGATGCCGTATGACTATTTTACAGACCTAGCACGCAAGTCTATCGGTTTTTTCTTCCTATCTACTGTACGGGAGAGCTAAGTAAGTCCCTGTGACGTATGAGGCTTAAGTCACGTGCTGCACTACAGGCAGACCGAAAAATGTGGTGCTTGTTCCAATTTACTGGCAGTGATTCACAACACTAGAAGTCATAAAACAGGAACTAACAACAAAACAAACAAATGAATAACGACACTACGAACAGCGGAAAGCAACAAAGACGTGTGATAAATATCAATTTTCTTCACTCAGGAATAGGGGGCTTACGCATGCGCAAATCACGCCCTGATGATGGCGGCAGCAAGGACTTCTGAAACGTCGGTAAAGTTCTACCAGACTACACGGCACAACAACCCAGAAGACAGCCATCTTCAGACTCGCCGTCGTGAAAATATAAAATCCTACATCACTGCTGTAAAACTACGTTCATATTTCAAATGCATTCTCTTCTTACTAGCGCTGCAAAACACGGTATTTTGACATTATTATTAGAGTTTTGATGGCAACAGACCTATGCAATAAACAAACAACGTTTGGTTTATATGAACTGGCACTTCATTCAGAAGTAAAATACGTGTATCACCCATTCCAACAACTAGAATTCAGTAAAAAAAAGTTTGATACTAATTAATAAAATTACGCAATCATTTTCTCCAAATGTATGTAAACAAAAAAACAAATGAACTTCGAGAGATGTTTTCAAAGGTTACGGCGTAACCTGGTTCATCCGACAAACCCATCATACAGAGACTATACAATATTATTCATCGCCTCTTCTCCCAAAATTACTTTCTGTCAAAAATGACCTACAAAGATGATTAATTCGTGACCCACTGGCTAAAAAGTACATGGTAATGTGTATTTCTAACCTGCCTCCCACTCTTGTAAGTATGACAGTCTCCAGCAGCTACGAGAATCTGACCGCGGAAGGCGATTGGTTAAAATATAGGCTCACTCCATGGGTATGATGGCCGACCAGCTAGGGCTACATTTCGTAAACAGAGACGCCAAGGGTTCAATGCTCGAGGAAGTCATACTGACAGGAACTAAGAAAGACATTTATAGCAGGGTTGAAACAAAACACACAAACTGGATTTTTTTCAGTTTCCTCGTTCGCTTATTTCAAGAGAACGTGACGAAAGATATAAGGAAAGGGAGACGGCAACATTGGATTGCAACATCGCCTTAGAAAAGGACTTGTATAGTACAGTGTTCTCCATTTAAAACGCAACATCACGAAACGAATGAATTCTTGTATCCCGCTGTCGCCGCTAATTGGCAGGGCCGAAATTTCAGCTGTTTTGTCGTCCGACAAGCACTTGTCACAGACAACTTCCAGTGTCCCAAAATTATGTTACCAGTCTGTGTATAGTTGTCTTATTCGGTACTTTCCTCACTACACCAGCAAACGAATCTGATGCAAAGTAATGTTCAATAATAAACACACGTTCAGCTCTTGAATACGCCACTGTTCGCACCTGAACAGCTTTTGTGTAAATGGCATGAACAAAGGCCTAGCAACAAGGATGACCCTGACCACAATGTCACAGAGGGTTTTGAGACTGTGTGCCACACGGGGGTGTACCTGCTTCTGTTGATATTTTTTGTAAACCGTAGCAGCTGGAAGGCGTTTTAAATGACACATTCTGTATGTCAATATATCTCAGTAGTTTATTAAAGAATGATGCTGACACAGAAATTTTCTAATGCGGTTTGAATGTCAGCGTTGACAGGCCACTCCTACGTCATCGCCCGAATACAGCTTCGTCGTTTAAAAAAATAAAAACAGAAAAAATAGGTCATTTCCAAGACACAGGCCCCTCGTTTTGCCGTATATTTTGAACTGAAAAGCATGGAGTAGTTTCTTGTACTTGGAATTTATCAGAAACGTATTTTAATCTGTCAACTGTTTCGGAAACTGGAATAATATCGAAACTTCTACGTTATGAACCAATCATCATTCTTAGCTTAGTTCATGGTAAATGAGATAATTTACTATTGCACTACAGCACAGAAGCTTAATTGGACCGTTTATTATGTACGCTATGATTTAATTTGCAGTCCTACACGACTTTAAAAATCAAATACCTGTTTAACACAACACATAAAGTCATTATCACACATTTATTTTACTTGTCATTTTATTTCATTTCAGAACACGGCCATATTGTGCAGTAAAATGAGTGCACATAATCAGAAGAATTTTTATGAATAGAAAAGTGATGATAATTTTAAGAAAGTTCACGTCAAATATATTCAGCACATAACAAACAATGGCCTACTAACACATTTTCAACAACACTTCCTTCCAAAGTATAATTTTAACACATTTTAAATATTGTATGTAAATACGACATATTTAGTCGCATAAGAAGTACGGTTTACTTCAAAATGAATGCCCTCTAGTGGTGACATTCATAAGATGCCGAACAACTAACCTTCTATATTTAATGTTCCACATTGTAATAAGTTGTATTGGAATGTAAAGTAAATACACAAAAGAAATAACGCTTTAACACAAATTGCAAATAGCAGGTTAACGCATACCTAATCGCATATGCAACTGAAACATCGTAACTGTGATTTGTGTTGCATATAACAAGGGGCTTATGTCTATAGCGGCAGAGATTTCACTTGATGGCGCAAATAAAAAAACGGATAGGCAGATTTCATGACGATTGTTCGTTGGCGTACGGCAACACTGATGATGATGATCATCATCATCATGAATCATCAATGTCGTCGTTAATAAACGGTACGAATTACTCTGCAGAACTCATTACTGCTTAAATGTCAGGGGAAAAGTTTATAGATGGCGCAGTTACGTTGTAGTTTCTCTATCAGGCTACATCGTATGTTCGAAGCCGCCAACTGCAATACATTCGACAGAATCGTTCAACAAAAATAATAAGAGCTGAACTCACTACTGTTGAAAAAGACTATATCATTAATATCGTATATTTTAACCATCGATATGCAACTGTACTTACTGATATACAATTACAATTACGCAATTAAAATATTCTATCTGTTGACCAGACATGTTTCGGCATCATTTTCGCCATCCCCAGAGGTTGTTAAAAGTGTATCAAAAAATTACACAATTTAGCACTGAATCGAAAAAAAACATGTGAATGTCTGCGGACGTTATAGGCTTATTTGCAGTTCGCATCACAATTTGAAACCAAACGTACTCACTAACTGGTGGCATTCGAAGAAGTGGCGCCAATGCACGACGTTATTTCGTCACATTGCGCGAGACGTGGCTTCACTTTAACGCCCCCCGGTTTACGGCACTCGCCGAAATGAAGTTTAAATTCCAAACGTATGTACCACAGTTGCTCAGGTTCCACATTATTCGGATTGTGGTCTACTTCCCTGCCCACTTTCCATCATCCGATAAGTCTAATCATTCTTCAAGAACCATGCGCACAAACGCACCTTTTGTGTTCCAGTGTAACACGGCGCGACACGGCGTCTCTCTCACATTAATAACAAAGATGGTATCCTTTCGACAGAACGGCATGTACACATACAGCATACAAATCAATATCACAAATATGCCACAGTGTGCGAACAAAAGGGATAATCGATATATGCACTGGGTCTGAAAAGGTAAAACATGTGTTAAAATCATGACTGTTCCCTGAATACTGCACAGAACATAGAGAAATCCACAAAGTATATTCTGCCCCACATAAACGCAAAAAAACTTACCGTTTTTCGAAAGGTACAACGCTGAATATTAAAGTAACTCAAAGTTTCAATTTATTTGTCTTTTTCCGTAAACCACACACTGGATCTTACAGCGAGTACTTACATTAAAACTTCCATTACATTACGAGGTAGGGACTTCATACTATTTTTTTTAACTTTATATATGATGACGTGGTCAGTCGTCTAGAAAGACGCCTAGAGATGTATTCGTACTTGAAAAGCTCGTCAATAATAATTAAATTTAGCCTTGACAGCCAACAACAGACTTCGGAGTTGGCTAGTCGCGTAAGTTAAGTGGCAACTTGAGGCCGCGAACAAATCAAACCAACTAACCAATCACAACGTTCCTTTTTTCAAGCAGACAATGGTGGTCTTTTGTGGACACAGTGGGCAAGAGAAGGGTCACGCGTGGAAAATATGTATAGGGAAAAAACTGACAGAAATTACCGCTCACTTCTAATATGTACACGTAGAGGAGAATGTCTCTACAAAGAAGTCATGCGCACAACGCACCAACTTTAGTTTGCCTGGTACAAGAAAGTGTTTTCAGCTAACGACATTTCATCTCTCCCAAAAACTGAGAGCGCAAAGCTTGATCACTGCTCTTGCAAGATTAGTTAAATTAGAAATCAGTGCGGTAAATTTCAGGTTCTGGGATGCTGTAGTTGGAAGCTCACCGACGTTTCACCTGATGATAGAGAATACAAGTACCTCCGAAACGCCGGTAATCTTCTATCATATTACACCTGAAGGTATCTTCCATCGACAATTTCGAAATTAAACATTCAGACTAACAGGCAAGACTTCTCATTAAGCACTTTGTGCAAAACCGCGTCATGTTCACCAGAATCTGACTTTTCCGAATGGCTGGAGTTATTTCGTATAAAGGGCCAGTCATAGCCTAGTTTCAACCTGAACTGAAATGGTTTGACAGTTTTTCTTAAAACCCCTCGATATCAAATTTAATAGCAATCTCTTCAGTCGAGTTTAAAATGCTCTGGATTAAAAACACTGGAAACCTCGAACATAACTGTCACCTACCAAATGCTTCTAGTCAAGAAAAATGAATTCACAGCCAAACTTGACAAATACCTCACGAAGACAGGGCGGCCGGTCACAAAGTCTCTATTACGCCATACAGCACATCATATAACAAAAGCGCAAGGCTATGGTTCGAGCGCAATTCGAACCCACGATCTCACCGTTCATATAGCCTACACCCACTCCTTGCACAGCGCATTTACAGCGACACCTAAATCCTCGATACTAATATCCCAGTTCATGAATATGTTATGTTCCCAGAGACTGGTAACTCAACTCAACATTTCAACGAAGAATCTGACTACAAACTTCTTAATTACCTCTTCGGTAAAATGACTCATACACCGTCCCAAAAATAAAATATTAGTTCTGACACACAGTTATGCAATCGACCTGGGCTACCCCCACCAAATACGGCAATGTCAGACATTGCACAACGCAGGCATTGCAGCTGTTTTGTCCTGTTCATTACGAACTACGAATAACCGAAGGCAACTTGGAACCTTCGGCAAACCGAGCTCTGATATTAACTGCTTTAGAAATGCAGAAGCAAAACTCGTGTTGCCCTGGGACGTACCTACGGGCCATGCACCGAAATTGGCCATTTTCCATTAATTTTACTTTTAACTTCAAATGTGAATGACATTTAGTTTCACACCGCTTCAGTTCAAGGTGAAGGCTGCCTCGTGGGTGAGCACAGGGCAAAACGCCAACCACAGAGAAATGTACTGTTCACAGCCTCATGCCTTACATCCCCAAAAAATACAAAATAAAATAAAGAAAAGTTAAAGCCGCTCCTATCCTAAGCACAACACCGTAAAACGTATGGAGCAGTGCATACAGGCTTACTTAATCTCGGCACGGATGCAAGAGGTTAGCCTCACGGTCCGGCCTCCTTGTGGAGGAAACAGCAACCCCCCCCCCCCCCGCCCCGAACAAGACTGGATGGGCTCCAGAGCCGGCCTGGACAAGACAACATTTATCCCTGTCGGGAACCAAACCCCGGTAGTACATACTGTAGCTGATCACTATACCGACCGAGCTGCTTCGGTTCCTGTTACAGTTCCATGTCAGCAATTTTCTTATTGGTAATTAGTTTTAAAAATTACGCCCAAAAGCAAACAAACATATTTATTTCCAGTTTTAGATGTGAACATGGTTCCAAATGACTAAACAAACAAGGAAATCCTACAAGAAAATCGTCATCAACAAGACCATTAAAATACTAGTTATGCGCAGTAACTGGAGACAACAGCACTATCTACCGACAGGTAACCAAAACTAATATCCAAGACTCGAGAGAAGTCCCAGTACACACGCCATCTAGCCGTAAACTCTTGAATCACGTCTAAAAAACTGTCATCTTGGCACACATTCTACCACCTACGTGGAACACAAAGACGTGCTGATTCTTTTATGTTTACATCCTGCATTTAGAAACTTCCAAGGTCATGGCAAGAGCGTTCAATAACAATTTAGAGAGAGAGTTCATTACTCTACGAAACAATAAACAGCATCCACATGTCAAACGCGTGTACAGAGTCGGAAAAAATGCTTATTACGACGCTCGTGGCGATGTCGCTGAACACTGTACCTCGGCCGTTAAAATCACAAGGTCGGCGACAATTCTTTGTTCTCCGCATTCTTTCATCGATGTCCCCCTCCTCACTCCACAAACAAAGATTTTGTTACCCTCAGCAAGCAATGGAATCGAATCAAATAAATGTCTAAAACAGCATCCCTCCCCCTTCGATTCGAAGTCCTTGTGCCCTGAGCTTTGAAGAAAGGACGTCAGAGCGACGTAGAAAATATTGGCTGTGGCCTCCGGCGATACACTTCCACGAAATACTCTATAAAAAAAAACTTCGCTGTACTTTGAACGATGTCAGTTGTGTAGTAAACAGTTGTGTAGTAAACCAGAGAAATATTCGACGACACTGCTTCAACTAATCGTATCTGGGAATGCAAGAACAAATATAAAATGTGTTCACAAAGAAATAAAGAAGAAGTTAAAATCCGGGAAAGCGTGCTACCACTGAGTTCAGAATGTCTAATTACCCGTCACTTAAACTTAAAGGTTAGAATTTACAAAACGCATTCTCTTAACTCAGTGCGAAACTGAGCTCTCGCCTAAAATGAAAAGGTAGTTTGAAATCAACGTCAAAAGACATCTGAATCTAAGAAAAAATTAATAAATGAGGACGAGAAATACAACTGCATAATGAGAAGTTACTTCAGATGTTAGGGCAACAAAATCAAGAAGAATAATAATATTAGAGAAACAAGTATCAGGCATGGGAGCCTTCTTGTATCAAGGTGCCAGAACGCACTTGCAGAACTAATCAGACTTTACAATCTTGTGCAATAAATTCAAATTCAGGCGGACGAACAACGTACTTTGTAGACCATGAACAACGAGCGGAATTTCTTTAGGCGCAATTTCACATACGTCAACTTCGTGGGCAAAAATCAAAAACGTTTCTGCTTCGGACATATACATACAATTAAATGTACAGACCATTCCCACGCCCCAAAAAGGAAATCAAATAATACATAATTCACCTTTATGACCGACAGATTTAATCGAATGTTCACGACCTGGTTCCTCTTGAAGTACAATGGTAGAAACCAGGAAACACGCCTACCAGTGGCCCGTCAGGTTCGACATCAGAGCCATATACGCCTTACGATTAAGTTACAGATCTAGTGTGCAATTGTTAGCTTCTACATTTAAAGCTCCAAAAATCATCCCTTGCTCTGGAGGCCACCAAATTACCTACTTCATCATAAATTAATCTCTACTACTCATTACCACCCTAACGACTTCACTGTCATAATACCCTATCAGAAGACCGAGCTGGGACCTAAATCAACCAAAGTGGTGATGCTGTTTCTCCCCTTCCCCCCCCCCCCCCCAGTCCTCCCTCAACCCCACAAAATAGCATATCTTTCGCCATGGCTCTCCCTCACCACAGAAAGCTAGAAAACGTAGTTTAATGTCAACATTTCATCTATGAGAACGATATTCTCGGTCGCCGCTTGTATAGCTTTCTTCCTTACTTTGTCTCAAATGCAAATCATACGCAGGGGACAAACTCAATGATCAGTACTTGGTAAACAGCTGAATGCAGTCTCATATTAAAACAAATGTTACATGCATTTAAGACTGAGCCTAAATTTTTAACTTCATTCTCTAAACATTTCTCGGGGCGTGACTACTAATTGATGTACTGGGTTAAAATAAAATATTTCTTAAAATTTTACTCACGCCAGTTCTAAAATAATGTAATGTTCATTATATATGACAACCCTTAGCAAAAGTCATGCAAAATATATAATAATACATATTTTACATAATGGCAAAATGAAGGCGCCCTATATCACCAAACGAAATATTATTTATTACTTATCTTGTACTTTCCAGCGTAGTATTTAACGGGGCCCATATAAAAACCAATTCTTTATTCGTCTTCCGTAAAAGAAAGGAAATCTATGCGGTTGTAAGAACCATTCCTTGGCCGCACCTAATATCTAGTGGACAGCGTACAAGTATTACGAGGTCCTGAATTCAATCCCAACCGAGTCACTAATCTTAAAAAGCAAACCATCTGCGGGCAGCCTATAACAGAAGGATATAAATGTGATAAAATATGACGTTAGACCTCAAAAGAGACCATTATTCACTGACTTTCCAAGAAGAAGAATTCAGAAAAACACAATCCTTTCCACACTATACAGAGATTGGTAAATAATCATTAGCTTTTCTATACAAATGCTCTTTCCTTAAGGCGGTACATGCCTAAAAGTTTAACTTCACCTTCAACCACAGAATTAACATTAGTGTTAAATTCTATGTTTCATTTTCCTTTGTATTACTAAACACTTGCCAATTACGTAATAAAACTTCTGTAGCTTATAATGAGACCTTCAGTGTCTCAGTACTGTTAAATAAAAACCAGAACAAACGCAAATGTCGTTCCTTGTGTTTTAAAATCACACTAGTTTTTGTCCTGTTCCATTACGTAATTTGAATAAGGCAAGGATAACACAATGTTGCTAGCCTTGACATCACTGCGATAACGACAAACATGGTGAAGGCCTAAAAATACACACATTTCAAATCAATTTTTCATATGACGTTCGACAATAAACAGTTCAAATGAAGGCTAAAAATAGTAAAATCCAGTTACTGTAAGGCAAACCATTTGAAGAACTATTTAATTTTTCCATTAGGTAGTTTAGCACAGATGTTTCACGTTTTGTTTTCAAGGATAAAATACCCTTCATTAAAATATAGTCATCTCACTCCCAAAAGAAAAAAACGTCAGAGGTTAATGAGTCGCCCCTGACTTCTGGGTCCAAACGGCTATGATCGTTAGCCTCAAAATCGAGTGGCATTCGCCCTCAGAGGTGGCGGCCCCATTACCATCCGAACTAAAGTAAAAAAGAAAGTGGATCAACAGAGTCGATTTGTCCGAGATATCGTAAAATAAATCCCAATGCACGTGTGTGAGGTCGAGTACCGTCAATCTGCTCACAGCCACCGGCTTTACTGAGCTACAATCGGTCATCACTCATTAGCCCGATAAAAGAAAAGCAATTCTAACGCGGACGAGAATAAGTTAAGGTACGTCCATGTGCGGAATATAACACCTGTGTGAGTAAAACAGTTCTGAACATCAACACCTGACAGTGAGATGGGACTGAAAAATATCTTAGATCAAATACACTTTTTATTAAACGGATACACTTGCTGTTCATCCACTGGCCGACATGAAGTCCACCTGTCAGCTGGCTGCATACGTCACTAGAAAAACATCCATTTGCTCGGGCAACTGCAGTGCATAAACCGACCAAGAGACAATTTCTGGTTGCATAATACACAGCCTGATTTAAAACAATGAAATGTAGTACAGTCACGTACAGAAATTAAGGTACGGAATAAGGCATAGGATGAAGAACACTTGAGAAATAAAGAGTGATGTTTACATGCATATGATAAAAAGTATGGTTGTGAGGTAACAATTCGAAGGCATTGGAAATTCACTCTGTATACGTCTCCTTGCAGCATTTCCATTTCTGGAAATTTGTCTCTGTCGTTGCCAGTGCAACTCTCCACCTACCACCTGCTCTAGACAAGGCTTCCAAAAACACCAAATCGATGCATGCTCACCCTGAAGCTGGCAACTGCAATCAACCAGACTACACAGCGCAACTACCCAGAAGACAGAAATCTCCATGTCAAATAGTTATTGAAAAATCTGAATGGAAGGGATCACATGGGAGACGTAAGAACACACAAACAAGTGGAAGACAGTCACGAGCGACTGATCCCATCGCCATGTTAAGAAACAGCTTTTTACACGCCATATTTAGACAATCGGGTCAGGTCACTTGTATCTACATAATGCATCATCAGCGGGATCTTCGAAACCTCTCGTACAGCTGCGAGCAGCGACTTCCAATTTTGTCTTCAGTTCAATGTGTCTACTCGGCTGTCAGTGTCGTTCTTTCATTAGAATGTCGTGATGTTTCCTGTAGGTCAGTAATGGAAGGCCTCGGATCAGTCTCCGGAAGATGAAATAAACTCTCTTCCCTGTTATCTGGAAATGCTCTGGAAACCAAAGATCTTCCCCCAATGGCCAGACAGAAGAAACACTAAATAAAGTCAGCCACTGCCCAAACTTCAAGGCGATCCTTCTAAGGGTAGGTTTATTACACTGCATTGCAGGAATTGAAATAGGCTGGCCGCTGTAGCACATGCCACGATGATCGACAGAGTACTACAAGATGTACCAGGTGCAATTGATTTTTTTAATTTTTACATCGTTTGCATTACAAATAAAAGTGAAAATAAAATACATTATGGAAGCCAGATTTTCCCTCTTGAAATACAATGGAAATGACAGCCAAAAGGCCGAACAACTAGTTTTTTTTCCCTTTCCTTTTCACCTGAAGACGTATTAAAATTTAGCTTTTATTTATATTTTTAATTCAAATTATGGACAAAGTAAGAAATTACAGATTATAACCCATCACCCGTCAGAAACCTTCTGACTTCAGATATCAACTACACAGATCACATCAATGTACGAGGGTCGCTCATTAAGTAATGCCCCACATTTTTTTTCTCAGCCAATAATGAAGATAGAAAAGTGTACTTTTACATGCTTGAGATTTGATGTTTCCCGCGTTCGTGTACGGAGTTTCAAATGATTCTAACCGATAGCGGAGCTGTAGTGAACTGTTAAAATAGCGTCTGTGAACGACTCTCGTTACAAGCAACGAGCTGTAATTGAATTCCTTGTTGCTGAAAAAGAAACGGTGGTGAACATTCATAAACGTTTGTGTGCTGTGTATGGAAGCTGTGCAGTCGATAGGAGCACCGTTGGTCGCTGGGCTAAGAGAGTTAAAGCTTCAGGAAGTGAAGAAACCGAGCTCTGGGCGTCCTGCCACAGCCACCACTCCAGACATGTTGAACCGCGCGGATGCCATTATTCGTGAGGATCGGCGCATCACAACTCGACAATTGGCCCAACAGCTTTCAGTCAGCAATGGAAGTGTGATTGCAATTATCCAGGCTCTCGCATATTCGAAGGTGTGCGCAAGATGGGTTCCACGAAGTCTCACAGCAGACCACAGGATTCAAAGGAAAACGATTTCTTCTGAATTGTTGGAGCGTTTTGATGCTGAGGGAGAGGTCTTTCTGTCCCGGATCATTACAGGTGACGAAACCTGGATACACCACTTTGAGCCAGAGACAAAAAGGCAGTCAATGGAGTGGCATCATCCTCAATCACCGAGAAAGAAGAAATTCAAGACAACTCCCTCCGCCGGAAAAGTCATGATGACTGTCTTTTGGGACAGTGATGGGGTCATTCTTGTGGATGTGATGCCAAGAGGTGCGACCATCAATTCAGACGCGTACATCAGGACCCTGAAAACCCTCAAGAAGCGTTTTCGACGAGTTCGGCCTCACAAGCATCCAGCAGAAATTTTGCTCCTGCACGACAATGCACGCCCTCACACAAGTCTGAGAACCCGGGAAGAAATCACCAAATTGGGTTGGACGGTGCTACCCCATCCACCCTACAGTCCAGATCTGGCACCCTCCGACTTCCATCTCTTTGGGCCACTTAAAGATGCTATCCGCGGAACAAGATTTGAAGATGACGAGAGCGTGATTCAAGCAGTGAGGACATGGCTACGTGCACAGGACAAGAGCTGGTACCGGCAAGGCATGCATGCACTTGTTCCACGCTGGCGTAAAACCGTACAAGTTGATGGGGACTATGTGGAAAAATAGTATGTGTAAAGGAAACATTGATTTATATTGTCACTAAATTTGAGCCATCTTGAATAAATATGTTCTGAGGAAAAAAATGTGGGGCATTACTTAATGAGCGACCCTCGTATATAACGACTGTGAGAATTTCCATTAAACTTGCCTTAACAAAACTTCAATAAATCCGGCAGAAATTCTGGATGCTGAAGAAGTGATAAATGTAGCGAAGTAGTTTCCATCTTCAAGTAGTAGATGAAGTTGCTAAACTATTTGCCAGAAACGAAAACTAACAAATCACGGTTTCACAAGATGCGATTGGAAACTAAAACTTCAATACTTTCAATTTGTAATCTTGCCTACCAGTACATGTAGTAAAATGTTCATAATATACAACTCAATGACGTCACAATATGGCGAGCTGTTGTTTCTGTACAGCACAAGCCAATGTTAATATTATCTCCAAAACAATTAGTACAACAGAAACACATTCTAACGGCAAATGCGACGCACTATTTCAGAAACATAATAAGATGCAAGACAACTCACATAATACAGGTTACAGCATAAAAACATTAACAAACATTACAGCGATCAAGGAAGCCGGGAAGAATGTCTGGACCAAAGACAAAATAAGAGGAAGTAAACAAGTGTAGGTCCACTCGTCATAACGGTACATGATTAGGGGGCTGAATGTGGGACAGTGGGATGGGTAAGACAG
Organism: Zootermopsis nevadensis; assembly: GCF_977971745.1. Lineage (NCBI taxonomy): Eukaryota > Metazoa > Arthropoda > Insecta > Blattodea > Termopsidae > Zootermopsis > Zootermopsis nevadensis. Next base: position 2,516,790 of record NW_028259152.1, on the reverse strand, counting down.
TAGCACGCAAACAAAGCTGAAAAACGTATACAACATTTTTGCCCTGAAGTGACGTCACATACAAGGTTCAGACGAATACGAACATTAAAATGGCCGGCTCGTGTGATCACGTTGAGGTGTTTCTGGACAAGTTGAGTGGCTGTCAATGTCTCAAAGGCTGCTTTGTACAGAAATACACAGACCTATAAAATGATATCTTAAAGATCTCGTAGAACTTTCACGCTGAAATGAAATGACAGATTGAAACACAACTGCACGCATGACTCACACAGCTGCATCGGAGATTCTATTTCCGAACACAAAGCTGGAACGCATAAACACATCGCAGTTTATCGTACTGGTGAGTGTTCTAACACGCCATCAAGGACAGAGTGCACTGCCACTGACCATATCAAAATAGAATTAGAAGTCGTAATTAAGGGGAATGCGGTCGTTTCATTAGAAGGCGTAGAAACTCAACAGCAAGCAACATTTCGTCACATGACTAAAACTGTAACTAAGACGCCATCAATATTAAAATAAAGAATATATGTGAAAAATATACGATGTTCTATTAAACTCTGCCTATTCTACGGTGGTAGACTAGATCGGCAAGTCATCGTTAAAACGTATGTAGACTCTGTTTCTGTATTAATGCGTCGGTGGGAAATTCACTGGTGTTATACTTTTCTCGCCCGATAGTAAAGGGTAAGCAAGGATGATGTAAAAACAAAACGTTTCCGGTACTTGTGGGTTATCGGGACACCGCTTTAAAAATAGGTTAGGTTAGGTCAATGTGTGGATAAATGACATATACTTGAAAGTTATTATATTTCATTTCAAAAAATGACAAATTATTATATTTTATTTGGAAATGCATGAGATGTTAATTGTCCGGAGGCAAAAATTCGCTTACATATTTTAGAATCGTTTTAAAAATATCGCCGTTATCATTTGTATACTGATACGCATGCGCAGTTTTCCGTTCAATCGAAGTCCAGATATTCGACTCTTCCGTTTTGTGTCCCGATAACCCACAAGTACCAAGTTTCCTAATCGATAGTTTTATCATGAACTCCCTTCTTATTTCGGTTTACAAGCAATATTTTCCTAATGTGATGCTGAACTAAAATTTACAGGAGACCTACTCATATTATAATATGTGGAAGGCGGGCCATAATGAATTTAAACCACATATGGAATGCATTAGCTACGATAGATACGTCCTTTTAGAACTAGCTGATTATCATCACATTGCCATTTCTCATTCGACGGCAAATAGTCTGAACTTTTAAGTCATCGTCGTTAAATAAACGAACCACGATTCTCTCACGTAACTTGACGTCAAATAGCGTGCCTAAATCACCACAGCAAAGATTATATAAAAACACACTGGCAATCGACATCTGCAGTCCTTAGGCAACACAATGGCTGCTCTGTTAATCTAAGGTTATCACACGATCCTCAGCAACAGGAGATTTATTTTATAAAGTTTTGGCTTCTGTGCATTAAACTAGAAGTTATGTTAAATTATCATAAACATTTTGATCCAAAATAAATGTTTCTTCGATGCAAATAATTTATGTAACAAATTACTCAAACACAAATGATTAGTGCCGGCGTTGTAAAGTAAGTATTAAAGAACATTCACTAACTTTAATTCAGAAATTTCGTCACCTGGTTATCTCTTAACTGACATTAGGAAAGGAGTTAGATTTATGGTAATGTAAGAGGTCAGTCAAGGCTGGAGGTGAACATAATATAAAAATGATAAGCATTTCGATTAAAACTTGTTTTTTATTCTTATACATGTTTGTTTTAAATGATGTTATAACCCAATGACCATTACAGAAATTACACACCATTTTCAAAAGCTGGCAAAATGATTAGGAATGATGATGATTTGGTGGGGATCTTGAAGGAAGAGGTTATGACCTCCTTTCAGGTCCTATCCAAGCATTTGCCTGGGGGACGTGGGGGAAATCCAGGACAGGTTAGCTGGTATCCTGACTGACATTCAAGCCAAGTACACTTAAATACAAGTGAAATGTTGTGCAAATAATGCTACATGTTTGGTTTTCAACAGTTTGCTCTTGGTAACACAAAGTGGCTTCATGTAGGTGTTTCTTCCACTGCAAATAATAAATTGAGACTACAGCATACACAATACATTTTAATCTCAAAACATATTGCAATAAAAGCATTGAAAGCTATTATGACACACAGAAAACAAAAATCAGAGAGGGAGAAATTAATCAATTTTTTTTTTGTTCACCACAAACACAAAAGAACCTACAATTTAAAAATAAAAATGAGATTTCTTATAAATTTAATACAATATACTTCCTGCAAAGGATAAAGTGGTGTCATGTTTGTAATAAAATTATCGCAGAAGCTATCTCGTAAGACTTCAACGTCACTGTGTCAATTACCACCACTGCCGATCATACCAGCTTCTGTCATCAGTTAATATTTGCAATATTTATTGTTGACCTCGGACCTAACAGAGGACCGAATGGAACAGGAGAACTGAGGAGGCCATGGACCAAATACGGACCGGAGAGCCATAGAAGAAGATTTATTGATGTGGCAATGACCAATCATCTCAATCATTTTCTTCCTCAGAGGTCTCTTCGATGTTAATCATAATCTGTTTCCCTGTTGTCCATCAGATTCTCTGTACACCATATGAGGTGAGATCGGAAAGTTTCCAGACTGCGCGTATAAAAACCCGTACACTTATCTCAGGTATTAAATTCATCCATCACCCTCGAAGTAGTTCCCCTGGGAGTGAACACAACGATCCCAGCGCCGCTGCCAAGCCTGGAAGCATCCCTGGAAATCTTTCTTTGTCAGCCGGTCAAGCACCATCTGCGATTCTGCCTGAATCTCTTGCCAAAGACTCGCCAAAACGGCTACGGAAACCTATGAAATGCTAAAGCAAGCATTTGGGGAGTCCGCAATGGGTCGTGCACAAACTTTTGTGTGGCATTCACGTTTTAAAAATGGCCGAACCTCTGTCGATGATGACGAGCGTTCTGGACGACCATCTTCGAGCACAACGCCCGAAAATGTTACGAAGATTCGGCAGGCCATTCACGAAGATCGACGTCGTACCATCAACGACTTGTGCGACATTGTTGGGATAGGCTATGGGACCTCTCAGCTGATTCTAAAGGAAGAACTCCACATGCGACGCATCCTGTCTGAGGACCAGAAGCAGAATCGACTTCTCGTTTGTCAGGAGCTCAAAGATCTTGCAAGAACCGACCCCAACTTCCTTTCTAAGCTCCGTGTGACTTCTTCCTCTTCCCAAAGATGAAAATTCAGCTAAAGGGAAGGAGATTTGAGACGATAGAAGAGATTCAGGCAGAATCGCAGATGGTGCTTGACAGGCTGACAAAGAAAGATTTCCAGGGATGCTTCCAGGCTTGGCAGCGGCGCTGGGATCGTTGTGTTCACTCCCAGGGGAACTACTTCGAGGGTGATGGATGAATTTAATACCTGAGATAAGTGTACGGGTTTTTATAGGCGCAGTCTTGAAACTTTCCGATCGCACCTCGTACATCATTTTCCCACAATGCTATTTTACCTGTAAGTAGCGAAACTTCGTTTGTACCATTGTGTCTACATTCTATAACAAAATTCCATAAGATTAGTAATCGAACGAATTTCATGTCTCTTCTCGGCAGTCAATGAATAAAAATAACAGACATGCAGTTACAGTAAATACTAATCTTCATGGCACGGTGTTGAATGATGAAGAGGATAGCGTAACCTAATCCTTCCTTCAGCCGTGTTAAAGTTTCCTCCTGAAGGACACTGTGATACGGAACATTGTCCGTTACAATAACTGGTGGTGCTTCTAAATTTGTGAGAAGTTGATTCAACATCCAGTGCTCAAAACTCTCCGCATTCATAGAATCCTGGTAGTCTCCCCAACTTCGTACCTGAAATAAAAATTAAAATTGTTCCAGAAATAAACCCATTTCATGTTAGAGCATGTAACATAATGTACCTGCCATTTGTTGGTGATTTCTTCTTAACAGAATGGCTAGTGCTATCAGTGCACATTTTGGATTCACTGCCATTCGCATACACCAAAAAATTAATACTTTCAAAACACCAATATGACTCGCAGCAATTTGGGGCAGCTGAAGAAGTTGTTGCCTGAAAAATAATTAGAAATATGATTCCAAGGTACTAATATTTAAATTGCCATTGATAAACTACATATCGATTACTTCCAATATCCAAGTATTTCTCCCAAATATGAACATACATCAATATTGGGCAATAAAGAAAAAGACAACTAAATGTATTCAAAAGCAAAAAGTAAGTTTTATGAACACTTACTTGCTATGAAATTTCCCAAAGATGAAGCCTGTGTAACATAGCATGGCCCACCATGAAAATTTATGTTATTATCCCTATTGCCTCACAAAATGCTCAAGGTGACTGATTCACCGAAATAAAAACATTACACAATTAAGTCTAATAATATAATACAATATTATTTTAAAATATATTTTACTATAAAAATATCTGCTGAAGAAGAAACCAATTCTTACCTGCCAAAATGTAAGTTTCCGTCATCGTATTTAGACGCAACTTCAAGTAGGTCCCAACACGCTCCATTATCGCGGTAATATTGGCAATGCTTTTATTTTCAAACTTTCTTCTTGAAAAAGAAAGCATATCTCTGATAGCCTTCATAAATTCAGAATTGCTTTTATGATGCCTTTTAGCCAAAATAAACTGAAGACGTCGGTTTCATCGAAAATGGCTGTCGAAGAAATTTTCCTGACATCAGACATTTACAGTCCAATACTTAACACTGGAAAAACATTTAAATACTTCATAAAAGAGTAGAAAGCAAATTACTTCAAAGCACGGCGTATTTTCCTTGGAGGTCTTACTTCGTGAAACGGTAAGTGGATTCACCCACAGCGGGGTAAAACAGACGACACTGCAGTGAGGCCACCATACCAGCAGAAACACCACGTACTCAATCGCGCTATGTTTGTGAGAAATTAATCTAAATAGCACACATTTTATTTCTTTCAATAGCAACTACTTTCAACAAATTCACTAAAATGAGAGTTTCTCAATTCAAAGGCAGTTTATAACGATATTTACAAATGTACGTCTCTGGTATCGTGCTGGTTGACATGGAGCTGTTAACACAGAAATACTAGTAACTAGTAAAGTAAGTAAATGTGACCAAGAAAAGTTCCATTCTTTCCATGCAGAATTTCAAGAACATACATTCGATTCCGAGAGAATTAATTCACTTCAGAAATTCCTATGACGGCAATGTTGGTATAAAACTAGAAATAATGTAAGATCAATATTTTTAAAGGCAAAATTGTTCAAAAGTTTAAGGACAAACCGTCGATATCATGGATCAGCGTATATGGTGTATGACACCTACATTACTCAAGTCCGAAAAACATCAATGAACATACGCGTGGATATTTAGAAAACGATAAAAAGTTGCAAGCACTGATAAGCCCGAACTACTTCAGTACAACGAAGTGCAAAAAAAGTCGCGTGTAGAAGGTTCACGGTGTACTTTTAACCGTATTTCCTGACAGCGTTAACGTACAGTTCTCTGTGTTCAATAAAACCCTGTATGACTAATTTCGATGGCCACGGTGGTCTAGCGGTTAAACGCTGGCCTTGTAATCCTGGGGTCTCGGGTTAGATTCCCGGCGGTGCCCGAATTTATAACTTGTGTTGGGCAAGGCCGTGGTCTAGGCAACACGGAGTTTTCCTCCGGGGGCTTCCCCGGTTTCTCCGTGGCATCCCAACAATTACTCCATTCACACACAGAAGAAGGCAATGGCAAACCATTCTGGATCATCTGCCAAGAACGTATATGAAAAGGATGGAAGGATCCTGTTCATATGGACCTGTCGTCAGACAGAACACTAAATAATATAATAAATAATGACTAATTTCATATCGACGAAATGAAACACTCAGGGATTTCAACTTCATATTTACAGGCTTTGTTAGCAGTATAATCACGAATAAAAATAGCAAAGCGACTTCGAAATTAGTAAATAAACACGTGTGTGTGTGTGTGTGTGCGTATTACATTATATACATGCAGCCTAGTCTCAAGATGGAGGCGAAGTTCCTCCTATACGTAGTTAACCATCTACAAAACTACACGGCGTAAAAACCCTGAAGATCAATAATTCACATTTTCAGCGCCGTGAATCCCTATATCTCATATGAGTTCCTGGTAGGGTTGTCATGCTGTTACGAATCCCACAAATTTCAAAGTTTGTAACTTCAGAAAACAAACGAAAATTTAAAATGGCGTTCAAAATTCCAGCCTTCCCCTGGCTCACAAAAGAGACACAAGAGAAAACTTGGCAATTTATCCTCGGAATTCAGTCTTTGAAGATGTAATTAAGATACGCAACGAAGAGTAGCAACTTAAAATTATCACATGACAAAAAAAAATCACGAGCACTGGAAAGTCTATGTCAATACAGAATGGATCTTTGGTATTCAGCTGAGTGCCTCGATGCCCTGAACATGACTTCTACAACAACAAAAGAAAAGACTCGTAATTACTAACCGTCCTTATTAAAATCGAACTTGCAACACATTTAAATTATCACCAAGGCAAAACAGCTTATACGCATGACCTCCGCCATCCAAAATTCAACAAAAATTAAGAACACAAAATCTGTTAAAGATTGCAGGCGCCAGTGTAATAGAATCGGACACGTACAATACAGTGTGTCTACGTTTATGAACTTTCTTTAAATCATTCTGTTCATACTTAAAACCTTGGTCGAATAAAATCAAGAATATCTAGACGGTCCGATTCACGAAGCCTGCAAAGAGATGCAGATATAACCGTACGGTTTGCATCTTCCTTCTCATGTACGTGGGGGGAAACAGTAACAAATAAAAACTACTACGCAGCTCACAACTTCTCGTCTTCTTTAAAAAATCTAAAACTATGTAAATATACGGTCTAATTATATGCTGGACCTACATTAATTTTCTAGTCATTTGTATAATTTTTTCGAATCATTTAAGGACAACTTTATTGAAATGCTTAACTGAGCATTTTCATGTTTCAATATTTTGATTAACCTTGCCACGTACGTCATATGGTCCATTTACATCGAATTGCATATAAACATGCTACTTATGCAGCAAAAAGTGTCTTTATGTGTGAACCACGCCCTCTTAATGCTATTAAATATTAGATCGGCGCGTTTGCCCGTACAATTCATCCAAGACCCGAGTGGCATTCGAACCAGCTACTGCAGGTTTCGAACTGTCCATGACTGTAATAATAATTTAACTGGTGGCAATGAGATGGAGATATCTTAATTCGGCACACTTTTTTCGCCTGCCAACATTATTGGTCGATCGGAGAACATTTCTTCCGCTACCAATAGGCTATATACAAAACCTGAAACTCTGTTAGTGTCCAGTTTGACATGTCAGGTTGGTACTCATTCATCGTTAGAAGTATAAATTAGTCATCATTAGTTGCATGTATTTTGCTTACGTAAGAATGTGCGTCCATGCGGCCGTTGAATACGTAGTGATGCAACATACTGGATAATGACAGACTGTGACGGAAACCAGTTTTCAGATGCTCGTTCGCGGCCCGTGACCACGTTAATCATTTTATCTTGTTCGAACAAGCGATATCATCCTGATGAAGGCGTTTTCGGTGGCAAAATAAGTCCTGTATGACGAGTTTTTTGCCCATTTTATTATGGGAGTGTCTGCAACTTTGTCCTTGTCGACCTCGTGTGAGAAAGTAAAATTAATAACATTTTGACAACAGACGTTACAAACAACAATTTTTTGCTCCAGAAGGTCACACGTGTTTTGTGTGAGGGCATCACTCAGAAGACTGAAGTGTTCCACTATTAAATACTTCTTCCTCACACGTGTCTTAAAGGCCTAACTCCACGGATCAGAATGCTTAAGCTATCAGTCCGCTCAGCTGGTCACGAAATTTCCCACTTTTTATAGAACCTAAATGTGTTCATCAGAGCCCGCCACTGGTTTCTGTCCCCGGACCAGGTGAATCAAATCCAAATCGCCACACCCTATTATTTAAGATCAGTTTTAAAATTATCCTCCCATAAATGTCTATGTTTCCCAAGTGGTCTCTTTCCTTCAAGTTTTCCCAACTAAAATTTTCTTTGCATTTCTCCAACTTGTGGTACATGCGCTGACCATCTAATCCGTCTTTATTTTTAATCACTATAATAATATTTGAACCGCCACGGTGGTCTAGCGGTTAGAACGCTGGCCTTGTAATCCTGGGGGCTCGGGTTCGATTCCCGGCGGTGCCCGAATTTATAACTTGTGTTGGGCAAGGCCGTGGTCTAGGCAACACGGAGTTTTCCTCCGGGGGCTTCCCCGGTTTCTCCGTGGCATCCCAACAATTACTCCATTCACACACAGAAGAAGGCAATGGCAAACCACTTCTGGATCATCTGCCAAGAACGTATATGAACAGGTCCCAGTCCGAGAAAAGGATGGAAGGATCCTGTTCATATGGACCTGTCGTCAGACAGAACACAAAATAAAATTAAAATAAAATAATATTTGACGAAGATTACAAATTACGGTTTACTCCAGCTGTCTGTCACGTGAAAAGTAAATTCAGTACAGAAGTAAATGACCATGAGTACACGCTCATCTTATCTTGAAAATCAAATCCGTTCACCTTCTAGCTGGAACGATTGGCAAATTGGCATTCCTCCTCCTATTCCATAACTGTGGTCAGCTGGTGACAGAATTCTCTGGAATAAGAATGCGTCGTGCATACGAAGCCACAAAGAATTCAAAGCACTAATGTGTAACTTTTCAATTTATTCTTAGACAGAAACATTACAGATAAACGACACACAAATTATAACGTGCAATAATAAACTGAAGTAAATATAACGCTTTGTATTATTAGCCCAGTAGAAAGGTCATTTCAATTCATTACACCCATACATACAGTATTTTCCAAACTCGCTGTGCTACGAGGAGGTATCCTTTTCTGATCTTGATGACTATTTGTGTTTTTTCAGAAATTCTTTGAGTTTCTGTATCACAGTTATGCGTTTAAATCCACGTGAAAGGCAGACAAAACCGTTTAGTTTCTCTTAAGAACTTCTACTTTTAATGACAGTTAAAATTAGAAACACCACCAGACCCAGCCAGTTTAATCTCTCCACATATTCACAACCGATTTCTGCAGCGCACACATTTGACAGCCGACCTACGAAATGCGAGTCGTAGAATCAGACTTTTCTATTCTTTGCATTTAACGCATATTTACTTTTCGAACAAGATACAGTCAGTTGTCACTGTCACATAAAACTTCCGGTCCGTGTGAAACACAATCAAAATGCGTTTTCACTGCAGTCTTATCACAAATTTCCTTCTACAAATTCACAAGTTCTAGTTCACGCCACGTCTTTGGGTTTCACATTTGTGTCCGTCTTCAATTATATTAATATTAAATAAAGTAATGCAAATTTGTTGATGTTCGCACTACGCATACTTTACAACTGTCGTGCTGTTGCAAACAAAAGCATCGTCCCATATGGTTCTTAAATCTGTGGGTATGCAAAGAAAACAATTTCAACAGAAGTTTCAATTTCTGATAACTTAGAATGTTCTCTAGTACACTTAAATGTCATGAACAAAACATCAACCTTGAATATAACTTGTTCATGCAGGCTGTCAAACACGTTATTTTACGTGACTTCAGGATAAAAGAGGAGTCTCAGTTATCAGTGACAAAATTAAGTAAACTTAATAACGAAATGTACTTAAAGAATAGCCAAATCTGAAGTAATCCAATTTGTGTCGTAACATCCTATTTCTTTCTCTTATTACAGGGTCTCAGCATATACAGAAAACACGTAACAGGATGTCATATCAATTACACTGGACGTGATATTCTATTAGTTTTCTATTACGAATGATGAAATTCGCATAAATTTACATAATGAGCTTTGACCGGAAACAGTTATATACATTTTCATGAGCGAGGCGATTTTAAACTGGCTTATACTGAACGCGTTCGTAACAAAACCGGTCATTGGAGATTTTGATCCACCATCCTCCAGGCAAACACAGCATCTTCAGCTCTGAAGACATCTTCACGGCCGTGAGAACCTCCGATTCCAAATACAGAATCATAGATATTTTACAAGTGCTTAATTTCAGCAAACCTAATATGGCGGCCGTAGTGTTACCATTAGCATGAGATCCTTAAACATTGTATTACAATGATAATCACTTAAGCTGTTTCGATATTTCTGTCATTAACGGGAGACGGCACAAATTTTCCAAAATCGTCCTTTGCTATTTTACCTCAATGGCGTGGTTCGTTTACTGCAGATAAGAGTCCATTACTGAGAAGTTAAACGCAACAAGGACATCGTATTGATAAGTGTTATGAACTTCTTTCCCCTGAGTGTATTTCGTTAAATACACACAACAAAGAACGTTTCAAACAGAAGTTGTAACGCCCGACGCACGGGCCCATATTTTATTAGACTGAATGCCCACCCAAAACACTTTCTTGTAAAATAAACTGCTCTTTTATAAACGTCAGGTGAGATCAATCCAATGGTTACCAAATTCAACCTCTCCCCCTACTCACATCCAGACCACACGAAAAGTGCTGAGTGTGTTGGCGGACCACTTCATGATTTTTCTGCCTACTGTTTAGCAATTATAATGAACTATGCTATAGATGCCAAAAGTTCTTAACTTCATCCACAAGAATCCCGACACTTCCCTCACCACCTCCCTGTGATCTCCGTTGTTCCGTGGACCACATCAATGAATCTCACAGGCCACCGCCGATGTGGGTACCACAATATGGAAATCTCTCCATTAGACCTATTCTAATCAAAATAAAATTATTCATGAAGCTCTAAGCGTGCATTCGCCAATACCAAATTTCACAGAAAGCCGTCCAGCACTTTCAAAGATAAAACAAAAGCGAGCAGACAAACACAACCATCGCTACACGCGATCACTTTCTTTCACTCGGTGCATGAGTGAATGTAAATGAAGGGACGGTATCACTTAACTTCGTCTTGGTCATCTCTTCACAATTTACAAACCGCTCTTCAACAAATATTAACAGGGTTATTAAATCAGTAAAGATGATATGTATACATTTTAATCGGACTCAGGCGGATATGAGAGGACAATATTATAATGAATCTCAGACAGGAATAGGATATGCGGGTGTAAATTGGCTTCATTTGGCGTAAGTTTTAAACCAGTGACTGGCTTATACCATCGGGTTCAATAACAGGCGAAGAATTTCTTTACTAGCTGAACGACAACCAGCTTCTCAAGGAAGACTGATTCCGCTCCACAGAGTTAGTCAAAACGAAGTCCAAACACAATGCCTGGAATCATGTGAGCGAAAGGGCACCACAGAAGTAAAAATAAAGATAGCTGTCGTGCTGTAACATCAATGATTTAGCAAAACTGAAATGCTGTCGAGACAATAAATCGGTATGCGGGCATACGCCTCCACGTTTCATGACGTTACGTCTTGTCCAGTAAAAGCTGCGTCAGAATCGGACTTGCCCAGTAAGTAAATACTGACTGACAATCACGTGAACACAAAAATACACCCAACAATCTCTAGAACATTCCTATTGAGAAAAAGAACAAAATGTATCTAGCTTTAACAGGACCCTTTTCCTTAAATCCTATAAACATTTAACAAAACATCATTTTCAAATTCTATTTGAGTAAATGGTAACACTAGCCTTGTAAGCCTGGGGTCCCGGGTTCAATTCCCGGTGGTGCTCAGATTTATAACTTGTGTTGGGCAAGGCCGTGGTCTAGGCATCACGGAGTTTTCCTCCGGGGGCTTCCCCGGTTTCTCCGTAGCATCCCAACAATTACTCCACTCACACACAGAAGAAGGCAATGACAAACCACTTCTGATCATCTCTGCCAAGAATGTATATATGTATGAGCAGGTCCCTGACAACCTGAAGAGGTTGGGAGGATCCTGTTCATAATATATGGACCTGTCGTCAGACAGAACACTAAAAAAAATGGTAACAGTGTGACGATATCTGGCGGCCGTGCTGACAGCACGGCATAGCATTTCAGACGTGAAATCAATGCGTGGGTTGCCGCGTTACCAACTCCTACCAGCACAGCCGCTAAATATTCAACGTGCATCGATATTGACTTGCTCTGTCATTCCTGTATTTCCACAGAGCGTAACACGTTTCTTGTTTAAACTCCCAATCTTCTGTTCATTCTCATCTCTGTGTTAAGAGTGCCTTGGGTTTTCACAGTGAACATAGAACATGGATATTTCCTACTTCATTAGAGCCTAGAGGAAAAACACCGTCCTCAAAGCAATCGTGGAATATTGACAGACAAAACACCTCATTATCAACTTTTTCAATGATGTCTCACTCTCCAGAAAATCGGCTTACAGAAATGTATGTGTTGTGTGAATATTCTGGGTTTGAATACGCTTATGATGCAAACGCTACTTCACAAGTGACCTTGACCTACGTTTTTACAAGACTGAGGAAAATGGTTGCGTAATAAGAACATCACGCTAACACTATCAGTAAAGAATTAACCGCTTTTGTAGAATCCGGAGTTTCTAAGAGCCCGGAAATGGGTCTAGACTGTAGCTGGTTGATCCAGTCTCTCACCCTACTTAACAAGACGGCGTAATTAATGGTAGCTGGTTTATATGCCCCCCCCCCCCCCCGGGTACCGGTTTAATTCCGTTTTTTCTGTGGTGGATTATGCAGATTTATCCTTTCTGCAACGAACTTCAACGTATCTAAATGCTATCCTTATTCGGAGAAGTTCATGTGGTTGAAACCTCGTTTGTAAAAGTCGCGCGTATCATCCATCGCAGACGTGGAACCGCCTAGCTAGAGATAAAGTACACAGGATTTCTTTGTAGCCAGACAGGACACATACTTGAAGTATTTATTGAAAACATGCACATTTCCATGAGCCATAAAAGTATGTATGCATGCATAGTTTTTTTTAGGCAACTGTTCTTACGTTAAAGTAGCCTAAGGTCATAGCTGATTCTTAATACTGTTCATCCCCAGTGGCTGTCCCTGCATACACGATGGTTATTTAAAAATGGATATTGTTTTGAAGGTGGCTGTCTTCTGGGTTGTAGCGACGTGTAGTCTGGTAGAAGTTTACCAAAATTTCAGAGGTCTTTGCTGCTTCTATTATCAGGGTGATTATCCTGATAGTGGAGGCAGCAGTTGCAGTACGTAACGGTTGTGCGGGATTCATAACACGAAAATTTAGAAGGCATTGAATATTCTTCTTGTATAATTGTACTAATACTAATAGGTACTAATTGGTGGTCTTAGTGATGGTTATAACATTGCGTAACATATTATTATATTGGTTGATCTTACAGCTTATACACATGAATAAAAATTTGCAAGCCTTCATAAAATGTATAAAATTGTTACCTTCATAAAGGTAACGGAAAATGGGAATATTGCACAAAGAAGTTTCGTAATTTTTATATTTATCCATAAAATGTCATTCGGGTGATCTGATCAAGGAAGAGGATATAGACAGGGATGTAGCACGCACGGCCCAAAGAGAAATGCATACGTCAATTTTGCTCTAATTGCGAATTCATGAAACAAGTAATGGAATCCGTTCTGGTTTTATGTTGGTTGTTGCCTGAAGGGAAAAGACCACTTTCAAGACCTAGGCGTCCATAGGAGGCCAAGTTAACTATTACAATTAGTCTTAATAAGATATATTCGATTATGAAATTTCGGGTTCCATAAAAACCGGCGCATTTTTGGACTACATGCGTGAACATCAGCTTCGCTAGGACTCTGCCCCATACAATTGGTAACTTAGATAGTCAGTCAAACCTGTCAAACTACTAAAAATTCCGTGAGCCAAGTACGAAACCTGGGTGGCTTCTAAACCAGTTACCACTACTGCATACAAACGTGAATCTATCTCATCTTTCCTGTCCAGGATGTCTCCACTGCTACCCAAGCAGGTGTGTTGCATTTCTCAGTAATACAGAAGTGACACTACAAAAAGGCATTTTGTGACATGCCTCGCAAATTCGAACCATCAGAGACAAAGTACAACTAAATAACACGAAAACACGAAATCCTTGTTTTACTAAATTTCAATTAATTATTCTTTTAAGTTTTCATTAATGTATCTGGGAAATTAATAGTCCATCACTTTTTCGGTATGAATAGCCTACTGAATTTTCGTTTCGCCGAAAACACAGCCCAGTTCCCAATCCTTCTTCTACAATTAGTAAACCATTACCCGCAATTCGTTAATGTCTTTCACTTAGTACTCTTAATTTTAAATTAGCATTCATTATAGGCAAATACTATGTATGTAGACCTACAATAATTTACCTTCCTTCACTTTTGTGTATTTATATATATATATAATATATATATAATATATATAATATATATATAATATATATATAATATATATAATATATATAATATATATATATAATATATATAATATATATCGGCTGTTATCTTTAAATTAACCAGAAATTAATTTTCTTTTAATGACGTCGCGTCTGTAAAAAAAGGACTTAATTAATGTATTTTAACTGAATGAGTTTCAATGTCACTTTCACAATTCTCTGTATCAAGTGTGTTAAAAAGCAACACAAACTTCACCAGTGCACTGAACCACCCTCAAGAACGGCCAGTCATGATAGCAGCCTTTAAATCTTATTAGCGATCGATAAAACAAATAAATGCTTTCAGTTAATAGATAACCACGTACCAAAAACAAAGGCAGGTGTCGAAATGGGGCTCACTATTTTAAAACAACACAAATTGCCACATTTAAGTGTGTCAAGAAAACTCATTACTTGGATTATTTCCATTCAAAGTTGTGTAAACACTGATACATTGAATGACGCTGGTTATTTCTGAATAACCTAAATTTCTGTAAGGCAACTGCCAAGAACTGTCAGCTGGAGAGCAATTTTATAAAATATCTTTTTAACTTAACCCCTACATTCCTACAATAAATCGAAGAATTTAAATTTCATCTACTTATTTACGTTAGGTGCCACGAAAAGCCTTCCGGTAGCCATGAAATATTTGCGATTCTGTCCGATAACTATAAGCCATATATTTTACGATTACCTTACCAAAGAACACGTTTTGCATTTCAAGGAAATCAGCTTCGCAGTTAATGTTTCCAATAAAAACAAAGTACATGGTTTCGTGTTTAAAACACTTAATGCAAATCCCTCAGTACGTCGAAAAGTGGGGCAGAACAAAATGGACAACAGTACATGAACCGAAGTGCTTAGTTCAAATACTAGCTTAAGTACCATACTGAGAGGCCAAAAATGTGAGGCTGACACAACGAAATCCTGACAGTTCTCAGAAACTAACAACAAACAAGTTAGTCAAGAATTTAAAATCATAATCCATTAGTACCCTTTCATCAATATAGCTCACTGTAATAGACAATAGGGTAATATGACAAGCAACTTGCCATGGTATATTTTAAAATGCGTTACTGTAGCATTAGACACAAATGAACATCTATCCTACCCTTTCCTGAACCTATTCAAACCATAATCTCAAGTGATTACTTACATTATTTCATGTTAGACTGAATAACTCAGAAAGTGAATTCAATACCTGAAAAAATCACTGACCTATACGTATCATGATCTACCAAAACATCATGAATTATAGTTAGTAGTCAACAGGATGCTGCATACATCTGCTAAGATAAACTATCAAGGTCTCTTGACCTGTTTTAAAGCCAAAATTATTTCTGAACTACAATGAAGTACAATCATAAAGCAAAATACTGTGCTAATAAAATGCCACATAAATATTTAGCAAATGACTGCAAGCTCCTGTAATTAACTACAGGAGTACAAAATTCTGAATGTACAGATACTCTATGATCTCAGATTTGGTAAATACTGGCAGCAAAAAAATTTCACCTGATTCATGGCAACGTACAGACATTATAAATAAAATATTCCTTTATAAATTGTTTATTTTCTCAAACATAGCATAGAGAAATTACTGCAATCACACGAGTTAAAATACTGACTGCGATGGAAATTCAAGTTCTCAGGTTCATATACCAGTACACCTGTAACTTGGTATACAGAAGTTCAGTGGGACTCACCCAGATTTTCTTCAATGCATGTCTTTAGAACACCAATCGGAGTATATCATATCTGATTAATAATTTCAGTTTATACCTTTTCATATACCTATATAGAACGTTCAGTCGAAGTAAACAAATGACAACTATTTAACAATTCAACTGGACAATTTTTCTCCCCTGCAGCTATTCACTTACAACAGACTGTTTTATTCTGAACCTCTGGGTAGTGACCTGAAACAGGGTTGCCATGCTAACTTCGATGGATTGCCAAGGGCCTCAGTAACATTTTAACATTAGCTGGGATTTTGTTCACAGAGAAGAAGAGTTTCTGTTTTGCATCCTGCTATCTACTCTCGGAATCGGCAAAGATATTTCAGAAACAGAATTGTTCTTCAAACAGGACAGATTGGGCTCAAATTAGTGCTTCAGTTTGCACTTTGATGGCACACCAGCTATGTTTAGAGCAGGTCAAGGTTTCACTGTCAGAGTGAATCAAGTCAATCGGCAAACTCAAACTTTTCACTGCTCCTTCAAAGGAAAAATCTTGCTGACAGAAACCTGTTTCCTGAGTAGAAGTACTTCTAGTAGTAAATTTTAGAGAAGCATGACCCTTAACTGCA